>NC_083516.1:7525000-10025000 GCF_032362555.1 Amyelois transitella | reverse complement strand
TATGTATGTACTCTAGTATTGCAAACCTAAACAACTAATTAAATAAATTACTATCCAAAATAAAATAAAATCATAAAACGAACACACATCTTCAAACGCAAACAAAACTAATCCAAAAAAAAAAGAACCCCAACTCCAATTGCCCGCATTCCTACGCACTAACCGCCGCGCGTAAGGGCACGCATGGGGTGTATCTTTTCTAGGTCAGGGGTGGGTTGGGGGTGTTCATCGCCACACCCCCGACAGTGGCGCCCCCTGTGCGTGCCTCCATCCCCTTTTTTTTAATTCCAATTAGCACTACTGGCCTTAGCTTCTTTGAGAATTTAGCGAGTTCTCAACTGAATTCGGGAAAGAATTTACTTATGAATTTTATCGAGAGGAATTGTTAATCAATTTGTATCGAATCACTCTATCGGGTGCTTGTGTACTACACATGATTGTATTGTTATTAATTTTTGTCTGTCATATATCTAGCATAAATGATTAAAAAATATATTTTTGTTAAAACTAGCTTCTGCCCGCGAACTCCTTAAGCGTGGAATTACTTTTAATTTAATAAATTACTTAATTTAATATCACTTTTTTTATGACACACACTATACACTATACTATTAGGTTATTTACTTATTGCATCCAGAAATCGAAATTATACTTATAAAACAATGATTTATATACCTTATAAGTAAGCCGACTAATAAGACTTCCATCTACATATATAACTACGGTACTTAGTAGCTTACGGTAGAACTTACGACCTTCATGACAGAGAAACAGAGCAAGTAAGAACCCACCAGAGCCACGTTCAGTGCTCTGTGCTCCGAGACAATCGACTAATCGTTTCGATTGACGTTATAAGATATAACTATGACCCTACCAATTGGTTCCAATTGGCCTGTGACCACGCCGCCCGGTAAGACCTGGGACACACTGATGTAGGTATACACATACATATAATCACGTCAATACCCCTTGTGGGGCAGACAGAGCCAACAGTCTTGAAAAGACTGATAGGCCACGTTCAGCTGTATGGCTTGATAGTAGAATTCAGATGCAAATACATAGTGATAGGTTGCTAGCCCGTCGCCTACAAGGGGAATTCCAAGTCAGTAAGCCTATTAGTCGCCTTTTACGACATCCATTAGGAAAGATATGGGTGGGTCTATTCTAAAGTATATTAAATAATATATACATAATATATGTATATATATATTATATATATATCTCTTAATACCTATAATAAATATACGCTTTCATGTGTCCTCAGCTTTACGCCACCTCAGCTGTAACTTCATTCGATGCCGTCGAAGGTCTCGTGAGGCTTCGAATGAATAACTGCGTCTTAGTTTTTAACAAACGTCAAATGTTACAATTTTTTTTTATTCAAACTCTATTGTACAAAATATAAATGTATAGCACAATTTGCGGACTCAATGCTAGAATCTTTATCTACCAGTTAACCATTGGGTCTGTCAAAGAACTTTGTGGGGTCAAACTAAAAAAAATATATTACCTACCTACAAAAAATACAAAATAAATTTAAAAAAGGTATAACATAATTTATTACATAAACAATTCAGCGTAAAACTGAAAGACCACGCTCAGCTGTTTGACTTAATGATAGGATTTAGATTCAAATAGTGACAGGTTGCTAGCCCATCGCCTAAAAGCTTATTAACCTTAGTCGACTTTTACGAAATCCATGGGAGAAAGATGGAGGGGTCCTTTTCATTTTTTATATTGGTGCTGGGAACCGCACGGCACAAAGTATTTCTAAACTATTGGATATTCAAATCGGTTGACATTTGAACGGCTTTTCCGTGAAATGCCACGATTCAACTATAAATAAATACCTCTCTGGTAAGTATTATGGCACCAATAATTTATGGATCTGAAGCTGGTATACCGACATTAACTGGCAAACTTTGCCTCGATTACGTAAGACATTATCTTTATCTATACTAATATTATAAAGCTGAAGAGTATGTTTGTTTGTTGAATACACCATTTATCGAGAAAGGCTTTAGGCTATAAAACATCACGCTGCAACTATTAGGAGCGAAGAAATAATGGAAAATATGAACAAGAACGGACAAAATTATTCATCCTTGAGGGCTTCAATGATGCCCAAAATAACTATTCCACGCGGACGAAGTCGCGGGCACTGCTAGTCTGTGATAATTCTGAATTCTGAAATGATGCGATCTTCTCTCAAAGAAGTAATTACCTAACCCTTACTACTTCTTGACTCTTTAATTCTATGAGACTAGGTACAAAGTGGCAACATTTTCTATTTGTGTCCTTATATGTGTCTTTTAAAGTAAATACTTTGTAAAAATGTCCTCAAATTGTAGGCATTACAGTAATGGCGTCGTGTTATTAAGTATTTTACGAGGGCCCACGGACTAAGATCCCAAGAGAGCTGTTACATTTTAATGACAGTAAAAACTTTGTGATAAAAACAAAAGTAATTAAATTAAACCCAACCCGACATATTTAGTCTGCTGGTTCATTATTTTAGCGCGCCGTGCAAAAAGGTAAAAAAGGTGACCCTTATTACTAAGCATTTCTGTCTGTCTGTCCGTCTTTCACCATGCTGTATCTCATAATAATCAGTTCTACATTCATACATGTTTTTTAATGTAGACAATGTGCATTCGTCCACGATTTAGATTTAAGAGATCTATATTTGTAAATTGACGTCCTATGAAAATGCTGCAGTGTAGTTTGTTCCGCCGCTTCTTCTACACATGCGCTTTGGAAGCGGTAGTAGTTATAATTAGATTTAAGTTATGTGACGTCAATAAGTGATACCTTGTATCCAATTTTGAAAATAAATCTATTCTATTCTATTCCATAAACCGTGATAGCTACAAAACTCAGATTTTCACCAATTATTATGTGTATTCGTTGCCGCTGTTTACTGCTGTGACAACAAAAACAAAAGATATTTTTTTTTATATAGAGATTTTTACGAAACCCTTTTTAAGAGTCCGAGGTTTGTATTTCGTTTGTAATGAATAAACTCAATAACTAGTATGATACAAAAACGTGGTGGCGCTACTGTCGCAGAATAAACATTGAGCTTCGTATTGTTTTATAATTTTATAAATTGACTAGAGGCCGCCCGCGACTCCGTCCGCATGGAAACCCTATCAATCCCGCGAGAAATCCGGGATAAAAAGCCTATATGTTATTCTGGGTCTTCAGCTACCTACATACCAAACTTCATCGTAATCGGCTCAGTACTTTTTGCGTGAAAGAGTAACAAACATCCATACTGACATCCTGACTTACTCACAAACTTTCGCATTTATAATATTAGTAGGATTAAATAAAAAACAAACTTATAATAAATTAAAAATATTTTTTATAATAATCGTTAGAAGACTTTACTAAGAAGTCATTATAATAACCAAGTAACTATTACTTCAGTAAATTGTAAACGTTCTTACATTGTGGTTGCGTTTAACCCCAAAACGTCCAATAAATATGAATTATGTTTGACATTAAAGAGTCTAACAGATTCTATGGTAGGCTACAATGTTTCTTACAATCGATAAAGTGACATAATTTCATAAAAATATAATTTTAACTATCAAATTCATTATGTTTTTAGAAAATAATTTTTATTTCCTTTTGATAAGGGTTTACAAAAGATGTAGTATAAAACATTTTTTGTTTGGCAGGTTGCTAACCCATCGCTTAAAAAAGAATCCCAAAATTGTAAGCCTCCCTTAGTCGCCTTTTACGACATCCATGGGAAAGAGATGGAGCTGTCCTATTCTTTTTTGTATTTATTGGTGCCGGGAACCACACGGCACATTTTACCACCATTAGGAAAAACCATTTGTTCTGTAAAATCCGGGCAGAATAATGTTTTGAGTAAAAACAGCGTTTAGCTAATGCTGTTTTGGATTTCCAAACACGTTTTGTTTTACGAACGGACACCATTAGAGGTTTCCTTTGTTGGTTGCGTAGCGGTGGACATTATTGCAGCGTGCGAAACTATACTAATATTATAAAGCTGAAGAGTTTGTTTGTTTGAACGCGTTAATCTCAGGAACTACTGGTTCGAATTGAAAAATCCTTTTTGCGTTGAATAGACCATTTATCGAGGAAGGCTTAAGGCTATATATAACATCACGCTGCAACTATTAGGAGCGAAGAAATAATGGAGAATGTGAAAAATTCGGGGAAAATTATTCATCCTTGAGGGCTTCAATGATGCCCAAAATAACTATTCCACGCAGGCTCAGCTAGTTCGGTATACATACATACGGTCACGTCTATATCCCTTGCGGGGTAGACAGAGCCAACAGTCTTGAAAAGACTGAATGGCCACGTTCAGCTATTTGGCTTAATGACAGAATTGAGATTCAAATAGTGACAGGTTGCTAGCCCATCGCCTTAAGAAGAATCCCAAGTTTGTAACCCTATCCCTTAGTCGCCTTTTACGACATCCATGGGAAAGAGATGGGGTGGTCCTATTCTTTTATTCAATGGTGCCGGGAACCACACGGCACTTCGTGTGGAAGGTGTAGTTCGGTATAAAATTGTATTTTTTTTAAGTTTTTTTAAGATACATATTGGGAAAACTGATAAAAGTCGAAGACGCATATTTTTCACGATTTATTGAAATAAAACAATCATGAAAATTCTAAAGTACTGTTGTTGTTTCCGGCATTATAGAATAGGACAACTCCAATCTATCTTATGGATGGCATAAAAGGCGACTAAGGGAATCGCTAATAAACTTGGGATTGTTCTTTTAGGCGATCGGCTAGCAACCTGTCACTATTTGCATCTCAATTCTTTCATTAGCCAAACAGCAGAACGTGGCCTTTTTGTCAAGACTGTTGGCTCTGTCTTTCTCGTAAGGGATATAGACGTGATAATATGTTTATTTTCATTATTATTAAATGTGAATACAGCAACCAGGTCAAACTTTGTAAAGATACATTATAACTTCTTTAAGCAAACACATGAAATAACAGTCATTGGGCATCATTAACTCGTTCTAGATTTGACGATAAACAGACAGAGGCACGGAATTGTATCATTTTAGGTCATTAGCCGCTAGGAAACTAGTAACAAAAACTAGACCAAAAATTAAGAGGCCTGGTCATGCAACTCTATAAGTAAGTACATATTTACAAACACACCCCTTAAAAAAATATTATTAAAATATCTCTTGTTCAGTTATTGAATGTTTTACTCTTACATACATACATACATATCATCACGTCTATATCCCTTACGGGGTAGACAGAGCCAACAGTCTTGAAAAGACTGAATGGCCACGTTCAGCTATTTGGCTTAATGATAGAATTGAGATTCAAATAGTGACAGGTTGCTAGCCCATCGCCTAAAAGAAGAATCCCAAGTTTGTAAGCCTATCCCTTAGTCGCCTTTTACGACATCCACGGGAAAGAGATGGAGTGGTCCTATTCTTTTTTGTATTGGTGCCGGGAACCACACGGCATACTACTCTTATGGTGCAATAAAGTATTTATCTATCTTTCTAAAGGACCCTCGAGGCAAGTGAAGCTATTCTCTTGTTCACTGTAACATAAACAGCCTTCCTAGTTCGTACGTTACATACATATGTACATATAGTCACGTCTATATCCCTCGCGGCCATGTTTAGCTGTATGGCTTATCAGTCTTTTTAAGACAGTTGGCTCCGTTTACCCCGAAAGGGATATAGACGTGATTATATATATGTATGTATGCATCACAGGCAATAGCTAGTTCCAATATCTAACGTCTTTATTCTGTGTCTAGAAGATCTATTGTACAGCGCGCCAAATCATCTAATTTTTAACACACATATACATTCACTACTTGCATATTTTTACAGCCATTCAAGCCACTATGTTGCCGAGATGTTTTGCAACGGTCGATGCAAAATGGAAATATGAAAAGTTACTTACTGTAGATATGTTTGCTAATACAAACAAACATTCCACAAGCATTGATTTAGAAGTAAAACGGCGAAAACAATTTCTTTTGAATTAATGTTGACTGGAGTGGAGTGTCACACAATAATATATAATAGCATAAAATATTTTCTAATGTGGTCGTTTTACATACATAAAATCACGCCTCTTTCCCGGAGGGGTAGGCAGAGACTACCTCTTATAGGCAGACTACGTCCTTCCACTTGCCACGATCTCTGCATACTTCTTTCGCTTCATCCACATTCATAAGTCTCTTAATACAAGCTCCGCGGTTTCGGATACTCTTGACCTGACCCTTTGCCAGGACGTCCTTAATTTGATCACAATAATAAATACTGTAAATCCAAATACAGAGCCATTTCTCAGGTTTTTTTTTCATACCTTCTTCTCACGTACTTGTGAACACCACATCACTTACCCAAACGCATAAAGAATGCTTGTGTAAGCGCTCAAACGAAGATGTTCAATAATTCATGCTAACGACAAGTAGGTCAAGTTTGCGTGAATTGCTCTGTGGCGCCCGCGCCATGCATAACCAATGGATGAAGTGTTTCATAGACAAGAGAAAACAGCTTGTGGATTTTTCTTGTAAAGCTGAGGTCACACTTGTCTGTTTAAAGCTAAAATTATCTTACTTTAAATGCTTTCTGTATATCTTTTATGTACTTAGTGTTGGAGATGACCAAAAAAGGTTGGGTTTAAAAATGTTTCTTTTATTCCAATGTCATTTTTTTAATAGTGTTTTGTTGGTGTCTCGTTTTGTCAGTGGAAAAGTAAAGACTTTTTAATTTAATTTCATTTATTCCTGCCGCTATATAGGGACATTTCAGAGAAGAACGAGGAGAGCTGCTGCTCTACCGGTCATCATGAATCCATAACATTAAGCAAATATGACTAACTAGCTCTGTTGCCCGCGTTAGTCGATTTTTGCATTACTCCCCTTATTAGTATTTTAGGAAATGATTTTTTTAAAAAAAGGGATTCATTCGAATCCACCGGTTTAGCTGTGAAAACGGAACGGACAAACAGACTTTCGCATTTATTATACTATGGAAAATAACTAATAGGATTTACTGCTAAGCCGCGGTCACACTGAGATATTTAATTTTCGCAACAAACTGTCGTTGGATCGTTACCCCTCTTTCTCATTAACTATGATCATGTCACTGTTTTGTCTTCAGTTTTTTTATTAAGGATTACTCCTTAGGCTTTAAGAATTACTTCTTAAAACTAGAGGTTCACTAAAGTAGTATTTTTTAGACGTCACTATTTTAAAACATACGTCTGTAACTCGTGTCGGTATAGTCTCACCCTAAGTCTGTAGGTAATCGCATTATTTCTATTTATAAATTAATTTAAAATTCTTTCACAAGTGAAATAATAAATTTAAATGTTTTTATTACACGGCGCAAATAACGCACCTAGAGTAATTGTAAGTTAATTTCACTCCACTTTTCCTATTGTTTTCAGGAAATGATAACAATGGTGACCGATAACAATACAATAACAATATAACGAAACAGGATATACATACATACATATGGTCACGTCTATATCCCCTGCGTGGTAGACAGAGCCAACAGTGTTGAAAAGACTGAATGGCCACGTTCAGCTATTTGGCTTTATGATAGAATTGAGATTCAAATAGTGACAGATTGCTAGCCCATCGCCTAAAAAGAATCCAAGTTTGTAAGTCTATCCCTTAGTCGCCTTTAACGACATCCATCAGAAAGAGATGGAGATTTAGATTACAGGCTAGATGTAAATATTCTGTTAACGTAGGTCGATATTATATTTCGTCTGATAATGATTAAATGAATCATTAAAATCACTTTTATACATCATTGCATGAATGGCATACAACTTGGTAACTACTCGTATAGCTATAGTTAAAAAAAACAGCTAAAACATTATCAGCAAGTAAGTATAGCAACGGGCTTCGTCAAAATTATACAAAAAGTACAATTAATTTCTGATTCTTAAAAAAAATAACACAATTATGTATTAACATTAACTCTTTTAATGCTTTTAACGAAATTCATTACTATATTCAACTATTTCTTCAATTTCTAGACGTAACAAATTGACATTGACAAGTAATATTATAATAGACCTTTCATTCTTTATAAATAAAGTGGAAATTTAATCCACAATATTAATTCAATTATAGTAATTGAAGATAAATTGATGATAAGTTTACCTTTCATATGCAAATTGACGCATAATTATAGAGAGATATCTAATAAATTAATTGCAAGTTCCATTCCCATTATAAATTCGTTGCCAGTATGTAGTAAATGTATTCTGGTAAATGGACTGAAAACATTCCGAACAGAAATGGTTTGAATAGAAATTCATACTAGTTACTGCCGTTATCCAAATTTAGAAGCATTTTCGAATGGCATAGGTACCTATACACCTATAGGCAGCTCAATTTAACCTCCCTAACGCATATTTATGACGATTTGCCAATGCGATGAGAATTTAGGTGTTTACTCATGATGGATTTGCTCTTTAGATCCCTTTATAGCTTGCCTAGTTTTGTTTGTTAGATATATACACACGGCACGTCTATATCCCTTGCGAGGTAGACAGAGCCAACAGTCCTGAAAAGACTGAAAGGCAACGTTCAGCTGAATGGCATAATGAAATTGAGATTCAAATAGTGACAGGTCGCTTGCCCATCGCCTATCCCTATAGGAATCCCAAGTTTATAAGCCTATCCCTTAGTAGCCTTTTACGATATCCATGCAAAATATATGGAGTGGTCCTGTTCTACAGTGACAGCGCACTTATTTGTTTAACTTTTGAAAGTCTACAAACCCGAAATGTTGAACACCTAGAAGCCTTAGTTGCCCTTATCAGCTCAAATGATGAAGTTGTCAGTAAAGATTAATGTTAATGATCTTAGGTGTCTGTAATACGTTTGCAAAGAGCCTAAGGCACCAACTTTTGAGCTTGTTTTCAGCTCATAAATTAACCGAGCCGAGCTCGAAACTCATTTACAGTTTTCATACAATCCTACCACCACCAACTTAAAGTTTTTTCTGTTCGGTCAGCTGGTTGACTGGTAGAGAATACCGAACGGTATTAAGTCCGCCTTTTGTACATATTTATTTTCTGCAATAAAGTTTTACAAACAAACAAACATAAACATATAATCACGTCTATATCCCTTGCGCGGTAGACAGAGCCTACAGTCTTTTAAAAACTGATAGGCCACGTTCAGCTATTTGGCTTTAAGATAGGATTCAAATAGTGACAGGTTGCTAGCCCATCGCCTAAAAGAAAAATCCCAAGTTTATAAGCCTACCCCTTATTCGCCTTTTACGACATCCATGGGAAAGAGATGGAGTGGTCCTATTCTTTTTGTATTGGTGCCGGGAACCATAAAGTTTTAAATAAATAAATGAATCTTCTCTTCCTACGACAGATTCCTCTTTAACAACAAATCTAACGTGACCTTTCTCTTCTTTTCAGCCAAAAGGGGTACAGTAGTCCGTGGAGTTGGACCACGGTGGCAGCAACGGGTGAATGACCTCGGGCCCCGCGCGGGCCGCCCGCGCACCCGCAGTGAACACGAGTGGGGGGGGGGGAGTGTGGGCCACGGCAGAGGAGGGAGCGAGAGGCCGAACGTAACGTAAAACCGCGGCGCAGCGTTGTATAACGCGAGGTGGTGACGTAAAATTTAACGCAAGATAGTGACGTCATAACGCATCGGCACGCAAGATTGTGCGTCACAAATAACAATGTAGCGTTGTAAATAAACGCGTAAAGAGAAAATATTTTTCCCAAACAAGTCGAAATATTCTATGATTAAAAAATACTGTGAAATAAATTCGTCATATTGACTAATGATTCAGAAATAGAATTATATGTTCCACATCAAATACCAATCGAACTCTTATTGGTGTTTCAACCAGACAAAGCCCTCTCGCTCAGCCTCGCTCTAGTGAACGAAATGATCCGTCCGAAGTTGATAGACCCCCGTGTCGCTGCGGCACCCTGAGAACTCTACATAACTCGTGAACTGATCTGTAACATTCGAGCAGCTTTAATTTCACTTCTTAGTTTATGGGAATATACACTGTCATGTATGTGCGTGATTTGTCATCAACAATCAAATACGTTCAAACGTACAAAGAATCACGATCGACGAAACTTATTTATGACGAATGACGTTGTGACGAAAGACGTTAATGACAGCGTTAAATCCTTTTTAAACCAAAGTCGTCTGAGGTGTCAGATTCTATTTCATTTATAATTTAATTTTCACTGTAGTTCCTACATTTTATACTTGTAATTAGTTGTATTTACAAAAGCGATAGGCTTCTAGGGTCGATTCGCACGACACTACACCTATCTCACGCTCTTTTATCTGGCAATCTCAGCACAATACAGATACGTTCACACCGTTATGCCTATCATTACGGAATTGCTAATTCTATCGGTTAACTAACCTCTAAAACATCAAAATAATCTGCAACTACACTCTCAATCATATATCTCTTTGAAATAAGAGTGAAAATTGAACAGAATGATTGAGAATCCAGTTCGCCAACTCCTCAATACTTAGTACATTTTTGAAGCTGTTTTAATCTGTGTTATCGGAATTGGCGCCAATTAGTGTTACCATACAAATGTAGATGCTCAGAAAACTACCATATCTCTAAATTAAGCGTTAATCGGGTACAGTGACGGACTAAAGTGCATAGAACATTATTTATTAGTTGTGATATTTATGACACGAAGCGCGCCGGCGGCTGCGCATAGTTCCAAATGAGTGCAATGCAAGTTGGACTGTAAATGTATATCGTAGTTAGAAAAGTTAAGTGGCAGTGTATGATGCATTTAATTTATGTGTAAGATGCCAGCGAGTTGATTTGGGAAAACTGTTGTAAAGATTGTTATTTTTACAATATTTTTAATATAAGTACCTATTGATAGTTTTCGTTTTTTTATATTCGTTTTATAATGTTTGTTTTCTTGATGCCGAAATCAACTTGTTGACATTTATTGTATTTTTAAACCTAGTTTCAGTCGACAATTCCTTACATTGTTAATGAATGATATTAATTATACATCGTCCATGCGAAATCAGATACAGGTGTATTGACTGGCGTATTTTTTTAAATTCGTAATCTACTTACGTACTGATGGAGCTTTTAAAAGAATTACCTAACAAGAAAAGTTTATTAGAACTTTTTAATTAAATATCACTTTTTTTAAAGAAATACTTTAAGCTTTTTATGTATGAACTATACTTACTTTAAGTTTATTATATATTGAAATGATAATCATTAATTTATTTTTATTGAAAGATGTGTCTTAAAAAAGCTTGTCAAATTGGACAAAATCTAAAAAAAGATCAGTAATATAAAATGTACATTTGATAATTTTACATGGTTAGCAAAATATAAAAAAAATTAAGACAAATTGGTTATGGTTATTTCTTTGCTAGTCAGTATTGCTGTATATTTAAAAGATTCATTTCAATTATTAGGAATATATCTTTTCAATTATTAGGAATTGTCGACTGGCAACATTTATCTGGCTTAAATGAGAGGGCCTAATGACAAAACACTTGTGATCTCTTTCCCACTGTGTTATATTAGTATAACTACTCACATAATAAGATGAACGTACACACCAAAAACCGAAAAAAATAAATAGAGGCTACTAATATTTTCTGTAAACAAACATTAAACTTAACGTGTGACCTTCGAAGCCTTAACTGTGTCCGAAATTGACTTTTCTTGGTGATTGTACCAATAAATAAAAATACTTTAAATCAAACGAATAAATTCTTAATATTAAATACTTTGATTTAAAGTAAATTTACAATTTAATTCATTCATTCAAACCATTTGTTAAGGTTGATAAAAATTCGGTTAGAAGGCGTGTACGATTTCTACTCTCATTTTAGCCAGTAGTCTGTGTTAGTGAAGTAGTCAAACCGATTCTCTTTCTTATGATTTCTATTTCTATATTAACAATAAAATAATAATAATAATAAATGGGTCTAATATTACGCTATAATATAATCAAATCATACATGTGTCTCATACAAATTCTGTACAATCAGCTCAGAATTTGTATGTAATGTGTTTTATTTTTATAGATTATAGAACAACTATGTTCTAGTAGTCATAAGAAATGGATGTCGGTGCAAAAAAATCTTTTTTTATATAAAAAAATGAACTATTTATTTCGTTATTATTTAAGTTTTTTATTGTTCTCGTTACTTTCCTTGGGAATCTTTATCGATTTAGAATTAGTAAGTACAATTTCATGTGCAGTGTGTTAACGGGATGCGAATTAACGGTAACCGCTAAAAAAATAAACCGTTTGTAAAAAAAAAAAAAGATTGCGCGGCTACGACTGCAATAATGACGCATGTATTAATTCTTATATTGCTAATCCTATCGGAAGATTCGATGACAGACCATCGGTCTAAGATTTAAATTACGAACAGATATATTACTAATAGTTAATATTAAAAATAATTCTAACTGTCATTATAGTAAAACGTCAAATTTGACATTACGTCCATGACATCTCTTTTCCCGCGTAAACCAGAAATCTATTTTGAAGTACATACTTTAATACCTAAAAGTGGTTTCTATTTATATTTAGATATTGTATCACTTTTAAGTAATAAAGAACATAGATGTGTAAAAAAAATATATGTTTTGAAGTTAGATTTCTACATATTTTTCCAAAGTTCTGCCAATGCATTTTCATTGTTGAATCCTTTTATAATGTACGATACCATCTTTCTATTCCGATTGCATCACTTCACCTAACGGTCACCGGTTCTAATCCCGTTGGAATATTTATTATTGTTCGTTATTAGTGAGTACTCACTATTCCAAAAGTTTCCTGATTGTAATTACGACTTGATAAATGAAATTACGCTTCTAAAGTGTACTATTACTATGTAAATATAGAAGGAACTAATACCTACTATAATAGTGAATGTTGTAATTTGTATATAAGTAACGAAAATTAAATTTTAAATACATAGATAACATTGTGCGTGTTCATTCATTTGTCTCCTTGCTAGGTAGCACCCCGGAGGTTTTCTTGAAAAAAGGAGTTAATCCTGTTGCACAGACACACATATATATATATATGTCTGTGCAACAGGATTAACTATAGAATTAAGAACCTCCTCTTCCAACAAAGTCAATCCCAATCTGATGTAAAATCATCTGCTTCAAGTAATGATTTTTAATCTGGGGCCTGTTGTAGCTTTCACGCCGTCTGGTAGCGAAAAAATAACACAGAATCCCTTAAAAGAACAGAACTAAACGTTCCTCAAAACGGTCACCATCCCCAAAAAGATGCTGGTACTTCCCCTAAACAAATCGACCACAGGTGAGAGAAGATTCACCAGTTAAAGAAACTCTTTCCAGACCAATAGGCCGCCTACTGGCCTGAAGATCTTTATATTCTTTTTATCTTCTTATTATTTCATTTGTCGTAACTGGACAAGTTGTTAGCTACCAGACTAGACAAAACATGACCACTCAGTTATATAAACAAAATAAGGAGGTCAAGTTTATCAGCAGCCGACTGTACGTAATATTCGCAAAATCATTTTCCAGAAATTATGTCAACGGTTCAAATTTTGAAAATATATCTATTCAATTTTATTCCTAACATTTTTGTGTCAGTCGATATTAATTACAGTAACGGCGTTACACATCTGAAATAACAAAGGTTTCCACAAATTCTAGGTTATGGTAAGTCAATAAAATAAAACATCGTTTAAAAATTCAATATACAGAAATATAATACAATAACATTAATATACATTGGTTGTACACGAGGGAATGAGGAAGGTTTGTATATTATATGTATATTTTACGTGTGACAAGTTTATACAGTATTTATATTGCATATAAAGAGGGCGCTACTTGTCTTGTATAAGTCTGCTGAGTAACATTTAAACTAAAATTATACTAATATACTTTTCTCGTGATGTGAGAAATGGTTATATATTTGGAATCAATAAATAAAAACAGCCATATAAAATAATTAAAATAGCAGACGAATACAAAACATTATATTTATACAAATATGATAATAATTGCTTAAAAAAATAAAATATATTGAAGTGGAAATTATTGTTGTAAGTCACCGCTATGGTATTGTGGTTTGAATTACCGCATATGAGTAGAGTTTAAAGGGTATCTTTTCCTATTCAATAATACAATATTAATGTAATGTCTGCCTTCGACACGGGTACAATTTGGACCGATACAAATGTTTACATACGATTATGAATATATGTAAACATTCGTTCAGCTTGATTTGAGTGACAGATGTCAAATACATAAATTAAGTGATCCATCATACAAACAGACATACGCATGTATACACACATGTATATATTTATGTATACGCATGTTCAATACATACTAGGTGTCCAGGAAAAAAACGTTGTTTTGCATTTTGTGGGTATGAAAAATTGATATCGGCCGATTTTCAGACCTACTCAATATGCTCACAAAATTTCATGAGAATCGGCCAAAAATTTCATGAGAATCGGTCAAGCCGTTACGGAGGAGTACGGGAACGAACATTGTGACACGTGAATTTTTAATATAAGATTACGAAGTAAATGGTTGTAAAATAAGCTTCATGATTAAATTTTATCTTATTTCACGCACCTAGCTACAAAGTACCTATACGTATACCAAAATTTCAGTACAAAAAGATATTTTACTACCATGATTTAATTACAGTCAGGCGACAGCTTAAGCCAGAAAAAAGCTTGTAAAAAAACCTTATTGAATGTACAGTTAACCGCATATCAAGTTACCATGCGTAATACCTATGACGTCGTAGTAGAGACAAATTTGCAATGAATTTGGGCAGGTGAATGTGATGTTGACCGTACTTACAAGGTTTTGTATTTTTTGTGTAGACGATTTTACTCTATTAATATCAATCAACCTTAATTAACCGCCCGCCGTAAAACGTAATAAGTCATGCTGCTGTAATAATTTTCATTACTTTTGGTCATAGACGCCAAGGAATTAATTTTCTACGTCAGCAGGTACAAAATGCGAGATATTTTATTTAATACATTTTGTAGGTTTTATAGAAACTAAGCAAAAGAAATTGACATTAAACGAAGAGTTTAAAACTGAAATGACATAGAACTTGTGTTGTATAGAAAAGACAATGCTGCTCCCTCAGCGACTTTGATTCATAAATACAAAACATGTAAGTACGTATAAATATATTGCACACTAACCTAAATACATACATTTATTGCCAGACTTACATCATTACTAAATAGAATATATAAAATATATAGAAAAAAAATACTGTATGGTAAACTGCTGATAGATAACTGGTCTGATCAAAAGAATATACCTGGACGGCCGAGCGGTGCTCGGTGTTTTTCGTTAACTCTTTCAATTGACGAATGCGCCGCTTTGTTTTAACTGTTCCTATCTCTGTCTCCTTCCGAATAACATGACAGAGACAACATGTGAGTTTATTTCGGAGCGCGAAAACACCTGAGGGCTTACGAAAGGAGCCGTAGATCGATTCATATTTAGTTATCGGGACGCCGATTGACCGCTCCACTTATAATTACAAAAACAATGAAATAAGCCAAAGGCGTGGTTAAAACTCAAGTATTTATATCCGTGCTTAAGTTGAAAAAGAATCTGAGCGTTTGTTACGAATTAACTCAAGAACTAGTGGGCACATATTTTGATTAAATTTGGCACGGATATGTCATAATAAGTGTAGAAGTGAGCTTCGGGACAAACCCGTCTAATATGTATTTTTATTTAATTAATTTCAAGTAAAATCTTGTTATTTCAAAAAATTGCTTCAGTTCAATTTTTATTATAAACACGACGTTAAAAGGACCTAAAATATATCTAGTTTCAGTAGAAGCATGTTTGCGAAATCAAAATATAAAAAAAAATTTCTAAAGAATCAGTTTACCTTACAGTAACAATATCAAAATGGCGGATTAGCCAGTACTACCACGTTTATAAGTCGCTTCAACAAAATTCGACGGCGCAAAATAGCGCAACCTACCGTCGAATTAAGCCAAATTAAAACCGACCTTATTACAAGTAAATTAATCTTGAAATCCATAATAGTTGTACAACGCGGATAGTTCAGATCGCGGGTTCAAATGGCGCCCTCTGATTGGCTTAACCGCTCTAACATTTCGCGCCATACAAAATTAAAACTCCTGCGCATGTACATGGGTGTAACATATAAAAATGGTAATATTGTATTGCGACTCAATTCCAGTACTCAATCACATTTCAATTTACATTTCGTGAGCAAACATTCATATTTTTGTTTTCAATCATTGACAAAATCCAATTTGCTAAGAATATGAAAAAAAAAAATTGCCAATAATGTTTGAACCCACACTGGCATTCACATCTTTAATACTGGTTATTACACAAAATTTTCTTCATTGCACGATGATACAAATAAACTTTAAAAACATTATTCTCATATTTATTATTTATAACCTAAAATTTATGAACATACTTTAATTTTGGAAAACAATTTTAAGAAAAATCTTTGTGTAAGTCATTATCTTGATACATCAATGATTGCTCATCTTGATAGTATGACACAGACATGCGACTAGTTAGACCCAGCAAGTGTATAAACATCGCGTGAAAAAGCACAAAGTAAAGTCTAATGTACCTCTTTTCGAAACTGTTTCTTTCAATATAAAAATCTACCAAATCACTTGGTTATAAGACATCTCACTATAGTCACAGTCTATACATATCGCAATGCCGGAATAAATACAGTCAATAATGGTTTTGTCATAGACGTAGAAAAAAAGGCGGACGGAGTTTTACTACACGGCAAAATGAAGCCCCAATAGTAGGCTGCAGTGTAGTTTGTTCCGCCGCTTCTTCTACACATGCGCTTTGGAAGCGGTAGCAGTTATAATTAGATTTAAGTGATGTGACGTCAATAAATGATACCTTGTATCCAATTTTGAAAATAAATCTATTCTATTCTAAGGCGTGTATATACATAGCCCATTGTGTATATACACGCCTTTCGCACACACTCTCACTAATAGTGTGACAGTCGGCCACCATTACATCATGACGTGTCATAGATTATCTCACGAAATGGCATGTTATTTATATGTATATAATGCGTACAACGCCGCGATTTCGTTGCTTCACTTTTTTTCAAGCCACACTCCGTCCGCCTTTATATACGTCTATGGGTATAGTATATATAACTAATTTAATGTACCTTTAGGCGTAAGTCTTCTTTTGGTGGACGCTTTTAAAGTCTTTAATGAGATCTGAAAGTAAAATTTACAAATATGAATGAGAATAAATAAAAACATATTAATAACAATATGTGAACCTTGTGATGTATACACCCGAATGTATTTTCTTAGATATAAATTCGAATTCGATTGGGTAAATTAGGTTATACGAAGCGACTTCCGTCTTTCTCCTGGCTTTAGTCTCGGTTGCATCCTCACTACTCTGGAGAGGAGCCCGGGGCTGCCTTTGATCATGAATCCTGGATTGGAAGACTCAGGTTTTTACACGAACCTACTCTCATCTGACAACCTTTTGCAACCTTACCCGAATGACGCGATTCCCTCACAGTCCTTAAACATAACACTGTGACAATTGTTTTCTTTATTGTGACATGGCATTTTATAGCTGCAATAAAGATTATTATTATTATTATTATAAACCTATATGTAACGTCTACTTTTACATAATATCCCAAACAACGCGATGATCTAGCAAACTGTCACTATTTGAATCTCGAATTCCATCATTACGCCGAACGTCGCAATCTTCTCGAAACTTGTACCTCTGCTACTCTGTGAGGGACAAAGACCTGATGAACATTGTGCGGCACTGACCAGTGTTCCCGCAGCGAGAGCCGCAGCGCCTCGTCCAGGGCGCGCTGGTCGGCCGCCAGCTCGAGCTCCCGCCGCGCCTGCTCGCGCGCAGACAGCTCTAGCGCGCGCTGCAGCTCGCCCTCCGCCGGGGAGGGGGGGGTGGGGGGTGCGGCGGGGGGCGCGCCGGGGAGGGACAGGGCGCGCAGGGACTCCTCGATCGCCCTGCGGAACGCTAGCGGTTTACTCTACTTCTCTAGCGAATACAATCTACCTAGATTAAGGGAGGGCGTTTGATGATGCCAGCACGCGTGAGACTCCCCGATCTCCTTGTAAAACTCAAGTATTCCACTTAAGTTACTACTTTAGTGAGATACTCTGACTGTAAGAGTAAATTGTATTGTAACGCGTAGAGTACGAGTGTCTTCTCACGTACTGACAGCTCTAACGCTCGAAGTCCGCGGGCGGCGGGGAGGGGGAGGGGGAGCGCCCGAGAGCCAATGCGCGTTAAAACCCCTCGATCGCCCTGTGGAACGCTAGCGGTTACTACTCAAAGAAGCACTCTAAGCAGTGAGAGATGTACTTAAATCGTGCGAGTTTATCCTCGATCAGTCTTAAGAATAGATGGAAATAAATAAATACGGGACAGGTTACACAGATTGAGTTGACTTCGATGTAAGTTGGAGATTTGTATTACGAGATACCAACTCGACGATATTAAATTTTATAATACATACATATATAGATAAACATTCAAAACCCAGGAAGAATTTGAGAAATTTCGAGATTCAAACCCGGAACCTCTGGTGTCACAGACTACTACCGCGTGAACTACCGCGGCTGAGAAAGATCAAACTAAAGGCGAGTGCACATCAAGACGGAAAAGAGACACGCCTTATAGCCCGCTAATAAAAAAAACCCTCTGTTCAAAATAAATATGATAGAATTCCATGCATTGCATAAATAAATAGTCAATTGTCCCACGTTTTTTATTTTAAAATATATGTCTCATAATTAGACGATTTTTTATATAAATATGAAACGTCTGGTAATAACTTAAAAAATAGTGCAGTAACAAATTCACACTTGAGCACACACAAAATATTATAAACGCCGTCGTCTGCAAACAAATATATTAACTTATGTATATTAACATGGAAATAATCATATCACGTACAAATATATATTGTTATTTTAATATATTTAATACCAATGTCAACAAAAGCATAACATGAAAGTAATCTTGAATCTATAAATATATTTGGGACAAATTACAAAGATTGAAAAAAAAGCGGACGGAGTTTTGTAACACGGCAAAATGAAGCACCTATAATTTATACATGCCTCACCCACACACTCAACATTAATGTGACAGTCGGCCGCTATTACATTATAGAAGCGTCATAGATTATCTCACGAAGTGGCAAGCAGTTTTCTCTCACTCACACATGCATACAACGCCGCCAATACGATGCTTCACTTTTTACCAAGCCACACTCCGTCCGCCTTTTTTTCTACGTGTATGTGTGTATGTATGCACGTTACCTCTGTAGCTGCGCCTCTTCAGCCTCTAATAGATCTACGGGGGCGCCGCGGCCGCACGGCGAAGTGGGCCGCGCGCCGCGCAGGGCTTCCCACACGTCCACCTGGGTATCAAGTAAATATCACGTGAACATATACATGCGCACACGTCGCGGATGATAAGTATTTAAATAAGTTTAAATATAACCAAATTTATGTGAAAATAAACACGCAACGTCGCGGGCAGTAGGTAAATATAAACGGGACAAATTACACAGATTGAGTTAGCCTCGAAGTACATTCGAGACTTGTGTTACGAGATACTAACTCAACGATACAATATTTGATAGTAAATACTTTCATTGTGCCGTGTGGTATCCGGCACTTTAGAATAGGACCACTCCATATCTGTCCCATGATAACATAAAAAGGTGCCTTAATAAACTTGGCATTCTTCTTGTAGGCGATGGGCCAACCTGTCACTATTTCAATCTCAATTATCAATCAAAAAAATCAAGCCATACAGCTGAACGTGGCCTTGCAGTCTTTTCAAGACTGTTGGCTCTGTCTACTTTACAAGGGCTATAGACGTGGCAACATGTATTTTCTTATTTTCCCTAACTATAGTCCCGGTTACATCTTCACTAATCTGGACAAGAGTAAACTCTTGACCATGGATCCGGGATTGGGTGAATCAGGTTTTTACACGAAGCGACTCCCATCTGACTTCGGCAACCTTCGCAGGGGAACCTAACCCGTATTGGATCGATCATGGTTACACATCCAGTTGCCTGAATGTGCATGTTTCCTCGTGGCAATATGTATGTTGACGGCCTCTGTGGCGCAGCGGTAGTACGCTTGTCTGTGACACCGGAGGTCCCGGGTTCGAATCCCGACCAGGGCATGATGAGAAAAGAACTTTTTCTGATTGGCCTGGGTCTTGGATGTTTATCTATATAAGTATTTATTACACAAATATAGTATCGGTGAGTTAGTATCTCGTAGCACAAGTCTCGAACTTACTTCGAGGCTAACTCAATCTGTGTAATTTGTCCCGTATAAATTTATAATTTATTTATAATGATAATAATAACCTGTTCGTCGCTAGTTCCAGGCTCCATGAGACTCTGCTGTATGGCGTACTGCAGCAGCCCCTCCTCATCGTCGAGGTGGCACGCCAGCCCGTTCACGTGGGCCGCGTCGCGATATCCACGGCCGACGCTGTGACATTAATAAAAAATAATATTATAAATCTCTCTCTCTCTCTCTTTCTCTTTTCTCTCTTTCAAAAGTTTGTGAGTATGTCAGTATGGATGTTTGTAACTCTTTCACGCAAATCTACTGAACCGATTACGATGAAATTTGGTATGAAGGTAGCTCAAAACCCAGAATAACGTAAAGGCTAACTTTTCATCCCGAAGTTCCCGCGAGATTGATTCCATGCGGACGAAGTCGCGGGCGGCCTCTAGTATTATATCATTATGAATATATTTAAATGCATTATATATAGCTGTATATATATTATGTATTCTGTGGGCATTGTATTATGATTAAACATTTATCTATCTTGCTGTGCGCCAACGCCAATCTCCTGTTTGGTTTCCTTCCACCCAAAGGTTGACTGGAAGAGATTGCATTGTATGTATGTTTTACTCTTATGGTGCAATAAAGAGTTTTATCTATCTATCTAATGTGGATGAAGCAAAAGAAGTATGCAGGGATCATGGCAAATGGAGAGATGTAGTCTCTGCGTAACTGCCTGCGGAAATGATGCATTATTTTATGTACCTGGGATATCGTTCCTCTATTTCTCCACTTTTAGAAATCCCCTTAAATCTATAAGATCGCATAGATTTTAGGTAGAAAGTAATAAGGAACAGCGTGTTATGATTCCCATTGTGATGTGAAAGAAGACGATGAACGATAGCAGGTTGACTAAGCAGATATACAAGGAGAGTGTGGATAGAAAGATCGGAGTGGGAAGGCCTAGACGAACGTATCTTGATCAAATTAAGCACATCCTGGCAAAAGACCTGGTCAGATCTAGAATATCCGAAACTGTCGAGCTTGCATGAAGAGAGTAATGAATCTGTATGAAGCAAAAGAAGTATGCAGGGATCGTGGCAAATGGAAAGATGTAGTCTCTACCTACCCCTCCGGGACAGAGGCGTGATTGAGTAAATGTTGACGGAGCGAATGTTGTACACAGAGATCGTGGCATGTGGAAAGATTATTGAGATTAGATAGTCTCTGCCTACCCCTCCTGGTGAGAGTAATGTTACCTGAAGCAAGCATCGTCGACCACGCAGGAGAGCCTGTTGCCCTCGTGTATGCACTCTACGTGAGCGACCGGCGTCTCTGTCGCGAAGATGTTGCCGAAAGTTATCCGCGCGTTCAGCACGTGGAACAGGGGGATTTCTGGAACAGAATGGCAATATGTTATCAACTACATACATACATATTATATAATCACGTCTATATCCCTTGCGGAGTAGACAGAGCCAACAGTCTTGAAAAGACTGATAGGCCACATTCAGCTGTTTGGCTTTATGATGGAATTGAGATTCAAATAGTGACAGGTTGCTAGCCCATACATATACAATAAGAGTGTGGAGGGAAAGGTCGGCGTGGGAAGACCTAGACGAACGTATCTTGATCAAATTAAGGACGTCCTGGTAAAGGGTCAGGTCAAAAGTACCCGAAACCGCCGAGCTTGTATGAAGAGAGTTATAAATGTGGACGAAGCGAAAGAAGTATGCAGAGATCGTGGCAAGTGGAAAGAGGTAGTCTCTGCCTACCCCTCCGGGAAAGAGGCGTGATTTTTATGTATGTATGTATGTATGCTAGCCCATCGCCTAAAAAGAAGAATACCAAGTTTGTAAGCCTATCCCTTAGTCGCCTTTTACGATATCCATGGGAACGAGATGGAGTAGTCCAATTCTTTTTATCATTTGTGCCAGGAATCGCACGGTTATTAACTAAAATAATATAAAATTAAACGGGGAATTTTTGAAAAAGACTGTGGTATGCATAGACATAGAAAAAAAGGCGGACGGAAGGTGGTTTGAAAAAAAATTGAAGCATCTTCAATTTTTTTTTCACCTTGTACGCATGTGTGAGTGACAGAAAACTTTGCCAGAACGTTGAAATCAGGCGAAGTGGACACATTTAAAGTTAATTTATCACTAGTGCGATGAGTTCTCTCATTCCTCGTTGTTTTTATTCATTATTATAGGATACTTCATATCGCTTAATAATTGCCAAAACGTATAGTTTAACAACATTGGTTGACGTCAAATAAATTACTTAAAACTAAGTTTACTGCCGCTTCCAAGGCGTCAGTGCAGAAGAAGCGGTACAATTATAACCTGGTCAAGCTGAGATTTTTTAAGGTTAACTAGACTCACCTATCTTGACCGGGAAGCCGGCTGGCAACTGCATCTGTATGAAGTCCTTCAGTTTGGCGAAGTGCGGAGACGATATTGCAGCCATCAGGTCCAAGATCGGCATTATTTGCTCTTGCAACTGTGAACAAATGTTTCAAAATTATAAGTTAAATTTGTGAACGGAGACTTTTCAGAAAAGGTCACGCGGCAATATAAAAAATAAGATGACATTATCCTGCGTAAAGAGCGACTAAAGTTTACTTGTGGGGAATCGAGTAGTGAGGCGTGCTGTGGTTCCCGGTAGTAAAGAATAGAATCACTCTATCTCTTTCCCATTGATATGTAAAAGGCGACTGAAGGATAGACTAATAAACTTGGGCTTCTCCTTTTAGGCGATGGGCTGGCAACCTGTCACTATTTGAATCTCAATTCTATAAAAAGTCATATACTGCTGAATGTGGCCTTTCGGTCTTTTTTAGACGGTTTAGCTCAGTCTATCCCGCAAGGCAAATAGCCGTAATAATATATACGGCTCCTCCATAAGGTAGACTTAATTGAAACATACTCTAGGAAGATTAGATCACATATGATCTCGGCTTCACCTCCAGGGGAGGTCATCTTCGCACAGCCGTAACATAATCTTGAACATCTGCAGCTTGGTGGGGGCTTACTTAAATTGGCTCATCATTGACCCTGGACTCCTCCACGACCAGCAACACACTTTGAGAAAATCAACATGACATCATCTCGAGTCTACCTCCAGCGGATAGTCCTCGCACAGCCACAGCGTCGCCTTGAACTTCTGCAGCTTGGTGGGGGCTTACTTACATTGGCTCATCATGGACCCTGGGCTCCTCCACGACCAGCAACACACTTTGAGAAAATCAACATGACATCATCTCGAGTCTACCTCCAGCGGATAATTCTGCAGCTTGGCGGGGGCTCATCATGGACCCTGGGCTCCTCCACGACCAGCAACATACTTTGAGAAAATCAACATGACATCATCACAAGTCTACCTCCAGCGGATAGTCCTCGCACAGCCACAGCGTCGCCTTGAACTTCTGCAGCTTGGCGGGGGCTTACTTACATTGGCTCATCATGGACCCTGGGCTCCTCCACGACCAGCAACACACTTTGAGAAAACGAAGATGACATCATCTCAAGTCTACCTCCAGCGGATAGTCCTCGCACAGCCACAGCGTCGCCTTGAACTTCTGCAGCTTGGTAAGGGCTTACTTACATTGGCTCATCATGGACCCTGGACTCCTCCACGACCAGCAACACACTTTGAGAAAACCAACATGACATCATCTCAAGTCTACCTCCAGCGGATAGTCCTCGCACAGCCACAGCGTCGCCTTGAACTTCTGCAGCTTGGTGGGGGCTTACTTACATTGGCTCATCATGGACCCTGGGCTCTTCTACGACCAGCAACACACTTTGAGAAAACCAACATGACATCTCGAGTCTACCTCCAGCGGATAGTCCTCGCACAGCCACAGCGTCGCCCTGAACTTCTGCAGTTTGGTGGGGGCTTACTTACATTGGCTCATCATGGACCCTGGGCTCCTCTACGACCAGCAACACACTTTGAGAAAATCAAGATGACATCATCTCAAGTCTACCTCCAGCGGATAATCCTCGCACAGCCACAGCGTCGCCTTGAACTTCTGCAGGTTGGTGGGGGCTTACTTACATTGGCTCATCATGGACCCTGGGCTCCTCCACGACCAGCAACACACTTTGAGAAAATCAACATGACATCATCTCGAGTCTACCTCCAGCGGATAATCCTCGCACAGCCACAGCGTCGCCTTGAACTTCTGCAGCTTGGCGGGGGCTCATCATGGGCCCTGCTCTCCTCCACGACCAGCAACACACTTTGAGAAAACCAACATGACATCATCTCGAGTCTACCTCCAGCGGATAATCCTCGCACAGCCACAGCGTCGCCTTGAACTTCTGCAGTTTGGTGGCGACCTCCCGCGGCCGGCCCACGTCCCGCGCGCCGCCGCCGCCGAAGTACTCCGGCCACGGCAGCGCCGCGCTCTCGCCGGACCGGCTGCCGGCCGGCGGCTGCTCCTGGCACGGACAAACGGTTTCGTTGACAGCTCGTCATTTTACGTATTTCGGCATTATCTTAATACTTTTATTTTATTTTTTATTTTTATCTTTATTAGGGAAACAAACAGTTACATGGTTGCGTATTAATATTATCTTATACTATGGTGCATAAACCAATAAAGTTTCCTCTGTTCACTAATACATAGATAGTATCGAAAAGACAAAGAAATTAATATATAAAAATTATAATAGTACCTAAGTGTGATCTATGAAGTGTGTGTGATGTAATATTTATTATTAATTTCGTGAAAATACGTCGCATTATTATCACGTCTCTTGGCTTAATTAGACAACATCTGCTACTTGTCTCATGCTGTATTTGGTTACTACAAACTACTATTACTAACTTCAAAATCAAGTATACCTCGCATACCACTCCTATCTCTTTCCCATGGACGTCTTAAAAGGCGAGTAAGATATAAAAACTTGGAATTCTTCTTTTAGGAGACGGATTAGCAACCTGTCTCTATTTGAATCCCGATTAAATCATTGAGCCAAACAGTTGAACGTGACCTATCAGTCCTTGTGAGTCAGGTTTTTACACGAATCGACTCCCATCTGACCTAAGCAACCTTTGCAGGGAAACCTAACCCGTATTGGATCGATCATGGTTACACATCCAGTTGCCTGAATGTGCAAGTTTCCTCGCAATGTTTTCCCTCACCGTAAGAGCATCGGTTAGTATTCAAACTAATGTACATAACTTCGAAAATAGTCATTGGTACATGGCAGTGGTGGGATTCGAACCTGTGCCATTTTGCGCAATAGGTACGCATTTTAATCGGGAACCTTACCGATTTGACCACCGAAGCTCTCTTCTACTTAAATACTATATAATATTACTAGCTGTGACCGCGACTTCGTCCGCGTAGAATAGTCATTTTGGGCATTATTGAAGCCCTCAAGGTTGAATAATTTTCCCGGTTTTTTTTTTTTCCATTATTTCTTTGCTCCTTATAGTTGCAGCGTGATGTTATATAGCCTAAAGCCTTCCTCGATAAATGGTGTATTCCACGCAAAAGGAATTTTTCAATTCGAACCAGTAAATCCTGAGATTAGCGCGTTCAAACAAACAAACAAACTCTTCAGTTTTATAATATTAGTATAAATTTATAGTTACATTATCCGGTGTCAAAAGCGGTGTGCTATCCCCAGTAGGAGTACCAGGTTCGGCCAAAGCCAGCAGCCCGGCCAATGGGGCCCTGGGGGAAGACTTCCTCTCCCCGGGGGGTAGATGCTCGGTGCGAGTCTTGGAGACCAGCTCCACGTTGTTGGCGCTGAACACCTTGCATTCGTAGCCGTTAACGTTTTCCGTCTTGTCTTGCCTCCAGCCCCAGATGCCGCTTTTATTCCTGGCAAATTAAAAATAAAACCTTGATAAACTGTACCATAAAAAAGTGATTTATAAATTGTAAAGGTCTCAAAGTACAACCTTGGAGAACACCGTTTGAAAAATGGCGCACATTATATGGCGCTATACCATTTGCACTCGTTGTTGTTTACTTTTTCATGATAAAGAAAAGATCACGTTTATTCACAACAAATTTATCTTTCACACTGAACAAAATTAGTTTAAATGTGTGTTTAATAAATTGTGAAGGTCTTAGTATCGTTCCTTGGGGGAGGCCTTGACGTTGAATAGCGCATTCAGACAACTAGATGTGTCATCATGATTCAATAAATGTTAGATTCCCCTGTAAAGGTTGGGCAGGTCAGATAGTCATTTCGTGTAAAAACTTATTTAATTAATCCAGACTTATTTAATCCAGAATTGTGGTCAAAGGTGCATCCCGAGCCCACAAAGGACGAGGATCATAATTTTTTAAATTATTTTTTTTATATATTACTTTATTTAGGAATAATAAACAGTTACATAATATTACATTAATACATACATACATACATATGATCACGTCTATATCCCTTGTGGGGTAGACAGAGCCAACAGTCTTGAAAAGACTGAATGGCCACGTTCAGCTATTTGGCTTAATGATAGAACTGAGATTCAAATAGTATATATTACATTAATAATAAAATAAAGTATACATGTAACATAGTCATGCAACCCACAACGCTATTACATACTTATAACAGCATTGTAACAGAAAGATAAATCGAAGGAAAAAACAATAAAACGAGAGAGAAAAAGACAAATACTTAGACAAATCTGAAACTATCTCACCTTTCGAAACTAATCTTATCCGTGTCCAAGTAATTGATGGCGAGCGGCGAGGTGAGCCTCTGGCGCAGCGCGTGCGCAGGCGGCGCGGGCGCGGCGGGCGGCGCGCCCGGCTCCAGCGGCTGCAGCTGCTCGCACCACGACGTACCCGCCTCGTGGTCCAGCTCGATCAGGCTGGCCGTCCGCCCTGCACGGGACAAACATACATACATACATACAAACAAACAAACAAACATACAAACAAACATACAAACATACATACATACATACAAACATACATACATACAAACAAACATACATACATACAAACATACAAACAAACATACATGCATACAAACATACAAACAAACATACATGCATACATACATACATACAAACAAACATACATACATAAATATAATCACGTCTATATCCCTGCGGGGTAGATAGAGCCAACAGTCTTTTGAAGACTGATAGGCCACGTCGAGCTATTTGGCTTTAAGATAGAATTGAGATTCAAATAGTGCCAGGTCGCTAGCTCATCGCCTTAAAGAAGAATCCCAAGTAAATAAGCCTACCCCTTAGTCTCCTTTTACGACATCCATGGGAGAGAGATGGAGTGGTCGCAAGGGATATAGACGTGATTATAGAATAGAAGAGAATAGATTTATTTTCAAAATTGGATACAAGGTATCACTCATTGACGTCACATAACTTAAATCCAATTACAACTACTACCGCTTCCAAAGCGCATTTGTAAAAAAAAGAAGCGGCGGAACAAACTACACTGCAGCATTTTCATCGGCCGTATATATATATGTATGTATGTATGTAAGTATATATGTATGTACTATGTATGTATGTCCACACCCACCCTGCCCTCTAAATATGTAAGTCCTGTCGCCCCTCTGCCATCGATTGTTCTCGAAGCCGACGAGCGTGGTGTCCACGCGCACGTTGCCGCCGCGTTTGTAAACTTTGTACGTGTCGAACGGGCACATGCGCGACACGAGAGGCACTGAAGCAAAAATAAAAATAATAATAATCATATAATTTTTTTTTTTGATACAACAAATATGTAGGTAATATAAAAAAACATACATACATATATATATAGTCACGTCTATATCCCTTACCGGGTAGACAGAGCCAATAGTCCCGAAAAGACTGAATGGCCACGTTCAGCTGCTCGGCTTAATGATGGAATTGAGATCAAAATAGTGACAGGTTGCTAGCCCATCGCCTAAAAAAAAGGATCGCAATTTTATAAGCCTATCCCTTAGTCGCCTTTTACGACACCCATGGGAAATAGATGGAGTGGTCTAATTCTATTTTGTATTAGTGCCGGGAACCACACAGCACTTATATTATAAAAAAAACTTAAATTGGAGAAAAATGTGCCGTATGCTATATATACTTCATCTCTTTCCCACGGATGTCGTTAAAGGCGACTAAGCGATAGGCTTATAAACTTGGGATTATTCTTTTAGGCGATTGGCTAGCAACCTGTCACTATTTGAATCTCAATTTCATCATCATTTTAGTCTTTTCAAGACTGATGGCTCTGTCTACCCCGCAAGGGATATAGACGTGATTATATGTATGTATATATGTAACAACAAGAACTTACCCCAACTGGTGAACTCCCACTTCATCTCAACATAGAAGTCTGGTGCCAAAGACAGTTTGTGTAACAGCTCGGGAATGCCTCCGGAGCGCGCGTGCAGACGCTGGTAGTCGCGCCTTGAGAGAACTAATGACAGTAACTCCGCATCGCCAGTCGCCGTTGCTTCTTGGACCGCTGGAGGGGGAGAAGACAGCCATTTTTTTCACACATACGTACAATCACGTCTATATATCTTACGGGGTAAACAGAGCTAATGGCCTTCAAAAGATTGAAAGGCCACGGTGAGCTGTTCGGCTTAATGATAGAATTGAGATTCAAATAGATTACTATATAGACGTGATTATATGTATGTATGTTTGTACAGTGCCGTATGGTTCCCGGCACCAGTATAAAAAAGAATAGGATCACTCCATCTCTTTCTCATAGATGTCGTAAAAGGCGACTAAGGGATAGGTTTATAAACTTGGGATTCTTCTTTTAGTCGACAGGCTAGCAACCTGTCACTATTTTAATCTCAATTCTATCTTTAAGCCAAACAGCTGAATATGGCCTATAAGTCTTTGGGACTGTTGGCTCTGTCTACCCCACAAGGGATAAAGACGTGATTATATGTATGTATGTGTGTAAATTATGGTACATTTAAACCAATCTAACATATAACTGTAGCCTAGCGGACTACCACTCACCAGTCCATCCATCTTTCTCACAGTTGACATCAGCACCAGCATCGATGAGCAACCTGACCGACTCTATGTGGCCTAAGGTGACAGCAAGGAGTAAAGGGGTTCGACCCCTCGGGTCCTTTTTCTCTATGTCTTCAGGCGTAAACTGGAAAATGCAATCACTGGTTGTCAAATAGATTTCTTTAGAAAATAATTATACGCTAGATGGTCAAATAATGGTGTTAGGTCACGAATATATATTGAAAGCAAGCAGCTTCAGACAGTTCAAAGCGATTCATTTTTTTTTTATAATTCAATATTTTCTTTCATTGTTATGGGACATTTCAAATATCACTTAATTATTATCCTTTCTTTTGTTTTCACAAAATTTAACGCATGGAACTCTTTCCCTGTTTGTTTTTTGCATAAACACATCCTGTGGAATACGACCCAGATCTGTTTCTACTATTTCTTTTTTATCTTATTACATGTACTTAGTTGTATTCTGTTATGTGTAATAATAAATAAATAAAATAAAATAAATAAATTGGTTGATGTCAAATAAATAACTTAAAACTTGGTTTACTGCCGCTTACTAAGTGTCAGTGCAGAAGAAATGGTAACAAACTTCACTGCAGTATTTTCTTCAATAATGCCAAATTCACAATGATATTTGGGTAAGTCAGTGTAACTGGTGATATCCTTGGTAAGATAATAGATCCTATAAGTTTGTCATACTTCAAGGATTGATTATAAATGACTAGCTTTCGCCTACAGCCGTGCCTGTGAGGATACTATCATATATCTTTTTCCATATTCCACATAACATGTATGCACCATTTCATAAAAACAGTTAAGTGGTTTAACTTCAATGAGGTTACAAAGAAACAAACTTACTTTTGAATTTATAATATTAGTATTTTATGAATGGATGCACCGAAAGGTCTTCACTGAATGCTATCTAACCTTTAAACTTTAAAGTATATATCAATATAATCATATCATCATAAGATGACAAAGATTAAGGAAACACATTATATAAATGATTTCTGGAGGTGGGCGTTGACATCTGCCACACAGTTTCATAACTTCTGCAGTCAGTCATCATTATCCTATGTTACTTAATTTGTACTTGTTCTTGTTTCCAAAAAAATACCTTTCATTTTTTCTCATAGTTAGCTTGTACATAATAATTTCTACAAATATGTTAAAATAGACAATATTTTTAAAAATCCATACACCACGTAAGCAGTATGGCTTCAGTGATAATAAGATTAAACATATGATGTGTCCATGTTAATTGTTTGGCTTCATTAGCCCATGCTTAGGCTACAATATTTATGACTCAAAAGATAAGATTATTTTATATCTTCATTACGCCTTTTATAAATATTTATATGGAGCCAATGACTAATTAACTGTGAAATCATCATTTTTTTTACAAAATAACTTACCCAAGTTAATACTATTAACTTAGGTAAAGACTAGCTATTGCCTGTGACATTGTTTGCTGCAAAAGTTCGCTGAAAAATTTTACCACTTTAATTTTTGCTTAGAGGTGTGGAAGGAGGAATTTATATATACATAAAATCAGACCTTTTTCCTGAAGGGATAGGCAAAGAATACATCTTTTGAGATCTTCTTGCAGAGAATATTTGTTAACTTACCAGTTTTAGTAGTTAATGATCACAAATAAATAACAGCAATTAATTACAACAGAGAAAAGATAATGGCATATTTTTAACAATTATGGTTTTAATGAATACATAAAACAATAAAAGATTTGTAAAAACTAATTAGCGTTGAAAGACATATAATTGTTTTCTCTTTTACCATTTGCTTTTATCTATTTTAAATAAAGGTTTGTTATGTGCTAGATAATATAAAGGTATTTTATGTGCGTGTTTAATACTGGTATAAAATATTTATATTTTAAATAAAGAAGTCAAGCGTTCCTAAAATCTTATTAGAATTTGTTTTCCCTTTCACCATATATTCAACAGATAAAGAAAGGTATATTTTTTCAACTTAATACAATATCAATTAATAAAAACAAATAAATCATATTTATTATACATAGTCTACACAAGTGAAATGCTTACTGCAGTTATATTTGAAGTTTTCAGATACCTAGTTGAACAGACAGTTCATCATTACTTTTCTTGTGCATTCTAAGATTCTACAATTACAAATTCCGAATGTTGAATTAAGTAATATTTTCTACTTTATAATGGATCTTTACCATCCATGAAGAGGTTTTTCAAGGAAATACTAGCGCTGTGAGAGTGTACTGACTAGTTTTTAACCTGCAAACTGTGATATCTGCTAAATTGTTCATAGGGAAACGTATGGGAATAACAAATTATAATTCTTACCATATTGGACTCCAAAGAAGACCTCAATTCTTCATGACTATTGTTCCAAACCAACCAATGGATAGGATACATCCTAATAACTTCTTCTTGTGTTATAGCCATTATATCAAAACTTACAATAGTTTCCTACAAATTAATACATTGAGGGGTTACTGTTGAAAACTTAGCACATCCTAGATATTCGTAATTGCACCAATAAAGCTAAATTAATTTAATTTACACGCATAATCAGACAAAGTTGTCGCTTCTTCCCAAAATGACATTTAATTAATCGACTCGTTGTTCTTTATGTCATCACTTGATAAATCGTCTAAATAATTGAATTACAATATTCGATAGATGAAATGATTCAAAATCGATTAATCGACTATTAATATTGTTTTTAATCTGTGGTCGCTCGTTGTCTGTCATTGTCAAACCGTTCGATGTTCAATCAAAACATTTTTTTGTGAAATAAAATAATTCAAATCAAATCAGTCAACAAACTCACTTTCAATTCAATACAATTTATCAAATTGCGGTGAATTTGCCATTATGTGATAAGATATTGACAAAAATGTACGCCACCTTTTCTATAAATAACCTTATGCACCTATGTTCGGCAAATTCATGTTACAGAATTTGTAGGACAATAACAACAAATACCAAGAAGAAAATAGAGGTAAAGTATGTATGTCATCTATCACTTTGATTTCTGTACTGCTTTTTGTCAGAAAGGTCAGTCGAAAATCGCTCCGATATATTACCTAAACCGAATTCTCTTCTCCTGGATCACACCACAACCAGGGTACTATAAATGATGTTACTGAACCAATATATATTTTCACAGGAATATTACCAGATTTTGAATGTGCCAGTGCATTCAAAACAAGATGTCATCCGCAAAGCATTTCTGGAGCTGGCGAAGAAATACCATCCAGACTCAGGCTCTCCAGAAGCGGATATGGATAAATTTGTGGCCATAGAGAATGCATTCAGAATTCTTACTAAACATAATACGGGGAATGTTGAAGAGGCTGAAAAAATTGTTTATGATATACAGGTTTGTTTTTTTATAAATCTACATATTATAGTATCACATATAAGAATCTTACTAGGGTCTCTGTTAAATGGTAAATGAGGAACATCTAAATAAGATGCATGAACCTTATTTAGAATGGTCTTGTAGTTAAGAACCCAAAGGGAAGATCTTCCACCAGGCTAGGTTTTATACCAGGGAAACTATAGCGCCAATGATGTTGTGTTGGAGATTGTATATATGCATGAAACCTTTACTTGTGCAATTTAGCATACAGGCTAGGTTGCCTGAGACATATGAAATGTTGACATACACTCTTCGCTGCTATTGGTTGAACGCATGTGATTGGCTGTTGTGGCTTGTGGAGTAGCAACAGTCTCTCTCCCTCTCCTACCCTTGTATGTCACCCCCAGTTCCGCCTTCTAGTTTACATAGGTATGTATGTTCATAGATAACTTAATAACACTGTCAACATTCTCATTAATCTGAAATTAAACTTTACAGCATACAGCCCCGCAACATCGTCAGTATCTGAGCTACGAAGGTATCGGTCACGGAACCCCGTTCCAACGGCAGAAACAGTGGACCCAAGCTAAAGCCCAGAGGGCAGCCACCAATGTCATGGAACATAGGATTTCCAAAGCCGTCGCTTCAGAAAACACACTAATGAAAAAAGAACCATACAGAAATAAACATGACATCAAAACGAAGTATGGGTTTGATAGATTAGTGGAAGATTTGATACAAGAGTCCATGTCCAAGGGAGAGTTTGAGAATCTGAGTGGGAAAGGGAAGCCGTTGCAATCACAGAATAACAATCCCTATGTGGACTTTACTACACATAAATTAAATGAGGTGGGTTAAGGTCGATGATAAAAAATTTTGAAGTTACTCTAGGGTTTATTATACACTAGCTTATACGCTTATACCCGTGACATCATCCCTGTGATCTTAATAATGAAATTGAGATCCAAATGGTGATAGCCTATAGGTTATTTGCCCATCTCCAACAAAAAAATCCCTCTTCCTACAAAAATAAAGTTTACTTAACTTTGCCTTAGTATATACATATTTGACATAAATATGTATTTATACGACATAAAGCATATATTTCCTTATTCTCTTTCAGGTGCTCATAAACAATGGTTTTACACCTGAATGGATAACAATGGCCAAAGAGATAGACTTGGATGTAGAACTATTAAGAAAAGAAGTGGAAAGTGACAGGAGAAAGCTAGGACCTTGCCCCCTCACCTCCGCCGAGGCAGAGAAATGGGAACGCCTAAGCGAGTTGAATCGAGAACTAGCAAAATCTATTAACACTAAAATCAATACGTACAATTTGATAGTGCCTTTGATTAACAGGCAGAAGTTCCACATAGATATAGAAAGTATATTAGATGATGTGCTCAAGAATGGAAAGACTTCAAATGACGTTTGTAAACCTGAAAGAAAGGTGGAGCCACCGGCAGTAGTAACGGGTGATTCTGAAGATTTGTTTGCGGTTTTTTTCAAGGCGGTAATAGATTTGCTTACGTTCAAAAAAGAAAAGCAATGATTTTAAAACAAAATGTAGCTAGTGTTTAAATTGAATAAAATAAAGGAGCTAATTTTCTTTTGAAGTTGATTAATTGTTTAATATGAGCTTTGAAGTCAAAAATCATTATTGGCCTTTTAGTATTGTTGAATTGTTTGTTAATAAAAACAACCTTTAGACGAAACCAATCTGTGATAAAACTAGTGTGTAGGTTATTTATACAAAATAAAACAAAGTATAACATAAAATGGCTTTATTTATTAAAAATAACACCTAAATAATCTAAGTGATATAAATTGAAAAGTAAATTGCACAATGAATTGCTGATATAACTAGAATTGTTGCGAATGTACGGTTCGTTGTAATCGTAATATTACACTAAATGGGAGAGAGCTGCTAAAAACATTAATTAAAATCACTACATACATATGTAAGAATATATTTTATAAAAACTATCACGTTAAAAAATATTTTGTATACTTCGATGATACAAACATGAGAAATACATATTAGTTTAGTCATAGAAGTGGAATATATTGTAAAAATTCAAGTTTTCATTTAAAAAAATCATTTCATTGAAGCCCCCAATAAAACCTAGTAGAGACAGGAACGGTGAGGTTAGTACGAGTTTATTAGAATTGCATTAGTTACCACTAGGTGGCGCTGTTTCAATCACATACTGCGTTTAATTGCTCGACGCGTTTGATCGAGTAAACCTCGCACTATCCCGTCTGGTGTTTCAAGTTAAAATTAGAATAAGTGCCTAAATTAATCAAAATTAGCAACTTAAATTGTAGAAAAAAAATAAAGATCTAGTAATTCGAGAGCCAAAATTATAATATAGTCATTTAAGTCTAGTTCTAGTGACTAGAGGTTCAGAAATGGAAGAAAAGTCACAGTTTTACCCAAAGAGATCTGAATTTATTCAGATAATATAAACATCGACAATATTTGTACAGAGAAGAGTACATCCAACTTATCTAAACGTGACCTACCAAATATAGATTTTGTTACTTTGCCTTATGATTTAATACATAAAAAAATACGGGCAGTATATTTTTAATCTATTGCAGTCGATTAAAACAATAAAAAAAAGTCGCGAAGTAGCAAATTCTGAATTTGGTACGTTATTATCAGGTATTAACAGCTTATTTAAATCTTCGGCACGAAGTTGACACAAAAAAAATTACTATTGGCATTTTGAGGTACTTTATTATATTAGAAGTCATTTAAACACAAATAACAAACTAAATGTCATACTAAAAGATTTAATTGGTCCCAAATTGTAATTCATTAAACATTTAAATATCTACATAATTCGCAAATATTGATTATATTTTTATAATATGGAATGATTGTTAGTAAATATTCAAGAATTTTATTCAAATTCATTATTCAATTTTCAGTCAAACCTCTTGATCATGTCAACACTAGTGATAGTATAGTTGAATGAAAATATACTATTTCATTTTAATTACATATTCATATTTATCTTGACGATGTATCATTTACAATATCGATACAGGAATAAAAGCATCCACGTTAACGCATGTTTACGTTTCTCTCTTTTATACGATTTTCTTCGATTTCATTTATTAGGGAGCAAAATGCAATCCTGTTTTATTGTTGTTGATTACGAATAACATGCGGGAATGCTATTTTATTGCCATTAAATTTTAGACTTAGGGTAAGAAATTCGTTAGAGATTGATGATAATATGCAGTGTAGTTTGTTCCGCCGCTTCTTCTACACATGCGCTTTGTAAGCGGTAGTAGTTATAATTAGACTTAAGTGATGTGACGTCAATAAGTGATACTTTGTATCCAATTTTGAAAATAAATCTATTCTATTTTATCTTAATCAGATGGTTTATAATGTTATCATGAGAACAAATATGGCGCAAGATTCGCGAGAACGCACGATGTTCAGCAACGCTGTCACAGGAACATATTGTTCACACCAGTGATGACTTCAGATGACTGCTGAATTCTCAAGAAATTTAACAATATGGAAACACAAATGCAACAATTTTTAAAATAGTTGTTACCTGCGGATGTCATGCCATGACATCTCATATGATTATTTTCATGATTTAAAAAAATGTGATATCCATTATTTTATGTTTATAAAAGTATGTTATATGTTAAGATTAGAACAAAATATTCCCTTGATTATCAATGGTAAGACACGAGGTAATGCTCATCGTTCACCCTAGTGGTGTAGTGGTGTAGGAGTAGCCTAGTGGATCGGTTCTGTTAGAATTTTTTCTATAATAACGCAGATTGACATACAGGCATGTTATTAATATTTGAAAGAAATTCTACAGTTAGGTAACTCGATATGATAACGATATGCAATTTTGAAAACGGTTCAATCAAAACCGGATGGCAAGCGGACAATATCATGTTTATTTTCTTACAATTTTATTGGAGATTTTGATTAATATTTTATTGGAGAGGATGTGATGTTAAGATGAGAACATAATATTCCCCTGGCTAAGCCTGCAGCCGTATGTAGCTATAAATTGTAAGGCACGAGGTAAAGCTCATCGTGTAGCCTAGTGGTGTAGGTGTAGCCTAGTTGATCGATTTTATTGGAAATTTGATTGATATGTTATTGGAGAGACTGTGATGTTAAGATGAGAACATAATATTCCCCTGGCTGAGCCGACAGCGGCCTGTAGCTATGGATGGCAAGCGGACAATATCATGTTTATTTTCTTAAAATTTTATTGGAGATTTTATTAATATTTTATTGGAGAGGATGTGACGTTAAGATGAGAACATAATATTCCCCTGGCTGAGCCGACAGCGGCCTGTGGCTATCAATCGCAGGGCCCGAGGGAATGCGCGGTGTTCCGCCTGGTGGATTCGTTCTGTAAGAGACTCTTCCGTGTCGTTGGCAAACACTGGCACTCGCTCTTGAAGAATTATGGGTCCTGTGTCCATTCCCTCCTGTAATATAGTGATTAATATACATACATACATATGGTCACGTCTATAAACCTTGCTGGGTAGACAGAGCCAACAGTCTTGTAAAGACTGAATGGCCACGTTCAGGTATTTGGCTTAATGATATAATTGAGATTCAAATAGTGACAGGTTGCTTGCCAATCGCCTAAAAAAAAAGAATCCTAATTTTGTAAGCCTATCCCTTAGTCGCCTTTAACGACATCCACGGGAAAGAGATGGAGTGGTCCTATTCTTTTTTGTATTGGTGCCGTGATGAAACACACCAAAAAAATAGTGCAGATTAAAAAAAAATCAAGGTAAACAGTAATAAACTTGGGATTCTTTCTTTTAGTCGGTGGTTTAGCTTGTCTCCATAATAAACTTGGGATTCTTCTTTTAAGCGATGGTCTAACAGCTAGTCTCCACGACCTGTTAACAGTGTAATAACTATTGTATACATACATACATAAAAATTTCTTTCTTTCTTTCCCGGAGGGGTAGGCAGACTGCCTCTTTCTTTCTATCCTCTTTCTTTCTTTTCTTTCTCTCTTTCTTTCTTTAACTAATGTATGAGTGAGTGAAATGACTCACATCAACGAAATGCACGGTACATCCGCTCTCGCGGTCGCCGGCCTCCAAGCACTGCGTCTGCGCACGCAGCCCCGGGTGGCGCGGCAGCAGCGACGGGTGGATGTTCAGCAGGCGGCCTTTCCATCTGTTAATGTTTGTTTGTTCACTAGCTGTGCCCGCGTGGAATAGTTATTATGGGCCTTATATTAAAACCCTCAAGGATGAATAATTTTTCCCATTTTTTCGCATTATCAATTATCACTTTGCTCCTTATAGTTGCAGCGTGATGTAACTGAAATATATATATATATATATCAGTTACATCATATATATATATATATATATATAGCCTAAAGCCTTCCTCGATAAATGGTCTATTCGACGCAAAAAGAATTTTTAAATTTGGACCATTATTTCCTGAGATTAGCGCGTTCAAAAAAACAAACTCTTCAGCTATTATAATATTAAAAATATAGACTTATCATTCGAATTTTAGTTTATGGTTACAGTTGAAAATCATTGCGACAAGCCAGTGAGTATCTTAGTTGTAACTTAAAATAAACAATGCTGTCATAATTGTACCGAATAACCGTCTAATAGTACTGAAGAAATGTCAAGCAATTTCTTGAATTTATAGTTTTATAAAAGAAAAAAAAATAAAAGGAGCGTAGGTTCATCGTCTCCATATTTATTTCTGAGTCTTTTAACATCGAATCGAAATCGGAAACGCATAGAGTATAAAAACGGTGATTTTCGGTATATTCATAACAATGCCATCTAGTGCAAATCGGTGTAACTACAAAGCGGTCAATACATATCGCAATGTATCCCCTAATAAGTTCCAAGAAATTAATAAGATGGCGCTGTCGATAAAGCAGTACCAAAGATGGCGATTGTCATAAAACCAAAGAAAATGTCCTGGCCAAGTTTTGTAATAAACACTTGTTAAAATTAAATATATTCATACCTCTGCACAAACTCAGTGGACAATATCCTCATATAGCCCGCCAGACAGACGATGTCAATTTTATGCGACTCCAGCGCAGCCGTGATGGCGCGGTCGAATTCCTCGCGAGATGCGTAATCTTTGTGGTTGAACACCTGTTGAAAATTTAATATTTTCTTTAGTATTACTTGCCGTGTGGTTCCCGGGACCAATAAAAAAAGAATAGGATCACTCCATCTCCCACGGATGTCGTAAAAGGCGACTAAGGGATAGGCTTTTTAACTTGGGATTCTTCTTTTAGGCGATGAACTAGCAACCTGTAACTATTTGAATCTCAATTCTATTATTAAGCCAAACAGCTGAACGTGGCCTATAAGTCTTTTCAAGACTGTTGGTTCTGTCTACCCCGCAAGGGATATAGACGTATGTATGTAATTACTTTATTACATTTGTGTATTTTTAGAGTTCTGTAGCCAAATTGGAGCCCTATAATAACATCATATCCGTAAGTCACAGTCGCTAAAGCATTTTCTTAAATACACCATTTTTTTTTAATTCGCTTCTCAACGTTGTAAAAATATATAATATTATCTTATGGCCGTAAGATTAACAAAGCAAGCGAGCCAATCAAGTTTAAGAAAGTGAAAGCGGTAAAATTGTATTGTTCTGATAAAGCGTTTCTAACTTAGCAGGGAAATACTTACCAAAGTGGGTATGCCAGCCTTCTCGGCCCTCGTCAAAGCGAACGCGTTGCTTTTATTGCTGATGACGAGAGATATTTCGCTGCACATACATTGAGACGGGTCGCGAGTCGTGTCGATCAACGCTTGGAGATTGCTTCCGTTTCCGGATACAAGTACCGCCACCTGGTGAGAAAACTTTGAATATTAGTATGACTCTTAATAGTTGACAAGTGTGTTCTAAGAGAGAATTTACCGAGAATCGTTTTCGCCATGCAAAATTGTCTTCTATTCTTGTTATAACTTCATCTTTGTAGGGAAAACAAAACCGTTATTAAGAAGATTTTGAGAAGAATATATTAACCTACTCTCTTGGTAGAATCCAATGGAAATATGATGTATTACTAACCTTGCTAACCCTAGCTTTCTTGTAGAATGTGAAAGGTTTCCCACTGGTCCTTTTTGAAAAACCTGTTTTTGTTTTTAAGCTGAAAAGGACGAAAAAGTGAGAGAAAGATGTTTTTCAACTTTAAGTTTAGACACACCTTCTTGCTAGGCAAAAGCGGCATCCGCCTAGTAAAGTCCACGGCACTAGCGAAATTGTCCACCACCACTCTAGCGCCACCCGCCGGCCGCGCCTGCACGCTGCCGATCACCATCGCACCATGGGCTCGGGTGCTGTTCATCACCTGGAAATTACCACAAAATATTTATAAACAGATCCGGCTCGAAGGACCAACTTTTGTAGAACTATCCGGCTTGAAAGACCAAAATTTGTAGGGTAATCCGGCTTGAAGGAATTAGTTGGTAAATTCTGATGGCAAGATTAAACTACTGTTTTTATAAAAAAATACAGCCAAATATTAATCTATGGTAGAATATCCTTAGTTCGATACTTGTGTGATACAAACTCAACGATGCTATTTCCATATTATTATGAACGAATTAATGTATAAATAACTTACATAAGCCTGATCCTCTGGTGACACTATAAGCACCATTCCGATGCCACAATTGAAGGTTCGCAGCATCTCGTCATCTTGCACGGATCCCGCGTCTGCGATCCAGGCGAACACCTAGATAATAAACACATATAAATAAATTCAAATTCAAATTATCGATTGAATTATAGATGTAATTCAAACTATCGATATATATCGCGACCCGATTCGATTAGACTGTTTCAAACTGAAAGGGTCTTGATTTTGTTGACTTGAAATGAATTAATTACAATTTTTTTTTTAATTGATCTACTTCTAATATTCTCTTATCATTCTCAGATCTTCGCCAGTGATATGAGCTACGTGAGAGAGACAAACATATACAGATAGAAAGAGACAGCATTACCAGTTGCAAGTTCCACCAATGAGCTCCGCCGCTTCCTTTGTCATAAAACGATACCCACTTAATATCCTTTGTTTTAACTAATCTATTTCTAATATTCTCTTACTATTCCCGGACCTTCGCCAGTGATATGAGCTACGTGAAAGAGACAAACATATACAGAGAGAAAGAGACAGCATTACCGGGTGCACGTTCCACCAATGAGCTCCGCCGCTTCGTTCACATTTGTATCCTATTTTCAGATATAATTATACTGAAATTGATGTCATAAAACGATACCTACTTAATATCCTTTTTTTTAAATTAATATATTTCTTTTATTATTCTTCGATCTTCGCTAGTGATATGAGCTACGTGAGAGAGACAAACATATACAGATAGAAAGAGACAGTATTACTGGGTGCACGTTCCACCAATGAGCTCCGCCGCTTCGTTCACACTTGTTATCCTATTTGTAGATATAATTATACTGAAATTGATGTCATAAAACGATACCTAATAATATCCTTTTTTTAAAATTAATCTATTTCTAATATTCTCTTATTTTTCTCAGATCTTCGCTAGTGATATGAGCTTCGTGAGAGAGACAAACATATACAGAGAGAAAGAGACAGCATTACCGGGTGCACGTTCCACCAATGAGCTCCGCCGCTTCGTTCACATTTGTATCCTATTTTCAGATATAATTATACTGAAATTGATGTCATAAAACGATACCTACTTAATATCCTTTTTTTTAAATTAATTTCTAATATTCTCTTATTATTCCTGGACCTTCGCCAGTGATATGAGCTACGTGAGAGAGACAAACATATAGATAAATATATAAATAAATAAACATATACGGGACAAATTACACAGTTTAAGTTAGCCTCGTAGTAAGTTCGACACTTTTGTTACGAGATACTAATTCAACGATACTATATATTATAATAAATACTTATATAGATAAACAACACAGACCCAGGCCAATGAGAGAAAGTTCGTTTCTTATCATGCCCTGGCCGGGATTCGAACCCGGGACCTCCGGTGACACAGACAAGCGTACTGCCGCTGCGCCACAGTGGCCGTCATAAAGATAGAAAGAGACAGCATTACCGGGTGCACGTTCCACCAATGAGCGTTAAGGCGAGCGCGCACTGACGGCGGTATGACCCGCGGAATGTTCTCGGTCAAGCCTCCGCCGGTGATGTGAGCAACCGCCTTTACACGTCCGCTTTGTAGTGCGGGGAGTACACTACGAACGTATATGCGGGTAGGTTTAATAAGTTCTTCGCCTGTAAAGAAATGATAGGAATTAATAGGGATTAACAGATCTATTTAAGATATGTCTTATTAAAAATTAATTATTATTAGAAGGTCTTAAAACAATGTAAATTTATAAATAACATGATGATATAAACGTAAAATTTTAAAATTACGTTAAGTTAAATAAGTCACATGAATTTTTAGTTTCAATTTTGACGGCCACAAAACACGATGGGACATTCCATTTCAAAATTATTAAGAGAAAATTACTGAATCAGTAAATAAAAAAAAAAGAAACGAAACAACATTTATTAAAATAATATCCATAAACCCAATTCCAAATTATAAATTACAAGTTCAAATTTTTTATTCTTTATTATTTGAAACATCAATAACGTATAAAGTAATCGATATTTACCCAAAGTGAGTCCCTCCTTGCTGAAAGGCGCCCTGTCGGTTAACGTCAGCCCAGACTTCTTCATTAGCTTGTGAATCAGACTGAAACCGTTGCTGTGAACACCGTTTGATGGTAGACCGATTATGATATCGCCCACCTGTGGAGAACAGGATATGTCGTAAAAAATTATTTATTTTTTAAAATAAAATTGTAAATTTTTTCAAAGATATGTATGTGAATTGCCTGAATTTGAATTTCACATGAATAGCACCACTCCATTTTCCCATGGATAAATGGACGATTCCCGTAAAAGGCGACTAAGGGATACGCTTATACACTTGGAATTCCACCAATTTGAATCTCAATTCCATCCATTCCATCATTAAACCATACAGCATGCCCTCGCATGGGATATAGATAGACGTGACTATGTGTATAAATACATACATAAAATCACGCCTCTATCCCGGAGGGGTAGGCAGAGACTACATCTTTCCACTTGCCACGATCTCTGCATACTTTCTTCGCTTCATCCACATTCATAACTCTCTTCATGCAAGCTCGGCGGTTTCGGTTTCGACTATATGTATGTACTAGAGGCCGCCCGCGACTTCGTCCGCATGGACACCCTATCAATCCCGCGGGAACTCTGGGATAAAAAGTAGCCTACGTGTTATTCTGGGTCTTCAGCTACCTACATACCAAATTTCATGGTAATCGGTTCAGTAGTTTTTGCGTGAAAGAGTAACAAACATCCATACAAACTTTCGCCTTTATAATAGTAGTAGGATGTATTAATGACCTCACCGTGATATCGTTGATCTTCGGCAGTATGTTGGACCTCTCCACGACGCCGAGCGCGAAGCCGGCGATGTCGTACACTCCCGCCTCGTACATGCCCGGCATTTCCGCTGTTTCTCCACCTGTAGGTAAAACAATATATATAACGAACAAATAAATACAAAGATTTGGACGGCCTCTGTGGCTCAGCGGTAGTACGCTTGTCTGTAACACCGGAGCTCCCGGGTTCGAATCCCGGCCAGGGCATGATGAGAAAAGAACTTTTTCTGATTGGCCTGGCTCTTGGATGTTTATCTATATAAGTATTTATTATAAAATATAGCATCGTTGAGTTAGTATCTCGTAACACAAGTTTCGAACTTACTTCGAGGTTTACTCAATCAGTGTACTTTATCCCGTATTTATTTATTATTTAAAGGCACACAATTAAAAAAAAATATAACCAAACCTATTATGACTGCTGTTATACATTTATCTCATTTTACATTTATTAACAGGAAAGCTCAAGTTATCTTGTAATATTTAAAGACAAGCGACCCGCCCCGGCTTCGCACGGGTGCAAAATTCGGAAAAAATTATACATAAAAACCTTCCTCTTGAATTACTCTACCTGTTACAAAAAACCGCATCAAAATCCGTTGCGTAATTTTAAAGATTTAAGCATACAGACAAACAGACTAAAATAGCTACTTTGTTTTATACTATGTAGTGATAGTTAAATAGGTGGAAGTGCTTTTTCTTCAGCGGCACAAGTCCTGGTCGGGAGGAGTCCTGTGGTTAAGTCAAAACCCTATGATAAATATTTATTATACTTACCTTATATACTTCTTTATCGTGCCTGGTTTTAGGAACATGATTACAAAACGACAAGGAAATTTAATTTTTGTAACTGGTTATCAAACAAGAAAAATGTCCATATTCGTATTTGGTTATCAAATATCAGCCACGAACATGGAATAATTTCCCTACATGGGATAAGTCCGCCATTGGAAGTGATTTATTTCTCTTATAATTATGTACTATTTCTTATAATATAAATGTTTATATTATAAGCCGTTTGGTTCCCGGCACCAATAGAAAAAAGAATAGGACCACTCCGTCTCTCTCCCATGGATGACGTAAAATGCGACTAAGGGGTACGGTTATACACTTGGGATTCTTTTTTTAGGCGATGGGCTAGCAACCTGTCACTATTAGAATCTCAATTCTATCATTAAGCCAAATAGCTGAACGTGGCCATTCAGTCTTTTCAAGACTGTTGACTCTGTCTACCACTCAAGGGATATAGACGTGACCATATGTGGGAAGACCTAGACGAACGTATCTTGATCAAATTAAGGACGTACTGGTAAAGGGTCAGGTCAAAAGTACCCGAAACCGCCGAGCTTGTATGAAGAGAGTTATGAATGTGGATGAAGCAAAGGAAGTATGCAGAGATCGTGGCAAGTGGATAGAGGTAGTCTCTACCCACCCTTTCGGGAAAGAGGCGTGATTTTATGTATGTATGTATGTCCACATTCTATTCTAAGTTTAATTAATATTGTGAAGTTGACGTTGTTGAAGAAAATGCCGCAGTGCAGTTTGTTACCGCTTCTTCTGCACTGACGCCTTGGAAGCGACAGTAAACTTAAGTAATTTATTTGACGTCAACCAATGTTGTTAAACCATACGTTCTGACAATTATTAAGCGATATATATATAGTATCCTATAGTAATGAATAAAAATTTTGAATTTGAATATGTTCATCAACATTCACGACCACCTTCACCCTGTAACACAACTGACCGATGAGGGCGGCGCTGGCCTGGCGGCAGCCCTCGGCGACGCCGGAGACCACGCCGCGCGCCACGCTGACGTCGAGCGCGCCGCACGCGAAGTAGTCCAGGAACGTGACGGGCGCCGCGCCGTTACACAGGATGTCGTTGACGCACATCGCGACCAGATCCACGCCGATCGTGCTGTGCTGGTTGATTTTCTGGGCGATTTTCAATTTGGTGCCGACGCCGTCCGCTGCTAGGACCAGTACCGGGTCCTGGTAACAGAGGAATAAAACATTCGCCAATTATAGAATTACATACATACATACAATCACGTCTATATCCCTTGCGGGGTAGACAGAGCCTACAGTCTTGTAAAGACTGATAGGCCACGTTCAGCTATTTGGCTGTAAGATAGGATTGAGATACAAATAGTGACAGGTTGCTAGCCCATCGCCTAAAAGAAGAATCCCAAGTTTATAAGCCTACCCCTTAATCGGCTTTTACGACATCCATGGGAAAGAGATGGAGTGGTCCTATTCTTTTTTGTATTGGTGCCGGAAACCACACGGCACACAGGCATTATAGAATTGACTTCATATTATGTGACTATTAACATGACTCTACAAAAATCTCTAAAGTGCTTTGTGCCACTTTTTATGGAGCTTACGCGCGACCTAACGTAACATTGTCTTTAAACCGGAGACAATGCGTGTTCGTCTTCATAAATTTATCAGTTTATAGAATCCCGAGAATGAAAAAAGAATACAATAGGATACCTTTTCAAAACCCTAGTCAAAAGCAAATAAATATTCTATTCTATTCTATATAATGAGATGGATATATTTTTATGGCTAATATTAACCTTATATTCTTGTTCCACGGCTTTTAGTTGGAAACAGCCACCGAAGCCTCCAAGACCTCCCAATACGCCGGAACGAGTCGTGGATCTATAAAAATAAAAAGTAACCATTTCATAAAAATAAAATTTGAAGATACGACATTTAAAAGAGCGATATTTTAGAACGGTCCTAACATTCTACCTTGAGGAACACCGGTAGCTAAATTAAGCAAATGTAATAAACTAAAATTAATCTGAATTATAACGAAAACTAATATCAACTAAGTAGAAGGCAGTCAAATGAACAAAAAAATATTAGGATTAATCCCGAAACTTAAAAGGATAATCTAAATCATATAATAATAACTCAGTATCTAACGCTTCAGTAAAATCCAACATGAAATATTGTAATTTTATTGCGTTCTCTGTTAAATAGTGTATATTCTGATATAATACCTGGCAAGAGGTTTAATAAGCGATACTAATGAATCTCCCGCCTCGATGTCAACACCGCTGTCTTTGTAAGAAAGAGACTTGTTGCCAGGACTCTGTCTGACGTACGGAGAAGTTAGGGGCTGCATGGCTTCTTTGAAGTTGTCTACTACCACTTGATGACCACCTGCAAGGATAACAAAATATATTAACAATACCAGCATGTTATAAGTAACGCTGAAGACCGCAACAATTGAGGCGCATCGCTGGGGCTGCATTATCCAAAGAAGACGCATCATCATAAAACCACGACCACTCTGTCAAGAGTGAACGACTGAGGAGGAGGATGTTATAAGGTAAACGATATGAAAATATAACTTGGATACACATGTTCTTCTTGTCATGTCCGACTTTGTAAGTTAATATAATGTGATACCTAAATATTCAAAAACAATTGTGTTCTAAGCCATAATTTGTATTCTTGTTTTTGGCTATTCTGAACATAGGATTCTTCGTTCAGTAGACCTCGAAAGCATCCCGAAACGACACACCAACAACGCATACCTTCACTTAAATTGTTATAATAATAACAATTCTTTAATTGCATCAACATGGTAAGTACAATTCGTTGTAATATCTTACAAGTTCTTTCCCTTTTTTTTGAAACTACGTGTTTGCTGTCTTCTTCTCACAAATTTCCCTCACCTTCTTTCCCAATATCCTCGACAACACCAATGACTGCGATCTCCCCGTCCACAGCTTCTAGCACCTTCGGCACCAACTCAGGATCCACGATCACGACCATGCCAACACCACAGTTGAAGGTGCGTAGCATTTCGAAGTCGGATACCATGCCTGAGTGAAAAATACACGTACATATAGACACGTTTATATTCCTTGCGGGGTAGTCAGAGCCAACCGTCCGGATAAGACTGAAAGGCCATGCCATCAATTGTATGGATAAATGATAGAATTGAGATTCAATAGTGACAGGTTGCTAGCCTATCGCCTACAATAAGAATCCCATGTATTTTACCCTCTCCCTTAGTCGCCTTTTACGACATCCATGGGAAATATATGGAGTGGTCCTATTGTAAAATGCCTAAATTAAAAAGATTATAAAAATACATTCATTATTTTTCTACAGTAACATACGATATTCCGTGCTTGACTTCAAGCAGGAAAACATAACGAATAAAGTAAATGGATAACATAATGAAAGGAAATTGAAATGATGCGGAAGTTGATTAAACCTAGGAATTTGTAAAACCTAGTTCTATCAGTAGTCAAATTTAACACAATATTTAAAATCAAATAGAGTTTTTAAAGGACTGTAAACAATCTAAATCTGAATTTAAAATGAGAACAACAAATGAACGTTAAAAGAATTACCTGTAGCCTGAAGCCAACCGAAAATGGGCTTAATATTGAACTTGGTAGCGTCCAACTTCACTCTGATACCCGGCGGTAGAATCCTGGGGATATTTTCCAATAGTCCCCCACCAGTAATATGGGCCAGGCCCTTGACAAGTTCTTCTTTTATGGCTGGAAGTAACGCGTGGACGTAGATTCCAGTAGGAACTAGGAACTCTTCGCCGTATGATTTGTTAGTAGTACTGAACGGTGCCTTATCTGTGTACCTGAAGATAAAAGATAGTTTGAGATAGATTTCGAGTGAGTGACAAGCGTTTATGAAAACAAAAGGCATGTGTTTCTCATAACATAGTAATGCTGAATAACACAGTCTAATCAAAAAAAAATTGGACGTCAACCAATGTTGTGAAACCAATCGTTTTGACAATTATTAAGCGATATGAAGTATCCTATAATAATAAATAAAAATTTTGAATTTGAATTTTGAAAAAAATTGCTTTATTGTTCTTCACAATATGAAGAAATTCTGTAAGACAAATTTAATTAATATTGATAACATTTATAGAATTATACAATATTGACTTTGACGTGATATGTTATGAAAATGCAATAAATATAAAGAAGTTTCTATCAATCAATATTAGATCAATCTTGAACAGAATCTCAATGTTAAGATTTAGACTGTATACTGCTGCACGTGCCGTGTGGTTCCCGGCTCGTACAGTAAAAGGCGACTAAGGGATAGGCTTATAAACTTGAGATTCTTCTTTTAGGCTATGGGCTAGCAACCTACCACTATTTGAATCTCAATTCTATCACTGAGCCAAAAAGCTAAACGTGACCTGTCTGTCTGTTCAAGATTGTTGGCTCTAACTACCTCACAAGGGATATCGACGTGATTATATGTATGTAAACCGCCGAGCTTGCATGAAGAGAGTTATGAATGTGGATGAAGCGAAGGAAGTATGCAGAGATCGTGGCAAGTGGAAAGAGGTGTGATTTTATGTATATGTATGTATATGTATATATACTCACTTGCAATGACTCTCGGCCATGATCTTCTGCACAAGGCTGTAACCGTTGCTGTGCACTCCAGTCGACGGCATAGCTAACACCACGTCGCCAGCTCTGATCTCGGAGACCAATGGGAGTTGCTTCGAGTTGTCAACTACGCCGACAGCGAAGCCGGCCAAATCGTACTTCCCAATGTCGTACATTGTCGGCATTTCGGCCGTTTCGCCGCCTGGAATAATGTCCTTATGTAACCCGAGTTGGAACTAAACGCATTTTAAAATATAGATTTGATGATAGTATGTTTTTAAACGATAAAGTTTGGAAGGCACACAGATAACTTCAATACAATGTTATAGTTTACGCGTAATATACCTATTATAGCGCATTAAATTATATTAATATATTATTTTATACGTATATTGTTACTAAATTATTAGCGCTTTTCTTAGATTCGTCATTTCATGTGTGCCTCGCGAGGTAAACAGAGCCGAATGTCTCGACACAAAATTAACAGTAATGTAAATCCGTGTGGGTTCCGGCTCTTTCTCATGGATGTTGTAAAAGGCGACTAAGAGATAGACTAATCAACTTGGGATTCTTCTTTTAGGTGTTGGGCTAGCAACTATTTGAATCCCAATTCCATACAGCTGCACGTTGCCCTCTAGTCTTTTCAAGAATGTTGTCTCTGTCTACACTGTCCGGTATAAAGATGTGATCTTATCTATTACCACTATGGAATAGTATCGGAAAGTCTACGTTATATCCGAACTCCGTGAGTAAACATTGTCGTATGCCTAGCTCAAGTTATTTTAAATTGTAATTAAAATAAACAATTTTCCATTGTTATTAAAAAGAAAACTTACCCAGCAAAGCACAGCCCGACATGATACAAGCATCAGCGATTCCCTTCACGATAGTAGTGGCCACATCAACTTGAAGCCTCCCGCAGGCCATGTAATCCAAAAACGCGAAAGGCTCTGCGCCGGCGCATAATATATCATTGACGCACATGGCTACTAGATCCTGGCCTAATGTGTCATATTTTTGCATTATTTCTGCTATCTGAAAGTAGTGAGTTTTTTATTTTTGATAATTCTTAGCATTTTTGACGGCCTCTGTGGCTCAGCGGTAGTACGCTTGTCTGTGACACCGGAGGTCCCGGGTTCGAATCCCGGTCAAGGCATGATGAGAAAAGAACTTTTTCTGATTGTCCTGGGTCTTGGATGTTTATCTATATAAGTATTTATTATAAAATATAGTATCGTTGAGTTAGTATCTCGTAACACAAGTTTCGAACTTACTTCGAGGCTAACTCAATCAGTGTAATTTGTCCCGTATATATTTATATATTTATTTATATATTTATATATTTTTTGGAAACTTTGTGATTTACTTAGTGACTAAAATTCTTAACTAGGAATCCATAAAAGTGTTAATTTCTTTGTTAGATTAACTACTATCAGATAGATGGCCGAAATCGTCCGTATAAGTATATAGCAAAGATCAAATGAGATTACATGGTATGAGTTTCAAGATATTGGAATATGCGTAACGTAACTTATTCCCACTTAATACTATAGGAGTTGCGGTTTCCACCCGCGCCTTAAGCCTGCCCTGGTTTGAGTAAGTCAGATTTGCAGGGGAACCTATCTCACATTAGAACAACCAGTTGCCTGAATCTATAACTTAAACATCTAATCACTAATTAATAACACACTGTTAAACCTCAATTACCTTGAGTTTCGTCCCTACTCCATCAGTCCCCTGCACCAGAACAGGGTCCTTCAGGCTAGGGTCCATAGCGGACAGTTGGAAGAGTCCACTGTAACATCCCAGTCTCCCCAAAACTCCTCGTCTATGCGTGGCCGTGGCTAGAGGTTCTATTTGTCGTACCAAAGTCGCGGCGGCGTCTATGTCCACACCACTTTGCAGGTAGGATAGGCCATTGACTCTGGAGAATGAAAGGCCTCTTTTAGTAACCCATCATTTATTTTATTTTTTTATTTTTAAGAAAGGATGCGCAGTAAATGCGAGAGCAGCGCACTTCAAACATGATTCGGCTACAATATTTGGAAGGTCAGTAGTCACCATTGCTGGTGCTGAGATAACGGATAACCCATCACGAGGATTTTAACCCTACGGAAGAAATGATGATATCCGTCCACTGTATTCATTATCAGAAAATTAAGTGTTGATTCATTGCTAGAACATAATATTAATGCATGCGTACTGAAAAGTCTGTGTATTTTGTGCTTTACGTAAAAGTTAATAAAAAAGCCATAAAAGTCATTCCGTATGTTTAGCAAGGCGACTGAAGATATCATCATCAATTTACATAAGACTCTTTAGTTACTAGTGACCATGCGTGAATTATAACAGACAATGTGCTGTCGAAACAAGTTGGGGTGAAAAGCTGAAATATATATAGTTCTTTGAAGATACAGAAGATTAGCGGGTAAACAGACAGGCGGCTTGAAAGGTCACATCATGCAGAACCATGCTACTAAAAATGTTATAAAATCAAAATCCAGACATATCACACAAAACTTTATTGAAATAAATGTATAAGTACGATGGTATGTACGAGTATGTTACGCGAACAGTAACGAGTAAAAACAATATAAATTCGTTAAATGACAACAATAAAAGCACTTTATGAGATTGCTGATCCAAAAACTTGCAATAAACAAGAAATCTTATGTGAAAGCTTACGAAAAAAGAAATTGATTGATAAGTAGGTACATATTTTTTTTTAAATCTCAGATCATTTTACGTGATGACAATAAAAAAATGTTTCACATTTAAATGCATACCATGAAAGAATAAAAAAAATTTTTGACATTTCTCACCCAAGTTCTCGCATTTGGCAAGCTATAAATGAAAAAGAACACTTAAGACTTAGGTGAATATTATGATTGAAATATAATATCGATCATGTTGAAAGAAGTACAAATGCAAAAGAGACTGAAGCACTCATTCAGCTCCTCTGAAACAAAGGAATACTAGTTTGAAGAGAAATAAACTTTAAAAATAACAGAAACTTCTAACACAACTACACTAATGAGGTCTTCTTGATACAGATGAAATCAAAGAAACCCTTAATGAAAAAAGGATACACACACATATTTATGAGGAATGTTGATATGAATCTTTAATATTTCTTGTTGTATTTGTTACAACACATGCAATTTAGTATTCAAACAAGCAATATGTCGAATTAGCAATCAGAAATTAAAAGGTAAAATTTATGACAGTGACACGATATGATGACTTTGTTCGTCTTCAAGTTTTTTTAATATATCTTTCATTAATCTCCATTATCAAGATTCCCAAATATTAGAATCATCACAAACAAAAACTCACTTTGAAAATGCCCGATGCGCTATGTCTTTCCTGTACTGCGCTCCAGGGAAGTCAACCACGGAGGCCGCAGCTGTCGCCGCAGCCGCTGCGGCCCTCAGTGAAGCAGCCCTTGCACATACCAGTACTACACGACCGCCCCACGTGACTAGAGTGCCATTGGCGCCCCGGGCCACGCCGCTGTGGAAGACCACGATCCCGGGCATGTTGGCGACTTGCGATAGTCCTAGCAGAAAGTTATACACTTTGTTATGCCTAGATAAACGTAATATATTTTGTCTGTGTAAAATTATAAAACCCAATGCCAGGGACCACATTTAGTTAACAGCTGTTCACAGATGTAACTTACGTTGTTGCTTAACATTTAATAACAAATCTTAAAAAAGATCCCGTTGGACGCTTCTGCCAAATAACACCAGATTCCTTTAATTTTCTTTTATTTTTTATAATTAATTTTTATATATTTTAATGTACAATTTTATTTCTAATAAATAGTTTCGGGTTTAATAACTAAAATATAACTTAATTTCAACAATGAAGTGTTTAAAATTAAAATACGTTAAAGCATACGCTGTTATTTGTTTGTGTATATTGATGACTTACCACTGATGACGCATCCTTTTGTAGAAGTCTCCGGGTAGCCTTTTGAGGCTATTACCACACCTACAGACGATAGTTTCGTGTTCCATGTCACTTGCATTTGTTTTAGGGTTCCGTCGACACAAGCCTGGCAAACAATATTTTTTTTATTTTCATTTTAAATCGAAATAAAAAGAAAAAAAAATATTTATAATTATACTAACCTTTACGACTTTGTAGAGGTCAGACTCGAGCAAAGTCATCAGAACTTGAGTCTCCGGATCTCCAAAGCGGCAATTGAACTCCAACACCATGGGACCAGCTTTCGTCACCATTAGACCAGCGTACAGGACACCTTTAACAGAGTAATTAGTTTTTTAAAAATATTTTTTTTAACTCCTAGTCAAAACGGTTCAGCTATTTATCGGTGAAAGCATAAACGACAGACATATTTAAAGCATAGATTGCATGAAGTCTACAATGAAATGACATTAAATTTTAAAAGAAATATATATTTATGCCGGAAAAAAGAATAAATAAATAAATAAAATAATATTCATATTTTCAACAAATTCAATCTTAAAACGCAAAAACTTTTGCAAACAAATCAAAAAAATCTTACATCATATCGGCAAAGCAAACAAAACAAAATCGAAACATATGAAATAATTAACTAAACGCGATCATGGCATAAACTCAATCTTATTCCTTGACAATAAGGTTGATAATCAAACAGCATTAAGTTAACAATGTTTGTGTTCGTTATCGTTGTTTATCTGTTGGTTCTGCTTTTAATAAATAAATCACAATAAATAAAAGGTTAGGGGTCAACGGCGTATGTACGTTGTCTAACTGAACGTTATCAACATTGCATCAGGTCTTCTAAACCCCCATGGTGGGTCAAGAATATCATTGAATTTTTATTACTGAGTGTTTCCAAATCAATTTGTCTTATTGCTGGAAAAATCTTTCCAATATTTCTTGTTTCACATATATTATACATAAAATCACGCCTCTTTCCCGGAGGGGTAGGCAGATACTACCTCTTTCTACTCACCATGAACTCTGCATACTTCCTTCGCTTCATCCACATTCATAACTCTCTTCATGCAAGTTGCAGGGCGGTTTCGGGTACTCTTGACCTGACCCTTTACCAGGACGTCCTTAATTTGATCAAGATACGTTCGTTTAGGTCTTCTCACTCCGACCTTTCCCTCCACACTCTCCTTGTATATTTGCTTAGTCAACCTGCTTTCATTTATCCTCTCCACATGACCAAACCATCTTAACATCTTTTTTGGGTTACCTCTTCTTTTTCCATGACTAGGAGTGGGGACAGTACTTAATGGATATAGCATCGATTCCCGAATATGGTCACTGTCATGGAGACAGGTCCATAGAGCTAATCTATAACCGAATCCTAGCCTATATAGCCTAAAGAATTTATATATTTTAACTAGTGACCCGGCTCGGCTTGGCAGGGTGTCGAGAAGAATGTTTTTCTGTGCATACCTTCGGGAGTTAATACTTTATATTGCAGTGACAACAGCATGCTGCTATACTGCCTTGTGGTTCCAGGCACTTATAAAATAGGGCCACTCCATCTCTTACCCGTAGATATCGTAAAAGGCGACTAAGAGAATGGTTAATAAGCTAGGGATCCATCTTGTATGCGATGTGCTAGCAACCTGTCACTATTTGAATTTTAATTCTATCATTAAGCCACTAAGCTAAACGTGGCCTTTTTAGTCTTCTAGTATGTTAGCTCTGTCTACCCCGCAAGTGATACAGACGTAATTATATGTATGGCACTGCATCAAACAAACCAAAACAAATATACAGAGAACGATTACGATTAACACTTTGTAGTTATATAGAATTTTGCGTTCGTTCAGTGACATCAAATAATTATCTACATGCTTACTTTGCATGTGTTTCTGATATAAACTCAAAGAAAAGGCCAAGCCTCTTTATTAATAAATAAATAAATAACAATTTGCAATATCTCTTGAACCTCGCAATTAAGTTTACTAGAATCGCTAGTTACTAAGCTCGCGTAAACATGATGTAAGTAAGTAATACGGCATCAGCCAATGACACGTGTTCATGTTTTGACTTAAAGATATTCTTAAAGTGATATTACAGTCGTAGGTTATCGGGCATATGACGTTCCCTTTTGTATCCAGGAAAGATTAAATTAAGTCATCTGTAGCATTTCTTTTCATTGGCTGGTCATCCGGTGATGTGTGATTTATTTCTTTTATTCTTGCAACTGTGTAAATTTGTAATACCGTGTGGTACCCGGCACCAATACAAAAAACAATAGGACCACTCCATCTCTTTCCCATGGATGTCGTTAAAGGCGACTATGGGATATACTATACTAAGGGATAGGCTTACAAACTTGGGATTCTTTTTTAGGCGATGGGCTAGCAACATGTCACTATTTGAATCTCAATTCTATCATTAAGCCAAATAGCTGAACGTGGCCATTCAGTCTTTTCAAAACTGTGGGCTCTGTCTACCTCGCAAGGGATATAGACGTGCTCATATGGATGTATGTTATAGTCAAATAATACACACATACTGCATGTACAAATGTATGTATGTATGTGTAAATTTCCGTGCAATAAAGATATTACAAACTAACAAACAAACTTTTCCAATGACATTTTATGTAAAGTGATATTATCGTAAATACTATCTCTCTGTCTCTTCACAGAGGCTAGATTTCCATGATACTCACTATACACAAATAAGCATGTTAACAAATTATAAGTAAAATTATAAAGTACATTTTTTTTAACTTCAAACTTGTTTATATCTACATCACAATGATGCAATCAGCGTAAACAGAGTTCACTAACACTTCATTAATTTAGTCAAAACATTATCAATTTCGTGTCTATTTTGGGCCTAACTTTTATTATTAGTTGCTAAGGCGATAAGCTGCATTATCTGTATTTTAATTTCGGACAAAGAAATTACATTCGTGTCAACAAATTTTGCCGGGATTTCATCACTACATTTGGAGACCGTCACGTCAAACGTATTAAAATTCTGGACATATATTTTAATGCCGTGTGGTTCCCGGCACCACTACAAAAAAGAATAGGACCACTCCATCTCTTTCCCATGGATGTCGTAATAATAGTATTTCTTGAGTTTCAGTATTTTTTTTTATTCAATATTAGATTAGGCATTTGTCGTCTATTTCACCTGATGGTAAGTGACTATGAAATCGTATACCTATGTTACATGCCTATCCAAGAGATACTCATTTATTCTATTTTAGAAAGAAGACCGCCGATTTTTTTTTTGCTTTAAAATAAAAATCGTTAACAACATCCTGGTTTATCAGATTCCTTTCGTAACCCGATACAATAGGACTAACTAATCCATTTTTACTGTCCGTAATGGACTAAAGATGCAGCAAGGGAAATAAATTCAAAAGCTGTTTCGTTTCACGCAGCCGACAAACATACATACATACATATATATATATATATATATATGTATGTATATATATATATATATATATATATCTAGAAACTAAATCTGCAAGGCGGTCAGGTTATTCAGTAGTTCACTTTACACGTTTCTCGCGAGATATCAGTATACTCGCTAGATCATTCTATTCAGTTTATTAACTTAAGGTTACATTTCCTTGATAATGTTATCACTGGAGTCGTCAAACATAAAATAGAAATTATATCATACGTCGAACAATTTATTGTTAAATAAATCAATCATTTAGTTGCAGAAATACATTTGATTTTAGAAGTTGTATTTAGCCAATTAAAATTATTGTTTTATTACACGAAAGAACATGTGAATGTTTGAGTTTATGTCCTACTTCCTACTAATACTATAAATGCGAAAGTTTGTGAGTATGTCAGGATGTCAGTATGGATGTTTGTTGCTCTTTCACGCAAAAACTACTAAACCGATTACGATGAAATTTTGTATGTAGGTAGCTGAAGAACTAGAATACCATATAAACTAGCGCGGGCGGCCTCTAGTTTATTTATAGATTATTTTGAATGTTACATATTTCATTAATTGCTTTATTATGTTCTTATTTAATACTAAAAAAAGGTGAGTAGTAACCTGTTGGTATCTGAATCTAAAATTTAATCAATAAACCATAAAGTTGATCAAAACCCATTCAAAATTCAAAATATTTATTCATTAGGATACTTCATATTGCTTAATAATTGTCAAATCTTTTGGTTTCGCAACATTGGTTGACGTGATTTTGAAAGCAAATCTATTCGAGATGCTATTGTGGGCTCTGTCTACTCTTGAGGGTTAAATACGTGATATAAGTATGTATGTAAAATAAGATAAATTAAGAAGAATAGTTTGTTAAGAATAATCGCAAACACTAATGGACAGATAGATTCTCACTAAAGCAGTGGGAAAGTGTCTTGTATATTTATGGTGTCGTGCGGTTCCGGGCACTGAACAATACGACCTCTGTGTATCTTACATACATACATATGTTCACGTCTATATTCCTGGCGGTATAGACAGAGACAACAGTCTTCAAAAGACTGATAGGCCACGTTTAGCTGCTTAACTTAATGATAGAATTGAGATTCAAATAGTTACAGGTTGCTAGCCCAACGCCTAAAAAAAGAATCCACGTTTAAAAGCCTATTCCTTAATCGCCTTATACGACATCCATGGGAATGAACGAGACGGAGTGGTCCTATTCTTTTTTTATTCTTGGTACCACACGTCATGTATCTTCGCCTCTATTAATATTCAACTAAACCAGTTTAATCCAAATAATTGTTTGTGTTTAAGTACCTACCTACAATCGTACATCGAGATAAATGCTTTAATTAAGTACGTAAAAAAGATTGTGAAGCTGCGTCCTTGCAGCGAGAGCCGTGACATTGTGGGTCGCATTATCTTTTGTAAAATTTCCATTATTACCCCACTGACTTTTGCCAATGGCTTCACTCTCATCTTTGATCGTTTTTTCATGTTCCCAATTGGAACCTCAGACGCTATCCTTTGGACCCAGGAACCTCTTTTAGACATTTCTCTCCCAAATTTATTTAGACTTGGAATTGGATGCCGAAGACGTACAAATCGCCGATGACTTTAAGTTTTTATCCATTATCTATATGAAGACCTTTGTTCCGTGTGGTTCCCGGCACCAATAAAAGAAGAAATAGGACCACTCCATCTCTTTCCCATGGATATCGTAAAAGGCGACTAAGGGACAGGCTTATAAATTTGGGATTCTTTTTTTAAGCGACAGGTTGGCAACCTGTCACTATTTGAATCTCAATTCTATCATTAAGCCAAACAGCTGAACGTGGCCTATCAGACTTCTTAAGACTTTGGCTTATCCCGCAAGGGACATAAACGTGGCCTATCTTTTAAGACTGTTGACTCTGTCTAGCCTATAAGGGATAAAGACGTGATTTTATGTATGTATGTATAAAATCATATCGTAAAAGACCACGCCCATCTATAAGCCACGTATAAAGTATATATTATAAAGTATATAAAATATTTATCAGTTATCCGACTACCCAGTTCAGGAAGTAATGCATGTGTTTACGTTTGTGTATACGTCGCACGTGCGTGCTGTTTACATTTTGTTTGAGGACCTAGTTGTCCTCAAGTGATGACATAGTTATCAACCTATTACTACCCCTACTTTGTAGTGATTAAGGTATATATTTGATGTCCTCAGCCTTCATATGATGCATCTGTAGCGGGCGAACGCCACAAAGACTGAAATTGCTTGCGCGATTCGAACGCTTAACGAACGTTATTGGCTGATGGCGTAGCATTCTGCGCTGTGATTGGCTGACGGCGTGAGTCGTCAAAATGTCGCTACACACAGTGGCGATGACGACATAATCCTTCCAAATATTATCGTACACTTACCAACATATTTGATGCCCTCAGCCTTCATATGATGCTTCTTTTGCAAGCGAACGCCACAAAAACTGAAATTGCTTGCGCGATTCGAATGCTTCACCGTTATTGGCTGATGGCGTAGCATTCTGCGCTGTGATTGGCTGACGGCGTGAGACGTCAAAATGTCGCTTCACACAGTGGCGATGACGACATAATCCTTCCAAATAATATCGTACACTTACCAACATATTTGATGCCCTCAGCCTTCAACCCATCAACAGCCCGCTGGAGGACCGTATCCTTGACGTCAGCGAACTGGTCTGAAGTTATCAGCGGACAGGGACAGTAGGCGCCCATGCCGCCAGTGTTCGGGCCGGTGTCACCGTCTCCTATACGCTTGTGGTCTTGCGCCGGAGGCATGACAGACACGGTCTCTCCATCAGTGAAGGCGAGCACCTAAAATACAAAAAAAAAACAGGGAACAATGTGATGAATGTTTCTTTTTTGCAATGACTGGGTTAAATTATATAGTAAATAGTCAGTTGCATGCAAGTAACCGGCTTAAATGTGCTAGTAATGCGTATGGGCAAGTTCAGTCCCTAACTCCTAACCATTGACTCTCTTCTGAGTTATGTACTTTAGTTTGAGTGTTAACCGATGCTTATACTATGAGGGATAACATTGCGACGAAACCTACACATTCAGGCAACTGAATATGTGACCATGATCCAATATGAGTTAGTTCCCCTGCAAAGGTTACGCAGGTCAGAGAGGAGAGTCCACCTGATCGAGAATCATGGTCGTAAAAACGCACCCAGGGTCTTCTCTAGAAAAGTGAGGAATGAAACGGATCTAACGCCATAAGGAAAAATTTACTTCATAATAAAGAAAGTGTAAAGTAATAAGATGCCAATAGGCCTCGCGTTTGTTTCATTTAGATTCTAATCTTATCGGCATCTGTGGCACAATGGTCAAGTCAAAATGAAAAATCAACATCTTCAGATTAATCTAGGTCTCTCTCGGGAGAAGGCCGGGGAAGCCTATGACCACGATTTAGGTGAGAATGTATGAAAATACTAAGAAAATACTAGACACAGATCGTAATTAGTGGAAGCCCTAGAGTCTCTGCCTACCCTTTGTGGGAAGCAGGCCTTATGAAAGAGCAAGTAAACAATAGAGTAGTAGATTAATGTAGATTTATCCAGAGTTGTAAAGTCTTCGCGAGTTATTTGTGTTCTGTGACCCCCCGGGTTATCGGGACAGTGGACACCAATCGCGAGTTTTTTTTTATAATAAACAACCTCAAGGAAACATATGATTTAAATGTAAAGATCATTGTGTCATTATCAAAAGGGCATGAACAGTTCATAGGATTTAGTTGATTACAATAGAATAGAATAATTTTCAAAATTGGATACAAGGTATCACTTTTTGGCGTCATCTTCCTTCGCTTCCATAGCGCATGTGTAGAAGAAGCGGCGGAACAAACTACACTGCAGCACAATAATAAGGGCGTGCCTCAGACTAAAGACCTTTTGAATCTTTAGTCTGAGCAGTATACGAGTAAAATATAATATCTACTTTTTCATCAGAGGTACTGGACCTAACATGACAGCCTATATAACCAGCTGTTGCCCGCGACTTCGTAGGCGTGAAAAAGTATATGATGGTTCTTCTACGTTGTATGCTACATAAGGTGGTATTGGTAGAACATTGCAAGAACCAGCGTTATCGAATAAGATCCCGTTCGAGCCTTTACAAGTACTCATCGACGCCCTACCACTCTCCAAAATGACAAGAGCTGGTAGAAGACCGCGAGAACTAGCGGTATAAGAACCACAGCCCAAGATATACTTCCGTGTTCTGCATTATAAGTTCAAATTACTCATTGAAAACTCTTCCAAATGCAATGCAAACATTCAAGCAAGCAATAGCTGGTTAATAACCACAAGAAAGGCGCTATTTGAAACTGAGCCGAAGATTCACTTCAGTTTGTTGCATTATAACAAGAAATTACTTACCGAAACCTCATCCCCCTCCAAAAGTTCCTCAACGACGATAGTTTCGCCAGCGTCCCCGTATTTGGCCTGGGACAGTATCTCGTCGACGGCCTGGCAGGCCTCCTCCTTGTTCGCGGCGACCACTACCCCCTTACCAGCGGCGAGGCCAGATGCCTTCACCACCAGAGCTGGGTACGGAGCGCTAGAAGGAGAGGGAAAAAAAAATAATTATATCTGAGTGGTTAGTCAAGAGTTTTACTCGATCAAACGCGTCGAACAAGTAAACGCGAATTTGTATGGCTTGTATGGCTGCATTAGTGCCATCGCGTTACCACTAGATGGCGCTGATTAGATCACATTTAAAATGATCAGCGATCTAACTAGGACTTTGAAAAAAAAACCGCCTCCAAAAGATGGCCTGCTTTTTGAAGTCGGTTTCATTTCTCACTCTTTTTTAGTGTTTGTTTGACTTCCTCAACCGCATCAGAATCGGTTTAGCGAAACGAGAGGTAATCTCGGATAAACATACATACAAATGTATATACATGTCAAACTGAGAACCAGCTTTTTTTGAAGGCGGTGAGAAATTCCTTTTTTAGATTCTATTTTAAGAACACTTTCAGCATAAAAATAATTTTTAATCAAGATGACGAAAGGTCATGTTAACAAGGACTATAAGAAAAACAATATTAAAAATATATACATATTCTGTTGACATTGATCCATATTCTTTGCAAGAAATCAATGCTGATAACATAATTTTATAAGCTTTCAATTAACTTGTTGTTTTCTTTTTAAAATGGTTAAACTGCAAAGGTTCGTGTAAAAAAACATCCAGGGGAAATACGTAGGGGAAGTACCTATGCGGGGGAAGTACCTATGCGGGGGAAGTACCTATGCGGGGGAAGTACCTATGCGGGGAAAGTACCTATGCGGGGGAAGTACCTATGCGGGGGAAGTACCTATGCGGGGGAAGTACCTTTGCGGGGAATATACCTATGTCTTCCAATGTGGAATGGAACATTCTAAAATGTAAGAAAAATTGGGGCAATCTTTGCTACTTTTTTCTATTTTCATTAAATTAAAAGCTATGATAGAAAAAAGTCAATAAATCATTGTTCATTATATAAATGACACTTCAATATAGAGGGTAACAAAAATTGTAAGCTATCACTTATCTGACATCAATAGAAGCAAGTTCCCATTGGATTTTTTTTATATTGTGGCATAATTACATTTTGACCTGGCCTCAAAGTGACTATCGCTTGAGCCTTGAATTATGTGACAAGCATACACTTCAAGAAAATGTTTTGTATATGAATGAGAATCGAATGACTCAGAAATACTTTCAACATTATTACTAAATTAAAATTATTCAAATCACTTACTTATTAATAAACTCCTTAGCTGCAGCAGCATCAGTGAAGGACTTATGCCTTGCTGTTGGTAACTGGTACTTATTCATGAAAGTCTTTGACCAGTCTTTATTGGCCTCTATCTGAGCACCGGCCTTTGTAGGACCAAAGCATTGGACCCCTCGGGCGGTCAGTTCATCAACAATGCCTTCAGCCAGGGGGTCTTCGGGTCCAACAATGACTACATCTATGTCTTTGTCTTTGCACCATTTCGCCAAAGCCTGTGTTTGAAAAATATTATCAATAAAAATAACTTTTACATTCCTTCAGATTAAATTTGATTGTTGTGTGGTTAAAAAGAAAAAAGAATAGGACCACTCCATCTCTTTCCCATGGATGTCATAAAAGGCTACTAAGGAATAGGCTTATAAATTTGGGATTCTTCTTTTAGGCGATGAGCTTGCAACCTGTCACTATTTAAATCTCAATTCTTTCAAACAGCTGAATGTGGCCTATCACTCTCTTCAAGACTCTTGGCTCTGTCTACTCCGCAAGAGATATAGATGTGACCATATGTATGTATGCATGTAAATTTTATTGATATTTTTTTTTGGTTTAAATTTTTTTTCGTTCTAATCACTCATAACAGGGATTATTAGTTGCTTATGTAAGATGTTTACATCCATAACGATTTGGACAAATGTTAGTGCCCCACATGTATGAATGTTGAACCCTCGATACTAAGAGGTTATCAACTTGAATCATGACCTTAATGTCCATTAGATAAGTTTAAATTAGCATTCCTTGCTACTGCATTATTTTTTTTTTTTTTTTCTAATAATTAGAGTACACTTAACTACCAAATAAAATATACAAAGTAATGTTATAAATGTGAATGTAAGTTTTTTTCCTTTTTTGTTTTTTCTTTACGCTCATTACAGTTTTCATCAAGGTAAAATGTGTACGAAAAAATAAAATAAATTCTTAAAATGTTGGTGAGAGATGAAATACCCAAAAATTCTTCGAGTAGAATCATATCATGGTAACTGAATTTTATGAGACTAGGTCTTTTCACTTGAATACATAACATTATGAATAGAAAAGAGGAATAAATAAAGTTATAGTTAATCAGTTCTAAGATTTCACAAGGCATTAAAAAAAAAAGTCTATATAAATCAACCTTCCATGTCACATCAATTAAAATAGACACAAAGATAAACAGTAACTTTTTTTTTAATACTTTACACCTTTGTATATAGTTTTCATGGTTAAGTTAAAAATTATGATATGCAATTCAAAAGTGTAAATAGGTACCCTCACGCACCATAATTGGAGATGATTTTATTGCACATTGTCTGTATGACATCAAAAAAATATTTAAGAAATATTTAAATAAAATAAATTCTTATAAGAACCTTACCGGATAATCTTTGATGTTAAGATCGACGCTTTGAACTTTATTGGTAGTCGAAATACCAACACTGCCAGGCGCGCAATATATGTTTTTCACGAAGGGAGAATCGGACAATTTCCAGCACAAAGCATGCTCCCGACCACCGCTCCCGATCACAAGAACATTACTCTCAGTCATTTTAATGAAAATCAATCAAAAACCACTTGTTTACAATTTAAAACTTTTGTCACGTGTCGGGCGATATTTTAGTTCGTAAAACTTTTTGTACAATACCAGGAGATTGATAAAGTTTACATACAATTGTATAGTTTAAAAATTATTGATATTGCTTATAATTAATACTAATTTCTAGTACAATACAGCAAATATTTATTAAAATATGTACGACACCACCGTCAATCGTCAACAGTTAAACATGAGTAAAGTAAAGAATAAACTATCAAATGAAAATGACGTTTACTTCACAATTCACAATATGGACTAGGGAGTTGAAAACAACGATATCGATATCAAACTAAATAGAGATACTAATATCGATATATTGAATGGACAAGTCGTCTACAAAGTTGTTTCCGGTTGCTAAAGCTTAGTATTTATTTAATAATAGAACTTGTAGAAACCGTGTTAATCAGAGAATTTTATAAATTAAGTAAGTAATGATATAAATTTAGGTACAATTATTTTTCTAAGGTTAACAGATTTTATATATCGAAAATAAAATATGATAGATACCGTTTTGTTTGTTGCTGTAGCGGGAGCGATGATTCGGCTCGACCGCCATCAAAGGGAAGATCTTCCACCAGGCTAGGTATTAACAATGTGTCGGAGGTTGTATATATAGCTCCAATCCGTGAAATCTTTGCTTGCGCGATTAAGGTTTTTCGCTGTTTTTGAATGATAGCGTCGCGTGATTTTATTTTTTATTTTTGTGACTTGTGGCGTATAGATTTCGCCACATTGCCATGCGAAAGCAAGTGTTATTGTTTAGCCTGATATTTCCACAGGAGCGAAACCCTGAGACGCAACTAGTACCTAAAAGTAATATTTTGAAGACTAATGGACAGATAGGCATCGAAATAAGTGAAATAAAATGTTTATTTAAGTTTTTAAATCACAGAATGTTTTTGTCAATTTGTAGATATCGTGAATATTAAGAGATCATAATATCAAATAATCTTCCAATGAATAAAACTTTACGGAGAATAAGTTAGCAAGTGGCGTTGAGTTCCTCGTATATGTATTATACATATGTGTACGAGCATATGTATTTATCAAGAAAAAACAGGAGCGCTTGTTCTATGACAATTTGAATAGAATTGATAGCCATATTCACATCCCTAATATGGTTAATGGATGGACGTGAAACTCTGTCGTAATTTTATCAGATTAGCTATGTCAAATGCCATCGGTTATACTTTTCAGCGCCTTGGTGATAATTACATCATTATAAGAACATAGTGATAAAATAGATAGAACTCTTGTAATAAATAAATCAGGTTCATCAGCATTGTAAATTAATAACAGCTTATATCTTATCTTAAATTAACTTGCAGCAGGAGCGATGAATCGGTTGTGCCTTGGGAACCGCGGCTTCAACGATGTCGAGTTGGAGGTTGTTATTATACTCCAATCCTTGAAATCTTTGTAATCGCGATTTAGATTCTTCGTTGCTTTTGGCTGGGCGCGTCATTTTCTTCGCTATAATTGACAGTTTGTGTGTGACGATAGTGACGACGACCAGATTATATATTCACCTATTTGGAGAGGAGGCCGAGGTGCACCTTTTGAACATGATCCTGAATTGGGAGAATCAAGTTTTTACACAAAGCAACTCACATCTGGGCTTCTGCAACATTTGCAGGGAACCCTAGCCCATGTTGAGTCATGGTTAATATAAATATAAATATATAAATATATACGAGACAAATTACACAGATTGAGTTAGCCTCGAAGTAAGTTCGAAATATGTGTTACGAGATACTAACTCAACGATACTATATTTTATAATAAATACTTATATGGATAAACATCCAAAACCTAGGCCAATCAGAGAAAGTTCGTTTCTCATCATGCCAATTGAAAAAGTTGATGTTGTGTGTGTCTGTCTGTATTCAGTTATCCTGCTGAAGGCATATTATGTCAATAAACAGGAGGAGTTAGAGTTATTAGTATTACAAAAAGGGAAAAAATTTAAACTTAAGAAGTTGACGGTTGGATGGATTCAAAATAAGTAATAGCTGGAGAACTAAGTTCGGAAATTTTATTTATGACGGATATTATAATTTTTGTATCAATGTTTTTTTTTACATTACTTTTCATTCTCATTCACCACTATTGTCATGCAAGCTCGTTGGTGGGTTTTTTCACGACCTTCAAAATTTTTGAAAGTTTGGATAAGTAGCTTGTAATTGAGAATAGTATAAATGCTTGATATGAGATAATTATATTTTAGACTAAACACTATCTTTGCAATATCTGAACGAAAAACCGATACCCGCGTCTGTTACCATTTTTTAAAATCGCCTACAATCATTTAATATAGAATCATCAATCAATCATCAAGGTATAAAGTCGATGTTTTAAATAGGTTTGTAAATGTACGAGTCGAGTAAGTCCACTTGTAGATACGTTTCGTTTTGGAAATTTAAGTATTTGTCTGAGCTTTAATTTTACATATCACACACACATTTATCATATTTTATTTTATTTATGTAAAATAATAAAAAAAGGTAAATAGCTTGTAAATAAAAAATAAATGTGAAACCAAATAATTTTATCTTAAACTACTGAAATATAAAGGAACGGAACGTTCACAAAATATGGCGAAAATAATCGTTTTTGTCATTTTCTTGTGATGCTTGCTTGTTGTGTGAAAACTTGTATTGTGTCTTTATAATGGCTGACACTGGTCTACGTATGAATTTCGCTGCTTTAAAAAGAGCAGATCCGTACGCTAAAGAAATAATTGATAGTGCTACCCACGTCGCACTATATACATTTGAGGGAAACGAATGGGAAAAAACGAATATTGAGGGTGCTTTGTTTGTGTACAGTAGAAATGGAGAACCTTACCATAGTTTAGTGATTATGAACAGATTGAATACTAATAACCTTATTGAACCTGTGTCGAAAGGAATTGAATTGCAGTTGACAGAACCGTTTCTTTTGTATAGGAACGCAAAGTGTCAAATCTACGGCATATGGTTTTATGATAAACAAGAGTGCGTTCGGGTCGCTACGAAATTAAACTCGCTTGTCAAGGAATCTTTTAAGCAGGCACCCGCTGAAATGGCTCAAAACCCCATTTACAATACTCCTCCGCAGCAAAATCAGCCGGTTGATATATTCAGCATGCTAAGCAAAGCCCAAGACGATTTCAATTCGAACAAGGGCCTCGTGGCCAATAAAAGTGATATGACGCCGTCGCGGGCCCCTGATATGGCTTCGCAAAGTGTGATGGACTTCTTTGCCAAGGCTGGTAGCGGCGCAGCGGTACAAATGCCTGCGGTGTCATCTCTTCCTTCACCCGGCATGTTTGGGCCGCGACCAACGGATGTGCGAGAAGGTCCACTTATTCTTCAGAGGCTCATGAGTAATCCAGCACACTCTGTTGAACACATAGAGAAGCAGCAGCGTTCTGTGACACCTCAAGAATCTCAAAGTGCAAATGGTAATGTGACATTAGAGTCAACCTTACGCCAAAATAGTGGATTCCAAATTAAATCTACCCCCATTGAGAAGCAAAATCATCAAAGACCAACACCAATGAAACAAGGTCAAGTCTTTGATTCAGAAGCAAATGGTCCAAACCCATTGGATATTGATCTAAATTTAATGCATATTTCATCACCCAAACCAACGTCACCATTGGCTTATTTGAATCAGTCTCAGGAAGTCACTCACTCAGTAAGCACTTACAATGGCAGTAAGCTGGAGGATGTAGGTATGTATCAATTGAGCAATCCCCTTGTTACTCAGCAGAAGCCTGCTTTGATGCCACCGACCATGTTTACGACCAGTACCGGAACTGACACGCAACCATCGCCTGAACCCCTGACAAGGAACCAACTTCTGCAGGCATTTAATTACTTGTTAAAACATGATGCTGATTTTGTAAACAAATTACACGAGGCATATGTAAAATCCTTTTCAGATAAGACATATTCAGTGTCGTAAAATTCATTATTGGACAAGCAACTGATGTTGCCAGTTGCTATCATTGTACAGTTATATTGAAGTATAAATCCACTGAAATGTTGTGTAGACCCTCTAGTTTTGTAGTAACTCATTGTTTGGACAGAGTATTTTTAAATAAGTTTTAAACCTTTGACTATGTCATTAATTCTCTACCAATTGGAAGTATGACAACACTCTGTTGTTAGATGCCCAACTAGCAGAGAATGACTCAAAGTCTATTTACCGAATGAATTTTAGTGATGGACTTAAAATGTTCCTTGAATAGCTGTTTGTGATATTTGAATTGGCTACAGCTTGAGGTGCGCTAAATCCGTAACCTCCATGTATACATTTCTATTTTCACCAATTTAGTTTAGTTCAATAATTAGTTCATTGCAATATAATTTATTTAAATAAAAAGAAGAATTTAAAAGACAATATTATTTTGTTAGAGATATATTATCTCCTAGAGATGTAACTGCGAAGCTACGTAAATATGAACTGTTGCAATGAACTTTTTTGAAAATAAGGAAACAATGATGAGAGTAAACATTGTAAATGTTATAAGGACTGCAAACATTTGCTATTTCTTTACATGACTTGTAATTTCTTATCCCATTGCCCTAAGTAGTTTACGCATCAGTTTTTTTTAGTTATTGTATATGATGTTTCTGATTCAAGAACTATGCATATTTGGAAAGATTTCTCTTATAATATCTGATAAGTAAATTTTAGTCTGGTCCAGTGTATTGTTTTTAAAAGGCTTTAATATCCATTAGGTAAAAGAGAAATCGAATTATTTTTTCAATTATTTCTTTCTTATAAAATGTAATTCTTACTTTAGGAGAAACATTTGCTAAGTTATATTTCTCCTAAGAATAAATTTTCTATGGATACATAGATTTCATATTCTTTCTAGGGGAAAGTGTTTGAAAATTTTATGGGAGTATATTATCATTTCCCTTTTATATAGGTTTCATTATTGTTTTGAAATAACTTATATTTTCAATAAAAAGATAAATACTACTTTTTGATGGCCATGTTAACTTTCGGCTTATAGCTGAAATCTAAATTTAATTGCCTATTATAAATACAAATTCAGGGGAGAAAATTGGCCTATAATTCTTAAACACTTGATTCATATAAAAATATTGGAGTTGATTTTTCATTAGCAGACTGTGTACTCCCTTGAATAATTTTGGAAGTAAATTTTGTTATTGATATTGACCGGTTTAAAATTTGGAAAATATTGAATAACTAAAATCTTCAAAATAGTCTCAAATTAAAGGGTTCAGAAGTAAGACGTTATTTTATTTTTATGCCTATTTTGTGTGTAGTTCCTTTTTCCTAGAGCTGCAATATGGACTCCTCGTTCACTGATAACAGGGCTACCTGGGTAATGGTCCTAGGCAGATCTCGATCCCTTGCGGGGTAGACAGAACCACCGAAAGGTCACGTGCACTACAATTGAGGTGGCCTTCCTCTTTTGAATTGAGATTCAAATAGTGACAGAGTATCTGTATTAAATAGCAGGAAACAATAGTCGATATCTTTTTATCACATCCTTAAATTTCCAAAAAACTGCCAACATTGCACAATTCGTGACGAAAAAAAATTGTGACAAGTGTGAGCAATAAGTACATAGTATAATAACTGATACAGTCTCTGACAGATGAAGATGAAGCTTTCCTCTTAGGTGTTAATTCAGAATTGTAGTAAACTTATACGTGGGGTCAACACACTCGACGTGTACCTGTGGTCCCCTTAGTTTTTCTACTAAGATGATATGTGTGTGAGTTACTTCCAGTTTGCTCGGTAAGAACCGAGCAAGCTGCCAACAATCTTGAAAAGACTGACAGGCCACGTTCAGCTAGCTCAACGATGGAACTGAGATTAAAATTGTGAGAAGTTCCTAGCCCATCGCCTACAATAAGAAACTAGAGTTTTTCCTTTGGTCGCCGCTTTTACCGTATCTATGGCAAAGATTGTACATATCAACCGTATTAACAATGTTTTCAAAATTTTTGAACTTCACTCAATATTGTTAATGTTTCAACTACGAATTGACTATGTGGTGTTTACCTAAAATGGTTTGCACATTTAGCAATTTAATTAAAATATGTATTAGATTGTATATCATGTATTAATGTATTAAACAATGGTAGACCAAAAAAAAAATATATGAAGTACTATTCTTAAGCGCGGAACCAAGTACATAGATATTATATATTCATTTCCCTATAATTCAAAAGGTATTCGAGGATCACATATCACCCCTGTTCCCTGACGCCATCTTGTGTACAATCTGGTGTTAAAATGAAAATGGCAATTTTAATTAAACAGCTTTTATTAGTACACAAAATCTTGCAATTGAGTAAGTTTACTTTGTACATGATATAGTTACGTAATCCTATTGTCATTAAACCTGTTTCACTTTTTTTCTGATTTCTGACTTAAAAAGAAAGGGTCCATCCAGTCCTTACATATAGTATGACAAAACATACTTAAATTTTAACCTTATTTATAGCGCTATAAGGATAATGGTTTTGTCAACTGAAATTGGATGCACCAGTGGTGATTTGCCGATTTTTAAATAACATAAAAATGTTATTTTATTTTTGGCATACAAGCCAAAGCTGTATGCCAAAAATAGATTTTAAACTAATGAACGGTCACAAAAAATGTTCATTCAAAATGATTTGGTAAACTAAAGAGCTCAATTTAAACAACAAAAGGTAAAATCAGTATAAATAATACGAACTGATATTGCTTTTCTTAACTGAAAACATTTTCAAGACATGTCAACAAAATATCCATATTTCACAATTTAATTTTTTTTCTTCTCTAAAGTAGAATTTAAATAAGAATTCAATTCTATTGCGGTTTGAATTGAGCTGTCTTAAATATTTTAACACAACAGTGGATTTTATAAAAACCTACAAAAAAAGCACACAACATTTTGTGCGAATTCCGGTTAAACAGTTGCGACCTTATTCCAAAAATTACAATAAGAGATCATTGCTGCGCATTTCAAAAATGGGCAAACCACTCTAAAATTGTATTTATTATAGTATTTACACTATAGATTGTTCACTGGAAGATAGTTTTTTCATACAATTAATAAGTCAAATAGGCATACGGTCTTAGAAAGTGTATGCCTGAAAAACAGGAGTTCTAAACTTATAAAAAATATATATAATTTCAGGCATTTATGAAATATTTCACAAATTCACAAAACGAAAATATTAATCTCAAAATTTTTAACGAATTTAAAGAGTCCAACATAATTTCTAGTCTATTTTATAGCATTAATATAGCGACGTTGTGTGGGAGATTTATAAAGGCAGATGTGAAAGAAGAAAGATATTGTAAGTATTGGGCAACACTGATAACGAGTGTTGCCAGAGAAGACAAGGTTCCATTGAGTAAAGACGTAATTGCTTAACAATTGGTTTTGTACTTAGGCCTTTATTTATAAAGAACATCTTAAAGGAATATTCTTGGAAAAAATCTTTTCGAGATCACTGTACAGTTTTGTAACTATGTACCTATTTGAATAACATAATATCATACATAAGTACATTATGCGACTCCCTGTCCACAAATTATAAATAATTTCATAGGACAGAGTCTGGTATACATTATGACTTCCTTTTACTAATAGAAAAACGAAAAAAAAAACATGCTTAAAGTTTAGAGTAAAACATAATTTCGCTCATTCATTTAACAATGAAAATATTTCAAACATTCCAACACTAATTTATTTGAATTTCAATTAAGCAATCGCAAGTCTTATAGTCTAGTAGTGTAACCTTATTATTGCTTACTGTAGTAGATATTTCTATGTACTATTTATTATTTTATGGTAGGTATTACATACATTGAAAAAGGCGTCAGGCAAGGTTGTATATTATCCCCTGTTCTATTTAATATCTACGGAGAGTATATCATCAGACGGACTCTGGAAAACTGGGAAGGTGGTGTCACGATCGGCGGCACCAGAATCACAAACCTCCGGTACGCTGATGACACAACCTTGTTGGCAGCTAACGAGGCCGAGATGATGAGCCTCCTTACTAAAATGCAAAAGATCAGCATGGACTTGAGCCTCAAAATCAACCACTCTAAAACCAAAGTCATGGTAGTTGACCGCGCTAACTCACTCCATCTGACTGGTGCTCTGGGTCTGGAAACGGTGGATAATTTCATCTACTTGGGTGCTAATATTAGTAACACAGGCTCATGTGAAAAAGAGATCAGGAGACGCATTGGCATGGCCAAAAATGCAATGTCTCAGCTGGAAAGAATCTGGAAGGATCGCAACATATCTCGGAAGACGAAGATCTCGCTAGTGACCACTTTAGTATTTAGCATCTTTAGCTATGGCTCCGAAACATGGACTATAAAACAAGCAGATCGTAACCGCATTGATGCTTTCGAGATGTGGTGCTGGAGAAAGATGCTCCAGATTCCATGGACTGCATTTCGCACAAACAGGTCTATTCTTCGTGAACTCAACATCCAAACTAGGCTTTCCACCATCTGTTTACGAAGAATCCTGGAATTTTTTGGCCACATAGCCCGCAAAGATGGCGACAATTTGGAACAGCTGATGATCACCGGCAAGGTAGAGGGGAAACGATCAAGGGGACGTAGCCCACTTAGATGGACTGACCAAATACGTTCGACTCTGGATAAGGACCTACATGAGGCGCTCCACACCGCTAAGGACCGGGCAAGGTGGAGAGACGTAGTGCGCTCTAAACTGACTTGTCTCCGGGGAGTTCACGACCCTCAGTAATGAGGTTTACGACGCAAGAAGAATTACATACATAAAATCTTTTTCCCGTGGGGGTAGGCAGATCTATTTCATATTGAAATTGAATATTAATCGAAATTATATAATTGAATTCTGGAGCAATATTTGTATCTTGTCACCTCATGGCCCTGCCAGTCCGTATAGGCGTGCTTTGGGATGGCGACGTTACAAATATTTTTTTGTGATAAATAAAAATAAAGTTACTCTACTAAACTACAAATTAACTTACTATCATCAAAAACTCATTTTTATTAAAATTCATGTACATAATTAGTACATCAGTATTGCTTATAAACAACATTTTTTGTATGTTTAAAGTTCAGTTTTGACCAACCTAACTTACAAAGATTATCTTAAAACAGTTTAAGATAAAAAATATTGAACTATACATTCATATTGGCTACAATAATCAACATACATATTTTTTTACACAAGTATATTTACAGTTTGCCTATGCATAGACCAAAAAAATTATTGTTTTCTAATCAAAATGTTGATTTTTATATATACATGTATTAAAAGACATTTTAATACTATTAAGTAGACGATACGGGGGTAATTAATAGTGCCGGGGCTGGATTGTTGGTTATATAAGTATTATCAGTTGTAAAAATACATTTTTTATGTATTTTTTATCAATACAACTACCAACTACTACCAATCCCTCATCGTTCAAAAATCCCATGTGGAATCCCCATGTGGATTTTTGCACTGCCATCGCCTAATTGTTTATCGAATATTGCATACCGCAGCTTAATTGTAAGCGGTTTCCTTAGGTTATTCACCATATCAAGTAACGCGCTTTGCCTTCCTTAATATTTGTATGACACACAAGTCTTTACAAGGAAATATACATATACACAATTCATTCGATATCTCGCCGGCTACAAGTCGTCTTTTTCAAGAATAGCTCCCATGCGTTGGAGTCGCAACGTTTACTTTCAATTGTAAAAAAAATTGTTAGTATTTTGGTTTTAAGTCGTTGGTGGGTTGAAATAATGCGTTAAACGGTTAATTTCTACATAATTAATCATTGATATAATATACGTGGTCAGTATTTCGAGCATCTACAACGAATATTGCATCTAATAAATTTTAACACTACGATTTATTTAAAAGGATAATCTCGTTAACCGAAGGCCATAACATATTTAAAAAAAAAACGAACTACACAATTAACAATCCCTGTAATATTAAGGTTACAATTTAACCCTCCGAAGGGTTTGAACGAGTAACAAGTGACCTAAAAATTACAAAAACACATAGTACCGTATAAGAAAAAACTGTGTTTTTTTATATATTATAGAGCTCTTACCACGATATTATAAAAATTGTACGTCCAAACATTCAAACAAACATTCTCAAGGAACAATCCCGAACTTTTATCATTTTTTTTCGAGATAGGAAATAAACTTATTTCTTATAGGAATTAAATCACAAACCAAACAATACTAGTACCGTAATTACAATCAGATTTTTTTTTATCTATACGCTATATCTTGTAAGCGTATCAGTGATAGAAAGATAACGATAATTTTTAATAACAAGAAAATATTGTCAAACTGCTATTTTTGGTTATATCGTATGGGAAAAATGTGTACGTACAAGTAGTAATTTTAGACTTTCTATGAATAGCGAAATCAAGAGAGTCTGAAAAAAAAATGTTAATATTTTTTATCCTCACTGAATTTAATTTTTCTCACGCGATATTCCTAAAAATAGGTACTTACCAATTTTTTTTTAATTGTTTGTTAACGAAACTCTTATGTGTTGTTTGCGAATAAGACCGATTTTTTATAAGGTAGGTGTAGAGGTATATTCTTGTTTTGCGAACACCAATTTCAACGTAACAGGTAATACCCGTTTTCTGAGCCACATCAAATATACACGATGAAATAAACAGTATGTAATATGTATTTATTTGCATCATAGTTATTTACTGGTCTTAATTATATAGATAAGATATTGTTTTTAACTCATGGCAAACAATATTATAGTGAACTTACAATTCAAATTTCTATTATTGAAAGGGGATTTAATATTTTTTTACAGGGGAAGGTGAAGACGAACATACCTTGATTTAATCGAGGACGTTCTGCGTAAGGTTAGGTCAAGATTAAACAAAACGACGGGCTTGCATGAAAAGTTTGATAAACTAGGATAAAGTAAAAGAAGACTACATCTTCCCACTTGCCACGATCCCTGTCTTCGAGAAAGAGGCGTGATATTTGTATTTTTTTTTCAATAACAAGAATATACCCGGATACGAAAAGTTCATTAATTAGAGAATATCACATCTCTACGTGTAAAATGAGGGAAATGAGCAGTTTCAAAACATACTAATAATACACAAATACATAATGAACGCAGTGTTTTTCACAATAACTCCTAAAATCGCGAAAAGAAAACCGATTTTGATAACGCATTAATTTGAAATTAGAGTGAAAATTGCATTATAAATAAGTATCTATGTATATAATGAATTAATTCATTTACATATGAATATACCTTCTCTAAAGAAAGAGATATACATAAACACAACTGTCAAAATCGTCAGTTCCGCGATTCCCCAGGCATAACGCATAGCTTAGCGAATGATCTTCCCTTTGGTGGCGGTCGAGCCTGAAACATCGTTCCTGCTACACTAACACGAAAATATAAAAGGTGGCGACTTTAGAAGTTTGCATTATACGGGACAGCAGTCAAATCGGCTTCTTATTTCAAGACTGGGTGACTTACGACTGAGGTATTTTTTAAAATATTCTTAAATAAACAACCGATTCCCGCCATTTTACTGGATAAAGTAAAATTGTCGGGAAATAAGCCCGATTTGACAGCGGTCACTGTCAAAATATATTTTAGAAACAGACTATCGTCCTATTTTCGAAAATTCTGTATACCTACTTTTGTCTGTCTTTTTCGTTCCAATATCAAATGTTCTTGTGTCAAAACGGGCTTAATTATTAAACAACTTCAATGGGATTCTTAAACATAGACTTGCGTTCTTAACGCACTCCTACGCACGTAGGTAACTCACAACGCGTCGTCGCGTCACTCATGTATTTACTACACGCCGATTCTGATGGGACATACGCCATTTTAAAAAAAAAAAGGAATCTGACATCACAACGTTATTTTTTAACGTTATTGGACAAAATACGGTTTGTATAGGTATAGCGGATTTGATACTAATTGATAAGTCTTGGGTGGTGAAATACTATATAAATATGAAAAAAGATTGTATATGTACATTGATTCTAGTCATTATTGGAATATATAGAGTCAGAAAATCTGTTGATGAACTGCTTTGAAAATTTTAGTAGGTATATACAATGTGACACTTTCAAGTTTAGGGCATGACATTTGTTACGATGACAGAATAAAGATTATTGTACGAGGAAGACGTCATATATCGTCCCATCAGGATTGTCAAGTAGTCCATTTAAAAAACTAAGTATTTATATCTATATGTAAAGTAGATACGCTGTTCTAACAGAAAATAAATAAGTTTAGGAGACCTGTGGCGTCCTTATTTGTACAAAAGCGCGCTTTAATCTGAAAAAGAAAAAAATATATCATTAAATGTTTAGGTTGAAATCAAGAAAAAAAAATGTATCTGAGCTGCTTATAGTATAATCTACCTCCTGGCTTGAAGTATAGTCCCGGTTGCATCCTCACCACTCTGGAGAGGAGCCCGGGGTACACCTTTGATCATGGATCCTGGATTAGGTGAGTCGCTGAGTGAGTCCCCATATCGCTACACGTATCTGTACCACGTCCGCACTAGGTATCTGACATGACTCACAGCGGTGCTACCACAGCCTGTGCAGGTGCAGGTTCCGGGAGAGCACGGAGCGCACGTCGCACTGGATCGTGGGTACACGTATCTGTACCACGTCCGCACTAGGTATCTGACATGACTCACAGCGGTGCTACCACAGCCTGTGCAGGTGCAGGTTCCGGGAGAGCACGGAGCGCACGTCGCACTGGATCGTGGGTACACGTATCTGTACCACGTCCGCACTAGGTATCTGACATGACTCACAGCGGTGCTACCACAGCCTGTGCAGGTGCAGGTTCCGGGAGAGCACGGAGCGCACGTCGCACTGGATCGTGGGTACACGTATCTGTACCACGTCCGCACTAGGTATCTGACATGACTCACAGCGGTGCTACCACAGCCTGTGCAGGTGCAGGTTCCGGGAGAGCACGGAGCGCACGTCGCACTGGATCGTGGGTACACGTATCTGTACCACGTCCGCACTAGGTATCTGACATGACTCACAGCGGTGCTACCACAGCCTGTGCAGGTGCAGGTTCCGGGAGAGCACGGAGCGCACGTCGCACTGGATCGTGGGTACACGTATCTGTACCACGTCCGCACTAGGTATCTGACATGACTCACAGCGGTGCTACCACAGCCTGTGCAGGTGCAGGTTCCGGGAGAGCACGGAGCGCACGTCGCACTGGATCGTGGGTACACGTATCTGTACCACGTCCGCACTAGGTATCTGACATGACTCACAGCGGTGCTACCACAGCCTGTGCAGGTGCAGGTTCCGGGAGAGCACGGAGCGCACGTCGCACTGGATCGTGGGTACACGTATCTGTACCACGTCCGCACTAGGTATCTGACATGACTCACAGCGGTGCTACCACAGCCTGTGCAGGTGCAGGTTCCGGGAGAGCACGGAGCGCACGTCGCACTGGATCGTGGGTACACGTATCTGTACCACGTCCGCACTAGGTATCTGACATGACTCACAGCGGTGCTACCACAGCCTGTGCAGGTGCAGGTTCCGGGAGAGCACGGAGCGCACGTCGCACTGGATCGTGGGTACACGTATCTGTACCACGTCCGCACTAGGTATCTGACATGACTCACAGCGGTGCTACCACAGCCTGTGCAGGTGCAGGTTCCGGGAGAGCACGGAGCGCACGTCGCACTGGATCGTGGGTACACGTATCTGTACCACGTCCGCACTAGGTATCTGACATGACTCACAGCGGTGCTACCACAGCCTGTGCAGGTGCAGGTTCCGGGAGAGCACGGAGCGCACGTCGCACTGGATCGTGGGTACACGTATCTGTACCACGTCCGCACTAGGTATCTGACATGACTCACAGCGGTGCTACCACAGCCTGTGCAGGTGCAGGTTCCGGGAGAGCACGGAGCGCACGTCGCACTGGATCGTGGGTACACGTATCTGTACCACGTCCGCACTAGGTATCTGACATGACTCACAGCGGTGCTACCACAGCCTGTGCAGGTGCAGGTTCCGGGAGAGCACGGAGCACACGTCGCACTGGATCGTGGGTACACGTATCTGTACCACGTCCGCACTAGGTATCTGACATGACTCACAGCGGTGCTACCACAGCCTGTGCAGGTGCAGGTTCCGGGACAGCACGGAGCGCACGTCGTGCGTGAACCGCAGCGCGTCCAGCACCGGCAGCAGGTTCAGCAGCGCCACGTCCAGCGGGTCCGAGAACCACGACTTTATTGGGATCGCGTTATCTGAAAACGATATAATCGAACAACTTAATATCTATAAATAACAATGGGAGGACCTAGACTAACTTATCTTGATCAAATAAAGGACGTCCTGGTAAAGGGTCAGGTCAAGAGTACCCGAAACCGCTGAATTTGCATGAAGAGAGTTATGAATGTGGATAAAGCGAAGGAAGTACGAAGAGATCCTGGCAAGTGGAAAGAGGTAGTCTCTGCCTACCCCTCCGGGAAAGAGGCGTGATTTTATGTATGTATAAATATACTACTCTGTCAAGAAAGTAGCAGGAAAAGATCAATAATACACAAACTGTTTGTTATTCATCCAAATTTATTTTATCACCTTCAAAATATGCTCCTTTAGAAACGATACACTTACGCCAACGAATAATCCAATCATCAAAACATTTTTTAAACGCTGTTTCAGGAATTGAGGTCAGTTCTCGCCGCGAATTCTCTTTTATGTCTTCTACCGATTGAAAACGGGTGCCACGAAGTGGTAATTTGAGTTTAGGAAAAAGAAAAAAGTCGGCTGGAGCCATATCTGGTGAATATGGTGGTTGCTCGATGGTATTTGTTGAGTGTTTGGTTAAAAATTCGTTCACAATGATGGCCTTGTGCGAAGGTGCATTATCATGGTGCAAAATCCAAGAATTTTCTTTCCACAAATCTGGCCTTTTTCGTCGGATTTGCTCTCTTAAACGCCGCATAACACTCAAATAATATTCCTTATTTACCGTTTGACCTTCCGGCAAGAATTCCGAGTGCACAACACCGCGATAGTCAAAGAAAACAGTCAACATGACTTTGACTTTTGAACGACTTTGGCGTGGTTTTTTCGGTTTCGGTTCAGTTGGAAGGCGCCACTCCGAAGCTTGTTGACTAGTTTGCATGTCAAACTCGTAAACCCACGTCTCGTCACCAGTAACAATGCGTTTCATGAATGTTGGGTCGGAATTGACTCGTTCTAGCATGTCCTCAGCGACTCTCATGCGATTGAGTTTTTGAAAAAAATTCAGGTCTTTTGGGACTAGCCGAGCGGCATCATGTTTCATACCCAAATTATTAGTTAAAATGGTACGGATCGACTCGTGAGATACAGAAAGTTCGGTGGCTATCTCTCTCAAAGTTGAATGAGGATTTTCAGTCACTATTTCCTTCACTTTTGCGATGTTAACTTCAGTTGCAGACGTTGATGGCCTACCAGAGCGAGGCAAATCTTCCATCACATCTCGACCGCTTTTGAACGCTTTGTACCACTCATAAGCACGAGTTTTTGATAAAGTCGATTCACCGTAAGCCTTCTGTAACATTTTCAGTGACTCCGAACACGATATTCCATTGGCAATGCAAAATGTAAGACAAACTCTTTGTTCGATGTTTTTATCCATTATGAAATTAGCAATACACACTATATATGATATAACTAAAAATAGCACTGTATTTAATGTAAACAACAGATGCAACTCAAACTCCGCGCCAAAATGGAAAACAGTTGTGCCAATCTAACAACAACAAAAAAAACAAAAATTTGAATTTGGAACCATAAATAAATAATCCATTCCCGATACTTTTCTGACTGAATGTAAATAACAAAGTAAGTTTGTTTGTAAGCCTAACAGCTGAACGTGGCCTATCAGTCCTTCAAGACTATTGGGTCTACCCCGCAAAGGATAAAAACGTTATTATATTAATGAATTAATGAAGTTTGTTTGTTTTATCTTCCCGAGTAATCTACTGAACCGATCTACTTGAAATTTTGCGTATATATCGTTAAAGAGTCTGGGAAAGGACATAGGGAGTACCTTAGTTCATCCCGGTAAAAACTGTAGTTATCGTGTAACTTGCAAAAACCCTGTATTAATTTGTAGGTAGCGCCGTATACGCGCGGGCGAAGTTTTTTTTTTGTATTTTTCTAATAATAAGAGTGCGTTAAACTTCAATCTGCCTGGTGGTTAAAAAGATGAGGTCTACGGTAGCAAGTTATAATTCAAAAATACACTAAATAATGAATGGTACGGTGGCCATCTTGGATTTGATTGTTAAATTTATAGTTAAGTATATGCTTACTCTGTCTGTCAGTCTTTAAAGACTTCACGGCTTAAATAGCTTGATCAATTATGATGAAATTTTCAAAGTCAATAATAGGCTGCATTTTATAGACAATATCTACCGTTCTGATGCTCGGAATAAAAGCTCGTTGAGGTATAAGGGAAAGAGATGGAGAGGTCTTATTCTTTTTTGTATTGGTGCCGGGAACCACACGGTCGTAAAAGGCGACTAGGGTATAGGCTTACAAACTTGGGATTCTTTTTTAGGCGATGGGCGAGCAACCTGTCACTATTTGAATTCAATTCTATCATTAAGCCAAATAGCTGAATGTGGCCATTCAGTCTTTTCAAGCCTATTGGCTTTGTCTACCCCGCAAGGGATATAGACGCAACCATATGTATGTATGTCAATAGTAGGCTGCATTTCATACAAAAATTCCTACGGTTCTCAAACTCTTCAAGGTATAATACCTGGGAAGTCCCGATACGCGCCAGGCGAGTTGTCCAGAATGAACACCCTGTTGAGGTCGTCACATATAGACGACAGATTCTTTGTGTACGACCCGTGCTCGGCCGTGCAATGTTGTCTGAAAGAGGATATAAGTTTTATTCGTTAAATTATGACTATAGGAAAAACAGAAGAGAGGTTAGGTAAAGTCTACTCTTAAATGAGTTTTTTTCAAGTTATGAATGAGGATGAAGCAAAAGAAATATGTGCGTTGGTCGAACGATGTAAACAAACCATCGATTGCCGGCGCTCGAGCATTAATCGATACGATTGAAATTATAATTGTACTAATTTGATACTCTTTCAAAAAAAGTTGGTAAACTTTTATCCTACTAATATTATAAATGCGAAAGTTTGTGAGTATGTCAGTATGGATGTTTGCTACTCTTACACGCAAAAACTACTGAACCGATTACGATGAAATTTGGTATGTAAGTAGCTGAAGACCCAGAATAACATATAGGCTACATTTTTATCCCGGAGTTCCCGCGGAGATTCAAATAGTGACAGGTTGCTAACCCATCGCCTAAAAAAGAATCCCAAGTATGTAAGCCTATCCCTTAGTCGCCTTTTACGACATCCATGGGAAAGAGATGCAGTGGTCCTATTCTTTTTTGTATTGGTGCCGGGAACCACACGGCACTTCTAGTATTTAAAAAAAAATAATAATAACAATAGCACACCTGTAGAATCTTTTCCTGAGGATCCCCCGGCCGTTGTCCAACTTATCGGCGACCGCAGCGCCGTAAATCTCCATAGACGCCGTGAACACTACCAGCTCGTACCACTGTGACACCTATGTATCAGATATTAAAAAAAACATATACATATAAAATAAATATTATAAAGCTGAAGAGTTTGTTTTGTTTGTTTGTTTGTTTAAACGCGCTAATCTCAGAAACTACTGAACCGATTTGAATAATTCTTTCACTGTTAGATAGTCTATTTATCGAGGAAGGCTATAGGCTACATTTTATTCCGGATTTCCTACGGGAAACGTCAACAATGCAGGTGAAAGTTGAATGAGTCGGCCATCTGCGAGCTTTCCACGCGAACGCTGCGCAAACCAACAAAGATATAGTAAAACAATGTACTAAAGATGTGAAGTACTCATTTTTTGCCACAAAAAAGTCCGCGAGAGCATATATCTATCTCTTAAGGTTTACTTACAATAACCACTTTTATGTTCATTTTTTAAGATTATTTTTTCATTATAAACATAAGTTATTTTGAAACCAATTTTCTTTAATTCAGTATTATTCCTTATCCAAATAAATATGTTTATTACTTTCGTCTTTTCATGTAGACTAAAATTGCCATTTACAGTATATAAATCAGACGAATAGGTTTTGAGATATAGTCGTTATAAGCACTTTGCAGCGAAACATTTAATACGGCGAACCAGCGTTCTTTCTAATACGCGTGACCGCCTGACCGCCTGAGGAGGATGTTTGCAAAAATAAATATGATGCCCAAAATAACTATTCCACGCGGACGAAGTCGCGGGCACAGCTAGTATAAAATATACGCTGCCAGTAAGTATCCTGGGTAGGATAAAAGGTACCTACCAAAGGTTGGCTGGAAGAGATTGTGAAGCGATAAGTCCGCCTTTGTTCAACATATTAATAATGTATGTTTCTACTACATATGTGTTTTTTTTTTATGGTCAATAAAGAAAATTTGTATTTTGTGCGACGCCTCCATGGCGCATTGAACAATTATTTTTATTTATAACTTTATTTTTTATTAATTATTTAATGTTTTTATGTGAAAGTAAAATTTAAAATAATAAATTGATATTTACTTTAGCCAGGGGCCCAGATTCCATTAGTTTTTAAATGTTTATTTATTTATTTAAAAACAATGTTGATACATGGACGGACGTAAAGCTGAATGCATCATCTAAAAGTCAACCTTTGGGTTAAGCAGAGAAACTTAATGTGTGATAAAGTACTTATCAGATAAACTCACATATAAAATATATTTATAAAAAACTACACACTTATTACATACATCACATTCACATATGACTTTTTTAATTATTGTGTTGAAGACAGAGTCAACAGTCTCAAATTTCTTAAATAATAGTAACCCTATTTCTAAATCCTTCCACTTTCATATTTAAGGCCAAATTCAAATTTAAATTTTCATTATCAAATCGACTCTATCCTTAAGCCAAAAAGCTGAACGTGGCTCTAGACTGTCGGCTTCCCCTGCCTTCCCCGAAAGGGATTGACGTGATTATATGTAAGTGTGTATACCTACATAGACAAATGGCGGGAGCGAATGACCAATACATATGGCGTGCAAATGTTTATCAGAGGGTCATTAACCTGTCTGAACGCTGCAATAATATCATACATGACGACATATTGTATAATAAATATATATATATATATAGCTCGTACCACTGTGACACCTATGTATCAGATATTAAAAAAAACATATACATATAAAATAAATATTATAAAGCTGAAGAGTTTGTTTTGTTTGTTTGTTTGTTTAAACGCGCTAATCTCAGAAACTACTGAACCGATTTGAATAATTCTTTCACTGTTAGATAGTCTATTTATCGAGGAAGGCTATAGGCTACATTTTATTCCGGATTTCCTACGGGAAACGTCAACAATGCAGGTGAAAGTTGAATGAGTCGGCCATCTGCGAGCTTTCCACGCGAACGCTGCGCAAACCAACAAAGATATAGTAAAACAATGTACTAAAGATGTGAAGTACTCATTTTTTGCCACAAAAAAGTCCGCGAGAGCATATATCTATCTCTTAAGGTTTACTTACAATAACCACTTTTATGTTCATTTTTTAAGATTATTTTTTCATTATAAACATAAGTTATTTTGAAACCAATTTTCTTTAATTCAGTATTATTCCTTATCCAAATAAATATGTTTATTACTTTCGTCTTTTCATGTAGACTAAAATTGCCATTTACAGTATATAAATCAGACGAATAGGTTTTGAGATATAGTCGTTATAAGCACTTTGCAGCGAAACATTTAATACGGCGAACCAGCGTTCTTTCTAATACGCGTGACCGCCTGACCGCCTGAGGAGGATGTTTGCAAAAATAAATATGATGCCCAAAATAACTATTCCACGCGGACGAAGTCGCGGGCACAGCTAGTATAAAATATACGCTGCCAGTAAGTATCCTGGGTAGGATAAAAGGTACCTACCAAAGGTTGGCTGGAAGAGATTGTGAAGCGATAAGTCCGCCTTTGTTCAACATATTAATAATGTATGTTTCTACTACATATGTGTTTTTTTTTTATGGTCAATAAAGAAAATTTGTATTTTGTGCGACGCCTCCATGGCGCATTGAACAATTATTTTTATTTATAACTTTATTTTTTATTAATTATTTAATGTTTTTATGTGAAAGTAAAATTTAAAATAATAAATTGATATTTACTTTAGCCAGGGGCCCAGATTCCATTAGTTTTTAAATGTTTATTTATTTATTTAAAAACAATGTTGATACATGGACGGACGTAAAGCTGAATGCATCATCTAAAAGTCAACCTTTGGGTTAAGCAGAGAAACTTAATGTGTGATAAAGTACTTATCAGATAAACTCACATATAAAATATATTTATAAAAAACTACACACTTATTACATACATCACATTCACATATGACTTTTTTAATTATTGTGTTGAAGACAGAGTCAACAGTCTCAAATTTCTTAAATAATAGTAACCCTATTTCTAAATCCTTCCACTTTCATATTTAAGGCCAAATTCAAATTTAAATTTTCATTATCAAATCGACTCTATCCTTAAGCCAAAAAGCTGAACGTGGCTCTAGACTGTCGGCTTCCCCTGCCTTCCCCGAAAGGGATTGACGTGATTATATGTAAGTGTGTATACCTACATAGACAAATGGCGGGAGCGAATGACCAATACATATGGCGTGCAAATGTTTATCAGAGGGTCATTAACCTGTCTGAACGCTGCAATAATATCATACATGACGACATATTGTATAATAAATATATATATATATATATATATATATATATAATATATGGTTATTTTGATATGAAGAATTAAGTGGTATCAGCTAATCAATAAAATTTTTAAGGATAAAGCCGTACCGATGAATGGGCTGTGTGAATGTCTTAAAGACGACGAAGGGATAGACTTTAAACTTGGGATTCCTCTTGTAGGCTATGTGCTAGCAACCTGTCACTATTTGAATCTCAATTCCATCATAATCTTTTCAGTTTTTTCGAGACTTGGCTCTGTTTACCCCGAAAGAGATATAAACGTGACTATATGTACGTATAAGGATGACAAATAGAGGGATCAAATCATTATGTACAAATAGTGTACAGCAACATTGCCCAGACCTCTTTGAATATTTAAAAAGGAGTTGAAGTTGAATCCAGGTCAAAAACTGGTGCACAGTAAGTCGCCGCATTCCTGGTGTGTCAGTGGGTGTGGAACCCTCTGGTGGCATAAATAACCCTTTCTACTCTACTTTTTCAAATGTTTTTAAGTCTTAAATGAAGTGAAATCTGTTTATATTAGTCTATGGGTGATGATGATAGATGAACTGTTATCATGTAGCGCTTATTGCAAAGTAACAGGTCTGTGAGAATAAACAAAATAATATTGCCACAAGAAAAACTAAAAATATTTAGAAACTTTAAACTCACGATATTTAGAAAATAGTCAACATGCGGCCTCTTATGCACAAAGAATCTGACTGGATGCTTGTCTATGGTAACTTTGAGCACGAAGTCTGGAGGTGTCCCAGGCTTCACCGTCGGCCGTAGCATCGCGTCGTGGTGAGAATGGATCAGTGTCTCGTCTAGGTCTAATACCAGCATTTTCCGCTTGACTAGGTCTAAAAAAAAATAAAGGATAATTGAATACAAGATTTGTGTTGAATGAAAGCAGGTTGATGAAGGAGAGTGTGGATGGAAAAGTAGGAGTGGGAAGGTCTAGCGACGAATATGCCTTGATCAAATTAAGGACATCTTGGCAAAAGGTCAGGTCAAGAGTGCCTGAAATGGTTGAGTTTGCATGAAGAGAGTTATGAATGTGGATGGAGCAAAAGACATGCAGAGATCATGGCGAGTGGTAATAATAGTCTCTGCCTACCCCTCCAGGAAAAAGGCGTGATTTTATTATGTAGATTTGTGTAATAGGCCTAACTTTACCTTTTATGCATCCAGAACCCAAGCCAGAAGTTAGTTTCATGACGAGATATTTTTTAGTGTAAAGTTATAGCACCAATACAAAAAAGAATAGGACCACTCCATCTCTTCCCATGGTTGTCGTAAAAGGCGACATAGGGATAGGCTTATAAACTTCGCATTCTTTTATTTAAGTGACAGGCTAGCAACCTGTTGCTATTTGAATTTCAATTCTATCATTAAGCCAATCAGCTGAACTTGGCCTTCCAGTCTTTTCAAGACTGTTGGTCCTGTCTACCCCGCAAGGTATATATATAAGCATGACTATATGTATGTATGTTATATTTTTAATTGAATCGCCAATGACTTGGCACTTATTTTATCATACTTGACCTTTGAATAGCTATAAGCTTCTTGTACTACTACTTAGGTTTGCTGTAATTTAATGATCCTTAATCCTATATCTTTAGTAATATAACTAGCTGTGCCCGCAACTTAGTCCGCGTAAATTTTTATTTTGGGCATCATTGAAGATTCAAGGATGAATAATTTTCCCCTATAAACTCTTCAGCTTTATAATATTAGTACACATAAAGAGATTGTATTAAGTTTATAGCATACAATGATGATTTTGATGATGATTAAAATTGGAACAGAATTTGAATTTTGAGTTTCTCATGGGTCACTCCCAACTCAAAATTCAAATTCTAAATATATTATTCAAACGACATGACATATCTTGAATAAACTATTCATAATATTGTTAATTAAGGACGTCCTGGTGAAGGGTCAGGTCAAAAGTGCCCGAAACCGCCGAGCTTGCATGAAGAGTTATGAATGTGGATGAAGCAAAGGAAGTATGCAGGGATCGTGGCAAGTGGAAAGAGGTAGTCTCTGCCTACCCCTCCGGGAAAGAGGCGTGAGTTTATGTATGTATGTAATATTGTTTATCACCTATTAAATCTGTATCTAGGTTTAGTTAAATAAAAATGATATATTGGCAGGATAACCATAATTAACTTTCAAATGGTGAAAGTTATTTAAAAAGTAGAATCAATATATTTTTGAAAGTTTATAACGAAAACATTGTGATGAGATATATTGATATTATAATTCTCAGATAAACAGGTTTTTGGTAAATCTAACAGCAGTTACCAAAATATCATTGCTAAAATAAATTATGCGATAAAATAATGAGAGTTGACTCTGAATAACAAATTACAAGATCTCAGCTGATTAGAAAGTTGCAAACATTTTTTGTGTACATACCTATAGTACTTGATGTATATATAAAAAGTCTATTTTACTGGGATGAAATCTAATAAGATAGTAGCAAATATTTTAGATAAGTGAAGGAGGTAGCATATCAGTTTATTTATAGCAGTAATAACGATAAAAACAGATTACTTACTCAACCTGTGTCTAGATACCGGGGAAAGGGGATATATTTCATACTTGACAGATTGATATTGCGCCAACTGAAACCAAGCACAACATGAGACTCACAAATCTTCAGAGAATCAACAATATTGCACTCAACTTAGTACACACACAATGTTATATTTACCGCTCGATATTGCTTCTTAAACATGTAACAAAAACAACTCCATACTTTAGATGCGATAAGCATAAACGTGCGAAGGCCCATTTGCAATTGTTTCAGCATTTGAATTGTTTAGGAAAGGATTACGAATATAAAGATATGCTTGGTGTCAAACAACAGCGGATAAAACGAGATCATTGACGGCGTAATTCAATACAATTTCTATAAATTTAACTGCCGAAAACATCTAACCAACCCGCCATGACATAATCGACCCAAATCTAAATACCATAAACAAAGTAGAACGGTAGCTTTCATTTTATTCTATCTATGTACTAGTGACGTCCCGAACTATGAGATTTTAAATTTTACAATCGATATCAGTTTCGTAGAGAGTATGTCAAATCAATTTTTTTGACGTTTTCGGTTTCATGTGTCTATGGTTAGTTATTGACGTTTCAATTTTTGGGGGCGGGTATCACCTATTAGTGATTTCGGCTTTTTAACAGAATAAAATGTTTTATTTCTGTTTTATTGAATAGATAAACCAAATTTTATTCTCTTTGACCTGATGTATTGCAGAGGAGCGTACCAGGTAGGCAAAGAAATTAACTTGATTTCCAGATCCGATATTGGTCACATCCTGTCATATTGATTCGTAGCGATTTATTCATTTTCTTTGGTCGCCTACCTCGAAATTATGTTATTTCGTATAAAGCTCGTCAAATAAAGATACTGATTCTTATATTTCACGAATATCCCTACAGTAAAAAGAATTACAATTTGTCTCAAAGAAATCGATCAGATTTTCAATGATTGTTTTACACCTTTACCAGGCCTAAGTCATCATGATTGGGGGCCTGTTCGTGTACAACCATAAAGGCGAGGTGCTGATCTCGCGGGTGTACCGCGATGATATTGGGCGTAACGCCGTGGATGCATTCCGCGTGAATGTGATCCACGCTCGCCAGCAAGTGAGGTCTCCCGTCACCAACATAGCGAGGACTTCGTTCTTCCATATCAAAGTAAGAACACACAACTTATTAAATTCCATTTGTTAGATATACATACCGATTGTAAGCTAGTAGTCAAATATTGTCACTAGCACCATAATTGCTTCTTTATCTGTTATTTTCAAAGCTCTTGTATTTATTAAATATTATATGTTATATATATTAATAAAAGTTCTAAATGTCTTATCTTTCTTTTCCTCTGCTATTTCTTGATGGTAATTGTAGAGGTACAAAATAAAATATATGAGCTGGTTCACTGAAGTCATTAAAAAAAGTCACGATATTCATTAATTTTTCTTACTAGTTAGACTTACAATTGTGAATTCTTTCTGTTCAATCTTGTATACACACTGGTTCCTGTTAGCTAAGGCCTTTACAAAAAAAAAACTTACTTCACACATAGTAACTTATCAACAGAGAGCCAACATCTGGCTTGCGGCGGTGACCAAGCAGAATGTGAACGCTGCGATGGTGTTCGAGTTCCTGCTGAAGATCATTGACGTGATGCAGTCTTACTTCGGCAAGATCTCCGAGGAGAACATCAAGAATAACTTTGTACTCATCTACGAGTTACTCGATGGTAAGTATATAGTGCTATAATGGAACTAGTTTTAATGATGGTATTAAGGTATGACTTGTTAGTACAGTGGAATCCGGTTATAACGACGGTCAAGGGACCAGTGATATTACGTCGTAATAACCGGAAGTCGTACTAAACAATCATTTTTTTTTTTAATAATCATATACAAAATTTATGTACATACGTATTAATACGTAGGTATTAAGGTGACTAACAGACAAAAAAAAACATTGAATTAAAAATATTTATTTATTTCACATATAATAATATGCATACATATACGGTACAGAAGTGTACTAAGAAGGAAAACCACTGTAAAAGTGCCACATCAACTTGTTCTTGAGACGACTCCCTCACGCGTTTAGGTTTTAAAACGTTTGCGTTAAACAAAGGTTCTATTTTGTGTTTATTCTTTTTTATTGTGGATATAGTCGAGTGATTTACACCAAGTTCCTTCGCAATAGTTACATTCGACTCGCCAGCTTCTAAACGTTGTAAAATAAAACTTTTTTCTTCAATAGAGAAACTTTTTCGCTTAGCCATTTTAGTACGCGCACTCACTTGTCACCCGCAAATTAGGAAATGTAACATAAACAAAACAGACAGTCCGCGATGCATGGGCTAGGTAGGTGCGCGGGGCGGGGATAGCTTCTATTATGTACCTATAACTTAGATTTGTTTGTAAACACGTCGACGCACGTCGTTATAACCGGACAATGTGCGTTGAATTCCGTCGTTAAAAGCGGTCGGTCGTTATAAGCGGAGTCGTAATAAACGAATGTACTTTCATAGTGGCTCGATACGAAACCAAACATATGTCTATAGTTGCGTCGCTAAAAACGGTTGGTTGTTATATGCGAAGTCGTACTAAACGGATTCTACTGTATACCTGATTATAGCAAGGTTCAAAACCATCTCATTGAGGTTTGAATGAATGATACAGTTGAATGTGCCCTTTCAGTCCATTTAACGAGGCTTTGACTATACGCAAGGGATAAAAAAGACACCTGACTATATACATATGTATGTTATTTTAAAATTTGAATAAAGTGACTTACACAAAATATTGATATTTCAGAGATCCTGGACTTTGGATACCCACAGAACTCTGACACCGGAGTATTGAAGACCTTCATCACTCAACAGGGCATCAAATCTGCCTCCAAAGAAGAGCAGGCGCAGATTACTTCTCAGGTATAATCATTTTCATCCGCCTGGCATTCCCCGTCTAATCCTCATCGCTCTAGAGTAGAGCTCTGAGTAAGCCCTTGACCATGGATTGGGTGAGTCAAGTTTTTACCCAAAGTGACTCGTATTGGAGCATGGTTTCTTTCTTACTTTTCTATATTATGGCTTCCACCGGACTTTCAGTGTTTCTGTCAATGTCATGGTTTGAAGAGACACGAAGTTACAAAATTGGACGGTATACAATCTGAAAGGAGAAGATTGACATTTGTTAAATGTACAAACACAAAAAGACAAACACAACAAGTAGGTATTGTTAGTAAAAGAGAAGACAATGATTATAATGTGTAGTGAGTGTGTAAGGTATAAAAGTTATGGTCATGGTTGCACATCCAGTTGCCTGAATATGTAGGTTCCCTCACGATGTTTACCCTCACCTAACAGTTTTTCAAATTGAACCTGACTTTAGAATAGAACCAGTTGAATATCCTTCCCATTGATGTTGTTAAAGGTGACTAATGGATAGGCTTTTAAACTTGGGACTATTTGAATCTCGATTCCATCATAAAGTCATACATCTGAATGTGGCCTTTCTGTCTTATCTAGACAGTTGGCTCTGCCTACCCTGCAATGGATATAGACGTGACTTCTATGAATAATCTTGACTGGATCCTATTGCAATAACTAGTATTTTGCCACAGGTGACCGGTCAAATCGGCTGGCGGCGAGAAGGCATAAAATACAGACGCAACGAGCTGTTTCTGGACGTTCTGGAGTATGTCAACTTGCTCATGTCACCGCAAGGTAACTTTTTTCAATTCAAAATCTTTATTGCATATCATATAGGAAGCAGTCTCTGCCTACCCCTCCGGGAAAGAGGCGTGATTTTATGTATGTATGTATGTATATAGGAAGCGGGAGTGGTATGGTCTTAGGATCGTAGCGAGTGGATCTGTAAGGATTTTGACAACTGAAAATCCTTAGTCTCTGTCCTTAGTCTACCCCAATGGGTGAAAATTACAATTACTGCTTATAAGTAGGGGTACAATATGAACCCCGTTGGCATTATAATATTATTAAATATTTTTTTTTGGTATTGGAAGTTATGAAGAGGAATTATTTGTATTTATGTACTCAAAAAGGCTACTGTAGTGCAATTTGAGGCAGACACATGGACATGTGAGGTGTTTAAGTTTTTTTTAATAAACAGTAAACACCATAAAATCTTCAGTAAAGTGTTTGTTACATTTAGGAGAAGGTTTTAGAAATTTTACCAACTTCAAAAAAGTAGGATATCGATTTTAGGCGGCTCTCCTTATACTACGTTAAAAGTTATTATTCCCAGAAATTTAATATCTGTTTTTTTTTTTCATTAATTAAAAGAATAGAATGTAGAATAGATTTATTTTCAAAATTGGATACAAGGTATCACTTATTGACGTCACATAACTTAAATCTAATTATAACTACTACCGCTTCCAAAGCACATGTGTAGAAGAAGCGGCGGAACAAACTACATTGCAGATTACATTTTAATGTTGAAATGTTTTTTTTTCTAGGTCAAGTGCTATCAGCTCATGTGGCTGGGAAAGTGGTGATGAAGTCATATTTATCCGGCATGCCCGAGTGCAAGTTTGGCATCAACGATAAAATTGTCATGGAAGCCAAGGGGAAAGGAAATGGTCAGTATGTTCTTTGATACAGTTCCTCCTCTGGCTATAGTCCGGGTTGCATCCTCACCACTCTGGAGAGGAGCCCGGGGAATGCCTTTGGCTGTGGACTCTGACTGTGGATTGGGCGAGTCAGGTTTTTACTTTAAGCGACTCCCATCTGGCCTCCTCAACCTTTGCAGGTAAACCTAACCCGTATTGGATCGATTATGGTTACACATACAGTTGTCTGAATGTGCAGAGTTTGCAGTTAAACTTACAATTCTGACTTGATCGCAACTAACGATGCAGAAGGGTCATGTTCAAAAAAACTTTGAAAATTGTATCGAGTAATACTGTATCGCCTTTCAAAATACACTTTTAACATCTTATTTTAGTGTGTGGTATCCCACATTTTAGAATAGAACCACTCCATATCTTTCCCGTGGACGTCGTAAAAGGCGATTAAGGGCTTATAAACTTGGGATTCCTCTTGTAGGCGATGGGCTAGCAACCTGTCACTATTTGAATCTCAATTCCATCATAAAGTCATACAGCTGAACATGGCTCTTCAGTCTTTTCAAGACTCTTCACTCTGTCTACCCCGCAAGGGATATAGACGTGATTATAGGTATGCATGTACCTATGTTACTATAACATTTAAAGTTGAAACTAATAATTTGCCTTTTTAATGACTTTTCCAATGAATTTTGCGAGTCATGGAAAAACAACAACATTTTTCATGTGCAATAAATGAAACCTATGTATCTATCTATTCACAATTCTATCATTGAGCCAAATAGCTGAGTGTGGCCTATCAGTCTTTTCAAGTCTGTTGGCTCTGTCTACCCCGCAGGGGATATAGACGTGATTAAAGACATGCATGTACCTATGTGCCGTGTGGTTCCCGGCACTATTACAAAAAAGAATAGGACCACTCCATCTCTTTCCCATGGATGTCGTAAAAGGCGACTAAGGGATAGGCTTATAAACTTGGGATTCCTCTTTTGGGCGATGGGCTAGCAACCTGTCACTATTTGAATCTCAATTCTATCATTAAGCCAAATAGCTGAACGTGGCCATTTAGTCTTCAAGACTGTTGGCTCTGTCTACCCCACATAGGATATAGACGTGATCATATGTATGTATGTATGTATGTATGTACCTATGTTACTATAACATTTCACGTTAGAACTTATAATTTGCCTTTTTAATGATTTTTCCAATGAATTTTGCGAGTCATGGAAAAACAACAACATTTTTCATGTGCAATAAATGAAACCTATGTATCTATCTATTCACAATTCTATCATTGAGCCAAACAGCTGAACGTGGCCATTCAGTCTTTTCAAGTCTGTTGGCTCTGTCTACCCCGCAGGGGATATAGACGTGACCATATGTATGTATGTATGTATGTATCGTCACATTACAGGTGGCATATCGGGCAACACTGACAGCGACCCGGCGCGCTCCGGCAAGCCGGTGGTGGTGATCGACGACTGCCAGTTCCACCAGTGCGTCAAGCTCAGCAAGTTCGAGACTGAGCACTCCATCTCGTTCATCCCCCCCGACGGGGAGTTTGAGCTGATGAGGTAGGTGAAAGATGAAAATCTTTCCTTTGTCAATTACATTTCGCATTTATAATATTAGACTGACATCCTGACATACTCACAAACTTTCGCATTTATAATATTAGGTAGTAGGATGTTATGTTAAGATTGAAATCTGATTGATATCATTCCAGCTACCGCACCACGAAAGACATATCGCTGCCTTTCCGCGTCGTCACTTCTTTAAGCCTTATAATTCAGTTTTATAAGCCTAACCCTTAGTCGCCTTTTACGGCGTCCATGTATATTAACCTTTTTCACCAAACAGCTGAAAGTGGCCATTCAGTCTTTTCAAGTCTGTTGGCTCTGACTACCCCGCATGGGATATAGACGTGACCATATGTATGTAATTTTTATTTATAGCCTTTGACAGTGCATTTCTCATTGCAGATACCGCACCACCAAAGACATATTGGTGCCTTTCCGCGTCATCCCTTCATTAAGCCTTATAATTCAGTTTTATAAGCCTAACTCTTAGTCGCCTTTTACTGCATCCGTGTATATATTTTTAATCGTTAGAAATTTTTATTTTTTGGCTCTGACTACCCCGCAAGGGATATAGACGTGACCATATAACTACATAGTATAAAACAAAGTTATTATTTATTATTATTTTAGTCTGTTTGTCTGTATGCTTAAATCTTTAAAATTACGCAACGGATTTTGATGTGGTTTTTTGTAACAGGTAGAGTGATTCAAGAGGAAGGTTTTTATGTATAATTTTTTCCGAATTTTGCACCCGTGCGAAGCCGGGGCGGGTCGCTAGTGTATGTAATTTTTATTTATAGCCTTTGACAGTGCATTTCTCATTGCAGATACCGTACCACCAAAGACATATCGCTGCCTTTTCGCGTCATCAGTTCTTTAAGCCTTATAATTCAGTTTTATAAGCCTAACCCTTAGTCGCCTTTTACGGTGTCCATGTATATTAACCTTTTTCACCAAACAGCTGTACGTGGCCATTCAGTCTTTTCAAGTCTGTTGGCTCTGACTACCCCGCAAGGGATATAGACGTGACCATATGTATGTAATTTTTATTTATAGCCTTTGACAGTGCATTTCTCATTGCAGATACCGCACTACCAAAGACATATCGGTGCCTTTTCGCGTCATCAGTTCTTTAAGCCTTATAATTCAGTTTTATAAGCCTAACCCTTAGTCGCCTTTTACTGCATCCGTGTATATATTTTTAATCGTTAGAAATTTTTATTTTTTGGCTCTGACTACCCCGCAAGGGATATAGACGTGACCATATAACTACATAGTATAAAACAAAGTTATTATTTATTATTATTTTAGTCTGTTTGTCTGTATGCTTAAATCTTTAAAATTACGCAACGGATTTTGATGCGGTTTTTTGTAACAGGTAGAGTGATTCAAGAGGAAGGTTTTTATGTATAATTTTTCCGAATTTTGCACACGTGCGAAGCCGGGGCGGGTTGCTAGTGTACATACACTAGCAACCCGCCCCGGCCTATAAATATATAATAAATAATAAAGCCTATAAATAAAAATTACATACATATATACATATATATGTATGTAATTTTTATTTATAGCCTTTGACAGTGCATTTCTCATTTCAGATACCGCACCACCAAAGACATATCGCTGCCTTTCCGCGTCATTCCTCTTGTGCGCGAAGTGGGCCGCACCAAGATGGAGGTGAAGGTGGTGCTGAAGAGCAACTTCAAGCCGTCGCTGCTGGGGCAGAAGATCGAGGTGAAGATCCCCACGCCGCTGAACACCAGCGGCGTCCAGCTGATCTGCCTCAAGGGGAAGGCCAAGTATAAGGCGTCGGAGAACGCTATCGTTTGGAAGTGAGCTAGCTACTTGTTCTATTATTTTACTTTACACACACATACAATCGCGGCTATATCGCTTCCGGTTTAGACAGAGCCAACAAGTCTTGAAAGGCTGATAGGTCACGTTCAGCTGTTGTCGCCTTAATGATATAGAATTGAGATTCAAATAGTGACAGATTGCTAGTCCATCGCCTAAATGAAGAATCCCAAGTTTTATAAGCCTATCCCTTAGTCGCCTTTTACGATATCCATGTGTATTTTACTCTAATCGTTAGTGATTTTTATTATAGGCTTTGACAGTGTGTTGGGTTTCGATGTTTATCATCTACCAGGAGGAGATACCTAATGCGGGTTTGTTGCGAATTTATATAAAATTGCATTGTAGACATTGCGTCGCCGGTCATCGCTGCTGATTAAAAAATCTCAAAGAAAATAGCTTTAACTGAATGCATGCATGCATGCATATGATCACGTCTATATCCCTAGCGGGGTAGGCAGAGCCAACTTGGCTTTGTGATGGAATTGAGATTCTGTTTGGCTTTGTGATGGAATTGAGATTTGTGATTAACTGAATGTTTTGACAGATTACAAGGTTCTGGGTAGGGAACAAGGTCGTAGGTCAAGATGAAAAATGATCTTGTAGCCGGAGCGATGATTCGGCTCGACCGCCAAAATGGAAGATCTTCCGCTAGGCTGGGTGTGATGACTGGGGAACCGCGCGACAGACGATGTTGTGTCGGAGCTTTGATTAATCCGTGAAAAATTTGCTTGCGCGATTTAGATTCTTCGCTGTTACTGGCCGATAGCGTCGCGTGATTGACAGTTGTTATTTGTGACATAGAGATGTCGCTACAATCTTAATAATCTGATTAATAGATAATCATCTGATTAATAGAAAAATCATGACTGTTAGATAAGTACTAGCTGTCCCGGCTTAAACGTTGTTTTGCCATATTATTAATTTTTAAGTAATTTCTAGTTAAAAAAATTCAAGGGTTGTCCCTTATCACTAAGAGGTATGAAAAATTGATGTTGGCCGATTCGCAGACCCACTCAATATGCTCACAAAATTTTCATGAGAATCGGATCGAAATGGGAACGAACATTGTGACACGAGAATTTTATATATAGATAATTATTTAATGTCGTGAAATTTGTTCACAGAATAAAACGCATGGCCGGTATGAAGGAGACGCAGCTGTCAGCGGAGATTGAACTACTGGAGACGGACACCAAGAAGAAGTGGACCCGGCCGCCCATCTCTATGGGTTTCGAAGTGCCATTCGCGCCTTCAGGATTCAAGGTACATTGATACATACACACATATCATTAAGTCTATATCCCTTGCGGGGTAGACAGAGCCAACAGTCTTGAAAAGACTGAAAGGCCACGTTTGGCTTAATGATAGAATTGAGATTCAAATAGTGACAGGTTGCTAGCCCATCGCCTAAAAAAGAATCCCAAGTTTGTAAGCCTATCCCTTAGTCGCCTTTTACGACATCCATGGGAAAGAGATGGAGTGGTCCTATTCTTTTTTGTATTGGTGCCGGGAACCACGCAGCACATAAGAAATATTATTAAAGGCAATTTATTGGAAATGGCTGCCGTGTGGTTACCGGCACTTATGTATAGGACCACTCATTTTCTTTCGCATGGGTGTCGTAAAAGCTGTTTAAGAGAATAGGCACATTTATGTATTGCACTCTTGACCAGGATACAATTGGGTTAAGTCCCCCTGTAAAGGTTGAGGAAATCAAATGGGGGTCAGTCACCCAATCCAGGATCTATGGTCGAAGGCATACCCCGGGCTCCTCTCCAGAGTGGTGAGGATGCAACCGGGACTTCCAGGAGGAAGAATCATACAAAAAAAATATTTTTATTTTATATGCACACCTCAGGCTCATCTTCAGAGTGGTTAGGACATCTATACTAATATTATAAAGCTGAAGAGTTTGTTTGTTTGAACGCGCTAATCTCAGGAACTAATGGTGCGTATTGAAAAAATATTTTTGCGTTGAATAGACCATTTATCGAGGAAGGCTTTAGGCTATATAACATCACGCTGCAACTATAAGGAGCAAAGAAATAAAATAATATGTGAAAAAAACGGGGAACATTATTCATACTTGAGGGCTATATTTTGGGCTTCAATGATGCCCAAAATATCTAATCCACGCGGACGAAGTCGCGGGCACAGCTAGTAACTGATAATGATTTGAGAAGGCTTTCGGCTTTCTTTTTGAATCATATTTTAGTTAGGATATTAGTATCTCTCAAGTCTATCACTAAGCCAAACAGCAGAACGTGGCCCGTCACTATTTTCAAGACCGTTTGTTCTGTCTACCCCTCAAGGGATATAGACGTTAAGAATAACATGTCTTTAATCAGCATTTTGTTACATTGCAGGTACGCTACTTGAAAGTGTTCGAGCCAAAGTTGAACTATTCGGACCACGACGTCATCAAATGGGTTCGCTACATCGGCCGCTCCGGACTCTATGAGACTCGATGCTAATGAATTGTGAATTTACGATCAATGTAAGTAATTGGGCTATCTTTCTAAATAAATAAAAATATATGTACCTACGTGACAAATTACACAGATTGAGTTGGCCTCGAAGTAAGTTCGAGACTTGTGTTACGAGATACTAATTCAATGATACTATATTTTATAATAAATACTTAGATAGATAAACATCCAAGACTCAGACCAATCAGAGAAAGTTCGTTTCTCATTATCGGGGATTCGAACCCGGGACCTCCGGTACCACAGACAAGTCAAAAACATATTTAAGGTGGTTTCCAGCACTAGAGAATAGAATCACTCTTATTTAGCTTCCCAATGGATGTCGTAAAAGGCGACTAAGGGATAGGATTATAAACTTGGAACATGGCTCTAGTAGGCGATGGGCTAGGATGGATATCATGTATTTGAATCTCAATTCCATCATGAAACCATAGCAACCGAATGTAAAATCATGATCAGATTCGAGTTAGGATACCTTGCCAAGGTTGCTCAGGTCAGCCGGGAGTCGCTTTGTGTAAAAACCTGACTCGCCCAATCCAGGATCCTCTCCAGAGTGGTGAGGAAGTGACCGGGACTAAAGCCAGGAGAAAAAATTATTCAAAAATAAATATTTTTGTGTTTTAGGATGCCGCCGAATGATTGGGATACCGCGAATGGACATTTAGTAATGGCATGTTACATAAAAATAGATGTATATATTTATTATGTATTAATTTATCATCTCATACAAAAACTACGGGACGCGATATTTCCTTCAATATTTTATTTTTGTAACTTTATTTTAAGCCCGTATTAATACTCTGTACCTAAGTTTGTTTATTGCGTGCTAAATGTGTTTGGTTATATGAAAATAACTAAATTGAAAATAATTTTAAAAAGTGGTTCCTTACTTCGTAGAATATTCAATAGTATGTTGTTTATTATTATCTCTTTTGCTTTTAGTGAATTGTATCCAAATTATTTGTAGAATTAATATATACAACACATCCTTACAGAAAATATAATAACTTTAATTTTTTTTAATGTAGACAACATTTTTATTAAAATTTGTGTAAGAATCGAATCTCTTATATCGAAACTTTATATTTTGGTTTGAAAATTATTTTTAAAAGTGTGCTAAATCATAGATTGCAAATCTATGGTAGTTAAATGATGATATTTTTTAAAAGGAAATTAAAATTCTCTTTTCAAATGTAATGTGCAGATTTATTTTTCTGTAAGTTTTTTTTAATAAGATTGGTTTGAAAAGGTTTGCATTAAGTAGATGTAAATTTTAAATATACTTTGGATGTACAGTGGGTAACATAGATTTGTATGCTAATTTCCTATGACTTAGTTATTCTTCTTAATGCGCCCTACTGTACATGGTTAATTCAGATATTCCTTTCATTGTAAAGTCGCGAGCAAAATATGTACACTAAAAACGTTTTTGAAATTATATATAACACGCATGTACACATTTGTGCATGCGACTGTACAGGAACATAATGTAATTTAAGATATAAACAGAAATGCTGTTAAATGAAGTTTCGACTACTGAAACGCAATTATTGTTATATTTTAATTGATTTAATATCAGCTCTTATTGTTTAAAATTAACGTGTAGTTTTGACATAATAGTGTCAAAACTTCATGTTTTTTTTAAGATTTAATGAAAATTTATATTGCTTAATTATCCTGTTAAAAAAAGCCACGATTTATTGCAATATTTGTCTACTGAAAAATGAATGGAGTAGAAATAATGAATTAGGACGTGAAGTAATAATATAATATGACCAAATAACAACGGCTCCTAATCTGAACCATTCCTCTTAGAATTTTAGTTCTTTTTTTGTATGTAGGATGCAATAGGCTATTTTACACCATGTAAAAAAAAATATAAAAATGCACGTATCTTATAGATTTTGTAAAAAATAAAAGAAAAACATCGATCATTGTTCATAAAAGTGCAATATGGATTTTATAATTCAATTTAAAAAATCCTCTTTTTTAATCTGTTCTTCAAAAGTCGAAAACGCTATCCGCCATGTTGGGTACTGACGTGACGTCATACTTTTAGTAAACAAATATCGAATCGAAAACATATTGATGATGTCAGGCTCTGTTTATTTTGAAATTTTAAAATTTCTATCACATTTTTGGGTTTTTACTCTTTAATAATTTAATAGAATCATGGAAGACGGTTTTGTGAAAGCAGACAATATAAATCTACCGAGGATTAATACGTTGATGGTTTCTCATTTTAATATCACTTGGCAGTGGAATCCACAATTTTTCTGGTGTTTTTATACTTGTATTCTTGCATTCAGGAACAAGACACCAACAATATGTATTGTAATTCATTATTACAAAAATCTTTTTACTTTAGTCTTACGTAGAGCCGTATTGTTTACTAAAAGTATGACGTCACGAGTCAAAACAGCATGGCGGATGGCGTTTTCGCGCGAAAATACAAAATCATAAATAATAAATCGTTTTTAGAGCACTTTTCGGCTTCAACAAATTTTAATAAAAATTCTATAGGTATAACACAGTCTCAGGATTGATTTAAAACAGTTTTCAAAAAAGAGTGTAATAGCCTATTGGGTACATTTATATAATAATATCACTATACGAAGTTATCGTAATATTAGTTAATGTAGGTATCGCTTAAGGAGCGTGCTGACCGGGAACATTCCCAAAAATCCCATGTTGAACATTCAAATATTTTTTAGACAAATACCCTCTCAATCATCAATATTTCTCTATTTTTTTTTGTATAGGTAAGATATTATTTTGGAAATCATTGCGAATGATGTAGTATATTTTGATCGTAATCGGTAATCTATATATAAATATAAAATTGTCCGTTTTTTACATGATAAAAGTAATATGTAAATGGAAGAAGACATATGTTTTGAAATTGGAAGTACATTGCATTTGAATTTGGAAGGATATTTAAGGAGTTATAATGAGCTATACAAGACTCAATTTATTGTCATTTAAGTTCAAACTATTATTATTTTTTTAAATTAACCTTGAAGTCATTCGAATGATCTAGGTCACTTCGCTCCTTTATTACGCGTTGATTGGAAGCAACTGTAATAAGAGAATGTATGATAAGTGCATGCTGTCATAGCTTATATTGTATCGTGTTACAAATAATGTACAATAAACTATAAAAAAAAATTAAATTATTTTTTATTTTTACTTAGTAACCCATTTTTTTCATTGTAACCAAAGGAAATCTATACTAGTATTATAAATCTGAAGAGTTTGTTTGTTTGAACGCGGTAATCTCAGGAACTACTGGTTCTAATTGAAAAATTTATTTTGCATTGAATAGACCATTTATCGAGAAAGGCTTTAGGCTATATAACATCACGCTGCGACTATAGGGCGCTTTTAGTGTCACGCGGATTTGCTCACGCACGCGGGATTGGACCGCATGCGTAAAATTTCACGCTGCGGATCATACGCAGCATGAGTTTCAGTTTTCTACGGCCTGCGTAACGGTATAGACGTGTTCAAAAATGATCAATGTCAGAAGAATATCTGTCGCTTACATACTTTACAAACGACGAAACAAGAAGACAAGAGTACATGTTGATCCCTTTCTTGAAAATAGGCTTCTTGCTGGGGCGTTTGTTACACACTTTGGAAAACTACAAAATAATGAACGTAAATTTAAAAATTACTTTCGAATGTCCATTCGTTCTTTTGATGAACTGTTGTGTAAAATTGAGAATAAGCTACAAAAAAGCAGTTTACGAAGGATTACAATACAACCGATTGAGAGGCTCGCTATTACATTAAGGTAAGTTTAAAATTTTAAATATTTAATTTCCTGCTATGATTTAGTGGAAAGGGATTTGAACAGGTAGGATAAACGTACCAATCCCAAACCAGTAAAGGACTTTTTTGACTTCAAATTACTGTCATGTGTAAATTTACATGTGCAAAAAAAAAATTTGTCATGTACTCTGGTCAACTGCAAAAATGTTAAACAAAAATCAAATCAATGATTTTTTTCGGTAGTTGACCATCGTGGTCAACTATTGAGACATCATACAACACATGTTCTAAGTAATTATCCAGTCTAAATAAACGGTATAATAATGATTTTTTGTTTGAAATATCGTAAAGTAACGCGTCATTGGTTATTAATTGTTGAAATTTCATAAAATAAGATTATTTCACTCATAAAATGTCACCATTAAAGTGGAATCATTCCCACCTTTCATCACACGCTACTTATTATAATATAGATAAAAGTTATAGGTTTGCACATGACAGTAATTTAAAGTCAAAAAAAGTCCTTAATTGGTTTGGGATTGGTACGTTCAACCTACATACACAATCCTTTTTTTTATCTGATAAAGTACACATGGCCACAGATCAAGTTACCCAAAACCAGCATAAATGGAACTCGCGCCTTGCGTATTATCATACTTAGGTAACCCGTCGGAGTCCCGCTTATACTGGATTTGAGTAACTTGATCTGTGCCGTGTGTACAACCGCACTCATATGACTAAACAAACAATTAGAGAGAAACTGGAGAAAAAAAGTTAATCGTACTCATTTTAATAAAAAGAGTTTTATTCATAAATTAAAAAATCAAATTTTACATCATTCATTTCTTTGTAAATTTGTATCCTGAGCGTTGACATTTCTTTCGCCTGTAGATGATGTTGTTGCTGGGGTATAAATTACGTCATAAGATGTGATATTAAACAAGCCGCTTTCAGTCGAAATAAGAGTTTCATTGTCATTCACTGCAGCAGAACTAATAGCATTGTCGTTAAGACTCGAAGTATCCTGGATTATACTATTGGTTTGGTAATCTTGATTTATCGGTGAGAAACTGTCAAGCTCAGTAAAAGCACTAGAACTTGTTGTAGGTATGGGACTGTAGTATGCAGGTTGTGTTTGACTTTCCATTTCCATAACTATATTTAACACTTTTGTTCTGAACATTAGTTTTTGATATCTAGTGAATCTTTTTAATGAAGGCTGCAGAGACTGAAAGAAAGCCAAATCCTCACTTTCTAGCTCCAGTTGATTAGACTTTAAGCATTCTAATAACTGTGCCTCAAATTCAGATGGTGCTTGCTTTTTAGATTTTACTTGTTTTTGTTTTGATGTTAGTTGAGAACTTTCTTGACGTGAAGTACCTGGTTGCGTGGACTCATTAGGTGTTTCTAAATTACTTTGTTCAGACATTTCTTCGCAGAGTGACTCTTCTCCAACAGTTTCCGTTGTACTGTCTAAGAAAGTCAAAATGTCATAGTAAGAATATTTCTTCTTCTTCTTACTCCCAGAGCCGGATGGCTGATTTTTTTCAGATATCTTGTCTTTCTGGTAAGTGTCCCTTGCTGTTCGCCAGCGTTGTTGTATTTTCTTGTCTGAAATGACAAAATATAATAAGTAAGTGGCAAAAGTACACACAGTTTCAGATCAAGTTACCCAAAACCAGTACCAATAAACGGAACTTGCTAGGGCCTCGCCGGGCGGCGAGTCGTCTACGATAATAAACAACGCATGAGTCCTATTTATACTGGTTTTGGGAAGCTTGATCTGTGGCCGTGTGTACAAATCTGATATTAGTTGGAAAATTAACTGCATTCGATTAAAGGCCCTCCTTAATTCACACATGTTGTCAACTTTACACTGTCTCATGAAGAATTAGATAAATCAAGCAATATATATATACCTATACAGAGTGGAAAAATAAGGCCGCAGTTGAAGGAAAAGTACCCATAATATTGATGATGGCAAATTTTACTGAATGGAAATAATTCATTTTTTACAAAAATAATTAGAACTTCATTTAAGGATTTTTGGAAAAACACCGGATTGAATCGGGAAATGCTGCTGTCTTATGTCTGATGTCAGCATTATTAATATATTATGTTATCATATTATTAATATATTGTTTTTGTTTTCAGATATTTGGCAACTGGTAATACATTCACTGATCTACACTATTCCTATATGATTGGAATTGCAACAATTAGCGAAATAGTAAGACAAGTTTGTTACATAATATGGATTGAACTAAAGTCTGAATGTATTCCACAGCTTAATGGGATCAAATGGAAAGAAATCGCAGAGGGATTTCTCACATATACAAATTTTCCTAATTGCTTGGGTGCTATTGATGGAAAACATATAAGAGTGATTCGGCCGCCGCACAGTGGATCACTATATTTTAATTATAAGAAATATTATTCTGTAGTGCTCCTCGCAATGTGTGATGCTGATTATAATTTTACATATATTAATGTCGGTACCAGTGGAAGCAACGCCGATTCAACCATCTTTAGAAGGAGTCAATTGTATACGAAACTGGAAAGTAACACGTTGGGTATCCCTGACCCGCAAGAGTTGCCTATTATTTGCCCCGAAGTAGCTTATCCATCTAGTGTAAGAGCAAAGTTGCCGTTCGTGATAGTGGGAGATGAGGCATTTGGTTTATCATCACATGTGATGCGGCCTTATGCTCGTGATAATTTACCTTACAAAAAGAAAATATTTAATTACCGTCTGTCCAGAGCTAGAAGGTACATAGAATGCACTTTTGGAATTATGTCAAATAAATTTAGAATATTTCACAGATCCATGACTGTCAAGTTAGATCTAGCACAATTAATAGTCAAGACGGCATGTGTACTTCACAATTTCATAAGGAAACGGGATGGCTACATGGTCAGCCATACATTTGTCACAAATGGTTTTACGGGACCACTACCCAGGCAGCAGACTGAAAGTAGTAATACGTCGGCAAGTAATATCAGAGATATATTTGCAGATTACTTTATCAATGAAGGAAAAGTCTCCTGGCAACACCGATATATAATTAATTAACTAAACTCAAAAGGTTTTAGAAGGTTTTTGATGTTATTTGTGAATTAAATAATTATGCTTATATTAATAAAGTAATGATGCTTGTATAAATAAAATAATGAACCAAACACATACCCGCCACTTTTCTTTCCTCTTCGCTCAAATTTTCGTAGTTAGGTGCCAATTCCTTCAAAATATCTCTCCATGCAGCCTCCCTCGCGTCCCTGTTTTTGTATAATTCATTGCGTTTATCCCACAAAACGGGCCGCAGATGAACTTCAATGATTACTCGTTCTGTATCGATTTTCATTTCGGTAGTACAATACGGCGCGTGCGCCCCGCTCGACTCTAAAATGGGCACTGAAGTTGTAGGCAGCGCTTACGCATGCGGATACCCCGCACCGGGGTGACGCCCCGCACAGCGCCCCGCGTCCCGCGTGCGTTTATCACGCTTTACAATAGATACCTATATGAAATTGTTCTTTGCGGATGCTACGCATGCGGGCCAATCCCGCGTGCGTGAGCAAATCCGCGTGACACTAAAAGCGCCCATAAGGAGCAAAGAAATAATGGAATATGTGAAAAAATGGGGAAAATTATTCATCCTTGAGAGCTTCAATGATGCCCAAAATAACTAATCCACGCGGACGAAGTCGCGGGCACAGCTTGTACAATATACACGGCCTAAATTCATTATGCCTCATTCTAAATCATAACGCAATTTCTGAACGAAATCTCCTCGTATTATGGTTCATGCTTTTTTAAAAGTTCATGATGTGGGCCTCGCCCAATTTTGTCGAAGCCTATTTTTTTGGTTGCGAGAAATTTTTGTGAAATATTTACCTCTTTCCTTCGGGAAAATGAAATCTGAAATCTCCTGTGAAAAGTCCAATCGGGCTGACATGTCAACACGATATAAGCCCTCCAACGGTATGTAGGGAGCTCGGTTTAAACGCGTGTTGCGCATTACCAATGACTATTTTCGAAGTTATGTACATTAGTTTGAATACTAACCGATCAGGCATTGTCTTAAGTTACGGTGAAGAAAAACATCGTGAGGAAACCTGCACATTCATGCAACTGGATGTGTACCCATGATCCAATAAGTGTTAAGATTCCCCTGTAAAAGTTGCGGTGGTCAGACGGGAGTCGCGGAAAAAATTTGACTCATGAATCCTGGATCCATGTTCAACGGCTTACCCTGGGCTCCTCTCCGTGATGAGGTGCTGCTCATCCTCTCCGGGACTAGAGCCAGCGACAAGTCAAGTCAAATAGTCAAGTAAAATAAAAGTTTACTAACATAGTGTAAGTACCTACTACTAACTTTTCTATGGATTTTGTTGTCTGAGAATAAAATATTTTTATTTTTATTTATTTATTTATTTTATTTATACCGTTTACAAAAAAATAGCGCCACATATGTTAAACAAATGGTCAATTATAGGTGCTCACAGATACAAAATACTAATACAATAAAAAAGAAAGGAAAATCAATCTCTAAATACTCGTATTATCAAGCTTAGGAATTACTGTCTGTAAAATTAATACACTCATTCTTTGCGTTACTTAACATACATTTTCCATTGCCATTTTCAATATCCGTGATGCTTCTCGCCTTCGAGTTACAGGCCAATTCGAATTTAGTTAATTGATTGGTGGTCGGGTACATTTAAAAGTACTTAGTGTTAAGTTTAAAAGTAAGATACAGTCAAATAAAGATTTTTTCAAATTATATTTATCGACACAGCATGCACAATTTTGTGGGTTGAGTTGTTTTTTTTTTATAAATGTCTAGGCACAGGTATAAAATAAATGTAGGTACTAAGTATATTTAGGTAAAATTTGACTATGAAAACTTTGTTAGTTATTTAAACTTCGTTTAGGGCTTGCGTGTCGTGCCTAGAATTGCTCTCTCGGGACTTAATGTTATCGTAAAAACAAACAGGTAGGCACTTACCTTTACATAATATCTACCTGGCTTACCTACAGCTAAAAGTAATTTCTGCTTGTGGTACCTGGAATTAAGGACTGCGGTGTCAGAGCCAACAGTCTTGAAAAGACTGATAGTCCACGTTCAGCTGTTTGGCTTAATGATGGAATTGAGATTCAAATACAAAAAATTAAAAAAAAAAGATGTAAATTTGAGCTGCTTCTGTCTCTCCGGCGCACCTCTTCACAGCACTATAAAAGGGTGCGCACGCGCCCCGGGACTTCACCTTTGGACTATCCTTGTTCACCAAGTTAAGTAGCTCGCTATCCTCTGGCGGCTACTCGCTGGATCTCGTGTCTATATCTTAACCCAAGACCTCTTAAAAATTGTAAAACTGGTCCTAATTAATAAAGGCTGAAGTTATTCTATGAAATTATCTTCAATAGGTTCTTTCCAGTATCCACCTAAGAATAGAATAGAATATATATATGTGAGAGAGTAATATATGTGTGAGCTTGCAAACCACGCCTTTCACGTCAAAAATCGAAACCACTGAACTTATCTCCATCAAAATTTTCCATAAATATAGTGTGGAGTTCGGAGGTCATCACGAGAGGGGAGCCTCGGTTGAAAACTAGTTTCGACGATAAATCTTTTGAGTGGCTAAAATCCTAACTTTGCAATCTGTGAAAACTGAAAATATATATATAATAAAACTAATGTTATACCTCAATCATATTACTCGAGAGTAGAAATCTGGAATGCAATCGTTTAGCGCAATCCAGAAACAAATCAAGCGGGCGGAGCGCGGAGTGGGCTTATAGGATATAGACAAGGGGCATTAAAGAAATTGACTGTGTTTTTCTATTACACTTCTAGTGGTTCCGTTGGCTTTCAATTAAAATAAATAGCCTTGCTAATTTGGTATATGTTGTGTATATTTTTTGTAAGTTTATTATTTGGTATCTATACTAATATTATAAAGCTGAAGAGTTTGTTTGTTTGAACGCGCTAATCTAAGGAACTACTGGTTCGAACTGAAAAATATTTTTGTGTTGAATAGACCATTTATTGAGGTAGGCTTTAGACTATATAACATCACGGTGCAACTATAAGGATCGATGAAATAATGGAAAATGTGAAAAAGACGAGGGAAATTATTCATCCTTGAGGGCTTCAATGATTCCTATACGCACAGCTAGTTTACATATATATTTTATAATATTTTATTTATGTATTTGTTTATGTATTGTGTGAGTGGAGTACACGCCTTTCATCCTTTTTATCATGTCTAATATCTCGGGTCTGCTGGAAGGGATTTCTTTTGAAATAAGCAGAACATATGTAATTTTATTTCTCTTGATTATCATTCTCGATGTTTCTGTGTACGTACATAAATTAGTAAATAAATAAATAGAGGTAGTCTCTGCCTACCACTCCGGGAATGAGGCGTGATTTTATGTATGTATGTATGTATAAATAAATACTTATGATTATTTAAGTTCATTAAATTTAATTGGCTTGCAGTAGGGTGCTATATTCGTAAGGTTAGGTTAAGAGTACCCTAACTGTTGTATGAAAATAGTATGTATTCTCTGCCTACCCCTCCGGAAAAAAGGCCTGTTTTGTATGTGCACTGAACAAATCCTAACTAATATTATATCCTAACTAATATTATAAATGCGAAAGTAAGTTTGTTTGTTTGTTTGTTTGTTTTCTTTTCACGCGATATCTACACAACCAATCTTCTTGAAATTTCGCATATATATAGTTCAGAGTATGGAGAAGGACATAGGGTACCTTTCATTCTGAAAACAACTATCGTTCCCGTGGGATTAGTGAAAAACCTGTGCACTCTTACGTAGATGGCGCTAATTACGTAGATGGCGCTAAATGCGCGGAGTGAATTTAGAATCAATCTTCTTGAAATTTCGCATATATATAGTTCGGAGTATGGAGAAGGACATAGGGTACCTTTCATTCTGAAAACAACTATCTTTCCCGTGGGATTAGTGAAAAACCTGTGCACTCTTACGTAGATGGCGCTAAATGCGCGGAGTGAATTTAGAATCAATCTTCTTGAAATTTCGCATATATATAGTTCAGAGTATGGAGAAGGACATATGATACCTTTCGTTCTGGAAAAAACTATCGTTCCCGTGGGATTTGCGAAAACCTGTGCTCTCTTACATAGGTGGCCCTAAATGCGCGGAGTGAATTTTGATTCAATGGAGATACAAGATGGCAGTATGATAGATTATGACTTGGAGACGTCTGCTAAGAGAGGAATTTCAAAAAATCTTTCACAATGGTGAAATAGTGGTTGCAAGTCGTCGTTTTTGAAGTAAGCGCCATAAAATATTGGATTTACATTAGTGGTTATTAAAAAGTGAAAGTAAAAAAAAATATAAAACAAACAAATATTTTTTTATAACTTCGGGACATAATCACTAGATGGCGCCTGCGTGTATTTTAAATCGCGCTATGAATACCGAACGTATGTCAGATCCCGCCTCACGTACGCGGCCCGGCGTGGTACGCATGCTGCTCTGAGACCAACAAGAGAAGACTCAGAGCACAAGAAAACCAAAGTCTCAGAGCAGTCGTCGGAGCCCCGCGCTACGTGAGGAACTCGACGATCCTCAGGGACCTGAAGTGGGAGAGCCTATACGACTTCGTGGCCCGGCTGGTCACGAAGATGTTTGAGAGAGATGGGCGGACCTCATACAACCACCTGCGCGGCATCGCGCCGCTCCGGACCGTCGGGTGAACCCCTCCCCTCGCTGCCTTCGATGGGAACTCCCAGTGAAGACGTAAAGACCCAGGCCGCCACGGCCGCCCCATCGACCTGCCTACAGTCGCAGGCAGCGATGATTGAAGAGGGCCAAAAGCCCTGACCAATCACTCCGACTCCCCTTAGGGAGTATGGGAAGACCCGATGTCGTTTTGTCGCGCAAGTTAACTATCTCATTTGGTTTTGTTTACTTATTTATTAATTTGTTCCTTCATTTCATTGATTGTTTCATTTGAATAACTAGCTTCGCTTCGCTTGCTAAATCTATACTAATATTATAAAGCTGAAGAGTTTGTTTATTTGTTTGTTTGAACGCGCTAATCTCAGGAACTACTGGTTCGAATTGAAAAATTATTTTTGCGTTGAATAGACCATTTATCGAGGAAGGCTATAGGCTATAAAATATCACGCTGCAACTATAAGAAGCGAAGAAATAATGGAAAATGTAAAAAAAAAACGGGGATAATTATTCATCCTTGAGGGCTTCCGTTGCGTGCGCTGCGAAAACGGTTCAAGATACCAAAAATATATGTAAGAAAGAATTATTTCTCTTAAAATTAATATATATATGTTATGTGCTATGTTCAGCAGTGGACGTCCTACGGCTAAAATGATGATGATAACCCTTGAACCCTAGGCAGACAAGCTTAAATGAAAATGCTTGGAAAAAATCTAAAATCTACTTTTAAAAATCCGTAGAATCAAGCCGTGTGGTTCCCGGCACCATTAGAAAAGAATAGGACCACTCCATCTCTTTCCCACGGATGTTGTAAAAGGCGACTAAGGGATAGGATTATAAACTAGGGATTCTTCTTTTAGGCGATGGGCTAGCAACCTGTCACTATTTGAATCTCAATTCTATCACTAAGCCAAGCAGCTGAGCGTGGTCTATCAGTCTTTTCAAGACTGGTGGCTCTGTCTAGGTTAGGGATATAGACGTGATCGTATGTATGTATGTAGAATCAAGCAATATAATCGAATCAGCTTAAATAATCTCATCTTTTCATTTAATTGAAAGGGTAGCCGTAGTTTAACCTTTTAACCGCGCGAGTCGCATATATGCGACAAATATTGCCGTGCCCCTACCGCCCGTGTCGTATTTCTGCGACAGAGAATATCCATGATTTTTTCGTTCTATTATCGTCCTATTAACTTCGTGGTATAACTAAAACTATTATTGAATAGAGCTATTCATTACAACAATTACTTAAAATTATGTTTCATAGCTCTAAGCATTGAAAAAACTTAAACAAAAATAAGTAATTGGCAGCTCGGACTTTTCTTCGGTGTCTATCGCGCGTGTCGCATAAATATGACCATAGGGATGGGATTAGTAACTGGTATATGTAAACATTTACTTGTAATAAATAAATGCGGAACAAATTACACAGATTTAGTTAGGTAGCCTCGGAGTAAGTTCGAGACTTGTGTTACGAGATACCAACTCAACGATACTATAATATTTTATACATATATCATTCATTGATTCATATAGTCACGTCTTTATCCCTTTCGGGGTAGACAGAGCCAACAATCTTGAAGAGACTGATAGGGCACGTTTAGTTGTTTGACTTTATGATAGAATTGAGATTCAAATAGTGACAGATTGCAAGCCAACCGCCTAAAATAAGAATTCCAAGATTATAAGACTGTCCCTTAGTTGCCTCTTACGACATCCATGGGAAATGAGATGGAGTGGTCCTATTCTTTTTTATATTGGTGCCGGGAACACACGGCAGAATTTTTAACACATAATCACATCTATATCCCTTGTGGGTTAGACGAGCCAACAGTCTTGAAAAACTTAAAGGCCACGTTCAGCTGATTTGCTTAATGATAGAATTGAGATTCAAATAGTGACAGGTTGCTAGCCCATCGCCTAACAAAATCGTTAACCTCCCAAGTAAATATATATCTTTGTAACTAACACTTTCGTGTTTATAGTTGGCTAAACGTCAAGTTACAAAAACTAACGGTACCCTAAAATAATATGCAATTCGACGCTCCATCATGTTGCAATCTCTACAATAATAAGATCGGTTTTAATCTTCCGACGACGGCGCTGACGGGGCGTCTTACCTCAAGAACTAGTGCTGGGCTCGGTTGAAGAATGTTATCGATATACCTACTTATAGTATCGGTATTAATATTTGGCGTTTTAGTTTTTGCTGTCATCTCAATTTGTGTGATATGTCCAGTATAATATCATTCTCCTGGTGTTTATACCAGTCCTTACCTCTGGAGAGGAGCCCAAGTGTGCCTGTGACCACTTGTGTAAGTCAGCCTTTTACATGTACATCAGTTTGATTTCCATAAACTATGTAGTAGAATTTGACCCGCCATGGTAAAAATTTAACTTATTAACTGATAATAACCCCATAAGGATACCAAAGAAATCGAAATTAAATTGCGATTTGTTGTATTCTTTTGAGAAATAACATCTTTAAACATGATTTCTATGATTATATTATCATTAGTTACCTATTGTTAGTAAGTCTGTTCAGAAAGAATAAACGGCAATAATGCATACGCGTAGTAACGAAATACAAGGAAGGAATTATAAAAATACTAAGAACATACCTATTTACTAACAGTTACAACACTGAAATAGAAAGAAAAATAAAACACATTAAAGCAAGTTTTCATTACTCCGTTACAACACTATTGAAATCGTCAAAACACCTAATAAGAACCTCGACACTGATATTTATTTGCATCGATAACAAGTTTTTCAACTTCATTACGGCACGAATAAAAAAACAGAACATTCTACTGGCAGGTTACAATACTGAAAAAAAAGAAAAATAAAACACATTCAACACAAGTTTTGATTTGCACGTTACAACACTACAGCCATCGATAATCGGACTGAAATCGCCAGAACACCTGTTAAGAGCACTCGACACTGACTTATTTGCACCGAGCACGGGTTTCGAGACTCCCCGCATCGGATTCGGTTTACGTTTGAGGTTTTAGTCGATAACTTGTTTGCTCGATTGAAATGATGGGATTGCAAAGCACAGCACTATGCTGATGTTTTAATAATTATTTGTTTGTATTTTTATATTTGGTTTTGATATTGGAACAAATATGGGATAAATTTAATAATATAGTTACCGTAAATGAGCAAAAGGCTCAAAATATACGTACATACACATATTATCACGTCTATATCCCTTACGGGGTAGACAGAACCAACATTCTTGATTAGATTAAAGGGCCACGTTCAGTTGTATCTTTTTATAATGGGATTGAGATTCAAGACTTTACTCGAAGCTTGTATACTCGTACTGTCGAGATCAGGATATCATTAGAGCGAGAGAGACTTACATATATCTTTAATACCCTTATATTATTAAAAGATTTTTTAATATACATGAGACAAAAAAAAAATATGCAGAGATCGTGACAATGCAAAAATAAGTATCTACTAGGTATGCCGTATGTAACTAAAAGTGCCCTTGAAATATCTACAAAAACATTTACACGACGGTATCTTACACAAACCAAAGTTAAATTCAACATTCGTTGAATGGCAACAAGGTATTGACAAACCTTTCCCCGATAGTTCCAGGGAATTCCAATAAAGAGAATTGCAATCCTAAGCAGTGGTGGCGCAAGGTGTACATTAAATGTGGGGAAGGTTACTCTCGCGAGGCCCCTCTGTGGTATCAGACGAAGGGTTTGTAAAAATAAATAAATAATAAATATATACAGGACAAATTACACAGATTGAGTAACCCTCGAAGTAAGTTTGAGACTTGTGTTGCGAAATTCTAACTCAACTACATAAATACTATATTTTATAATAAATACTTATATATAAACATCCAAAACCCAGGCCAATCAGAAAAAGTTCTTTTCTCATCATGCCCTGACCAAGATTCGAACCCGGGACCTCCGATGTCACAGACAAAGTAGTATCAATATTACATGTAGATATTCATAGTATTATGAAATTTTTGAAGGAATTAATTTGTTAAACCGTCTTGCTGTGTGCTTTTGGAATAAAAAAGAATTCGGGTTTGACTAAGGGATATCCTAATAAAATTGGGATCTTTCTTTTAAGCGATGGGCTAGCAACCTGTCACTATTCGAATCTCGATTCCATCATTGGGCCATACAGCTGAACGTGGCCTTTCAGTTATTCAAGATTGTCGGCTCTGTCTATCTCATAAGGGCCACCCCTTACGAGAAGGACCGAAACTTAAATATAGTCACATCTTCATAGCCGTGACAATATTCAAGTTTCGGTTTTCAGACGCGGGGCCCTCTACACCGCGAGGCCGCGGGCGGTGGCCCACACCGGCGGACGCCTAACGCCGCCACTGAAACTAAGTAGCGGAGCTAGGATTCCGGGGAACGATTGCTTTGTCCACGGGAATTGGAAAGAAAGTGGAAAATAAAAGGGAAATTATTTTGCTATTTTAAAATTTTCCGTACTAGAGTGAAACGTTTGAAATGGAATGCTGACTGTATACATAAATAGGTACATACATACAAATAATCACGTCTATATACCTTGCGGGGTAGACAGAGCCAATAATCTTGAAAGACTGATAACTACGTTCAGCTGTTTGGCTTGATGATAGAATTGAGATTCATATTGTGACAGGTTGCCAGCCCATCGCCTAAAAGAAGAATCCCAAGTTTATATGCCTATTGCCATTGATCGACTTTTACAGTGAAGCAGTTGGCACTTAGTTTTTTCTTCGTTCTAAGACAAGCACAAAAAGAAAAACACATAGGACTTAATAAAAAGATTGACGGCCTCTGTGGCGCAGCGGTAGTACGCTTGTCTGTCACACCGGAGGTCCCGGGTTCGAATCCCGGTCAGGGCATGATGAGAAAAGAACTTTTTCTGATCGGCCTAGGTCTTGGATGTTTATCTTTATAAGTATTTATTATTATTATAAAATATTATAGTATCGTTGAGTTAGTATCTCGTAACACAAGTCTCGTACTTACTTCGAGGCTAACTCAATCAGTGTAATTTGTCCCGTATATATTATTTACCAGCGACCCGCCCCGGCTTCGCACGGGTGCAAAATTCGGACAAAATTATACATAGAAACCTTCCTCTTGAATCACTCTACCTGTTACAAAAAACCGCATCAAAATCCGTTGCGTAATTTTAAAGATTTAAGCATACAGACAAACAGACTAAAATAGCGACTTTGTTTTATACTATGTAGTGATTCATTAAAATGTAGGTACGCATACCAGACTTAGTTCATACCAACATAATATCGCGACTTCAATACGGCGGCTTACGTATTGTCTAACTAGAAGTGGGGCGTCCAAAGTGTGCCTTTGTGGAACCCGGAAAGATCAGCGCGGTCTCAGGTTCGAAGCGTGTCACTGTCGTTTTCAATGTTTTGTCATCACATGAGCGCTATTTATACACACATCCATATAATCTCACGTCTATATCCCTTGCGGGGTAGACAGAGCCAACAGTCTCAATCAAATCAATGGCTGCTAGTATACGCTATGTCATATGAATCTTTATTCCATTCTAAGACTTCCCAATTATATTTTCTGAGTACTTTGATAAATAAATTTAAATAACCTCCCATTATTATTTCGTCACTTTATTCGAAGATATATATGTATTAAAAGACATATATTCCCTTATCTATATCTTCGCAAAAGTGACTCATATAATACTGATTGAACTTCACTTGTAAATTCGCTTGATAAGGCATATAACTCTGTGTACCCCGCAAGAGATTAAGGTGAGATGTATGTATGTTTTTTTAACTACATGCTGTAATTGTCGCTTACAACAAAAGTGAACATTCCGAACTCCCAACTAAGCCCAGGTCAGGTGATTTCCAATAAAACTTTTTCCAATATCCACTGGGTTTTCATTTCACTAAGTTTTCCAACATAGTGTACAAGTGGTTATACTTTGTTGTTTTATTTGTAAAACTAATTCAGCTCCTCATAGGTAGTATTTTATATTTTTAGTATCCATAATCCATGTCTATTAAGTTAATACGAATATCTTGAATGTTGATCTACATATATATGTGCCGAGTGGTTCCGGCACCAATAAAAAAAGAATAGGACCACTCCATCTCGTTCCCATGGATGTCGTAAAAGACGACTAAGGGATATGCTTATAAACTTGGGATTCTTCTTTTAGGCGACGGGCTAGCAACCTGTCACTATTTGAATCTCAATTCTATCATTAAGCCAAATAGCTCAATGTGGCCTTTACTATGTTGCTATGTTGGCTCTGTCTACCCTCAAGGGATATAGACGTGATTATATGTATGTATGTATGTTGATCTATATAAGTCTTCTTACTCCTACCTCGCTTCTCTGGAGAGGAGCCCGGGGTATGCCTTTGATCATGGATCCTAGATTGGGTGAGTCAGGTTTTTACACGCGACTCCCATCTGACCTCCGCAACTTTTGCAGGTAAAACTAACACGTATGGGATCCATGGCTACACATCCAGTTGCCTGAATGTGCAGGTTTCCTCACGATGTTTTTCCCTCACCGTAAAAGCATGGGTTAGTTTTCAAACTAATGTACATAATTTTGAAAATAGTCATTGGTAACTGACGCTATAATGTTTATATACATATATATATATATAAGTTTTTTTTTAATTTAGTATCGTTAGGATAGTATCTCATAACACAAGTCTCGAACTTACTTCGAGGTTAACTTTACCTATGTAATCTGTCCCCTATACATTTATTTATAAACGGTTCCATGCCAAAATTCGAAACCAATTCAAATCCATTTGGTGCTTTGTGATTTTCGTCATTCAGAAAAAGACCACTGGATGGAACATCTGACACTTGGATATCGTAAAAGGCCACTAAGGAATAGGTATACATTTAATTTAGTGCAAGCTTCAATGCTGGTCTCTTAGCGAAGGAAAAATATAGTGTGCTGTTCTTTTTTATACTGATGTTTATTTTATATACTAATGTTTATTAAATTTGCTGTAAGTCATGCAAATGTATAAAATAAAACAATATAGGTATAAAACTAATTCCAGCATCCAAAGCCGAAGTAAGAATGTAAGCAGGATAAACGCCGGGAGGAAAAAGAAGAATGCCTTGATGATACCATGACAGAGTCTTCAACGCGTACGAATAATGTATCTCCGAAGACCCAGTTTCTGAATAAACTATTAATTCATTCATCACTGTGGGAACATCCAGGTGTCCCGACAAACAGCCCAGTATTTGCAACGGTAACAATAGGCCCAGATGCAGGTGCATATAAATTATATGCAAATACCTATGTATGTTACAGGGTGTTTCATTAGAAGTGGTATAGTTACTGCACATATACATATAGTGACGTCTTTATCTGTTGCGAGGTAGACAGAATCAACAGTCTTGAAACGACTGACAGGCCACATTCAGCTATTTGGCATTAAGATAGAATACATACATACATATGGTCACGTCTATATCCCTTGCGGGGTAGACAGAGCCAACAGTCTTGAAAAGACTGAATGGCCACGTTCAGCTATTTGGCTTAATGATGGAATTGAGATTCAAATAGTGACAGGTTGCTAGCCCATCGCCTAAAAGAGGAATCCCAAGTTTATAAGCCTATCCCTTAGTCGCCTTTTACGACATCCATGGGATCGAGATGGAGTGGTCCTACTCTTTTTTGTAATGGTACCGGGAACCACACGGCACACTAAGATCTTAAGATAGAATTGAGACTCAAATAGTGATAGATTGCCAGCCAATTGCCAAAAAATCCCAAGTTTATAAGCATACCCCTTAGTCTTTTACGACATCCATGGGAAAGAGATGGCGTAGTGTGTGTGACATATAATCACGTCTATATCCCTTGCGGGGTAGACAGAGCCAACAGTCTTAAAATGTCTGAAAGGCCACGTGCAGCTATTGAGATTCAATTAGTGACAGGTTGCTAACCCACTGCCTTCAAGAAGAATCTCACGTTTATTATCCTTTCCCCTAGTCTATTACTATATACCATACTATACTACTACTACTACTAGCACAAAATAAGTATACTTAATCTAAATAGCCGTGTGGTTCCCGGCACCAATACAAAAAAGAATAGGACCACTCCATCTCTTTCCCATGGATGTCGTAGAAGGCGACTAAGGGATAGGCTTTAAAACTTGGGTTTCTTCTTTTAGGCGATGGGCTAGCAACCTGTCACTATTTGAATCTCAATTCTATCGTTAAGCCAAATAGCTGAACGTGGCCATTCAGTCTTTTCAGGACTGTTGGCTCTGTCTACCCCGCAAGGGATATAGACGTGACCATATGTATGTATGTTAATCTAAATCTCAAACACCCCGTACTTTCAGCTTTGCACTTAGAATTCGTTCCGTTGTTTAATTCATATTAATAGTTGGCGTCATACGAAATATACGGATGCGCCGGAGAGCCTACTTAGTGAGTTGACGACAGCTGTAAATACTAATTAAAGGACCTAAAATCTGGTACTAAATAACACTAGCCGTATAAATCCACCAATTTTGATATAATACTGGGAGTATACAGAACGCTGTTACTACTTTTTTTTACATACATTCATACATATGGTCACGTCTATATCCCTTGCGGGGTAGACAGAGCCGACTGTTTTAAAAAGACTGAATGGCCACGTTCAGCTATTTGGCTTAATGATAGAATTGAGATTCAAATAGTGACAAGTTGTTTGAATAGACCAATATCTAGGACGGCTTTAGGCTATATAACATCACGCTGCAACTATAAGGAGAAAAGAAATAATGAAAAATGTGAAAAAAAAAACGACGAAAATTATTCATCATTGAGGCTTCAATGATGCCCAAAATAACTATTCCACGCGGACGAATACGCACGCAACAACTAGTCTAATATAAGCGAAACGTGGTGCTAAATATAAAAATAAAGGTTATATTTAAATAAAGCTGAACTTATTTAACGGAATTTACGCAACCACTTATGTTTTTCTCGGATGCATCAGAGATTTTAGTAGAAAATGCAGTGTACCGAGCAAGAATATGCGGCTGAACATCTGTGGCCTTTTTAAATTGCCTCCCTTATTTCGTTTGTGTGGCAAAAGGCAAGTTTATAATACAACTAGCTGTGCCCGCGACTTCGTCCGCGTGGGATAGTTATTTTGGGCATCATTGAAGCCCTCAATTGTGCCGTGCAAAGCTCAAGTGCTCAAGCCCTAGAAGTATAGAAACCACCATCTCTTTCCCATGGATGTCGTAAAAGGCGACTAAGGGATAGGCTTACAAACTTGGGATTCTTTTTTTGGGCGATGGGTTAGCAACCTGTCACTATTTGAATCTCAATTCTATCTTAAAGCCAAATAGCTGAACGTGGTCATTCAGTCTTTTCAGAACTGTAAGCTCTGTGTACCCCGCAAGGGATATAGACGTGACCATATGTATGTATGTATTGAAGCCCTCAAGGATGAATAATTTTCCCCGATTTTTTCACATTCTCCATTATTTCTTCGCTCCTAATAGTTGCAGCGTGATGTTATATAGCCTAAAGCCTTCCTCGATAAATGGTCTATTCAAACAAAAATAATTTTTCAATTCGAACCAGTAGTTCCTGAGATTAGCACGTTCAAACAAACAAACAAACTCTTCAGCTTTATAATATAAGTATAGATGTCTTGCGAAACCGCCCCCGTGTTACGGAAATTAAGAAAATTGTCAACGGAATTAAGCATTTTTAAGCTTGAAAATGGGCTTTGTTTTGATTGCAATTTAAGTTGTGTAGTTGGGCTTTGCATGGCTCGATAAATTCAGGAGACAAAATGTCGGCACTTTTAACAAAATACGTAAGAAACTTTTGATTAACTTTTTTTATTTATAGTTAACTAGTTTCAATAATTCTGTTTATGGGCCCTACAAATGTGGGTGCAGTCGGTATTAAAAATGTAAACGTTTTTAACGTTTTTCGCTGTGTGGTTACCGCCGTATAATGAAAGCAGGGTTGCTCAACTTTAGGCATCAAAGTCAGATTTTTGATGCTATGCCTTTGACTTTGAAACTAAAGGAATGTTACTATAACTTACTAATCCTCATATCATTGACTGTAGTTATCCCTGGCCCTGAGTCCCAATTTCCCAGATACAAAGCCTGACCATTCGTGATGAATAATGTACATTTTCTTATAGGTAGGCCTGGTTCTTGATTTTTTTATTCATGAATGTATATGTCAAACAACAATATGTCTTAAATGTTTATATTTATGTCTTAAGAAAAATAAAATACATAACAAAAGTTAGCTACCGAACTTGAACTCTGCCAACCAAACGGACAAATCGCCACACTGAATCTGTAAAACAGCTGAAACTTTTCCAAAAAAAATCCACAGGTGCAAAGGACCAATTTTTGGGGGTGTTCGGCGCCTCGCAGTCTGGCCCCCAAGACAAAGACTGTTTGTTTTTGAAGTTCGAACGAGACGAGTACGGCCCAGTGACCGACTCAGCCCCCTAACATCGACCGGCGCAGGCGCGACGCTCACCGTGCCACAGTCGCGCGCCGCGCCGCGCCCAAGTCGCGCGTCTGCCACCGCACTCCGCCACCGACCGTACGCCATCATATATTACTTAATTCGATTTGTTTACTCCATCACGTGGTTACATTATGGCGACTCACACGTGACTCCATTATTTAAGGTAAATATACGATATTTCAGTTAGTTACACGTGGCCGGCGTCCATTGAAGTTCTAAGTGTCCTGTTTCTTGGAATTTTTATAGGTTTCATTCGATTCGCGATGCTTTGGTAGCAAAAGATGGTTACCATTAGCTAGATTGGAATGTTGGAATTGTATGACAGCTAGTTTCAGGGACGAAAATGTGGGCTATTGTTGTAGGTTGGCTTTGGAGCCTTGAGTTGCTGAGGCCGAAGTGATGGCTCCAAATGAAGTCATGTTATTGGGAGATTCCTGTTAACTTAAAAGAAACCTTATGTTTCCGCCAGTATGACAATAATTTAATAAAACAATGATACATGTTTGTTCCAATAGGAAACATTGTAAAAACAATAGATTTTCTTTCTAACCTATTATAGCTTCCTTCAATTCAATTACTTTTATATTGAAAATGGAAACCAATTTTAAATGATATCTTCATTTCTATAATAATCTTAGACCAAAGGGACTTCCTTCAACGTTTGGTATCTAAATGTAAATATGCCTTATTTACGAACTTAGACAACGACACCAATGTGACTTATAAATAAATAATTTTTATGAGAAAGTGATATAATTTTTACTTATTTTAAAACGCTAGTCATAGCAATAAAAGGAACGTTACAAACAGGATACTTTCATAATGTAATTTCCATTGAGCATTCCGTTTCACGTACTTTTTATCTTGTTATCGTACTTATCTTTATTTACTTACGCAAAACGATATGAATTACATGTATGTATTGTTTATTTACCTGCGTCAGTCGGATAGTGATTACGAAGAATTGGTAAATATTCTAAATTTAAAATATAAAGTGTCAAGTGCGAGTTGGATTCGCGCTTCGAGGATTCCGTTTTCATACATTATGTATGTATATATGTATGTACATATTATCACAGGGTATCATCCTTAAAGGGTAGACAACAGTATTGAAAAGGCTGATAGGCCACGTTCAGCTTTTTGGTTTGATGGTAGAATTGTGATTCAAATAGTGACAGGGTGGTAGCTCATCGCCTAAAAGAATCCCAAGTTTATAAGCCTATCCCTTAGTCGCCTTTTACGACATCCATGGGAACGAGATGGAGTGGTCCTATTCTGTTTGTATTGGTGCCGGGAACTACACGGCATTCGATCTTCTCTTACGTAAAATATATTTTTTATAAAAATTACACATTAATGTAAAAATCAATTAAGAAAAAGGCTTATAAACGTAGGTTTTTTTGGGCGATAGGCTAGCAACCTGTGACTATTTGAATCTCAATTCCACCATTAAGCCTTAGAGCTGTGGTCTTTAAGTATTTTCGTGACTGTTGGCTGTCTACCCCGTAAGGGATAAAGACGTAATTAAATGCGTGTATACATGTTACAAAACTATAACACAAAATACAAATCAAAAATGACGAAGGTGAGTCCGGATTATCGGCTCTGTTTAACCCGTAAAGGAAACACTGTAACATCTTTTCAAACAATTTTACAGCTACACCTGACCTTTCTGTATTTCCGGACTGTATACGAGGCTCTGTCTACCCCATTTTTACGGTTTAACTAGGAAATCAAAACCCATAAGGCACACCCCATTAACCTAGTATCGTGAATTTTGGCAACAAGCAAGGTCTTACAATATTACATGTTAAGTAATAAATCTGAAAAATGTTAATAATATTTTACATACATACATATAATCATGTCTATATCCCTTGCGGGGTAGACAGAGCCAACAGTCTTGTAAAGACTGATAGGCCACGTTTAGCTATTTGGCTTTAAGATAGAATTGAAATTCAAATAGTCACAGGTTGCTAGACCATCGCCTAAATAGAATCCCAATTTTGTAAGCCTATCCCTTAGTCGCCTTTTACGACATCCATGGGAAAGAGATGGAGTGGTCCTATTCTTTTTTGTATTGGTGCCGGGAACCACACGGCACTACATACATATTGATAACTTTTACATACATATTGATAAGATATACATACCTCAACTAATGGGTAGACTTATAAACTTGGGATTCTTCCTTTAGGCGATGGGCTAGCAACCTGTCACTATTTTAATCTCAATTCTATCTTAAAGCCTAATAGCTGAACGTGGCCTATCAGTCTTTCCAAGAATGTTGGCTCTGTCTATCCCGCAAGGGATATAGACGTGATTATATTTATATATACATATCTCTACATACATACATACAAATAAATACAAAATACAAATACTTTATTTTCTATGAATGCGGTACAATTATAGATGCATATACATTTCGCGCATTTAACCAGTCATGGCATGCAAAAATACAGAAAATTTAAATTAAATGAAAATTAAAATTGAAATGAAAATTAAAATAATGCTATATTAAATGTTCTTGTCAAAGTTTATTTTTTATCGAAATATTCGTCAACTTATCACGTCTATATTCCCTGCTTGGTAGACAGAGCTAATATTGAATGTAATAAACAGTCATTTTTGCATAGTTGTGAACGTAATATTAGTTTGACATCTGTTCAAAGTTACAGCGGAGGCGTGATAAAAGTTAAGAGAATTGAGAGGCGTTTCTCGATCAAACAGTCAAACTAAACCAACTATTGGCAGTGTTGAAACTGTTTTGATTGTGTTTACAACGGTCTAAATTCTGATATATATAGAATCAATACATATAACAAAACGATTAAAAAAAAATTGTCTGTAGATACATACATACATATGGTCACGTCTTTATCCCTTGTGGCGTAGACAGAGCCAACAGTCTGTAGACAGAGTATATTAAAAAAAAATATTAATTACAATTAAGAAATAGTAACCGAGCATGAATAAGAAAAAATTGCATGTCTGTTTGTATGTTTGTTTGTACACGCTAATCTAAGGAACTACTGAACGGATTTGAATGAACTTTTTTTGGTGTATAGCTCTGTCTGGGCAGACAGAGTTAAAAGTCAAGTCGTAAGGGATAAAAACACGATTATATGTATGTATGTACAGTATGTAACTAAAAACGTGTGCAATTTGCTTCAGAAATCACCATTTTGCAACATTTGAAAACTTGATCTTCTTAAACTAAAAGTTAATTAGCGCGAGATTATCACTACATAGTATAACACAAAGTCGCTATTTTAGTCTGTTTGTCTGTATGCTTAAATCTTTAAAATTACGCAACGGATTTTGATGCAGTTTTTTGTAACAGGTAGAGTGATTCAAGAGGAAGATTTTTATGTATAATTTTTTCCGAATTTTGCACCCGTGCGAAGCTTGGGCGGGTCGCTAGTTTTTAGAAATATAACTACACTAAGCTGGTCATACAGATAAGTAAACCCATGTTGTGTAGCTAGTGAAAAAATATATATGTTAGCAAGATATAAAACTGCCCGGGCACTTAAATTATGTGGAGTTATCACGATATACGTAAGTGTTATTTAACTCGGTTTTAACTATTTCACCCCTATATCTTGAGTGGATTTACGAATGCCAGTTCGGAATAGTGATGGGGAATTATCGAGTGCATTTGTATCGATAGTTTATGTCAAAAGTCAGGTGTGGTATGATTAGTTTTTGAATTGTAATATAATTGCTTAATTTATTTATTAATGTAAATTTATAGCACAAAAAATGAACAAAAGGCGGATTTAATGCCGTTTGGCATTCTCTACCAGTCTACCAGCTGACCGAACAGAAAAACTTTAAGTTGGTGGTGCGATAAATTGCACATGCATACTGCAAAATACATACATTATTACATACACACAAAATACATATAACAATAGAAGAAATACATACATACAATACCAAATGAGGATGTCTTATTATGGATCCGCCGAAGAACACCAAGAACCCATTCTTCCAAGACTTATGATGATAGAGAACTTACGCAATCGACACCAGCGATATCTTTTTGTGAAAATCATACACTAATATCGATATTATCTATCGACAGTCTTACCGAGTCCCATCACTAGCCCGCAATGAACCGTGTTTAATTTTAAACTCTAAAACTCCTTGCTTTATAGTTGGCCATGCTAATAAAATTCTGTTTAATACATGTTTAGACCAACTAGACATAAATACACACACACGCATGTTATCTCCAGTCAGATATATAAAGTAAATATCAGTGTGTTTTTTTATAATTTATCTTGATCAAATCGGAGACGTTCTAACAAAATGTCTGGTTAAGAGTACCTGAAACCGATGAGCTTGCATGAAGAGAGTTATGAATGTGGATGAAGTTGCAGGGATCGTGGCAAGTGAAAATATGTGATCTCTGCCTACCCCTCCGGGAATGAGGCGTGATTAAACTGAATAAGTGTCTTTATATACTTAATTATATTTATACTAGACGTGAGCTTCCCACGGGAACAGAATAAAGCGAGATTTTTCGTCTCATTGCCGTGTGGACACTACATTTCCTTCCCATACCGTAAAAGGCGACTAAGGGATTGGTTTATAAACTTGGGATTGCCCTTGTAGGCGATGGGTCAGCAACTTGTCACTCAATTCCAATCATGAAGCCATACAGCTAAACATGGCATCCATTCTTTTCGAGACTGTTGGCTCTGTCCGCCTGCAAGGGATACAGACGTGACGTATGTATGTATTTTTCGTCTTACGAACTTTTGACTTTTAACGATCTGAGATGAGGATATACCAAATCAATTATAAATTTTTAAATCATGTATGTTCTATAAAACACTTTAAATACAAAAATCAGAAAAAAATTAATAATTAAATCATAATCAAAAAGACGTATGTACCAATAATTTTTACCTTAATTTCATTAACTAAAGACATTGACTACAATTCCTACGTTAACAGACTCAGTCCCGCGACTCGTAGCCTCGTAGGCATTCGTAGCGCTACGGCGTAGCACTTTGCCAACAAATATGTGAAAGCGTTACACGCAAAAACATTATGTTTAATGCAACAAATACTGAACCGATTTACATGAACATACATACACATAGTCACATCTACATCCCTTGCGGGGAAGGCAGAGCCAACAGTCGTTAAAAGACTGAATGGTCACGTACAGCTATTTGGTTTTTATGATAGAATTGAGATTCAAATAGTGAAAGGTTGCTAGCCCATCGCCTAAAAAAGAATCCCAAGTTTGTAAGCCTATCCCTTTGTCGCCTTTTACGATATCCATGGGAAAGAGATGGAGTGGTCCTATTCTTTTTTGTATTGGTACCGGGAACCACACGGCACTACGGGAACAACTAAATACAATCAATAATATGCAAGAAACAGCGGCATTCTTTTTTTAGGCGATATGCTAGCAACTTGTCACTATTCGAATCTCAATTCTATCTTAAAGCCAAATAGCTGAACGTGGCCTATCAGTCCGCTCAGGACTGTTGGCTCTGTCTACCCCGCAAGGGATATAGACGTGATTATATGTATGTATGTATGTAACAGCATTATTTTGCACGAATTAACGACCCTTTTTTTTAATAACAACAAAATCGTAACAGCCCATTGTAAGTCTCGTTTCTAATTTAAACGCTCACGCGACAAGCTTCCTACGAAAATTATTTCCCATATGTTTTAAATCTCAATAGTAATGATATTCATACTTGTTGGTTCACATTGGATGAGCATGCGCAAGAAGTATTACATGACCGCTACCCTTCTAGATTTCCGCTTTGGAAATAATTCCAAATAATAAAAGTGGACGCATAGCTCAAAAAGCTGTTTACAAATTTCAGAGTTGCCATGTAGTGTATGGTAATCTACATATATTATATATTAATATTATAAAGCTGAAGAGTTTGTTTGTTTGAACGCGCTAATCTCAGGAACTACTGGTTCGAGTTGAAAAATTCTTTATGTGTTGAATAGACCATTTATCGAATAAGGCTTTAGGCTATAAAACATCACGCTGCAACAATAAGGAGCGAAGAAATAATGGAAAATGAAAAAAAAACGGGGTAAATTATTCATCTTTGAGGGCTTCAATGTTGACCAAAATAACTATTCCACGCGGACGAAGTCGCGGGCACATCTAGTAAATAAATAAAATAATCTGCGGTCACTCACATCGCTCGCAAATTCACTCGCACAGTTTGAATTTGTCAGAATTAAACCTCCTTCACTATACTATTAACACTGGCACGCAACTTGCTTATTTCGGGGGTCACGGCTGGGTCAGGATTAACCAATTAAAATAGAACTATAATCACTAACAAACATATTACATTTCAGAGGTCTACTGAAAATGGACTAACAATAATTAACCAAGTTAAAAATACGTGATACATTATAGGAAATGAGCTTTATTGCAATGGAGTAATGACTAATTTGTATGATTTAATATGATGTTATGTAATTATTATGGGACGGTTAAATTAATTCTTTACTACTTTTGCGATTAAGTCCATATTTGCAAATCAGTTTTTCATAGCGTGACCGTTTTCAAGGGGTATCCCTAAGATTTTAGTTCACCCGTCTCCAGAATAACTCTAAATTTGATTATAGTCAAACTGCCAACGACCAAGTCGGCCGGTTTATTAGAAGTGACGTGGTAAAGTGGATAAATTATCACTTTAAATTTGGTTTACTTGGATGATATAACGATATGTTATTTTATTTAATATATATACTGTTTTTGCACGGACACACATATCACATCTTAATCTTCCACGGGGTAGACAGATTCTGTAAACACAGGAGTAAAGATTAAATTAAGCTGAATGATTTTATGACGACATTGAGATTCAGATAGCGCCAGGGTTCCAAGTAAACTAAAATTTATAATTACATACATAAAATCACGTTTTTATCCCTTACGGGTTCGACGGAGCCAATGAAAAGACTGAAATACCACGTTGACAAAAGAATTTAAATCTTAAAATAACAAAAAATATACTTACACAGTATTAGTAGAACATATTACTGTAGATACGTGTAAAATATTTAAAACAACATATAACCTTGCACTTGATACGAGCAAAAGCAGGTGCTAAGCTTGTCTAAGCTCTCTAAAGCACAGCTCTGTCTGTCTGTCTGCGGCTCAGACCGCCAAAACAGCATCCTATGCTATGGTCTGCGTAATTTCGCAAATGGCCGTACTATAGATCAAAGATAGATTTGGTAATTAAGTTTTGTCAATGTCAATGCTGTAAGGATTAATTTTATGAAATTCGCTAATTACTGACATGAAAGTTTGTTTTTTTTTTAAATTAAAATACATAGTATCGGCCAGCATTAAACATTCATCCATTTTATTTGAAAACTATGGACACCTATACACTCAGACAGAAATTCCACATCAGATTAATTCAATATTCAAACCACAATTTGAATTTGGAAGCAGGTCGAAAAATGTTACGAGACTCATCATAATTTTAATCAATTGCGTTCATTTTCACGCAAAGTCGTTTATAAAAACGATTTTCAATTTAGAATATTTTATGACGCGCATTCTGGAAATCGGTTGATTCAAATCAAAAAAGTTAAACCTTTTTTCTTTTTTTTAACCCGTACTGTAATGAAATTATGGAAGATTTTACGGTCTTTAATTATTCAAATGTGTCCCCAATTTTTTTTTGAGTCACAGTTTCATAGCAATCCAAATTTGGGTTACGATACGGTAAATTTTTGACTGAAATTCGTCTTTTTGAGACAGAGTGGTCCTACTCCTTTTTCCATTGGTGCCGGGAACCACAAGGCACATACAAAAAGGGATAATATTAGTAGTAATATTGTAAAGAAAATTGACGCCACTATAAATTAATTTGGAACTAGCTGATTAAGCGTTCGCTAAACAATAACTAATTAATATTACTGACTATGAATATGCATTCGATTACAGCAGTTAAAATCGATTTGACCCAAATTAAATGTCGCACTTATTAATATGAATGAGTTAATCATAGATATTTTGTTAGTCTGTGTTTTAGTGTGTGAAAACGTTGTTTATATTTTAAATATGGTGTTCGGTTAAACGTGTGTTTTTTACCGATAATTTCTGTTACCATGAAAGAGCAATATATGTATGTTGTAAAAAGCGACTACTTACATAGGCTTATTGTGAGAATTGCTAACACGAAGCAACTCCCGTCTGGCCTCCATAAACCTTAATCGTCTTTACGACATCCATGGGAAAGAGCGGAGTGATAGCGTGGTCTCTTTCTATTGAAATACCGGAATCACACGGCAATTTCATGAACTAAATGTCTTTAAATATTTTTTTTATCTTTTCAGGTACGCATGAAAAACATTATCCAGATTTGGAATAATCAACTTAGCACAGAACCATACGTTTAAAGGTGCTCTTTGGAATAATACATACACAAATCACGCCTCTATCCCGGAGGGGTAGGCAGAGACCACATCCTTCCATTTTCCACGATTCCTGCATACTTCTTTATCTTCAACCACATTCATAACACTGTTCTTGTCGGTTTCGGGTACTCTTCAAAAGAAGGACAAATTAAATAATTGACATACTTTCGGTTTCGGGTACTCTTGACCAAACCTTTTGCAAGAACGTCTCCGATTTCATCACGGTATGTTTTTTAAAGTTATTTGGAATAATCCTACAATATAAAATTTCCCGACATACAATAATTAGCACCATTTAATTTTAGTAACCTGTTTAGTAGAAGGGCTGTATACATTTCTTTTAAATTTACAATATTTTATGTATTTTTATTTATTTTCCTTTTAAAATTAAAATATTAAATAAATATTATAATTAAATCAAATTAAAACTAAAGCTAAAACTACTTATAAAAATAAAGAAAAAAGATGACTACAAACTAATTAATTTAATTTATAAATTGTACAGTCATCAACATGCGGGAGTGTGCCTAGAAGGCTGGCAGCATTGCCAATTACATTATTTTTATATGCGCACGGGTTTGTGAAGATAGTCCAGGAGATAGGCATAGAAATAATCTTTATTTTCCATATAATTATAGTCAACAAGTTAACCACAAAACTATCTTACATAATATATTATTTAAGCTCTCAATCTTCTAGAAAATAAAAGTAAGAGTGGCGTAGAACGTGTGAATCATTGACAACTAGTGAATTAATTTCGTGAAGTAATTCTCGGAGGGTTAGGCAGAGACTACATTTATTTCCACTTATCATGGCCCCTGTATTTTTTTTAGCTGTGTTCATATTCTTCTCATTTTAATGCAAGTTACAATTTTGTGTACTTTTGATATGTCATTTCGCCAGAACGACTGATATTTGATTGATTTAAAAAATACGTCGACCGTTCAACGTGTCATTTACACGCCATCATTAGATACCAAGAGTTTTGAAGTGAATATTATATTTACATACATACGGTCACGTCTATATCCCTTGCGGGGTAGACAGAGCCAATAGTCTTGAAAAGACTGAATGGCCACGTTCAGATATTTGGCTAAATGATAGAATTGAGTGAATAAGAGCTTAAAATATACGATGTGACAAACCACTTGGTCAAGAGATTTGAAATTTGGACTATGGCAGATTCCTTTAGTAGGTTAAGGGTGAGTTATGATAATATTTTTCAATATTGCCACGGATAGGTATGGGAATTAACGACATTTTTAATTTTACGCAAGCAAAGCTAAGTAACTTAGTGCTCTTGTTAAATATAAAAAAAAAATATTATTCCAATTTCAAGATTTCAACCAAAGCAACAAAACAAATGAAAAACGAGTTAACATTAGCAATAATGGCATTTTTTATGACTGGACCTCGGCCTATCTCATACATTCGGCTAATGTAATGGACTTTCTTATTTTTTCAACTCTTTTTTAGAGTAACTATATGCTGATTACCCAGGTTCGTCTGTGAATGCAGCCGTGTGCGAGTGCGGTTAGCATTCAGACTAACTTTTTGGGGTGAAATGCGGGGGGTGAAAATACATACGTAAGAGAATTTGAAAGAAGAATTGTTTTATTCATTTATTTGAAGAAAAAAACAACAGAGTAGTTCGTTATTTCAATTCTGGGTTTTTGCATTTATTTATACTTAGTATTCGTTTCAATCTTCGTTTTCCTTCGGGAGAACTCCTGGGCGCGCCTTTTTGACCAGGATACGGTGATCCAAATTGATCCCTCATTTATAAATGCAAATTTTGTGTCTCCCATGGAGCACCTTTATACATCAAGAGGCGCTTTTTCATAAATCTTTGTTTCAAAATCTTATTAACAAAACCATAGAACCGATCTCCTTAAAATTTTTACAAGGAGTACAGTGAAGAACATAGGGACATATTCATACAGGCGGATCCGCGGACGAAAGCTAGTAAAGTCATAAGATGATTAGTTGCAAAATGCGTAGCTTTTCTAAGTTGTCTCAAGGTCATGCCTTGTGGTTCCCGGCACTAATTCATAAAAGAATAGGACCACTCCATCTCTTTCACATGGATGTCGTAAAATGGGACTAAGGGAAAGGCTTATCAATTTGGGATTCTTTTTTAGGCGATGGGCTAGCAACCTGTCACTATTTGAATTTCAATTCTATCATTTAACCAAACAGCTGAGCGTGGCCTATCAGTCTTTTCAAGACTGCTGTCTACCCCGCAAGAGATATAGGCGTGACTATGTGAATATGTATGTCTCAAGGTCCTTAACATAAATGTTCTAGTGATAGGAAAAAATGGATTCTCACTTTACATAAGTGCTTATGAATTAAACATAAAAAATTATGTTCGTACTTCGGCTTTATGGCGCCGTATTTTTTCACATTTAATGTTTCAATTAAAAACTAGTGTACTACACCTGGTTTTACCGGAGAATATTAATACGTATGGGACTCAATTGCTTTCGATAAGACTTTTTTTTTATTGGTACTAAAATAGTTTTAAATAATCTGTGACGGGGATAAAGTAATCAATTGATATCTTAAAAACAGTTTTCCAAATAACATCCACAATCACGTCAATATTCCTTGAGAGGTAGACAGAGACAACAGTATTAGAAAAGGGATACCTATAGCAGAATGTAGGGCTCGTGGCAAGTTGGAAGATGTAGTCTCTGCCTATCACCCTGAACAAAGGCTTGATTGTATGTATATATATGTATGTGTGTACACATACATATTATTTCTCACTTGTCTAAAAATAACCTAAAAAAAATCTAAAAATAATTTATGGCCATTCCCTTTCCTTATTTACGAGCAACTATTTCCACAGAACAACCGAAAATGTGAAGTGTTATTTCCCCCTGAGTAATGTTCAAGATGCATCCGAGCCCATAAAAACCATTAACAATTTAAAATGGAGCCAGGAAGAGCTGCGAAAATGATAATACTCTTGCAACTGACACCCCTATTGAGGCATAACTTATGGTATTGTCCTTAGAGTAACTATCATGTGGAGAGGGCGTCAACGTTTTAATCCGACCACGGCGAAGTAAAAAGGTAATGATTTTGCTTGTGTTAGTTAGTTTGTAATATCTTTATTGCCCAGAATTTTAAAAACAGTTACAAGAAATAGTACATAGTTATAAAATAAAAAAATCACTTGCAATGGCTGACTTATCCTATGTTTTTGTGTAACAGATTATGTGTAAAATATACAAAATTAAGTAAGTAAGTAATTTAATACTTCATTTAACAATTTCCTCGGTAAAATAACAGTTGTAGGTTATGGTAGAGGAATTTATAATAAAAACTGTTAGTTAGTTAACAGTTATGATAAATGTCATTGATATACATAGATATGCGACACATCCGTTTAATATAATTGGGAGATAATTTACTCTAACACGTTTAATTTTTTTTATATCAATATGATAGCTATGCAGAAGCTAGTTTACGCAATAAAGATAAATGATTTATAAAATCAATAAATAGACTGTTGTTGCAATGTCTTTATTCTACTAGAAACAATTTGAACTGGAATATAGACTATATGATAATTTTTCAAATTTTAGAACTGCCACCATATTTAATTTAAAAAATCGACAGCGCTCTTTCTACTAAATCTTGTTATTCTCACTCCACAGTTTTACCTACACTGACTCGCTTTTATGCTTTGCTTGAGAGTGGATTTGCCCAAGAGCAAGTTTTATGAAGCAAGTATGATTTGTGTTAAACGCAAAAGCTAGACAGTCGTGATCAAGAATAAATATATTTTTTTATAGTATCTTAAATTTGTAGCGGGAGAGATGATTCGGCTCGACCGCCACCAATCCGTAAAATTAAAGTGTTTGAGTGATAGCGTCGCGTGATTTTATTTTTGTGACCTGTGGCGTATAGATGTCGCCACAATTTATAATTATTCAGTGGCCCCACGTTGGGCGCCACTGTGACGTTTAGGTAAAACCTCGCACGTAAGAGTGATGAGAGATAATTTAAAAATTTATAGAACCAGTTGCACCCTCCACAAAAGTATTTCGGGACTCGAGGTCCGCCTTTTGACTTACGTTACGACTTTCACTATCAACTATAAAGAATATTATCTTTTAAAACTTTTAGACCTAGCAACTTATTCCTTGTGCAGTTTGATTCATGGTAATGACTCCTAATCTTCTTCTTCCCAGCCTAAGTCCTCACATCCCCTGGATTTAAAAAGGTGTCTTCAAATGCATCATTCTTTATATGCCCAATTACGAAAAAGCGGTATGACCACTGGTGCTGTAACGCTTGATAGAACGATGAAAAATAAAATTTATAAGTATAAGCTTAACGTTATAGTTGGTCAAACGTTGGCGCCAAGATTGGCCAAACCCCGAATATTGTGTTCCTCACTATTATAATGGATATTCCCGAAATATCGAACATTAGTAGGCATGATAAATGATGACGTACTATCTGTAGAGCCTCTGATGTGTTCAGGGCGGGGTTTAACCGATTGTGTAAAAAGAGGGTTCAGATTTTGAGTCTTTAACAGTTAATGTTTTGGACTTGAATTTGTATTTAACATTATTTATAGTACCAATAAAATGAACTTTCTTTATAATTAACATTTCTGAGGAGACAAGGAACAAGAATATAGATACAGAAATATTGATAGTCATCTTTAGTACGTTAGTAGGGAAGTTCTTTTAAAGGAACTTTGGGCTTCATTCTTTGATTTTTATTTATTTTTTAATCAAATAAAAAACCTTAAAATAGTTAAGTTTTCCCAAATGACAATAATCATAACAGCGCAAAAACATACAAGTGTTTCGTCCCTCTAACGTTAACAAGCGTGACAGGCCACATCCAGAATAATTAATTACCCGCTTTAAAAAAAGGTAAAATTTCAAACTAATTGTGCCGGGCAGTCGCTAATCGTCCATTTGTTTAGGTCGTTACGCACAAAGTAAACTCATTTTTAAAGATTACTGCTGTAATTTCGTCTTTGTAGCTTTTTATTCGGGGGTTATTTTAATGGCTCTTTTGTCGAGAAAAACACTCTTCGAACTGTCACATAAAATTGTGACGCGGGGTACTTTTTTTTTAAATATTAAAATCTCATTTAAATATATTAATCTGAACAATGTATTCTCTCGTCCACATTCTATTCTAAGTTTAATTGATATTGTGAAGTTGACGTTGTTGTAGAAAATGCTGCAGTGCAGTTTGTTACCGCTTCTTCTGCACTGACGCCTTGGAAGCGGCAGTAAACTTAGTTTTAAGTAATTAATTTGACGTCAACCAATGTTGTTAATTAATTTATACGTGACATTAATTAATACGTTTTGACAATTATTAAGCGATATGAAGTATCCTATAATAATGAATAAAAATTTTGAATTTTTTTTTACTGCTCTTACGCTGCGCCGCTATGTGACTACTTTGAAGTGTTTCTTGTATTACAACTTGGTGCGGGCCCGCTGCGAAACTGTAATTCTGACCTGCTTTTGATTTGTTCGGGGCAACTATGGAGCGACAAAGTTACATGACGCGGGTGTACAGCAGTTTAAAAAATAATAGTTTAAAAAAAACTAAAAAACTACGCTTTATTGCTAATCAAACTAAAAAATAGAAAATAAAATTTAAAGACAAAGGAATTATAAAACAGTAGTAGCAAGTCGAACAATCGGTTATAGTCAATTACCTCCGATTAAAATTATAACAAAATTAAATTTATAAACAAAACAATTGAAATCTGAGTAAAAAGCGTGGGGTGCCTGATGTAGTAAATATTAAAATCATTCTATTAGCATATATCTATGACAAGAGAGTTATGAAAATGAAGTAAAATGCACCCCACGCTTTTTACTCTGATTTAAATTGTTTTGTTTATAAATTTAATTTTGTTATAATTTTAATCGGAGGTAATTGACTATAACCGATTGTTCGACTTGCTACTACTGTTTTATAATTCCTTTGTCTTTAAATTTTATTTTCTATTTTTTAGTTTGATTAGCAATAAAGCGTAGTTTTTTAGTTTTTTTTAAACTATTATTTATTTTCTATTTTTTAGTTTGATTAGCAATAAAACGCCTAGTTTTTTAGTTTTTTTATACAATTATTTTTTGGTAGAAGTGTTAACTTCCTACTACTTCTACTACGCTGTATAACTATCTTACTAGAAATGACTTTCGCAACCATGCGCCCATCGCCGGAGGTTTTCACAACTAACTTTCTTAAAGTTATATGTGGCCTGATTGGATTAAATCTCATAATATTCTCATCATCATGATTCTTTTTTAGGCGATGGGCTAGCAACCTGTCACTATTTGAATCTCAATTCTATCTTAAAGCCCAATAGCTGAAGGTGGCTTATCAGTCTTTACAAGACTGTTGGCTCTGTCTACCCCGCAAGGGATATAGACGTGATTATATGTATGCATGTATGTATGATGATTGTTAAACCCAGTTGAAAAGAATTTTATAGTGATAAATCACTGTTAATAATATTTTTGACTATCCAGCAAACATAATAATTTTCGATTGTGGCCTTGCCAGGAATCAAACCACAAGATTAAGAGGCAGATTGATACAGGAACAAAAATATTTCAAACATACCTCCACTGCCTTTACAACCAGGAACGCAACAATGTTTATCTGAAGACATCGTGGCACTTTTGTAGTAAAATCTGTCTTTCACAAAAACAAACACAAACTTGGGACTCCTATCTCAAATAATCAGGTACTTTTTACAGGAGTCCTATCTCAAAATATCTGCACAACACAGTGAACACAGTCAGAGTCCAATCTCAGATGATAAAATCACACGAATATCCGGAAGAACAAAGCTCGACTCAACGGAAGATTCCAAACTCCAAATAACGACAAGTTATCAGCACAAAACAAAGTGCAAATAGGTAAATACACAGGCACCGGTAAAAAAACAGAAAGAAAGTTTACAGGTGTTAGAATCGAATTCAAAACTTACTGCAAAACTTATTTTACATAAATAAACTGTCACTCATTTTCCAAGCGAGTATTACAGTGTTGCTATTATAAATATGCAAAAGTTACATAATGTTAATTCAAGAATCGCATTAATATGTTAAATACGTATTAAATATCGCAAAGTTCTGTAGGTAGTAACTTTATTCTTGTATTGTTGTAAATTTAGTTGTTCAATTTTCATTTATTACTTTTGTTTTATTACTTATATATTTTTTATTGTTTTAAAATATTCTACTAATTCTACTATTGTTTCTAATGGTAATTCTAAATGGAGCGATGCGATGAAATAAAAAAGCCTCAGGTTAATAGTAACATTATATGGAAATATATTACATCTCTTTTTGGACTCCTTATACGTCAGAACTTCTTGGTTTCTTGTATGGAGATTACTGGCACTGGTGCTATCTCTGTCTCTCTTACTCTCATACGAAGGATCTAAAAATGAATTTATTAATCCTGGCAGTTTTAATAAGGATAATGAGAAACTCTTATCAAAATATTGCATTGTCATCGGTCCTTGATACGTGTGCAAAGTTTCAAGTTGATCAGACGTTTAGAAATCAGTGAAAATTAAGCTCAAAGATTCCGTTACATACATACATACATACATACATACATACATACATACACCCCAAGCTAATAAAAGCGTAGTAAAAAAAGACACGATTATGTGTAGGTATGAATAGTGCAAGTTTTTCTCAGTAGAACGAGTCGAGTAACACCGTGTGGTTCCCTGCACTTTAAGATAGGATCACTCCATCTCGTTCCCATGTATGATAGTGAAGAGGCTAATAAATATTGGATTCTTCTTGTAGGCAATGAGCTAACAACCTATCACTATTTAAATCTCAACTCCATCATTGAACCATACAGCTGAATGTGACTTCAGTCTTTTCAAGGCTCTGTCTATCCGTTGAGGGATAAATACGTGATTACATTGTATGTATGTAAGGTTTATAAACTTATGATGATTCTTTAAGGCGAATGACTAGCACACTGTCACTGTTCAACTGTTAATTTCATGAATAAGTTTTCAGATAAATATGGCATTCTTGTCTCTCATATAAAAGCGAACTAGCCAAACTTGGCCTGAAGAATACATACATACATACATATAATCACGTCTATATCCCTTGCGTGGTAGACAGAGCCAACAGTCCTGAGCGGACTGATAGGCCACGTTCAGCTATTTGGCTTTAAGATAGATTGAGATTCGAATAGTGACAAGTTGCTAGCCTATCGCCTAAAAAAAGAATCTCAAGTTTGTAAGCCTATCCCTTAGTCGCCTTTTACGACATCCATGGGAAAGAGATGGAGTGGTCCTATTCTTTTTTGTATTGGTGCCGGGAACCACACGGCCTGAAGAATCTTCTGAATATTTTCTTCATCTATACTAATATTATAAATCTGAAGTGTTTATTTGTTTAAACGCACTTATCTCAGGAACTACTGATTTGAATTAAAAAAATATTTTTGTGTTGAATAGACCATTTATCGCGGAAGGCTTTAGGCTACATAACATCACGCTGCAACTATAAGGAGCGAAGAAATAATGGAAAATGTGAAAAAAAAAACCGGCGAAATTTATTCTCATTCTTGAGGGCTTCAACCATGCCCAATGTAACAATTCCACGCGGACGAAGTCGCGGGCACAGCTAGTTAAGGCTATTTCTCTTTGTCATTTCCCACACAGTCTCCCAACAAAACTAGGCTTTAAAATTGGCAAGCCTGAGCTAGGAGTATAATTGTGTGGTTAATCTGATTTGCGGTCAAGCGCGTTATGTGCTTATGAATATTCCACTTACCCTTAATTCGTTCCCATGCCGACGGCTCTAAAGTTGCGAACAATTTGGTGTTTTGTTTAAGCTAAGCACTCATGCGCATGCAAATAACTGTGTACGACTTGATGATCATTAACTCTGATTTAGATCAATAGCGATGTGGATTTATAGTGAACTAGCGACCCGCCCCGGCTTCGCACGGTTGCAAAATTCGGAAAAAATTATACATAAAAACCTTCCTCTTGAATCACTCTACCTGTTACAAAAAACCGCATCAAAATCCGTTGCGTAATTTTAAAGATTTAAGCATACAGACAAAGAGACTAAAATAGCGACTTTGTTTTATACTATGTAGTGATATTGATATTTTCTGGTTTAAGCGAGTATATGAGTAGAATGAAAAATATATTCCTTGCGGGGTAGTCGGAGCCAACATTCTTGAAAATACTCATAGGCCACGATCAGCTGTTTGGCTTACTGATAGAATTAAGATTCATATAAAGTGATAAGTTGCAGGCCCGTCGCCTAAAAGAAGAATCCCAAGTTTATAAACCTATCCCTTAGTCGTCTTTTACGACATCAACGGAAAGAGATGGAGTGGTCCTATTCTTTCTTCAATTGGTGCCGGGAACCACACGGCACATGATAAGTGGTGTACTGGTATTAATTCTTGCTTACACACAATTTTATAATTATGCAACGCGTAAGTTCAAAACTATTAAGAAGATAGGCACAGAGAGACATAACCTTCAGGATAAACATATTCCTCCTGGAAATTCCCACAGGAGTGTAGCCTTAAAGCTATTTTAGCATAAAATAACGAACAATATGAACATACAGCTTAAATTTTACGAGGTGCGAGGAAATAATAGTGCGGGACGGAAATAAACTGAGGTGTAATCATTAACATTACAGTAAAGGAGAATAGTTGAAACGTCAAAATGGTGGTGACTTAATTCGTGTTTTAATATTTAATGCTTATCACACTGAACATACATACGGTCACGTCTATATCCCTTGCGGGGTAGACAGAGCCAACAGTCTTCAAAAGACTGAATGGCCACGTTCAGCTGTTTGGCTTAATGATAGAATTGAGATTCAAATAGTGCCAGGTTGCTAGTTTATCGCCTATAAGGAGAATCCCAAGTTTATAAGCTCTTAGTTGTCTTTTACGACATTCATGGGAAAGAGATGAGTAGTCCTATTCTTTTTTCAATTGGTGCCGGGAACGAAACGGCACATTATATTTACAGATTTATCTATACCCATATTTTAGCCGACTGATTACAGTGTTACGTAATGATTATAAATCTATTTCAATTCAACGATACTTTACAATTTATCCGCATTGAAATACAGAGGAATCCATTGCGTTTCGTATACGGAAATAGTTCGGATGATGGATGTTGTTGCGAAGAGGTTAAAATAGCATTTATCAAATGCACGAAACTGCATACGGTGACTTTTGATACGAGAACCGACTGTATAAGTCTTCTTTTGAAAATTCACTTCTATTTTATGCTAGGCAGTTAGCAATACATCTTTTTCAATGAGCGTCGATGGTCGAATCGGTAAGATAGTAGACTCTTAATTGCACCATAAGAAAAAGAAAAACAGAAAAAAAACACAGGTAATGAGGTACAGAGGCGGACTTATCGCTAAAGCAATCTCTTCCAGTCAACCTTAGGGTGGGAGGAAATTAATAATAAAAAGACAATTGGCGCAGTAAATATAAAATAAAATTCAAAATAGAAATAAAAAAATATACCTAAACCCAATATAAATACATACGACATTGAAATATACCTACATAAATAAATAACTTACAAAAGATGAAGTAAGATGCCGGTTAAATTGCGTGATGCGCAGGGAGGCACAGGTTCGAACCCCACCTCGGCCATGTACCAATGACTATTTTAGAAGTTATGTACATTAGTTTCTATACTAACAGATGCTCTAAATGGTTCTTCTTTCAGGCAACTAAATTGTGTAACCATGATCGATGAAATACTGATTAGGTTTACCTGCAATGGTTGAATTGGACGAATTTCAAGTTTATAAGCCTATCCCTTAGTCACTTTTCAAGAAATCCATGGGAATGATATAGCATTTATTTATTTATATATATTTATTTACTAACAAGACAAGCTTAACACAACGTTAACTATATAAAAAGTGATAAAAACAATCTATAAGGCCATTATTAAGATAAGAAAACCATCAGGCTCGTACTGCCAAAATAACGAACCGCGGCTCAAGGAAAGGCGAAACTTTCCTAATTTATTATGCAAACGTGACTATACAACACGTCTATCACGCTTAAAACGCTGTGTTCCACTTAACACTGACGATTTCTTCCCAACATGGCGGTGCGAAAAATAACAGAATGTGGGCAACCTTCTTTATGTACGCCATAGCAACGGTTACCATGGTTTGTGAGTTAGGAAAAAATGTCAGAGTTTATATTTTATTGTTAAATATTTTTAATTTTATTTCAGTAATATAGTGATTTTATTTAGAGTATTTCTCTCCTGTTTTCTCCTTTAGTCTACTGTTGTGAATAACTAACTTTGCGACTATACTTTCTACACAGAATATAATTTTGAGGCCCTTCACATCAGGCACAGCCCTGATACGGTTTGGATCCGGGACGCGCATGGGACATGATTCGTCCACTCTTAAAAAATTGTTGCATTAATTAGAGATTCGATCACGTCCGTGCCAATTGACTGAAAAATGTAAATATTATCGTTGTTTGGACTCAGGACGAGCCACGTCCCGCGCACAGCCTTGATGTTTTGGGACGGTCCTTAATTTTACCAAACGTAGGTATTTCTAAATTATTCTAAATTCAAAAATTCGAATGCGTAAAGCGACTGCTCGCCGTCAGTGATATAAACTTCAAAAATAGAATTCGTCGTGCAAATGTTTACGACTGAGCTCATAAAAGAGGGTGGCTCGGCGGTCACAAGGGGAACGGCATTTTCACCTCTATTTATTAAGGAAATTTGGTTTATTACGTAAAATTATGGTATTTATCGAGCGCTGTAAATATTTGTTTTAATTAATATTTAACGATTTGTTTCATTTGACTCTTTTTGTAAAAGGGTGTATTAATAACAAAAGGAAAGATAATTCAGGAAATAATTTTATATCTGTATAGCATCTGCGGTTTTAGAAACGTGAAATAAGCAAAATAGTTATTTTGAAATATGTAGGCGATGGGCTAGCAACCTGCCAGTATTTGAATCTTAATTCCATTGTTAAACTATACAGCTGTATGTGGCCTTTCAGTCTTTTCAAGACTGTTGACTCTCAAAGCCACGTACCAAAGCTAGTTTAAAACAAAAAGCTGTTTTCAGACACAATATTCATTTTCGTCCGAAAAATGTGGAATAGTTCGGTGTTTGCAGTTCCGAAAATTGTGGATTTGGATGCGAATGCGACCCGAAACGAAGGTAGGACGCTATTCCCGCCATTTTTAAATTATCGATACAAAGAATATTGAATGCCGTGTGGTTCCCGGCACCAATACAAAAAGGAATAGGACCACTCCATCTCTTTCCCATGGATGTCGTAAAAGCCGACTAAGGGGTAGGCTTATAAACTTGGGATTCTTCTTTTAGGCGATGGGCTAGCAACCTGTCACTATTTGAATCTCAATCCTATCTTAAGCCAAATAGCTGAACGTGGCCTATCAGTCTTTGCAAGACTGTGGGCTCTGTCTACCCCGCAAGGGATATAGACGTGATTATATGTATGTATGTATGTAGAATATTGAATAGGTTTTCTTACTGCAGTAAGACTCCGTACGTGTCTTACTGCACGTCTCCAAAATCTATTATATAATATACTACAAATACAAACAGACAGGACCCACACAAAGTTTCTCTGCTTAACCCAATGGCAGACTGTTAGATAATGCCATTAACTAGCATTAAGTCCACCTATTGTACTTTACAAATTGTAATTGTTACAAAAAATTAATAAAGATACGCTATGGCCGTAAACTAGTTTTTTTTTTTTATATAAAGAAAGTCAGCGGTTCCGCCCTCGTAAAATAAAAAAAATAAAAAAATCTCGTTTCCGCGGGAATTTCGGGAAAGCTTATTTTAGTGCCTACCCCTAGACAGGACAAGCAAAATTGCAAGTCTCTAGATCAAACGGTTTTGGCTGTGCGCTTATTTGTCAGTCAGTCATTTACTTTCTCCATTTATATTATATAGATTGCAGTAATAGGCTGCGTATTATTTATATAGAAATGTCTGCCTATAGATCAGACATACACATGTATAGCTCCAAAGTACATAAATCACACTCAAAATGTCTACCAAGCTGTTTTCTTCTACGGGGTCTCCTCCTGTACATACCATATTTCAGCAATTTTGAGATAAAACAGTTAACTACAATAAAAAAGGTATTTCGCAATATTTCAACGTGAATGAGAATCTGTTTTTCTAAATAAAAAGGTGGCTAAAATTTTACACGTGAATCCACATAAACATCTTAATCTTAGGTCGTAAAACTTCAGCTAAGCTCCAAGAGTAAACTTTCTTAAAGACGGACGTGTACATTAGGCCAACCACTGGCCGAAGTATAGGCCAGTGAGGAATTTTGGATAGGAAAAAATTCAGTTGCACTGTTCGTAAATATACGTACATAAAATCACGTCTATTTCCCGAAGGGGCAGGCAGAAACTACATCTATCCGCATCCCTGTATACTAAATTAATTAATTTAAGGTAAATAAAAGTATACCTTTATATTTTTTTCTAGCGATAATCAACTTATTGCGATAATAACTGATGTTTACAATTTTGGGAGGTCCTAAAAATAATTTCAATGCATGTTTATATTTAGTCAGCCGTCCAATATCTTGTTTAATATATTTATTTTGAATTTTAAGTGTGTCTTAAATAGTTCGCAACCAAATAATAATAAACTTAAATTGAATTCAAATAGTCGTAGTTTTCAGCGTCAATTTGATTTATAAAGTCCAAAATCATAGCAAGTTACTGGCCCAATGTGTACTGGACCATAATATTTTGAGTTATGGACACTCGTCACTGGGATGGGGATGTCTGCCACGATCCGGTTCTCGCCGGAAAATACCGGATTTAGACGAGACACGTGATTTATAAGACGAATGGAGCTGTTGAGTTTTTCAATTTTTCTGCTTCAAACCAATATGAAAAGCTATCAGTTCAGCTCGTTTTTTTACAGTGTGATTTGAAATTTGTCTTATAAATAAAATAAGATGTCAGTTTAAAAAAAAAAAAATAAAAAAAAAAGTCATCGTCTTAAACTTTCTTCATTTGAACTTTAAAATTTTATTAGTTTGCTAGTTATCGGTTATCCTAAATAAATTGTTTTAAAAATTGTTTTAAAAAAACGGTTCAATAAATAAATAAATTGTTTGTTAACAAAACAAGTTTCAAAATGTACCTTCTACAGGAAAATCTGGCATTGTCCTATTCAACTCTTATTTATTGCTACAGGACTCCTAAATTTCATAATAAGCAACTGGAGAGATAAGCAAGAACAAAAAATAAAACATTGTTTAGCTGGAACTTGGCCGCTATTCAAATGTTTAGGAAGGCGCGCCCGCAAGACAGTCTCACAGAGAAACACGTCAGATAACGTCATATCACAGAACAACATGGCTTCATTCAGGCGGGAAAATATTTAGCTGTCATATTTTATATTTAGAATATATTCTGCATGGGGTGTTGTTTTTATAGAAAGTATGTATTTTTAAATTTTCATTATTTATTTAGACTATTCAAATCTCAATTCTATAATTAAGCTATACGGCTGAAAATTTAACTGATATCAGCCCTGTCTATGCCTGTAAGTGAAAAAGGCGTGATGCATTTATATATTATATATCCTGATTTCTCGGTTGGATGTCAGAGAACATTATTTAAACTGAGTTTTGTATTAGTTAGTAATTGTTAGCCACGTTATGATTTTAAAATATACTTTTTGACTCGGATGTCGCTTCGGTGTTTAGCAATTATGTATTTTTATAAAAATAAACGTAGTTTTTTTTTACTTTTCAAAACAATTATGTAACCTTATTATATAAATCTTATAATATAATTAAGTTTGTACATCTCTTTGTCATAATTTACTTGATTAATCTACTTCACATACCGCAAAAAATAACTGTCCCTTTGAACGTTGCAATAAACGATTACCTAAATTCAAAAAACCGCGGGCACTACCAACTTAAAAAATAATAATATAACTTAAAAAATAACTAACTTAAATCATGTAATTTTAAACTACACAGACACCCAGATTTAACTATTGGTTATTGATTGACCCTGTTACAAGTATTATTTTTACTGAAGGTACGCGGTATTTTAGTACTCGTCGTAAAACTAGTCTGGGAGGCAAGGACGAGCAACGGTATTTGAAAAGCGTAGCCTTATAGCCACTGTTAAATTTTATCAAGTACTTATCTTTCGTCAGGATTATTTATAGCTGTTGGCAAGTGACAGAATAATGTGAGACAGTGAAGACTTCGCTGATCGAAATACTTAGTTAACTATCAGATATATTTCTTTTTTTAAAATTAAAATGTACGGAAATTAATGGGAATTTTCGTTTTGCGCAGGCGCAAAGTTACGGCCCTTACTTTAATCTATAAATAAAATAGCGACTCACGACGCTGATTACAAAATATCAAAAACATCTTAACCAATAAAATGAAATTTGGCAGGAAGGTAAATTGTAATAAGGAGATGTCTTCTAAGAAAAATTTTTAGGAAATTCACACGGGAACCTAGGTTTACCCTATATTATCAACTCCGGTCTAATGGTAGTGTTTTTTTTTAAATAAGTAGAACCTTTCTACTATTTTGTACTTTTGTATTTGTTGAACTAGTATTTCCTGAAATAAGCGCGTTCAAACAAACGAACAAACAAACAACTCTTCGGCTTTATAATATTAGTATAGATTAAACACAGATGAAATCATAATAACAAAGAAAATACAAAAATATACTGAATCACAGATAAAATTAAATTTTCAAGCTAAACCTTGAAATGTTATCATAATTAAACAGGTTATTTTTATTTCTCTTATAGTCGAAATGTTATAAAAAATTGTAGTTCAGCCTGAAATATTATGTACTCGTACCACTGCTTTTTGTAAAGTAGAAAGCAACTAAAGGAGAAACATTGCATAGAATTATCATAGAAATATTCTCAACGACTATTGTTACTTATTCTGTGTAAGTATGTATTGAAAATGCGATATTCCTGTTCCCATTCGGGAAAGGAGGATGTAAGTAAATGAATTGAGTGGACGAAAAACGAATTTCTCCAAAGTCACATAACAATTAAAATGAGATTCCAAATTAAAGAGTCATATAACTTACACCACGCCGTGTGGTTCCCGGCACCAATACAAAAAAGAATTGGATCACTCCATCTCTTTCCCACGGATATCGTAAAGCCGATTAAAGGATAGACTTATAAACTTGGGATTCTTCTTTTAGGCGATAGGCTAGCAACCTGTCCACTATATGTATCTCAATTCTATCATTAAGACTAACAGCTGAACGTGGCCTTTCAAGACTGCTGTCTCTGTGTATCCCGCAAGGGATATAGACGCGATTATATGTATGTATGCAACTACACCATCAAAATTAACAAAAAGCTATTTACGAAAGGTAAGGAAGCGATAAAATCGAACGGAAACTTGTTTCTCGAAGAAGCATAGACTTCCTAAGCGGGTACTTTTTATAGAAAATAAACGCACCCCGTCGATGCACCGACCGGATGCATTCGGCAGAAAAAGTAGAAGTGTCACAACACTATCTAGATGAAACAGACGTTTTCGGCATTAAATTATGTCTATGAACACCTCAAGCGAAAATGAACCTTGTGTGAACTTAATAAGGCAGGTTGTTCAATGTCCGTGTATGTAGTGATAAGAATGCTTAGAAATGGCATGTGCCACGCTGTTAGCGGCAGAATTGGCAGTTAGTTTGTACGTTTAATTTAAATGTGGATTTGTTTTCGTATTTTATTGTCGGTGGGAATTTTAATGTTTCGTAAAAAAATAATGGACTCAGTCTTCTTGCGTTTACATTGCTTGTAAGAAGTTTTTGTTTTGTAAACTAAACATATTCTTCTTTCTGATGGCGTTATCCAGGTCTTCCCTCTGAAGAAGAATCCGAGGTCCGCCTTGTAATCATGATCCTAGATTTTGTAACTAAGGTTTTTACACGAAGCGACTCCCAAACCACTTCAACCTGCAAGGAATGACTTTACCCATATTGGATCATGACGACAGCAACATTAGAAATATGTGCTTATTCCCTTAGTCATATTTTACAACATCTACATACATACAGTCACGTCTATATCCCTTGCGGGGTAGACAGAGCCAACAGTCTCGATCGAATGGTAGATCGGTAATGGTGCCGTGTGGTTCCCGGCACCAATACAAAAAAGAATAGGACCACTCCATTTCTTTCCCATGGATGTCGTAAAAGGCGACTAAGGGATAGGCTTACAAACTTGGGATTTTTTTAGGCGATGGGCTAGCAACCTGTCACTGTTTGAATCTCAATTCTATCATTAAGCCAAATAGCTGAACGTGGCCATTCAGTCTTTTCAAGACTGTTGGCTCTGTCTACCCCGCAAGGGATATAGACGTGATCGTGAACGTGGCCATTCGATCTACCATACGACATCTATGGGAAAGATATTGCGTGATCCTATTCTTAAGTGTCGGGAACCACACAACATATATTTCTGGTTCCTCTTGGCTTTCTAACCAAATACAATATAACGCAAATTGAACCAGAACGTTGGCCCATACAAGATCTCAGCAATTTGCCGCCCATTCAATATTAATGTCAAAATACCCAGGCTCTGGAGTGTGTGGCCGCGGCGGCCTCCCGCGGGAGCCTGCCCCGGGTAAATTAGTTACGTAAACAAAGGTACGAATTTATGGTTTATGTACAGATAAGGTGTCACCAAACACACAAAACATTGAGGGTGTAGAAAAGTTTTTTGTATTTGTTTGTTTATGAGTAAAATTAAATGGGAAAAGAAAGGAATTATATTGGATTCTTAATCAAATTGGGGCGACTGAAATTGTGTTTGTTTAAACTTTATTTATACCACAATTCACCATAAACTTACCCGTCACCTTTTCCTTGGCAAGTGGTTTATTTTTGGAGTATGGTTCTGAAATATATATCAGGAACGGACATGTCTTTAATCAGCGTTCATGACTTATGGGGTAGACAGAGCTAGCCTTCACAAGATTCCTAGGCTACGTTTTGATGACATAATGACATTGACAGGTTTCTAGCCGTCACCTAAAAGAAGACTCTGTTGTTCTTTCACTCAATAGGCTTTAACAATCTGTACGAGAAGAGACCAACTGACAATCACTTTTTACTGACCAATAAGTAAAGACATAATGACAAAAAAACTGTATTAATCAACAGAAAAAAGATAGATATGAATGATTTATGTTAGAAAATTAAGAAACACTATACTGTACTTTATAAAATTGATAACAAAAAACTAATTAAAGTTGTATATTGTAGAAGCAGACTCAAAGTATAGAAATAAGTGAAGTGTAAGTTGTCATATATTAAGAAAATAAAAATGTTAAAAATGACTCTGTCCCACCCACGACAGAAAATATGGGTAATAAACTCCCCTGTATGTGGTATAACACCAGAGAAAAACTTAAAAAAAAAAACTTTTCTACCAAACAACCGGTTGAGTTTTTAAATATTAGAATATTTTCAGTGCTTGCTCTCTGTTTTATAGTTGTTTTATACCAAAGGGGATCAGGATCGGGCCTTTTCGGTATCGTTTATCAATTTAATTGGTTTAGACGATGGCAAATTTTATGGGATCGTGCAGCGATGAATATCTACGGTGACAACACATTCAATTTTGCACTGACATAACAAGAAATTTAACGTGTTTTTTTTAGTTATTGTACCTCAGATAGCCGTGTGGTTATCGTCCCGATTCCTATTCTTTTATTGGTGCGTGGAACCACACGGCACTGCCGTAATTACACATGTACTAAGTATATAACTTTCAGTTTGATAGTTATTTGATAGTGACCATTAAATTAACATAGTATCGTTCTAAATGCCTCATTAACATAACAGGCAAAGCCTTGTACCCTATCGTCAGTCTAATTACTCGTGGGCAAATAATGAACAATTAACTAAATTAATTTACACACCTAATGCATTGCGATGCATTTTGTTGGTGGAGAATTATTTGGAAAAGTCGTACGTCCTTATTATATAATAATTTATACATTTCCTTATTTATTTCTTTGTACATGATCATATATCAGTGTGGTTCCCGGCACCAATAGAAAATAGAATAGGACTACTCCATCTCTTCCCCACATATGTCGTAAAAGGCGACTAAGAGATTGGTATATACACTTGGGATTCTTCTTTTAGGCGATGGGCTAGCAACCTGTCACTATTTGAATCTCAATTCTATGAAAAAGCCAAACAACTGAACTTGGCCTTTCAGTCTTTTCAAGTATGTTGGCTCTGTCTACCCCAAGGGGTGAAGACGTGATGATATGAATGTATGATCATATTTTAGCATCGGTGCCTGAATCGGTAAGGGCCCCGGTTAAAATGCGTGATGCGCAAAAGCCCGGGATCGATTCCCACCTCGGCCATGTACCTAAGACATACAGCAGAACGTGGCCTTTCAGCCTTTTCAAGACTATTGGCTCTGTCTAACCCGTTAGGTATGTAGGTTTATTGACCATTATTTTCGTAAGAAGAAGTAAGATTATAGTATTAAGTATTAGTTGTGTGAGTGGAGTACACGCCTGTCACCCTTTCCATCATGTCTCCTAGCTCGGGTCTGCTGGAAGAGATTTCTTTTGGAATAAGCGGAACCTTTGTAATTTTGGTTTCTTGTGTTTATCAGTGCCCGAATGAGAGCGTTAAGGAGTATGTTGGGTGTGAAATTGAGTGACCGGATAAAAAACAGCGTGATAAGGGAATGTTGTGATGTGAAAGAAGATGTAGTTACAGGAATAGAAAAATATGTTAAGACAGTTTGGTCATGTGGAGAGGATGAATGAAAGCAGGTTGACGAGGCAGATATACAAGGAGAGTGTGGAGGGAAAGGTCGGAGTGGAAAGAGGTAGTCTCTGCCTACCCCTCCGGGAAAGAGGATTTTATGTATGTATGTTTATCAGTTTCGATGTTTTCCGTGTACATAAATTAGTAAATAAATAATAAAATAAGTAAATAAGATTCTTAGACCTCCTGACTTTCAAGCAGAAACTTAACCACTGCACTAGTGAGTTCTGTACTAACATATAGTCGTATTAACCGTTCCTCTGGGAATGTTGAACATTTAATTGTTTAGAAGATGGATCACCGCCGTTACTCGCATGCGTCTAGAAACTACACTGAGATAATTGTATTAATCTGTGGGAACATTACACATTAGCCTGTCCTATATACTATTAAACGAGCTATATTTGTATCCTATATATAAAATTCTCAATTCTATCTTAAAGCCAAATAGCTGAACGTGGCCTATCAGTCTTTTCAAGACTGTTGGCTCTGTCTACCCCGCAAAGGATATAGACGTGACTATATGTATGTATGTATATAAAATTCTCGTGTCACAATGTTCGTTCGTATACTCCCCCGAAACGGCTTGACCGATTCTCATGAAATGTTGTGAGCATATTGAGTAGGACTGAGAATCGGCCAACATCTATTTGTCATACCCCTTAGTGATAAGGGTGGTCCACCCTTAACGTTTTTTAAACTAGAAATTACAAAAAAAATATTTATATGGCAAAACAACGTTCGCCGGGACAGCTAGTAACTATATACAAAACGGGTCTAACGTTTTCGTTGAAATTGAAAATAAATATATAGTTTGATATAATGTAAAATATAATATAAAGTAAATAAAAAAATAGATTTAAAAAAAATTAGTATAAGTAAATATAAATCACAATCAGCGACTTATTTTAAGTCCAGTCTTGTGCAATTCTCTCTCCTTCTTTGAGTAATTGAGCCATTTAATATAAAAATTATGACGAAAAAAAATAAACATCAAACGATTATAATTTTTTACCCCTAAACCACACGATCCCGAGAATCCAGTAAGGGGGAAGTCTCTGAAATTTGCGGAATTCCAGCAAATTCGCGAAGAAATACCTAAGGGAGGATCCGTATTGCTTTTTCATCGTATTTGTCTGAAGCGAGCAGCTTTAATTATTGCGTACGTATCTTAAAGCGCTTTTTTTTTACAGCCAAGGCATTTTATGCGTTAATCGTGAATACGTAAGGCCGAATGCGCGAAATTTAACGCTCTCTTGGGTACGGTGTTATATTTGATAACAAGATATGCAAGTAATTTCCTGTCGTGATCCATTAACAAATCATAATGTATAAATAAAGAAGTGTCAAATATGGAACCACTCTGTACAATTTAATTTACATCCACTTCTCAGGCGCGTGCGTATCAATTTAAATTTAACATACATACAACAGTCACGTCCATATCCCTTACGGGGTACACAGAGCCAACAGTCTTGAAAAGACTGGTAGGCCACGTTCAGTTGTTTGGCTAAATGATAGAATTGAGATTGAAATAGTGACGGGTTGATAGCCCATCGCCTAAAGGAGAATCCCTAGTTCATGAGCCTATCTCTTAGTCGCCTTATACGACATCCTTGGGTAAGAGATGGAGTAGATTCTTTTTTCTATTGGTGCCGAGAACCACATGGCACTTAATTATTTCACAAGTATATTATTTATTTATTTATACTTTATTGTAACAAGTACAATAGGCGGACTTAATTCTAATAGCATAATCTACCAGTCTACCCTTGGTTTAAGCAGAGAACCTTTGGGTGATAATAATAAAAATTACTTACCAAACTAAGATAAATACCGATGACCGGATTAGAAATCTTATCATGTTTTAAAAATACAGTGAGTTAATAACCCGCAAGAGCGAACTGTACGTGGGTTCTAAATTAAATTGGGCGTTTCAATTTTTGCCGAGTCCGGACGTGACCTGGCCGGGAGAACGAAGACTAGTGGCCGCCCGTGACTCCGTTCGCTTCGATATTTTTATCATGACGTATTGGAGTGAATTAGGACAATTCTAAATTTCGATAGTTAAATACGAGTATATTGTTAACGTGATTCTATGTATTTGAAGTTGAATGTAAGGTTTCTACTTGAAATTGTAGTAACTGTTTGTTTGTATTATCTTTGTTGTAGAGAAATTTACACAGATCCAAGAAATAGTGCATAGTTATAAAAGATAAAAATCACTTGAAATGGCGGTCTTATCCCATGGAGGGATCTCTTCCAGTCAACCGGCAAACAATAAACTAGGTAATTAAGTAAACAAAAAACCGTTGAACTAGGTAGAAATTTATGATTGATTAATCTTAACATACATACATATAATCACGTCTATATCCCTTGCAGGGTAGACAGAGCCAACAGACGTGAAAAGATTGATAGGCCATGTTTAGCTGTTTGGCTTACTGATAGAATTGAGATTCAAATAGTGACAGGTTGCAAGCCCATCGCCTAAAAAAGAATCCCAAGTTTATAAGCATATCCCTTAGCGACTAAGGGATTGCTTATAAACTTTTACGACATCCATGGGAAAGAGATGGTGTGGTCCTATTCTTTTTTTCATTGGTGCCGGAAACTTTTGCATTTATAATATCAGTAGGAAGGATTTTCATTTACCACTTCTTGACAGCCCTAAGCATAAGGCATAGCATATTGTCCTGGACAAGTCGAGGGTATTTGGTACCTATTTTTATCTGTTCCTGACATATTCAGATAGTACTTTCTGGTAAGACGCCAACACCACTTAGTTCCGTTATATAGCTTTGAATGGCCTTAGAGCTCATTTGAACTGAAATGACATATCCTTATGTTTGTTTGTGAATGCTTTTTAAATTTATTTACTTTTATAATATACACACAATTTTTTTTAACTATTTACCGTGTTATTCATAATATCAAAAATTTAATTGATAAATTGTGAAGTCTCTGTAATAGTCTGAAAACGTGCCCAAAAGGCTGGCAGCATTACCACGTTGTCAGGCTGAAAAATGTTGTTTCTTTAAATTACATAAATATACATAGTTACTACTATACTACCTTAATTATTAATTATTCTGATTTAACTGGATGGGTCAGTGTTATAATAAGTAATTTTGTACTTACTTCAGTACTAACTCAATTAGTGTAACTTCCATCAATTTTAATAGAAATCATCATCATGTATCGTTCCTAATATAGTCTCTGCCTACCCCTTCGGGAAGGGACGTGGTTTTATGTAGGTTTCTATCGTTCTATGTAGCTATGCGACTGAGAACCACATTCTCAGTCGCATAGCTAAACGCAGCCTTCTAGTCTTTTCAGGAATTTTGGTTCTGTCTACTCTGTAAGGCATATACGTGTCGTGATTATAAGAACCTATCTGTACTAATATTATAAAGCTGAAGAGTTTGTTTGTTTGTTTGAACGCGCTAATGTCAGAAACTACTGGTTCGAATTGAAAAAATATTTTTGTGTTTAATAGACCATTTATCGAATTCAAATTCAAATTCAAAAAATATTTATTGTGGTACACAGGTATAAAAGATATAAAAATGATAAACATGTAAGGTGTCACTGTGGCCTGTCTATAATAGACGTACAATAATTAAGGTACTTAGGTCGAGGAAGGCCTTAGGCTATTTGTCATCATGCTGCAACTATTAGGAGCGAAGAAATAATGAAAAATGTGAAAAAAACGGGAAATGTCATTTGAGGGCTTCAAGGATGCCAAAAATAAGTATTCCACGTGGACGAAATCGCGGGAACAGCTAGTGTTTAATAAATTCAAAGATTTCCGTAATAACGTCTGTCTAGCTTCATTCGTACCTATTATATTGTTTCCTGATAAAAAATACACGTCAAGAGTACCAGGAACCGACGAGCTTGAATGAAGAGAGTTATGAATGTGAACGAAGCGAAAGAAGTATGCAGGGAGCGTGGCAAGTGGAAAGATGTAGTCTCTGCCTACCCCTCCGCAAAAGAAGCGTGACTTTATGTATGTATATAACGTGTTACCTCACCACATGTCTTACAGAAAACCTTCGTTACATGAATAAGAAGGTAAAGAAAGGCCGGCTATTACCCAAATTGATTGTAGGATATCAAACGAATCGCCTTGGATATTTCGATCGAACTAATTTATTAGGTGAATAGGTTTTGTCACCTTTTCAATTGCAAGGATTCATTTTGGGTTACGACAGTTTAGGTTCATAGATATAAATGGATTTGACTATTTTCGCCATGGAATATGGAGTAGGTGTTACTTGTGGCTGTTAAAAAACTTTGTCAAATCAGTGTTCGATGTATCTTCTTCATACATTTACTCGTAAGAGCTTACTCTTGTCGGCGGAGCTAAGTGGAGCGTACTTCATTTATTTCTTTTTTCTGTTAAATTTATTAGTACGTTTGTTTTTATTACATACATACATATAATCACGTCTTTCACCCTTGCGAGGGAGACATGGCCTTCAAGAGAATGAAAGTTGAGCTATTTTGCTTATTGATAGAATTGAGATTCAAATAGTGACAGGTTGCTATTTTAAAAGAAGAACCCCAAGTTTATAATCCTATCCCCGTGTAGCCTTTACGACATCCATGGAAAAGAGATGGAGTGGTCCTATTCTTTTTTCTAATTTTGCCGGGAACCACACGGCACTTTTACTTTTATTCGACACAAATATTTTATTTTTGGTCTTTCTCTTCCTCTCCTTCCATTTTTTTTAAATTTATGTTTTGTAGAGTCTTCTTTTAGGCGACGGGCTAGCTACTAGACACTATTTGAAACTTAATTCTAATTTAAGGCAAATATCTGAACGTGGGCTATCAGGCTTTTCAAGGCTATTGGTTCTGTCTACCCGCAAGATAGGTATGTAGGATACAAGACAAGGATATGTATCAAAAAATTTAAAAAGAAAATACCTACAACTTACCAAAGAAAAACAGAAAAGTAAGACGTTAAAAAAAAAGCAAATGGTCTCAAATTGCTGTAGATTCTCCTAAATTTTATTAAGAGCGTCTAGATGTGTAGGTTATGCACTAGGGTTTAAGTACTTGGCAGCGGATCGTGTTTCCGGTTCCACTCGGTTAGGGTTGACACAACCTTTTTTTTTAATGTCATATTTTTATTGTGCGTTGAAATTATACTTGCAAAATATGAATGCTGGTTTCGTAATGAAGAGAAAACTGTGTGTTGGTTGGATTTTCCTTCCGTGTTAGTCGTAAAAGTCAATAAAGGAAATGGCTTATAAACTTAGGATTCTTCTTTGAGGCCTGTCACTATTTTTATCTCGACCCAATATAATTTTTTGAAACTTTGTGCACGTAAAATGTACAACAGGTGGACTTATTGCCACAAGGCATTCTCTGCCAGTCGAACCTTTGGACCAAACTGAGTAATTGATGTACGATAACAGTAAGGGAAAAAATAAATATTATCCAAATTGTGGGCTTTACGGCTTAAGACTTTTCACTCTGTTTACCCCGTTTGCGATAATGGCGTCATAGTTGTGTGTATTTTTCTATGATAATTTTAGATACCATAGGTACTTATTACATCAAAAAGCATCAATTTAGTAAATTACTCGAACTACGTATTTACTATGTTTATATTTACTAAACAGTGTCGTGTGGTTCCCGGCACCAATACAAAAAAGTATAGGACCACTTCATCTCTTTCATATGAATGTCGTAAAGGCGACTAAGGGATAGGCTTACAAATTTGGGATTCTTTTTTAAGCGATGGGTTAGCAACCTGTCACTATTTGAATCTCAATTCTATCATTAAGCCAAGTAGCTGTACGTGGCCATTCAGTCTTTTTAAGACTGTTGGCTCTGTCTACCCCGCGAGGGATATAGACGTGACCATATGTATGATTCGCGATCATAAAAAGAAAAATTAAATTAAGAAGTCAATCTACAGTTGGAAACGTGCCATTGAAATTTTGATTTTATAACTTGATCACTTATATTTTTATCTCACATAACTAGTATAACTTAAACTCCAAATTCGCTTGATAACTAGCAGAATACTCGTATACCTTATAGCCGTGTGGTTCCTGGCACCAATAGAAAAAAAGAATAAGACCACTCCATCTCTCTCCCATGGATGTCGTAAAAGGCGACTAAAGGATAGGCTTACATACTTGGGATTCTTTTTTAGGCGATGAGCTAGCAACCTGTCACTTTTTGAATCTCAATTCCATAAAGCGAAACAGCTAAACGTGGCCTATCAGTTTTTTCAAGACTGTTGGCTTTGTCTACCCCGCAAAGGATATAGACGTGACCATATGTATGTATGTATGTACGGAATTTTAATGGGTTAGCAACCTGTCATTATTTTTCAGACTTCCATTATTAAACATACATACAAAGATATAATCACGTCTTCTCCGTACGGGGTAGACAGAGGCAACAGTGTCGAAAAGACTGAAAGGCCACGTTCAGCTGTATGGCATGATGATGTTAATGAGATTCAAATAGTGACAGATTGCTAGCCCATCGCCTTTAAGAAGAATTCCATATTTGCCTTTCCCTTGGTTGACTTTAACAATATTTGTTATTTTTGTCACTTACTATTCCGTAGGGATTAATATCTAATATTATATGAATATATAAATATGTTATGAATGTGGATGAAGCGAAAGAAGTATGCGGGGATGGTGGCAAGTGGAAGGATGTGGTCTCTGCCTACCCCTATACCCGGGAAAGAGGCGTGATTTATGTATGTACGTATATAAATATGTTTAACAGCCCAGACACGACCCAAACTCCTAACTTAAGGGTATACCCGATACAGTAATATTTGAATATCCACATTCCCAAAACCGAATATAATCGTAATAGCAACAGTAATGGCACATAAGTTTACAACAACAAAATAACGATACTACGGAAGAGTTACTTTTAAAATGACCGATAAAGAAGCTATCAAATTTAACAGTCTACAAAAGTGTTTTATTTTATGCCTTGCGGTTTCCAGCACTAATATAAAAAACAAAGGACCACTCCATCTCGTTGTTTCCCATGGTTGTCGTAAAAGGTGACAAAGGGATATATAACTCGTAAATTTGAGATTCTTCTTTAAGACGAATAACCGACAGTTACAAGAATGCTAAATTTAGTTGTATAGCTTTATGATAGATTCAGACTTGTTATCTTTTAAAAGAAGTATCCCAAGTTTCTTAGCATCTCCCTTGATAGACTTTCACAATCTACGTGGGAAATGACCACAGGATATCTTCTTTCGCTACCATACTTTTGAAAAGCAGTAAAATATTTTGTAAATCTTTATTTTACCCACGAGCGACAATCACGTACAGACAACAAAACATGTTATCCAATATGCATTTTATTGTGGGGCGGCGACGAGAGCCCACCGCGGCTGTAGCGTCAGCAAAAAAAAAGATAAAGTAACAATTGTACTTGGCGCGGGTTGAAGTGGGTTAAAGTTTTAAAGAAAATCGTGTTAATTGAATTCATTTCTGATTTAAAGATATGGACTGGACTTATTTTTATCTAGACAATAAAAATTGACAGTTACCTGTTTTCTCTGCAATTCAAATTTCATAACAATTTGGTAATTAATATTTTAAGTGGATGGATTTAAATTAATTAATATTAACATTATATTTTTAAACGCGGGTTAAAGGGTTTGTAAAGATGTCACTCCGTTTTTATAGCTTATGTCTATTAAATATTTAATGTAGAACTTTCGACTACTTCCCTAGTGTTCTAATTAGGAAAGATCAAAATTAATTACAATGATACTAAATAATTAAACGTCATGTACTTTGTTTTCCTCTACACCAGCAGCTTTACCCGTATACACTGCCGATTAAGATAACATTTATATATTATTTATTATATACATACATATAAATAAAGAAAATATATATATTTTATAAGTATATATGTATATAGAAATAACATATTATGTTATTTATGCACACGCCATACCGCTCCAAAATTCATCTCTCCTCGCATGGGTCTACTACGAATGCTCCTGTATATAATTTTTTGTGTACATAAATAAATATAGAAAAAAAATCGCCTTGTCAAATAATGTTGTTTTGCTATCGGTACAAAAAGACAAAAGTCGTGTAGCATCGTAGCCTCGTAGCAGGCCTACGGGCTACGAACTGCGACGTGCAAGTTTGATGTAGCTCGTGCCATACACGTGCGTCCGCGCCGTTAGTGTTTATAACTGTACTAACTTTCAGCCACAGCTTCATCCGCGTGAATTAAGCGCCATCTCCAGAAATATAAAAGACTAGCTGTGCCCGCGACTTCATCCGCGTGGAATAGTTATTTTGGACATCATTAAAGCCCTCAAGGATGAATAATTTTCCCGGTTTATTTCACATTTTCCATTATTTCTTTGATTCTTATAGTTGCAGCGTGTTATGTTCATGTTATATAGCCTAAAGCCTTGCTCAATAAATGATCTAATCAACGCAAAAATAATTTTTCAATTCAAACCGTAGTTCCTGAGATTAGCGCGTTCAAACAAACAAACTCTTCAGCTTTATATTAGTATAGATATATAGACAATATATATTCATATAGTCACGTCTTTATCACTTGCGGTAAAGTCTGATAGGCCACGTTCAGCTGGTTGGCTTTATGATAGAAATGGGATTCAAATAGTAACAGGTTGCTAGCCCGTCGCCCAAAAGAAGAATCTCAAGTTTATAAACCCATCCTTTAGTCGCCTCTTACGCCATCCACTCATAACGGTAGAATTTTATAGGTACATATATGTAGATAACAAACAATTTTATTTTGTTTCCTTTTCAGAATACCAACCGACTCGGATAATATCAATTTCCAAAATGTCGGTCAGCGGGTGATCACGCTGGCGGGCTACGGTCGTCACGCCGTGTACGCGGGCGGCGCGTACCATGCGCGTGCGCCCGTCGTACCCCTCAACGCAAGTGAGTTATATAAATAAATATATACGGGACAAATTACACAGATTGAGTAAGCCTCGTAGTAAGTTCGACACTTGTGTTACGAGATACTAACTCAACGATACTATATATTATAATAAATACTTATATAGATAAACATCCAAGACCCAGGCCAATCAGAGAAAGTTCGTTTCTCATCATGCCCTGGCCGGGATTCGAACTCGGGACCTCCGGTGTCACAGGCAAGCGCACTACCGCTGCGCCACAGAGGCCGTCCAGTTGTCATTATTAACGATTAAAATTCACGTCTTTTTCCCTTACGGAGCTGACAGAGCCAACAGTCTCTCTCAAAGAGGAGGAGAGAAAAGTTCATCAACAATTATAATTCGTATAATCACGTCTTTTTCCCTTGCGGGGCAGACAGAGCCGAAAGTTTCTTGAAGAATGAAAAGCCACGCTTAGCTGTGTGACTTAATGATAGAAATAGTGGCATGTAACATGAATCTTAAGTTTATTAGCTTATTTCTTAGTCGCCTTTTACGATATCCTTGGGAATTATCTTCAAAAAGGTGAAAACGCAACAGAGGATGAATCACTTACATAGAAAATATTTAGTTTTATCTTAAGTATACTATCAATGTTCCCAAGTCACAAATTTACTAAAAAAACTAAAACTAAACTCAATCTGTCTACGAGATAATTCGTCCCGTATATTCGCATTTAATTATTTACTTTATTTTAATATAGTTTATAAAATTTTAACAATTATTCTATCCCATTAAGCCAAACAGCCTAACATGGCCTATCAGATTGCTGACTCTGCCTACCCCGCGAGGAATAGAAACGTGACTATATGTACGTAATAAAACTTTAAGCAGGTTATTTGTACTAACTTTTTTTATGTTAACCGGTATCGGAGTATAAAATAATCCTTTTTTTTAAAGGATTATTTTTTAATGCCGTGTGGCTCCCGGCACCAATACAAAAAAGAATAGGACCACTCCATCTCTTTCCCATGGATGTCGTAAAAGGCGACTAAGGGATAGGCTTACAAATTTGGGATTCTTTTTTAGGCGATGGGCTAGCAACCTGTCACTAGTTGAATCTCAATTCTATCGTTAAGCCAAATAGCTGAACGTGGCCATTCAGTCTTTTCAAGACTGTTGGCTCTGTCTACCCCCGCAAGGGATATAGACGTGACCATATGTATGTATGTATGTATGATTATTTTTTACTCCGATACCGGTTAATTGACCTGTTGTAATTCCAGCGTGACGACCTGGCGTGACGTCACGGTCATTTAAAATTGATAACGTGCCGGGGGAACTTTATTCGTACAGTCCTATCCGATTATTAGTACTTTTTAAAACGAATTTATACGTATTAGGAACGAAAAGATCTGGCTCGTTCTAATTGTAGTAATTTGAAAGAGATAGAAAGAAGCAATCGAGGGAATTTTTTCGGTATGTTTTTTTTTTGGTTTCGAATTTATTCTCCAAGTTCATACTTGACATGTTTGGTTTTAGAACTGGCTGGCTAGAATTAAAATATGGTTGATATTTTAATTCATCGTGTGAATCATGAGGTTGGATGGAAACTTTACATATTTTTTTAAATTGTAACAACACTTAACTCTCGTTTTGAATAATGTACTGATTTATGTGCAAAATTTGAGTGGTAACTAATGTTCTTAGGCCGAAGAAAAACATCGTGGTGAAAGTTGTACCTTCAGGCAACTGGATATTTCAACGTACAAATAAATATGTTTTTCACTCCTCGATAGATAAACTGAATATTTTATTAACGACATTACAATGCATATAGGCGACACTATTGCATCGTAGTTGACGTGACAGCGACATAATAATTAATAAAATTGGTTTCACAATATAATAACATTAAAATATTGTATTGAAAGTTACCAAGCCAAATGAGAAGATTATTATGTTAGGTGATTTTAATGGATGGGTGGGTGTAAAGCGTGATGGATATGAAAAGGTGCTTGGTGCGTTTGGTGACGAAAAGGTGAATGATAATGGAAGAAGTGTATTAGAAATTTGTCTAGAGTGGGATCTTTTTGTGTCGAACTCAATGTTTCAACATAAAGAGATCCACACCTACACAAGAGTGGAAGGTATTTTAAAAAGTATGATAGACTTTGTGATTGTAGATGAAAGATTGAAGAACAAAGTGCTGGATACCCGTGCATATCGCGGTGCTGGCATTGACTCGGACCATTTACTGGTGATATCCCGGATAAGGGGTATCTTCAATCGCTGGCGGCACAGGGTAAGGGAGCAAACCAGCGCTTTGGAAAGAGTAAAAGTAGAAAATTTGCAAGATATGGATGTAGGTAAGAAGTATATTAATAGACTGAAGGATGAATTTGAAGATTTAGAGGAAATGAGCGATATTGAAGATGGATGGAAGGAATTTAAAGAAATAATTGTGAAAGTAGCTGTTGAAGTGTGTGGTGTAAGTAGAAGAAGGAAAGGAAAAAATCACAAAAATGCGTGGATGAGTAAAGATGTGCAAGAACTTGTGCGATTAAAGAAGAAAGCATGGCTGGATTTGTTAGCAGCAAAAGCTAACTTAAGAATGCAAGAGGTTATAGATGAAGATGTGAATGAAGCACGTAAGGAATATAAGAAAATGAAAGATTTGGTTAAGAAAGCTGTGATTAGAAAGAAAGAAGAGTATAAAGAGGATTTTGATAAAAGGCTATCAGAAGACTTTCAGTCAAATCTGAAAGTATTCTGGAAATCCGTAAGGTCAGCCCGAGGAAATACTATAACCAGAGAGCTGACTAGGATCAGATGCCAGGATGGTAGCGTTGTGAAAGGAGAAGAATGTGTACTAAAGATATGGAAGGACTATTTTGAAAGTTTATTTGAAAAAAAGGAAGGAAATAAGAAAGATTTCTGCTATAGCGAAGAAAAAGACAATGAGATGGAAGGCGAAATTGAAATGTTCGAAATTGTGGAAGCACTTAAGAGTATGAAAGCGGGAAAGGCTGCTGGGTGTGATAGAGTGTCGGTCGAGATGCTTAAAGCAGGAAAAGGCGTAGTAGCTAGTCAGTTGTACTGCCTTTTCAATTTGTGTTGGAGAAGCGGCCGAGTACCAAAAGATTGGTGTAAGGCTGTTATCGTGCCACTTTACAAAGGAAAAGGGTCACAGCTGGACTGCAAAAATTATCGTGGTATAAGCCTGCTTAGCGTCGTCGGCAAATTGTATGCTAAGGTATTGATTAATAGAGTCAGGAATGAAACTGATGACAAAATATGGGATGCTCAAGCGGGATTTCGAAAGGGAATGGGATGTACTGATCAGGTCTTTTCCTTGCGGTGCATAGCCGAAAAGTTTTTGGCCAAGAGTCAAAAAGTCTATTGCACATTCGTAGATCTGGAAAAGGCCTATGACAGAGTTGAGAGGAATGAATTGTGGTCAGCACTTTCTATGCATGGGGTGAGCAGTCTCTTAATACGAGCACTGAAATCCTTATATGAGGATTCGAGTGCTTGTGTCAGGATAAACGGAGCGCACACTGAGTGGTTTAAGATTGAGAAAGGCGTTAGGCAAGGATGTGTTGCGTCACCGTGGCTGTTCAACCTATTTATGGATAGCTGTTTGACAGATTTGAAAGAGTCTAAAAGTGGATTAAGGATGAATGAGTTACTCGTCAAATGTCTGCTCTATGCCGACGATCAGGTTATACTGGCGTCATCAGCGGAGGAGTTACAGGAGATGGTAAACTGTATGCATGAAGCTTTAAAAGAGAAAGGAATGAAAGTGAACGTAAGTAAAACTAAAACACTGGTTTTTGAAATGGAGAAAGAAATGACAGCATGTAATATTTTGATTGGAGGAGAAAAAGTGGAGCAAGTGAAAGAGTTTGTATATCTAGGATCAAAGTTTACATCAGATGGTAAGTATGATAGTGATATTGAAAGGAGAGTGAACGCGGGGAACATGGTGAATGGAGCTTTGCATGCCTTTATGAGCAGTCAGAAACTATCCAAAAAGGCTCGACTGGCTGTGCACAGGGGCGTGTTGGTCCCGACATTAATGTATGGGAGTGAAAGTTGGGTATGGCAAAAGAAGCATGAAAGCAGAATAAATGCAGTGGAAATGAGAGCGTTAAGGAGTATGATGGGTGTGAAATTGAGTGACAGGATAAGGAACAGCGTGATAAGGGAATGTTGTGATGTGAAAGAAGATGTAGTTACAGGAATAGAAAAGGGTATGTTAAGATGGTTCGGTCATGTGGAGAGGATGAATGAAAGCAGGTTGACTAAGCAGATATACAAGGAGAGTGTGGAGGGAAAGGTCGGAGTGGGAAGACCTAGACGAACGTATCTTGATCAAATTAAGGACGTCCTGGTAAAGGGTCAGGTCAAAAGTACCCGAAACCGCCGAGCTTGTATGAAGAGAGTTATGAATGTGGACGAAGCGAAAGAAGTATGCAGAGATCGTGGCAAGTGGAAAGAGGTAGTCTCTGCCTACCCCTCCGGGAAAGAGGCGTGATTTTATGTATGTATGTATGTAAAATATTGTTTCATACGATGCCGTGTGGTTCCCGGCATTTTCATAGAATAGTTTAACTCCACTCCACACGATGTCGTAAAAGACGACTAGAGGAATAGACTGTAGCTTTTACCGATCCAGTAAGGGTTAGGTTTCCCTGCAAAAGTTGTGGAGGTCAGAAGGCAGTCAATTTGTATGCCTTCTTCTAATGATTGTCCGAATCTACTATCTTTATATTTTTTTCTGTCAATCGCTAACCTTTCATTTTATCCATCGAAAACCCGTTCATCGCAAATAAAACATATCTAAATGTAAAAATCTAAATGTAATGACAATATTCAAACACATTACTTAGTTACTTGAAAGCGTATTAACATTCACACATATAGAATCGTGTTTGTTCGAAACTTGAAAGGGAATGCATTTATTGCATAGCGCGGTGTCTGGAGTGCCCACTACTGCATTTTAGTACTGGGGCACCAGAACGTTTGTCACTGGCCAGTAATTAATTCTCTGTAATTTTAAGAGACTACGGTCTTTTTGCGGGATTTTAAAGTCTAACACTGGCTTTATGAACTATTCTGATCATGCTGTTCTAAGTACAAATAATAAAAAAAAAGTTTGAATTTAGATTCAAGATGGAGTTTTCATAAGTGTATATTTTTTTTGTTACTCGATTAAGGAACCGATTAAATAAATGATTTTTTTTAATCTTTATAATGATGAGAAAAAGAATGACAATCAAAAAAAATGTACTGTTTTAATACTTTTCTCCAAGTTAAAAATAAATAACTACATTACAAATACGACGTCAAAGCCACCCAAGTTTTATTACCATAATGTTAATACGAAAAGACCATCTCTTTTCCATGAATGATGTAAAAGGCGACTATGGGATAGGCCTAAAAACTTGGGATTCTGTCACTGTTAGAATCTTAATTCTATTATTAAGCCATACAGGCAAACGTAGCCTATCAGACTTTTGGCTCTGTGTACCCCGCAAGTGATATAGACGTGACTATGTGTACGTGTGTGGGTAAATAGATCGCTATGTAAGTAACTTTAAAGAGGCTTTATAAAATATGCATGTTTTTGTTCCATCGTTAACCCTTATTGAAAAGAGTTCCCCTTCACGGTGCAAGGGTATCGGGTTTAATCAAAATATTGACTAGGGATCACAACTTCATGTAAATTTATGCAAACAGGAGCACGGCTAAGCAATCTTCTTAATGAAAACCGCTGAATTATAACAGCGTGGCTGGTTTGAATTTGTTTTGTTTTTTTTTTTTTTGTTAATTTGATGTCCGTCAAAAATTCGGGAAATTAGAATTGACATTTTAATTTTTTTTTGTCATCCTTTCGAATACGAACGAAGAAAATTTTACAGCCGCGTGATATTTAAAAAATATAAGAGTGAATTTTCATACAGCTAGAAATAAATGATCATAATATAATCACGTATTTGCCGTGTGGTTTCCGGCACCAATACAAAAAGAATAAGACCACTCCATCTCTTTCCCATGGATGACGTAAAAGGCGACTGAGGGATAGGTTTACAAACTTGGGATTCTTTTTTAGGCGATGGGATAGCAACCTGTCACTATTTGAATCTCAATTCTATCATTAAGCCAAATAGCTGAACGTGGCCATTCAGTCTTTTCAAGTCTGTTGACTCTGTCTACCCCACAAGGGATATAGACGTGACCATATTTATGTATGTATGTAATCACGTATCGGAAGCCTTCAAATTACAGGGTAACTAACACAGTTTCAATTCCCCAAATTTAGTCACTAATGATTAAATAATTATAGCCAACACTTGACACCATTTCAACAATCCATAGTTCAGTCATACCGCTCCTTATTTTGTACATTTAAACACTATATTATTTGAAGCAATATCAATCATACTTTTTACGCCCAAAAGGTTTAGAAAAAAAAAGAAATTGAAAAGGCGGGACGCGTCGACAAGTTTTTTCAGGCATTGATATAGAAGCGTACAGCCATAAATCAAACTAATCTATGTTGCATTATTATTAAACCACAGAGTAAAAAGCACATGCGATAGAAACATTCCAAAATGAATCTTACGCTGTGGGGCAGATAGTTTAATATTGATTGATTAAATGTACAGTACTAGATGAAACTGAAAGTGACCAAGTGTTTTTCTTCTCTTGAAGAACTTTTACTCGGAAGGTAAAAAATTGTATTTTGCTATTTTGAATTTCATGTTTTCTTCACTGTGGTAAGCGTAGATAATTTCTGTATTTCCGAAAGAAGACTATACTTAACGGTCGAAATTCAATAGGTACACAAATCTCTTTCTTGAAGGGGTAGAAAGAGGCCATCTCCTCGCGTTGGTCTCGGTTTCGTTCATACCTCTCTGGAGAGGAGTTTGGGGTTAGCCGTTGACCGTGATTCTGGTTTGATGAAGTCAGGTTTTTAAACGAAGTCACACCGTCTGACCTTCGCATCTTTGCAGGAGCACCTAACCAATATTGGATCATGGTTACCCTAACACGTTTCAGTTGCCTGAATTCACAGGTGTCTTGATGTTTTTTCTCACCTTAAATAATCAATTAACAAAAAAATTTGTAACTAACTCTTTCGCTTTATCCATTATTCAATTTACTAATTCATTATTAGAAAAATGTTTACCTACACATAAATATGAAATGTCATTAAGTCAGTTGCATTTTGTTCATATGTATTGCAATACACTACACTAATAGGTATAATTAAATCTGACATATTTTTTTTTATTTTAGATATCAGCTTAAATTAGGAAAGAAAATCTAAAGAAAATTTTAACTTAAACTGGCTAAAGTGGATCAGAAACTGTAGCCAACTATCAGACTAATCACTAGCGACACCTACACTAAACTATACCGACGCGGAAGGGGTAAAAATCCCCTCCAAGGAGGTTATATCACACAAATTAATCAGATTCCCACTTCTACACTGTAAATTTGAACCTTATAGTTTCATTGTTAAAGTTGATTTTTAATCAGAACTTTTTCATTGGATAACCATTGGAGTGCTATGTCCGTAATTCAATTATTACGCGCGGACGCTTCGAACTAACGACCTTTTGGATGTAGGCTATTATTTCAACTAATACTAACATTCAGTTCAAAATTCGCGGAACGATCGTATAGATTTTTATGGGCAAAATTATTTAAATTTGGAAAAAATCTCTTACAGGGTAGACAGATCCAATAAACTTAATTTTTAAAACTGAAAGGCCATGTTGAGCTGTATGACTTGATGTTGGAATTGAGATTAAAATAATAACAGGTTGCTGTTGCCCGTCGCCCAAAAGAAGAACCCCAAGTTTATTAGCCTAATCCTCGATTGACTTTTATGATCTGCACGGGTAAGAGGCAAATATTAATAGTAATAATTCAAAAGAGATTTTCTGAAAGTGAATGTAAAAAATATCAATTTGTTATTTTTCTTTTTGGACACAACTTGTCACTTTACCTACTGAATTCCATCCAACTTAACATTGCATGGTGAATAAAGGTCTGTCTACCCCTTTAGTCATAAGTATTTCTCTTGCTAATCGCACAGTCTTCGTTTAAACCAAATGTAATAACCCACAAAATCACCACACGTATTTCACAAAATTCACTCAAGTGTCAGTTAAAAATGTATGTTATAAATGCGTTCTGGACAGACGTAGATATTTCAGTAATAAAACTATTAAAACCCCTCTCACGTCCCAGACAATCTTTTAATCTAGAAGCAGAGGTGAACTTTTCATATTTTTGAAGTATTTTTGCGGTTCTCCGCTGTATTGTGTATTTTGTATGATGATTTTATACTTTATATGTCATGTCATGTGTCTCTGGGTTTTAGAAGAGATGTTTAAGATCGTTTCATCTTTACTTGGGTGCATGGAATATTTAAAAGAGTTATATAGGAATGTAACATAAAAATAATGTTTAAAGCACCTGATTTAATAATGAGGGGCTCCAAAAAGTGTTTTTTTAAGCATGTAGGTAATTCCTTGCGGTTTGAATGAAGTTTTAAAACAGCTGAAACGATAAAAGAGATGTTTAGAGTTTCACCTCCCCAATTTCGATTGAACCAACTCTGGTTATAAACAATTAAAAAAATGACCGGACTCAATGAAATATTTTTTTATTGGTGTTTATCAAAACATAATGATAGTAAAATTGGTTTAGCCAAATGTTATACTTTTACTGAATACTTATATTTATAGCGCCATTTTGAAAGTATCTTCTTTTAGGAGTCTAATTCTTCAAGCACAACTTTTTAAGAACAAAAACTAAAGATTCGTTTTATTGTTCTGAAAATAGGGTTCAAATTCCCTTGTGGGTATTTAACATGAGAAGAGCTCTTGTTAACACAAATCGGTACCCATTTCTGAAGGCTTAGGGCCTCCAACCTCTTATTGTTATGGTAATAAAATGCTATAACTCTATTTTATAGCTCGGCTTTGGTACTATCCGATGTTAGCGGTAAATCATTTTCTCGTTATGGACCGTTCTTGTGAAACATAACAGTAAAAAATTAATCGATTTTGAAATATTAATGAAAATTGAATACTTACTTATAAATGAAAATTTTAAAATTTTATCGTCTTTGATAAGTTATTAAAGATGGCATGATTAAAACTGTATAACTAACGTTTTTTAATTTACATTGTCTAAAATCAATTTAATGATTAAAGCAATTTAAAATTAAGTAGTGTCTATTAAAAAGAGAATGCTTTTTTATACCAGGCAACATAATTTTTGAATTACTTTAAAAAAGTTATATTAATCTGTGGCTGATGCAGTTTCATCCATGTGAATACCTACTATATAATACATATCTGTGATAATGAACGAAAGCCAAGTCAACACAACATGTTACAAAAGTGTTGTCTAATAAACTAACGCCATCTTTTTATTTTTTGGCGCCAACTGTTTAACCGACGCGGCTGTCAGCGCATGCGTACTATTTCGAGGCCACGGTCATGAATACACAGATAGTTAGTACGCACACTAGCGCCAACGGCGGCCAATGGCATACACGTTGCCTGTCACATTCAATTGTCAATAATGCAAAATACGACGTGAATATTTGTGTTTGTTTATAATTACTGCACGGATCCACGTTTAAATGTAAGTAGTTACATTAATTAATACTGTTCTTTGTTGGATATGAGATGTGATCTGTTACTTTTGTTGGACGATGCCGCCTGAATAATATAACCTACCAGTTTTGACGTGCATGTGTGTGTGTGATATTGTAATGTAGGTTAGAGCTGTGTTTGTTATCAATAATTTAATTTCTGTGACTGTGAATAAGATTTTTAATTTAATTTATTGCTTTCTTTATCATTTACATTTCTGTAAATTTCTGTAACAAACCTTTTTAACAAATTACCTATTATTGATATCCATTTTCAAATTTTTTATTGTAATATTGATTTTTTTTAGATTATCTTATCACTGTAGATATTATTGTCAATGATTTTTATCAAAATGATTTAACTTAAAATTACGTCAAGTGTTCTCTTTTTTTTAATCATTGAAATTTTAACAAAAAATATGTGTAATCTGTCGAGTAGGTTAGCAGTACCTACAACAAAATAATATTATTTATAATTAATTTTGTTTTTTTTTTATATTTCAGTTCCAAGATGAATATCAAGGCAGCTTTGGCCGTTGGTATGGTCTTTGTTGGATGTTGTTCCAACGTAGTGTTCCTGGAATTAGTCGTAAAAGAGGACCCAGGAGCCGGGAACCTTGCCACGTTCCTGCAGTTCCTTTTCATAGCAACTATAGGATTCTGCACAGTCGGCAAATTTGGCACAGCCAAAAGAAACATACCCTTCAAGCAATACCTCATTTTAGTCGGCTTTTTCTGGACTAGCAGTGTTGCCAACAACTATGCATTTGATTTCAATATATCTATGCCACTCCACATGATATTCAGAGCCGGGTCACTTATGGCCAACATGGCCATGGGAGTGTGGATCCTTAAGAAGAAATACTCATTCTTAAAATACTTGTCGATCTTCATGATATCAGCCGGTACTGCCATTTGCACGATACAGTCAAGTGGTGATGTCAAAGCACCGAGAGAAACTCACGAGGACGCCGAAGAAGAGGAAAGACTCAAGTTCATCGATTGGTTGTGGTGGTGTCTGGGCATAGCTATATTGACATTCGCTCTATTCGTGTCGGCTAGAATGGGAATTTTCCAAGAATCCCTCTATGCTAAACACGGGAAACATCCTTGGGAGGCGTTATATTACACTCATTTATTACCGTTGGTATTTTGGCTCCCCACGGCGTCGAATTTAGTAGGTCACGTTAAGTTGGCGACCGAAACTCCGATGGTTGAATTTGTAGGCTTTATTTTACCTAGACAAGTGTTGTGGTTAATATTGTACGTGTTGACTCAAGGTTTGTGTATAAGTGCAGTGTATGTTTTAACTACTGAGAGCGCGTCTTTGACTGTCACTCTGACAGTGACTTTGAGAAAATTCGTGTCATTATTATTTTCCATAGTGTACTTTAGGAACCCGTTCACAGTAGGACATTGGGTTGGCACATTTTTAGTGTTTTTAGGTACAATGATATTTACTGAATTGTTGCAGAAATGCGTAGGGTTGTTCTTGCCTGCGAAGGATGACAAGAAAAAGAAATAATACGGTTTGTGTACTAGCTCAATTTTGTTTAAAATTTAGATATAATGACCGATAGTTGAATACACTATATAACTCAGTCACGTAAATATATATGATGCTTAGTAACGAATTGTATTATAATATTTATATTATATTTGAAATAGTCCAGTGAATATAATTTAATATTTTTTTTAAATCAAATAGAATCAGAATCAAAAGGCTAGTGATAATGTACATGTCCAATAGGTACGTAAACCATAATCTTGTCTATGATATTAAATAACAGAGAGATAATTTTTTTTTTCTATTATGATAATTGTTAAAGATTTTGAAGAGTACAAAAATAAAGCAGTTTATTTTTCCTATACCATATCATATTGTCATGCTACAATTTGCAACTTTACTGCTAATTTGTAATGACGATAATTTTAAATTATCTTCATAATGACTGAGACTTATCTTGTCGATTCAATGTCTCAAGATTTAATTGTGTGGAGGCCAAAGGGTACTATTTTAAATCATTTTGTAACCTGTCATAAATCATAAACACATAGCCATAATGATGGAAGTCAACCTTTAACCTAATGATAAAAATAGGTTCATGTAACTACAAAGCATGTAACTACGAAGCATGTAAATGAAAAAAGGAAATTTAATGAAAAAAAATATTCATAATTTAATCAATAGACATGCCACACTATTTATTAGTTTCGCATTAAACATATTTTTTGTAGTTACGAGTAAGTCACGCAAAGTATGAGATTTTTAATGATAATTTTTTTATGTCCTCGCGCTATTTTTAACACCGACAAGTGATCAATATTATGAACAAATCTAATAAATGACTAATATATTTAATTTTGTGTGTTTCATTAATTGATTCGTCTATGGCTTATTTTAAATTTAAACAAGAACCCTTTTTTGCAACGCAAGATTAAACTGTAGCGGAAAAACAAAACACAGAAAAAAAAATCTGATTCCCATATCATAATAAAAAAAATCGCCTTTTAAGACATCCATGGGGAAAAGATGGTCCTAGCCCTATCATCTCTGCCGGGAACCACACGTTATTATATAGGGAACCATACGAACAATGCTGGATTCAACAAATTATTATTATAATTAAAAAACAATTAAATAGCATTATAATTTTGTATAGCTAAAATTGGGACAAAAAAACATTTCCCGTAAAAACACGTGTATAAGAAAAACAAAATCGTGGGAATAAGCCAATTATTATTAAAATATATGACAGTAACTTATTTTTAATGTGAATAAACATTTTCAAAGGCTAGACCGTCTGGTCTAGCTTTTGAAAGTATTTATTCACGTTAATAGGATCGGGCACAAATATAAAAATCTACAATGACTCTCAGTATTTTTATAAAGTGATCTATAATCGTATCGCGTCATACTTGATAACAGTTCTAGAAATAATCTCTTCACATACATAGGTTTTTGTTAATTGTGTTAAGGAATGATGCGGATTTACACAATAATGTAATTTGGTGCTTCAAATGTAGGTTTTATCCATACTAATGCTATAAAGGAAATGATTTGTATTTTTGTTTTTAACGAATAAACACATAAAATACTAGACTGATTTTGACGAAATTTGGCACAGGGATAGAAAAAATAGATAGATTTTTTTCTTGTAGTTCCTACCGCAGCAAAGCCCCGTGCAGAAGGTAGTTTAAAAAAATAATATCTTAGAGTATTTATTTAAAAATATTTAAGAATAATACATACATACATATGATCACGTCTATATCCCTTGCGGGGTAGACAGAGCCAACAGTTTTGTAAAGACTAATAGGCCACGTTCAGCTGTTTGGCTTTAAGATAGAATTGAGATTCAAATAGTGACAGGTTGCTAGCCCATCGCCTAAAAGAAGAATCCCAAGTTTATAAGCCTACCCCTTAGTCGCCTTTTACGACATCCATGGGAAAGAGATGGAGTGGTCCTATTCTTTTTTCTATTTGTGCCGGGACCACACGGCAAGAATAATATACAGTTAAATTTGAATCTCAATTCCATCATAAAGCCATACATGGCGTTTCAGCCTTTTCGTGACTGTTGGCTTCGTCTACCCCGCAAGGGATATAGATGTGAACAAATGTATGTATACAATTGAAACTACTTTACAAGTTTCGCAATAAAATGTGCAATATCCTCTATTTTTAATTTACAACAAGCAATATTAAATGTTAAAAAATAACTATTTCTTAAATTTTCTTTTATATAACTTATATGATTTTTTTTTAAGTAAAATAAATCAAATTTCAAGATTTCAAATAAATATTGTAAAAAGCTTATAAATGAGTTACGTAAACGACAGTTCATAATAATACCATTAGACAATATATTATTTAATTCTTTCAATTAAATTATATATTGTTAAATGTATGTATATATATTAAATCGTTATCCTTTTTCGAAAAATATTTTTGTTATTTCACAATACTTCTACTATCATAATTAAAATAACTACCAAACGTTATAAAAATGGCCTTGTATTAAATACAGTGACTCTTCAATAAAATTGGTCTCGTCATAGCTAATGTGACTTGCTATCGAAAATGTTGTCACTGATTCTTATTTGTATTACGATAAGAAACGATTTTAAATATCTAATTTCATTTTTAACAAAGGAAGCTTGCCACATTTTTTTTACAGGCCAGAAATACACTCCGTATTTAAAATATAGGGAATAGATTTAAATTGCGGACGATTTTCGGCGAAAAATTCGCTCCGTGCACTGGTCATCCATGTAAACGATACGACCACTCCAAATCTTTTACACGCGGCTTTTATTTTTCATATATACATACATATAGTCACGTCTATATCCCTTACGGGGTAGACAGAGCCAATAGTCCCGAAAAGACTGAATGGCCACGTTCAGCTGCTCGGCTTAATGATGGAATTGAGATCCAAATAGTGACAGGTTGCTAGCCCATCGCCTAAAAAAAGAATCACAAGTATGTAAGCCTATCTCTTAGTCGCCTTTTACGACATCCATGGGAAAGAAATGGAGTGGTCCTATTCTTTTTTGTATTGGTGCCTGGAACCACACGGCATTAATGGTTTAGTTTCATTACGCTTTCCTGAGAATACTAGTACTTATGTAAGATAGGCTTACATAAGTACTTGTGATTCTTTTTTTAGGCGATGGGCTAGCAACCTGTCACTATTTGGATCTCAATTCCATCATTAAGCCGAGCAGCTGAACGTGGCTTATCAGTATATTCAAGACTATTGGCTCTGTCTACCCCGCAAGGATATCGACGTGACTATATGTATGTATGTATGTTATCTCCATCTCCCGGCCATTAACAGTAAGCGGTGTCCCGCGCCGGGTTACTTCAACATTTTTCAGCGCCTTTCGTTTTTTCTACAGCAAAAATACTAGATAGCAGCTAAAAATTTGTCTCACACGTTATCCGTTAGCTGCGATTGGCCAAAATTAGTGGCCATCGGACCAAGAGCTTTCCTTGCCGAAATTGCAACACCGTTCTCAAATACAAACTTATTTCAAACCCGCAATGAAACGGAACAAGCGAAAATCGACCTAAAAATCAGAGCAATAAATGTTAAGTAAATTTTGGGCATGTACCGCTCAAATTTGGGGTGCCTTTAAGCAGACGCCATCGGAATTTCAACAAGTTGGTCGGTCTGCTTGTACGATTGTACAGTTTAGTGTCTTGTTTTTAAAGCAACAAAGGCTGTTATTGCTTGTGATCAGTTCAACCCTTGCAGTGCGGACATTCTTGACGAATGTTGCCAAAACTGGGCAGTTTTCACCTCGTTTGCACCATCTTTTATTGTTTTATTTACGATTACGCTTCGCACGGCGCCTGCAGGTAACAGATGAGATTTTTAATTAGTTTGCTGACACCCGTGAAGGAACGGGCATAGAAAGAACGAAACAATACTACAAAATAGTATTTTTTTCTTCATAATTTTTGGGTACAATGTATTGACGTCATGTCACTTAAATATTATTATATCTACTACCGGTTTCTATTAGCACATGTGCAGAAGTAGCGGCGCAACAAACTACGCTGCAGCGTTTTCACTGGACATCAATTTACAAATATAGATCTCTTAAGTCTTAATCGTGGACGAGTGTACATTGTCTGCATAAAAAATATTGTGAATAAGTATAAAATTACATACATACATAATGTATGTAATTTTATATAAATTATATCATTAAGCCAAATAGCAGAACGTGGCCTATCAGTCTTTTCAAGACTGTTGGCTCTACCCCACAAGGGATAAAGACGTTATTATATATATGTATGTATGTAACATTTCTTTTTTGGCTCAGTCGGTAAAAACCACGGCAAAACGGCTAAATTAATCACAATTGCTCAAATTATTTTGGTCGAATGTGGTCGCACGTGATTGGACGTTTTAATATTTAAATCAAGTCCGATTTATTAAATAAAATAAAGGGAATTAGGTCGAATACACCTTAATTACTAAAATGGGTACAATTTTAACAAATTCTATATTCATTTATTCAAAACTTTAATAAGGTTTAAAGCTAGAGGTAAACTTAATGATTATTAAAGTGATGATTTTCACATTTAACCTAAAAATACCAAAAAAATTAATACTAAGAAATTTGAGAGTGTAATAATTTTAAGTAAAATAGAGTACCAAGGGACTGAGCTCTCTAGAGACGTGTAGTTCTTGATATTTGAATGGCACCGTATCTGTTACAAGTGGATGTCGTAAAAGGCGACTTAGGGAACAGGCACATTCATCTAGGGCAGTTTCTTCCATGAATCCAATATAGGTTTATGTTCCTCTACAAAAGTTGCAGAAGTCAGATGGGAGTAGTTTTTTGTAATAAACCTGACTTACCTAAAGGATCATGATCAAATCAGCTGAATGTGGCCTATCAGTCTTTCCAAGACTGTTAACTCTGTCTTCCCCGCAAGGAATATAGACGTGATTATATGTATGTATGATCAAATGCACATCGTGAGCTACAATGATGTGAAAACAGGTGATAGAAGAATAATGTTAATGTTTCTGTTATTTTAATTACATGCTATTTATATGGCAGAATTGGCTGTGCGATTTTTAATATTATTAACTACTTTCTTCTGGCTTTCTCCCGGTTACATCATCACCGCTCTGAAGAGGAACCCAGAGTTCCTACGCCCTTGATCATGACTCCTGGATTGGGTGATTCAGGTTTTTACACAAAGCTATTCCCATCTGACCTGCAAGGCAGGGGAACCAAAACCAATATTGGATCATGCTTACACATTCAATTGCCTGAATGTGCAGGTTCCCTCACTATGTTTTCCCTCACCGGATTCTCTACAGCACGTCATACCTTTAAGACATTTTTATCAACATCTGCATCAAATCAACATAGCTAACATAAGACAAATTTTCAGATGGCGAGCCTATCAAACTGCATAATGTTTTACCTCACCAGATTCTCTACATCACGTCATACCTTTGAGACTTTTTATTAACATAGCTAACATAAGACATATTTTCAGATGGCGAGCCTATCAAACTGCCTGAAAACTTGGAGAGCCTGCCCAGAGCTGAACACTTCGCGGCGCAGAGGCATCGCTGGAATACCAATGAGGTCAGTGTGTACTCCAACACCTTGGTTACGAGGTTGTGTGATAGAATTTCACAGAGAAACACAAATAAGTTATATATATATAGTTCAAAATATTTTAATTTTGTAGTGGTTAATTGAATGACAAAATTATATATCATCGTAATCGGTCCAGTAGTTTTTGCGTGGAAGAGTAAAAAAACTGACATCCTGACGTACTCACAAACTTGCCAATAAATGGTTCGCCGTCAAAAAAGTGAATTATTTTGACGGCGAACCATTTATTGGCAAAAAAAAAATATATTTGTAGAGCCAAGCCAGAATTTAATGAGTAGCTGTGATACCTTACGTTCAGAGTTGGGTTATTCGGAAAACAATTTCAAGTTTTCGACAGACGAACATCATGGACAGTTAGCTGTGAAGGAGGAATATGAGCACTTTTGTTGTATATTTATAATTAAATTTTTTACTAGCTGTGCCCGCGACTTTGTCCGCGTGGAATAGTTATTTTGGGCATCATTGAAGCCCTCAAGGATGAATAATTTTCCCCAATTTTTTTCACATTCTGTATTATTTCTTCGCTCCTTATAGCCGCAGCGTGATGTTGTATACTCTAAAGCCTTCCTCGATAAATGATATATTCAACCCAAAAAGAATTTTTCAATTCGAACCAGTAGTTCCTTGAGATTAGCGCGTTCAAACAAACTCTTCAGCTTTATAATATTAGTATAGATTAAAAATAATGAGACATAAACTGCTACCAAAAACATATCAAAAAAGAAAGTATAAGTAATAAGTTTAAACAATTGTTTTGTCCAAGACTTCACTCCCGTGAGAATATTCAGAAATAAAAAGGAGTAAAAAGTCACCAATAAATTGCTCCTCTAGTTTAGTCGTCAAAACACAGATCAGAGACTTACGCATTTACAATATTAGTACAATATTAGTTAATAAACTATGGACTAAAGTTAAATCTCACGTGTCTAGTCTATTCCATATACCAGTAACTTTAACTAAGCTATAGCTAAGTTACCTGTCCTAACTTAGATAATGAGCGAGTTAATCCGGTTTCCTAATTAGCAGGGTTAAGTGGTGGGTTAACTCCAAGTTTATAGTTAAACATTTGGATTAAGTTAACCCGTGAAAACTTTTGGGTCGATTGAAATATTTTGTAGCAGTATAATTTATGAAAACTTGTTTAAGATCTTCATCTCTTAAAGGGTAGACAGAGCCAATAATTGCAAGACTCTGTAATGCTTGAGGCTTCTTGGTTTGGATAATAAATAAAAGAAATAAATATATACGGGACAAATTACACTGATTGAGTTAGCCTCGAAGTAAGTTCGAGACTTGTGTAACGAGATACTAACTCAACGATACTATATTTTATAATAAATACTTATATAGATAAACATCCAAGATTGGCCTGGGCAATCAGAAAAAGTTCTTTTCTCATCATGCCCTGACCGGGATTCGAACCCGGGACCTCCGATGTCACAGACAAGCGTTACCGCTTACTACCGCTGCGCTACAGAGGCCGTCAAAGTATAAGTCAGATTTTACGCAAAATGACTTCGATCTGATCTCTGCAATCTTTGCAACTTGACCACGTCCAGTTGACTGAATGTGCTGGTTCCCTCACGATGTTTTTCCTCGCCGTAAGAGCATATGGTTATTAATCTAACTAACTAACTAACGAGTCATTGCTTTAAATAAGTCCATGTTAAGATTTGAACCTGTGCATTATTTTTTTTTATTCGGCCACCTTAACCGCTACACCACACCCGGCAATAAATTTTTAGAAACAATTACACTGAATGGACTCATATTTTCACAAATACATCGGTATCCTTGAGATAATCTGACATTTATGTAGATAGCTTCCATGAGAAAAACATCGTTTTTCACCGTAACTCTTATCAGTGCCATTTCTCATTCGACGTATCTTTGGTAGCATTCTTCAATATCTGTCAATACCAGTCTATGATAGGTAGGTTGAAATGCATTCTGCAAAAACAAGTCAAAATGGTATATTGGTTCCGTGTTATTTTATTGAAAGAATTAATGGATTTTTTCCATGGATTGTTTTTGAATCAAGGATCCTGGTTTTGGTGAGTCGGGTTTTTACACGAAGCGCCTCCTATTTGACCTCCGCAACCTTTGTAAGAGCAACCTAACTCGTATTGGATCGATCATGGTTACACATCCAGTTGCTTGAATGTGCAAGTTTCCTCAGGATGTTTTCCCTCACCGTAAGAGCACCGTTTAGTATTCAAACTAATGTACATAACTTCGAAAATAGTCATAAGTACATGACCAAGTTGGGATTCGAACCTGTCACGCGCATTTTTAACCGGACACCTTACCGATTCGCCCACCGACGCTGTTTGCTACACTACAAGTAATCGATCTTTAAAAGCAATAAAAGCATTCGCAGGCGCATCTCTAATTTCCCCAAAGTATAGTTAAATTTTCGTTGACTTTTTAACGGTTGTGTCCTATTTACCGGCACCAATACAAAAAAGAATAGGACCACTCCATCTCTTTCCCATGGACGTCGTGAAAGGCGACTAAGGGATAGGCTTACAAACTTGGGATTCTTTTTTACACGATCGGTTAGCAACCTGTCACTATTTGAATCTCAATTCTATCAATAAGCCAAATAGCTGAATGTGGCCATTCAGTCTTTTCAAGACTGTTGGCTCTGTCTACCCTGCAAGGGATATAGACGTGACCATATGTATGCATGTATGTATGTAAACATACACAATTAATAGCCTACCCGAGGGCAGAATAGGGTGTAGTAGTATGTAAGATATTTAGAGGATTCAAAGGATACATTAGGATACAACTAAATAATTAATGAATTAGGAGTACTAGCATTTGTAAAACTAGGATAGGGCCAGCCTCGTCTAACTTTCAAGGACCAAATTTCGAATGTCTTACAAAAGGGAGACGTTAGGAGTACCCGTAATCGTCGAATATGCATGAAAAGAGTTATGAATGTGGAATGTTTTTTTTTTGTTTATTAATATTATAGAAAGAAAGATTTTTTCCATTCATCGATACAGTGACTTGAAACTAATTCAAGTCGCAGAATTTACTTGAAGTAACTTAAGAAATAAGTTGTACCAGAAATTCAAAAGCTCTTTAAATCTTCATAAAGAATTCTCTTTCAGTATTGCGTAAATATTATCGCAATAACTCAAAGAAATTTTGTATACCTACCTAATACATAAAAGCGCCTTAAAATAGTGTGCTTTCTCGCCTTGAAAGACATTAAGTCGAGTAATGCCATTAATTTTCACATAAATTTCGCCGTTAAGCCGTTTTTTGGTCGTAAAACACGATTTTTATTTACATGTTTCGACTCTTATTTACATGCCGTGTGGTTTCCGGCACTTAAGAAAAAGACCACCGTATCTCTTTCCCATAGATGACGTAAAAGGCGACTAAGCGATTGGCTAAACTTGGGATTCTTCTTCTAGACGATGGGCTAGCAACCTGTCACTATTTAAATATTAATTTCCCTTATTAAGCCTATAAGCTAAAAGTGGTCTTCAAGTCTTTTTTTTAAGACTATTGGCTCTGTCTACCCCCCGTAATAGATATAGACGTGATTACATGAACCTAGCTAAACTAGCTATAGATGAATCCCGAAATCAATAGGACTGGAAAGAATCCAAAAGTAATTTCTCCGTAGTGCGGACCAGTCTACGTTAGCTTAAATAAAAATCAACTACTGGTTGGTATTGAAACGAAGATAAATCGCCAGAGTCAATCGAGTCATCAATTCACAAAACGCACCCAAAGCGCGATTTACAAATGCAAATAAATAAACAGCGCCATCTTTTATCATAAAAATTAAACGCCAAGGGGATGACGTTGTTTACATAATAACCTATAACCCTTCACCTTTGTGCTTAACCATATCAACAATAAACCTATAAATTTTGAATCATAATTCATGGCTATTGATGGCCAATCGTAAAATTTGCATACATACACAGAATGTAGAGGTGGGAATACACGCCTATATAACACGTAAAGCAGGGTTCATATCGCCTATTCTCCGGGAGTTCTGTTATCTTGGATAATAAAATGATGATTTAAAATGTAGATGTAGAGAATCTCTTCCAGTGAACCTTTGGGTGGAAGTAAACCAAACAGGACATTGGCGTTGGCGCAGAGCAAGATAAATAAATGATTAAACATTATACAATGCAAAGAGAATATAAGTAACGTCTATATCCCTTGCGGGGTAGATATAGGCATTAGTCTAGTCCCGGCGGCAACAGCTACTGAGCTTATAAATAGATCGTGAATCCACTTAACACACCCAAGAAACAAAAACAACATTGTAATAAATTACTTTTCTACACGTCCTACGCCCCACTAACCCACTCCTGCCGTGTCACATTTGAATTGAAAGTTTGTTTTAACTATTTGAATGACATATTATGAAAATGGACATGTTATATTTTTAAAAGCTACCTTAATTTTATGTTAAGTTACATATTTAAGTACTATCTTAAGTTTTTTCCTGTTTGTTCAGCTGGTTGACTGGTAGAGAATGCCAATGCTAATGACAAAAGGCGGACTTAATGCCAAACGGCATTAAGTCCGCCTTTTGTACATTTTTTGTTTTGTGCAATTAAGGTATTAAATAAATAAATCATCGCTTTTTCTCTCACTGTCGTGTGGTTCTCGTTACCAATACAAAAAAGAATAGGACCACTCCATCTCTTTCCCATGGATGTCGTAAAAGGCGACTAAGGGATAGGCTTACAAACTTGGGTTTTTTTTTATAGGCGATTGGCTAGCAACCTGTCAATATTTAAATCTCAATTCTTTCATCTGCCGTGTGGTTCCCGGCACCAATACAAAAAAGAATAGGACCACTCCATCTCTTTCCCATGGATGTCGTAAAAGGCGACTAAGGGATAGGCTTACAAACTTGGGATTATTTTATAGGCGATCGGCTAGCAACCTGTCACTGTTTGAATCTCAATTCTATCACTAAACCAAACAGCTGAACGTGGCCTATCAGTCTTTTCAAGACTGTTGGCTCTACCCCACAAGGGATATAGACGTGACTGTATGTATGTAAGTCTATCGCATCAACATATCTATGGTCGTCATCGCGTGTACCGCGGCTCGCGATATTCCAAGCACTATGTGTTCCGATAGTTTATATATTATTGCTGTATGTATGTTGTATGAGATCCATGGGGATATATGTTAACACGCTCGTAAAAGCATTTCACTATTTCTTACAATTTTATTGGGTTCGTATCGCGGACTTGTTTCAACACGAAATGCAGTGTCGTGTTGCTATGTTTTGTTACGATCAAATGTCCTGGCAAACGTTGTTTTGCCATATAAATAATTTTTAAGTTATTTCTAGTTAAGAAAAAGGTTAAGGGTGGACAACCCTTATCACTAAGGGGTATGAAAAATGTTGTTGGCCGATTCTAAGACTCGGTCAAGCCGTTTCGGAGGAGGACGGGAACGAACATTGTGACACGAGTATTTTATATATAAGATTCAAATTTAAAATTCAAAAGAAATAATTCATTATTATGGGACATTTATAACATCACTAAAAAATGTCATATCTCTTGATTTCGCAACATTGGTTGACGTTATTATAAATTACCTAAAACTGAGTTTACTGCCGCCTCCATAGCGTCAGTGCAGATGAAGCGGTAACAAACTGCACTGCAGCATTTTATTCAATTAAGAGATTGAGAGAGAGCAATTACGAGGACATTGATAGGATATTGTTGGCTTGGAAAAAAAGGGTATAAATAATAATTTCCAGTTCAAAACCAACCCTTCATGAGATAAAACATTCGTTCTACCTTCGATGTTCTTTACGAAGTAAAGAGATTTTAAGTACATAGAGGAAAATCATGAAACAAGCATGTATTGTGTTCACTTCATTAGGCACGCAATGTGCGCCGTGAACCGTGTAGTACATTATGTGTTGAAGATTAGGGCAGCTACAAATTTACGACTAATTTAACTAAAACAGTTTTATGAGAGAAAAAACAGTTTGATTTTACGGTGAGGGAACACTTCGTGAGGAAACCTGCACATTCAGGCAACTGGATGTGTAACCATGATCGATCCAATACGGGTTAGGTTCTCCTGCAATGGTTGCGGAGGTCAGATGGGAGTTGCTTCGTGTAAAAACTTGACTCACCCAATCTGGGATCCATGGTCAAATGCTCATCTCCAGGTTGGTGAGGATGCAATTGGGACTAAAAGCCGAGAGTAAGAAGAGTTTGATAAAGAAAAAAATAATATTGGATATCTTAAAACTTTCAAATATTCGCGTTGTATGATTAGTATGTTCGTGTTAAAACTTGTTCGCATTTGGGATAAAATAAGATTTTATTTACCAAAACATGTGTAATTTCCAAAAATTTAAATTATTTTTATACATACATACATATGGTCACGTCTATATCCCTTGTGGGGTAGACAGAGCTAACGGTCTTGAAAAGACTGATAGGACATATTTGGTTTAATGATAGAATTATTTTTATTCCAGCTCAATTTTCCTGAAATAATAATATATTTAATTGAAAAACCTCTACGTAAATCTGGAACAAGAAACTAAGAATATGTTTTTGTATTTTCTACTTTGAAACAGCACAACGATGACACTACTAGGAATATAAATCATAACTTTTGACACACTGAAGGACTTTGAATCCTAATGCTTCAGCAGAATATAAACTTTTGCTTAGATACAATATTTAGAATACATTACTCAACGTGCCAGATGGTTTTTGTCCGTACATAAATGTATTTTTAATGCATACATACATACCCTTATCCCTGTTTCACACAGGCGTAGGCAGAGACTAAGGATTTCCGCTTGCTTTGATCTCAACAGACTTCTTTTGCTTCCTCCACACAGATGAACTTTCGTGCTAACTTGTCTTATCAAAAATAGAGCTATTGATTCAAAAATCAGTCACAACATGTCTTTAAAAATAAAAAAAATTCTTCCCGGCCTCAGGTTTAAAAGTTATCCAAAGACAGAAACTTAAAACATACAGCGATAAGAGGCTTTCGTATAAAATATCCTCATTGAAATCAGCCTCCAGTAACCGTAAAAACGGTTTCCTCGAATATACGGTTATCTCGCGAGCTTACAAATGAATGGATCGTCTCAGCCAGTGCTGGTAACGGCTTTTTGAAATTTATGTCATGGAATCTATGGTTTTAATAAAATGTAACAAGTATTGATACTCCTTTTACTACGAAGACTCGGTTTCATGGATTTTGTTCTCATATGTAGGCCTCTTTCTTTACTTTTATTGAAAAAAATTTGCTTGTAATTTTATTTTTTTAGTATAACCTACCTTCTAAGGTCGCTCTGATGTTGGTTTGACTATAATTCAATTAATGTAAGTTACGTTTGAATTAAAAAAAGGTTATTAAATTCAGAATTGAGCTGCAATATGAAAAAGGGTTTGTAAAGTGCTGTGTGGTTCTCGACTCTTTGGAATATGATCACTCCATATCTTTCCCGTGAATATTGTAAAAGGCGACAAAGGGTAATAAACTTGATATTCTCCTTTTAGGCGATGGGCTAGCAACCTGTCACTATTTGAATCTCAATTCCATCATTAAGTTGTACAGCTAAACGTTAAAAAAGCATACGTACCACTTCTTTTGTATTTATTTATTTAAACTTTATGCACGCGTGCGCAACATTAATGGTGGACTTAATGTATTCTCTTGTCCACATTTCTATTCTAAGTTTGGATAGTTGTGAAGTTGACGTTGTAGAAGAAAATGTTGCAGTGCAGTTTGTTACCGCTTCTTCTGCACTGACGCCTTGGAAGCGGCAGTAAACTTAGTTTTAAGTAATTTATTTGACGTCAACCAATGTTGTGAAACCAAAAGATTTGACAATTATTAAGTGATATGAAGTATCCTATAATAATGAATAAAAAATTTGAATTTGAATTTAAATGCCACAAGGCATTCTCTGCCAGTCGTACCTTTGGACCAAACTGAGATGGATGTACGGGTGGTGCGATAACTGAGAAAGAAATATAAATAGTTAATACATTACTTACTTATTAGTATTACATTTTTCCAATTACCATTGGTACTATTGTAAGTTCTTGTAACTGCATTATCACGATAGGCTTATAAATAAATACATTTTGACAGTATCCGGCTGTAACCGGTTGGCGTGTCAGCGGCCATTACAGGGGGAAAATGGCGGATTTGTTTTCGCGCCGAAAGTAAATTAATTGATCCACCGCACGCTACATTAAGTGTTATCCTAGTTTTTTTTTTTTTGCGATGCTATACATATGTTTGTGTTATACATACATACATAAAATCACGCCTCTTTCCCGGAGGGGTAGGCAGAGACTACCTCTTTATGTTTGTGTTACGCGACATATAAACAAACTAGAGGCCGCCCGCGACTTGTCCGCATGGAAACCCTATCAATCCCGCGGGAACGCTGGGATAAAAATTAGCCGATATGTTATTCTGGGTCTTCAGCTACCTACATACCAAAATTCATCGTAATCGGTTCAGTAGTTTTTGCGTGAAAGAGTAACAAACATCCATACAAACTTTCGCCTTTATAATAGTAGTAGGATAAACATATGTACATAAAATCACACATCTCTTCGTTTGTTTGGTTTACGCAATATGAACTCATAAATAAACAGAAAGAGCCACTGAAAACGACGATAAATATCCCTTGCGGGGTAGACTGATGATTTAATGATGGAATTGAGATTCAAATAGTGACAATTTGCTAGCTGATCGCCTACAAGAGTAATCCCAAATGTATTATATCATATGCCGATTCCCTAGAGGCCTTTTACGAAGTTCATGGGAAAGCTGCTTACTGATTTTTTTTAAGTTTATTTTTAAAACACAAATAGGAGTATTTTTGAATGTCAGCGTGAGACGAGTTAAAGACACGCTGTCTTATATGACATAAAATGTATAATACGTGCTAGTTTTATTTGTTAATTTTTTTAATCCTTACTCAAGACCATAAAGCTTTAAAATACAATGAATAGAATAGAATAGATTTATTTCAAAATTGGATACGAGGTATCACACACGAGGAACACGCAGATATGAGTGAGAGTGATTTTGAACCTGGAACTTCAAATCACAAGACGCCTCTCGAATTTGTGACCTTACGAATCGACCTTTTGCAAAAAAAAAAAATAAAGGGCCGAAAGGGAAAAGAGACGTTCTATGTACTTTTTATTGTACACGCCTCATTAGCTTCCCCGCCTTCGCCTTTTTGTCAAAGGACACATGGTCACATTGAGAAATGAAGTCTAAAATCAAAACAGCAAGATCGAAATTGCATTGGCGCTGTCTGCACTAACGTACTAGTCATGGTAAAATATATTTTAAAGCTGAATGTCTAAGGTCGAGATTGCATTGTGTTAGACCAAATTGGGGCGCAATTTTCGAATGTTTCTAGAGTTTTTGTTCAAGTAACGTTTAGTGAATTGTCGTATTGAGTTTTTAAATTGAAACTGGTGACTGTTTTCAGGAAATATTGGTGGTATTCCGCCCTGTTACATTGTTATAAAGTATGTTAAGTATGCAATTTGGTAAGGATTTACCTACCATACAAGTTAATTTTATTTTTAAATGCACCGAATTATTTTTAAATTAGTTTCTGAACGAGCAAAGGAATTCTTGTCTATGACCGATCATAAAAATTTAAGCTTGTGGTTATAACCTTAAATTTTAAGGGTAATTGTAAAATCATTTTGGAAATGTTTGCGACCGCACATATAGGTTTTTGTAAACGTTGAAGTTTAAGAACATACTACGACAAATGACTGTCCGTTCCTTATTATTGACTAGCTTTTCCCTGCGATCTCGCCTGCGCGAATTTAGGGCCACCCACAATCTCAATCCTTATATCCATTGCGGGGTAGATAGAGCCAAGCTTGTAAAGACTAGCGTATTGCGTAGCGCGCTACAAATTTGCTACGAAACGGCGTAGCATTAATGCTACGACAATGAACGGCGTAGCACTCCATACATTTTAGCCCAAAGTTCTTTAGCATGTTCTACGATGTTATGTTGTCGTATGAATATTCAACGTCAAATTATTAATTTATTTAAAATTTATTATACAAAATATAAATTTATAGCACAATAGGCGGACTGAACTCTAGAAGTCAATCATTAATTTATTTTATTTAAAACTAGAAATAAAAATGGCGGACTTAAAGTCTAGGGCGGTGTCACATTTACTTCTAAGAGAAATTACGGCGAATTTAACGGTTTCGGCTGTGATTGGGATCAAGCTTAGTATATATACATACGAATTATATAAATATAAAAAAAATATGATATATCAATTATGTCTTCTCTAGAGAGGACAAAACAGATATAAAAAAATATACCTACAATAAAAATTGTTCCCAGTTAACTTGGTATTGAAATTTGCGAATACCCTCAAAAACATATACCAGCTCAGACATGTAAAGACATGTCACAGATATGCCTTAATCAAGTGACATAATAGCAATGCACATAAACCGACCAATTAGGAAATATAGGTCATCAGATTAGCGGGGCGCGGCGGGCCCAAACGTATGAGTTTTGTTAATGTGCGCCCCGCAGGCGATTCCGCTTTGAACCCGGGGCGCACTGAGGCTTAAACTGATATTAAATACTAGCTGTGCCCGCGACTGCGTCCGCGTGGAAAAGTTAATTTAGGCATCATTGAAGCCCTCAAGGATGAATAATTTTCCCCGTTTTTTTTAAACATTTTACATTATAACTTTGCTCCTTATAGTTGCAGCGTGATGTTAAACTAAACAGCTGAATGTTGCCTATCAGTCTTTTCAAGACTGTTGGCTCTGTCTACCCCGCAACGGATATAGACGTGAAGTACGGACGCTGTGGACTGGAAAAATTGGAAATAAAAGTGTCGGAATGCGGACGTGTTAAAAGTACCTAAAATAAAATTTATTAAAACATTTGTTGTAACCCAGACCTTACTCAAAGTAATATGAAAGAAGTCTGAGAAGCGTTTATATAATCTTTATTATTACTTACGGTGTAACAGACGAAATCGGAATGGATAACTTTGATTTCCCCGCGATAATGACGAAATTATGTTGATTTTTCGGGCCAGTTTTGGGCAATTCAGACTGATAGAGAATTGTTAAATTACTGGTTAGTGGAGTTATAAATTGAGAATTCGCTGTTTGTGGAAATTTATGTTATTCAAGTTTATTTGCACGCTTTTGGTGGCGTGTAGTTCCCGGCACCAAAAAAAAAAGAATAAGACCACTCCATCTCGTTCCCATGGATGTCGTAAAAGGCGACTAAGGGATAGGCTTATAAAATTGGGATTCTTCCTTTGGGCGATGGGCTAGCAACCTGTCACTATTTGAATCTCAATTCTATCATTAAGCCAAACAGCTAAACGTGGCCTATCAGTATTTTCAAGACTGTTGGCTCTGTCTACCCCGCAAGGGATATAGACGTGATTAGGTGTATGTATTTTTTGACAGAAAAGGTTTAGGAATTTGGATGAGGCAAATAAAGTGTATTTATGTTTACATTTGTAACATTATGCAATAAATGACGCATCTACCTACCTCCCTGAATGAATGAAAACCAGTCCTAAAAGGGTGAAGGTACTTCACGCAAACAATTGGACCACGTAAAGAAACTCGTCCCGTGCCTTATGTATACATACAAACAGTAACATCTTTATCCCTCGCAGGGTAGACAGAGCCAATAATCTTAAAAAGACTGATAGGCCATGTTCGGCTGTTTCGCTTAATGATAGAATTCAGATTCAAATAGTGGCAGGTTGCTAGACCATCGCCTAAGAAGAATCCCAAGTATATAAGACTATCCCTTAGTCACCTTTTACGACATCCATGGGAAATAGATGGAGTGGTCCTGTTGTTTTTTTTATTGGTGCCGGCAACCACACGGCGGAGGCCTGGTCTCTGAATTCATTGATTTTGATTTCTTTAAGGTTTACGAAAAAGACAAGGAATAACTCAAACCGCCGAGCTTGCATGAAGAGAGTTATGAATGTGGATGAAGCGAAGGAAGTATGTAGAGATCGTGACAAGAAGAAATATGTTGTCTCTGCCTACCTCTCCGGGAAAGAGGCGTGATTTTATTTATCTATGTATGTAATAACTCAAACTTATTATTACTCGTTTATTTTTCGCAAAAGCCTAAAAAACTTTGCAAACTACACACTATTAGTATAATGATACACCATAATATATATAAACATAAATAATCCACAAACAGTAGCAAAAACCTTTGCAAAGGTCACCTAACATATTTTTTGTGGATACGGGTCGCAGAAGGCAATATGTTTGATGCTTTCAATCCGGCCGGCTACAGGATATGGGGTGTATGAATAATGTAAACAAAAGTAAACAACGTAAACAAAGGTAAACTAAACGAAGGTACGGGGGTAAACAAAAGAGGTAACGTCGCGCCTTACAACGTAAAGGGACATTTATTGAATGACAAGTCGTGTTAAGGAAAGCAAGTTTGGTACGTTTTTCTTTTTAGCCGATTTTAGACATTTTTCCATCTCAATTCTATCATCAAGCCAAAAAGCTGAGCGTGGCCTATCAGTCTTTTCAAGACTGTTGGCTCTCTCTACCCCGCAAGGGATATAGACGTGATTATATGTATGTATTGAAGTTATACCTACCTACCTACCTTCTAGTAAAAATAGTCCTGAATATCGGAAAGATAGTACATATTACGAATATGTATAATGATTTCTCTGAAACTGCTGGTTCGATTTATATTGAGCTTTTAAGTATTTTATTGCACTTATCTTTATTCATTAAATGATGCATTAAATGTGCCGTGTGATTCCCGGTACTAAAGAATTGGCCATCTCTTTTCTACGGATGTCGTAAAGGGAGACTATGGGATAGGCTTATAAACTTGGGATTCCTCTTGTAGACGATGGGCTAGCACTGTCACTATTCGAATCTCTATTAAGTCACTAAGCCAATCAGCTGAACGTGGCCTATTAGTCTTTTCAAGCCTGTTCGCTCTGTCTACCCCGCAAAGGAATGAGACGTGACAATATGTATGTTAATGATTTATTAATGCGTTGTTTTATCAACGAATAATGCTATTCAGTTAACATTTTCATGTAACAACAATAATTTAGTAATTAACTTAATGTCACATTGCGATCGTATTAATTAGCAAGCTGAAGATTAATATTTGCGTGTTAAGCAAAAATTATAAATACTGATGAAGTTCATGGAAAAATGTTTCTTAAACAAAGTAACATTCATTAAGTTAAGTATGTAGTTTTTTTTACATATCTACATATTATCAAGTCTATATCCCTTGCGGGGTAGACAGAGCCTACAGTTATGAAAAGAGTGAAAGACCACACTCAGCTGTTTGGCTTGATGAAAGAAGATACATATAGTGATAGAATGCTAGCCTGTCGCCTAAAAGAAGAATCCTAAGTTTATAAGCCTATCCCTTAGTCGCGAGGTGGAGTGGTCCTATTCTTTTTTCTATTGGTGAAGGGAACCTCACGACACTCGGTGGATAGTAAGGAATTTTTAACGAAATATTAAGAACTACTAGGTCGAATTGAAAAATTCATTTTGTGTTGAATATACCATTTTTCGAGGAAGGCTTAAGGCTGTATAACATCACGCTTCAACTATAAGGGGTGAAGAAATAATGGAAAATGTGAAAAAGAAACGGGTAAAATTATTCACCCTTGAGGGCTTCGATTCTTCGGCTAATGATGCCCAAAATAACTATTCCACGCGGACGGAGTCGCGGGCAGAGCTAGTCAACAATAACTAACTTAAATCACGTTAAAACCGAAATAACTTGAAACCACTGAAGTTAAAATTAAATGTAAAATTCCTGGTTCGTATCGTTAACAAGTCAATTAATACTGCCGGGCGGTTGAATACGCGGTGTAAATACATACATTGACTCGTATAAATACTGTTAGTGTACGTATGTATGTTGCGAGCCGGCAATGTAATCGTTCGTAACAGATTGCGTTGTGGTAACTTTTGATTTCGATTTCTGATCTTTCATTTTGGAAGGGGATTTATGTATTTAAAAACTTTATTGCACAAAACAAAAATGTACAAAAGGAGGACTTTAATGCCGTTTTGCATTCTCTACCAGTCAACCAGCTGACCGAACAGAAAAAACTTTAAGTTGGTGGTGCGATAAAGTGCATGCATAGGTACTGAAAAATACATATATAAGGAAAAAAAATGCATTAATGCACAATAGAGACATAATATACATACATACATATAATCACGTCTATGTCCCTTGCGGGGTAGACAGAGCCAACAGTCATGAAAAGACTGATAGGCCACGTTAAGCTATTTGGTTTTATGATGGAATTGAGATTAAAATAGTGACAGGTTGCTAGCCCATCGCCTAAAAGAAGAATCCCAAGTTTATAAGCCTATCCCTTAGTCGCCTTTTATAACATCCATGGGAACGAGATGGAGTGGTCCTATTCTTTTTTTATTGGTGCCGGGAAACACACACACATAATATACATTATATATACATATACACACATAAAATATCAAATTAGAACGACCCATTATTGATCTGCCGAAGAAAGAACCCATTCACAGCATGTTTGAACGCATATTTGAACTTTTAACGAAAAAGTTTAAATACTTGAAGTAATATCAAACGTGTTGACCTTACCCAGACCGCTCACACCCGATTTCCCAAACATTTCCGGGCCCAAAACTCAAACCCTACCCAGCACACCTGTTCGCTAGTGGATAAATAATGCACGGTCGCTTGCCGTCCCTTCAATGTTTGCTCCAGATCATAATATAATAGTTACTTTATATCTGAAACCTGTTATTGCTCGGGTCGATTGACCCCCTCCGTTCTGAGAGTGTGTTGGTTTACTCTTTGTACATACATACATACGCCAATAGTCCCGAAAAGACTGAATGGCCACATTCAGCTGCTCGGCTTAATAATGGAATGGAGATCCAAATAGTGACAGGTTGCTAGCCCATCGCCTAAAAAAAGAATCACAAGTATGTAAGCCTATCCCTTAGTCGCCTTTTGCGACATCCATGGGAAAGAAATGGAGTGGTCCTATTCTTTTTTGTATTGGTGCCGGGAACCACACGGCACTGCCGGGAACCACACGGCACTTAATATAATAGTTACTTTATATCTGAAACCTGTTATTGCTCGGGTCGATTTACCCCCTCCGTTCTGAGAGTGCGTTTGTTTACTGTTTGTATTTAGATTAACAGTTAAATACTCGTAAACACTGCAGGATAACCTCTTTTATGTGATTCGTGAAGGAAATGCTGCAGTGCAGTTTGTTACCATTTCTTCTGCTAGCTTCGGAAGCGGCGGTAAACTTAGTTTGAAATAATTTTTGACGTCAACCGATGTTGTGAAACCAAAAGTTATAACAATTATTAAGTGATATGAAGTATCCTATAATAATGATTTTTTTTTATTTTGAGCTTGAAAAGTGTGCACTGTTTATTACTGAATTACGTAACAGTAAAATTATAATATAATTAGCTTACGAATGATAAAATTTATATAATAATTTTTTCACCTCCTTTTCTATTACATAGTTTTTATAAGTATAAGGTCAAAGACGATAACAATAATTTTTGTTCGATACTGAAAATTATAAAACACGGTAAAAAGGAACATACATACATACAATCACATATATATCCCGTGTGGGGTAGACAGAGACGATAATATTGAAAAGTTTGATAGGCCTCGTTCAGCTGCTTGACTTAATGACAGAATTGTGAATCAACGACAATGACAGGTTGCAAGCCCATCGCATAAAAGAAGAATCCCAAGTTTGTAAGCCTAAAGAGAAAATCTACGTTAATACTCGTAAGTGAAAAAGCTCTATTCAGGGCAATAAAATGCAAGCGTGCGGTTAAAATTCATAAGGAAGTTAGAATTGAATTCGAGAAACTAATAGACGCAAGAAAAGCAGATCATATTTTTTGTTTCTTCACAAAATTGCATGTTTGGAAAACGGCGTAACCCACGAAATGTGAATTCCCAAATAACAGTGTTTAATACCGTTATTATTATAACAAGCCCCGAAGTAGTGTTGGCGCACGTTGGTCTACTATCGATAGTTGGGCAACAGTATCGATAGTGTCGATATTATCTATCGTATCTATAAATAAATAAATATATACGGGACAAATTACACAGTTTGAGTTAGCCTCGAAGTAAGTTCGAAACTTGTGTTACGAGATACCAACTCAACGATACTATATTTTAGAATTTATAAATACTTATATAGATAAACATTCAAGACCCAGGCCAATCAGAGAAAGTTCGTTTCTCATCATGCCCTGGTCGGGATTCAAACCCTATATTCTATAGCATCGTTATCTTAAATTATATTGACACGAAGAAATAGAGTCCAATGACAGTCGATACTGTTAATCGTTGGCTATCAATTATAACCGTACTCTCATTAGTATCTTTAACAAATAGTTTATCTATCGTTAGTATCGAGATGATAGTATGTGCGTCAGTGGTTGAATCGGTAAGGAGCCCGGTTAAAATGCGTGTGGCGCAAAACGGCACAGGTTCGAATCTAACCCCAAACATGTACTAATGACTATTTTCTAAGTCATGTACATTTGTTTGAATACTAATCGGTGCTCTTGCGTTGAAGGAAAACCTGCACATTCAAAGCAAATTGATGTGTAACCATGATCGATTCAATATGGGTTAGGTACTGCAAAGGTTGCGGATGTCAGACGGGAGTCGATTTGTGTAAAAACCTGACTCACCCTATCTAGGATCCAAGGTCAAATGCATCACTCTAGAGTGGTGAGGATTGGTCTAATCTGAGCTATCGATTATGACAGATTTCCGATATAAACTATCGATAATCAAACTATCGAACGTTCAACAACACTACCCCAAAGAATGCATGAGTGCCTTTAGTTTCGTTTGTTCGGTACGCCTAACTCATTATTAATATCAAGGAATTTGCATATAATAAGAGGTTTGGTAGCCGAAACGGCCCGGTATTCGCATTTATGAGTTACTAAGGTTTGCGCGGCCGTATGCCTAATTGTGCATTATATCTTGTTTAATTGGTCGTTTAAAGCGACTCAATTAAGGCCGAATGCTAAGGTGCTCTCTGAGTTTGAATTATTAATGCCTTTTGACTATTATTAAGGTGGTTCTACATACAGTCAACATAGATTTTCTTATAATTTTAAATATTCAAGTATCCGACCAAAATGTATTTTCATCGAATCGATGATATATAAAAGTTCAGTCACCTTCTTCCTCATTCAACTTTCAATCATAGCGAAGAAAAAGATGTGCTCAGCTAATAGCAGCAAAGAGTCTAAATAGCGATTACAAAGATTTCACGGATTAGAGCATAAATACAACCTCCGTTTCAACATCGTCTGTCGCGCGGTTCCCCAGGCATAGCACCTAGCCTGGCGGAAGATCTTCCCTTTGGTGGCGGTCGAGCCGAATCATTGTTCCCGCTAAATGTAAATGCAAATGTAAAAATAAAACCGTTTTCAAGTGATAGTTTGACTCATGTTTTTTTTTTTGTTATAATTGAGTATTCATTTTTTCTAAAATTCGTAACAGCTAACTCGACTAAAGTAACATGGCTTTTGTGGCTAATTTTAATTAACAAATTAAGATGAATTCCAGAATAAAATGTCTGTTTTCTGATAAAAGTTAATATAATTTGATTGTTACTATTTGGTTATAATTGGTATTTCTTTTCTAAAACTAATAACCGTTTGCTTAATTTAAATAATATGGCTCTTGTTATCAATTTAGATTAACAAATAACGATTAATAAAGACATAATTATAGATCAATTAAGTTCATGAAACAATACATTTTCCCTACAGCCTCAGATACCATCTAAAAATATCGGAAACTATCTCTCGTTTACGAAGCGGCACTAAAACTCGATTAGGCGGCGTCTTTGATCGCGCGTGATTAAGTATCATTTGATGGTGCTCCAGCCTCGTTCTGATGACAATGGTCTGGCTAGTACGCTAGCCAAGGTCTTTAGTCTTTGTTCGGGAAATTTCGAGAATTTCTCTTTAAAAGTACCTACATAAATACATAGATATGGTCACGTCTATATCCCATGTGGGGTAGACAGAGCCAATAGTATTGAAAAGACTGATAGGCCACGCTCAGCTATTTGGTTTAATGATAGAATTGAGATTCAAATAGTGACAGGTTGCTAGCCCATCGCCTAAAAAAAGGATCTCAAGTTTGTAAACCTATCCCTTAGTCGCCTTTTACGACATCCATGGGAAAGAGATGGAATGGCCTATTCTTTTTTGAACTGCCGCCGGGAACCACACGGCACTTAAAAAATTTTCGCCGACTCTTTAAAAGGGCGAAAATTATGATTGAAGATGTATGTATGGGTCAATGATGGGATTGAAACTCAAATATTGACAGGTTGCTAGCCTATCGCCTACAAGAAGAATCCGAAGTTTATTAGACATTCCTTTAGTCGCCTTTTACAACATCCATGGAGAAGAGCTTCTCTAGTGGCTACTTGCTGGATTTCGTGCCTATAGCTAAACCCACTTTAAATTCTTTTTGTGTTGAATAGACCATTTATCGAGGAAGGCTTAAGACTTTATAACATCACGCTGCAACTATTAAGATCGAAGAAATAATGGAAAATGTGAAAAAAAGACGGGGAGAATTATTCATCCTTGAGGGTATCATTGATGCTCCAAATAACTATTAAACGCGGACGAAGTCGCGGGCACAGCTAGTTAGAGATATTTCCCAAACAAATATATTAAGTTTATAAGATTGATAGCACTTAGTTCTAATGAGAAGTTGGCAAACAATACCACAGCTATGAACGGTCCCTTTCAAACTTAACAAGTTTCGAACAAGAGCGAAAGAGATAGAGAACAAGTTGGCAACTTGAGATCGAGTTCGTAAGTTGGAAGATTTTATCGGCGACGTCAAGTTGTTTTAACTTAATAGTAAAGGCCTTTGTACTATGGTGATTTTTTCTTTATTTTGGTTTGGTTATGGTTTGTTCCGCCGCTTCTTCTACACATGCGCTTTGGAAGCGGTAGTAGTTATAATTAGATTTAAGTTAAGTGACGTCAATAAGTGATACCTTGTATTCAATTTTGAAAACAAATCTATTCTATACTATTTAATTTATTTTTGTATATTCTATACTCAACATTTATACATACACGCCCTTATCTGTTACGGGATAGACGGAGCTAATAGTCAGAAAAATCAAAGGCCATGTTCAGCATGGCTTGGCTTGAATGATAGAATTGGGACTGAAATTTTTATCATATCTAAGTAAGTTGTTCTCTTTGCGTCGATAAATTTATGTTATTATTCTTATATAATTAATAATAAGTAGATTTTCTGAGTTGAAATCTCTCTGAATAGTATGACCATAGGAAAAATTTTCAAAAAACTATCGCTGTCCCGTTACACGTCTTAATAAAAAATGAAAGCCGTGTGGTTCCCGGCACTAATACAAAAAAGAATAGGACCATCTCTTTCGCATGGATGTCGTAAAAGGCGACTAAGGGATGATAGGCTTACAAACTTGGGATTCTTTTTTTAGGCGATCGGCTAGCATCCTGTCACTATTTGAAATTCAATTTTATAATTAAGCCAAGTAGCTGAACGTGGCCATTCAGTCTTTTCAAGACTCTTGGCTCTGTCGACCCCCCAAGGGATATAGACGTCACCCACCATATTATTATGTATGTATGTATAAAAAGTAAAACAGCGATAGTTTTTACGCGATACGGCTTCGCGCGTGCCGTGCTTCAGGGGCTGGTATAGACTAGGAAGATAGTTACATAATCAAATCAATCGGTCATTTCAAGCAAAATGATATAAAACTGTTTTTAGGTTAGGTTTTCCTTAATAAAACCCGACTGGCAATAGTCTAGGCTTGGGCCGCGATGTCTCGGCACATCGGCGTATCGATATAGGGTTGACAAATTAGATTTAAAATAGAGATGGAGAAATGTAGATAACTTTTTAGGTTAACAATTCATTAAGTTTACATTTTATGGAGAAACTACAGAAAAGTACAGAACATTGTATAATAAAAGCAATAAAAGAAAACGTATTTTTTTTTTCAATATAGGAACTGTTTGGTTTATAATTATTTCCTTGATTACTTCTAATTTTGATATCGATCACATCACCCTCAACAACATATGTTGTTTTTATTTTTATCAACGGAGCGGTTTATTTACAAATATATTTATATTGTTAAATGATATTTATGTTTTTAACTTCAAAGTTTTAATAAATAGGACATTATAATATATTATTGAAATAACTCCAAAAATAATTCATACTCCATTTGACAAACAGGATCTTGACAGATAATAAACTTATTATTTAAGTATCAAAATTTAAAACATTTTCATCTAGTCAAAAGTTTCAATAAAATTATTGCCATACGTTTTCATCAATAAAAAAATGCCTCGCTTATTTTATCGATATATTACATCGACGTGTGCCCATCACTAGTGCACCAATTCCCCTAATGCCGCCGTCGCAGCCTCTTCACTGTGGCTGACATCGCAACTGTTTTATTTTATTTCAAGTTAATCTTATACAAATTGATTAAAGTGATCTAGTGTTTCTGAAAAAAAAAGAATAGGACCACTCCATCTCTTTCCCATGGATGTTGTGAAAGGCGACTAAGGGATAGGCTTATAAACTTGGGATTCTACTTTTAGGCGATAGGCTAGCACTGTCACTACTGTCACTATTTGAATCTCAATTCTATCGTTAAGCCAAGCAGTTGAAGTGACCTTAACGTATTTTGATGACTGTTGGCTCTACCTACCCCGCAAAGGATATATACATGATTTTATGTCATGTTTTGTTATTTCTAACGTGGCATATGTTTATAAAGAAATTGTTCTTCATATTACGGCCTCTGTGGAGCAGCGGTAGTACGCTTGTCTGTGACACCGGAGGTCCCGGGTTCGAATCCCGGTCAGGGCATGACGAGAAAAGCTTTCCTTCTGATAGGCCCAGGTCTAGGATGTTTATCTATGTAAGTATTTATTATAAAATATAGAATCGTTGACTAAGTATCTCGTAACACAAGTCTCGAACTTAATTCGAGGTTAACTCAATCTGTGTAATTTGTCCCGTATATATTTATTTTATTTATAGGTATATATTAACACATGTATATCCCGTTTATACCTATTAATATGTTTCACCAGCTGTTTATCCGTTTGTAATTCTTATCGGGCTAAAGGAAAATAGGAACAATGCCATTACTTACATCTGTTGGTTTTGTTACTACGCCAAGTGAGAAATAAATTACTATGTTTGTACCAATTTCAGCTTGCTTTCTCCATAACTATGATATCTCTCTCTCTCTAGCATGTTAATTTTCACTTAAACACTGCTCAGCTGATAGTTATTATAAATATTAAATAAATAAATATATACGGGACAAATTACAAAAATTCAGTTAGCCTCGAAGTGAGTTCGAGACTTGTGTTACGAGATACTAACTCAACGATACTATATTTTATAATAAATACTTATATAAGTAGATAAACATCCAAGACCCAAACCAATCAGAAAAAGTTCTTTCCTCATCATGCCCTGACCGGGATTTGAACCCGGGACCTCCGATGTCACAGACAAGCGTACTACCGCTGCGCCACAAGGCCGTCGATTATATGATTGAATGAATGAATTTATAAGAACCTAACCCATATTAGAACGATCATGGTCACACATCTAGTTGCCTGGATGCGCAGGTTTCCTCACGATGTTTTACCTCACCGTACATGGTTTAGGACAAACCGTCGGTAACAAGAGACTAGCACAAAGCTATCCGTATAAGTCCTGCTACAGGTTGTCGTAAAAGGCGACTAAGGGATAGGCTTACAAACTTGGGATTCTTTTTTAGCCGATGGGCTAGCAACCTGTCGCTATTTGAATCTCAATTCTATCATTAAGCCAAATAGCTGAACGTGGCCATTCAGTTATTTCAAGACTGTTGGCTCTGTCTACCCCGCAAGGGATATAGACGTGACCATATGTATGTACAGTTGGTTCTCCACATCAAAAGTACTACAAAGAATGAATTCAAGATTAAACCCGCCCATAAATAGAGCGATATCATCCGATCCATTGATCAAGTGACGTCACAGGCCGAGTTAGCAATGTTATGAATCACGGCGGTCCCATTTGGACGTACATTTATCACGTTGGCGAGCAAAAACAGCGCTTCGGCTCGTGTGACAGGCGGCAGCGGGAGCGGGCGGGAGGTAATCTACCCCCCTACCTCTTGATTTCCATTTATTTCATACTAGAGGCCGCCCGCGACTTCGTCCGCGTGAAATCAAACCCGCGGGAGCTCCGGGATAAAAAGTAGCCTATATGTTATTTTGGGTCTTCAGCTACTGACATACCAAATTTCATCGTAATCGGTTCAGTAGTTTTTGCGTGAAAGTGTAACAAACATCCATACTGACAAAATCACGAAATTTCGCATACCTATATAATATTAGTAGGATTTATTTCGATATAGAACATAGATACATAGATGTTAACACTGAATTCAGTTTTATCGAGGCTGTAAGAGGTAAACCATCCATTACAGTCTGGAAAAGACTATCCTATCCTATCCCTTGATTGACTTTTACAACCTGCACGGGAGGTATATTATGAAGGGATATGCTTTTAAACTTAGGATTGTTTTTTAGGCGATGGGCTAGCAACTTGTCACTATTTGAATTTCAATTCTATCATCAAGCCAAACAGCTGAACGTGGCCTATCAGTCTTTTTAAGACTGTTGGCTCTGTTGACCCTGTAAGGGATATAGACGTGATTATATGTATGTTGTAACATCATTGACAATTAGCATCGCCTAATCTAATCTACCCCCATTTAATTACTTGATTTCTATTTATTTCTATAGTACATACATACATATAATCTCAATTTTATCCTTACGGCGTAGTCAAAGCCAACAGTCTCGAAAAGACTGAAAGCCGCGTTCACCTGAATGACTTAGTGATAAAAGTTTGTATCAGGATGATAAATAATAAATGTAACATCATTTCTGACATAGCATATATTTTATAATATCTACATTCTTCAGAATAAGCACATCCACATTTATCTACAGAAGTGCAGGAAATAAGGAACCTGCTTGTATTATGTTTTTTTAAACCACTATAAGAACTATTGTGTCTGTCCGAATCAGGATAGGAACAAAAACCCGATAGGATTAAGATGTAAGAGATAGCGAGTCAAGTTGGATTATATAAGTTGAATAAATAAATATATTTACGACAAATGTATGGGTAATAGATATTAATAGATTTTAAGAGCGTTCGCGGTTGAATCTCTAAGGTCTCGAAGGTCAAAATGCGTGACACGCATAAAAGGCACATGTTTTAATCCCACCTTGGCCATGAACAAATGAATATTTTCAAGGTTAGTTTCATTAATGTAAATGCTAGCCGATGCTCTTACGGTGAGGGAAAACATTGTGAGGAAACCTGCACATTCAGGCAACTAGATGTGTAACGATGATCGATCCAATACGGTTTAGGTAGTCGATTCGTGTAAAAACCTGACTCACCCAATACAGGATCCATGGTCAAAGGCAAATCCCGGGCTCCTCTACAGAGTGGCGAGGATGCAACCGGAACTAAAATATAATTTTAAATATTGGGGTTCTGATCAAAACCAACAAACCGATAAGGTCGACACTACACAAAAAGTTACTTTTTTCAACTTTAAAGTAAATTTTTTTAACACACTCTCGTTTATGACAGGGGTTAAAGAGCACCTCTAGTTGATGTTAATACCACGGGTTGATTAGCAACATTATGCATCAACGTAACCCCATTCACTCGCACATCTATCACGCTCGGAGCAAAAACATTGTAGATATGTGTGTGTGACAGGAGACAGCGGTTTCTTACACACACACATAAAAAATCACATCTTTCTTACCCAACAGTTCCTATAAGACTAAAAGGCCACGTTCTGCTGCATGGCTTTATAATGAGAATCAAATAGTGAAAAGTCGCTAGCTTATCGCCTAAAAGAAGAATCCCAGATACATTAGTGACAGGAAACAGCGATTTTTTTTATATATTTATATTAAAACATATATAGACAAAATTGCGCTTCATTCCGGAGCAGTAGGCAGAGACCACATACTTAAACTTATCACTATCCCTGTATACAATTTTTGGCTTTATCCACATCAATATCTTTCTTCAATCAAGTTCATCGGTATAGGGTACTCTTAAAGTCTTAGATTTGATCAAGTTACGTTCATCTTTGCCTTTTTCTTTAAACGTTCCCATGTATAAATAAATAAATATATACGCGACAAATTACACAGATCGAGTTAGCCTTGAAACATCCAAGATCCAGGCCAATTAGAAAAAGTTAGTTCCATATCATGCCCTGGCCGGAATTCGAATCCGGGACCTCCGCTGTTACAGACAAGTTACCGCTGCGCCACAGAGGCCGTCTGTCTTTTAAATTGCTATAATTCATCCTCTCAACATAACCACTACTTTTAACCATACCATACTACAATAAACACAAAATTAACTATCATGCAAAGACAGTCAACAAACGCTAAACTGCATCAGTTAATAATATGTCTATTAACTGGAGCGTTCCTTTGTATATGAAAACAAAAACACTTTCACTAAACAAGCGAACGTTATAGCACAGATTATGATTCCAATTTTCCAGACAACAGAGTACTGAAGATTGCAAAACCCAGCGTTCCACGCTCTGTGCTCGAGACAAAACCGTAGGGTGTAGGGAGCTTGTATTGCATTAATATGACAAGCGCAATACCTGAACGTTTCGTATATATTATGCCTTGTTTACATGACATTATCAATTCTTTTACTAAGCCTTTAACTTGGTATTTGACTAAATTAATCATCTTAATCAATTGAAGGTTTACTTAATTGTTTTTGACAAGTTGGATGCTAATACTTTATATCTACCAGTGAAAGAAATGGTTTATTTTTACCAGAAGGTTATGAACTTTTGCTGAATGCAAATGAAGTATTTAATTGTTATAAAAAAGAAAATTATAAACACTTCATATTTTAGTACCATATGCATTGTACAATAAAACATTTGTATACCAATTGCAATAAAAAATGCAGAAAAAATTATTATTTCAATAATTTTAATCATAATTTTCGCAACTATTTAATTAAAGCAAGTATATTTTTTTAAGTTACGAAGTGTTTAGTTACTAACGTCGTGTAAACTCGGCATTATACGAACTACAAGTGCAGCTGTGTGCAACATTCGCGACGGGTCATGTTCTGTACAACGAGTCTTAAGTAGGGAACGTTCTCCGTTTTAATATAAGTTCATATGTTTAATAATTAAATTTCGTAAACCTAATTTGAAGTCTGTGCTTTGCCGTGGTTACCGTATTATCTTTACATTTAATTAAATTTTGTATTCTACTGACAAAATCCATTTTGTTTATAAGTGAAATTGAAAATTTCGTCAATCCATTTGGCAATATTTCACCTACTTTTGACTTTAATTTTTTTAAATAGCCGAGTTTTCAGTGGTAGCTTTTTAAATTTTATTTTTACATACGTATCTATTAACACTATCTCTAAGTTTTCAATGTCACTAACAAAGTGGATCTTGATATTTAGAGATCACGTTTCTATATATCAAGATATTATTGAGGTCACGTTTCTATGCAGAGGACTGTATAGAAATTATTAAAAATTAATACTTTATTTAAAAATACAGCGGTCTAATACAATAAAATAAAAAATATATATTTCATAACATTCACAAAAACACTCTCGCTTTCCCGCTTTCACTTTTCAATGTGTCCTCAACCTAATTGCCACAAAAACACTTCCCCGCTAACTGCAGCCGGTCAGCGTGTTATGTTTCCTCTATGTATTCTGTTGGCCTAGTGCAAAAAAGTTTCTGGATAACTTTGCCCTTTTATACTTGATGTTAACATAGTTGTAGAAAATGCTACAGTGCAGTATGTTACCGCTTCTTCTGCACTGACGCTTTGGAAGCGGCAGTAAACTTGGTTTTAAGTAATTTATTTCACGTCAACCAATGCTGTGAAACCAAAAGATATGACAATTATTAAGTGATTTCGAAGTGACATCTGTCTGCCACATGTCTGATATATATATAAATATGTATATACGGGACTAATTACACATATTAACTAAGGCTACTTATACATATATATATGTTCTTTCTTATTTATTTATTTACTAGAGGCAGCTCGCGACTTTGTCCGCATAGAAATCCTATCAATCCCGCGGGAACTCCGGGATAAAAAGGAGCCTGTATGTTATTCTGGGTCTTCAGCTACCTACATACTAAATTTCATCGTAATCCGTTCAGTAGTTTTAGCGTGAAAGAGTAACAAACATCCCATACTGACATACTCACAAACTTTCGCATTTATAATATTAGTAGGATGTACACAAATTTATATTCTGGAGCATTTAATACAGTAATTCTAGAACAAAGTTGCTACTTATTTCAAAAGAAATCTCTTCCAGCAGACCCGTGAGAGGAGAGATGAATTTTGGAGCGGTATGGTTTCTTTAGTTAGAAAGGCTTATACTGGTAAACTTTGCATTATAAGCCTTTCTAACTAAGAACATTTAGGCGATACGACTAGACACTCAAGCTCTCAGTAACTCTAAATATTAATTGTATTATACATACATACATACATATCATCACGTCTATATCCCTTACGGGGTAGACAGAGCCAAAAGTCTTGGAAAGACTGAAAGGCCACGTTCAGCTATTTGGCTTAATGATAGAATTGAGATTCAAATAGTGACAGGTTGCTAGCCCATCGCCTAAAAAAGAATCCCAAGTTTGTAAGCCTATCCCACAGTCGCCTTTTACGACATCCATGGGAAAGAGATGGAGTGGTCCTATTCTTTTTTTTATTGGTGCCGGGAACCACACGGCACTATAATTGTATTATTAAACAAACAATTCAGCTATTTAGATAAATAAAGTAAAGACGACACGCGTAATGCACGGCAATAAAAACGTACAGCGGTCCACAAAGAAAAGGACCACCTTCTCCACATCTTCAATACAATGTCTGTGTATACTTTTCTATGCGGCCCACTGTACTCATTTCGCAGTCACTCCCAGAACAAACAGTGTAAAGTACAGTGGCATTCAATTATTTCGGTCGGCACACGTCACGCTAAGCATTTCGGCCGGGACCGTGAATACAAGAAATAATTCCATTTTATTGCGAGTCGCGTGACTGCGGACATGTACGTACGGTCAGCAGAGAATTTTTAACAGCTGTCAGTTTTGTTTTGTGAGATATATTGCATGCGAGTTGATGGGTTCGTGGTGTGGAATATGTTAAGGTTTTATGTTATACTATGAAGGTGAAAAGTAAAATATCTACCAACGTAATGTCTACGGTTAAGCAGATAATGGGTGATGATAATATTGTATAATAAACATACTTACTATACCATATATACTATAAATCTATGCTTAATATATACATATATACCTTTCCTTGTAGTAGGAGTATATTATACCTTTCCTAGAGAGATAGGCAGAAACTACTAGGGCTGCTAGCCCGTCATCTAAAAGAAGAATCACAAGTTTATAAGCCTATCCCTTAGTCACCTTTAACGACATGAATGGCAAAGAGTGGTCCTATTATTTCTCTATTGGCACCGGGAACCATTCGGCGCTACCACTACTACTATAATATACCATAAAAATTCTTTCACTATTTATTTTGCGGACCGTACATCTAAAAGTCGAGTTTCACTATTTCACTTACAGTGAACGGGCACGCTTAAGTGATGTTGATTCCGTAGTATTGGGCCCTCATTAGTTTTTGTGACCGTTTCCCGTGCCACATCAGACCACTGCTTTTCTATCGCGATAAAACCCACTGTGTATTTATGGCTTGTTTTAAGGTAAGGGGCAGGTCACACTTGCGTAAAAAAAATACCACGTACTGATGAAGTGTTATTTAGCTTTTTTTTATCGCAATTGAACCCACTGTGTATTTATGTCTTGTTTTAAAGTAAGGGGTAAGTCACACGTAAATTTTGTAAGAAAAAAAATATAACGTATTGAGTGAAGTGTAATTTAGCTTTTCTATCGCGATAAAGCCCACTGTGTATGTATGGCTTGTTTTAAGGTAAGGGGTAGGTCACACTTGCGTAAATTTTTTACACATTGAGTGAAGTGTAATTTACCTCCGCCTTGTGAAATTAAATATTCTTCTAAAAAACTTATAGGGAAAAACAGAAAACAAAAAAAAACATTTTTTCTAATTTTTGTCTGTCTGTCTGGTACGTTTTAACTTTAAAACTTTTCAACGAATTTGAACGCGCTTTCTTAAGGTGAATAACATATAATTAAAATCGATTAAGTGAAAAATAAGCAATGGAACCTAGCTAGCAGGGCTAGCAACCTTCGCTATTTGAATCTCAATTCTATCATTAAACCAAACAGCTGAACGTGGCCATATGTATGTATGTATTTAAGCAAAAGAAAACGTAGGAAAAAGTAATTTCTGAAAACAGCAACTACTATCTCAAACGTTATTGAAATTGACGTAATTTAAGGAAATGCTGCTGTGCAGTTTGTTACCGCTTCTTCTGCACTGACGCTTTGGAAGCGGCGGTAAACTTAGTTTTAAGTAATTTATTTGACGCCAACCAATGTTGTGAAACCAAAAAAATATAACAAATATTAAGTGGTGTTTGAAGCGTCCCACAATAATGAATAATAAATTGTATTAATCCAATTTTAAGAACAATTAAATAATTTTTAATTAACAACCCTAATGACCTCAAAATACCAGCAACTGTTTCTCCGGCCTTAAATGTCTGTACACAAATCCGTGACCCAAGTAAACTCATTGTTTAATCAAGTTTCGAACAAGAATGTTCTAGTGAATAGGCCTCCCCAAGCCTCCCAAGACTTTGGCCTAAAATGATTAATGCGTTATTAATGGCATATTGTTTACGCCATTTTGTTAATGTACATTTAGATAAAGACGCCAAAGCACTTTGTTGAGATTTAATGTCCTGATATACCTGTTAGATAATGGGTTAAGATTTCGAAGGTGATTTATTGGAAAAGCTGTGAATATTTGTATATTTGTTTGCCGTGTGGTTCCCGGCACCAGTACAATAAAGAATAGCACCTCTCCATCTGTTTCGCATGGATGTCGTTAAAGGCGACTAAGGGATAGGCTTACAAACTTGAGATTCTTTTTTAGGCGATCGTCTAGCAACCTGTCACTATTTGAATCTCAATTCTATCATTGAGCCAAATTAGCTGAGCGTGGCCTATCAGTCTTTTCAAGACTATTGGCTCTGTCTACCCCACAAGGGATATAGACGTGACCATATCTGTATATGATACATATATATATATATATATATATATATGAACCAGGTTTGTAATCTGGCTTGAAGCCAGTTGCTAAATAAAATCATTTAGTTATTTAGTGGTCATTTTAGTTGGTAATTTAATATGTATTTTTTTTTCATTCATAAAATGTTTAGATGACTTTGTCTTTTATATATTATATTCGCTGCATAACCTTAAAAAATGATATTAAATATAAAATTTAAATATGTAATACAAGTTACTGAAAAATAAACGTGAAATGGAAAAGTCGATTAAGATTTTCTTTTTATTCATTTCGAATAAATATAGTAACTTAACAGGTAAAACCACGGATGAGTCGGAACAAAATTAAAAACAAGTTTAATTTCCTGGCTATTATTGCGAGCGAACTTCTAACTTTCCAATTTAGTTCCCAATAGCTGTGGAGAATTATATGATTTTAAACTTATACGAGTATATTGTACTGCTAACAATTATATGACCCTTTCAACTTATCTATTTAGAGCTTATATTTTGATGATTATTTTAAAGTATTGGATATTTAAACATTGTTTAATGATTCAGAATAGGACCACTCCATCTCTTTGCCATGGATGTCGTAAAAGGCGACTAAGGGATAGGCTTTAAACTTGGGATTCTTCTTAAAGGCGATGGGCTAGCATCCTGTCACTATTTGAATCTCAATTCTATTATTAAGCCTAACAGCAGGCCACGTTCAGGCCTGTCAGTCTTACAAGACTGCTCGCTCTGTCTACCCCGCAAGGGATATAGAAGTGATTATATAAATGTGAAATGATTTACTATTTATGTCAATGGCGGTCGAGATTCCGTTGCAAAATTTTCTCCTACTAAATCTATACAAACGATGAGATATATTTTTTACGCTTTTTTTCACAACATATATTTGTTATTTCAAGTAAGGTCTTTTACGCTAAAAACTACTGGACGAATTTTGATATAATTTGGTAGCAGCAAGTACCTATTATGCCTACTTATATGCTTAAAAATTTCATTAGTTCCACTGCTGAAAATTAAAAAGGTTATATTTTTTATTGCAGTTCCTAATATTTTATGATAATACCTTTTCTGACCTTTAGCAGTCACCAACGTATAAATTAGTCTAAATATTCTACCGTACTGAGAATCGAACTCTGCACATCTGGAGTAACGCCAACCATTACGCCACGTAATCCATAGTCTATTTTCAATTCGCAATCAATTTTCTAAACCTTAAAAGAGAGATTTATTTCGGCTGTCACAAGTTGGGAACTATTACAATAAGGTCAGGGACCGATCCTAGCAAAAAGAGCCAATTGGGAAATCTGCCTTTATGGCTTTAAGGCCGATTTACACTAGGCCAATATTGGCCTGGCTTGCTAAATGTTGCCAGTGCTGGAGTTAAATATGTCGCGGATCTGAGAATGATGCTGTACATACATACATATGGTCACGTCTATATCCCCCGCGGGGTAGGCAGAGCCTACAGTCTTGAAAAGACTGAATGGCCACGTTCAGCTATTTGGCTTAATGATACAATTGAGATTCAAATAGTGATAGGTTGCTAGCCGATCGACTAAAAAAGAATACCAAGTTTGTAAGCCTATCCCTTAGTCGCCTTTTACGACATCCATGGGAAAGAGATGGAGTGGTCCTCTTCTTTTTTCTATTGGTGCCGGGAACCACACGGCATGATGCTGTAAATGTGTTTTTTCTTCTTTTTTCTCATCATCCCTTCCCTGAAGCAGAGCTTGGGGTGCATACATACATAAAATCACGCCTCTTTCCCGGAGGGGTAGGCAGAGACTACCTCTTTCCACTTGCCACGATCTCTGCATACTTCCTTCGCTTCATCCACATTCATAACTCTCTTCATGCAAGCTCGACGGTTTCGGGTATTCTTGACCTGACCCTTTACCAGGACGTCCTTAATTTGATCAAGATACGTTCGGTTAGGTTTTCCCACTCCGACCTTTCCCTCCGATCTGAAAATGATGCTGTAAATGTGCTTTTTCTTCTTCTTCCTCGTCCGGTCACGTCCTGACTTCTGAAGAAGATCCTGGGGTGCGCCTTTTAAAATATGAATCTGGATTGGAAAAGTCAGGTTTTTACACGAAGCGACTCTGGTCTACGCAACCTTAGCAGGGAAACACAACGCATATTGGAGCATAGTAAAAGCTGCATTAGATGAATACGCCTATTCGCTTAGTCGGTTTTTACGACATCTATGGGAAAGAGACAGAGTGGTCCCATAGGGAAATGTCGGTAACCACAAGGCATTTGGATTCCTGGTTGATGCTGTATGAAATGACAAAATATCTCTAAGAACTTTTGAAGCACATATTCCAGGGTTTCAAAGCCAATAGCCGAATGAAAAATATTGAAACGAATAATACACACTGGCCTTATAAATTTCCTTAGTGCAGCCAGCGCTTGACTAATGTGTGACTCGGGTATAAATTTTATAATTGCTGTGTCTGCCAGTAAAATTTAACTATCATTAAGGGTTAAGTAATTAGCGTTACTTTAGCAAACTGTCAGTTTCGTGGTTTTGCAACGATGATAGTTTAGAAAACAATTAAATTGGTACATTTTGTAAGCTTTTGTCGTGTTATTAGATTACTGATTTAATCAATTTGGGTCCTCTTTATATTTTACTAGCTGTCCCGGCAAACGTTGTTTTGCCATATAAATAATTTTAAAGTAATTTCTAGTTAAAAAAATGTTAAGTATGGACAACCCTTATCACTAAGGGGTATGAAAAATTTATGTTGTTCGATTCTCAGGCCTATTTTATATGCTCACAAAATTTCATGAGAATCGGTCAAGCCTTTTTGGAGGAATGCGGGAACGAATATTGTGACACGAAAATTTTATATATAAGATTTATATAGGCGTTTGTAGAAAAAAAAAACTAGTAAAACTTATTCAAACGTCACAAGTCAGTTCACGAACTACTCGTCTTTGATGACGTATATTTTTATAAAGTTTTCGTTCCAATGCTGGTTTAGTGGCAAAGGAAAATAATCTTCTCTTCTCATTCCTGGATCTCAAATCATAAATTTATCAGTAAGCCATCCAGCTTTGAGTGTCATAACTATTGACTCCGTCTATCCGTTCTGGATAACGTAATATGTGTTGGTATATTTTTTCCATTTGACACAGAAACGAGATCTGATGCAAGATTGATATTTTAACTTCTTCCTCCTGGCTTTTGTCCCGGTTGCATCCTCACCTCTCTGGAGAGGAGCTCGGGGTAAGCCTATGACCATGGATCTTGGATTGGGCGAGTCAGGTTTTTACACGAAGCGACTCCCATCTGACCTCCGCAACCTTTGCAAGTAAACGTAACCCGTATTGGATCCATGGTTACACATCCAGTTGCCTGAATGTGCAGGTTTCTTCACGATGTTATCCTTCACCGTAAGAGCAGCAAGTTTGCCAAAGTGTTTTGACTCCTCCAAAATACTAATGTAATTATTTTCATTTTCATAGCAAATAAAATTGTTAAGTTCAAAGATCTTTATTTCTCAATAAGACATACATAGTCACTTAGCTGAGAATCTACAATATACTTAAAATAAGTTTTATCGTTTGCACTGCCACTGGGTAATCTGGGTATACGAACATTATCACAAAAAACACTGTTGAGGTAAAATTGCACAAGTCATTTGTTCATTAACTTAAATTTAGTATCTACTTAATTACATATTTTTATAAATGTGTTCGGAAAGCTTTGTTTTAAATAAATTGAATGAAACAATTTTTTTAATATCTTGGGGTAGTTTGTTAAATATTTGTGCTCCTTCAAAGATAAACATTCGCTTACCATAGTTTGTACGGACTTTTGGTAGTGTGAGAAAGCTAGCACGGCGTGTCGAGCGTTTAGTTACATGTTTTATTTGTGTGAAATGTATAGATGTGTGAATGGTTCTGTTGAGAATTTTGCGCATCAGTATGCATGTGTGATATTTGTAAAGTTGTTTTATGTTCATAAGTTTTGTTTCTTTGTATATTATAGTCCGGGAGGTGCGGTATGGATAACTGAATAACATTTTAATTATTTTATTTTGTGAAATTTGCAACTCTGATATTTTGGTTTTAGATGCGCTTCCCCATACTTCAACAAGATACGTTAAATTAGATTTGACCAAAGAATTGTATAAAACGAAACGAAGTTTGCGAGGGATACAACTGACAGAACCTCGTAGTGAGGCCATTAGTGACGAAATTCTATTTTTTATGTGATCTATGTGGTTATTCCAGTTAAGGTATTGGTCTAGCCGGAGTCCTAAATATTTTTCACATGTTTTCTGCTGGATGGGTTGGTTGTTTATAGTTATGGTTTGGTATGGTGGTATAGGTTTATTTTTTGCTCTGAAAATGATGTAAGAAGTTTTGCTGATATTAACGGTCAAGAGATTGCATTGAAACCAGGAGTATAGCATATCAAGATCATTTTGTGCTTTTGATGTTATTTCTTGAATTGATGATCCATAGTAGAATAGGCAGGTATCATCTGCATATAGGGTTATGTCACCTTGGAGGCCTATATCCTGTATATCGTTAATGTAAACTAAGAACAGCAAAGGCCCCAGAATTGACCCCTGCGGGACACCAAAAATCACCGGGAGAGCTGTACTGGCGTGGTTACCGATTTTTACGACTTGAAGTCTATCACTAAGATATGACTTGAACATTTTCAAAGCCTTACCAGACACACCTATTGTTTCGAGTTTTTTTAGTAGTAGTTTATGGCTTACTGTATCAAACGCCTTTTTGAAATCTATGAAAACGCCTAGTGCTATATTTTTGTTATCTATATTGTTTTTTATTTTAGTTACAAGGTCTATAGTTGCAGCGAGAGTATTGCTTTTTGGCCTAAAACCATATTGACGATTAGAAATGAAGTTTATGGATTCAAGGAAAGCATCCAGACGATTGTGAAGAATTTTTTCTAAAATTTTTGATAGCATTGGCAAAACTGAAATTGGGCGATAATTGCCCGGATCCGTTTTTGATCCTGATTTATATATTGGACTGACTTTAGCAATTTTCATAGTTTCGGGGAAATAGCCTATACTTAACAGGTTATTAATGCATGAAGTCAGTTTGTCTATTATATGTGGTTTGATGCATTTCAGAGCTTTGGCACTAATTCCATCCATGCCAATACTACAGTTGAGGTCAAGAGAGTCTATTATTTTTGATATTTCGTCAGAAGAACACGGTTCAAAGACAGAAAGACATTTTGAGGAAGAAGAAAATTGGTTCTGAGAATTGATGTTAGCGCTTGGAGTATCCTGAAGAATTTTATTTGCTAATTGAGACCCTATGGAAGCGAAATAATTATTAAAGGTTTGGCAGATTTCGAGTGGATCTGTTATTGTTTTATTTTCAGTGTTTAATCTTGGAGGAGCACAATTGGTTTTAACTTTATTAAGAGATAGAGTATTTATAAGCTCCCACGTTTTTTTAGGATGACTAATGCAGTTCATAAATTTTGTATAGTAGTAAGAATCCTTCGTCTGTTTTATAACTTTAGCAGTCAGTGATCTTTCTTTCTTAAACATTTCCTTTAGCTGTTTATTTGTCGGGTCGGACTTCCATTGGGCCCACAGTAAGTTTTTACGATTGATCCTATCCAGAACATCTTTTTGAATCCAATCCTCTTGGGGCGCGTTCAGAATTTTATTTTTCGTGATCTTGCTACCTTCAATGTGTTCCTTAATAGTTTCTTCAAATTGGTTGTAGTTATGACTTGAACAATCCATATGAAAACTACGAATTGATTGTTTTAGTTTTATATAATCTATAGCTTTATATGTAACTCGTTGTTTAGGGGGAGGCTTATATTTAGCTACTTCCAAGTAAATGTGTTTATGATCAGATATTGGCGAATCAATAATAGAGAGGTTAAACTGATTGTATTTTATATTTGTACTCACGTGGTCGAGTATTGAGGTTTTAGTAGATGTTTTCCGGGTGCAGTACTTCTTTTCAACTTTATTTAGTATTTTATACCCAGTTTCTCGTAATATATTAGTGTACTGTTTCTTTTTCTTTCTTTCTAATTTTTCTTCTCTTTTTTCGTGTTTCTTTTTTTTTGCTAGTAGGTTAACGTTGAAATCGCCAAAGACTAAGGCCCTCTTATGTTGTTGTAACTGAAGGTGTAAGGTTTCTAGGAAAATTTTGAAGTTTGTGTTACCAGGATAGTATATTAGCCCAATATCTAAAGCATATCTTTCTAAATTTATCCAAAGGTAGTTGTTTCCGCTTGAATATAACGATGTTACTAAGCTATGAGATATGTCTTTGTGAATGAAAGCAGATACTGCTCCTCCTCGTTTGTCGTCTCTTATACTGTAATGATGTGTGTAGTTGTTTATTTGGAATCGCTGGGCTTCTTCTTCATTCTTAATCCAGGTTTCAGTGATCAGAATTATGTGTATGGTGTTGGGTATTGATTTGATTACGCCCTTCAGCTCATCAAACTTGCCCTTTTTACGGATGCTCCTCGCGTTTAGGTAATAAAAATTAAGACAAGATTTGGATATGTGAAGATCATTGTGAGTGGTAGCAATCTTACAGTTCACCTCATCTTTTCGGTCTGGCTTTGTAGTAGGACTGTATATTAGTTTTTTGGCGAGATTGTGACAATTTTGGGCGTTCCTTTTATATATTTAATAACTAAGTTATCTTCACCATCTTCTTGGCGGCGAGCAAGCTCAGTCTTTAGGTGTTTCATTAGTTTCAGTTGGTTTGGTGTTTGATCAGAGTAAAATTTTATATCCACAGGTAGATTTTGCTTACAACGTAGTAATTTATAAGTTGTTTCTGAGTTTTCGAAGGAGACTTTGACTAAGCGATTTTTCTTTGCGTTATATTTTCCAAGTCGATGGATTTGTGTTGGTTTAGGTAAATCAGGAGCTACAGAGGAAATAATTTTTTGTACTTCTGAAAGATCCCGCGTGGAACGTTCACTTCGGTCGGCTCCAGTAGGCTCGGTTATTCCAGCGATAATAATATTTTTTGCTCTTTTATTGCGTTCTTGTAATTCCATTAAAATGTTCTCTTCGTGGTATAAATCTGGTTCTGTGTGAGTTGTTACCCCTGTATGAGTTTTCTTTATTTCGGAAATTTCAGAGCTCATGGAGCGTATTTGACCTTCATTCAATACCGTTTTTGAAGTAAGATCAGAGATTTGTGTTCTTGTTAGGTTTTGTTCAGTTTTTAACTCTGCGGTTATGGTTTTCATATCATTAACCTGTGATTGAATATCTCTTACTGCGGTAATTGTTTGGTCGTGGGACGATTTCATTTCAATAATTTGAGATTTGATGTGTGTAATATCTTCTTTAACATCACTTAAAATTTCACTATTCCTTTCCATGAAAGTTTCCAAGAGTGAGCTGAGCCGGGACAACTCAATCCTTATCCCCGACACTTCAGTATTACAGTCACAGTCGGGTTGCTTCCGTTTGTTTCGAAATGTAATTTGGTTGTCATCGAAAAAGGTAGACAATTCCGGCTGAGAGCCACTAAAGTTTGATTTGGGCGGAGTGCGCTGCATGATCTTAGACTATACCTGCAGATTGTGTCCGTGTGCGTAAGTGCGTATGTGCGTAGTCACTGTCTTGAGCACAAGGTTGGATGGTCCTAAGTAGGAGCTCGGTTCTAGGATGTTATAGTTCGTATTGCACACCACTAGAGTTTAATTTTGTAAATCAAAAACTAAAAATCTTTTTAATAAATCGAGTAACACGTCAGCTTCCAACGGCAGTCAACGACGATCAAATTGTTTCATCATTTACTCTCAGAACATATGTTACCAACCACTAATATATTCGTAAAGCTATATGAATAAAAACGTTATTTACACACGGACCGCTTTACGACACTCTCTCTCGTTATAGGCATGTACCACGGAACCATTAAATCTACTTTATTTCTCATTTTATACCCTGTTTTGCAAACGTATATGCAAAATGATATTATGAGCTATTGAAATGTAAGATGCATTTTAAATTTATAATATCAACTTAGATATAACAAAAGCAGTATGGAGGTCGTAGTAAGTGGAATGAAAAGTAACTGCCTACCCCTCCGAGAAAGAGGCGTGATTCTGTTTATCTTAATTTTTTTGTCATATGACTCCGACACAAACATTTCTCGGAGGCTTGACAGAGGCAACATATCTCCATTTGACATGATTCCTAGAATCTTCATTCGCTTCATCCACAACGACATCTAAAGTTATATATTTACCAAAATTTCGTCCGACAAATTTTCCCGATCCAAATAAGTGTACCGCTCCAAAATTAATCTCTCCTCTCATGGGTCTACTGGAAGAGATTTCTTTTGAAATAAGTAGCACCTTTGTACTAGTATTACTGTTATAAATGCTTCTGTATATAATTTTGTGTACATAAATAAATAAATAAATAAATAAGTGTGAAACGGGCCTTATTCCCGAACACGTGTAGGCCCCACTTACATAATTTCCAGATGTTGCGAAATAAACAAACCATGAACCGTTTTCATAACCCGGAACGCGTCCAATCAAAAAAGTGGGAATAAATTGTGCCCGTCCGAACCCGGTCGTACACATTATTTATATACAGTACATAATTTACCCTGTTATGTGTCCCTTCTGTTACTGTATAGAAATTTTCCTGGTACAAAATTCGGGACGCGTGATATGTGTTCATGATTTAAGTAGTAGGCATGTTTTATTTGAGTGTTTGATACGTACTGGTTTGTAAATGTTGAACGCTAGTGTTGTGAGTTGATTCTGTTGAGCTTTCTTTTAGTCTGTAATTCATAGAATTTATCATTCTCTTCAGCGTTTTTATTTGCGTCTCGTTGCCAGCCCAATATCGACCTTTATTCTTCTCCTCCGTTAGTTCCAGCACAACTTCATCTTCATTATATACAGGATCATAGTTAAAACATCGTGATCGCAACAATTTCCCTCATCGTGTGGGAACACTATTCTTTCTAGAGAGTTCTATCAAATAATAGTTTCTTAGTCCTAATACCGCTTATTCTTATTAATCCGGTTACAAACCCTGCTACTATAAATTTCCAGCGAGAATCCGAAGTATTTATGTATTATTATAACTAGACTTTTACGTTAAAGAGGCACATTCATTTGCGGAGACATTATGCAAACGCTGTTCCGGCGTGAACCATGCTATAAAATCTGAATGGTTATTTATTTTAATAATTTATTTATCAAGGTTGTTAAATAGGTTATACCTACATACATACAATAATCACGTTTATATCTCTTGCGGGGTAGGCAAAACCAATAGTCTTGAAAAGACTGATAGGCCACGTTTAACAGTTTGACTTAATGATAGAATTGAGATTCAAATAGTGACAGGTTGATAGCCCATCGCCTAAATGAAGAATCCAAGTTTATAAGCCTATTCCTCACTTGCCTTTTACGACAACTACGGGAACGTAACGTTGAATTTATTGTCACTCACACAAAGGTTCTCTGCTTAACCCACTGGTAGACTATTAGATAACAATTTACAAATTGTAATTGTTACAATGAAGAATAAATAAATAAATCTTCCACGCGGTCAAATTCGCGGGCAACAGCAAGAATATCAATAAAAAAAATCTGTTAACATACAATACACGTGAACATAATATTTTTTTTTTAATTTTATCTCCACACTATTAACCAGATAATTTTCCTAAAGGAAATTACCACTTGTAAAAATTAAAAATAAACCGAGAATTTTGTGACAAAAGACACCTTAACAATAAAAACGGTCGTTTGTCAGAAACTTAAGCAAAGTAAGTTAATTTCAACCACTTGAAATAAAAGTGAAAGATTGTAAGAGCGAATTTTTCGAGATAATTTTTTTATAAAAGAAAATATAAATTACGTCTTTACATTTTTAATAAATAAATATATACGGGACAAATTACAAGACGTGTGTTACGAGATTCTAATTCAACGATACTATATTTTTAAACGGTTTTATTTAGCTCACCCCGTTTGTTTTATTTATTCTTGGGTCAAATTTAGTAATTCAAATTTCACCCTCTTCCTATCAACCGATTAATCTGAAATTTTGTATACACTTTGGATTTTGGTGACAATATAATTATGTTTATTCATTATCATTATAAATTCAAGATGGCCGCCGTTACAAAATGGCGGATAATTTAGGTTTCATTAATCCCATCAATATGGATATCAAATGAAAGGGCTCAACAAGCAGAATACAATATACTATAAAAAATTGAAATCCAAGATGGCGGCCTCTACAAAATGGCGGATAACTTAGGTTTTATCAATCCCATCAACATGGGTATCAAATGAAAGGTCTCAACAAGTAGAATACAATTTACTATTCAAAATTAAAATCTAAGCAGTGGGATAAAATGTAGCCTCAGATGTATGCAACAGATGTACCTTCCGTCGGAATTGATTTCGCAAAAGACGGAGTTCATCTTATACACCCGAAAGCCATACAGTTTCCAGCTAAGTACAATTACGGGACGGCTGAAAGAAGAATGTTGCCTTTAATACTATCATGGGCTTCTACAATACATAAAATGCAGGGCAGCACTGTGGATCACGCAGTCGTATACTTAGGTGCGAAACTGTTTGAAGAAGGTCAAGCCTACGTGGCTCTTAGTAGAGTAAGATCTTTGCAGGGACTACGTATAGAGGAGTTGGACTGCAATAAACTAACGGGCAAGAAACCTTGCAATAATGAAGCACTAAATGAATTAAACAGAATGCGAAATAAAAACTAAACACTAGAAAATAAAAATAGGTAAAAAAACTTTTTAAGTTAAACGGTTTTATGTTAAACATACATTGCAATGTTTAATATAAATGTACTAAAAACCAAAAAATAATAAAATAGATACAGTCGTGGGAATTATAAACATATGCATAGACTAGACTAAAATAAAACCGTGGGGCACGTCAATTGTCTACAATCGTTGATTAAAATTTTTGTTTTGTAATGTTACACTATAATTAGGCAGTTGTTCAACCGACAACGATGGACGTGTGATAAGTAGGGCTAGAATGTGGAAACAAGTTAGCAAGCTCGATTAAGCGAGTTTTAGGGTTTCATAATGTTGAGCGAGTAGTACTTTTATCATAAGTTTTGTCGATTAAAGACAAACTACGAGCAGTGAAACGATTCCTCGCTAGCCAGCAAAATAGTAAGTAATTTGCGCACCGTCTGCGGGCCCACTGCCTAACGGCGAATTAAACGATTCTTCTATCGCACATTAAGTCTATAATTTGTAGACAATTGACGTGCCCCACGGTTTTATTTTAGTCTAGTCTATGCATATGTTTATAATTCCCACGACTGTATCTATTTTATTATTTTTTGGTTTTTAGTACATTTATATTAAACATTGCAATGTATGTTTAACATAAAACCGTTTAACTTAAAAAGTTTTTTTACCTATTTTTATAATAAATAGGTACTTATATAGATGAACATCCAAGACCCAGGCCAATCAGAAAAAGTTATTTTCTCATCATGCCCTAGCCGATTCGAACCTTGGACTTCTGGTGTCACAGACAAGCGTACTACTGCTGCGCCACAGAGTCCGTCTAATTTTCGCATTGTGGTATTCACTTGCCCTTTGTTGTAACGGTTAAGGGTGTGTTCATAGTGTTAATATGTGCGAGTAGCGAATCGCATCGACTTGCTTGTACATACATAGCCTATAACAACAAGTAAATAATAAACACTTTTAGCAGTAAAAGAATTTTCAAAATCGGTTTAGTATTTCCGAAGCTTCGTCCTAACAAACAAAAAAACATACGAAGTTACAAACTTTACACCTTTATAATTAACTTCACCTATTGTAAATTAAATGATTTTAATCCTACAACTGATCATCACATCAAGTTCAAAGACGCGCGGGTTTGGGAACCTTGGCGACCTTAAAAAGACTTTAATAAAATACAAATTATCTTCATTGCCTATAAAAAATACATATATAGTAGAAACATACATTACGAACATGTTGAGCAAAGGCGGACTTTATTACCGCTAGTTTTATCACTAAAACCTCACCCTAAACAGCTCTCAGCGCGAACAAGGCTACGTCCAGACTTTTATTACCATAGCTTCACCCCCTGTCCTACTAACGAGGTTACAAAACCTGTGACGTCACTGTCATAATTAGGGTTAATGGCCCAACAAATTATGGCCAGATGTACGGGACATACTTCCGGGATCTGACTGCGGTAACTTCCATGCAATGTGGAGTCTAATAGGCTTTTTAATTTTGGTGTTTGCAATGTGAAATTTATACTTACATACATATCAACACGTCTATATCTCTTGCAGGGATAGATAGAGCCAACAGTCTTGAAATGATTGGGAGGCCACGTTCAGCTTAGTTTGGCTTAATGATAGAATTGAGATTCAAATAGTGACAGGTTGCTAGCCCATCGCCTAAAAGAAGAATCCCAAGTTTATAAGCCAATCCCATAGTCGCCTTTTACGACATCCATGGGATAGAGATAGAGTAGTCCTATTCATTTTTCTATTGGTACCGGGTACCACAAGGCACGGCATGGCAAAGTTTAGGCAAACAACGGTCACAGTATAAGTATTAGGCAAGATTATTTATGTCAAATTAATACTATTAGACTCTGCCTAACCCTCCGGAAAACAATCTAATGTTAAAAATAACGTATTTCCTCCCTATGTGCAAAAAACCATAAAATAAGCTGATATCAACAGTTCCAACACAAATATCATTTATGATAACCAACTCTTTTACACTCAGTCGGTTAAAAAGTATCAAATCCTGATGAAAATACAATCATCCAGGGACCAATAAGTATCTTGACGACATAACAATTTATGCTGTATTTTTTATCGTATAAATGTTGGTTTTGGTAACTAAAATCGGTTTCTTTTTAGGTTAGGCACGTGTTTGGAATAATATGGCCAGAGAATGCCCACGGGAGGGTTGACTTTTACAGAGAATTATTTGGATAACGTTATGTACTTATTTCTTTACCATGAGATTTGTTGAAGAGTTTTTGTTAACTAAAAATCTATGTGTAAGTTAAGTCTTAGTTTGACGGCCTCTGTGGCGCGGCGGTTGTGCGCTTGTCTGTGACACCGGAAGTCCCGGGTTCGAATCCCAGCCAGAGTATGATGCGAAATGAACTTTCTCTGATTGGGTCTGGGTCTTGGATGAATGTCGTAAAAGACGATTAAGGGATAGGCTTATAAACTTGGGATTCTTCTTGTAGGCGACGGGCTGGCAACCTGTCCCTATTTGAATCTCAATTCCATTATATAGCGACATGACGTAGGACAAGGCATATTTTAAAATCTTATATATAAAATTCTTGTGTCGTCACAATGTTCGTTCCCGTACTCCTCAGAAACGGTTTGACCGATTCTCATGAAATTATGTGATCATATTGAGTAGGTCTGAGAATTGGCCAACATCAATTTTTCATACCCCTTAGTGATAAGGGTTGTCCACCCTTAACACTTTTTTAACTAGAAATTACTTAAAAATTATTTATATGGCAAAACGTTTGCCGGGACAGCTAGTTATAGGTATAAATCTTCCTGGAAAAGCCATCTTTCTGATATTTAATCCGTCTACTACTTTCAAGACCAGTGCATACATACATATAATATATGCAGAGAAATAAGGGGACTCTATAAGACACAGTGAAGCGATGAAGTATAATAATAAAGTTTTTTTTTAATTTGTTACAGGAAATCGCTGCAATACTCATCAGTTTCGATAAGCACAGCGAATGGCAGTCAAAGGAGGTGAAAATAAGGTAAGCGAACACAGAACGGCCACGGCGTACGATCTACGCTCTGTGCTGAAAGATTGTGTTTATGAATTGAATTATCGAAATTATCATTGGACTTTTCTCGTTATAAAATAAACGATTAACTTTATTCTTAGTTTCTTAAAGACTCCATATTAATACCTTACTAAAGGTTCCAATAAATTTACACGAAACTACCAAGATAAAACAATTGAAGAGCGAGTTTAAATTAACAGTCAAAGAATAAAAGAGTACAAAGAAAAAGAACAAATTGAACTATCAGTAGACTAACGTCTTCCACTTTTGTACTTTAGTCTGTGGTACGTAATTTGGCGCTTACCACGGGACCGGTTCCAACTTGTAACAACTTTAAGCAAATTAAAACTTAGGCCGTGACTACTGCTCTCTTTGTCCGTGCCGCTGAAATATTAACTCTTTATGGGGAGCAGTGTACTGGATTATTTTAGATCGGTCGAGTCGCACACTGGGTATTTATTTATTTATTTAAACTTTTTTGCACAAAAAACAAAAATGTACAAAAGGTGGACTGAATGCCGTTTGGCATTCTCTACCAGTCAACCAGCTGACCAAACAGAAAAAACTTTAAGTTGGTGGTGCGATAATGTGCACATGCATGCTGACAAAATACATACATTATCAAAAAAAATGCGTAAATACATACAAGATACATATATATCTCTATATATACATACACTATGGTACTACTACATATGGGTATAACATACATTAATACATATAATCACGTCTACGCCAATAGTCTTAATATACTGACAGGCCACAATCAGCTGTTTGACTTAAATAAAGATTTCTATAACCAACAACTTATTTAAAAATATTATTTTAATATTATCCCTACAGATTACCTAGTATATATGTATGTCTCGTCTTTATCCGTTGCGGGGCAGAAAGAGCCAAAAAGACTGAAAAGCTACGTCCAACTGGATGACTTGAATAGATAGGATTGATTTATATAGCGACAGATTGCTAGCCCATCTTCTTTAAGACGACGTGCTTGCAACCTGTCACTTTATATGATTCTCAATTCTAATATTAACTATAGAAAATATGTTAAAATGGCTGTGCCTTTTACAAAAGTACATTTGAACATACTGGATTGAGATAGCCACATTGGTATAAATAAATAAATATATTCAGGACAAATTACACAGATTGAGGATTCGAACCCGGGACCTCCCGTGTCACAGACAAGCGTACTAACTACTGCGCCACAGAGGCCGTCAATACTGGATTGAGGTAAAGCTGGAATGAATTAGACTAGACGAGTAATATCTACCTTACACATCCAGGTGATTAATGACACAGGTTTCCAAAGTGGATTTAACAGATTAACCGATATTGTTCTCCATTCTACTCGCTTATTTACTCGACTAGTGTACAACTCGTAACAGACTTAGTTTTGTCGTTATTTAAAATTTCATTTCAAAGTCCTGATCCTCTTTTTACGTGATCGACGACTCCTGGGATGTAGTTGCGTTTTGTTTTACTTCCTTCTTCTTGAATATTTAATTATTCAGCGTTTTGTTCTGCGGCGCATATTCGATTGTAATTTACATTGGATCGTGGTAGAATCAGATTCATAATATGTTATGTTTTTTTCCTGATGGTATTTATTTTATTTATTTATCTTTATTATGGAAACAAACAGTTACATGGCTGCCTATTAATATTATCTTATACTATGGTGCATAAACCAATAAAGTTTCCTCTGTTTACTAATACATAGTATCGAAAAGACAAGGAAATTATTGTATAAATGTGTGTTACATATAGACATAATTATATTTAATTTGGTGAAATGTATGTATGTTAAATTTATACCGTGTGCGGTCAAAGAAATGGCCCTTTTTGTGTTTAAACTGTACACTTTACTAGACTTTACTATTACACTCCATTTTTATAGCCGGATAAGGCCATAAAACTATTCTAACGTCGGTGTTTTGAAACCGTTCAGTACGTGCCATTAAATTGATGACAGAACCGGCTGTCAGAAACTTCATCCGCCATATTGTCATGTCAAAGATCCGTATAAGTTTTGATGAACGTATTATGTATTCTGAAACCTAAAACTTCTTTCAGCTGAAAATTTGCAGATGGCCAGATATGAAGATAAAGTTTAAATGTTGTTCTAAAAAAATTAATGACTTGAGGAACGTGATCACTACATAGTATTTTTTTGCTCTTCATTGAATATAATGCTATATATATATATATATATAGCATTAAGCATGAAGAGCCATTATATACATTCAGTCAGAAAAGTATCGGGAATGGATTATTTATTTATGGTTCCAAATTCAAATTGTTGTTTTTTTTGTTGTTGTTAGATTGGCACAACTGTTTTCCATTTTGGCGCGGAGTTTGAGTTGCATCTGTTGTTTACATTAAATACAGTGCTATTTTTAGTTATATCATATCTAGTGTGTATTGCTAATTTCATAATGGATAAAAACATCGAACAAAGAGTTTGTCTTAAATTTTGCATTGCCAATGGAATATCGTGTTCGGAGTCACTGAAAATGTTACAGAAGGCTTACGGTGAATCGACTTTATCAAAAACTCGTGCTTATGAGTGGTACAAAGCGTTCAAAAGCGGTCGAGATGTGATGGAAGATTTGCCTCGCTCTGGTAGGCCATCAACGTCTGCAACTGAAGTTAACATCGCAAAAGTGAAGGAAATAGTGACTGAAAATCCTCATTCAACTTTGAGAGAGATAGCCACCGAACTTTCTGTATCTCACGAGTCGATTCGTACCATTTTAACTAATAATTTGGGTATGGAACATGTTGCCGCTCGGCTAGTCCCAAAAGACCTGAATTTTTTTCAAAAACTCAATCGCATGAGAGTCGCTGAGGACATGCTAGAACGAGTCAATTCCGACCCAACATTCATGAAACGCATTGTTACTGGTGACGAGACGTGGGTTTACGAGTTTGACATGCAAACTAGTCAACAAGCTTCGGAGTGGCGCCTTCCAACTGAACCGAAACCGAAAAAACCACGCCAAAGTCGTTCAAAAGTCAAAGTCATGTTGACTGTTTTCTTTGACTATCGCGGTGTTGTGCACTCGGAATTCTAGCCGGAAGGTCAAACGGTAAATAAGGAATATTATTTGAGTGTTATGCGGCGTTTAAGAGAGCAAATCCGACGAAAAAGGCCAGATTTGTGGAAAGAAAATTCTTGGATTTTGCACCATGATAATGCACCTTCGCACAAGGCCATCATTGTGAACGAATTTTTAACCAAACACTCAACAAATACCATCGAGCAACCACCATATTCACCAGATATGGCTCCAGCCGACTTTTTTCTTTTTCCTAAACTCAAATTACCACTTCGTGGCACCCGTTTTCAATCGGTAGAAGACATAAAAGAGAATTCGCGGCGAGAACTGACCTCAATTCCGGAAACAGCGTTTAAAAAATGTTTTGATGATTGGATTATTTGTTGGCGTAAGTGTATCGTTTCTCAAGGAGCATATTTTGAAGGTGATAAAATAAATTTGGATGAATAACAAACAGTTTGTGTATTATTGATCTTTTCCTGCTACTTTCTTGACAGAGTAGTATATATATCAGCATTGCGAAGCCGGGGCGGGTCGCTATTTATAGTTTATAATATATATTATACTTGTATGTATATCAAGTCTGAGTCTCTTACGGGCTAGATAGAGCCAATAGTCTTGATAAAACTCGAAAGCTACTTTCTGCTATTTAAATTTCTTTCGGTAAGTAATTTCATGGTCCTAATGAATTTCTAACCTATCTAACACTTTGTCAAAATTCCTATACGTACATAATTCCCTGTTTATCGTCGTAACTTGCATGAAGAGAGTTATGAATGTGGATGAAGCGAAGGAAGTATGCAGAGATTGTGGCAAGTGGAAAGAGGTAGTCTCTGCCTACCCCTCCGTGATTTTATGTATGTATTATCATCGTAACGTACACGTTAAACTATCCTAAAATCCCATAACTTAAAGACCATTATTTCTCTAGCTCAACACATCAAACCCAGGCACTCCATTGGGAACTCTGCCCAGTTTTCACGACTCATTCGTCAGTGTTAATTCGAATCTTCTGTCTCCATCAGACTAATCGGGATAATAAATAGCAGAGCGAGACGGACGTATGTAGCAGCGCTCTGATTTAATGCCGTATTAGATGGTCATGTCCGGCTCGAAGGACCATTTGTTCTAACGGCGATTGTACTCATTAAGGTACTTATGTTAGCTGATACGCGATTTTCTGGCTTAGATAATGAGTGTACGGTGTTATATACCTATTTAGTGTATAATTTGTTTGTATTTACGCGTACGCTTTTGGCTTTACAAACTCTGCTCAGGTTTATGCAGTTTTATTAAGCGAAATATTTACATAAGTCAATTAAAGTCAATCGAAAGAAATGCTAATAAATTGAGGACTCTTCTTGAAGGCGATGGGCTAGCAACCTGTAACTAACTGATTCTCAATTCCATTCATAAGCCATGCAGCTGAATGTGCCGTTTCAGTCTTTTCTAGGTCGGGTCTGTTTACCCCGTCAGGGATAAAGACATGATTATAATGTATGTATACATATACGCGAAAAAAATCTCAAGGATGTATTTTTTTCGCGGTTCGAATTCCGGCCAGGGCATGATGAGAAAAGAACTATCTCTGATGGTTCCGAGTCTTGGATGTTTATCTATATTAGTATTTATTATAAAATCGTTGAGTTAGTATCTCGTAACACAAGTCTTGAACTTACTTCGTAAGCGGATTCGTACTAATAAAGCATTAAGTCCGCCTATTGTACTTTACAAATTATAATTGTTACAATAAAGAATAAATAAATAAATAAATAAAATAAATATATATATACGGGACAAATTTATAAAATTCATACGAAAGTCTGTTTGCCTGTCTATTAGGCTTTCAGGCCTAAAGCGCTTTACAATTGTTTGTATAAATTAATTTGACAATCTACTTTTTTTCTAGAATTTCCCACGAGATCGAAGCTTCGGACAAAAGCTAGTTTCAAATATTTACAAGTCTTATTTACTTGACATCTTTTCAAAGGATTTGTCTGTACATTTTTAGATACGATTCAGGTAAAATTAATTTTAATAAGGATGTTAAGACCTTTATTTAACCTATTTGGGTCTAAAAAACCCCATTCCAGTTAAATATCGACTGGGACTCCCATAAGTGCAAAGTTGAGGGTTAACTAGGGATAATTTTCCAACATAATATTTACAGTACGTTTTTGGGACCCATAAGAGGCATTGGGTAATGTTATTTAACAGCTATTACATACATACTTGTATTTCAAACATACATACATATAACCACGCCTGTATCCCTTGCGGGGTAGACAGAGCCAACAGTCTAGAAAATACTGATAGGCAACAATAAGCTGTTTGGCTTAATGATAGAATAGAGATTTCATATAAAGTGACAAGTTGCAAGCCCGTCGCCTAAAAGAAGAATCCCAAGTTTATAAGCCTATCCCTTAGTCGCCGTTGACTAAAACCCACATTGAGTTGACACACTTAGTACGAAATTTACAAGTTTAATAATTGCCTCATTGCGACTTGAACACGAACGGCAGCGATTATGATGATTTACGTTAATTCTCCCAGCAATATTTTAAGTTACACAATGAGGGAAACGTTCTCGAAACTTCCAAACCTAAAGCCATGCGCAAGCACATAAATGTGGTTAATAAATTGACTTCCAGTGTACCCTGAGGGCGCGCTTTGTAATTTTTTGTTATTTACGGGATTACAAGAATAAAAACATTAAGACAACAAATGTTATTTTATCATTACATACGTATAATGACATCTATATGCCTTGCGGGTTAGACACAGCCATCAGTTGAAAATACTAAAAGGCTACGTTCAATTGTATGGCTTAATGGTGGAATACTCGTGTTTTTGCCGTGTGGATCCAAGCACCAATAAAAAAAAAGAATAGGACCACTCCATCTTTTTCCCATGGATGTCGTAAAAAAGGCGACTAAGGGATTATAAAATTAGGATTTCTCTTTTTGGCGAAGATTTGGCGAAGATCTTCGAGTATGTATGTTAGATCTAGCAACCTATCGGTTGCTAGATCTAACATACATACAAAGTGATAACTAAAGTGATAACTTTATATGAATCTCAATTCTTTTAAACAGCTGAACGTGGTCAATCGGTATTTTCAAGACTGTTGGTCTACCCCGCTAGGGATGTAGAGGTGATTATAGTATGTTTGTATGTAGTATTTTTACCAAATATATATACTTCATACAAAGCCCCTCCACGCCATCTGTCAATAAAACCACGGAACTATGACCGCTATAACTGACATATGACGGTACGAAAAAATATTACGGTAAGCAAAACCAGGTCGGGTGATTTAAGGCGTTTCCCTCGGGATCTGATAAGCGTCCGTAATAAAAATATGAGTTTACCTTCCCTACTGTCCCACGGGAGAGCTGCGTCAGGAACCGGGAAGATTTGTAGCGTGAATGATTGGTTGTAGAATTTTTTTGACAAGTTATGAAAACAATTTTAGTTTGAGTGTCTAGATATAGACAGATTGACAGGGACAAACGATTGAGCTGTATTTTATGATTTATTATTAAAGTAAGTTTATTTGTTTGTTTGTCACTCCTTCACGGATTATATCCTGAATTAATCATATTGAAATATCACGTACATATAATTGATAGTCTGGAGAACGACATAGGGTACCTTTCATTCCGGAAAATTTGGGATTTTCGAATAACCTGTATTATTTTATAGGAGGCGCTAAATTTGTCGCTTTTTGTAACAAAGTGAAGTTTAACTCGTTAATTTTTGTAGATGGCGGTAAATGCACGCGGGCAAACTTGCGGACAAAAGCTAGTAATTAACCTTACAAAACTCAACCCAAAGACCCAACGTCTAATGTCAAATGACTTATAATTTATAAGTATACTTTGAACTGCGACTTCGTTCGTGGTTCCCGGCAATAAATTCGACTTAACTTTCCAATTGAATTCCATAACGATCCAATTTTTGTTATATTTGATTGTTTATTAGTATTTCAACAGAGTTTGATGATAAATTAGTTAAAGTTTCAGTTAATGTTCAAGTTATTCCAATGGATGGAGGTTTTTAAAGTTGGTAAATGGCACAGTGATTCAATTTTTGTGCTAAACTAGTTTTGGCTTACGGTATATTTTTTGGCGGGATTTCCTTGATGGTTACCTAAGCGGCTGCCAAGGTTAATATGACTATTGGTTTGTTAATTACATGTTTATTGATGTCGACCATATGTCAAAAGATAAGTCCCGTTTTTGTTTTATATATTTTTTGAAAATCTTTAAGTCTGGTAAAAATTATTTTTTTATAATCTTATTGAAATTATTCAGGGCTGTTTTTTTTGGTATGGCGAATAATACCAAAAGAAGACTACGTTGCAAATATACATCCTATTGCTATTTAGATAGAGTATAGATTTACTAATCTATGAGTGTAATTTGATTTATGTTTCGACTTTAGGAATTTTTTTATTTTATTTTTTATTTTTATCTTTATTAGGGAAACAAACAGTTACATGGTTGCCTATTAATATTATCTTATACTATAGTACATAAACCAATAAAGTTTCCTCTGTTTACTAATACATAGTATCGAAAAGACAAAGAAATCAATATATAGAAATTATTATAGAACCTAAGTGTGTTAAACATAAACATATTTATTATTAATTTCGTGAAAAATTAACTAAAAAGCCAATTGATTAATCTCAGCAATTTTGTGTTTTTAAACTTCTTTTATATGACATTATGGATAAGTTGAACAAATCAAGGTCATTGTAATTGTTATTATAACTATGACAAGCGCGGTACAAGAATGTATTCCGAATGTAATTCGTTTTAGCATATGGAACATGGAAAAGTAATTTAATTCTAGAATTTGGGCGACGGCATTTGAAATAAATATTGCTTACCAAATGTGGAGAGTCAATGTAACTCCGTAAAATTTTAAAAATAAAAATTTGTTCTCTTTCCGTGCGGCGACTAGTCAGCGACGGCAAGGTGTCTGTAATTTTATCATGAGAGCGGGTTTCAAAAAATTTTAGATGTTTCACAAATTTCTCTTGAATTTTTTCTATGGATTCAATGTATATGCTGTACTGTGGGTTCCAAACGATAGACGCATACTCCAATATAGGTCGTACAAAGGCATTATATAAAAGCAATCTCGTTGAACTATAATTAAATTCCCTACTGATACGCAAAACAAAACCCAACATTTTGTAGGCTTTTGTTGTAATAACATTGATATGAGAATTAAAAGACAAGTCATTGTCAAAGAACACACCAAGATCTTTAACCACAGATACTCTACGTATATCAATATTATTAAGATTATATGGATAATTAATAGGTTGGGACTTGCGCGAGAATGTCATAATATTGCACTTTTCTACATTCAATTGTAGAAAGTTGTGGGAACAATAAGAACATAAATTGTTTAAATCATTTTGCAGTAAAACACAGTCATTGGGTGATTTGATAATTCAAAAAATTTTCATGTCATCGGCAAATAAAAGTATATTAGAGTTCTTAAAAATGTTTCCTATGTCATTGATGAATAAATTAAAAAGCAATGGCCCAATATGAGAGCCCTGTGGGACTCCAGATTTAACAGGTACAAATGAAGAACAATGGCCTCTTATTGCAACCGCCTGACAACGATCCCGAAGATAAGACTCGAGCCATCGAAGAAGGTCACCATGTATTCCCGACGCTTCAAGCTTACGAATTAGTAGTGAATGTGGTATTTTGTCAAATGCCTTAGCATAATCAGTGTATACCACATCAACCTGATAACCCTGACTCATACCTGTGCTTACGCGATGAACGAACTCACATAAATTAGTCTCAGTATTTTTCCTAGTAACGAATCCATGCTGCTCCTCAATAATGCCCGGCCTTAAAATCGGAAAAATAGTATCATAAATTATCTTTTCAAACAACAAAGGCAAAATGCTCAGTTTAGAGATCCCTCTATAACTACGTACATCATGCTTATTACCGGTCTTCAAAATTGGTGTAATAAATGAACGCTTCCAAAACATCGGCATAGAACCAGATTTAAGAGATGAGTTAAAAAGGACATAAACTGGAAACGCTAGACTTCTTGAGCAAGACTTTAGAAACAATGGTGGTATTTGATCTGGACCACACCCTTTTCGAACATTAAGATTATCTAAATATTTTTCAACAATTCCTGGCGAGATTGCAATCGAACTGAGTGAAATATTACAAAAAGAGTTACTATCCGTATCCACAGGTAAATCAGTCACATTGTGATCCTCAAAGACCGAACTAAAGTATCTATTAAACATTGAGCAAATTTCGTTGCCATCCGAGGTGGATCTATCACCATCGTGCATGGTCTCGGGTATATCACTTCCATTCCTTTTTGATTTTACAAAAGACCAAAAATGTTTACTGTTTGTTTTAATTTTAGATTCCGAATCCTCTATAAATTTATCATAACACGCCAGTTGCACAACCTTTTGTCTCTCGCGTAGAATACTAAATGTTTCGTAATCACTCAAACGGCCGTACCGTTTCCATCTACGATGATATCTTAACTTTTCTGAGATAATTTTTATTAATGATTTAGAGTACCAAAATGGGTATCTCTTATTATGTTTTATAACTTTACTTGGTACATAAGATACAATTACACTATTTAATGTTTGATAGAAAATATCTACTGCTTGATTTATGTCAATAACATTAAGAATCGACCAATCAACTGCCATAAGTTGTGCGTTAACGTGATTGTAATCCGCAGCATGAAAAAGTCTTATTGTCTTAGATACAGTATTTAACTTTTTCTCTATATATAATTGAAAAGTGACTAACAAAGCCGGATGATTATCATCCTCAGGAACCAAAGGTGCGTTACTATGGGTCACGTGACACTTACAATTGCCAATAATTAAATCCAAAAATCTATTGTTTATATTAGGAAAAGAATTAAATTGTTTGAAACTAGTGAAATTCAAAAAATTCTTTACAATATTAGTTAGGCGTTCGTCATTATTCTCATCAGATAAAGACATCCCCTCATCGGACTGGACCCATATTGCCTTAGATACATTAAAATCTCCAAATAGTAAAAAACTACCTGTTGGGTCGGTCAGAGAATCATTTGAGACATTATCGAGGAAATCAAGAAGAGCATCATGGTGTAACGGACAATGTGGAAAATAACAGCAATAAATGTGCAGTTTTAAGGAACTACACCGATTGAGGGAAATCGAAACCTTAATAACATCTGCTACTCTATTTATTTGCGGTATCAAAGTTACCGATCGCACAGAGAATTCCCTTTTCATTGCTATAAGCACTCCGCCACCATGCTTATCACCACGGCTAACATAATCGCGATCGCTTCTATAAACGTTGTATCTATAGTCAAATAGTTCTGAATCATAAATACTATCCAACAACCAAGTCTCAGTCAAGCATATGATGTCGTAGTCAGTCGCTAATAAATTCTGATAAAACACATTTAACTTAGTTCGTAATCCACGCATATTTTGATAGTAAATTAAAAAGTTTTTAACCATTAATAAGTCAATTTGGGTATATTACATATAATGAATTAATAACACTACGGATATTGCCCTCATCATTTAACGCCGTTTCATATTTAGGCCGGTCGTGAATAGAAACCATACGGAACTCATTTGGAATATTCATTAAATCATTTATAATATAAATGTCGTCTTTGCAATGTTCCACTTTACTTGTAAAAATCAAATCCTGTACCGTGAACAGTAAAATGCCAATTAAATGTAAACATCGAAAAAAAAATAAACAAATAAAAAATACAATTAAGCTCTTAGTACTTATACAATCTTTTTTAAATCACTTTTATCAATTATATGGATAACGGGGCTTGTATCTGACTGCCGCACCATGATTGTACAGTTTTTTACCCATACATAGGTATATTTCCGTTCATCTGCCAATTTCTTGCATTCGTGTAAAAGTGCTTTATTTGAACTAGTCAGATGATCGTTAAAAAAAATTGGCCTGTGATTAGTGGGAAAACCAATATCGCTGCACTTAAGTTTGGCCCTTTTAACTTTAACCAAAAAGTCATCTTTTTTCCATCGAGATAAAAAGCGCACTACTATAGGTTTAAGCTTGTTACAGTCGCTGTTATTTTTTGGTGTAACTCTTGTTATGAAGTCGATGTCCGATGATGGGTTAAAATTAACATCTGAGCGATCAGCTATAGTCTTCAGTAATTCCAAGAGATTTTCATTTTTATTTTGAGGTATGCCATAAATTGTATGCAATGTCAAATTACATACATATTTAAAACGCCTCTTTCCCGGAGGGGTAGGCAGATACTACATCTTTCCACTTGTCACGATCCTTACTTACTTCTTTCACTTCATCCACATTCATAACTCTCTTCATCCAAGTTCATCGGTTTCGGATACTCTTGATCTGATCTTTCACAAAGACTTCTCTAATTTGATCAAGCAAATTATTTAAATTATTACATACTTATATATAGTCATGTCTATATCATTTGGGGTAGGCAGATTAAAGTCTTGAAAAGACTGAAGGCCACGTTTAGCTGTATGTTAATAATAACATTTATTTCTACAGCAATCACCAAAAAAGCCAACATACATACATACATATAATCACATCTATATCCCTTGCGGGGTAGACAGAGCCAACAGTCTTGTAAAGACTAATAGGCCACGTTCAGCTGTTTGGCTTTAAGATGGAATTGAGATTCAAATAGTGACAGGTTGCTAGCCCATCGCCTAAAAGAAGAATCCCAAGTTTATAAGCGTAGTAGCGTTAGCGTGAGAACTTTGTTGATTACTCAATTCCAAATAATTAATTATGGTATCTACAAAAGTTTACAACCAAAAAATTTGTAGATGGCACTTTATTCGCGCTGTTGAAGCTGAAAAAAATATAGTTCATTATACAATCAATAGATTTGTCCATCATGTACGACCGTAATGCTATGATACAGTAATTGCGCGATGATCCTATCCGAACAGAGATTAACAGATTATCCGTGCTAAATGATGTATTAGCTTGATGGTAACTTCATTGTCGATTCAAACTATTATAGATGGAAATCAATATACAAAGTCGATACAGTCATCCAACCTATGTTTTATGTAAATATGTTTATTAAATTGTATATTTACAGCAATTAATAAGCGTATTTTTAAATTAATTTATACTTAATTGTAACAATTACAATTTGTAAAGTACAATAGGCGGACTTAATGCTAATAGCATTATGTAACAGTCTACCATTGGCTTACTGATAGAATTGAGATTAATATAAAGTGACAGGTTGCTAGCCCGTCGCCTAAAAGAAGAATCCCAATTTTTTAAGCCTACTCCTTAGTCGACTTTTACGGCATTCATGGGAGAGAGATTGAGTGGTCCTTTTCTTGGAAAGCGAAAGAAGTATGCAGAGATCGTGGCAAGTGGAAAGATGTAGTCTCTGTCTACCCCTGCGGTAAAAAGGCCTGACTTTATGCACCTATGTAATGTACTACTAACAACGTGTCAAAATATGATGGAGCATTTCTAATTAGTAAGCTTTAGCGAGTTTTTAATTAAGTTACTATAATTTAAAACTGCTCAGAAATAACTTAATAACAGTATTCAGGGTTCCATTACGACATATTTTATGATTAATTTGAATGCTAATTTGGTGATTATTTGACTTCACAAAATTAGCTGTACAGTCTAATAATATGATGACCTTAAAGGAAGTTATGTTTGATAAACTTGTAATTAATTCTATTTATAAAAAATTTATTCAGAGAAGTTACGGCCATCTGAAATGTTACAAGTATGCAAATTAATTTTATTAATGCGTAAGTAGGTAATGGTATTTGTTTGTTTGTTGTCTGTTTTCGGCACCAGCTTTAGATATTGATGAAGATAGGTTTGGTACCAATCAACTAGTCGATTACATACGAAGTATTTTTAGTTTAATTTACTATCATATTAAGCTTTGAATTTTTCTAACCAATTTATTGGTTACTTTCTCACCTTTCAACAAGTGCCGTGTGGTTCCCGGAATCAATAAAAAAAGACTATAACCACTGCAACTGTTTCACATGGATGTCGTAAAAGGCGACTAAGGGATAGTGATATAAACTTGGGATTATTTTATAAGGCGATGGGCTAGCAACCTGTCACTATTTGAATCTGTCTACCCCACAACGGATATAGATGTGAATATGTATGTGCTTTCTCACCTTTCTGAAGTGGGTGCTCCTTTTGACCAAGGTCAAGGACTGGGTCAGTTTTTGACCTTTACCTGCATTTGCCTCAAGTATCACAAAAGCAAAGTCATAAAACATCACCTAGTATAATAATGAGTTAACGATAGACTTAATAAATCGCATTTGACCGGCAAGAAATAAAGTCATCATTCAAAGCGGGCTTTTAGTTATTACACGTCACTTCTTGTAATTAGCACCTCTCACTTTATATCGAATTAATTATGAAAAATGTGTTAACTCGATGTTAAAGGCATTGTGCAAAATGTTTTTTTAAGACCCGTAATATAAGATTTTCCCGACCTGCGCATGAGCGATTTTTTAATTTTTAAAAAGTTGAGAAAAGTGAGATCTTAATTGTACTTTAAAATTGTAAATTGTGAATTAATCTCTTCAACAGCTTTATATTTTTTTTACAGCTGAACGTAGACTGTTAGTCTTTTAAAACTGCTGGCTCTGTCTACCCCGCAAGGGTTATAGACGTGAAATCTTTTCCATGAATGTCGCAAAGGCGACTAAGGGAAATAAACTTGGGATTCTTCTTGTAAGCGATGGGCTAGGAAACTGTCACTATTTGAATCTCAATTACATCATTAAGTTATTTCTTCACTTATTCATTCACTTTTTGAAGCTGAACGCAGCCTTTCAGTGTTTTCATTTAGTTGTTGCTTTAGCCGTGTGATTATAATAGAACTGTGAACTTTAAATCTCGCAGTGAACATACGTACACAAACTCACGTTACGAGTTAGACAGAGCCAATAGTCTTGAAAATACTGATAGGCCACGTTCAGCTGTTTGGCTTACTGATAGTTTTGTCATTGAGATTCATGTAAAGTGACAGGTTGCAAGCCCGTCGCCTAAAAGAATAGTCCCAATTTTATGAGCCTTTCCCTTAGTTGACATTTGCGACATCAATGGGAAAGAGATGGAGTGGTACCCGGCACCAATACAAAAAAGAATAGGACCACTCCATCTCTTTCCCATGGATGTCGTAAAAGGCGACTAAGGGATAGGCTTACAAACTTGGGAATCTTTTTAGGCGATGAGCTAGCAACCTGTCACTATTTGAATCTCAATTCTATCACTAAGCCAAATAGCTGAACGTGGCCATTCAGTCTTTTCAAGACTGTTGGCTCTGTCTACCCCGCAAGGGATATAGACGTGACCGTATGTATGTATGTATAGAGTGGTCCCATTGGTACCGGGAACCACACGGCAAAAAAAAATCAATGGTAGCAATATAAAAATTCCGATGGATATTTCAAGTAAACGGCTCTTGAAAACTGCATCGCTTTCGAAGCGCCCGTGTCAATTAACGCCGCCTCGGTGTGGGAGCTGAATACAAATGCAGTTGCATAGGCGAATAGTACCTACGTACCAACGTTACATGAAACGGAACGTTTTTATTTCGAGAGTGCTGTGAAACGGAGCGGTTTTATTGAAGGGTTTTGTAGTGATTCGATTTACGAATTATTGTTATAGCTAGCTGCTGAGCGAGACTACGTTCGGCTGAAATCAATGTTTTGACATAATTGTGTTAGGTATTTTAATGTCTATAAATAAATAAATATGTATGGGACAAATTACACAGATTGAGTTTCCCTCGAAGTATGTTCGAAACTTGTGTTACGAGATACTAACTCAGCGATACTATACATACATACATACATAAAATCACGCCTCTTTCCCGGAGGGGTAGGCAGAGACTACCTCTTTCCACTTGCCACGATCTCTGCATACTTCCTTCGCTTCATCCACATTCATAACTCTCTTCATGCAAGCTCGGCGGTTTCGGGTACTTTTGACCTGACCCTTTACCAGGACGTACTTAATTTGATACTATATTTTATAATAAATACTTGAGTATATAGATAAAAATGTAAGGACCAGCCAATCGAAAAAGTTATTTTCTCATCATGCGCGGGCCGGGATTCAAACCACGAACCTACTGTGCCACAGACAAGCACTACCGCTGCGCTACAGAGGCCATCATGTTTTCGATGTTACTTTAGTCTCATTTTTAGGACTGCTGGAGTGGGAAGGCCTAGACGAACGTATCTTGATCAAATCGGAGACGTTCTAGCAAAAGGTCTGGTCAAGAGTACCCGAAATCGACGAGCTTGCATGTAGAGAGTTATGAATGTGGATGGAGCGAATGAAGTATGCAGGGATCGTGGCAAGTGGAAGGATGTGGTTTCTGCCTACCCTTCCGCGAAAGAGGCGTGATTTATGTATGTATGTAATTTTTACACGACGCGATTCCCACCAGGGGAACCAAATCTTGTATTAGATCCATGTGCCTGAATGTGCAGGTATCCTCACGACGTTTTCCTATACCGAAAGAGCATCGGTCAGTATTCAAACTAATGTACGTAACTTTGAAAATCATTGGTACATGGCCGAGGTGGGATTTGAACCTGTGTCTTGACACCCATTATGCATTTTAGCCACCGACGCTCTTTTATAAGTGACACAAAGTAGGTTGGTGTAAATTAAACACAAACTCATCAAAGTCGACTCAATATTCCGAGCACGCGCACACCAATTAAATTTGGACGTCCGAGCGCTCTAATTGGTTAGAAATTGCTGGTCGATTCTGGAACCGTTCAAACCTTTGTTTTGTCATCATGTTGAATTTTAGCCCTTTTCAAGCCTGTTGGCTCTGTCTACCCCGCAAGGGATATAGACGTATGTATGTATGTGTATGTACCTCACTTATTCGACCGCCGACCGCCTAAAGTAAGTTAGTAGTCTAGAAATACTGAATTAGCATTTAAAAAAATAAACTAAAATATTTTTTTTTGTCCATAATATACGCAAAGTATGTTCATTCGGTCTAAAAATATTACTTCTTATTCGTCTCTGCCTATTCCTCCGGGAAGAGGAGCGTCCGTTTATCATTAAAATAAAATGGATTTCTTGTCAAACGCGGGAAGACGGCTTTCATTGGTTCCTCTTGAACTGGGACTAAGACTGTATTCCATCAACTGACCTTCCAATCTTTCAAAATCCCAAAAAAATTAAGGTTCTAATGTAGAGAGACCTGAGGTCAGCTCGGCTAATAGAAGATCCGGGAAGCCAGCGATAAATCAGGATTCTCAAATAGGGATGGACCACATGTAGACTGGAGATAAGAGCTATATATTATATTTTTTAGGAAAAGTGTAGCTCAAAATCTATTATACTAATATTATAAAGCTGAAGAGTTTCTTTATTTGTTTGTTTGAAGACGCTAATCTCAGGAACTACCTACTGGTTCGAATTAAATAAATTATTTTAGCATTGATTAGACCATTTATCGAGGAAGGCTTTAGGATATATAACATCACGCTGTAACGCTGAATATGTGAAAATAAAACGGGGTAATTTTATTCGTCCTTGAGGGCTTCATTAATGCCCAAAATAACTATTCCACGCGGACGAAGTCGCGAGTACAACTAGTTAAATATCAAATATTCGAACTAAACTGGGTTAAATGACCCAGGTTTGGGAGAGTTTGGTTACTCTCCCAAACCTGGGTCATGGTCAAAAAGGGGCACCCCGAGTTCCTCTCCAGAGAGATAGGGACGTCACCACGACGAACGTCAGGAGAAAGAAGAATAGATATATTCCTTCTTTCTTGAAACCTTTTCCCAACCCTACACGCCGAGCATCTAAATCGCCCTACAAATTATACGTCAGTAGGGATTCCAATTGTGGGTTTGTAGGAACCGGATATCCGGCCCGTTTGCCGGGAACAATGCCCGGGCAGTGCCGGGGTATTCAGCTATGTTAATATTTGTATGCCCAGCACAATATCCGCCTTTTTATTCGAGCTTTGAACGTTTAAATTGTGCGGTTTGGTTTTTATGTATTTTTGATACTTTGGCCAGTAAGACAGGTTAAATGGAAACGTTTGAAAATGCTGCAATGTAATTTGTTTTGTTCCTGCTTCTTTACCTGCGCTTTTGGCAGTGGGATTGACTTTTTGTAATGTTTGACCTTAAACAGTGTATCTTAGTATTATCATAAATGTTGTTACGAGATACCAACTCAACGATACTATATTTTATAATAAATACTTATATAGATAAACATCCATAACCCAGGCCAATCAGAAAGTTCGTTTCTCATCATGCCTTGGCCAGGATTCGAACCCGGGACCTCCGGTGTCACAGACAAGCGTACTACCGCTGCGCCACAGAGGCCATCAAACAAATGGTCCCAAAGTACTAATTTACCCACAAAAATTTGAATATAAAATTTAGATTCATATGTTTTTTCCTTTTTAATATGTACACTCATATCACTCATATATAGTTTAGTTTACGTTTATACCTTATCATTCTAAGTCCATATAGTCACTATGATACTGCAAGTCACGAATACCATCACTAGATCGGAACGGTTATTTATTCACCATTCCTATGAACTGGGCGAAGCTAATATTTGCTCAATAAGCTATTATCACGAGTTGACCTAGCTCATCTATACCAATATTATAAAGCTTAAAGAGTTTGTTTGTTTGTTTGAACGCGCTAATCTCAGGAACTAATGGATCGAATTGAAAAAATATTTTTGCGTTGAATAGACCTTTTATCGAGGAAGGCTTTAATCTATCGTATATAACATTACGCTGCAACTACAAGGAGCAAAGAAATAATGGAATATGTGAAAAAACGGGGAAAATTATTCATTCATCCTTGAGGGCTTTAATGATGTCCATTATAACTTTTTTACGCAGAGGAAGTCGCGGGCACAGCTAGTGATACTAATAATAATATAATATATAATATAATAATATAGTTCAAGATACATAGAAGTTTCATATTTTAAAGCGCTCTAATGGTTTCATGATCGAAGACATTCAAAAACGTTTCACGTCATAATATAAAGCGACACAGCGATAGTAATCGCGCGATAAAAACGGCTGATTTTGCAAGTTTCCTCACCATGTTTTACCTTGCGGGGTAAACAGAGCCAACAGTCTTGAAAATACTGAAACGAGCAGATCAGCTGTTTGGCTTACTAATAGAATTGATTCATATGAAGTGACAGGTTGCTAGCCAGTCGCCCAAAAGAAGAATCCCAAGTTTATGAGCCCATCCCTTGGTCGCCTTTTACGACATCCATGGGAAAGAGATAGAGTGGTCCTATTCTTTTTTTTAGTGTTCTACCTCTTCATAAAAATATAGAATACACGTCAATCAAAGAGAGTTTCAGTTAACATATTGAAATCCAAATTAAACGTTTGTTTAATGTTTATTTTCCTTAATTTTACGAATGAATTGATAAAAAAATCTGTATATAGCTCGAACGATTCGGCCCAATGGTTTTCAATACTCAGCGAAAGCTAAACAATGAGCTTTAATGGCGGATGAAAGTTTGTGTTGAAAGAAATTTGCTATTTGGGTCATTTTTGCTAATGGAGGAATAGTCGGGCTCTTTGTTTTAATATCATTTGGTTTCCTGCACTAATATAAAAAAAGAATAGGACCTCAACCTACCATGAATGCCGTAAAAGGCGGCTAAGGGATATGCTTACAAACTTGGGATTCTTATTTTAGGCGATGGGCAAGCAACCTCCCACTATTTGAATCTCAATTCTATCATTAAGCCTGAGAGCCTACCTATCAAGCTTAATTACAGAATACCCTTGCGGGGTAGACAAAGCTAACAGTCTTAAAAAGACTTATAGGCCACGTTCAGCTGTTTGGCTCAATGATAGAATTGTGATTCAGACAGTGACAGGTTGCTGGCCCATCGCTCACAAGACGAATTCCAAGTCTATAACCCGTTAAAAAAGAAATGCTTTCGCTTCAAACGTACCAAAATTTCAGGTAACAAATTAAGCGACACCAAAACTAGTAACGAATAAAAAGTAATTTTTTCGCAATACACACCTACAAAGTTGTGCATTGCATGTCGTGCGATTGTAATTAATGCTTCGGCTGCATTCGGTGTCAGGCTAGGCGGCTTGCACTGTGTACGATTTTTTGTGTGGTACAAGGCATTCGCTCGAAGGTTACGCGTCAATCAAATTTAGACCTGTATTGTCGGAATTAAGCCGTAAACATACGACATTCATTCATATAGTCACGTCTATATCGCTTTAGGGGTATACAGAGCCGACAGTCTTGAAGAGACCGATAGGCCACGTTCAGCTGTTTGGCTTGATAGAATTGAGATTCAAATAGTGACAGGTTGTTAGCCCGTCGCCTAAAATAACAATCCCAAATTTATAAGCCTATCTCTTAGTCGTCTTTTACGACATCCATGGAAAATAAGATAGAGTGGTCCTATTCCTTTTTATATTAGTGCCGGGAACCAAAGCATATAAAAACAAAAAGCTTCGTGTAAAAGCTTGATTCATCCAATCTAGGATCCATGGTCAAAGGCATACCCCGGGCTCCTCTCCAGAGAGGTGAGGATGCAACCGGGACTAAAGCAAGGAAGAATGTGTGCTTTAATGAAAAGAGTCACAGTATATAGCGAACCTTATATTCCACAAATAAAACAGCCATACAGACATACTAAAGCCAGGTGGAAGAAGAATTCTATCATTAAGCCGAAAAGCTGCACGTGGCCATTCAGTCTTTTCAAGACTGTTGGCTCTGTCTACACCGCAAGGGATATAGACGTGACCATATATATGTGTTTCATACAGAACTATTTTATGATCTTTGTCGGAACTTGTTTTGAAAGAAATTAAAACTGCACTTTCTGAAATATCTCATTGAACTTATATTTGGTTTATACATTAGGTATTAACATCCATGAAATTATAAAACGTGAACTAAATTATATACATTTTTACATTGTAACATACGCTCTTCGGTCTTTTTAAAAATTCTGTGCAATATTCTATTTTTGTTCTTTTTTTTTTTCTTAGTCGCCAGCAGTACTAACAGAAGAACAAATTTTGGGCCACACACTAAAAAATTGACTCCATGGCTTCCGTGTGTTCCTGGCATAACTCTCGTTTCGAATGGGATATTTATTTGCTATTTAACAACTGCTCTTTATCGCACCGCTCGCCAGTAATTTTGACGTTTTTCGACGATAAATCCGGTAGGTATATGGGTGAAATTGTTCGCTGATTTATAGATAAGCCCTATCAGCGATATTGGAATATGCTGATTGGTACTAACTTTTGTTTTTACGGGCCAGCATTGATTGGTTTATCTCTTGTAATGTATGTAGTGACGGGTATATCTTTTTCTCTTTCGTATTAATTTAAATAGATCCTACTAATATTATAAATGCAAAAGTTTGTATGTCAGGATGTCAGTATGGATGTTTGTTACTCTTTCACGCAAAAACTACCGAACCGATTACGATGAAATTTGGTATGTGGGTAACTTAAGACCCAGATAAACACATAGTTACTACTAATTTTTGTGCACTTAAGAAAAAAAAAAAGATTTCATCTCTTATGTTACAATTAGAGAACATAAGAATTCCCTTAGTCGCATTTTACGACATCCATGGGAAAAAGATGGAGTGCTCCTATTCTTTTTTGTATTGGTGCCGGGAACCACACGGCATTACATTAAATCTTCGTTCCAAATAAAAATCACTTGTATAAAATTCTATGAGCTAAGTTACGAAAGGCGAATTCGGTCTTTAAAATCAAGTCCAATTTGTATTGAAGAGTTTTCTTTGGTGAAATACTGACCGATGCTATTACGTTGAGGGAAAACATCGTGAGGAAACCGGCACACTCAGGTAACTAGGTGTAGACGGTTAGGTTAGGTTAAGACGGTAAGGTTCCCCTGCAAGGGTTACGGAGATTAGAGTTGGGGTTGGGAGACGCTTCGTGTGAAAACATGACTCACCCAATCCAGGATCCATGGTCATGCCCCGGGCTCCTCTCCAGAGTGGTGGGGATGCAACCGGGACTAAAGCCAGGAGGAAGAAGGTGTGCTTTGATGAAAAAAGTTACAGTACAAAGCGAACCTTATATTTTAACAAATAAGACAGTTCTTTAAGCCAACAGTCTTGAAAGGACTGATAGGCCACGTTCAGCTGTTTGGCTCAATGATAGAATTGAGATTCAAATAGTGACAGATTGCTAGTCCATCGCCTAAAAGAAGAATCCCAGGTTAACCTTGTCAAGTTAAGTTGTCTACCCCGCAAGGGATATAGACGTGATTATATGTATGTATGTATATTCAAATTCCCATTTCACCACCTTTAAAACAATGGCTTGAATGTCGTAATTCACCGATGCATTTTTATTTATTCACGCAATAACCCGTCCACGGTAACGGCCAATATATCGCGTGACGTCACAGCCATACGTAGATGAAAAATAAAAAAATAGACACGCCTATCCATTAGTTTTGTCGACTCACAAATCACGAATCGAACATATAAATCTGTTGATCTATGTCGGTTGTGACCTTTTGGAATTTTACAAAATAGCGATATTTGTCAGTCACAATGGCTTATGTCGACACTGCGTTTTGTTTAAATGTGACATGTTTAGGCCGGTTTAGTTCGCATTCGTTTTAGTTTTTTTTTATTTTGGAGTTTTGTTAGCAAAATTTAAACCTTGTTTATCAAGATCTGAGTATATACGAGTATCTCGTACGTTAGTTCGGAATTTGAAACTGTAGTCGTTTTACAAAAATATTTTTTTTTCACGTCATAGATAAAAAGATAAACTCTTTATTGCAACAAAAGAAAAATAAAATTCATAACATAAATACATGCTACATTGAAATATACATTTATTTATAACTAGCTGTGCCTGCGACTTCGTCCGCGTGGAATAGTTATTTTGGGCATCATTGAAGCCCTCAAGGATGATTAATTTCCCTGTTTTTTTTTTCATATTTTCCATTATTTCATTGCTCCTTATAGTTGCACCGTGATTTTATATAACGTAAAGCCTTCCTCGATAAATGGTCTAGCCAACGCAAAAATAATTTTTCAATTCAAACCCGTTGTTCCTGAGATTAGCGCGTTCAAACAAACAAACAAAGTCGGCGGCAAAAAATCTTCAGCTTTATAATAATATTAGTATAGATAGAGAATTCGGCTATACAAAAGCCACCGCACTTAATAAAGTTTAAAAAACGTGTTTTAAATCGTTTAATAAACACACACATAAAATACTATGTATGTTGACATTGTTAGTCCGGAATTCTTGAAATATATTCTCACACATAATCCTACTATTTAGTCGCAATAAACAAGGCTCGTTGGATCCGGGAAAAATCCCGAAAAACCTCCCGAAATATCCCGAGCATATTTTAATTAAGGTTGGGAAGGACAATAAAAATAATTTACGGCATGCGCAGTGCCGCTTACCGACTCGATTTTTTAATCTGAACGGACATACTGCCGGTGTAAGGGACACGAGCCGCTGACGATTTTTCAAGTGGTTAAAATCCATTGATTCTCATTGATGTAAATAACTCGGTGTCGTGTGGTTTCCGCCACTTTTGAATAGGACCAATCATTCCATATCTTTCCCATTGATGTCGTAAAAGGCGATTAAGGATAGGCTAATAAACGTAGGATTCTTATTGAAGGCGATGGGCTAGCAACCTATCACTATTTGAATCTCATACATACATACATACATATGGTCACGTCTTTATCCCTTGCGGGGTAGACAGAGCCAACAGTCTTGAAAAGACTGAATGGCCACTTTCAGCTATTTGAATCTCAATTCTATCATTAAGCCAAATACTATCAGTCTTTTCAAGACTATTGGCTCTGTCTACCCCACAAGGGATAAAGACGTGATTATATGTTTGTATGTATGTATTCCTGTTGTAGGCGATGAGCTGGCAACCTGTCACTATTCGTATCTGAACTCCATCATAAAGCCATACAGCTGAACGTGGCCTTTCAGTCTTTTCAAGGCTTGGCTCTGTCTACTCCGCAAGGGACATAGACGTGACTATATGTATGTATATATGTACTATCATCCCCTGACTCCCGATTTTACTAGCAGCAGAGAATGCTATGATGAAATGAAGCTCAATAAACTTCAGGTGACATAAAACTATCATAAAAAACTATAAACTAGAAATTTTGTGAGTACAACAAAAAACGCAACATTGTAACAAATCACGATCTATTCTTTGACATTGTCACGTCACAAAGAATGTGCCGTCATAGAATTTATATATTACAGAAGTGTAGTTCAGAAGAAAATGTTGTATTTATAACTAGAGAACCACCCAGGCACCCATTTATAAATATTATATAAGCAATACCGTGTGGTTCCCGGCACCAATAAAGAAAGAATAGGACTACTCCATCTCGTTCCTATGGATGTCGTAAAAGGCGACTAAGGGATAGGTTTATAAACTTGGGATTCTTCTTTTAGGCGATGGGCTAGCAACCTGTCACTATTTGAATCTCAATTCCATCATAAAGCCAAACAGCTGAACGTGGCCTATCAGTCTTTTCAAGACTGTTGGCTCTGTCTACCCCGTAAGGGATATAGACGTGATTATATGTATGTATGTATGTATATAAGCAATTAAAAAAAAAACATCTTTCTTGATTTAGATTGATTGCGAAAGAAAAAGATAAAATTTACAAGTATTAATTCTACAAAAATTACAATTTATAATACTAATTAAAAAAAAAACAGATAAATTCAAATTTAAATGCACAATATATACGGGACAAATTACACAGATTGAGTTAGCCTCGAAGTAAGTTCGAGACTTGTGTTATGAGATACTAACTCAACGATACCATACTTAATAATAAATACTTATATAGATAATCATCCAAGACACAGGCCAATCAAAAAAAGTTCTTTTCTCATCATGCCCTGGCCGGGATTCGAACCCGGGACCTCCGGTGTCACAGACAAGCGTACTACCGTAAATGCACAATGTTTTAAACTTATATAACAGATAATCATATTTGTTTAAATTTATTTATTTCAGACCCAATTGTTAACTGGTAGATAATGTTTCTCTGATAATGAACATTTGTATTTTTTGCAATGAAGTTTAAATAAATAAATAACCCTTTCGGATATTTCAAACATTACAAATCTTACAGTAGACATACTATACATATAGGTACTTAGTATCTAAATTTTAACATGTCTAAAAATCACGTCTATATAAACCTTGCGGGATAAAGCCAAAAGTTTCAAAAATACTGATATGCGACCTACAGCTGTTTGGCTTAATGATAGAATTGAGATTCAAATAGCGACAGGTTACTTGCCCGTCGCTTACAAGAATAATCTCAAGTTTATAAGCCTGTCGCTTAGTCGCCTTTTACATCATCCATGGGAAAGAGATGGAGTTGTTAAATTTTGAACCACACGGCATATTGTAGTCAGACTAACAACGGTTCAAAGTTATCGCGTTACAAACATACATATAAATTATCTATATATCTTTATCGACTAAGGTAGACAAGCTGTACCAAATTTGATTAGCATTCCACAAAATTTCATATTGGAAATTGTAGACTTCCATCCTGTGTGCATCTAGCTTAATTTACGGCGGACCCGATAATTCGGTCGTAAAACCGGACCGCCGGTTTACGCCCGCCGTAAATCCGGTACCGGGCCGTGTCTATAATAATTCAAATGTCTCGATTCTTGTTCCGGCGCCGATCGTAAAGCTATCTCATTATCTAGTCACGATTTTTTGCATTTAAAATATGCGATTTTTTGTCGTCATATTTCGTGAAGTCACTAATTTATTTATGGATTCATCATATTATGGATTCATTCTATCTTAAACCCAAATAATAGCTGAACGTGGCCTTTCAGTCTTTTCAAGACTGTTGGCTCTGTTTACCCCGCAAGGGATATAGACGTGATTATATGTATGTATGTATGTATTCATCTGTTCAGTAACTCAATGTATTCGTGATTACGTTGTTAATACAAAAGACGTGGAAAAGTGTACGGTTGTCTATGCCTGTCATTGTGTTATTACGTACTAGTTGACGCCCGCGACTCCGTTTGCGTGTTATTGGAAATAAAAGGGTTGAGGTTATTAAATTTACTCAAATTGCTCATCAAGCTGAACAACTTTTGGTACTACGTATTTTCGATATTTCCTATAGGTTAGCTGAGTTATTATAATTTGACATCAGCTGTTCCAGATTCCAAAAAAAAATTATATGTTGGCCACACGTAAGAGCTATACAACAAAAAAAATTTGATTCAAATCCGTTCAGTAGTTCTGAAGAGTAGCGTGTACAAACAAACACACAAACAGACAGACTTATTTTTTCAAATTAATTAATTCATCGTCATAAATTATTATTATGAAAGTATACTCAATGTACAGACAACATTTTCTTACTGTTTTATTATAATTATTGATAATGATGATCCATAAAATCAAAATTTATTCTAAGAATATCTATAAAATTATAAGTCAATGATTTTGCCGTGTGGTTCCCGGCATTGCCGTGTGGTTCCCGGCACGAATAGAAAAAAGAATAGAACCACTCCATCTTTTTCCCATGGATGTCGTAAAAGGCGACTAAGGGGTAGGCTTATAAACTTGGGATTCTTCTTTTAGGCGATGGGCTAGCAACCTTTCACTATTTGAATCTCAGTTCCATCTTAAAGCCAAATAGCTGAACGTTGCCTACTAGTCTTTACAAGTCTGTTGGCTCTGTCTACCCCGCAAGGGATATAGACGTGATTATATGTATGTATGCCAATGATATCAAGTTCAATTTCTTTGTTCCAGGCCCAAAAGTGGCTCGATGCTACTCTATAGCCGGAAGAAAGTCCGGTACCGACGCGACGGCTATTGCTGGAAGAAGAGGAAAGACGGAAAGACCACTAGGGAAGACCACATGAAATTGAAAGTGCAGGGGACTGAGGTGAGATATTTAAATTATCACTTTGATTACATACATATGGTCACATCTATGTCCCTTGCGGGGTAGACAGAGCCAACAGTCTTGAAAAGACTGAATGGCCACGTTCAGCTATTTGGCTTTATGACAGAATTGAGATTCATATAGTGACAGGTTGCTGGCCCATCGCCTAAAAAAGGATCCCAAGTTTGTAAGCCTATCCCTTAGTCGCCTTTTACGACATCCATGGGAGAGAGATGGAGTGGTCCTTTTCTTTTTTGTATTGGTGCCGGGAACCACATGGCACTTTGATTACAGTGAGTTTTTATGTCATTTAGCTTTTGCGTTTTGGAGTCCAAGACCTAGGTTTCTTTAGTTAAAATATACATACGTCACGTCTATATCCCTTGTGGGGTTGACAGAGCCAACGGTCTTGAAAAGACTGATAGGCCACGTGCAGCTATATGGCTCAATGATGGAATTGAGGTTCAAATAGTGAAAGGTTTGACTGTATGTGTGTATGAATATAATTTCAAGTATTATGATTATATTTCAAGTAATAATGAATTTGTGATGAACAAAAAATGTATCTTTACAAATTCTGAAAAAAGAAGCGTATTAACAAAACCCAATTCATATCTTCGTTACAATTCTAAATCTTTGGCTCGTACTGGCAATAATTGGGGCAATACCTACGTTCATTTGGGGCATTCAGAAGTGTATTGCTTTCTCCAATTTCCCTTTCAACGCCACTCAGTTTCAACTGTCTTTGCATTGTGACAGGGCTGCGGTATTCATTTCATGCCTTTAAGTACGATTATTACTTGGCATTTCAAGACTTTCAAATACTCGCCAAATCGTTCTTTTAAAGGCTTTGGATAGGATTAATTTAAGTACTCGTCATATTTTGTATGCCTTTTTCAATTCAATTCAAGTTCAAATTCAAAATTTTTATTCATTATTATAGGATATTTATTGTCAAATCTTGTGGTTTCACAACATTGGTTGACGTCAAATAAATTAGTTAAAACTAAGTTTACTGCCGCTTCCAAGGCGTCAGTGCTCAAGAAGTGGTAACAAACTGCACTGCAGCATTTTCTTCGACACAGCCAACTTCACAACTGGCGTGAAGGTTTTGCCTTTCTGTCAATATTTGTGTATATTCAATGAAGAAGTAATAAGAGATGACATTGGTTTGGTTGACATGGTCAAAAGCATACCCCGGGCTTTTCCAGAGAGGTGAGGATGCAACCGGGTCTAAAGCCAGGAGGCAGAATAATCCATATGAAAATAAAATTGTTTTCCATTTTAAAATTTAATTGATAAAAGTCATGCCCTATTTCAAACTGAATTCTCATAACGCGAAATTAATTCAAATATCGATAAAAAAACGACACGTGCACAAAATCTAATTAGTTTGAATTGTCTATCTGAAATTTTAAGCTGAATTTTAAGTAGTTAGTACAGCTCTTATACATACATAAAATCATGCCTCTTTCCCGGAGGGGTAGGCAGAGACTACCTCTTTCCACTTGCCACGATCTCTGCATACTGCCTTCGCTTCATCCAGCTCTTATCATCGATAAAATATCTGATTTTCCTTTACCAATTTTACCTGATTCGAATTAAGTTTACATTCGATGCAATAGTGACTTAGATATAGTGGATAGACTTTATAAACCTCTCCTACACTTGACTTCGCTATGCTGTTCTTAATTTAGAGGTAACATGACTTTTTTTAATTTGTCACGGTACATAAATAAACGTCCTTAAAACTATTAAATTTTTACTACACATTATTTTTCTCTTTATTTCTTATTGCATCATACATACATACATACAGTCACGTCTATATCCCTTGCGGGGTAGACAGTGCCAACAGTCCTGAAGAGACTGACAGGCCACGTTCAGTTTTTTGGCTTTATGATAGAATTGAGATTCAAATAGCGACAGGTTGCTAGCCCATCACCTAAAAAAGCCTATCCCATAGTCGCCTTTAACGACATCCATGGCAAAGAGTTGGAGTATTCCTATTCTTATTCACTACTTCCATTAAACAGAAATACGCGTAAACACAAACGCTATTTCAACATTTAATTTAACAGCAAACGGTACTACAAAACCTGTTTTATCTCAACGCTACAAATCTTCGCGACAGCTAAACGTTATGTTCAGGCCTAATCTTGAGTGAACTACACTTTAAACCCTCACTTTACTCGGCCCGGGGCCTTTTTGCTTATTAACTGACAGTGTTGCGTGTTCGCGTTGGTGTGTGGTCTAATTATTATGTGTATTATTCAAGTATTTTTTTGAATACACTAGTACCCGAAACCGCCGAGCTTGCATGAAAAGAGTTATGTATGTGGATGAAGCGAAGGAAGTGTGCAGAGATCGTGGCAAGTGGAAAGAGGTAGTCTCTCCCCTCCGGGAAAGAGGCGTGATTTTATGTATGTATGTATGCACACTAGTGGAAGTTAAGAGAATATTAGTATCTGCTAGATGCTTCTTTTCCTACAATTGTTAAAGTCAAACAAATCGATGTTCATGTGGGTTCTATCATTTTAGAACAGGATACTCCATGTCTTTCCCATTCATATCGTAAAAGGCGACTAAGGGTAAGGCTAATCAACTTGGAATTCTTCTTTTAGGTGATGGGCTAGCAACCTGTCACTATTTAAATTTCAACAGCTGAACGAGGCCCTTCAGTCTTTTCAAGTCTGCTGGCCCTGTCTACCTCGCCAGGGATATAGACGTGATGATATGTATGTATGTATGGAACAAACAAATCAGAATTAAAGTAATTTTCTTATAACAATATGTCACTATCTCATTTTATCATTAAACTCTTCATCCTACCATTGTCGTGGTCTCATATTATTATTGGCACTGTCTACTCTGTTACGAATAAGGCCTGGTATTTGCCTGTAACCTACTAAGCGCGAAATAATGGGAACTGAAAAAAAGACCGTCACTATGACAGTTTAGTTACATATATAAGGCATATTAATCTGTAACGGGGAAGACAGAGCCAATATACTCAAAACCCGAAGGCTATAATGATAAAGTGGAACATGTTTAAGGTAATCCTTAACCCTCCGAAGTCAGGGTTACATGAAGCAATAATAACTTTGGGTTGTTCCAAGGTCAATCTTATACTGCTTAATTATTAAACCACAACTGGCATCTTTCCAGTTAACTGTTTATGGTTATGTTTTTCTTTAAATTTTGTCCAAATTTTTAGCTTGTAGTTTCTAGATCAAATATTATTGGGCAGTCCTATTTTCTAGAGGGTTAGGTAGAGGCGAGATCTTTTCTCTGGCAAAGATCACTGCTTTTTTTTTTTAAATAAATAAATATATACAGGACAAATTACACTGATTGAGTTAGCCTCGAAGTAAGTTCTTTGAGACTTGTGTTTTGAGATACTAACTCAACGATACTATATTTTATAATAATTACTTATATAGATAAACATCCAAGACCCAGGCCAATCAGAAAAAAGTTCTTTTCTTATCATGCCCTGGCCGGGATTCGAACCCGGGACCTCCGATGTCACAGACAAGCGTATTACCGCTGCGCCACAGAGGCCGTCAAACTGCTGCTTTATTTGTTTCATTTACATCCAAAAGTTGTAAATTTGTTTTAAGTAATTTATTTGACGTCAACCGTTGTTGTGAAACCAAAAGATTTGACAATTATTAAGCGACTAGCTGTGCTCGCGACTTCGTCCGCGTGGAATAGTTATTTTTGGCATCATTGAAGCCTTCAAGGATGAATAACATTCCCCGTTTTTTTCACATATTTCATTATTTCTTTGCTTCTAATAGTTGTTGTATAGCCTAAAGCCTCCCTCGATAAATGGTCTATTCAACGCAAAAATAATTTTTAAATTCGAACCAGTAATTCCTGAGATAAGCGTGTTCAAACAAACAACCTCTTCATCTTTATAATATTAGTATAGATATGAAGTATCCTATAATTATGAATAAAAATTTTGGATTTGAATTTTGATTTTGAATTAAAACTATTTTGTGAAAATGTTATTTCTACTGACTGAGGGTGACGTCTGAAAGAATGTATCAATAGTCTGTCAATATAGGGTGTATGTAGATAACAATGTTTCGCTATGTAGTCTTTTTCTAAGGGATAGGCTTATAAATTTGTGATTCCTCTTTCAGGCGATGGGCTAGCAACCTGTCACTATTTGAATCTCAATGCTATCACTAAGCCAAACAGCTGAGCGTGGCCTATCAATCTTTTCAAGATTGGTGGCTCTGTCTACCTCGCTAGGGTTATAGACGTGATCATATGTATGTATGTATGTAGTCTTTTTTCACATTTGGTGTTCAGTTACTATAGAACAAACTGCCAAATTACAAAAAACTATTCCACGAGGCCCTATCGTCAAATAAACATACCATTGTCTTTCATTTCTTTCATAGACCGTAATATACGTAAAATCAGGTCTATATCCTTTGCGGGGTAGACAGACGCAACAGTCTTGAAAGGACTGATGACGTTCAGCTGTTTGGCTTTATGATAGAATTGAGATTCAAATAGTGACAGGTTGTTATAGGTTATTGTATGCTACAAATTCATAAAAAGTCATTGATGTCTATCAGAATAAAATCTTAAAACGAATTGATATCGCAATAAAAATACAACGATTCACAACTCCAATTAGTGGGGCGCTGGAATAAATCCGTTTACTTATTCATCAATCCGAGTTGAATCCACTGATGCTTTTGTTGATTTATTTATATTTTGTTTTCATGTTTTGCCTAAACGCCATCTGCAATGCTTTGACCCGAATTTATTTTATAACTAGCTACGCCTTGGGACTTTGCCTTCGCGGGAATTTTGGGATAAAAGTATCATACACATTCTACACGTCTATATTTCACATGTGCATTAATTTTCATCAAAATCTATCTAAAAGATTTGGCGTGAAAGAGCAAAAAACACACACACATCCTTAAAAACTTTCGCATTTAAAATTTAAGTAGGAAATAGAATTTGAATCTCAATTCTATCGTTAAGCCAAACGGCTGAAATTGGTTTATCAATTTATTCAAGACGATCGGCTCTGTTAACCCCGCATGGGATATAAACGTGATCAAGTAGTGAGTATGTAGGAAATAGAATCGGATAGGATTAAAAAATAAGAACTTTTTACACCGATTTTGTTTATTCTATTAAATAATCGATTTACAAGTGACTTTTGCATGCGAAACTTTAATTTTAGTGACATACTTAATTCGGACTCTGATGGTAAGAACATAATATCTACAACTTTTGCGTACTGACTGACATACAATGTATAGCCGAAATTACTAAACTTAGCTTAAATTTGGGAAGTGTATGTACAAATTTTTAGGGTTTCTCAAAAAAAGTTTTAAGCTTTATTTATTTTATTCCTTAGAAATCTTTTTGTTATCGTGTTGTTCCCAGTATCAATATGTGAGAAAAGTTGGACCACTCCGTCTTTTTCCCATGGATGTCGTTAAAAGGCGACTAAGGGATAAACTTGGGTTGGGTTCTTCTTTTAGCCGATGCGCTGTCACTATTTGAATTTCAATTCTATCAGTTCAGTCATTCAAGACTGTTGGCTCTGTCTACCGCGGAAGTGATATTGACGTGATTATATGTATGAATGCATCTTTATTTTACAATAATTCCACAGCCATAGGTGGTTATATACATACATACATATGGTCACGTCTATATCCCTTGTGGGGTAGACAGAGCCAATAGTCTTGAAAAGACTGATCGTCCACGTTCAGCTACCTGGCTTATTGATAGTATTGAGATGCAAATAGTGACATGTTGCTAGCCCATCGCCTAAAAAAAGAATTCCAAGTTTGTAAGCCTATCCTTAGTCGCCTTTTACGACATCCATGGAAAAGAGATGGAGTGGTATATATATATATATATATATATATATGTTACGTTACCAAAAAGCTTTATTATAATCTAATATTTAATAAAATATACACTTATCTGAATAATAATGCATATTATATCAAGTTTAAACTTTGTGGCATCACATCATCGCCTTATCCAGCCGTAAAACCTATTTAAATATTAAATTGTGAATAACTGCAAAATTTTCAGCGAAGTAGTAAATATGATAATGAATAAAGTTAATGTTATTTCAAAAGGCATAAAGGTCATTTTCGACATGCAAAATGCAAGGTAATGCATTCTAAGGGATTATATTTTTTAAAACCAGCTTTTTTGGCTTTCCACGAGGTTAAACAAACAAAGGAAACAAATAAATATATTTGTTGATATGAGTTTTGGCAGTCAAAGTTATTACTAGCGGTATCATTTTATTAAGATATTTTTTTATAATAAGAGGGTCATATGTTTGTGGGTCGTGAGAATTTATTTTGAATATTCATTAAGCATTAGGCACAAAGGTATAAATATAAATAAATTAAAATAAACTTAACCTTATTATGTAGCATGATACCTATCTATAAACATGTAGCATGCATGGAAAGGCGACTAAAGGAAATGCTTATAAACTTGAAATTCTTCTAGTAGGCGATGGGCTAGCTATAAGTAACTATTTGAATCTTAGCTATACAGCTGTCTGCCCCGCAAGGAATATGGACGTGATTATTTGTGTGTACAATTTTTGTGTGCTAAAAAAATAATGAAAACAACTTAAAAATAGATCTATCCAAACGAACACTTTTTAAATCCGGGCTTTAAATAATCGATCGAATTGAGAACCTGCTTTTTGTAAGTCAGTTAAAAATACAGTATGTTTCGGAACTGTCATATTAAACACATTCATTCGAAGGATCTTGATCAAATTAAGGACGTCCTGGTAAAGGGTCAGGTCAAAAGTACCCGAAACCGCCGAGCTTGCATGAAGAGTTATGAATGTGGATGAAACGAAGGAAGTATGCAGAGATCGTGGCAAGTGGAAAGAGGTAGTCTCTACCTACCCCTCCAGGAAAGAGGCGTGATTTTATGTATGTATGTATGTATAAAAATACAGTACATTTCGGAACTTGTTGTATTAAACACATTCATTCGAAGTATTAGTGTATTTTTCTTCAAAGCAATAGCTAAGCCTATTTGCGATGTGGTCTGGCACCACGCCAAAGTTAACTATTGTAACCCGGCGTTGCTTGCCGAGACCACAATATGGTCGCGGTGATCTATGTGACCGTTACCACTGGCTTGCGTATTTTAGAAGCTGGAATATATTTTTTTAAATCTGCTTTGGAGATTGGGATAGTACTAAAAGATTTTCGTGTGTGTCCCGGCACCAATACAAAAAAGAATAGGACCGCTCCATCTCTTTCCTATAAATTTCGTAAAAGACGACTAAGGCATAGGCTTACAAACTTGGGATTCTTTTTTAGGCGATGGGCTAGCAACCTGTCACTATTTGAATCTCAATTCTATCATTTTTCTGATTCGCCGTTCAGTGGTGGATCAGAACGGAATTAATTTGAAAGAAATTCATATACTCGTACTCGCCTTTTATGAAACCTGTGGGAAGGAGGTAAAACGTCTAATTTCAAAATTTTTCGAACCACACGGCGTTATAGATGGTTATTATCACTATCTCAAACCCAACTTATATTATTAATGAGAAAGTAAGTATGTTTGTTTATTGCATCTTCACGCGTTATCTTCAGAACCAATCTTATTGAAATTTGTCGAATGTATTAGGTCCTTACATATAAAATAGGCGTTTTGTTGTATTGGCCTTTTTGGTTAGGATTTCCAAATTCAAATTTATACAGTTATTTCCACATGTATGTGTGTATTGTTTACCGTTATTCATTTGTTTTTTTTCTTTTGATTTTTCTGTTTGCAAAAAACCTGTAATTTTTTGTAGGCGGCGGTATTGGCATGAAGGTGGCGCTAAATTCGCGGGTAAAAGCTAGTTAAGTATAATTATCGAGCGACAAAGCCGCAGACAGCCGCTAGCACCTAATGTATAATACACAGATAACATATTATTATTCGATCCCACACGCTAAGATCCTGGCAACTAATCTACTCAAAATATCACATTGAATATTCCATTTGGGTTGCCTAAGATTATCCCGTCAACTTTCGGCAAATGATGGATTCTGCAAGCTTTTGGGGGTTTAAACGAGTTGAGTAAGGTCACCTTGCTAACGATGATAGTGAATGTATATATACATAGAAATATATACATATTATCACATCTATATCCCTTGCGGGGTGGACAGAGGCAAAAGTCTCAAAAACACCAAAAGGCCACGTTCAGCTGTTTGGCTTTATGTTAGAATTGAGATTCAAATAGTGACAGGTTGCTGGCCAATCGCCTAAAAGAAGAATCCCAAGTTTATAAGCCTAACTCTCAGTCGCCTTTTACGTCATTAATGAGATGGAATGGTCCTATTTTTTTTTATATTGGTGCCGGGAACCTCACGGCATGCTACACCGAAGGAAATCTCACTCAGATTGGCAATTCACCTATCACGGGCCCACCCTAAACGGATACTCGAATCTAAATCGGGCTATATAGTGCCGAAACGTATTTTTGCGAGACCATTGAGCCAATAACCAGGCTCATAGTGAGTTTAAGGGGAAATCCGGCTCTAGGAGGTTATGGTGTGGCCTAAGTAACGAGTGCCGTGTGGTTCCCGGCACCAATACAAAAAAGAATAGGACCATTCCATCATTTTCTCATGACATTAGTCATAAAAGGCGATCAAGGGATAGGCTTACAAACTTGGGATTCTTTTTAGGCGATGGGCTAGCAACCTGTCACTTTTTGAATCTCAATTCTATCATTAAGCCAAATAGCTGAACGTGGTCATTCAGTCTTTTCAAGACTATTGGCTCTGTCTACCTCGCAAGGGATATGGACGTGACCATATGTATGTATGTAAGTAATGAGATATAGCGATTAAACAATGTTGGTGGCGGCGTGGTAACTTGTAGGCTTATGTACATAAATATATATTCACGTCTTTAAAGCTTGCGGGGTTTCAAAAACCAGCTTTAAAAAGTGACCTTCTTAATAAAAAGTATCTTGGAAGAAGAACATAATTTATAATGAAAAAAAAAATCAGTAAGCGTAGAAACGTAGGCCGAGACTATGAATTTTCTCTCGCTGTTCTATATAAATATCATTTAACTAGTCTCAATTCTGTTCTAAATAAATGTATATAAATATCAATTTAACTAGTCTCAATACATGTAAGTGTGATTAGCCCGTCAATATTGATTTTATGTTTCATATGGTTCTCATCTTAGAACAGAACCTCACTCACTTCATCTCTCCTTGTTTACTTGTCCAGTCAAGTCAGACTTATAATAAGACCTTTTCTATATTTGAACATAAAATAAAGAAACTAATCTTACATCTTATCATTCACTATAATATCTTTAATCGACAACCAAATAACTCTGAATAAAATCACATTTCTACGACGATAACCAAGTGCTATTTGATTAGTCACTGGCAAATGACGTCACAAGTTATTTCCTGCCTCCCTTGACTTGTACCAAACACTAATATCCGGAGTGAGTGAATTAGACTTTTACGATGAGAATCGAATCTACGAATAGGTTCCACGTATCGTAATGGCGTACCAACATCGCCAAATGACAAGTTATGTGCTTTGAAAGGATCTTTTCTTAATCACATTCTATACCTGCCTTTATAGGATAGCTGTTATTTGACATAAATTTATAAGGGAGGTCAAAAGAATATATTTAGGTCTTTTCATGTCTTTTAGGCTATGGGCTAGCAACCTGCCACTATTTAAATCTCAATTCTATCATTAAGCCAAACAGCTGAACGTGGCCTATCAGTCTTTTCAAGACATTGGCTTTGTCTACCCAGCAATAGACGTGATTATATGTATGTATGTAATTTAAAAAAATAAATATTTAAACAACTCGGCTATTTAGATTTGCTTTTTTCGATTTTACGTTAATGATGCTTGTAAATATTTAATCTAACAGTGAGGATGCCATGAGAGAGAGTGCCGTGTAGTTCCCGGCACCAATACAAAAAAGAATAGGACCACTCCATCTCTTTCCCATGGATGTCGTAAAAGGCGACTAAGGGATAGGCTTACAAACTTGGGATTCTTTTTTAGGCGATGGGCTAGCAACCTAGCACTATTTGAATCTAAATTCTATCATTAAGCCAAATAGCTGAACGTGGCCATTCAGTCTTTTCAAGACTGTTGGCTCTGTCTAGCCCACGAGGGATATAGACCTGACCATATGTATGTATGTATATGTATGAGGATGAAATAACTTGACTGTGGGTCAAGGCGCTAAGCTTTCAACACGTTAAAAAAACGAAAACAATTTAACGAATATCGTAAAACCAAACGAGCGCCCTGAATGTGTGTAACTTGTATCTCTTTGCAGTTTCAACAAAGATTTTTTACGTTCCCTATTTTTAAAAGCGCCCGGGCTTTTTACGTGATTTAAATTTAAAGTAGCGTTCCGTTTTAAAATGCATTTTTAAGTTGGATAGACGTGTTGTTTAGATTTCCTTTGACGGTCAAAATGTAAGGCTTTAATTTGTATTACAGAATAGATAGTAGATATTATAAATAATACTAGGCAATGTTTAATTTATACGGTTTCCAACAGAATATAAAAAGAACTTAATGATTTCGTCCTTTAAGTTGCATACTTGCATCAAAGGCCATTTCTGAAATAAATGAAAAATGTATTTAATAAATAACAACTCTATCTTTTAAAGATGTTTAAGGTTCACTACAAATATGTGTGTTAACAGCGATTTGTATCTTTCAGAAAAGTTGTAAATTTATTCTTCAAAAAAATAAAACAGTTAAATTTGGTTATAATGATAACCTATTCTAGTGAAAATCTATGTATGTATATAACAATGCCTATATACCTTGCGGGGTAGATACAGTCAACAGTCTGGAAAAGACTGAAAGGCCACGTTCAGCTGTATGGCTCAATGATGGAATTGAAATTCAAATAGTGACAGCCTATTGTCCACAAAAAGAATCCTTAGATTAGTCCACACATTGTTCCTTGTGCACCGCAACCTTACTTACCTTTTAAACTACATAAATACATCCATTTGAAATAAATGGGGCGGTCTTAATCTTAAGTACTGGGAATCGCACGGGAACCCAGTCAAAATCCGTATATCCGTATTATGTACATCCCTAAAATACTTACTTACACGTTTACAGTGTCTGTTAAAAAGTATCGTGCGGCCTCGTTAAAATTTCACACGAGCGGGTCGCGCGGCATAAATGATACCAAACATTCACCACGTCATAAATACTAATAAAAGCGTCGTGGTGTTTCCGAGAATTTTCCAAGTTTTGCCGGAGTTGGTTAAAGGCATTCCCACGTGCTTTGGGGGCCAACTGATACTTATGGCGTAACTAGAGTTGCGTGCGCCCGGTGCAAGATTCTACGATGGCGCCCTTGGGTTTTTTTGTTGTACAGTTACATGCATATAATCATACCTGTTTTCAGAGGGGTAGACTATGACTACATCTTTCCATTTGCTATGATCTCTGCTGCTTTCGCTTCATGTACATTCATATCTATCTTCATACAAGCTCGTCAATTTAGGGTACTCTTGAGCTGATCTTTCGTCAGCATGTTTCCCATTTGACCAAGTTACTTTCGTCTCGGCGTTCCCTTTATAACATTCCTATTCACACTTTTTTTGTGTATTTGACTAATCAACCAGCTTTCGTTCATCCTCTCCGCAGGACGGAACCAGCTTAGCATAGGATTGTAATTGCAAAATGCACATTTGTTAAAATTCAATCTCTGATCGATTTTGTATTATGATAAATAAATATATACGAGACAAATTACACAGATTGAGTTAGCCTCAAAGTAAGTTCAAAACTTATGTTACAAGATACAAACTCAACGATACTATATTTTTTTATAATATATACTTATATAGATAAACATCCAAGACCCAGGCTTATTGGAAAAAGTTCGTTTCTCATCATGCCCTTGCCGGGATTCGAACCCGGGACCTCCGGTGTCACAGACGAGCGCACTACCGCTGCGCCACAGAGGCCAATGAACTTCCAGTAGTAAACGATATCTGTGGTCGATGTTAGTCATTGTTGGGCCCCCAAATAGTTCTTGCCCTGTGTCTAGGCACTCTATTTACGGCACCAACCGATACTTTAAAGCAGTATTAAATGTTGATATTCCGATGTATAGTAGTCGCCACGTACGTACATTTTGAATAATACATTTTGCACAACTGTGATCGTGGAGCGTAAACTTTTATGGTGTAAGACGTGGGATTAAGCGGGAACGAAGTGATTTGGGATAACATTTTCCAATGCCAAAAAGTAATAAATACTAATAAAACCCGCAACAATAGGTAGTGCGCTTGTCTGCGACACAGTAGGTCCTTGGTTCGAATCCGGCCAGGGCATGATGAGAAACGAACTTTTTTTGATTGACCTGTGTTTTATATATTCATCCTTTTGGTATCTTATAGTATCTTTGAGTTACTATCTCATAACAGAAGTTTCAAACTTACTTCGAGGCTAACTCAATCTGGGTAATTTGACCTGCATATATACATTTATTTACAATTATTGCCTATTTGCATATCATGGAATAAGTCTTTCCTTTGCCGATTTCTCCCGCTATTTCCATATTCAACAATAATTTCATACAAGCTTAATGCATAAACAAGGCATTGATTCCTAAAGCAAGTAACATGACCACATTTAGTATTTACAATAAACATTTTTTTAAAGAAAATTATACAAAGAAAATGCTAATCATGAAAACCATCACCAAAATAAGTATATAATGTACCACTAACTAGTACATTTAAAAAAGGTTACACTATTATAAGATTTCCGCGCCCGCTCATGTCTTAGGCCAGCGTTATTCCGAGAGGCTTTCTGGGTAACGAAGTTAGTGCAGGTGCCAATTCCGGGTTAGCCTCTTTGGACATCTGTACTCGTTCGGGACGCGGTAATTGGCGTACACTTGGTTGTACAAGGGGTGGAATTTGGTAATAGAGCGTATCTAATGATTAACCGCTGAGAGTTAAAACTGATGTCAAATGATTTGTTCGAACGACGATTTGGGCCGTGTGGTTCTCGGAACCAATACAAAAAAGAATAGGACCACTCCATCTCTTTCCCATGGATGTCGTAAAAGGCGACTAAGGGATAGGCTTACAAACTTGGGATTATTTTTTAGGCGATGGGCTAGCAATCTGTCACTGTTTTAATCTCAATTCTATCATTAAGCCAAATAGCTGAACGTGGCCATTCAGTCTTTTCAAGACTGTTGGCTCTGTCTACCCCGCAAGGGATATAGACGTGACGTATTTACGTATGTATGTATGGTTCTCGGCAGCTTAGAATAGGCACTCCGTATCTTTACCATGGGTATAAGGCGATAAGGGAAAAGGCTTCTAACGTTGGGTTTTTTTTAAAGAGATGGGCTAACAACCTATCACTATTTGAATCTCAATTTTTGTCATTGGAAGATACAGCTGAACGTGGCCTTTCAGTCTTTTCAAAACTGTTGCCTCTATCTGTTTCGCAAGGGATATAGACGAGATTATATGTACCTATATATGTAGTTATTTATGAAACATACTCTAAGGATTTCATAAATACCTACATACCATCTTGTTAGGACTGACCTTTACATTAACCTTTAGTTCCGTGAAAATACTGAAGGTAAATTAAATTTGCGTTTTTGACAAAATTACGTATGTTTTTTTGTAAAAAAGTGGTGTATTAAACTATGAAATAAGAAATTTAATAAGTACTACAACAAAAAATTAGGGACCAATTTTTATATTTTTACAGAGGTACAGACCTTCAGTTACAGATTTCCTTTGGACCAGAAGCAACATTTAATTTAAAAGTTATATGTATTTGTAATTGTTACAGCACGTTACAAAATTACACGTGATTGTAATCCCAGCCAAAATTATCAAATAGGAAGAAATCCCGATTGGGATAAGTACGCCATTGTATATAAATTCTTCTAAATCCAATGACTGTTTTAAAATTTGTTAAACTATTTCTTTTTTTGTGCAATAAAGAGTTTACAAACGTTTTTTTAAATTAAAATAATCCTTGCCTTCTTGCCGAGTAAAAATATTTTCTCCATCACTTCAGGAAGTAATGTGGCAAGGCAACTATTCCTTTGTGAACTACAGAATACATTCTTACAATATGATAAAGAGCTTCCGTTTATTTGTTGTATTAATTATTCCACTTCGCATAATGTGTTGTGCGAAAGAATATATAGATTACCTACGATAACTAATTGTAGGAGAAACTCTATATTATCGATATAAATATAAATATATACAGGGCAAATTGCACAGATTGAGTTAGCCTCGAAGTACGAGACTTGTGTTACGAGATACTAACTCAACGTTACTATATTTCGTAATAAATACTTATATAGATAAACATTCAAGACCCAGGCTAATCAGAAAAAGTTCTTATCTCATCATACCCTGGCCGAGTATCGAACCCGGGACCACCGATGTCACAGACAAGCGTATTACCGCTGCGCCACAGAGGCCGTCAAGAAAGAAGAAAGAAGCATATATGTATATATTCTTCTTTCCGGATAAAATCCCGGCTACATCCTCACCTTTCTGGCAAGGGAGCCCGGGTCCGCCTTAAATATCGATGTAATTCATTCATGTTTTTTAATGTAGCCAATGTGCATTCGTCCACGATTTAGATTTAAGAGATCTATATTTGTAAATTGACGTCCGATGAAAATGCTGCAGTATAGTTTGTTCCGCCGCTTCTTCTACACATGCGTTTTGGAAGTGGTAGTAGTAATAATTAGATTTAAGTGATGCGACGTCAATAAGTGATACCTTGTATCCAATTTTGAAAATAAATCTATTCTATTCTTACTCTATTGAGAAAGCAATGGAGTCGTCCCATTCTAAAGTTTTTTAAATAACTTGTTAATAAACGGACACAGTTACAGTATAACAAATTGCATTATCTTTGTTGCAGTGTATCTACGGATGCTACGTGCACTCCGCTATACTGCCGACCTTCCACCGTCGCTGCTATTGGCTGTTACAGGTAAATGTACGGTTTGTTTTCTGTGTATTTTTTTTTATATTCGCTTGTTTAGTTAGCTTGTGTGAAATCACATACATACATACAAATTATCACGTCTTGCGGGGTAGACAGAGCCAACAGTGTTGAAAAGAACGAAATGTTACGTTCAACATCTTTATAATGAAATTAAGATTCAAATATTGACAGGTTGCTAGCTTATCGCCTATCCCTTAGTCACCTTTAATGACATTTATGGGAAAGAGATATAGTGGTCCTACTTTTGAATTTCATCCTTATCACTTTCGCTTTACAATTTTTTTTGTAACATTTAATAGTATATTAATTGATTGTATTTAATTGTATCGTATCGTGTAGGCGATGAGATAGCAACCTGTCACTATATGAATCTCAACTGTATCATTAAGCCAAACAGCTGAAAGTGGCCTTTCAGTCTTTTCAAAACTGTTGACTCTGTCTACCTTGCAAGGAATATAGACGTGATTATATGTATGTACCTCTCTTTAAATAGATAAGCTTGTATAATCAACAAAAAGTAAGTACATAAAGCAATGAAACTAGTTTTTATTTTTAATAATATCACTAACTGTTAGGCACGCTGTAACACTGTAAGATCTTAATTTCTTGAGACATATATAAGATTTATCAGAAATCTGGTTTGATTTAAACCAGTCAGACGTTTCTCAGTTTATCAATGACATATACAGGATCAATACTAATCCAATTCCAGTTTCCAATTCAATTTACGACAAGCTTCAAAACACAAAATCCAGACTTATTCGCTTTTGGGTGCCCGCTAGTTAGAAATACCCACAAAATTGCACGCCAACATTTCTGATAAATATCCCGAATTTCTGATATTAATGGAAGTATGAGTTCCCGATTTATATGAAAGTCTTCAGCGGTCTCTAAGGCGAAGTTTTTATTGACGCCCGAACTGAGTTTCGGCTAAAATATTTTCGTTTGAATGCGAGTTTTTTATTAGTAATTCGCGAGCCAAGTTAGTTATGTGTGTGTTGGGTTATTTTAAAGTTATGAACTGCTGCTTATAAAGGGATTAAGTGCTCGCGTAGTGCTTTTAAGTAAGAAAAAGATAAAAGAACGCTTTTGTTTTTAAGGTTCAAGCTGAGGTTTTATATGTTGGGCATGTTTAACAATAAATAAATACAACAGAAGGAAAAGAAAAGGGTTTGTTAAGATGGTTCGGTCATGTGGAGAGGATGAATGAAAGCAGGTTGACTAAGCAGTTATACAAGGAGAGTGTGGAGGGAAAGGTCGGAGTGGGAAGGTTATCGGTAAGTAATTTTTATCGGGGCAATTTTCTCTTTTCTGCTCAGATATTAATTACTAGAGGCCGCCCGCGACTTCCGCATGGAAACCCTATCAATCCCGCGAGAACTCCGGGATAAGCCTACTTACATACAAAATTTCATCATGATCGGTTCAGTAGTTTTTGCTTGACAGAGTAACAAACATCCTGACATACTCACAAACTTTCGCATTTATAATATTAGTAGGATTTGTTAGTTAAACAGAAACAAGCAACATTTACAAAACTATTAGCTCGGGTGCATTATGAAGTGGTTTCAAATGCCATAGCTGCCGCAGCGTCGTAATTGAATTTCTGATTGTAACAGGTGGCGATTGGATGAATGTGTGGAAATATATTGGAGAAAACTCCCACTTTAGAATAGGACCAATCCATTTCTTACCAATGGATGACGTTAAAGGCGAATAAGGGACACGTTAGTAACTTGAGATTCTTCTCTGAGGCGATGGGCTAGCAACCTGTCATTATCTCAATTCTATCATTAGGCTTAACAGTTCAATGTTGCCTTTAAGATTCTCAAGACTGTTGGCTCTGTTTACCCCGCAAGGGATATATACGTGTTTAATGGATGAATGAATATTGACACTCATGTTTAGCTATATAGCCCATAGGAAAATCTGACTTCCGCAATCCAGAGTCATAGTCAAATTTGCGCGTTCTTCATCAGAGAGATGAAGATGTAACCCTGACCAAACGAAGAATAAGAAGAGCTCATAACAAAAAATTAAACCTAAGTTACCAAAAATGGACATAATGAGAGTCCAAAGAATAATAATATTGAAACTGGAATAAAAATATTGAAACCGTTTAGACTAGATTTTTTACGCTCCTGAGTCTGTCGCCAACCCGATTCATTCTAAGCACAAGTTACAAATTCAGAAGTTAACAATATTTCGGCAGGGCTGGCATCAAAAAGATTTTGATATCTACATACATGCTAAATTCGTTTGTTTGTTTTTAACATAACATAATATATAGAAAAAACAATATCTTTATGGTACAGGAAATTATCTGAATGTGGCACAAAAAGTACTGGAAATTTATATCGCAGCAAAAGCTCGCATAAAAGCTGAAATAATGTTTTAAAAAAAGGGAAATCGAATTATGGAAATAACAAACAAACAAGAACCAATTCATTACAATAACCGTTAAACACAATTAAAATCTAATTAAGAGTAATTTAATCCAACGGCAACAATTAATTTTAATAATTACGTACAACAATAACGTGTTAACTATGTGTTAATGAAAAACCACAACTATATAAAATACACATGTGACAACCCTGGCGGCCATTACATAAATAATGTCGCCATGTTTATTACGCCATTTTGAAGACAAATGGATAGTTATTACGGTGCACTCCGTTTTACATTCGCTCTTCGGCTCGGAAATTAAAATATTATTAGTTGTCTCTTTTGTATTGCTGTAAAAGACATTCATGGCGTAAAATAAATTGTAGTTTTTGATAGTTTAAATATAATTTTATTTTCCATAAATTTGTGGGTTGATTTACCTTGTAAATACCACGCTTTGTGGTGCGGTTCCCGTAGCATGGAATGTGCGACGCCGAATTATCGCGTTCTCTTGCAAGGGCTGCGTAGGTCAGACTGAAGTCGCTTCGTGTAAAAACCTGACTTATCCGATCCAGAACAATATTAAAAAGGTTTCCACGGGCTCTTCTCCAGAGAGATGCGGATGAACGAACAAGACTGTTTTGATATACTTTCTTGTATGATGATATATTGATGTAATCTACATTATAAACATTACATGCCCTGAATGTACGAGTATACCTACGAGTACGAGAAACTGAAACAAAAATTACTGTTAATACTTCTTCACAATGTTCATATTTTTAATTTCTTTCCATTAGTTAGTTCTCAGTAACATGTTCAGTAGGTTGTTATATAGGTACATGCATACATATAATCACGTCTTTATCTCTTAAGAGACAGACAGAGCCAATAGTATCTTTAAATATCTTTGTATTTATGTCTTTGTAAGTTTTATCTTTGGAACAAAACAAGCCATTAAAAATGTAAATGCATTATGAAAACTTAATGTTTACATATTTTACTCGTTATTAGTTTGGTTTACTGCAGCGTTGAAAATAATAGGCTGAACTTCGTTTTTATTGTTTACTCAATTGCCTGTGTTCACAAATAAAAATGGCAACTTTGAATTTATGATATTGCTTACAGGGTGTAAGGGTTATTGGACCCTGATCTCTTTAGTTTTAACCTTCAAGCGACTATTCCATGATATAGTTTGAGCGTTTATTTTCAATAGCACTTTAGAAATTTTGATGCACCAATATGATAGCTTATATATTTGCTTATTTATTGATCTCTCTCTCATCTTTATTCATATAGCCGCTGGTTTAGCACAACCCTTTAATAGTTAACTTCGCCAAAATCTTGATGGAGAATCTCGTCCATTTTATATCATTCGATGATTCGATTCGATGACGATTCCGATAAGTGGATGATGCTCTTATGGCGAGGGAAATATTAAGAACCTGGGGGTTCTGAAACTATTATGATGATACAAAATGGATGAGATTCTCCACCAAGGTTTTGGAAAAGTTAACCATTATAGGATTATGCTAATCCAGCGGCTAAATTAATTAAGATGAGAAAGAGATCAATAAATGAACATCAATTATGAACCTGGGGGTTTGTAATGGTTCCCTCGCCATAAGAGCGCCGCTTTTTTTCACGTGAATTAATTTTGCTTGCTGGATGCTAGATCTTTTGTACATGTTAACTCACCTTAAATCGATAAGCTTGTTTAGTCAACAAAAAGTTAGTTTTAAAATATCACTACCTATTAGCCACACTGAAACAAACGCAATAAAAGCATCGCTTCGTTATGACGCCATCTTTAACCAATTTTTTTCACGCGAATTAATTTCACTTGCCGGTTGCTAGATCTTTTGTATGTGCTGATCACTTGCAATTGCAAATTGCATCGGCGAGACGAACCAAGCTATGCGCAAGGGCACTCGCCTTTTCTCGAAATGTTTTGTCAATTTATTATTACACAACTACCTACACCTAAGTACATTTCTTAACCACGTAATTTTACACTTGAAGGACTTGCAGGATGTTAAGTCTATGAAACCGCTGATGATTTATCCATCTTCTTTCCAGAATCCCGACATAGTCCTGGTACACTACCTCAACGTGCCGTACCCAGATGACAACAAGTTGGCGACAGTGGCGCCAAGCTTGGCGTTGTGGGCGGACAAGAAAGAGTGGACGAAGGATGAACTCGTCAGCCAGCTTAAACCTATGTGTAAGTATACCATTTATATGTCTATTAATTATCTGCCGTTTGGACAGGACTTCGTGGACTTCGTTTATTTTGGAGATTATATACATAAGTAGATATTGTATCAAGTCCTTATGACTTAAGGCTTACACAAAAGTCACTGCACTTCGTCACTTAGTATCGAAAGACGTGAAAGGTTACGTTCATTTGGGCGGCTTAATTATGGTACCTACTCAGAAAGTGACAGGTTTGAAATTTAATTTTTCATAAAATCAGCATTAGACTATTTCACATGAATTTACTTCATCTTTGCATTTACAGATTTTGGTCAAACTTGCCACCATATACTTTCATAGATAAGTATAACTAGTTAATTTACGAAACTAATACATTATATCCTGATTTTATTTTATTTTTCAGTCTTCAGCGAAGATGAGCCGGACATCAACAACGAATTGGAAATATCGGTGAGCATCTATCATTATCTCCCTACATTTATTTTAATTGTCAAAGAGCATTCATGAAAATTCAAATCCAGGGCAAAATGTTTCAGACAGCGGAAACCGTCGAAGCCATCGTGGGTCAGCTGATGGAGAAACAACGAGCCGCAAGAGCTGCTGCATTGGCGCGGCAGCTCGAATGTGGATGTCCAGACTCAACTTGCCAAGACTCCAGAACATGTGCCCATCCGCTACGACGGATACAAGCAGCCAAGCCACCGCCCTCAGATCACCACGTGTCATCTACAACTGGACCTTCACCAAGACCCATGTCGCATCCTCCCAGGCAGTACACCAGAGACCACAGACCTTCCCCACAATCAGCTTCACCGTTATTATTGTCCCTCGGACAAATCCAAGGAGGCGGTGGTCTACTTATACTTAACGGAACTAGTAACACCGCCCAGCAACATTCGTCCTTAGTACCACCATTATCGGTCGCGTCGTTCGTATGCGAAGAACCCAGGGATAGGTATCGCCAGCAATATAAACCCACTTTTGTATTAAAAAGGGAGATACCAGATAGCCAGCCGTCTTCATGTCTTCATAACACTGATTCGTCTACATACGAAGTTGACACTCAGATTGAGGAGAAAGTAGATATTACCAGTTTTGATAGGAAAATTAAGGTGGAGCCGAGGAGTAGAAATCATATTGTGGCCAGTGCGCCTGCAACGCCTTCGCGGTATCCAGATTTAGTTGAAAGATTAGAGAGTAAAGTTCTGACAGATAACTGTGATGATACGTTAGTATTACTTGGTACGGATGGGCATTTAGGTTCAAGTGGTTTCTTCGACGAAACTTTAGAGTTATCTCATGAAGATATTCAGAAGACTTTGTCTGCGAATATGCCTAATTGTGAGTTAGACAGGAACGGTGTCCGAACTTCAAATACTGCTAATGTTATGGTATCTGGAATTGATACAATGGACTTTATAGAGAGTTGTGAGAATGTGGCATCACCCACTCAAGTGGTGGACGATAATGTGTTCGTGAATCTCGACGCTTTTGATATGTTAGGTGACTTCCCGGAATTGGAAGTCCTGGATCCTAGTTCTATTACAACGAATCCCGTAGTAAGTACACTCAATATATTCTTCAAACATTTTAATATAATTTTTAAAATTTTAGTTCAAGGTTGAATGAGTTCCAAAATGTTTTAACAACATTTTAGAATTTTTATACCTACCAGGATTCTTTCCATATCATGAAATGAAGTCATTTGGGATTCAAATACTATCTTCTGCAACAGGAAATCATCAAAATCTCATATCATCGGACATCTATAAAATAATCAATTGATCGAATCAAATTCTTTGCGTCGTCCTTTTGTTTACTTCCCCCGTTTCATTTCAGTTGTGCGAAAAATCACCACCAGAAGACGAGAAAATGCAGACTGACAGCAATAGCGAAGGAGCTCTAAGCATCACGGACTATTCTCCAGAATGGGCGTACCCAGAAGGTGGTGCTAAGGTTTTGATAGCCGGACCCTGGACGGAGAGTTCCGATCAGTATACGGTGTTATTTGACAACTTTCCAGTGCCATCAAAGTTGGTGCAGAATGGATTGTTGAGATGTTATTGCCCAGGTAAGATTTGTTTACCAATTAGTTTATTTACGTTAATGCATTTTGTTTTGGGTTTGTTCTATTGCCCTTTTTGCTGTATAATTATTACATACAGAGTACATACATACATATAATCACGTCTATATCCCTTACGGGTTAGACAGAGCCAACAGTCTTAAAAAGACTGATAGACCACGTTCAGCTGTTTGGCATAATGATAGAATTGAGATTCAAATAGTAAAATAAGTTGCTAGGCCATCGCCTAAAAAAAATCTCAAGTTTGTATTAGAATAGTTTTTTTAGAGTTTGCCGTCAGAAGGAAACGTTGTTGACTCATAAGACGTAAAATGATAAGGAAAAGTTATAAAGTTGACAAAATTTGATGCGTTTTCAAATTGACTTGACAATGCCATTGGTGGTTTTCATTATTTCTTTTCACTCTTCGACATAAAAAAATTCATGAAATAGTACTACGAATTTAATCATCAATGTAATGTCAACTTGCAGCCCACGAAGCAGGATTAGCGGCTCTCCAAGTAGCCCGAGGTGGTCGTGTAGTATCAGATACAGTCGCCTTCGAGTACAAAGCTGGTCCAGCACCAGCTCCATCGTCTCCCGCTTCAGCGCCGTTACCGTCACTAGATTTCAGAAGATTCTCGCTTCTTCAGCGGTTGCAGCGGCTTCACGGAAGATTGCAGGTGAAGATTGAACCTATGGATGATAGTAACCAGGTGAGTATTTTTTAAATCATGGCATACTAAAAATATATTTCTGCTTATTTTTTACCGATAAAAGTAATCCGATGTCCATGCTTACTTACCTACTTCAACCAATTCTGTGTGTACCCCTTTAAATATTCAACTCATCATAGGCGGGTGACTACGGGAGGCTTTCCCGTTGGAAAGGAATAAGGGAAGAACAAAATTCACCATAGATTTTTTTAGTTAATATGAGTAAATGTTTGGTTACCTGAAACGTACCCAATAAATCTAACTACCTATATTAGAAACAATTTATCACAGATGTTACTACAATGCAGTTATTGGCAACGTTTTTGTTTAATTTAACTAATTCGACAAAATCATTTCTTGCGACTTTCAGATTGAAGACGTCCAACTATACTCAAACCCGAAGTTCGAAGAACGCCTTGTATCTTTCTGCCAATCTTTAAGTGCTCGATCTGCTGGAAATTCTGAAGGTTTTACCACGGAACCTGGAGAAGATGGTTCTACTATACTCCACCTGGCGGCAGCACTGGGCTATACAAAGTTGACTACAGCGCTTCTGAGGTGGAGACAAGATGATAGCAGTCTGGCATTGGAGAAAGAAGTCAATTTGGGAGCGAGGGACTGTGAGAACTGCACTCCTCTGGTAATTTTAATTTCAATTATGCTTTTATATATTATTTACTTAAAAATGCCATTAGGAACAAATCTAAAATTGCCCAACTCCAAATACATGAGGATATTGGTGTACTTTTTATTTTATAGTGCTCGTTTTTTGCTACGATAAGTTCTTCCAAAAGTTATGTAAAACTGATTATTTTTCGTTTTTCTTCATCATTCATTGGATTTGTTTACATATTATTATTTCTGGTTTCCTAACAGGTTGTTAGTCAATATCCGTTCCGATTAAAACCTTGGGATTCCTCTTGTAGGCGATGGGCTAACAAATTGCCACTATTTGCATCTCAATTCCATCAAATTGCCATACAGCTGGACGTGGCCTTTCAGTTTTTTCTAGATTATTGGCTCTATCTACCCCGCAAGGGATTTAGACGTGATAGTATGTATGTACGTTAAATCTTCAATGCTTATATGTATGCTTCATATAATCTCTTTCAATTTCAGATGGTAGCAAGCGCCGCAGGTCACCTCGAAACAGCTGTAGTGTTGGCTCGGTGGAGCGCCGGCACCCGCAGCGAGGCCGGCGCGCGGCAGGCCTCGGCTGCGGCCTTGAGAGCTGGTCACACAAGACTAGCAGCTTTGTTAGATAGGATACACCCGCCTCCTAAAGATGGAGTGTTCCTTAGGCCTCACAGGTTTGTCAATTTGTTTTGTCACTCCGATTCCGAATAGCCATCTCCGACTTAGTCATCACAGTTTAAGGTCTGCTAGAGACAGAAAGTGACTGATAATTAACACACTGTGAATAAGCAATCGTGTTTCGGCTGCAGCCTTGAGATTTGGTCAAACAAGACTAGCTGCTTTGTTAGAAAGGATACATTCATTTCCCGAAAGATGGAGTGTTCCTTGGGCCTCACAGTTTAGTCAAACTTCTTTTAGTTCGGTTCTTTATCCTACTTATAAACGCTATTGGCTTTGTCACTGGACATCCTAAAAGATATCCTTCCAAAGTCAGGCAGGTAAAACCTTTGCTAAAACTAAGTATCGCTATGGCGGTTCTCAGACCTTTTGAATGAAATTACACGTTGTGATAAGAGTAAAATGTTCATATTTAAATTATTAATAATGAAAAATATTACACGTTTAATAAGTTTGTCATATTCGTTTACATACAATCACAGAGTTTTGATTTTTTCTTTCCAGTTTATCTCAAAAAGGGCGAGCTGGAAGCTTGGAAAGCAACCTTGTGAAGCGACCCTCAATAGATAGTGGCATCAATATGGCCGACGCCTTCAGGTCCAGTTCAGCTATTGACAAGTCCGAGACTAGTTCAGCCAGGTACGAACTTATACTCCATAAAATAAAGCTTGATTTCTGTGAAATAAGGATAGAACGATTATATATGAAGTAAGAGCGAAAAAGATAGAATTTAAAATGAAGGTATGTATTTAACACCTGTCACAGAGATACTAAATCACTAAAACCAGGAAGAAGAAGAAGAAGACAGGGATCAACTAATATTTGACAATACATCGATAGATCGATGAGAGGTGGACTTATAGTCCTCAAGGACGCAGCTTGAGAGAACGCTAGGATAATTATGATACTCAATAATGTTTTCTACACTTACTGTTTCAGGTGGGAACGAAGTATGTCCCTGCCTTTAGACTCGGACAATTCTGAAGACAGCCTTGGGGATTCTAAAGTCGGTCGACGTATGGACCTCGCCCTTTGTAAGTCCCCATTCAGATAAGTCTCACTATAGAGTTCAGTTTTCATTTGCGGATGATTATTTATTTATCGGCACGGCGCCTAAATTTTGAGGGTTCGAAGGTTTTCTTGCTGCTCGCTTTGGAAACAGGACAATGGAAACGGTTCCGGCGTTGGTTTTTCGGTAATACAGTAGGGTCTTTCTTAATGGCTTCATAAGAAACTTCCTCAATTGTAAGTTACCTCTGAAATGGAAGAAAGTGGTTGTTTTAAAGTAATGTGTCGAATTTTAAAAGTGCTTCCTTACTCGGTTATTTCAATAAAAGTACTTGAGAGAATAGCAACATTACAAAAAAAATAAAACAAAGCTTTCATAATATCAAACATTAAACATGAATAAGACAACAAAATAATCATACGATCTAAACCAAGAACTGAATAGGTTCACCCAAGTGTTGGCCTCAAACTATGCGATCGTCTATATAGATGAATAGCCATTGAGGGAGACCCGCTTGCATTCGGTACTGTCCAGGCGAGACGGCGTGGCGGCGCGCGGCGAGCCCGCTCATTGACGTGGAGGCGCTCTCCGACTGCAGCCCCGCGCCCTCGCCGCCCCCGCAGCCTAAGAAAGGTCAGTCACGAAACGGTATAGACGGCAAGGTGCTAAATTTTGACCTGAGGATTGATTCGGAGTTATATTGAAAAGGAATGAACAATAAAGTATTTACTTAATTACTTACCTGGATTTGGAATTGAATCACCTAAAATTAAAGAAAAATAAGAATTCTGATGTACTTAAACAAAAGTGATTTGGATTCACCTCAAATTTGAGAAAATCACAAATATTATTTAATCACAATGAAAATAAGCAATATAAAGTTGAGAACTACGAGAGAAATTTAAGTTGTCAGATTTAATCTGAAACTGAAAATCGTTAATGATATTTGAAAATTGTCCACATATACTATATATAATAAAGACAAAATTGTAATAAATATTTGAATGCAAGCGATAGTGATCAAAATGAATCTTTATGTTAATAGTACTGATCAAATTAATCAGACAATTCCTTCAATCCAATTGGCGAATATTTTCACGAAGACTGATCTATACCATTTCGATTCGCAGCTTTCCTCCGCTCCTACCTATCGATGTTGTGATTTGTAGTAGTTGCATCGCCTTTATGGCCGCTCGTTCTTCTTCTTCTAACATATCAATGTCTATATATCTCTGTCCCTCTCTGTTGCCAGACTGTAGACCTGAATCACTGTATGTCGTTAGACCACTTGTAGATTCTTCTGTATTTTGTATCCTATTATGAGCGGAGATTCCCAATGTTGGTGTAGTAGATCCTATTAAAGTTGAACCGACTTTTATATTAAAAAGATTTTCGATTCTAATAAAGTTCGGTTTGACTTTCTCGATGTTGTCCTTCGATGTCGCTTTCAATGGTTCGTATTGGTCTATCCACTATCACTTTACCTTCAGACACGTTTCAACAGATTCTCTTACCTCTTCAACCTCGACACTTCAAGATTTCGTTGTCAAATGTCAGAACACTCCATCGACAAGTACCTATACGAGACAAGTCACACTGCATGTTGGCTAGTCTGCTTGCATGTCTATATATATTATGGAGCTTTTTATGTGTAGTTTCAGATTAATTGTTCACAGGTATCTTATGTTCTTAAAAAATATCTAATTGTTAAATTGTATTGGTAACATAATGATTTCATATATTATTAAAAATTGTGATCTATATGATTTTTTTATATTACACAATCTGTTTATTTCTAAATTATTATTGAATAAGTACTAATATTTAGAATGGCTCTTATTGTGATTTACCTTACCTGTTCAAAACGAATTGTATGTTTAATCTTAAAAATATTAGGGAGATACTGCAATTCAACATAACACTATTCTTTTACTTTGTTTTTGTTACTTCAAACACATTCTATTGTTCAAATTCGTTTAAGTTAATGCGTTTCAAACGATCCGCATTTTAAATTAATATATGACTTGTAAGATAAAATTGTTTTCTGTTCAAATGTAAAATATTTTAAACAAACCTAACCGGTTTCTTCAGTAGTAGTGCCAAAATATAAAAAATAAATACATATACTTAATAGAATTATTTAAGTGGTATTAAAAAGTGTTTTTGAGGTTACTAAACAAGTAATATATGTGCACCAAAATTCCACTTCACGAATATATTTCAGGGGAGCAGGATGACCGCGTGTTCACATTGGCTGAGCAGATCATAGCTGCAATGCCTGATAGGATAAAGGTAATTCATTTGATGTCGATTCAGAATATACTCGTAATCTTCTCATATATTTTTGTCCTCTTGAGGAAATTTAACTATGAATTTATCAGTTTTTTCTTGTTGATTAAACACTTAAACACGTCGATATCCCTTGCGGGATAGACAGAGCCAACAGTCTTGAAAAGACTGAAAGAATAGTGACAGGTTGTTAGCCTATCGCCTAAAAGAAGAATCCCAAGTTTATAAGCTTATCCCTTAGTTTTCTTTTACGACATCCATGTTAAAGATTTGGGGTGGTTTTATTCTAATAGTTTAGAGACCATATGGCATAGCAAAAGTTGAATAATTTTAAGAAGATTAGTAGTCCTATTCCTACACAGCACTATATTAGTGCCGGGAACAACACAGCTCCTAATGAACAGTGTACCAAAATTTGTTATTCTGTTCTACGTTCCTTTAGAATGAGAGTTCATCATTACTGTCGGGCCTCGACGGCGGCTCAGCGGGCGGTGAAGACACCCTCATGGTCCCTTTGCTTGATGACAGCTCGACCTTCCACGCTGAGTTCAGTTTTGAGTTCTGCGACAATACCTACAGGTAATAATTGCTTTTTGTGGTGAGGGTTAACAATGTTAGAGAATTTTTACATGAAGCTTATTAGAGGTCACTATGTTCAGGTTAATGTTCCACTGTGAAGATGCGAAGGTCAAAATCTGATTTGCCCACTCTTGAACTCTGAGGTTCTCTTCTTTGGCGGCCTCTAGGTCAGCGGTAGTGCGCTTGTTTTTTTACATTGTAATTATTCCGGTTCGAATCCATCGATATCCAGCGTAAAATTCTAAACAGTTCGACCAATTACAGACGATCTTTCAATTTTAAATAACACACAGTTCTCAAATTGGTCGATGTATATAGATAGATAATGATAGAAAACGTTCACATCGTGGTTCATCATCATTTCATACATTGTACTCATAATTTTACTTACTGATACATTTTTTACCAGGTATTGTGGTGGTTCCACGCCGTGTTCATCAGGATCAGTGTCACCAGGTTCAGCTTTATCCCCACCACCGCCGTCCCCGAGACCGACGACAGCAGCGCCATCTGCGACTTTACAGGAGTTTTTGAACGCAACACATTTTTCCAATCTCACGCTGAATGGTGGGTATAATTATTATGTCTCTAAATAAGATAAGATTTCCAAAAAAAAGTTTAAATGTTGATGGTACCTGGTAACCTTGATGCCAATGATAAAATTAATAAAGAAATCAGAACTGGAGTTCAGAACATACTGTAGCGGGAGGGATGATTCGGCTCGACCGCCACCAAAGGGAAGATCTTCCGCCAGGCTAGGTGTTATGCCTGGGGAACCGCGGCTCCGACGTTGTATATAAAGCTCCAATCCGTGAAATCTTTGCTTGCGCGATTTAGGTTTTTCGCTGTTTTTGATTGATAGCTTCGCGTAATTATATTTTTTATTCTTGTGACTTGTAGCGTACTTATAGATTTCGCCACAATACAACTTACATACATACATATAATTACGTCTATATCTTCAACAGGCAAAGGTACAAGGTGAACAGTATTTTTGACTAGAGTACTAATAATTCTACATTCATCCATAACGTCTGGCTCTGGTTTTGATCTAGAAAATATTTGATAGATTTACTGAAGATCAACTTTAAGAGCTTATATAAGCTTTTGTCCATCACAACTGCAATAGATTTAACGCGAGTCTTCACCGCTTCTCGAGACCGCTACAACACTATGAAATTTAACTTTTGGTCATAAACAAAAGCATACTTCAATTGCATTTTTCATCAGATCGAGAACAACGCGAGTTGTACTCCGCAGCCATCACGATACAAAAAGCGTACAGGCAGTACCGCGGGCGGCAGCTACAGAGGCGGGCTGCGGCCGCTGCTATAACCATACAGAATTGCTACAGGCGATACAAACAGGTATTATTCCAGATCTTCATATTTACCCTTTCGGATGTTGCGACCATTTATTATGTATTAGTAGACATACTAACTTAAACATCTTTATGTTTAAGTTTTAACTTTATGTTTAGATTTAAAGTTGTAATGTGATACTAAGTAGGTACCTTTGTACCTACTTAGTAACACATTACAATTTTAAATCTAACTAACTTCATTCTAAGTTCTGCTCCAGACTGAAGTTTTTGTAAGAAAACATGTTAGGGTGAAGCTTGAACTTAGAAATATCCTGCCTTTACAGTGTCTTTCGCCAGATTACAGCACACCTTCTACATTTAAGATGTCTCTTATCAATTTTATAACTCTCTCTCTCTCTCTCATCTCTGCGTGTCACCCTCCACAGCGGCCCGTGGTCGCTGCTATCACCATACAGAATCTATAATATAAAAATTAATCGCAAAATGTGTTGGTAAGCGCATAACTCAACAAAGCCTGGACCAATTTTGCAATTTTTTTTTAAATGTTCGTTGAAGTTCGAGGATGGTTTTTACATCGAGAAAAATTCGAATAATTGCAGTAAAAACTCTAAAATAAAACCCTTTTCTTTTTCCCATACAAACGTTTTCTAACTAAAATGTAGAGTCAATTTGAGCATTATTGCTTTTGTATAAAGTTCACGCCCTGACAACAAGGTGACGGTTCTGTTCAGCAGAATTTTTTACCTTGATTATAAATAAGTTAAGAACATAAACTGCTATTACAAGTCTTTTTCACAGAACGAAGTCTGTCGGGTCCGCTAGTTGCTAATAAAAAATAATGACATCGAAATTTTAAATATTTACAACTGAAACCTTTAATATAATTAGAGTATATTCTTATCTACCATTTGTCTCTTATCTTTTTTTTCCGTCCCTGGTTTCATTATGTGGGGTCAGGTCTCCTCACTTTTCGGCAGCAAGACGTTCATTTGTCTCTTATTAAAAAACCAGCGTAATAAGACAACGGATCTGTCCACAGTTCGCGTACCTGAAGCAGATGCATGCGGCAGCCACGGTGATTCAACGGGGGTACCGTTCCATGCGGGCCAGGAGGATGGATGTCTCCAACACCACACCAATCAAGTAGATTATTATTTGATATTTTTACTGTATTTATCTCAATAATGAGGACACTGACTGTTTGACTGGCACATTAAAGCTTGGCCGCTCGTTCAAGAGATTTGAAGTACCGTGGTCTTGGGGAAATGTTTCTGAAAATATTTTTTTTTATAAAATGTCTTTATAAAGTTCTTTCCACTTGCCACGATCATAAGTCTCTTCTTGCAAGCTCGTCCGTTTCGGTTACTCAGTTACTCTTAAACTAACCTTTGCCCGAATGTCCGATTTGATCAAGGTACATTAGTCTAGTCTTTCACACTTTCTTCGTATATTTGCTTAGTCAACATCCATTTAATTTTCAAATTAGTACACATTGGTTTTTTTTTGTTTATTATTGTTAATTTAGTTTATTATTCTTGTTTATTATTTCTCAGGAGGACATATTCCCAACGTCGACAAAACCAGGCCGCCAGGAAAATCCAGCAATTCATGAGACAGACCAAAATCAAGTAAGTCATAAGATGACTCTTCATTAATCGGGAGCTAAACTTGGAGCACCGCTAGGAGTTGTTCTTGGTCCTTTGCTTCTTTTATAATAAAAATATGAGCAATCTCTAATAATGTATTAATTAAACTGATTACTAAACGGCTTTTTGGGCAACATTAATTCACATAATTTTGTCCACCAAACGTATGCCTCAAGTCTTACGATCGACCTAAAATTCAGTATTCATACTTACAACTCACACATATTATATATAGGATGCGCTAAACAGGATTTTCCGAAATTTCCTCTGGAAAGGAAGCTTACTGATTTTTAGTAAATACATAAAAATATCAACCAATAGTAATAGTAAAATGACTTGATTTTGTTAAATAAATACAAAAAATAAAGTTTGTAAAAAAATCATATATAAGTGAATATTTTTAACGTGAAGCTTTCATTTATTTAGTACCTAGTGGTAACTAAATAAATGAAAGCTTCACTAGACACACATAAAAAGATGGAATTAACGCGTTTAAAGTATCGGGAACCACACGGTACAATGATCAACACAATACAAAGTTCAACAATTCCAAAATAGATATTATCGCTCTCGCTCTTTTTTTAGAACGAAAATTTTGATAAAATTTGCATGATTTAAATCGCGTACTTACTGTTTATTCATTTATTACTGCATTTACGGCTAATTTTACGGTTTCTCGAAATAGGTATGAAAATTATTGGTTAAATATAAACTTTTCAATTTAAGTTACAAAGTTATTCTCTTTAACATCTCAAAGACGCCATATTTTGCGTTCACATCGGTGGAAAATTGATAAAAACGGACCAAAGAAAGTTTCCAAATTATAATAATGTGAGCCCGGCATACCGAAACTTCTGTTACCAAATTATATCTTCAGCTTCGCCGAATATTTTCGACTCATTTATCATCAATCAATACATATAATAAAAAAGTAAAAACAGTCTGTACATTGACTATATTTTCAAAAAAATAATTATTAACGATGAAGAAATGGTAACCGAGCATGAATTTGAAAAAAAAGTCTCTGTTTGTATGTTTGTTTGTACACGCTAATCTCCGGAACTGCTGAACGGATAAGAATGAAACATTTTTTGTTGTATAGATCTTATGCCTAGCCAACATATAGGGTATAATGCATTTTGGAATCTGGAACAGCTGATATCGAGCCATAAAAACTCAGCTAAACTATAAGAAATATCGAAATGACGTCTTAACAAAAGTTGTTCAACCTAATGAGCATTTTCTACTGTCGTATAAAAATCGAAGATCTGGAACCCCTGATGCAGAACCATTATAGACCAGCTAAATCATCCGAATTATGGAAAAGACGTCTTAACAAAAGTTGTTCAACTTGATAAGCATTGTCTTTTGGAAAAAGAAACACGGAGGATCATGTGATGTAAAAGACAAAGCGACCTACTCTGTAGTATGTAAATTAGTAAATTTTTTTAAATGTAATTACCTTAACCATATTTCGAATAACACGTGACTATATGTATTTATTTAAAGCTGAAGAGTTTGTTTGTTTGAACGCGCTAATCTCAGGAACTACTGATTCGAATTGAAAAAATATTTTTGCGTTGAAAAGACCATTTATCGAGGAAGGCCTTAGGTTATATAACATCACGTTGCACTATAAGAAGCAAAGCAATAATGGAATATGTGAAAAATATGGGAAAATTATTCATTCTTGAGGGCTTCAAAGATGCCCAAAATGACTATTCCACGCGGACGAAGTCGCGGGCACAACCAGTATATTTATAAAATGAAAAAACAATTAAAACGATAAAAAAAAACTTATTGGATGCATTGGCTTCGTTGCGGCGTATTGGAAAATGTTAATTTTAATTTATAGATTTTTTTCTTTTTTTAATCAAAATCAATTAACATCAACTTTTAATTAAATCTACAACTTATTCCAAAATCTATCGTACGATCAAAAGTAAACTGCTAAACTACGCAACGTTTTCATCAACGCCATCAATTTACAAATATAGATCTTCAATATCTAAATCCCCTATGGAACTTTATTCCAGCCTTCATTTATTTTAAGCGAGACGGTTCATATCTCGAGAGCAATCGTCATATTTTTCTTCCCATCTGTTACATTATGTTATAAACCCGGCCTAACATATTCTTTATTCTCCTTTTCCGGGTCTATTCACAGGAGGTTCCCTTTTGTCGGTGCACAAAAGACCCGCAATATTGCGTTCGGTCAAACAACTTACAATTGAAACCAGATGGATAAAAAGATTAAGCAAATATTTTTATGATTATATCTCTATTTTGTGCCGTGTGGTTCCCGGCACTAATACAGAAAAGAATAGGACCACTCCATCTCTTTCCCATGGATGTCGTAAATGGAGACTAAGGGATAGGCTTACAAACTTGGGATTATTTTTTAGGCGATGAGCTAGCAACCTGTCATACGTATCCTATCGTTACGAAAATCGAGGCTTGTAAATTAAACGTGTAACTAAATTAAAATTTTGAATATTAAGAGAGTTTTATAATGGTAATAGGTTCACTTCGAGAAATAAAAAAATGTCAGCTTCATTAGGTGCACTTGGAGGAAAACCTCATATTTTCATTCAATCTACAGTTTTATTCAACCATGGAAATACTATTTTAATCGGATATTTAAATTACTTTACGTCATTCACATCCGACGCATTATAACTCTGCAAATGCCTTTAAATATACACTTGAACAAAATGGACGCCGCATCCGGCGACAATAATGATGTTTTATCAAAAGGCGACCCTTAAAACTCCGATATCCTTGATTATAATAACAACGGAAAGTAGGGATAAAGACTTTTGGACAAACTTTCGGGAAGAAACTTTTGGGGGGATTTTAATATGAAAGTTTTGGATACTCTTAGGTATTTTAATGATACCTACGCGTTAGATGTGCGGAAAATATTTTGTTAGTAACGTAGTTTAGAAATCAGTTTAATTCAATAAATAGCTTTTGCTCCGAGATTCGGCTCCTCGTGAGAATATTCGAAGTCTTACAGTGGTAAACGGAAAGTTTCGATTATGCATTGCAATTGAATGAATTTGTTTTCTTCTTCTGCGTGACGTTGATACATACATAAAATTAACGGCCTCTGTGGTGTAGCGGTAGTACGATTGTCTGTAACAACGGAGGTCCCGGGTTCGAATCCCGGCCAGGGCATGATGAGAAAAGAACTTTTACTGATTGGCCTGGGTCTTGGATGTTTATCTATATAAGTATTTAGGTATTATAAAAAATAGTTTCGTTGAGTTAGTATCTCGTAGCACAAGTCTCGAACATACTTCGAGGCTAACTCAATCTGTGTAATTTGTCCTGTATATTTTTATTTTATTTATTGATGTACCGTATTGCTTTCATATAATTTTCGGGGGAATCCAAAGACTTTGCCCATCAGAACCCAGTAATTAACAAAGCTTACGGCGATTATTGCCTGAAATAGCAAGTCTAGTCACGTTTCAGTCTAAATGAGTTCTGTGTTTCGAGTTATTTCTTCATTTCGATTCTAATGGGTCAATTTTATGAAACGAACCATTGTTTATTTTGTCATATTTTTCTTAAAGGTCACAACTACACTGCGGAAGGGGATTTTTATGCAATGCTCATGTTTTGCCGTGTGGTTCCGGGCTCCAGTACAAAAAGAATAGGGCCACTCCATCTCGTTCCAATGTATGTCGTAAAAGGCGACTAAGGTATCCCTTACAAACTTGGGATTCTTTTTTAGGCGATGGGCTAGCAACCTGTCACTATTTGAATCTCAATTCTATAAGTAAGCCAAATAGTTGAGCGTGGCCTATCAAGTCTTTTCAAGACTGTTGGCTCTGTCTACCCCACAAGGGATATAGACGTGACTATATGTATGTATGTAAGTTCATGTTTTTAGTCAGAAATTGCTTTTCCTTCATGTGGTTCTCTTTGAATGAGGTCATTCCACTTATTTTCCTTGGAATGCGAAGGCACTTTATCTAATGCAGCTTTTACTATGATTTAATATTTAAGACTAGCTATGCCCGCAACTTTGTCCGCGTGGAATTTTTATTTTGGGCATCATTAAAGCACTCAAGGATGAATAAAATTTTCTCGTTTTTTCACATTTTCCATTTTTTCTTTGCTTCTTATAGTTGCAGCGTGGTGTTACATAGCCTAAAGCCTTCCTCGGTAATTAAGAATTATTCAATTCGAACCAGTAGTTCCTGAGATTAGCGCGTTCAAACAAACAAACTCTTCAGCTTTATAATATTAGTATAGATATATTCCTCTTAAAAAGGTTGCAAAGAAGAAGACGGGTGTTGCTTCGTATGTAACTGACTAACCATACCAGCCCGTAACGTTGCACGCGCGACGCCGCTATTATCGCGCGAAAAACTATCGCTATTTTAGCTATTTCGATTTATTATGACGCGAAACAAGACAGTGATAGTTTTTTGCGCAATAAAAATGGCGTCACGCGTGCAATGCAACGACGAAGACTTTTGATCATTGACAATGATCAGCAGTGGTACTAAAAAATTTGACTAGCAATATTATAAGTGTTTTTTTTTTACATTTAAGTGTTTGTTGTACATGCGTGTTTGTTTCAATAAATTTCTAGTTTTATTTGACTCTCTATCTTAAGTTGAATATATTTGTTTCACGCCTCAAGTACTTGGGAAGAATTCTCAACAAACGTAAGTTTCTAAAGTTAGAGACCATCAATCCAGATGCCCAACAACAGTTTAGAAGAAATCAACATTTTTAAAGTGATATTGATGGAATCGTAGTTCTTTTGAGAATAGGGTTTCAACCAAGGATATATTTGTGTTTATATGAAAGCGTTAAGGGATTTTTTTTATAAAAATTGCTAAAATATGCATGTAAAAAAAATGTTTGAAAGATTTCAAAGCAAAAAATTAAGTCATTGATGTACGTTATTTTTATCAAGATTATTGAAATAAAGTTGCATCATTAAAAAGTAAAGTTTTCGTAGCAAATATTGCTGAAGTTGAATCTGAAGAAGTCAAATAAGATGACTTTGGGTAATCATAAAACAATTTTTCTTTGGGAGCACTTAAAGCAGTTAATCGCCATACCTGATTAAGAAATCAGCCTTCTAGCAACAGCTACCGAAAACGCAGATACACCTTCGCAATATATAAAATTTAATGAAAAAAGTAGAGTACCAAAAGCGCAGATACACCTTCACATATTATATTTAATTTAATGAAAATAGTAGAGTAATCAAGAACTATGGAGTAATCAAGAATTGTAGGGTAATCAAGAATTGTAGGGTAATCAAAAATTGTAGGGTAATCAAGAATTGTAGGGTAATCAAAAATTGTAGGGTAATCAAAAATTGTAGGGTAATCAAGAATTGTAGAGTAATCCAACTGTCCTGGCAGGTTGCAGAGCGCGCGAGCAGAAAGCGGGAGGGGGGGCCGGCCATCGCCGGGTGCCCTCCAAAGCTCGTCGCAGCCCATCACCAGTACACCGCCCATTCGCAATAGGTAATCTTCTCTTCATATTTCCACACTATCAACTCGACATTTCCATTTTTCAATTAGGAACTATGGCGATAGTAAATTAAACCACAACGAGCAGTTAATAATATGTCCAGTTAATTATTTATTGCATGAATTATTCAGATTTATCGATAGCTTTTATGCTAAGATAAATTGTGAGAAGTGTGGTAACCTCGCTGAGTTTGTATAAAGTGCAAAATTTGACGCCACATAAGTTGGATAACGCCAAAAGGATAAATTGGATGCTTGATGATTTTCCTAAGACGAAAGAAAAATCATAGTGTCTTGAAATAATTTTGCTTTACTATCAATAGTCAATTTCAAGTTTTAAATGTCCAGTTAAGTTGTTAAGCTTATCGCACATACGTATAGTTAGTGCATCAATTCACAAAATTGTTACATCATTGTCATTGAAGTTTTGCACATTAATGTATTTATTGTAAAGTTTTATTTTCTTTTAGGATTGTCGATTATTTAGCGCCTGAATCGCCAATGAATGCAGACGAGGAGTTGCTCCTGGAACTGCTGTTCAATATGTGACCCATTACACCGCGCCATACAGTGTATTTTCAATATTATGTTTTAAGTTATTACCTAATTGTGTTGAAAAGTGTACAATTCTTTTTTAACATTCATCGTCACGTCTGTTTTCAAACAAACGATTTATTATAGCAATAATATATCTATAATGAGATTTACTGCATTCAGTAAACGCTATAAAATAGTAATTTGGTAAATAAAAACACATCATTGTTTATTATTAATTTTTCTGTAATTTCTCTTTTCAACATGTGTAAGGCAGCTTTCATGTGGTGTGTTTTTATTTACAGTCTCATCATCTTAACAAACACGAAACAGGTTTCTTCTTAGCGTTGTGAAATAACTCGGGCCTTGTCTATCAAATTTTAATGTTCATTAAAACTTAACCGTACTTCTATTAGGATTATCAAAATGAGAGTTTTGACTTCTAACGAAACGAAATTCAATTCTTGATCACTTTGTTTTTGTTGTCAACAATTCTCCTTAGAAATGACTTGTTTAGAGTTTGGATTTAAATTTTCCTTCATTTTAAACTCTTCAGGTCATAGACAGGGTTATATTTAGTATAAATTTTATCGTATTTGTATTATATTTTCATAATGTATTTTTGAGACATTTGTTTAGGACATTTATTGGATTAATATTTTTGAAAACTCTAAATTGAATATAAAGTAATTATTCTAGAAAAACAAAATTGGCAGATTTTTGATTAAAAAATTGTGAAAGAGTTCTTAAATTGAAGATCAAAAAAATTTTTGGCTGTTGATTTGATGTTATTTGTGTAATTGATTACAACAAAAAAATTGGGGCTTGTTGTATGTTTTGCTAGAGTTATAAGAAGGTCAAGTCAAAACTTGAATTCTAGATTCTATCGATGATTTTCACAATGGATTTTTAATTATGTAGGATAAGTACAAATTCAAATTATTAAAAGCCACTGTTCTGATAATGTAGATGCACCTAGCGTTAATTACAATAAACCCGACGAGCTGTGAGTATTTTGAGATTTTATCGTATTTAAGAAAGAATAAAAAGTAATAATGCCGTTATTATAGTTTGACTATTGGTCGAAAGAATAGGTTTCATTCCAGCCTAATAGGTTATCTTTTTAGTCTACGCAGTGAAGAGCCTTAGATATCATCGAACATGATCTAAATTTTCCTGTAGATTAGATATAATTCTAACAAAAGCTTCTCTTCGCCATTTTGTTTAACCAATCATGAATGTTGTTACGTTTTCGACTCTGTATCCTTTGAATGATTTTATTGTTATTTTCTTCACATCTAGTTCCTACTTCAATATTGAAATCTTTAACCAATTCCTACCTACTATCTACATTACTTTGTTAGTAGTTAATTTTAGTTTTAGGTCCTCGATAAAGCTAAATGCCATACTTACCTAGCGTTCATGAAAAAAAAGGTTGTGCACCACTTAAATATAGAAATAATTATTCCCTTTTCTGGATTCTCTGATATTTTAACGTAGTATAGAATTATAGTTAAGGTATTTAGAGTAAATAGCTTAACCAGGAGACGACGTACGGCCGTCGAAATATTTTCGATTAGTATTTTTATAAGGCAAAAGTTACGAGAGTTCGATTGCTTTGCTTGTGCAGGGCCGGAGATCAGAGTTATGTTTTTGTTGACTGAACTTACTTTTAGTTTTACCAAATTGAATTTACGATTTTTCTTTTCGATTGAATCTTGTTTCAAATGAGGATTTTTTTTATGTCTAATGTACATTCCTAATAATAATGATTTGTTACCTTTTCGGATTTTGAGAGGCCCAGTATTATATTGGAGTGAAGTCTGGTTTTCTCGTCATAATAAATACTTTTTTGTAGTTAGTGAGGACGTTTTATGAAAAACTTCAAAGCGATTTGATCATAGCGCTCGGCTGCATAACGATTTTTAATGGGCAAATTAAAAATAATTGTATGTGATTGTTTAAATGAAAACATTTATAATGTTGACAAAAATATTGTTATTATGTCGAGTGAACCAAGATGTGTGAGAAATAAAATGGGAAAGACATGCGACGTTGATTAAGAAAACCGTCCAGTTGTGGCGGCTTTTGCACCCTCTGGTGGCAAAATGGCAAAAGTCGCATTATGGATACAAGCGAATACACATTTTACTGTCAGTAATTTTAAAGTCGCGACTCGCTTGAACGGCAAGGGGCACCTGAGGGCGCGAACACATGTATATTTCATATTTTTGGATCGCTAATTTTAAGATGTTATATTTATATATGTATATGTAGTGAGGCGAATACGATACCAGTATTTCGAAATGTATTGCGCCAAAGTTTTGATGTATTAATTTTCCATAAAACGTTATTCTCCCATTTTTTCGTTCTATATAAACTGATATATTATAGTTCGTTTAGCTAGTGGTCATACGTGATTATATATATTTTTTTATAGCGTGCACGATTGCTTCGAGGCCGATTCGAGGAATTTAATATCTAAGAAATATTTTTAACTGTAACGCAGAAACCTCCGAATGCAATAATATTTTTGTGGTGGAGTTACTCAGATTTGTAAAGAGAGTATTTTATTATCCCCGCAATCGTCACAACCAGTTGTAGGACGCTTATAGTGCACACGTCACGGGTGCTGCTTTCATTGAAAAAAGCAAAATAATGTAGGGTAAAATAATTAAAAAAAACATTGTTTGACGATATTTTTTTTTTATTTTTCTTTTGATATTTTGTATTTCAATTATTTTAAAATTGATCATTTTTTTAATTGTAATTTTTGATTATTATATTGTTATAAGTACTGCCTTCTGAAAAATAATAGCAATAACGCCAACGTTTTTAATAAAAAGCAATAAAAGTGATAAAAAATATATAAATACGAAAAGAAAACAGCACAGTGACGTAAAGCGTTAGTATTTGACCACAGCTAAAAGATATAGTGCACTAGACGTAGTATAGTTAGATGAATTACTACATATATGAAATAATAAATTCTTAAAATCTATACATAGAATTTAAAATTTAAAGTTTAACTAATACTTTTTATTATTACATTGTAAGATGCTTGTTCACACGTTTTAACTTCATATTTAGTAAGTATTTAAGACTAAAATGATAGAAATATAAACCAAAGGTATTGGAGTGAGTCCTAGGGGGTTAAATGGATGAGGAGTTTTGGGTAGGCTGTAATATGTTGAAAAATCGCCAAAGGCACATTTTTTTTATAATTGTGATAAAAATATTTAATTTCATTTATTATATGTATAATTTGTAAGATAGTTACTTATAGAAAAATATTTTCTTTGACAGCATGTTATTTGAATGCTTGCTTAGTACGTTATGTACGTGAAAAGTATTTTATTTTTATTAAAAATGAGCCTGCCTAAAATATATTGCATATCAATTTAGATTATTATAAATTGAAAGATTATAAAATCAGTCTTTTTTTTTATTTAAAAAAATGCTAGACGTAAACTTTATTGTTAATAGATGGTTTGATTTTAAATTTAATTATTTCATTAAATATTTTATTTGGTAAAACTAGTCGTGCAATAAATCATTAGTACCAAAGATAATTTAAGGTAATCAAAATATTTTCATTAGTTTTTTTTTAATTGTTGCTTTGCGCTTATGACTAGTATAAATGAATTTAGACTTATTGCTATAAACTTTTTTATATTCTAGTACTTATACATTCACAATACACAGTGTATAAACTTGTTTTGTTAATAGACATATTTGTTTAATGCGAATTGTAAGCGTTATATTTCATTAATTAGCATGTGTAAGAATTGTTACGTACTGCCAGTTAAAAGGTTTTTAAAACACCAATTTCAGGAGGACGCTTGAACGAAAGGCTTGTGAAATGTCCAAAATTTATGAATGATTAAATTGTTTAAATTGTAATAAAATTCGTGTAAAATGTCAGTATATTTCCTGTTTATAAATGCACCTAAATTAAAAATAAAAATTGCAGAAAAAATATTGAGTTTTGCAAAAAAAAGTTTCACCACTTTTTCAATCTTTTGTAAAATATCTTGCATTCTATTCTTCATTCGAATCTTCAAATTTTTGAAATTTAGAAATGCATTGGTATTATCCTTTACGTGGTGAACTAAATTAATTATAACAACAAAATGCACATTGGCCGACTGAATCATATAAGTCAATTGATGTCGTTACGATAATTACACGATTTTCTGTCAAGTAATTTGACAAAATTTTAAATGGTTAGTTAATTAGTGTAGAGTTTACTACCTCATTCCCTATTTTTAAAATTATTTCTATTAATTACTCTCATTATTATATTTTTCATTATCTAATATTTAAATGGAAAAATGTTATTAATTTATGGGAACTCACGGTCAAATTTTTTTAATTATGTACCTGTACGTACTCCTGAGTCATCATGTCATCATGAGAACTTGGACAGATCTGAGAACATCTTCAGATATTATAAACGTTGTGATTATTGCAAAACTCGTTTTCAATATAATTTCCATAGTAATTTTAAATCAAAAGTAGTAACTGAAGTTGTAAAATACAATTTGATTTACCAAAAAAAAAAAATTATTCATTATCATTTATCAGTTATCATTTTATGAATGTGTATGTATGAAGGAAGTATGCAGAGATCGTGGCAAGTGGAAAGATGTAGTCTCTGCCTACCCCTCCGGGAAGAGGGCGTGATTTTATGTATGTATGTATGAATCATTTATCAGTTTGTCACACAGGCGATATAACAATATATTAAATTTGATTCAGTTAATTTTGACCGCAATTACGAGTTATAAATACAAATGAAAAATTCAGTTCAATTGTACATATTTTAGTTACATATTTATTTAAGCAAAATTTCAATTTCTTACGCTAATTAACTAAACCATAACAAAATTACAAGAGTATGTGATGAAAAGAAATTTGTTACCAAAATGTACCTTAGTACAGTGAAATAAGTATTACATTCCTTTGTTTAGTTTTTATATATATATATATAAATTTGTACACAGATGACGGCCATATAAGAATGTTAGACAATGCGTCTATTGGATAAGTGTACCTTTAAAAGATATATAAATCTTCCTTTGTAACTATTATAATCTATAACACTACAAAATTGTGATTCAAAGCAATTTAAAATATTACTGCTGATTATACAAGCTGTTTTATTTATTTACCCTACATTCCAATTGAGCTAATTTTGAATAAGCCTCGTGCCGTCTGGTTCCCGGCACCAATAAAAAGCTAGACAGGGCCAATAGTCTTGAAAAGTCTGAAGGGACACAAATAATGGCAGGTTGACAGCTAGACCAGTGCCGTGTGGTTCCCGGCACCAATACAAAAAAGTATAGGACCACGCCATCTCGTTCCCATGTATGTCGTAAAGGGTGACTAAGGGATAGGCTTATAAACTTGGGATTCTTCCTTTAGACCATGGGCTAGCAGCCTGTCACTATTTGAATCTCAATTCCATCCAAAAAAGCCAAACAGCTGAACGTGGCCTATCAATCTTTTCAAGACTGTTGGCCCTGTCTACCCCGCAAGGGATATTAACGAGATTGTATGTATGTATGTATGTTTCTGACAGAAGAATACAATAATCTATTGACGTGTCTTAAAGGACAAATAAAGAAGAAAATCATTAACTCATTAACCACCTAAGGTATCTTAATTAATTCATTCATATAATCACTTCTATACACCTTGTGGGGTAGACAGAGCCAGCAGTCTTGATACACTTAATTATGATGAAAGGCCACGTTTTTCAAATACAATAGAATTGAGATTCGAAATAGTGACCGGCTGCCCACCACCATCCACCGCCTAAAAGAAGAATCCCAAATTTATAAGCCTATTCCTTGGTCGCCTTTTACGATATCCGTGGGAAGGAGATGTAGTGATCCTATTCTTTTAATATTGAGATTAGATATATATATCTATGGCTATCGTTTTGGCGACAGCGCTTTCGATATCAGTTGACATTTGGCTGGGTTGTTCCTTTATAACAAGGGTTACCTGTGTAAAAAAAAAGTAACTTAAAAGGACATAATACTTATATTATTATGCGGTTATCATCCCTTTTCTAACCAAAAACCCTAAGAAGTCCTTTGATATTACTGAATTATTCATATTCTCCGATTTTAATATTCTGACCCGACCTTGCAAGTAATAAAAAGTCCGGTAGGATGTCATTTGCATTACTATTTTTACCCCTTTTTTAGGAAAAAAAAACTTCTTCATTAAGACTTAGGATTCTTTTTAGGCAATGAGCTAACAAACATATATCATATAATCACGTTTACATCCCTTGCGGGGTATACAGAGCTAACAGTCTTGAAAAGTCAGCTGTTTGACTTAATGAAAGAATTGAGAATCAAACAGAAACAGGTTGCTAGCCCATCGCCTAAAAAAGAATCCCAAGTTTGTAAGCCTATCCCTTAGTCGCCTTTTACGACATCCATGGGAAAGAGATGGAGTGGTCCTATACTTTTTTGTATTGGTGCTGGGAACCGCACGGCACTTATGTTTTAGTAAGAGGTTAAATAATAATTTTGTTACATAACTTCATTTATATACCGGACGATCATCGGTAGGTACCCATGGCCATAAAATATATCCGTTACTTTCTTGTTTTACTGGGGGTAATCGTTTAAAGGCACGTAAAATTTTAATAGCCCCATACATTATTAGATCGAACTGTGATTAAAAATATTTTCTGGATATCCAATAGGAACGTGATTATGAGCAGCGGTACGGTAACAGATTACTTTGAACTTTTGAAATAAAATTTATATATTAAAATAACACAGATTTAGTTGGTCTCGAAGTGCGTTCGAGACTTGTGTAACGAGATACTAACTCAAAGATGCTATATTTTGTAATAAATAATTACAAAGATAAACATCCAAGACCTACGTGAATCAGCCAATTTTCATTTCTCATCATGTCCTGGCCGAGATTCGAATCCGGGACCCTCTGTGCCACAGACAAGCGCACTACCTCTACGCCGCAGACGACGTCCAATAAAAAACCAAAATGTAAAATTTTATTTCACGTTCGTAACTAATTTTTATTGCCTAACCCAGTATAAAACAGATTGATGTATGTATATTGTACATATAAAGTTAAACATCCAAGGTCAATTAAAAAAGTTCGTTTTTCATCATGCAATCCGCCGGGATTTGAACTTGGAACCTTGTAGCCAATATGCAAGCATTCTACCGCTAAGCCACTGAACCCAATAACATAACAATTTACCCTTTTTCATACCGTTTTGCCACTATTTTATCATTTTCATTTCAACAAAAAAGCTTACTTTAATAAAAATCATTGTATTAACATGAGTCAATTTATATTTCCCTCAATTCGCATAATATAACATTATTTAATTTGCATGTGCTTAAACTTTCAATTCGTGACATTGGACGATAACCATCACTGATCGCGAGTCAAAAAATATCTTTGAAACTGTTCAAACCGACTCAATAAAGGCCTTCTTCAAAACGCTTATAATCCTTTAAGATTCTGAAGCACATAAAAATACACGTATCTTGAAATGTTCGGTAGGGTTTTAATCCGGCCGCACTAATCCGGGTATAAATTGTCGGACCCGGGTAAAAATGGGACAAACCCGGCTGTATGTATATTGTACATAAGGATTAAGTGGTCTACGACGTTTGCCTTGTCCAGTGAAATTCCTGTGACCCTATTGTTAAGTCACTCGATATTAAGCATTATTACAGTCCTTTCTCATCGTGCTGGTAAAAATTAAACAGTGCGACATTGTCACTTTTGGCATATATTAAGTGAGAACGTTAAGAATAAGTAAGAACGCAAGAATGTTACTTTTTAAGCGAACGAAGTTGAGGACGAATACTAGTGTTGCATAAATATATACATAATTTGAAGCTTCTGTTTGTTACCAAAAGTACCCGAAACCGCCGAGCTTGCATGAAGAGAGTTATGAATGTGGATGAAGCGAAGGAAGTATGCAGAGATCGTGGCAAGTGGAAAGAGGTAGTCTCTGCCTTCCCCTCCGGGAAAGAGGCGTGATTTTTATGTATGTATGTTTGTTACATACATACATACATACATACAATCACGCCTCTTGTTGCCGCCTGTATGTTTGTTACCGTTATTAATATATATCAAAAATATGAAACAAATCCGTTTATGTATGAGCACCCATTAATATTATTATTATTTTTATTTTTAAGTATTTTTTTGTGTTAAAACGGCAACGGAAATACATAATTTGTGAAAATTACAGCTTTCTAGCTAGCACAGTTTAAGAGATACACCCTGGGGACAGACGGACGGACGGCTAAACAGACATACAACGGAGGCTTATTAATAGGGTTCAGGTTTTACCTTTAGGTACCCTAAAAAACGAGGTATGCTCTCCCAACCCAGGAACAACAGCTGAAACAATAATTCTCCCGAGCAACGTCAGGTATTCGAAACTTTCGCAAAATAAAGTGTTGTCTTCTCGAACTAATTACTGTAGCTTGTTTAAAGTTCCCCTTATTTATATTAGTTCTGAGTTATTGTTTCGATCGTGTCTCAGCCTTCCTAGTTAGGGTATACACAATCAGTCTATAGAGAGCTGCGACGTGTGATTTTCGATTGAAGACAAGACCACTCCTTAACCTCGATAATATAGCTACATACATACATACATATGGTCACGTCTATATCCCTTGTTGGGTAGACAGAGCCAACAGTCTTGGAAAGACTGATCGTCCACGTTCAGCTATTTGGCTTATTGATAGTATTGAGATGCAAATAGTGACAGGTCACTAGCCCATCGCCTAAAAAAAGAATCCCAAGTTTGTAAGCCTATCCCTTAGTCGCCTTTTACGACATCCATTTATGCCTATTATTTTTGATGATATCCGAGGTCAACTGTCGATAGTTAGACAACACTATGCACAATTATATTAAAAAACTACCCGCAAATATAAACACGATCCATGCATTCAAAGCGAACCTTGCACAATATATTTCTCAATATTATTATGTTTAGTGCTTCAGTACATTGTGAATAAAAAATTGTGTATGAATGTATTAAGTGTGATCTTTGATATGTGAACGATAAGACCTAATAACATATAATCAGTGCTCTCATGTAAGTGATAATTAACATATATAAAACGCTCAGCTGTGCCAATGATGGCATTGAGATTCCAATAGTAATTTTAAATTTCCAGTTTAGAATTCCAAAAATACTCGTAATGTATATCAAGTCTTGAACTAACTTTGGACTAGCTCGGTAAATGTAATTAGATACATTTAAAAAATCGTACCTTGATCAAATTGGAGACGTTCTGGTCAAAAGACCATACCTTTTGCTAGAACGTCAAACGTAGAAAGTCGGGTACTCTTGAAACCAAAACCGACGAGCTTGCAGTGAGAGTTATGAATGTGGATGAAGCGAAGGAAGTATGCAGAGATCGTGGCAAGTGGAAAGATGTGGTCTCTGCCTACCCCTCCGGTAAAGAGGCGTGATTTATGTATGTATGTAAAAAAAAATCTTTAACTAAAACTTTGAGGGTAATACTCTCTATGGACTAAAAGTGTAAAAAGTTTTACGTACACTACTAGCCAAGCAATTTATTATTGAATACGACACCTCTCCTTTTTGATTGCTTTTCACTTTATACGGTATCCTGAGTAATTGCTATTGTGGATAAAATCCACAATTCTATTAAAAGAACATCTATTATGTTTGGAATGAGACTTAAAATGTATGTTTGGAATGTGCCGTGTGGTACCCGGCACCAATAAAAAATAATAATATGACCAGTCTTTCTCTTTCCCATGTCGTAAAAGGCGACTAAGGGAAGGCTTATAAACTTGGGATTCTTCTTTTAGGCGACGGGCTAGCAACCTTGAATCTCAATTCAATCATTAAGCCAAAAAGCTGAACGTGGCCTATCCAGTCTTTTCCAGACTATTGGTTCCGTCTACCCCGTAAGGGATATAGACGTGACCATATGTATGTATGTACAAAACACGATTACTAATATCATAAAAAAAATATTTGACTAAAAACATTTCAAGTAATCTTATGCAATTTACTAATGATTAAGTTTTTGTTGGGTGATTAAGTAAATTATCGGTAGAAGAAATAAAAGAGATGGATTTAAAAGAGGATTTTAGAGATGAACAGAGAAGGAAAGAAGAATTTTAGAGTGGGATTTAAAAAAAAAATTTTGATGATTGGATTATTCGTTGGTCTAAGTGTATCGTTTCTGAAGGAGCATACTTTGAAGGTGATACAATAAAATTGGATGAATAACAAACAGTTTTTGTCTTATTACCTGGTACTTTCTTGACAGATATATACATACTACATGCTTGTATTAATGATAGGTTGGTTAAGTTGTTCCACTACACCTAAAATGGGATTGATTTTTTATCTTACTGATTTAAAAAGAAAGAAAGAAAAAATGTTTATTTGGTACATAATAATATATCAACATCAGAAACCTTAATCTATAACAACTTTGTACCAAAATTTTTAGCCTAATACTCGAACATCCCAATTACACCATTAATTAATATTATGCAATTTACTAATGATTTTGTTTTATAGGGTGATTAAGTACTTATTAAGGTGAATGTAAAAGTTGAAACTTGAAAATATGTACTCATTTCATTATTTCAGTTCGTGAGTAAACTTGCATTTTTAATACTAAGTATTAAAATGGCGTCCAAAGCTACTGGAAATAAAGTACCTATCGGCAGCTGCGACTTGGTAAGTTGATCAAATTATTTATTTTTATTATTAATTTTGTTTTTCCTATATTCTAAACATGCGGTTTGATAAAAAAAATATTTTATGTAAATTTAACTTTTTTATTATTTATTAAAAATAAAAGGCAAAGTTGACTGATATATGTTTTACATAGCTAATAACTTTTAAATACGTTTCGAAAACTATTTAACCTCTTCATAAGAGGTTTATTTGAGAGTTTAATATTATTTGGAACAATCTTATTATAATCATAACCATTTATTCCTTGAATATGGTTACAATCTTTCAATATTCTCATTCAATGGTGGCCCCTCTATATTTTTGTGGAAATTAAAATTAAATTATTTCTTTTTCAGGTCCGGCGCTGGCTAGATACCAATAAAATACTTCCGTCCCCTATCACCTCAATACGTCCGTTCCCTGTCACCTCAATACGTCCGTCCCCTGTCGCTTTTCCAAAGTACCGTACCCTGCCGCCTTCTCCACCTTCTCCTGCCGTATAAACCCTGCAGTGAAAAATTATATATTCAAGTTCCCTTAGAATTTATTCTGAAAAACTGTATCAATCATATACCTCCTGAAAAAACTAACTAAAATAATGTGACGGCGCTATTGACACATCGAGACATAGATATAATGAAACATTATGATACAAAACAATCTCGCCACCTTCTGTAATGCCTTTGAAAACATTTGAATTAAAAAATATAAGAAAATCAATAAGAGAAGTGCCGTGTGGTTCCCGGCACCAATGAAAACAAGAATAGGACCACTCCATCTCTTTTCCGTAGATGTCGTAAAAGGCGACTAAGGGATAGATAGGCTTACAAACTTGGGATTCTTCTTTAAGCGATGGGCTAGCAACCGGTCACTATTTGAATCTCAATTCTATTATAAAGCCAAATAGCTGAACGTGGCCATTCAGTCTTTTCAAGACTGTTGGCTCTGTCTATCCCGCAAGGGATTTAGACGTGACGTAATAAATGGTAAAAGAGAAGAAAATTAATGAAGATTATTTGCTAGAAACTAATGCAAAATTGTCCTCTCCCCTGCCACCTGCACGAAAACCTGCTACACGGTTCAATTAAAAAAAATATAGTCGGAACATGTTCCTAATTAATTGTGTAATACAATGTTTTTGTAATACGAGTATAAACAAAGTTGTGCTTATGAAATAGGTGTAGTTTATATTTTTTTTATTTTGTAATAACATAATAAAGTGTCATGTAAATAAAATTTGTTTTTTTTTATGTTTTTACGTATCTTTACGTATCAGCTATGAACAGAGGAAAAAAAAACATTTTCTTAAACTAAGAGAATACAAAAACCACTCCCGTGGCTGGTTATGAAACATGGTTACAAAAACGACATATAAATTCCATTTTTGTAACTGGTTTTCAAACAAGATGATAATCCATATTCGTATCTGGTTATCAAAGATTAGCGACCGACGTGGATTAAAGGTAAATTATATCATCTCATCATCTTGCGACAGACGTCTATTGTCAGCAATTGCAAACTATGATGGAAAAGATGGCTGGTAAAATACCGAGGCTGGTCAATCGCTCCACGTCACAGCTGCTTCACGACAACGCTAGACCACACACTGTACAAGAGACGGCTACCACATTAGAAGAGCTTCAATTGGCATGTCTAAGACATCCACCGTACTTCCCAGACCTCGCTTGCAACAGATTATCATTTTTTCGAAAATTGGATAACTTCTCCCAAGGGAAAAATTCAAGTCCCAATCAAATCTTTGAAGACGGTTTGTCTTCAAAGATTTTATTGATTCCCGTCCGAATGGTTTTTTTAGTAAAGGTATCTATTCTAAGTTTGAATAGTTGTGACCGCTTTTTGAGCACTGACGCTTTGGAAGCGGCAGTAAACTTAGTTTTAAGTAATTGATTTGACGTCAACCAATGTTGTGAAACCAAAAGATATGACAATCATTAAGTGATATGAAGTGTCCCATAATAACGAATAAAAATTTTGAATTGAATTAAAAAAAAAACTGCCTATGATATGGCAAAAGTGCAAAGATAATAATGATTTGAGAAAACTGTAATGGATGACACATGCACTAGCACACCAAGCGCTTACAAGTAACTTTTTTTGGGTACAATTTTCACTTGGGGCAAGATTGTTCTGCAGCACTGGTGCCACGGTGGAACTCGTACTCGTAAATAACGAGATATTTCAACTATCCCATTTTGTAAAATGAGTGACGCGAACAGAAAAATCAGAAGAAAAAGAAAAAAAAAAATGAATGACGGGTAACGAAACAAAAATACATAATGTAAATAGCTGTCTAAGTTTGAATTTGGAATTCCTAACCGAAGGAGAGAGATTTGTGATTAAAGTGGCCAGTAACACGAAAAAGCCAATTTCATATGGTAGGACCTAATGTATAAAATTAAATAATATTCGACTTTTTTTCTTCTATACCAAACGTCAATTTCATATGTAAGGACCTAATCTATACTAATTACAAAGCTGAAGAGTTTGTTGGTTTGAACGCTCTAATCTCAGGAACTACTGGTTCGAATTGAAAAATTATTTTTGTGTTGAATAGACCATTTATCGAGGAAGGCTTAAGGCTATATAACATCACACTGAAACCAAGGAGCGAAGAAATAATGGAGAATGTGAAGAAATCGGGGAAAATTATTCATCCTTTAGGACTTAACTATGGTTGATTAGGAAGAAAAAGTACCGTGTGGTTCTCCGGCATTAATACAAATAAGAATAGGGCCACTCCATGTCTTTCCCATTGATGTTCTTAAAAGAGACTTAGGGATCAGCTCGTAAAGTTCTTTTTTTTTAGGCGATGGGCTAGCAACCTGTCACTATTTGAATCTCAATTATATCATTAAGCCAAACAGCTGAACGTGGCCTTGGCCTATCAGTCTTTTCAAGACTTAACTCTGTCTTTCCTGCAAGGGACACAGACGTAATTGTGTGTAAAAAGAAATACTGGCAGTGACTGTTTTACTTCGTATATTAGTGTTGTTAAATAATACTCAGCAAAAGATTTATAAAAAAAATATTCCATTTATAAAAAAAACAAACACTTAAAATCTGTAATTACAATTAAAATCTAAAACGAATTACCTATTATTATTAAAAAAAAAAGTTATTATGCGTAATAAAAACTTAATACTTAATTAAAGGCACCGTTACAATCATCTGATCGTTAAACATATTTACAAAATTTCATTATTATAATTATTAATAATGTATTAAAAATTATAAATTTTTTAATTAATTCTATTTCTTGAATGGAGGCCTTTCCGGAGATATTCGGTGAGGAGCCGGAATTACGAATGGAAGTATCACTTCCCTGGATGCGAACTGTAACAAAAAAAAATAGTTCATTTCTGAGACATTTGTCAGGTAGGGAATGACATTCAGCTAATTGTAATTAACATACATAAAAATCACGTCTATTAATCCCTTACGAGGTATCAAATACAACATTCTTCACAAGACTGAAAGGCCACGTTCAGCTGTAGGTATGACTTAACGATAGAATTGAGATTCAAATAGTGACAGGTTGCTAGCCCATCGCCCACAAGAAGAATCCCAAGTTTATTTACTGATTTACCGGTATGGGCTCGCTGACGACGTACTGAATGTCTCCCGGACCGTACGTCCGACTGGCCAACCGCGTCACCAGGCGTAATACTGGCGGAGGATACGCAAAAAACTCATCATGCTTGTCCAGCCAGTCGTAAACCTGAATGAAAAAGGAATATATAAATAAGTTTGTTATTAAATTTCGGCCCTTCAAAAAAAAAATACCCAAATATGATGTGGAAAGTCATAAAACTGACAAAAATTTGCTTTAACATACACACATTTAATCACGTCTATATCCCATGCGACGTAGACAGAGCCAACAGTCTTCATAAGACTACACACACTATGCTTTATGAAGGAATAGAAATTTTGGCTAGTGTTTTCTAGCCTTACATTATTATTAAAGATAAATATTTATAGAACTTATAGAAAAAAAGATAAATAATATCAAGGAATATAAATATTAAGAAATATTACAAAATACTTACGAATTTGCACCTACACGGCGGCACCAGGTCTCCATCTTGCGCCGACACCGCAACAGACTTATTGTTCGACATCGAGGGAATGAATATTTGAAAATAGGTTATTTAGCACGAGAAGACTCCGATACAGTCAATGACTAGAATTTCTAAATACATGGCTTTTATATCATCATTGCAATTTTGAATACTATTACACTCCTCATTAGTTAATTGTATAACACTAGTTAATCATGCCCTTGTATAGTAATTAGACATAATCCTAATTTGGTAATGATTGTGGCAGATGAATACAAAAGCGCCATTTAGTTTATTGCGCAAATCTTCAGTTAACTGGAATGTGCAGACGACTCCTCATTATAATATGTATTAAAAAATTGCTCTTGACTCATTAACTTAGGATTATTAATAGTAATTAAATATATTACTTTCAACTTGTTTCGTACCATTGTTTCATCTTGCTTTCTTGTTCATTAATAAAATTCTCTTTTCAGAGCATCACAACGATTTGTTATTTCAGCACATTCTATTATATAAAATTACTAGCTGTTGCCCGTGACTTCTTACGCGTGAAAGAGTAGCAAATACCACAGGAATTATATTATGAAAAGGACCCGACGTCATTCTCCAGACTGTTCTTAGTCCACGCAAATAATAAGGAGAAAATAAATTAAGCGGGTGATAGCCGCAGTTTTCAAAAAAAACCAAAATCTTTTTAACTATTTAATAATGAACTAAAGAATTACATATATTAATTTAAAATTACTACAATGTTAAATTATAACAATACAAGTGAGACCGAACCGATGTGAGGATACGGAATGAGTTCTCTGAAGTTGCCGGGCGGTCGGACGATGGACGTTGCGCAACCCGTTCCCATGCAGCGACAACGGTGGCCGGAGTACTCGGAACCGCGGGTGCTGCGTCATGACTTCACATAGCTGAAGTGTTCGTGACAAATACTTGTATGTTTGTTACAAATATACACAAAAGCTATTGGACTTATTTTCACGAAATTTGGATGTCCTAGGGTTTAGTTTAAACCACGTGTTGCGTCCACAGAATAATTATTCTGTATCATTTATACATTGTTATATTGTAGAATAATTATTCTGTATACTGTTAGTGTCTTATCGCAATTTAACTGGTGCTATACTGTTCAGCACTATAATAGCACGAAGCCCGTATTGCGTTATCTAAAGCATACCTTGGATTTGATATTATGTTTTAGGAAATCTAAAAAGAAATCTCTTTAAACCGGAAATCTCATGTAGACGCAGATTGGGGAGGTTCGCATGACAGATAATCATATACTGGAATGAAATTTAAATTCAGCTGTAATTAAATATGTTTGGAAAGTAGGAAACAAGCTTGTATTTGTCTGTCCACTACAACAGCTGAGTAAGTAGGGCTGTCACATGCTGCTACAGAGCAATTTATCTTAAGCGACTGCTTTCTAGTATTATACAATATAGTGATAAGCGGCCCGATAACACAAATACTGACCGGACATGGCGGCTTTGCGGATTACCTGTGCAAATTCAAATGTCGAGATAGCCCGGAATGTGAGTGTGATCCGGAGATAAGGAAACAGTCCCCCACCTGCTTACGGAATGCCCAGTCTTTGGTCGACAACGCATAGACCTAGAACAGAAGATAGATCAAAAAATTATTGTAGACAACTTAGCAGATATTATAAAAAACAATAAGAGGAACGAATTCTTGGAATATTGTGTAAAAATTGTAAACGTAGTAAATAAGGAAAATAGCAGTAAAATTGTGATTTCCACCGTATAGAATTATATTTGGATGTAAGAGTATACGGTGAAACACCATAGTATGATAAATAGCAATAAATAGAAATTAGAATTTAGTTTAAGAAAATGATAAAAAAGAAACTGCAATAAATAAAGAAGAAGTTACTTATTACCCATAAAACACAAAGAGAGGAGATTAAATAAAGGAAATAAGTATGAGCTAATGATAGACGGGCGTCCCACCCGTAGATAGACCAAAAGATGAAGTATGAAAGGAAATGGTATGCAAATGAAAGTGCGAGGTATGAAAAAAGGCTCAAGCTAGAATAGGCCTTGAAGAACTATTTCAAGGGTGCTAGATATAAAAAAAAAATATATAGTGATCCAGTTGTATTATACAATGACAGTCAGTCTGCGTTGAAGTTCACATGTAACCAAGTTAACCGGACCGGACTAAACATATTGATAAAAGGTACCATTTTATTCGTGAGGCGATATTAAATAAAAATGTATTACTGGAATACATGCCTTCATATATAATGTTAGCAGACATTATGACGAAATCTTTGCATGGACCTAGAGTTTAAAGTTTTTTGAATGATTTATGTTTAGTCAAGTATGTGAAGTAGTGGTTAGTTATATTTTGCTATGGGTTTATTTTACAGTTATGATGATGAGATGTGCAGAATGTGGCTTTGGGTGGTTACAACCTACGGGCTTGTCTATACTGACCTACTATAAAATGTTATAGTTACAGGTGGCATAGTGTTATATAGATTAAGGGGGCATATTGTGTGCCGATACTAGAAAAGAGTTTTAATCTATATATATAATGTCACCGAATGTTTTGTCATCATCAATCCTTGAATAAAGAAGATGTACACTGCACTGCATGTTTATAATATTAAATAATAGGGAAGAAGTTATTACAACCAACAAACTACAGGTACTTAACTGTAATTATCTGGTCATACATATTATTGACCTCTAAGGATTGCCGTTCATTATGCTCTATTTGTCTCCGTGCCTCTCCTAGCTCTTTTTCTAATTTAATATTATTTCTGAGGACATCTTCATAGGTATCACTACACTGCTGGAAATATCCTAATCTAACTAAAGCTGGTTTAACTTCTCAACTAAGTCATCACAATGTAATCAACTTTCTGTTTAACTTGAATTTAATGTACTAACTCAACGACACTATATTTAATTACACATACTAATTTAAATAAACATCCAATAGGCCAATTAGAAAAAAAATCTCTCGGCCGGGATTCTAACCTGGGACATTTATACAATATGGGGTAAGAAAAAAACTTGTGACCTGCTAAACTATGCCAATAAAAATTAGGACAAGTTAGGTTTCATGTTTTGCATCTTAAGTTTAAGGATTTCAATTTTAGTCTTTAAGTTACGTTGTCCTCATTCGAACCCTAAGACGATTATGGGGAAAAATATTACAAGAAGAAATTACGGACAAACATTATGACACCCAATTAGAACCCTCATTTTCCCGTGGATTTCGTAAAATCTGGTAAATGGAATGACGATTGTTACCAAGTGCAAACACGTACCCACAAATATGTAGTAGTAGTCATCACCAGTACATACATCAGTACATCAGGTAGTCCACAACCATTTTTGGGAGTATTATGTATCTTCGTAGGACTCACTCCAGTTTAGTTTTGTCTAGTTTTTTTTGGTAATCATTATTGTATTTTTTTTTAGTATAAACACAATATTTGTTCAAGATTTCAGATATTAATTGACCAGGAATCATGGCCACACTGGGAAATATAATTAACTTTGCAATTTTTGTTGCAACTGTGAATGATAAATTGAACATGAAAATGAACTATCTGATCAATTAATCAATCAGTTTTAGTGTATTTTAACCTAAATGTCATCACAATATTGAAAAATGTTACCACAGCAAAATAAGTGTAAAATCTAAGACTAGATTCCGAGCGTATTCATGGAGGAGCTACGGATACGGTACCCGCAACGCGGAGGAGAGGACTTCTTTCAACGTGTACGGCTGCTGAAGAGGCCGTCGTGATACGTTCTTTAAAAAGAAACCCGAACTCTGTTTTACCTTTACAGAGCGGATCCTGCCCCAGTCAGGGAACTATGGAACTATGGAAAAAGTTTCAGCCCTAAGGATTATCATGGAGAAATACAGATCGAAGAACACGCCGCTTTTTTTTCCTATTTTTGGATATGGAGAAGGCCTTCGACTGGATTCCTCGAGCGTTGATCTGGTGGGCACTGTTCCACCGACGTGGATTAAAGGTAAATTATATCATCTCATCATCTTGCGACAGACGTCTATTGTCAGCAATTGCATGATGGAAAAGATGGCTGGTAAAATACCGAGGCTGGTCAATCGCTCCACGCCGCTGCTGCTCCACGACGTCTTGGATGTTTATATATACATTCAGTCAGAAAAGTATCGGGAATGGATTATTTATTTATGGTTCCAAATTCAAATTTTTGTTTTTTTTGTTGTTGTTAGATTGGCACAACTGTTTTCCATTTTGGCGCGGAGTTTGAGTTGCATCTGTTGTTTACATTAAATACAGTGCTATTTTTAGTTATATCATATCTAGTGTGTATTGCTAATTTCATAATGGATAAAAACATCGAACAAAGAGTTTGTCTTAAATTTTGCATTGCCAATGGAATATCGTGTTCGGAGTCACTGAAAATGTTACAGAAGGCTTACGGTGAATCGACTTTATCAAAAACTCGTGCTTATGAGTGGTACAAAGCGTTCAAAAGCGGTCGAGATGTGATGGAAGATTTGCCTCGCTCTGGTAGGCCATCAACGTCTGCAACTGAAGTTAACATCGCAAAAGTGAAGGAAATAGTGACTGAAAATCCTCATTCAACTTTGAGAGAGATAGCCACCGAACTTTCTGTATCTCACGAGTCGATCCGTACCATTTTAACTAATAATTTGGGTATGAAACATGTTGCCGCTCGGCTAGTCCCAAAAGACCTGATTTTTTTTTCAAAAACTCAATCGCATGAGAGTCGCTGAGGACATGCTAGAACGAGTCAATTCCGACCCAACATTCATGAAACGCATTGTTACTGGTGACGAGACGTGGGTTTACGAGTTTGACATGCAAACTAGTCAACAAGCTTCGGAGTGGCGCCTTCCAACTGAACCGAAACCGAAAAAACCACGCCAAAGTCGTTCAAAAGTCAAAGTCATGTTGACTGGTTTCTTTGACTATCGCGGTGTTGTGCACTCGGAATTCTTGCCGGAAGGTCAAACGGTAAATAAGGAATATTATTTGAGTGTTATGCGGCGTTTAAGAGAGCAAATCCGACGAAAAAGGCCAGATTTGTGGAAAGAAAATTCTTGGATTTTGCACCATGATAATGCACCTTCGCACAAGGCCATCATTGTGAACGAATTTTTAACCAAACAAATAAAATAAATAAATAAATAAATAAATGTTTATAAACACTCAACAAATACCATCGAGCAACCACCATATTCACCAGATATGGCTCCAGCCGACTTTTTTCTTTTTCCTAAACTCAAATTACCACTTCGTGGCACCCGTTTTCAATCGGTAGAAGACATAAAAGAGAATTCGCGGCGAGAACTGACCTCAATTCCGGAAACAGCGTTTAAAAAATGTTTTGATGATTGGATTATTCGTTGGCGTGGCGTGTATTATTGATCTTTTCCTGCTACTTTCTTGACAGAGTAGTATACATATATATATATATATATATGTGTACATATATATATATATATATATATATATATATATATGTGTGTGGTCTAGCGTTGTCAAATCAAATCCATTTTTTTTATTTTTCTCTCTAATATCAAGTAGTAAATACATAACATAGGTAAGAATAAGAGACACTGGTGTCTGACCTAAGCAGATGCTTGTATCTCAGAAAACCAGCCTCCCCCCACTTGTGGTTGACATAACTCATGGTATCTCAATGTATATATATATATATATATATATATATATATATATATATATATATATTATGCGTGTATTATTGATCTTTTCCTGCTACTTTCTTGACAGAGTAGTATACATATATATATATATACTACTCTGTCAAGAAAGTAGCAGGAAAAGATGATTGGATATATATAATGTAGTATACATATATATATATATATATATATATATATATATATATATATATATATATGTATACTACTCTGTCAAGAAAGTAGCAGGAAAAGATCAATAATACACGCATAATATATATATATATATATATATATATATATATATATATATATATATATATATATATATATATATATATATATATATATATATATATATATATATATATATATATACATTGAGATACCATGAGTTATGTCAACCACAAGTGGGGGGAGGCTGGTTTTCTGAGATACAAGCATCTGCTTAGGTCAGACACCAGTGTCTCTTATTCTTACCTATGTTATGTATTTACTACTTGATATTAGAGAGAAAAATAAAAAAAATGGATTTGATTTGACAACGCTAGACCACACACTGCACAACAGACGGCTACCACATTAGAAGAGCTTCAATTGGCATGTCTAAGACATCCACCGTACTTCCCAGACAAGGAAACAATTCAAGTCTAAACCGTCTTCAAAGATTTTATTGATTCCCATTCGAATGGTTGTTTTTTTAGTAAAGGGATCTATTCTAAGTTTGGACAGTTGTGAAGTTGACGTTGTTGAAGAAAATGCTGTAGTACAGTACAGTTTGTTACCACTTCTTTTGCACTGACGCTTTGGAGGCGGCAGTAAACTTAGTTTTAAGTAATTTATCTGACGTCAACCAGTGTTGTGAAGCCAAAAGATATGACAATCATTAAGTGATATGAAGTGTCCTATGAAAACGAATAAAATTTATATAAATATGGCAAAAGTGCATAGATAATAATGATTTGAGAAAACTGTAATGGACGACACATGCACTAGCCCACCAAGCGCTTACAAGTAACTTTTTTTGGGTACAATTTTCACTTGGGGCAGGATTGTTCTGCAGCACTGGTGCCACGGTGGAACTCGTACTCGTAAATAACGAGATATTTCAACTATCCCATTTTGTAAAATGAGTGACGCGAACAGAAAAATCAGGAAAAAAAAACAAATGAATGACTGGTATCGAATCACAAATACTTGTGTAAATAGCTGTTTAAATTTGAATTTGGAATTCCTAACCGAAGGGGAGAGATTTGTGATTTTCATTCAAGTGGCCAGTACACGAAAAAGCCAATTTCATATGTAAGGACCTAATATTATATAAAAATATATATGGGAATATTAAAAAGTAATTATAAACCTTTTAATATGGTTGATTAAAAAGAAAAAGTGCCGTGTGGTTCCCGGCATTAATACAAATAAGAATAGGAACACTCCATGTCTTTCTCAATGTCGTAAAAAGCGACTAAGGGATCAGCTCGTGAAGTTGGGATTCCTTTTTTTTTAGGCGATGGGCTAGCAACCTGTCACTATTTGAATCTCCATTCTATCATTTTATATTAATTAACATTGTCTTTACCGCAAGGGACACAGACGTGATTGTGTGTGTATGTAAGAAGAAAAAAAGAAATACTGGAACTGACTGTTTTACTTCGTAAATTGGTGTTGTTAAATAATACTCAGCAAAAGAGTTTACATAAAAAATATTATATTTATAAAAAGAACAAACACTTCAAATCTGTATACACAATTAAAATCTAAAATAAAGTACCTATTACTATTAATAAAATGATACTATACTATACTATTAATAAAATAAAGTACCTATTACTAATAATAAAAACTTAATACTTAATTAAAGGCACCGTTACAATCATCTCATCGTTAAACATATTTACAAAATTTCATTAATATTATTATAAATAACTAGAGGCCGCCCGCGACTTCGTCCGCATGGAAACCCTATCAATCCCGCGGGAACTCTGGGATAAAAAGTAGCCTATGTGTTATTCTGGGTCTTCAGCTACCTACATACCAAATTTCATGGTAATCGGTTCAGTAGTTTTTGCGTGAAAGAGTAACAAACATCCATACATCCATACAAACTTTCGCCTTTATAATAGTAGTAGGATGTAGAATACATTTTTTAAATTAATTCTATCATTGGAATGGAGGCCTTTCCGGAGATATTCGGTGAGGAGCCGGAATAATGAATGGAAGTATCACTTCCCTGGATGCGAACTGTAACAAAAAAATAATAATTTGTGAGACATTTCACAGGTAGGGAATGACATTCAGCTTGGTCGAGCAGTTCAGGCTGTTAAAAATCTTGACAACTATATTCTTAACAACAAAAACAAATACTATTTATGTATACATAACCATTTATAACGAAATTTGAGAATTCAACAAAAATTTGAAAAAAAATACATTAAAATTTAAATAAACTTTAAAATAAGTTTATTTAAATAATCACAGAATAATCCTATATGAAAATTTCATGAATTGCAACTGGTCAAGGGTCAGATATTTGTGCTTCTAATTGTAATAAACATACATAATAATCACGTCTATATCCCTTACGAGGTATCAAATACAACAGTCTTCATAATACAGAAAGGCCACGTTCAGCTGTAGGTATAGGACTTAACGATGGAATTGAGATTAAAATAGTGACAGTTTGGGTAGCTCATCGCCCACAAGAAGAATCCCAAGTTTATTAACTGACTTACCGGTATGGGCTCGCTGACGACGTACTGAATGTCTCCGGGACCGTACGTCCGACTGGCCAACCGTGTCACCAGGCGTAATACTGGCGGAGGATACGCAAAAAACTCATCATGCTTGTCCAGCCAGTCGTATACCTGAATGAAAAAGGAATACATATATAAATAAGTTTGTTATTAAATTTCGGCCCTTCAAAAAAAAAAATACCCAATTATGATGTGGAATGTCATAAAACTGACAAAAATTTGCTTTAACATACACACATTTAATCACGTCTATATCCCATGCGACGTAGACAGAGCCAACAGTCTTCATAAGACTACACACACTATGCTTTATGAAGGAATAGAAATTTTGGCTAGTGTTTTCTAGCCTTACATTATTATTAAAGATAAATATTTATAGAACTTATAGAAAAAAAGATAAATAATATCAAGGAATATAAATATTAAGAAATATTACAAAATACTTACGAATTTGCACCTACACGGCGGCACCAGGTCTCCATCTTGCGCCGACACCGCAACAGACTTATAGTTCGACATCGAGGGAATGAATATTTGAAAATAGGTTATTTAGCACGAGAAGACTCCGAGACAGTCAATGACTGGAATTTCTAAATACATGGCTTTTTATATCATCATTGCAATTTTGAATACTATTACACTCCTCATTAGTTAATTGTTACTAGATAACATTGGTTATTAGATAACATTGTATTACACAGTGTCGAGTGACTAAGGCCTATAAAATTGCGATCCTTTTTTAGGCGATGGGCTAGCAACCTGTCACTATTTGGATCTCAATACCATCATTAAGCCGAGTAGCTGAACGTGGCCATTCAGTCTTTACCTTAGGAATTATATTATGAATACCTCAGGAATTATATTATGAAAAGGACCTGACGTCATTCTCCACTGTTCTTAGTCCACGCAAATAATAAGGAGAAAATATTTGTATTTTTGTATGTTTGTAACAAATATATTCAAAAGCTACAGGACTTATTTTCACGAAATTTGGTTGTCCTAGGGTTTAATTTAAACCACGTGTTTTCTTTCGTCAATAAACAATTTTTTATAAACATATTCGTATCTAAAATATGAACTTGTCATAACGACATGACATATTATGAACCATATTGTTCATCAAATGAATAAATTGATTTCTCTTTGGCGTCTGGCAACTTATATAAGGAAAAGCACGGTCTTGTTTACTAATATTTAAACTGTTTCCAACCATTATAACAATTGTAGATGTGTTGCTCAATTGTGTGTTTTTTATACTGTTAATAATTTGAGAGAAGTTAGAATTGTGTAGACAATAATTTATTATGTTTGTTAAATTCTCACTGAACAGAATACCCATATTGCGTACTATGCTGTCTGAAAAAATAACAGTGTTCTGGGGGCTACACATATCAACACCGACACTCTCCGGCTCACTATCAGACAAGCCAAGACATGGGGAGGGAACTACGGTACTACTGTTGCTTGACCCGTTAAATATTCCACAGGAACACAAGTCTCCTGCGGATTTAATCATTTGTGTTCCTCAATGTAATTATCATCTTTAATATGATTTGAATGTACTATACAACTTTATTCTCCACAATTAATCTAAAATAGGTATTCATTCTAAAATAAGTCATCACATACTTTACTCCTATATCCTACTACTATTATAAAGGCGAAAGTTTGTGTGGATGTTTGTTACTCTTTCACGCAAAAACTACTGAACCGATTACCATGAAATTTGGTATGTAGGTAGCTGAAGACCCAGAATAACACATAGGCTACTTTTTATCCCAGAGTTCCCGCGGGATTGATAGGGTTTCCATGCGGACGAAGTCGCGGGCGGCCTCTAGTGTATATATATATATTTAATAGTCAGTCAAAAATTCCACCCCGAATCATACCCGGCGCAAAGGTACCCATCACACTAGCTGCGTTTCCTCTTTGGATGGATCCTTTGAACCAGGTACCATCCGGAGCATACCCTCTGTCACGTAAACGGCGTCCTATTTCATCATGCATCTTTAATTAATGATTCTGTAGCCATGACATGATCGAAGATTTGTCAGAGAGATTTTGCATTTTTTTCCAAAAGATTGGATAAATTTTGCTCAAGCTGTGAAACTTGTTCTTTAAAGGTCTCGGTGTCGGCACTGTATAACTCCAGACTTTTCAGCAATTTACACTCAGTTAACCCATTAGAGGCCAAATAAAAACGCACATGTTAATTTTTAATTTTTCTTTATTTATTCATGAAAGAGGAGTACAAAAACAAATAAATCTGCTCGAAAATGAAAAAAAAACATTTTTTCAGGAAATTACAGGGGTGTACCCAAATTGGCACAGTGGCCACCTAAGAGTGAAAATCAGCGAAACACGATTTTTCTATACAGAGTGTTTTCTTGCATTTTTTGCACCCCCAACGGCTTCTATTATGACAAACAACACACCGTACACGTTTCACAAGTTTTTCAGGGACGTGGTTCTTACCATCTAATTGTAACCCATCAATATTTGATGACGAAGGACGAGTGTTTTGTTTCTGAATTGAATGCCTGAGGTAGTATCTGGCTATGTTTCGCCTAAACAACAATTGGTCCATGGGATCTTCTTTAGCAAGGACATGTAGACGCCATGCGTTTGCTATGGTCATGTCAATCATGTAGGTAAATAGAACCCACCACCATTTCTTGCCATGAATCCCAATCCTATAGAGTGATATCGACTGGTCTAATTCATCCACTCCACCCATGCCTTTATTGTAATTTTGAAAGAGATGTGGAATCGTCACCTCAGCCTTCTCCTTTTTTTCTGGACACCATCTCTTTACAAGTCCTAAAGGCTCATATGAGTCGTAATTGGTAGCCATTGTGCAAATACTGTTATCTTTCCAGCGGACCAAAAGAATTTCATTATTTTTATCAAACCTGTAGTCATATACTGCTCGTGATTTTTTCATCATTTCCTTTACAGACGATAATGGGCATTTTTTGGTACGATTTTCTCTCACAGTTCCAGTGGCCCGAAATCCTGACTGACGTAAGTCATAGAGTAGATCACAGCTGGTAAAAAAATTATCAAAAAATACTTTATGATTTGCAGCATTCGTCGTCAATTTATTGAGTAGCAATTTTACTACTCTTGTACCAAGTGGCTCAGTGGTCGGCGTGGTAGACTTTCCACAGTAAATATCAAAGCTATAACAATATCCTGAAGAACTTGCAGCAACCCAATTCTTGTAACCAAACCGAACAGGTTTGCCTCGAATAAATTGCTTGGCTGGATGATGGCCATAGTACCGAATCATTGATTCGTCGATTGAAATAAACTCGTGAAAAATACCCCACTGGTTATATTTTTTCATGAGTACTTCGGACAATTTTCGGACCTTGAACATTTTATCAGAAGTAGTCGAAGCATCATTATTGTCTACCAAATGCAAGTTTCGTTTGATTTCTCTAAATCTATTTCTTGACATCGCTTTTGACACGACTTCTACGCCAACATCTTCATCCAAAGACCAATACATGTGTTCTCGAGGTAACTTATGGTAACCTGAAAGAATGAGTATTCCAAAAAATATCCTTAGCTCTTCAGTTGTGACACAAAAGTTGTGTCTATTATTTTGGCTCGCATAAAGATTGCTAAAGTGTACAATCATCTCAAATACTTCATCATCAAAAAGCTTTTCAAAAATTTGAACAGGAGTCAAATCTTTTAGTTGCTCTTTCACATGGTTCTCACAGAGTAACCGTTCCTCAGTTTCTTCGTATTGAGTAGAATAGTTAGGAGCACACTTTCGCCAAATTGGAATATTCAAGGCTTGACGACGAGATGGTACAGTGTTTCTGGATTGCTCTGCATGTGATGTACTACCTGTGTCTTTACGTGCTTTTTTTGCAGCCAAAGGCTCATCATCACTACTGTCACCAGAGTCTGAAAGACTACCAATATTGTGAACAAATACTTCAATGTTACCAGGAACGTCATTTGGTAAGCTCGACGGCATCAAATCTTCGTCGAAACCCTCTTCTTCATCAGTAACAATACTTGGATCTGGAGGAATAATGGCTAGGTCATACTCCAAACCGTCATCACTATCCTCTATTATGTCATGAATGGCATCCTCAAGTCCTCTGTAGTTATTACTGGCGCTAAAAGTCTGTTTTCGACTCATCTTGAAGTCCTGAAATGAATATTCAATTATTGCACACTTGTAGCCACTGTACCAAAATTGGCACACCAATATTTACTTGACCGTATAATTGCATACATAAGATAAAAGTTACTAAATTTACATATAAACGTTTGTCCAATATCTTATTTTATAATAACTAAAACCACTATCACGATATCGTACATCGACCTGTCGTATAAGTAAATAATATGCACTTACCTCGATGCTTCTATAAATAGATATTTTTAATTTATGAAAACAATATCACTTTTGATGTTTTATGCTTTTATTTAATTTTTTACCATAAGCGCACTCTTTTGCCTTCACAACTACGCAACAGAACATACACTGGTGTCAACACTTTTTTTATCTACCCTCAAAAAATAAGTGTTCCCAAATTGGCACGGTGGTCAAGAATGGGTTAATTCTAAACAAGACCACATATTTGTATACATTTTGATCCCCGAATTTTTTATATGAGACTTTTTCTTATAAATATTAATTTGAACTTAATTCTTTTTAATAATTTTATTTAGTTTTCTATATTTGTTGTGACGTAACCGAATAGCTGTAGTTTGTTTTTTAATTTCACATAGTGAGGTCACACATGTGAGATCAGTCCCTGAGTTACTGGAGTCTAGGAGCGGAGGTAATATAGTGTGCTGATGACTAGAAAAGAGTTTAAATCTATCAATCATTTCATCATCTTATGACAGACGTCTATTGTCAGCAATTGCAAACTATGATGGAAAAGATGGCTGGTAAAATACCGAGGCTGGTCAATCGCTCCACGTCACAGCTGCGTCACGACAACGCTAGACCACACACTGCACAACAGACGGCTACCACATTAGAAGAGCTTCAATTGGCATGTCTAAGACATCCACCGTACTTCCCAGACCTCGCTTGCAACAGATTATCAATTTTTAGAAAATTGGATAACTTCTTCCAAGGGAAAAATTCAAGTCCCAATCAAATCTTTGAAGACGGTTTGTCTTCTTTATTGATTCCCGTCCGAATGGTTTTTTTAGTAAAGGTATCTATTCTAAGTTTGAATAGTTGTGACCGCTTTTTGAGCACTGACGCTTTGGAAGCGGCAGTAAACTTAGTTTTAAGTAATTGATTTGACGTCAACCAATGTTGTGAAACCAAAAGATATGACAATCATTAAGTAATATGAAGTGTCCCATAATAACGAATAAAAATTTTGAATTGAATTAAAAAAAAACTGCCTATGATATGGCAAAAGTGCATAGATAATAATGATTTGAGAAAACTGTAATGGACGACATATGCACTAGCCCACCAAGCGCTTACAAGTAACTCTTTTTGGGTACAATTTTCACTTGGGGCAGGATTGTTCTGCAGCACTGGTGCCACGGTGGAACTCGTACTCGTAAATAACGAGATATTTCAACTATCCCATTTTGTAAAATGAGTGACGCGAACAGAAAAATCAGGAAAAAAAAACATTGAATGACGGGTAACGAAACACAAATACTTGTGTAAATAGCTGTTTAAATTTGAATTTGGAATTCCTAACCGAAGGGGAGAGATTTGTGATTTTCATTCAAGTGGCCAGTACACGAAAAAGCCAATTTCATATGTAAGGACCTAATATTATATAAAAATATATATGGGAATAATAAAAAGTAATTATAAACCTTTTAATATGGTTGATTAAAAAGAAAAAGTGCCGTGTGGTTCCCGGCATTAATACAAATAAGAATAGGAACACTCCATGTCTTTCTCAATGTCGTAAAAAGCGACTAAGGGATCAGCTCGTGAAGTTGGGATTCCTTTTTTTTAGGCGATGGGCTAGCAACCTGTCACTATTTGAATCTCAATTCTATCATTTTATATTAATTAACATTGTCTTTACCGCAAGGGACACAGACGTGATTGTGTGTGTATGTAAGAAGAAAAAAAGAAATACTGGAACTGACTGTTTTACTTCGTAAATTGGTGTTGTTAAATAATACTCAGCAAAAGAGTTTATATAAAAAATATTATATTTATAAAAAGAACAAACACTTCAAATCTGTATACACAATTAAAATCTAAAATAAAGTACCTATCACTATTAATAAAATGATACTATACTATACTATTAATAAAATAAAGTACCTATTACTAATAATAAAAACTTAATACTTAATTAAAGGCACCGTTACAATCATCTCATCGTTAAACATATTTACAAAATTTCATTAATATTATTATAAATAACTAGAGGCCGCCCGCGACTTCGTCCGCATGGAAACCCTATCAATCCCGCGGGAACTCTGGGATAAAAAGTAGCCTATGTGTTATTCTGGGTCTTCAGCTACCTACATACCAAATTTCATGGTAATCGGTTCAGTAGTTTTTGCGTGAAAGAGTAACAAACATCCATACATCCATACAAACTTTCGCCTTTATAATAGTAGTAGGATGTAGAATACATTTTTTAAATTAATTCTATCATTTGAATGGAGGCCTTTCCGGAGATATTCGGTGAGGAGCCGGAATAATGAATGGAAGTATCACTTCCCTGGATGCGAACTGTAACAAAAAAATAATAATTTGTGAGACATTTAACAGGTAGGGAATAACATTTAGCTTGGTCGAGCAGTTCAGGCTGTTAAAAATCTTGACAACTATATTCTTAACAACAAAAACAAATACTATTTATGTATACATAACCATTTATAACGAAATTTGAGAATTCAACAAAAATTTGAAAAAAAATACATTAAAATTTAAATAAACTTTAAAATAAGTTTATTTGAATAATCACAGAATAATCCTATATGAAAATTTCATGAATTGCAACTGGTCAAGGGTCAGATATTTGTGCTTCTAATTGTAATAAACATACATAATAATCACGTCTATATCCCTTACGAGGTATCAAATACAACAGTCTTCATAATACCGAAAGGCCACGTTCAGCTGTAGGTATAGGACTTAACGATGGAATTGAGATTAAAATAGTGACAGTTTGGGTAGCTCATCGCCCACAAGAAGAATCCCAAGTTTATTAACTGACTTACCGGTATGGGCTCGCTGACGACGTACTGAATGTCTCCGGGACCGTACGTCCGACTGGCCAACCGTGTCACCAGGCGTAATACTGGCGGAGGATACGCAAAAAACTCATCATGCTTGTCCAGCCAGTCGTATACCTGAATGAAAAAGGAATACATATATAAATAAGTTTGTTATTAAATTTCGGCCCTTCAAAAAAAAAAATACCCAATTATGATGTGGAATGTCATAAAACTGACAAAAATTTGCTTTAACATACACACATTTAATCACGTCTATATCCCATGCGACGTAGACAGAGCCAACAGTCTTCATAAGACTACACACACTATGCTTTATGAAGGAATAGAAATTTTGGCTAGTGTTTTCTAGCCTTACATTATTATTAAAGATAAATATTTATAGAACTTATAGAAAAAAAGATAAATAATATCAAGGAATATAAATATTAAGAAATATTACAAAATACTTACGAATTTGCACCTACACGGCGGCACCAGGTCTCCATCTTGCGCCGACACCGCAACAGACTTATAGTTCGACATCGAGGGAATGAATATTTGAAAATAGGTTATTTAGCACGAGAAGACTCCGAGACAGTCAATGACTGGAATTTCTAAATACATGGCTTTTTATATCATCATTGCAATTTTGAATACTATTACACTCCTCATTAGTTAATTGTTACTAGATAACATTGGTTATTAGATAACATTGTATTACACAGTGTCGAGTGACTAAGCCCTATAAAATTGCGATCCTTTTTTAGGCGATGGGCTAGCAACCTGTCACTATTTGGATCTCAATACCATCATTAAGCCGAGTAGCTGAACGTGGCCATTCAGTCTTTACCTTAGGAATTATATTATGAATACCTCAGGAATTATATTATGAAAAGGACCTGACGTCATTCTCCACTGTTCTTAGTCCACGCAAATAATAAGGAGAAAATATTTGTATTTTTGTATTTTAATAATAAATATCTTTATTTCTTTCTCCACAAAAACAACTTAAATATAACTTAATATTATGGATAGCATGCACAATACAGCAAGAGATTGTGGAGAACTGGTGCCCGTGCTAGGTGTCCGAAGAACCTGTGTTACGGGTCACCAGGTCTCACCCATTAATTTATAACTATTGTGGAGTGGAGTGAGTGTAGACGTATACAAAAAACATAATATACATAATTATTACATTAGGAAACCACTACAAATAAATCCTCGGTTTCATCATAGGAAAGTGCTTGCAACCACTGAAACAACACTTTTTTACAGTTGAACTTGTTTAGATTATAAATAGATATCTGAGCGTGAATTTTTTTATAAAGAAAAGGTCCAAGATAATATAAGAATCTTTTTATTAACTCTGTTTGAACTGTGGGAAGATCGACCCGAAGCCTATTATCTCTGAGCAAGGGTTGAGGAGTATAGGGAAGTCGGGTATGTTGCTGAGTCACAACGGCCTGTACAAAGAGCTGCCTCACTGTAAGCACTCCACAAATTTTGTAAAGTTCAGTCGTGGGGAAAAAAAATGGCTTGAAAGTGCAGACTTTCAAGACAGCCCTCTGAGCTCTTTCGACCCTGATAAGGTGGGATTTGGCTGCACCTCCCCAAGAAGGGATACAGTACGCAACGATAGACTGACATAAGGCCAAGTAAGTCATACGCAATACCTCTGCGCTCGCTACAGTGCGAAGTTTCTTAAATACGTAAATGAGTTTCCTGATGCGACTGGACAGCAATGTAATGTGAGGGACAAAAGTAAGATGTTGGTCAATTGTAACCCCAAGATATTTAGTCGAGCTTTTATTTTCCAGTCTGGGGCAATTACAGGAGTTTTCATAGCATTGGGAAGACATATTGCAATGCGAAATCAGATAGTGTTCATTAGGATTTGGCCGATTTACTTTTCTTATAGTAAAGGCAACGTAGTTAGTTTTATTGACGTTAAGTGTCAAAAAATTGTCGTTAAGCCATTCCTGCACACGGTTGAATCCCATTTGAGCTGCTTTAAAAGTATCAGTCCATGTTTCTCCCGTAAAAATGAGTGCTGTGTCGTCTGCAAATGACACTATTTTACCATTAAGAAGAAGAAGATTGCATAATTCATTCATGTAAACTAAGAACAAGCATGGACCCAAGATACTTCCTTGCGGGACTCCGTGGGACACTGTGAGATCTGAACTAGTGAACGAACCTATCTTTACGCGTTGTATACGATCAGTTAAGTAGTCCTTAAGTAATTCCAGCTGCACCCCCCTAATACCCATATTCTCCAACTTGGTAATGAGCAATGGTATTGACACTGTATCGAAGGCCTTTTTAAAATCCAGAAACATAACAATACATTTAAGATTGGAGTCCAGCGCCCTGGATACACTGTCAACAACGGTTTCAACGGCTTGAGAAGTTGATTTGCACGAACGAAAGCCAAATTGGTTTGCGGATAAAAGAGAAGTACGCTCCAGGTAGTCCATTAAGGCTTTGTGTAAAATACGCTCCAATATTTTAGAGAGTGCAGTTAAAATACTAATGGGACGAAAATTATCGACAACATCGTTACTACCAGATTTATGTATGGGATGGACTACTGCAATTTTAAGAGAGCTGGGAAAAATGCCTTTACTAATACATAAATTACAAATGTGAGCAATAACAGAAGTGAAATGTTTTTTGTACCTTTTAAGGATTTTTGAGGAAATATTATCCCAGCCCGGCGCTGCGTCTGTCCTCAAGGAATCTATAGTAACGCTTATATCGTCGTCGTCGATGTTGTTTAACACAAATGAGAAAGGAGTGGGTAAAGGCTTAGAAGAAGCAGAATTTGGAGTGATTTGCAATGCAAGAGTCCTCCCAATGCTACAGAAGTATTCATTCACATGATTCACAGATTGTGCAGGAGTAGATTTAATAGACAATAAGGTTTCAGAATGAATAGAAGGTTTATTCATATCTGTTGCTCTTTTGATCGCTTCCCATATTTTTTTCGAGTTTGAGCCAGCTTTAAGTATTTCATTTTTATCGTATAATTTTTTTAACTTTTTGACTAGATAACATAAATAGTTCCTATATCTATTGTACGTAAGTTTAAGCGTATCGTTATGTGGGTCTAGTTTTAAGCTTCTATGCATGTTGTCTCGATTTCGCATGCATCTGACCAAACCTGGGGTGATCCAGGGCTTTAAGGTACGTTTACGGCATGAAGTGGGTTTAACTTTGGAACTTGAATTAATACAACGATTCAGGGAATTAATGAAGTAAGCTGAAGCAAAGTCGGGATCGCAAGATTTTAATAAAGGGGTAAGATCTAAATTTTCTATTTCAGTATCAAGTAGAGGGTAGTCAATACAAAGTTTATATACTTGATTGATGGTAATTTTGTTAGTAGAAAGAGCGAGAAGAACTGGATGGTGGTCGGTTATTACTGAGTCAATTACGAAGGTCATAGCAGAATAATTAGTTTTAAGAATAAAGTGATCGAGGCAAGAGTCATTCCGAGTCGCCAGTTTATGAGTTGGAAGAAGGCCGTGGAACGCTACAAGATTCAAGTATTGGGTAGTGTCGTCATCCTCATCTTTGACTAAATTTATGTTTATGTCGCCTACGATCATTATCGTTCTGAAATTACTTAATTTTGTTAAAATATTATCGAGGGAATTTAGGAATTTAGAAATATTACGATATGAGGGGGATCTGTATATTGCAATGATGGCAGTATGTTGACCTATCCTAATGATCACATTGTTTGAGTCTTCGAGATTATAGCTAATTGACACCACATCAGACAGTTGACTATTTATATACACAACAACCCCGTCATTTTGGATCACGTTATTGGAGCTTATGTAATGTGTATAACCATCTAATTGAGGGATATTAGGGTTTGAAAAGAGTCGACACTCAGTAAGAACGATAATATCTAATTCAAGGTTAAGACGTTTTAATAGCACTTGCAGTTCAGAAAAATTTGCCGAAATACTGCGAATATTTTGTGTGAGTACGGTCAATAATTTATTAGATTGTTTGATATTCTTAGAAACTAGTTCAGGACAACAAATAGAAGCCTTAGAAATCGAAACATTATCGATTTGATTCAAGACGTCATCAATCGGATTGAATTTTAAGTCTGAATATATTTGTGACAAATAATACGGTGACGGAATAAAAGCAGCAACGATAGCTAGCGGATGGGACAAAACAATATAAAATATAGGACTTTACGTGTGATTGTATGTTATCAATGGATTTGCATGATGTGTAAATAATATTTTGAATGTAAGATAATTTTATGTAATGTTGTTGTGGCGTAATAACATATTGTACAAAAATAACAATGTATAGACTCACTAGATAAGAAAGTTGGACGGTATTAAAACTATATAAATTTATATAAAAAGTTAATATACTAAATAATGAATAAATATGTGAGAGAATTATAACACAAGATAGTCAATTTATGTTTAGAGCACTAAGGTCCTCCTCACTAGAAATACGTATCTGCTGGGCTCCATCCGTCTTACGCAGGAAGACCCTGCCGTTGTGGGTCCAGCAATACTTATAGCCGGCTGCCGACGCCGCATTTCTTGATAAGTAGAATAGCCGCTTTACTTTAGGTGGCAGACTCTCCGATATGTAGACAGGAGTTGAGGGCCCATTTAATTTCAGATTGTAGGTAGAAAATTTACTTCCTGGGTTTCCCTTGTTATAGGACTTTACTGCCGTGATAAGTTTCTCCTTTATAATAGCGCTATTCAAATCAGCTACTATGGGCCTGTTAGCCTTGCTTGTGCTGGGGATTCTATAGACACCCCTAATATCTGAAGCTTCCAAGTTAATCTGTAGCGCCGACCCCGTCGCCTTCACGATATTGATCAAGTCTTCCTTAGTTTCATTATTATTGCTTGGGACGTTCCGCAGCTCAATTGAGGAGGATTTTAATTGACGTTCCATGTTATCTATTTTGGACTCAAGTGATTTGATGTACTCACGGTCTTTTTTGCGATCCTCCTCCAATAAACTGAGTTTCGTGGACATCTCGTCATATTTCGTGGATATAAAATCAATCGAGCTGCGAATATCGCTATTTTGTTCCTTTATCTCCGCTATTGAGTTAATCAATGTGTTAAGCTTTGAGTTTTGCTCCTGTTTAAAGGCTGTTAGAATGTCCAATAAGTATTGTTTTAGCTCAGCATTGTCGTCACGAGACCGTTTAAAACCCCTCAGTGTCACATTATCTTGCGAGGTAGTTTCTAAGGCGGGAATATTTGGAGCAGAAGCAGAATTAGGTGTACTAGGTGGTGTTCGCTTCATCGTAGCCAGTATATATAATTAATAGTGAAAGTAAATAATGCAAATAAATAGTGCCAATTCGTAGCGCGTACAGTCATGCAGCTACGCCGTAGGCCTTCGTAGTTCCGGCGATCCACTATAAAAAGGTAACGGTGTATGCGCTACGATGCTCTCGTAGCTCAGCCGCTGCCACCGCCGCACTCGCACAGATGGTGGGGATCGTAGTTAGTAGCAACGAAAGGGACGAAAAATGGCAGCTGTTACTTCTCGCGGAGGTGAGGTGAGGTCCCCGCGCTCGCTTACTCGATCCGTGGAACGTCAAAACGGCTTGATGCAGTGGAATATTTTAATAAAATATGATAATTGTTTGCTAGGAATGTCGCACTAACACTGATGCACTTAAAAAGCTTTGTTGCTCGCACTTAGTTTATTGAACTGATTGCAAAATTCGCGACACGTCCGTACTCAAAGAAGGCGCAAAGGCGAGAGGAAGTAGCGAAGCGAAGTATGTTTGTAACAAATATATTCAAAAGCTACAGGACTTATTTTCACGAAATTTGGTTGTCCTAGGGTTTAATTTAAACCACGTGTTTTCTTTCGTCAATAAACAATTTTTTATAAACATATTCGTATCTAAAATATGAACTTGTCATAACGACATGACATATTATGAACCATATTGTTCATCAAATGAATAAATTGATTTCTCTTTGGCGTCTGGCAACTTATATAAGGAAAAGCACGGTCTTGTTTACTAATATTTAAACTGTTTCCAACCATTATAACAATTGTAGATGTGTTGCTCAATTGTGTGTTTTTTATACTGTTAATAATTTGAGAGAAGTTAGAATTGTGTAGACAATAATTTATTATGTTTGTTAAATTCTCACTGAACAGAATACCCATATTGCGTACTATGCTGTCTGAAAAAATAACAGTGTTCTGGGGGCTACACATATCAACACCGACACTCTCCGGCTCACTATCAGACAAGCCAAGACATGGGGAGGGAACTACGGTACTACTGTTGCTTGACCCGTTAAATATTCCACAGGAACACAAGTCTCCTGCGGATTTAATCATTTGTGTTCCTCAATGTAATTATCATCTTTAATATGATTTGAATGTACTATACAACTTTATTCTCCACAATTAATCTAAAATAGGTATTCATTCTAAAATAAGTCATCACATACTTTACTCCTATATCCTACTACTATTATAAAGGCGAAAGTTTGTGTGGATGTTTGTTACTCTTTCACGCAAAAACTACTGAACCGATTACCATGAAATTTGGTATGTAGGTAGCTGAAGACCCAGAATAACACATAGGCTACTTTTTATCCCAGAGTTCCCGCGGGATTGATAGGGTTTCCATGCGGACGAAGTCGCGGGCGGCCTCTAGTGTATATATATATATTTAATAGTCAGTCAAAAATTCCACCCCGAATCATACCCGGCGCAAAGGTACCCATCACACTAGCTGCGTTTCCTCTTTGGATGGATCCTTTGAACCAGGTACCATCCGGAGCATACCCTCTGTCACGTAAACGGCGTCCTATTTCATCATGCATCTTTAATTAATGATTCTGTAGCCATGACATGATCGAAGATTTGTCAGAGAGATTTTGCATTTTTTTCCAAAAGATTGGATAAATTTTGCTCAAGCTGTGAAACTTGTTCTTTAAAGGTCTCGGTGTCGGCACTGTATAACTCCAGACTTTTCAGCAATTTACACTCAGTTAATTCTAAACAAGACCACATATTTGTATACATTTTGATCCCCGATTTTTTTATATGAGACTTTTTCTTATAAATATTAATTTGAACTTAATTCTTTTTAATAATTTTATTTAGTTTTCTATATTTGTTGTGACGTAACCGAATAGCTGTAGTTTGTTTTTTAATTTCACATAGTGAGGTCACACATGTGAGATCAGTCCCTGAGTTACTGGAGTCTAGGAGCGGAGGTAATATAGTGTGCTGATGACTAGAAAAGAGTTTAAATCTATCAATCATTTCATCATCTTATGACAGACGTCTATTGTCAGCAATTGCAAACTATGATGGAAAAGATGGCTGGTAAAATACCGAGGCTGGTCAATCGCTCCACGTCACAGCTGCGTCACGACAACGCTAGACCACACACTGCACAACAGACGGCTACCACATTAGAAGAGCTTCAATTGGCATGTCTAAGACATCCACCGTACTTCCCAGACCTCGCTTGCAACAGATTATCAATTTTTAGAAAATTGGATAACTTCTTCCAAGGGAAAAATTCAAGTCCCAATCAAATCTTTGAAGACGGTTTGTCTTCTTTATTGATTCCCGTCCGAATGGTTTTTTTAGTAAAGGTATCTATTCTAAGTTTGAATAGTTGTGACCGCTTTTTGAGCACTGACGCTTTGGAAGCGGCAGTAAACTTAGTTTTAAGTAATTGATTTGACGTCAACCAATGTTGTGAAACCAAAAGATATGACAATCATTAAGTAATATGAAGTGTCCCATAATAACGAATAAAAATTTTGAATTGAATTAAAAAAAAACTGCCTATGATATGGCAAAAGTGCATAGATAATAATGATTTGAGAAAACTGTAATGGACGACATATGCACTAGCCCACCAAGCGCTTACAAGTAACTCTTTTTGGGTACAATTTTCACTTGGGGCAGGATTGTTCTGCAGCACTGGTGCCACGGTGGAACTCGTACTCGTAAATAACGAGATATTTCAACTATCCCATTTTGTAAAATGAGTGACGCGAACAGAAAAATCAGGAAAAAAAAACATTGAATGACGGGTAACGAAACACAAATACTTGTGTAAATAGCTGTTTAAATTTGAATTTGGAATTCCTAACCGAAGGGGAGAGATTTGTGATTTTCATTCAAGTGGCCAGTACACGAAAAAGCCAATTTCATATGTAAGGACCTAATATTATATAAAAATATATATGGGAATAATAAAAAGTAATTATAAACCTTTTAATATGGTTGATTAAAAAGAAAAAGTGCCGTGTGGTTCCCGGCATTAATACAAATAAGAATAGGAACACTCCATGTCTTTCTCAATGTCGTAAAAAGCGACTAAGGGATCAGCTCGTGAAGTTGGGATTCCTTTTTTTTAGGCGATGGGCTAGCAACCTGTCACTATTTGAATCTCAATTCTATCATTTTATATTAATTAACATTGTCTTTACCGCAAGGGACACAGACGTGATTGTGTGTGTATGTAAGAAGAAAAAAAGAAATACTGGAACTGACTGTTTTACTTCGTAAATTGGTGTTGTTAAATAATACTCAGCAAAAGAGTTTATATAAAAAATATTATATTTATAAAAAGAACAAACACTTCAAATCTGTATACACAATTAAAATCTAAAATAAAGTACCTATCACTATTAATAAAATGATACTATACTATACTATTAATAAAATAAAGTACCTATTACTAATAATAAAAACTTAATACTTAATTAAAGGCACCGTTACAATCATCTCATCGTTAAACATATTTACAAAATTTCATTAATATTATTATAAATAACTAGAGGCCGCCCGCGACTTCGTCCGCATGGAAACCCTATCAATCCCGCGGGAACTCTGGGATAAAAAGTAGCCTATGTGTTATTCTGGGTCTTCAGCTACCTACATACCAAATTTCATGGTAATCGGTTCAGTAGTTTTTGCGTGAAAGAGTAACAAACATCCATACATCCATACAAACTTTCGCCTTTATAATAGTAGTAGGATGTAGAATACATTTTTTAAATTAATTCTATCATTTGAATGGAGGCCTTTCCGGAGATATTCGGTGAGGAGCCGGAATAATGAATGGAAGTATCACTTCCCTGGATGCGAACTGTAACAAAAAAATAATAATTTGTGAGACATTTAACAGGTAGGGAATAACATTTAGCTTGGTCGAGCAGTTCAGGCTGTTAAAAATCTTGACAACTATATTCTTAACAACAAAAACAAATACTATTTATGTATACATAACCATTTATAACGAAATTTGAGAATTCAACAAAAATTTGAAAAAAAAATACATTAAAATTTAAATAAACTTTAAAATAAGTTTATTTGAATAATCACAGAATAATCCTATATGAAAATTTCATGAATTGCAACTGGTCAAGGGTCAGATATTTGTGCTTCTAATTGTAATAAACATACATAATAATCACGTCTATATCCCTTACGAGGTATCAAATACAACAGTCTTCATAATACAGAAAGGCCACGTTCAGCTGTAGGTATGACTTAACGATGGAATTGAGATTCAAATAGTGACAGGTTGCTAGCTCATCGCCCACAAGAAGAATCCCAAGTATATTAACTGACTTACCGGTATGGGCTCGCTGACGACGTACTGAATGTCTCCGGGACCGTACGTCCGACTGGCCAACCGCGTCACCAGGCGTAATACTGGCGGAGGATACGCAAAAAACTCATCATGCTTGTCCAGCCAGTCGTATACCTGAATGAAAAAGGAATACATATATAAATAAGTTTGTTATTAAATTTCGGCCCTTCAAAAAAAAAATACCCAAATATGATGTGGAATGTCATAAAACTGACAAAAATTTGCTTTAACATACACGTCTATATCCCATGCAACGTAGACAGAGCCAACAGTCTTCATAAGACTACACACACTATGCTTTATGAAGGAATTGAAATTTTGGCTAGTGTTTTCTAGCCTTACATTATTATTAAAGATAAATATTTATAGAACTTATAGAAAAAAAGATAAATAATATCAAGGAATATAAATATTAAGAACTAAGAAATATTACAAAATACTTACGAATTTGCACCTACACGGCGGCACCAGGTCTCCATCTTGCGCCGACACCGCAACAGACTTACAGTTCGACATCGAGGGAATGAATATTTGAAAATAGGTTATTTAGCACGAGTAGACTCCGAGACAGTCAATGACTAGAATTTCTAAATACATGGCTTTTATATCATCATTGCAATTTTGAATACTATTACACTCCTCTTTAGTTAATTGTATTACACTAGTTAATCATGCCCTTGTATAGTAATTAGACATAATCCTAATTTGGTAATGATTGTGGCAGATGAATACAAAAGCGCCATTTAGTTTATTGCGCAAATCTTCAGTTAACTGGAATGTGCAGACGACTCCTCATTATAATATTAAAAAATTGCTCTTGACTCATTTACTTAGGATTATTAATAGTAATTAAGTATATTACTTTCAACTTGTTTCGTACAATTGTTTCATCTAGCTTTCTTGTTCATTAATAAAATTCTCTTTTCAGAGCATCACAACGATTTGTTATTTCAGCACATTCTATTATATAAAATTACTAGCTGTTGCCCGTTACTTCTTACGCGTGGAAGAGTAGCAAATACCACAGGAATTATATTATGAAAAGGACCCGACGTCATTCTCCAGACTGTTCTTAGTCCACGCAAATAATAAAGAGAAAATATTTGTATGTTTGTAATGAATATACTCAAAAGCTACTGGACTTATTTTCACGAAATTAGGATGTCCTAGGGTTTAGTTTAAACCACGTGTTGCGTCCATAGAATAATTATTCTGTATCATTTTATCAATGTTATATTGTAGAAAAATTATTTTGTATACTGTTAGTGTCTTATCGCAATTTAACTCGTGCTATACTGTTCAGCACTATAATAGCACGAAGCGCGTATTGCGTTATCTAAAGCATACCTTGTATTTGACATTATGTTTTAGGAAATCTAAAAATAAATCTCTTTGCGGGTATGTAGACGCAGATTGGGGAGGTTCGCATGACAGAAAATCATATACTGGAATGAAATTTAAATTCAGCTGTAATTTAATATATTTGGAAAGTAGGAAACAAGCTTGTGTTTGTCTGTCCACTACAGCAGCTGAGTATGTAGGGCTGTCACATGCTGCTAAAGAGCAATGTATCTTAAGCGACTGCTTTCTAGTATTATACAATATAGTGATAAGCGGCCCGATAACACAAATACTGACCGGACATGGCGGCTTTGCGGATTACCTGTGCAAATTCAAATGCCGAGATAGCCCGGAATGTGAGTGTGATCCGGAGATAAGGAAACAGTCCCCCACCTGCTTACGGAATGCCCAGTCTTTGGTCGACAACGCATAGACCTAGAACAGAAGATAGGTCAAAAAGTTATTGTAGACAACTTAGCAGATATTATAAAAAACAATAAGAGGAACGAATTCTTGGAATATTGTGTAAAAATTGTAAACGTAGTAAATAAGAAAAATAGCAGTAAAATTGTGATGTCCACCGTATAGAATTATATTTGGATGTAAGTATACGGTGAAACACCATAGTATGATAAATAGCATTAAATAGAAATTAGAATTTAGTTTAAGAAAATGTTAAAAAAGAAACTGCAATAAATAAAGAAGAAGTAACTTATTACCCATAAACACAAAGAGAGGAGATTAAATAAAGGAAATAAGTATGAGCTAATGATAGACGGGCGTCCCACCCGTAGATAGACCAAAAGATGAAGTATGAAAGGAAATGGTATGCAAATGAAAGTGCGAGGTATGAAAAAGGCTCAAGCTAGAATAGGCCTTGAAGAACTATTTCAAGGGTGCTAGATATAAAAAAAAATATATAGTGATCCAGTTGTATTATACAATGACAGTCAGTCTGCGTTGAAGTTCACATGTAACCAAGTTAACCGGACCGGACTAAACATATTGATAAAAGGTACCATTTTATTCGTGAGGCGATATTAAATAAAAATGTATTACTGGAATACATGCCTTCATATATAATGTTAGCAGACATTATGACGAAGTCTTTGCATGGACCTAGAGTTTAAAGTTTTTTGAATGATTTATGTTTAGTCAAGTATGTGAAGTAGTGGTTAGTTATATTTTGCTATGGGTTTATTTTACAGTTATGATGATGAGATGTGCAGAATGTGGCTTTGGGTGGTTACAACCTAAGGGCTTGTCTATAATGACCTACTATAAAATGTTATAGTTACAGGTGGCATAGTGTTATATAGATTAAGGGGGCATATTGTGTGCCGATACTAGAAAAGAGTTTTAATCTATATATATAATGTCACCGAATGTTTTGTCATCATCAATCCTTGAATAAAGAAGATGTACACTGCACTGCATGTTTATAATATTAAATAATAGGGAAGAAGTTATTACAACCAACAAACTACAGGTAACTGTAATTATCTGGTCATACATATTATTGACCTCTAAGGACTGCCGTTCATTATGCTCTATTTGTCTCCGTGCCTCTCCTAGCTCTTTTTTTAATTTAATATTATTTCTGAGGTCATCTACATAGGTATCACTACACTGCTGGAAATATCCTAACTCTAACTAAAGCTGGTTTAACTTCTCAACTAAGTCATCACAATGTTATCAACTTTCTGTTTAACTTGAATTTAATGTACTAACTCAACGACACTATATTTAATTACACATACTAATTTAAATAAACATCCAATAGGCCAATTAGAAAAAAAATCTCTCGCCCGGGATTCTAACCTGGGACATTTATACAATATGGGGTAAGAAAAAAACTTGTGACCTGCTAAACTATGCCAATAAAAATTAGGACAAGTTAGGTTTCATGTTTTGCATCTTAAGTTTAGGGATTTCAATTTTAGGCTTTAAGTTACGTTGTCATTATTCGAACTTAAGACGATTATGGGAAAAAATATTACAAGAAGGAATTACGGACAAACCTTCTGGCACCCGATAGAACCCTCATTTTCCCGTGGATTTCGTAAAAGGTGGTAAATGTAGTAGTTACTTCACAAATATGTAGTAGTAGTCATCACCAGTACATACATCAGTACATCAGGTAGTCCACAACCATTTTTGGGAGTATATGTATCTTCGTAAGACTCACTCCAGTTTAGTTTTGTCTAGTTTTTTTTTTTTTGGTAATCATTATTGTATTTTTTTTAATATAAACACAATATTTGTTCAAGATTTCAGAGATAAATTGACCAGGAATAATGGCCACACTGGGAAATATAATTTACTTTGCAATTTTTGTTGCAACTGTGAATGATAAATTGAACATGAAAATAAACTATCCGTTCAATTAATCAATCAGTTTAAGTGTATTTTAACCTAAATGTCATTACAATATTGAAAAATGTTACCACAGCAAAATAAGTGTAAAACCTAAAACTAGATTCCGAGCGTATTCATGGAGGAGCTACGGATACGGTACCCGCAACGCGGAGGAGAAGACTTCTTTCAACGTGTACGGCTGCTGAAGAGGCTGTCGTGATACATTCTTTAAGAAACCCGAACTTTGTTTTACCTTTACAGAGCGGATTCTGCCCCAGTCAGGGAACTATGGAAAAAGTTTCAGCCCTAAGGATTATCATGGAGAAATACAGATCGCAGAACACGCCGCTTTTTTTTCCTATTTTTGGATATGGAGAAGGCCTTCGACTGGATTCCTCGAGCTTGATCTGGTGGGCACAGTGCCCGCCCATCGACCCATCCACCGACGTGGATTAAAGGTAAATTATATCATATCATCTTACGACGGACGTATATTGTCAACAATTGCAAACTATGATGGAAAAGATGGTTGGTAAAATACCGAGGCTGGTCAATCGCTCCACGCCGCTGCTGCTCCACGACGTCTTGGATGTTTATATATACATTGAGATACCATGAGTTATGTCAACCACAAGTGGCGGAGGCTGGTTTTCTGAGATACAAGCATCTGCTTAGTTCAGACACCAGTGTCTCTTATTCTTACCTATGTTATGTATTTACTACTTGATATTAGAGAGAAAAATAAAAAAAATTGATTTGATTTGATTTGACAACGCTAGACCACACACTGCACAACAGATTGCTACCACATTAGAAGAGCTTCAATTGGCATGTCTAAGACATCCACCGTACTTCCCAGACCTCGCTTGCAACAGATTATCATTTTTTCGAAATTTGGATAACGTTTCTAAGGGAAAAATTCAAGTCTAAACTGTCTTCAAAGATTTTATTGATTCCCGTCAGAATGGTTTTTTTAGGGATCTATTCTAATTTCTTCTTAAATTTAAATTCTTTAGATGCGGCAGTAAACTTAGTTTTAAGTAATTATTTGACGTCAACCAATGTTGTGAAACCAAAAGATATGACAATCATTAAAGTGATATGAAGTGTCCTATGAAAACGAATAAAAATTTTGAATTGAATTAAAAAAAGTATTAATTAACAACTGCCTATGATATGGTAAAAGTGCATAGATAATAATGATTTGAGAAAACTGTAATGGACGACACATGCACTAGCCCACCAAGCGCTTACAAGTAACTTTTTTTGGGTACAATTTTCACTTGGGGCAGGATTGTTCTGCAGCACTGGTGCCACGGTGGAACTCGTACTCGTAAATAACGAGATATTTCAACTATCCCATTTTGTAAAATGAGTGACGCGAACAGAAAAATCAGGAAAAAAAAACAAATGAATGACTGGTATCGAAACACCAATACTTGTGTAAATAGCTGTTTAAATTTGAATTTGGAATTCCTAACCGAAGGGGAGAGATTTGTGATTTTCATTCAAGTGGCCAGTACACGAAAAAGCCAATTTCATATGTAAGGACCTAATATTATATAAAAATATATATGGGAATATTAAAAAGTAATTATAAACCTTTTAATATGGTTGATTAAAAAGAAAAAGTGGTTCCCGGCATTAATACAAATAAGAATAGGAACACTCCATGTCTTTCTCAATGTCGTAAAAAGCGACTAAGTGATCAGCTCGTGAAGTTGGGATTCCTTTTTTTTAGGCGATGGGCTAGCAACCTGTCACTATTTGAATCTCAATTCTATCATTTTATATTAATTAACATTGTCTTTACCGCAAGGGACACAGACGTGATTGTGTGTGTATGTAAGAAGAAAAAAAGAAATACTGGAACTGACTGTTTTACTTCGTAAATTGGTGTTGTTAAATAATACTCAGCAAAAGAGTTTATATAAAAAATATTATATTTATAAAAAGAACAAACACTTCAAATCTGTATACACAATTAAAATCTAAAATAAAGTACCTATCACTATTAATAAAATGATACTATACTATACTATTAATAAAATAAAGTACCTATTACTAATAATAAAAACTTAATACTTAATTAAAGGCACCGTTACAATCATCTCATCGTTAAACATATTTACAAAATTTCATTAATATTATTATAAATAACTAGAGGCCGCCCGCGACTTCGTCCGCATGGAAACCCTATCAATCCCGCGGGAACTCTGGGATAAAAAGTAGCCTATGTGTTATTCTGGGTCTTCAGCTACCTACATACCAAATTTCATGGTAATCGGTTCAGTAGTTTTTGCGTGAAAGAGTAACAAACATCCATACATCCATACAAACTTTCGCCTTTATAATAGTAGTAGGATGTAGAATACATTTTTTAAATTAATTCTATCATTTGAATGGAGGCCTTTCCGGAGATATTCGGTGAGGAGCCGGAATAATGAATGGAAGTATCACTTCCCTGGATGCGAACTGTAACAAAAAAATAATAATTTGTGAGACATTTAACAGGTAGGGAATAACATTTAGCTTGGTCGAGCAGTTCAGGCTGTTAAAAATCTTGACAACTATATTCTTAACAACAAAAACAAATACTATTTATGTATACATAACCATTTATAACGAAATTTGAGAATTCAACAAAAATTTGAAAAAAAATACATTAAAATTTAAATAAACTTTAAAATAAGTTTATTTGAATAATCACAGAATAATCCTATATGAAAATTTCATGAATTGCAACTGGTCAAGGGTCAGATATTTGTGCTTCTAATTGTAATAAACATACATAATAATCACGTCTATATCCCTTACGAGGTATCAAATACAACAGTCTTCATAATACAGAAAGGCCACGTTCAGCTGTAGGTATAGGACTTAACGATGGAATTGAGATTCAAATAGTGACAGTTTGGTAGCTCATCGCCCACAAGAAGAATCCCAAGTTTATTAACTGACTTACCGGTATGGGCTCGCTGACGACGTACTGAATGTCTCCGGGACCGTACGTCCGACTGGCCAATCGTGTCACCAGGCGTAATACTGGCGGAGGATACGCAAAAAACTCATCATGCTTGTCCAGCCAGTCGTATACCTGAATGAAAAAGGAATACATATATAAATAAGTTTGTTATTAAATTTCGGCCCTTCAAAAAAAAAAAATACCCAAATATGATGTGGAATGTCATAAAACTGACAAAAATTTGCTTTAACATACACACATTTAATCACGTCTATATCCCATGCGACGTAGACAGAGCCAACAGTCTTCATAAGACTACACACACTATGCTTTATAAAGGAATTGAAATTTTGGCTAGTGTTTTCTAGCCTTACATTATTATTAAAGATAAATATTTATACAACTTATAGAAAAAAAGATAAATAATATCAAGGAATATAAATATTAAGAAATATTACAAAATACTTACGAATTTGCACCTACACGGCGGCACCAGGTCTCCATCTTGCGCCGACACCGCAACAGACTTGTAGTTCGACATCGGAGAATGAATATTTGAAAATAGGTTATTTAGCACGAGAAGACTCCGAGACAGTCAATGACTAGAATTTCTAAATACATGGCTTTTATATCATCATTGCAATTTTGAATACTATTACACTCCTCATTAGTTAATTGTATAACACTAGTTAATCATGCCCTTGTATAGTAATTAGACATAATCCTAATTTGGTAATAATTGTGGCAGATGAATACAAAAGCGCCATTTAGTTTATTGCGCAAATCTTCAGTTAACTGGAATGTGCAGACGACTCCTCATTATAATATTAAAAAATTGCTCTTGACTCATTAACTTAGGATTATTAATAGTAATTAAATATATTACTTTCATCTTGCTTTCTTGTTCATTAATAAAATTCTCTTTTCAGAGCATCACAACGATTTGTTATTTCAGCACATTCTATTATATAAAATTACTAGCTATTGCCCGTGACTTCTTACGCGTGGAAGAGTAGCAAATACCACAGAAATTATATTATGAAAAGGACCCGACGTCATTCTCCAGACTGTTCTTAGTCCACGCAAATAATAAGGAGAAAATATTTGTATGTTTGTTACGAATATACACAAAAGCTACTGGACTTATTTTCACGAAATTTGGATGTCCTAGAGTTAAGTTTAAACCACGTGTTGCGTCCACAGAATAATTATTCTGTATCATTTTTACATTGTTATATTGTAGAATAATTATTTTGTATACTGTTAGTGTCTTATCGCAATTTAACTCGTGCTATACTGTTCAGCACTATAATAGCACGAAGCGCGTATTGCGTTATCTAAAGCATACCTTGGATTTGACATTATGTTTTAGGAAATCTAAAAAGAAATCTCTTTGCGGGTATGTAGACGCAGATTGGGGAGGTTCGCATGACAGATAATCATATACTGGAATGATATTTAAATTCGGCTGTAATTAAATATGTTTGGAAAGTAGGAAACAAGCTTGTATTTGTCTGTCCACTACAACAGCTGAGTAAGTAGGGCTGTCACATGCTGCTACAGAGCAATTTATCTTAAGCGACTGCTTTCTAGTATTATACAATATAGTGATAAGCGGCCCGATTACACAAATACTGACCGGACATGGCGGCTTTGCGGATTACCTGTGCAAATTCAAATGCCGAGATAGCCCGGAATGTGAGTGTGATCCGGAGATAAGGAAACAGTCCCCCACCTGCTTACGGAATGCCCAGTCTTTGGTCGACAACGCATAGACCTAGAACAAAAGATAGGTCAAAAAATTACTGTAGACAACTTAGCAGATATTATAAAAAACAATAAGAGGAACGAATTCTTGGAATATTGTGTAAAAATTGTAAACGTAGTAAATAAAAAAAAATAGCAGTAAAATTGTGATGTCCACCGTATAGAATTATATTTGGATGTAAGAGTATACGGTGAAACACGATAGTATGATAAATAGCATTAAATAGAAATTAGAATTTAGTTTAAGAAAATGTTAAAAAAGAAACTGCAATAAATAAAGAAGAAGTAACTTATTACCCATAAAACACAAAGAGAGGAGATTAAATAAAGGAAATAAGTATGAGCTAATGATAGACGGGCGTCCCACCCGTAGATAGACCAAAAGATGAAGTATGAAAGGAAATGGTATGCGAATGAAAGTGCGAGAACTGGTATGAAAAAGGCTCAAGCTAGAATAGGCCTTGAAGAACTATTTCAAGGGTGCTAGATATAAAAAAAATATAGTTATCCAGTTGTAATATACAATGACAATCAGTCTGCGTTGAAGATCACATGTAACCAAGTTAACCGGACCGGACTAAACATATTGATAAAAGGTACCATTTTATTCGTGAGGCGATATTAAATAAAAATTAATTACTGGAATACATGCCTTCATATATAATGTTAGCAGACATTATGATGAAGTCTTTGCAGTTAAAAGTTTTTTGAATGATTTATGTTTAGTCAAGTATGTTAAGGAGTGGTTAGTTATATTTTGCTATGGTTTTATTTTACAGTTATGATGATGAAATGTGCAGAATGTGGCTTTGGGTGGTTACAACCTAAGGGCTTGTCTATACTGACCTACTATAAAATATTATAGTTACAGGTGGCATAGTGTTATATAGATTAATGGGGCAAATTGTGTGCCGATCCTTGAATAAAAAAGATGTGCACTGCACTGCATGTTTATAATATTAAATAATAGGGAAGAAGTTATTACAACCAACAAACTACAGATAATTGTAATTATCTGGTCATACATATTATTGACCTCTAAGGACTGCCGTTCATTATGCTCTATTTGTCTCCGTGCCTCTCCTAGCTCTTTTTCTAATTTAATATTATTTCTGAGGACATCTTCAAGGTATCACTGCTGGAAATATCCTAACTCTAACTAAAGCTGGTTTAACTTCTCAACTAAGTCATCACAATGTAATCAACTTTATGTTTAACTTGAATTTAATGTACTAACTCAACGACACTATATCTAATTACACATACTAATTTAAATAAACATCCAATAGGCCAATTAGAAAAAAAATATCTCGGCCGGGATTCTAACCTGGGACATTTATACAATATGGGGTAAGAAAAAAACTTGTGACCTGCTAAACTATGCCAATAAAAATTAGGACAAGTTAGATGTCATGTTTTGCATCTTAAGTTTAGGGATTTCAATTATAGGCTTTAAGAAGCTGGTTTTCTGAGATACAAGCATCTGCTTAGTTCAGACACCAGTGTATCTTATTCTTACCTATGTTATGTATTTACTACTTGATATTAGAGAGAAAAATAAAAAAAATTGATTTGGTTTGATTTGACAACGCTAGACCACACACTGCACAACAGACGGCTACCACATTAGAAGAGCTTCAATTGGCATGTCTAAGACGTCCACCGTACTTCCCAGACCTCGCTTGCAACAGATTATCATTTTTTCGAAATTTGGATAACGTTTTCTAAGGGAAAAATTCAAGTCTAAACCGTCTTCAAAGATTTTATTGATTCCCGTCAGAATGGTTTTTTTAGGGATCTATTCTAATTTCTTCTTAAATTTAAATTCTTTAGATGCGGCAGTAAACTTAGTTTTAAGTAATTATTTGACGTCAACCAATGTTGTGAAACCAAAAGATATGACAATCATTAAAGTGATATGAAGTGTCCTATGAAAACGAATAAAAATTTTGTATTGAATTAAAAAAAGTATTAATTAACAACTGCCTATGATATGGTAAAAGTGCATAGATAATAATAATTTGAGAAAACTGTAATGGACGACACCTGTACTAGTCCACCAAGCGCTTACAAGTAACTTTTTTTGGGTCATTTTCACTTGGGGCAGGATTGTTCTGCAGCACTGGTGCCACGGTGGAACTCGTACTCGTAAATAACGAGATATTTCAACTATCCCATTTTGTAAAATGAGTGACGCGAACAGAAAAATCAGGAAAAAAAAAAAACAAATGAATGACTGGTATCGAAACACCAATACTTGTGTAAATAGCTGTTTAAATTTGAATTTGGAATTCCTAACCGAAGGGGAGAGATTTGTGATTTTCATTCAAGTGGCCAGTACACGAAAAAGCCAATTTCATATGTAAGGACCTAATATTATATAAAAATATATATGGGAATATTAAAAAGTAATTATAAACCTTTTAATATGGTTGATTAAAAAGAAAAAGTGCCGTGTGGTTCCCGGCATTAATACAAATAAGAATAGGAACACTCCATGTCTTTCTCAATGTCGTAAAAAGCGACTAAGGGATCAGTTCGTGAAGTTGGGATTCCTTTTTTTTAGGCGATGGGCTAGCAACCTGTCACTATTTGAATCTCAATTCTATCATTTTATATTAATTAACATTGTCTTTACCGCAAGACGTGATTGTGTGTGTAGGTATGTAAGAAGAAAAAAAGAAATACTGGAACTGACTGTTTTACTTCGTAAATTGGTGTTGTTAAATAATACTCAGCAAAAGAGTTTATATAAAAAATATTATATTTATGAAAAGAACAAACACTTCAAATCTGTATACACAATTAAAATCTAAAATAAAGTACCTATTACTATTAATAAAATGATACTATACTATACTATTAATAAAATAAAGTACCTATTACTAATAATAAAAACTTAAGACTTAATTAAAGGCACCGTTACAATCATCTCATCGTTAAACATATTTACAAAATTTCATTAATATTATTATAAATAACTAGAGGCCGCCCGCGACTTCGTCCGCATGGAAACCCTATCAATCCCGCGGGAACTCTGGGATAAAAAGTAGCCTATGTGTTATTCTGGGTCTTCAGCTACCTACATACCAAATTTCATGGTAATCGGTTCAGTAGTTTTTGCGTGAAAGAGTAACAAACATCCATACATCCATACAAACTTTCGCCTTTATAATAGTAGTAGGATGTAGAATACATTTTTTAAATTAATTCTATCATTTGAATGGAGGCCTTTCCGGAGATATTCGGTGAGGAGCCGGAATTATAAATGGAAGTACCACTTCCCTGGAAGCGAACTGTAACAAAAAAATAATAATGTGTGAGACATTTCACAGGTAGGGAATGACATTCAGCTTGGTCGAGCAGTTCAGGCTGTTAAAAATCTTGACAACTATATTCTTAACAACAAAAACAAATACTATTTATGTATACCTAACCATTTATAACGAAATTTGAGAATTCAACAAAAAATTGAAAAAAAAATACATTAAAATTTAAATAAACTTTAAAATAAGTTTATTTAAATAATCACAGAATAATCCTATATGAAAATTTTATGAATTGCAACTGGTCAAGGGTCAGATATTTGTGCTTCTAATTGTAATAAACATACATAATAATCACGTCTATATCCGTTACGAGTTATCAAATACAACAGTCTTCATAATACAGAAAGGCCACGTTCAGCTGTAGGTATAGGACTTAACGATGGAATTGAGATTCAAATAGTGACAGTTTGGTAGCTCATCGCCCACAAGAAGAATCCCAAGTTTATTAACTGACTTACCGATATGGGCTCGCTGATGACGTACTGAATGTCTCCGGGACCGTACGTCCGACTGGCCAATCGTGTCACCAGGCGTAATACTGGCGGAGGATACGCAAAAAACTCATCATGCTTGTCCAGCCAGTCGTATACCTGAATGAAAAAGGAATACATATATAAATAAGTTTGTTATTAAATTTTGGCCCTTCAAAAAAAAATACCCAAATATGATGTGGAATGTCATAAAACTGACAAAAATTTGCTTTAACATACACACATTTAATCACGTCTATATCCCATGCGACGTAGACAGAGCCAACAGTCTTCATAAGACTACACACACTATGCTTTATGAAGGAATAGAAATTTTGGCTAGTGTTTTCTAGCCTTACATTATTATTAAAGATAAATATTTATAGAACTTATAGAAAAAAAGATAAATAATATCAAGGAATATAAATATTAAGAAATATTACAAAATACTTATGAATTTGCACCTACACGGCGGCACCAGGTCTCCATCTTGCGCCGACACCGCAACAGACTTATAGTTCGACATCGGAGAATGAATATTTGAAAATAGGTTATTTAGCACGAGAAGACTCCGAGACAGTCAATGACTAGAATTTCTAAATACATGGCTTTTATATCATCATTGCAATTTTGAATACTATTACACTCCTCATTAGTTAATTGAATTACACTAGTTAATCATGCCCTTGTATAGTAATTAGACATAATCCTAATTTGGTAATGATTGTGGCAGATGAATACAAAAGCGCCATTTAGTTTATTGCGCAAATCTTCAGTTAACTGGAATGTGCAGACGACTCCTCATTATAATATTAAAAAATTGCTCTTGACTCATTAACTTAGGATTATTAATAGTAATTAAATATATTACTTTCAACTTGTTTCGTACCATTGTTTCATCTTGCTTTCTTGTTCATTAATAAAATTCTCTTTTCAGAGCATCACAACGATTTGTTATTTCAGCACATTCTATTATATAAAATTACTAGCTATTGCCCGTGACTTCTTACGCGTGGAAGAGTAGCAAATACCACAGAAATTATATTATGAAAAGGACCCGACGTCATTCTCCAGACTGTTCTTAGTCCACGCAAATAATAAGGAGAAAATATTTGTATGTTTGTTACGAATATACACAAAAGCTACTGGACTTATTTTCACGAAATTTGGATGTCCTAGAGTTAAGTTTAAACCACGTGTTGCGTCCACAGAATAATTATTCTGTATCATTTTTACATTGTTATATTGTAGAATAATTATTCTGTATACTGTTAGTGTCTTATCGCAATTTAACTCGTGCTATACTGTTCAGCACTATAATAGCACGAAGCGCGTATTGCGTTATCTAAAGCATACCTTGGATTTGACATTATGTTTTAGGAAATCTAAAAAGAAATCTCTTTGCGGGTATGTAGACGCAGATTGGGGAGGTTCGCATGACAGATAATCATATACTGGAATGATATTTAAATTCGGCTGTAATTAAATATGTTTGGAAAGTAGGAAACAAGCTTGTATTTGTCTGTCCACTACAACAGCTGAGTATGTAGGGCTGTCACATGCTGCTAAAGAGCAATTTATCTTAACCTTTAACTGGTGACAAGCGGTCTCACAGGCCGAGCGGTGTCAGTGAAACGTCATTTCACCCCCTTCCCTGCGCTTCCTTTGTTTCAACGTCTAAGTAGCTGTAAATTTAGATGCGTCCACGCCGTAGATAGTGACAGTTGTGTCGTATTGTCTTTTATTCGTAAATTACAACAACATAAAATTCGGCAGCGGTCTCTCAGACCGTACGTCACCACTAACGTAACTTTTTAACGTAATTTCGCTATATTGCTTTTTCTTGTTTTTACGGTAATAACTAAAAATGAGTAATTCTGCACCTCCAAAAAAGGAGCGTAAGGAGTCAGGAGTTGGAAATGTACTGTCAAATACTCAAATTGAAGCGTGTCTGGCACGGGAAGACTAAACTGGGTCGCAAGCAGAAAATGTTCCTAAAAATTTCATCCCGGAGTGTTGGGTTCTGATTTTCCACCTGAACCACAAAACTTAGAGCATAGGCCGAAATCAAAAAACCTGTGCCTGTTGTCCTCCTAAAATAAATCGCAAATCAAATTACCAATGTAATACATGTAAAAAGTATGTGTGCTTGCAATGTGCCAAACAATTATGCCCCGACTGTTAATAAAAATAACCAAAGTTTGACCAATGCCAGTTTTTTTTTAAATGATAGGTGTGATTAAATAATATTTTTTTTATTGATAACAGTATCGTAACTATAAGGAAAAAAAGTATTTTTGTTATAATTATCTTGATTTAATTTTTATTTGTGTGATTATTGATCTCATCTTTAGATTTTAGTTTTTTGTTCCTAATTACATTTTAATAGCATATTAATAATTAAAAATTACATTCAGAGTCCATTGGATGGTTTTATTTTATCCTTTTATACATTAATCAACTATTTTTAAAAACAGAGGTAAGCTATCATAGATACTTTTAATGCTATAGACTATTTAACAGCAGCGGCTTCTCAGGCCGCGCGTCACCAGTTATGTTACACAAAAACCATGTCACCAGTCAAAGGTTAAGCGACTGCTTTCTAGTTTATACAGTATAGCGATCCAGTTGTATTATACAATGACAATCAGTCTGCGTTGAAGATCGCATGTTACCAAGTTAACCACAACCGGACTAAACATATTGATATAAGGTACCATTTTATTCGTGAAAAATGAATTACTGGAATACATGCCTTCATATATAATGTTAGCAGACATTATGACGAAGTCTTTGCATGGATCTAGAGTTAAAAGTTTTTTGAATGATTTATGTTTAGTCAAGTATGTTAAGTAGTGGTTAGTTATATTTTGCTATGGTTTTATTTTACAGTTATGATGATGAAATGTGCAGAATGTGGCTTTGGGTGGTTACAACCTAAGGGCTTGTCTATACTGACCTACTATAAAATGTAATAGTTACAGGTGGCAAAATGTTATATAGATTAAGGCGGCAAATTGTGTGCCGATACTAGAAAAGAGTTTTAATCTATCTATATAATGTCACTGAACTGAATTAACTGTTTTGTCATCATCAATCCTTGAATAAAAAAGATGTGCACTGCACTGCATGTTTATAATATTAAATAATAGGGAAGAAGTTATTACAACCAACAAACTACAGGTAACTGTAATTATCTGGTCATACATATTATTGACCTCTAAGGACTGCCGTTCATTATGCTCTATTTGTCTCCGTGCCTCTCCTAGCTCTTTTTCTAATTTAATATTATTTCTGAGGTCATCTTCATAGGTATCACTACACTGCTGGAAATACCCTAACTCTAACTAAAGCTGGTTTAACTTCTCAACTAAGTCATCACAATGTAATCAACTTTCTGTTTAACTTGAATTTAATGTACTAACTCAACGACACTATATTTAATTACACATACTAATTTAAATAAACATCCAATAGGCCAATTAGAAAAAAAATCTCTCGCCCGGGATTCTAACCTGGGACATTTATACAATATGGGGTAAGAAAAAAACCTGTGACCTGCTAAACTATGCCAATAAAAATTAGGACAAGTTAGGTTTCATGTTTTGCATCTTAAGTTTAAGGATTTCAATTTTAGGCTTTAAGTTACGTTGTCCTCATTCGAACCCTAAGACGATTATGGGGAAAAATATTACAAGAAGAAATTACGGACAAACATTATGACACCCAATTAGAACCCTCATTTTCCCGTGGATTTCGTAAAATCTGGTAAATGGAATGACGATTGTTACCAAGTGCAAACACGTACCCACAAATATGTAGTAGTAGTCATCACCAGTACATACATCAGTACATCAGGTAGTCCACAACCATTTTTGGGAGTATATGTATCTTCGTAGGACTCACTCCAGTTTAGTTTTGTCTAGTTTTTTTTGGTAATCATTATTGTATTTTTTTTTTAGTATAAACACAATATTTGTTCAAGATTTCAGATATTAATTGACCAGGAATCATGGCCACACTGGGAAATATAATTTACTTTGCAATTTTTGTTGCAACTGTGAATGATAAATTGAACATGAAAATAAACTATCTGATCAATTAATCAATCAGATACGGTACCCGCAACGTGGAGGAGAAGACTTCTTTCAACGTGTACGGCTGCTGAAGAGGCCGTCGTGATACGTTCTTTAAAAAGAAACCCGAACTCTATTTTACCTTTACAGAGCGGATTCTGCCCCAGTCAGGGAACTATGGAAAAAGTTTTAGCCCTAAGGATTTTCATGGAGAAATACAGATCGAAGAACACGCCGCTTTTTTTTCCTATTTTTGGATATGGAGAAGGCCTTCGACTGGATTCCTCGAGCGTTGATCTGGTGGGCACTGTTCCACCGACGTGGATTAAAGGTAAATTATATCATCTCATCATCTTACGACAGACGTCTATTGTCAGCAATTGCATGATGGAAAAGATGGCTGGTAAAATACCGAGGCTGGTCAATCGCTCCACGCCGCTGCTGCTCCACGACGTCTTGGATGTTTATATATATATATATATATATACATTGAGATACCATGAATTATGTCAACCACAAGTGGCGGAGGCTGGTTTTCTGAGATACAAGCATCTGCTTAGTTCAGACACCAGTGTCTCTTATTCTTACCTATGTTATGTATTTACTACTTGATATTAGAGAGAAAAATAAAAAAAATTGATTTGGTTTGATTTGACAACGCTAGACCACACACTGCACAACAGACGGCTACCACATTAGAAGAGCTTCAATTGGCATGTCTAAGACATCCACCGTACTTCCCAGACCTCGCTTGCAACAGATTATCATTTTTTCGAAATTTGGATAACGTTTTCTAAGGGAAAAATTCAAGTCTAAACCGTCTTCAAAGATTTTATTGATTCCCGTCAGAATGGTTTTTTTAGGGATCTATTCTAATTTCTTCTTAAATTTAAATTCTTTAGATGCGGCAGTAAACTTAGTTTTAAGTAATTATTTGACGTCAACCAATGTTGTGAAACCAAAAGATATGACAATCATTAAAGTGATATGAAGTGTCCTATGAAAACGAATAAAAATTTTGTATTGAATTAAAAAAAGTATTAATTAACAACTGCCTATGATATGGTAAAAGTGCATAGATAATAATAATTTGAGAAAACTGTAATGGACGACACCTGTACTAGTCCACCAAGCGCTTACAAGTAACTTTTTTTGGGTCATTTTCACTTGGGGCAGGATTGTTCTGCAGCACTGGTGCCACGGTGGAACTCGTACTCGTAAATAACGAGATATTTCAACTATCCCATTTTGTAAAATGAGTGACGCGAACAGAAAAATCAGGAAAAAAAAAAAACAAATGAATGACTGGTATCGAAACACCAATACTTGTGTAAATAGCTGTTTAAATTTGAATTTGGAATTCCTAACCGAAGGGGAGAGATTTGTGATTTTCATTCAAGTGGCCAGTACACGAAAAAGCCAATTTCATATGTAAGGACCTAATATTATATAAAAATATATATGGGAATATTAAAAAGTAATTATAAACCTTTTAATATGGTTGATTAAAAAGAAAAAGTGCCGTGTGGTTCCCGGCATTAATACAAATAAGAATAGGAACACTCCATGTCTTTCTCAATGTCGTAAAAAGCGACTAAGGGATCAGTTCGTGAAGTTGGGATTCCTTTTTTTTAGGCGATGGGCTAGCAACCTGTCACTATTTGAATCTCAATTCTATCATTTTATATTAATTAACATTGTCTTTACCGCAAGACGTGATTGTGTGTGTAGGTATGTAAGAAGAAAAAAAGAAATACTGGAACTGACTGTTTTACTTCGTAAATTGGTGTTGTTAAATAATACTCAGCAAAAGAGTTTATATAAAAAATATTATATTTATGAAAAGAACAAACACTTCAAATCTGTATACACAATTAAAATCTAAAATAAAGTACCTATTACTATTAATAAAATGATACTATACTATACTATTAATAAAATAAAGTACCTATTACTAATAATAAAAACTTAAGACTTAATTAAAGGCACCGTTACAATCATCTCATCGTTAAACATATTTACAAAATTTCATTAATATTATTATAAATAACTAGAGGCCGCCCGCGACTTCGTCCGCATGGAAACCCTATCAATCCCGCGGGAACTCTGGGATAAAAAGTAGCCTATGTGTTATTCTGGGTCTTCAGCTACCTACATACCAAATTTCATGGTAATCGGTTCAGTAGTTTTTGCGTGAAAGAGTAACAAACATCCATACATCCATACAAACTTTCGCCTTTATAATAGTAGTAGGATGTAGAATACATTTTTTAAATTAATTCTATCATTTGAATGGAGGCCTTTCCGGAGATATTCGGTGAGGAGCCGGAATTATAAATGGAAGTACCACTTCCCTGGAAGCGAACTGTAACAAAAAAATAATAATGTGTGAGACATTTCACAGGTAGGGAATGACATTCAGCTTGGTCGAGCAGTTCAGGCTGTTAAAAATCTTGACAACTATATTCTTAACAACAAAAACAAATACTATTTATGTATACCTAACCATTTATAACGAAATTTGAGAATTCAACAAAAAATTGAAAAAAAATACATTAAAATTTAAATAAACTTTAAAATAAGTTTATTTAAATAATCACAGAATAATCCTATATGAAAATTTTATGAATTGCAACTGGTCAAGGGTCAGATATTTGTGCTTCTAATTGTAATAAACATACATAATAATCACGTCTATATCCGTTACGAGTTATCAAATACAACAGTCTTCATAATACAGAAAGGCCACGTTCAGCTGTAGGTATAGGACTTAACGATGGAATTGAGATTCAAATAGTGACAGTTTGGTAGCTCATCGCCCACAAGAAGAATCCCAAGTTTATTAACTGACTTACCGGTATGGGCTCGCTGATGACGTACTGAATGTCTCCGGGACCGTACGTCCGACTGGCCAATCGTGTCACCAGGCGTAATACTGGCGGAGGATACGCAAAAAACTCATCATGCTTGTCCAGCCAGTCGTATACCTGAATGAAAAAGGAATACATATATAAATAAGTTTGTTATTAAATTTCACCCTTCAAAAAAAAAATACCCAAATATGATGTGGAATGTCATAAAACTGACATAAATTTGCTTTAACATACACACATTTAATCACGTCTATATCCCATGCAACGTAGACAGAGCCAACAGTCTTCATAAGACTACACACACTATGCTTTATGAAGGAATTGAAATTTTGGCTAGTGTTTTCTAGCCTTACATTATTATTTAAGATAAATATTTATAGAACTTATAGAAAAAAAGATAAATAATATCAAGGAATATAAATATTAAGAACTAAGAAATATTACAAAATACTTACGAATTTGCACCTACACGGCGGCACCAGGTCTCCATCTTGCGCCGACACCGCAACAGACTTACAGTTCGACATCGAGGGAATAAATATTTGAAAATAGGTTATTTAGCACGAGTAGACTCCGAGACAGTCAATGACTAGAATTTCTAAATACATGGCTTTTATATCATCATTGCAATTTTGAATACTATTACACTCCTCTTTAGTTAATTGTATAACACTAGTTAATCATGCCCTTGTATAGTAATTAGACATAATCCTAATTTGGTAATGATTGTGGCAAATGAATACAAAAGCGCCATTTAGTTTATTGCGCAAATCTTCAGTTAACTGGAATGTGCAGACGACTCCTCATTATAATATTAAAAAATTGCTCTTGACTCATTTACTTAGGATTATTAATAGTAATTAAGTATATTACTTTCAACTTGTTTCGTACAATTGTTTCATCTTGCTTTCTTGTTCATTAATAAAATTCTCTTTTCAGAGCATCACAACGATTTGTTATTTCAGCACATTCTATTATATAAAATTACTAGCTGTTGCCCGTGACTTCTTACGCGTGGAAGAGTAGCAAATACCACAGGAATTATATTATGAAAAGGACCCGACGTCATTCTCCAGACTGTTCTTAGTCCACGCAAATAATAAAGAGAAAATATTTGTATGTTTGTAATGAATATACTCAAAAGCTACTGGACTTATTTTCACGAAATTAGGATGTCCTAGGGTTTAGTTTAAACCACGTGTTGCGTCCATAGAATAATTATTCTGTATCATTTTTACAATGTTATATTGTAGAAAAATTATTTTGTATACTGTTAGTGTCTTATCGCAATTTAACTCGTGCTATATATACTGTTCAGCACTATAATAGCACGAAGCGCGTATTGCGTTATCTAAAGCATACCTTGGATTTGACATTATGTTTTAGGAAATCTAAAAATAAATCTCTTTGCGGGTATGTAGACGCAGATTGGGGAGGTTCGCATGACAGATAATCATATACTGGAATGATATTTAAATTCGGCTGTAATTAAATATGTTTGGAAAGTAGGAAACAAGCTTGTGTTTGTCTGTCCACTACAACAGCTGAGTAAGTAGGGCTGTCACATGCTGCTAAAGAGCAATTTATCTTAAGCGACTGCTTTCTAGTATTATACAATATAGTGATAAGCGGCCTGATAACACAAATACTGACCGGACATGGCGGCTTTGCGGTTTACCTGTGCAAATTCAAATGCCGAGTTAGCCCGGAATGTGAGTGTGATCCGGAGATAAAGGAAACAGTCCCCCACCTGCTTACGGAATGCCCAGTCTTTGGTCGACAACGCATAGACCTAGAACAAAAGATAGGTCAAAAAGTTATTGTAGACAACTTAGCAGATATTATAATAAAAATAGGTAAAAAAACTTTTTAAATTAAACGGTTTTATGTTAAACATACATTGCAATGTTTAATATAAATGTACTAAAAACCAAAAAATAATAAAATAGATACAGTCGTGGGAATTATAAACATATGCATAGACTAGACTAAAATAAAACCGTGGGGCACGTCAAATGTCTACAATCGTTGATTAAAATGTTTGTTTTGTAATGTTACACTATAATTAGGCAGTTGTTCAACCGACAACGATGGACGTGTGATAAGTAGGGCTAGAATGTGGAAACAAGTTAGCAAGCTCGATTAAGCGAGTTTTAGGGTTTCATAATGTTGAGCGAGTAGTACTTTTATCATAAGTTTTGTCGATTAAAGACTAACTACGAGCAGTGAAACGATTCCTCGCTAGCCAGCAAAATAGTAAGTAATTTGCGCACCGTCTGCGGGCCAACTGCATAACGACGAATTAAACGATTCTTCTATCGCACATTAAGTCTATAATTTGTAGACAATTGACGTGCCCCACGGTTTTATTTTAGTCTAGTCTATGCATATGTTTATAATTCCCACGACTGTATCTATTTTATTATTTTTTGGTTTTTAGTACATTTATATTAAACATTGCAATGTATGTTTAACATAAAACCGTTTAATTTAAAAAGTTTTTTTACCTATTTTTATTTTCTAGTTTTTAGTTTTTATTTCGCATTCTGTTTAATTCATTTAGTGCTTCATTATTGCAAGGTTTCTTGCCCGTTAGTTTATTGCAGTCCAACTCCTCTATACGTAGTCCCTGCAAAGATCTTACTCTACTAAGAGCCACGTAGGCTTGACCTTCTTCAAACAGTTTCGCACCTAAGTATATGACTGCGTGATCCACAGTGCTGCCCTGCATTTTATGTATTGTAGAAGCCCATGATAGTATTAAAGGCAACATTCTTCTTTCAACCGTCCCGTAATTGTACACACACACAGTCTTCAACACGACACAAAATCTTGACTTGGGTGGTGGATTTAGGCTGGATTAATCAGATACCTAAATTACAGATTCAATTTCTAAATTTAAATCTTATTATTATACGCCATTTAGTGGCTGCGCCCATCCATACTAATATTATAAAGAGGAAAGACTTGTTTTTTGTTTTTGTAACGAATGAACTCAAAAACTACTGGACCGATTTGAATGAAATTTGGCACAGGGATAGACTTAACCTTCAGGAGTAACATAGGCTACATTTTATCCCACTGCTTAGATTTTAATTTTGAATAGTAAATTGTATTCTACTTGTTGAGACCTTTCATTTGATACCCATGTTGATGGGATTGATAAAACCTAAGTTATCCGCCATTGTGTAGAGGCCGCCATCTTGGATTTCAATTTTTTATAGTATATTGTATTCTGCTTGTTGAGCCCTTTCATTTGATACCCATATTGATGGGATTAATGAAACCTGAATTATCCGCCATTTTGTAACGGCGGCCATCTTGAATTTATAATGATAATGAATAAACATAATTATATTGTCACCAAAATCCAAAGTGTATACAAAATTTCAGATTAATCGGTTGACAGGAAGAGGGTGAAATTTGAATTACTAAATTTGACCCAAGAATAAATAAAACAACAAAGCTAAATAAAACCGTTTAAAAAACAATAAGAGGAACGAATTCTTGGAATATTGTGTAAAAATTGTAAACGTAGTAAATAAGAAAAATAGCAGTAAAATTGTGATGTCCACCGTATAGAATTATATTTGGATGTAAGTATACGGTGAAACACCATAGTATGATAAATAGCATTAAATAGAAATTAGAATTTAGTTTAAGAAAATGTTAAAAAAGGAACTGTAATAAATAAAGAAGAAGTAACTTATTACCCATAAAACACAAAGAGAGGAGATTAAATAAAGGAAATAAGTATGAGCTAATGATAGACGGGCGTCCCACCCGTAGATAGACCAAAAGATGAAGTATGAAAGGAAATGGTATGCAAATGAAAGTGCGAGGTATGAAAAAGGCTCAAGCTAGAATAGGCCTTGAAGAACTATTTCAAGGGTGCTAGATATAAAAAAAAATATATAGTGATCCAGTTGTATTATACAATGACAGTCAGTCTGCGTTGAAGTTCACATGTAACCAAGTTAACCGGACCGGACTAAACATATTGATAAAAGGTACCATTTTATTCGTGAGGCGATATTAAATAAAAATTAATTACTGGAATACATGCCTTCATATATAATGTTAGCAGACATTATGACGAAGTCTTTGCATGGACATAGAGTTAAAAGTTTTTTGAATGATTTATGTTTAGTCAAGTATGTTTAGTAGTGGTTAGTTATATTTTGCTATGGGTTTATTTTACAGTTATGATGATGAGATGTGCAGAATGTGGCTTTGGGTGGTTACAATCTAAGGGCTTGTCTATACTGACCTACTATAAAATGTTATAGTTACAGGTGGCATAGTGTTCTATAGATTAATGGGGCAAATTGTGTGCCGATCCTTGAATAAAAAAGATGTGCACTGCACTGCATGTTTATAATATTAAATAATAGGGAAGAAGTTATTACAACCAACAAACTACAGGTAACTGTAATTATCTGGTCATACATATTATTGACCTCTAAGGACTGCCGTTCATTATGCTCTATTTGTCTCCGTGCCTCTCCTAGCTCTTTTTCTAATTTAATATTATTTCTGAGGACATCTTCATAGGCATCACTACATTGCTGGCAATATCCTAACTAACTAAAGCTGGTTTAACTGCTCAACTAAGTCATCACAATGTAATCTACTTTCTATTAAACTTTAATTTAGTTTACTAACTCAACGACACTATATTTAATAACACATACTTCTTTAAAAAAACATCCAATAGGACAATTAGAAAAATTTTGTTTCTCTCGGCCGGGATTCTAACCCGGGACATTTATACAATATTGGGTAAGAAAAGAAATTGTGACCTGCTAAACTGTGCCAATAAAAATTAAGACAAGTTAGGTGTCATGTTTTGCATCTTGCGTTTAGGGATTTCAATTTTAGGCTTTAAGTTACGTTGTCCTCATTCGAACCCTAAGACGATTATGGGGAAAAATATTACAAGAAGAAATTACGGACAAACATTATGACACCCAATTAGAACCCTCATTTTCCCGTGGATTTCGTAAAATCTGGTAAATGGAATGACGATTGTTACCAAGTGCAAACACGTACCCACAAATATGTAGTAGTAGTCATCACCAGTACATACATCAGTACATTAGGTAGTCCGCAACCATTTTTGGGAGTATATGTATCTTCGTAGGACTCACTCCAGTTTAGTTTTGTCTAGTTTTTTTTTTTTTTTTGGTAATCATTATTGTATTTTTTTTAATATAAACACAATATTTGTTCAAGATTTCAGAGATAAATTGACCAGGAATCATGGCCACGCTGGGAAATATAATTTACTTTGCAATATTTGTTGCAACTGTGAATGATAAATTGAACATGAAAATAAACTATCTGTTCAATTAATCAGTCAGTTTCAGTGTATTTTAACCTAAATGTCATCACAATATTGAAAAATGTTACCACAGCAGTAATAAGTTTAAAATCTGAGACTAGATTCCGAGCGTATTCATGGAGGCTACGGATACGGTACCCGCAACGCGGAGGAGAAGACTTCTTTCAACGTGTACGGCTGCTGAAGAGGCCGTCGTGATACGTTCTTTAAAAAGAAACCCGAACTCTCTTTTACCTTTACAGAGCGGATTCTGCCCCAGTCAGGGAACTATGGAAAAAGTTTCAGCCCTAAGGGTTTTTTATAATTGATATTGACATAAAATTATTATATTGAATTGTATAACTGAACTGTGCATACTATTTGATTTATTAGCTTACATTGAATTTATTATTATTTATTTTATAAAATCTGAACTTCAGTAATTGCATGCCGAAAGGTAAAATGTAGCGGTACTATTTATATGTATATAACATCCCTTGTGTTACCTACATTTGCAATAAATAATTTGACTTTGACTTTGACTTTAAGGATTATCATGGAGAAATACAGATCGAAGAACACGCCGCTTTTTTTTCCTATTTTTGGATATGGAGAAGGCCTTCGACTGGATTCCTCGAGCGTTGATTTGGTGGGCACTGTTCCACCGACGTGGATTAAAGGTAAATTATATCATCTCATCATCTTACGACAGACGTCTTTTGTCAGCAATTGCAAACTATGATGGAAAAGATGGCTGGTAAAATACCGAGGCTGGTCAATCGCTCCACGCCGCTGCTGCTCCACGACGTCTTGGATGTTTATATATATATATATATATATACATTGAGATACCATGAGTTATGTCAACCACAAGTGGGGGGAGGCTGGTTTTCTGAGATACAAGCATCTGCTTAGTTCAGACACCAGTGTCTCATATTCTTACCTATGTTATGTATTTACTACTTGATATTAGAGAGAAAAATAAAAAAAATTGATTTGATTTGATTTGACAACGCTAGACCACACACTGCACAACAGACGGCTACCACATTAGAAGAGCTTCAATTGGCATGTCTAAGACATCCACCGTACTTCCCAGACCTCGCTTGCAACAGATTATCATTTTTTCGAAATTTAGATAACTTCTTCCAAGGAAACAATTCAAGTCTAAACCGTCTTCAAAGATTTTATTGATTCCCATTCGAATGGTTGTTTTTTTAGTAAAGGGATCTATTCTAAGTTTGGACAGTTGTGAAGTTGACGTTGTTCAAGAAAATGCTGCAGTGCAGTTTGTTACCGCTTCTTCTGCACTGACGCTTTGGAGGCGGCAGGAAACTTAGTTTTAAGTAATTTATTTGATGTCAACCAATGTTGTGAAACCAAAAAATATGACAATTATTAAGTGATATGAAGTGTCCTATGAAAACGAATAAAAATTTTGAATTGAATTTAAAAAAATAATAATTATCAACTGCCTATGATATTGTAAAAGTAATAAAAAGATAAAGCGTTTGAGTTAGGCACGTGTGCTTGGACCGGATATGCCTGTACCTGACCCTCAAGAAGTTGATGAAACATTTAAAACAAGAAGACGATGCCATACATGTCCTTTGAAGCTACAACGAAAATCTACACACACATGTTACACATGCAAGAAACATGTTTGCCTTCAATGTGCAAAGCAAGTTTGCCCAGATTGTGTATGATTTTGGTGCTTGTATTTTTTTTCTTCCCATAATACAAAGATAATTATGAATGTGCCTAATGCTAAAAAGACTGTTAAAAATTAATATTTTATGTAAGTTTGTTGATTATTTCTAATATTTTAATGAATACTTTGTGATTTTTGATCTCATGTGATTTTGCCAAAAATTTTGCTAAGTGTTTTTTAAAAACACTCAAAAGTTAATTATAAATAAAAAAATTAAACAAAAAACATTTTATTTTATTTAAAATCTATCCACAAAAGCTTATTATTATACAATAAAACCTAAAAACCCCAAATATTTTAAAATATGAACATTTATATACACGGGCCGCGGAGGCCCCCACGTCAGTACTTACGTGAAAATAATTCCACCTCAGTAGCTAAAGGTTAAATTTAAATTCTTTAGATGCGGCAGTAAACTTAGTTTTAAGTAATTATTTGACGTCAACCAATGTTGTGAAACCAAAAGATATGACAATCATTAAAGTGATATGAAGTGTCCTATGAAAACGAATAAAAATTTTGAATTGAATTAAAAAAAGTATTAATTAACAACTGCCTATGATATGGTAAAAGTGCATAGATAATAATGATGTGAGAAAACTGTAATGGACGACACCTGTACTAGTCCACCAAGCGCTTACAAGTAACTTTTTTTGGGTCATTTTCACTTGGGGCAGGATTGTTCTGCAGCACTGGTGCCACGGTGGAACTCGTACTCGTAAATAACGAGATATTTCAACTATCCCATTTTGTAAAATGAGTGACGCGAACAGAAAAATCAGGAAAAAAAAACATTGAATGACGGGTAACCAAACACAAATACTTGTGTTTAAATTTGAATTTGGAATTCCTAACCGAAGGGGAGAGATTTGTGATTTTCATTCAAGTGGCCAGTACACGAAAAAGCCAATTTCATATGTAAGGACCTAATATTATATAAAAATATATATGGGAATAATAAAAAGTAATTATAAACCTTTTAATATGGTTGATTAAAAAGAAAAAGTGCCGTGTGGTTCCCGGCATTAATACAAATAAGAATAGGAACACTCCATGTCTTTCTCAATGTCGTAAAAAGCGACTAAGGGATCAGCTCGTGAAGTTGGGATTCCTTTTTTTTAGGCGATGGGCTAGCAACCTGTCACTATTTGAATCTCAATTCTATCATTTTATATTAATTAACATTGTCTTTACCGCAAGGGACACAGACGTGATTGTGTGTGTATGTAAGAAGAAAAAAAGAAATACTGGAACTGACTGTTTTACTTCGTAAATTGGTGTTGTTAAATAATACTCAGCAAAAGAGTTTATATAAAAAATATTATATTTATAAAAAGAACAAACACTTCAAATCTGTATACACAATTAAAATCTAAAATAAAGTACCTATTACTATTAATAAAATGATACTATACTATACTATTAATAAAATAAAGTACCTATTACTAATAATAAAAACTTAATACTTAATTAAAGGCACCGTTACAATCATCTCATCGTTAAACATATTTACAAAATTTCATTAATATTATTATAAATAACTAGAGGCCGCCCGCGACTTCGTCCGCATGGAAACCCTATCAATCCCGCGGGAACTCTGGGATAAAAAGTAGCCTATGTGTTATTCTGGGTCTTCAGCTACCTACATACCAAATTTCATGGTAATCGGTTCAGTAGTTTTTGCGTGAAAGAGTAACAAACATCCATACATCCATACAAACTTTCGCCTTTATAATAGTAGTAGGATGTAGAATACATTTTTTAAATTAATTCTATCATTTGAATGGAGGCCTTTCCGGAGATATTCGGTGAGGAGCCGGAATAATGAATGGAAGTATCACTTCCCTGGATGCGAACTGTAACAAAAAAATAATAATTTGTGAGACATTTAACAGGTAGGGAATAACATTTAGCTTGGTCGAGCAGTTCAGGCTGTTAAAAATCTTGACAACTATATTCTTAACAACAAAAACAAATACTATTTATGTATACATAACCATTTATAACGAAATTTGAGAATTCAACAAAAATTTGAAAAAAAATACATTAAAATTTAAAAAAACTTTAAAATAAGTTTATTTGAATAATCACAGAATAATCCTATATGAAAATTTCATGAATTGCAACTGGTCAAGGGTCAGATATTTGTGCTTCTAATTGTAATAAACATACATAATAATCACGTCTATATCCCTTACGAGGTATCAAATACAACAGTCTTCATAATACAGAAAGGCCACGTTCAGCTGTAGGTATGACTTAACGATGGAATTGAGATTCAAATAGTGACAGTTTGGTAGCTCATCGCCCACAAGAAGAATCCCAAGTTTATTAACTGACTTACCGGTATGGGCTCGCTGACGACGTACTGAATGTCTCCGGGACCGTACGTCCGACTGGCCAACCGCGTCACCAGGCGTAATACTGGCGGAGGATACGCAAAAAACTCATCATGCTTGTCCAGCCAGTCGTATACCTGAATGAAAAAGGAATACATTTATAAATAAGTTTGTTATTAAATTTTGGCCCTTCAAAAAAAAAATACCCAAATATGATGTGGAATGTCATAAAACTGACAAAAATTTGCTTTAACATACACACATTTAATCACGTCTATATCCCATGCGACGTAGACAGAGCCAACAGTCTTCATAAGACTACACACACTATGCTTTATGAAGGAATAGAAATTTTGGCTAGTGTTTTCTAGTCTTACATTATTATTAAAGATAAATATTTATAGAACTTATAGAAAAAAAGATAAATAATATCAAGGAATATAAATATTAAGAAATATTACAAAATACTTACGAATTTGCACCTACACGGCGGCACCAGGTCTCCATCTTGCGCCGACACCGCAACAGACTTGTAGTTCGACATCGGAGAATGAATATTTGAAAATAGGTTATTTAGCACGAGAAGACTCCGAGACAGTCAATGACTAGAATTTCTAAATACATGGCTTTTATATCATCATTGCAATTTTGAATACTATTACACTCCTCATTAGTTAATTGTATAACACTAGTTAATCATGCCCTTGTATAGTAATTAGACATAATCCTAATTTGGTAATAATTGTGGCAGATGAATACAAAAGCGCCATTTAGTTTATTGCGCAAATCTTCAGTTAACTGGAATGTGCAGACGACTCCTCATTATAATATTAAAAAATTGCTCTTGACTCATTAACTTAGGATTATTAATAGTAATTAAATATATTACTTTCAACTTGTTTCGTACCATTGTTTCATCTTGCTTTCTTGTTCATTAATAAAATTCTCTTTTCAGAGCATCACAACGATTTGTTATTTCAGCACATCTTATATATATAAAACTCTTCCGTTACTGAGTGACTGACTGACAGACAACGCACAGTCGAAACTACTGGTCGTAGACAGCTGAAATTTGGAATGTAGGTTCCTTGGGATATGTAGGGGAGCACTAAGAAAGGATTTTTGGAAATTCAACCCCCAAGGGGGGGAAAAGGGGTAATAACGTTTCTATGAAAAATCTTATTCCTTGGGTTTATAAACTTGAAACTTGGCATGAACACGTACATAGGCAAGTAAATATGTTTGACATTATAAGTTTTTTCAAACTACCCTCCAATCGTGATTTAGGGGGTGCGATTGGGTGACTGATTTATTAACGCACAGCCGAAACCGCTCGGTATAGGAGTCTGAGATTTTGAACAGAGGTTCCTTTAGTAACATAAGTGAGCACTAAGAAGGGATTTTTGAAATGTCAACCCCCAAGGGGGGGAAACGGGATAAACTGAGCCGGGGCTGCGGGAAAGTTCTAACGAGATACCGTGGCCCCGGAACGCAAAGGGCAACTGAAGGAACGAGGTGGGTTTTAGTCAGTAAAAGTCTGACACTCCCTTCCGTTCCACCCAGAGCGGGAGAGGTCATTTGATGATTTCCCATCCTTAAAAAAAAAGACTTTGTATGACAACTTTCAGTCGTCTCTTTAACATACATAATAACATACATAATTATGTACATACATGCATAACATTAATAACATCACGCCTTTAAATCCCTATTTTGTGTTAACACTACCCATACAAACAGCTAAAAGGAAACAAGTGAAGAGACGAAATTTGTCCGCATCCATTTTCATCTAAATTTTTAACGTTAATGAGATTTACTTTTTATTATCAGGTCAACCTAATAGCCTCACATGTACGTATAACTTCGTAAGAATTTTCTTTCAACTCCTAACCATTGAGGAGTTGTACCTTCCATCATCAGCTCATTCACATGGGATGATGACTATCAGACGCAAATACTTAAACAGATCTATGAAATTGACAAAAACGTAATTGCCTGTAAATTTGAGGTTTGCCCTTGATTTCCCTGGAATACCATCATCAGATCCTGACTAGGTAACAACGGGACCAACTTGAAAGTATACTCTACCGAACAAAAAAAGAATCACGTAAATCGGTCCATAAATCTCGGCGTAATCGGTATCGATTTCAAACATTCACCATTAGAAAGCTACATCATCCCTGAGTAACACAGGCTATATTTAATTCCAGTTGTAACAAGATTTCAGCCTGTGGAAGAAAAAGCCCTGTCGAGATCATTAAAAAACGCTATATATAACCGAATTACACGTGGGCGAAGCCGCGGGCGGAAAGCTAGTTCTATTATATAAAATTACTAGCTATTGCCCGTGACTTCTTACGCGTGGAAGAGTAGCAAATACCACAGAAATTATATTATGAAAAGGACCCGACGTCATTCTCCAGACTGTTCTTAGTCCACGCAAATAATAAGGAGAAAATATTTGTATGTTTGTTACGAATATACACAAAAGCTACTGGACTTATTTTCACGAAATTTGGATGTCCTAGAGTTAAGTTTAAACCACGTGTTGCGTCCACAGAATAATTATTCTGTATCATTTTTACATTGTTATATTGTAGAATAATTATTCTGTATACTGTTAGTGTCTTATCGCAATTTAACTCGTGCTATACTGTTCAGCACTATAATAGCACGAAGCGCGTATTGCGTTATCTAAAGCATACCTTGGATTTGACATTATGTTTTAGGAAATCTAAAAAGAAATCTCTTTGCGGGTATGTAGACGCAGATTGGGGAGGTTCGCATGACAGATAATCATATACTGGAATGATATTTAAATTCGGCTGTAATTAAATATGTTTGGAAAGTAGGAAACAAGCTTGTATTTGTCTGTCCACTACAACAGCTGAGTAAGTAGGGCTGTCACATGCTGCTACAGAGCAATTTATCTTAAGCGACTGCTTTCTAGTATTATACAATATAGTGATAAGCGGCCCGATTACACAAATACTGACCGGACATGGCGGCTTTGCGGATTACCTGTGCAAATTCAAATGCCGAGATAGCCCGGAATGTGAGTGTGATCCGGAGATAAGGAAACAGTCCCCCACCTGCTTACGGAATGCCCAGTCTTTGGTCGACAACGCATAGACCTAGAACAAAAGATAGGTCAAAAAATTACTGTAGACAACTTAGCAGATATTATAAAAAACAATAAGAGGAACGAATTCTTGGAATATTGTGTAAAAATTGTAAACGTAGTAAATAAAAAAAAATAGCAGTAAAATTGTGATGTCCACCGTATAGAATTATATTTGGATGTAAGAGTATACGGTGAAACACGATAGTATGATAAATAGCATTAAATAGAAATTAGAATTTAGTTTAAGAAAATGTTAAAAAAGAAACTGCAATAAATAAAGAAGAAGTAACTTATTACCCATAAAACACAAAGAGAGGAGATTAAATAAAGGAAATAAGTATGAGCTAATGATAGACGGGCGTCCCACCCGTAGATAGACCAAAAGAAGAAGTATGAAAGGAAATGGTATGCAAATGAAAGTGCGAGGTATGAAAAAAGGCTCAAGCTAGAATAGGCCTTGAAGAACTATTTCAAGGGTGCTAGATATAAAAAAAAAATATATAGTGATCCAGTTGTATTATACAATGACAGTCAGTCTGCGTTGAAGTTCACATGTAACCAAGTTAACCGGACCGGACTAAACATATTGATAAAAGGTACCATTTTATTCGTGAGGCGATATTAAATAAAAATGTATTACTGGAATACATGCCTTCATATATAATGTTAGCAGACATTATGACGAAATCTTTGCATGGACCTAGAGTTTAAAGTTTTTTGAATGATTTATGTTTAGTCAAGTATGTGAAGTAGTGGTTAGTTATATTTTGCTATGGGTTTATTTTACAGTTATGATGATGAGATGTGCAGAATGTGGCTTTGGGTGGTTACAACCTAAGGGCTTGTCTATACTGACCTACTATAAAATGTTATAGTTACAGGTGGCATAGTGTTATATAGATTAAGGGGGCATATTGTGTGCCGATACTAGAAAAGAGTTTTAATCTATATATATAATGTCACCGAATGTTTTGTCATCATCAATCCTTGAATAAAGAAGATGTACACTGCACTGCATGTTTATAATATTAAATAATAGGGAAGAAGTTATTACAACCAACAAACTACAGGTAACTGTAATTATCTGGTCATACATATTATTGACCTCTAAGGACTGCCGTTCATTATGCTCTATTTGTCTCCGTGCCTCTCCTAGCTCTTTTTCTAATTTAATATTATTTCTGAGGACATCTTCATAGGTATCACTACACTGCTGGAAATATCCTAACTCTAACTAAAGCTGGTTTAACTTCTCAACTAAGTCATCACAATGTAATCAACTTTCTGTTTAACTTGAATTTAATGTACTAACTCAACGACACTATATTTAATTACACATACTAATTTAAATAAACATCCAATAGGCCAATTAGAAAAAAAATCTCTCGGCCGGGATTCTAACCTGGGACATTTATACAATATGGGGTACGAAAAAAACTTGTGACCTGCTAAACTATGCCAATAAAAATTAGGACAAGTTAGGTTTCATGTTTTGCATCTTAAGTTTAAGGATTTCAATTTTAGTCTTTAAGTTACGTTGTCCTCATTCGAACCCTAAGACGATTATGGGGAAAAATATTACAAGAAGAAATTACGGACAAACATTATGACACCCAATTAGAACCCTCATTTTCCCGTGGATTTCGTAAAATCTGGTAAATGGAATGACGATTGTTACCAAGTGCAAACACGTACCCACAAATATGTAGTAGTAGTCATCACCAGGACATACATCAGTACATCAGGTAGTCCACAACCATTTTTGGGAGTATATGTATCTTCGTAGGACTCACTCCAGTTTAGTTTTGTCTAGTTTTTTTTGGTAATCATTATTGTATTTTTTTTTAGTATAAACACAATATTTGTTCAAGATTTCAGATATTAATTGACCAGGAATCATGGCCACACTGGGAAATATAATTTACTTTGCAATTTTTGTTGCAAATGTGAATGATAAATTGAACATGAAAATAAACTATCTGATCAATTAATCAATCAGATACGGTACCCGCAACGCGGAGGAGAAGACTTCTTTCAACGTGTACGGCTGCTGAAGAGGCCGTCGTGATACGTTCTTTAAAAAGAAACCCGAACTCTGTTTTACCTTTACAGAGCGGATTCTGCCCCAGTCAGGGAACTATGGAAAAGTTTCAGCCCTAAGGGTTATCATGGAGAAATACAGATCGAAGAACACGCCGCTTTTTTTTCCTATTTTTGGATATGGAGAAGGCCTTCGACTGGATTCCTCGAGCGTTGATCTGGTGGGCACTGTTCCACCGACGTGGATTAAAGGTAAATTATATCATCTCATCATCTTACGACAGACGTCTATTGTCAGCGATAGCAAACTATGATGAAAAAGATGGCTGGTAAAATACCGAGGCTGGTCAATTGCTCCACGCCGCTGCTGCTCCACGCCGCTGCTGCTCCACGACGTCTTGGATGTTTATATATGTATATATATATATATATATACATTGAGATACCATGAGTTATGACAACCACAAGTGGGGGAGGCTGGTTTTCTGAGATACAAGCATCTGCTTAGTTCAGACACCAGTGTCTCTTATTCTTACCAGATGTTATGTATTTACTACTTGATAATAGAGAGAAAAATAAAAAAAATTGATTTGATTTGATTTGACAACGCTAGACCACACACTGTACAACCGACGGCTACCACATTAGAAGAGCTTCAATTGGCATGTCTAAGACATCCACCGTACTTCCCAGACCTCGCTTGCAACAGATTATCATTTTTTCGAAATTTGGATAACGTTTTCTAAGGGAAAAATTCAAGTCTAAACCGTCTTCAAAGATTTTATTGATTCCCGTCAGAATGGTTTTTTTTTGGATCTATTCTAATTTCTTCTTAAATTTAAATTCTTTGTATGCGGCAGTAAGCTTAGATTTAAGTAATTGATTTGACGTCAACGAATGTTGTGAAACCAAAAACATGACAATCATTAAGTGATATCAAGTGTCCTATAATAATGAATAAAAAATTGAATTGAATTTGAAAAGAAAAATATTAATAACTACCCATGACATGGCAAAAGTGCATATATAATAATGGTTTGAGAAAACTGTAATGGACGCCACCGGCACTACAAGTAACTTTTTTGGGTCAATTTTGCACTTGGGGCAGGATTTAACTGGCTGGTCAGGGACAAGCCATTGCGATAAGCGTTTCAGATTATATATATAGTACCCACCTTTATTCCTTCTTATCGAAGCGAAGAAATAATAGTAAATGTAAAAAAACGGGGTGAATCATTCATCCTTGAGGGCTTCAATTTATAGGCCTATCCCTTAGTCACTCGACACTGTGTAATACAATGTTATCTAATAACCAATGTTATCTAGTAACAATTCACTAATGAGGAGTGTATTCAAAATTGCAATGATGATATAAAAAGCCATGTATTTAGAAATTCCAGTCATTGACTGTCTCGGAGTCTTCTCGTGCTAAACACTTAACCTATTTTCAAATATTCATCCCCTCGATGTCGAACTATAAGTCTGTTGCGGTGTGACTAAATGTGTGTATGATAAAGCAAATTTTTGACAGATTTATGACATTCCACATCTGATTTGTTTTTTTTAAGGTCCGAAATTTAATAACAAACTAATTTACATATTTCTTTTTCATTCAGGTTTACGACTGGCTGGACAAGCATGACGAGTTTTTTGCGTATCCTCCGCCAGTATTACGCCTGGTGACACGGTTGGCCAGTCGGACGTACGGTCCGGGAGACATTCAGTACGTCGTCAGCGAGCCCATACCGGTAAGTCAGTTAATAAACTTGGGATTCTTCTTGTGGGCGATGGGCTAGCAACCTGTCACTATTTGAATTTAAATTCCATCTTTATGCCATACAGCTGAACGTGGCCTTTCAGTCTTGTGAAAACTGTTGTATTTGCTACCCCGTAAGGGATATATACACGTGATTATTATGTATGTTTATAACAATTAGAAGCATTAATATCTGACTCTTGACCAGTTGCAATTCATGGAATTTTTATATACGATTATTCTGTGATTACTTGTTTTATATAAGTTGATTTAAATTTTAATGTAATTTTTTTCAAATTCTCCAATTGCTGTTTCTTGAATTCTCAAATTTAGTCATTTATAGTTATGTATATATAAATAGTATTTGTTTTTTGTTGAATAAAAATATAGTTGTCTAGATGTTCACAGTCTGATCTGCTCGACCAAGCCGAATGTCATTCCCTACCTGTTAAATGTCTCACAAATTATTATTTTTTTGTTACAGTTCGCTTCCAGGGAAGTGGTATTTATTTTATTTATTTATTTATTTATTCTTTATTGTAACAATTACAATTTGTAAAGTACAATAGGCGGACTTAATGCTAATAGCATTATCTAACAGTCTACCATTGGGTTAAGCAGAGAACCTTTGTGTGGGTGATAATAAAATTTATAATAAACATACTTACTATACCATTTATACTATAAACCTATACTTAATATATACATGTATATACCCATAAACTACACTACACATACAATACATACATATATAAATATATATATACATATATATATTTGCAGCAGATTACATACAGAGATTATTTACTCTCTCATGACTGGGTCAGAAACAACTGGACCACGTGCGACTTAAAACTGGCGCGGCTCGGAGAAGCTTGAACGGAAACGGGAAGTGCATTCCAAAGTCTGACAGCTGTAGCAGCGAAAGAATTTGAATAGAAACCTGTACGGTGAAAAGGTGTTGCGAGGGTCAACCTGTTAGAGGAACGTAGGATTCTTTCATGGGTGGAACTTAAAAGTTGAAATTCGGATCTAAGATAATCTGGAGCTAGGGGATTATTAAGAATATTATAAAGTTGACAAAGAATATGAAGATTCCTACGTTGTCGGATGGGCAGCCACTTAAGCTGGTACTTCCATTTATAATTCCAGCTCCTCACCGAATATCCCCGGAAAGGCCTCCATTAAAAAAATGGAATTAATTAAAAAATGTATAAATTTTTATACATTATTAAGAATTATAATAATGAAACTTTGTACATATGTTTAACGATGAAATGATTGTTACCGTGCCTTTAATTAAGTATTAAGTTTTATTGTGCATAATACTTTTTTTATTAATAATAATAGGTAATTCGTTTTAGATTTTAATTGTAAATACATATTTTAAGTGTTTTTTAATAAATGTAATGCGTTTTTTTTTATAAACTCTTTTGCTGAGTATTATTTAACAACACCAATATACAAAGTAAAATAGTCACTGCCAGTATTTCTTTTTTTCTTTTTACACAGACACACACAGTCACGTCTATATCCCTTGCAGGGAAGACAAAGTTAAGTCTTGAAAAGACTGATAGGCCAAGGTCACGTTCAGCTTTTTGGCTTAATGATAGAATTGAGATTCAAATAGTGACAGGTTGATAGGCCATGGCTTAAAAACAGGAACTTTACGAGCTGATCCCTAAGTCTCTATTAACGACATCAATGGGAAAGACATGGAGTGGCCCTATTCTTAATTGTATTAATGCCGGAGAACCACACAGCACTTTTTCTTCCTAATCAACCATATTTAAGGTTTATATTATTTTTTATTATTCTTATATATACATATTTTGTCCGTTATACTGTGCCCGTGACTTCGTTCGCATGGAATAGTTATTGCCGCCTCCCGGCAGTAAACTTAGTTTTAAGTTATTTATTTGACGTCAACCAATGTTGTGAAACCAAAAGATATGACAATCATTAAGTGATTATGAAGTATCCTATATCTATACATATAATAAATCTGTAGAAGGGTCAATTCTGTACATTGAAAATATTGAAGAAATAAATAGCAGGGGGTGTTACTGGATCGATACCAAATACGAATATGTGATTAAAAAAATTTTTGTCTGTCTGTCTGTATGTTCAGGCATCACGTGAAAACTAACGGTTCGATTTTGATGAAACTTGGTATAATTATACCTTATTATCCTGGGCATAAAATAGGATACTTTTTATCCTGGAAAAATACGAAGAAAAAAAATATCTTAATTTTTCAGTTTATCCATAAACGTTGTTCTGTAGAACCGCGAACACACGTTACGTTACCGCAGTGTAACTGTAAATTACTATGAGAAAAATACTTTAGTCCGGTCAATCTAGACATTCGAAGCTACATTAATTCCCATCGAGCTCAAAATTAGATTAATTGTTTAAAACACAATCACAAGCATTATTTCAAAATTCCCCATGATTCCGGTTTAAGGAAAAAATTTACCCAAGGTCAAAGGTAAAAAATGGGTGTTTCGCGATTTTCTTTAAAACGGTAAGTTTTTCAAATCGGGAAATACCTCAGACATAAATTGTAGATCATAAAGTTATCTATAAAAAAGTATTAATAATTTTTTTAATAAAGCTACCGTTTCTGAGATATAACGATGCAAAAAGTTGCATGCGTCATAATATGCATAAGCACGTCTCGTATATACTCTGTGTAGCAGTAATGCGTTATCTCAGAATGCTCAACACATGAAATACCGTTAGTCTTTAATAATAGTAGACGGCTATGGACACCACGGCCTCTCATGCCCTAGGAGTGCCGGCCGTTTAGGGCGCCATGCCGCCCTAAATGATATAATCCTCTGTGCTCTTGCCACCATCCATGTTCCAGCCGTTCTAGAACCAAACGGTCTAGCTCGGGATGATGCCAAGAGACCGGATGGTATGACTTGGGATCCTGGAGATTGGGGCGGCCTTTGGTGTGGGATGCTACTTGTGTCGACACACTTGCGCCGTCTCATCTTCAGGTTACTAAATCTAAGGCCGGTTCTGCTTCAAATGAGGCAAAAGTGCGTTCAAATTATAGACCTATTGCCCTTATATCTATATTTTCTAAAATATTTGAGAAGTGCATTCATGACGCTATAACTAGTTTCATAAATAAATTCGATATCCTTAGTCGGGAGCAAAAAGGTTTCAGAAAGAACAAGTCTATTAACATGGCAATTTATGATCTATTAAACACAATTTTAATAAATGTGGATAAAAAGAAACCCGTAAGCTGCTGCTTCGCTGATCTGACCAAAGCATTCGACCACGTAGACCATCAAGTTTTACTAAGCACACTTGAGGCCTATGGTATAAGAGGCAATATTCTAAAACTTATAAGGTCATATTTAAGTGGTAGGGAGCAATTTACCGAAATTACAAGGATCTCCCCTAAGAAAAAAACCGAAATAAAATACACCTCTGACACAAAAAATGTGGTGTGTGGAGTTCCCCAAGGAAGTGTATTGGGACCATTGCTGTTTATACTATATATTAATGATTTGCCTAATGTTACAAAACAAGCAATGGTACTCTTTGCAGATGACAGTACAATATGTGTTAAAAGTAATGACATAGTTGACCACGAAAAAAATATAAATGACGCAGTAAATGACATAGTAAAATGGCTTGACATGAATAAATTAATTATTAATCTAAAGAAAACTAGCATAATGCACTTTAAATCTGTACATACATCCCAAAAAATGACTATAAAGAATGGGAATACAAATTTGGACACTGTCAAAGAGACTAAGTTTCTTGGACTTATTATAGATGACCAACTTACGTGGAAAGCACATGCAAATGAATTATGTAAAAAATTAAGTAAATCGGCATTTGCTCTTCGTCAACTACAGAAAACTGCAAAAACGGATGCGACGCTTACAGCCTACCATGGTCTTGTTGCGTCAGTGCTCAGATACGGTATTATTTTTTGGGGTTCCGAAAAAGAAAACATTTTCAAAGCACAGAAACGATGTATACGGTCAATGTGCGGCCTGAATACAAGAGACAGTTGCGAACCTAATTTTAAAAAGCTTAAAATACTAACATTCCCTGCTTTGTACATTTTTGAAATAGCTTTATTTGTAAAAATGAATTCGGAATTGTTTGTAAAGTTGTCGGAAGTGAAAAGAAATCCCGTGAGACCACAGGAATCACTCAGGAAGCAATGAGGAAGGAACGAAGGTAGTGGAAATACCAGCGAGTCTCAACAGTTTCAGTATTTATTTTTAAAAAGTTTAATTTAATAAAGAAATATGTCAAAACACATAGAATGATACAACGTACTAAAAGAAAATGAGTTGAACAAAGAAAATGTAAATCATTAGCTCAATCAAGTTAAAAAAAATAAGTTTATGAAAACAATAAGAAGCATATGAAGGTGACCTATATTTAAATATCTAACCTATGACACTGAGATTCATAAATTAGAGTCAAAGATGCAAAATTACAAAGTTATTAAATAATAGTTTTTTTACAGGTTTAAAAACTAGTCGGAGAATCTAGTCGTTACAAAGGACTGAATGGCGCTCTCACGCCAGACCAGCTGAGCTATTGTACCCTTGATAATACAATGTCACGTGTAGTTGACTGTTAAGAATTTTTCATTATAAAGTTGTTTCATTGATGGGCGTTCAAGACGTCAACCAATGTTGTGACACCAAAATATACGACAATTATTAAGTGGTATTTGAAACGTCTATAATAATTAATTAATATTTTAAATTCATTATCTCAATGTATCATTGAAAATTTATAATAAAGGAATGAAAGTCATTTAAATTTATTGCAATTTGTTAAGTAATATTTACAAAATATATTTTATTTTGCTTGGATAAGAGTGCATTCTTGGTTCATATAACTTAATGTCCATAATCACAAACGGAAAAGGGGAACAAAATCTAAAACAAAATAGCATAGCAGAAGAATTAAAAATAATGGACATTCGCACTGGTAAAGTTTTGCTCATGATAGTGATAAATTTATTTTTTTGTATATGTTCAACAAACGGTCAATCTATTAAATTAATTATTACGGAACATAATCACCAACGGAAAAGGGGAAAAATGTATTTTGTAATATTACAGAGAAAACCAAACAATATATATTTATTTTCTATTTTTCCAGGCGCGGCTTTGGTCTGAGGCTAATACCAAACCTTCCCCTTCCCAATCACCTCTTCCAGAGCCACAAAAACGGTCTACCGTAAAACGTTACATTCAAATTCCCTCAGAATATATCATCAAAAATTCCTTCTACCATATCCCGCCTGACCTAACGTCTAAAAAATAATGACCCAGCTACGCCGAGATCCGTAAGGTATTGAATAATTTTTGAAATTTGCATGACTACACTACAATAATACTTATATATTTCAAATATCTTCCCAGTGACGCATATGCCATAAACGATTTGTATTAATCACTAAAACCTAAACATTTTTTTTGGACATTTATTTTTCCTTATATTATTTGGAACAATCTTCTTATCATAATCATAACCATTTATTCCTTGAATATGGTTACAATCTTTCAATATACCCATTCTATGGTGGTCCCTCTATATTTTTGTGGAAATTAATCTTAAATGATTTCTTTTTCAGGTCCGGCGCTGGTTAGATTCCAATAAAAATACTTCTGTCCCCTATCACCTTCTCAATACGTCCGTCCCCTGTCCTTTTTCCAATAGTTCCGTCCCCTGCCACCTTCTCCTGCCGTATAAACCCTGCATCAAGTTCCTTCTTAGAATTTCCAACTTAGAATTCATTCTGAAAAATTCTTTCAATCATATAGCTCCAGAAGAAATTAACCAAAAATAATGTGACGGCGCTATTGACACATGGAGACATAGAAATAATGTAACATAGTGATACATAACAACCTCGCCAGCACAGCATTTGAATTAAAAAATATAAAAAAAAATAATGATACAGAGAAGATGATAAAAGAGAAGAAAATTAATGAAGATTATTTTCTAGAGGCTAATGCTAAATAGTCCTCTCCCCTGCCGCCTTCACCAAACACGCTTCACAATGAAAAAAGATATAGTCGAAACATTATTTACTTTGTAATACAATATTTTTATAATAAAAACATAAACAAAGTTGTGATTTGCCTATGAAAACAAAGTAATTCTAATAAAGTGTCATTTAAATAGAACTTGTTATTCTTAATGTTTTTATGTATTTTTATCAGCTATGAATAGAGAGAAAAAAAATCATTTTCTTAAACTCAGAGAATACAAAAACCACTTCCGCGGCTGGTTATTATGACACATGGTTACAAAAACGACATATAAATTCCATTTTTGTAACTCGTTATCAAACAAGATGATAAATAATCCATATTCGTATCTGGTTATCAATATAATAGTTCTATCACTACTACCGAAGCCTGAAGCTGACTCAGACGTGATTTGACGTTGGTTACGCTGCCACAACGGACTCCAATTCCTCATTAATCAACTAGGGCAAAATGGATTTTAGAGATAACGAGAGAACGAAATATGGATATTAGAGAGGAATTTAAAATATTGTTTTGATGATAGGATTATTCATTGGTGCAAGTGTATCGTTTCTGAAGGAGCATACTTTGAAGGTGATACAATAAAATTGGATGAATAATAAACAGTTTTAGTCTTATTGATCTTACCCGGTACTTTTTTGACAGATACATACTACATGATATATATATGCACGCAATAAAGATATTACAAACAAAAAAAAACATGTTGGTATTGATGATAGGTCGGTTTAATTGTTCCACTACACCTAAAATGGGGTTGATTTTTAATCTTACTGATTTATTGAATACCTTTCAAAAATTAAAATTGTTGACTTGAATAAATACAAATATGCAGGGACAATTTGTAAATTTAATATAATTGTGTAAATATCTTTTTTATGTAAGTAGTTTTAGTTTGGAATCATTAGGTAATTTAGATATTGTACCACTTAGTGTCAAATATAATGCCATCAAAAAACATCCTGTAAAAAAACCCAAGTCTCGCAGCTCAGTCTTTGTACCGTAATAAGTTGTTAGATCCATGTAATACCAAGTCGGTTAATCTATTTAGTCTCTACTTATAGGACCTTCTGCCTTAAGTTATTAACATGCCAATTTTTTGCCTCGACTTGGCGGGGGCACTGCCGTGCCCCCAGATTTACTTATAGGTCATTTTGAATTATTTTAGCTAAATACTCGAACATTCTAATTGGACCATTAACTAATCTTATGCAATTTCCTAATGATTTTGTTTAATTGGGTGATTAAGTACTTATAAAGGTGAATATAAAAGTTGAAAATATATAGGTACTCATTTCATTATTACAGTTCGAGAGTAAACTTTCATTTTCAATACTAAGTATTAAAATGGCGTCCAAAGCTACTGGAAATAAAGTACCTATCGGCAGCTGCGACTCGGTAAGTTGATCAAATTATTTATTTTTATTATTAGTTTTGTTTTTCCTATATTCTAAACGTGCGGTTTGATAAAAAAATATTTTATGTAAATTTAACTTTTTTATTATTTATTAAAAATAAAAGGCAAAGTTGACTGATATACACAGCTAATAACTTTTAAAAACGTTTCGAAAACTATTTAGGTATTTAAAAAAATTATAAATCTTATATTAATTCCATTTTATGGATGTCCTGTATTTTGTGATATTACAGAGAAAACCAAACAATATATATATTTTTTTATATTTTTCCAGGCGCGGCGTTGGTCTGAGGCTAATAACAAACCTTCCCCTTCCCAATCACCTCTTCCAAAGCCACAAAAGCGGTCCACTCAAAAACGTTACATCCAAATTCCCTCAGAATATATTATCAAAAATTAATATTAGCGTATTCATGGAGGAGCTACGGATACGGTACCCGCAACGCGGAGGAGAAGACTTCTTTCAACGTGTACGGCTGCTGAAGAGGCTGTCGTGATACATTCTTTAAGAAACCCGAACTTTGTTTTACCTTTACAGAGCGGATCCTGCCCCAGTCAGGGAACTATGGAAAAGTTTCAGCCCTAAGGATTATCATGGAGAAATACAGATCGAAGAACACGCCGCTTTTTTTTCCTATTTTTGGATATGGAGAAGGCCTTCGACTGGATTCCTCGAGCGTTGATCTGGTGGGCACTGAGGTCTAAAGGGGTTCCAGTGATCTATATTGATGTAATCCGAGACATGTATCGTACTTCGGTCTTAAGTCCAGACCGCTGTTGGTGGGTTGATACTAAACCCTGCCCCGTCTCAGTAGGAATTCCCCAAAGTTGGAAGGAATCACTCAGGAAGCAATGAGGAAGGAACGAAGGTAGTGGAAATACCAGCGAGTCTCAACAGTTTCAGTATTTATTTTTAAAAAGTCATAATAAAATAAAGAAATATGTCAAAACACATAGAATGATACAACGTACTAAAAGAAAATGAGTTGAACAAAGAAAATGTAAATCATTAGCTCAATCAAGTTAAAAAAAAATGCGTTTATGAAAACAATAATAAGCATATGAAGTTGACCTAGGTATATTTAAATATCCATACATATGACACTGAGATTCATAAATTAGAGTCAAAGATGCAAAATTACAAACTTATTAAATAAAAGTTTTTGTACAGGTTTAAAAACTAGTCGGAGAATCTAGTCGTTACAAAGGACTGAATGGCGCTCTCACGCCAGACCAGCTGAGCTATTGTACCCTTGATAATACAATGTCACATGTAGTTGACTCTCCCGAGTTTAGAGAATGTCTCACTGGATCAGATAATTCTCAAGGATAGGTACCATTGATAACAGTTTTAATAAAACATTAAATTGAAATTCATTGTTTATTTACTGAGATAAGCTAGACCAAAGTGAACGCATTGTATCCTTAACAAAGTTTCTGTGAGAATTGATATTTCCTCCCGTTTTCTGAATGAATTCTCAATAAGAATATTGAATATCGCATTATATTTGCGATGGTAATTATAGTTTTTAATAAAGAAATTAATTTTATTAATAACAACATTTAAGATGCGTTTTTCCAGAGTATGAACATTGTGAATTTACAATAATATAAAGACCTGCCTTTACAACGATAACGAAGAACAACGATTTGCCGTGAATGCCATTTTTGTAAGTCTTATCTTAGGTTTTCTTATAACAAAAATGCTGCCCGACCTAAAAATCTTACATGTATGTATTAACATGTAAAATAGAAGAGAACAATAAACCATCATCCTATTAGAGCAACATAGGAGAAATTAACATAAGTCTTAATTAGGGTAATTGAAAAATTATAAATTTACAATAAAATAAAGACACCGCCTGACATTACACCTATCTATTTTTGTTGAAAATAACAGCAACGAATGCGATTGCTATTGACAAAATGTTTAGAGAAACAAACAAAAAAAGTCTTACAAAGACGCGAAAGCGAGACTACCAAAGGAGCTGTAATGGAATCTGCTGCAAATAAAGCAATTTTTAATTTAAAAGTTGTTTCATTAAAGGGCGTTCACGACGTCAACCAATATTGTTAAACTAAAATATACGACAATTATTAAGTGGTGTTTGAAACGTCTATAGGGTGATGGCACCAGTAATCGACATGTACCCAGTGATCGACATCTAACCTAGTCTTAAGGAAAAAATAAGAGTTATATTTTGATTTCCCGTCATGGCAACACTTAATCATAGACAACAGGACTCCCTCTGTCGTCACAAAACAGAACTTTGGGCTCGGCCATTTGTTTTCAAAATGGCGAGCTAAATATTACTGTCACCGTTTGTGTTCCTTAGCTAATCCGATTTTATTAGCGAAATCCATAACAAGGTAAGTTGAAAATCTTCATTTTATTTTTAATTTAACGTAACTGTATCGAAGTGCGTATTGATTTCTGAGACTGATATTAAATAAGCTAAAGTAATTATATGTCATTGCGACGATTTATAGATTTGGAGGTTATTAAAAATCGATGTCGATAACTAGTTCCGTGAAATTTTATTTTTCCAGTTTTCGACATATGTCGATATTTATTTTTTTTTATTTTTTTTAATTCGATTTAAGATCTTGGCTTCTTGTTTAGTGCTTTATTATTCTGTGTTTTAATCATAAATATTTTAGATCGCTTACCATTAATCGACACTGTCGATGACTGGGTGTCGATAATTGGTTTTCATATTATTTTGTTTCCAGATGGCACCCAGAAAAAATTATACGTCCGAGCAAATGGCTAAAGCTGTTGATGCTGTCCGCAAAGGCGAAAAAGTTGCCGTTGCAGCTCGAAGATTTGGCGTGCCCAGAATCACACTGCACGATAAGTTATCTGGAAAAACTCAAATTAACTGTACAATGGGGCCCAGCACAGTGCTTTCAAAAATGCATGAAGAAATTTTAGAAAAATGGTTGATAACAATGCCACTAAAACGCTTTCCGATTTGTAGAGACTCCTTACTAGATAGTGTCCAGAAAATTATAATAGATCAAAAAATTCCCAATCCATTCACAGATAATAGACCTGGAAAGAAATGGTATCATGCTTTTTTAAAAAGGCACCCTAATTTGGCGGAAAAAATACCTGAGAATTTGTCAATTGCTCGTGATAATGTCTCGGAAAAAGATATAAGAAATTGGTTTCAAGAAGTTGAAAGTTACTTAGAAGAAAAAAATCTAAAGGATATTTTAAAAGATCCTAACAGAATTTTTAATGCGGATGAAAGTGCATTTTTTTTATCACCGAAACCAGGCCCTGTTCTTGCACAGAAAGGTCAAAAACATTTGTATACTTCATGCGGTGATGACAAAGAAAACCTAACGGTTTTGTTTACTGGCAATGCTGCTGGCAAATCAAATCAAAGCAAATCTGGGCCAAAACGTTAAAAAAGAAAATTTTGCTCCACTGCTGAAAAAAGCTATAGAAAAATTAACTCCTGATTGCATTAAAAACGGATTCAGGGCCGGAGGCTTGTTTCCATTTGGTCCCGATTATATCGATATGTCCAAAATCAAAAACAGAGAAGAAGCTTCAGTTATTCAGTCCAATCCAGCATTAACAGAATTTGTTAAATATTTAGAAAAAGAGATAATTGGTGTTTTTTCAGAAGAGAAGTTAGCTATGTTTCAGAATCTGTTCTATAAAAAAAGAGACACAGTTGAAAGTGACCTTCCCGAGGAAGACACCGCTTTGTACGTTATATGGGCCAAGAACAAATCTAAATGCTACTCTGACGACTGTGCAAGTTCATGCAACATCCTGCCGACATCTGAAGTTATTGAGTCACATTCGCCATCAACCCTGGAACCGATTAATATTTCAATGGATATTATAGACCATGTATCTCACTCCGAGACGGTAGTGGCTGAAAAAGAAGTTATAGACTTCGGAAACTCTTTAACACCTCAAAATTATTCTTTAGCCTCAGTTGAAGATATAAGAGAACAATCACCTATTATTGTTGACAGCGGTTTTGGAGGGGTTAATCAAAATCTTGAAGTTGAAGATTTTAATACATTGCAGAGAGTTGTTGAGTGTACGCCCAAAAAGATATCTACAATTACTCATCCTCCGTCACCATCAATACTTCAGCTTCCCAGTGATCCAGCTGTTACTGAAAGCAATGGCATACCCCAACCTGAAATAATAACGACGGCAAACAGTCAGTGGGCAGTAGACAACACAATCACGTCGAGCATTGTTCCCGAAAATAGATCACCTTTTTTGACTCCAGACAGACCAACACGCGCACCTATTTCAAGAACTATTCATACAGATAAAATAGCACCCACAAAAAAAACGATGGATGATGCATTAGGTATTATAGTACCATCACCTTTTAAAAAGTTTCTTTTTTGGCCGGAAGACGATATAAATAAAAAGAAAAAAAGAATAAAGAGAGAAAAAATACCAGCAGCAGTAACAAGCAAGGCATGGCGCGAATACCATGAAAAAAAAGAAAATGAGAAAAAAAGGCAACAAAAAGAAAAAGAAGAACGAGCGAGAAAACGACAAGAAAAAAAGGAGTTGAAAGAAAACAATGCAGAAAAGAAAAAGAAAACCATTTCTAAAAAAAATAAAAAGAAGATACCCCGAATTGAATCATCTTCAGAAGAGTCAAGTTTAGAGATTGAGTTTGCTGAAAGTGATTGCAGCTATGCTGAAGATAATATTTCGGAAGATAACGACAGAGAAAATATAATCAACAAAATCAGTAAATCAGTTAACAGTGAAAGAAAACCATTAAAACGTAAAAAACCTGTGTCTCCCACCACCACTGACTCTGATTTTGACATAGATGCCTCATGCTCACTTGGCACACTTACTACTAAGAAGAAAGTAAGTAAAACTAGACAAACAAATAAAATTACTTCAGGATGTTACGTAATAGTAACGTACGAAAATAAATACTTTCCCGGGAAGGTAGAAAAGGTAGAGAATAATCTATTCGAAGTCAGTGCAATGGTTTTGTCAATGGGCAACACCTTTAGATGGCCTGAAAAACCAGATAAAATATGGTACAGATTTGATCAAATAATTGAGGAAATTGATACACCCGTGCGTCTCAACAATAGAGGGTTTTATAAAATCAAAGAAATGCAAAAGTATTTACCTGACATATATAATTAAGGATCTCAGTAAAAATATGTGATATATAAATATATATATAATATAAAATTTGGTAAAACGTTAGGTATATATATACTTACTTGGATAAAATATGTGATCGTTTTATAGAACTTAGTTGCTCACTCACTTGTTTGTTCCTAACAGAGATATACATATTTATTTAAAGGTAAGAGTCACTAGTTCTTCACTTAATTCTTTTTCTACTTAATATATATTTTATATAGGTAGTATTTTAAGGTTAACGTCAGACTGATTAGTAAGTTCTACAAAAGAAACATTATTTAAATTACGAAGATCTCCTTAGATTACAGTTAATGTTAACATAGATATTATGAGTCATTTTGATTTATATTTTTTATAATTGCAAAATGCAATACAGTAGGTTGAACATCTGCTATCTACCTTCATTATTGTTCCGTAGGTTACGGATTTTTATGGTTAAAGTAATTTGTAAGCATTGGTGCTACACGCTACATGTTTAACTTGAAGAAGAATTAGATTGATATTTTTGAGAAACAGTAGTTAGGTATATTGAAATTATTCAGAATTCTATAAATGTTATAAACATCAACGTTAAAAAAGTTCGTTACTTATTTATTTGTAAGTAGTTTAAGTTGTCAGACTGAATTTTAATTTTGTAGCATTTGTACGCATTTCTGATATTTGTAATTTTAAGTTGTAAGACTGATTATTAAATTTTGTAATAATTTGTACGCATTTGTGATATTAGGACGCATTATGTGAAATAAATACTTAACTAAATATTTTACTGTCTTTAATTACTGGTTTTTCCTATTTTTACGACATCATTGTCGATAACAGGATGTTGATAACTGGGTAGGTGTCGATAAGTGGTAGTCGATCGTTGGATTTTGAATGTCGATAACTGGAGATTCTGATGATTTTTTAAATATAATTTATATTCTAATAACCATTATTAATTAATTTAAAATTTGCAGCACATATTATTCTTATACTATTTCTTTATGATTTTCACCAACTTCAATGGTTCTTGGTATTATAGATTTTGAGTAATCGCTATTCATTGAACATGATGCTCTAAAAGTGTTGATTACTGGTGCCGTCACCCTAATAATTAATTAATATTTTAAATTCACAATCTCAATATGTCATTGAAAATTTATAATAAAGGAATGAAAGACATTTAAATTTATTGCAATTTGTTGTGGTGTAAGCTTATTGCAACATTTTTATCAGTTTTATAAAAAATAAGTAATATTTACGAGTTATATTTTATTTTGCTTGGATAAGAGTGCATTCTTGGTTCATATAACTTAATATCCATAATTTACGGAACATAATCACCAACGGAAAAGGGGGACAAATTCTTAAAAACATAGCAGAAGAATTAGAAACAGCTTTGTCAACTATCATGATGGACACACACGCTGGTAAAGTTTTGCCCATGATAGTGATAAATATTATATTTTGTATTTGTTAAAGAAACAGTCAAAATAGTTGACCTAGAACTTCAACAACTACTTATAGCAAAAAGGATTACAATATCAATTGAAATATATAACTTAAGTTAGTTGAGAAATAAGATAATTTGCAAAAATTGAACTGATGCAAGATATTAAGGAAAAGACAAAACCCTCGTTACCAAGACCAGTTACGCAAACAATGCAACGTATAGAGAAACATTTAAAAAAAGTAAGGTTCGACGCAGATGTGACAACAATACCTCTAAAGCTGCAATTCAATACAATCCTCCTATTAGAGCATCTTTACTAAGAAGTTCGTCAATATCCACCGCTGTATAAGCACGTCACGTATATACTCTCTGTTGCTGTAAATGAAGAAAAAATATGTTTTTGTTTTATGTTTTTGTTTACTTATAAGACACAGAGACACACACAGAAAAATTGAAAAGAATGATAAAAACATTCTTCACGATGTTAAAATGTAAAACACTTGCCACGTGTGAATTGTGTGAAACATTTGCGAGCGACTACTTGATAGATCTCATGCCTTACGCTTAGCCTATTGCCCCTCCATCCTCTTATATGCACGTACTTTCTATTGTTTTCTTCCAAAAATTGTAAGCATAGTTCAATAAATATTGTCGTTACCACTAACGCAATCAACGACTATAAAAACAGTTTAAAAAATAAGGATCTACGCAGATGTGTCAATAATAGCTCTAAAGCTACATTTTATTACAATTATTCTATTAGAGCATCTTTACGTTCAATAAACATTTCATTGAAGGGCGTTGAGGACACACAGACTACGAGTTTACAATAATATAAAGACCTGCTTATTCCTTCCAGCCTTTAGGCTATTCCCAACAATATGAAAATTTATTAAAATCTCCATCATCATCTCCATCATTCCAGATTAAGGAAAAAGTTATGCCAGGTCAAAAGTAAAGAAAAAATATTATCTGCAAATTTGTTTAAAACTTTAAATTTAATCGAAAAATTACCTCAGACTTAATGAAACATCATAAAATTAAGAGTATCTGCAAAAAATAGTCGCCAATAAATTATTTTTCTGATATCCACCGTTGTATAAGCACGTCACGTATATACTCTCTGTTGCTGTTAAGTAAGAAAAATTATGTTTCAATCGGTGATTTTTATTAACTTATACATACTAGCCTAAATTTGGCTTATATAATTTTTTTATTTACTGAAAATATTTAAAGAATAATCAAAAGTTTCTTACTTGCCACGTGTGAATTGTGTGAAAGAAGGTGATGGTTTAAAGACAATCTTATATTTCTATCCAGATATTGATAAGAGCAAAATTGCTACAGTCATAGTTAGAAATATAAATTTCTGGACAAGTTTACATTGTAATCAAAATATTAGTAATAAGTTGTCTACAGGATTGCCAACTCTGTGTAATGGTAACTCTAGATTTGACGGTAGATTTAAACTGCACAACCAGACAACGGAAAATCCTCAAGAGTTAAGGATCCATCAAAATATACAAGACTTCGGCAAAGAATTATAAGTAGAACTAGTTTTTCAAGATTTAGATAATCTAAATAACCTACATGGAGGGTTAGATGATGTTCAGCCTAATTGTGAGATGCTTAAACAGAAAGTCTGCAATTAAAGTATACAGACAGTACTAAAAACAAAAAAAATATAACAATAACAAATACTAAAACTAACACAGGTGTGCTTGTTACATCACACCTGAGGCATGATACTTATTGATAATATAGGGCGAACTGATCTAGATGTGGATCTAAAGGTGGATGATGCAAAGACATGATAACAACCAAAATCTGTCTAAATCTGGTGATTGAAAAATTATAAATATACAATAAACGATAAAATTTTATTAAGAAATAACGATAAAATTTTGGTACTTTCATTCAATGTCACATCACTAGCTGCCTTCCGAACCCCCTCACACCCTTAAATAGGTGACTTGACGCGTATAAGTATAAGTATTGAAAGATGCTCTATCTATTAGAGTGATCTGTGGTCAAATGACACGGAAAGGTAATGTTCTGTAACGATACTTGCGAAAATCAAAAACATGCCAGTAGAAAATGATCACAATGCATCATTGAAAACTTGCATAAATAACAAAGTACTAAAAAAAAATAGTTACTATTCTATTCTAAGTATAATTTAATATTGTGAAGTTGACGTTGTTGAAGAAAATGCTGCAGTGCAGTTTGTTACCGCTTCTTCTGCACTGACGCCTTGGAAGCGGCAGTAAACTTAGTTTTTAAGTAATTTATTTGACGTCAACCAATGTTGTTAAACCATACGACAATTATTAAGCGATATATAGTATCCTATAATAATGAATAAAAATTTTGAATTTGAATTTGAAAGGAAACTTGCATAAATAAAAAAGGAATACAACAAATTTAAATGTACTTCAACTCACTTGTGGGGTATGTAATTGATTTACAAAATTTAGTAAAATAAAACGTAAAGTGTTCATTTTGAGCGAGTTTTATATAAAAAAGAACAGAATATGTTTTTTATTTTATTTTGCTTGGATAAGAGTACATTCTAGGTATAACTTATTGTCCACCCCTGAATGCCACTGTCACCAAGGCGAAAAGGGAATTTCAAGTAATGAGAAATATAATAGAATAATTGGAAAGAGCATTAGCTGCAAACAAATTTGATGTATTGGTAAAGTTTTGCCCATGATAGTTGAAAATAAATATTGTTGTATTTATTAAAGAATTAAACCTTGACCTCAAATTAAGTCTATTGGTTTCCTAGCATCGAAACAACGATTATAGCAGAAAGGTTTCAAAGATCAATTAAGATAACCTTTTAAATCAAAGATTATAAAAAAAGGCTTAAAAACATTAAAAATACATATACATACATAAAATATCAAACAAGGATGACCAATTATTGATCTGCCGAAGGACACACATTCACAGCATGTTTGATCGCCGAGCGACAAGGAGTTCAAATTACAATGAAATAAAGACATATCTTTATGTAATTCAGATGATAAAAAAATTATAAATTTACAATAAAATAAAGAAAACCTATATAATTATATCTTTGTCGAATTCCACCGATAGAAAAATTATAAATTTACGTCTTTCCTGTAACTTACTTTTATATCAAATTTTTGCCTGAAGTGACCAAAGAGCAGGCAGTTTCAGCTTCAAATTTTAATACAGCCGCCATCTTTGGTACCTACCAGTTATTCTGTATCTGTAATTTTGCGGAAATATTTTTTATTTTATATCTTAATTTGTGCCGTGGGGTTGCTCTTTTCGGTGTTATGGATAAAATACACGTCCATTGCAACTCCGACATTTCATCCACCAAAATTTCAACCCCTAAAATAGTCCACAGAAAGTCGCTACTCTCTCAATTAAAAGAACAAAATCCGTCCAGTCCCCGGGTCGCCATTTTATCGCGTTAAACTATTGCTGTTTCACTTTTTATTATGACGTGGAACGGGACAGCGATAGTTTTCCGCGTGATAAAAACGGCGACGCACGTGCGCTACAGAATTTTATCGTGATCCAGTCCTTACACACATTCCAAATTTATTTAAGGTATTTGAAGTACATTCGTGTAAATAGGTTTACATATAATCCATTATTTAACAAAACAGGAACGTCCTATCCGACGACCGACAAAGTGTACGATACCAAAGAAGTATGCAAGGTGGCAAGTGCAAAAATGTAACATCAACAGGAAGCGCATGATCATGTCATATTATCGTATCCGTATAGATTTAGGTCACACTGTACATACAGTGACCATGCGTCTGATGGTGACGGGAAAAGTGGAGGGAAAAAGGCCTAAAGGCCGTAGTCCAAAGCGATGGTCGGATCAGATCTCTGAGAGGTTGGAAACATTGATCAGCGTCGCGCTACACCAAGCGACGGATCGCAGCCAGTGGAAACTGTTGGTTGACAGAGTCAGGAGTCACGATACTCAGCATTAAGTAACCGATTAAGAAGAGAGAAAATACAGGAGGAATGGTTATTAAATTAATTTCACAGTTAGCTTTAAACAACCAGTCTAGCGCGTGTACGAAACTTTGAATCCAAATATGAAACTTTAAAACCAAATATTTCCGAAACGGATCCCTAAATCGAGAATTGGTTCTCTCAACCTAATAATATTTTACAAGACCTATTTTACAACAACAGCAAAAAGAGAAAACGAGGAGTTCTGGAATAGTGTAAGAGAAGTATTGAAAGTTACCAAGCCAAATGAAAAGATTATTATGCTAGGCGATTTTAATGGATGGGTGGGTGGTGGTAAAGCGTGATGGATATGAAAAGGTGCTTGGTGCGTTTGGTGACGAAGAGGTGAATGATAATGGAAGAAGTCTATTAGAACACATCACCCAAAAGTGGAAGGTAATTTAAAAAGTATGTCAGTAAAAAGTAAAAAATCAACAAATTTTGCGTCACCAACAAAAATCAACAAATTTAGCGCCACCAACAAAAAAAACAAACAAATTTAGCTCCACCAACAAAAATCAAAAAATTCAACACCATCTAAATAAGCATCGCATTTAGTACCCACAATAGAATACAGGTTTTTCGCAAATCCAACGGGAACTTAAGTTTTTACTGGGATGAAGACTTTTCTTCAGAGTTTGCAAAAGTACATAAAGTACACGTACTTCTCCAAACTCTTTCATTATACCTATATACACGGAATTTCAAGATTCAGTTCAGTCACAGATTAATCTGTGGGTGCAGTAGATAACGCCTAAAGGGGCAACAAACAAAAAACTGTCGCCTTTAATAATATTAGTTAGGTTAAGACTTAGAAACATGTTTGTTATAACGCGGGCGAAGCCGCGTGCGAATAATAGCGGTCGAGACAAAAAATGTGAAGAGAAAAATCTATTTTTTCTTTCCAGTGTAATAAAACTCGTGTTAAATTATGATATTATCCGTCTTGGGTACATCATAGTGAAGATTACCCAGGTCTCAACCGGCGATCTGAAAATAAAAAAAATCTTATAGTTCATTCTATAGCCGTGTGGTTCCTGGCACCGATAAAAAAAAAGGGATAGGCTTTTAAACTTGGAATTCTTCTTTTAGGCGATGGGCTAGCAACCTGTCACTATTTGAATCTCAATTTTATCATTAAGCAAAACAACTGAACGTGGCCTATCAGTCTTTTTAAAACTGTTTGCTCTGTCTACCTCGCTAGGGATATAGACGTGATTATATGTATATATGTATGTATGTATAGTTTATTCTACTCAATTTGAGCACCCTTAAACGTAGTGTGTTTTAATCTAGACTTTTGTAAAGTCTATGAAGGGATACGCTTAAAAATTTAAGATAATACTTTCTCTAAAATTATGTACGAATCTTGAAGTCTGTTGAGAATACAACCAGGAATTTGCTTAGGAGCTGGTCAGAAGGTAAATTCTATTGAAAGAATAAAATAAAGGTAAGAGGATAAATAAACGTTACCCTGAACATGAGACACAAAGAAACTGTCTTTTTTTCATGAATAACGCAAAAGGCGACTAAAGAAATGGGCACGTTCAACTAGTGCAGCTTTTACCATGACCCAATATGGATAAGGTTACCTTGCAAAGTTTTCCAAATCACGGGAGTCGCTTCTTGTAAAAACCTGGCTTTTCTATTAATTTTACTAATGTCAGGAGGAATATAAAGAACATCAGGAAAGTACATGAGACTAAGAAAATATAAGTCTTTCAGAACTATGAAAACAAAAGAAGACTTACCTTTTGAATCATAGCGAATCTATTGATAAAAAATATCAATGGGGAACAGTCTCACACCACAGCTTCATGCAAATGGTTCCATGGGACTGCACCACAGATCATGGAACGTCGTAAGGATAGACATGGCCTTCGCTCTGTGCGCAGCATACTTGTTGTGTATAGTCCATGGTTTCAAGTGTTAAAAACTGTAAAAATACAATTTATCAAATGAAATAAATGTGTAGGGATCGTGGCGAGTGAATATGTGAAGTCCCTGCCTACCCCCCCGAGAAAGACGTATGATTTTAAGCACGTATCGATTTTAATGTAAAGCAGATATAAAACGGGATAATGAGTTTACCGCGGACGGTGGCGCGGACAAAATATGTTATTTAAACTTTTTTTATCATTTACATGTGGGTAGTTTAAAAGTTGGCATCGTCCGTTACAAAGTAAGTTTCCAAAAATAATATGTATAAGAAAATGAGCAAAGAAATGTAAAACATATTTAAGAACTAAAAATATTATAATGAATACTTAATTTTTTAGAACAAAACCAAATACACTCACTTTCGAACAACATCAACCAATATTGTATCGTAACTTTAATTATAGTGGTAAAAATAAGTATAATTGAATAATAAATCAAACAATAACTATATTTTAGAAACAAAAATTACCACTCTTGAAAAGTAATCTAAATATTAAATTAAATAAATCAACATGTCTACTTACCAACGGCGTCAAAATCCAAAATGAATGACACGAAAGAAAAAAGAATACTTTATAACCGTTCAAATGGCCTAGGAAGGAACGAGTGAACGGAACGGTCGCTGACATGAAATAAAATAAATGTTTTACAGATAATGCACCTGAACTTTTAATGATAAATAAAATTTATACGGAAAGATAGCACATCTTTCCTTATAAATTTTATATTATTTCCTTATATTTTTTATGTCTGATTTCTGCCAATTTAGAATAGAACCACTCTATAGTTGTTGTAAAAGGGGACTAAGGGCTTTTAAACTTGGGATTCTCTTCTTGTAAGCGATGGGCGATCAAACGGTCACTATTGGGATTTCAATTCAATCATGAAGCCTAAAGCCAAACATGGTTTTTAAGTTTTCTCGAGACTGTTGGCTTTGTCTACCCCGCAAGGGATATAGATGTGACAATATGTATGTATGTATGTATGTACAAGATAACGATTACTTCGCTTCAACATCACATTTTTACATATCAATTCAAATTTCAAAATTTAAAATAATTCATTCCTATAATCACGTCTATATCCCTTGCAGGGCTGACAGAGCTAGCAGTCTTGAAAAACTGACAGGCCACGTTTAGATGTTACGCTTAATGATAGAATTGAGATTCAAATAGTGACAGGTTGCTAGCTTATTACCTAAAATGAGAATCCAAAGTTTGTAAGCATATCTCTTAGCTGCCTTTTACGACATCCATGGGGTGATATTATTAGTGCTGGTTATCACACGGCATACACACAAATATAGTATCTTTGATAAAATCTTTTGTGTACCTTTTTATCAGGAGTTATTTTATTACTTCTCATAGAAAACCACGCTACTTGTTATAAATAAAAAAAATATAAAAGTTTATTCATTCGCGACAAGCTTGCATTTGAAAAAAATATGTATTCAGGGATATGTGGAATAATGACACCTACCCACAAATTTAAAAACATTCATTGAAAAAGAGGCGTAATTTTATGTATGTATGAATGTTTGTATGAATATTTACCATTATATTACAACAACGATTTATATATGAAAACAACGCACATACTTAATTTTAAATTTCACTAATAACACCTATCTGCATGATAAAAATAAATTATAGCAATGCACATTTAGACTTTGATAAAGGTCAGTGGCAATTGTTCTGTCATCTAGATAAGTCAATCAGAGAATGAACGAACTGAAGAAGGAGATTATGATACCTTTCATTCCGAAAAAAAACTATCATTCTCATAGGATTTGTGAAAACCTGTATTCTTTTGCAGGTGGCGCTAAATTCGCGCGGGTGAAGCGGCGGTAAAAAAGCTATTATTTAATGTTATCATAACGACACAAGTTTTGAACTGCAGATTAACCTTCGAGTGTTTACTTTGAAATATTTAACTTAACATTTCAATGTAGGGTATTTCGAAATTTCAAAGGAGGGATGCCTGGTCAACATTTCGTGAAAATATAAAACCATGTTAGAGTAAGGATAAGCAACCGTCCCCATATGTTGACTTTAAGATTGGTGCAAGAATTAAAGTGACAGCGGATATTATTAATTTATTTAAACTCCATTGCACCAAACACAAATGTTTAGCACAATTGGCGGACTTAATGCTAGAAGCATTATCTACCAGTCAACCATTGGGTCTGACAAAGAACTTTATGAGAGATCAAACTAAATATATAAATTATTTGATCGATACACTCATGCAGGTATTCCTAGAAGAGATTTTAGTGATAAGGTCACCTTTTGCTGCTATGTTTTAAATACATGATTGTGAATTTGCAGTAAATTTCTTGTCATGCAACAAAGAGTCATTGTATATTATACTTAATATAATGAATGTGTGTTGTTTTTTCTGTTTTTCACGACAAAACCAATGAATTGACGAAATTTAACATAGACATTTTGCATTTTGAATTAGTTACATGTCTTTATTCCTTACGGAATGGACAGCCAACAATCTCAAAAAGACTTGTACAATTACGTTCAGCTGATTTAAATAGTGTCAGGTTGTTATACAAAAATAATCCCAATTTTAAAAGAAAGACCTCTTAATTTTAATTAAATTTTACGGTATCATTATAGTACTTAATCATACACATTACATTTTTATTACAGTACAGTACGGGACTTCGTCCGTGTGGATTTCAACAAAATCAAACACACAAACAAACAAACTCTTCAGTTTTATAATATTAGTATAGATATGTTATGATTGCAATAGGTAGAAATTAAAGAATAATCTCAAATTACAATATCTAAAATTGATATCCTCTCTTCAATTTATAGATTAGACCATATTTTTTCGGCTGTCAAGCGAAAAATTCACCCCGACCTTTTTTGGGAAAATCGGCTATTACAACACGGACTTTTTGCACATAGGCCGCTGTTTATAGGAGAGATGGAGAAAATAACGTTGTCAAAGTTAAGGAAATTTCGCTGTTAAGACTTTTTGTGATTTTAGACATCAGAATCATGGTCTTGTGTATTTTTTTACTACGCTTTTATTAGCTTGGGTTGTATGTATGTATGTATGTATGTATGTATGTATGTATGTAACGGAATCTTTGAGCTTAATTTTCACTGATTTCTAAACGTCTGATCAACTTGGAACTTTGCACACGTATCAAGGACCGATGACAATGCAATATTTTGATAAGAGTTTCTCATTATCCTTATTAAAACTGCCAGGATTAATAAATTCATTTTTAGATCCTTCGTATGAGAGTAAGAGAGACAGAGATAGCACCAGTGCCAGTAATCTCCATACAAGAAACCAAGAAGTTCTGACGTATAATGAGTCAAAAAGAGATGTAATATATTTCCATATAATGTTACTATTAACCTGAGGCTTCTTTATTTCATCGCATTGCTCCATTTAGAATTACCATTAGAAACCATAGTAGAATTAGTAGAATATTTTAAAACAATAAAAAATATATAAGTAATAAAACAAAAGTAATAAATGAAAATTGAACAACTAAATTTACAAAAATACAAGAATAAAGTTACTACCTACAGAACTTTGCGATATTTAATACGTATTTAACATATTAATGCAATTCTTGAATTAACATTAGGTATCTTTTGCCTATTTATAATAGCAACACTGTAATACTCGTTTGGAAAATGAGTGACAGTTTTTTATGTCAAATAAGTTTTGCAGTAAGTTTTGATTGAATTCGATTCGAACACCTGTAAACTTTCTTTCTGTTGTTTTTTACCGGTGCCTGTGTATTTACCTATTTGCACTTTGTTTTGTGCTGATAACTTGTCGTTATTTGGAGTTTGGAATCTTCCGTTGAGTCGAGCTTTGTTCTTCCGGATATTCGTGTGATTTTATCATCTGAGATTGGACTCTGACTGTGTTTACTGTGTTGTGCAGATATTTTGAGATAGGACTCCTGTAAAAAGTACCTTATTATTTGAGATAGGAGTCCCAAGTTTGTGTTTGTTTTTGTGAAAGACAGATTTTACAACAAAAGTGCCACGATGTCTTCAGATAAACTTTGTTGCGTTCCTGGTTGTAAAGGCAGTGGAGGTATGTTTGAAATATTTTTGTTCCTGTATCAATCTGCCTCTTAATCTTGTGGTTTGATTCCTGGCAAGGCCACAATCGAAAATTATTACGTTTGCTGGATAGTCAAAAATATTATTAACAGTGATTTATCACTATAAAATTCTTTTCAACTGGGTTTAACAATCATCATACATACATATAATCACGTCTATATCCCTTGCGGGGTAGACAGAGCCAACAGTCTTGTAAAGACTGATAGGCCACGTTCAGCTATTTGGCTTTAAGATAGAATTGAGATTCAAATAGTGACAGGTTGCAAGCCCATCGCCTTAAAAAGAATCATGATGATGAGAATATTATGAGATTTAATCCAATCAGGCCACATATAACTTTAAGAAAGTTAATTGTGAAAACCTCTGGCGATGGGCGCATGGTTGCGAAAGTCTTTTCTAGTAAGATAGTTATACCAGAAGTGTTAACTTCCAAAAAATAATTGTATAAAAAAACTAGAAAGCTACCCGTTTTATTGCAAATCGAACTAAAAAATAGAAAATAAATAATAGTTTAAAAAAAACTAAAAAACTACGCTTTTATTGCTAATCAAACTAAAAAATAGAAAATAAAAATTAATGACAAAGGAATTCAGTAGTAGCAAGTCGAACAATCAGTTATAGTCAGTTGTAGTAGTAATTACCTCGGATTAAAATTATAACAAAATTAAATTTATAAACAAAACAATTTAAATCAGAGTAAAAAGCGTGGGGTGCATTTTACTTCATTTTCATAACTCTCTTGTCATAAATATATGCTTATAGAATGATTTTAATAATTACTACATCAGGCACCCCACGCTTTTTACTCTGATTTAAATTGTTTTGTTTATAAATTTAATTTTGTTATAATTTTAATCCGAGGTAATTACTACTACAACTGACTATAACTGATTGTTCGACTTGCTACTACTGAATTCCTTTGTCATTAATTTTTATTTTCTATTTTTTAGTTTGATTAGCAATAAAAGCGTAGTTTTTTAGTTTTTTTTAAACTATTATTTATTTATAATTATTTTAGAGCGTTTGACCTCTATCTGCCTGGTGGTAAGAAAAATGGTTACATCGAAATGGTTTGTAAGATGAAAAATAAAAATAATTATTTGGAAGTAAGTTCAAAGCCGTTTTTACTATAAAACTTTGATGTTAGTATAATTTGAACTCGATTTGTACCAGAGATTTGCGCTCGTAAAAAAAAGCAAGAAAAGCAATCAATTTTTATTGAAAAATTTTATAGGAATCGGTCCGATTCCTTATTCGTAAGAAAAATGTAAAACTATTTTTATCGAAATATGTACGGAATGTATTGTAATGTTTATGTATTTCAATAAAAATGATCTATTAACTACACGGTTCGTAATTTAGCCGTGAAAGACTAACAGATTCATGGACAGACAGAGTTTTGCTTTACAATATTAGCATAGATGAAACGGAGTTCGTTCCCACTTTTCTTGAATTATTGCGATATCAGGCAAAGATATATTAAAAATGAATTAAGTTAGATAGATAGCATACCTTTTAATGCATATACAATTGTAACAATAAATTTAACCTAAACTAATGTTAAGGTAATATACAAAAGGCCGCCTTATTGCATTATGCAATCTCATCCAGACACATTTCGTGAGACAATAAGAACATTTCGTGAAAATGAATTTAGTGCGGGGTAGTATGGGAATATTTAGAGAAATGGCTACCTACTAATAATAGATGTTAATAATAAGTTACATACATATACTTTATTATTTCTGTATCGAAAATTGTATTTAAATATAATTTTTGGACAGAGTAAATTTTTTCCGAAAATGTTTTTTAGCCGTTTTGTTTCCGGCCCCAATAATAAAAAAGAATAGGACCACTCGATCTTTTTCTCATGGATGTCGTAAAAGGCGATTTAGGGATAGGCTTATAAACTTAAGATTCTTCTTTTAGGCAATGGGCTAGCAACCTGTCACTATTTAAATCTTAATTCTATTATTAAGCCTGAACGTGGCCTTTTAATCTTTCAAGACTTCTGGCTCTGTCTATACCGCAAGGGATATAGACGTGATTATACGGAGGGATGGTTTTTTCCAAATTAAATGCAAAGAGTACATAAATTCTATCTTGGATCTCGATTCCGTTGGGACGTTTTGGAGGTTTAATAAATTTAATGGGGAAAAAATGCATTATTGTTCTCGAAACATAGGATCCAATAAATTTTCCTCTCAAGCCAGCTATTTAGAACGCATTAACAACTTTATGTTCTTGTTATTGTCGGTGCATTAGACCCGATAAATTCATTTAAGAAAAAAAAAGTCAGAGTAGTGACAAGAATTTACAGCTGTAAATTTTGTTTTGAAAAGTTATACATACATGATTTTTGTTTCAATTTTATTTTTTGTGTAAATATACTCGTATTTATGCCGAATTTATGTTAACAAACCTAGGAAATATTTCTTGAAGTTCTGAGGGTATCTAAATTAGTTTAGTAATTTTCAAGATAAAAAAGAAACAATGGTTATTCTTCAGCTGTGCCGGGAGTAATGAAAACTTTGGTTATATTCAAATTTTCATTACTGATTGAAATTATACGTTCTGTATTTTTGATATTTTGGAATGGTTTGGAAATAATAAGCGCGTAGGTGAATTTTTAACGTCTGCGAGTAGCTTGCTGTAACTTGCACCTGCACAGTTTTACGAATTTTCGATCAGGCTACGCATCCTGACCCGGTGCAGTATTTTTTATCAATTACAAAAAGCACCAATAAAATAAGTTTTCAATCAATAAAAAAAAACTGTTAAGTAAGCAAATTAATTACAAATATTTAATTATTTGTCGATATTTTGCGTTTCTTACTATAAACAGCGTAGAAATTAGATCTGTTTTTATGCTAACGCTACTAAAATAATATTATATAAATAATATAAACGTTGACTGGAAGAAATTGCATTAGCGATAAGTCCGCATTTGTACAATCTCTATCTGTCTTGTTCTGTTTTGTATGTTTTACTCTTATGGTGCAATAAAGAGTTTTATCTATTTATCTAATATTTCAGTGTCAAACGCGTTGTCATTAACTAAAGTATGTCTTGAGCCCGCTCGGGGTTTAAGCGATAAAATATTGGCAAACACTGAGACGCAAATTGATAAAAGTGGGGATAATAAATGAAGTCATTTTACGCTTATGGCTGATTTTGTGAATGGTTCCCGGAGACATTTTTATAAGGCCACCCTACATACATAAATATAATAACGACTTTATCCCTTACGAGGTAGACAGAGCCGATAGTCTCAAAAAGACTGAAAAGCTGGTTCAGCTGTATGGCTGATGATAGAATTGAGATTCAGACAATGACAAGTTGATAGCCCATCACCTAAAACAAGGATCCTAAGTTTAATGGTATTTCATACATACTACATATGGTCACTGATAATCCATCACCTAAAAAAGAATCCCAAGTTTGTAAGCCTATCCCTTAGTCGCCTTTTACGATATCCATGGGAAAGAGATAGAGTGGCCCTTTTTATATTGATTATTTCTTAAAAATCTCCACGGGAAGAGAACCAGTTGGCTCACAATATGTTCATTTTTGAGTTAAAGACCAACAGGATGTGTCAACCATGATCCATTATAAGATTCTCTACAAAGTTTGTGGATGTCGATAGAGAGCCTCTTTTCTTAGGCTGACCTTTTACCAGATTTTAATGTTTTAAACCTATTTTCATTCACAATTATACACGGCTTTCCTCGTGATTATAAGCACTATCTGTTGGACTTTATGGCATATTTAGTTCTATACTTTATATAACTCTGTGTTTTGTATGTACTGTGGTGATACATATATATTATCACGTCAATTATTCCTTGCGGGGTAGACAGAGCCAACATTCTCAAAAATATAGGCCACGTTCAGCTGTTTGACTTTGACAGAATCGAGATCCAACCAGGTGAACCACCAAAAAAATGTATGTAAACATGAAAAAAAATATATATAAGTCTTCTGAAGTACCACAAATAAAACCCACGATGAAAGCAAGAAAAATGAATGAATTTAAAACATTTTTCAGCACTTTCTACAAATAAAAATAGGAATCTTTTGATCCCTAATTAATGCGTTAATTGGCCTTAACATTTCATTGGCAATTAATTTTATGGCTCAACGGAGCTCATTTATAAGTAATTATGATAATTAATTGTATTTCTTGGTGACAGTGACATAAATGAAGGGATCTAAGGAGGGTTTTTCTAACCTTCTTGGAAGATGTATCGTGATTTGAATGTTTAATTTTTGTGAGCATAAACATATTTACGAAATACGGAATGACTAAAAATGCTTACTATTCAGATGAAGTAAAACAAGAAGTTTCATTATTGTATTTCAAAATTGATTTAATTAAGTACATAAAAAATTGTGGCAAAAACAAAGGCAGGAAATTCAATCTCAGCAACGTATTGAATCAATATTTCTTTTTTAATTAACGAAATCGATAGAATCTGTGCGCCCTTCAAACCGACTTTAATTCCAAATAAAAAAAACTGCACAAAATCCAACGACATTCGCGTCAAACCATTTTAAAATTGGAACTGGTGTGGCACCTAAGCGGATTTTTATGCTAACACTCTTAAATTTGCTTATAAAACCACCTTAAGCATCAGACTTAAAGTTGATTTTTGCATATCTTGACTGCAAAAATATTTTGTGATGCTACAAAGCCCGTGCATAGAGAACACAGATTTCAAATAAGGAATCTCACGGCTCATCCGATTGGACGCCAGATACGGCCATTTCGGTTATATTCCCATTTGAAGTGCACCTGCACTGACTCAGTCGCGGCTTAAAGGCTGAGACATTTCAAATTTTGACGGATTATACCCTATTTTCTAGATCAAAGATGATTTTTATACAAAGAACGGACTTTGTTGAAGTTTGAAGTTAAATATTTTCTTCGAATTTTTCTTTTTCGAATTGCATCTGTAAACACTGATTTGAAAAGATTAATAATTACTTTTAGAATAAAAATATTTCTTAATAACTACAAAGATGTATCGATGTATTCATGACGTGAAGCTTTTACCATGATCTAATATTGAGTCCCTGCAAAGGTAGCGAAAGTCAGACAAGAGTCGCTTTGTATAAAATTCAGACTTACGGAATCCTGGTACACAGTCAAGAGGCGTAATCCGGGCACCTTTCCAGAGTGGTAAGGGTGTGACCGGGATAAATGATAAGAGTAAGAAATCGAAATTCCATCATAAAGCCATACAGCTGAACGAGACCTTTCAGAGGACTGTCTGCTTTGTCTACCCCGCAAGGGATGTAGACGTGACCATTTGTATGTGTATGTATGTATATAGAAAGAACACCCCGGGCAAGTTCCTAAGACGGACATAACCGAAACAACTCATCAAACTAAAATAAGGTTAGCAAAACAATGTAGGATCAGTTTGTCACGAGGTGAGCGTCAGCAAAAAAGGTTATCTTCATTAATCCTCTTATTAATGGCCTGTAAGATACCCTTGTTTTTCCGACCTTACATCGGATGAGGATTATGCTAGCCTTGTCTGTAATTAAATGTGTTTTTTCTTATGTTCTTAGATAAAAAGTGTGATTAATGGAACATTATTATCTCTTACGGGAAAGGAATCACGTTAACGATTCGTTAAAGATTTGATGATCATGTAATTTGGGGGAAAATGGCAAGTGAGACCAGTTAGGACTTTTTAGAAGAGAAATTAAAAAAACATCTCTCTTTCTTTTGTATATTACTGCTTCCAACGGAGTTTCGGTAATTTTACCAATGTCAAGATTAGAAGAGAAACGAAGTTTCGAAATTAGTCGATGGATGGTCATACGATGTGAAAAAACTTAAAAAAAACGCGTTCGTAATAAGGCAAGTGTCAATGTCAAAGATGTCAGTTGTCATTTTATGACTACGTACATAATTTTCGGGTTCGTGTAATTTTTATTGTTTGCAAAATAATCTAACAAAACGCAATACTATAACGTTTTAATCATGGATAGCCCATGTATTGTAAAAAGGTGTGGTTCAAAATAAAGGACTCACCGTAAGTACCTGAGTCATTTTCAAAATAGATGTACCGTAACACAATATAAACACAAAAGAACAGTCCGATTTTGTTACACAAAAGATAAACTGTTCCACAAAGGAATTTGTAAGGGTCCGTACATAGGTATAATTATGTGGTTGGAAAAAAAGCATCAAAATAATTATCTGATCTTTATTAAAAAAAAAGGTACACATACCATCCATCCATAGCCAAATCACTTACAAAACATTTTTTTTTATCTGACAAAAGATTTAAGCGAAAATAATGTTCATGAACATAAAAAGTCAAATAACTTTGTTTAAATGAAAGTAAATTATTAAAATAAAACAAAAGTCAAACTTAAAAAACTTTGTCCAAACGAGAATAAACAATATCTTATTAAAATTAATAAAAAGTCAAATAACTTTGCTTTGTTTAAATGAAAGTAAATTATTAAAATAAAACAAAAGTCAAACTTAAAAAACTTTGTCCAAAAGAAAGTAAACAATATCTTATTAAAATAAATCAAAAGTCAAACTTAAAAAACTTTGTCCAAAAGAAAGTAAACAATATCTTATTAAAATAAATCAAAAGTTAAACTTATAAAACTTTGACTGAACATAATATTTGTGCATATCAAAAATTTAAATTAAGTATTAAAAGTCTTAATCAAAATAAATGCGATCACTGTCTTCTGATAACATATAGTAATTTGAAACTGAACTTAAATGGACATTTTTTACAATATTTGCAGCCGGGAGTGTATCTCTGTCAATTTTTTTTGGGGGTACGAATTTAAGCTGAGGTTTTTTTACAGTTTTTAAGAAAAATATTGTATACTTTATTTCAGGTCTGAGTTCGACGTTTTCAATAAATCCTATATAATATGTCCATCCCTTTTTTTCATAATATCTAACCAACACACTATCATTTTTATTGTAGTTTATAAAATTTTCTAATTCTTGTACTTTGGTTTCTTTTTCAGTTTTAGTTATATTTTCAGTCTCATTGTCTCTTTTAGCATAGTCTTTATTTTCTGATTCAGTCTCATTTTCTCTTCTTTTATCCTTGTTCGAGTAGTATTTTTCTGATTGTTTTTCTTCTATCACTACTTTTCCCTCTTCTATATTTTCTGATTCAGTCTCATTTTCTCTTCTTTTATCCTTGTTCAAATAGTATTTTTCTGGTTGTTTTTCTTCTATCACTACTTTTCCCTCTTCTATTATGGTCTCTTCAGTATCATCACTTTTTAGTTCTACTTCCGTACCTATTGTGGCCCCTTCTATTTCTGCCTTCTTTTCTTTTATCGCATTAGCATTATTAGTAATATTGTCATCTGCTGCATTTTCCATATCTTTTAACACTTTCTTATTTTCTTCGGCTGCACTCTCATTTCTAATATCTTGGAATCTTGATTGAATATTTGTGTTTGTTCCGAAACTTGTAGCTAGTTGATGTTTTATAGAAATGTCTATTTTGTCGACGTTATTAAGCCTAAATGGGCCGTAATTTTTTAAATCGAAATATCTGACATTTTCTGGAGTATTTCTTATATCAGATAAGAGGGTAATTTTCTTATTACTACTCTTAATTAGGTTTGTTGTCTTACTTTCTTCTAAAATATTTTCTTTGTCACCTGTTTTACTGTTTTCTGACTTGCACTCTTCTTCAACCTTCCAATCACTATCTTCGGATTCAGCATAAGTTATATCAGAATCAACGCTTGTATCACTGTCTGCTCTTGCTAATCGTTTCTTTTTTGTAATGCGTCTTCTTTTGATTGTCGTTCTTTCCGTTTCCGTTATATTTCTATTATATTTTCTCTTCTTATTCTTAATAATCAAGTTATGCTCTTTTAAGTCAAAACAATCACATAATGCTTCTTTACAGAAACAAGCCAGTTTTCTATATTTTATTGTATCGTCCTGGTCTGTTGTAATCACTTGATGTATAGTCATTGTGTTTGGAACAGGGATCAATTCTCTTGTACCAAATTCTTGTTTTACAGTTTGTATATTTTCTTCCGATATGTAAAAGAAAGCAATTTTCGACTGACCCTTTATTAGAGTGTCGTAGGCAGTTTGTGCATTGATAATGTCTTCACCGTGTGCAACTTTTTTGTCTAATGTCCGTTTTACTGCACCGCCTATCCCATCTGCTGCCCCTTTGCCGTGGGCAGATTCAAAGAATGACCAAGTAGAATTTTCAAAACCCATTTTTTTAATCATAATTGAATGTAGATAAAAATTGCCTTTCTGGCGATACTGGGTGGTGGGCCCATCGGAAAAAAAGTGTATTGTAGTCACATTCGTTATAATTTTTTTTATCTGTTCTAAAATAGGTGTCAGATGAGCCCAAATAGCTGAGGGTTCGTGATTATTTGAAGGTGAAATAGTGCAAAATGATTTTTCTTGTAAGCCCAGCTCGTTTTTGTAATAAATGACTCCAGTATGTAATGTAAACTGTTGTTTAGAACCGGCAAAATGTGTTGCTTGTACCTCTTCATTTAATTTGCAAAGATAATTTTCAGAGAAATCGCAATGTATAATGCACTGATTTTCAGTTAGTGTTTCTTTACATCTTTTATACATTTGGTATGCATGATAAATGTTGAAAAAGTGTTTTTTGAATATGAGAAGTTGTTCCGAAAATGTCTGTATCAAAGTTTCTAACGTACCTTGTACCATTTCTTTAGAAGTCTTCTTTGTAGTCTTGGTTTCAGTTTCCTGGTCAGTACTTTTTATTTTAGTGTATTCATGTTTCTTTGTAACCCAGCTGTACCAAAACACAGTCATATCTTTATTTTTTTGTGACTCATCAAATGAAATAATCTTATCTTTACATCTATCGCATTCATTATACATACACTTCTCATTGAACTTGTCACATACAATTTCTGAAACCAACTGTTCCAAATCGTCTGTTTCAAGAAGTCCGAGTATTTTTAGTTTCTGCGCTAGAAATGACAAATTTGCATGTTTGACACATGCACATGTGTTTCTTTGGGAACTCTTAGGATCCAAAATATAAAACGGCTTGTATCTGGTGAAAGTTGTATATGAAACCGAACCACCTTCCTCTTTATACTTTTTATGTAATTTATCTAGTGAATCTAGTAGATATCTTCTTTGTTTTTTATTTTTCTTACATGTTATAGTCTCTTTTATTCCTGCTGTAATTCTGCTGTTATCGTCCCTTTCTAAAAATAATTGTATCTCGTTCATCCTTCTCCTTTTCTTCTGAAGTTGTGTTTGTCTTTGTCTGAGTCTACCTTTTAATCCGAAGCAAGAATGGCCGAGTTTAGTCTTTAATTTGTACTTTCTTACTAATTCGTTGTCAACCACATTCTTTAAAACCTTTTTCTCGGGTTTTTTTTCTGCTTTATTGTACTGATTATTCAACGATTCTTTCAAAACATATCCTTCAAGTATCACCTTTTTTACTTTTTTTTTCTCTGGAGTAGGTATATTTGGCACTGTTTCTTCCAAAAATTTTTCTGTTTTTGAACATGGTGTTGTTGCTTCTTTATTTTTCGTAGTGATATTTTTGTCTAAATTTTCGCAAAACTGTAAGTCCTCTTCTAATTTGTCTATGGATTTTTTTAAATTTTCAATTTTTACTTTGTAGCGAGATATAGCTCTTCTTTGTTTTTTTATAACTCTAGCCATCTTTTGAACTTTGTCTTTTAATACTGAATTTTCTTTTGATAAAATATATCGAACTTTACGTTTTTCTTTTTGAGTCGTTTCAGCAGTGTTGGTTGGTTTGCTAGTGGATGGTTCACCATTTCTTTTCTGCTTTTGCTCTCGCCATTTTTTTCGTTTTTCATTCTGCAATTAATCTGAAAATTGGTTAATCGGTTTATATTTTCTCTTGGTCCTCTCAGCATTCTCTTTTTTCAATTTTTCTAATTTATCGGGATTTTCGCGTTTTAATTTTTCTCTGTATTTTTTTTGGCGTTCGGCTGGAGTCATCGGAGGCATTTTTCGGTACCTATAGAGCAAACACACCAATACTTATCATTTTTTTTTAAATTAAAATACTATAGTTGAACAAAAAAAATGTCATAAATATCTGAAAGGATAATTAATAATATTTACCAAAGATACCTAATACCTACACAAAATAAAATTGATCAAGCAGCATAATAAATAGGCAACCATACCTATTTTTAAAAAATATTTTATAATTTTACTTATTCAAGATATTACAAAGTGCAGATATAGATACACCCTTATCCTTTGTGTAACGTTACACATGTTACACAAAAGATTGTGTAACGCTTGAACGTCACACAAAAGAACAATTTCCAGTGGTGTCAACATAACCTTCAAAAAATTTATAAAGAAAAATCTTACTAATATAATTGTTTCATAGTTTTATTCTTATTGTACAAAACCAAACAACATAATTCAAAAAGATTTTTGCGGAATTTACTATTTACTTACCAGAAAAGTCCACGTTAAACAAGAGAATTTTTTGTTGACAAATCTCGAGCACACCATGATTCTTAACCTCAAAGTGAAATGACCGGCCGCACTGTCATTTGGTCAAGTTGGTAGTACCGTACAGTATTGCCATACTAAAATTTATTATGAGTGCGTTCAAAATCAATTAAATAGCCATAATATTTCAGTTACACATAAGAATTACACAAAAGAAATAAATTGGAGACATTTAATTAAAAACCAATAAATCGCCTATGCATTATCTTTTACTAATAACAATCGGTTTTGCGTAAAACAATATTTTCACCTATTCTACTATGAGCTAAATACAATTAGATTTAAAACATAAAATACCAAATTATTAGTTTGAATTAGAGGGAGTGTGTGGGCGACAAAAAAATATTGTATGAAAGGCATTAAATTACGTCTTAATTTTATTACTAATTTAGAAATTATTTATAAATCTAGTGTTATAAAAGTGATAAACGTTTAAATAATAGTTATAAGAAGCACATAAAATAGAATTAATCATATAAATCCAACATTAAAATAGTAAATATTCAAGGAGACAGATTTTGTTTAGTGTATGTACAACTATTTTGCAAATGACTCACCTACAATTTGACATGTAATTGTCACTTGTGCTGGCACTTCATTTGCCTCAACGCCATCTAGCGAAAAAAATGGTTACCATTTTTTAATTTTAAATTTCACTCTGAAAACTTCTCATTGAAAAAAACTAACAAACTTAACGTAACGACAAAGTAGACATAAATTTTACCGGAGCGGTAGGCAGAAAATACATCTATCCACTTTCCACAATCTCTGCATACTACGTCTTTCGCTTCATCCACATTCATAACTTTCTTCACGCAACCTTCATAGAAAAGTATGCGTTTCGGAATTATTTATGAGTTTTGGCACACACTGTTTTTTCTTTTGTATCAGCCCAACAGAATAATATGTGCCTGAAAGATACAAACATAAAGTCACCCCTATATCTCTTGCGGGGTAGACAGAGCCAACAGTCTTGAAAAGACAAAGGCCACGGGAAGCGGTATGGCTAAATGCTAGAAATGAGATTTAAATAGTGATGACGGCACATGAATGTACAAAAAAAAGACTAAGGGAATCCCCAGTCTCATTTTACAACATCCATAGGAATGACATGGAGTAGTCCTATTCAAAAGTAACGTGAACCGCACGGCACTATTTGTAAGGAAATTAATTCAATATTTATCAATCAACAACATTATTTCATCTATCCGAAAAACTATCCTAATTTGAAGTTAGTCAAGAGTTAGTGAGTCAAGACTGAAACTTCTACGACTTCGGTCATCCATCTTTTGAGCGGAGGTTATAAAACTCAGTTATTTGCTAAATCTCGAAGTATCTTGGCGTACATATGTACGGCCCAATTCTACTAACTGTTAATAAATAAATTGAATCTTGTACCGTATTGTTACAATAAATATAATTCTCGACTTGCTCAATTAAACGCAGAATAGTCTAAGAGCATGAACACATTTTTTTTAATTACATATTTACACTTGCCGTGTAGATTTCGGCACCAAAAAAGAATAGGACCACTCCTTCTCATTCCCATCGATGTCGTAGAAGACGACTAAGCGAAAGGCTTACAATGAGATTCTTCTTTTAGACGATGGGCTAGCAAACTGTCAGTATTAGAATGTCAATTCTATTAAGCCAAACAGCTGACTGTGGCCTATCAGTCAGTACAAGACTGTTGGCTCTGTCTACCCCGCAAGGGATAAAGACGTGATTTTAATTTCAGTGTTTTTTGTTTGTAGGCTCTGTATATGATTACATGTAATGTATGTATGTAATTTTCGTTATCCACCTTAGTTTAATATTTTTTTTTATTAATGCTCAAACTGAGCAATATATTATTTCAATAGTGACCGATAGAATATGTATTCTATTTTTCACGATACTAAAGCTAAAATACAACCTCGTGTAATATTTAACAGGCGTTCAAATCTGAGACGCAGAAAGGCATGATATGCAAAGAATAATATGTAAAAAAATAAAGTCACGTGTGAAATACGTTAAGAAGATAATAAATTTAATATAATATGTAGTGTCATGTGGTTCCCGGCACCAATAGAAAAAAAAATAGGACAACACCATCCCGTTCCCATGGATCTCGTGAAAGGCGACTAAGGGTTGGGCTTAAAAAGTAGAGATTCTTCTTTTAGGCGATGAGCTAGCAACCTGTCTCTATTTGAATCTTAATTCTATCATTAAGCCAAACAGCTGAACGTGGCCTATCAGTCTTTTTGAGACTGTTGGCTCTGTCTACCCTGCAACGGATATAGACGTGATAATATGTATCATAGCTCTGTCTACCTCGCAAGAGATACAGACGTGATTATATGTTTGTATGTTATCATAACTTAATTTTTTATTTGTAGAAGCTTTGTCTTCTTGACCAACAGTGTTTTGCGAATACGTGGAGAGGCGTGAGATTTGTAAATAACGGATCCCGTTCACAAAGCGAGTGCCTTGGCTCAGATGTCTGGATTTATATCGATTCCATTCAGGTAAAAAGGTTCGGATAGATTTTTGATCGGGACTCTTATACTATCTAGTAGTGTTTGCTTATCTCTTATCTAGAAACATAGAATTGATATCGACATATATGTACTTATATGTTATAATACATACATACGTATCTACATATAAAAAATCACTCCTTGCGGGGTAGACAGAGCCAATATTCTTAAAAAGACTGATAGGCCACTCTAAGTTGTTTGGCTGAATGATAGAATTTAGATTCAAATAGTAACAGATTGCTATCCCGTCGCCTAAAAGAAGAATCCATAATTTATAAGTATATCCCTTAGTCGCCTTATACGATCCGTTTCCGTTCTTGTCCGATTCATTTTTCTCATGGTGCCGGGAACCACACGGCCTTATGTAATTATAACTCATCTTTTCACCTGCCATATAATTTACGTCATATTTTGTAAAGATCACTTGTTTATTGATGGAGTTGAGATTCAGTGACAGGCTGCTAGCTTATCGCCTTAAAGAAGAATCCCAAGTTTATGAGCCTTTACCTTATCTATATTCTAAAGTGCGGAACCACGCGGTGCATATAATTTTCATCTGGTACATATAATTTTTTATTATATTATTAGAGCGTCCGCGTTGGTGGCCGAATCGTTAAGGTGTCTGGTTTAAATGCGAGATGCGCAGAAAGGCACAGTTTCAAATCCCACCTCGGCTATGTACCTCCCATGATCTCTCATCACATTTATGATTCTTGTCAAAGTTATGTACATTAGTTTCAATACTAACCGATACTCTTACGGTGAGGGAAAACATCGTGAGGAAACCTGCACATTCAGGCAATTGGATGTGTAACCACAGGTCCAATACGGGTTAGATTTACCTGGCAAGGTTTTGGAGGTCAGATGAATCTAGGATCCATGGTCAAAGGCATACCCCGGGCTCCTCTCCAGAGAGGATGCGAACCGGGACTAAAACAAGGTAGAATAAGATATAATTTTTACTTTACTTTTTTTTGTTTTAACCTCCCTGCCTATATTGAGATGAGCTAGGCGATATCTCAAATTGCGTAAACAAGGCGCATGCTTCGTAAACAAACAAATTGGATCCAACAATCGCGAAGTTGGGGGAATGACCTCAGCATATGTGTAGTGATGCGTCAGCAGTTTACTTGGTGAGGATATTATTGGATTGTAGTATGTAATTTATTACGGAAATAAGTTTGGATATTTTGCGCATGTAGGTATTTCAGTTCAGGGAAAAATATTTTTTAGTTTTTTTTTTTTGTATAAAATACAGCGTTTATTTTTTTTTCTTATATTTATTTAAGTATGTATATTTATAATATTCGTAATATAGATGTGTTTTCTTGTTAATATAGATATGTATGATTTGTAAATTATGTTTCTAATACAAATGTAATTTCTTATGGGCAATAAAGAAAATTTGTTTTGTATATAGTATGTAGAACAAGTATAAATGGTAATGATTTTTTAAGTTTATTTTTCATAAACTTAAAAAATCATTTTTTTTTTCATTACCTTTTCGTTTCTTGCTACTAATTAAAAACTTTGGAGGGTAATACCGAAATTAATGGTAATTTTAAGTCGTCTTTTACAACATCCATGGGAAAGAAATGGATTGGATCAATTTATAAAATGCCAGACACCACACGATATGGACGCGTACAGTCAATTTAAGTTCATTTTCTCCAAGACTGATCGGCCACGTTCAGCTATTTGGCTTAATGATAGAATTGAGATTCAAATAGTGACAGGTTGCTAGCCCATCGCCTAAAAAAGAAGCCCAAGTTTGTAAGCGTATCCCTTAGTCGCCTTTTACGACATCCATGGGAAAGAGATGGAGTGGTCCTATTCTTTTTTGTATTGGTGCCGGGAACCACACGGCTTGTTTCAACGTGTTATTTCCAATGATAGTTAAACCGCCCGTAATGTCCGCCATCGCCTTTTAATAATGAAGATGGACCTTTAATCTCCGGGTTTGACAGAACACTTTTTTTTTTCATTTTCTTTTTTAATTACTGGCCGTCGGGAAGCCACCGTTTTGCTCGGCGAATTAAAAATTAAAGAGGTTTCAACATAAATGAGGAAAAGATTGAGGCCCTCGTACACTTTATTTGGCCATCTTTTTATTTTCAAGACAAAAATGAATATTTATAGCGCTTCCCTTGAGCGTCTTTAGTAAATTGTTTTTGGTGAGAAATGGTCGGACGTGGAGTTTTTTTTTTTAAAGTGATGTATCTACGTTCTTCTTTTTATTATTCTAAACCAATTGTGAAGGCGTATATTTTGTTACGCTGTTAAAATATATATAAGAATATGTGACAAATTACTGAATGAGTTTAAGGAAGAAATTGTTTATAATTAACAGATTTCTTAAAACTCAGCTCAAGTGTTCTCAGAGTGAGAGCCCCAATCAGCTATGATTCAAATAGTGGCAGGTTCCATCGTTTACAAGAAGAATCCCAAGTTTATTAGCCCTTAGTTGCCTATTACGGCATCCATGGGAAAGAGATGAAAACGTTATATTCTAGTGTCGGAAACCTCACGACGTTCACAATTTGAACTATTTGAATGATAAAAGTGAATACTTATAGGGTAAACCGTATAGCTATTGCCCACTTAAGGACTTCAAACACTTTGGCTTCGAACAATAAAAAAGGTATTACGAGTTTTAACCATTTATAATTTTTTTCTTATGTCTAAATAAGATCTCCATCAAAGTGTTAACGGTTTTTAGTCAAAACTTACATGGCTTAGAAAATAAATAAACAAATTTAAAATTATCCAAAAATGTACAGTTATTGCCCATTGCTTACACCAATTGCCCACATCACAGCACAGTAATTGCCCAGTACCTTAAAATGATAAATTAGACTTTAAACTTTTGTCACTCCTTCTGATGTTCTTCAAAAATGCCTTCCACCAACCATCACCTGGCCTTTTTATAAAAAAAGAATTAGGGCGCGGGTTTCCTTGCTAAAACTTATGCACGGAGTCTAAAACGTCTTCTTTATTTCGAAGAAATCCTTTTCTAGCCGATATTTTTATCCAATCCTCCAAACGACTTTCTTCAGACAGTTAATATAGGTGACTAGCTGTGCCCGCAACTTCGTCCACGTGGAATAATTATTTTGGGCATTATTGAAGCCCTCAACGATGAATAATTTTTCCCGTTTTTTTACACATTTTCTATTATTTCTTTGCTCCTTATAGTTACAGTGTGATATTATATAGCCTTAAGCCTTCCTCGATTAATGGTCTATTCAACGCAAAAATAATTGTTCAATTCGAACCCGTAGTTCTTGAGATAAGCGCGTTCAAACAAACAAACAAACTCTTCAGCTTTATAATATTAGTAAAGATGGTTAATTGAAGTTGAAGCGCAGTCAGAGTAAGAGAAGAGGGGAAGGGATAAAAGATAAAATGAAAGATTTTATTACTTTTTAAGTGTATAGGAACAAACGGGCCAAAAAATACAATAAACTTGACTCTTGTCAAACAGACATTTTTAAATTTACTTGTCCACCGAATTTATGGCGGGACGAAGGAGTTGCGCGTATGAGTTTTTATACATACGGTTGTCCGTTTGTTACTAACATATAATTTTATTTATTTATAGTATTTACAACTATTTAAATGTGATCCCTACAGTCCTAAACTGGTTTTATGTTCCAAATTTTTAATATAGTAGCGGAGACTGGACCTCGGAACACAGTATTTTTCAGCAATTTGCCTTGTAGACAAATTGTCAGAAGTATCTTGAAGAGCCTCGATAGCTTTCTGTAAATTTTCTTTGCTATATTGCACTTTTGGTGTCTTTGGCATAATGTGAATAAAACAATAACAGCCAATAAGATGTTGTGCATAGCGATTGGCTACCCGCACCCACGAAATAATGTTAACAATATTTGCTACATTGTCAATATTATTGCGTGTGTTTGGCAAAAATATTGACACAATATTATTGCGCGTATGCAAGCCATTAAGCTAATAAATGTGACGGCAACATTACTGACTTAATCAAAAAATTGCCGATAATGATTGCCCTGGACAATAACTATACATATTAACCATGGCAATCACTAAAATTATGGTGGGCAATAACTAAAAATATGCCGAAATACGTACAGCGATTGCCCACCATTAAAAAACCGTTGAATCTAATCTTATTGCAAATATTTTCATGAAAAACATAACATAACACTTATGATTTTGTCATAACCATACACCAATAATGAAATATCAAATAAAATGCAAAAAAACTTAACCTCTAGGCAAGTAATTCCTTAAGAAAATTGCTAAAATGCTTACCTGTTTGAGTAACACGTTAACCCGTCTTGACAAAATCTACCATTTATGGTTTTTTTCTTCAGTGTTAACACTTATCAATTTTAAAATCTACTATTAATCGACCTTAGAGTAACCTAGTTAATTATATTCGAAACAAGTGAGAACACAACCTTTGACTCAGATTATTTTTCTAAAAACGGGCAATCACTGCCTGTGGGCAATCACTCTCTGGTTTACCCTATATTGATATTTTTATGATTCAAATAGTGCCAGGTTGCTAGCCCATCGACTAAAAGAACATTGACAAAGCATATTACTATATGTCTTACCTTCTCTCTTTTAATTGAATAACCTAAGAGTTAGACAGAGAAAGAAGAATTTTCGGTGTTTAGGTACCTACTACTCGTACTTCGTATGACGCGTCGACATTAATTATCTAAGATTTCTGTCATCGAACTATATCGAGTTAGTTATCTCAAAGTCTAGCTAATGCTGAGAAATACTGAGCTAATTGTTTGTGCTAACTCACGCTTTTGACATTAAATACGAAATTATTATCAAGACTCGCAACCGTAGACATAGATCTAGCTAGACTGCGCGAGTGTATGTACGAGTATGTACTACACCTTCTTTTTGAGACTTCGCAAGTAGACCATTTTTTTGTATAATGATACTGTTTTTTTATAGCTTAGCTTTAATATATATTTTATGTGACAATTTTCAATTATAACCAACTATTAAAATATAGGTATTGTAGTGCTGTAATTAGTTGCTTCAGTTAAAAAAAAATATCAACCATCCCGAAATGTTGGTCAATATAAGGTACTTTATCCCTTTCTTACACACATACATACAAATAATCACGTCAATATCCCTTGCGTGGTAGACAATGCTACCTAAATTACATTAAGAATCTAAATACATTCAGTACCTTCTCCTATATAATATTTGAATACGTTTGACAATAATTTGCATGATGTAACCAAGAAGCGGTCTAATGTGTGCATGTCTATGATCTATGTCTGTCTTGCAACAGTTCTGTAATAAAATTAACTGAGCACGATTCCCTAGTTAACACTTTAGATCTTCAATTTATTTGCCGTGGTCTAAATAATTATGTTAGGTGTAACTTTAATTAACGTTATTCGAAACGTTAGAAAAGGAAAATCAAGAAGACATCTTAATTCTAAGCTGACTAACTTGCCGTAACGAAAAAGATTGATATGTATATAAACATACACGTCTTTATCCATTACGGTGTAGACATAGCCGACAGTCCCGAAAAGACCAATAGGCCACGCTCAGCTGCTTGGCTTATTGATGGAATTGAGATTAATACATACATATTTATATCGAGTTTCCATCCCTCACAAGGTAGACAGAGCCCGTATTTGTATATTCGAATAGAATAATGTGAAAAAAACTCACGTTCGCTTCAAATTTGTAAAGGTATGGATATATTGATGGTTATTTTGTATTTTCGACTACTTCTTCGTCGTTACCTTTTCCCACTTTCTACGCGGGGTCGGCACAGTATTTTAGTCTTTTCCAATTACTTCTGTCAATTGCCATCTCACTGGTCACTCCCTTTCTCCTCATACTATCGTTTACGCCGTCAATCCATCCTTTTTTCGGTCTTCCCCTATTTCTTAAACCTTTCACTTCCTTATTTAAGGCTCTTTTAGTAACATGAACTTCCTCACTTCTCATGATGTGTCCGTACCAACCAAGCTTATTACTATTCATCTTTTTATTTATTTTGTATTTTCGACTAAGATACATATATATATATATATATATATGTTCTCCGAAGTATACATACATATGGTCACGTCTATATCCCTTGTGGGGTATACAGAGCCTACAGTCTTGAAAAGACTGATAGGCCACGCCCAGCTATTTGGCTTAATGATAGAATTGAGATTCAAATAGTGACAGGTTGTTGCAAGCCCATCGCCTAAAAGAAGAATCCCAAGTTTATAAGCCTATCCCTTAGTCGCCTTTTACTACATCCAAGGGAAAGAGATGGAGTGATTATATTCTTTTTTGTACTGGTGCCGAGAACCACACGGCACTCTCCGAAGTATACTCATAAAATTTGTATTAAAGTAAGCCAATTCGGTACATAACGCTATTTTTCGTCACATCCAAAAGGAGCCATAAAAGCTGTAACGAAGCGGATTTAATTAACCCACGTTTTATTGTAAATTGAATTTTTTTTTATAACGAAATGGGAATGTAAAATTGGAGTAACATTATTAATCATGAATCCAGTTGCGGAGGCGTTCGCCTAATGAATAAAAGGACACAGGTTCAATCACGCCGACATAATATGTTTATTTATATACTGTATTCCTGATATTGAAATAACTATCAATCTTTTCAAGACTGGTGGCTCTGTCTACCCCGCTAGGGATATAGACGTGATCATATGTATGTATGAATTTAAATTGTACTTACGCGAGGTATCATCACTCAGTTTGTTCAGAGAGACTGCAATGCCCGTATGAAGTCAGTTTAAGAACGAAATGCATACAGTGGAGTTATCTTTTATTAAAATCTTGTAAAGTCACCCCCAGCTGGCCAGAGTAAGCTATCTGTGAAATAAAGTTAGCTATTCGAGTTCATAATAATAATAAATGTGACAAATTCAGTGCCGTGTGGTTCCCGGCACCAATGGAAAAAAGAATAGGACCACTCCAACTCTTTCCATTTTAAATAGTGACAGGTTGCTAGCCCATCGCCTAAAAAAGAATCCCATGTTTGTAAGCCTATTCCTGAGTCGCCTTTTACGACATCCGTGGGAAAGAGATGGAGTGGTCCTATTCTTTTTTGTATTGGTACCAGGAACCACACGGCACGTCAAAACATACACTAATGATATATACCTTCACTTGACTTCTTGAGTGAAAAGATGTTGAAATCACTTTTGTATTGTACGCGAGATCTAACTTCGTGGCAAACAATTAATTTATAAGTTAAAAAATTATAAATTTAAATTTGATACCTTTGAACAGCCGGCTTTAAAGTTGCAGCGTGCACTTGACAATGCTGATAATTTTAGATTCGGTAAAATATTTTGGACCGTATCCAGCGCGACTGCTTTTTTAATTTTTCTCACGTTCTAGTTGTTTTGTGTTTTGCATTTTTGTCATTTTAAAATTCTGTTTTGTGTGTGCATAATTTTTGTTTGAAATTATAGGAATTTATACTATACATATATAACGGTTATAGATATACATACATACATAAAATCACGCCTTTTTCTCGGTAGGCAGAGACTACATGTTTCCATTTGCCACGATCTCTGTATACTTCTTTCGCTTCATCGACATTCATAACTCTCTTCATGCAAGCTCGGCGGTTTCGGGTACTCTTGACCTGACCCTTTGCCAGGTCGTCTTTCATTTGATCAGGATAGTAGATACTATAATTAGACTTTAGTTATGTTGACATTTATAAGTGATACCTTGTATCCGATTTTGGGAATACATCTAGTCTATTATATCCTTTCAAATCAGGCCTTTTTTCCGGAGGGATAAACAGAGTTTATTTTTCCACTTGCCACGACTCCTGCACACTTTTTTCACCTTATCATCATTCATAACTTTCTTCATTTACGCTCGTCGGTTTCGGAAAATCAAAATAAATTAATTTAAGAGAAAAATCTGAAACAAATAAGTTAAATTACTTAATTGAAAACGAAGCAAGTCGTTAGATGTACCTATGCTTAGTTAACAAGGTTAAATAACTGAAACACATCAAATTATAAACTTTGAGCGATTTTAGAATGAAATATTTTTTTAAATAAAATACTATCAGAAACAGCGCAGTTTGAAAGTCTATTTATTTAATTACAGACGAAAAGATATATATTTTTGTTTGTATGTATGTTTGTAACGCAATAACTTTCGAACCGTTTTGGTCTGTTTTTGATGAAATTTTAAACATGTATGTAGAATCTGGCCATATACTTTTAAAGTTCGTGGGGCATCCAAATCAGTGAAGTAGTTTTTTAAGATATTCACGATTTAAAAAAAAAATAATGTCGCGATGTCAAAGTTCGCGGCGTAATATTTGTAATAAAATAAACTTTAGTTTTTATACTGTAGTGCGACGGCAGGATAGTGTGTTTGCTGGCCAGCGTTCCTATTTAATGTGACGAGTTCGAAGAGTTTCTCATTATTACAACTTGATGCGGGCCCTTTTTGCAAACTGTACACTTTCACAATGCTCCTGACATGCATAGTTGTGCTCGGGACTTTAGGGATATTACTTACACTTTAATATCTAAAAAAATACTGGAATTTCGTATTATTTGAAGCTTTTTTTTTCACATTTTCCATTATTTCTTTGCTCCATATAGTTGCAGCGTGATTTTATATAGCCTAAAGCCTCGATAAATGGTCTATTTAACACAAAAATAATTTTTTAATTCAGACCAGTAGTTCCTGAAATTAGCGCGTTCAAACAAACAAACAAACTCTTCAGCTTTATAATATTAGTAAAGATAATATTATTATAGATTATCTATGATTTATGAGATACCTATTATTTATTTATTTATTACACAATATTAATTATGAACTTAAAACAATTCGCAAAACTGTTTTCACAGTTCGACTGTCAGTCTCATTTAAAGTTACTAATTTAACACAATAAATAAAACTATATATCTATAACGTGTAGGTAACAATTTAGTTTTAAGCTTACTATATATGCTATAGAGTTTGAGAAGCAATTTTTTTTGAGTTTTTTTAATTAATGCGTTTATACACAATATTATGTATGTGTTTATCACTTAGGCCATACGTCAAGAGTAAGCTCCGACCAGGGTGGATCAGATTATCCCAGATCGATTCAATTTAAATTGGCCGCGTAACTATAATTAAATTCACCGCGCCCTCTGCCGGCTTACAGCGATACCGGATTGAAATCTCATTGAAAAATTAATAACGATTTATGTAGGTATATTTGCCGTGTGGTACTGGCGTTTTAGAATTAGATTACTCCATCCTTCTCAAACGTACATATAGTCGCGTCTATATCCCTTGCGGAGTAGGCAGAGCGGAGGTACGGTAAGTACGAATTGGCGCCATCTATTGATGAAAAGTAAGTAACTGTAGCAGTTATTATAGCGCCCTCTATTCTGGGAAACAAAACTTTCTTAAGAACATTGCATACCTTTCAGTTTCACAAGTTTATAATAATAATAATATAATAATAGTTAGTTTAAGCTTTACAGAGTATAATTATTGAAATATTCTAGTAAAAACCATAGTAAAAGCCAACAGTCTTAAAAAGACTGATAGGCCACGTTCAGCTATTTGGCTTTAAGATAGAATTGATATTCAAATAGTGACAGGTTGCTAGCCCATCGCCTAAAAGAAGAATCACAAGTTTATAAGCCTATCCCTTAGTCGCTTTTTACGACATCCATTGGAAAGAGATGGAGTGGTCCTATTTTTTTTCTATCGATGCCGGGAACCTCACGGCATCGAATATATTTCCCTATATAAAATATTTAGCTAGCAACCTGTCACTATTTGAAGCTCAATTCTATCATAAAGCCAAGTAGCTGAACGTGGCCATTCAGTCTTTTCAAGACTGTTGGCTCTGTCTACCCCGCAAGGGATATAGACGTGACAATATGTATGTATAAAATATTTAAATGCTTTAAAATTCTCGTCATCTGATACAACAATATAGGTTTGAGGAGATCGCTAAAAGCTCCAGCTTAAAAGCCTGTCTGTCTGCATTAAGCTCCGTTCTAAGGCTTTGAGCTTTCGCGAGTTTCATTTACATACTGTAAGGCACTGATGTGGGAATAGATTGAACTATGTGATAGTTTTTAACATACATACATACATAAAATCACGCCTCTTTCCCGTGGGGTAGGCAGAGACTACCTTTTTCCACTTGCCACGATCTCTGCATACTTCCTTCGCTTCATCCACATTCAATAGTTTTAACATACATACATATAATCCCGTTTTTATCCCTTACGGGGTAGACAGAGCCGGCAATCTCGAAAGACTGAAAGGTTTACGTTCAGGTATATGGGAGGGTGCTAGCCAATCGCCTTAAATAAAAATCCCAAATTTAATATATATGTATATGTGCCGTGTGGTCCCCGGCACCAATAAAAAAAAAAGAATAGGCTGTGCCCGCGACTTCGTCCGCGTGGAATATTTATTTTGGGCGTCATTGAAGCCCTCAAGGATGAATAATTTTCCCCGATTTTTTACACATTCTCCATTATTTCTTATATTTTATCTTAATAATTTCTTATAATAGGTGCAATGTGATGTTATTTAGCCTAAAGCCTTTCTCGATAAATGGTCTAATCAACGCAAAAATATTTTTTCAATTCGAACCAGTAGTTCCTGAGATTAGCGCGTTCAAACAAACAAACAAAGTCTTCAACTTTATAATATTAGTATAGATATTCGTCTAATGATTGCAATTAACATATTAAATTATCAAAAGTGCATTTCAAAACGTGGATGAGATTTTTTTTCAAACAAAATTTCATTACTCTGATGAAAACGAGATTGGATCTCGCCGGCGTGGTGTCGATAAAAGGAGTTCTTGATTTTTACAGTTCATGTTGAATAACATACATACATTCCATAGTCTCTGCCTACCCCAATGGGAAACGGGCGTGATGGTATGTATGTATGTATGATGTTGAATAACAGTTCAGATATTTCATAAAGATAGATAAAAATATATTTATTATACTTAGTCTTTTCAAGACTGCGGACTCTGTCTACCCCCAAGGTATAAAAACGTGAGTATATGTATGTATTTATTATACATACATACATACATATGGTCACGTCTATATCCCTTGCGGGGTAGACAAAGCCAACAGTCTTGAAAAGACTGAATTGCCACGTTCAGCTATTTGTCCTATTCCTTTTTGTATTGGTGCCGGGAACCACACGGCAAACTAGCTACTAGTCCGTAAAGTTGGATTATTAAACTTATTTATAGGTATCTTCTTCCTACCAAGACTTTTGGCTCTGTCTACCCCGCAATGGATATAGACGTGACCATATGTATGTATGATGTTACGGGCTAGTATTTAAAGTTTAGATTTATTCAATAACCATATCAATGAGGTGAGTAATAGTTGAGCAGTTATCGTGAAGCTTCGTTACATCAATTTCTGTGGCGTAATATTTCTGTGGGTATTACGTGGGATTAGTTCCGAGTTCAGAACAGTGGTATAATTGCCACAGTATATGATAAAACAGAAGTGAAACTGATTAACTTACATATATAAATATAATCACGTCTATTTCACTTGCGGAGTAGAAAGAGCCAACAGTCTTGAAAAGACTGAATGGCCTTTTTCAGCCGTTTATCTTATTGATAGAGTTGAGATTCATACAGTGACAGGTTGCTCGCTCGTCGCTTTAAAGTATAATCCGAAGTTTTTAAACCAATCACACACACACCTTTTAATTTTTTTAAATTTTAATATAAAATTTATTTTTCGTCTTTAATTAAAAAAAAAAAAAAACAAAATTCTCTCAAAACATTTGAAATTGATATTTTCTGCTTGAATACATACTTATTATAAAATATAGTTTCGAATTTCGAACATACATCGAGGTGCACGCATATGAGCCCTGTTTAAAACCAGCGCATAGTTCCTTTAAAAACAGTTCACATAAGATTTAACAAAAATAAACATGCAATAATTATTTCTATGATAACATACTGTTAATTTTATACTATGACAAAAGTTATCTTTGTTCAACCAAGTTATTAATTTCCCTGCCGATTTGCTAACTATGGATATGGCCATTCTCAAAGTGCTAATTGTTAGTTACCTTGAAACGGATTTTGAATGAATGAATGAATGAATGGATTTAGTTAAGACAGTGGTTCCAAAAGTCTTATTATTGTGCCGTGTGATTCCCGGCACTTCAGAATAGGATCCTCTCTTTGATATGGATGTCGTAAAAGTCGACTAAGGGATAGGCTGAAACTTTAACTTGGGATTCTTCATTTAACCGATTGCCTAGCAACCTGTCACTATTTGAAGCTCAATTCCATCATGAAGCCATACAGCTGAACGTGGTCTATCAGTCTTTTAAGACTGTTGGCTTTGTCTACCTCGCAAGGGATATTGACGTGACTATATACATATGTATGTATGTCTAATAGGGGTAGGCCAATACCAGCTACGGTATTGTATCTACATCTGTTGTTATTTCTACGATCAAAGTTTAAAGACCGTTGGCTCTGTCTACCCCACAAGAGACATAGACATGATTATATGTATGTAAGCTTTAAATAACATGGCATACTATACATATATGTATATTCATTAATAAAAATTTTAACCATCATAACTAGCTCAACCAATTTCTTTCAAACATTAAACATACTAAAGAATGATCTAAAATCCCAGATTTATTTCAAAATCACGCCCTTATTCCGGACGGGGTAGGCAGAGACTACATCTTTCCACTTGCCGCGATCTTGCACACTTCACTCGCTCCATTTTACGATTTGAATTTAATCCAGAAATACATTGTAACAAATATAAGCTTCAAACACAATTCTATACAAAAGTTGTCAAGCTCTCAATGAGCTTGAAAGCGAACGTCTTCGTGAGGAAATGAAATCGACCCGAGTCGTCAGCGGAGAATACAGAATGCCTAATACATGACGTCAAACGTCGTCGTATACGTTAAGGCGAAGCCATACATTAAAGTTTATGACGTATAATTTTATAAAAATCATTTATCACTATACGATACACATTTTATAAAGAACCCATACATACATTTAATCATACATACATACATATTATTACGTCTATATCCCTTGCAGGGTAGACAGAGCGAATAGTATTGAAAAGACTGGATATGCCACGTTCAGCTGTTTGGCTTAACAATGGAATTGAGATTCAAATAGTGTCAGGTTGTCAGCCCATTGCCTAAGAGAAGAAACCCAAATTTATAAGTCTATCCCTTAGTCGCCTTTTACGATATCCATGGGAACGAGATGGAGTGGTCCTATTCTTATTTATACAGGTGCCGGGAGCCACACGGCACATACACCACAGAGCTGTGCATCTACCATCCATATTTTTCTTTTGGATATATATATATATATATGGGTCGCTAGTTAATGTAATAATGAATTATTAGGTGGACATTTTAGATTCTGATTCTTTCCTCAGTGTCGATAAAATTGGAATCCCACCTCTGCCTCCCCCAATCTAGAATCCATGATCAAAGGCTCCTCCAGAAAGGTGAGGATTCAACCTATGTTTCAATATAGGAACAGGTAAAATTGGAATCCCAAATTTAATGCGGTATTTTTGATAAATTGTTTTGTTTGAAAATCTTGGTAGAACGTGTAATGGACTATGGATACCATAAAATCAAAGACACGATGAATCCTCACAAGAATTTAATTTTGCTCGCTTTTGTAAACGTTGAGAGAAATAAATATTGTAACTAGAATCCTCAATGCGTCATCTTAAGGCCTTTTAAAGTTACTTTCTGACCTTAACTGAAAACATACCCTATTCCTGCTTCATAAAGTCGAGATTCTTCTACAAGGTTTTCCATAGATTGTGTGTAAAAGCTATTGGAAATTAGACGTTGTTGACTTTGTAATAGAATTTGTTTTGCATTGTGGATTTTTGCTAATACTCGTCAATTGGTATTAGCAAAGTATAGAGATTACAAGTCTTATGTCCAAAGGTTCCCAAAGGCGGATCTAATATTGATTAAGCATGGTAATTTGGTTTCATATTGACAGTTTAGCATAATGATTAATGACATAATTAGGATGTATGATGTCATTATGCAAGAAAGTAGATTGTCACTGTGATAATTTTGACGGGCTCTTTGGCACAGTTGTCGGATTTACGGCACTGAATCAAAAGGTACCGGGTTCGATTGAAAAAGTTTTTTATCTACTACTACTAAACAACTATGACACTCAAAGTGAATTCACTTTGGAATAGAATATGTTTATTTGTGAAACTCTTCTGTGGAGAGTGCAACTTGGACCACGCGGAGATAAGAGAGATGAGAGAGAGAATATGTTTCCTTGCTTATGTAGAATGATCACATATATTGAGTGAGCCCCAAAGTAAGTTTAAGACTTGTGTTATGGGATACTATCTCAGCGTTACTATGTTTTATACTAGCTTTTGCGGGTTGCACAATCCGACCACTGTACCAAATAGGCCAACACAAAAGTACAGCAAATCCCATTGGGGTTCAATTCTTTGACGTATAAAATTAATCTAACTAAAAAAAGTAGAATCACTCCATCTCTTTCCCATGGTAGCCGTAAAAAGCGACTGAGGGATAGGCTTATGAACTTGGGATTCTTTAAGGCGATAGGCTAATCTGTCACTATTTGAATCTCAATTCTATCATTAAGCCTGACAGCTAAACGTGACCTATCACTTTTTCCAGACTGCTGACTCTGTCTACCCTAAAAGGGATATAGACGTGATTTTATGAATGAATGAATGATTGAAAATACAAAATACACGCCTGTGTACACGTCTCTAGCAAAACACTTAAGATACAGAGCGGATCTCAATCTAATGGTAGTTGGAGTGTTTGTTTATACGAATTACATAGGAAGGGAGCTACGAATTGCTCCCAAGACAGACGTAATACGGATTGAAAATCTCGACTTTGTTACGTCAAAATGAGAGGGCTGGCTCACCGCAAAACCTGGAAAATAACATTTGTTCCGACAAAAGAGTATTTTTAACTCTTTTGTCGAACAAGTGTTATTTCCCAAAATATTAAAAGAAAACTTTACTAACGTGTAAATAGTAATTTCAACTTACTCCCATAAAGACCTGGTAAATAACATTTTTTTTAAGAGAAAGTAATATAATTTTTTTTTAAATAAATTTAGAAATGTCTTTTAAAATTTTGACGTAATTTTTATAACAATTTTAATTGGTATGTATATAAAACATTATGATCGCAGATTTTGCACAGCTATTTATAACTAATAGAATTATAATATTTTTCATGTAATGCAACTAACTAGCTTAACAAGTCAAATAAAGTTCGGAATCCCAACAAGCCGAGCAAAAATAGGGCACGGCCACATAAACCCTTTTCCGAAATGTTCGCCTTCAGGCCATTTTGACCTTTTCTTAAATTTGTTGTGGAAACACTAGTGATCTGAATTTTTATTTGGACATAATTAAGGTTAGGTTAATTACAAATTAAACTCCGCCTGGACTAATGTGAGTAATACATAACTCATACTTTTATAAGGTCAAAAATTCTGTTAGATGGTTACCTACGTAGTATTATGGGTTCGTAGTTATTTTTTTCTATGTTATTATCGGGGCCATGTGGTTGCACAAATGGTAAAAACAATAGGACCACTCCATCTCTTTTCCAAAAGGCGACTTAGGGATAGGCTTACTTATATGGGATTTTTCTTTAAAGGCGATGGGCTAGCAACCTGTCACTATTTGAATCTCAGTTCTATCATTTAGCCAAATAGCTGAACGTAGGACACGTTCAGTCTTTTGAAGACTGGTGGCGCTGTCTACCCCGCAAGGAATAAAGACGAGATTATATTATCAATAATGTATTATCAAGAAGAAACGAAACCTTTTTTTAGGTCTTCCGGAGGTAAACATTGAATGTATTTACTAAGTTTTAATTTACGCCAGCCGTGATTTCATTCTATTTATGTCTCTGTTAGAATCGGGATCAAATAATCAAGAAATCTAACTAAGTTTTCAAAATAGTCCTTTAGACCTTTTTTTTGTTTCCAATTTCTTCTTATTTCTGTCTGAAAATGAAAAAAAAATTATGTATTAAAAAAATTATGTATTATATAAGTTAATATCGTTAAATTAAAATAGACTGACCGTTAGGGATAAGTAATTTCGTCATTACACAACATGCAGCAAGAAATCTTATACATAAAATTCTCGTGTCACAATGTTTTTGCCCGTACTCTTCCGAAACGACTTGACCGATTCTCATCAAATTTTGTGAGCATATTGAGTAGGTCTGAGAATCGGCCAACATCTATTTTTCATACCCCTTAGCGATAAGGACTGTCCACCCTTAACATTTTTTTAACTAAAAATTATTTATATGGCAAAACAACGTTTGCCGGGACAGCTAGTAATATATACATATTTGTTATCTTCAATTCCTGAGGGTAATACAACAGTGGATTATTCACGTTTAGTTGGAAAGACTATCCAGCTTTAGTTCCCTCGAGAGGCTAAGTCCGGACGTGGTCCGGTCAGTCTTTTGTAGAATTTGGTACCCAGTGGTATTGTCTCGAGAAATATAGTGTAGTTCGAATTATGTTTACAGGGTACCTCCCTTCTTCCTCCTGGATACATCCTCACCACTCTGGAGAGGAGCCCGGGGTATGCCTTTGACCATGGATCCTTTGGTGAGTCAGGTTTTTACACGAAGCGACTACCAGCTGTATAGTTTAGTTCGAATTATGTTCACAAGGTTCCTCTCACATTTTCTTCTTCCTCCTGGCTTTACTCCCGGTAGCATCTTCACCACTCTGGAGAGGAGCCCGGGGTATGCCTTTGACCATGGAGCCTTCGGCGAGTCAGGTTTAAACACGAAGCGATCTGACTTCCGAAACCTTTGCAGGTAAACCTAAGCCGTATTGGATCGATCATGGTTACACTACACATCCAGTTTTGGTGCCTCATACATCTTTACTTATGTGCCTGTGAAAGTGTGTTTGACTCCACGATTTATTTACTATATGCGCCTGCTACTGCTGTTATGCTATGTATATGTATGCTGTTATATACGACAATCTTGCATGAACAGACTTATGATTATGTATGAAGCGTAAGAAGTAAGAAGTATGATCATGGAAAATGTTATCTCTGCTTATCTCTCTAGGAAAGAGATGCGATTTTATTTATTTAAGTACATTTTTATGAGCTACATACCTATGTATCTGAATCTGTTATATCGAAAAAGCCTGTACGTGTATTATTTAATATAAACATATGCAAAATGGCGCGTAAAAGCTGGTATTTCTATGAGGAACGCCTCCCTAGAGAAAGGCCTCCCTAGAGATACAAATGATCAAATAGCCTCACAAATAACAGCTGGCAGTTGTAAAAAAAAATTTCGTCAGCGCACAATACGCCACTTTATCATCGTTAAATAAAAAAGATCCTAAATCCTTCTCGTCTCAAACCCATATTTTTTCTTCGAAACAACTGAACCACTACTATGTGTGCGTGCGTACCTTTGTCGTACCATAACATAATCACGTCTATATCCCTTGCGGGGTACACAGAGTTAACAGTCGTCAATAGACTAAAAGGCCACGTTCAGCCGTTTAGCTTGATTTCGCTAACGGGTGTAGGTGTGGTATTTTTTTTATTTATCCGATCATTTTTTAAAGGCGATGGGCTGAAAACCTGTCACTATTTGAATCTTAATTCCATCATTAAGCCAGCAGCTGAACGTGGCCTATCAATCTTTTCAAGACTGTTGGCTCTGTCTACGCCGCAAGGGATATAGACGTGATTATATGTATGTACTGTATCAGCATTGATTGACACAGGAGGCTCCGTGAACTCGTTAGCGACAGTATACATTTCTATTCTAAATTTGAACTGAAGAGGAAAATGCTGCAGTGCAGTTCGTTACCACTTCTTCTGCACTGACGCTTTGGAAGCGGCAGCAAATTTAATAAGTAATTTATTTGACATCAACCAATGTTGTGAAACCAAAAGATACGACAATTATTCAATGATATTGAGGTGTCTCATAAGAACGAATGAAAATTTTAAATTTGAATTTGAAGTAGTATTTTTTGTCTCATGGTAGTGGTACCCAAAATCTAAATAGCACACGTACCGTCTCGCTCGCTCAAACTGCCACTCGACAGTTACTACGTGGTGCTTGTTTTTGAGAAATGGTAATACATATCTTGTTTCATCGACTTCGACACTGTCTTTTTCACTCTTTTATATATGATGCGGAAGTGTTTGGGTGTTAAGACTTATGATATTCATTCATATAATCACTTCTATAATCCTAGCGGGTTAGACAGAGCCGGAAGTCTTGAAAGACTGGACTGACTGGCCACGTTCAGCTGTTAGGCTTAATGATAGAATTGAGATTCAAATAGTGACAGATTGCTTTCCCATCGCCTAAAAGAAGGATCCCAAGTATATAAGTCAATCACTTAGTCGCCTCTTACTCCATCCACCGGAAATGAGATTGAGTGGACCTATTTTTTTTATATTGGTGCCGGGAACCACACGGCACATTTATGAAATTTTCTATTCACACATATAGATCAGGTGAAGACTAGCTTATCCGCTACGTCCACGTGGATTTTTTCACAATGAAAGTAACCTATATTCTTCCTCAGGGTCAACTCTATCTTTGTACAAAATTTTATCAAAATCGATTCAGTGGTTTAGGCGTCAAAGCGAAACATACAAACAAAGTTACTTTTGCATATTGGTAGGGAACTTGGGATTTAGAGAGTTGCTTTTAGGTCGCGTTTTTACACAAAATGAATTCCGGCGTGTCTATTTTTTTTCATCATGAACGAATTCAAGTAGGTAGTTCTCGTATTTTTGCAAGTTTTCGTTAAAATATTCACAGACGTGGCCCAGCTTTGGTCAAATACGGATATTAAACGACTCGGCTCGGTGAACACCCGCTATAAGCTGTGTTCTTACAAAGACTAAGAATGTGTGGAGGTGATGTGTGTGGTTCCCGGCACCGATACAAAAAAGAATAGGACCACTCCATCTCTTAACCATGGATGTCCTAAAAGGCTAGTTAGGGATAGGCTTACAAACTTGGGATTCTTCTTTAGGCGATGGATTAGCAACCTGTCACTATTTGAATCTCAATTCTATCATTAAGCCAAATAGCTGAACGTGGCCATTCAGTCTTTTCAAGACTGTGGCTCTGTCTACCCCGCAAGGGATATAGACGTGACCATATGTATGTATAAAATAACTAACAGCTTGACGGTTGTGGTCTAACCGTTAAGGTGCCTGAATGAAAATCGTGATGTGCAGAAGAACACAGGTTGAAACCCTATTGGACATGTGCAAATGAGTTTTGTAGGGCGTTAACTGGTTCTATTACACTAAGGGAAAACATTATGAGGAAACCTCAATACGGGTGAAGCTACGGGCAAAATCTAGTAAATTATTAAGGCAAAAGTCGTTACATTTTCATTTTACAAAATAATTAAAATTTTAGAAAAATTAATTCGATACTTACATGTGCCTTATTTTTTTACGAAAACATTCTTCTCATTTGCCAGTGTCACGGACAGGTAATTAAAATTGGAAGTTGAGCGTATTCTAATTGTTCCAAACTTGAAATTGGTTAAGACGTTCGAAATTCGAAATTGACTCCAGAGTTTATTGGCTCCCCCTAAATTATTTCAGTTCGAAACTTTTTGACTTTGTCATGTTTTCTGTTTAAAACAATATTGTATTAATTATTGCAAGCCTTTCAACATGGGTTCTTCCACGTTAATTTTCTCAGGTATTTTTTGCCGAAGCGAAATCCTAATTCCTCAGTGGCTCAACGACGATAATCTAATGATGACATCCGAGGTTCTCTATCTATTAGCATAAGTAGTAAGTAAGTGGTCCTATTCTTTTTTGTATTGGTGGCGGGAACTACACTGCACTTTTAGTTAGTTATTTAACTTATACTTACTTAATTATTATTTTATTTTATTACGTGCCATATCCAAATAATATTAACGCTTTCTCTATATGATCGTATGACTGCTAAACCATGGTTGAGCGCGCGGCGGATACCTATCAGGAACTTAAAATATTGGTGCAAGTTAAAAGCGAATCCTGCTAATATTATAAATGCGAAAGTTTGTTAATTTTGAAAATTTGTTAAGTTAATATTGTAGATTCTCAGCTAAGTGACTATGTTTGAACTTAAGTTTGTGAGTATGTAAGGATGTCAGTATGGATGTTTGTTACTCTTTCACGCAAAAGCTACTGAACCGATTACAATGAAATTTGGTATGTACGTAGCTGAAGAACCAGAATAATAAATAGGCTACTTTTTATCCCGGAGTTCACGCTGGATTGATTCCACGCGTACGATGTCGCGGGCGGTCTCCAGTGTGTGAATGAAGACCCAGAATATCATATAGACTTTTTATCCCGGAGTTCGCGCGGGATTGATTCCAGACGAAGTCGCGGGCTGCCTCTAGTGTGTGAATATAACATGACTTCATTCATCTTTCTATACATACATATACATATCTAGGCTTATATACTTGGGGTTCCTCTTTTAAGGCGATGGGGCTAGCAACTGCCACTATTTGAATCTCAATTCTATCACTAAGCCAAACAGCTGAACGTGGCCTTTCGGTATTAAATTATAATATTATGCCAGACGCCCATGACTTAAACCGCTGGCTGTAAATTTTTATGCTTACTGAGCTTACCACAGAACAGCTGAATAGCACTAAAAGAATATTGGTTTCTTGCAGTCTTATCATTTTTTTTTTTCAATTTTTTTTTATTTTACATAAATGGATATTATATTGTGCAGCGTGGTTTCCGACACTTCCCATTCCCGTTCCTTTATTTTCTTGAAACATAGACAGTTTCGCTGTATAGCTAAAGGAAGGAATTGACTTGAATTTATCCCTTAGTCGCCTTTTACGACATCCGTGGGAAATATATGGAGTGGTTTTATTCAAAAGTGCCAGGAACCACACGGCTCTTTACAAAAATGTGATTATTACAGTATTTTTAAATTATGAAAATCAATGTTTGATCAAACTTTTCATGACTGAAACTGGCCACTTAGAAAAAAAGAAAAATCAAAATAGAATGTTAATTCAGATGTTGTTTAAAAAATCGTATCATTATGAAATATGAGTCTATTGTCCAGTTCCGAACTTACTTCGAGGCTAATTCAATCTGTGTAATTTGTCCCGTATATATTTATTTACAAGCTGTGCCCGCGAATTCGTCCGCGTGGAATAGTTATTTTGGGCATCACTGAAACCCTCAAGGATGAATAATTTTCCCCGTTTTGTTTTTCCACATTTTCCATTATTTCTTCGCTCCTAATAGTTGCAGCGTGTTGTTTTATAGCCTAAAGCTTTTCTCGATAAATGGTCTATTTAACACAAAAATTTTTCAATTCGGACCAGTAGTTCCTGAGATTAGCGCGTTCAAACAAACAAACTCTTCAGCTTTATAATATTAGCATAGATTTTTTTTTATTTTTGATTTATTTATTTATTGTAGTTCATACCCTTAATATTGATTTTAATTGTATTGTCAAACTACCTTAATCAGTTATTACAGCAGTGTTATATTCAAGCAAGTGCAGTTTTACTTGTATCATCATAAATTCCAACCGTCAAAATCAAACCAAGATCATCTTTAACGATGGTTGACTTTAATGATGAAAAGATACATACATATGGTCACGTCAATATCCCCTGAGGGGTAGACAGAGCCAACAGTCTTGAAAAGACTGATAGGCCACGTTTAGCTGTTTGGCTTAATGATAGAATTGAGATTTAAATAGTAACAGGTTGCTAGCCCATCGCCAAAAAAAGAAACCCTAGTTTATAAGCCCATCCCTTAGTCGCCTTTTACGACATCCATGGGAAATGAGATGGAGTGGTCCTATTATTTTTTGGATTGGTGCCGGGAACCACACGGCACAAAAATGATAAAAAGATATACATTACAATATCTTTATTTGTGTGTTCATAGAGTTTTTGATTACTCGGAAATAATAAAGGTTTTTTGTTGAACGACAGATGGCGTTAATAGCACCCATTACAGAGGTCGAGTGGGGGGGGGTCGTTCGCTATAATCGAGTCTAATCTTGACAACCCCATACATTTGAGAGTTTATGTAGCTGAAGACTAGGTAATATTAATATATTGACTTTGTCATAGGACGATTTGTTTTAAACAATACATTTATACTATTTATCATTAATAGTTATAAGTGTCGTGTGGTTCCCGGTACCAATACAAAAAAAGAATAGGACTACTCCATCTCTTTCCCATGGATGTCGTAAAAGGCGATTAAGGGATAGACTTATAAACTTGGGATTCTTCTTTTAGGCGACAGACTCATGACTAGCAACCTGTCACTATTTGAATCTCAATTCGGATGTGGACTGTTTTCAAATAAGTATAAAATTTTACCACAAAAAGGTAGTTTCTATAGTAAAAATAATAAAAAACACAATAGTTTCCTCAATAAACAAGGGATTATATTTTTATTTAATAAAATGTAGTTAAGTTTTTCACCCTAAAGTCACGTGGCAATGAACACCAATGTTGCTAACAAGAATTTTCGCTATCAAGTACTATGGTGTTTGTTGATATTTGGGTAATATTATTACTTTGATTTTCGTGCTACTCCTTCGAAATTAGTTTGATTATTTTTTTTAATAAATTTTTAAAGCCTTATCCATTATGGAAAGTGGATATATTAAGATAGTTCAAATTTGCCAAGAATTGATTGTTTTACGATGGCTAATTTCTTTGCAACGAATATTAACTTCTGCTCTGCTGAATTTAGAAATGTGAAGACATCCATGTAAGTAACATACCCACTCAAGATACATGATAATAGTAAATAGTAAGTATTTTAAAACTCGAAAAGGTAAATTATAAGGTAAAAATAAAATAATATGATTTTGAGGTTATTTTTGATCTATTTAACAAATTGTTTCATTTCTTTTTAGTTCCTCGAGGCAGTCGATATGGACGTGATTATATGTATGTATGTATGTTTTTATTTTAAATCCGACACAAAAATTTCATTTTCGTTACACATACGAGTATAACCATAAACTTTTACGCAGCATGCAAATATGTCGCTGTGACATCACATGCCACGTTGGGAAATTAGTGTCGCATGACACATAAAAGCTAATAAAACATTACAATTTATCATTGGTATGCAAGCGTTGTGCTATGACGTCACACGCTGAATATACAAAACGTCACCTGTTGCGATACGTGTGCAATTTCATGACACTCACTCAATGCAAAATGATGAGAGAACAGAGAAAAAGCCTTCAAAAAAACTTATTTATTTACTAACTAGAGGCCGCCCAGGACTTCGTCCGTATGGAAATCCTATCAATTCCGCGGGAAATCCGGGATAACAAGTAGGCTATATATTATTCTAGGTCTTCAGCTACCTACATACCAAATTTCATCGTAATCGGTTCAGTAGTTTTTGCGTGAAAGAGTAAGAAACATCCATACTGACATCCTGACATACTCACAACATACATACATACATAAAATCACGCCTCTTTCCCGGAGGGGTAGGCAGAGACTACCTCTTTCCACTTGCCACGATCTCTGCATATTTCCTTCGCTTCATCCACATTCATAACACTCTTCATGCATACTCACAAACTTTCGCATTTATAATATTATAGTAGGATTTATGTACACAGAGAACATCGATAATTATAAACACAAGAAACAAAATAATATATATCCTCTTACTTATAAAAAATTATAAGGACCACTCCATCTCGTACACATGGATGTCGTAAAAGGCTACCAAGGAAAATGCTTATGAACTAGAGATTCTTCTATTAGGCGATGGGCAAGCAACCCGCCACTTTTTGAATCTCAACTCTATCATTGAGCCAAACAGCTGAACGTGGCCTACCAGTCTTTTCAAGACTGTTCGCTCTGTCTACCCCGCAAGGGTGACTATATGTATGTATGTAATTTTTAACGAAAAGTCAAGTTGGTTTATTCAATACACGCGCCAATATTGATAAAATACAGTACATAAAGGACTTAAGTTTTAATTAATTTTTTTTCGCTTTTGCTTTTCACTGTCGCTAGTTTATGCTCATATAACCGGAATAACAGCAGTGGACTGTACAATTTTACGTTACACAAACAGGGTGACATTACTCTGAAATGAATATTGTATTAGGGTACATTTTTACACGAATTTTTATTAGGTATACATATTTCTTGTATCATTTATGTGTTTTTCCTATTGGTATGAAGAAAAAAAAATTAAAAAATGTTCGCACATTTATTAATTTTCTTTTAAAACTGTAAATTGATTAAAGTTTGAACCAATGCTTTTTTCTTCTTCATGGCTTTAGTCCCGGATAAAACCTCATTTCTCCGGAGAGTTGGATTTGAACTTGTGCTTTTTCATGAGATATATGTAATGTTTGGGCGTTTTTACATTTTTAGCATTTCTGTCAGTCTGTCAGCATAGTTGAACTGAAATAACGCGAAAACTATTACTCCGTTAAGCTTGGTCCAACTTAATTTGTATACTTAAACTAACCTTATCCCTCTAAAGCAATACAAGGGGTCAGTTTTTTTAATTAAGGTTTTATTTAGACAGTTTCTATTTTTTAAGTCGTCAACATTCGTAAATTAAAATAAAAAGATCACTATAAACAAACAAACATAAATACACATAATCACGTTTATATCCCTTGTGGGGTAAACAGAGCCAACAGTCTTAAATAGACTGATAGGCCACGTTCAGTCGTTTGGCATGACAGCTTGCTAGCGCATCACCTAAAAAAGGAATCCCAAGTACATAAAGCACACGCTTATACAAGTCTTTCCCCTAGTCGGTTTTTACAAAATCCATGGAAAAGAGACGGAGTAAATGTAAATTGTATTTTAAATATTGATAATTTGTAGAACTTACAAGGAGCTTTAATGTCAAGCGTATAATAAGTTAATACAATTTAATTTAATAACGCCTACACTGTCTGCGTACGAGAATTGAGTATTATATTCGTACTTATATGTAGGTAATTAAGTTAAAAGATTCAGAAATTATGGTGAATAGAAACATAAAAACTTATATGACAGACAATTATTAAGACTTTGATAATAAAATACTTTGAATGGCTAGATACTAGAGTATTTTGAATAAGGAGAATTTAATTTTAAGAACTACATGTTTTGCTACTAAGTCGTTGAGCAATCTTGATTTTAATATCGAAATGTTTAAGTGAAAGATAGGTTCATTAACTTTTAATTTCTCTTGTACGAGTAGGCGATGAGCTAGCAACCTATCTCTATTTGAATCTCAATTTTATCATTAAGCCAAACAGCTGAACGTGGCCCTTCAGTTTTTCAAGACTGTTGGCTCTGTCTACCCTGCTGGGGAACTAGACGGGATTATATGTATAATGTACTTTTATCCTTGACTTGGGGTATACACAATTATCATAGTTCTCGAAGTCAACCGAAATAGTGATTCCTTAACAAAAAAAGCGAACAACTCTTCCAACCAATAAAAACGCAACACTATATTTCTCGCATGCTCGCTTAAAAAAAAAGGCGATAACGTTGCATAATCCTTCATTTTATAACACTATTACGTCCCAAGATCACATTTTCGATATGGAAATCAAACCCTTCTGTCATTGTAAGCCGACCCCTGTCGGTTAATGTTTTCGCAATTTTCTCCAAAACTCTCAACCGTTCAAAGTAATAGGTAATAAAGGACGAGATAGCATGACGCAAGGTATATTACACTGCCTGTCCTCGACTCGACATTAGAGGCGTGAAATTAGGCGTTTTTTTCTTAGAAAATAGCACAGTCTTTTGTGCAAACGGCCAAGAGTGATGTTGGAATTAATTAAGTTGATAAAACGTGTGATACTGTTTAATTTTACGCGTTTTATATAAAAAGAGGAATGGAGACGTTTTTTTACGCGTGTCTTACTCGAATAGGTATTGGCGCTGACTACCTTTTTTGTATGTTCAGAAAAATATTTCTGTGATGTTTTATGTACTAAAAACAGATCTTACGTTTAAGAGATACGCAAGTTATTAACAATTAAGGATTTTACTTATACTATTTGAATCTCAATTTCATCATTAAGACGTGGCCAAATAGTTTTTTTAGACAGTTGGCTCTATCAACCCCGCAAGGTATATAGACGTGATGACATTAATCTGTTGTATATATCTAGGATTCAATTTAAACATATACATATATATAATCACGTCTATTTCCCTTGCGGGGTGGACAGAGCCAACAGTCTTGAAAAGACTGATAGGCCACGTTCAGCTGTTTGGCTTTATGATGGAATTGAGATTCAAATAGTGACAGGTTGCTAGCCCATCGCCTAAAAGGAAAATCCCAAGTTTAAAAGCCTATCCCTTAGTCGCCTTTTACGACATCCATGGGAACTAGATAGAGTGGTCCTATTCTTCTTTTTTTTTATTGGTGCCGGGAACCACACGGCACAATGTAGGACAACATAATACAGCAAGGAATAATTAGAAGGCAAGAAAATATATAGCCTACCGATCAAGATCTTATTTATAGCCCGAACAATCAGTAAGAGGATCCAACAGCAGTACAAAACTTTGTAGGAGCAACTCCAACTTGGATCCCCGTAGCGTCGGCTTAGTCCAAATCCCTGGATCTGACTCAAATTATCCCGTCGTAACGATAGTTCCCCACTACAAGTTGCGCCGTTCCATTTCATGTGAATGTCTCTTTAATTGTTTGTTTAGTTCCAAATTGGCTTAGATGGAGTGTTATGGTTATCTGGTATTTAATTCGATTGTCGTATGTTGTGGCTGAAGATAACGGAATATTACCCAATGATTTCTCTTCTTCTCAAATTTAAGAGCTAACTCATCTCGATGGAGTTCAGTACTCCATGCATATATGTATTTTCTCAGTATATTTTTACATGGCTGTTTTTTGCTTCATCTGGTCAAAATATTATTACTTGGTTATTCTTTTCCTCTCTTTTCATAAATTTTTCCTCCTACTTTATTTTTTTTTAAATCGTCATGATTTCGAAAATAATAAAATGTAATTGTATGACCTATGTTCTGAATTTTGTTTAAAAAATGCGTTATGCGCATAAAGTCTCAAATTGGATGTAAAACCATAATCCAATATGCATTAGGTTTCACTGCAAAGGTTGGGGAGGTCTGACAAGAATCGTTTACTGTGAACACCTGACACACCCAATCCAGGATCGATCTCAAAATCGTCCGGATTCTGAGATTCGGACAGAACAGACAGAATCCGGACTCTTCTCCAGAGTGGCGTGGATGTAACCAGGGCTATAGCTAGAAGGAAGAATTTCTTACATACATATGGTCACGTCTATATCTCTTGTGGGGTAGACAGAGCCAACAGTCTTGAAAAGACTGAAAGGCCACTTTCAGCTATTTGGCTAAGTGATAGAATTGAGATTCAAATAGTGACAGGTTGCTAGCCCATCGCCTAAAAAAGAATTCCAAGTTTGTCAGACTATCCCTTAGTCTTATAATTTCTTCTTATATGGACTTTTTTGAAGAATTGTTCTATTCTTTCTGTTATCTCTTCCATCATTTAACTATCTAGCTAAACATAGCCTTCTTTCGGACCTCAAATTATTGGTTACGCCCGTCATTAAAGGACCCAGTCATATCATTATAGATAGATAGATAAAACTCTGTATTGCACCATAAGAGTAAAACATACAAAACAGCACAAAACAGATAGAGTTGGTACAAGGCGGACTTATCGCTAATGCAATATCTTTTAGTCAACCTTTGGGTGGAAGGAAACCAAACAGGAGATTGGCGTTGGCGCAGAACAAGATAAATACTTAAACATAATAAAATGTACACAGAATATATATAATATATATATACAAATAACGCAAAAATATTTAAAAATACAGATAAATACATAATAATAACATGCACTTAGAATAGAATAGAAAGATAATGAGATTTTTGAAACTATCAATAGTCTGAGCTTTCCTGATATCGACAGGGAGAGCATTCTATACACGGACGGACATGATAGAAATTCTAAACCTGGGCATACATAATCGGTTGTTAACTACAAGAAAAGAAGTCACAATTTAATCTACTGATACCCAACGCTGAAAAGAAATCAAATGTAGATTTCTTTCATTTAGCGAAGTGAAAATAAACGATGTGCTACTATGAATAATGTATGGTATAAATTCTATGTTGGCTCGCTCCTGGTCACTTGTAGAGACCTTTCTTATAAGGATTTCGTTCAATTGGAAACATATCATACTAGACTTTAACTTATAGCTTTGATGCTTTGGGAATTATCAAAATATTAACTCCTGAAGACCAATTTATCGCTATGCCTACTTTTTTTTTTAAAATCAGAACCATATTTTTTGAGGTTATAAAATATACTTATATCTCTTTAAAATCTATGGATTGATTTTTATTACAAGTTATTTGACCGCCTGTTTTTGGACTCTCACCTCTGGTTAGGTTTAAGTTAGGTTATGACGAATACAGACCTTTTTCAGATTGGCTTGGCCTTTGGATGTTTAACTATCTAAGGCCTTCCTTCTGGCTTTAGTCTCCGTTGCATCCTCACCACTCTCGAGAGGAGCCCGGGTATACCTTTGACCATGGATCCTGGATTGGGTGAGTCAGGTTTTTACACGAAGCAACTCCCGTCTGACCTCCGCAACCTTTGCATGGGAATCTAACTCGTATTGGATCGATCATAGTTACACATCCAGTTGCCTGAATGTGCAGGTTTCTTCACAATGTTTTCCCTTACCGTAAAAGCATCGGTTAGTATTCAAACTAATGTATTACACTTACAGCTTGCATGGAGAGTTAGGAATGTGGATGAAGCGAAGGAAATATGCAGAGATCGTGGCAAGTGGAAAGAGGTAGTCTCTGCCTACCCCTCCGGGAAAGAGGCGCGATGTTATGTATGTGTGTATTACACATAACTTCGAAAATATGTAGTAATTGGTACATAGCCGTGGTAAGATTCGAACCTGTACCTTATTGCGCGTTTAAACTGAACACTTTACCGAAGCGACCACCGGCGCTCTGTAAATAAGGCATAAATGTATTTAAGAATAAAGTACCGTTGAGTTAGTATCTCATAACATACATACATACATATGGTCACGTTTATATCCCTTGCGGGATAGACAGAGCCAACAGTCTTGAAAAGACTGAATGGCCACGTTCAGCTATTTGGCTTAATGATATAATTGAGATTCAACTAGTGACAGGTTGCTAGCCCATCGCCTAAAAAGAATCCCAAGTTTGTAAGCCTATCCCTTAGTTGCCTTTTACGACATCCATGGGAAAGAGATGGAGTGGTCCTATTCTTTTTTGTATAGGTGCCGGGAACCACACGGCACCTCTCTCTCATAACGGCATCTATCTCATAACACAAGTCTGGAACTATTTTGGGACTGGCTCAATATAGGTATGTTACACTAGCTGACCCGGCAAACGCTGTTTTGCCAATTATTTTTATATATTATTACGGAACCCTATTTTTTTCCAAAATAAAATATAGTCTATGTTACTCGTGGATAATGTAGCTTTCGAATGGTGAAAGAATTTTTAAAATCGGTCCAGTAGTTTTTGAGCCTATTCATTACAACCAAACAAACAAAGTTTTCCTCTTTATAATATTAGTGTAGATAACCCGTATACTTATATTTATATCTATTAGAATGATCATGATCATTAAGCCAAATAGCTGAACGTGGCCATTCAGCCTTTTTAAGACTGTTGGCTCTGTCTACCCCGCAAGGGATATAGACGTGACCATATGTATGTATGTAGAATGATAACCCCAAGTAAAGACATAGGTATCATATTAAAGTCAAGTACGGTCGCTTTTGTCACCGCAAACACAATATTGGTCTAAGAATGGTCTGCCGATCCAATAATGTCAAGTGAAAATTGCTTTTTAGTTTACCATAGAAATGTTCCTCACATTATTATTGACATTTTCATCCAGTTTCCTACAAATAGAGTGTGTATTCATCTGTTAGTTTGTAGAGAGCAACGTGATGTGGATGACAACAAATTGAAGTGACTGTGCTGAATAAATAATAAAAATGGGGCGTCGTCGGATGACGATACTACTCGTGAGGGTACGCGTCCGACTTATATAGGCGTATCGACAAAAATGAAAGTTATAATATTAAAAAAAATATTTTAATTTTTATAAAATATAAAATTTAATAGTCTCTTTCTGCATTATATAAATAAAGCGGATTTTTGTACATCACCGTATCACAAGTCTAAAATAAGTTATTTTTGTTATAATACATACATATGGCCACGTCTATATCCCTTGCGGGGTAGACAGAGCCAACAGTCTTGAAAAGACTGAATGGCCACGTTCAGCTAGTTGGCTTAATGATAGAATTGAGATTCAAATAATGACAGGTTGCTAGCCCATCGCCTAAAAGAAGAATCCCAAGTTTATAAGCCTACCCCTAAGTCGCCTTTTACGACATCCATGGGAGAGAGATGGAGTGGTCCTATTCTTTTTTCTATTGCTGCCGGGAATCACACGGCACTTTTGTACATCACCTTGTCATAAGTCTAGAATAAGTTATTTTTGTTATAATTTATGTGCAATAAAATCTATAGGGTATTCAATTGTACTCTGCAGAAGCCTTTACGGCTAAAAGTGAATAGTGAAATGAAGTGTATTCCTGACCTACATTGGTGGAAGTCTGCCATCAACATTTGGTCAAACGAAGCTAAACTTCAACTGAAATCTACTTTTTAAGCGGACGCCATTTATAAGTCACGACTATTGTCACTTTTTTGATGTGTTCTTGAATTCTATCTGCCCGATGTTGAACATGATGCGAAAACGTGAATATAAAAAAAAAAAAAAATAAATAATAAAAAAAAATATTTTAAAACAAAAGTGATGACGGTAAGGATGCCTTCGTGCGCATCCAACTCGCACTTGGCTGGTTTTAAAAAAAATATTCTCATATTTCTCCCGTGAAAAACAAAATCTATTTATTTTCAAGGTAACATTGCATACCTATTTGCGTGAACGTGCAGTTTTCCTCACGACGCTTTCTCTCATCGCGACATTATTAACCAAACTAAATTCAGGTAGGCAGTTGTACAACTAAAAAAATCAAACTGTTTTATTCTATTACTGATTTTAAACTTTGGCGTTACATTATATTATTTATAAATACTACAGGTTACCTTTATTTTACGTCAGACGTTTCGTATAATGTTACAATGATCTGTAATCACCGAGCGACTATTCTGATTTTCTATTATCGTTCGACCACCGAAACTCTGACTTCAGAAGAATGGTGACTTTAAAGTTACTACTATTTATGTGGTTTTTCAGCAGTCAGCCTCGGCATGTTGACTTCTATTTACAAATATATATAGACGCATCTATATCCCTTTGGGTAGACAGAGCCAACAGTCTCGAAAAGACATGGGTCACCTTCAGCTATTTGGCTTAAAGAAAGACTTGAGATTCAAATAGTGACAGGTTGCTAGCCCGTCGCCTAAAAGGAGAATCCCAAGTTTATAAGCCTAAATCCTATCCTACTCGTGTCCGAAAGCCCTTCGATCTAAAGTAAAAATCAACAAATCCATCCATGGGAAAGAGATGGAGTGGTCCTATTCTTTTTTTTTGTACTGGTGCAGGGAACCACACGACTAAAAAGCAATATCTTATATCGTATAGTATAAAAGAGGATCTAATCAATCCCCAGTCCAAACAGAGGCTCTTGATTTGAGAGAAACTTTGCCAGCACTGGACAGTAATTAAACCGGCAACTTTCGATACGGATAGCTTTAAAGCACACACGAAACGATTTTACTTACTTTAAACGACAAAAGTGCCGTGTGGTTCCCGGCACCAAGTGAAAAAAAGAATTATGACCACTCCATCTCTTTCCCATGGATGTCGTAAGAGGCGACTAAGGGATAGGCTTATAAACTTGGGACTCTTCTTTTAGGCGATTTGCTTGCAACCTGTCACTATTTGAATCTCAATTCTATCTTAAAGCCAAATAGCTGAACGTGGCCTATCAGTCTTTTCAAGATTGTTGGCACTGTCTGCCCCGCTAGGGATATAGACGTGATTATATGTATGTGGACTTAATGCCACAAGGCATTTTCAACCAGTCGAACCTTTGGACCAAACTGAGATGGATGTTATAGCACTACACTATATTTTTATCTTTGCTATCAGACTACCATTGAAATTTGATTTCACCATAGAGAAAATTTAATTCAGTAGCTCAATCCCCAGTGACAAATAGACAGATATCGGTGGAAATAAAAACCGTTTTAGGATTACCGCCTCGTTTTCTAATTCCACTTTGGAGGATAATAGGCGTGCACCGATAAGCAGGGCTTTATTTTTTTGTAATTTTCTCCCGCTAAGCTATATTTTTGAGTTGCGAATTAACGCAGAATCGATACGTGTATATCTCACCCCTGTAGACAGAGCCAGCAGTCTTGAAAAGACTGATATGCCTAGTTCAGGTGTTTTCAGAATTCCCAACTTTATAAGCCTATCCCGTAGTCGACTTTAACGACATCCATGGGAAAGAGATGGAGTGAACCTATTTTTTGTTTTTCTATTGGTAAATAATACACCTAAAAAATAGGTGCAGCGCTACAGCGTACATACGTAGTATGTACGTAAATAAACTTGCACAGATTACATACAATAAACAAAAAATATCGTAACTGCTTGGTTTAAAGATTTTAAATTTGGACTGTAGACTAGACTACACTGTAGCAGATGACGTAGTCTAGTGATGCACTAAAACCGCAATTCCCGAGCAAACGGTAATTACCGGTATTTTTATTTCACGCGGGCAACAACTAGGCCGTACTCTAGTCTAACTATAAGCTCCGATTCACTCACCCGTATCACCCAAAGGTATTAATATGTAAATCCCTATGCTAATATGTGTCTATCAGTTACAAATATGGTTAGGTTAGGTTATAAGGCTAGCTTAGAGGCAGCCGTGTCGCATAACAATATGTTTGTTATGTAAATCGAAGTTACTGATTCAAATGAGCTGAGTCCCTTTTGCAGTTATTCAGTCACTGATCCCTATTTTTGTATACGTATGGTCAGGAGCTGTACGGTACTTATTGGATATAGAAATGAATTTATCCTACTACTATTATAAAGGCGAAAGTTTGTATGGATGTATGGATGTTTGTTACTCTTTCACGCAAAAACTACTGAACCGATTACCATGAAATTTGGTATGTAGGTAGCTGAAGACCCAAAATAACACATAGGCTACTTTTTATCCCAGAGTTCCCGCGGGATTGATAGGGTTTCCATGCGGACGAAGTCGTGGGCGGCCTCTAGTTTTATATAAAAACAGAATAGGACCACTCCATCTGTTTCCCACGGATGTCGTTAAAGGCGACTAAGGGATAGGATTCCAAACTTGAGATTCTTATTTTAGGGAACCTGACACTATTTCAATCTTAATTCTATCATTGAGCCTAACAGCTGAATGTGGCCTATCAGTCTTTCAAGACTGCTCGCTTTGTCTAACCCACAAGGGATATAGACGTGACCATATGTATGTGTGTAAGTAAATTTATTTTGAGAATACTATTTACCGTGTGGTTCCCGGCACCAATATAAAAAACGGAATAGGACCACTCCATCTCTTTCCTTCTTCACTACATAGTATAAAACAAAGTCGCCCATTTTGTCTGTAGTCCCTTCGTATGCATAAAACTTTAAAACTACGCAACGGATTTTGATGCGGTTTTCACTAATAGAAAGAGTATTTTCTCCGACAGGTTTTTATATATAATTGAAATTCATTGAAACTATATTAGCTGAGTTATAGCGATTAATGTCCAAGAAGTCAGAAAAAAAATCTAATTGAAGATTGCATTTGTGCGTGCGCCGCTTATACCGTTGGATACAAGTAAGAACAATGTATAGCAAAAACATTGGTCTTTATTAGTTCTACAAAAAAGTCCGCGATGACATATATCCAGCTTTTTTATTTAAGTCACAAAAACTACTTTTCTGTATTAAAAAAAACATTTAATTCGTTGGGTGATGTTTAACTGGTGATATAACCAATAATACATATATCCTTATCAAAATAAGTAAGTTCATCATCACGAGCATTTAATTTAGATTATTTTTGCAGTTTACAGTGTGTTATTTAGACATATAGTTTAGGAGATATCACGATATTAGTATTGCGGCACGGTACGGGCCGGCCGCGGCGGCGGGGGCAGCGGCCCTATAAGACAAAAAAAAATCTGTACATTACTTAAATATTTTTTCCAAAAACTGATAGGGGGGGCGATCAAAGAAGAGTCACAGAAACCAAAAAACATTTTAATATTTTAAACGCGGTTAAGGGAAAGAGAAGTTATTGTGAATTGAAAATTAGTATCCAATATGTGTTGGTGCGTTGACTGTATTTGTCGAAGTAGCGGGATACACGCAAACGAAGTTGCGCGGGTCAGCTAGTTTTTAGATAATGTGAAGAGGGAAATATAAACAAACATACCTTCGCATTCGTCGTATACGCAACCCTAATAAACCCTAATAAAATTGTGGCTCATAGAGAAATGTTTTTACACTACTGATGAGTTTTTCCAATGGCGCCAACGGTGATATTATTGTAGTTAACATTGATATTAAGATGACATTTTAAATTATTTAACTTATTTGTAACAGAATTTTAATTAAGCGCGATTGTAAATTAGGATTTAGATAACTGACATCCAAATATTTGTACGCCTGATTATGATGAAGGCAGAATGCATGTACTTAATTATATCGTGACCATCTGATTGTAAAAATTGTATTCTAACAAATAAATGATTTGATTTGATTTGAAAACCCTTATGGAATATGCTGACATCGAACGTTCTAGAACAACGTGATGTTTCTATGTACCTAAAGTAAACCGCTGACGACACGTGAAGTCACATTGGAACATCAGCTGTGCATTGCGTCAGCCCTCAAGACTTGAATTCCTAACTTCGGATCGTCACTACGTTAGCTTATAAGTTATATATTGTAATTCTTTTACTTTAAATAAATTAGTAATAAATTAATTTCGTTTTTTTTAATCCCGCGGGAACTGCTGTCGTAATTCATTTATAATATGAGTTAGTTATTGACTATGATTTTTATCAAAATATATATAAAATGGCCGTGTGGTTCCCGGCAGTGCCGTGTGATTCCCGGCACCATTACATAAAGAATAGAACACTCCATCTCTTTCCCATGGATGTCGTAAAAGGCGACTAAGGGATAGGCTTATAAACTTGGAATTCCTCTTTTAGGTGATGGGCTAGCAACCTGTCACTATTTGAATCTCAATTCTATCATTAAGCAGAATAGCTGAACGTGGCCATTCAGTCTTTTCAAGACTGTTGGCTCTGTCTACCCCGCAAGGGATATAGACGTGACCATATGTATGTATATACGTATGTATATATAAAAAATAATAATAATAAAGTCAATACTTCACACCTTAATGACGACCCGATCCACAACGATTCTCGGAAAAGGATCTCTTTTACTTTCAAAATAAAATGAAAAAATATCTTCTGAAATTCTATTCTGTACAAACTTGACTCCCCGCTTGGTCCAAGGCATGCATCTTGGCTGCAGTTTTTGTCGAGCTCAATAAATTCCGACTGCGGAGGTAAAAGAACGGTAGCTTAAGCTGACAAGTTAGGATAGGTAAAGTGTGAAGTTAGTAGATATTAAATAAATAAATAAATATATACGGGACAAATTACACAGATTGAGTCAGCCTCGAAGTAAGTTCGAGACTTGTGTTACGAGATACTAACTCAACGATACTATATATTATAATAAATACTTATATAGATAAACATCCAAGAGCCAGGCCAATCAGAGAAAGTTCGTTTCTCATCATGCCCTGGCCGGGATTCGAACCCGTGGCCTCCGGTGTCACAGACAAGCGTACTACCGGCGCTGCGCCACAGAGGCCGTCAAAGATAATGATAAGCGATTTATAGAATAGACATACATACATACATACATACATATTGTCACGTCTATATCCCTTGCGGGGTAGACAGAGCCAAGAGTCTTGAAAAGACTGAATGGCCACGTTCAGCTATTTGGCTTTATGATAGAATTGAGATTCAAATAGTGACAGGTTGCTAGCCCATCGCCTAAAAAAAAAAAAGAATCCCAATTGTGTAAGCCTATCCCTTAGTCGCCTTTTACGACATCCATGGGAAAGAGATGGAGTGGTCCTATTCTTTTTTCATTGGTGCCGGGAACCACACGGCACAGAATAGAATAGATTTATTTTCAAAATTGGATACAAGGTACCACTTATTGACGTCACATCACTTAAATCTAATTATAACTACTACCGCTTCCAAAGCGCATGTGTAGATAAAGCGGTGGAACAAACTACACTGCAGCATTTTCACCGGAGGTCAATTTACAAATACAGATCTCTTAAATCTAAATCTACAGTTAAATTTCTGTAGCGAAACTTTGAAATTTCTTATTATTCCGCAGTTTAAGCGGTATAACCTTGATCTCAAAGAGTCTTTATCTTGGAATCTCAAACGGGACGAGACTTTAAAGTCGTCGTGCGTCCACCATTGTAAGTTTTAGACAAACTCTCGTCTTTAAAGCACATATTGACTATATTAACCTTGGAGACAAAAAGAGGGTTATTTAAGTTGACCTATCTGTGTCTAACACACATACATACATACAGTCACGTTTCTATTCCTTCCGGATTAGACAGTGCCGTGTTCCCTTCACCAATACAAAAAGAATAGGACCATACATACATACATACATATGATCACGTCTATATCCCTTGCGGGGTAGACAGAGCCAACAGTCTTGAAAAGACTGAATGGCCACGTTCAGCTATTTGGCTTAATGATAGAACCGAGATTCAAATAGTGACAGGTTGCTAGCCCATCGCCTAAAAGAGGAATCCTAAGTTTATAAGCCTATCCCTTAGTCGCTTTTTACGACATCCATGGGAAAGAGATGGAGTGGTCCTATTCTTTTTTGTAATAGTGCCGGGAACCACACGGCACTGGCACGTGGCCATTCAGTCTTTTCAAGACTGTTGGCTCTGTCTACCCTGCAATATACCCGCAACGGATATAGACGTGACCATATGTATGTGTGTATGTACATGTATGTTAGACAGTGCTATCTTTCTTGAAAAGATTGAAAAGCCGCATTCAGCTGTATCGCTAAATAATGGAATTATTTAGTCGTGTGGTTCCCTGCACCAGTACAAAAAAAAAAGAATAGGACCACTCCATCTCTTTCTATTGGATGTCATAAAAGGCGACTAAGAGATAGTCTTACATACTTGGGATTATTTTTTTAGGCGATTTGCTTGCAACCTGTCACTATTTGAATCTCAATTCTATCTTAAAGCCAAATAGCTGAACGTGGCCTATCAGTCTTTTCAAGATTGTTGGCACTGTCTGCCCCGCTAGGGATATAGACGTGATTATATGTATGTGGACTTAATGCCACAAGGCATTTTCAACCAGTCGAACCTTTGGACCAAACTGAGATGGATGTTATAGCACTACACTATATTTTTATCTTTGCTATCAGACTACCATTGAAATTTGATTTCACCATAGAGAAAATTTAATTCAGTAGCTCAATCCCCAGTGACAAATAGACAGATATCGGTGGAAATAAAAACCGTTTTAGGATTACCGCCTCGTTTTCTAATTCCACTTTGGAGGATAATAGGCGTGCACCGATAAGCAGGGCTTTATTTTTTTGTAATTTTCTCCCGCTAAGCTATATTTTTGAGTTGCGAATTAACGCAGAATCGATACGTGTATATTGAGATATACAGGGGTGAGACCCCTGTAGACAGAGCCAGCAGTCTTGAAAAGACTGATATGCCTAGTTCAGGTGTTTTCAGAATTCCCAACTTTATAAGCCTATCCCGTAGTCGACTTTAACGACATCCATGGGAAAGAGATGGAGTGAACCTATTTTTTGTTTTTCTATTGGTAAATAATACACCTAAAAAATAGGTGCAGCGCTACAGCGTACATACGTAGTATGTACGTAAATAAACTTGCACAGATTACATACAATAAACAAAAAATATCGTAACTGCTTGGTTTAAAGATTTTAAATTTGGACTGTAGACTAGACTACACTGTAGCAGATGACGTAGTCTAGTGATGCACTAAAACCGCAATTCCCGAGCAAACGGTAATTACCGGTATTTTTATTTCACGCGGGCAACAACTAGGCCGTACTCTAGTCTAACTATAAGCTCCGATTCACTCACCCGTATCACCCAAAGGTATTAATATGTAAATCCCTATGCTAATATGTGTCTATCAGTTACAAATATGGTTAGGTTAGGTTATAAGGCTAGCTTAGAGGCAGCCGTGTCGCATAACAATATGTTTGTTATGTAAATCGAAGTTACTGATTCAAATGAGCTGAGTCCCTTTTGCAGTTATTCAGTCACTGATCCCTATTTTTGTATACGTATGGTCAGGAGCTGTACGGTACTTATTGGATATAGAAATGAATTTATCCTACTACTATTATAAAGGCGAAAGTTTGTATGGATGTATGGATGTTTGTTACTCTTTCACGCAAAAACTACTGAACCGATTACCATGAAATTTGGTATGTAGGTAGCTGAAGACCCAAAATAACACATAGGCTACTTTTTATCCCAGAGTTCCCGCGGGATTGATAGGGTTTCCATGCGGACGAAGTCGTGGGCGGCCTCTAGTTTTATATAAAAACAGAATAGGACCACTCCATCTGTTTCCCACGGATGTCGTTAAAGGCGACTAAGGGATAGGATTCCAAACTTGAGATTCTTATTTTAGGGAACCTGACACTATTTCAATCTTAATTCTATCATTGAGCCTAACAGCTGAATGTGGCCTATCAGTCTTTCAAGACTGCTCGCTTTGTCTAACCCACAAGGGATATAGACGTGACCATATGTATGTGTGTAAGTAAATTTATTTTGAGAATACTATTTACCGTGTGGTTCCCGGCACCAATATAAAAAACGGAATAGGACCACTCCATCTCTTTCCTTCTTCACTACATAGTATAAAACAAAGTCGCCCATTTTGTCTGTAGTCCCTTCGTATGCATAAAACTTTAAAACTACGCAACGGATTTTGATGCGGTTTTCACTAATAGAAAGAGTATTTTCTCCGACAGGTTTTTATATATAATTGAAATTCATTGAAACTATATTAGCTGAGTTATAGCGATTAATGTCCAAGAAGTCAGAAAAAAAATCTAATTGAAGATTGCATTTGTGCGTGCGCCGCTTATACCGTTGGATACAAGTAAGAACAATGTATAGCAAAAACATTGGTCTTTATTAGTTCTACAAAAAAGTCCGCGATGACATATATCCAGCTTTTTTATTTAAGTCACAAAAACTACTTTTCTGTATTAAAAAAAACATTTAATTCGTTGGGTGATGTTTAACTGGTGATATAACCAATAATACATATATCCTTATCAAAATAAGTAAGTTCATCATCACGAGCATTTAATTTAGATTATTTTTGCAGTTTACAGTGTGTTATTTAGACATATAGTTTAGGAGATATCACGATATTAGTATTGCGGCACGGTACGGGCCGGCCGCGGCGGCGGGGGCAGCGGCCCTATAAGACAAAAAAAAATCTGTACATTACTTAAATATTTTTTCCAAAAACTGATAGGGGGGGCGATCAAAGAAGAGTCACAGAAACCAAAAAACATTTTAATATTTTAAACGCGGTTAAGGGAAAGAGAAGTTATTGTGAATTGAAAATTAGTATCCAATATGTGTTGGTGCGTTGACTGTATTTGTCGAAGTAGCGGGATACACGCAAACGAAGTTGCGCGGGTCAGCTAGTTTTTAGATAATGTGAAGAGGGAAATATAAACAAACATACCTTCGCATTCGTCGTATACGCAACCCTAATAAACCCTAATAAAATTGTGGCTCATAGAGAAATGTTTTTACACTACTGATGAGTTTTTCCAATGGCGCCAACGGTGATATTATTGTAGTTAACATTGATATTAAGATGACATTTTAAATTATTTAACTTATTTGTAACAGAATTTTAATTAAGCGCGATTGTAAATTAGGATTTAGATAACTGACATCCAAATATTTGTACGCCTGATTATGATGAAGGCAGAATGCATGTCGTGACCATCTGATTGTAAAAATTGTATTCTAACAAATAAATGATTTGATTTGAAAACCCTTATGGAATATGCTGAAATCGAACGTTCTAGAACAACGTGATATTTCTATGCACCTAAAGTAAACCGCTGACGACACGTGAAGTCGCGTTGGAACATCAGCTGTGCATTGCGTCAGCCCTCAAGACTTGAATTCCTAACTTCGGATCGTCGCTACGTTAGCTTATAAGTTATATATTGTAATTCTTTTACTTTAAATAAATTATTTATAAATTAATTTCGTTTTTTTAGTCCCGCGGGAACTGCTGTCGTAATTCATTTATAATATGAGTTATTGACCATGTATGTTTTCTAAATACATACATACATATAATCACGCCTCTTTCCCGGAGGGGTACGCAGAGACTACCTCTTTCCACTTGAAATAAAATAAAATGAATATATATTAAAAATTAAATTGTAAAATCAATACTTCTTACCTTAATGACGACCCGATCCACAACGATTCTCGGAAAAGGATCTCTTTTACTTTCAAAATGAAATGAGACAAAGTGAAAAATATCTTCAGAAATTCTATTCTGTACAAACTTGACTCCCCGCTTGGTCCAAGGCATGCATCTTGGCTGCAGTTTTTGTCGAGTTCAATAAATTCCGACTGCGGAGGTAAAAAGAACGGTAGCTTAAGCTGACAAGTTAGGATAGGTAAAGTGTGAAGTTAGTAGATATTAAATAAATAAATAAATATATACGGGACAAATTACACAGATTGAGTCAGCCTCGAAGTAAGTTCGAGACTTGTGTTACGAGATACTAACTCAACGATATTATATTTTATAATAAATACTTGTATAGATAAACATCCAAGACCCAGGCCAATCAAAGAAAGTTCTTTTCTCATCATGCCCTGGCCGGGATTCGAACCCGTGGCCTCCGATGTCACAGACAAGCGTACTACCGCTGCGCCACAGAGGCCGTCAAAGATTATAAGCGATTTATAGAATAGAATAGAATAAATTTATTTTCAAAATTGGATACAAGGTGCCACTTATTGACGTCACATCACTTAAATCTAATTATAACTACTACCGCTTCCAAAGCGCATGTGTAGAAGAAACGGCGGAACAAACTACACTGCAGCATTTTCACCGGAGGTCAATTAACAAATATAGATCTCTTAAATCTAAATCTACAGATAAATTTCTGTAGCGAAACTTTGAATTTTTTTATTATTCCGAAGTTTAAGCGGTATAACCTTGATCTCAAAGAGTCTTTATCTTGGAATCTCAAACGGGACGAGACTTTAAAGTCGTCGTGCGTCCACCATTGTAAGTTTTAGACAAACTCTCGTCTTTAAAGCACATATTGACTATATTAACCTTGGAGACAAAAAGAGGGTTATTTAAGTTGACTTATCTGTGTCTTACATATATATACATACTTATAGTCACGTTTATATCCCAAACGGGTTCGACAGTGCCAACTTTCTTGAAAAGATGGAAAGGCCGCATTCAGCTGTATCGCTAAATAATGGATTTCGTGTAAAGTTCTGAATTCCAGGATGAAAGTTAATAGTCGCACCTCAGGCTCCTCTGAAGAGAGGTGCCGTAGTAACCAAGACAAAATCCTAATCATCTTAATCAGTGTTAAATTTTTAAAACAACATAAGAAAATATTCCTCATTTTTAAATCGTAGTGCCGTGTGGTTCTCGGCACCAATACAAAAAAGAAGAGGACCACTCCATCTCTTTCCCATGGATACCGTAAAAGGCGACTAAGGGATAGGCTTGCAAACATGGGATTCTTGTATAGGCGATGGGCTAACAACCACTCACTATTTAAATCTCAATTCTATCATTAAGCCAAATAGCTGAACGTGGCCATTCAGTCTTTTCAAGACTGTTGGCTCTGTCTAGCCCACAAGGGATATAGACGTGACCATATGTATGTATGTTTTTAATCGTAGGATGAAAATATAACAATGAACAAACAAACTTGCAATTTCATTAAACAGAACACATCCAATTTTAAATGCTAATGCGCTGTTACGTATTCAATCTGAATGTGATTCCCAGCAGATACCGATGTCTTACTAGTTGTATTGAAATCCGGTTAATTCCATAGAATAGAATAGAATAGAATAGAATAGAATAGAATAGAATAGAATAGAATAGAATAGAATAGAATAGAATAGAATAGAATAGAATAGAATAGAATAGAATAGAATAGAATAGAATAGAATAGAATAGAATAGAATAGAATAGAATAGAATAGAATAGAATAGAATAGAATAGAATAGAATAGAATAGAATAGAATAGAATAGAATAGAATAGAATAGAATAGAATAGAATAGAATAGAATAGAATAGAATAGAATAGAATAGAATAGAATAGAATAGATTTATTTTCAAAATTGGATACAAGGTATCACTTATTGACGTCACATAACTTAAATCTAATTATAACTACTACATACATTATGTATGTATGGAATTAACCGGATTTCAACCGGAATTCTGTCATACCTAAAGCCAAACAGCTGAACGTGGCCTGTCTGTCTCTTCAAGACTGTTGGCTCTATCTACCCCGCAAGGAACATAGACGTGACTATATGGATGGATGGTATAATACTATAATAAAATTACATTTCAAATAACGTACTAACAAAATTTTATCATTTACATTGGTATGATAGTTTAACTCGAACAATAAAAACAAACATCTAGTTTACAGAATTAACTAGTAAAGTTAAAATTGTCCCATTTGTATTAAAATACTTTAGGTGGGACAATTTCGTGCGGGCGGTTGGAACTGGTATTCTCTGGACGAATCCCCAGTTTAAACTTGTAAATACCGTTGGAAAATTGAATATGCCCGCCATTTTGTTTCGGATTAGATAGTCGGAACCCTTATAATTGTTAACTTTGGATGTAGTACAGTTTCAAATTCATACGAACTACATGTACAATATAGTCACGTCTATGTCCCTTGCGGGGTAGACAGAGTCTTAACAAATACATCCTTTTTCCCAGAATCTCTCCACTTGCCAGGATCCTCGAATGTTAAACAATTTTTTTAACACTTAAAAGTAATTATTGAATAATCGTTAGTGGTATTTAACTTTTTGCATCAATTTTGTACATTGAATATAATCTTTTTATACTTATCTAACTAAATAAGTAAAGAAAAACGTATCAAATTCGATCAATTCATATTATATCCATATTTTTATTCATTCATATAGTCTAGTCTATATCCCTTGCAGGGTAGACAGAGTCCTGAAGAGACTGATAGGCCAGCTGTTTGTATTTATAATATAATTGAGACATTTGTATGATTAAAGTGTGTTGTAATGTATAAAAAAGGAGATTTTCATTTTTTTATATACGGGACAGATTACTTTATTTGTATTACGGGTATTTGTATTACGAGATACTAACTCAACGATACATACAATATTTTATAATAAATACTTATATAGTACTACATCCAAAACCCTGGCCAATTAGAAAAAGTTCTTTTCTCATCATGCCCTGGCCGGGATTCGAACCCGGGACCTCCGGTGTCGCAGACAAGCTTACTACCGTTGCGCCACAGAGGACGCCAATATCCTTTTAGTCCAAGGTTATAAGATATGACAGTCTAATAAAATTTTCAATATTATCTGATATTCTAACTTAAACTCGATTTGAACCTCATAACTTATATCAAGTATCAAGATCAAGTAAACTACGCGATAAACTTAATTTCGAAATAAAATTTTTCAAATATCTAAAATTTGCTTTCCGAGCGGTTGGCTTTATAAATCTACTTAAAACTTTGAATCTGACTTCGGATCTAAATGTAAGTTCAAAATCATATTATCTCAGTTTTTGCCTCTAGAGGATCCAAGGTTCGATGCCAGGGTTAGACGTTGTTATTGTTGCTAGTTAAATGTATCGTTGAGTGTCAAAATAATTTTACTTTCCATTTATATCAGCGTTATTTCCCCCAATAGTTTTTATAAGACTATTGAAACTTGCCAAAATAACTTTATGATAATAAACTGAATTAAACTTACTTTTAATTATACAGTAGTAGTATGCTAAGATGGTTTGGTCATGTGGAGAGGATGAATGAAAGCAGTTTGACCAAGCAAATCTACAAGGAGAGTGTGAAGGGAAAGGTCAGAGTGGAAAGGTCTAGATGAACGTATCTTGATCAAATTAAGGACGTCCTGGTAAAGGGTCAGGTCACCCGAAACCGTCGAGCTTGCATGAAGAGAGTTATGAATGTGGATGAAGCGAAGGAAGTATGCAGAGATCGTGGCAAGTGGAAAGATGTAGTCTCTGCCTACCCCTTCGGGAAAGAGGCGTAATTTTATGTATGTATGTAAGGCTTTAGCTTTATCTACGTAGGCACATACTGGCTATATTTTACCTATACTTAGCTACGTACAAACATAATCTATACGTTTAGCGACAAAGTTCAACGCACTCTTCTAGAGTGACCAGTCAGATAATCAAAAAGACAGTATCTTGATATAAAAAAGTCGGAAAACTACGAACATGTCTAGCCTAGTTCATTTTGATGAGGTGAATTTTATACTGGTCAAGTTAGTGTTAAACTGGCACGTTGAACATCCTCATGTCATGTCCAGGTAAATTCTTTTACGGAGAGATAGATACAGATATGTCAGTCAGTCATTCACCATCTCTTTTTTACATTCTATTCTAAGTTTAATTGATATTGTGAAGTTGACGTTGTTGAAGAAAATGCTGCAGTGCAGTTTGTTACCGCTTTTTCTGCACTGACGCCTTGGAAGTGGCAGTAAACTTAGTTTTAAGTAATTTATTTGACGTCAACCAATGTTGTTAAACCATACGTTTTGACAATTATTAAGCGATATGAAGTATCCTATAATAATGAATTAAAATTTTGAATCTGAATTTTATTTTATATATTAAGATAGATTACTCGTTCGCTCGGACAACGACAGTAGACAAACTTGCCCGTTCCACTCGCCTTGTGTGAACTACTCGTATACCGTGTCGTGGAAATGTCAATGCAATTTTCACATGTGGCTGCGTTTTATCGAATTATTTTAGTGGATTAAAACTATGCGGTTAGAAAATATTTGTATTTCGGTTTCAAAAGATAAGTCCTTAAAGAAACAAAACCTAAAAATATTAAATGTACTTTCTTCATGAATTACGTATCTTAATACAAACATTCATTTAGTAATGTCTGTACGCCTTGCGGGAAAGACAGAGCCAACAGTCATAAAAAACTGACAGGCCACGTTCAGTTATTTGGCTTAATGATAGAAATGAGATTCAAATAGCGACAGGTTGCTAGCCCATCGCCTAATAAAAGAAGTTTATAAGACTATCCCTTAGTCGCCTTTTACGACATCCATGGGAAAGTAATGGAGTGGTCCTATTCTTTTTTGTATTGGTGCCGGGAACCACACGGCACCTTAATATGAGCATGTTAACATAACTTTCAAACTTTTTGTGTAATAGTTTATAAGTAATTATTACTACGAGTATAATACGTCTACGTCTAATCTCTTTAATTCAACCACGTATCATTAAATTGTTTAAAATAATTTGGATCATTACATCCTATTCTTTTTTTTTATTTAAATTCTAACATTTCGGTGGTACAAATTTCAGATTCGCAGGCTCATACCAGCCTCAATTAAAGGGCTTAACACAATCAGTGCAGGTGGTGTAGTCATGAATAATACATGGTTTTGTCCGCGTACCGCATTCATATCCCGGGTACGCATGTGAATGTTAAATTTTAGGGTGAATTGAAGAGGTCACGGAGGTCAGATGATAGATAGATAAAATATTTATTCGACAATGTTTTTCGAAACCGCCGAGCCTGCATGAAGTGAGTTATGAATGTGGATGAAACGAAGGAAATATGCAGAGATCGTGGCAAGTGGAAAGAGGTAGTCTCTGCCTACCCCTCCGGGAAAGAGGCGTGATTTTATGTATGTATGTTTTTTTCACATTTTCCATTATTTCTTCGCTCTTAATAGTTGCAGCGTGATGTTATATAGCCTAAAGTCTTACTCGATAAATGGTCTACGCAAAAAGAATTTGTCAATTCGGATTAGTAGTTTCTGAGATTAGCGCACAAACAAATATTATAACAATAACAAATACTCAAAACTAACACAGGTGAGCTGTAGCAAGTCGAAATGGTCATAACTCGGCTATTTTTTGCACTGAAAGAGTACAAAAATCAGCTGATTTTCAGTTATTACCATTTGATGTAGATGCGGTTAGTAAAACAAATATAAAAAATAATATGTGGGTATTGTCACGACGTGTAGGCACGGAAACTATTGTGTATAGAAAAAAAATAACTAATAATTAAGTGATAACTTAGTTTAGCCCCGTATATATTTATTTATTTATGCCGTTGTATAACAAAAAGTACCCGAAACCATTGAAATAGCATGATGCATGATGCATGAAGCGTTAGAAGCAAGCAAGGAATGGTGGCAAATGGAAAGATGTGTCTCTGCCTACCCCTCTGGGAAAAAGTCGTTATGTTACGTAAATAATGTTAAAAAAAGATACAAAGAAAACTTAACATCGCACATATCACGTATAAGTACATATGTATATCCCCTGCCGTAGACGTATGATAATTACTTGATCTTAGAAATTACATAAGTAATACATTATCACTTAATTCTCCTCCTTTGATCAGCGGACTGAAAATAATATTCCAATGAATGTTAATAAAAATATTGACATGTATTACATAAATAGATATACATGGAGGGTGTGGAGGGAAAGGTCGGAGTGGGAAGACCTAGACGAACGTATCTTGATCAAATTAAGGACGTCCTGGTAAAGGGTCAGGTCCAAAGTACCCGCAACCGCCGAGCTTGCATGAAGATTGTTATGAATGTGGATGAAGCGAAGAAAATATGCAGAGATCGTGGCAAGTGGAAAGAGGAAGTCTCTGCCTACCTATTAGGTACATAAATATTCAAATCTTGCGTAATATATAAGATGTAATCTAAGGGATAGCCCTTAGTCACCTTTAACATCACGGAAACCACACGGCACGCGTAACAATAAGACATTATTTATTTTTACAGACATATTATTGTCATTAATTTTATGTGGATGAAGCGAAGGAAGTATGCAGAGATCGTGGCAAGTGGAAAGATGTAGTCTCTGCCTAACCCTCCGGGAAAGAGGCGTGATTTTATATATGTATGTATGTATTAATTTTAAACTAATCTTATGATTCCAATTACATTCAATTATTATTTCCAATTTAGTAATCTTTAAAAGTCGTCTCAAAGATATATTGAAACTACAAAGGATTCGGGATTTAAGCCTGTCTACTTGATACCCTCCAGTTATTCCAGAAATTCTTGAAACAACTGTCACCGTAGTTCAGTGAGCTGGATAAATAAGCCGACTGAGAAAGGGAGGTTTTGTTTTTCCATGTTTTTACTTACTATGTGAATATAAAATATGTGCCGTGTTGTTCCCGGCACCAATACAAAAAAGAATAGGACCACTCCGTCTCTTTCCCATGGATGTCGTAAAAGGCGACTAAGGGATAGGCTTATAAACTTTTTTAGGCGATGGGCTAGCAACCTGTCAATATTTGAGTCTCAATTCTATCATTAAGCCAAATAGCTGAACGTGGCCATTCAGTCTTTTCAAGTCTGTTGGCTCTGTCTACCCCGCAAGGGATATAGACGTGACAATATGTATGTATGTGAATATACAAAGCGAGTTCACGTGAATGCGAAAAGGACATGCTTAGAACATTATTATATACTAGCTGTGCCCGCGACTCCGTCCGCGTGGATTAGTTATTTTGGGCATCATTGAAGGCCTCAAGGGTGAATAATTTTCCCTTTTTTTTACATTTTCCATAATTTCTTCGCTCCTAATAGTTGCAGCGTGATGTAATATAGCCTTAAGATTTTACACAAAAAGATTTTTTCAATTCGAATCAGTAGTTCCTGATATAAGCGCGTTCAAACAAACAAACATACTCTTCAGCTTTATAATATTAGTATAGATTTAGTATAGTAAATATATACATTATTTATTATCAATGGTAGACTGTTAGACAATGCTATTAACACTAATTAAATAATACATACATAAATTATTATTACGTCTATATCCCATGCGGGATTAACTGAGCCTATTTCAAGACTATTAAAAAGACTATATATACTAATGAAATTGAGATTCATATAGAGATAGGTTGCTAGCCTATCGCTCTTCTTTAGAAATGAAGATTAAGCCAAATTAGCAACTATCATTAGTCACTTATGGGTCTACTGCTACAAAAGAAGTTTACAAGTCTCTGCCTACCCCACCGAGAAAGAAGTAAGATCAAGATGTAACAAAACTAATGTCTTCCCTTTGTTACCAATTGTGCTGTCTCACGTGTGTTTATTACATGCCTAGGATAGCAGGGGAGGGGCTAGCCTGTCAAACAGGTAAAGAAGATTATACACCATGTTATTGAGGCATTATATCTATTTATTATTTATTTATTTATTTAAACTTGTTTTTAATTTGTTGAAACATATATGGTCACGTCTACATCCCCGTGGGGTAGACAGAGCCAACAGGCTTGAAAAGACTGAATGGCTACGTTCAGCTATTTGACTTAATGATAGAATTGAGATTCAAATAGTGACAGGTTGCTAGCGCCTATCGCCTTAAAAAGAATCGCAAGTTTGTAAGCCTATCTCTTAGTCGCTATTTACGACATCAATGGAAAAGAGATGGAGTGGTCCTATTCTTTTTTGTATTGGTACCTGGAACCACACGGTACAATTAATTTGTTGAATTTGAATTAATTTGTTTTTAAACAAATTTTTAGTAAAATAATTTGTAAAATCGGTCCGGTAAAGTATGGTTAGGATTTCGCCTCAAACATACAAACACACAAACGCTTACGTCTTTATATTATTGTTATTTATTTAAACTTCATTGCACAAAATACAAATGTATAGCACAATTGGCGGACTTAATGCTAGTAGCATTATCTATTTTTATTTTTATTAATAACAATTCCCGTTTTTTTTTTCACGGTAATGACGGGAAATCCTCAGTATCAGTCAGTTATTCATTTTCTTTCATTAATTAATTCATGCATATAATCACAGTTATATCCCTTACAGAGACAGCAGTGTTGAAAGACTGACAGGTCACGTTAACCTGTTAAGCTTAATGAGAGAATTGACATTCAATTAGTGACAGGTTGCTAGCCCATAGCTTATAGGGAGGATTCAAAGTTTATAAGCCTATTCCTTAGTCGACTTTTACGACGTCCATGGGAAAGAGATTTACTAACTTCTTTTATAAATCTTGTGTGTAGTCTCCTTAACAGTTACCTCAGGCACGCCACAGGAATTGTTGTAATTGGATGACTCCGGCGCATGCCAATTTTCTACCTGCACGAACTTAATCTATTGCACCAATAACACATACATGAATCATCATTTCACATACTAATGATTGCATACAAACATACACGTCCCAAGGATTTCGTAAGGCGACTAAGGAAATAGGTATCCAATACATCTAGTGCAAGATTCCATGCTGATATGGTGTCTTAGAAAATACATATTGTATTATATGAGCAACTTTTTTTTTCTATATCGTGTGGTTTTCGGCACCAATAGAAAAAGAATAGGACCACTCCATCTCGTTCCCATGGATGTCGTAAAAGGCGACTAAGGGATATGCTAGCAACTTGTCACAAGTTGAACGTGGCCTATCAGTCTTTTCAAGACTGTTAGCTCTGTCTACGACACAAGGGATATAGACGTGATTATACATATAAAGATAAACATCCAAGACTCAGGTCAATTAGAAAAAGTTCGTTTCTCATTATGCCCTGGCCGGGATTCGAACCCGAGAACTCCGGTGTCACAGGCAAGCGTACTACCGCTGCGCCACGGAGGACAAAAACAGAAAAAGACTCATTAAAAATTAAAGATTTATTGACTGCACGTTTCCAAAATTTATATACTACTCTGTCAAGAAAGTAGCAGGAAAAGATCAATAATACACAAACTGTTTGTTATTCATCCAAATTTATTTTATCACCTTCAAAATATGCTCCTTTAGAAACGATACACTTACGCCAACGAATAATCCAATCATCAAAACATTTTTTAAACGCTGTTTCCGGAATTGAGGTCAGTTCTCGCCGCGAATTCTCTTTTATGTCTTCTACCGATTGAAAACGGGTGCCACGAAGTGGTAATTTGAGTTTAGGAAAAAGAAAAAAGTCGGCTGGAGCCATATCTGGTGAATATGGTGGTTGCTCGATGGTATTTGTTGAGTGTTTGGTTAAAAATTCGTTCACAATGATGGCCTTGTGCGAAGGTGCATTATCATGGTGCAAAATCCAAGAATTTTCTTTCCACAAATCTGGCCTTTTTCGTCGGATTTGCTCTCTTAAACGCCGCATAACACTCAAATAATATTCCTTATTTACCGTTTGACCTTCCGGCAAGAATTCCGAGTGCACAACACCGCGATAGTCAAAGAAAACAGTCAACATGACTTTGACTTTTGAACGACTTTGGCGTGGTTTTTTCGGTTTCGGTTCAGTTGGAAGGCGCCACTCCGAAGCTTGTTGACTAGTTTGCATGTCAAACTCGTAAACCCACGTCTCGTCACCAGTAACAATGCGTTTCATGAATGTTGGGTCGGAATTGACTCGTTCTAGCATGTCCTCAGCGACTATCATGCGATTGAGTTTTTGAAAAAAATTCAGGTCTTTTGGGACTAGCCGAACGGCAACATGTTTCATACCCAAATTATTAGTTAAAATGTTACGGATCGACTCGTGAGATACAGAAAGTTCGGTGGCTATCTCTCTCAAAGTTGAATGAGGATTTTCAGTCACTATTTCCTTCACTTTTGCGATGTTAACTTCAGTTGCAGACGTTGATGGCCTACCAGAGCGAGGCAAATCTTCCATCACATCTCGACCGCTTTTGAACGCTTTGTACCACTCATAAGCACGAGTTTTTGATAAAGTCGATTCACCGTAAGCCTTCTGTAACATTTTCAGTGACTCCGAACACGATATTCCATTGGCAATGCAAAATTTAAGACAAACTCTTTGTTCGATGTTTTTATCCATTATGAAATTAGCAATACACACTAGATATGATATAACTAAAAATAGCACTGTATTTAATGTAAACAACAGATGCAACTCAAACTCCGCGCCAAAATGGAAAACAGTTGTGCCAATCTAACAACAACAAAAAAAACAAAAATTTGAATTTGGAACCATAAATAAATAATCCATTCCCGATACTTTTCTGACTGAATGTATATATATTTAAGTCAATTAATTTTAATTTGCCAACAGCTCATCGATAGAATCATATTATCAGGCTAATACATAAATTGTTTTTCTGGAAAATTAATTTAACTTTGATACAAAATCTCCGAGTGTATAATATTCCAATAATTAAGCTGATCTGTAATTTCATCATTTAAAACGATGTAAAGGTATGTGTACACCACATCTTTTATTTTTATTTGCAATTTATTTACTTGTACTTATGCTGGCCTGGTAGCTAAAAAATAAAATAGTGTTTGCCAGTTGCTTCTCTTCCCAGGCAGATTGAAAAAATACTTACATACATATAGTCACGTCTGTATCCTTTACGGGGTAGCAGAGCCAATAGTCCCGAAAAGACTGAATGACCACGTTCAGCTGCTCGGCTTAATGATGGAATTGAGATACAAATAGTGACAGGTTGCTAGCCCATCGCCTAAAAAAGGAATCTCAAGTTTGTAAGCCTATCGTTTAGTCGCTTTTACGGCATCCATGGGAAAGAGATGGAGTGGTCCTATTCTTTTTTGTATTGGTGCCGGGAACCGCACGGCAGATAAATATAATCACATATATTTAAAGTAGACACAACATTTTACAATTTAGCGTTACAACTACACAAAAGATAAAAAGCTACAGTAAAGAAATACAATTACAAATAATTAGATCTGCTTTAAAAGTACTAAAGTGATTATTATTATATCTATGCATATGACGGCCTCTGTGGCGCAGCGGTAGTGCGCTTGTCTGTGTCACCGGAGGTCCAGGTTCGGATCCCGGAAAAGGCATGGTAAGAAACGAACTTTCTCCGATTAGCCTGGGTCTTGGATGTTTATCAATATAAGTATTTATTATATGTGCCGTGTGGTTCCCGGCACCAATACAAAAAAAGAATAGGACCACTCCATCTCTTTCCCATGGATGTCGTAAAAGGCGACTAAGGAATAGGCTTACAAACTTGGGATTCTTTTTAGGCGATGGGCTAGCAACCTGTCACTACTTGAATCTCAATTCTATCATTAAGTCAAATAGCTGAACGTGGCCATTCAGTCTTTTCAAGACTATTGGCTCTGTCTACCCCGCAAGGGATATAGACGTGACCATATGTATGTATGTATGTATGTATTTATTATAAAATATAGTATCGTTGAGTTAGTACCTCGTTACACAAATCACGAACTTACTTCGAGGCTAACTCGATCTGTGTAATTTGTCCCGTATATTATTATTTATTTATATTTGTTATTTAAATAGGTAGTTGATGTAAATTGTATTTTCTTGTCAGTGTAAACACGACTTTATAATATCGTTCATATTCATAAATGAATTTTAGTAGGCGTACCTAATATTTGTTACATCTTATATTTTTTGCAAGCTTTGAATATTTATGAAATACATATTAATATTTTTGATTAACATTCATAGGAATTTTATCTTTAGTTCGCTGATCAAAGAAGGAGAATTAAGTTATATAAATATAATTTTGTAATTTCCTTAGATCAAGTAATTATCATTATGATGATAGAAAGATTTATTTTTAAAATTGGATACCAGGTATCACTTATTTACGTCTACTACTACAGATTGATGTTGTAAAAGGCGACAAAGGGATATGCATATAATCTCAGGATTTCTCTTGCAGGCAATGGGCTAGCAACCTATCACTATTTGGAACCCAAACAGCTGAACGTGGCCTATCAGCCAATCTATAAATTAAACTTTTTGTTGTCTATTAAACTTACCTTTTTTTTATAATACGAAACGTCAAACGTAATGATGTTGTCATGTAGTTTTCGTAAAGATTGAATCAGTTACAATACATTTTTGCACCTTTCCACAATTTGTTTGACTCAATATTCCTAGCAATTACCCAAGAAACCTCATCATCTTTTCACTTTTTAATTATATATACGTAACATTTCAAAATGATGGGTTCAGTAACGATAACTTATAACACACAATAACTTATAACACAGATAACGCGTGATTAGCAAACGAACAAAGTTACATACATATATATGTACATATCATCACGTCTATATCCCTTGCGGGGTAGACAGAGCCAACAGACTTGAAAAGACTGAAAGGCCACGTTCACACTATTATATTTTTATTCACGAACAAACTTACTTTCGCATTATAATATTAGTTTGAATAAGATACCATAATCTTTCCCCTAACAAATTTTCATATAAGAATACTCTCAAATCATACGAAAAAAAAAAACTCCCTATATTCCGCGGCTTATCCCGAAAATGTTTCCGCGTTCGTCTCTAGGGGATCCCCTAGGGGTACCCTGAGGGGTTCCCTGAGGAACGGATGTGATCGTTAATCAATCCTGGATGTCTATACGCGTCTTGTATATTTAAGTGGATTATTGAAAAGTTGGTAGACTCACAGAAGTAAGTTATTATTGATTCCTTTGAGATCGGAGTTATAGGCTGTCAGTCTTAGAATTTATATGAGAAATATCTCAATCTTATTATTAAGGTTTCTTAGAGACATCAGATTTGTTTGATGTAAGAATGAGAGTGATTTAAATAAGATTTTTTAATACAATTAGGAGGTGCCGTATGAATTCCGGCACCAATAAAAAAAAGAATAGGTCCATTCCATCCCTTTCCTATGGATTTCGTAAGAGACAACTAAGGAATAGGCTTATAAACTAGAGATTCTTCTTTTAGGTGATGAGATAACAACCTGTGACTATTTAGATATTAACTCTTTCATTAAGCTGAACAGCAGAACGTGGCCTATCGGTCTTTTCAAAACTTTCGGCTCTGTCTATCCCGCAAGGGATATAGACCTTATCATATGTATGTATGTATGTAACTAGGAGGTTGGCGATCCCCCTGACTTTTAGGAGGTAGTGTAAGTCAACTGATTCATTCATTAATAATTTAGTTATTTGATTATTAATTAAGTTAATTATTAATAATTATTTATGTAATTATTTAGTCTATATCAAGAGAACCAATAATTACAATAGATGATCAGATTTTTACAACGCATTTTTTGCAAAATTAAAAAGATAATTTAAACATACATACATATGATCACGTCTTTATCCCTTACGGGGTAGACAGAGCCAACAGTCTTGAAAAGACTGATAGGCCATGTTCAGCTGTTTGGCTTAATGATAGAATTGAGATTCGAATAGTGACGGGTTGCTAGCCCATTGCCTAAAAGAAGAATCCCAAGTTTATAAGCCTATCCCTTAGTCGCCTTTTACGACATCCATGGGAACGAGATGGAGTGGTCCTATTCTTTTTTTTTGGTGCCGGAAACCACACGGCACTTTTATTAGTGCTGGGAACCACACGGCGCTGCCACAGTTACACACTAATTTAAACACATGCCTTATATAAATCGGAGCAATACTATGACAATGATATTCCGAATTTAGTGTCTGACTCCCTTATCATGTCAATAGGGAAAATTAATCCAACAGTTTAACCCTTAGTCGCTACTTACTTTATTGGAGAGAAGTACACACAAACGATTTTTTAAATACGATCATTAACAACAAAAATAAATCGTAGCAGCTCTCGTAGCTTCGTAGACCTCTCGTAGCAGTCTCGTAGTACAAAATAAAAAATATAGTAGGCAGAGAAAAATATGTTCCATTATAGTCCATACAAAATCGTATTTGGTACGTGGTTGAAATGCCCAATAATTCCCAAAACCATATTTCTGTCACTGACCGAAGGAGAACGTTAGTGGAAGTGAAGCGCGAATGAATTATTTTATTACAGGTGTTCTGTATTATATTATTTTTTTTTTGGTAAGATTATATTTAGTTAGAAAAAAAAGTAATTTATTCAAAAAGTTTCTAATAGAAATAGGTATTATTAAACACTAAAATAAAAACAATATTTTTTATAGGAACATTTTATAAGATAAAGATTTACATACATACATATGGTCACGTCTATATCCCTTGCGGGGCAGATAGAGCCAACAGTTTTAAAAAGACTGAATGGCCACACTCTGCTATTTGGCTTAATGATAGAATTGAGATTCAAATAGTGACAGGTTGCTAGCCCATCGCCTAAAAAAGAATCCCAAGTTTGTAAGCCTATCCCTTAGTCCTTATTTACGACATCCGTGGGAAAGCGATGGAGTGGTCCTATTCTTTTTTGTATTGGTGCCGGGAACCACACGGCAAACACGGCAAAGATTTATTTGCCAAACTAACTAAAATAACTTTTAATTCATAAACTTTATATAACTAGAAAGGTGAGAATCAAAAATCAAGAAAAAAAAGAAGCTAAAATTAAATTTGTCCTTAACTTTTTAACGTAAAAATGTCGAAGCATAGATCATCAAATCGTATTGAAATTGATATCGTGTCGAAATATTTACGTAAATGTCAATATTCTGTTCAAAATTTTGTTTTCAAATTAAAGTTTTAATTAATAATTTGGGTTTCATATACGAGTATATTCGTTTTAGCTAGCCAGGTTATAGTTTTATATATCACCCGCGGGCCCCTAAAGCCTTAACTGTTCCCAACAAAAGCATGAATCACTGGCGTCATGAATGGATTTTAGTCATTCGTCTCTCGTTCAGTAAACAATGTGAATGCGACATTTTATTTCAGTGCGCTCCCAATTCAAAAGTGTCGAAACTGTATTTATTTATTGCAGTAAAAAGTGGGAAACTGCTGTGGTTTTAGGGAATATAGTCTTTGAATATTTGAGATTAGGAGAGATAATATCGATAAAATTTATGTGTAAAAGTGAAGTGTCGTGTGGTTGCCGGCACCAATACAAAATAGAATAGGACCACTCCATCTCTTTCCCATGGATGTCGTAAAAGGCGACTAAGGGATAGGCTTACAAACGTGGGATTCTTTTTTAGGCGATGGGTAAGCAATCTTTCGCTATTTGAATCTCAATTCTATCAGTCTTCAAGACTGTTAGCTCTGTCTACCCCGCAAGGGATATAGACGTGACCATATGTATGTATGTTTGTATGTAGGATAATATCTTTATTTTATTAATTTGACGAAATATTCGTATTGAATCATTAATTTGGCTTATAAACTTGAGATTCTACTTTAAGGCGATAGGCTAACATCCTGTTACTATTTGAATCTCAATTCTATCATTAAGCCAAATAGCTGAACGAGGCCTATCAGTATTTTCAAGACTGTTGGCTCTGTCTGGCCCGTGTATGTAAATCATAAATTGCATATTAATTCATATTTCTCTAATGTAGACAATGTGCATTTGTCCACGATTTAGATTTAAGTGATGTGAGGTCAATAAGTAATACCTTTCCAATTTTGAAAATAAATCTATGCTATTATATTGTGTTCTAATAAAGGTTAGCTATCGTGTGGTTCCTGACATTTTAAAATAGGACCACTCCATCTTTTTCCCGTGGATGTCGTAAAAGCGCAAAGGCACCACGGTACCTAAAAATAGATTTTAGTATATTTGTGTACGCATTCCCAGAATAGATGTTACGCAAAATAAAAACAAATTCATGTTTTCATCAGTCAAACTGCGAAGCTGGAAGTGTTTTTCGTACAAAACAACAATACTTAGGCTTCGCAATACATCACGGACAGGTAGAAATCATTAGTTAACTGTCAATCAGGTTAAATGAAAAAAAGTTCAACTCAAGGACCGTGGTGGGCCATTATAACAGCGATCTGTAAATTTTTTAAAATAACTAGTACCTAGTACTATTGCCTTGTGGTTCCCGGCAGCAATACAAAAAAGAATAGGACAATTCCATCTCTTTCCCATAGATGTCGTAAAAGGCGACTAAGGGATTGGCTTACAAACTTGGGATTCTTTTTTAAGGCGATGGGCTGGCAACCTGTCACTATTTGGATCTCAATTCTATTATTAAGCCAAATACATAGCTGAGCGTGGCTTTACAGTCTTTTCAAGACTGTTGGCCCTGTCTACCCCGTAAGGGATATAGAAGTGACCATATGTATGTATGTAACGTAACTTAACGTAAGGCAACGTAACGTAACGTAACGTAACTGAACTAACGCCAGGATTATTAAAGATGAATAAGTACTTCACTTACGACTTGTAGGCCTACCTACCTCTAGGCTATATACACAAAATTTTAAGCCAATGCCACGATAGAAGAATCATAATCGTTTGGATTGTCTTATGATTCCTCTTGCAGGCGATGGACAAGCCATGCAGCTGAATTTGGCTGAATTCAAGACTGTTGGCTCTGTCTACCTCGCAAGGTATAAAGACGTCACTATATGTATGTAATATTGCGCTACTTGTAATATATGCGGTTTATTTTTATCACTAGTCTATTTTGGCCAGAAATATTCGCAAAATATTTCTAGCGTTACTTCAGAGCGGTCGCCGCGAGGTGAGCCAAAAATAAAATATGGCATCATAAGTAGGTAATTTTTATATTCGTTCCAAAAATTTTACAGGTGTTAATAATATTTTGCGTCGTAAATATTACGCAGAGTTTATTATTAGATAAGCTGTGTCTGCGACTTCGTCCGCGTGGAATAGTTGTTTTGGACATCGTTGAAGCCCTCAAGGATGAATAATTTCCCAATTTTTTTCACATTTTCCATTATTTCTTCGCTCCTAAAAGTTGCAGCGAGATGTTATATAGCCAAAAGCCTTCCTCGATAAATAGTCTATTCAACACAAAAAGAATTTTTCAATTCGAACCAGTAGTACTTGAGATTAGCGCGTTCAAACAAACAAACATACTCTTCAGCTTTATAATATTATTACAGATTTGTTTCGGAGAATTCTGTGAATTAAATCTGGGCTCGGCGACCACAGATCATTGTAACATGATCCGAGATAAAATAAAGATACGTTATATGCGCGCGTTTAATACCTGAAGTATGTACATACGTGTAAATAGTATAATGCAATGCAAACGTTTAAAATCAGTGATATACACTTATAATGCGCAAAATTTATTTATTTTGTAATTTATGTAGGTACACAGAAAACATCGAGCATGATAATCACAAGAAACAAAATAACATAGGTTCTGCTTATTTCAAAAGTTATATCTTTCAACAGACCCGAGATACTCGTAAGAGACATGACTGATTTATTTTCAAATAATTCCTCATTTCACTTTTGAAAACTTATTTTCAAATCGCTGAAGAACGTCAACATTTAACTCTTACATCCGCGCCCTAGCTTTTAAAGCGTCTAAAGCTGTGTCCACACTGCCAAACTACATCGCATGTAAAACTCTTGACCTTTCAGCAATTTGACGGGGAGAGTGTCAGGCAAACACATTACGTACCATTGACATACTTACTGTCAAGTCTTGTGTACACATTCGGCTAGTTTTAGGTTAATATAATGTTAATAAGTACAATGTCATTGAATTATATACCTTACTAGAGGCCGCCCGCGACTTCGTCTGCATTGAAACCCTGTCAATCCCGCGGGAACTCCGGGATAAAAAGTAGCCTATATGTCATTTTGGGTCTTCAGCTATCTATATACCAAATTGCATCGTAATCGGTTTAGAAGTTTTTGCGTGAAAGAGTAACAAACATCCATACCGACATACTCACAAACTTTCGCATTTATAATATTAGTAGGTTAACTAAAACACAAGCTGTTTTTTTTTTCATAAATTCTATATTCCGGACTACAGTGTCCTGGCTTTCCAGGATAGTAGGGACTGGCTGAAGCCAGTAATTTGCATAGTGTAAGATTTTTTGGATGGAAAATATATAATTACTACTCATAAAATAAAAAATAAAATAAAAATATACGGGACAAATTACACTGATTGAGTTAGCCTCGAAGTAAGTTCGAGACTTGTGTTACGAGATACTCACTCAACGATACTGTATTTTATAATGAATACTTATGTAGATTAACCTCATCATCACTCATGGTTCTACAAACCCTGTGGTTACACAATTTAGTGTGATGTACACATTCGGCTAGGGACTTGCCAAAGCCAGTGATTTGCACAGTGTAAAATATTTTAAATGGACACTATACCATTACTACTCATAATTCTATCAACCCTGTGGTTATACGAACCGAATCATGGAGGGAGTGAACAGCTTCCGCGTTTGCTCTTCCGGGTGCACTAATAACCTTTTTTTACATACATACATATCATCGCGTCTTTACATACATATCCTTACGGGGTAGACAGAGCCAACAGCCATGAAAAGGCTGATAAGCCACGTTTAGCTGCACCTTTTCTTGACTCCTTATAGTTCCCACCTCCAATACTTCATTTTTTCCTCATTTTATGTTATTTTTTCTAATAACAGAACTTGATTGTAACCGACGCACAAGCGTAACTCACTAACATACGGTTCCCAAAATTCAAATTCATTCATTCATTCATGTTTTTTAATGTAGACAATGTGCATTCGTCCACGATTTAGATTTAAGAGATCTATATTTGTAAATTGTCTAGATTTAAGTGATGTGATGCCAATAAGTGATACCTTGTATCCAATTTTTAAAATAAATCTATTCTATTCATTCTATTCTATCCAATGTTATGTGACTGATATTATTCACAAACATTTTGAAACAGAATCAGCCTTCTAATAATAATTATCATAACAATAATTGCACCTATTTCTTATTGTGTAAGACAGGATATATAAACTAAAATAATGCCTTCTCATTCTTAACAATATATACGTAACATTCGCAATCAAGTTGTATAAAAGTTTCTTCCCGAATTCTGTAGCGAACTACGTATTCTCTGTTAACAAACCACCAACTATCTTGAAGACAGTATACTTAACAAGTCACTTGGCATTTAAGAGTCGGAAGTATAAGTTTTCTGAAACTTTGTCTTTCATGGAACAGACACCTCATTTCAATGAGTAATTTCCTTTTCAACTTAACATCGGTATATCATTTTCATGCTCCACGTTAAGTATTGTATTATTTTTTTATTTTCTTTTTACATACATACCTACATACATATGGTCACGTCTATATCCCTTGCGGGGTAGACAGAGCCAATAGTCTTGAAAAGACTGAATGGCCACGTTCAGCTATTTGGCTCAATGATAGAATTGAGATTCAAATAGTAACAGGTTGCTAACCCAACGCCTAAAAAAAATCCCAAGTTTGTAAACCTATCCCTTAGTCGACTTTTACGTCATCCATGGGAAAGAGATGGACTGGTCCTATACTTTTTTGTATTAGTGCCGGGAACCACACGGCATATTTTCTTTTTACTTGCGTTAATCTCGGCTTTATCCTCACGATTCTGAAGGAGAAAGAAGAAGAGGAACCTAGGCCTAACCTTAACCTTAACTCCGGGATAAAAAGTAGCCTTTATATTATTCTGGGTCTTCAGCTACCAACATACCAAATTTCATCGTAATCGGTTCAGTAGTTTTTGCGTGAAAGAGTTACAAACATCCATTATGACATATAAACTTTGCCTTTATAATATTAGTAGGACGAGAAATACCACGACACATTAATTAAACTAACAATCAGAATTTCATCTCGCGCCATTTTAGCGCAACCGATTACGAACGCGTTAGTAATGGTACATTAAGTCGACATTAGCTGAAGTACAACTTCGTAGATGATGGATGTGACCAATGATAATATAGCGCATTAGATGAAAATTATGTTTGGCAGAATACAATGTGTTATCTTTTTACAATGATTGTGTTGTCTTTTATTTTCGTTCATTTTAATTAATCGTGGCAACAAACAGTCATACAGATACATACATATAGTCACGTCTATATCCCTCGCGGGGTAGACTGAACCAACAGTCCCGAAGAGACTGAAATACCACGTTCAGCTGTATGGCTAAATGATGGAATTGAGATTCAAAAAGTGACAGGTTGCTAGCCCATCGCCTGCAATAAGAATTCCAAGTTTATTTAGCCTTTCCCTCAGTGGCCTTTTACGACATCCATCGGGAGATATGGAGCGGTACGATTGTAGTTTTCTATTTTAGAAAAATGGTAAATAAATAACATAAGCTCTGTCTTATGAAGTGTTTATGTCTTATACAAGAATAATCTAAAAAAATTTTCTTTGTTTTACATCAAACTGGTATCCAAGACTTAAGATTTAACCTTTGAAGCAATAAAAAATGTCATGTCTATAACTTAATTCAGTCTATGCCACCACAAGTTGGATTGTCGTTTATACCTACCTATTATGTAGACATCAGATTGCAGTGTTAAGTTTGATAACATACCGTTTTTATCTGGGACATGTCTAAAGTTGTAATAGATGAGTTGATGGTAGGTACCATGATGTTCGGCTTCTTTGTAATAAGCGCGAAAATATTTTCTATCAAATAAGCTTCAATGGTAAGATTAAATGTCCTTGCAAATCCAAACTGTCACGTTGCTTGTACATACATACATACATATGGTCACGTCTATATCCCTTGCGGGGTAGACAGAGCCAACAGTCTTTAAAAGACTGAATGGCCAAGTTACTTGGCTTAATGATAGAATTGAGATTCAAAAAGTGACAGGTCACTATCCCATCGCCTAAAAAAGAATCCCAAGTTTGTTAGCCTATCCCTTAGTTGCCTTTTACGACATCCATGGGAAAGAGATGGAGTGGTCCTATTCTTTTTTGTATTGGTGCCGGGAACCACACGGCACGTCATGTAGCGTGTCAGTGTAAGTTTTCAACTTTGAAACTTTAGATAGTAAAATTGTCTTTAATACCGACTGGACATTCTGGTAATAAGAACTTAAGTGACAACAGAATATGCAGAATATATAGAATTTGTTCCGATTTATCTGGGCTTGTAATTTTTTTAAGTGTATTATAAGGTTAGGTATAGAGTGGACCCTGGATTCTGATTGACTTATTCCATCTAAAGATATAAATACTTTGTCTTTACCATGGATATCGTAAAAGGCGACTAAGGAATAGGCTTATAAACTTGGGATTCATCTTTTAGGCGATGAGCTAGCAACCTGTCACTATTTGAATCTCGATTCTATCGTCAAGCCGAAAAGCTTAACGTGGCCTATAAGTCTTTTCAAGACTGTTGGCTTTGACTACCCCGCAAGGGATATAGATGTGATCATATAAATGTATGTTTGTAGATATAAATACTACGTCTTTCACCTTTTCAGCCGGAGTGCTAAAATGGCATAGGTACCTATTGAGAATCAGAGTAAGTGACTGGTTGTTAGCTCTTTGCCTCTAAGTTCATAAACTTTTTCCTTAAATTGACTTTTAAATGTGCATAAGAGGAGAATCGTAATGTAAGCCTGGATTACGTTAATCTTAACTACTGGCCCAGAATAGAAGATTACTCTGCATGATTCCCTTAGTCGCCGTTAACAACATCCACTGGAAAGAGACAAAGAACTGCCGGGAATCACACATGATGAATGATTTCACACATACATACATACATACATATAGTCACGTCTATATCCCTTGCGTGGCAGACAGAGTCAACAGCCTTGAAAAGACTGAATGGCCACATTCAGCTATTTGGCTTAATGATAGAATTGAGATTCAAATAGTGACAGGTTGCTAGCCCATCGCCTAAAAAAGAATCCCAAGTTTATAAGCCTATCCCTTAGTCGCCTTTTACGACATCCATGGGAAAGAGATGAAGTGGCCCTATTCTTTTTTGTAATGGTGCCGGGAACCACACGGCACATGATGAATGATTTCATATACACCAGATATAAATATTATTTCATTTTCAAAAACTTTCCAGCCATTTCCCTCCTTACGAAACGTTGGCACGATCCAGCGTCTATTTCTGGCGGGTTAAGGGCATCCACTATTATTACGTGTCATATTTTACGGTCTTTGAAAAATAGTTCGTAATAGCCATACATTTTTGACAATTAAAATTGTAGAGTTTTAAATTCAAAATCTTTATTCATTAATATGACCTGTGGCCGCGACTTTGTCCGCGTGCAATAGTTATTGGGCATCATTGTAGTACTCAAGGATTTTCCCCGTTTTTTTTACATTTTTCATTATTTCTTCGCTTTTTGTAGTTGCAGCGTGATGTTATATATGTATAGCTGAAAGCCTTCCTAGATAATTGGTCTATTCAGCACAAAAATATTTTTTTAAATCGAACCAGTAGTTCCTGAGATAAGCGCGTTCAAACAAACAAACTCTCCAGCTATATAATATTAGTATAGATAATGAAACACTTCAATATCACTTAATAATAGTTGTTTAAAATTGTATAGCACATTGGCCACATAGAAAAGTAAATAATAAATTGAAGAAAAATAGTGATCTTCTTTTGTTATTTTCAGAATGATTGTCATGAATTAGAATTACTCACGATAATATATTTATGATTTAAGTTTTTATAATTACCTATAGTTTTATTTTGATTTACAAACACGTATTTATTTTATTTTATCCCGGCATATTCTTTTCAACAATAGTCATATCTTTTGGTTTCATAACATTAGTTGACGTCAAATAAATTACTAAAAACCAAGTTTACTGCTGCTTCCAAAGCGTCGGTGCAGAAGCTAACAAACTGCACTGCCGCATTTTTTCTTGTCGCACCATTACTTCGCTCTTCGATATAAAAGCAATATCAAATAAATAAAATGTCCTAACTTAATCCGCCTTTTTACTTCTTCTTCTTTATCTAATTCTACTTCTTTATCACAAATTTATTAAAAAGCTAAGTATGTGGTGAGTACCACAGCGCAGAAATTCCTTAATCAGTTGGAAACACTAATGGAAGCTTTGTTTAGAAGCTCTCGGGGCGCCGCTCAAAGCTTACAGTAAACTTGTAACGGAATTCATATATGAAATTTTACCTTGATCAAATCTGGGATGTATTGGCGAACGGTCATGGAATGAAATTCGCACTTATCATGTTTCGAACAGAGTTCGGTATCATGGTTCGAATTAGGAATTAACACTGGCTGGTAAAATTGGCTAAAAATAATTTAATTTATTTATGTCTCTAAAGCGAAATTTAGGTGTTCTAAAATTATAATTAAATCGAAATGTCACTAATGTAAAATTATGAAATTACACTTTCAAAGTTGTTTTTTTTTTATAGGTAACTGTGATTGTTTGCTTCATTTGAATTATATATTTTTTTAAAAGGTTATGTATACTACTAAAAAAGATGAAACGTGATATGTTTATATTTTCTAAAAAGAAAATCTGTACAACTTTTCGTAAAAAAAATGCAAAAATGTTCCCAAATAAATATTCGACTCATCTTGACATTAGTTATTTTAGTAAAAATTATTTTTAATACGTAAATACCTGTAGTCTCATTCATAATTTACGATTAGATAAGAATGTTTTAAATGCTACTAACGCTGACAACTATAGTACTATGAGTGTCTCGTCTTTTTATAGATTTCAGCGAACGAATTTCAGTGTCCACCTAACGCAGTATCGTTCTGATAGGCGCGCGCACCACAGTAAGTTCATTATAAAAAAAAACATTTTTTATAAAAAAAAAAAATTATCTCATAAATTATCCTAATAAATATATTTAACAAAATGTTATTTCAAATTCATGTTAAGAATCACATTCAAAATCCAAACAATGATGTTCGAAATCGAAAATAGTAATAAATGTGTCTAAAAAGTGTGAGTGGCCAGTGTTCGAGTGAAAGTGATACTGTGACGGATAGTGGCGATTTTTCTGATAAGATATAGGAATATTCGTTCACAAATGCGACATTTCTATTTTAGGATCGTCCGAACCGGTATTTTATTTAAATTGGACGGTATCGGATTCCAATTATTCGTAATGAAATGGTCATGAAATTGTTTTCAATGTAAATTAGGGAAAAATAACGGGTGTAAGGAAAGAATGAGTTTTCTTAATTAGTTATTTTCGTCCGTGGTTTTACTGACCAATAACACATACTGTGAGCAAAAAGTTCTAATATAATATGTTATCTAAATTGGACTGCTATTTTGCTTACAAAGTTATATTGTGAGATATGCATTTTTCTCACAAGAAACCTTACAATTAATGTTTAAATAATTAAGCTCATACATACATACGTACTCACGACTTTATCCCATATGAGAAACACAGAGCCAACAGTCTCGAAAAGACATTAAGCATATCAGTTTTATAAATTCATTCATTAGGACTTTTAGAAATTCCTAATTGAGTGAAAACTCTGTCAAAATCTATTATAAAAACTGTGTCGTTAAAATTACACATTGAACAGCTGCTGACAATACAATGTAAACGGCCCAGTTTTTATTGCTCTGTTGACAACAGAAAAAAATAGCACACTTTCTACACTCAATGTTGGCAGATGTCAATGATATTAGTATTGGCTTTATTTTTTTAAAGGTATTTTACAAATGATTTCAAATTCGGAATTGGAATTCTGGGGACAAAAAATGGTTTTATAGTTTTTATTTTTTTAACACACGTTCAAAAATCAAAAAATAACAGAATTTCATTTCAGGATTCCAAAACAAGCAGTTTTGAAATTTTGAAATGTTTATACATATAAACTTATTTCAAGACTGTTGGCTTTGTCTACTGCTCAAGGAATGACGATGATGAGGACGTGACTGTATTTAAAATTCGGCCTGCCTTATATTGTCTTAAGATATTATATCTAATGGTTAATTAGTTAGTACTATTTTTCTCTAAAACTATACGAGTATACGTACATTGTTTTCAATTAACATGTTAATTTTCAGGTGCGGCGCCAGGGAAGTGAAAATTAAGTGCAGACGTAAAAAACAACAAGATTCTCTGGATTTTTTAACACCAGGTAAGCCTTCAAAAATATTTTTTCCTACTTATAATTATTTGAATCTCGATTATATCATTAAGTATAACAAGTACGTGACTTATTAGTCTTTCGAGGCTGTGTCTACACCGCAATGGATATAGACGTGATTGATATAAATGAATGAAAGTATAATTTCTTCTTCTTCCTCCTGGCTTTAGTCTCGGATTCGAATGGTCAAAGTTTCTTAAATGTGCAAGTTTCCTCACGACGTTTTCCTTCACCAATTTTATTAGAGCAAGATCCCAGAGCCGTAAGACACAACTTATTTTCTAAAGAATGGATCTTTCGATTCTCAGTAGTCTTTCATGTACTTTTAATACCTGCATGTTTGTGAGACTTGCCCGGTGACACCTGCGCAGGTACCAGGCGAGAAAGGTAACTAAAAATCACAGTTACTTAACTTAAATTTTTATGACTGATTTTTATATATATTTTATAGACTATTACTCTGAAGTCATATCAGAGAAGTCAGACGCTTTCCATGCGCCAGAACTTTTGTCAGACGCTTTAAAGGTCTATCAAAAAAAATTAACTTAATTTATTTTTAAATGTCTGACTTTTATATATGTTATTCAGATAACTATTACAAAGTTGTATTAAATCAGTCAGACAGTTTGTAATGACCAAACACCCCTTAAACACAAGAATTACTCAGCCTCGAGTATGAGCGCGATAGCACAATGCGCATGCGCGTCAGAGTAAAATCTCTAATATTTGAAAAGTACTTACTGTTTTCAATTTCATATTTTTGCATATCTATTCAAATACGATGAAATTTATAATTAAAATAATAATTAATCATTTTTAATATAATATAATATATTGCATATAAATAGGGGAAAATGAATTTTTTTGTAGCAATAGCCTGTCAAAAAGAATGATTTTTATTTTATTTAAAAAAATATATCTGTTATAATAATTTCAATAAAAAAAAATTAATTATGATTAATCAATTGAATAATTATTTTATTGTCTCTTTATGATCTTCATCATCAAAATAATCATTTGAATTTTCATCATTTATTAAATCTCTATACTGTCCACTCAAGTCATCGTCCTCATCATCAGTTAGATTGTCGTTGCTGGCAGAATTTTCCGTAAAAATAAAATCATAAACAATTAAAAAATAGTATAGTAATTGTAAACCTATAACATATTAATATAAGTGAAAGGCGACTAAGGGATAGGCTTACAAACTTGGGATTCTTTTTTAGGCGATGGGCGAGCAACCTATCACTATTTGAATCTCAATTCTATCATTAAGCCAAATAGCTGAACGTGGCCATTTAGTCTTTTCAAGACTGTTGGCTCTGTCTACCCCGCAAGGGATATAGACGTGACCATATGTATGTAGTCTACTTTAATTTCGACACTACCGCAACGGCTTCGATGGTCCAGTGATTAGCGCGTGAGACTGTGAAGTTGGCGGTCCGAGTTCGAGTCCCAACAATAACAAGATATATATTAATTTTTATTAAAAATGTTTTTTTTTGTGTTGTTTGAGTATTTATTAAAAAAACTGAAAATCAAAATACTACATATAATCATACGGTAAAAATATTTTGTCTGTACATTTAATATTTTGACTGAAACAAATAGAGATTTTTTTTTTACATTTTTTGTCTGTCTGTATGATTAAGATTCAACTCGAACTTTACGCGGACAACGTCGCGGGCAACAGCTATTATGCAATATATTATATTATTTTAAAAATGATTAATTATTATTTTAATTATAAATTTCATCGTATTTGAATAGATATGCAAAAATATGAAATTGAAAACAGTAAGTACTTTTCAAATATTAGATATTTTACTCTGACGCGCATGCGCATTGTGCTATCGCGCTCATACTCGAGGCTGAGTAATTCTTGTGTTTAAGGGGTGTTTGGTCATTACAAACTGTCTGACTGATTTAATACAACTTTGTAATAGTAATCTGAATAACATATATAAAAGTCAGACATTTAAAAATAAATTAAGTTAATTTTTTTTTGATAGAGCTTTAAAGCGTCTGACAAAAGTTCTGGCGCATGGAAAGCGTCTGACTTCTCTGATATGACTTCAGAGTAATAGTCTATAAAATATATATAAAAATCAGTCATAAAAATTTAAGTTAAGTAACTGTGATTTTTAGTTACCTTTCTCGCCTAGTACCTGCGCAGGTGTCACCGGGCAAGTCTCACAAACATGCAGGTATTAAAAATACATGAAAGACTACTGAGAATCGAAAGATCCATTCTTTAGAAAATAAGTTGTGTCTTACGGCTCTGGGATCTTGGACTATATGTGCATAGTCATTGTTACATACATACATACATATAATCACGTCTATATCCCTTGCGGGGTAGACAGAGCCAACAGTCCTGAGCGGACTGATAGGCCACGTTCAGCTATTTGGCTTTAAGATAGAATTGAGATTCGAAACAGTAGTATTAGTCATTGTTACATTGTTGAATTCGAATTAACTGGTCACTATTTCGATTGGACCACTGACGCTCAATTTTAATTTAAAAAATAAAATCTTAATCCAAATTTATTTTACTCCTATCATTGTAAAACCCAGTTTTACGATGGCCAGATGGCAGTTTAAATTCGTTGATAAATCTGAAAATATTTTTAGATGAAGTCTTTTACACTAAACTAGTGTTGCCGAACTATCGACAGTCGACCTCGACAATAATGGTAATATAGACTTATCGATAGATATTCCGGAGCAACACTATTGGTAGCTAAAAATACTATCAATAGTTGTATATTTAACAGATTATGAATAACACAAGCATTTCTTACTGTAATTGTCACTGTGTCAGGGAATATTGCCAATATAATAGATAGTACTGTACTGTATATATATACGTTCTATCTAAGGACGTCTATATCCCTTGCGGGGTAGACAGAGCCAACAGTCTCGATAAGACAAAAATGCCACGTTCAACTGTTTGGCTTAAGGATAGAATTGAGATACAAAAAGTGACAGGTTGCTAGCCATTGCCTACAGGAATCCCAAGTTTATAAGCCTATCCCTAGTCGCCTTTTACGGAAAGAAATGGAGTAGTCCTATTACTTTTTTCAATTGGTGCCGGGAACAATACGATAATATTATATAATTTTATTTTTTTAAAGTTTCAACACCTGTAATTTAGAATTAAATCAGTGAACCATTGTATCTTGGCATCAGTACCTTCCGTGTTCCACCTGTCATGTCGTGCGAATTGAGTTTATTTTAGACTACAGCAAAGGTTTCGGTGTAAAAATAGATTATTGATTCACTTTTGACACGACTGTGCAGAAATTGGAGTGTAATGGTTGTTGCAAATGCAATTTCTAAAAATCTGATTTATGAAAAGAGTTATTAAGACGCAAAAGCTTTAACGAAGGTAGTTTAGGTTATTTAGCATACTATTTAAATATTGCTTTTTTCTATTCATATCATATACTTTACTACTACCTATTATGAAAAAAGTACTAATGGAACCTTTTATTTTATACCAAAATGGTGGTTCTAGTAATTCTTTGGTAAATTGTAGATCCTGTCAATATCTGAATAATAATTGTATCATTAAGCCAAACAGCTAAACTTGACCTTTTGGGACTGTTGGCTCTGTCCAGCCCGCAAGTGATATAGTTGTGATATATCTTCTTCTTTTTTCTTTTATTGGTAGTTTTAGTTTGTAATCATTAAGTTCACTATTTACATACATTTAATCACGACTGTATCCCATGCGAGGTTGACAGAACCAACTGTCTTCAAAAGACTAACAGGCCACGTTCAGCTATTTGGCTTAATGATAGAATTAAGATCCATATAGTGACATGTTGCTAGCCCATCGCCTAAAAGAAGAATCCCAAGTTTATAAGCCTATATCTTAGTCGCCTTTACGTCATCCTTGGAAGAGAGATGCAAATTCATTACTTAGTTGATAATATTATAAATTGAGTAATTTCAAGATGTTATTATATTAGGTTAGGTATTTCTAATTCAACGACCTTAGTTATTGAAGCAGTATATTTTTGACTCCGCTAAAGGTTATCGTGTAAAAATACCCACATGATTGATTTACAAGCTAATTTTGGTGCGGGATAACATTAAGGCTGATATTTACTCCTAGTATTTTTGACCTTTGATATTTTTACACTTGTTCATTTCAATTATTTTTCTTTTTTTTTCTTCCTACGCAGATTGTAATAGTCAATAAATTAAATGAACTTAATATTCTTTATTAAGGACGCCTATCGTCCTATCTCTGAATTTCAATCCCATCAAAAAGAATAAACACGCGATATGATATGTACCTATTTCAATGCCGTGTGGTTCTCGGCTTTGGAATAGAATCATTCCAAATATTTCCAATGGATGTCGTAAAAGACGATCAAGGGAAATGCTAATTAACTTTTGATTCTTCTTGTAGGTGATGGGCTAGCAACCTGTCACCATTTGAATATCAATTCTCTCATTGGCAATACAGCTGAGTGTGGCCTTTCAGTCTTTTCAAGACTGTAGGCTCTGTCTACCCCGCAAACTATTCCCTACATAATTTTATTCCAATTATATTCTGATAATTATTAACCTTCATACAATTTAATTTAATTTCGCGTCTAACGTCATAAACTGAATATGCAATACTGTAAAATACACAATCATTATGTGTAACTGCATAATATTTTCAATGGTATGCATAAAATTTTATTACCACAATACGTCATAGTTTGTTTTGATTGTACAAAAATAAACGGAACATGGAAATACTTTTATATGTTTATATTTTTTATGGGTATAGATCAATACTAAGGGGTAGACAGAGCCAACAGTCTTGAAAAGGCTCACAGTGAAAACAGATAAAGCCAGTGAAAACTAAATTAATTAAATAATTTTTTTATAATATCCATAAAAAAAAGATGAAAAGAGAATCTACATACAAACATACATATGGTTACGTCTATATCCCTTGCGGGGAAGACAGAGCCTTGAAAAGACTGAATGGCCACGTTCAGCTATTTGGTTTAATGATAGAATTGAGATTCCAATTGTGACAGATTGCTAGTCCATCGCCTAAAAAGAATCCCAAGTTTGTAAGCCGATCCCTTAGTCGCCTTTTACGGCATCCATGGGAAAGAGATGGAGTGGTCCTATTCTTATTTATTCTTTTTTTGTATTGGTGCCGGGACCCACACGGCACTGCCGGGAACCACACGGCACACGGCAAAGAGAATCTAAATTGCCGTAAATCATAATACTAATTATGTATAGCTATTTAATATAATTCGGCGTAAAACTTAATTTCACATAGTCATTGTAACTAACCATTCATTATCGTAGGCACTCCTCATACGTACATACATACATACATACAACAAACGCACGTCTGTTATGGCGTAGAAGACGAACACTAATGGCTTTCGGAGAGACAGTTTAGGTCGCATTAAAATTCCTTACATAGCAAACCTTGTCACTTGTTAAGGGGCGATTCTGTTAACTTTAACTGTGTAGATAAAATGTTTAAGATATTTATTTAAATCCTACTACTATTATAAAGGCGAAAGTTTGTATGGATGTTTGTTACTCTTTCACGCAAAAACTACTGAACCGATTACCATGAAATTTGGTATGTAGGTAGCTGAAGACCCAGAATAACACATAGGCTACTTTTTATCCCAGAGTTCCCGCGGGATTGATAGGGTTTCCATGCGGACGAAGTCGCGGGCGGCCTCTAGTAATATTATAAATTCGAAAGTTTGTGAGTATGTCAGGATGTCAATATGGATGTTTGTTACTCTTTCACGCAAAATTTACTGACCCGATTACGATGAAATTTGGTATGTAGATAGCTGAAGACCCAGAATAACATATAGGCTACTTTTTATCTCAGAGTTCCTGCCGGATTGATTCCCCGCTCTAGTAAATAAATAAATATATACGGGACAAATTACACAGATTAAGTTAGCCTCGAAGTAATTTCGAAACTTGTGTTACGAGATACTAACTCAACGATACTATATTTTATAATAAATACTTATACATATAGTTAAACATCCAAAACCCAGGTCAATCTGAGACAGTTCTTTCCGCATCATACCCTGGCCGGTATTCGAACCCAGGACCTCCGGTGTCACAGACAATCGTACTACCGCTGCGCCACAGAGGCCGTAAAAATTTAACTTAATGCATGCACATATCACGCGTGTTTATCTCGAACGAGGCAGTTTAATTGGATGACGTTGCGATTCAAAAAAGACTATTTTTTTTTTCTATTCTCAAGTTTATTTTGAATCTAATTGTCACAATATACAATCGCCAGGGTGTTCGTTATTAAATACAAAACCATGAACATACATACATACGTCACGTCACGTCTTTATCACTTGCGGGGTAGACAGAGCCGACAGTCTTAAATAGACTAATAGGCCACGATCGGCTGCTTGGCATTAAGCCAAGAATATTTATAATAGATAGAATTGAGATTCAAATAGTGACAGGTTGCTAGCCTGTCACCTAAAGGAAGAATCACAACTTAATAAGCCTATCCCTTAGTCGCCTTTTACGACATTCATGGGAAAGAGATAGGGTGGTCCTATGCTTATTACACTAAATATTGCATAACTTAGAAAAGAGTATTGAATACCTAACCACGGTAGGAAATACTAACGAATAAACGGAGAATGCCATCCTGATACTAAAACATACTTTAAAGCTGTAATACACACAGGTATAAAAAAAAATCTGAAACTAAAAAGTTTCCCCACAAAATGGGAGTAACGGAATAGCTCCGCGCGGTTTTTAATAAGCGATGGAAACTCTTTTTTTTTTTTCAGGGAAAGCTTTTAAGGCTCTCCAGAGACTCGATTGATAGGCAGCGGAGCCGTGGTCTTTGTTTGTGTTAATTTATGATAATGGTTATTGTACTAAGCACGTATTGAGGTAGATTGTAAAAATAGACCAAGGACTTTTAGGATTCCGTATCTTAAAGGTAAAAACGGGACCCTATTATTAAGCCCTATTATTAGAGCCGTGTGGTTCTCAGCACCAGTACAAAAAAGAATGGGACCACTCCATCTCTTTCCCATAGATGTCGTTAAAGGCGACTAAGGGATATGCTAACAAACTTGGGATTTTTTTTAGGCGATGGGCTAGCAACCTGTCACTAGTTGAATCTCAATTCTCTCGTTAAGCCAAATAGCTGAACGTGGCCATTCAGTCTTTTCAAGACTGTTGGCATATGATCATATGTATGTATGTATATGTTATTCTGGGTCTTCAGCTACCTACATACCAAATTTAATCGTAATCGCTTCAGTAGTTTTTGCGTGAAAGAGTAACAAACATCCATACTGACATAGGTACTTACAAACTTTCGCATTTATAATATTAGTAGGATTTCAAAAGTATAAAATGTGAAATTCAAACAATGCAAGTACATAGAACAAAACAAGTCATATTTTATGCTCTCACAAATGTAAATCTTTGCAAAGTTCCCCATTCAACTGAACTTACCGCGTCGAAATACCTGTTTTGTGTACTACAGTTTTTGTTATCTTGAAAATGCGTTGGTTTTTACCCGACTTTGCAATAGATGATGTGACTTTTGTTTACAAGTAATTTGGTGTAAGTATTTAAAAAAAATCATATTACTACCTCTTAAATAACGACTTATGTGTTTGCAAGTATACTTCTTGCAATGAAAACAAATATATAACTATGATAAAAAAAAAGTCAATAAAATTTTCAATATAGGCCTCCTTCGTTCCCTTCCATTTTTGTAGAAATTTCCATTGGAGTGAAGATTGGTGCTAAAGCTTGCAAATTAAGTAAGTAGTTAAATAGCATGGAATATCAATCAACTTTTATTGTCGCGTAATAAAAGAGCATTTTAGACTTTGTTTCGTCGCCAACTCTAAAATTCTGGCTCTAGTGCTGAAACAATGCTTCGTTACGTGTGTAAGTACAACTTTAGGTGTCTTAAACCTTGACTACCACAGAGATAGATCTAGCTAGATACGTCAAGTGTTTAATTGCGATTTCGCTAATTTGCGGAGCAAACCTCCAGAGTGATTGACCAATGGACCTATTTTCTCTGTTTACCCCGATTTTTGCTCTTCCAGTAGGCGTTAGACTCAGTTGCATCCTGACCACTTTGCTGTGAAGCTCGATACGCGTTAGGCACTATGATCATTGATTGGGTTTCACATTATTACGAGACTCCACTTCTGACCTCAGAAATATTCAATAAATCAGCGGAATATTTAGATATCCTCACGATATTTTCTCTCGCCGTAAGAGCATGAATTGGTTATCAGTTGTGACAAGCTCAAAAGGAAATTCAACAAAGAGTCATTGTAGTTGGCGATAGGATACGAACATATGCGCGCTAATTAATTTGAATATAACCATATGACCACTATCTCTTTTACTATGGGTATGAGTTGTTAAATTAATCTTTCATTCATTCATTACTTAAAAAAAAATGTAATTCACTGTAACAACTTACACAGGCGTTATCTAGTGGGACATATGTCTGTGCTGACAGCTCTTTGAGTGGGCAATTAGCGGGCGTAGGAAATCCGCAGCACTTTCACACCTTTGCTCAACTCTTTAGTGCCTTTTTTACTTTCTTCAAAAAAGGTTCCGCTCCTTTTTTTAGTGCGTAGTTTTTTAAAGGCGTTTTTAGTTTTTTTTCCCTCAGTTTTTTGAAGATCCCTTTGGGCATTTTCTTTTAAAGATTTTGTTACTTAGTTTCACAACGTTTGAATTGTCTAAAAAAAGACTCTAATACCTAGTTATAAGATGTTTATTCTGTTAAATTAAATTTGAATTTTTTTATAAAGTAAAAATGGAAATACATAAGATTGTTAATGATTTTCTTTGCATTGTTTGTTAGCTAATAGTTGTGTCATGAAATATTGTGTTCTTAAACAGTTTCGCGTTATGCAAGTCTATAATTTAATTTGAAGCTAGCTTAATCTGTGTAATAAATCCTATATTATAATTATGCTTATAATATACAAGCGTGGTCTTAGATACTCTCGCTTCGAAAATATTGGGTTTTGTCTACCCTTATATATGTATATCCTGTATGTCTCAATGTAAATAAAAAGCTTCTGGGTACGACGAGGTAGGACGAGTATTTACTGATTTATATTTTGTTCTCACTTTTTTATATTTTTTAAGGAATGCGATTACCTGTAAATATTCTAAAGTGATTGAATTAGTTCAGTTGCTTACTTCATGACATTTGTATGAACGTTTTCAAAATTACAATTCTTTAAGGAATTTAAAATTAAATCTCGGATAACAAAAAAGCTTTTTTCTCTTACTTGTACTGCATTTTTTTTAAATATACGAATAAATAAATAAAAAAGTTACTTGCCAAATTGTCGGAAATTTCTAGAGACTGCAGTATTGTTGCCAGTTTTCAAAAGAAGTAATGAGCTTTAGCATTCGCCGCACGGCTTCGCTTGTTTCTTAGTGCTATACTTACAAACATACATACATATTGTCACGTCTATATCCCTTGCGGGGTAGACAGAGCCAACAGTCTTGAAAAAACTGAATGGCCACGTTCAGCTATTTGGCTTAATGATAGAATTGAGATACAAATAGTGACAGGTTGCTAACCCATCGGCTAAAAAAAGAATCCCAAGTTTGTAAGCCTATCCCTTAGTCGCCTTTTACGACATCCGTAGGAAAGAGATGGAGTGGTCCTATTCTTTTTTGTATTGGTGCCGGGAACCACACGGCAGATATATGTATGTATGTACCTAAATATATTTTTTTTAAACAAATACACTATAATTGCAGCTCGTATATGAAATTGAGAAGTTAACAGAACGAGAATGTAACAACATTTAGTGCTAACTGGATAATATGATTTGTGCGCTCGGATGCGAGTTGAGAACTTGGTGTTTCATTTGCCACGTTTCAGATCTCAGAGTTCATTGAACTTGATACATACATATAATCAATACATATAAACGTCTATATCCCTTGCGGGGTAGAGCGAGCCAACAGCCTGGAAAAGACTGATAGGCCACGCTCAGCTGTTTAAAAGCAAGTTTATAAGCCTATCCCTAAGTCTCCTTTTACGACATCCATGTGGAAGGAGATGAGTAGTCCTACGAGTATTCTAATTTTTCATTGGTGCCGGGAACCACACGAAACTTGAGATTGGCTCACTATTCTATCTACGAATTCATATTACAGACTTTCGAGTAAATCTCACTCTCTGTCTAATCAATGTAAAGTAAATAAATGCTTTATAGTTTAATAAAGAAGTGCATTACCAATATAAAACCGTAGGTACAGTACAAAGGCGGGCTTATCCCTAAGTGGGATCTGTTCCAGCTAGCCTGACATTTAGAGGATCGCATACAAAATTGAGGCAAGGGTTAACAACAGGTCAGTTACGAGGTATTATGCTTTAGATTTTATATATTAACTTGAGATTCAAATAGTGACAGGTTGCTAGCCTTAAAGAAGAATCACAAGTTCATAAGCCCATCCCTTAGTCGCCTTTGACAACATCCATAGGAAAGAGATGGAGTGGTCCTATTCTTTTACCTATTGGTGCCGGGAACCACACGGCACTCTTTATGAGAGGTGATAATTTTGTCGCTTTTTTGTAGATTGCGTTAAATTCGCTTCATATAGATAGATGTAGCAAAAATCATGGCGGTTTAAACTAGTCAATTAATAGTTATGTAAGAATGGTTCTTCCATTCAATGCTTGCCGTTTAATAGAAGCCTATTTTCAAATTAAATAAACATCATAATGACTAGCTAATTGAGTCAATTTGCAAACGCCATTGTCACATACTGTTGTCTTTGTAGTTATTGTTTCACTAATTAGTGGCAAGAGCACAGATCTTGGAATAATATTAGACTATAGAAGTGGTAAGTGCTTATAAACGTGTCATCGTAACTTATAGCAAAGTCACCGTAACGTTTTGTCTTATTAGTCAGCTGTCAATCTGTGCGGAAAACACGCCACATTATTTCTATAGTTTTAATAACATTATTTCTGGAATAAAACCACTTTATCTCTTTCCTATGGATGTCGTAAAAGGCGATAAAGTGAAGGCTTAAAAACTTGTAATCCTTCTTCTAAACGATGGGCTAGCAACCTGTTGAATATCAATTCTATCATTAAGCCAAACTTAATGTTGACTGTGTCTACCATTCAAGGGTTAAAGATGTGAATATATGTATTTTAAAATATTTCTGTTGACCTTCATCCTGGCTTTCAATAAGCCTGTAATTCAGGTTTTTACAAGAAACGACACATGGCTTATCTCCGTAATCTTATGAAGAGAACACTTGTAATTATTACCTAAAATTATAATGTCAAAGTGAGTTTGTGTGTTTGTTTGTTTATCATTTACGTCAAAACTACTTAACCTATCTTAATATAATTTTGTGTGGAACACGGAGAAGGACATAGGGTATTTAACGCGAATGAATCCGAGGGCGAAATTTTGTAATATCGGATTATCGTTAGACATTACGAGTATATTATCGAAATTCACAGGTTTCCTCACGATATTTTCCCTCGCCGTTTCACAAGTAACATCGGTTATCACCTAAACTTATCAATGAAAAATACGTCAGAAATAAGTCGTTGCTACAAAGCAAGGTTAGGCAATTCTATTGTCTTATGCTATTCCAATTTCTATGGCCAAGAGTAAATTAACTGATTCCATAGAAATATTATGCCTTTGATGGCTATAATATCAAACATCTACTGCATGATAATTATCCCATTTAGTTTCGATTCAGAATTTAATGGAATAATGTTGATATTAGGCATCGTGGCGTGGAATATAGTTAGTATTGTCTAAACTTTACATACGTATCTTGCGGGGAACACAGCTAATATAAAGCCAGTCTTGAAAGACTGATAGGCCACGTTCAGCTTTAAGGCTTAATGATAGAATTTAAATTCAAATAGTGACAGGTTGCTAGATCATCGCTAATAAGAAAAATCTTATGTTTATAAACCTATCCTTTAGTTGCATTTTACGTAATCCATGGAAAAATATAGAGTGGTCCTATTCCTTTTTATATTGGTACCGGGGACCACACGGTATAACTTGACGGTGAGAGAAAATATCTTGAGGAAACCCGCACATTTAGGAAACTGGATATTGTAAAAGTAAATTCTTAGACGTAGATTTGTATTCTACTTGTAAATAGTATACAAGATAGCATTTCATGACATTAAGACAATTAACATATAATTTAATCAACAACAGCTTTCAAAGGGTAAATGTAGAAGAAGCAGCGCAACAGACTGCACTGTAGCACTTTCACCGGACGTAAATTCACAAATATGATATTTAAATCTAAACCACAGACAAATGTATAAACCAATTTTTTATCCAAACCCATTCAAAAAAAGCATCCAGTCTCGTGGAAAATATTTCAAATTTCCATGAAATTCGAGATTCAATAGAAACAAAAAAAAAATTGAATTATTCAAATAATATTCTCACTCAATATTGGACTTTCCCAAATCACCGGTCACTATGTGCGCTCATCAGTTGGGAAACGCAATGGTGCGTACCATTTTGAACAGACAGTGAGTGAATTTTATAAGGATAATAAGATAAGCCCTTTTGCACATCCCCACTCTGTTTTATCTCATTTAGTTACCCGGGTATCAAAGGCAGTGTTAAGGTTTTATTTGCAAGCCTATTTTGCGTTCACAGAAAAATAAAGTGAGAAATAGTATTGATATTTTTAAAGCTTTTGGAGAGACGGTTTACGTCATAACATACAATACACAAGTAATAAGTACCGGTTCAAGTCCTACCTCGGCCTGTACCATTGACTCTTATCTGAGTCATGTACATTAGTTTGAGTGCTAACCGAGCGAGCGGCGAGGGAAAGGATTGTGATAAACCTTTACATTCAGGCAACTGAATGTGTAAAATTGATCCAATATGGCTTCGCCTGAAAAGGTTGTACAGGTAAATTGGGAATTGGTTCGTGAAAAACTGACTGACTTACCAAATCTTAAAGCGAATCGATATACGTGGACACCATTTTACTCTCTAAAATGGTGAGGAAGTAATCGGGTCATCATCAAGGTGATAATACTTAGAACTAACTAACTAACTACGTCCCATATTCATGTACATTTTTTTGATACAAACAGTCATAAGAAACAAATAAATACAATAATACAGTTTTAAAAAGATAGACTAAACAGTATCGAGCAATTATACAAATACCAATTATCTTTATTGCCCATAAAAATACATATGTAGTAGAAACATACATTATGAATATGTTGAGCAAAGGCGGACTTATCGCTAAGCAATCTCTTCCAGCCAACCTTTGGGTAGTGAAAGGTAAAATCCTGGAACCGGGTGGGCAGCATACCTAACAGATGTAACTTATTTTAAATATAAATAAATATATACGGGACAAATTACACAGATTAAGTTAGCCTCGAAGTATGTTTGAGACTTGTGTTACGAGATACTAACTCAACGATACTAAATTTTATAATAAATACTTATGTAGATAAACATCCAAGACCCAGGCCAATCAGAAAAAGTTCGTTTCTCATCATGCCCTGGCCGGGATTCGAACCCGGGACCTCCGGTGACACAGACAAGCGCACTACCGCTGCGCCACAGAGGCCGTCATAAACAACTGATACCGAATATAGAGTTAAAAACTTTATTTCAAGTATCGGAAAAGTTATTAATATAACAATGCAATCTTTTCTCCAAATTTATATCGTTTGGAGTCAAGATTACTAGACTCTTCTATTGCTTTGTAGGGTTGACACAAATTGGATTTATTTTTTATATGTGTGGTGGTTAAGTGCATATTTTTTTCAAATTAATTATTTTGTCCTAATTTTCTTTGACATAAAGTATTTTGGCATAATAGGTCTAAGGCGTAACTAATTTTGGGCATAATTCACTTTTAGGCTAGCTATTATTTAAATAGATTTGCGTAAATCGTTATGACGATGAAAGTTATGTTTAAAAATCGTTATGCCATAAAACATGTAACATTACATTAAGGCTCATTTTTTATATGCTTCTCCATTGATTTATATTTCATAAATCACGCCTTTCTCTTAGAGGGGTAGGCAGCCCATATCTTCCTACTCATCACGATCCCTTCATTCTTTTTAAACAAGCCCGTCAGGATCGTGTACTCGTGACTGGATTTTTACCCGGAATAAATTCATTGGGATACATCCGTCTGGGCTTCCCCTACTACCCCGCTTCTCTGCCTCTGTCTACCCTGATAACTTGGGGATTTTTAAGGCAAGCGTGAATAGACATTATTTGAGCATGCGTGCACCACTCATCTTGCTTACCACCAGAGTGAAAAACGCACTCAAATGTTTCATTAAAAAGAAAATTGTCTTATTAATCTATGTACAATTATACAACAATAGCTGTTGCCCGCACCTTCGTCCGCGTAAGTTTTGAATTTGCAAGCAATTGGTGAAAGTTTTAAGTAAATCGGTTCAGTACTTTCGGAGATAAGCGTGATTATACATACAGACAGACAGACAAAAATTTAAAAAAAAAAAATTCTTTCTGTTATTCATTCTAAGTGTTTCTCTATCCATTTCAGTCAAAAATACTAAATGAACAGACAAAATATTTTTACTGTTTTATTATATGTATAAATAATCCTTTACAACAATTATTCGATTGGATTTGTTCTTTTATAGAGCAAATAAGAAGATTCGCGTCAGTAGTCCACATTCAGGTCTCACTAATATTTTAGTCTCAAAGTCTTATCAACTGTCACAGTATTTCCTTTTTCTTTGAAATTCAATTTTGTTTACGGCCTGAACTTTGGACTTTCAGAGTGCGATCTTCCATTAGCAAGCTAAAAAAATCAAGTGAACCAGCCCTATAAGTAAACATTTACAATTTTCCTTATGAAATACTCGGGTCTTTTAACGAGAATTTATAGAGGGACTTCGCGCAAGTAAGAGAAGTTTCAATACCGTCGAAATCGCGAATATTTTGATGCAATCTCGTTCAATTTCTACTTTCCATCGAGTTTTCCTTAGTATATTCCTGATAATTTACCTACGAATTTCTTTGAGATTATTTCACACCAAAATTTTTGCTAGGTTGCTTTGTTACATATATTTTTTTTAATTTTTTGAAGCTAGTAATTCTTTTGTTTTAAAGATAATCTGAGTTAATTTAGATAAAAGAAGGAAATGTTATTCAGTAATACTGAGATTCATCATTTCCTTCATTTGTTCTTCGCTTTCAGACCGTTTTTTAAGTTATTTCTATATTATTATAATATAAAAATTATAGCTTTTATCCGCAGCTTCGTCGAAATTAACATCACCTTAAAAAAGCAATTAAACGTCACCTGCAAAAAGCGATGAATTTAGCGCCACCTACAAAAGAGTAAAGATTTTTCACAAATCCACAAGATCTTTGGTTTTTACCGGGATGAAAAGAACACTATATTCTTCTCCAGACACGTTGCATTTAAAAGAAATTAAAAATATATGATTTTTCAACAAACAAATAAACTTACTTTTGCATTTATAATAGGTACATATATAAGTCGGGATTACGACAAGTGCTTACCACCACTCTCTGATTCTCTCTGATTCTTCTTCCTCCTGGCTGCTATACCGGTTGCTTTCTCGCCACTCTGGAGAAGAGTCCGGGTTATCCCTTTGACCATGGATCCTGAATTGGGTGAGTCAGGTTTTCATACAAAGCGACTCCCGTCTTGACCTCCACAACCTTCGCAAGGGAACCTAATCCGTGTTGGATTGAGCATGGTTACCAACCCCAGTTGCCTGAATGTGCAGGTATTTTCACAATGTTTTTCCCTGAACGTAAGAGCATCGGTTAATACTTATTGGATTGAGCATGGTTACCAACCCCAGTTGCCTGAATGTGCAGGTATTTTCACAATGTTTTTCCCTGAACGTAAGAGCATCGGTTAATACTTATTGGATTGAGCATGGTTACCAACCCCAGTTGCCTGAATGTGCAGGTATTTTCACGATGTTTTTCCCTGAATGTAAGAGCATCCGGTTAATATTCAAACTAATGTAAATTCTAAAATAGTCATCGGTACATGGCCGAGGTGGGATTCGAACATGTGCCCTTTTTGCGCCACACGCATTTTAACCGGGCTCCTTACCGGTTCGACCACCGACGCTTATTTGATACCGACAAAAATCAAAATATAATCATGGAAACATTGAATGAGAGGTGCAAATCTCTAATATCATTTCAATAATGTCGTATGCATTTATGTTGGTACCTAGTTTTTGGAGTGCAGCCAACTCGATCTGCGGCTTGCATCATGGAATCTGAATTCATTTTACAACTTCCCCGAGAATAATATGGGATTTTGTCGTTTGAATATCGCGTGGAAATTGAAAAGGGATCCCGCCGTGGATTTATTGATATCCTATTTTCATTTATAATTTTTAATCCTACATAAGTACATACATACTTATAATCACGTCTATATTCCCTGCCGGGGTAGACAGAGCCAACTGTCTTGAAAAAACTAGTATTATTATACCGGCACCAATAAAAAAAAGAATAGGACCAATAGGACACACGTCTCATTTCCATGGATGTAGAAAAGGCGACTAAGGTATAGGCTTATAAACTTGGGATTTTTCTTTTGGGCGATGGGCTAGCAACCTGTCACTATTTGAATCTCAATTCTATCATTAAGCCAAACTGCTGATCGTGGCCTATCAGTCTTCAAGACTGCCTGCTCTGTCTCCCCCGCAAGGGTTATAGACGTGATTATATGTAAGTATGTTTAATATGTTTTATTGTGATCTCCCGATAGGGGAAATAAAATTTTGGCCGAAATGGTTTTGGGACCAAAATTGAGCGTAATAGTTAAATCGATTGAGGTCTCCGTATCGCTAATAGCAATTTTACAATCATTGATAAAAATGTACGTGACTTTTGTGGGCCGTAACTGTAATAATGTTAAAGTTTTTATAGGTTTTGTTACTGATTTCAGTTTTATAGGCGATAAAATTGGTAGAATTGAGTCACTTACCATGTTATAACGTCGTACATGCGAAAGAGACTTTACGTTACTTTTTATACAAACTTTCTTTTCTATCTTATTTCTTCGTAACATACATACATATTGTCACGTCTACATCCCTTGGGGGGAGATAGAGCCAACAGACTTGAAAAGACTCATAGGCCACGCTCAGCTGTTTGGCTCAATGAAATAATAATTCAAAAAGTGACTTATTGCTAGCCTAAGAGAAAAATTCCAAGTTTACAAGCCTATCCTCAAATCGCCATCTTTTTTTAATAACCCAAGATTGGTTAGACAAAAAAACTTGCTCATACAGGCTTCTGAAAAAAACTTTTCTTAGGCGTAATTTTTTAGTTATGAGTTGCAAAATATAAGTTCCTTAATTTGTACTGAATTCTGTTTCACAACAATTAATTAACTTTTTGTATTAAGATGTAGTAGAATAGATTTATTTTTATATATCAAAATGGAATATAAGTATGTTTGTGGCTTTCAATCTTCATAGCTTGACGACCTGCCCATACGGTTTTTGATAGTAAACAAAAACAAAAAATAAAATAGGTTTTCGTCCTAAATCGTTTCATATTCAAAAATAGTTATATCCAAGCAATTTTCTTCCTTCACTTAGTCTTTATTATCAGTCAATATAAAGATGACCCCGACGGCTTAATATTTCAACCCCACATCGTTGAGTTTTAGTGCCACGAGATCACATGCGACGGTTTGCCGGTTTTCTATGGGCGAATAGAGTTAGCAACGAATAGACAAGGATAATAGTATCCTAACCTAACATATATACCTATACATTTTTATAGAAAAACTAGCTGTCCCGGCAAACTTTTCTTGTCATATAAATAATTTCTAGTTAAAAAAAAATGTTAAGGGTGGACAACCCTTAACACTTAGGGGTATGAAAAATAGATGTTAGCCGATTCTCAGACCTACTAAATATGCATGCAAAATTTGGTTGAAATCGATAAAGCCGTTTCGGAGGAGTACGGAGACAAACATTGTGACACGAGAATTATATATACATACATATAAGATGTATGCCCTATTTGACGGCCTCTATGGCGCAGCGGTAGTACGCTTGTCTGTGACACCGGAGGTCCCGGGTTCGAATCCCGGCCAGGGCATGATGAAAAACTTTTTCGGATTGGCCTGGGTCTTGGATGTTTATCTATGTATATAATTATTTATTATAAATATAGTATCGTTGAGTTAGTATCTCGTGACACAAGTCTCACACTTCATTCGTGGCTAACTCAATCTATGTAATTTGTCCCGTATATATTTATTTATTATTTACGTATGAAATTTTGTTGAGAGAGGACAGTTTTCTTTGTTTCTGTCTACTGGGGCAAATCCTTGTTCCAGCTTCACCCCTCTAAAGAGGAGCCCAGTAGCATGACACGCGCGACGCCGTTTTTATCGCGCGGAAAACGTCGCTTTTAATTATGACTTGAAACGGGACAGTGATAGTTTTTGTGTGCATCTCTTTATTAAGATTCTGGATTCAGCTCAGGTTTTTACATGAAGCGACTCCCACCTGTCTCCGCAAAATTTAGAATAGAATAGAATAGATTTATTTTCAAATTGGCTACAAGGAATCACAATATTGACGTCACATCACTTAAATCTTATTAAAACTACTACCGCTTCCAAAGCGAATTTTTAAGGCAGCCTAACCCATATTGGATCATTGTCACAACTGTACTAGACTAATGTGCCCATGCCCTTAGTCGCCTTTTACAACATCCATGGAAAATAGAGAGTGGATCTATTTAAAAAAATATGTTTTAATTTTTACTTCTACAGATCATTATATCGTTCGGTCCTAACAGAGTAACATAGTATTAAAGTTCGCGATATATTTACCGCAAAACGGACAGACATAAACACTGTCAAAACAAGTTACTATTGTGATCATTGGGTAAAAATAAAACCCGTTTAAGTACCAACCGCGATGTTTAACGTAGTAAAACTACGTTTTTATTGCTGGGTCAACATTTTGAGTAATTTTATTGCACTTTAGTGCCCTACTATTTTAAATGAGAATATATATACTTACATACATACAAACACGCCTTTATAGGGATATATGCGGGGTAGACAGAGTAAACAGTCTTGAAAAGACTGACAGGCCGCGTTCAGCTGTTTGGCTTATTGATAGAATTCAGATTCAAATAGTGACAGGTTGCTAGGCATCGCTTGAAAAAAGAATCCCAAGTTTAATAAGCCTATCCTTTAGTCGCCTTTTATGACATCCATGGGAACGAGATGGAGTGGTCCTATTAATATTATTAGTGTTGAATATTTAGAATTGAAACGAATAATTTTCTTGTAACTTCGCGTTGGTATGACGTTTAATTGTGACGTATAAATTTCTGTCACAATTAAGATCATTAAATTTGAAAGGGTAGTTATTACTTTGATAATAAACAATAAAAAGTAACTATTCTGTTCACAACACTAATGTCTTTATCCCAACAACTACCTGCGCCCGTGACTCCATCCCCGAGGAATAATTATTTTGGGCATTATTGAAGCCCAATCAAGGATGAATAATTTTCCTCTTTTTTTTCACATATTCCATTATTTCTTTGCTCCTTATAGTTGCAGCGTGATGTAATACAACCTAAAGCCTTTCTCGATAAATGGTCTATTCAACGCGAAAATAATTTTTCATTTCGAACCAGTAATTCCTGAGATTAGCGCGTTCAAACAAACAAACTCTTCAGCTTTATAGTATTAGTATAAATGTTATAAATGGGAAAGTTAGTTTATTTGTCTGTTTGTAGACTCTACAGGCGTTATCTTCTGACCCAATATTCTTGAAATTTTACGAATGTATAAGGAAGTATCTGGAAAAGGACATGGGCTACTTTTCATCCCTGTAAAAACTATGGTTCTCTTGGGATTTGCGAAAAACTCGTATGTTTTTGTAGATGGCGCTAAAAAGGCTGCGGTTAAAAGCTGGAATTGTAAATTTAACACTTCGCTAGTTGGCTTGGATGGCTTAATAATGGAATTAAGTTTCCTAATATGGTAGGTTGCTAGCCCATCATTCTTAAGAACGTAAAAATCATAACTAACTTACCGAACAGAAAAAATCTTAGCACTGGAACACCGCCTTATAAATTACTTTTCCTCATTTACCGACCTTCCACCCACCCCACCCGTTAAGTTTTCATATGCTATTATTTCTTTTATCATCAGAAAGGGAGGGTGAGAAAAATGAGCGAATGTTAAATTTCACCGCTTACAATTTATCCCGAAATGTGTTTCCCGTAGTTTTTTTTCCTTGAGATATATATATATATATGTTTCTGGGAAATTTTTCTATTGTTTTACTAGTCGAAGTGAGGATTGGAAAACAAACTTTATTATGTTGCTTTAAGATGTAGGCTAAAATAAATTTCTCAGTTAGCTATGATGAAGAAATGTTAACTATAAAATAATAGTAATAACAGTAATATATATGTATTTGTTTGGGGGAACTTATAATTTTATTTGGACAGACAGCGGAGGCTACCCTGTACTAAAGTATGGTCCTGTTTCATTTTGTAATTTATTTATCTTTATTAAAGTGTAGCGGGAGCGATTATTCTTCTCGACCGCCACCAAAAGGAAGACCTTCCGCCAGGCTAGGTATTATGCCTAGAGAACCGCGGCTCCGAAGTTATTGTGTCGGAGTTTGTATAAATACTCTAATCTGAGAAATCTTTGCTTGCGCGATTTAGACTATTCGCTGTTTTTGTGACTTGTGACGTGGAGAAATCGCCACAAAGGAAACAAGCAGTTAGGTATATGGTTGTTTATTAATATAATCTTATACTTTGATGCATAAACCTTTTACCATTTTAGCTACGGAACACCAAAAAGGATTTCTTATTTCAAACCATTAAACATCTTTTCTCAACGGATAATCCGGTTAGAGAAACAAAAGTGATACTCCAGCAAAAGTCGAGTAAAGTCCGGTTAAGTTTAAATATAGTTAGCGAATCGTGAATTGTTACATTGATTAGATTCGCCGACGTCTGCGCTCTGTGCTTTCTTTGAGAAAACCCCCAGTATCGGCAACGTTGGCCTTTGATCTCATTAAAATGGATCTGTGCAAGGTGGGACGGCGGGTCGTGGATTCAAATTTGGTGAAATTTCATTAAGTTTATTGCTTGTTGCAAACTTAAAAATGCTTTTGTGAAATCACGCCTCTTTCTAAATTGTTAATAATAATGTCACTTTACTTTGTATTTACATGTTTTTATTTAATTGATGATGGAATTGAGATTCGAATAGTGACAGGTTGCTAGCACATCGCCTAAAAGAAGAATCCCAAATTTATAAGCCTATCCCTTAGTCGCCTTTTACGACATCCATGGGAAAGAGATGGAGTGGTCCTATTCTATTTTTTATTATTGCCAGGAACCACACGGTTCATTTAAACTCGCATAAAATAAAGACGAAATTCACAAGATCGTATAGAAAGCGGACGGAACAAATGCCGTAGAAGCAACACTCACTCCCAGATAAACAGCTTCTTGCAATAATTCTCGCTATCCGCTAGATTTACTTCAGACAGATTGTTCCTTTTTATTTTCTGTGCCATTTCTACGGCACATTACTGGGAACCTTCGGATGCATTCGCTATGAAATGGTTTTATCACGTCTCATTGGATTGTGAATTTTATAGATTGATTTGTTGGTGTTTGTTACGAGTTTTGTTTAGAAAATTTTAAAACTTTTTAGTGTGAAAATCTGGATATTTATTGATAGGAAAATTTAATTACAATTTTTTTCGGATGCGGTCGGAGTTGTCCACTTTGTGATAAGGAAGTGAAGTGCGATTTTAGCATTTTTTATATCTATATTTCTAAGTTGAATTTCTAATATTTTAATACCTTTTCACTATTTTAAAATCCATTAGCTTTAGTTTTATATTTATACCTTTGCGATTTGTCTTTTTTTTTTTGTAATTGTAAGTTGAAATTCCATAATTATTTTTTTTCACCACGAAATAATTGACCACCTTTTTTGTATTCGAAAACGTATCGTGTGATTAGCGTGAATGTAATCAACCGGTATTGTTAGCGGGTAACAGGATGTTCACCAAAGTCACTAATTTCAGAACCGCCTTGCGTTGGGGACTATTTTGATAATAAAAAACTTATTTTTTTTTAAGTTACATTTTTGGCAAGCTGCTACGACATATTATTCCCTGTCCGCATTGCTATTCCCCGATGCCTTAGACATTTTCATGGCATCATTTAATATATCGTTCACCTTAAAGTTGGTGTTTACCATTAGGCAGATTGGGAATAAATTCATTCGAGTTTCGTATATAAAAAATAATTTACCGGGTATATTCACTAAACGTACTATAACTCTTATACTTGAGCGGGTGTGTTGATAAATTTTCTTATTCACTTCATAATGAAATTAATCCAATTTAACTTCAAACTTTTTGTAGCCGACAAAAACACAGTAAGGTATTGCCTATAGCATAGAATGAGACTAGGAATTAGATAATTCCTACAGTCTCTTTCATAATTTTATAGTCCTCCGTTAGTAAAAAAATAAGCATCAAACACACGATTTTAAATATCTTAAAATGTAGTCGAGAAATTTTCCGAACGTTCTAAACGTACGAGTGCGAGATAGACCACGCATATAATTCTATTCACGTAGGCGCTGGCTTCGGATAACTAAGTTTATGTGAGGTTTTACGCGATAATGCCAAGCGCCTGTTTTGCATACACTATTAGAAATTGTTCTCATTTCTGTTTTAGGCTGAAGCAGAGCTATATACATGCACACATATAATCATATACATATATACTAGTCTATAGACATACTACTCTCAAAGAGTGATAGGTTGCTAACCCATCGCCTGAAAGAAGAATCCCAAGTTTATTCGCCCACTCCTTAGTTGCTTTTTACGACAAAATAAGAATGTATGTACCTACATTCTATAAATATGCGAGGGAAGTTTTACTTTTCAATACAATGTAAAACAATATCGTTACCAAATACATTAGTTTGAATACCAACCGATCCTCTTAGGATCCTCCTCGGTAAGGGAAAACATTTTGAGGAAACCTGCACATTAAAGTAACTGGATGTTACTTTAATGTGCAGGTTTCCAACAAAGGCAGCGGAGGTCAGATGAGTGTCGATTCGTGTAAAAACTTGACTCATGGTCAAAGGCATACCCTGAGCTCCTCTCCAGATAAAGATGGAACTAAGACTAAAGTTGGGAGGAAGAAGAATATCGTTATTTAAAAACTGACTGACAAAAAAAGCATACACCCACAACTAACGGACACAGAAAACTGAAATTTGGCGTGATTTTTTATGCATACATACACACATATGGTCACGTCTATATCCCTTGCGGGGTAGACAGGGCCAACAGGCTTGAAAAGACTGAATGGCCACGATCAGCTATTTGGCTTAATGATAGAATTGAGATTCAAATAGTGATAAGTTGCTAGCCCATCGCCGAAACAAAAGAATCCCGGGTTTGTAAGCCTATCACTTAGTCGCCTTTTACGACATCCATGGGGAAGAGTAGGAGTGGTCCTATTATTTTTTGTATTGGTGCCAGGAACCACACGGTATCGGTACGAATTTTTATGAATTGTGAAAAACTGGGACAAAAACACCAGGATTATTATGACGATTATTTAAAGGAATATCCTCACATCTCAAGGGATGGGAATCCAAAGTTATAAAGGGTTAAGAATACGTCAGTCACTTTGACAAAGGTACTCGTAATATAAAAATTTCAAGTAAAAAATGTTTTAACGAGTTTTTCGACTTATTTTTAGTACAGTGTACTTTTGCCTCATAATTTGTAAAAAATATTTATTGATTCGAAAATACAAATACTATCAATTAATGACGAGTAACTCGCAGATTACGTTTTTTAACCATACACTTTTAAGTTGAGTGGGTACTCTAAAACTTGTATAGATTTCTGGGAGTTTGAACGAAGAGATTGATGCAAATGGATGAATTAAAAGAAGTATCTTGGCCATGCCAATGCCTGCCTGCTCTGCCTTTCCCTTCAAGAAAGAGGTGTTTTATGCACCTAAGTGATAGGATTTTGCAAATATAAACCGATTAAATAAATTAAATTAAACAAAGAAACGTAAGATATTTAATTATTTCACTGTGTCACTGGTGAATTATAGTTAAAGTAGCTGCTACCTGCAGCTTCGTCCGCGTGAATTTTTCGCCATCATGCAAAAAGTACCCGTAAGGAAAAGAGACGTGACTTTATGTATGACATTGTTACCTTATTCTATATCTTTAAGAAACACTTAAAGAGATCACGGATTTTCGTACATATAAAAATATAAACTTAATATTAAGTATAAACTTTAAGTCATAAACCCTTAATACTTAATACATATATACGATTATATAATATGTTTTATAAAGAAATAAATCTTTCCAAAAATAGAACGATAAATTCATCCATCCACACCTCTGGTCATTTTTCATATGGCCCTAAACAGTGGAAATCTGACCGGGCGCAATCTCCTACGCTATTTGTCTTTTCCATATTATTTCCCTGGAGGGGCGGACTTTTTGTTCAGATTTCCTGATAAGTCTCCAGCGATGATATGGTGGTGATGTGCGGATCATTAGATTTTGCGCGAGAAAAAATATTATCTTTATTAATGTGGTATTTCCTTTTCGGAGGAAATGAATCAATTAGAGTTATGAATGTACTTGAGATTCTTATATAGATTACAGATCAAAAATGACGAATTACAACGACAGACACTTATTTTTAAATAGAAAAAAAAAGTAGATTTATTTCCATAAAAGGATTCAAGGTATCACTTATTTGACGTCACATCATTTAAATCTAATTATGACTACTATCGCTTCCAAAGCGCACGTGCAGAAGAAGCGGCGGAACAAACTACACTGCAGCATTTTCACCGGACATCAATTTACAAAATCTGAAATTTTAAGTGAAATTTCTTAAAGTACCCGGTTTTAAGATGGACCAATCCATATATTTTCCATTGATAAAAATAAGGCAAGCAACCCGTCACTATTTGAATCTCAATTCCATCATCTATACTAATATTATATAGCTGAAGATTTTGTTTGTTTGAACGCGCTAATCTTAGGAACTACTGGTTCGAATTGAAAAATTCTTTTTGCGCTGCATAGACCATTTATCGAAGAAGGCTTTAGGCTATGTAACATCACGCTGCAGCTATAAGGAGCAAAGAAATAATGGAATTTGTAAAAAAAAAACGGGGATAATGATTCATCCTTGAAGGCTTCAATAATGCCCCAATTAACTATTCCACGCATACGAAGTCGCGGGCACAGCTAGTTAAGCCATATAGTGAGCTGAACGTGGTCTTTTCAGTCTTTTCAAGATTATTAGGGCTGTCTATCCCGCAACGGATTTAGACGTGATTGTATGAACGTTTGTATGTGGATTTCATTGCAACGTATTCAATTTGGAACAGTGCCAAGAGGCTTGTGGAGTTGTTTCATAATGGCGACTAAACTAATTAAATTAACTTGGAATCATTGTCACGTTGTTAGGTTAAAAGCTCTTGTATTTGTGTAATTTTTTAATATATTTTCTTGAGGTTATACTAACTTGCAAGTAAGTTAGCATAACTTCAAGAAACCTAAAAAAGTAAGTTCTTTAGTGTGAGGAAAGCAACTTCAGGCAACAAAGCTTATTTTTAAGCTATTGACAAATTAAGGAGAGAGACATTTTTTTATGTGATGGAAATATTAGTGTTACAAAAAAAAGTTAAAACAATCTAAATCAAATACCTATTAACCAACAAATGATAAAATTACTACGAAGAATGAACGGAGTACCAAACTTAAACAGACTTAAAGTTCTCTGTCAGACCCAATGGTTGACTGGTAGATAATGCTTTTAGCATCAAGCCCACCAATTGTGCTATACATTTGTACAATGAAGTTTGAATAAATAAAGTTTCAGTTAGAATAACGTACATTCCAATTCATGTGTATACACCAAAATTTCCTCTTGAAGATTTTAAAAAGAATCAGTGTGAAATTTGCAGAGAAGTTTCTTATGAAAATCAAATGCCTCACGTATTGTTAAACAGCGAAGTACTGTGAATAGGCTTTCCTTTTCTTCGTTTATCTGTGCTCCCGCAGGCAGCTGGCGGTGTGCCATAACATGTGTGGTGTAAGGGATAAGAGTCGAGCAAGGGATAAATAGTACAAGAGAAAGGAAGTAAAGAACGAAAACCTGATATGTGTCGGTGTATTTGGATGGCATGTTTGAGACAATGTAGTGTTGCTGCCTCAAAACTAAAGGTCCTAGGTTCGATTCTCCTACGGTCAAGATGATTATAAATAAACTAGGTAATTCTAATTGGACAAAATCTTGTATATTAAATATGTAATGAAAAAGATCCACATTTGATTTTGGAAGTGGAAATAAATACGTTTCCTTAAAATTCTAGAACTAAAACTTTAAAAAATTTTAGACCACACATTTAAAAAGTGGTTCATGTACTCGTAAGCCTCAACTTCTAAATCAATGTAAAATTGAGACGAGCTGTTTCAATAGGTAATATGTTAATTTAAATATGACTTAATGCGAATAACATGTTAAGAGTGGACAACCCTTATCACTGAGAGGTATGAAAAATAGATGTCGGCCGATTCTCAGACCAACTCAATATGCTCACAAAATTTCATGAGAATCGGGAACGAACATTGTGACACGAGAATTTCATATACATATAGGTAGGTAAGGTATTATACACTAAGTATATTGAATTTTATTGATTTTTTATTATCTCAATTTCAGGAAGCGGGTCACCCAGCTGATAGGAAGCGGTCACCGTAGAGACGCGTGCGGGCCCGCCAAGCTGGTGGGCCCGCCACCGGAGAGAAGAAGAAGAATTGTAAGTCATTCTGCACCACCTTCTCTTTTTCTGGGTTTTTTTGATTGAGAGAACAATTGGGAATAATCAAAAGAAAGGGTTCCAAGTTGTTGTGTACCAAATGTACACTCATAAAATCGACGACTCGATGGTTTGCGTGGTGTAGCGGTAGTGCGCTCGTCTGTGTTACTGGAGGGCCCGGGTTTGAATCTCGGCCAGGGTATGATGAGAAACGTACTTTATCTTTATATAAGTATTTATTATAAAATATAGTATCGCTGGGTTAGTATCTCGTAAAGTCTCGAACTTACTACGAGGCTAACTCAATCTGTATAATATATCTCGTATGTACTTGTTTATTTATTTATATCTATAAAATATTGGAGATAATACAAAAAAAAAAATGATAAATTAACCTGAAGTTACTGCTTAGTTTTCATTAAATTTAATTTTCGGATCACTATTACGCGGTTAAATTGTTTTGATTTAATTTCCCTTTTTTTACCAAACTTAAAACAACAAAGTTTTAGAGTATGTTATATACATATATTCTCCATATCAAATAGATTTCTCTGATCCAAACTCTGAAACTTCTTTCGTTCAAAACAGCTTGACAATGCAAGAAAATTCAATAAAAGTATACAGAACGTATAATGCTCAATTCGTGTTTTCTTAGTTCTAAGTTGTACTTTCGTCTATTGTTATGCTGTAACAGATTTTAAACTTTCACGTTGCATTTAACTATTTATACAATTTTACATCAAACGCGCACATAACGTACTTTTATGTCATCTTGGATATTGAAATGATACCCGACCCAACAATTACTTCAATTCTTGTCACGTACATTTTGTTTTCAAACTCATCACATGTTGTTTTCATTCATTACTTTCCATTTATCATAGATAAGCTATTAATAGATAAAATACCGACTCTTCCTCCTGCTTTTAGTCCCGGTTGCATCCTCACCACTCTAGAGAGGAGCCCAGGGTATGCCTTTGACCATGGATCCTGGATTGGGTGAGTCAGCTTTTTACACAAAACGACTCCCATCCGGCCTCCGCAACCCATGCAGGGGAACCTAACCCGTATTGGATCGATCACGGTTACACATCCAGTTTCCTGAATGTGCAGGTTACGACGTTTTCCCTCCTAATATTATTCCACTTCCAAAAAGATTATACCTGCATAGAAAACTTTTAAAATTTTAATGCGAAGTTTCATGAACATCACAGAGCAAGAAAGGCCCGCAAACTTTGTTCTGTGAAAACAAACAGAAAACAGAAACTGGTTGAATGAAAACATGTTTTTGTAAGTCTTCTACGATAATATTATTCACGGTTTTTTTTTAATTATTCAGTTAATTGATTAAAAATAACTGACTCATCGAAATTTCAATTTTTCTATAGATTTTCTTTACTTTTAATCTTTAGCCTCTGTGACGCAGTGGTGATGTACCTATTTGCGTCTGAGTACAAGGTTCCAGGTTCGAACCTCGATAAGGTTGAATAACAACAATAACAATAAACTCGAATTTATTATAAATGCAAAAGTAAGTTTGTTTGTATGTTTCCTCTTCACGGTTAAACACTTAATCTATCTGGATGATATTTTTCATGCTTATACGGAGGTTCTTCACTAGTAGTATTTGGTAATTTTATACTTAATTATGTATTTATTTCCTACATTTTTGTCTAATAATATTTGCCGTGTAATTCCGGGCACTGTGGAACTATGGTTCCATGGGAAAGATATGGTGTGGTCCTATTTTTAGAATATAATAAGTATGCATGGATATAGTAAAAGGCGACCTAGGAAAAGACTTATAAACTTGCGATTCTTTTTGTAGGCTATGGGCTAGCAACCTGTCACTATATGAAACAAAATTCTATCATTAAGCTATAGAGCTGAACGTAGTGTTTCAGTATTTTCCAAGACTGTTGACTCTGTCTACTTATTAAGGGATATAGACGTGATTATATGAAGTAATTATAAACAAATAATTGTTATCAGGTAGCTGTCACAGGATTAAGAGAAAACACTATTAAACTTATGGTTTACTAGAGGCCGCCCGCGACTTCGTCCGCATAAAAACCCTATCAATCCCGCGGGAACTCCGGGATAAAAAGTAGCCTATAATATGTTATTCTGTGTCTTCAGCTACCTTCATATTAAATTTCATCGTAATCGGTTCAGTAGTTTTTGCGTGAAAGAGTAACCAACATCCATACTGTCATACTCCCAAACTTTCGCATTTATAATATTAGTAGGATGTACATACATACACATGGTCACGTCTATATCCTTTGCGGGGTAGACAGAGCCAACAGTCTTGAAAAGACTGAATGGCCACGTTCAGCTATTTGGCTTAATGATAGAATTGAGATTCAAATAGTGACAGGTTGCTAGCCCATTGCCTAAAAAAGAATCCCAAGTTTGTAAGCCTATGCCTTAGTCGCCTTTTACGACATCCATGGGAAAGATATGGAGTGGTCCTATTCTTTTTGTATTGGTGCCGGGAACCACACGGCACAAAAAAAGTACTTAACAGCGTGTTACTAACATCAGAAAATTTAGTGCCATCTTAAATCATATTTTTACGATGCATAAACATGTTTCGTGTGCGTAACAAAAATGCATAATAAATGAAAAATACATAAACAATGATCTGGAGAATTTTATGTGACAGTTGGTGAGTCTAAAAGTACCTTACCTAGTTGCAATTTCGCATAATTTTACGGATTTGCTCAAAAATATGTATATATATGATACCCGCGACTTCTTTTGACTTAAATTTAAACTTATAATATACATACTCGTATGTTGTTCCAATGTAAGTTATAATTTTGCAAGTTTAATTAAATACCATTCGGTAGTTTTTGCGTGAAACAGTAACAAACATACATTCTTATCTTTGGCAATTATTATATTAAATGTTATTACATTAAATACATAAATATACATAATTATAATGCAATAGCATTATCAGGATTTTTGTAATAGGACGAATTTTTGTAATTGGTTTTCTTCGTCCTATTCTTCCTTTTATTAAAGAAAGTGACTAAAAGACATAAATATAAATCCCAACTAATTTATTTGTGCCGTGTGGTTCCCGGCACCAATAGAAAAAAGAATGAGACAACTCCAACTCTTTCCTATGAATGTCTGATCCAAGACCCAGACCAAACAGAGAAAGTTCATTTCTCATCATGCCCTCACCGGAATTCGAACCCGGGACCTCCGATGTCACAGACAAGCGTATAACCGTTGAGCCACAGAGGCCGTCGAACAATTGTGAACAAAAAAAAAAAAACAAAACAGTTGTGCGCAACAGAAACTTTTACCTGTAAAAATATAATAAAGAAAATAAACTGTTTCAATTAAAGTTAACGGGGATTCCTCAGGTAACCTTTTACATGATCTTAATGTGGCGAGTCGTTTTATGCTAATTTTAGTGCACAAGAAAATTAGAAGCCTGGTCCAAATGGCTTTGTTAAAAAAATAATGTAAAGGCAACACATCCAATTTGCAATAAATAGAATAGAATAGATTTATTTTCAAAATTGGATACAAGGTGTCACTTATTGACGTCACATCACTTTAATCTAATTATAACTACTACCGCTTCCAAAGCGCATGTGTAGAAGAAGCGGCGGAAAAAACTACACTGCAGCATTTTCATCGGACGTAATGAGGAGATAATGTCTAAACAGTTTATGACCATATGTACTGTATCTATTCTTTTAAATTCGTTGCTTTTTGTACGTGGTGCTTATTGCGTCGCCTTTTGCTTTAATGGCGTTAAATTTTAATTCGACGCTTTTGTAGATTAAAATAACGAAGGTGAAGCTGCGGTTAAAACTTGTATTTACATAAAATCACGTCTCTTTTCCGGAGAAAGGTCACATACTACATCTTACCGTTTGTCACGTTTCCTGCTTACATCATTTGCATCATCCACATTCATAACTCTCCTCATATCACCTCCTCGGTTTTGGGTACTCTTGACCTGACCATTCGCTAGGTCGTCCTTGAATTTATCAATAACTAGCGACCCGCCACGGCTTCGCACGGGTGCAAAATTATAAATGTTATTATACATAAAAACCTTCCTCTTGAATCACTCTACCTGTTACAAAAAACCGCATCAAAATCCGTTGCGTAATTTTAAAGATTTAAGCATACAGACAAACAGACTAAAATAGCGACTTTGTTTTATACTATGTAGTGATTAAATGGCTATGGTCCGCCTGTGACTAAGATCCCGGCATGGGTAAGTCTTAAACCGTCTTACCAAGGATCTTAGTCACACAAAGCCACTCCTGTCTGATCTCTGCAACCTTGCAAGGAAACCTTATCATGGTTACACATTCAGTTGCCAAAAGTTTTCCAGTATTATATATGATGATTACCAACACTTTTGAATTATGTATGAAAACAATATTCACTTCTAACAAAAAGCGGCGGTAAATAAAATTCAGCCCTCTAGTTTATACGCGGCCAAAATTGATATTATAAAGGGTCGTGTTACAATAGATTGTTATTGTTATGGCGTATATTATCGTATAATTTTCTCAGTTGAAAGAAGCAACCTGGTCTGGTAACGAGGGAAAAAATTGTGTGTAGAATCTTCTCTTCCCAAGTAAAACTCATGTAAGGGAAATGCGTAGGTATATACGTATTCCTTATGGGGTAGAAAGAGCGATTTACTGTGATTTTAAAAAGTGATTTACTGTTTGACCTGTATGTATGTTTGAATAAATGTATACCACATCTCGTCTCACATTCAGCTTTCCCTTTGCTAGCATATCACTACATATTATAAAGTAAACTTCCCCCATTTTGTCTGTCTATATACATACACTAATCTCGGAAAGTGATGGACGTAATTTTATTTTTGTCAAAATGTTTGAAAGTGGATTTTTCTGACGAAGTTTCACATATTTTTAAAAGTTACCCATGCGTTAGTGAAACAATAAATTATTTTACTTAACACTGTATCAAGTTTGTAGTTTATAACCCTAAGTCTGCCGACTGCATAGCTTCTGGACCCGGCGTTGCTTGCCCCATAAAAATGCAACGTTTTACGATCTCGAGAACCGTCATAAACACTGAGCCTTTACCATTGTTATTTAACGAAGGAAATGAAAAAAAAAAAACGTAACTTTTAGAAGAATAGAATAGAATAGATTTACTTTCAAAGTTGAATACAAGAAAATTATTTTCAAAATTGAATACAAGATATCACTTGTTGACGTCACATCACTTAAATCTAATTATAACTGCTACCGCTTCCAAAGCGCATGTGTAGAAGGAGCGACGGAGCAAACTACACTGCAGCATTTTCACCGGACGTCAATTTACAAATATGGATCTCTTAAATCTAAATCGTGGACGAATGCACTTTGTCTACATTAAAAAACATGCATGAATGAATAGAATGAATGAATGAAATAAAATGAAGGCATTTTTTTTTGTACGATGCTAATAGTTTTCCATCATCATCATCATACATAAATCAGGTTTTATCCCTTAAGGGGTAGACAGAGCCAACAATATCGAAAAGAATGAATACGTTTGGCTGTATGGCTTATGATGAAATTTACATTCAAACTGTTACAGGTTCAAAAAAAACCGTGTGGTTTCACAGTGCCATGTGGTTCGCGGCTAAAAGGATAGGATAGATGGACCTTTACCATGGATGTCGTAAAATGTAAATAAGGGATAGGCTTATAAACTCGGGAGTATTCATCAAGGCGATGGGCTAGCAACCTGTCACTATTTGAATTTCAATTCTATCTTGAAGCCAAATAGCTGAATGTGGCCTGTCAGTCTTTTCAAGGCTTTGTCTACCCCGCAAGGGATATAGACGTGATTATATGTATGTAATTATTCACACAACGCGAAAGTTTAAAAGAAATGGATTTTTGTGCCGTGTGGTTCCGGCACCAAAAAGAATTGGACCACTCCATCTCGTTCCCATGGATGTCGTAAAAGGCGACTAAGGGATAGGCTTATAAACTTGGGATTCTTCTTTTAGGCGATGGGCTAGCAACCTGTCACTATTTGAATCTCAATTCCATCATAAAGCCAAACAGCTGAACGTGGCCTACCAGTCTTTTCAAGACTGTTGGCTCTGTCTACCCCGCAAGGGATATAGACGTGATAATGTGTGTGTGTGTGTGGATTTTTTTCAACCTAATCTTTAAACTTTTCTTTAGAATCGTTTAAAAATCTCGTGGTAAGAGTCTTATAAAGTGACTTCGTAATAGAAAATGTCGGGAATATTGCGTTGATAATGTTGTTTATGAGAAGTAACGTCGCCGAGGCATTACATCGTTTGAACAAAGTAATGATACAATAGAAAGAAGAATAGGACCACACCATCACTATATCCCTTGCGGGATAGACAGAGCCAAAAGTCTTGAAGAGACTGGTAGGCCACGTTCAGCTGTTTGGTTTTATGATAGAATTGAGATTCAAATAGTGACAGGCTGCTAGCCCATTGCCGACGAACGAGAATCCCAAGTTCATAAGCCCATCCCTTAGTCGCCTCGTACGACATCGATGGTAAATGAGATGGAGTGGTCCAACTCTTTTTATGTTGGTGCCGGGAACCACACGGCACTGCCGGAAACCACACGACATATTAACTCCCCTTCTAAAAATACTCGAACATTTCAAAAGAGTAAAACCTAGAAGAGAATAAAAGTCTAATGAAAACATTAGTCTTGTGGAAATCTACCGTCCAATTTTGTGCCTTATTGCAACCTATAATTAAAGCTAAAAAAAGAAGACATTTTCCAATTAAAACGAGATCGGGTTCTTTACTTTTTAAACTGAAACTTTTAAAATTAGCAAAATTGTTTTGTTTAACTTCCTAATGCTACATACACATAACGTCTTCATCCCCTACGGGGTAGACAGAGCCGGCGGTATCGAAAGGACTGAAATACCACGTTCAGCTGTCGCTTAATGACAGAAAAGAGAGTCTAATAGTGACAGATTGTTAGCCCATCGCCTTTTATAAGAATCCTTAATTTTATTTATTTGTTTTTCTTTCTTACATCTACCATTACAGACTTTACATTATAGACATAAGTTAATAAGCTGTTGATAACCTTTCACTAGTAGACAACGGAGCTTATATTGTTGTTTCAAATATTTGAAATTATGTTTCTTTTTTTTGACAAATTACACTGATGGAGTTAGCCTCGAAGTGAGTTCGAGACTTGCGTTCGAGTTACTAAGTCAACGATACTATATTTTATAATAAATACTTATATAGATAAACATCCAAATCCCGGGCCAATCGGAGAAAGTTAGTTTCTCATCATGCCCTGGCCGGGATTCGATTCGAATTAATTTATTCTTTTTATTAAAAAAAAAACTCTATAAAACTATTTTTTTTTGACTTCATCAAAGAATTCCATTTTCATTAACACCACTGTGATATAATCTCGAGTTTTATGATAACTGGTTACGATGCGTTAAGCATCAAAAATCTTGAACTGTCAAACTCCCGAGTTCAACCAATCACAACAGATTGGATCTGAGTTGACAAAATAAGGGTTTATTAAGATGACGTAGATTCACATAAAAGTGAATGAATGGATGAAGTTCTGATATCTTTTCATGGAACAGGTAATAGAGTTTTTGCTGCGGAATTTATCGTTGCTTTGGCTTTGGAAAAACATTTGCTTTTTCCTGTGACTCGGCTCGGTTTTTGTGGGATAAAAGCACTCTGTTTCTTCGTTATGCCTCGGTGGCGCAGCGGTAGTACCCTTGTCTGTGACACTGGAGGTCCCGGGTTCGAATCCCGGCCAGGGCATGATGAGAAAATATCCTTTTCTTATTATTATTATTATTTATATTTATGACAGTCAAGTTCACAATGGTCTGGTCAGGTCAAGAATATTCAAGCCGATGAACTTACATGAAAATATTGTGAATAAAGTTAAAAGAAGTATGTATATATATAAAGTAAATATGTATCGATGCCAAGTTGAAATTAGTCTCTGCCTACCCCTCCGGGGAAATTCGTGAATAGAATAGATCCATTTTCAAAATTGGATACAAGGTATCACTTATTGACGTCACATCACTTAAATCTAATTATAACTACTACCGCTTCTAAAGCGCATGTGTAGAAGAAGCGGCGGAACAAACTACACTGCAGCATGTACGTGATAATTGAGAGTATGAGTGTGTATGCTTTTTTCATTGGGGTTAAGTCGTGAAGGCGAGACCAATAAACACACATTGTTGTGGTTTACAATAGATAATCTTGCTGACTTTGTAACTCCCTACAGAGAAGTAACTTACTCTTCGCTGTAAGCTCTAAACAAACATATTTATATTTCCTTATGATATAGACAGAGTCAAAATACTCGTAAGGCTTCATTCAACAGCTTAACATTGTAATGTAAATTTTGATAGTGACTGCTAGCCAATCGCTTAAAAGACTTCTCCCAAATTTCCTTTGATCAGACTTTACAAACTGCGCTTTAGGACAGCTTCTAAGTATGAGTATGTTTGAAAGCTTTCAAATAATAACAATTAATTAGTATCGTAAGCTCTATCTGCTCCGTAAAGAATAAAGGTGATATGCGAAAGTACAGTTCTACGTCTATACCTTCTCAGTTAAATTTGTCTTATAACATAACTAGCTGTGCACGCAACTTCGTCCGCGTGGAATAGTTATTTTGAGCATCATTGAAGTCCTCAAGGAATAATAATTTACCCCGTTTTTTCACATTTTCCATTATTTCTTTGCTCTTAATAGTTGCAGCATGATTTTATATAGCCTAAAGCCTTCCTTGATAAATGGTTTATACAATACAAAAAGAATTTTTCAATTCGTACCAGTAGTTCCTGAGATTAGCTCATTCAAACAAACAAACTCTTCAGCTTTATAACATTAGTATAGATTCCTCTCGGTTGTAGGTACATTACCCGACGCAGAGGCTTCCACGCCTCGAGTTACCTTCTTGATGTTGTAACATTATACTGACATAATATGTAACGATTATTATGATACCATTCGCTCCCGGCTTTTAACTAATTCACACATTTTATGTTTAATTTTTATGTAAAATATATAATTTAAATAGTTATTTAACAAAATATTTTGTAACAATATAAGTGTCGTGAAATACGTTTCATTAATATTACTATATTCATGATAATTTTGTCATTATTTATTTTATTGCATAATTTGTTATGAATGTGGATGAAGCGAAGGAATTATGCAGGGATCGTGGCAAGAGGAAAGAGGTAGTCTCTGCCTATTCCTCCGGGAAAGAGGCGTGATTTTATGTATTGTTTAACTCTAAAGTTTAATTGAAAAAAACTAATAAAAGTATACAGCCGTGATAAAATTATGCTAATTTTATGGCAACACTTACCAAAAAGTTGTTTTTATTTTTTCACCACAATTTACATTGCGTGTGCGCTCGCCTTAACTTTCCTAAATGACTCCTATTTGTGACATGTATTTTTTAATAATTTCGAATGTCAATTTCAATTTACTACTCTCCTAATGATCAGGGCTTACCGTGACATAATTATTTAAGTTTAAATAAATAAATATAACGGGACCGACCCAAGTCTACCCCGTAAGGTGTATTATATGTATGTATGTCACTAAATTTATAAGTACGGGACAAATAATACGGATTGAGTTAGCTCCAGAGTAAGTTTGAAACTTATTCAAATTCAAACTTTTATTTGCATAATATGAGTACAACAAGGTCTTAAATATAATGTATAACAGATCTTCATATTTACCCTTTCGGATGTTGCAAACATTTTTTATGTATTAGTAGACATACAAACTTATACATAGAGGTACCTACTTAGTATCACATTATAATTTTAAATCTAATTAGAATTGTTTAAACCTAGTATTGCACAATTTATATTTATACTTAAAGCTAACTTAATATAATATAGACCTAATACAACAACTTTTTTAGAAATACCTACAGGAATTTAAACTTTAAAAATAACATTTAGAATCCTTTAACAAACTTATCACCGTATCATAAACCCTTGGGCAAAATGGCCGCCATGTTTTCGCCAATATTAAAGGTTTGCTGAGGGTAGATACAATCTTAATGTGAATTTATTAAAATATATTGCCGATTACTTCGCTGAGATTACAAGACGCCGTAAAATGCTTGGGAATTAAATAATAAAGCTTTTAAGAACGAATTGTTTTAGGAATAGAATAGGACCACTCCAACTCTCACCTATGGATGTCGCAAAGGGCGACTAAGTTATAGGCTTATTTACTTTGAATTTGGCTAGCAACTTGTCACTATTTGAATCTCAATTCTATCATTAAACCAAACAGCTGAACGTGGCCTTTCAGTATTTTGATGACTTTTGACTTTGTGTACCCCGCAAGGGATATAGACGTGATTATATGTATGCATGTACCAATCCCTCTTAAGCCAAATGTTTTACCACGTTTTACTTAACATACCAAAGAAAAAATAAATGTGTAAGTGTGCATAAAATGTAGGCAATCTGGCATAAAATCCCTTTTGGGTGCTATGAAGCGTTGTTCTGTATAATGCGACCATATTTCGTAGACGATTGTCATATTCGACGCGTAATTAAGTGGAGGGGTGGCGCGTTTTGGTTATGTTACCATCAGAAAACAACTTACTTTGGATTACATCATCTTTGTTTTTGTATTTGCGACTTTTTGTCACAAGATTTTATTGTAGTGGTTTAATGTTTTTTTTTTCATACTTTCCGTTTGGAAGTATAAGAGTTATAATTCAAGAAACTGGACAAATTGCAATAGAAGTATGCATTCAGCGGTCATGGCAATTGGAAAGATGTAGTTTCTGTATCATACATACATATCATGTCATGTCACATACATATGTACATATAGTCACGACTATATCCCTTGCGGGGTAGACAGAGCCATCAGTCTTAAAAAGACTGGAAGGCCACGTTCATCACACTTACATATAGGTACATAAAATCACACCTCTTTCCCGGAGGGGTGGGAAGAGACAACATTATTCCACTAGCCGCGATCCTTGCATTCTCAACATTTTTAAATTTACTCTTAACCTGACCTTTTTCTCACAAACTTTTTCAATATTAAAATTTAATTCAGATGCGAAATTCACAACACCCAATACGACATTTGAATGGAAACTATTTGGCAAAATGTCCGAGCAATAATAACAAATGTCAAACTTTACACCCCGGAACAATAGTTGTTCAAGTTTTGGGGATCTGTCCAAACTCAGTAAGTGGTTGAACACAGGCGGTCATCAATTTTCGGCTCGGCTCGGCTTGTGTGTTACGACCATTAATGAACACGAGTTATTCCGGTCTGATCACCCGAACGGATCCATTCTTCATCATTATTAGTACCTGGTTGACCGAGCTTTGCTCGGTTTTTTGTTTTTGGTAGAAAGAAATAATAGCACCGCTGAAAAACAAAATAGCAGTATTTATGAACGGATTCTAGCATCAGAAAGCTCCATCTAGTATCGTGTAGAAAGAGTTTTTTACTTTTATACCCAGTGTGGCCCTCATCGGTCATGGCGTTATAGATGGCGCTGATATAGTTTCTAAAAAGGCGGTTTTTAAAATGTTTATATATCTTGGGAACCGAGCTTTTCTCGAACCTAGGACCTTGATAAATCGATTCCTTGAACCGAAAAGCCCCTAATGTGTAACTTTCATGAAATTCGTTGAAGCCGTTTCCGAGATTCTGATTATATATACAAGAATTGCTCATTTAAATATATTAGATTATGTTTCTCCTCTTAGATATCACGGGTCTATACACAACGGATTTTTGAGTGGCTTGCGTGGGGATATAAATCCAACACGTAGAGGCCCTTTGGAGAAGTTACATACATAGATACATATGGTCACGTCTATATCCCTTACGGGGTAGACAGAGCCAACAGTCTTGAAAAGACTGATAGGCCACGTTCAGATGTTTGGCTTAATCATAGAATTGAAATTCAAATAGTGATAGGTTTCTAGCCCATCGTCTAAAAGAAGAATCCCATGTTTATAAGACTATCCCTCAGTCGCCTTTTATGACACCCACGGGAATGAAACGTGGTCTTATTCTTTTTTTTATTGGTGCCGGGAACCACACGACACTATCATTACTGCACAAACTAATAGAAATATAACGGGTGTGTCAGATGGCTTCAGTTTACGATGCAGTGGATTCAGAAACTTAATGGCTTTCCGTCTGTGGTTAAAGTAGCAATGAATTTAAAACCTCAGTTATATGAGCTTGGCATCTAAGTCCATTTAACTCAAAACGCACACTAGAGTGAATACTATGTATGTATATGTCTTAACGAGTTTAAAAAAGAGGAATTATTAGCTGAAATAGCTGAACGTGTCCTATCAGCCTTTTCAAGACTGTTGGCTCTGTCTACCCCGCAGGGGATATAGACTTATGTATTTATGAGAAAACATTCTCAAACTCTTATTGAAAATTTGTTCCATGATTAGAATTTTATACAGCATGGCTTGAATTTTAAGACATCTTTTAAACAGTCGCCGCTATTTATCGCTGACTTTGCTCTTTAGATGTAAGAAAAGAGAGATGTTGTATTTTTTTATCGTATTAGGCATTAGCCTTATATCATGTACTAGCTGTGCCCGCGACTTCGTCCGCGTAAGGAGGAATAATTTTCCCCGTTTTTTTTTCACATTTTCCGTTATTTCTTCGCTCCTAATAGTTGCAGCATGATGATAAATAGCCTAAAGCCTTCCTCGATAAATGGTCTATTAAAGATTTTTTCAATTCGAACCAGTAGTTCCTGAGATTAGCGCGTTCAAACAAACAAACTCTTCAGCTTTATAATATTAGTATACTTAGATGTGTTCGGTCTATAAATTAGATTTTTTTTCTGTTTTTGTTTTTTTTTTGACAAATTACACAGATTGAGTTAGAGTTTCTCATCGTGCCCCGGCCGGTATTTGAACCTGGGACCTCCGCTGTCACAGACTAGCGCACTGCCGCTGCGCCACAAAGATCATCTAATTGACAAAAAATTTATACAATCACCAAGTTCAGAAGTCACATCTTCCAATATCTCTGATCTCCACCACATTTTCTTCCGCTCGAAACGTAATTACGGAGATATAGTGGCAATTGGAACACTTTTATACCACCGCAAAGAAAGAAACGTCTATAATGAATTTATTTGTTGATTGTTCGTTGATAATTTCTGTTCTTCCTGCCATCTCTTTAGTCATATTAAAGTCTAGATTTCAGCATAACCACTACATATGATAAAGTCTCGTTATTTTCTCTGTCTGTATGTATTCTCATATCTCAGTAAAGCTGCGGGTATAAGCTAGTTTACTAATAAACAAATCTCACAACCCACACAGCGTGTCATTCAAAAAAATTCAAAAATTCAAATTCAAAATTCAAAATTTTTATTCATTATTATAGGATACCTCATATCGCCTAATAATTGTCAGAACGTATCGTTTAACAACATTAGTTGACGTCAAATAATTTACTTAACACTAAGTTTACTGCCGCTTCCAAGGCGTCAGTGCAGAAGAAGCGGTAACAAACTCGAACATTAAATCGTATCCATAATCTTCCTCCTGGCTTTAAGTCCCGATTGCAATCTCATCTCTCTGGAGAAGAGCCCGGGGTATGCCTTTGACCATGAATCCTGGATTGGGCGAGTCAGGTTTCATTTACACGAAGCGTCTCCCATCTGACCTCCGCAATCTTGGCAGGTAAACCTAACCCGTATTGGATCCATGGTTACACATCCAGTTGCCTGATTGGCAGGTTTCCTCACGATGTTTTCCCTCGCCGTAAGACTTTAGGTTAGTATTCAAACTAATGTACCTAACTTTGAAAATAGACATCACGCATTAAAACCAGGCACCTTAACGATTCGACCATCGACGCTCTCGAAATCATCACCATGATCATCAGTTAAAAATAACAAGCTAACACCATGATTATTTTTGATGAAATCGTCAATACTTACGTTTTCGTAGGTGGTAACCGATGACGTCACTGTATGTGGGCTGATCTGAGTTATAATTTGACTGATAAACATCCGGAATGATACAATATCAGTTTTCGAATGTGTGGCTGAAGACTGTTGGCTCTGTCTACCCCGCAAGGGAAATAGACGTGATTATATGTATGTATGTTTGTAAATATGTGGCTTATTTTCGACTCGGAAGATATCTATTTAGACGTATGACGGTTCTCACTACATCTCTTTCCATGGATGTAGTAAAAGGTGACTAAGGGAAAATCATTAATCTAGTGCAGCTTTGATCAAGATATAATAAATTTGGGTGGGAGTAGATAAATGCCGTGTAGTTCCCGGCACTAATAAAAAAAAAGGACTACTCCATCTTCTGACCATGAATGTCTTAAAATGCGACTAAGGGATAGGGCTTATAAACTTGGGATTCTTCTTTTAGGTGATGGGCTAGCAACTTGTCACTATTTGAATCTGAATTCTATCATTAAGCTAAACAGCTGAACGTGGCCTTTCAGTTTTTTATAAGACTGTTGGCATTGTCTTCCCTGCAAAGAATATGTATATGTATGTAGCAAATTTTCAATCATGTATTTAAATTAATTTATATTTAGCCCACAATCACTCTCAATTTCTTTACTATCACATCACATACCTGACATAGATCAGCTAAAAATATTATTCGCTGTCCTTTCCGATACAAATGCCAATGACTCCGTTATAAAATGTCGGTTGATGCTGCCAAATATAAATGAAAGCATGCTTTGATGTGGGGCCAGATGGTGTTTTAGCTTCCAGTTATATCTTAAACCTAGTTTGTAGGAAAGGTTACACCTAGCCTAGTTTCATAAAGGACTAGTGACCCGCCTCGGCTGCTCAGGGGTAGGTAGTATATCTATATATAATTATATTATAAAATATATAAATATCTTATAATATAATAATGTTTTATAATAAAGGTTTATATCTACATATAATTAATAAATAAATGTATTATAAATTATATGTAGTATAAACCGCCCTCGGATTAACCTATTTCCAATATTTCAAAGAGAAACAATTTCCGAGATTAGCCCATACATATAGACACAGAAAATAGGGAGATATACTTTATTATATGTAGTGATGACTAGTGATCCGGTGAAAGTGAAGTGATGGAGTGATAAAATGATGAAGTGACATGCACAGCTGCTTTTTGTCCCACGCAGAATATAAAAGCCAATCAAAGGAATGGTTTAAACACGTACACAATAAATATTGTAAGTCAAAGCTTAACATATGTTGAGCAAGAAATTAATATTTCCCTTAATGCTTCTTAGAAACTCGTGATCAAAGAATGGAAGTTTCCCCACAACTCCAAAACTCCCGAACAAAAGGCCAACAAATGTATGCTAATTACAAAACCTTAACGATGTCTCTTCATGTAGTAATCAACGAAATATGTTATTTTTTGTTTACGTAGAAAATAAATTTAACTCATAGTAAGCATTCTTTTTGATAATCAGACTTCTTTTTAAGTACTTAAACATTGAATTCACGCATCATCTTCCAATTTGTTTATGCCTACGGGAGGTATTCCAAAAAAAAAAGATGGCTGACGTAACTATTGAAGGTTCAGTACATTTCTGGGCCAATCATCAAGGTAGCGTGTTGCTTTTAACACAAATAATATACCCTATGTCTAAGGACATAAACATCGCTTACTTTTTCAGCTTTGTTTTTTTATTACCCGAATAAATATTCCGGTTCATCACGGAATGAGTAATTTATTCTCGCTGGGTTTTCAACGTTCCGTGGTTTCAAGGTCTGCTCTAAATATTTGACAAGATGGCGTCCTTTTAGATGGTTTTTATTCGATCTTTTACGAGTTAGGGCGTCAAATAGTACATAATAAAGACTACTAGTACTGGTAATAAAGATAAGGACATGTTAGATTGCTAGTCTTAACTGACTACAATTTTTGGTAGTCAATAGGCGGATTTTAGATTTGGGAGACCAAATCTAGTCTTATCAAATTTGTCTGATCAAGTCAGTCTAGTCAAATCAGACCGACGGACGTCTGACCTCTTCAATATTTAATTTAGACATACATACACATATAAATACGTCTATATCTCTTGCGGGGAAGACAGAGCCAACAGTCTTTAAAAGACTGATAGGCCACGTTCAGCTGTTTCAATAAAAACAAAACTACCTGCGTTATAAAATATATATATTTAAAAAGTTTCAAAGCAAATAAGAAAAAAAATAATACGCGAAAAATTTCTTAAACAACGTCTTTGTTTGCAGTAGTAAAAGTAAAAATAAAAGACACAAAAGCAGTTGACTGCAAGTGCATAACGTTTTGTTCACTCTGCAAAACGCAGTACCTGCCATTTTTACACGTAAAAATATATAAATTTACAAATTGTATTCGTATTTTTTTTCTCACATCACTCATTTATATCGGATTATAACTAGAAAAAGAAAACAAATTTGTATTTTATTAGGCCAAAGAGGCTTACCACAAAAATATATGTCGTCATTCTTAAAGTTAAATTAGCAGCGGCCTTAAGAGAAAATGTTGTAATATATTTAGCAGTTATTGCAAAGGCACACTTGAGTACTCTTATTGTAGGTACGTATAAAGTTTTTTCTTTAGTCAAGCTAAAGTTAAGTTACTTATTTTTTATTTTTCAAATTGTAGTCAACTTAAGTTCTTACATTTCGTGTAAAAAAATGTTAGGTTACGGTTTAAGATTTCATATAAAGGTAAAAGGATGTTTTTGTTTTTAAATAGTTTTTAGTTGGATATAATTATGTTTAATTTCTGCCCCTATAGCATAACACGCGCGACGCAGTTTTTACCGCACGAATAACTATCTCAGTCCCGTTTCACGTCTTAATGAAAAGCGAAACAGCGATAGTTTTCGCGCGATAAAAACAGCCATTCTACTAGGGCTGGTTCAACAAATTAATTAAATTTGTTTTATTCATGGTAAAATAAGTTTTTTCAAAAAACATGTCACTTACTGCATCTTCCGACTGGACAACCGAATGGCTCACCTCATTCTGCACAAACCAACAATGCTACTTTGCACGGTCCACGATTTCGTAGTTACTCGCCAATCTGGGATCAAGACGAAGTTTAATTTTCACACAATTTTCTTATTAATTAAATAAGAAAATTGTGTGAAAATTAAACTTTCTAATATTGCTTAAAAAAAAATAAAAACGATTTTTATGCAATCAATTACAGATGTAATCCTACATACATATAGTCATGGCTATATTCCTAGCGGGGTAGATAGAGCCAACAACTTTTTAATACTTCTGTCTGCTTATCTGTCCAATAAACTTGGTATTCTTTTTTAGGCGACGGGCTAGAAACCTGTCACTATATGAATCTCAATTCTATCATTAAGCCAAACAGCTGAAGGTGGCCTATCAGTCTTGTCAAAACTGTTGGATATGTCTACCTCGCAAGGGATATAGACGTGATTATATGTACGTATAGATGATATTCTTATCCCTAAGAACCCTGTCCCTTTGTTTACGTCTACAATACTGCGCAATTTCACAAGCGATATGTTTGCTAAACTTTAAGGAAATGGTCATACTCGTAATTATATGTACGAGTATTTTGGAAGGTATGCACTTGACCTGAACTCTAAGGACGGTCATTCAGAAAACTTTTGATGACCTTTCAAAGGATTCTTTCTCAATTTGTTTGTCTTGTGTTGCCAAATATATATTTATATATTATATAAAAAAAAGAGAGTTTTTACACCTATCTTTCCCCTTTTTCTCGAAAGCTTAAGAAGAGACTACATCTTCTTATCTTCTTCTTTATTTGTCGTTACCTTTTCCCGCTGCGTCGTCGGCACAGTATGTTAGTTTTTTTCCAATTACTTCTGTCACTTGCCATCTCACTGGTCAATATTTTTTTACTCATACTATCCTTCACGCTTTCCATCCATCTCTTTCTTGGTATTCCTCTATTTCTAAAACCTTTCACTTCTATCTTTACCACGATATAAATAAATATATACGGGACAAATGACACAGATTGATTTGAACTCGAAGTAAGTAAGAGACTTGTGTTACGAGATACCAACTCAACGATACTATATTTTATAACAAATACTTATATAGATAAACATCCAAGAACGTACATACAAGAACTTTTTCTGGTAGGCCTGGGGCCTACCAGAAAAAGTTCTTTTCTCCTCATGCCCTGGCTGGGATTCAAACCCAGGACCTCCGGTGTTACAGACAAGTGTACTACCGCTGCGCCACAGAGGCCATTGAATACGAGATACTTCGTTCGCTTTATCCACAAGCTCTCAAAAGGCGAAATAAGTAAAAAGCGGTTGGTATTTATACCTAAGATAGCGAGAGCGTCGATGATTGAATCGGTAAGATGCCGGTTAAAATGCTGGATGCGCTGAAAGGGACAGGTTCAAATCTCACCTTGACCATGCAATGACTATTTTCAAAATAAGATACATTAGTTTGAATACTAACCGATGTTTTTATGGTACGGGAAAACATCCTGAGGAAACCTGCCATTCGAGCAACTGGATGTGTAACCATGGATTCAATATGGGTTAGGTTTACCTGCTAAGGTTGCGGAGGTTAGATGGGAGTCGCTTCGAGTAAAAACCTGACTCACCCAATCCAGGATTCATGCTCAAAGGCATAACCCGGGCTCCTCTTCAGCGAGGTGAGGATGCAACTAGGACTAAAAGCCAGGAGGAAGAAGAGAAGTCTAAGATAGTGATTTAGAAGATAAATTATATTCTTTCAACTGTAATGAAATCAAAAAGTTTTGCAAAAGTTCATACGCTTTGTACACATAAATATCTTAAACGACCGCCATTTTGGCAATATGAAACAATATAAATATGGAAGAAAGCATATTGCAATATGTTGGTATATGTTTTACATATGCCCCCCGACGATCGTATAAAGAACTAAGTAATGTAAAACAGATATTGGTATTGCGAATAAGATGGTGAAATATAGATAGATAGACTCTTTATTGCACGATAAGAGAAAGAAAAACAGAAAAAAAAAAAACACAGGTACAAAGCGGACTTATCACTTAAGTTATCTCTTCCAGCCAACCTTATCCTTATATACTTCTAAAAAAAGGGGCAGCTCAATAGTTCGCTTATTTGATAATAGCATACATCTTTGGATCAAACTTTAGTTAGCCAATAGGTATTTCTGTAACTAATTTCTACTGCAGTAATTCACACTAATATTATAAATGTGAAAATGTTTTTGTGTTTGTTTGTCCGTCTCTCACGTCAAAACCACGATTCTCATGATATTTTGCATACTTATAGCGTGTAGTATGGCAGCCATAGGTAACTTATCCCATGAGGGAGAGCCGCGGAGGAAAGCATGGTATTTGAAGAAATTGTAATTTATAAGTGTCTGAACTTATTTTTTTTTTTATATTGCCGTGTAGTATCTGGCACTTTAGAATAGACCCACTCCATATCTTTTCTATGGATGTCGTTAAAAGCGACAGGGACAAAGCAGAATCCCAAGTTTTATAAACTTGGGACCTCTTGTAGGGGATAGGCTACCCAAAATGTCACTATTTGAATCTCAATTTCATCATTAAGACTGTTTGCTCTTTCTACCCCGGGGGAATATGGACATGACTATATGTCTATATGTGTGTTTGTATGAATTAGTTCCTAAAATATTTGTAACCTAAAAAAGCATGACACAAATACTATGAACTTACTCTTAATACTTATCCAACGAAAATAACTTGAAAATTAACAGGTTATTTAAATGCCACGTGGACTATAGCGGAACAACATCAAAGCTAAAATGAAAACGAGATGAAAACGATAAGAAACTGTCAGGTAGCGTCAGATCCTCACAAAGAAAACAATATGAGGAATAAACTTAATATTTTGTACAGTGAGCGTAATGTGTAAATTCAAATATAAATTCAAGACGTAGTCACTACTGAAAAAGGGTCAAGTTTCAATGATGTTCATTGTAAAAACACAATATATCGATGATCCGTCAAGCGCAAATAAAATACGTCACAAAACCAATTTCATTATACAAAAACAATCGGCCGCGTGTCCAATGACCTTTTCACATCCAAAAGTAAACTGTGACGGGAAGAAAATAAATCGTAACAGTGCGCAGGCGCGACTTCGTATCCCAAAATAAGATCCCGCGCACGCAGTATCGAGTTCCAAGCAGTTTCTCTTAGCACGCTCGTGTGCGCAAACGCCTGTGATAAAAACTAGTCGAAAGTGCTGCCATCTATACATCAGAATGACAAGTAATTTGCGAGTGTTCTGAACCCAGATTCCTTAATTCTTTGCTTGTGTTAACTGGATTGCTATAATTAATATTCCGAAGTCTATGTACACCAGCCGAAGTATATGATACGCGTTTAAAAATATCCATGTCATGTGTAAAGTTTTGGCGCACGCATTTCACCATATTGTCGGTAAATTGCACCTCTAATTATCACGCCCTATTCTGCACACCTTTTTGATGATTTCCTAAGCTGGTTTGATTAATATCCTTGTAACATAAACTTTGATTTCATCCCATTCCGCATTTGCACCATAACTTAGAATTTCAAGCAATTTTGAAATTGTCTTGATTAGTTTAGGGAGAAAATAAGATTTATATTGTACGTGCTTTATAATTTATTGTATCAGTTAAAGTACGGTTAATCTATATAGATTTACAAGACATACACTACAAACTCGAACGTATTAAATGACAACTTGTAATCACGAGCTATAAGCATTAACTCGATTATTATCAGCGCCATCTTTTATCACACGTCGATGCCTATCAGTATTTTCAAGACCATTGGCTCTGTCTACCCCGCAATGGATATAGATGTGAGAAAATTAAATATCTATTCTGAATCAGAATTTTTAAGTCGCAAGAACTATTTTAAAATCATTAACTAGGCACCTGCCAAATGTATAGTTGACAAGACACTTAGCCAAGGAATAAAGACAACAAACTGATAAATATGTTACACTAGAGGCCGCCCGCGACTTCGTCCGCATGGAAACCCTATCAATCCCGTGGAAACTTCAGGACAAAAAGTAGCCTATATGTTATTCTGGGTCTTCAACTACCTACATACCTTTCATCGTAATCAGTTCAGTAGTTTTTGCGTGAAAGAGTAACAAACATCCATACTGACATACATACATACTCACAAACTTTCGCATTTATAATATTAGCCCATTAGAGGCCAAATAAAAACGCACATGTTAATTTTTAATTTTTCTTTATTTATTCATGAAAGAGGAGTACAAAAACAAATAAATCTGCTCGAAAATGAAAAAAAAACATTTTTTCAGGAAATTACAGGGGTGTACCCAAATTGGCACAGTGGCCACCTAAGAGTGAAAATCAGCGAAACACGATTTTTCTATACAGAGTGTTTTCTTGCATTTTTTGCACCCCCAACGGCTTCTATTATGACAAACAACACACCGTACACGTTTCACAAGTTTTTCAGGGACGTGGTTCTTACCATCTAATTGTAACCCATCAATATTTGATGACGAAGGACGAGTGTTTTGTTTCTGAATTGAATGCCTGAGGTAGTATCTGGCTATGTTTCGCCTAAACAACAATTGGTCCATGGGATCTTCTTTAGCAAGGACATGTAGACGCCATGCGTTTGCTATGGTCATGTCAATCATTTAGGTAAATAGAACCCACCACCATTTCTTGCCATGAATCCCAATCCTATAGAGTGATATCGACTGGTCTAATTCATCCACTCCACCCATGCCTTTATTGTAATTTTGAAAGAGATGTGGAATCGTCACCTCAGCCTTCTCCTTTTTTTCTGGACACCATCTCTTTACAAGTCCTAAAGGCTCATATGAGTCGTAATTGGTAGCCATTGTGCAAATACTGTTATCTTTCCAGCGGACCAAAAGAATTTCATTATTTTTATCAAACCTGTAGTCATATACTGCTCGTGATTTTTTCATCATTTCCTTTACAGACGATAATGGGCATTTTTTGGTACGATTTTCTCTCACAGTTCCAGTGGCCCGAAATCCTGACTGACGTAAGTCATAGAGTAGATCACAGCTGGTAAAAAAATTATCAAAAAATACTTTATGATTTGCAGCATTCGTCGTCAATTTATTGAGTAGCAATTTTACTACTCTTGTACCAAGTGGCTCAGTGGTCGGCGTGGTAGACTTTCCACAGTAAATATCAAAGCTATAACAATATCCTGAAGAACTTGCAGCAACCCAATTCTTGTAACCAAACCGAACAGGTTTGCCTCGAATAAATTGCTTGGCTGGATGATGGCCATAGTACCGAATCATTGATTCGTCGATTGAAATAAACTCGTGAAAAATACCCCACTGGTTATATTTTTTCATGAGTACTTCGGACAATTTTCGGACCTTGAACATTTTATCAGAAGTAGTCGAAGCATCATTATTGTCTACCAAATGCAAGTTTCGTTTGATTTCTCTAAATCTATTTCTTGACATCGCTTTTGACACGACTTCTACGCCAACATCTTCATCCAAAGACCAATACATGTGTTCTCGAGGTAACTTATGGTAACCTGAAAGAATGAGTATTCCAAAAAATATCCTTAGCTCTTCAGTTGTGACACAAAAGTTGTGTCTATTATTTTGGCTCGCATAAAGATTGCTAAAGTGTACAATCATCTCAAATACTTCATCATCAAAAAGCTTTTCAAAAATTTGAACAGGAGTCAAATCTTTTAGTTGCTCTTTCACATGGTTCTCACAGAGTAACCGTTCCTCAGTTTCTTCGTATTGAGTAGAATAGTTAGGAGCACACTTTCGCCAAATTGGAATATTCAAGGCTTGACGACGAGATGGTACAGTGTTTCTGGATTGCTCTGCATGTGATGTACTACCTGTGTCTTTACGTGCTTTTTTTGCAGCCAAAGGCTCATCATCACTACTGTCACCAGAGTCTGAAAGACTACCAATATTGTGAACAAATACTTCAATGTTACCAGGAACGTCATTTGGTAAGCTCGACGGCATCAAATCTTCGTCGAAACCCTCTTCTTCATCAGTAACAATACTTGGATCTGGAGGAATAATGGCTAGGTCATACTCCAAACCGTCATCACTATCCTCTATTATGTCATGAATGGCATCCTCAAGTCCTCTGTAGTTATTACTGGCGCTAAAAGTCTGTTTTCGACTCATCTTGAAGTCCTGAAATGAATATTCAATTATTGCACACTTGTAGCCACTGTACCAAAATTGGCACACCAATATTTACTTGACCGTATAATTGCATACATAAGATAAAAGTTACTAAATTTACATATAAACGTTTGTCCAATATCTTATTTTATAATAACTAAAACCACTATCACGATATCGTACATCGACCTGTCGTATAAGTAAATAATATGCACTTACCTCGATGCTTCTATAAATAGATATTTTTAATTTATGAAAACAATATCACTTTTGATGTTTTATGCTTTTATTTAATTTTTTACCATAAGCGCACTCTTTTGCCTTCACAACTACGCAACAGAACATACACTGGTGTCAACACTTTTTTTATCTACCCTCAAAAAATAAGTGTTCCCAAATTGGCACGGTGGTCAAGAATGGGTTAGTAGGATTACACATCACATGGATGTTTCCAATTTCATCAAGTGTCCAAAAATAATTGGCCGTGCGATACGACCTTCTCACATATACATAATTTACGAAAGTCATGCACACTTCACTAACAATGAAATTCGCGTATTTGTGTGGGCGGTTCTTGATCAGTCTTCCTGCTTTGTGACATTTTAGAATAAAATAGAATAGATTTATTTTCAAAATTGGATACAACAACAACAACAACAACATACAACAAACTACACTGCAGCATTTTCATCGGACGTCAATTTACAAATATAGATCTCTTAAATCTAAATCGTGGACGAATGCACATTGTCTACATTGTTTGTCGCGCGATGAAAGCTGCGCAGAAATATACCTAATACAAAAGAAACACTGCTTTTAAGTCAGCCGCTGTGTTGAATTTTATGATTATCTTAATAATTCAATTAAAAAGCTAATTTTGTAGTTGAATGCAAACAATGAAATGGCTAATTTTTTCCTAACGATTTGGTTACGACTTATGGCTTTTACTAGCAGCTATACCCGCGCGAATTTAGCGCCACCTACGTAACAAACAATACAGGTTTTTTGCAAATCCCACGAAAACTAGCTTTTATCGGGATAACCCCTATCTCCTTTTACAGACTCATAATTCTATTTGTGCAAAATTTCAAGTAGATATTAGTTCAGTAGATAACGTGTGAAGTGACAAAAAACAAACGAATGATCTTAGATCCCTATCTATACTAATATAACGCTGAAGAGTTTGTTTGTATGTTTGAACGCGTTAATCTCAGGAACTACTGGTTCGAATTGAAAAATTATTTTTGTATTGAATAGACCATTTATCGAGAAAGGCTTAAGGCTATTTATCATCACGCTGCAACTATTAGGAGCGAAGAAATAATGGAAAATGTGGAAAAAAAACGGGGAAATTTATTCCTCCTTGAGGGTTTCAATAATGCCCAAAATAACTATTCTACGCGAACGAAGTCGCGAGCACAGCTAGTTTAGGTATAATATTAGTTATAAGTGAAGTAGATACACTTCATATAGATAGATACAGCGTGGGCAATAAAATTTTTGTATCTGTTCTTTGTTTATATTTTCTACTAGCTGTGCCCGCGACTTCGTCCGCGTGGAATAGTTATTTTGGGCATCATTGAAGCCCTCAAAGATGAATAATTTCCCCCGTTATTTTTTTCACATTTTGTCCTTATAGTTGCAGCGTGATGTTATATAGCCCAAAGCCTTCCTCGATAAATGGTCTATTCAACGCAAAAAGAATTGTTTCAATTCGAACCAGCAGTTCCTGAGATTAGCGCGTTCAAACAAGCAAACAGACAAACTCTTCAGCTATATAATATTAGTATAGATATTGTGACATTTCTTGCAACATTCACAGATACTACGTCCAAATATCTTCCGCATTCACACGACGTTCTAGTTCCAAATCATCTCACTTCGAGTATCATTTTAAGATTTGATAATCAAATTCTATTCGTAATATTGATATATTTATAATAAAATTGTGGCGTTAATAAGGTTCTTCATAAATCAATTAAAAATTACAGTTGACTAAATTATCATATATTTTCGAGATTATTTAAATTAATTTGATCGATTCTAGCTCTTACGGTAAGGAAAAACATTATGTTCCGTCGGATCTGCACAATCAGGCAAACTGATATGAAATGAGAATGATAATAAATAAATAATGATACCTCTTAGGTTCACCTGCAAGGATGTGGAACTCAGGCGGGAGTCGCTTCTTATATTATTGAAATCGATGCAATACTTTAGAAAGCCCGAGTTATAAAATCACTGAACCAAATGCTTTGCAACCATCATATTTTCGACTTATTCATCATTCCATTAAGATTCTATCATTGAGCCAAACAGCTGAACGTGGCGTTTCAGTCTTTTGATGACTGTTGGCTCTGTCTACCGCGCAAGGGATTTAGTACTTTATGTTATGTTATTTAATATTTTCTCCCCTTGCTCGAGACATTGATGATCGCAAACTTAGACTTATCATTAAATCTTATTTAAGCTCGGCTCCTATGATCTCGATGTTGAATTGGGTAACTCAAGTCAAGTCTTCATACTAAAAATTGAATATTTTTGTATGATCTTTGTAGCTATGGTAATTTCACACAATTTGTTTCCCAAATGACTGTTTCTCTCACCGTGTTTTGTGACAATGTAAAAGTATGGGTTGGCAATCAAACTATTATAAGTACCTACTTAAATCAATAATGTCGATGACACATCGTAGATTAAAAAAATATATTGAATCGCTGTTCATTATCACGTTATTGAGAATGCGAGCAAAAGTGAGAAACGAGATGAAACCACTGAACCAAAATCTTTCAGTCATCTATTTCCGTCTTGTTCATCATTCTTTACCATTGACCGTAACGTAGATGATCTCAGAGCGATACTAAATGACGCTAATCAACGTCACGCGGTTTCACGCGCAATTTCAACTAGCAACAAAAATAAACAGCAGGTGCATTCATTTTATTTACAGAGCAAAGAACCACCCTTACTTGCTCTGTGTAATCTGATGGACACAATTTGTTAGTGATAGTTTACCTGATAATATTATCAATTCGAAAGCTTGTAAGGATGTGTGTTTGTTACACTTTTACGCAAAAACAACTGAGCTTTGGAATGACAGAGCCAAGACATTGGAATAATATAATACGTTAAGATTTAACGCGGACGAAGTGTCGAGTAACAGCTAGTATTAGTATAATGATAATAAAATCCTAATGAACTGTAATATCTTCAGCTATTTTTTTTATGATAACGGCTGAACATACTAAACTGCAGCATTTTTACCGGACGTCAATTTACAAATGTAGATCTCTTAAATCTAAATTGAAGTTAACATGGATGTGAAAAGTGGAATGAAAGATGTAGGTGCTATTTGTGCCCCTGAGATAGAGGTATAATTAATATATCTTTAAATTACAATATTCAGCATCCATCAGAAGGATTAATATTATTTCTGCTCTGGAAACCACACGACTGTAAAGAGCTTACTTTATTTCCGACAACTAGTACAAAATGAATGAAAATACGGTTGGATGTTATAGACAAAAACAGAATTTTGTTGATTTTAGTTCAAACGGTAATACTTAATTAGTGTTATCGTTGTATCACTTTGCGTACAATTTGTTGAATGAATGAATGCTTTATTTATTCAGTATTAATATAAATGTATATCGGTAAATACAGAGAAGACTTTAAATAGAACTGATGTTTGATATTCCTACGTAATAAACATAAATGCCTTGTATTTTTATTGCGTAGGATGATAGCTCATCAAATTCCTTTTTCTGATATGAAAAGTTACAAATTTAAAAGAGTGTTTTGAATAAGAATATTATTTCAACACATTGTGAACTCTGTACGTGATACGCTATTTTTATTTATTTATTTTTTTACACCAAAAAATTGAACAAAGAAATAAATACTGCGCATATTCCAACGAATCACGTACATTATTAATTTTCCAAGAACGTTGCCGCACAAAAGAATAAACTTGGCCAAATACGAAGAAAAATGAAACGTAAAAAAGCAAATGTCTGCCAAAAATAAGAATAAATGTGACTTACACCTCACGCCAAGCTTCCTGGATGCGGTGTCGCAATCACTATTTCAGGAATTCAAACAACTCAAGGACTGCGAAATTTTAGTTAGAGTTAAGCATGTTACGAATATAATATAAGCCCACTAATTGATGTCGATCACTCTAATGAAACAGTTTGAAAATAAAATAATAAAGCTAGTTTACATTTTAACAACTATAGTAGTTAAGAAGTTTTTTTTTGTTGAGAAATATATTCACACTACAAAATTATAAAGGCTTTTTAAGATCTTTAAATTTTAAAGACTTTCTAAAAAGAAGTATAAATTAGAAAGTATATATTTTATATTCAATACAGGTATACGAGAGAGATATAAATAGTTCGAATGAATCTCCTAAATAGGTAACAAATGAAAAAATATTCCTCAATTTTTCAAGTTGCAACCATCATTAGTAAAAAATATGATGCAAATATGTCATGACTAATGTTTTTTTTTTTAATTCAAAGCAATGCCAAATTTCTAGTAACACTTCATGACACATTTAAACAAGGCCGTCTCAAATTGACACGTAAGCAACTAATTACAAGTACCTAGTTTGCCTAAACCATAATCTATTTCACCGTCTATAGGGATTTGATACATACTCTTACACGTGATCTTTAGCATCATTAACACAAAGTTTCATATTGTTCAAAACATCTGTATCATCTGCTGAGCTATTATCATCTTTGACATCTTCAGCAGTAGGTCTAAATTTGGTAACGTCGTTATTTACTGAGCCAAGTGTTTATTCAAGTATAGGGCTGCGTGAAACGCCAGACGCACCTATTTATAAATCACCGGATCTTTGCGGAAACTCGCATGAGCGCCAAATTAAATCAGCTTCATAATCCTGATCTCAGTCACTTTATGAAATAATCTTATCAGAATACTAGAGAATGCCCACGGCGCTGTCTGCTTGATACTAATAATTGATAATAAATTTCTGTTCCTGCGGGAAGTTTGGGTATCGAACCAAATTTGATCTCTAGTTCCAGGAGTGTGGGTTCGATGTTTAGCAAGCAGTCGGTCAGTGTCCTCTTCTATATGTATTTGGGGAAAGTAGTTTGAGGGATAAACTTTATGACTTTTTACTTGCTAGCTTTTTATCCAGTTTTCGCTTGTGTGCTATAAAATTTTTGTAAGCGGCCGAATACGTAGCACATTCAGAGTTTTGGTTGTGAGATACATAATGACATAAAATTACGTCTATATCTCTTGCGGGGTAGACAGAGCCAACAGTCTTGAAAATTAATGAAATTTATTTAAACAATCGAGTTCACTTAAACAAGAAATCTATTTGGGTTAAAGAAATTAACTAATAAATTAAATTTTAATTTTAATACATTTAGATATTTCATGTATACTCGCTATTCCAATACTTAATACTCCAGGCGAACTCCTACAGCAGGCATAACAAGACCGATTTATCTGTCACTTGATTCAATCATTTGTTGATGATGAACAGATGATTGATCAAACACAAAATTAGTCCTTAAAATATTCTTTACTAATATAAGCCCTACATTTATATTTCACAGGTACGTAAAGCAGCACTAAGCCAAGATGGAGCAGTTCGAGTCGCTGTTGACGTGTTGCGTCTGTTTGGACCGGTACAGAAATCCCAAGCTGCTGCCATGCCAGCACAGCTTCTGCATGGAGCCGTGCATGGACGGCCTCGTCGATTATGTTAGAAGACAGGTTAGTGGGATAGTCATCGTCAGCTTGAGCCTTCTTTGACCAATTCGGTGTAAGCCTCCTTCAATCTGCTCTGTTTTGAGCAGTTTAAGTTCAGTTGGGTTTGCCTGACTTTACTTTTTGTCCTTTCAACTCATTCGTGGCTTTTTTTGCTCCTATGGCTGCCACTGCCGCGCCTGTTAACGTAATAAAACAGACGGAGAGAGAGAGAGATAGCAAATATATATTTGACGTATAATTACCGAAACAATAGATGATATGTTTATCAGAATCTTGTCTTACAGGTCAAATGTCCAGAATGCAGAGCAGAACACAGGATCCCGTACCAAGGAGTCCAAGGATTCCCGACAAACGTTACCCTGCAGCGGTTCTTAGAACTGCATGCTCAAATAGCAGGGGAACTTCCAGATCCTACTGCTGGCCAGGTCATGGAAAGGTGCAATGTTTGCTCGGAAAAAGCATATTGCGCGCCATGTGCTCATTGCGATAAGAAAGTCTGCGAAGACTGCAAAGCAGCACACATGGAAGTACTTAGGAGGGAAATCTCAAGAATTAATAATCAAATCCGTCGTGGTGTAAATAGGCTTCAAGATATTTTAGGTATAGTTGAACGTAACACGACAAATCTTCAAACCAACTGCGCTTCAGTAGCTGCTGAAATTGATGAGATACACAAACGCTTATCTAAAGCATTAAAAGATCGTACTGACTTCTTAAGGAATGAAGTTGACAGGTATCTTGCAACTGAGCTAAGAAACTTAACAAACCTTAAAGATAATCTAGAGTTAGAATTAAGCAATATACAGAGCAACTGTGATCTCGCTGATAAATATATGAACGATGACGTCGAGTGGGAAGACACTGAGTTAGTCGACACTAAAGAAATTTTCTTAAAAACCGTGGAGTTCCTCAGAAACTTTGATTATGAAGCTGGTGACTACAATCGTAGAATGAGGTTCATAATGACACATGATCCAAATCAATTAGTGTTACATGTTGCAAGCTACGGTGAATTGAACATAAGTCATCCTAATGCATATTCAAGTGGTATTCAACAAAGTCAGTCGGGGCTCACAAGGTCTAAAAGTGATCATCGCTTGGCAACACAATTCCGCCAGCAAGAAGAAGCTAAGGGTTATACGGAAAACGATGAACCGATATTGGGCGGACGCAAATTTGGTGAGCGCCGTCCACCACCTCCTGAAAAACATACAAGAGATTATGGCGCGGACGATTATAGTGGATACGAGTCTGAACATAGACCTTCGCGTAGGTTCCGTTCTCGTTTTGTAAGAAGTCATCAACAAGATAACGATTCTGACTCTGAACAACAAACAACAACCAAACAAAAAGCAGAAGAGAAACAAAAGGAAAAAGAGAAGGTGACTGACACCGAAGATGCTACTCGTGGGCCACTCAGTGGCATCTTCAGATTGAACGATTGTCCACGTGTCATCCAAAGAATATTAGACGTAGACAGTGGAAAAAAGAAAGAAAAAAAAGAACCACCACCACCCCCTAAACCTGTTCAACCTACACCGCAACCTCGTCGTCCGCCACCACCCACACAGAGGCAACAGAGTGAAGATGATGAAATATCGCGTCTAAAGAGACAGAACAAAGGAGCAGCCTCTTCCCAAGAAGCGGACCGGGCTTCTCAACGCGCTGCGGAAGAAGAAAGAAACGCTGTTAATCGTAAACCACCGACTCCTGCCCGGGAGGTGAGTTGGGAAGAAGACAACGAATAAATATATACGGCGACAGTACAACGTAGAACGTAGACAAATCATCGATACTAACAAGGAAAATGCGAAACTAACGGCATTCCATAAATACACTCCACGTTTAACATATTTCCACACATACACAATATGACAATTACCGTTTTGGTGTCCAATTCGAATTTCAATATATTTCTCAGGCGTCCAGCGACGGTGAATCTGATGAATCTGTTGGAACTCGACAACAAACACAGCAGCGTAAAAACGCTTCTTCAGTTCCAAAGCCAGCGGCACCAGCTAGAAGACCTTCAGCATCAGATACACCATCCGCACACCGACCGGCAGCCCGCGCTCCCAGCACTGAATCAAGCGCATCCACAGAAAGTTCCGGCTCGGCGGTAAAACACACAGGTGCGATACTCACTATTGCTGAATTAAAAGCAAAATACAACAGTGATGGGCTTCCACCAAAACCTACTCGTTTATTTTCCACAGGAAATGAGAGAACTGCGTCAGTAACTACGAATGGAACAGCCGGCGGGGCACAGCGGGTCCAGAGTCGTTTTGTTGGTTCTCAACGACCGGCCCCCGCCCCGGCGCCCGCCGAGCCGGCTCACGAAGATTCCGATACAAGTTCCGAAGAGGAAACGGATTCGTCGGAGGAGAGTGAAGAGGAGCCTGCTTCGCAAAGAAAGCCCGAGAGTCAGGCGATGGCTCGCAGCGACATAGGTCCGCTATTAGCGCGTAGCACAAATGCTCGTAATGACGCCCATGATACTAAATCTAAAGATCCTCCTACCCCTTCTCGATACCGTACTAGAAACTCATCTCAAACAGAAGAAGAACCCACTTCTCGTTACGGCACTAGTACTCAATCTTCGTACAGCAATCGTTACGGCAGCAAGCCTAAAGATGACGAGCCTTCATCTTCGTTCGATGACGATTCAAAATACCCCACCGCTCGATCAAGATATCTTGCTCTTAAAGAAAGGCGTAACCGTCTTGCAAGAAGTAAGAGTAGCCATACCGGTTTTGGGGTAGGCGACGACGATGATGCAGATGAGCCTGTGTCTCCAACTACAGCTTCACCTTCAGCTTATCTTGCGGCTCGATACGGCTCCGGCACCGGAGGTTCGGAGTTGTCTCGAAGCCGTTCGTCGCACGCTTTGAAATCTAGAGAGAGCTCGCCAGAACGACCAGTTACAGGCGAGAAAGACGGAGCGGCCTTGAGTTCTTGGGCTAGATACTTGAAGAACAAATACGGGTCGCGGGGCAAGGAGCGCGATACTGGCACGTCGTCTAGCACGTCACGTCGCCTTTCTCTCGGGCTGCCCTTGCGTTCAGCCAATGAGCTTGCCAGTTCTGATGACGATTCAAAAAACGCGGCAGGCTCCCCCATCTCCCCTACGGCGGCTACAGCAGCGGTAGCAGGTTAGAAACACGAGTGGCGTGTAAATAGGTTTGACGCTTGTGGTCATTGAGTTGTTTGATTATGAATTAGATTTTTTAACCTCGTTTTTTGATCATAGGTTTCGCAGCAGCAGGTTCCTCCCCTAGGAGCCAGTATCTGCAGAAACGCCGTTTACAATTCAGCGTGGGGAGTCGGGGGAGCGAACCCGGTTGTTTCACATGGCCTCGTGGTATCGCTGTAGGTCCCGACAATACAATGGTCGTGGCTGATTCTTCTAACCATCGAGTGCAGGTGGGTCCAAAACATATAGAATAAATATAAATATATACGGGACAAATTACACTGATTGAGTTAGCCTCGAAGTAAGTTCGAGATACTAAATCAGCGATACTATATTTCATAATAAATACTTATATAGATAAACATCCAAGACCCAGCTCAATCAGAGAAAGTTCTTTTCTCATCATGCCCTGGCCGGGATTCGAACCCAGGACCTCCGTTGTCACAGACAAGCGTTCTACCGCTGCGCTACATAGGCCGTCAATAGAAATATGTAAGGAAAGCAATGACTTATTATTTCTACGTACAGATGAAACTTTACATACAACAAAAACAACGACAGTTACAAAAGCATCTAGAAACAAAAATATATGTACATGTATCAGTATTCGAAACATCTGAAATAATTAAAGTGATATCCGAAGTATTCAAAGTGGTATGAAACTTCACTGAGCTCGTAATGAAATACTCGTAATTCTAATTTAGCTGTGTTCTCCTGGTAAACACGCCCAGGTATCCTATTCCTGTCTGGAATTTGTCTGTTTACAGCGGTCTGAAAATAGTCCCACCTCAGCCCTGACCTTGTGCCAACATTTTGCGTGACAAAAACAGAAAATAATGAGAAAACAGAGCATTAAATTTGGTCAACCTTCTCTTAAACTAATTTATCAAACAAATAACTTTTTTTATTCTTTGCAAGATAAAACAAAAGATAGAAAGCATTAGTAAAAACTGACCTTGTATGGAGATTTTGAAAATTATCGGTGTTGATCTACCTACATACATACATACATATAGTCACGTCTATATCCCTTACGGGGTAGACAGAGCCAACAGTCTCGATAAGACTAAAATCCACGTTCAGCTACATTACTCTATGATGGAATTTAAATTCAAATAGTGAAACGTTGCTAGGACATCGCCTAAAAGAAGAATCCCAAGTTTATAAGCCTATTCCTTAGTCGCCTTTTAAGACATCCATGTGGAAGAGATGGAGCTCTTATTCTTTTTTTCTTTTTTTGTTGATCTATCATGTCAGATTCTAATAAGTTTATCATTCAACAGGTGTTCGACTCCAATGGCATATTCGTGAAGGAGTTTGGTCAATACGGTAGTGGGGAGGGAGAATTCGACTGCCTGGCAGGCGTCGCTGTCAACCGCATCGGGCAGTACATCATTGCTGACAGATACAATCATCGCATACAGGTCAGTTTTCTGGTTATCTCATTAATTCACTAGCTGTGCCCGCGACTTCGTACGCGTGGAATAGTTATTTTGGGCATGGGTTATTTTCACATTTTCCATTATTTCCTCGCTCCTAATAATTGCAGTGTGATGATAAATAGCCTAAAGCCTTGCTCGATAAATGGTCTATTAAACACAAAAATAATTTTTCATTTCGAACCAATAGTTCCTGAGATTAGCGCGTTCACACAAACTCTTCAGCTTTATAATATTAGTATAGATTGCATGATGCCGCCGTGCCTCGATTTTTGTTTTTTCAATCCTTTTAATAGAGAAGGAAATTCGTGAATTCTGCTTTATCAAAATTACTAAATTTGCACATATTTATGAAGAATGAGAGGTGATATACCATACATACATATAGTCACGTCAATATGCCTTGCGGGGAAGACAGAGCCAACAGTCTTGAATAGACTGAATGGCCACGTTCAGCTATTTGGCTTTAAGATAGAATTGAGATTCTAATAGTGACGGGTTGCTAGCCCATCGCCTAAAAGAAGAATTTCAAGTTTATAAGCCTACCCCATAGTCGCCTTTTACGACATCCATGGGAGAGTGATGGAGTGCTCCTATTCTTTTTTTCTATTTGGTGCCGGGAACCACACGGCACTTTTCAGGATATCTTATTATTAATTTGTTGCATGATGCCGTCGTGCCTCGTGATTTATGTTTTTTCAATACCTGAATAGAGAAGGAAATTCGTGACTTCTGCTTTATCAAAATAATTAAATTTGCACTTATTTGAAGAATGAGAGGTTATACACTATTCGTACATTTCAATAGTCACGTCTTAATCCCTTGCGGGGTAGACAAGACAAGACTTGAAAAGACCAAAAAGCTGTACGTGACCTACGTTCAGCTTTTTGGCTTGATGATAGAATTGGATTCAAATAATGACAGGTTGGTAAGTTTATAAGCCTATCCCTTACTCGCCTTTTACGAATTGGAAATAGAAATAGTGGTCCTAATCTTTTTTATCCTGGTGCCAGGAACGACACGGCACGGCACAGCATTATACACGATGTTTCAAAATTCAAAATTCAATTTAAATTTTTTTTTTATTATTATAGGATTTTTCATATCGCTTAATAATTGTCAAAACGTTGTACAACAATGTTGTGAAACCAACATGTTTATAAATAATACAGGTATTAAACGCGCATGTAACGTACCTTTATTTTGTCTCAGAGGTTTCGAATCATGTTACAATGATCCGTGGTTACTGAGCGACTGACTTATCCTTGTATCATGATTCAAACGTTTTATACATACATACATAAAATCACGCCTCCATCCCGGAGGGGTAGGCAGAGACTTCCTCTTTTCACTTGCCACGATCTCTGCATATTTCCTTCGCTTCATCCACATTCATAACTCTCTTCATGCAAGCTCGGCGGTTTCGGGTACTTTTGACCTGACTCTTTACCAGGACGTCCTTAATTTGATCAAGATACGTTCGTCTAGGTTTTCCCACTCCGACCTTTCCCTCCACACTCTCCTTGTTTATCTGCTTAGTGCACGTTTTATATCTTTATTATTTAAAAATAGCTATGATATATCATGTGCACTTTCGACTAGAAATTCAGAAAAATGCTCTTGTTGCCTTTTTGTTTATTTACTAAGGGAATGGAATCCTAAAATATTCAATATTTAATTGCAGAAATCATAAGAAAAAAATTACCTTAAATAAATCTAATTAATTAAAAATTCTTAATAGCACAACAGTGTATACGTGGAAATTCCTTTTGGAATATTTCCAATGCAATCCCCGATTTTGCTGAAATGAACTCTACTAGAATACATTAAACTTTAAAATTACATGAATAAGCAAAATGTGTTTTGTAGAATAAACGAAATTTGAGAGGATGAACGCGTAGCCACGAGAATTGAATAAAATAATATGGTTTTAATGCGATTCTATAAATTTAGATTTTATGATGTTTCCTTCTAAAATTATGAATGAAAATGTTTGTAAGACTGCGTGTGTGTTTTTGTTACTCTTTCACGCAAAATCTATTTGACGAATTTAGCTTTTGTAGTAGTTAAAATATAACCTGGAAAAATTATTTTATAACATATATAAAAACTTATTTTTGATCCAGCCCATCCTACAAGAAGAACCCAAGTTTTTCAACATGTCCCTTAATCGCCTTTTACGGCATACATCAGAAGGTATAGCGTAGTCCTATTCTTAATAGCGGGAACCACACGGCACTATCTTCCTCCTGGCTTTAGTGCCAGTTGCATCCTCACCTCTCTGGAGGGGAGCCTGGGGTATGCCTTTGACTATGGATCCTGGATTGGACAAGTCAGGTTTTTACAAGATGCGACTCCCATCTGACCTCCGCAACCTTTGCAGGGTAACCAAAACCCGTATTGGATCGATCATGGTTACACATCCAGTTGTCTGAATGTGCAGCTTTACTCATGATGTTCTCCCTCCATGGCACACATGTGGTTCCCGGCACCAATAAAAAAAGGAATAGGACCACTCCATCTCGTTCCCATGGATGTCGTAAAATGCGACTAAGGGCTTATAAACTTGGGATTCTTCTTTTAAGCGATGGGCTAGCAACCTGTCACTATTTGAATCTCAATTCTATCATCAAACCAAAAAGCTGAACGTGGCCTATCAGTCTTTTCAAGACTGTTGGCTCTGTCTACCCCGCAAGGGATATAGACGTGACTATATGTATGTATGTATAAAATAAAAACGCTTATTTCATTGCCCTAACATTTAAGCCGTGAGAGAACCACTTAAAATTCCCAGTAGTCACGTGTACCTACATTCGATCTTTTTCCCAAATTTCCCTCAGGATAAAAGTAGGAATTAGTATTGTTCAAATATTTATTGAATTCCGTTCGCGTCCCCATAGACTAGTTACCGAGTGACGGCGCACAAACAAATTGAAAGGGAAATATCTCTTTTTGTTGCTAAATCTGCTTCATCTGTCCAATTAATATTGTTTTTTTTTCTTCTAAGAATCTGAATGAGATGATATGTTTCGCATGAAAGATTTTTGTTGGCAAATACAGAATTATAAATACAGCCATGTGGTTTTCGAATAGAACTACTTATATTTTGCCCATGGATAGTACTTAGTAAAAGGCAACTAAGGGCTTATTTACTTGGGATTCCTGTCGTAGGCGATGGGCTAGCAACCTTTCACTATTTGAATCTCAATTCTATCATAAAGCCAAACAGGTGAACGTGGCCTGTCAGCCTTTAAAGACTGCTGGCTCTGTCTACCCCAAAAGATATAGACGTGATTATATGTATGTATAATTTAGGCGCGAAAGCGTAACAGAGAGACAGACATAGTTACTTCCTCATTTATAATATTAACAGGGATTATAAGGCTTCTGGAAAATTGCACTGTTCTTATAAAAGTATAGGAAGATATTAGTCTCTGCCTACCACTTGTCTTGTTAAGACTGAAAGGCTACGTTCAGCTATTTATTTATCACTGAACCGATTTTAATAAAATTTTGTACAGAGAGGGAATTGACCCTGTGGAAGAACATTTTTATTGCGAAAAAAGGGGAAGAACGGGTTAAGAGAACTTACAGAGAAATAAGTTGGCATTTACATAAAATAATACCGCTTTCCCGACGGGGTAGGCAGGAACTACATCTCTTCTTAAACTTAACCTTAAACATGGTCTTCAACAGGTCTTCGACCCAGCTGGTCGCTTTTTACGAGCATTCGGCAGCCAGGGTACTGGAGACGGTAAATTCAATTATCCCTGGGGAATTACCACGGACGCGCTCGGCTTTATATACGTGTGTGACAAGGAAAACCATAGAGTTCAGGTAAATAGATATTATAATTAGACATATTCTTTTGTAGGCGGCGCTAATTTTGCGCAACCGAAGCTGCGGGTGAAAGCTAGTAAATAATCATATAATAATACATATATACGAGATAGATTACACAGATTGAGTTAGCCTCGAATGAAGTTCGAGACTTGTGTTACGAAATACTAACTCAACGATGCTACATTTTATGGTAAATACTTATAAAGATACACATCTAAGGTCCAGAACATTTAGAGAAAGTTCGCTAATCATCGTGCCTTAGCCGGGATTCGAACCCGTAAAGTACAAAGTATACCTAGTAAAGGACAAAGCACGCTGTATTTAGACAACAGAAGTAACTGACATTTAACACGTGTATGACCAGATAAAGACAGTTGTGTGCTCCGTCACTATTGTTGGCAAAACGCCCGCTCGTCACAAATAAAATTGGTCTGAGTGTGGCCTCAGCTGGATTTGAACGTGTGACTTTGACCTTAGCTCGAATAAAATCATTTTCTGTAGACTGAGATGTACCTAAATGAGAAAGCTTTGTTTGAGAGAAAGGCCTTATGTTTTATTTAGTACTTAATTGAAATCGTACATCATCGTCATTTAATTTGGATTACTTATCCAAATTAAATGCATTCTACGACATAATTTTAATTTATTTTTCATCGGAGTCCGCTCAGCCTGACATATAATGGTGTGGGCATTCGTATTATATGTCCTTGTGTCCTATGATATAAAATATTTAAAAACTATCGGAAAATTCATGAACCGAATGTTTTTAAGGGGTTTATTTTTACATTTAATTTATTTATGTACACAAAATTATATGCAGGAGCATTTAATACATAAATCGTAGTACAAAGGTGCTATTTACTTAGAAATCTTTGTCAATACTTACTTACTATTACTTTGTGTCTGAAGTCTTTGGATGTCAATTTCCACGTAACTAACATGGAAATTGACATAAAAAGACTTCCACGACCAGGACCACGATCAGACGACCATGTTTTTTTTTTATAAACTAAGTTCGTATCGAAATAACTTATTTTTTTTACTTATATTTTTAATAATATTAATAATAGGTATATTATATTACATAACTAATATTTTTAGGTGTTCCAATCGGACGGTACGTTCGTGGGTAAATTTGGATCCTTTGGCTCCAAGCTTGGTCAACTCGAGCATCCCCACTACATAGCCGTATCCAGCACCAACAGAGTCCTGGTCTCGGACTCCAACAACCACAGGATCCAGGTCTTCGATGTCAATGGAAGAGTTCTCTCGTCATTTGGCGATGAGGGGTCGGAAGATGGGCAGTTTAAATTCCCGAGGTAAGATAATTTTTTTAGCCATTAAAAATGAAGTCATTCAAATTTGACTACTTATGTAAAAATACTTATGCTACTACTTATGTATATAATTATTGTTGTGACTTACCCATTTCAAAAACATGGTCATAGATACATATAGTCACGTCTATATCTCATATTTGTGATTTTGGTAGACAGTGGCAACAAACTTAAGAGGCGGATTTTTTTTAATTTAAAATGAGTTTTTTCCAAGATCTCCATATCAAATGTCTCAAATTCCATGTTTAAGCGAATCAGACGGAGAGGCAGACATGCATTTACAAGTATATCAATAGTATTTGTACTAAAACTTCTAACTGTAAAATATATCCCACGACAATTTATTGTCGTAATAATTAAGATCCAAATAGTTTGATACTAGTTCCGGTTGAACCTTGTTCTCAATATCCCGTAAACTGTGGTTTTTGGTCGTGTAAATTCCGTTTATGACCTCCAAAGTTCAGTTCATAATGTCTAATGTCAAAATAGTTTATGGTTATGTCCCTAGTTTTGATATATCTTCTTCTAGTAGGTAATTGTGCCGTGTAGTCTACGGCACTTAAGAATTAAAATAAATCTAAGTCCTTAAACAAATACAACAAATTTAAAACCTTTTCAGAAATATTCCAAAAGGGTTTATATTTTGTTTTATACGCCCGCCAATTAGATCCTAAAATGTTTAAATTAAAACCTAGAAGTATTTATTCTACTAAAAATTTTGAATGCAAAATTGCATTTGAAATAAGAATCATTCCTTCATCAAGACAGAGCTAGCAGTCTTGAAAGTCTGACAGGCCACGTTCAGCTGTTAGGTTTAATGATGGAATTGAGATTCAAATAGAGACAAGTTGGTAGCCCATCGCCTAGAAGAAGAATCCCAAGTTTTTAACCCATTCCCTTAGTCCCTGTTGTACATTTAAGAGCAATAAAATTTAATTTTAAAAATATCACGCTTACATGCTTTCCATTAAGAATAACCTACATCGAAAAAAGATGATAATAACTTACCTCAATACCACAAAACCATCTAATGACACGTATGAGATTAAAAATCATATTTAAAGAACAACTCTCGCTTGTTGTAAAAATGATAAATAACAACACCTTGACCGCAATCTTTACCCCGTTTCAATAATAGCCTATATGACCCAAATTACTTTAAAACTTCCGACGACCTACGTTTCTCAGAATATGAATTCAGATCAAGGATTATTTTGGAAAGATCAACCCGGATTTCAAGGTGCAGCGATATGTTATCAAAACTGCATTAAACTTGATAATCTTAGAACTTTCATCTCAGTTTAGGTTTAAAAGTTTCGACTGATAGATAATGCTTCATGTAAAACCCATCTTTAGTACATTTTAAGTGCTTTATGATAGAATTGATATTTAAAATGGCTAGCCGCATATCGCCTACAAGAGGAATCCCAAGTTTATAAGCCTACCTCTTACTCGCCTTTTACGACATCCACGAGAAAGATATAGAGTGTTCTATCCTATAGTGCCGGTAACAACAATACAAGTGATATTTAAAAAAATAATTGTAAACTTTACATAACAAATCTTTTGTGATTTGAAATCTTTTAAATGAATACACTATATTTTTACATTAAAAACAATATTTTTACTCCAAAAAAAAAAAAAAAACTTTTACTGATCTCGGAAATTATTACAACCCAGTTATTTGTCCACGTATACTTTTATTTATTAACTCTCATTTTATATGTACATTTATTTATTAACTCTCATTTTATATACATATATTAATTTCTATATTTCTCTCCAGGGGCGTAGCCGTGGACGATCAAGGCTACATAGTGGTGGCTGACTCCGGTAACAACCGTATCCAGATCTTCCACCCCGACGGGACCTTCCTCAGGGCCTTCGGGTCCTGGGGCTCGGGCGACGGGGAGTTCAAGGGTCTGGAGGGCATCGCAGTCATGTCAGGCGGGAACATCATTGTTTGCGATCGGGAGAATCATAGGGTTCAAGTGTTTTGAAGTAAGTCAAAATTTCTTCTCTGACCTTTGCCTTATGGACTTTTTACATCTATACTTAGGTATATTATAAAGCTGAAGAGTTTGTTTGTTTGTTTGTTTGAACGCGCTAATCTCAGGAACTACTGGTTCGAATTGTAAAATTATTTTTGTGTTGAAAAGATCAAGGAAGGTTTGGGCTATATATCATCACGCTGCAACTATTAGGGGCGGAGAAATAATGGAGAATGTGAAAAAAAATCATCCTTGTGGGCTTCAATAATGCCCAAAATAACTATTACACGCGGACGAAGTCGCGGGCACAGCTAGTACATACATGTAATCACGTCTATATCCCTCGCGGGGTAGAGAGAGTCAACACTCTAGAAAAGACTGATACGCCACGTTCAGCTGTTTGGCTTTATGATATATTTGGATCTCCAAATAGTGACAGTATACTAGCCTTAAAGAAGAATTTCAATAAGGAATTGTCCAATACCAATAAAACCAATCCATAGGAGGTCTTTATCAAGACTGTTGGCTCTTTCTACCCTGCAAGGGATAAAGACGATAATATGTATGTATGTACAATTTTAACGAAAATACGTGCATGTTTGTACGTACTCGTATGACCACTTTTCACTAAATATTGTTTCTTTTTAAGAACTTTTGGCAACTTAAATTGGAAATTAATTAATTTTTTCTCTTATTATTTCAATTTTTTTTTTTAATTACAGGTGCCCGTATATTACACCCAGTGCCGAATGCAGCCAAAGAATATACCAAATATCAATCAGATTTAATAATATTTAAATGTAAATAATTTTTCTACAAATCGAGTCACTGTTTATAACCATTTGCTATTTAAAAGTGTTTTGTTATACCAAATGTTATTGAATAAACATATTTTATGCTTTCTTATTTGAAATTCTTATTTTTCTTGTCCTTATTGAAATTAAGCTAAAATAACTTATTAAATCATCACATCTCGCGGTGAGGGAAAACATCGTGAGGAAACCTGCATGTTCAGGCAACTGGATGTGTAACCATGATCAATCCAATACGGGTAAGGTTTACCTGCAAAAGTTGCGGAGGTCAGACGGGAGTCGCTTCGTGTAAAAACCTGACTATCTCAATCCAGGATCCATGGTCAAAGGTATACCCCGGGCTACTCACTACCAGAGTGGCGAGGATGGATTTGGGGCTATAGCCAGGAGTTCAAATTTTAAATTATAAGTAATTATAATTCTAAATTAATTCAATTGTAATTTAATATATATAATTAACTTATTTCGGAAAAGAAATTTATTTTACTGTGGCGCCATCTCTTCGCCACTCGTCACAACATCCAATCAAACAACTACTGTCAATCATCTCGAAGAAATCGACGCGCTCAGCCAATAGCAGCGAAGAACCCAAAACGCGATTTCAGAGATTTCACGGATTGGAGCTATATATACAACCTCCGACACAACATCGTTGGAGCCGCGGTTCACCAGGCATAACACCTAGCCTGGCGGAAGATCTTCCCTTTGGTGGCGGTCGAGCCGAATCATCGCTCCCGCTACATTGGTGACCCCGACGTGATTGGAAGCAACCTTCTTCATCAACTCCAATCCTTACCATCATCACTCCTCACTCTGCAAGCAGTCTCACAGCAAGCCAGCAACTGGGTATCGCAGCAGGTCCATCGCAGCCGACTCACCGAGCTTCCTGGTCCTGTCTCCACCCGCACTCACTCTCTTCGACTTCAGCGACCGACGTATCAACCGCAGCCCACGCCTGGATCTCTTCGACGGCCGCTCTTCTCTCCAGCGTGGCAGCTCTGCACGATTTCTCCCGGCGCCAACAAGTCGACTTCGCTCTCTACTGTCTCGACTCACCGCAGACTACGAGCAACGCAACGGCTCACTTCCTGACTCACTAGGACTTCGAGCAACTTCCGACTCACTGGAAGACAACTGGCACTTGCAAGCTACAACTGAAGCACAGATTGCACAGCAAGATCTCAAGACTTCAGACCTCCGGTCTTGGGGGGGAGTACTGTGGCGCCATCTCTTCGCCACTCGTCACAACATCCAATCAAACAACTACTGTCAATCATCTCGAAGAAATCGACGCGCTCAGCCAATAGCAGCGAAGAACCCAAAACGCGATTTCAGAGATTTCACGGATTGGAGCTATATATACAACCTCCGACACAACATCGTTGGAGCCGCGGTTCACCAGGCATAACACCTAGCCTGGCGGAAGATCTTCCCTTTGGTGGCGGTCGAGCCGAATCATCGCTCCCGCTACATTACCATTCAGAAAAATGTGGACACGAATTCGAACTGTAGGTGTATAACAGTGATCTTTTCCCCATTTTTTGCCCAATAACATATAAAAAATGCTCTCAGTGAGTTTAGACCTTATCCGGGTCGGAAAGGTGTGTTCGGAATATCAATTTCGTTGATATCAAAAAAGGTTTTGGTGTTCAGGCGAAACACAATGATTTAGTAATCGACTTGTCTGTGCTGTAATAAAAATTTTATAGATGGCAATAAAAGCTAGCTTGTTCTGTAATTCGAGTTGGAAAATATTTCTTGAGCGTGACCGAAATTAAAGAACACACTGTGTTCGATAGTTTGAACGAAAAAAATATATATATCTATACATATAATAAAACAGTAAAAATATTTTGTCTGTACATTTAGTATTTTTGACTGAAATGGATAGAGGGACACTTAGAATGAATAAACAGACAGCAATTTTTTTTTTATTTTTTGCTCGGTCTGTCTTTATGTATGATCATGCTTATCTCCGAAAGTACTGAACCGATTTACATCAAACTTTCACTTTGTTTCATCAAAATCGGTTCACTATAAAAGTTATCGCCATTTGAATGAACTCAAGGCATGAGTTTGCCTGCAAATAAGTTTACGCGGAAAAATTGGAAATTTACGCGGACGAAGTTGCGGGCAACAGCTAGTATAGGTATATTAATTTGAAACGAGCTTTTACAGGTAGCTTCACCTGCGCGAATTTAGCGCCACCTTCAGATGAACTCAGGTTCTTCGCAATTTTTACGAGAACTATAGTATTACTGGAATGACATATACTCTATGAAACTCCTAATATATAAACATGTATAAGGTTTCCCTGCAAAGGTTGCGGAGGTCAGATGGAAGTCGCTTCGTGTTAAAACCTGACTCACCCAATCCAGGATCCATGGTCAAAGGCATACCCCAGGCTCCTCTCCAGAGTGGTAAATTTGCAACCGGGATTAAATCCAGGATGAAGAAGTATGCCGTGTGGTTCCCAGCACTAATACAAAAAAGAAAAGGACCATCCATCTCTTTCCCATGGATGTCGTAATAGGTGACTAAGGGATAGGCTTACAAACTTGGGATTCTTTTTTAGGCGATGGGCTGGCAACCTGTCACTATTTGAATCTCAATTCTATCATTAAGCCAAATAGCTGAACTTGGCCATTCAGTCTTTTCAAGACTGTTGGCTCTGTCTACCCCGCAAGGGATATAGACGTGACCATATGTGTGTAAGTATGTATGAAGAAGAATAATCCACGATTTGGAATCAAATTACATAATTTATTCATGTTAATTAAGTATACTATTGTGAAACCTATAATAAATAACATTCAGTAAATAGATAGCTTAGCCGATAGCTAGTAATTTAGTCAATGGGTGATTAAGGAGAATATATTGTATTGCAGTACAATGGATCGGTCAAATTAGGGAACATATTCATAGAATCGCACGCATACTCGTATAATCACGTCTTAATCACTTACGGGGTAGACAGAGCCAACGGTTTAAAAAGAGTTAACCACCTTTCACACATTGCGGAGTGGTTCTAGATACTTTAGAAAGGACCACTCCATAGCTTTCCCATGGATGTCGTAAAAGGTGATTAAGGGACAGGCTAATAACTTGAGATTGTTTTTGTACGCGATGGGCTCTAGATATTTGTCACTATTAGCTGAACGTGTGACTTTTCAGTCTATTTGAGTTATGTATTCCTTACGGGGTAGACAGAGTCACCAATCTTAAAAAGTCCACGTACAGATTCCAGTACTTATATGAAACTTATCACAAATTCAAACAACAAGAGGCAAAGCGCAATAAATAATGCCATTATTTACCAGAAATGTCGTAATAATTTTGGCAAACGACGATAATTAATCAAACTTATTAGCAACGTAAGGGTGGAAGGAAATATTTCGTGCGACAACATTTGGTGCCGTGTGGTACCCGGCACTAATGGAAAAAAGAATAGGGCCACTCCATCTCCTTATAATGGATGGAATGATCGTAGAAGGCGACTAAGGGATAGGCTTATTAACGTGTTATAAAAGTGGCGTTTCAGTTTTTTCAAAACTGTTGGCTCTATCTACCCCGCAAGGGGTATAGACGTGATGATATATATGTATGTATGTATGTTCTATTAGAGTAAATTATATTGATAGCTTAACTATTCAGTCAATATTAAATTTTATTGAACTATAACACTGTAACGTTCTGAAGAAGGTTATAAAAAATTACTAAGTATTTTTTTTAACCCTCAAAAATTACTAAGTATTTTTATTAAAATATAACACAAAATCTATTCTCCAAAGTCATCCTAAAAGTTATCCAAAACAAATTATATTTTTGATTTATTACTTTTCTGTAAGAACAATATTACTTACACGATCCGAAACCTAGGGCTTCTTTAATGAATTCTAGAATTCTAAATGTTTAACATACTACAAAATTATTAATATGAAGATCGATAGCGTAATGTCCTGAATATTCTAAAACAACATACATTCGAGATTTTGTGCCGTTTGGTTCCTGGCACCAATAGAAAAAATTAAAAGGACCACTCCGTCTTTTTGACATGTATGTCGTAAAATGCGACTAAGGGATAGGCATATATGTATATATACTTGAGACTCTTCTTTTGAGCGAAGGGCTACCAACCTGTCACTATTTGAATCAAGCGGCTGTACGTGGCCTGTAAGGGACTGTTCACTCTGTCTACCCCTCAAGACATATATACGTGATTTTATATATATGTATGTATTCGATATTAGGTACCTTTTAAAGTGAAATTTGGGGGAAATCGCCTTTATATATCATATTACATCTACATTCACTATGTCGTCACATCATCCACCAGAACTGCCATTCACATACAAATAATCACGTCTTTATACCTTACAGGGTAGACAGAGCCAACAGTCTCGAGAAGACCACGTTCAGCTGCATGACCCCATAATGGGATTGAGATTATCACGTAAAAAATGAGTCCTCAGTTTATAAGCCTTTTCCTTAGTCTCACCTTTTACGACATCCATGGGAAAGAGATTTTTTTTTCTATAATATTTCAAAAAATTAATTGGAAGGAAACTATATCACGTCCTCAGTATTTGGCCATTTTATGTCAACTTACAGTCTAGGTAATATATTCCCCGTTAGTCGAATTTGCATGAATTGTGAATAGTGTATTTATATAGTCTCTGCCTACCCCTTCGGGAAAGATGCATGATTTTATATATGCATAATATACATATTTACTTGTTCTTGTTTTTCTATACTAAAATATTGCAGTAAGTAGATAAACTAGCTGTGCCCGCGACTGCGTCCGCGTGGAATAGTTATTTTGGGCATCATTTAAGCCCTCAAGGAGGAATAATTTTCCCCGGTTTTTTCACATTTTCCATTATTTCTTCGCTCCTAATAGTTGCAGCGTGATGATAAATCGCCTAAAGCCTTTCTCGATAAATGGTCTATTAAACACAAAAATAATTATAAAATTCGAACTAAGTAGTTCCTGAGATTAGCGTGTTCAAACAAACAAACTCTTCAGCTTTATAATATAGTATAGATATGTTGCAAAAATATAATGTTCATTTAAATATATTCGATATATATTTATGAAGCGGATATTGGAAGAGGGGCTTTTTCTATTACGACCGCGCCATTTTTTATATTGACATTTTTTGAGAGAATGACGAATAGCAGAATCGGGAAATGTGACAGAATAAATCTTTTATTATTAGATGTCTGAAAGTATTATAAGCTTGTTCTACCAATTGTACACTAACCAAGTTGAGTACCATAAGTCAATATAAAAATACATACATACATACTATAGTAACGTCTATATCCCTTGCGGGGTAGACAGAGCCAACAGCCTTGAAAATACTGATATGCCACATTCAGCTGTTTGGCTTAATTAAAGAGAGGGAGATAACAAATGTAACAGGTTGCTAGCCCATTGCCTGAAAATGCATCGCAACTTTATAAGCCTACTCCTTACCCGCATTTTATGACATCCAGGGGAAAAGATGGAGCGGTCCGATCCTTTTTTGTATTGGTGCTGGGAACCACACGGCACATACATACTGTAAGACAGAAATATTTTTTAAGTTCCAAATAAGGAAATTACAATACTTACAAAGTCTTATACGTACTATGTCTAAAACAAAAGTAATTAAGACACAGTCCCATATCCTTCACGCCTTTTTGCGCAATGACATAAAGAAATAACGTTTCATGAGGCCATAAACCCTTGTCTACTTGACAAACTTACCTTGAGGACAAATGGCAATTTAGGAGTTTAAGGACATTTTAGGAGTAGAATACACGTTGTATGCAATTGAAATAGAGTAAAAAAAAAAACAAAAACAGATTAAATCATGCTTTTTCCCAGAGCCAGTGACTATATTTTATTTTGAATTGACGCGTTGCATTATTTTATTAATAAATACTACATACATATAATCACGACTTTATCTAATGCGGAGTAGACAGAACCACCAGTTTTGAAAATTCTGATAGGCTTCGTTCAGCTCTTTGGCTTAATGATAAAATTGACATTCAAATAGTGAAAGGTTGCTAGCTCATTGCTTAAAGAAATAATCCTACGTTTATGAGCCTATCCCTTAGTCGCCTTTTACGACATCCATAGGATAGAGAAGTGGTTTTATCCTTTTTCAATTGGTGCCGGGAACCATACGGCATTTTACGTGCGTGAGAAATAAAGTTGGTACATATGTTGATTTGATAAGGTACGTTTTTTACTTACAACAAAAAAAAAACAAACTAAATAACAGAAATATGAAAAAAATAAAATACATTCGCATCACACACAACAATGTATGTATGTAGTCATACCCTAACAACACAAAAGCAGAATTACTACGCAATAATTTCAAAGACTCGTAATTTCGGTGCTCGATTGAGGCTGAGATAGTGTCGTTAAACTACGCCGGGGTTGTGATGTATGCTAGTTGAGTATGTTGCATAAAGTCAAGTTCATAAGCGGTAGAGATTCTTAGGGCGTGTTACCTGTCGCGCGTTTCGTCGCCCGCTTGCGATTTGATTTGCATGCCCACGAGTTTATACATGTTTATCCTATAACAAAATGTGCCCGCGACTTCGTCCGCGTGAATAGTTACTTTGGGCATCATTGAAGCCATCATTGAAGTTTTTTTTCACATTTTCCATTATTTCTTCGCTCCTAAAAGTTGCAGCGTGATGTTATATAGCCTAAAGCCTTCCTCGATAAATGGTCTATTCACCAAAAAAATTTTCAATTCGAACCAGTAGTTCCTGAGATTAGCGCGTTCAAACAAACAAACTCTCAGCTTTATAATATTAGATTGGCTGCGGGTGCGCAACCCGGAATCTTCGTCCAGAGCGTGCAACCAGGAGCGTAAGCATTTTTTTTTTTATTTTTATTTTTTTTTACTTAAATAACTCAACGTACACAAGCTTCTCAAATACAACATAAAATAATAATAAAAAAAAATAACTTAACTCTAAGCAGGTGTACGCCGCAGCAATTCAAAAAGGTCATAAACTCAGCGGATTTCTTTGCTCGGGATAAGCAAAGCACTGGTTTTCGGCTATAACCCGGTTGACAGACTCGGTATTTCCACGCAACTACTAAGTACTAAGAATCAACAGCACAGGTTTACGTACGTACAATCTTGTGTCAGTTATAAATAAATAAATATATACGGGACAAATTACACAGATTAAGTTAGCCTCGAAGTAAGTTCGAGACTTGTGTTACGAAATACTAACTCAACGATACTATATTTTATAATAAATACTTATATAGATAAACATCCAAGACCCAGGCCAATCAGAGAAAGTTCGTTTCTTATCATGCCCCGGCCGGGATTCGAACCCGGGACCTCCGGTAACACAGACAAGCGCACTACCGCTGCGCCACAGAGGCCGTCACATATACATAGTTACATATAAATATTCATATTTGTGCGTATGGACAAGATCCACACGCGTGCTATGAAACGCATGGCAGGATAAGCAGTCCGATACAAGAGTGAGTTCTACAGCCGTCCTTTTTGACAGCAGCGCTGTGTCATTGCACTTGTCAAACACGTCAGATAATAAACTCTTTGTGTGCTCTTGCTTATTTTGTGCTTAAGGGAGTCGAAGTGTCTTTTATACCAGTGTCAAGTTCTGTCACAAGGGAAAGATCTATCAAAGGGCATCGATGATCGCGAGGGGTTAAAGAATCCGACTCAAAAATTGTACGTGTTCAAAGAACTGGTTTAATTTTATCACGACCATAAAAAATGATTCTTTTTCAAAGTTACTTAGATACGTTATTTTGGTGATTTTCAAATTTGACCGGCATAATGGCATGATCATACGAGTTAGTTAAAGATATCGAATGATTCAAGAAATCCGACTTAAGAAAAGCGTGTCCATCGGTTCAAATCCATCTACCGCGTTCAAATCCATCTACTATTTTTTGACTTACGTACTTTAGTTTGATGACAACTGAATGGATAACCATTATACTAGTTGGATTTGGTAGAAACCTTAACTTTTATTTAAATATATTATTATATCTCAATTCTATCATTAGGCCAAATAGCTGAACGTGGCCATTCAGTCTTTTCAAGACTGTTGGCTCTGTTTAGCCCACAAGGGATATAGACGTGACCATATTTATGTATGTATGTATGTATATTATTAAATTTATAAAGATATAACAGTTAAAAGGAATAAATATATCAAGAATTTGCCCAGATTCTAAATTAACTTTATCATAACACTGTGAGCTTATAACTTAATCCACAAAATCCGCTACTATGCTAGAGATACGATTCTCGGGTCGACTGATATAGTACAGCCTACGCATTCACCACGCCAATCAAGAAAGACCCTTCTAATTCACTTAAGATCCCTTATTTCATCCGATTCTCTTTAAAACGCCTGAAATGCTAGGTCTAAGTAATCTGGTGATGGTAACTATGGAAGCATTGGGGAGCTTGAAGATTCTTACTCACATGTTTGCCTGTTAGGGGAGAGATTAAATTATTAGGACACGCCATCTTTATTACGTGGAAAATACCGTACAAACAATTTAGCACATACATAAATACATATTAACCACTAGCAACCTGTTTCTGTTTGAATCTCAATTCTATTATTACCCAAGCCACACAGCTGAACGCGACCTATTAGTCTTTTAAGTCTGTTGGCTCTGTCTACCCGGCAAGGAATACAGACATGACCATGTGAATGTATGTATGTATAAATACTCTAGTTTTCTCTTGATATCTCTCATTACAATGCATCTTTTGTTCAACATTTTATCCACAAATTCTATTGCTTTGAATCAAAGAGATAATTTGTTTTCCAACATTTAGATGAAGACAAGGCTAGTTAGGGGGATCTCTATAACGTCGTTAACGTCGTAAACGTGTTAAAGGCCACGTCCATACATACATACATATAACCACGGCTACATCCCTTGCGGGGTAGATAGAACCAACAGTCTTGCAAAGACTGATATGCCACGTTTAGCTGTTTTGTTTAATGGTAGAATTGAGATTCATATAGGGACAGGTTGCTAGCCCGTCGCTTAAAAGGAGAATCCCAAGTTTATGAGCCAATCCTTTAGTCGCCTTTTATGACATCCATGGGAAAGAGATGGAGTGGTGTTATTCTTATTTATATTTTTTCCAGCAACCACACGGCACACGGCAAAAACGTTATAAGTATTCAAATTCTGTAAAAAAACAAAACTTCAATGTTCGCCGAAATAAGCGAAGGTGAATCTACAAATAGCTGAACGTGGCCTATCAGTCTTTACAAGACTGTTGGCTCTGTCTACCCCGCAAGGGACATAGACGTGATTATATATATGTTTGTACGTATGTATTAATCTACAAAGGTTAAACATTATTACCACATACCACAAGAAGAATTCACTGACAAATATATATTGGCGTTGAATTTTAGTGCCACAAACGGGAATCGAGTCACGTATATGGCCTATCAGTCTTTACAAGACTGTTGGCTCTGTCTACCCCGCAAGGGGTATAAACGTGATTATATGTATGTATGTATTAATCTACAAAGGTTAAACATCATTACCACATACCACAAGAAGAATTCACTGAGAAATATATATTGGCGTTGAATTTTAGTGCCACAAACGGGAATCGAGTCACGTATATGGCCTATCAGTCTTTACAAGACTGTTGGCTCTGTCTACCCCGCAAGGGGTATAGACGTGATTATATGTATGTATGTATGAATCTACAAAGGTTAAACATTATTACCACATACCACAAGCAGAATTCACTGACAAATATATATTGGCGTTGAATTTTAGTGCCACAAACGGGAATCGAGTCACGTATATGGCCTGTCAGTCTTTACAAGACTGTTGGCTCTGTCTACCCCGCAAGGGATATAGACGTGATTATATGTATGTATGTATGTATTAATCTACAAGGGTTAAACATTATTACCACATATCACAAGAAGAATTCACTGAGAAATATATATTGGCGTTGAATTTTAGTGCCACAAACGGGAATCGAGTCACGTATATGGCCTGTCAGTCTTTACAAGACTGTTGGCTCTGTCTACCCCGCAAGGGACATAGACGTGATTATATATATGTTTGTATGTATGTATGAATCTACAAGGGCTAAACATCATTACCACATACCACAAGAAGAATTCACTGAGAAATATATATTGGCGTTGAATTTTAGTGCCACATATGGGAATCGAGTCACGTATATGGCCTATCAGTCTTTACAAGACTGTTGGCTCTGTCTACCCCGCAAGGGATATAGACGTGATTATATGTATGTATGTATGTATTAATCTACAAGGGTTAAACATTATTACCACATATCACAAGAAGAATTCACTGAGAAATATATATTGGCGTTGAATTTTAGTGCCGCATACGGGAATCGAGTCACGTATATGGCCTATCAGTCTTTACAAGACTGTTGGCTCTGTCTACCCCGCAAGGGATATAGACGTGATTATATGTATGTATGTATGTATTAATCTACAAGGGCTAAACATTATTACCACATACCACAAGAAGAATTCACTGAGAAATATATATTGGCGTTGAATTTTAGTGCCGCATACGGGAATCGAGTCACGTATATCGAGTTTGGTATAAAAAGGCAACGTGTGTCGCCCCTGTAGATTTTTTTCTATTAGTCTCTCGATCTTTGACACGTTCACTCGGTAACTTTTAATGCCGTTCTCTTTAGGGTTCGCTCGGAGGCGGGTCGAGGTGATTTCTCAAGTTTGACTCATGTTAGGAACGTCACTGGTTCGTAAACATGAGTTGAATGTCAACGAGAGATTGTTCATTTTCAATTTGTTTTTTTTTTCTCGTTTATAGAATACTAGAGGTTGCCCGCGAATTCCGCATGGAAACCCTATCAATCCCGCGGGAACTCCGGGATTTAAAGTAGCCTATATGTTATTCTGGGTCGTCAGCTATCTACATACCATACCAAATTTCATCGCAATCGGTTCAGTAGTTTTTTGCGTGAAAGAACAAACAATACAAAAAGAATAGGACCACTCCATCTCTTTTCCATGGATGTCGTAAAAGGCGACTAAGGGATAGGCTAACAAACTTGGGATTCTTCTTTTAGGCGATGGGCTAGCAACCTGTCACTATTTGGATCTCAATACTATCAATAAACCAAATAGCTGAACGTGGCTGATCAATCTTTTCAAGACTGTTGGCTCTTCTACCCCACAAGGGATATAGACGTGACCATATGTATGTATGTATGTACGAGTAGTAACAAACATCCATACTGACTTCCTGACATGCTCACAAACTTTCGCATTTATAATATTAGTAGGATAAATGCAGTATATATCTATTCATTCATATAGTCATGTCTATATCCCTTGCGAGGTAGACAGAGCCAACAGTCTTGAAGAGACTGATAGGCCACGCTCAGCTACTCGGCTTTATGATAGAATTGAGACTCAAACAGTGACGGGTTGCTAGCCCATCGCTCAAAATAAGAATCCCAAGTTTATAAGCCTATCCCATCCATCCATAATACACATCTATATCCCTTGCGGGATAGACAGAGCCAGCATTCTTGAAAGGCTGACAGGCGACATACAGCTGTTCTGCCTAATAATAGAATTGAGATTCAAATAGTGACAGGTTGCTGGCACATCGCCTAAACGAAGAATCCCAAGTTTATAAGCCTTACTCCTTAGTCACCTTTTACGACATCCATGAGAGAGAGATGGAAAGATCCTATTTTCTTTTCTATTAGTGCCAGGAACCACACGGCACTCTTTTTAATTCTAATTCTTACTAATTTCACAAGATACAAAAAAAAACGAAAGCCTGAAGCTTACATAGCGGTATTCCCTTAAGCGTGACCCGAAGTAGGCTGCCCAATCAGAGTTCCCCTTTAATTACACTCGTGTTGCCCTTTTCTATGGCTTTCGGGGTTCCTTGGGAAATAATTAAAAACGGCAAGATGTAAATAAACAAGCCAATTCCATGTTCATTAAATTACAAGCTTTCTTTTATTTTGTATCGAAGTGTTTTATAATATGGATGTGGATGACGTAAAAGGCGATAGAAGAAATAAGTTTTTCATCTAGTAAAGGTTTGCATGCTTGTCTACTTGCAAAAAAACACTTGCTGTACCGTGTGGTTTAGAATAGGACCACTACTAATCTTTCCCATTGATATCGTAAAAGGCTACTAAGAGAAGGGCTAATAAACTTGGGATTCGTCTTGTAGGCGATGTGCTAACAACCTCTCGCTTTAGAATCTCAGTTCCATCATTTATTCATCAAAATTTCTAAACAGCCAAAGTTTAGCGATAAAATTGATTGACCTTTTTCTATACAAATACATACTGATCATGCTGACACGACAATGAAAATATCTAATAATGAATGTCTTAAATGTTCTTATATATATAATTTTGTGTACATAAATACATATAAAAATAGTCCCGTTTGGTTCCCGGCACCAATAGAAAAAAGAATAGGACCACTCCATCACTCTCCCTTAAGGCTTATAAACTTGGGATTCTTCTTTTAGGCGATGGGCTAGGATACCGTCACTATTTGAATCTCAATTCTATCTTAAAGCTGAACTTATAGCTGAACGTGGCCTATCAGTCTTTACAACACTGTTGGCTCTGTCTACCCCGCAAAACATATAGACGTGATTATATGTATGTATGTAAATATATAAATAAATAATGCTTCGTCTTAAAAAACTACTCGCACTTGACTTTTTTCCTCCTGTAAATTATTATTAATGGGACATTATATCATCGTTAGGAGTCCCGCCTCCGAGGCGAATGTTCATTTCTAATTGTATAACGCTGCTAAAAATAGAAGGTGTTTTGTGTAATATAATTTCGGAAGATGAGTTATTGGGTTTAATTTGGTTACACTATTTTGTTTCACTTACTATGTTTTTTGGCAAGTTAAGTATCGTTATTTTTTGTGCTCTGAGATGTGATTATGAATTTTCCTTTATGTTTTGGTTGACTGGAAGGAATCCCAATTAGAATAAGTCCGCCGTTTATATATTTTTCTGGACACAATGACTGTTTTGTAATTTGTTATATTTTTTTAAATGTGCTATTTGGTTGGCAACAAACAAACAAAAATTTAATGGGAATCAAGTCTATTATGGGTCGTCACATATTGGCCTGAATGTGCAGCCTTCCTCACGATGTTTTGCTTCATCGTAAGAGCATTGATTAGAAATTAAACTTCCGTACATTATTCAGAAAAAAGAAACTTAAAAGACAGATGAATTTCAACATCTGCAAAATTTTATACATTAAATAACGCTGCATGGAGAGGACCACTCCATCTCTTTCTCATGGATGTCGAAAAAGGCGACTAAGGGATAGGCCTGTAGCGGGAGCGATGATTCGGCTCGACCGCCACCAAAGGGAAGATCTTCCGCCAGGCTAGGTGTTACGTTGTATATGAAGCTCCAATCCGTGAAATCTTTGCTTGCGCGATTTTAGATTTTACGCTGTTCTTGATTGATAGCGTCGCGTAATTTTATTTTTTATTTTTGTGACTTGTGGCGTATAGATTTCGCCACAGGTATATAAACTTGGGATTCTTCTTTTAGGCGACAGGCTAGCAACCTGTCACTTTTTGAATCTCAATTCTATCATTAAGCCAAACAGCTGAACGTAGCCTATCAGTCTTTGTAAGACTGTTGGCTCTATCTACCCCGCAGGGGATATATGCGTGATGATACATATGTATGCATGGGTGAGTTAGTTATTTACAAGAAGCGACTCTCATACGACCTCCGCCACCTTTGCAGGGGAACTTGACTGATATTAGATCATGGTTCCTCATCCGTTCCCTGAATGTATAGGTTTCTTCGATGAATGGCATGTAATATCAAGGATATAAACGTGTGCGTTGTAACCTTGGCGTTTCCTCTTAAGACTGAGAAATCGACGCGTCGATAACGCTCGCTCCTCACAATACCACTAATGAGGCCTGAAACTCGTAAGGATAGCAAAAAAGCCCATATTTCTTCTATTTTCACCCGAAGCTTTGCTAACGCTAACTTTTATTGCTAACGCTAACTTTTATTTTCAAAACAAGAAAGGCGGTTTGTATGTTAACAGGTCAGGTCGACATTCAGGCTACGCAAGGCGTAACGTATATCGTCACCTCCCCCAGAATACGGGGTGAGAAATAGTAAAGTAAAAGGTAAAAGGTACTATTCAGATTTTTTAAGTCAAGAAAGGGGATGCGCTATAAGAGAGCAAACGGGAGAGCAGCGCAATACTTCTACTACTACTTCTTTTTTCTTCTTTTTTAGGCGATGGGTTAGCAACCTGTCTCTATTTGAAATTATTAAGCCAAATAGCTGAACGTGGCCATTCAGTCTTTTCAAGACTGTTGGCTCTGCTATCCAGCAAGGAATATAGATGTGACCATATGTATGTATGAAAGCAAAACATTTCTTCATTATTTTCAAATCTATATATATAAAACTCTTCCGTTACTGAGTGACTGACTGACAGACAACGCACAGTCGAAACTACTGGTCGTAGACAGTTGAAATTTGGAATGTAGGTTCCTTTGGATATGTAGGGGAGCACTAAGAAAGGATTTTTGGAAATTCAACCCCCAAGGGGGGGAAAAGGGGTAAAAACGTTTCTATGAAAAATCTTATTCCTTGGGTTTATAAACTTGAAACTTGGCATGAACACATACATAGGCAAGTAAATATGTTTGACATTATAAGTTTTTTCAAACTACCCTCCAATCGTGATTTAGGGGGTGCGATTGGGTGACTGATTTATTATATATATAATAGAAAGTCGTGTTAGTTACACCACATATAACTCAAGAACGGTAGAACAGATTTGGCTGAAAAATGGTAGGGAGGTAGCTTAGAGCCAGGAGACGGACATAGGATACTTTTTATCCCGTTCGACAGCGTTCCCGTGGGACTTGACATGAAACGTCAGTCACTATAAAACGTGGTATAACAAAAAAGAATCAGACTTGGAATAACAAAACGCAAATGACAGCTATGTAATTGACGTAAAATGACAGCTATGTAATGACGTATGGATGTAAATTTGTATGAAATTTCGTCAATTTTAACGTTGGGCACATGAAATTTTAGAATGTATGAAATAATCATTAAAACATTGGATTTTAAAAACTGCATCTCAAGGGCAAAAATAAGGGTTGGAAGTTTGTATGAAACTTCGTTTTTTGATAGGTGTCGAAGTGCGAGAAGTCTTAAATATTGGTTAGTAAAAAATACGTATAAGTTGCGGAAAGCAGGATGGCACTAAATAGGATGGGATGGGACAAGATAGGACTGGACGGGGCAGGACGGGACACAACAGGTTGGGACGGGACGGAACAGAACGAGAAGAGACGGGATAAGACGGGAGAAGCCATATGAATTTAAACCAAATATAAACTTAAAACAGTCCCGCACGATACGGGATTAAAAAATGGGTGAAATTTTATGGCGTATCCTTATAATCTAAAATACATTTACGCGGGCGAAGCCGCGGGCAAAAGCTAGTATTCCTCATAAAACTTCTTTTTTTTTTTTTTTTTTTTTTTTTCATTTATTTTGGCACAAACAGTCATAAGTACAAAATAAAATATCTTATAGAACAGTATACAGTATTATAGACCAAACAGTGCCGATTAAGTAAATATTATATGAATTATAATAACTTAAAACTACGCGTGTTAACGAACTTTGTGTTATTTAAATTAAAAGTATGTAACGGGATGCATGCATACAATTAGCATTACACAAAAATCGTAAAGAATATAAAAAATAAAAAATAAAACCGAAAACAATATTAAGAAATCTGTTTCAAGATAAATTTTGTACACACTTTGTTTTTAGTGGACAACAGAGAACAGGAAAATATGTCTATGTCTGAGAAAAATTTGTTATAATTTACAATGCTTCTATAAATATGCGAACAAAAATTGAAAAAAACCAGCCTCGAAGGATTAAATTTTCAGTTCTTCAATTTACAGCTCATCGTTATTACTGGAACGATAGCTCCCTTGTGTATAATGTGCCCAAAAAGTTTCCTACTGAACGCGCTGTCAAACGAAAATGTGTTTCATTTACATAAGGCTCAGGAGCAGCTCTAGCTTACGTAGCACACGTGGGCTACAACAATTTGACGCCCTTTACACCCACAGCTGTCACACGTTTTAATGTTGAAATTTAGTTACACGTACATACATACATAAAATCACGCCTCTTTCCCGGAGGGGTAGGCAGAGACTACCTCTTTCCACTTGCCATGATCTCGGCATATTTCCTTCGCTTCATCCACATTCATAACTCTCTTCATGCAGGCTCGGCGGTACATGTACATTACACGTACATGTGGGAACTTTTCTATGTTACAAGCTTTTAACAGAAAATCCTTGAAAAGAATAGATTTATTTTCAAAATTCGATACAAGGTATCACTTATTGACGTCACATCACTTAAATCTTATTATAACTACCACTTGATTGTGCAATCCGATTCAACACTATCAGAGTCGAGGTTTTTTCAAGCAAAATATCCTGCTGGGTGGACGATCCTCTTAACTTTTAATAGTCCAACTTGAAACATCACTCCCACGTTATCTCCCAAGTCCTGTTTTCCTACTCGCTATTATATTATCATGCTGAAACACTTTGATAATACTTTGCTAGTTGTAGGTAAAGCTCACATACTCTTTAACCCATTAGGAGCCAAAATATATACAGAGATACAGATAATTTATGATTATCCAAATCAGATTGTTAGTTAACATAAAAAAAAAACAATTAAAACCTAGCATGTTAGTGTTGCATGTTAACTGAGTCTATAATTTGATGTAAAATAACATGGCGCCCCTAAGAACTGGGGCCCGTGTACAAAGCCAATTCTACTAAGTAGGTCCGGCCCTCTATAAAGCTTACCCTTTTGGCAACAACTTGCCCTAGTCCACCCTGTTTAATTTCGTATGAATATTTTGTTAGTCAACAGTGTTACGACTATATTAATTTTGAAATAATGAGAATTTAGATTTAAAAGTCAAAATCAAATAAAACAGTAGTTGAGATATTGTTTTGAAATCACCGTAATCACAGATTTTTTATAGAGGTTATATATATATACAAACGGTGAAATGATTGACTGAATGTATTAGGCCATTTATATATTCTCATTGTCGCTATTTATTTATTTACTTATTTATATACGTACACAGAAAACATCGAGAATGATAATTAAAAGAAATAAAATTACATATGTTCTGGTTATTTCAAAAGTAATCACTTCCAGCAGATCCGAGATAGGAGATATATGTATTATATAATATTTTATTTACGTATTTGTTTAGATTTTGAGAGCAAAATCTTCTCAAATGTTTATTTAGTTTATACTTTATCTTCTTCTTTAATTTAGAAGCTTACACTTGTCAGCGGAGTTAATTGGAGCATCTAACATTCATTTCTTTTCTCTGTTAATTTTTTTGCTCGTTCGTATGTTCTTTCACCCTTATTTAATCATAATATTCCTCTTTTCTTCGTCTCGTTACATTAATGTTTATTTCTTATATTGTTTTGAAAATTTGTATGCCGTGTGGTTCCCGGCACAAATAGGAAAAAGAATAGGACCACTCCATCTCTTTCCCATGGATGTCGCAAAGGGCGACTAAGGGGTAAGCTTTTCAACTTGGGATTCTTCCTTTAGGCGACAGGCTAGCAACCTGTCACTATTTGAATCTCAATTCTATCATTAAGCCATGCAGCTGAACGTGGCTTATTAGTCTTTTTAAGACTGTCGGCTCTGACTACCCCGCAAGGGATACAGACGTAATTATAAGTTTGTATGTATGTATTGTTTTGTAAAAAAAAACAGTTTTTCTAATAAAGTTTTTTTCCTTATAAAAAATATAATTATTGCTTATTTGCTGACGCTACTTCCTCTCACCTATCCGCCCCCGCGTGGCCACCTCGCGCCGAGGCGTCGGCCACTCGGCTTTTAGCACGATTGCTCACAGATTCCAATGCACACTTTGATACTGTGGGGAGTTTAACGTGGCCTTGTAGCGCCCTTCTTTACGTTCAAAGTTAACTGACATAGATAATAATAAATATGTACATTCATATGGTCACGTCTTGCGGGGTAGACAGAGTTAATAGTCTTGGAAAGACTGAATGGCCACGTTCAGCTGTTTGGCTTAATGATAGAATTGAGATTCAAATAGTGACAGGTTGCTAGCCCATCGCCTAAAAAAGAATCCCAAGTTTGTATGCCTATCCCTTAGTCGTCATTTACTACATTCATGGGAAAGAGATGGAGTGGTCCTATTCTTTATAATATAGACGTGACCATATGTATGTATTATTAAAACTACTGCCGATTCACGAAAGCGCACACAGCTATTTCGAAATTATTCGTTGATTCTAGTCACAGACAATACTCTATTGGAATATTAAGGAACCTCACGCGTTCCTAATATGAGTAACTTTGTACAAATATCTGCTATAACACGAACTATACTATCACCGTGTATAGTATAGTTCTGGAAAGCTGTTCAGAGCATCCCTGACGAAATAAAGACAGTGAGTTTGGCGATATAAGGAAACTAAGTAGGGATGTACTATGTCTTTAGAAATGAAAATACTGTTTTAAATACGCTTTCGCGTCGCATTATTCTATTTATAAATAGTTCATTCTTATAGTCATTTCTAGTATATCCCGTGCTGTTAGCTCTGTCTAAGCTAACAGCCTTGAAAAGACTGATAGGCCACGTTCAGCTTTTTCGCTTGATTGAGATTTAAATAGTAACAGGTGGCTAATTCATCGCCTTAAAGAAGAATCCCAAGTTTGTAAGCCTATCCCTTAGTCGCCTTTTACAACATCCATGGGAAAATGACGGACTGGCCCTATTTTTTTTTTATTGGTGCCGGGAACCGCACGGCACTAAGTAATACAGGTATAAAACGCGCATCAGTCATCTGTTCCTCGGTAACCACGGATCATTGTAAGACGACTCGAAACGTCCGATAGAAAATAAAGATACTTTATGTGCATTTTTAATACCTGTATTAGTCGTAATAGTTAAGTAATATTTATTGAAGAGAGTGTAGCGGGAGCAATGATTCGGCTCGACCGCCACCAAAGGGAAGATCTTCCGCCAGGCTAGGTGTTATGCCTGGGGAACCGCGGCTCCGACGATGTTGTGTCGGAGGTTGTATATATAGCTCCAATCCGTGAAATCTCTGAAATCGCGTCTTAGATTCTTCGCTGCTATTGGTTGAGCGCGTCAATTTCTTCGCGATGATTGACAGTTGTTGTGTGATTTGATGTTGTTGACGAGTGGCGTAGAGATGTCGCCACAAGAGTTATGAATGTGGATGAAGCGTGCACGGATCGTGCCAAGTGGAAAGATGTGGTCTCTGTCCACCCCACCGGGAAAGGGACGTGATTAATGTATGTATCTTCTGCGACACGGCGATATAGTTGTTGGAAAAACCTCCTTACTGTAAGCGACAACCCTAGGCATATCAAATCCGAGTACTTATAGTAATATGCAGTGATGGCAGCCAGTTATACGAATTGTTATTGTTTAGTTTGTAAATGTTCTATAACGTTGTAAATGTTAATGAAAGATAACTGATCCAAGATGGGCGATTAAGGCGATGCTGTAGCAACATGTCACTATTTGAATCTCAAACTCATCTTTCAGACGTATAGCTGAACGTTGCCTTTCAGTTTTTGTAAGTATTTCAGTACATACATACATATGGTCACGTCTATATCCCTTGCGGGGTAGACAGAGCCAACAGTCTTGAAAGGACTGAATGGCCACGTTCAGCTATTTGGTTTAATGATAGAATTGAGATTCAAATAGTGACAGGTTGCTAGCCCATCACCTAAAAAAGAATTAAAAGTTTGTAAGCCTATCCCTTAGTCGCCTTTAACGAAATCCATGGGAAAGAGATGGAGTGGTCCCATACTTTTTTGTATTGGTGCCGGGAACCACACGGCACCTGTTTTACAAATCTCGATTCTTACAAATTCGATTACTTAAATCAAAATTTAACGATATTTCTCACAATTTCATTGGTAATCAAAATATACAATATCTATTACAGATTCCGACGCAAAACCAGAGGGCGATCCTTTTGCAAATAAATTTGAATATTTCGTAATGTATTCCGTCATTTGAATAATAATCGAATAGTATCCCCTTGTTATATTCTACGTCCCAGCGGTGTGAAATTCGATAACAAACAATTACGCAGTTACTCGTATCTTGTATTTTAATATACCTAGTGATATTAAAAACATTTTTAGCCTTAATATTGACGGCCTCTGTGGCGCAGCGGTAGTACGCTTGTCTGTGACACCGGAGGTCCCGGGTTCAAATCCCGGTCAGGGCATGATGAGAAAAAGAACTTTTTGTGATTGGCCTGGGTCTTGGATGTTTATCTTTATAAGTATTTGTTATAAAATATAATATCGTTGATTTAGTATCTCGTAACAAAAGTTTCGAACTTACTTCGAGGCTAACTCAATCAGTGTAATTTGTCCCGTATATATTTATTTATTTATAAAATCAGTTAATATGTAGCATCAAATATACTATTCAGCGATGCTAGTATTGAACGCACGACGCCGTTATTATCGCGCGATAACTATCGCTATTCTGTTTCATGTTATAATAAAAAGCGATAGGTAGTTTATCGCGCGCTGAAAACCTTATACTTATACATACATAAATACATATGGTCACGTCTATATCCCTTGCGGGGTAGACAGAGCCAACAGTCTTGAAAAGACTGAATGGCCACGTTCAGCTATTTGGCTTAATGATAGAATTGAGATTAAAATAGTGACAGGTTGCTAGCCCATCGCCTAAAAAAGAATCCCAAGTTTGTAAGCCTATCCCTCAGTCGCCTTTTACGACATCCATGGGAAAGAGATGGAGTGGTCTTGTTCTTTTTGTATTGGTGCCGGGAACCACACGGCACTTGTTCTTATTTACATCATAACAATAAAAACGACAGACTACTTTGGAAACAGATGTCTGACCAAGCCGCTACTAGGCTCTGGTAGAAGGATCAGGCCTATAAGATCATGTCTGGACGTCGCAAAAGATGACATGCGAGCCAATGGACTGAAGTCCGAGGACGCCGAAAACCGGACCAAGTGGAGAGAGAAAAGTCGGAAAGCGGACCCCGGGTCCCGAAACACTTCTGTGGCGGGCGACCGATATAAATTAAAAGAGGTAATAGAATAGTTTTATGGTAACCTCTACAGTTCTCACCGCCAAAACCGAGTTCCAGCCCCACTGATACAAGGCCACTTTTAGAAAAGCATTTTACAGCAGATCTTCCCGAAATCAGCCTCTATGAAATTGAGTACCTATGCTCTTAAACTTATGAAGGCGAATAAATCTCCTGGTGGCGATAAAGACACTTACGAGAGTCTTAAATACGGAGGAAAACCCGTTTTGAAACAGCTGCAAATAATAATTAATAAGGCACTTTTTGATGGTGCAGGCGGGTGCAACAGGAAACACACAGACATGAGAGTGATGAGAGATAATAAAAAAATCAAAAAAAAATAAAAATTCGTTCGTCCTACCCGTAAATAAAGCAATAAGAATGATAACTTTATAAATAACCTCCTTTACGAAAGCCGGTTAAAGTAAGTAGCTAGCGAAATCACCTGAGCTAAAAAAGGGGAGTACAAAAAACGCGTCGAGCCTACCCTTAATATATTGTATGCATTTATCAAGATGATAGACAAGAGGCTGGAGTTTCGTCTGCCCCGTAATGTTTTGGGAAAACGAGGCAATAAAAATATAAAGGTTTTAGACTGGAACTCATCTCTTTCCAATGGATGTCGTAAAAAGCGACTAAGAGATAGGCTTATAAACTTGGGATTCTCCTTTTAAGCGACGGGCTAGCAACCTGTCACTTTATATGAATCTTAATTATATCAGTAAGCCAAACAGCTGAACGCAGCCTAACAGTATTTTCAAGACTGTTGGCTCTGTCTACCCCGCAAGGGATATAGATGTCATTATATGCATGTATGTATGTAGACTGAAATTCGTTCATACTAATATTTAAAAAAGAAAAATCTTTTTGTTTTCAATAAAACCTTATAAATAAAATCACGCTTCTTTCTTAGACCGGGAGACAGAGAATTTGAAGATACTTTAAAAACACAATTTTGATTAATTCTATTGGTGTCGTGTGGTTCCCAGCACCACTTATCCTAAGCATACGTTATTCTGGGTCTTCAACTACCTACATACCAAATTTCAATGTAATCGGTTCAGTAGTTTTTGCGTGAAAGTGTAACAAACATCCATACTGACACACTCACAAACTTTCGCATTTATAATATTAGTACGATTCATATTATGCCGATAAAAAAGCATTCCTATTATAGAACATCAAGCTCTGTGGTAGATAAATAAACTAAATACTTAAGAGCTCACCCACATAAACATGCGTTCACACTTAGTGAAAACCAAAAGGTTATTAGGTACATACGAAATAACAATAAACAAAAGAAAACTGTGAACGTTAGCTAAACAGCTAAACGCTTGCTCACAGGAATGGTCTAAGGTTAGATTTTATTTTGTGGCCGCTCTGTTCGGATCAATGTTATAGGACGTAGCGGATACTGGTCTGCTTTTTATTAAAGCCTTTACATACATACATACATATCGTTACGTCTTTATCCCTTGCCGAGTAGACAGAGCCAACAGTCCTGAAAAGACTGAATGGCCACGTTCACCTATATGGCTTAACGATAGAATTGAGATTCAAATAGTGACAGGTTGCTAACCCATCGCCTCCCAAGAATCCTAAGTTCGCAAACTATCGCCTTTTATGACATCCATGGGAAAGATGGAGTGGTCCTATTCTTTTTTGCCTTTATTAGAAGAGAAATAATAATAGTCCCGGCGAAAGGTCAGGTCGCGAACACGCGTGACCTGACCATGTTAGATTACGTGAAGAGAATTCTTAATGTGGTTAATGCAAAAGAAGTATGCAAGGATCACAACTAGATTTAGTCTCTCTCCGTTTTTTAAGACTGTTGGCTCTGTCTGCCGCGCAGGGATATAGACGTGATAGTCACAATGAGATGAAGAATATTTACATGCATACATATAGTGTATGCATGTAAATATTCTTCATCTCATGGCATTATCAGGTCAGAAGCAACATAGTTAACTGCAGTGTAGTTTGTTTCGCCGCTTCTTCTATACATGCGCTTTTGAAGCGGTAATAGTTGTAATTAGATTTAAGTGATACCTTGTATCCAATTTTGGTAATAAATCTATTCTATTCTATTCAATTCATATAAGTTCTTCGTCACAATTGTTATTGCATTGTAAATTATATAAATCTAATTCTCTTATCACTTACGCTCCACCTTTAAGGGCAGATTTCATTGCGCACCCGCCTAAGGCCGTGAATTATTCATTCTCACCGAGCTCTTTACTGAATAAACATTGGATGATGGAATTGTACTTATGTAGTCTTATTTTTATATTCCGCCTCATTGGACTCTCTAGTATATTTATATTTATTTATATTATTTGCCGTGTGGTTCCCGGCACCAATAGAGAAAATAATAGGACCACTCCATCTCTTTCCAATGGATGTTGGGGATAGGCTTACAAATTTGGGATCCTTTTTTAGACGATGGGCTAGCAACCTGTCGCTATTTGAATCTCAATTCTATCATTAAGGCAAATAGTTGAACATGGCAATTCAGTCTTTTCATGACTGTAGGCTCTGACTACCCCTCAAGGGATATAGACGTCACCATTATGTATGTATGTCATGTATGCTATTTATCTTTATTAGGGAAACAAACGGTTACATGGTTGCCTATTAAAATTATCTTATACTATGATGCATACACCAATAAAGTTTCCTCTGTTTACTATCCTTGAGGACTTCAATGATGCCCAAAATAACTATTCCACGCGAACGAAGTGGCGGGCACAGCTAGTAATGGATATAAGTGCCTGAGCAAAATGCGTGAAAAGTACGCTTAGAGGCACAGGTTCAGTCTACCTCGGCCATATGATGACTCCTGATAGACACATTGAGTTGACTACATTAGTTTTATTGCTAACCTATTTGTGTCATGGGGAAAACATGCACATTCAATCAAGTGAATGTGTTACCATGATCCATTACGTGTTAGGTTCCTCCACCTATCCTGAGAGGTGAGGATGTAACTAGGACTTAAGTCAAGAGAAAGAAAAGTTATGTTGTTAAAATGTCATTATTAAACTCAATGCCAGTTATAAGAAATTTATAATCCCTTGATTGATTAAAATAAGTGTGCAGGGATCATGGCTTGTGGAAAGATGTATTCTCTGCCTATCTTTCGGAGGGAAAGGGTCTCATTAAAATAGATTTTGTTCAATTACTCGTAATGTCTGATTTTACATTTTCGCGTTTCATTCTACTATTTATAAATAATACAGGGATTAAACGTGCACTTATCGTTCCTTTATTTTATGTCGGACGTTTCGAATCGTGTTACAATAAATATAAATAAATAAATATATACGGGACAGATAACATTGTAAGTTCAAGACTTGTATTGCGTGATGCTAACTCAACGATAATATATTTTATAATAAATACTTATATAGATAAACATCCAAGACCCAGGCCAATCAAACAAAGTTTCGTTTCTTATCATGCCCTGGCCGAGATTCGAACCCGGGACCGCCGGTGACACAGACGAGCGCACTGCCACTGCGCCACTGAGGCCGCCATAATTACAATGATCAATAGGTACCTGAATTATTTGTAAATACTAGTTATGTGATACCAAATGCATAAAAATATTTTACCAAGACTCTGTCGATAAAATATTGATAGATTTATTTTTACAAACTCGTCCCAGCAAGAGAATTAAATTGTGTCTAAAAATCTCAATTATAAGTTAGTGGGTAGTTCTTCTGGACAGAATTTATCTCACTTCTATTCGACTTTCAAAACATCGCCCAGCTTTTGAAGGGTCCTAAACTAACAACTGAATCGAGTATTTAAGGGCTTAATTGACGTCACAGGAAAAAGGAACCGGCGTCCGATTTTGAGCCCTATTTATAATACCATTAATGGCGACAAATGCTTGTTAAACTCAAATTTTGCTGACACGAAATAATGAGCTTAAACACAAGTAAATTATATACGTACATACCTGAGAGGAATTTTCTATAGGACTATTTGTTACAAAGTTTTGTCCAAAAATAATAATTTAATACTCATAGGCGTCATTAGAAATTTTGTACTATAAAATACAAAAACAGAACCTTTATAGGATCATCTATTTACTTGTCTTCTTCCTCCTGGCTTTAGTCCCGGTTGCATCCTCACCTCTCTGGAGAAGAGCCCGGGGTATGCCCTTGACCATGGATCCTAGATCGGGACCATCTCGTTACTTGCTTTAGCGATAAGTCCGCCTTTGTACTATCTATATCTGCTTTGTGTTGTTTTGTATGTTTTACTCTTATGGTGCAATAAAGAGTTTTATCTATCTATCTATCTTGTCTGTCTATTAATTAAAGCCTCTGTTAAAATAACAAGAGTGTATCAGACGCTAAAATGTACATACATGCATTATAGTCACGTCTATATCCCTTGCGGGGTAGACAAAGTCCACAGTCTTGAAAAGACTGAAAGGCTACATTCAGCTGTATGGCTTAATGGTGGAATTGAGATTCAAATAGTGACAGGTTGCTAGCCCATCGCGTATATGAGGAATCACAAGTTTGTAAGACTATCAATTAATCGCCTTTTACGACATCCATGGGAAAGATATGGAGTGGCCTGTCCTTTTTTCTATTGGTGCCGAGAACCACAGGGCGATTTCACATTCACAACTCTCTTCATGCAAACACTTCTTGGTCCGAATTAATAAATACTTACATTATACAGTTTTAAAAACAATTCATATAAGTTCATGTTCCATTTTCTTTCTATACTTACATCGAAATGCACTCCATCTTTATTGATTACAAATGAACGACTGGAGTTTTCTTGGCATCCAACAAAGGCTTTCATTCAAAACCGTCGAAACAAATCGAGAATCGACAATGGTCTGGGTACCGATACTACCTTTAGAAAGATGAGGCTTAATTTTAATAAACAAAAGAATGGTTAACTTGGATTTCTTTCACAAAAAAAGGGCGAGAGCTCTAATAACAGGCAGAAAGATTATCATGTATTCTTCTTTTTTATTTTTTTATATTAGAAAGGGGTTTTGTCAAGCAGTGACTATGACACCCCTGAAAGGTTATCAAACAAAGGAAAAATGGAACATTAAAGTAATTGCATTCAGAGAATTATTTCGTGACACAATTTGACTAGGTACATACATACATACATATGGTCACGTCTATATCCCACGCGGGGTAGACAGAGCCAACAGTCTTGAAGTCTAAATGGCCACGTTCAGCTATTTGGCTTAATGATACAATTGAGATTCAAATAATGACAGGTTGCTAGCCCATCGCCTAAAAGAAGAATGCCAAGTTTATAAGCCTGTCCCTAAGTGGCCTTTTACGACATCCATGGGAAAGAGATGGAGTGGTCCTATTCTTTTTTGTATTGGTGCCGGGAACCACACGGCATTTGACTAGGTACTTAGCACAATCTGATAACGGATCAGCTAATAGACTGCCTGTGGTTCCCGGCACCAATACAAAAAAAAATACGTATTGTACAATACAAAAACGAATACGTATGTATGTAAATAAAATCAAAAGCTTACTTAAAATTCACTTCAAACTAGGTCAATAAACCCCTCAGAATCGTCGCGACTTGACTGATAATTAATTGAATTCCGTTCGCGATGATACAAGACTGGGAGCTTAATGACAATTTCGGTTTCATTGTAAATAAGGACGATATTGAACAAGAATTCATTAGTCACGTGCCCGCAAATTTAGCGACAATGTAGGGTGAGACACCACAAGACTTACAGAAATGGAAATAATCGCCTTATTGTTCAGTTCAGAAATAATTAAGTTACAACTGTGTTATTTTTCATTTCATTCGAAGTTGATGCAAATATATTTTATTAAAAATACATACATACATACATATGATCACGTCTATATCCCTAGCAGGGTAGACAGAGCCACCAGTCTTGAAAAGACTGATAGGCCACGCTCAGCTGTTTGGCTTAGTGATAGAATTGAGATTCAAATAGTGACAGGTTGCTAGCCCATCGCCTAAAAGAGAAATCCCAAGTTTATAAGCCTAGCCCTTAGTCGCATTTTACGACATCCGTGGGAAAGAGATGGAGTGGTCCTATTCTTTTTTGTAATGGTGACGGGAACCTACGGCACTTTAAAAAAAAAACTCGATAAAATATGTATCAAAATTTTCAATTTTTATGTTCAGGCTTCCTCACGATGATATTCCGTCACCATTAGAACATCAGTTAGTATTCAAACTAATGAACATAACTTTGAAAATAGTCATTAGTACATGGCCCAGTCACTCATTCACAACCACTCACCTTAACCTTTCATTAATAATAATTTTCTACCGCTACATAAAAAGTGTGTAATGATGTTACTTACCTCCTGGACTAATCAGAATTTCAGCATTCACACACACGATATTTATCCAGAATGCACGGTATTACAAATATGCCTCGTCGTATGACCATTTTTCGATATAAATATGAATATTCAGTTCAGTATTTAAGAATTATCTTTATTACAGAGATATGATTTACTATGATTGTTTAAGTACTTATATATATAATTACGTCTTTATGCCTCACGAGGTAACAGAGCCAGGAGTCTCGAAAATACCGGAAGGCCACGTTTAGCTATTTTTTAAATTAGATTTTTCGCTGTTTTTGACTGTTAGCGTTGACTTGTGGCGTAAGGATATCAAATAAATAAATAGAAATAGTAATACTAAATGGCTTAACAGGTTATAAACATAAAAAAACACACATAAAGATACTCGTATCACTAAATAGCTTAACAGGTTATGTATAAAAAAAAAAACACACATAAAAAAAGCAACCTGTCACTATTTGAATCTCAATTCTATCATTAAGCCAAAAAGCGGATCGTGGCGTATTGGTATTTTCGAGAGAAAGTTGACTCTGTTTCCCCGCAAAGGATATAGACGTGATTATATGTATGTGTGTAGAAACTTGAAAAGATTCCAATTCTCATGACGAACTTATAACAATTAAACTTAAAATAGAATTCCAAAGACATTTCAATATTGGACCGGGAGGAACTGTCAAAAATCCAATGACATAAAACCATCTGATAATAATCGTGGCTACCTCAAGTCTCGTAAAGCAGACATAAGGGGAAGGTCAGAAGGACTGAAATTTATTGCACCTATAGAACTTTTCCTATTATCGACTTATCTACGTCGTTATTCATAGAGGCCGTTATTAGGGCATTACTGAAGTATCGACTATGCTTTATCTTGAGATATAAAGATCGTTTGGGTGAATGATTGGCACTCGTTTGAGATATTTGTTCCGGATAAAGGGCTTGTAATTTCTGTTTTGGTACGTATAATACGTCTCTATATTTTATGTGGTAGACAGAGCCAAAAGTCTTGAAGACTGAAAGGCAATGCCCAGATGTACGGCTTAATGGTGGAACTTTTATTTGGTTTGTTTTTTTTTTTTTTTTTTTTTCAGCGATCGTATGATTTAAGTTTAAAAGCGGATCACGCATGTTGAAATCTTACAGCGGTGATGACAAACCTTGAGATCATCACTACGGTAAGGTTATCGGATGTATAAATAATTCATATCAAATTATATTATGTTAGGTTCCCTTGCAAATGTTACGGAGATCAGAAGATAGACGTTTCGTGTAAAATCGTCAAAATCAGTTGCTACAGTTGCTACAATACTAAACACATACAACATAAACCAATTCATCAAACTAATATGTTTTTTAATGTAGACAATGTGCATTCGTCCACGATTTAGATTTAAGAGATCTATATTTGTAAATTGTCGCCCGATGAAAATGCTGCAGTGTAGTTTGTTCCGCCGCTTCTTCTACACATGCACTTTGGAAGCGGTAGTAGTTATAATTAGATTTAAGTTATGTGACGCCAATAAGTGATACCTTGTATCCAATTTTGAAAATAAATCTATTCTATTCTATTCTAATAGCACCCATCTTTTTGATCGCAGACCAAAATAGGTAGGTAACACGCTTCATAGTCGCGTTTTCAGTTGCGCTCAGCGCTGCGTTGAGTGTGCACGTACATCGGGTCTGTTATCGTTTTTGTGGCGTAATATAAAACTACCTTCAGCTATGGAAAATAATAGTGACGGCGACATACAATTGAATAGAAGTTTGGAAGTTCAAGAAAAAACGAGCAGGCAGGAAAGTGATGTTGTTGAAGAGATAGAATGGGATGACTCAAACTTCAGGAATACTGAGAAAAGGAAGACTAGGGAAGATGAAAGTAATAGTGAGGAAGGTTTCCAAACTGTTACCCGCAGAAAGAGGGCAGCGAAGCGTTTACTGAGGAGTAACTCCCACAAGGGCCAAGTTGAACCATCAAGAGGAGAATCGCAATATATTGAAAGATATGAAGTATGTATTACTTCTTTGGAGATTTTACCTAAGCAAATGGCTATGGCAAAGTTGCTGAGAGGTGAGAATATTTCAAATATTTTGAGAATAAAATATAAAAGCCCCTATAAGGTTCTCATTCAAGTAGAAGACGAAGAGACGGCAGAAAAACTGTTAGGTTGTCAAAAAATACTTAATATGGGATGTAGATGTCAGATGACTACGGAAACCAGTTTTTGTTATGGTATTGTGAAAAATGTTGATTTAGATATGACAGAAAAAGATTTAGTGGATGTTGTAGAATCTTCAGCAGAAGTTGTCTCAATTAAACGTTTAAATCGCATTGACGCAGATGGAAAATGGGTACCGAGTGAAACAATAAGACTATGTTTTAAAGGAACCATTTTACCCCCATATATAACAGCATATGGATGTAGATTCAAGGTTGATACCTATATATTCCCTGTAACTCAATGTTCCGGGTGCTGGAAATTTGGACATGTAGTCAAGTTCTGTCCCACGAAGAAAATCGTTTGCCCTAAATGTGGAGAGAACCATGAAAATTGTGAAATCAAAGAATTTTCATGTGCCAATTGTAAAGGTTCCCACTTGGCCCTAGACAAAATATGCCCCATTTACCAAAAAGAGAAATTGATTCGCTCTATTATGAGTAAGAATAATACCACGTATAGAAAGGCATTACTTATTTATAAAGAAGAGATGGCGGAGAAAGAAGAGTCGGAGTCTGAGATCATAAACTGGGAAATGGAACCGACCCCTGCACAAGCAACTGGTATGGACACCAGCGCCTCACAGCCTGCCTCTGTCCCAATTTCCGGTACTTCTCAAAATACTTATAGCAATGTTGTAGGGGCTAAAACAATGGTCCAGCAAACGCGACTAGATAGTGAAGAAACTCCTGCCTCATATAATAAGAAGAAAAACGACAAAAAGAATAAAAAAAAGGAAAAAACGAAGGGAAATCTTTGCAACACGGAAAAATGTTCTATGGAATTCGAGGAAGTCGAAATGGGTAATAATAAAAAACAGGAATCACAACGAGCAACTCAGCAAGAAAGAAGATCCAAGTTTAGAATAATTTTTGAACGTTTTAAAGATATATTATTGTCTAATGTTTCGGTGGGAGAAAAAATTTTTTTGTTGCTTCAGTTGATTGTTGAACAATGTAAAGTTGTTTTAAAGGATATGTTTACCGATGGAGAGATGTTAGGCAAAATTTTTAAACTTTTTAATGGATAGACCTATTAAAAATTTTACTATTAATATATTACAGTGGAATGCACAAAGCCTCAGACCCAAATTGGCAAGTTTTGAAACATTATTGCAACAAGAAAAAATACACATAGCCATTTTGAGTGAAACATGGTTAGAGCCTGAAGCCTGTTTGAAGATCCACGGATATAATATTTACAGAAGGGATCGGCCTGATACCTATGGAGGAGTTGCCATCATAGTTCACAAATCGATTTCAGTACAGGTATGTCCTTTGAACTTAACTAACTCGGACATAGAAATCTTGCATATCAAAATTCTTAACTGTAGTTCTTTGGAAAATGTGTTTTCTATCTACTGCCCGCAAACTGTCGCTACTAGCCCTTCCGATTGGGATAGTATATTCTCTTTGTATTCAAAGAAAACTATAATCGCTGGGGACTTTAACGGCCATCATACTAATTGGTCATATAAGACTGATACAAGGGGAAATCAACTTCTGGACTCATCACTAGAAAACGGGTTTATATCTGTAAATGATGGAAGTCCAACAAGGATTAAACTCGTCAACGGGATCCTCCAAAAATCGTCACCCGACATAACATTTATTTCTTCAGACATTGCACTTAATAATACATGGCAAGTAAGCAACGAAAATCTAGGTAGTGATCATATTGTTGTAAAAGCTTCTTTGAGTTATCAGGATCATATTCATTTTGTTAAAAGTAGGAATTACAAGAGTGCTAACTGGGAGGCTTATAGGGACCATTTAAAAGATACTTTCTGTATACCTCATCTCAATTTCGAAAATATTCAAGAAAAATATGATTATTTTCTTGAGAAGGTCAACGAATCAGTCAATAAGCATATTCCCTTTAAGAAGGTATGTACAGATCCCAATTCTAAATTTAAGCCAAGGGACTACTGGAACTCTGATCTCTCTAAAGTTATTGCCCAACGTAGATTAGCGCTAAAAGAATTTCGGCGTAATCCTACTCCTTCGAATCTTTCACTATTGGAAAATAAAATAATTGAAAGCAGAAAGTGTATTCAAAATGCTAAGTTCAGATGTTACCAGAAATTCTGTGACAATTTAGATGGGCAAACGTCTCCTCAGGAAATGTGGAGGCAAATGCGTTGGATTAAGGGATATCAAAACCAAAGATCAAATATATCTGACGAAAATAAGGAGAAGTTATTATGCTCTCTTACACCTGATTTCGTAGCTAATAGAGAATATTTAAGTAAACCTACTATTACGAGTAATAATACACAGTTAGACTCTAAATTTACGTTGAGTGAGTTTAAAAACTGCTTGAAAAGAAAAGATACAGCTCCCGGCGACGATGGAATAACATATTCCATGATTTTTCACATGCCTGATAATGCGAAGTTGTTTTTATTGAATATTTTTAATGACATTTTCTGTACTGGTCATGTACCCCGTCAATGGCGGGATATTAATATAATTCCTATCCCCAAACAAGGTAGTGTAGTGACAGAAAATCCAAAGTTAAGACCAATATCTTTGATTTCATGTATCTGTAAGATTTTCCACGCCATGATTTCAAGAAGACTCGAATGGTTCAGTGAGAAAAAATCGATACTATCCGTAAATACAGTAGGATTCAGACGTGGACATTCTTGTTTAGACTGCCTTTCACGACTTGTCACTTATATTCAAATAGGATTTGCTAAAAGTCAACCAACACTAGCTTGTTTCCTTGATGTAGAAAATGCCTACAATAACATATTAATAGGAAAGCTTATTAATTTGCTTGATGAACTTAATATTGGGGCTAATATTTGTAATTATCTGTGGTCGTTTCTTACCGAGAGACACCTGTCGGTGCCAAATGAAAATAAGGATAAAATGGTTACCAGATGGACTAATAGAGGCTTAGCGCAAGGTGACCCTTTGTCTCCTCTTTTATTTAATTTGGCCACTTATAAAATTTGTCAGCAAATACAAAATGTTATTGTTGGTCAGTATGCAGATGATTTTGTATTGTATTTCAGTCATAAGGATTTCAGTTGTTGTGAGGATGAAATTCAAGCCGCTTTGGATGTAACCGTATCTCTTTTAAATGATTTGGGATTGGAGCTATCTTCAAGTAAGACAAAACTATGTGTATTCAGTAGAGGTCGTAGGCAGCTGGTACCCAATGTTAAAATAAATTCGGTGACATTATCTTCCAGCGAGTGTATTAAATATTTGGGACTATGGTTGGACAAAAAACTACTGTGGAGCAAGCATATCAATGAAGTAAGCGAAAAATGTTTAAAATTTTTGAACATTTTAAAAGTACTAACAGGGTCATCTTGGGGAGTACATCCTAATCATATGCGAAAATTATATTTATCACTTATTAGAAGCAGACTGGACTATGGAAGTGGCTTGTTTGGAAATAGTGCTCAAACACATTTAAAAAAATTAGACAAGGTTCAAAATCAGGCTTTAAGAATCATAGGAGGTTTCCTTAAGAGCACGCCCATACATGTGATGGAGAGTGAATTAAGTATACCTCCCCTGTATATAAGAAGAGTTCAGTTGGCATACAAACATTGTTTGAAATTTCAATCAATTTCAGAAAACGAAAGTGTAAACCTTCTTGATAAGTTAAGTACTCTGTGTCAATTTAAATACTGGAAGAAAAAAAAGAAACCACTGCTAGTAGAATGTTATGAAAAAACCAAACATGAGATTATCCATTCATCTGCTCCTCTGGAAATGTTTACTTTGAATACTTGGGTCTCAAGCATAGAGTACAAGATTGAGATTAATTTAAAAGCCGTCAAACAGGCAAAAGCGTCTTACGACGCGAGTGTCCTCAAGTTTGAAATAATGAATGAAATCCAAGAGAAATATCGTGGATGGCACATGTTGTTCACTGACGGGTCGAAAAGTGATGAAGGGGCAGGTGCGGCTTTTTACGACTGCACCACCAATTTCTCTGAAGGTTTTAAGGTCGATCCCTGTCTGTCTATAATGTCCGTTGAACTCATTGCAATTTTAAAGGCAGTATCGTACATAAGAGGGCTGGGTATACAAAGATGTGTCATCTTCACTGATAGCAAAAGTGCGCTTCAACACCTGGCTCGATGCGCCTCTGGAAATAGCAGAGGTATATCGATAGCCTACGATATTTTGGCACTTTTGTATGAAGTAGTTCAAACCGATGTTGAGTTAAGATTGCAATGGGTTCCATCTCATATAGGTTTGGTGGGCAATGAGAAGGTTGACTCATTAGCAAAAGAAGCAAGGACCAGTGGTTCTAGCACTACTATTTCACCGGATTATGTAGAAAAGTTTTCTAAATTCAAAAATATTACCTACAATTTATGGAAAGAATATTTTAACCGTAGATCATTGGAGAAAGGAATTTGGTATAAAACGCTACAGAGTCAACCTCCTCAAGTGCCTTGGTTTAGTAATGTAAAACTTAGTAGAAATTTAATTAAAGTAGCATTTAGACTTCGTTCTGGTCATTATTTATGTAATAAGTTTAAATTTATGATGAAAAAATCAGATACTCCTAACTGTGAAAGATGTGGTGTTTTAGAAGATGTACAACATATACTCATTGATTGTATTAAATATAAGTGTGAAAGGGATCAACTAGTGAGAGAATTAATGTTAAACTACAATGATGTGGGACTTGCCCAGTCAATATTGTCAAAACCTAACTCGATAGTTGCAAGAAAATTTTACGAGTTTGTGTTTATATTTTCTCAGAAGTAGATCTCTTAATTAGGGTACGATAGGGCTGACATGCCATTAAGGAAAAAGCCCTATAAAAAAAAATAAAGAGAAAAAAAAAAAAAAATAGTCGCGTTTTGCACCCCGATAGATCCCGACCCTGGATGGAAACTTCTGGACAAGTTAGACAGTTGGCCAGCCAGCCTTGATTATTCCAGTTCACGCCTGAACACCAATCCAAACTCAAAATTGCTCGGCAAATTTCGAAATCTCGATTTATTTTATATAAATCTTGATTAAAGATTCGGTTATTATTATTATACTATCTAATATTATTATGTTATAAACTGAACTTTTGAAAAAAAAAATGTATATGTGCTTTAAGGTGTCAGAAACATTAATTAAGTATTTATAAGCTTCTATTTACCAAGGACCTCAAATAAATCTATTATTTTTCATATTCTGGTATATGATAAATAATAGATTTATCTGAATGTGCTCTACTTACTTAGTTTCTCATCCATATCATCATCTATATCCCTTGCGGGGTAAACAGAGCCAGCAGCCTTGAAAGACAGAGAGGCCATGTTTAACTGTTAGGCTTAATGATAGAATTGAGATTCAAATAGTGACAGGTTGCTGGCCCATCGCCTATAAGAAGAAGACCAAATTTATATGCTCATGTGAAAGGGATGGAGTGACTATATTTTATAATAAGTATTTATTATAAAATATAGTATCGTTGAGTTAGTATCTCGTAACACAAGTCTCGAACTTACTTCGAGGCTAACTCAATCTGTGTAATTTGTCCCGTATATATATCCTATTCTTTTTTTATATTGATGCTGCGTGGTTCTCGGGACCAATATAAAAAAAAATTATAGTATACCTTTTTGACATTTTCGGGAAAATGGTTTCACTTTCCAGAGCGCTGAGAACCGCACGCACAGAAGATTAAGTCTTATCAGTCTATAAAATCTATACTTCAAAAATGGCAAAAGTATAATCGTAAAGTCTCAAAAACTTCAGAATCACGGGCGGATCTGAAAATCTCTATTGGCCGGTTTTATCTCGAATTTCAGTTTGACGAATTATTTCAAAATTTATGCCCGGCCCAACTCGCTACTAACTTTGTTCATTTGTCAATTTTGATTCGATGTTTAAATTGAAATCCCCTCCATTCGGGATCTATAGACTTAAATGGAAATTATATCCGTTAGAAGAATATAGTAAAATCTGTGAAATACAAATAATGTTTTTTTCGTCAAAAAATTAGAACAGTATACAGTTACACTTAGTTTGACACTAAAAAAGAAAACATACATACATACATATGGTCACGTCTTTATCCGTTGCGGGGTAGACAGAGCCAACAGCCTTGAAAAGACTGAATTACCACGTTCAGCTATTTGGCTTAATGATAGAATTGAGATTCAAATAGTGACAGGTTGCTAGCCCATCGCCTAAAAAATAATCAAAAGTTTTTAAGTCTATCCCTTAGTCGCCTTTTACGACATCCATGGGAAATAAATGGAGTGGTCCTATTCTATTTTGTATTGGTGCCGGGTAGCACACGGCACAAAAAGAAAAAAAAAGTAAAAGTAGTATAGTTTATGAGTGTCGGAGATCGAATCGGTGAGGAACCTGGTCAAAACGCTATATTGGATATAGATATATATATATATATTATATATATATATATATACTCGTATAATAAGATATAGAAGAATCCCAAGTTTATAAGCCTATTCCTTACTCGCCTTTTATGATATCCAAAGATGGAGGTGTCCTATTCTTTTCTCTATTGGTGCCGGGAACCACACGGTACGGCAATTACATACATATTCGGTAACATAGGTATGTTCTAAAAACTATATCTGTTTTTGTCATAACTCTTGCCAGTGAAATTTATTTTACGTAGAATAAATTCGTATCAAGTGCTATACATACATACATAAAATCACGCTTCTTTCCCGGGGGGATAGGCAGACTAATACTTTTCACTTGCCACGATCTCTGCATACTTCCTTCGCTTCATCCACACTCATAACTCTCTTTATACAAGTTCGGCGGTTTCGGGTACTTTTGACCTTACTTTAATTACTTACTTTATACTCAAGTGCTATGATGTCGACTATTCACATAACTTAAATCAAAATCCTAACCAAACAGTGTTTTTGCTAACAATGACTCCGGGTAACTTTTTCCGCTTCAAACTTTAAGTTATAGTTTAAGTTACAGTCGGAGCGGTTAAGTCGGGTTCAACCGGATTCGCTTCGACTTTGTAATTCTGTTAAGACACCGTTCTCCTTGGTTTTTGAACAAGAACGGGTTGGACGCCGCAAATTGATTTATACTCTAAGTTCTGAGCAACAAGAATTATTAATGGTCATTATAATAATCGAAAATACGAGTAATACCTATCGTAAATTCGTACCTTATTTTTTATCTTCCATGGTCCTTCGATACTTATTTCGTTTCATTCAAATTAATTCATTCTAGGCCTAAATTGACTAGATATTTCGCCAGGTTGTCCCCGATTTGATCTAGATAGGAATTTTTACATACATACAATCACGTCTTTATCCCTTGCGGGGTATACAGAGCCAACAGTGTTTAGAAGACTAATAAGCCACGTTCAGCTGTTTGGTATCAAATATAATCGAGATTCAAATATAAAAAGGTTTTAAGCCCATCGCCTAAAAGAAGAATTCCAAGTTTATAAGCCTATCACTTATCGTTTTGTATCGGTGCCGGAACCACACGGCATTTGTTCTGTTGTATTGACCTCAATAGAGTTGCGTAAACTAAATACCTTTGTAAATCTATATAGGTATCTACATAACTGTGAAGGCAAATATATAAATACATAAAATCAAACCTCTTTCCATGATCTCTTTATACTGTTTAGATTCATCATTAAAAAAAAAAATTAAATTTTAGAAGAATTCAAGACAATTCTAATCATGAGTACAAATTGAAAACTACGCAAAACTTTAATAATTCATACTGCGTATACCCACTACAGACATGCCCAGTTTAAACTTTGTTTTTCCGTCACGAAACTCTTAATCCTCCAAGAAATAACAAGACGTGACTTCGTTCCGTACTGTTATAAGACTTAGAAGGTTTGTATTACGTTAGAAATACTAATAAATAACTTCGTTAGCGTGGAACAGTTGTATCATACAGTATTATATTAGTTTGCCGTGTGGTTCCCGGCACCAATAGAAAAAAGATTAAGACCACTCCGTCTCATTTCTATGGATGTCGTAAAAGGCGACTAAAGGATAGGCTCGTTAACTTAGAATCCTTTTTTAGGCGATTGGATAGCAACCTGTCACTATTTTAACCACAATTCTCAAGACAGAGCCAACAGTCTCGATAAGACTGATAGGCTACGTTCAGCTGTTTATTTAATGATAGAAATCTGCCTTCTTATATAGTGATTGCTGACTCTGTCTATCCCGTAAGTGACAAATGTGTTTGTGCTGATTCCTTTGCCCTATACGATAGGCAGATTCCGAGGGTGCAACTGGGACAAACAACTGTACTTTCATGATTATTATTTTACATAATTAAAATTGTTGCAAAGTTAATGCATAATTAACATGCCATTACGAGTTTATTACAAAATTTGAAATTTCCCAAGGTTAAATGTAACTTACTCTTCATTAAAAATGTAGCTAAGAATCTATTATTATTCTTGACTACATACTATACACTATAGTATGTAGTATACATATAATATATAAAGTACATACTATACATATAATATAATTTTAACTTAAGTTTTTGTGTATATTTTAGCATAGTGATATTAAAGTTAAATTAACATGGTTACATAAAACTATTTTTATTCAATTTTAATTTGGTTCTATTAATATTTTTTTAACTATAAAGGTTATTTAATACCTTTTCACTAATTTCGGTAATCATTGCACCTATTTATTTATGTATATTGTTTATTTATTGTACTTTTTATGGATGTTTATTATAATTATTTTATTTTGTATTTTTTTGTAGGTATAAATTAAGTTTGACCCCACATAAAGTTCTCTGTCAGACCCAAAGGCTGACTGGTGCTTTCTATAATAATAATATAGAGCCAACAGTCTTGAAAAGAATGATACTTATGCCACGCTCAGCTATTTGGCTTTATGATAGAATTGAGATTCAAATAGTGACAACCAATGTTGTTAAACCATACGTTTTGACAATTATTAAGCGATACGAAGTATCCTATAATAATGAATAAAAATTTTGAATTTGAATTTTTGACAGGTTGCTAGCCCATCGCCTGAAAAAGAATCCCAAGTTTGTAAGCCTATCCGTATCATCTTATAGCTGAAAATTTACACGAAAGCAAAACCCTATGCAATAATAGTTTCAAACGAAAACATTTCTCAGAAACAAAATACAGCAGACTAATGAAATTTTGTTAAGTCTGCACACAATCCGATTTTGATTGGCAAAGTTAAACATTGGCTTAATTGAATCCGATCGCTTAATATTCCTATAATTCCATCGCTGTTGTGTCTTATCCGATTACAAAAGAGAGAAGTGTAAATTTCATTTTGCACATTTATCTTCTCTTTAGATTACTGTTAATTTCAGTTAAAACATATATACATTTATATGTATGTATGTGATTATTCACGTCTATATCCCTTGCGTGGTAGACAGAGCTAACGGTCTTGAAAAACTGACAGGCCACGTTCAGCTGCTTGGTTAATGATCGAATTGAGATTCAAATAGTGAAAGATTGCTAGTTCATCGCCTAAATGAAGAATCCGAAGTTTATAACCTATCCCTTAGTCGCTTTTTACGACATCCAGAGATGGAGTGTACCTATTCTTTTTAATATTTGTGTCGGGAACCACACGGCACACTAACGGCACTATGAGAAGGTAACCAGTGGAAAATGCATTTAAATTTGTGCCACCTATAGAGGCAGCCTTCAGGCAAGTTGCGCCGCTCCAATTAAGCACTGCTTAATGACTTGGACACACTAAGCTCGTACATCACTACATAGTATAAAACAAAGTCGCTATTTTAGTCTGTTTGTCTGTATGCTTAAATCTTTAAAATTACGCAACGGATTTTGATGCGGTTTTTTGTAACAGGTAGAGTGATTCAAGAGGAAGGTTTTTGTGGATATTTTTTTCCGAATTTTGCACCCATGCGAAGCCGGGGCGGATCGCTAGTTTTTAATATATACCTTTTAGGCTTACAAACTTGGGATTCTTTTTTAGGCGATGGGCTAGCAACCTGTCACTATTTGAATCTCAATTCTATCATTAAGCTAAATAGCTGAAAGTGGCTGTTCAGTCTTTTCAAGACTGTTGGCTCTGTCTACTCCGCCAGGGATATAGACGTGACTGTATGTATGTATGTATACCTTTAAATATATGGTTTAAATTTTGTGTAACCTTGTTCTGCTTTTATTCCTAAAGTTACATTTGTTTCCAACGAACTTTTATCCCGTGCGGTTCCCGGCACTGATAGAAAAAAGAATAGTCTTCATCTCTTTCCCATAGATAGCGTAAAAGGCAACTGGGGGATAGGCTTATAAACTTGGAATTCTTTAAGACGATTTATTAGCAACCTGTTACTATTTGGATCGCAATTCTGCCATTAAGCCAAACAGCTGAACGTGGCGAATCAACTTTTTCAAGACTTATCGCTCTGTATATACCGCGAGAGATATAGACGTGATTAAATGTATGTGTGAATGTATGCATGATCATTTTTAAGAAAAGAAACTTTGTTAATGTTTTATCTAGCCTGTTAGCTTATTTACAAAAAAATAATAATGCTATATACATTAAAATTTGAGGAACAGTAATAATTATTCTAAGCTACAGCAAAATACCAGACATAATACTTCAAACTATTCACTAAATTTCAGAAATATCCTGGCATTAATTTTCTTCAAGATTTCAATTTGAATTCTTGATTTTAATACTTGATTCCTTCATTTCGATTTCAAATTCGTGACAGCTAGAAATTATAGCCTGACAAGAAGAGATTTTATTTAGGTGTTCAAATATGAAATTTAACTGTTTTTATAAGTCTAAGTATTTTTGCTGTCTGTACTTTGAGTGTGTATGAAGAAGATAGTAAGAGATTTGTAAGAATATTAAAGTTACCTCTGCACTCCATAGAAATTAGACATAAAAAGGTTCTATGCCTATATTTAACCACTCCAGTAATATGGTCAATCAATTAGGGTTATTAATCTGCGGCTATAAAACTGAGCCGTATGGTTCCCGGCACCAATGGAAAAAAGAATAGGACCACTCCATCTCTCTCCCATGATGTCGTAAAAGGCGACTAAGGGGTAGGTTTTTTTTTTAATGTAAGTATGTATTTCCTTATTCGTTTTTTTATGTAAGTTTGTATATTATTTCGTTTTCTTAGTGACACTCGGTATACCTCCAGCTCCACTGCAACCGCCTGCCTCAATGTGAAAGCTCACAACTCATTATGTGCAACAAACTTAGACGTTAACGGGCAAACACTACGAAATGTAATATTTACACCGAACTCCGAATGAAGATTTAGATTTTGTGACAGCTGGAAGTTGCTTACTAACTTAAGTCATAAAATAATGTTAGTACACATGATTAGGTACAATACAATACAAATTACCTTTAGTGCCCATCAGTCTAGTCAGAATGTGTCTAGTTTTCTCACAATGTTTTCCCTCACCGTAAAAGCATCGTTCGGTATTAAAACTAATGCACATAACTTTGTATAAAGTCATTTATTTACTTATTTATGTACACAGAATTTTATTGATTTATAGCCGAGGATGTAGGAAAGAAAAATCTTTATTTTGCGCAAAAGGTAACATTACAGAAATTACAAAAGGTGGGATTTGAACCTGTCCCCTTAAACCGCATCACGCATTTTAACCGCTGTACCGAGGACCGTGCTATATCTATCTGTTCATTATTTAATGTGTGGTTGGAGTATTGTGGGGGAACTACGATATGAACATATCTGATGCATAAATTAAACCACACTTGTACGCCCTGATACATTTGCTTGCTAAATTATTAGTTTCGGAGTTATATTTTAATATACTAAATGCTGTTTAAAAATTTTGCCGCGAAATATTTTATATATAATATAAGTATATACATATACACATATGGTCACGTCTATATCCCTTACGGGGTTGATAGAGCCAACAGTCTTAAAATGACTGATAGGCCACGTTCAGCTGTTTGGCTTAATGATGGAATTGAGATTCAAATAGTGACAGGTTGCTAGCGTGTCGCCTAAAAGAAGAATCCCAAGTTTATTAGCCTATCCCTTAGTCGCCTTTTACGACATCCATGGGAAAGAGATGGAGTGGTCCTATTCTTTTTTGTATTGGTGCCGGGAACCACACGGTATAATATAAGTGTGGATTGTAAATTGGAACGTTGAAAGAGATAGAAAAATACTTATTACCTTGATTGATTAAGTGTAGCACGTTCTGTAAAAAGGTCAGGTCAAGAGTAACCTAAACTGACGACCTTGAATGAAAGAATTGATGAATTAAGATGAATCAAAAGAAATATGCAGATATAGTGACAAGTGGAATGATAATCTATCTCTTTAAGAAAAACGCATAATCATATTATTCGAAGTTTTAATACAAACACTATGAAAAATTAGGCTTTCTTGGTAAACTTAATTTTATTGGGTTCTCTGAAACAAGCATTTTTTGTTCACTAGAGAGTACTAACAATGTATCTTTGTACACTTTTTGGTAAATGAAATAAACAAATTTTTATTTATTTATTATATTATTGGCTAGTCCACAACAAGGTGTCATTTAATTTAAAAAAATACCCTCCCCTTAAGACTTTCTGATCGGGAGGGCCAAAGCCGACTCAAACAAAAGTGGGCTTCAGAGAAAGAAAACTTATTTAAGCTCTCGTTTGGAAAATGACAACAAAAAAGCTCGGAAACTTCCAAGTCTATTTCAATTACGTGCCAACTTCTGGCACGAGGCTCGCCGTGGAAAGTTGGCAACTGTCATTTTGGCACAATCAAGGATTACCGCTGTATTTGCTAAGAAAAACTAACGTACATGTGTGGCATTAGAAAATACTTTAGAACGTCTGTCTTATTTTTGTATACATACATACATAATCACGTCGATATTCCCTGCGGGGTAGACAGAGCAAACAGTCTTGAAAAGACACGTGAGCCGCGTTCAACTGTTTGCCTCAATGATAGAATTGAGATTCAAATAGTGACAGGTTGCTAGCCCATCTCCTAAAAAAGAATCCCAAGGTTGTAAGCCTATCCCTTAGTCGCCTTTTACGACATCCATAGGAAAGAGATGGAGTGGTCCTATTCTTTTTTGTACTGGTGCCGGGAACCACACGGCACTTAGAAAAACTTTAGAACTTCTTCCTTGTTTCTGTATACATACATACATAATCACGTCGATATTCCCTGCGGGGTAGACAGAGCCAACGGTCTTGAAAAGACACGTAGGCCACGTTCAACGGTAGTAGTTATAATTAGATTTAAATGATGTGACGTCAATAAGTGATACCTTGTATCCAATTTTGAAAATATATCTATTCTTTTCTATTCAATTCATGGTTACCTTTTTTTACCTTTTCGGAAAAGAGCACATTGTCATTGGAGAAACAATCCAGCTCCCGTAACATGAAACACGCGACGCCGTTTTTTATCGCGCGATATCGCTGTTCCGTTCACGTCATACTCGTAACAAAAAGCCAAACAGCGATTGTTTATCGCTCGATGAAACCGGCGTCGCGAATGCCGAACTACAGAAGCTGAATGTTTATTTATAAAACCGTAACAGACAGACAAACTTTCGGAATGCACCAGTATGGATTAACATATATGTATAGCTTCGCTTGTATACATAGACGGTATCCGTCTAAGTACCAAGAGTAATAATGCCAACAAATGTACAAACTTTGAGGCTACATGTATCCTTAGTTTGGTGAAATTCCTCAAGTTGTATTTAAAGACGAGTCCCAAAATTATATAATACTCGTATCATAAAAACACCGTCTACCAAATTACAAGGCTTGGCATGCAAAGTAGCTCAAGTAATATATATGTATATATATAATATATATATATAGCCATGTGGTTCCAGGCACCAATACAAAAAAGAATAAGACCACTTCATCTCTTTCCCATGGATGTCGTAAAAGGCGATTAAGGGATAGACTTATAAACTTGGGGCTCTTCTTATAGGCGATGGGCTAGCAACCTGTCACTATTTGAATCTCAATTCTATCTTTAAGCCAAATAGCTTAACGTAGCCTATCAGTCTTTTCAAGACTGTTAGTCGCGATTATATGTATGTATGTATGTACTTAATAATATATACGCAAAATTAAAAGAAATTTTAATTTTGCGTATATATTATATAAGACAACTAATTAATAAAGAAACAAATAAACTTACTTTCGAATTTATAACTTGTATTATTAATTTCTTACTGAAATGGTGCGAAAGAAAAAAAAATCACAAATTATAGAATCACAGAACAACACACCAACCCAGCTGCTTCTGTCCAAAATGGACGGTCCAATCGAGTGAATGGACCCAATGTCTCTTCGTCTTGTCGAGCCCCGTGCAGCCAATTACTTGCTTCGTTGTCAACTGTAACGGCCCTGTCGTGTCACTGGGGAAATATCTTGTGGAACACTCGTTTACATATAAAGTGCAATATACACTAATGTAAACTGGCTGCTTCAAAAGACAATTAAGAAAAGGGCTGATCCATATTTGAAAAACGAAAAATACTCCGTATGGTGCCGTGTGGTTGCCGGCACCAATAAAAAAAGAATAGGACAGTGTCATCCCCATGGATGTCGTAAAAGGCGACTAAGGTAGAGGCTTATAAACTTGGGATTCTTTTTTAGGCGACGGGCTAGCAACCTGTCACTATTTGAATCTCAATTCTAACATTAAGACAAAAAAACTGAACGTGGCCTATCAGTCGTTTCAAGACTGTTGACTCTGTCTACCCCGCAAGGGATATAGACGTATAAATTAATTGTGCACTTCACGAAATGTTGCCCAGATTTAACCGCTATACAACTACAAGTAATACTTTATATGTTCAATAGTAGATCCTTTATAATATTTTCAATATTGGAACATAATATGAGAAAATTCTGAATCATTTATCAATGCATCACTGAAGTATGCCACGCGGGGATTCCTACGGTATCAAAGTTCGTAATATACTTGTTTAAAATAAAACTGAGAAACTTCCTTATAGTGGTGCCGAAATATTTAATTTAAGGCATAAGGCACACTGCAGCGTCAGGTGGAAAATTTGCATGGAAATCATCTAAGTTTGTGCACACGAATGTACCGGCTTCATGTACCTACTGCTGAGAAAATTGCATATTATACTCATGAGTGCTGAATTAGCTTTGAGATAAGGCAGTGTTTGTTTAAGTAAGTAGGTCGGAATAAGGTATATTTCCTAGCAATTTTTTTGTCTTAGATTCATATATATTTTTTTTATTTGAATATTGAACACGATTTGCCGAAAAGACTGAATGGCCACGTTCAGCTATTTGGCTTAATGATATAATTGAGATTCAAATAGTGACAGGTTGCTAGCCCATCGCCTAAAAAGAATCCCAAGCTTGTAAGGATGTCGTAAAAGGTGACTAAGGAATAGGCCCTTAGTCGCCTTTTACGACATCCATGGGAAAGAAATGGAGTGGTCCTATTCCTTTTTCTTTTGTATTGGTGCCGGGAACCACACGGCACAGAGTTAACAATCTTTAAAATACTGATAGGCTACGTTCAGCTGTTTGGCTGAATACAAGAATTGAGACCTTTTTTTAAAAAGTAAATAAATAAATAAATATATTTTTTTACAGTACAAACATTGGTCGCGTTTGTTTTAACCAAAAACCGCTTGTTATTCATTCCCATTAAAGTTGTTTTCAATACTTGTTCGTATCAATATTTTGGTTGGACACCTTTGAATTCTAATGTAACTCAATGGGAGTAAATTGAATTTGTTTCCCTAAAGAGAATAAGTTCAAACAAAACACGCGTACTGGTAAACAAACACCACGAAATAATATTTCAAAGGTGGGATGGAAAAATGTTTTAACGTAGAAGAACAGAGTTTTGTGAAACGACTTTGATTCGTCAAGCGGCAATAATGTTTCTAGTAATAAATAAACAAGTAATTAAAGATTCTTTTGGATGAAAGAAAACGCCGTGAGTTGGTGCTGTAAAATAATTTATTAAATACATTAGGTATTTTGGAGTAAGTGTCGAGTGACGTCGGTGGTCGAATTGGTAAGGTGCCTGGTTAAAATGCGTGATGCGCAGAAAGGCACAGGTTCGAATCCCACCTAGGTCAATGTACCAATGACTAGTTCGGAAGTTTTGTACATTAGTTTGTATACTAACCGATGCTTTTACGGTGAGGGGAAATCATTGTGAGGAAATCTGTGCATATTCAGGCAACTGGATGTGTAACCATGATCGATCCAATACGGGTTAAGTACTCCTGCAAAGGTTGCGGAGGTCAGATGGGAGTCGCTTCTTGTAAAAACCTGACTCATCCAATCTGGGATCCATGGTCAAAGGCATACCCCAGGCTGCAGGCATCCAGAGTGGTGACGATGTAACTGGGACTAAGGCCAGGAGGAAGAAAAAGGGTATTTTGAAGTAAAAGTGTAGTAAATTAATGATAAATTGTATAAGATATTAATTATTTGGAATTCGACATTCGACAGGTTGCTAGCCCATCACCTAAAAGAACAATCCCAAGTCTATAAACCTATCCCTTAGTCGCTTTTTACGACATCCGTGGGGAAGAGTAGTAGTAGACGGAGTAGTCCTATTCTTTTTTCTATTGGTGCCGGGAACCACGCGGCACCTGTAATTCAAATGAAGCATTATTATATTTTATTCATGTTAGTAATTTATTTTCATCTCTTATCTTATAAAATCAACATCGTGTTACATAGCAAATAATTCTTTATTGCGCTTAATCTGTAAAGTAGTACATTGGAAAAACAATAAGGAAAATGGAAGTGAGGGAAATTGTAAAGATCAAGGAAGGGAATACAAATTTAAGTTGTTCGCGCCTTAGAAGAGTTTGTAAACGGCTCGCGCGAGATCCACTTCGTATATTTTAATTTATTAGTGCTTGAGATTCTAGTAGAAATCGTATACCAGGCCATTATTCTGAATGTGAGAGAGATTGGAATACAAACTTCCATATTTATAAATAATACATACACACATATAGTCACGTCTATATCCCTTACGAGGTAGACACAGCCAACAGTCTTGAAAAGACTGATCGGCCACGTTCAGTAATGATTGAATTGTTATTCAAATAGTGACACGTTGCTAGCCCATCGCCTAAAAAAAATAATCCTAATCTCCATATCTTTCCAATGGATGTCGTTAAAGGCGACTGAGGGATAGGCTTACAAACTTGGAATTCCACTTGTAGGCGATAGGCTAGCAACCTATCGCTATTTGAATCTCAATTCTATTATTAAGCTAAACAGCCGAACGTTGCCTTTCAAGCTTTTCAGTATTGTTGGCTCTGTCTACACCGCAAAGGATATGGACGTTATTATTTGTATATATGTTGAACAGGAGTAACTGACACTAGGTTGTACATGGTCTAAGACTTCGTGATTCGTCAAGCAACATAATATATTGACTTCGTCAAGCAATATAATATATTGACGTAGGTACACTCCAACTCAAGTGAAACCATTTGTAACAAAAGAAGCGATTGGGCGTTTCCAAACGATTGAACTGTGTGAGACACTTCAGTGGTTTCGTACAACAACACAAAAAAAAATTCTTAAATTCTATTTAGGTATTTCTTGACAAAACACATTCGTATTGAAATTCAAACATAACAATCACATTAACAAAAGATGTGTCAATCAATATAATAAAGGGAATGTAATTTGATTTTTAAACAGAAAGAACTTACATACATATAATCACGTCTATAACCCTTGCGGGGTAGACAGTGCCAAAAGTTTTTAAAATACTAATAGGCCACGTTCAGCAGTTGTTTGGCTTAATGATGGAAATATGATTCAAATAGTGACAGGTTAAATTAATCCCAAGTTTACAATCTTTGTTATTCCTATTACTAAAAATACGAGCTATATCGAAGTCAGACCCACAGTAGAAGTAGGTAATCTATACTAATATTATAAAGCTGAAGAGTTTGTTTGTTTGTTCTCATGAACTACTGGTTCGAATTGATAAATAATTTTTGTGTTGAATAAACCATTCATCGAGGAACGCTTTAGGCTATATATAACATCACGCTGCAACTACTAGGAGCGAAGAAATAATGGAGAATGTGAAAAAAATCGGGGAAATTTATTCATCCTTGAGAGCATTATTGAATGCCCAAAATAACTATTTCACGCGGACGAAGTCGCGGACACAGCAAGTTATCAAATATGAGTGCTCATTCTTGTTCGTTCGTCATTTTCTAGAAATCGTACAAACTTTTTGCGACTTTTAAACTCATCGTTTTAAATAATATTACTAACCAATGCTCTTATATAGCACACACATAGGCACAGCTTACTAATTCATATAATTCCGCCAATTTATCACCATTTAAACCATAAGTTCGTTCTATATAAAGTTATAATGCTATATGCGTATCACAATTATCTCTTTCGGCTCATTAATCCATTTTGGATTCTGCTCCGAGGCGGCCCGGAGTCCATTTTGAGGCCATTAGGAGGGTTTGCGAAATTTAATCACTAACACCCATCCTTTGTTCCATGGTTATCCGGGACAAAGCAAGCCGATATTGTTAGATTTTAAGTTTTATTATTGAGCTCACTCGTGTTAGAATTTGTTGCTAAGCTCCATTAGAAAAGAAAAAAAATAGTTTCAAAATTGTATACAAGGTATCACTTATTGACGTCACATCACTTAAGCAGCGGAACAAACTACACTGCAGCATTTTCACCGGACGCCAATTTACAAATATAGAGATCTCTTAAATCTAAATCTTGGACGAATGCACAATGTCTATGTTTTTTTTTACGGGAATTATTTACTATGCTTTCTAATATTAAAAATGCCAAAGTAACTCTGTCTTTTTGTAATGCATTCTCGCCTAAACCAATTCTGATGAAATTTGGTACTGAGAAAGAACATAGGTTACTTTTTGTTAAAAAAAAGGGAAAAAGAGTTAAACACGGGATGAATACAAAATCCAGTCAACACTATCACCACGCGGACGAAGTCACCGACAAAAGCCAGAAGTATTATCATTAATTTATACTCATTCATATGCGCTTTGAAAGCGATAGTAGATATAATTAGATTTAAGTTATTTGACGTCAATAAATGATACCTTGTATCCAATTTTACATACATACATATAATCACGTCTATATCCCTTGCGGGTAGGCAAAGCCAACAGTCTTGAAAAGACTGTATGGCTACGTTCAGCTATTTAGCGTAATGATAGAATTGAGATTCAAATAGTGACAGGTTGCTAGCCCATCGTCTAAAAGAAGAATCCCAAGTTTATAAGCCTACCCGAGTCGCCATTTACGACATCCATGGGAATGAGATGGAGTGGTCCTATTCTTTTTTCCATTTGTGCCGGGAACCACACGGCACTAATTCAAATTCAATTTTGAAAATAAATATGTTCTGAAACATTCTATTCTGCAAAACATAAAAGTAATACATCTATCATGATATTTGAACATGTTTTGAGTATAACAAATGTAATTTCACGATAGCCATAAAGTCGCCACGAAATGAGAAAACTATGACTGATCCATCACGAATGTTGGATCTAGGATATGCAGGAAATGTTCTAACGTTATGTTGTTGGGAGCCAATAATACATAAATACATACACACATAAAATCACGCCACTTTCCCGGAGGGGTAGGCAGAGACTACCTCTTTCCACTTGTCACGATCTCTGCATACTTCCTTCACTTCATCCACATTCATAACTCTCTTCATGCAAGCTCGGCAGTTTCGAGTACTCTTCACCTGACCCTTTACCAGGACGTCCTTAATTTGATCAAGATACGTAATAATGAGCCAGTAATGGCAGTAATAATTTAGAAAGAAAAATTATTTATAACGTCATCCATGTCTGTGGGATCAGAATTCGATTTTTCCATGCCAATAAAGTATGAAAACGTCATCATTTATGCGTTAGTTCTGATTCCGTGCTCAGTTATCTGGAGGACAGTCTGACCTCAGCGTGTTACCATGATTCTGGTGTCCAAAATAACTATTCCACGCGGACGAAATCGCGGGCACAGCTAGTATTATATATATATATATATATATTTACGCTTCCTCGACTGAGTCAGAAACAACTGACTTTAAACTGACGCGGCTCGGAGAAGCTTGAACGGAATCGGGAAGTGAATTTCGAAGTCTGACAACTACCTACATATTAACATCCTAAACAAGATTCTAAGTAGTTTGAAGGTATACAAAATGAAATTCAAACTGATTTTGTTATAGTATAGTAGTAGACATCTAGACTTAATAAGTAGACTTTACAATTCAGGAAACAACCAAATTTCACCGGCGGCGGCATGAAATCTACATTAGTGTATCTCCGAAACTTAGCACTGAATTATTAAACAACAATTAGTGAATAAAAGCTGTAAAACGGAGCTTCTAGACGCTATAGCTTTCGAATAACAAAAGTTTAAGGCTTTCATTTTATACTCACGCTTTTGAAGAACGAAAATTGTTAAATTATCCAAGTTTCATAAAGTAACATCACATTTAATATTGTGCCGTGCGGTTTCCGCCACTTTAGAATAGTATTAGACTAAGGGATAAGCTGATGAACTTGACATTATTTCTTTGCACCTTATAGTTGCGGCGTGATGTTAAGTAGCCTAAAGCCTTCCTCGATAAATCGTCTATTCAACACAATAATAATTTTTCAATTTAAACCAGTAGTGCCTGAGATTAGCGCGTTCAAACAAACAAACAAACAAACAAACTCTTCAGCTTTATATTATTAGTATAGACAAGATACCTACACAATGTTATGATCTGAACGACTGACTATTGAACCAAGTAATTCAAAAATCTCGGGGGAGCTCCCAAGTTCGGACGTGTTGGAAAGATGACGTCATTTGACACATCAAAAAAGGTATTTATAGCGTGTTTTATTTCTTGGCTGACCTTTCGAATACCTAAAATAAACTTATTGTATTAACTCCCTTGGGTGTCACTGGCTGTTTTATGAACGAACAACTTTTTCTTTATTCAAATTATTTATGTTTTTAATAATACCCATATTTTTTTTAAGATTGTGACTTAATTAGTAAAGTTTATCGAGGGTAATACTCGTACGCGGTCTAATTTTATGCCGTGTGGTTCATTTTAGAATAGACCACTCCATAGTTCATCGATATCGTAAGAGGCAGCTAAGGATACAAGCACATTCTACCAATGTAGCTTTTATCATGATCCAATAAAAGTTAAGTTCCCCTGCAAAAGTTGTGGAGGTCAGACGGGATTAGCTTCGTGTAAAAATTTTAAGCCTGGGTCGTCGCCAAAAGACGGATCTAAGTCAGCTCTCCGGAGAGTAAAAATATTATTGGAATTATGTAATAGAAAAGATGTGGTTGAAACAAATGAGGTTATACATTATAAGAAGTGCCGTGTGGTTCCCGGCACTAATAGAAAAAGATTATGACCCATCTCTTTCCCATGTCGATTAAGCGATAGGCTTAAATCGAGAATGTTGGCTCTGTCTACGTATTATGAAAACCAACAAACGCTATTAAAAATAAGGTATATAAATACAAGGAAAAATACGAACACAAATTGCAATATATATTTTTGACATTAACCCAAATTTAATGCTCATATTTTTATTGCGAGCTATCTTGATCGCCCTGACTTCCTTCTCGTCCATATTAAACCCAGATACGGATGAGTTACACACGGTGCTTCCTTTATGAATACAAAATTATGGCGTGTATATTATCATATATACATATAGTCACGTCTATATCCCTTGCGGGGTAGACAGAGGCAACAGTCTTCAAAAGACTGATAGGCCTCGTTCAGATTTTTGGCTTGATAGAATTGATGGTATATAAACTAATGTAACTAATCTAGTGTAACATTTTTCAAACAAAAATATATCTACACAATAATATATTGCACAAAGTTATAAAAACATTTTCATCATCATTTATTTACCTAACATTTTCCCACCATTCATAAATAAATGGAGCTGTATTATTAAAATAATAAGGGCCACTCGTTTAGTATCATTGCAAAGAAAATATCATTATTCTGGTAAATAAAACACCGCCATTTTGTCTGTCCAAGACGTCCCGTCCGAGTCTATTGTAGTCTACACAAGTGTCTCACCAGATTTTTTTCGTTGTCTATACCTACGATTCGTTTATTATCAGGATAGCATCTATACGGACCATAGATATGTAAAGTTATAGAACAACACTTGTAAAAATAATTCTTGTCTCTGTCATAATTTTTAGATTTATAGCTCAGAGGCCGCTTAAGACAGCACAAGGTTAAAAAAATTAATTTGCTTCATCTTAAGTTCAAAGACAATTTTTATAGCCTGCATTCTTCCTCCATAAGCAAGCATAGTTTTTTCATCCACTGAGAAATGTGTCAATTTCATTCCGCCATTACCTCCGTGGTCAAGACAATAAAAAAACTATCTTTTTTCATCACTACTTGACCGAGGGCTGGTTACGTTAGGTAAGGCGAAAAAACGTTTCCAATGTGACCGTTATCTGTAATACTTAGTATTACATACATACATACATACAATTAATAACTCTTTCTTGTGCTCCGTTTTAACAAAAGAAGCTGTCTGAAACATATTTTTAAATACATAAATAAACCAATCTATCAATTGTACAATCGTGATCATATATAAAATGATAAAACAAATTAAAAAAATATATATTTACTGATAAAAAAAAAAAGTAACATTAGCTAAGTAAGTAACATTTAAGTAAGTTCATGAAATATGAAACAAGTTGGTTACAGAGGAGATTGAACCCGAAACCACAGTTACAGATCCACATATAAAACCTGAACTCACAGAAAAAAAAATGGAAACCAAACAAAAAAGTCTTTGTTAAAATTCCACGACCCCATTTCTATTCAAAGTCTATTGACTGTTCATCTATTTACCAATTCTCTGTGACGGTCGTTTGAACAAAATCTTGTTGAGATAAGCCCAGCTTTCACGTGATTTTCCTGTTCTCTTGTCCAATTCGCTGTTAGGACGTCAGAGTCAGTGGCTCATTAAAAAAAAAGTTGTTATAAGTCCTTTATTTCATAGTTGAAGTCTGTTGTTAAGAGTCGACGAATGTCGCTTTGTATCTTGCCTTTAGGGTTCAGTTGCCCTGAAAGGAACATTAAATTCATTCAATGGTTGGACAAGTAATTTTGGCAGGTATATTTAAAGGAATCAAATAAAAAAGACAATACTCTCAGTTAAAACATTGCAGAGGACGATAAAAAAATTGGCCTCGGATTGTTAGTCAAAAATTTACACAAAATTTCATTGAAATCGGTCCAGTAGCTGAGCCGTGAAGTTATAACAGACAGACACGTAAATATACTAATTATTTTTATTATAAACATTATACTAAGCATTTACAAAAAAGACGGGATATTCCGAAAAAGTAAAGATTTTCGGAATATCCCGTCTTTTTCTTCTCGTTTCGAATTTCATTTTCGAAGTGCTCTCCGTTTCGAATTTCTAGACCTAGCGGTTTACGATGTGCAATGTGCATGTTGATCGATATATCTTACAGTAACCTCTTTTATATATTTTGATAAAGTAAATACAGAATATCCAGTATAAACCATATTATTCCCAAGAGCTTTCGGAATCACAAAACGAATTTGAACAATATACAAATAATAACTCCTTATGAGAGATAAACCAATTTGCGCATACATTGAAGAGCACTCAATCAATTTGTTATTCCGTTTAGATCCTTTGTTCGACCCTCTGCAGTCGATGGGCTCTCGGAATAAGGGCTATTTAGGACTCAAGCGGAATAATTATGAACCATACTTTTATGCCAATCGATGTTATGCAAATGAGAATTGTTTTGTATAAATGTTTAAAATTTGTTTTTTTTTTCTAAAATAATGTATATACACATACAAACATATAGTCTCGTCTATATCCTTTGCGGGGCAGACAGAGCCAACACTCTGAAATGACTGAAAAGGCTTGATGATAGAAATAAGATCCAAAAAGTGACGGGTCGCTAGCCCATCGCCTAAAGGAAGAATCCCAAGTTTATGAGCCTAATCGCCTTTTACGACATCCATGGGAAAGAGATGGAATGGTCCAATTATCTATGTTATATTTTCGTTGTGATGGAGAAAAATTGAATTAGGCGTATTTTTCAAATAACATATAATAATTAAACTGTCATCACTCAACGCGTGGGCAGCTTGTCGCTTAAATATGTTTTTTATATAAGTAACTAGCTGTGCCCGCGACTTCGTCCGCGTGGAATAGTTATATTGGGCATCATTGAAGCCCTCAAGTATGAATGATTTTCCTCGTTTTTTTTTTCACATTTTCCATTATTTCTTTGCTCCTAAAAGTTGCAGCGTGATGTAATATAGCCTAAAGCCTTCCTCGATAAATGGTCTATAATAATTTTTCAATTCGAACCAGTAGTTCCTGAGATTAGCACGTTAAAACAAACAAACAAACAAGCTTTATAATATTAGTATAGATACATTTCTTTTCTCGTTCACATTTCAAAGGTCATTTTATATTTAGATTTTTAATCGCATACTTTGCCGTGTGGTTCCCGGCACCAATACAAAAAAGAATAGGACCACTCCATCTCTTTCCCATGGATGTCGTAAAAGGCGACTAAGGGATAGGCTTACAAACTTGAGATTCTTTTTTTAGGCGATAGGCTAGCAACTTGTCACTATTCGAATCTCAATTCTATCTTAAAGCCAAATAGCTGAACGTGGCCTATCAGTCCGCTCAGGACTGTTGGCTCTGTCTACCCCGTAAGGGATATAGACGTGATTATATGTATGTATGTATCGCATACTTCTAAATCACATTCGACGTCATTCTGAGGGTCCATTTTGTAATTATGTTTATCATTACACAGGCGAGGCGATATTACAAAATATGAATTTCGCTTTTCAGTAATATTTTGTTTTTTTCTTTATTTTATATATAAAGCTGGGACGCGTGCATTCTTGATGTTATTTTTATAACTTTATTAAATATTTCCAATTTCTCATATGTCAGTGAATAATAAGGAAAAATGGTGAAAATTAATCCAAACAGCTGAACGTGCCCTTTCAGTCTTTTCGGGACTGTTGGCTCTGTCTACCCCGCAAGGAATAAAGACGCGATTGTATGTAATATGAAAACATATGCAGTACAGCACTTTATGTTTTTATATTTTTCATGCATAACTACTTATTTTTTAAGTCCAAAGTTTTTTGTATTGTGTGCTAAAGTATTTTTTTTTTTCATACATTCATTTAATAAAATTGTAAACAAGTCGTGTCTGTACATGTATAGATAACAGAAAAAAATATTATCCATAGAATAACTACAATCTTTATTAGCGGACATACATACATACATATGGTCACGTCTTTATCCCTTGAGGGGTAGACAGAGCCAACAGTCTTGAGAAGACTGAATGGCCACGTTCAGCTATTTGGCTTAATGATCGAATTGAAATTCAAATAGTGACAGGTTGCTAGCCTATCGCCTAAAAAAGAATCCCAAGTTTGTAAGCATATCCCTTAGTCGCCTTTTACGACATCCACGGGGAAGAGATGGAGTGGTCCTATTCTTTTTTGTATTGGTGCCGGGAACCACACGGCACAACCACGGCTAATGAACGACATCAGAAAAAAAAACTTTCGCCAAAAACTACTAAATTCCACAAATACAATTCAAATTACATTTAACAAAGCAAATATATTCATATTGCGGAAACAGTACCACCTACAGATATAATAGTATTCATTTATATGCAGATTCATTTGCCTCTTCGTGGCAAATTCCGGTGGCTTCAGTTAAAGAGTTTCTACAAATAAATGTTTCTTCTACAGTGTATAATTACTGTCTTATTTACTTCTGTAATAGAGTAAGTTTATATTTAGCGATAAGAAACGTTTTTATTATTCTGAAAAAAAAAACACATTTTGTGTTCAGCCGTAAAGAACATTTAGTCATTAATTATCTAGATTATGAAAAATTATTTTAATAAATTATGTTGTTACTTCTACGTTTTGGTTATGAAATAAATTATTAAAACATAAAAGGAAATACTTTGTGGCATTAACTCCACCTGTTATATATTTTACGTATACAAAGTAACAATAAAAATCAAGGGGTTACCAGTAAGAACTACCAATTGAAATATGTAGTAATCACGAATAATAATTAATAGATAACATAATAATAGACCAGGAAGGTCATTATGACTTGTCTATTAACAGCTAATGCTATAAATCTAAATGATAACACAACAATACAATATCACGGGAATTTTCGCAGACGCACAGAGAATAATAATCGCTAATGCAGTAATAATAAGGATATAATTTCTATGTTATATCTCCGAGCCGTTATGAATTATTAAATTATTCGTGCCACCTGCGATGCTTCGTTTATATGATGATAGTGGTTTAGTCACTTACAATTATTTCTTAGTAAAAGATGATGATTTTCGACATAAAAATTTAAATATAACTAAGTTGATTCAACTTTGTTGTACGAAATACAAATGTATAGCACAATAATTGACGGACTTAATGCTAGAAGCATTATCTACCAGTCAACCATTGGGTCTGACAAACAACTTTGTATGGGGTCAAATTAAATGAATATATTATTTATTTAGGGTTTCAAATTGCGAAATAATTTCTGAATATAACATCCCTCCTACGTAAAGGATAGAAAGATTCAACGGTATTTGATAGACTCGAAAGCAATATCCAATTAATTGCTCATACATTGCCTTTAATACGATATTGGTGATTTAATATTACAGGCAATCAAGAAATAACATAAATTATACATTATAACATATATTATATAACATTTTGTAATATAAATTTACTCTGTACACGAACTGTCAATGTTTTACTTTATATTATATTATTACAATAACAATAAAAAAATATATCTTTATTATTATATACACAAGCCAATGCCTTTCTTTAAAATTTCCTGTCGTTGGCCTACTTGAAAACATTTCTCTAGAAATAAGTAGTGCCCTTGTACTGATTTTCTCTTTATTTTAAGTTTTATTCTTATTCTCTTTGATGTACATAAATATATAAATAAATAGTTTTTAATGTAAAAATATAACAACTGTTGTAAAAAAAAATGTTTAAATAACTAAGCCACTAATCCACTCTAAACGCAGCATGATGGCGTATTCGCGTGTACATTCGTATATCATATGACACGGCCCCTAATAATGGAAGCTCCTTTTGGGCAAATTTGCAAGCAACGCGGCCCACGGCATAACCCTCTTTTTCTCACCCGATGACACCGAGCATTTTTCTTCTAAAATCTCGTGATTTACCGCCTTATCATGGGAAGGTTGTAATTTAGCGCGCATTTTTCTTTTCGAATTTTGAAATGGTTTGGTGAAATTCTTTCTTTTTTTTTTTAATTATTTATGATAACTCGGCTCCCGTCTGAACTTCCCAACCTTAAAATGGGGAATGCGCAGATTTCCTTCAGCATAAAGGCCATCGAAAGAAATAATCATTGTCAGGAGGCTAAATCAGGATTTGAACCTGTGACTTCTAAACACATCCATTACGGCGATGGTAAAATAAAACACGAACTCCGGTTAACAATATGGGAATTATTTAATGCATGAATTATTAAGAATAGTCAACGGCTTATTATACTATGCAAATTTATATATATTATATTATACAGATGCAAATAGAGATAGGTGGTTAGCCGATTGCCTACAAGAGGCATCCTAAGATTATAAGCCTATCCCGAAGTCTACCTTTACGACATCCATGGGAAAGTGATAGAGTGGTCCTATTCTTTATTGTATTGGTGCCGGAAACCACACGGCACCATAATAAAACATGATGCCTTCCTCCTGGCTTTAGTCCCGGTTGCATCCTCACCTCTCTGGAGAGGAGTCCGGGGTATGCCTTTGACCATGGATCCGAGATTGGGTGAGTCAAGCTTTTTTACTCGAAGCGACTGCAATCTACATATACATACATACATCCCTTACGGGGTAGACAGAGCCAATAGTCCCGAAAAGACTGAATGGCCACGTTCAGCTGCTCGGCTTAATGATGGAATTGAGATCCAAATAGTGACAGGTTGCTAGCCCATCGCCTAAAAAAAGTATCGCAATTTTATAATCCTATCCCTTAGTCGCCTTTACGACATTCATGGGAAAGAGATGGAGTGGTCCTATTCTTTTTTGTATTGGTGCCGGGAACCACACGGCACAACTCCAATCTGACCTCCGCAACCTTTGTAAGTCAACCTAACCCGTATTATATCCATGCATGGTTACATATCCAGTTGCCTGAATGTGCAGGTTTCCTCGCTATAAGAGCACATGTAACCCTAAAGAGTACATGACTATATAAATCACACTAACTACCAAAGCATGATACTCTCTTCGGACAGTTGCGCAAAAATCACTAACTTTCATGTCACCAGTATCTCAGAGGGAACGACAGTAACAAAACATCGCGATAAATTAAGTGTCCACAGTACGGACAGATGACGGCCATTTGAGTATTTCGATTAAGGACTGTGTAATCCATCCAACATGTCCGCCATACATATAAAAAACTAGAGGCCGCTGGTGACTTCGTCCGCATGAAAATCCCTATAAATCCTGCGGGAACTCCGGGATGAAACGTAGCCTATATGTTATTCTTGGTCTTCAGCTACCTGCATACCAAATTTCATCGTAATTGGTTCAGTAGTTTTTGTGTGAAAGAGTAACAAACATCCATATTGACTTACATACAAACTTTCGCATTTATTATATTAGTAGGATTAAATTGCAACTATCTGATGTACTTCCGTTATTGAAAAAGCATCAATATTTGTGATCCCGGAGTTCCCGCAGGATTGATATATATATAATCAATATATATATATATATCAATATATACATATATATATATATATATATATATACATAGTCACGTCTATATCCCCTGCGGGATAGACAGAGCCAAAATTCTTGAAAAAACTATTGAGAACTTGAAATTGGCGTGTGGTTTCAGGTACTTTAGAATGAAGCCACTCCAAATCTTTCCTGTGGATGTCATAGAAGGCGAATAAGGGATAGGCTTATAAACTTGGGATTCCTCATATAGACGATGGGCTAACTACCTGTCACTATTTTAATCTCAATTCATTCATGAAACTTTAAAGCTGAACGTGTCCTTTCAGACTTTTCGAAATTGTTGGCTCTGTCTACCCCGCAGACGTGACTATATGTATGTATGTATGCCAATGAGAAACATTAATTAGGAATAACATTTATTTTGCACTAACGCAAATGTCAATTGATTACCTTAACGCGAATGCGGAAGTTAAATTTTACCAGTTCGATTAATCTGCATAGTTTGACAGACGTACAGACAAGCCTACTATTGTAACTACTGTTGTGTTCTGTGTGTGTGTGTGTACTGTGTGTTCCTGATTTCATTTCTTATACTGAGTTTGAAATTTTTGACACGTATTTTTTTAAATATTAATAAGATTGACTCTTGTGTTGATTTTCATATATATTTTTTCACTTTTGAAAGTATGTAATTAATTTCTATGAAAAATTGCCTAAGAAATCACATAAGTATTAACTAAAAGGCTAATTTTAAGTCTCCTTTTATAGAAACCGATTTAACCCTAGAGATTTTGCACTTACTAACTACTTTATTTACCTTGAGGCTACTCAGTGTCCAAATTTGTCCCAGTATAGTACATACAAACATAAAATCACGCCTCTTTCTCGGAGGGGTAGGCAGAGACTACTTTTTTCCACTTGCCACGATCTCTGCATACTTCCTTCGCTTCCCAGTATATTTATTACATTTATTAAATTATTTCGTTACTACGAATTTTTTTTAGTCCAACGGCATCTCTAAATTCATTCATAAGTATCATGGTTGTCCGAAATAAATACATACATAAAATCACGCCTCTTTCCCAGAAGGGTAGGCCTTCTTCTTTCCGCTTGCCACGATACCCGCCGCCGCAGCATAGCACGCGCTACGCCGTTTTGATCGCGCAAAACTATCGCTGTTTCGCTTTTATTGTGACGTGAAACGAGACAGCGCTAATTTGAAATACCTATATAAATAAAAAATTCATCGCGCGGGCCATGCAACGAGGCTGCATACTACAATTACTACATGCAACCTCATTGGCTTAAGGTACTCTTGAACTGACTTTTCGAGAACATAAAAGACTAATTTTATTCGACGTTGAACTTTGAAGCCAGCTGAGAATGAAATCAAGATCCTACGGACTATTCAAGCACAAAAAAGCTAGAACGGCATCAGTTCACATAAGTCTAGACTTTTCAATGAAACGCCTGCCAATTTCCATCAAGGCGAGTTGACGCAGTAATTCGTTCTGCCGCCGTATATCGGCGGCAGAACGAATTGCTTTTAGCCGGTCAATTGGGAGTTCGATTCCCGATGCAGGCATATTTGTTCTCGTCGACACGGTTACTTGTCTGTGGTTTAGTAAGCCTGTATTGTGTTTCAATTAAACATAGGTACCATACATACATATAATGTCTCTCAAATTCAAATTCAAAAATCTTATTCATTATCATAGGATACTTCATGTCACTTTATAATTGTCATATCTTTTGGTTTCACAACATTGGTTGCCGTCAATTAAATTACTTTAGCCTAAGTTTACTGCCGCTTCCGAAACGTCAGTGCAGAAGAAGCGGTAACAAACTGCACTGCAGCATTGTCTTCAACAACGTCAACATCACAACTATCCAAACTTAGAATAGAATTTTGGACGAGAGATTACATTGTTGAGATTTATTGATTTATATGATACTAGCTTTCCGCCCGCGGCTTCGCCCACGTGTAATTCGGTTATATATAGCGTTTTTTAATGATCTCGACAGGGCTTTTTCTTCCACAGGCTGAAATCTTGTTACAACTGGAATTAAATATAGCCTGTGTTACTCAGGGATGATGTAGCTTTCTAATGGTGAATGTTTGAAATCGATTCAGTAGTTTCGGAGTTTATCGATTACATGTGTAAACAAACAAACATATAAAAAAATAGATTGTTCCTCTTTATAATATTAGTATACATACAAATCTATATAGAAAAAGTAAAGCGAGACAAAATCATAGCGCAATCTATCTCGATGCCAACGCCATCTATCGAGCATCGAGACAACTCAACAAGAAAATAAAATTCGGGTGTTTTATTTATGCATACCGATTACGCCGAGATTTATGGACCGATTTACGTGATTCTTTTTTTGTTCGGTAGAGTATACTTTCAAGTTGGTCCCGTTGTTACCTAGTCAGGATCTGATGATGGTATTCCAGGGAAATCAAGGGCAAACCTCAAATTTACAGGCAATTACGTTTTTGACAATTTCATAGATCTTTTTAAGTATTTGCGTCTGATAGTCATCATCCCATGTGAATGAGCTGATGATGGAAGGTACAACTCCTCAACGGTTAGGAGTTGAAAGAAAATTCTTACGAAGTTATACGTACATGTGAGGCTATTAGGTTGACCTGATAATAAAAAGTAAATCTCATTAACGTTAAGAATTTAGGTGAAAATGGATGCGGACAAATTTCGTCTCTTCACTTGTTTCCTTTTAGCTGTTTGTATGGGTAGTGTTAACACAAAATAGGGATTTAAAGGCGTGATGTTATTAATGTTATGCATGTATGTACATAATTATATATGTTATTATGTATGTTAAAGAGACGACTGAAAGTTGTCATACAAAGTCTTTTTTTTTAAGGATGGGAAATCATCAAATGACCTCTCCCGCTCTGGGTGGAACGGAAGGGAGTGTCAGACTTTTACTGACTAAAACCCACCTCGTTCCTTCAGTTGCCCTTTGCGTTCCGGGGCCACGGTATCTCGTTAGAACTTTCCCGCAGCCCCGGCTCAGTTTATCCCGTTTCCCCTTCCCCCAAAAATCCCTTCTTAGTGCTCACTTATGTTACTAAAGGAACCTCTGTTCAAAATCTCAGACTCCTATACCGAGCGGTTTCGGCTGTGCGTTAATAAATCAGTCACCCAATCGCACCCCCTAAATCACGATTGGAGGGTAGTTTGAAAAAACTTATAATGTCAAACATATTTACTTGCCTATGTACGTGTTCATGCCAAGTTTCAAGTTTATAAACCCAAGGAATTAGATTTTTCATAGAAACGTTTTTACCCCTTTTCCCCCCCTTGGGGGTTGAATTTCCAAAAATCCTTTCTTAGTGCTCCCCTACATATCCCAAGGAACCTACATTCCAAATTTCAGCTGTCTACGACCAATAGTTTCGACTGTGCGTTGTCTGTCAGTCAGTCACTCAGTAACGGAAGAGTTTTATATATATAGATTTTAATATTAATAAAATATAATTTTCCCTCTCTTGCAGAGACAACAGTTACAACAAAGAACAATATTATCCTTTGTCGAATAACGTAGATCATGGTTTTTAAGTTAAAACGACGGGAACCACACGGCAGTAAATTGCGAACAATAAAATGACCTAAATCATCATCTTAAGTAGAAGGTCTGTCTAGATTCATTTTAATTTCATAAATATACTGCCGGCCTCTTTAAAATCTAAAGTGGCAAGACAAATCTCTCAACTTTTAATCACTTTATAATGTTTTATCGCGTTAACAACGCAGGTTCATTTAAAGCCTTCCCAAGTTTTTAAAGTATTGTTTTAAATTATGCCTCTTAAGAGAATAGATTTATTGCTCACTTCTCATAATATATGTATAGACCTTGTAACCCACATTATTAATAATTATTGTGCCGTGTGGTTCCCGGCACCAATGCAAAAAAGAATAGAACCATTCCATCTCTCTCCCATGGATGTCGTAAAAGGGGACTAAGGGATAGGCTTATAAACTTGGGATTCTTCTTTTAGGCGAAGGGCTAGCAACCTGTCACTATTTGAATCTCATATGACCATAGGTATATATGTATATATGTACTAGTACTCCTAACATCTCCCTTTTTTAAGACACTCGAAATTTGGTACTTGAAATTTTGACGAGGCCGGCCCTATCCCACTTTTACAGTCAGCTCCGCCTTACAAATTCCTTTCGTTAGTCTATCCTCATCCATTCTCTCGACATGTCCAAACCATCTCAACATACTCTTTTAAATTTTTATCACCACATCCTCTTTCACTCCACACATTTCTCTTACATCGATATTTCGAATTAATTTGATGATTAAACTTTTTATTGCACCATACGAATAAAATATACAAAACAGCACAAAACAGAGAGAGATGGTACAAAGGCGGACTTATCGCTAATGCAATCTCTTCCAGTAAAACTTTGGGTGGAAGAAAACCAAACAGGAGATTGGCGTTGGCGCAGAGCAAGGTAAATAAATGTTTAAACATAATACAATGCACTCAGAATATATATCAATATACGAGTATAATACATATAAATACATACACATAATAACAAACTTCTTAAAGATTCCATTTCAACATTTAGATATCCATGGAAATGAGATGGAGTTTTTGTATTTTTTTTTATTGATGCTGGAAACCACCTTTCACTATTTTAATCTCAATTCCATCATTAAGCCATCTAGATAAACGTGACTGGAGGTCCGTTCACCTCGCAAAAATAAATACGTGATAACTATGTGAAAGTAAATTTCAATCAAGCCATCAAACACTTATCCCTTCCTAACAAAAAGCCTTCCGTGTGCCTAGAGACAGAATTTATTAGGTCCATTTACCGTAAACATAATAAATTAAACAAGTGAATTAACTACCCATATAAATGGCCAGCGGGCAATATACCTGTTAATGTCCGCTGAAACAGCCCAATTTATAACAATTGAAGTGAGAAAATTCGTCTCCCTGAAGGCGGTGACATAGGTACAGACTTGGGTCCAATAAATTAGAATTTTGTTGATCAAAACATATAGACGACCAAAAATTTTATTTGCAACTCTATTAACTGTGTAACAAAGTCTAAAATCTTTTGGGTTATATTGTTTAATCACGGAGAATTGGTCGTGCGGTCAACTATTCTGGACTTTAGTTAGTTACTAAGGGATTTTGAACTCTATTGTGATACAATAGATGGTTTTGTCGGTAAGTCTGTTAGTCCTCCCCTGGGCGCAATTGTTAAGATAGGATTGAAATTAAAAATTTGTTAAATATATTTTTTATTTTTTTATTTCTTTTACTGTTGTTGCACCACCCATATATCCATCTCAGTTTGGTCCAAAGGTTCGACTGGCAGAGAATGCCTTGTGGCATTAAGTCCACCTGTTGTACATTTTACGTGCATAAATTTCACATAATAAATATAGTGAGCAATAAAGTAATGTGCCAGCAACCTGTCAATATATTTGAATCTCAGTTTGTTTATCCATTCAGATTTACGTGGTTTATAGTTCTGTGGCTCATAATTCAATATTTTATTTAAATTTGGTATAGTCAAAAGCCGTTATAAGTATTACGTGGTATATATGTAAGTGGGCTTCATAAATCCAGCTTTTCCAGTCCAATTTCAAGTATAAATGATAAAACAATAAAAATCGTAATATTAACCACATTCTGGACGGAAAAACTTAGCTGATAATGAGACAGTCGGGTTAACATTATAATTTTCCATTAGGCATTGAACTTATACTCGTATATTGGTATGACATAATCGTTTATTATGATTTGGTAAAAGGTTTGTAAGTACGTATTTATCTCTCATTTCTTCTATTCCATACCAAACCAGGAATTTTATCAATAACAATAATATTCGATCCCGTGTTCCAGTTATTTTTATCATAAAAAAGGTCGTGCATTCCCATTTAAAAATTCCAATTTTCCATCTCGATTCGTGACCATTGCGGCCGTTTCCGCAATCGCGGACTGTACAAATTAGACTGTGGTCTAATTTATAAGAAAAGCGAGAGAAATAATAACGCGTACCTACATTAAGACTTTCTTTTCTTCACAACCATTTCTTTTGCCTCGGAATACTTACACGGGAAATAAAATAAATGATTGTAAGCTTAATAATTGGACGTTAAAGCTAGTTGTTACTAAAGCTAACATCTAACCAGCGTAAGTCCTGTTTGCATCCTCATTTTTTTAGAAAGATGCCTTGAGGTTAGCCGTGCCCATAATCCTGAATTGGGTAAGCGGCTTTTACACGGAGCTACTCCACAACCTTTGCAGGGAAACCTATGAAACCTATATTGGAGCGTGGTTATTAAAGCTTAACCTATCTTTTGCTTTTTTAAATCTCAAACCCTTCTTAATTTTTTGCTTCACTTAGATTTTAATTGCTTAACAAACTTGCAAATTCTGTAATCCACTCCTAGGTTTCTGAGAAATTTCATCACAATCTACCCAACGGCTAGAGAGTTATCACGTCACAAATATAACTACTCTTAAACACATAAATAAAAAGACTATACTCGCATCTTCCTTTTTTTTTTCAATATATGTATTTTTATTAGTTTTGTTTTCAAAATCGCCGTCGCTTATAACTCGCCCCGCCACATGTCACAGAAGGCAGGGCATCCGTTGCATTGTCCGCACTAGAGCAGTAATAGCCGGTAATAACCGGTAATAATTACTCTAAAGCTTGGTTTCCATTAACGTAGTGCCACCGGGTTTTGTGATCGTGCGAGTGGAGAACGAGGTTTATGTTAAGCGGCGCAATTGAAAGGAATCGGGAGTTAGAATTGAATTGGAGTTGCTTAATCAGTTGTATGGTTATAGTATCCGATTCATAAGGGTTTCTTTTTAGTGATCCTCCCGACGTTAGATCCAGTTTCGTCGTTACTTTCCTGATAAGTAACCTAGCATCCGGCTATAACGGCGAACTTTGATTAAGGACGTCACCTTTTTACACGAAGCGTCTCCCTAAGACTTTTTAAATCTCAATTCCATCATTTCTGTCTTTGCGAGACTGTCGGCTTTGTCTACCCCGCAAGGGATAAACGTAATAAATGTGTGTTATTAACCCTGCTCCCTAAATCATTACCATTAGTGACTGCGCTGCCGCCAACTAAATTATAGTGATAATAAAAGGTTAAGAGGGTATTAAAAAGGACGTTAGGGGTAATGACACGGTTAACTTATGTTATTATTCCTAATGTAGACCTATTCTTTGGTATGATTAAAATTACAGTGTGGTTCCCGGCACTAATATAAAAAAGGATAGGACCACTCCGACTCTTTCACATGAATGTCGTTAAAGGCGTCTATAGGATATGGTTGATAAACTAAGTATTCTTCTTTTGGGCGATGGGCTAGCAACCTGTCACTATTTGAATCTCGATTCCATCATTAAGCCTAACAGCTGAACGTGGTCTGTCAGTCTTTCAAGACTGCCGGCTCTGTCTACCCCGCAAGGGATATAGACGTGAATAGTCATATGAACGAATGATTAAAATAAACTTATCATTTATTAAATTTTAGGGCGAATGTCCGATATTGTGAATAACATTTTGAATATTAACTAACACCACTCACTAAAGGAAAATCCTAATTTTGAAACTCACAATTGAGAACATTTCATATTTTTCAAGGGCCCAAATAAAATCTTCAATCTACTGAAACACTACGTCTACGTCTAAAAGAAGAATACTAAGTTTAGCAATTCATTTGTGTCGTGTGATTTCCCGCCCTTTAAAATAGGACCTGAGACCCATGAGTTTCGTAAAAGTCGACTAAGAGATAACGATGTCCAAATTAAAGAAATGGAGTGGTGCTATTCTGAAGTGCGTGCAACCACAACGGCACTGAAGAAACATAGTATGGTCACGTCTATATCCCTTGTGGGGTAGACAGAACCAACAGTTTTGAAAGGACTGTTTGGCCACGATCAGCTATTTGGCTAAATGAAAATGATATAATCAAATAGTGACAGGTTGCCAGGCCAATGCCTTAAAAAAAGAATCCCAAGTTTGTAAGCCCAAAGAAAATTAACTACAATTTTCAACTACGCTGACGTTTAGACGGCTATGGCGAATTATTTCGTCATCATGATGTGTGAATCGCCTGAGTAATTTCACGCCTGCTCAGTCAAAAGGCAGGCATTCCGCAGACTAGTTATAACTAGTTATAACTGGATATTAAGGTGAGCTCTCATTTGAGGATTTGATTAAAGGCGAATGAACGAATACATCCATATAATCACGTAATTTATGCCTGTGATGCCGTGTGGTTCCCGGCACCAATATAATAAAGAATAGGACCACTCCATCTCATTTCCTATGGATGTCGTAAGAGGCGACTAAGGGATAGTCTTATAAACTTGGGATTTTTATTTTAGACGATGTGCTAGCAACCTGTCACTATTTGAATCTCAATTCTATTACAAAGTCAAAAAGATGAACGTGGCCTTTCAGTCTCTTCAAGAATGTTTATCACTGTCTACCCCGCGAGGAAAATAGACGTGACTATATGCTGCTATGCTATGCATACATTATGCCTAAGGGATAGACAGACCAAACAGTCTCAAAGACTGAAAAGCAACGTTCAGATGTATGGTTTAATAACTTATATAATCTAGATTCAAATAGTGACAGGTTAGCCCATCGACTGCAAGAAAAATTAGCTTTTCATCAGTCACCTTTTACATCACGAAAGAGTAAAGCGGTCCGATTCAAAAGTGCAGGAAACCACACGGCGGAACACGGATAAAATTAAATTAATACCCGACAAAATGCGAATAATAAATGTAGTTTCACTGTGTGAAAATAAATCGGGTCACGGCGGTTACGCGACTCAGGAATGTATGCAAAAATATTTAACGCCTGATGAAAATGTGGGATGGAATGTTTTTTTTTTCATTATAAATTCGTTTCCAAACCTGTGTATTTATTTCACTGCATAATCTGTGCTGCACCGAGCGCGGTAGGGTTTATGAACATTGTAAATTTTTTTCATCTTCTATCGGGTAAGCACTTAGGATTATCGTGTTATGTTTAACAAGGTAGTATATTGTTATGCTCGTAAAAGTAATGCTGTACAGTTTCGCAATTCAAAATGTCATTTCTTTACAGATTTTTTATTCTGCGTATATAGACTATGTATAGGTACATGCCGCGTGGTTCCCGGCACCAATATAAAAAGAATAGGACCACTTCATCTCTTTCCCATGGATGTCGTTAAAAGCGACTAAGGGATGGGTTTATAAGCTGGGGGTTCTTCTTATAGGCGATGGGCTAGCAACCTGACACTTTTTGAATCTCAATTCTATCAATAACTGAACGTGGCCTGTCATTCTTCGATTTGGTTTGATTTGATAAATGCTACCTATGAAATGCCGGGGCGGGACGCTAGAAAAAAATTATAAATAAGAAAAGCATTTAAACGCTTCAAATAAATCTAGGTTAAGCCTGAAACCGCCTTCAAGATAAGGCTCGACTTATAACAATAGCTGTTTAGCTTGACTGACTAAGCCGTGACTGAAAATGTTTTCACACGCAAACTTTTCTTAATAAAACTCTATATTATTTCCTGGTAATTCCTGTTATTTTATGGTGATCTTCTTCTTCTTCCTCCTAGTTATAGTCCTGGTTACTTTCTTACCTCTGGAGAAGAGCCCGGTGGGATTCTATTTTAATTATTTATATATGTGCAAAAAATTATAAACAGGAGCAATACAGTAATTCTAGTACAAAGGTGCTACTTATTTCAAAAGAAATCTCTTCCAGTAGACACATGAGCGGATCCTATATTGAGTGGGTCAGGTTTTTACACGATACGATTCCCATCTAACAAACATACATATAATCACGTCTATAACCCTTGCAGGTAGTTAGAGCCAACAGTTTTGAAAAAGACTGTAAGGCCACGTTCAGCTTTATGGCTTAAAGATGGGATTAAGATTCATATAGTGACAGGTTGCTAGCCCATCGCCTAAAAGAAGTCGCCTATCCCTCCTTATTCGTCTTTTACGACATCCATAGGAATAAAATAGAGGGGTCCTATTCTGTTTTCCATTGGTATATCAGTTGGTATTTAAACTAATGTACGTAACTTCGAAAATAGTCAATTTTAGGTGTATCAACTCACATTATATCAGTATGAAGTATTTGCATTAAAATAGCCAGTTATTTTGGGCCGGACACCTACATACAGGTTTTACATCCTGTTAGGAACGCATTATCATAAGAAAATAGTTACCCCGAGGTGCCAGATATAACCGCCCCTTGTATGTCTTTTTGTGTTACTATTATAGTCATGTTGACATGCATTGTCATAATCCCAACTGATATTAAGTAGAAAGTAAGTTTATTGTTTGTTTGTTTGTAAACTCTTTATTGCACATAAAAATAAATATAACAAATTACAAAACAGTTATTGGATTTAGAAGAATATGCACAATGGCGGACTTATCCCCAATGGGATTTCTTCCAGTCAACCAAAATATAAAGGAAAATCACAATTCACGGGTTATCTACTGAATTTATCTTGTTTGAATAGCACGTTTATATAATTAAGAGTCTGGAGAAGGAGATAGAGTACCTTTTATCCCGGTAAAAACTATAGTTCCCATGGGATTTGCGAAAAAGCGATATTCTTTTGTAGGTGGCGCTAATTTCACACGGGCGAACCTGCATGTATAAGCTAGTTTGTAAATTTTTATACTGGTCTGGTAACGAATTGGTTTTAATTAAATTTTCTCCTTGTAACAGGAGCGATGATGCGACCGCCGCCAGGCTAGGTGTTCCGACAGACGATGTTATGTCGTACATATGTACATATGGTCACGTCTATATCCCTTGCGGGGTAGACAGAGTCAACAATCTTGAAATGACTGAATGGCCACGTTCAGCTATTTGTCTTAATGATAGAATTAAGATTCAAATAGTGTCAGGTTGCTAGCCCATCGCTTAAAAAAGGATCCCAAGTTTGTAAGCCTTTCCCTTAGTCTCCTTTTACGACATCCACGGGAAAGAGATGGAGTGGTCCTATTCTTTTTGTTGTATTGGTTCCGGGAACCACACGGCATTACGTAGGTTATGATTATGCTCCAATCCGTGAAATCTGTAATATTGTGATTTAGCAAACGCGCTGTGATAGGCTGGTGGCGTGTGACGTTTAAAACGTCATTCGCTGCTATTGGTTGAGTTGAGAAAGTAAAGTCGTAACACCACACGGTACATATAAAGACCTAAATGTGTTTCTGACCAATTCGCAATAAGCCGACTACATTCTAGACCCGAGCATTTATCCAGTGTGACAAGGCAAATGTAATTTCGTTTGTGACCAACCTTTTTGTCCATTGTCCCTTGTAGGGTACACTCAACAGGGTGACCATCCAACAATCACTTTTATTGTGTGCTTAAACCATTTCCTACCAGTTTGATCGTGCGGGTTTCACTGCTTCATTCATTCATATAATCACGTTTTTATCCTTTGCGGGGTACACAGAGCCAGCAGTCTTGAAAGAAAGATCTCTCTCTTTTATTATGGATTTTCCTTTTTATTTTGGTTGACTGGAAGAAATCCCGATTGGGATAAGTCCGCCATTGTACATATTCTTCTATATCCAATGACTGTTTTATTTTTGTTTTTTTTTTATGTGCAATAAACAGTTTACAAACAAACAAACAAACAAAGAAAGGCTACGTTCAGCTGTTAGGCTTAATAATATAATTGAGATTCAAATAGTGACAGGATGCTAGTTCATCGCCTAAAAGAAGAATTTCAAGTTTATAAGCCTATCTCTTAGTTGCCTTTTAACGATAACCATAGGAAAGAGATGGAGTGGTCCTATTATTTTTTATATTGGTGCCGGAAACACATAGCACCGCACTTTTATAAAAAAATGAAAGTTCGTTTCTCTGCCAGCAATGCTTTCAAGACTGCTGCTTCACCGATTTCGAAGAATTTTCTATGAACAAAGTGAATTTTCACGAGAATAGGTTAAACGGACATTTCATTTCAACGCGGCCAGTGAGGCTGTCCCTTTTCACGACATAATAAAAAGCGAAACAGGTATAGTTTATTCCAAGTGCTATGCTAACCCCGCCAAGCAGCGGACAAATCTAACACAATTTAATGTATATATGGAAAATACAATAAGCGGCTACTGTACGGCAACGGTAGTATGCTTTTCTGTGATACCGGAAGTTCCAGGTTCGAATCCCGGCCAGGGCATGATGAGAAAAGAACTTTTTTTGATTGCCTGGGTCTTGGATATTTATACATACATACATACATACATACAATTTATTTATTTATTTATTAGTATTTATTATAAAATGTAGAATCGTTAAGTAAGTATGTACGTCGTAACATAAGTCTCTAACTTACTTCGAAGCTAAGTCAATCTGTGTAATTTGTCCCGTGTATATTTATTTATTTTATACAATGAAAAAACTACTCTACTCTTTAGATAATATAAGTCAAAAGAGAACAAACAAAGGACATATCAATTAATCTCAGTAGCATCCTGCGTTTTGTATCGGCAAAGAACAAAAAGACTCCGAGACAAAGACACTTGTGTCCATTAAAGAGGAATAAGACCACAACAATGTGGACATTAATTGATCAATGAATTCGATTCGGAGATGTCTTTTGCGATGCTGAACTAAATAAATAAAAATATAAATATATACGGAACAAATAACACTGATTGAGTTAACTTCGAAGTAAGTTCGAGACTTGTGTTACGAGATACTAACTCAACGATACTATATTTCATAATAAACTAGCGACCCGCCCCGGCTTCGCACGGATGCAAAATATAAATGTTATTATACATAAATACCTTCCTCTTGAATCACTCTACCTGTTACAAAAAACCGCATCAAAATCCGTTGCGTAATTTTAAAGATTTAAGCATACAGACAAACAGACTAAAATAGCGACTTTGTTTTATACTATGTAGTGATACTGATATAGATAAACATCTAAGACTCTGGCCAATCAGAAAAAGTTCTTTCTCATCAAGCCTTGGCTGGGATTCGAACCCGGGACCTCCGATGTCACAGACAAGCGTACTAACCGCTGCGCCACAGAGGCCGTCAAAACTAACATTACGAAATGGTTTGCTTGTAAATATCCGGCACTGATATAAAAAAAAGAATAGGACCACTCCATCTCTTTCCCATGAATATCGTAAAAGGCGGGATCGTTAAGGGATCGTTTATTATTATTTATTAAGCCTAACAGCTGAACGTAGCTTGTCTTTCTTTCAAGACTTGGTTAAGGTAAGGTTAGGTTAGGCTTGTAATGTAGGTTACATTTCAGTCAGCAGTTTTAAACTTTTACCAAACAAATAACCTTTACAGAATAATCAATATTATGAGTATGGTCACTTGAATTGAATATCTATACTAATATTATAAAGCTGAAGAGTTTGTTTGTTTGAACGCGCTTACTGGTTCGAATTGAAAAATCTTTTTGTGTTGAATACACCATTTATCGAGGAAGGCTTAAGGCTGTGTAACATCACGCTGCAACTTTTAGGAGCGAAGAAATAATGGAAAATGTGAAAAAAGCTGGGAAAAATATTTGTCCTTGAGATCTTAAATGATGCCCAAAATAACTATTCCACGCGGACGACAACGCGGGCACAGCTAGTATAGTTATTATAGTTTTTCAATCATTCAAAAGTATTTGTGTACATGTACTTTCATATCCCGGAATTTCATGTGTACGGGACTGGTGTTAAACCAAATATTTCTAAGACCAGCGTTGTGGTATATACCACGACAAATGCTGAGGGGAGGCAATTTTGGTACAAAAGTTGTTATAGATTAAGGTTTCTGTTCTTGATATATTACATACATACATACATACATATCATCACGTCTATATCCCTTACGGGGTAGACAGAGCCAACAGTCTTGAAAAGGCTGAATGGCCACGTTCAGCTATTTGGCTTAATGATAGAATTGAGATTCAAATAGTGACAGGTTGCTAGCCCATCGCCTAAAAGAAGAATCCCAAGTTTGTAAGCCTATATATTGATATATTATTATGTACCAAATAAACATTATTTCTTTCTTTCTTTCTAATTAACTTGTTTGAACGTTAATTCATGTCTAAGTTCTTTTCTTACACCATTTATTAATAACTCACCACAAAATAACTAACCCAAAGTCGTATTACTAGACAGCAGATATCAATTAATCAAAGCAACATCCTAATGACAAAACAAAACACGAATAAGAGACAAAGGGAGAGGTATCCATTACAGTCGAGACAATGTGAGGAAGCATTAATTGTCAATGAAAATAGGTACAAAACACAAGAAAATTACATCTGATCGTATTAATGATATTTGGGACACACTGCTTTATAGTTCAGTAGGCGAGCGTCGATGGTCGAATCAGTAAAGTGCCCGGTTAAATGCGTGATGCGCAGAAAGGCACAGGTTCAAATCCCACCTCGGCCGAATGACTCTTTTTAAAGTTATGTACATTAGTTTGAATACTAACCGATGCGACTACAATACACCGTCACAATTACGGTGCGGGAAAACATCGTGAGGAAACCTGCACATTCAGGCAACTGGATGTGTAACCATGGAACCAATTTAGGTTAGGTTTACCTATGGGAGTCGCTTCACGCTTAGTGTAAAAAGCTGACTCACCCAATCCAGTATCCATGGTCAAAGGCATACCCCAGGCTCCTCTCCAGAGTGGAGCCCAGGGCATGGGGTGTCAAGGTTATTGGCTCTGTCTAGCCCGCAAGGGATATGGTTATTATCTCGTAACACAAGTCTCGAACTTACTTCGAGGCCAACTCTGTGTAATTTGTCCCGTATATAATCTAATAACTACATACGGGACAAATTACACAGATTGAGGTAGCCTCGAAGTAAATTCGAGACTTGTGTTACGAGATACTAACTCAACGATACTATAATTTATAATAAATACTCGTACTTATATAGATAAACATCCAAGACCCAAGCCAATCAGAGAATGTTCGTTTATCATCATGCCCTGGCCGGGATTCGAACCCGGGACCTCCGGTGACACAGACAAGCGCACTACCGCTGCGCCACAGAGGCCGTCAAATAATTATGCAAAAGTAGATGTATGAATTGAATCTGTCACATGTTGACCAAACGTATTTTATGTGTGTATCAAAATATCTGTATTCAATCAGAGACAATGCTATTGGACACCGTCAACGTATAATAACTTCCAATGAACAATACACCCAAATAAAAGATCCCTCTAATTGTTTTCTCACAATAAGAGGGAAAACAAAAGTTCAAGCTCAAAAATACGTTTAAATACTGCTTGGAATTCAATGGAAATGCTGATTTACTTCTGAATAATAGATTACAATGAGTGCGTTAACGTTTTTAGATCTGACATTTTTTTTTTGTTTTGTTAATTCATTTATGTTTTGTTAAAGGAAATGGTGACTGACATTACTATGCGTCTTGAAATATTTGAATGTATAAGATTTTGTCGCTATTTTGGTATTAGAACAGTTAAGTATATGATTGCAGCAGACAAAGTGAGAAATTGATAATCTATAAAAATGAAATCGAATCGGCTAAAATTAAAAATTCAAATTTTTTTTATGCTTTTTCTTACGGCAAACGTTCCTTGTTTATATGCAGAGAAAAAAATTAAATAATAACAAGAAAAAAAAAAACTTTTACAATTTTTACTCTGGCAAAAGACTCTATGTATGTGCATACAAAAATTTAATTTAAAAAATCAATATTCTCACTCATCTCTGCGTATTCCCGGTTGCACCTTCCACAGAAGTGATTCGGGACTCAGGGTCCGCTTTCAAAAAAATTCTCAGGTTTCTCTCTCCACTTGGTCCTATATACGGCGTCCTCGGATTTCAGTCAAATTAAAAAGATATAGGGTAGAGAGAGCCAACAGTCTTGAAAAACCTGAATGGCCAGTTTCAGCTCTTTGGCTTAATGATAGAATTGAGATTCAAATAGTGACAGGTTGCTTACACATCGTCTAAAAAAGAATCTCAAGTTTGTAAGCCTATTCCTTAGTCGCCTTCGTCCATGGGAAAGAGACGGAGTGATCCTATCATTTGTTTCTTTATCATAAATATTCTCTATCAGTGCCCTTTCACTTGAGTATATTATATTCGCCGACATTTAGCCTTCCTTCATCACTTGCAACTTTCACAACTTTTAAACGGCTCAACCGATTTTGATCAAACATGTCTAAGAACACCCCCATTCATCACCTTCAATTCAAAAAACCTTAATTGAAATGGGTTCATCCGTTTGTGAGGTATGGTGGCACAGCAAACAGACACGTCAAACTTATAACACCCCTGTTTTTCCGTCGGGTGTTAAAAAAGTGTTTTGTCTACGATCTAAAAAAAAACGAATAATTTCTATTAAAAATTTTGAATCTTGGGACAAATCTTTCGTGTCGCTATTTATTATATAAATATTTTCTTTTTACGTTTAAAAATATGGAGTTTAAATGTATGCTATAATTACCTTACAGCAATTAATTAAATTTTATGTTTATTTTAAAGATTAATTAAATCGTGTCAGTTGTGTTTTACGATAAATTATACACGATACGAGAATTAATAAGCATAATTTATATCGTATGCATTTGTGTTCATGTTGAACCTAAACAAACGAATATTACTTCCTCATCGCTACATAAATTGCAGACTCAATTAGTAAGAATAAGATATATGAGTAAAACATATTTATTGCATTAAATACAAAACACAAATTAACGAACTTATGGAATAAAGCAATCTTCTGTAGTAATTATTTATAAGTATATATTAAGGATTACATATCCTGACCCAGGTTATGACAGCACGCGAGACGCCCATTTTTATCGCGCGAAGAACTACCGAAACAGTTTGTCGCGCGATAAAAACGACGTCGCGCGTGTCATGCTACGTGGGCTGAATGTTAGTCTCTGCCTACCCTTCCGGGAAAGAGGCGTGATTTATCCTACTACGGACGAAGTCGCGGGCGGCCTCTAGTGTATGTATATAGATACTAGAGGCCGCCCGCGACTTCGTCCGCATGGAAACCCTATCAATCCCGCGGGAACTCTGGGATAAAAAGTAGCCTATGTGTTATTCTGGGTCTTCAGCTACCTACATACCAAATTTCATGGTAATCGGTTCAGTAGTTTTTGCGTGAAAGAGTAACAAACATCCATACATCCATACAAACTTTCGCCTTTATAATAGTAGTAGGATTAAGTCGGATTTACATTACGAAATTAGTTCCATGACATTTGTTTTACAAAAAATATGTGCATAGGTAGCACGAAACTACTCCAGTTTCACAAAAGTAACGCATTCATTGTAAAACTGAATGTCTACACGTGAAATTACTGGTCAAATCAGTTTTATCAAACTTATTTCGAGCCACTTATTTCGTAGTGTAAATCCGGCTTTAAATAAAGGTATATATAATCAAAACTACGAATCATTTTATAATATTATTATGAATTAACTACATAACTAAAACTAAAATGCATTGAGAAAAGCTCTGTATAAAAACAAATGGGAATAAAAATAAATAAAATCCTTACTCCAAACTGACCGACTGAACGTGCAAACTCAATTAGCTAAGAGGGAATTAATTAAAACAAAGTTAAATCCCCTAAGTTTAAGTAAGATCTCAACTGTGAGGCTTTCTGCCTAGATTCCTATGATGAATTTCTTATGAATTGTTCTGGAAAGATTTTATTTCTTAGATTTCATATTTCTTAGTAAAATATCGGGGTCGTTTTGTTAAAAGGTCAGGTCAAAAGTTAACTTAACGGGTGAGGTAGCATTAAAAGCTGTCCATAACTTGTAAACCTAAATTGATATTTTATGTATGTATATGAATTTATAATGTATATTGTGTATCTTGTATGTATTTTTTTTTTGTAATGTATGTATTTTTAGTATGCATGTGCACTTTATCGCACCACCAACTTAAAGTTTTTTTGTTTGGTCAGCTGGTTGACTGGTAGAAAATGCCAAACGGCATTCAGTCCGCCTTTTGTACATTTTTGTTTTTGTGCAATAAAGTTTTAAATAAATAAATAAACCTTTTCATGCTATTGTACTTAACTGAGCTATCGATAAGCCTATCGATATTTTAGATGATTTTCGATGTTACTACTTCCATCTTATTCCTCCTGGCTTCAGTCCCGGTTGCATCCTCACCTCGAAGGAGAGGAGCCCGGGGTATGCCTTTGACCATGGATCCTGGATTGGGTGAGTCAGGTTTTTACACGAAGCGACTCCCGCGTGACCTCCGCAACCTTTGCAGGTAAACCTAACCCGTATTGGATCCATGTTTACACATACAGTTGCCTGAATTTGCAGGTTTCCTCATGATGTTTTCACTCATCGAAAAAGAAAAAAAACATCGTAAGAGATGTTACTACTTCCATCATTGAGCCATTAGGCTTAATGTGGCCTTAAGTCACATTGAGATTATATGCTCTGTCTCCCCCGTAAACTTATAGGACTACTACTAACATAGACACAAAAGACATTGGTTATTTCAGATTCTTGCTGCCTTCGTTGTGTAACAAACGAACGTACACACCAATTACGTCTATATCACTTGCGGGGTAGACAGAGCCAACAGTCATCAAAAGTATGAAAGACCACGTTTAGCCATTTGGCTCAATGATGTAATTGAGATTCAAATAGTGACAGGTTGCTAGCCACTAGACTAAAAAAGGAATCCTAAGTATATAAGCCAATCCATTTTAATTATATATAAATTTCTCGGAAACATAGAAAGTGACGCCACAAGAAACAAAAATAATGGCAAGAAATTCTGCACGCCAACCTAATTAGCTAAGCGAGAATTAATTACAACAAAATTAGAGCCCTTTAGTCAAATAAAGATCCCGCCACAAAATACTAAGTGTATAGAAATCAAGAACTGCAAAGAGTAAAAATATAAATAGAAAAATATGAAGGTTTGTTTCTCTTTTACGTATAAACTTGTAGACCATTTTATTTAGAAAAAGTAAATCGAAGATCTGAAATGAATATACAAAGGCAAAAGTAATTTTTATTTGCAAAATCACAGAGTTACACAAATTAAAAAAAACGATGAAAAATTGTTAAGAAATCTATGGAACTCCTTTTCCTAGCGTTGTCCCGTCTCTCCGGCGAGGAACCTGGGGTTCGCCTTCCTTCTACTTTTATACATACATATAATCACGTCTATATCCCTTGCGGGGTAGACAGAACCAACAGTCTTGTAAAGACTGATAGGCCACGTTCAGCTATTTGGCTTTAAGATAGAATTGACATTCAAATAGTGACAGGTTGCTAGCCCATCGCCTAAAAGAGGAATCCCAAGTTTATAAGCCTATCCCTTAGTCGCCTTTTACGACATCCGTGGGAAAGAGATGGAGTGGTCCTATTCTATTTTGTAATGGTGCCGGGAACCACACGGCACATTACAAAAAACTACTTTTATTGAATTGACTTTTGATTTATGTAAACGAAAGGGAATTGTGTGTGTTTGTTTGTTTCTTTATTTGACTTTATTTAGTTAAATTAACACAGAAAATTTAGAAATTTAAACAGCTTGTCTTCTGCACTTACTCTAATCTGTAGTCTATTTATAGATTTCGTGGCGTGGTGGAGCGTGAGGTGGCATTGTAATTCACCATGTTAATGAAACGAAACGCATCCATTCTAGGTGTATTTAGAAGACGTCATTATATTTCGTACTAGATTAACATCATACGTCGTACATATAATCACGTACGTCTATATCCCTTGCGGGGTAGTAGTAGTAGTAGGCCACCTTTAGCTGTTTGGCTTAATGATAGAAGTATCGGATTAAGCCCGCGGATTTGTCCGTGTTAAACGAAAAATCCTGTTAATATCCCAAATACGCGAAAACTTTATAAAATCCTCTTTTGGTCATATACATATAATTCATAAAGTACTTGCGTATTTATATAGTCAAGTCTCTATCCCTTGCGGGGTTGACAGAGCCAACAGTCTTGAGAAAACTGAACGGCCACGTTTATCTGTATGACTTCATGATGAATTTGAGATTCAAACAGTAACAGGCCTTTTAGTCTTTTGAAGTCTGTTTGCTCTGTCTACCCCGTAAGGGATATAGACGTGATGATATGTATGTATTCTTCATAACAAAAAAAAAACTGCGCAGGTATAAATTCAGATTATCATAATTTATTCACCTAACTTTTTTACAACAAAAATTTCCAACACCTCCCAACAAACCCTGTCTAAATCAAACACTGCTACGGAAGTTATTACACGAACAGAAACTCTCATCAATGCAAAACTTTTTAACAATCCGCTATCCGGATGATTTTATTAAAAATACAAGAAAAATATGTAGGTAAGTGTATTAAGTAACCTATTATTCATAGACATACATACCTACATAAAATCACGCTTCTTTCCCGGAGGGGTAGGCAAAGACTACCTCTTTCCACCTGCCACGATCTCTGCATACTTCCTTCGCTTCATCCACATTCATAACTCTCTTCATGCAAGCTTGGCGGTTTCGGGTACTTTTGACCTGGTAAAGGGTCAGGCCCTTTACCAGGACGTCCTTAATTTGATCAAGATACGTTCGTCTAGGTCTTCCCACTCCGACCTTTCCCTCCACACTCTCCTAGTATATCTGCTTAGTCAACCTGCTTTCATTCATCCTCTCCACATGACCGAACCATCTTAACATACCCTTTTCTATTCCTGTAACGACATCTTCTTTCACATCACAACATTCCCTTATCACGCTGTTCCTTATTCGGTCATTATTTATATTTATATTATTATTTCTTTTTCAGTTATCGTACCACCCGTACATCCATCTCAGTTTGGTCCAAAGGTTCGACAGGCAGAGAATGCCATGTCGCATTAAGTCCACCTGTGGTATTATTTATTTTATATTATTTGCTTAATCAACCTGCTTTCATTCATCCTCTCTACATGACCAAACCATCTAAGGATTCCCTATTCTAGAATCATTTAGATCTTTTACTAATTAAGATCAGATAATTATTTTTCTTTTTTGTTTTTGTTTTTCACCGCTTAATACGTTGCTTTTTGTTGGTAACGCTAAATTCGTAGCTGCGGGTAAAATCTAAATCTGCGAATAAATACATACATACTATCACGTCAATATCCCTTGCGGGATAGACAGAGCCAACAGTTTTGAAAAGACTGAGAGGCCAAGAATAAGTACATTATAAGGATTTTACAATATCAACAAATGTCAAGGACCTTATTTCATTCGTCGTTTTTTCGCGTAATTATTCATTTGGATTTTTTTTTACCCTTTTTCTCCAAAATTATCCGGACCCCGGGTCCGTCGTTCGTTATCCGGCTTAGCAACATTCCTACTCAGTAATACAAGTCAAATATAATTAGAATGATTAATTAAAACATCGTCAAAGTTCTCGCAAAGCTTTGCAGAAACACTGTCTTTTTTTTTGTCGATTTTTCGTTTTAATGAGCAGATCTTGTCTTCATTGCGATTGTTTGAATTTTCACTAGCTTCTGCCAGCTGTTTTATACATTGTCCTATATATATTTTGTCCCAGGTTCGAATTCCAGCCAGGGCATAATGAGAAATGTTTTTTGTCTGATTGGCCTACGTCTTGGATGTTTATCTATATAAGTATTTTTTTTATAAAATATGGTGTCGCTGAGTTTATATCTCGTAACACAAGTTTCGAACTTACTTCGAGGCTAACTCAATCTGTGTAATTTGTTCCGTATATATTTATTATATAATTATAGACCCATAAGTCTGCTATCACAAACCTACAAGCTCTTCTCCAAGATTATCACCACCAGGATAACACCTAAACTGGACTTCTACCAACCAATCGAGCAAGCAGGCTTTAGAGCGGGATACAGCACAATAGAGCACATTCTGGCAATGAGAGTCCTCATCGAGAAAACTACCGAGTATCAAATGCCACTGTGGTTGGCATTCATTGACTACAAAAAGGCGTTCGACAGCGTGGAAACTTGGGCCGTACATAACTCGCTAAGGAACGCAAGAGTTGATCATAGATACAACCAGCTGATCGCCAGAGTTTACCAAAACGCTAAAATGAAAGTGTCAATACCGCAGATGACAAACCCTATTAACATCAAAAGGGGAGTAAGACAGGGGGATAACCTATCGCCTAAATTGTTTACGCTGGTTGTCGAGGACGTATTTAAAAAACTGAAATGGCAAAAACGAGGTATTTCCATATCAGGTGCACGTTTAACCAACCTTCGATTCGCGGACGACATAGTCTTATTTGCTGACAACCCTACTGAACTACAAGAGATGATCGAGGACCTACACAACACATCATTACGAGTAGGACTGGAGATGAACCTCGATAAGACCAAAGTTATGACATCCGAACAACAAAACAACATCAGGATTGAAGTAGGAGGGACAGAAATTGAGCAAGTCCAAAAGTATGTGTACTTGGGTCAAGAAATTAAAATAGGCAAAGAGAACCAGTGTAACGAAATCGACAGACGAATAAGACTGGGGTGGGCAGCCTACTCCAAGCTTGAATATGTTTTTAACATGAACCTGACGTCACAACAAAAAGCCCAAATTTTCGACCAGTGCATACTACCCGTCCTGACATATGGCGCCGAAACCTGGGTGACTACCCAAGAAGTGATACACAAGCTTGGGGTGGCACAAAGGCATATGGAGCGGAAAATTGTAGGCGTCTGTCTGAAAGACCGTGTGACCAATAAGGACCTAAGACGGCGCAGCAAAGTCACGGATGTCGGCAGAAGAGTTGCGAAGCTCAAGTGGGAGTGGGCTGGTCATATTGCCAGGAAGTCTGAATCTTGGTGCAAAAGATTGCTAGACTGGAGACCTTGGGACCAAAAGCGACCCAGGGGAAGGCCACAAATGAGATGGAAAGACGACATCAAGCAGGTGGCGGGCAGCAATTGGACTCTTACTGCCCAAAATAGAGAAGAATGGAAGGAGATGAAGGAGGCCTACATCAGAATGCTGATAGAAGAAGGCTAAGAAGAAGAGAAGAGAAGAAGAAGATATTTATTAATTTACTACATACATATAATTACGTCTATATTCCTTGCGGGGTAGACAGAGCCAACAGTCTCAAAAATACCCTGAGGCCACGTTCAGCTATTTGGTTATTAAGCCAAATAGCTGAACGTGGCTGAGCGTAGCATTAACTATTAATTATAATTATTTAATACCATAAAAAGTTTTCCTGTTCTATATCATGAACTAGATTTTGAACAGGGCACCTGTGTATAAGTTAAACCTTTATATATAATATATAAGTTAAAATGAGTTATGCACAGAAAAGCACAAGTTCAAATCCCACCTAAGCCATGTACCAATGACTATTTTCAAAGTCATGTACATTAGTTTGAATACTAACCGATGCTCTTACTTTGAGGGAAATCATGAGGAAACCTGCACATTCAGGCAACTGAATGTGTAACCATGGACCCAATACGGGTTAGGTTTACCTGAAAAAGTTGTGGAGGTCAGATGTGAGTCGCTTCGTGTAAATACCTGACTCACCCAATCCAGGATCCATGGTCAAAGGCATACCCCAGTCTCCTCTCCAGAGAGGTGAGGATGCAACCGGGACTAAAGCCAGGAGGAAGAAGATATATGTATACTAGCTGTCCCGGCAAACGTTGTTTTGCTATATAAATAATTTAAAGTAATTTAACCGTTACCGTTATCACTAAGGAGTATGAAAAATAGATGTCGACCTATTCTCAGACCTACTCAATATGCTCACAAAATTTCATGAGAATCGGTCAAGCCGTTTCGGAGAAGTACAGGAACTAACATTGTGACACGAGAATTTTATATATAAGTATTCAAACCGAGTAACGTAGATTGAGCTAAGAAATTGCTACGGCGTAGCCAAGTGCTACGAACTTCGTAGCACGTACGGAGGCTAACCGAACTACCAACGAATTTAAAACTAGAAACTACGCATACAACTTATGTAGTACGTGTTGAAGTGAGACAAAACATAATAACAATAATGTAAGTAAGGGACGGAAATACTGTAAGAACTTAAGCGTGTAGAAGGTTAATTAAGCTTCATTGTATTATTATTCTTTTTCAAAATTTAAAAAGAAATATTCGATTTTTTTCTAATATCTTTTACATACATACATTTAGTCACGTCTATATCGCCTGCGGTGAAGACAGATCCAACAGTCTTAAAAAGGCTGAAAGGTCATATTCAGCTGTATGGCTTATTAATGGACCTGAAATTCAAATAGTGAAAATAGTTATTAAGAACGTGGCGAATCAGTCATTTCAAGACTGTTGGCTCTATCTACCCCGCAAGGGATATAGACGTGATTATATGTATGTATGTATTTAAGACCATGCAACTAAGTAATTTCGTAGCACATTAATCGTAGCAGTTCTACGTCGTAGACGCTCTACGAGTCTACGACAATGTCACATTGGGACGTAGCGGTCATAATAATTATTTTTCATTCCAATAGAAATTTTAACTTGAATTATTTGGCTTTTTGTATTGAACTGAATTGTTGGCAATAAAAATGTTTCTTCTAAATACACACTTATAATCATCACGTCTTTATTTCTCACTGGGTAGACAGAGCCGTCAGTCTCACATAGTCTGAAAAGCCACGTTCAACTGTTTGGCTTAAAGATGGAATTGAGATTCAAATAGTGAAAGGTTTCTAGCCCCTTGCCTATCCCTTAGTCGTCTTTTACGTCATCCATTGGAAAAAAAATTAAGTGGTCCAATTTTTTGGACATTTTCACGGGAATAAAACCGCGTATCAAAAGTATGTTGATAACATATTTATTTACCATTTTGTATTGCAATAATACATACATACATGTAATCACGTCGATATCCCTTGCGGGGTAGACAGAGCCAACGGTTTTGAAAATAGGCCACGTTCAGCTATTTGGCTTACTGAAACGAGTAGAATTGAGATTCATATAAAGTGACAGGTCGCTAGCCCGTCGCCTAAAAGAAGAATCTCAAATTTATAAGCCTATCCCCTAGTCGCCTTTTACGACATCAATGGTAAAGAGATGTAGTGGTCCTATTTTTTTCCGTTGATGCCGGGAACCACACGGCAATAAATTTCAATGAAAACACAAAAGTACTTAATTAACAAATAATATAATATGATAACAATGACAAAAGCCCAATGAATTGAATACCGTATTTGGACCGTGACTAAATTAAATTGAAACACTCCGGTGACCGTTTGTAATGACACCCGGGGTGTCAATTGTTTGTATATATATATATATACATATATATATATATATATATATATATATATATATATATATATATATATATATCTATATCTATATCTATATATATATATATATATATATATATATATACAGGGATACTAGCGAATACCCGCGACTTCGCTCGCGTGATTCGAAAATCATTAAGATTTTTCCATCCTTAAGTTTTAAGAGGTTAAAAAGTACTTTCTTTTTTTTTGTTTTTTTTTTTATTCAAGATTGGATAAGGCGTTTGTCTTCCATCTCACTTGATGGCTTGATGGTATGTTGTTTAATGTTACCTTTTCAATTCATGTTCTTTTAATGTTCTTAATTTCATGTATTTTCGAGTTTTTGCGTTGTTTAATAAAAATTAAAATATTTTCTCTTTATGAATACATCTATAGTCCCGAAAAGACTGTCACACAACGCTCAGCTGCTTGGCTTTAAGATAGAATTGAGATTCAAATAGTGACAGGTTGCCGACCCATCGCCCAAGAAAAAGAATCACAAGGTTATACTATTATACTTACGTTTATATACCTTGAGGGGTAAACAGAGCCAATCGTTCTGAAAATACTGAAATGCCACGGTCATCTATATGGCTTAATGATGGAATTGGGATTCAAATAGTGACAGGTCGTTAGCCCCTCTTTATACATACATACATAATAACACGCCTCTTTCCCGTAGGGGTGGTCAGAGACTACATCTTTGCACTAATCCCTACATACTTCTTTTGTTTCAGCGACATTCATAACTCTGTACATGCAAGCTCGTCGCTTTTATACATTCCTTAATAGACATTTTACATTCTCTTTAAATTGTTTCCAAAACGGTACAAGTAGCGTCTAAATTCAGTGTTTAATCAACTCAAAGGCACAATGTTAGCTAAGCGCTGTCTCTGAGGCGATTTTTTCGAACTCCAAGCCTGGTATTATCAACAGTTTTGCGCGCGCTTCGAACCACCCACCCCAGTCTACTCTAGTCCGCCGAGTCGACCGCACGTCAGTGCGCCACGAACCACATTATAAATGACACCGATGTAAATTCATACGTAAATCGAACCAGATATTTCGAATTTCAAATTTTCATTTGCAACTTTAGTGGCCAGTGTTTCGTGATATTATTTTTTTAATTTTTTTTTTAATTATGTGTTGCATGACAGATGTGATGAGGTTTGTTATCTGTGACTGATGTTACTCATCACCAGTGATGATAAAATGATCATCAGACACTCGAGGCGACTTTGAACGTGCAGAAGCCAGGTAAGCTAATTAGATTTTTATTGCATTAGATTTTTATTTTTCAGGTATTATTCGTTTAAGAATGTAAGTGGTTCGTTATTCAAATAAATAACGGTTGTTGCTCAATTATTCTGAAAACTCTCAAGATCACAATCCAGTCCAATGTTATCGCAATATTGTTTCACGTTATCATTTTTTACTTGAATTTAAGCAGCAAAATATGGTCATTTTTAAATTTTGCAAAACGTAAAAATATTTAAATATTTTTTTTTTTTGTTTTGTTTAATATATTTCAGCGGTTTCAAGTTCAATTCTTTCAAATATTTACATTTTATTTCCTGATATTAGTTATCAGCTTTTGGTACATTTAGTTTAGACTTTTTTCTATCGCATCCATGACACCCTTAAAACATATTTTGAGCCGTTATTTTCATATCTACATAAGAATATGTATACATACGTTAGTTTTTAATAAAGTAAAGTAAAGTTTAAAATAAAGTAAATTACAATCAATATGTCGAAAATAGGACAAAGTGAATATAGAAATGTAGGATTGCGGACCCTGGGCGCTGAACAGAAGTCAAGAGTAAAACCTACCACATAAAGATAAAACACAAAATTTTTTCTTCAATTCTAGATTTATATGTATAAAAGTAATATTTCATATAAAGAAATCTAATACTGCCGGGAACCACACGGATACTCTTTCTTTTGTACAATTTTTGAAATGAATCTCGGAAACTCAGGTTCACAAACGTTCACGTCTATATCCCTTGCGCGGTAGATAGAGCCAGCGGTCTTGAAAGACTGACAGGCCACGTTCAGATGTAAGGCTTCATGATAGAATTGAGATTCAAATAGTGACAGGTTGTAATATATAACTATACAAATGCATTAAAGGCATTAATATCTATGAGAATAAAATCTTAAAACGAATTGATATGAAACGAATAGTGACAGGTTGCTAGCCCATCACCTATAAGAAGAATTCCAAGTTTGTAAGCCATTAGTCGCCTTTCACGACATCCATGGGAACAAAATGGAGTTGTCCTATTAGCTAAAAACACGGTCAAATTTATATAAAGTCAGAATCACCGAACGGATTGCTCTTGACGAATTACTCAGTTATCCCCCTTTTAACCCTAAATGACAGGAATAACCTCTGAATCTACCCAAAAGTGACCCCTCACCGCTCCGCTTACAAAATAATTGCCAGAGATAAAATTTTAAAAGATGAAAAAGTGGCCATCGTTAATCTCCCATCAAAGGAATATTAATTAAAGTAATTGAAGGCAGCGTAGACTAAAAATTATTGGAAAAGAGTTGAATGGTTAGTAATTTTTTTTTTTAACTTTTCGATTTCACTTTCCGACATACAATATACTAGTTAATTTTATGGGTTTACATTACATAACATATATAATCACGTCTTTATCCCTTGCGGGTTAGATATACCCTAATCAAATCAGATCAAAAGACTAAAAGGCCACATTCAGCTGTTTGGCTTAATGATTGAATTGAGATTCAAATAGTGGCAGGTTGCTAGCCGATCGCCCAAAAGAGAAATCCTAAGTATGTAAGCATATCCCTTAGTCACCTTTAACGACATCCATGGGAAAGGGATGGAGCGGTCCTTCTCTTTTTTCTATTGGTGCCGGGAACCACACGGCATGCATTTTATGGGTTTACTTAACGATAAAGTTTTTTTTTTTTTTTTTTTGATATATGTAAGTGCACGTCAAAGCAAGCAGAGCAGCTATGATAGAACGTTTGAAAAATATACAAAGGAAAATTGGCACTCAAATAAAAAAAACTAATTCACTTGACAAATAAATACTTACATATAGTCATGTCTTTATTCCTTGCCGGGTAGACAAAGCCAACAGTCTCAAAAAGACTAAAAGACCACTATCAGATGCAAGGCGTTTATGACTTAATTAAGATTTAAATAGTGACAGGTCGCTAGCCAATCGCCTAAAAAAATAATCTCAAGTTTATAAGCCTATCCCTTAGTCGCCTTTTACGACATCCACGGGAAAAAGATTTAGTGGTCCTACTCTTTTTTGTATTGGTGCCGGGAACCACACGGCACTATATAACTGTAAAAGCTATCCATCACAATTACCAAGGGAAATGTATGGAGCTATATGTTATGTTACTATGAACTTCGGTTTGAAGTCCCACGGGATTTTAATGGTTGGCGTAATCCAGTTTTCTTTCATACTACTGTCAGATGGTTTTGTAATTTTCGGTAATGCAAGGGAGTTCTCAAAGTTTAATATTTCATATTCTTATTCATGTGTATATATAATCACGTCTATATCCCTTGCGGGTAAGACGGGGCCTGAAAGTACTGAAAGGCCACGTTCAGCTGTATAGCTTAGTGATGGAATTGAAAATCAAATAGAGACAGTTTGCTAGCCTGCAAGAAGGATCCCAAGTTTATTAGCCATTCCCTTAGTAGCCTTTTACGACCATAGAAGTGTGATCCAGTGATGTTACTAGCCCATGTGGTTGCCGTGTGCAAAATAAAAAAATAGGACCACTACTCACTTACTACTTGACTCTGTCTACCCCGCAAGGAATATAGACGTGATGATATGTATGTATGGTAACATTGCTAGCTCATTGGCCTCATAGCCTTAATACTATCTAGAAAACTACGTAAATAGGTATTTCTATTGTTTAATATTATTCCAATTACTCCGATCTGAAAATTTGATCTGAAACTACTTTACTTATAAGCATTTTGTTTCATTTTCAGTAACAAATAAATATGAAATTAATACTCGGAAGTTAATTTGAAATCTGTGGAGGAGAAAAGTTCTGATGGACAGACGGGCGGAAATCCAATCAAGGGTGTGACATTAAATATTACGATTTCAATTCGTACTTTATACTTAAACTAGCTGTGCGCGCGACTTCGTCCGCGTAGAATAGTTATTTTGGGCATCATTGAAGCCCTCAAGGATGATTAATTTGCCCCGTGTTTTTATAGGACCACTAAATCTCTTTTCCATGTATGTCGTAAAAGGCGACTGAGGGATAGGCTTACAAACTTGGGATTCTTTTTTTAGGCGATGGGCTAGCAACCAGTCATTATTTATAGGATTGAGATTCAAAAATCTCAATCCTATCATTAAGCCAAATAGCTGAACGTGGCCATTCAATCTTTTCAAGACTATTGGTTCTGTCTACCCCGCAAGGGATATAGACGTGACCATAAGTATGTATGTATTTTTTTCACATTTTCCATTATTTCTTCGCCCCTAATAGTTGCAGCGTGATGTTATATAGCCTAAAACCTTCCTCGATAGTTCCTGAGATTAGCACGTTTAAAACACACAAACAAACTCTTCAGCTTTATAATATTAGTATAGATATAGATGATTGGAACAGGCAATTATTACAAACCAGCGAACTCTGTCTTCCCGCAAGGGATATAGACGTATGTATGTATGTTTACCCGCGTTTTCCGTTATATTGTTTTTCTGTCCATACTTAAAAATAATGTTATAACGTTATCAATTTCAAGTAAAAAAATATATATGTAATATAACCTCATTATAACAACAACAAGTTTACAACATTCAATTATTCATACGTCGATTATCACATTATATGTTGTTTTGTTCCAAGGTCTTATAATTTCTATGTCCTGTAAATTATAGAAAGCGCTTATTTGTCAACAGTTATAACATAGCTTCATTATAATATTTATTTGGCAATTAATACATACATACATATAGTCACGTCTATAAAACTTGCGAGGTAGACAGATCCAACAGTCTTGAAAACACTGATAGGCGACGTTTAGCTGTTTGGCTTAATGATAGAATTGAGATTCAAATAGTGACAATTTGCCTAAAAGAAAAAGCCCAAGTTTAGAAGCCTATCAGTGAGTTGCCTTTTACGACATCCATGAGAAAGAGAAGGAGTGGTCCTATTATTTATTTATTTTTATATTAATATGTAATTACAGTTAATGTTCAGGTTTAATTACTTTTACTACCGGTATAAATGTGGGTTGCATTTGATTTCTTATATAAAACGTAAGTACGTAACGTAAACTAATAAAAAAAAATGATAGAACCACCTCATCTCTAATTTCTAATCGTATCCGATCTCGTCGTAAAAGGCGACTAAGGAATAGGCCTAAAAACTATGGATTCTTCCATAAAGCGACCAGGTCTAGCAACCTGTTTACCATTAAGCCATTACGGTTAATGTGGTCTATCAGCCTTTTCAAGACTGTTGGCTCTGTCTGCCCCGCAAGGGATAAACGTGACTATATGTATGTGCGTTTAACGCGTCAAAATAGCACGTTACTTTACGATCGCAGTGTAAAAACGAAGCCTGATATGAGTAACAGGATAAGGAACAGTCTTGAACGGGATGATGTGATGTGAAAGAAGATCATTAGATACATATACATATATATGAATATATGTGTCGCCAAAATCTCAGCTATTCAACGTTCAAACGAAAGTATTATACTTATATTACATAAAATATGTCGCTTTCGTGAGCACTCTGAATACTATGAGGTCACAAATATGCTTTGAAATCGATACGTTTATTTTACGCGCGCTGAGATCATTATAGAGACCAAGCTTCGTAATTACGGTTTGATTTCCAAATAATGAACGAATGAATGAACATAAAATCACGTCTATATCCCTTGCGGTATAGAAAGTGCCAGCAGTCTGAAAGACTGATTGGCCACGTTCAGCTGTTAGGCTTAATGATAGAATTGAGATTCAAATAGTGACAGGTTGCTAGCACATCGACTAAAAGTAGAATCACATGTTTATAAGCCTATCCCTTAAATGCTTTTTAAGACATCCACGGGAAATAGATGGAATGTTTTTTTATATTGGTGCCGGGAAAATAGATTTGGGGGGCGGTAAGCAAGATGAGGCCTAAGGTAGTGCAGCGCAAGCTCAAATTGTGATTATTTACTCTTGTCTCAAAAATCAAGACTAAAATATTTATAAATAATACTCGTATTACACGCGCACGTTACGTACCTTTGTTTTATCTCGGACGTTTCGAATCATGTTACAGTGATTCTTGGTCACTGAGCGAGCCGTGTAGTTCAAAACCTTAAAGTTAGAAACGAACTATTTATAAAAAAAATTAATTATAAAAAATAGTATCATCTTTCTTAAATGCCAAGTTCGTAATCCGATCACACAACATTTACAAGCATAGAAAATCAGTAAATAATTTTGATGATTTCAAAGCTTTGTCTCTACCCAAATTTCTACTCTTCGCCTCAGGGGCAAAAAAATAAGCGAATGTCAGCGTGATGTTGCCACGAGGAAATGACAACGGTTTTAAATCAACTCCCTCGTAGCAATGGTGACAGAATTCTTGCTATGGACAATTTTTTTTTTTTTTTTTGTTGTAAAGCCAGATATTTTCATAGCCTCCATACTGGTTTGGTAGTGAAAAAAATATTTAACTGTGTATGCTAGATTGTAAAAAGTCAATCGCAGGAAAAGGTATAAACTTGGGATTCCTTTTTTAAATAATGGGCTAGCAACCTGACACTATATGAATCTTAATTCCATAATAATCTTTCCCGTAAGGTATAAAGACGTGATTTTATGTATGTATGTACTTACGGTAAGTTAATTTATTACAACATTCTCCAAGCCTTGCTAATTCGGTATATATTGTATATATTTTATGTAAGTTTATTATTTGGTATTAACATTATGTATTTTATTATATTCTATTTATGTATTAGTTTATGTATGTCTATAATTAGTTGTGTGAGTGGAGTACACGCCTGTCACCCTTTCCATCATGTCTCCTATCTCGGGTCTGCTGGAAGAGATTTCTTTTGTAATAATCTGCAAACATACATTTTCAATTTTTTTTTTCAATATAATCACGTCTATATCCCTTGCGGGGTAGACAGAGCTAACAGTCTTGTAAAGACTGATAGGCCACGTTCAGCCATTTGGCTTTAAGATAAAATTGAAATCTTTGTAATTTTGTTTCTTTTTATTATCAGTCTCGATGTTTTTTTTATACATATTACATAAATTAGTAAATAAATAAAAAAATCGTTATGAAATCCAGCATTGCAACCCGACCAACTTTGACGAGTTTAACGTTATGAGAGATGCTTTTCAATTGCAGCGTTAATGAGCAATTTAAAATAATTTAATTTTAAATGTCCGCTTTCAACAGCGAGTTTAAAACTGTTTGCGAGTTTGTAACATATTATTTTTTTAAGCAATTACACTATAAATATACCTACTAATAAAAAGCGAAATTTTGTATGAATGGATTGGATGCGTATTTTTTTTATTTTACACGCAAAATCTACTGGACAGAGTTCAATTAAGGCAATGGATACATCAAGTGACTAAGGGATAGGCTTATAAACTCAGGATTCTTCTTTTACGCGATGGGCTAGCAACCTGCCACTATTTCAATCTCAATTCTATCGTTAAGCCTAACAGCTAAACGTAGTCAATCAGTCTTTTCAAGACTGTTGGCTCTGTCTACCCCGCAAAGGATATAGACGTGACCATATGTATGTATGTAAGTATAATTTTCAAGGCGCTGTTGGCAATCATATTGATTAGTGCTATTTCAAGGGAGTAAGGGCGCATCTGAAATTTATTATAATGACGCCGATACGACTTACAATGTTATTGGCTATGTGGATAAGTGTTTTCGTTTCGTTTTCCGTGTGGTTCCCGACACTAATACAAAAAAGAATAAAACCACTGCATCTCTTTCACATACATGTCGTATAAAGCCACTTAGGGATAGGCTTATAAATTTGTGATTCCTTTTTTAGGCGATGGGTTAGCAACCTGTCACTATTTTAATCTTATTTCTATCATTATGCTTAATAGCTAAACGTGGCCTATTGTTTTTTTAACACTGTTGGCTCTATCTACCCCGCGAGGGATATAGACAATACTTTATGTATGTCTAAGTTTTTTTTATATCAATATCCAATTCATATTCCAACTAATATTATAAATGCGAAAATAAATTTGTTTGTTGGTTTGTTACCTCTTCACACGTTATATGATAAACCAGTCTTCTTGAAACTTTCCGTATGTATCACTAAGATTCTGGAGAAGGACATAGGGTACCTTTTATCCGAGTAAAACTATAGTTCCGTGAGATTTGCGAAAAGCGCTAATTTCGTCGCTTTTTGTAGATGGCGCTTAATTCACGCGAGCTAAACTACCGGCAAAAACTAGCAACTTCAACTATATATTATTTTTTTAAGCAATAAAGCAAGCAAGTGCTGTGTGGTTCCCGGCACCAATATAAAAAAAGAATAGGACCACTCCATCTCGTTCCCATGGATATCGTAAAAGGCGACTAAGCGATGGGCTTATAAACTTGGGATTCTTCTTTTAGGCGATGGGCTAGCAACCTGTCACTATTTGAATCTTAATTCTATCTTAAAGCCAAATAGCTGAACGAGGCCTATCAGTATTTTCAAGACTGTTGGCTCTGTCTAGCCCGCAAGGGATATACACGTGGCTATATGTATGTATGTATGTTCAACTATATAACAGATTAGTGTATATACATATATATCAGATTTACTATATGTGAACAGCAACAAATAGTGAATATAATAATTTATGACATGACTGTTATTAGTACATCATTGATTCCCTGAAACTTATACAATAACAAGGCAAAGTTAGTCTGTTTGTCAATAACAATATTGTCTGTAACTCTATAAGGAAGGGGCAGAAATAATATGTGCAAAAAAAATTTTACGTAGACATAATTTTTTCATATGATATTTATTCTTGTCTTCTTATATTTGCTTGTAATTTCATCTGCGTTCAAATCCGGTAATCAGTCTAAATGTTTGACTGACTGACTCAGAACGTAAAGCTACCACTACGAAGGGGAAAGCTGAAAATTAGTATGTTCTTACTTAAGGAACAAAGGAACAAAATTTCCCGCGGGAATAGCAAATTAACATTTTTGTTTTGCGCGAGTTAAACTGTGAGTGTTATTACGTCTTTACAAAGTTTCATCTCTTTAGAACTCTTTTTTGCATACACACATAAGACATTTTATCACGTCTACATTCGTTGCGGGGCAGATTGAGCCAACAGTCTTAAAAAGACTGAAAGACCACGGTCAGATGTATGGCTTACTGATGGAAAGTTTATGTTCTATTTGTGTAGATGTAAAGCTTTATTTCCGACACATGCATACATACATGCATGTATATTTACATTTAATCAGAACAATAGGCGGACTTAATGCTTATAGCATTTGCAGAGAACCTGTGTGGGTGATAATAATAATGCATAATAAACATACTTTCTATATCATATATACTATAAACCTATACATAATGTATATAGTAGTGTAGTTTAAAGGTATATATATATACATAATACTAATACTACATAATACTTTAAACTACACTACACATACATATATATTTATATTTGCAGCATATTAAATACAGAGATTACATTTATTATTATAAAACATAACATCTATAATAAAACGAGTTAGGATTTCTTTGTAAATTGGGTCAGTCAAGAAGGGCTGCGACATTCATCTGTCGAGTTCCACCTAGACACATTGATCGATGACTTATCCGACACACTTTAAGGTCACTTGGCTCCATCACTAACAGGTGGTCAGATGACTTGGTTTGTTCCTTTTTGGGCTCGTTATTATGGTTCCTTAAGATATATTTATATTGACGTCCTGTGTAGTTGCAGTGTAGTTTGTTCCGCCACTTCTTCTACACACTTTGAAGTGGTAGTTTAGGCGATGGGCTAACAACCTGTCACTATTTGAATCTCAATTCCATCTTTAAGCCATAAGTTGAACGTGTCCTTTCAGTCTTTGTGAAACTGTCGACTCTGTCTACCCCGAAAGATAGACGTCATTATATGTGTAGGTACGTGTTTTTTATATCCCTTTACATAAATAAGTAAAAAAATAGGTGATTAATCTCTTAACTTTTTAACAATGACATCTAATAAAGTCCAACGGGAAAAACCCAGCTCTCTATAAAATATGACCTTATACCTAGGTTACACAAATAAGTTAAAAAATATACCTATGTGATTAATCCCTACGTTTTTCACCAATGACATCTAGTAAGGTCCGACGGGAAAAAACCTAGCTCTCTATAAAATATGACCTTATACTATAGCCTAGGCTTTTATTAATAGCGCTGTCTACTCGCCCGTGAAAGCCGACCACGACGAAGGTGAAATCTATTGTTTCAGCGCGCTGGTAGTTATATACCTTTTTTGTTTGAGAATTTATAGAGAAAAAATTATATGTATTGTACTCATATTGCTACTAGGCTGATCTGTGGGATTTCCCCGCGAAAATTGTCAAAGAAAATCAAAACTAATTTGAGATTCTTAACTTGTTACCTGTAAATATTAAGATCTGCCTATATAATTCTTATTTTTGATGTGTGTACTGACATTTTCAATTTTATTTTAATTTTTATGTTGACTTTATTTTATATAAATGTATGTAATTAATTATTGTACGTCTGTAAAGACAGGACTCAGTGGTACTCTATACAATTATATTATCTTTTTACCTGTGCTCCACAATAAATAGATTTGATTTGATTTGATTTGATTTGCCTAACCAAAATTTAACACTGATATAAACAGGCATATAATCATGTCTATATCTCTTGCAAAGAAGACATAATCGACAGTCTTGAATGGACTTCAACTGTTTGGCTTAATTAAAGAATTGAGTTTCAAATAGTGGCAGGTTACTAGCCCATCGCCTACATGAAGAATTCTAAGTTTATTAGCCTACTCTTTAGTCGCCTTTTACGACTAATAAACTCACTCTCGCATTTATAACATTAGGTAAGATATGAATAATGAAATCGTGCCCATTCATCTATATATATAAAACTCTTCCGTTACTGAGTGACTGACTGACAGACAACGCACAGTCGAAACTACTGGTCGTAGACAGCTGAAATTTGGAATGTAGGTTCCTTGGGATATGTAGGGGAGCACTAAGAAAGGATTTTTGGAAATTCAACCCCCAAGGGGGGGAAAAGGGGTAAAAACGTTTCTATGAAAAATCTTATTCCTTGGGTTTATAACTTGAAACTTGGCATGAACACGTACATAGGCAAGTAAATATGTTTGACATTATAAGTTTTTTCAAACTACCCTCTAATCGTGATTTAGGGGGTGCGATTGGGTGACTGATTTATTAACGCACAGCCGAAACCGCTCGGTATAGGAGTCTGAGATTTTGAACAGAGGTTCCTTTAGTAACATAAGTGAGCACTAAGAAGGGATTTTTGAAATGTCAACCCCCAAGGGGGGGAAACGGGATAAACCGAGCCGGGGCTGCGGGAAAGTTCTAACGAGATACCGTGGCCCCGGAACGCAAAGGGCAACTGAAGGAACGAGGTGGGTTTTAGTCAGTAAAAGTCTGACACTCCCTTCCGTTCCACCCAGAGCGAGAGAGGTCATTTGATGATTTCCCATCCTTAAAAAAAAAAAGACTTTGTATGACAACTTTCAGTCGTCTCTTTAACATACATAATAACATACATAATTATGTACATACATGCATAACATTAATAACATCACGCCTTTAAATCCCTATTTTGTGTTAACACTACCCATACAAACAGCTAAAAGGAAACAAGTGAAGAGACGAAATTTGTCCGCATCCATTTTCACCTAAATTCTTAACGTTAATGAGATTTACTTTTTATTATCAGGTCAACCTAATAGCCTCACATGTACGTATAACTTCGTAAGAATTTTCTTTCAACTCCTAACCGTTGAGGAGTTGTACCTTCCATCATCAGCTCATTCACATGGGATGATGACTATCAGACGCAAATACTTAAACAGATCTATGAAATTGTCAAAAACGTAATTGCCTGTAAATTTGAGGTTTGCCCTTGATTTCCCTGGAATACCATCATCAGGTCTATAAAAGCGAAAAACACTCATTTAGGAATCACGAAATCTCGAAATCTACTGAGCCAATAAAGATGAAATTTATCAGAAAGGTAGATTTTAATTAGGAGGGATGCACTAAGAAAGGATTTTTGGAAATTCTATTCCTAAGGGGGTGAAATAGGGGTTGCAAGTTTGTATGAAACTTCGTCATTTTTAGTATTGGACACCAGAAAATTGTGATTTAAATTTACGGTTAGATTAAAATAATAATTCATTAATTAGATTTTGTAAATTGCATTTCTAAGGGGGTGAAATAGAGGTGGTAAGTTTGTATGAAACTTTGTCATTTTTAATGTTGGACACATGAAATGTTAGATTTGTTTAGTAAAAAATTCGAATACAGTAATAAGATTTTAAAAATTGCATTCCTATCCCGGTGAAATAAGGGTTGTAAATTTGTATGAAATTTCGTCAGTTTTAACGTTAGGCACATGAAATTTTAGAATTAAATTTTGGTTAGTAAGAAATAAATCATCAAAACATTGGATTTTGAAAACTGCATCTCAAGGACGAAAAATAAGGGTTAGAAGTTTGTATAAAACTTCGTTTTTTGATGGGTGTCGAAGTGCGAGAAGTCTTAAATATTGGTTAGTAAAAAATACGTATCAGTTGCGGAAAGCAGGATGGCACTAAATAGGATGGGATGGGACAGGATAGGACTGGACGGGGCAGGACGGGACACAACAGGTTGGGAGAACGAGAGGAGACGGAACAAGACGGGAGAAGCCATATGAATTTAAATCAAATATAAACTTCACAGTCCCGCACGATACGGGATTCAAAAATGGGTGAAATTATATGGCGTATCCTTATAATCGAAAATACATTTGCGCGGGCGAAGCCGCGGGCAAAAGCTAGTCCCTTATAAGAAGGAACGACAAAAGAAACCCAAAAAAGGTGGTATCTACCGCGACTTAAGGGGAACAATACAAAGATATACAAATAATCCCTTGAGACTCCCATCAACATGGTGTGACTTCAAAATAAAATCCGCTTTGATCCAAATCCATTGCCTTTTAGCCGACTTTCTGGACGAAGATTATGTGTTCCGCACTTAAATTTGTTGACTGAGCCAGTATGTGTGGGGCATTGATTAAATATACTGTATAGAGTACAGTATTGGTTATGCTAAAACAATTATTCATAACTAGCTGTGCCCGCGACTCCGTCCGCGTGGAATAGTTATTTTGGGCATCAATAGGCGAATAATTTTCCCAGTTTTTTCACATTTTCCATTATTTCTTCACTCCTTATAGTTGAGGCGTGATGTTATATAGCCTAAAGCTTTCCTCAATAAATAGTATATTAAACACAAAAATAATTTTTCAATTCGTACCAAGTAGTCCCTGAGATTAGCGCTTCAAACAAACAAACTCTTCAGCTTTATAATATTAGAATAGATAAATTCTTTCTCGAGTCTTGAATTAGTTATTAATATAGTATACATACATGTTTATATATTTTACGGTACGTGTATAATTGTTTAAGTCATAAGCATCATACCTCGTAAATGAACTGTCGTTGACCCTTGCCTCAACTTTCTATGCGATCCTCTTAATGTCAGGTTGGTTGTTAATATTAACTCCTTAACGGTTTCATATCCAATGCGTCTCATTTCAAGTCTTTTTTGACACACCCACAGAACACAGAGATCTGTGGTCACACACAACTTCATATCCCATACATTAGTGTTGGGACCAACACGCCTCTATGCACTGTCAGGTGAGCTGCTGGTGCACTGCTCATAAAGGCATTTAAAATACTCCATTCACCATGTTAACTCGCCGTTTAATATGACAACAAAACAAAACCTACTAATCCTACTACTATTAGTAATAGTTTGTATGGATGTTTGTTACTCTTTCACGCAAAAACTACTGAACCGATTACCATGAAATTTGGTATGTAGGTAGCTGAAGACCCAGAATAACACATAGGCTACTTTTTATCTCAGAGTTCCCGCGGGATTGATAGGGTTTCCATGCGGACGAAGTCGCGGGCGGCCTCTAGTATTATAAATGCGAAAGTTTGTGAGAATGTCAGGATGTCAGTATGGATGTTTGTTACCCTTTGACGCAAAAGCTACTCAACTGATAACGATGAAATTTGGTATGTAAGTAGCTGAAGACCCAGAATAACATATAGTCTACTTTTTTATCCCGGAGTTCCCGCGGGATTGACTCCACGCGGACGAAGTCGCGGGCGGCCTCTAGCATTATAAATATTACGAGTTTCTTTATTATGAGTAGTACTTCTAATACTTCTAATAGCTATCGAGCCAATATTTACTCATGTTCAACGATTGCACAGTCTGTGTATTCGTTCTTTACGACCCCCCAGCGGTTCCGGTGCCGGGGTCTAAAATCTGATCTGTGCAATATATTTATTTAGCTAACGTATACCTATTCGTTTCACTCGACACGGGACAATGGGGCTGTAAAATTAGAGCCAATTCATTAAATTGCGGGTCCGATTGCTGGCTGTCCTTTTTATGTTGAAATTGGTTTTATTTTTCTCTCTTAAGAGTACACGAAACCGCCTAACTTGCATGAAGAGAGTTATGAATGTGGATGAAGCGAAGGAAGTATGCAAAATGCAAAGGTCGTGGCAAGTGGATGGATGTAGTCTCTGCCTACCCCTCCGGGAAAGAAGCGTGATTTTATGTATGTATGCATGTTTGTAAATTATCTTATTTTTATGAAAAATAAAAGGGGATCCGTAAGGTAGTCGTAGCGATAGATGAAACATGTAGATTGTGCTAGCTGGTTTTTGTATTGTAAAAGTAATCAAAGAAAGAAAGAAGTCTCGTGTTGTTTCTGGTACTTTAGAATTGGAACAATCCATCTCTTTCTCGTGGATTCGTCTTAAAGGGCTGCACATTACTGCAACAAGACTCGACATTCATACATATAATCTTGAAAAGACTTATAGGCCACGTTCAGCTGTTCGGCTTATTGATAGAATTGTAATTCAAATAGTGACAGTTTGCTAGCCCATCGCCTAAAAGAAGAATGCCAAACTAATAAGTCTATCCCTTAGACGCCTCTACGTCATCCATGGGAACGAGATGGAGTGGTCCTATTCCTTTTTTTTTTTTTTGATTGGCGCCGAACACCACACGGCAAATGCACATGTCTTAGTAAAACATGCTTATAAAAACGTTTCATTTTCCCGCCCCGTATATCAGTGTCACAACCAATTTTCTCTGCCTACATAACGTGATACGGAACTGAACAATTACGTGTGACGCAACACAAGCAAAATTATATTATTTCTAGACTTCTCGTATAAATACATACATACATATGGTCACGTCTATATCCCTTGCGGGGTAATCAGAGCTAAACGTGGCCATTCAGTCTTGAAAAGACTGAATGGCCACGTTCAGCTATTTGACTTAACGATAGAATTGAGATTCAAATAGTGACAGGTTGCTAGCCCATCGACTACAAGAGGAATCCCAACTTTATAAGCCTATCCCTTAGTCGCCTTTTGATATCGATGGTAAAGATATGGATTGGTTCTATTCTAAAGTGCCGGTAACCACACGGCACACAATACAAAAATTTTTACAACTGGGACTCCAATAAAGTTTTATAATTATTCTATGGATATTCAAATTATCACCCATCACTCGTCCTGCAACGTTTTACCTAAACGTCCAAATGCGTGTATTAGTACATAAAATAACGACCTAATAATAAATTCTTATTCCGTTTGGTTATTCTTATGCTGTGTGGTTCCCGGCACCAATACAAAAAAGAATAGGACCACTCCGTCTCTTTCCCATGGATGTCGTAAAAGGCGACTAAGGGATAGGCTTACAAACTTGAAATTCTTTTTTAGGCGATGGGCCAGCAACCTGTCACTAGTTGAATCTCAATTCTTTCATTAAGCCAAATAGCTGAACGTGGCCATTTAGTCTTTCAAGACTGTTGGCTCTGTCTACCCCGTAAGGGATATAGACGTGACCATATGTATGTATGTAATAAATTCTTAATTGCCAAAAAAAGATCATGACCTCCTTCAGGACTCACACATGTCATAGGAATCGTTTATCTCTGTCAGCCTGGGGATGAACAGGGATGTGGGGATCAAACGCTAATGTCATTTTTGGGCAATTAAGACGTAATTCTCTTGGGCAACCTTCGCTCGGTAGGGTGCATATTACTATCATCGTACATTCTACATACCTACATATAATCACGTCTATATACTTTGCGGGGCAGACAAAGCCAACAGTGATGGGCCACGCTCAGCTGTTTGGCTTAATGATACAATTGAGATTCAAATACTGACCGGTTGCTTTTCCATGGCATGAAAGAAGAGTCCCAAATTTATAAGCCATTCCTTAATCGCCTTATACGACATCCATGGAAATGAGACCGAGTGTTCCTATACTTTTTTTATTGTTACCGGGTGATACACATTGTACATTCTATATATCATCATTTGCTTGAAACACTTAGAAGGTAGACACAAATACGACCACAGTACACATACATATATATAGTCACGTCTATATCCCTTACAGGGTAGACAGAGCCAACTGTCCCGAAAAGACTGAAAGGCCACGTACAGTTGCACTGCTTTGTGATGGAATTGAGATTCAAAAAGTGACAGGTTGCTAGCCCATCGCCTACAAAAAGTATTTGATTGGGTTTGGATTTTAGTTAAAAGACTACTCTTCTTCTGCAGTGCCGTGTGGTTCCCGGCACCAACACAAAAAAGAATGGGACCACTCCATCTCTTTCCCGTGGGTGTCGTAAAAGGCGACAAAGGGATGGGTTTGCAAACTTGAGATTCTTTTTTTGGGCGATGCGCTGGCAACCTGTCACTATTCGAATTTCAATTCTATCTTAAAGCCAAATAGCTGAACGTGGTCTATCAGTCCGTTTGGGACTGTTGGCTCTGTCTACCCCGCAGGGGACATGAACGTGATTATATGTATGTATGTATGTATCTTCTTCTTCACGAGGTCCTGGTTTCCGCAATTGGTCGTTTACGGACGAAATAAGCCGTGTGATTTCCAGCACTTCAGAATAGTACCACTCCATCTATTTCCAAATTATTATGACGAATATAAACATAAATTAACTTCATGGGATAAGTCCGCCATTGCAAGTGATTTGATTCTTTTATAACTATGTAATATTTTCTTGTTAATTTCACTGCAATAAAGATATTATAAACAAACAAACTTAAATGAAAATAAGCAAATTATCACTCATCGCACTATTATTTCTTTAGAATCGTGTCACAAACGTGTCTTTGAAGTGGGAAGGCCTAAACGAACGTACCTCGATCAAATCAGAGACGTTCTAGCAATAGGTCTGGTCAAGAGTACCCAAAACCGACGAGCTTGCATGAAGAAAGTTATAAGTGTGAATAAAGCGAAAGAAGTGTGCAGGGATCGTGGCAAGTGGAAAGATGAGGTCTCTGCCTAGCCCTCCGGGAAAGAGGCGTAATTTATGTATGTATGTATGTGTCACAAACACTTCAAACAATTACCAAAATGGCCGACGATTTGTTGTCAAATTTGAAATGATGCCAAATGACCTATTCAGTAGGTCGTTCGTTAGTAATGTATATACAACCGCAAATTAGGCACAAAATTGTCCCGTGGTCGTCCGTCAAATTGACACTGCTAATCAGGACTAAAACACCGTACTGAATGGAATACATCTGAATAGATGTTCCATTCAGTTTCACTATAGAAATCTGTGATAATAAATTGTTATTTAAGTCTTTGGGTAATTCTTAACTCTTTTGTTAAGGTATATCTTAAGTGTTAATTGCAATTTTCCTCAAAGTTCAACATACATACATATGGTCACTTCTATATCCCTTGGGGGTAGACAGAGCCAACAGTTTTGAAAAGACTGAATGGCCACGTTCAGCTATTTGGCTTAATGATAGAATTGAGATTCAAATAGCGACAGGTTGCTAGCCCATCGCCTAAAAAAGAATCCCAAGTTTGTAAGCCTATCCCTTAGTCGCCTTTTACGACATCCATGGGAAAGAGATGGAGTGGTTTTTTTGTGTTGGTGCCGGGAATCACACGGCACTTTTTACTTCAAATTTTAACAATAACGGTGACTTTAATATGAAACAATTTAAATGATGCAACACAAATTATGATCAAGCGTAGATTTGGTTTCTATGAGATAGGCATATAAACTTGGGACTCTTCTTTTAGTGGGAAGGCTAGCAACCTGTCACTATTCGAATCTCAATTCCATCATGAAGCCAAACAGCGGAACGTAGCCAATCAGTCTTTTCAAGGCTGTTGGCTCTGTCTAAACCACAAGGATATAAACGTGATTACTATATGTATGTAAGCAGACAAAATTAGTTTAAAAAAAAATTCGAACCTTTGCCTAAGTACAGAAACTCTTTACAATTCAGATACTTTAACCACTCTACCGTTAAAGCTTTTAACCTCTCACTGTCAATATTTGCACAGATTCAATAACGGGCCAATAAAAAATTCTAAATTGCCTTCGAGAATATGCTAATAATGTCCATAAATACATTACAGCTAATAATATTTGTAAAAATCATGAGACGGATATTTTTCTGAGTGATTTTATAAAGGAAGTAATAATGATGGTAGATTTATAATAAAAAATTCGTACAACATTTAGCTTTCTTTTATTTAATATGAATACACTAACTAAACTGTATTACTTTAGGACTACGAAAACACGTAATATAATGTATGTATGTCTTTGGTAAACATACATATATATACATATGGTCACGTGTATATCCCTTGTGGGGACATAGCTTACCCATCGCCTAAAAAAGCCCTTGGCCCTTAGTCTTAGCTTTTTATGGGGAAAATATGGAGTGGTTTATTTCTAAAGTGAAACACCACCACGGCACTACTTATTTAAAAAAAAATACAATACATATGGTCACGTCTACATCCCTTGTGGCGTAAACAGAGCTAACAGTCTTGAAAAGACTGATAGGCCACGTTCAGCTATTTGGCTTAATGATAGAATTGAGATTCAAATTGGTAAACAAATTGCTATAATAACATAATGATCCACTTTTTCTTTTCTGAGATTATTATTTACTTGCGTATTAAATGTATAAACAGGATGTCTGGGAAATAGCATTTCATATTTAAGGACATAGTGAATCATGAACACGCTTAACTTTTAACTTAAGTATATAATATTGTATCTACCTATCTCCAGTTCAATATAATTGCTTTTCCTTTACATTTCTTCTCGCGATTAAATTAATTGTAAATATGACTTTTTATTCGCTAAGAAAAAATAAAATTGTCTCTGTCTACCCCTGGCGTGATTTTATGTATGTATGAATGTATGAGAAAAATCGTTGCATCATGATGTTATGTAGTCCAAAGCCTTCCTCGATAAATGGTCTATTCAACGCAAAAAGAATTATTCAATTCGAACCAGAAGTTCCTGAGATTAGCGCCTTCAAACAAACAAACTCTTCAGCTTTTTAATATTAGTATAGATATGGCAAAGGTCAGCTCTTATTCAGAAAAGGTTGAAATTAACTTATCTATACATATAATAAATCTGTAGAAAGGTCAATTCTGTACATTGAAAATATTGAAAAAATAAATAGCAGGGGGTGTTACTGGATCGATACCAAACACAAAAATGTGATTAAAAAAATTTTTGTCTGTCTGTCTGTATGTTCAGGCATCACGTGAAAACTAACGGTTCGATTTTAATGAAACTTGGTATAATTATACCTTATTATCCTGGGCGTAAAATAGGATACTTTTTATCCCGAAAAAATACGAAGAAAAAAAAATCTTAATTTTTCAGTTTATCCATAGACGTTGTTCTGTAGAACCGCGAACACACGTTGCGTTACCCGCAGTGGATTTAGCGCCGTAACCTGTAGCACCTAAAGTCGGCTTTGGCTTGAACCGTTTGCTGCACAAGCGGGCCGCTACTAATTACTATGAAAAAAATACTACATAGCTACATTAATTCCCATCAAGCTGAAAATGAGTATAATTATTTAAAACACAATCAAAAGCATTATTTCAAAATTCCCCATGATTCCGGTTTAAGGAAAAAAATTTACTCACGGTCAAAGGTAAAAAATGGGTGTATCGCAATTTTCTTTAAAACGGTAAGTTTTTCAAATCGGAAAATTACCTCAGACATAAATTGTAGATCATAAAGTTATCTATAAAAAAGGTATCAATATTTTTTTTCAACAAAGCTACCGTTTCTGTGATATAACGATGCAAAAAGTTGCAAGCGTCATAATATGCATCCGTTTCCTTGCCACCTCTGAGGTAGTGTACTATTAGCGCGTTTTTTTTTAACATTTTTATTATTAAACTTGAAAAAGTCTGAAATAGGTTAGAATAAACACGTGTTTTCACTACGCAGTGGCACTCAAGACTAACTTTCGCATTTATTATTTTTAAAAAAATAGAATAACCCTAAGTGAAGAAAATCATCTTAGGACAATAATAGAGATTACAATTATCAAATTCAATGCAATAATCAAATTAAAACTAAAACTACTTATAAAAAGAAAGAAAAAGGATGACTACAAACTAAAATTTAATTTATAAATTGTACAGTCCTTGCATAGCATCAACATGCGGGAATGTGCCCAGAAGGCTGGCAGCATTGCCAATTCGAATGGCAATGCTGATTCTCTGAGACAGATAATTTCCAGCCCTCCGGTCAAGAGATACCTCAATTAGCTTTTTCGACAATTGTCGGAAAAGCTGATGGGCAGATAGGCCCCCCGGTCCCAGAGTTTCTACCCCAAAAGGTTCAAAAGTATAGATATTACTGACTATAACTACATACATACATACATACATAAAATCACGCCTCTTTTCTGGAGGGGTAGGCAGAGACTACCTCTTACCACTTGCCACGATCCCTGCATACTTCCTTTGCTTCATCTACATTCATAACTCTCTTCATGCAAGCTCGGCGGTTTCGGGTACTTTTGACCTGATCCTTTACCAGGACGTCCTTAATTTGATCAAGATATGTTCGTCTAGGTCTTCCCACCCCGACCTTTCCCTCCACACTCTCCATGTATATCTGCTTAGTCAAACTGTTTTCATTCATCCTCTCCACATGACCGAACCATCTCAACATACCCTTTTCTATTCCTGTAACTACATCTTCTTTCACATCACAACATTCCCTTATCACACTGTTCCTTATCCGGTCACTCAATTTCACACCCAACATACTCCTTAACGCTCCCATTTCCACTGCATTTATTCTGCTTTCGTGCTTCTTTTGCCATACCCAACTTTCACTCCCATACATTAATGTCGGGACCAACACGCCCCTGTGCACAGCCAGTCGAGCCTTTTTGGATAGTTTCTGACTGCTCATAAAGGTATGCAAAGCTCCATTCACCATGTTCCCCGCGTTCACTCTCCTTTCAATATCACTATCACACTTGCCATCTGATGTAAACTTTGATCCCGATAACTACATATTTGCGCCTTTTGAGGTTTTTTGCCTCATTTGAAGCAAAACGGCCTTAGATTTAGTAACCAGAAGATGAGACGGCGCGAGTGTGTCGACACAAGTAGCATCCCACACCAAAGGCCGCCCCAATCTCCAGGGTACCAAAGTCATACCATCCGGTCTCTTGGCATCATCCCGAGCCAGACCGTTTGGTTCTAGAACGGCTGGAACATGGATGGTGGCAAGAGCACGGAGGATTATATCATTTAGGGCGGCATGGCGCCCTAAACGGCTGGCACTCCTAGGGCATGAGAGGCCGTGGTGTCCATAGCCGACAACGGTATCCCCGCAAGGACAACTATTATTAAAGACTAACGGTATTTCATGTGTTGAGCATTCTGAGATAAAGCAGCTATACGACCCTAGCCACGTACACAATTAAACAGAGAGACAGATGTTGTCTCAAGGTTTCACTACAATATAAATGAAGGGACTGGGTTTCATTATACTTATGTATATTTTATATTTTGAATTCAAGTTAAAATTACCGACAGAACAATATTTTTACTTATATTACTGCTACATAGAGTATATACGAGACGTGCTTATGCATATTATGACGCTTGCAACTTTTTGCATCGTAATATCTCAGAAACGGTAGCTTTATTGAAAAAAAATATTGATTCCTTTTTATAGATATCTTTATGATCTACAATCTATGTCTGAGGTAATTTTCCTATAAAACTTACCGTTTTGAAGAAAATCGTGAAAATCCCATTTTCTTACCTTTGACCTTGGGTAATTTTTTTCCTTAAACCGGAATCATGGGGAATTTTGAAATAATGCTTTTGATTGTGTTTTAAACAATTATACTCATTTTCAGCTTGATGGGAATTAATGTAGCTTCATTCCTATTTTTTGGTCTAAATTGACCGGACTGAAAATAAAATGGAGAAATAAACCATCTACGCGAAGACCGACATCCGCGCGGACGGAGTCGCGGGGGAAAGCTAGTACAATAATATTTCATTCAAATGTACATTCGTTTGCTTTTAAACAATGACAGTGATTTATCTGAAAACAGAATAAGATATGAAGGGATGAATGACGTACAAATTTGTGCAAGTCAGTGCCGTGAGGTTCCCGGCACAAATAGGAAAATGAACAGGACCGCTCCATATCATTCCCATGGATATCGTAAAAGGCGACTAAGGGAAAAGCTTATAAACTTGGGATTCTTCTTTTAGGCGATGGGTAATCAACCTGTCGCGAATTAAGGCCAAAGTGCCCAAGTCTTTTCAAGACTGTGCGCTCTGTCTACCCCGCAGGTGATAAAGACGTGACTGTAAGTTTGTACAGGTCGACCTGAAATCTTCATTCATACATCGGATATCATAAGCTATCTAGCAAAATAAGTTACTGAGCAAACAAAGTTATTTTTGATCGTCCTTCGAGACGCTATGTATCGGTTCACCTTACCTTATCATTGACCTCGGTAGTGATAACATAATGTATGTTTCGACCGTGAACCCGTTTCTTATTGGTTAGAAATTGCTAAGTAAAGGCTTTAAGGCTTCAAAGGTGGTTTTACTAATGGATAGCGTTAATAGAAAGTTCCGTTGGGCCAGTGTTTTTCTTTTTTCTGAATTATGTGTGTACATTAGTTTGAGTGCTAACCGATAGTCTGGCGGTATGGGATAACATCGTGAGGAACAGGCATAAGGCTGCGTATGATATATATTTTTATATATATTTCGCAGCGTTATGCCTGTCTTATAAATAAATGGTAATTTTTAATTATATATTGTAATAATTCTTATTATGTATAATAATAATTCGCAGATATATAGTGAAAACCTTGTATTTTCTTGTATAATTAAATAATTAATAATATTTTTCTTTAAATCAAGTTAACGATAATACTAATCACGGCTTTTATAAAGATGATGAAGACCTTACAAATATAAGGTAGACAAAGTCATTTGTTAAGAAGTCTCGAAGGCTGAGTTTGACTGGATAGACAGAACGGCTACTATTATCAGCAAATTAAAAAAAAAAGTCATCCCTTACTAATATTATAGGTAAATGTGTCTGTCTGTACCGCTTTCACATCGAAACCTATGGATCGATTCGATTTAAATTTGGAATGGATATTGTCAACAAACCGCATTTTCAAAAATCAACCTCGCAAAATACTTAAAAGAGGAGGGGTGAAAGTTCGTATGAAAATCAATAATGCTACCCGTGCGAACTCGGGGCGGGTCGCTAGTACTTAATATTAACTACAAGCAAAAACAAACCAGTTATATTTTTATCGTAGGCAAATATAAAAATCTAGGTAACAACTTTACAGCCACTTCTACCAAAAAAAATCTTGTTAAAATCTCCACGATAGACGTATTACAAACAAGCTTTTACGAGATCCCATAAAACATTTGATGATTCATAAAATGTAAAATGGCGGATCTTGTTAAGTGTCCTACTGGAATTAAGGGAGAATTATCGCTTATCATATTGATTTGGAATTGTTTTATGAGCGGATGAAGTGATTCCCTATGAGCTATAATGGATAATCTTTACCAAGATAAAGCGAATAGCTTCGGTCTTTTAAACTCGTCAAATATAACATAAGATGTTTATTTATTATGAAGACCAACAACCATTTACAAAAAATAGCGCCGTATATGAAACAAATGGTCAACTGATACAAAACATTAAAAAAATAAAAAAGGAACATTAATCACTAAAAAATCAACAATAACCGTTCATTCATTCATTCATATAGTCACGTCTATGTGCATTGAGGGGTAGACAGAGCCAACAGTCTTAAAAGAGACTGATAGGCCACGTTCAACTGTTTGGCTTTATGAAAGAATTGAGATTTAAATAGCGACAGGTTGCTAGCCTTTCGCCTAAAATAAGAATCCCAAGTTTATGAGCCTATCCCTTAGTCGCCTTATACGACATACACAGGAAATGAGGTCATGAGAGAGTAAATAATCTCTGTATGTTATCTGTATATGTTTATAGTACAGATACATAATATATTTATGGTATAGTAAGTATGTTTATTACACATTATTTATTATCATCCACACAAAGGTTCTCTGCTTAACCCAAGGGTAGACTGTTACAGTTAGATAATGCTATTAGCATTAAGTCCGCCTGTTGTACTTTACAAATCGTAATTGTTACAATAAAGAATAAAAACCTTTATAATTTTGTTAATACCTTCGTAATTTTGTTTCTTGTGTTTATCAATCTCGATGTACATACATATATTAGTAAATAAAATAAATAAATAAATACATGTAGGTACTCGTTGTACATATATTAGTAAATAAAATAAATAAATAAATAACAAGTAGTTACAACACTCCGGCCGAAATTCTGTAAACAATCTTTCCGCCCTACCGTCCTTAAAAGAGTCATAAAAATAAAACGCAATAAAAAGGAAAATAAAGGTAATTAAAAGTGCAATAAAAGTTGGAAACCTCTATTTTCCTGTTATTTACTACTCATTTCAGTTTCAAGGATACTTAAGAATCGTGAGAACTGTTAAAAACTACTCCAAGCAAATGCTTTTATGTTTTACACCGTTTATTTTCTACTTTTCTTAACAGAAAAACGAGAGTCGGTTTTAATCGGCTTTTACGTTGGTCTATTTTCACTTGCATACATGTAATCACGTCTATAGCCCTTGCGGGGTAGACAGAACCAACGGACATGAAAAAGACTGATAGGCTCAGCTGTTAGGCTTAATGATATAATTGAGATTCAAATAGTAACAGGTTGCTAGCCCATCGCCTAAAAGAAGAATCTCAAGTTTCAAATCCATGGGAAAGAGATAGAGTGGTCCTATTATTTTTTCTATTGGTGCCGGAAACTTAATTTAATTAAATTATGTACTTTAATAAATTAATTTATGTATTTTAACCTTTTTTTATTTATTTGTATTTCGAAATTATCACACAGATTGCGAACTATTAATTGCGCCTAACGTAATTTTGAGACTTTGTTTATGGTATATTAATTTGAAGATACTATTACGCGAGCTTAGGTCTCGCGAATGCAAAAAATGTTATTAGGACTAAGTTGATTGGTAGACGTGACACGCTTCGCTTGCTCAGTCAGTTATGTCATGTAACAAATACTTGTATATATCTATACTAGCTGTCCCGGCAAACGTTGTTTTTATAAATAAATTTTAAGAAATTTGTAGTTAAAAAAAAATTAAGTGTGACAACCCTTAACACTTAGGGGTATGAAAAATAGATGTTAGTCGATTCTCAGACCTACTGAATGTGCATGCAAAATTTGGTTAAAATCGGTAAAGCCGTTTCGGAGGAGTACGGTGACAAACATTGTGACACGAGAATTGTATATATAAGAGATATATAAACCAGAAAAAGAAGACCAAGGATCGAACCCGGTACCTGTAGATAAGAGCAACATCACGACCCTTGCGCCAAGTTAACCGCCAAGTAACCACGATCTAGCAAAAAAATTTAGTCAAAAAAGAGAAATTAAATTAAATTATCCTATATCCTAGTCTTTACTTGACTTGAAACCCAAAAATGTCAATAACAGAATCGCAATGTAATTTTGACATTTTAAACGAGGCTACAAATTCGGAAAACGCGCGCAATGTCCACCCAAAACCATAAATTCCCGATCTGAATATCCAATCCGGGCCAAAATTAGCCACATCGACTCGGCTGCCGACCAATCACAGCGCCTAATTTGAAAATCGAACAAAACCCGGCCGTTATTCATTTAAAGAGGTAAGAAGAGATAAAAGACACGCTAGATCCCCCTTTCACTCCCCTTTTATAGCTTATGGAGGGGGTATGACCTAGAAAATTGTGGGCGATGCATTTTTTTGCATTCCGCGAGGCTGCCTACAGACTTTTATTGCGCTCATTAGTAGAGCTTTATATTCACCGTCTGTTTAATATGAACCGCGCATAGATTTGCAAGGTTCCATATTAATTTACTTTTTTTTCTGGGCGTAAAATTTATAAAGTTCGTAAAATTCAAATACTATTTTTGTATAGAAAAATCTCACTCAATATTTTAAGGTTAATTTATTTATTTAAACTTTATGCACGTAAAATGTACAACAGGTGGACTTAATGCCGCAAGGCATTCTCTGCCAGTCGAACCTTTGGACAAAACTGAGATGGATGTACGGGTGGTGCGATAACTGTAAAAGAAATAATAATATGAATAATAGGTTACTTAATACACTTACATATAATAGATTACAAACTTAAGTGTTAATGGCTTAGTTACACAAGTAAGAATGAAAAGTTCATTAAAAAAATGTCTCTGTCCACATGAGCTTCTACAAATTTATCCGTGCTTCAGACCTTTTCGGAAATTGTATGTACATTTTATGGTACAAAATCCAAATTACTTTGTGCAACGTTTGAGATGACACAGTTAAATAACCAAGATCAATTCATTTATGCTTAAAAATATATCTGTCCATTTGCACTCTAATGTCTCCAATCTTTAGAGCGTTTCATAACGACGTGATTAAGTGATGTTTTAATTAATTCGTACATGTGAATTTTTATCCATCTCGCTCTCACATATTAAAAATTTATTAATTAAAAAAATATTTTCCTTTTAAATTTAAAAATAGAAGTTCGATAATTCCCCTAATAGTGGTACAAATGCAATTGACATTATATTAAGATTTTAATACATTTTTACGACAGAATTCCCATGATTTTACTTTAAGTTCCCTGCAATGCAACATCTTAAGTGACGAAACGGTAATTTTTATTTATTCTACACTGGCTAAAACCACAATATTAGCAACACCTGTTAAAATTATACACACAATCGTCTTGAGCGTATTAAGAGGTGAATTACGCCAGCATTTTTCCGTGTGGTTCCCGGCACCAATACAAAAAAGAATAGGACCACTCCAACTCTTTCCCATGGATGTCGTAAAAGGCGACTAGGGGATAGGCTTACAGACTTGAGATTCTTTTTTAGGCGATGGGCTAGCAACCTGTCATTATTTGAATCTCAATTCTATCATTATGCCAAAAAGCTGAACGTGGCCATTCAGTCTTTTCAGGACTGTCGGCTCTGTCTACCCCGCAAGGGATATAGACGTGACCATATGTATGTTTGTTTTTCACCAATAATAAGTCTGCCCATCTCACAGTCAGACAAAATCCCCCTTACGAAAAATAACTTTAAACTCGCCCATGTAATATGTATCTTTGTCGAGTAAAGAGCGTGTTCTTAAAGGTTGGTGGTTAAAGTCGTGAGAAACAAAACTGTACCCTAGCCTCTGTAGTTACCCACACCCCCCCTTATTTGCCAAGAGTTCTCGTTCCTCGGACCACTTTGATGTGTGGCGTAATTAGGTTTGTGAGCTCTGTACTTTGTTTTAATGGAAAGGTAATTTAGTATAAGTACCTACTATAAGGTAGTCCCAATGACGTGTCAGATCAAAGGCCAAAATGTGCCAAGTGGATATGCTGTTAATTTTGTTGATATATGTAGTAATAATTTTCACTTTGAAGTTAATGGATGAAAATATTTGTTGATAGGAGTGTGTTATATCGTTTGTGGGTTAAGTTGACTGAGACGGTAATCCTTAGCGTCGGTGGCAGGTAACTGTTAGGTTTTTGACTTGTATAAGTTCAAAGGTCAAACGTTTTCGTGGTCAAACGGCGACTCCTCTACAAGATGGGGTAAAGATATTATAAACGGATTATTAATAGTCTTATTGTTGCAATTAGTAACGACACCGTTACTATAAATTCTTATTTAATGACTAGATTACGCCCGCTGTTCCGTATGTGTAAAATAAAATAAAAATGTAATAAGTCCTTGTAAAAAATAACAAAAAAATCTGTATAGATTTTTTTTTAATCTGTTTAGATTTTTTTTGTTACTTTTTTACCCAACAAGGTCCGCTACACTTCTAAACTGAATAAATGTATAAGTACCTACATACATATATGCCAAATTTGCACATGTTGCGATACAATGTTTACACTGAGACAAGTTAACATAATCGGAAACTTTGTGATATTAATGGACCGATACAGCTTCGTATATCGCCGTATCACATTATTGATAACTTGCACTAAACACGAGCATTGAGCAATTTCACAGATCACTCTCCTTGTCACAGACATAGTTCTAACTAGACCCTGCAAGTGTGCGTTCACTATTGTAACTTTGCGCGACATCGAGCGACCAACTTTTAGAACCTATTTTTATGGTTAACGTAATTAATCAAAATTCAAAGTTTTTCAAATCACGTCTCGTCACACCTCTTGCGGGGTAGATAGTGCCAACCGTCTTTAAGACCACGTACTGATGTATGGCTTAATAATGGAATTGACACTCAAATCTTCGTCGGTGACAACTGTCAAATCTGACAACTGTATGATATCTTGATTTCATGCATGTGGGCGAAGTGACGCTATCTAACTAGTTCTATGTCTGTGCCCGGTGCACACATCCTTGCTCTGTGGCCCATACAGTCCGTTTTCAATAGAATAGCTCCACAAGAATAGCTCGATCATGTTCATAACTTTGCAACCCTTGTCAATAGCCGATCTACGGATAACACATGTCGATGTGACATCAATTGTTGATTGATAGCGTTTAGAGAGGGAGATACCGTTTGACGGGCTATTGACGAAATTTTACACATACACATACACACACACATGTATAATTACACTGGCTATTGCCCGCGACTTTGTCCGCATCAAATCTCTATAAATTTTAACCTTCATTTCTATGCAGAATTTCATGATTTGATTAAATTAAGAAGTTTTTGCTTAAAATACATACATACATACATATTATCACGTCTATATCCCTTGCGGGGTAGACAGAGCCAACAGTCTTGTAAAGATTGATAGGCCACGTTCAGCTGTTTGGCTTAATGATAGAATTGAGATTCAAATAGTGACAGGTTGCTAGCCCATCACTTAAAAGAAGAATCCCAAGTTTATAAGCATATCCCTTAGTCGCCTTTTACGATATCCATGGGATAGAGATGGAGTGGTCCTATTATTTTTTCTATTGGTGCCGGGAACCATACGGCTATAATGGTCATTGCCCGCGACTTTGTCCGCCTAAAATCTCGATAAATTTTTACCTTCATTTTTATGCAGAATTTCATTATAGATTAAATTATACACATACCTAAATCAGAAAAAAGTTAGACATGTTCAAATACACTTTTGACTAAGGTAGGATTTGAACCTGTGACTCCAAGCTCATTACCCTACGCATTTTAATCTGGTATCTTATCCGTTCGACCATAATAATCTTTAGCATTTTACAAATACCAAAAAGGGCAGTCACCTACCATTTTAAAAATAACTTCGGAGCTAAAACCGTACCGTATATACTTAAAAATTACACTCCTTTGCTTTTCAAATGAATTTTTATTTGCGTTGCCGAAACGTAACTTAATTATGTAAACATACGGTTCGTAATTATGTAAACATGTTAAAACATGCGAGCTCCTTTCGGCTAGACATGTCTTACGGTGAATGAACTTTATTATTCACACCGAATTTACGTTAAACATGAGTTATGTATGTTGTAACGTGTCGGCGAATGCTAATACTTTAATTATGTGATAAAGCGTAGGGCTAACTTGATATACTGTTCCCGCTGAAGAGAATATTCATTCATTCATTGATGTCATCACGCTTATATCCCTTGCGGGGTAAACAAAGCCAGCAATGTTAAAAAACTGATGAACAAAAATATAATTTACAAAAATACAATTCTTTTTATATATACGACTTGCTGTGCCCGCGACTTCGTCCACGTGGAATAGTTATTTTGGACATCATTGAAGACCTCCCGTTTTTTTCACATTTTCCATTATATCTTCGCTCCTTATAGTTGCAGCGTGATGTTATATAACCTAAAACCTGCCTCGATAAATGGTCTATTCAACGCAAAAAGAATTTTTCAATTCGAACCAGTAGTTCCTGAGATTAGCGCGTTCAAACAAACAAACTCTTCAGCTTTATAATATTAGTATACATATGAGCATACAGAGCACTACGCCCTATTAAGAGCAAAATCGTCGTTCTCAGCTCTGTGGCAGAGTTTTATTCATTTACCTTGCTCAGCGCCACTTACAGTAATTGTGCGCATATCGGCCTAATAAATTATATACGGGACTAGCTGTGCCCGCGACTTCGTCCGGGTAGAATAGTTATTTTAGGTATCATTGAAGCCCTCAAGGAGGAATAATTTTCCCCGTTTTTTTTTCATATTTTCCGTTATTTCTTCGCTCCTAATAGTTGCAGCGTACTGATAAATAGCCTAAAGCCTTCCTCGAAAAATGGTCTATTAAATACAAAAAGAATTTTTCAATTCGAACCAGTAGTTGCTGACATTAACGCGTTCAATCAAACAAACTCTTCAGTTTTATGATATTAATATAGATAGTGTGGATAAGGAAGGTCAACTTAAATGCAATACTTTTATTTCAATTCCTGATGTTATAAACGAGTATTTCATCCATTCAAATGCAAAGTCCAAACAAAATTCTCATTCAAAACTGTCCCATAGTCTCACAGCAATTCGCCGAGTTTAATTTACAAGTAAATTCAAGTGAAAACATCACCTGGGGTACAAAATGACACTAGCCATTATGCCTTGAGCAAATTAGTGCTAAATGTCTCTACCTTGTCCCGTGTAGACGCGCCGTTAACATTCAAATGAAATTTTGTAATTACTTCGCTTCTTATTGCATCTACGAATTTCTTTCTCGCGCTGTTTGTACGCGTATTTACTGCATTCGCGTGGGAATTATGGGAAATGTCAACGCGAAGTCTGAACCGTTGCGTTTAGAGATTTGGAATTCGGCATGATACTTTCTTATGTTGTAAATTATTTCTTTCCCAAAATTCTCCCGGAAATTAATAAAAAAAATTGAATCTCAATTCTGTCATTAAGCCAAACAGCTGAACGTGGCCTATCAGTTTTTTTCAAGACTATTGGCTCTGTCTACCCCGTAAGGGATATAGATGTGACTATATGTATGTATGTATTAGTAGGAGATTCAGGTTTTACACCAAGCGACTCTGGTCTGCCCTCCACTACCTTGTAATTAGGTAATCCTTGCTCAGCTTGGCTCATGAGTTATCCTAACCACTCGATGTGGATACTCCATTTCCTTATACATAACTAGCGACCCGCCCCGGCTTTGCACGGGTACCATTTATAAATATAAACCTTCCTCAGGAAACCCTTTTCCCAACATTTCAAACAGGAACAAATCCGTCCATAACTTTCCGAGATTACCGTATACATACGGACAAAGAAAATAGAGACTTTATAATATCTAGTGATTATGACGTGTACATTAACAACAGAATAAAAATAACCTCCATTTTTTCATGAATATTTCGATATAAATTTTTATTCTTATATTCCTTTTTTCTAATAACCAGCACATAAATTCAGCATTATTATGTTTGCAGAGAAAGGAAATTAATATTTCATCTAGATTCTCATTAAGCGTTTTCTCATATCTTTTTTTGTGAAATAGTATACGACTGGCACTCCTAAACAGAAAATTTAAGTGGGCTGCTATATTATTCGGATGTGCTATTACGTTTCATTATACTTTATTTTTTCAGTCCGATCGGAATTTTTTTTCCATAACTTAAGGCATTTATTGGTCGGTTAGCTTTCAAACTAATGTCATAATCAGATAACTTCGAAAATAGTCATTGGTACATGGCCGGGGTCGGATTAGAACCTGTGCCTTTTTGCGCCATACGCATTTTAAGCGACGCTCTTATTTAGTAGATAAAAGATAAATGTACCTATTCCTTAAGCCGCCTTTTAAGATGATATCTTATAAGGAAAGAGGTGGAGTAGTCCTTTTCTAAAATGCCGAGATCCACACGGCACACTCTCGCCGCAAAAGCATCGATTAGTACTCAAACTAATATGCATAACTCAGTTAAAAGTTAAAGTCGAACGGCGCTCGATTTATCGTGACTCACGCAAGCGAAGTCGTTGGCAAGACTTACAGTTGCACAATCAAAAAATATGCAAGCATTATATTCACTAAATCAAAAAATATGCAAACTTCATATTAACTAAATCAAAAAATGTGCAAACATTATATTCACTAAATCAAAAAATGTGCAAACATTATTTTCACTAAATCAAAAAATATGCAAAAATTATATTCACTATAAATAAAAAAATATGCAAACATTATATTCACTATAAATAAAAAAATATGCCAACATTATATTCACTATAAATAAAAAAATATGCAAACATTTTATTCACTAAATAAAAAAAATATGCAAGCATTATATTCACTATAAATAAAAAAAATATCCAAACATTTTATTCACTAAATAAAAAAAATATGCCAACATTATATTCACTATAAATCCGTGAAATGCAACCGAGTACGGTGCTAGCTCCGACAATGGCGGATGCATTATTCATCTGCACTCCGCTTTCGTTACACATCGCACTGCCGCTGTGAGTTTGAATATTACCCGGCGTCGACGTACCTCGGAAACTGTGGGGAACATAGTATGATGTGGTAGAAATTGAACCAACTCAAAATTGTGGTTGTACTATATCACCAAGCTAGCAACCTGTCACTTTATACATGCATATAGTCACGTCTATTTCCCTTGCGGGGTAGACAAAGCCAACACTTTCTATGAATCTCAATTCTTTCAGTATTTTCAAGACTGTTGGCTCTGTCTCCCCCGCAAAGGATGTAAATATAATATGTATAGGATTATAACCAAAAAAGGGATGGTAACCTGTTTCCGCATTATCCCGTATATATTTTATTAGGGCAATATGCGCACAATTACTGTAAGTGACGCGGAGCAAGGTAAATGAATAAAACTCTGCCAAAGAGCTGAGAACGACGATATTGCTCTTAATAGGGCGAAATGCTCTGTATGCTCATATCCTCATGGTACTATTCCACTCAAACTTCAGGAATTCAAATATGGAATTTTGAAAAACAAAAAACACGAGAATTGCTTCACAAGAAATCTTACAGTATTGTTATTTTTTTCGCGTGACGTAAGTTAAACCTACCCTTTTCAAGACATTGTCTTTGAAATTTTTTTCTTAGTTCTATTTTTAAAAGCTGATTACTATATTTGTAATCAAATCGATGACGTTCTAGAAAAAGGTCAGGTCAAGTAGTAACCGAAATTGACTAGCTTGCATCAAGAGAGTTATGAATGTGGCTGAAGCGAAAGAAGTATGCAGGGATCTTGGCAAGTGGAAAGATGTTATCTGCCTTTTCCTCTGGGAAGAGGCTTGATGTTTGGCTTCCTCCTGGCTGAAGTTCCAGTTGCATCCTCACCACGCTGGAGAGGAGGCTGGGGTATACCATACCTTTGACATGGATCCTAGGTTGGGTAAGTCAGGTTTTTACACGAAGCTACATCTGATCTCCGCAACCTTTTCAGGAGAACCTAACCCGTATTGGATTGATCATGGTTACACATCCAGTTGCCTGAATGTGCAGGTTTCCTCACGATGTTTTACCTCACCGTTAGAGCATCGGTTAGTATTCAAACTAATGAACATAACTTCGAAAACAGTCATTGATACATGGTTGAGATGGGATTCGAACCGGTGCCTTTCTGCGCGTCACGCATTTTAACCGGGCACCTTACCGATTCTACCACCGACGACGCTTGTTTGTTAGTATGTATGTATAAATCGTGATTTAAAAACAAAAGTAGTCGAGTAACCATAAAGTATAAAAAATACTCTGGAGAGGAGCCCGGAATCCCCTTGTGACCATGACCTGACGGCCTCTGTGGCACAGCGGTAGTACGCTTGTCTGTGACACCGGAGGTCCCGGGTTCGAATCCCGGCCAGGGCACGATGAGAAAAGTACTTTTTCTGATTAGCCCGGGTCTTGGATATTTATCTATAAAAGTATTTATTAAAAAATATATCTAGTATCGTGGAGTTAGTATCTCGTAACACAAGTCTCGAACTTACTTCGGGGCTAACTCAATCTGTGTAATTTGTCCCGTAAAAAATAAATAACCATCCTGAGTCGGGTGAACCAGTTATTTTTAAAATCGATTTTTCAAACTTTATAAGTTGTTTTAGAATACGAGTTTCAGAAATTCCTATGCTGTTAAAAATTACCAACTTTTTACAGCGCAACAATTTAAAAGTCACGTAAAAAGAATGGAAGTATCCTTTTAAATAATTATTAGCATTATAAAATGTGAAACAGGTGTAAACATATTTTTAGGCTGAATTCTAAGTAGTGATAATAAATATGTCGTCAGTCTTAAACACAGCTATGTCCTAACTACTCCTTTGGTAATAAACTGATTTTAAACGTTCGCGAAGCATTATATTTTATGTACTATTCGTAAATAATAGATCGTATTGAACGCTCACGTAACGTACCTTTTTTAAATCGAACATTTCGAATCGTGTTACGATGTTCAGTGGTCGCCGAGCGACTGAAATACAATTTAAATATTTTGAAGGTAGAAAGTGCCGTGTGGTTCCCGGCACCAATACAAAAAAGAATAGGACCACTCCATCTCTTTCCCGTGGATGTCGTAAAAGGCGACTAAGGGATAGGCTTACAAACTTGGGATTCTTTTTTAGGCGATGGGCTAGCAACCTGTCACTATTTGAATCTCAATTCTATCATTAAGCCAAATAGCTGAATGTGGTCATTCAGTCTTTTCAAGACTGTTGGCTCTGTCTACCCCGCAAGGGATATAGACGTGACCATATGTATGTATGTATAAAGGTATAAAAAGGCTTGTTTGACTTGACTTGTGTGATGTGACCTCAATAAGTGATGCCTTGTATCCAATTTTGAAAATAAATCTATTCTCTTCAATTCGATTCTATTCTTGAAAAAGTCGATAACGAATCATGGGTTTTATTCTTGGGTGCCAGTTGCTTATATTTCTTTGCAGATTATAAAAGTCGGTTAAGGGAAAGACTTTAAAACTGAGGATTATTTTAGGTGATCAACCTGTCGCTATAGAATAGAATAGATTTATTTCAAAGTGAATACAAGGTATCACTTATTGACATCACATTACTTAAATCTAATTATAACTACTACCCCTTCCAAAGCGCATTTGTAGAAGTAGCGACCTATAAAAATTTTAACTATTACATATTTTCACGTTAGTTCTATCTATCCAGCAAGAGATAAAAATGTGATAGATAATGTATGTGTGTATATAAAATGCCTTCGCCTAAATAACGCTTCAAAGAGCCACTTATACTGCCACGCTTTGACATCGCCTCGTGTCAACTTGATACAAGATTTATGTGACAGACGATATAAAACATTCATTTATGCAGTTTATGTTTAAGTACCTATCATATCACTATCTCTGATTCTCAGTTTCAATATTCTTCAAATTTCATGATAATTATTGTCACTCATTCATTATAATGAAACCGTGTGGTTCCCGACACAAATAGAAAAATAGAATATATAAATTTAAAAACAAATAATTTTGAAACTAGTTAAATGTTAGTATATCAGTACCTTTATGCACAAAACATCAAATAATATGATACTGTAATGATTTCTTAGATAAACGTCGTCCGCCTGTTCCAAGGAAAAAAAATCCCACTCAAGCAAAGCTCCGAGCAAAACCTAGTTCACCGTAAAACTAGTCACGAAACGCATTAAGACTTTCATGTACTATATTGATGAAAACTGCAAATAGCGTTCTTGGAAAGTATTTTTTTTTAAACGGGGAATTTTCTCGAACTTGTCCAATACTTCGGTATGTCTACGGTTCGCAACACAAGCTAACTTACCAACTCTTCTCGTTACTTTTGCTGACCGTACATAGAAAAGTCGGCGAGGCAATTTAACTTGGATCATTTTGTTATTTGCTTTTTCCATAAACGGCTGATTAGCCAATGATTTTAAAGATATTTTTGACCCTCGGTCGGAAAGACGAGTGTTATACGCACTTAATACAAGCGAGTATGAAGTGCGTATGACTAGATAATTTTTAAAGGAATTTTAAGGGGACTGTATTTAAAAAATGTGTTTATGAAGTGTTTCTTTACGACAAACATGTCTTTAAATAATTCAAAACAAAATATGTAATCAACATACATTTAAATATAATATTTACATACTTAACGCATACTGGAGGCCGCCCGCGACTTCGTCCGCATGGAAACCCTTTCAATCCCGCGAGAACTCCGCGATCAAAAGTAGCCTAAATGTTATTCTGGGTGAAGACCTACATACCAAAATTCAACGTAATCGGTTCAGTAGTTTTTGCGTGAAAGAGTAACAAACATCCATACTGACATGCTGACATAGTCACAAACTCTCGCATTTATAATATTAGTAGGATTTTACTGCCTGGCTATAATTTTGGCTAAATAATATTAATAATATGTAGGTATATTAGTTAAACAAAACTATACCTCACAACTTTTTCAAGCTAAAAGAAATAGTGACTGAATTATTGTTAAACATACATATAATCACGTCTATATTTCTTGCGGGTTAAACAGAAATAACAGTTTTAAAAAACCGTATGGTTCCCGGCATTAAAGAATAGGACTACCCCATCTCTTTTTAATGGATGCCGTTAAAGATATTTTATTTATTTATTACAACTTCATTGCACAAAATACAAATGTATAGCACAACTGGCGGACTTAATGCTAGAAGCATTATATACCAGTCAACCATTGGGTCTGACAGAGAACTTTATGTGGGTTCAAACTAAATACAACTTTATGGGGTTATACAACTTATACAGAATTTACATACATACATAAAATCACGCCTCTTTCCCGGAGGGGTAGGCAGAGACTACCTCTTTCCACTTGCAACGATCTCTGCGTACTTCCTTCGCTTCATCCACATTCATAACTCTCTTCATGCAAGCTCGGCGGTTTCGGGGACTTTTGACCAGAATTCTCTCTCTCTTCTCTCTATTAATATTATTCCTCATTCCGTTTGCTCATTCACTTCGTTAAGCGTCTAAAACACGTGTTATAAATCACGCCCAAACAAAATTAACCCGAATTTCACTTTGAAGTGCCGGACCCCACTCAGAATTAGACGTTTAATTGTAAATTATGTAATTATTCGCCTTTTTTTGTAATTATGTAATTTTCCCTTTTTTTCTCCAGAATAGTAGCCTAACCTTATGTTCATAGTGTTTTTTTATTTTTATATATTATTAATAAAGAAAGACCAACAGCTACAAGTAATATCTTACATACATACATATATCCTGTTGGCTCCGTCTACCCCGTAAGGGATAAAGTCGCGATCATTACATAGGTATTTATTTTTATTTTTAGGTACGTATCTTGCCTGTCTGCCTTTCTGTCCTATGTATGATTAAAAATACTGTATCACTATCACATACGGGGTAAACAGAGCCATTAATTGCAAATCTTAAAGGCAACATTTAACTAACTTAACGATATACATACATACATACATATGGTCACGTCTATTTCCCTTGCGGGGTAGACAGAGCAAACAGACTTGAAAAGACTGAATGGCCACGATCAGCTATTTGGCTTAAAAAAGAATCCCAAGTTTGTAAGCCTATCCCTTAGTCGCCTTTTACGACATCCATGAGACAGAGATGTATTGGTGCCGGGAACCACACGGCACACTAACTTAACGATATAATATAATTAACTTTAATAAGATCTCAAACTTTAACAGTTTACGGAAAACCTTTGATAAGAAGGGCGTTTTGTTCGCTTATCACGTCACATATTAAACCAAACCAGCTGATGAAGGCTCTTTGAAGTTTTTCAAAGAAGTCTACATTTGTGATTAGGTTTTTGACTCGCCCCGTTTGAAAATCATTCCGTTTGACGTACCCTAAGTATAAAATCAAAAGGGAAATAGGTCATCTGTGTTCCAGTGAAGCGCGTTTCGTTATTATAACGCTATTAAATTTGAAACTTTGGTTATAGTTATAAATCTTAAAACATACTACGGAATAACTAAGGAATAGGCTTATAAACTAATGATTCTTCTTTAAGGTGATGGGCTACTCTCACTATTTTAATCGGAATTATATCTAGAATAGAATAGAATAGAATAGATTTATTTTCAAAATTGGATACAAGGTATCACTTATTGACGTCACATAACTTAAATCTAATTATAACTACTACCGCTTCCAAAGCGCATGTGTAGAAGAAGCGGCGGAACAAACTACACTGCAGCATTATCTTAAAGCCAAATAGCTGAACGTGGACTTTTCAAGACTGTTGGCTCTGTCTACCCCGCAAGGAATATAGACGTGATTATATGTATGTACTAACATATCCCGTGACATTCAACTTTTGCCCTCAGCTCCTGCTACTAGTGCTTTCTAAAACCAAAAACGCATTTTAATTTTCATGGATTTATCGTCTCAATAAATTATAGCATTCTCTGCCACCACTTCACATTTAAAAGACAAAACAATTTAAAATTCGAACACAAACAACTTCTCAGCGAGAACCGAATAAAATGCAGCAATAAATTCAGTTGAATTTAAAAATGGAACTGCCATTCGAACATTCAAATTAGTGTTCTATCGTATATAACCGCTAGTCAATGGAACGAATCGAGTGCGATTCGATAAAAATCTTCTAAATATGTTGATCATTCCACTAAATTGGAAATAAATAGAGTTATTTTTGATAAATAAAAAATATAGCAATATTTTTATTGGGATGCTTTGCAAACAAATAGGTAAATAAAATTTATACTTCAAAAATCATGTGAAAAATTCGAATGAAAAATTCAAAATAATTTGACTTGTTACACAACCTACAAATTTTGACGTCATTTTTCACTTACGGAGTAGACAGAGCCAACAGTTAAGTCAATAATATTTTTTTTCATTCCCTTCATGAGCTACAAAATCGTTGGTTTTTTCCGTACTAAGTAGTACTTATGGATACACCATTAGATTCGATACTCGTGGTCTTCTATTCGAATTCAACGTACGAATAATAGCGGGCATTAATCTTATGAGCGAGAAATAGCGAATTTATGGTAATTCAAGGCTGAAATCGAATATATTTCGTAAAGTAGCATTGGTTACGCTTATATTACACTGATATAAAATTTGTAGATTTCAAAATCGGCTAATAAACTTGGGATTCTACTTTAAGGCGATAAGCTAGCAACCTGTCACTATTTGTATCTCAATACCTTACGGCTGAACGAGGCCTTTCATTCTTCGCGAGACTGTGATGTTAAACAGACTGACTGTACTGGCTCTTTCTACACCCCGTAAGGGATGAAGACGTGATTATATGTAAAGCAGGAGCAATGATTCAGCTCGACCGCCACCAAAGGGAAGATCTTCCGCCAGGCTAGGTGCTATGCCCGCGGGAACCGCGGCTCCAACGATGTTGTGTCGGAGGTTGTATATATACTCCAATCCGTGAAATCTTTGCTTGCGCGATTCATGTTTTTCGCTGTTTATGACTGATAGCTTCGCGTGATTCTATTTTTTATTTTTGTGGCTTGTGGCGTATAGATATCGCCACATGTATTGTGACGTCGTGCCGCTTCGGTCTCACCGGCGCCCCTTTTCACAGCCCGGGAGCTACAAAAGCGTGCGCACGCGCACCGGGTCTTCACCTTAGGACTATCAGGCGTACACCAAGTAGCTCGCTATCAACTAGCGGCTGCTTGCTGGATCTCGCGTCTATAGCTAGACCAACGAACTGTTGTAACTTGTAAAACTAGTCCAAATAAAGTTTGTCTTTATTCTGTCAATTTTTTAATTATCTTAAAGCCAAATAGCTGAACGTGGCCTTTCAGTCTTTAAGACTGTTGGCTCTGTCTACCCCGCAAGGAATATAGACGTGATTATATGTATGTATATACATACATACGTTTTTTACATGCGACGTTTTAGTAAAATATCAAAGTACGTGTGCACTTGTGTTTTGTCAATTGGCAAAATTAGTCTTTTCAAAAGACAACAATATAAATGTATTGTTATTATTTCAGGAGGGCGAGCGACTGGAGAGCAATGAACTCAACGCAAACACTAAGCTGGTTCAATGACACCAACCGTAAGTCTCCATTTTAATCCATACGAATATTTCTAAGCTCATTCCAACTAATACTTCTCTTTTCTATTGGTGCCGGGAACCACACGGCACGGCAATAGAAAAACGAAGTTAAGGGGGTGCCGTGTGGTTCCCGGCACAAATAGAAAAAAGAATAGGACCACTACATCTCTCTCCCATGGATGTCGTAAAAGGCAACTAAAGGGGAAGGCTTATAAACTTGGGATTCTTCTTTTAGGCGATGGGCTAGCAACCTGTCTCTATTTGAATCTCAATTCTATCGTTAAGCCAGACAGCTGACCGCGGCATATCAGACTGTTGGCTCTGTCTACCCCGCAAGGGATATAGACGTGATTTTATGTATGTATGTATCTACACATATAAAATTGTTTGTCTTGTTTGACAATATAAGTTTTTGCGAGTTTTTTTAAATATATCATTGTATTATTTATCTCTGAAGTTAGTAAAAATATATTTAAATACATTTTGTGCCACCGGTAAAGTCTTATCTTTCCTTCCCTTGTGGTTGCTAGGATTCCATTAGCGATAAGGCCGCCTTTTGAACTTCTTAGTCATATTCTTTTGGCTTTATGACGGCCTCTGTGGCGCAGCGGTAGTACGCTTGTCTGTGACACCGGAGGTCCCGGGTTCGAATCCCGGCCAGGGCATGATGAGAAAAGAACTTTTTCTGATTGTCCTGGGTCTTGGATGTTTATCTATATAAGTATTTATTATAAAATATAGTATCGTTGAGTTAGTATCTCGTAACACAAGTCACGAACTTACTTCGAGGCTAACTCAATCTGTGTAATTTGTCCCGTATATATTTATTTTATTTTTATTTTATTTTATTTTTATTTTAGTATCTGTAACTAACCACGTCTCACTATTGAGCATGGTATTACAGTCATTGAATATAATAATTTTAAACCAAGTTAAATCTGTACTATTTCAAGCATAAGACATCAGAGTTTACTCTAACGTATTTTTTTTTCAATTAGATAATTGTCAAAAAAAATATGGCTGAGTAAACGATAATGACCTTTGGAATAAAGTCGCCTTATTTATTGCTAGCAAATATTTAATTATCCGTACAAATATAACTTATAAAGAGAAAAAAAGATTCGTATTTTTGTTTGTAACCAATGAACTCAGAAACTGATATATTATCAGGTTGAACAACTTTTGTTAAGACGTCTTTTTCATAATTCAGGTGATTAAGCTGGTAAAGCAAATCTGTTCAGTAGTTCCGGAGATTAACGTGTACCAACAAACATACAAACAGACAAACTTATTTTTATTTCATGCTCGGTTACTATTTCTAAATAGTAATTTTTTTTAACATATAGGTACTCAATATACAGACAATTTCTTTTTTACTGTTTTATTATATGTATGTATTGATTATTATTAATTTTGTTGCGGTCCTAAATATGCTTGGAAATAAATTTCATTAATTCCAACCTAGCTGAACATATTTTTTTTTTCATCATAAACGTATGTTTCAGTATTATATTATTGTAAATATCTATATTAATTTATTTATATTTATATATTTATGATCATCAAGGAAACAAAACACAATATAATTTTTTTTAACAAATAAATATATACGGGACAGATAAGAGAGTAAGCCTCGAAGTAACTTCGGGACTTGTGTTACGAGATACCAACTCAACGATCCTATATTTTATAATAAATACTTATATAGATAAACATCCAAGACCCAGGCCAATCAGATAAAGTTCTATTCTCATCATGCCCTGACCGGGACTCGAATCCGGGATCTCCGGTGTCACAGACAAGCGTACAGCCACTGCGCCACAGAGGCCTGACTATATTGTAATAAATATATTGCAAATGGGCTTATAAAATTGCGATCCTTTTTTAGGCGATGGGCTAGCAACCTGTCACTATTTGGATCTCAATTCCATCATTTAGTCGAGCAGCTGAACGTAGCCATTCTGTCTTTTCGGGACTATTGGCTCTGTCTACCCCGTAAGGGTCATAGACGTGACTATATGTATGTATATTTCAAAGTACTTGTCCCAACATATCTCACAGTCTCCCATTATTTATGCACACGCCCCTTCGCTGTAATATTCATCCTCCCATGAGTCTACGGGATGACACTTCAATTGAAATAAGTAGCAAATCCCACGGGAATATTCCCACTCAGATGTAAAATACCGTTTGATTTTCTAAATAGGTTCTTCTTATTCTTATATCAATTCCCGTTACCGCAAGAATTTTGTAATAATGAACCTACTTGCCAAATTTCAAGTCTTTAGACCTTGCGGTTGGGATTTAGGTACATTGTCTGTCAGTCACTCAGTAATGGAATATATTTAATCTATACTAATATAATAAAGCTGAATAGTTTGTTTGTTTGTTAGAACGCGTTAATCTCAGAAACTACTGGTTCGAATTTTTTTTGTGTGTTGAATAGACCATTTATCTCGAAAGGCTTTAGGCTATATAACATCACGCTGCAACTTTAAGGAGAGATGAAATAATGGAAAATGTGAAAAAAACGGGGAATATTATTCATCCTTGAGGGCTTTAGTGATGTCCAAAATAGCTATTCCAAGCGGACGTAGTCGCGGGCACCAGTGATGCCCAAAATAACTATTCTACGCGGACGAAGTCGCGGGCACAGCTAGAATATTTAATATAAGCTTGGAAATATAGGTATAGAAATGTTATGTGACCAGCACATTCGTAGGACCACACCATCTACTAGAATTTGAATTGAAAACATTACCATATTTTGCAAATACTGGCTGTCAAAATAAATCGTATCGGATACCTACAGAGGTACTTAAAGGGCCATCAGACGATCCAGTGGTACGTGACTCGAGGGGGGAACATATTATACAAACCAATACTGGTATACAGATAATATTTCCATTTTGTTATTCCAAATTCAAATAGTGTCTCATTTCTTTTTTTTTTATCTGTATTTAGTCTATTGTTTGAAATTTTTGTTTATGGTATAATTATATGTGCTTTTTAGTTATAAATTATTGTGCTGTCTTGTGATTCTTATATTTGTTGTTAAGTTATTTTTATTCATTTGTAAAGTCACTAACACACAGCAAAAAATTAAAACTTAATTTAAACAAAATGTTGACCTTATAAGGCAAGAAATTTGAGTTATATTAATTTTCACAAAATATTATATGATATAAGTTTACCCACACAGATTTTAATAGGGGTTCCATCCGATGATTATATTGCACTACGTGATCACGCTGCTATCAATTAATAAAACAATTTAATAAAAATAAATTCAATTAACCATACGACCTAAAATACAAAAACTCGTCATTAAGTAAGGAAGTGGTTCTCCTGCTAAATCTTCACGATCCTGTTAGCAAGGGGACCTAACGCATATTGAATCATAGTTATATTCCTCACGATGTTCAACCTCACCATAACAGAATCAGTGAGCATTTATACCTAACATACGTAACGTAACTTTTAATATAATCCATTTTTGAAGATTATATTTTTAAAAACACCAGAGTGTAACATACCTACATGACGAACGTATCTTGATCAAATTAAGGACGTCCTGGTAAAGGGTCAGGTCAAAAGTACCCGAAACCGCCGAGCTTGCATGAAGAGAGTTATGAATGTGGATGAAGCAAAGGAAATATGCAGAGATCGTGGCAAGTGAAAGAGGTAGTCTCTGCCTACCCCTGCGGGAAAGAGGCGTGATTTTATGTATGTATGTAACATACACTTTTCTCAAAACCGCATCAAAATCGGTTAAGTGAAACGCGAGATAATCGCGGACAAAAATACATACATACATACAATCATACTTACATGCATACAAACAAACAGGTCAAACTGAGAAACACCGTTGATGCCAAAGTAATGCCAGTCCGTGCTTAAGTAAGATTTGAACCCTGTCACTCTGTCAGATTAATAAGAAAGTGTGATATTAAGGATACATTAATAAATATTAATTTCTTAACCTCCATCCCCTCAACATTTTGCTACCGAACCCTTTCAGGAAAATATTACGGCTTAATGTAATTTTAATATGAAACTTGAATTATGGTGACCTTTTTGCTTTCAGGCGTTAATAAGTTAGGCGGGATCACATTATATTTTCGTGGAGTCACGTAATATATCCAACGCCAGCTTTTTAGGTCTATTTTGGGACTAGTGTGATTCTACATAATATATGTTTTCATGTAAATTGTTGCCAAGACGAGATCTTATTGTTTGCACTGTTAAAAATTTTCAGTTTCTTATGTAGTTCGTTTAGTCTTTTAACTCTTCATTTGAGTCAAAATGTGTGGCTTGAAGTCCAAGGGATTTATCATGATTAAAATGATTTATATGAATAGGACGGACTGGTGCCCTCTATGGTGCAGCAGAAGATGCCGGATTCAAATCCTGGCCGGGGTATAATGTTTATATATAAGTATGTATACTAATATGATAAAGCTGAAGAGTTTGTTTGTTTGTTTAAACGCGCTAATCTCAGGAACTACTGGTTCGAATTGAAAAATTCTTTTTGTGTTGAATAGACCATTTATCGAGGTAGATTTTATATAACGTCACGTTGCAACTATAAGGAGCAAAGAAATAATGGAAAATGTGAAAAAAAAAACGGGGGAAATTATTCATTCTTGAGGGCCAGGGTATAATGTTTATCTATTTAAGTATTCATGATAAGATATCTCGTAACACAAGTCTCGAGCTTGCTTTGAGGCTAACTAAAACTTGTCCAGTATGTAATCATTAGGAACTTGTGCCTTTTCTATCTTTTTTAACAGCTCTATAACCACCGTACCTAATTCTAGATCAGCGAAACATTTATTATGAAAGTTTCCATAACATTTGGAAGTCTCAATATTGACAATTAACGTTTCGTTGTCAGATGAAGTCACCTACCCAACGACGTCAGAATGGTTCGATGGGAACTGCTCCTGGGTGGACGCGGTGTCCTGGGGCTGCAACGGCACCTCTGGGAACTCCACAACAAGTGACGTCACCTCGCTCGTCCTCATGGCAGTCACGTCGGTCGTATTGGCTCTCATCATCTTGGCAACCATCGTCGGTGAGTTTGATTTTTTGAAATTCGAATTGAGTTACATTGAAATTCAAAAAATGAAAGTGGCCAGGATTCTAAGATAAAGTATATTTAAACAAAAAATTAAAAAATAATATCGTAGCAAGAAATTGAATTATTTGAAATTAGAATCGTTGTTCGTGGATATGTATATGTTAACGGAAATGTATAAAATCTAGGAAATGCATACAACTCCTAGGAAATGTATACAATTCCGAAGCTATTTAGGAAATGTATAAAATATTGTTTAAAAAATTATTTAATACATACATATCCTGGGAGATGTATACATTTCCTAGGAATTGTATATAATTCCTATATCGTATTAGGAAACGTATAAAAAGAAGGCTTTCTGTAATAAAACACCTTGTTAAAATGAGAATATATTTATGTAGGTACTTGTACATAAATATATGAAAAAATAAAATAAAACTTTAAATAAAGATAAATTTACTACATACTTATTCCTAGAAAAAATTTCTTCCAGCAGACCCACGACAGGAAAGTGTAAAGAAAGGCATAGGCTCGTGTACATAATAATTAAGATAAATAAAACACATATTTCTAAACTTTCCATATTTTGTGATTCTGTTTATAATGGATTGAGGTTTATTATTGCAGCGAGGCAGTATTAAACATGAGTGCACCCTGTCTTGTATGGCCCATTCAAGTCGTAAAAACAGAATAAGGCTTTAGGCATCCAGTTCCATTATACCATATACTAACCACGTCTTAATCCCATACGAGGTAGATAGAGCCAGCAGTCTTGAAAAGATACATACATATGGTCACGTCTATATCCCTTGCGGGCTAGACAGAGCCAACAGTCTTGATAGAGTGGACTTGAAAGATTGAATGGCCACCTTCAGCTATTTAGCTTAATGATAGAATTGAGATTCAAACAGGTTGCTAGCCCAGCGCATACAAGAAGAATCCCAAGTTCATTAACTTTTCCCTTAGTCGCTTTCTTTTACGACATCCACGCAAAAGATATGTAGTGATCCTATTCTAAAGTTTCGGGAACCACACGGCACAATCCACGTCATAAAATCTCATCTCCATCTCGCATCAAATTTTCTAATCAAACCATCGTTCGGAGAATTCTGGCCGAAGTCCAAATTGTTATGACCATGTGTACGAGTAACAACATAGTAGTGAATCTGTTTTTATTCGCTTCCGTGTTTTATTAACTTGTAAAAAGAGAAAATATGTTCTTCATTAGTGTGTACCGTTTTTTTTTTATTATTTTACCTAGTTTTGTTTGTTTGTTTGTAAACTCTTTATATGTACATACATACACAAAATCACGCCTCTTTCCCGGAGGGGTAGGCAGAGACTACCTCTTTCCACTTGCCACGATCTCTGCATACTTCCTTCGCTTCATCCACATTCATAACTCTCTTCATGTAAGCTCGGCGGTTTCGGGTACTTTTGACCTGACCCTTTACCAGGACGTCCTTCGTTGATCAAGATACGATTAATAAACTCTTTATTACACATAAAAATAAATAAAACAAATTACAAAACAGTTATTGTATTTAGATGAATATGTACAATGGCGGACTTATCCCCAATGGGATTTGTTCCAGTCAACCAAAAGTTTTTTTATTTTTATGATATTTTTTTTGCGTTCTGCGTGTGCTCAAAACTTATTTAGCCTTGATAAAAAGAGAGGTTCTACAAGTTTACAGTACTGACATACATACATATAATCACGTCTAGATTATATAATAGAGCTTTTTTTTTTATTTCACCTAGTTTTTAATGGAGAACTTACCGATAAACCTCGAAAGAGTTTTTTGCGTTCGTGAATAAATAAATGAACAACATTCGACTGCGTGGTGTAAGCTGATTTATTAAGCCTTGATAAAAAGAGAAGTGCTAGTTTACAATATTATGTACATACATACAAGCACGTCGAACGTCAATTTTCAAATATAGATCTGTCAAATCCAAATCGTGGACGAATGCGCATTGAGTACATTAAAAAAAAATGAATAAATAGTATAATAAGATATATATACAATTACATACTGTACATACATGCCGTGTGGTTCCCGGCACCAATAGAAAAAAGAGTACAACCACTCCTTCTCTTTTCTATGGATGCCTTAATAGGCGACTAAGAGATACGATTATTAACTTGGAATTCTTCTTTTAGGCGATGGGTTAGCAACCATTCCCTATTTTAATCTCAATTCTATCATAAAGCCTAACAGCTGAACGGTGGCATTTCAATCTTTTCAACACTATTAGCTCTGTCTACCCCGCACGGGATATAGACGTGACGTATCTGTTTGAGACAGTATCGCAAACAAATTGGCCTAACCGATGCCACTGCATCCAATTAGTATGTGTGGCTTGGCTCCGAGCACTAAAGCGGGTTGACTGACTCGGGCAGATTAAAGGGAGTTTAGTGCCAATTGTAGTATAACATACAAGCTGTGCCCGCGTATTCGTCCGCGTGAAATAGTTAGTTGTTTTGGGCATCATTGAATCCCTCAAGGAGGAATCCCTCAAGCCCTCAAGAACGGGGAAAATTTCCCCGTTTTTTTTTTCACATTTCCCATTATTTCTTAGCTCCTAATAGTTGTAACGTGATGATAAATGGCCTAAAGCCTTCCTCTATAAATAGTCTAAAAAAGAATTTTTCAATTCGAACCATTAATTCCTGAGATTAGCGCGTTCAATCAAAAAAACTCTTCAGCTTTATAATATTAGTATAGATTTTATTTTATGGAAAAAACTCTGACAGTTATTTTATCTAAGTTTCAAATCTCCAATCAGATTGTAATATCACATACATAAAACCACGTCCTCTTATCCGGAGGGGTAGAAAGAGATTTTAAAGAGAGAGACAGATCAAAAGGAGTTTAGTGCCCACTGTAGTATATCATGCAACTTAAACGTATGGGCGAAATAAAAGCAGCCTTCTCTTAACGGCTTTCCCTGTAGTAACGATACTAAATATTTTCTAAGTCAGCTAAATAACTATATAAACTATAAAACGCCCGTGGTTTCGCCTGCGTAAATACATACATATAATCACGTCTATATTTTTTACGAATAAAATAATCAAGGGGGCGCCAAAATCATACCAAGCCCTATCCCAATTGCCTAGTGCCGGCACTGTCACAGTATCGTACAATAGCTAATTGGATACAACCAGCAAAGCTGAACATGTGTCTCCAAGTTCCGTCACCACTTGACCCACTGCCGACGGATTTCACACTCGACTCGGCTTGAACGACCAGTTGGTAGATTGACAGTGTGGTATCACAGAATTCACAGACATCGATATAGTTAGATACGGCTTGTTTATCGATCTGTATGAAAAACATGCGTGGCAAGTTGTTTGGGCTCTGTTAGTCAACGAGGCGGTAAATTTCACATGTACTGTAGTGAGAGCGACGAATCCGGCTTAATCACAACGAAGGAAACATCTGACGCGATACTTCTACGAGCCCGGACTGTTATTGGAAAAGAAAGGCTTTCTAACTTGTAAAGGCTGAAGTTTTTGAATTTATTTCGTTAAAAACTTTGATTGGTACATAAAAATTTGTTTTACCAATTTCTTTTAATATTTTACTGATATATACGCAACACAATTAAAATTATTATATAAAAGAGAATTTGGAATCAATCCAGCGGGAACTCCGTAATTAAGGTAGCCTATGTGTTATTCCGGCTCTTCAGCTACCTACATACCAAATTACATCGTAATCGGTTCAACAAACATCCATACATACACACTCGCTAACTTTCGCATTTTTAATATTTGTTATACGTGGTAAATAACAATCACTACGCCGAATAACAGATGTAAAAAGATGCTCATTAGTCATCATTTATGCCACTCCATTTGGCTCGCGAAGTATATTCACTTACAGGGTCTATATAGATATATGTCTGTGTCAGTTATCGATTCGACTCGAGTTAAGATGCTAGTCGAATCGTGAAGTTTGCCAACTTGAAGTGTCTATTGGTTTTGTTCAAGTGGATTTTGGTATACCGTGGGAATATTGATAGATAGATAAACTCTTAATTGCACCAAAAGAAAAAGAGAAACAAAATAAATACAGGTTATAAGGTACAAAGGCGGACTTATCGATAAAGCAATCTCTTCCAGTCAACCTTAGGGTGGGAGGGAACTAAATGAATAGAAAAGCGATTGGCGCAGTACTACCTAATATAAACAGAATAAAAATACATACTACATTGAAATATATCTAAATAAATAAATAACTTACAATAATTACGTCAATTTACAAACCTGTACCTGGTATAATAAAAATTATGAAGGTGTAGAAAGATAGTGAGACTTAATCAGATCTTTGAAACTGTATATTGTCTGTTATTTGTCTTTGTTGGAGATATTTTCTTATTGGGGATTTACTTGATGCCTTCATAATATAACTAGCTGTGCCCGCGACTTTGTCCGCGTGGAATAGTTATTATGGGCATCATTGAAGCCCTCAACGATAAATAATTTTCCCCGATTTTTTTCACATTCTGCATTATTTCTTTGCTCCTAATAGTTGCAGCGTAATGTTATATAGCCTAAAGCCTTCCTCGATAAATGGTCTATTCAACGCAAAAAGAATTTTTCAATTCAAACCAGTAGTTCCCGAGATTAGCGCGTTCTAACAAACAAACTCTTCAGCTTTATAATATTAGTATAGATTGAGATTGAAATAGTGACAGGTTGCTAGCCCATGTAATCTCTCAATTAAAAAAAATATTGCCCAATCATCGTTCATTCAATTTGTTAATAAATTTAGTAAATATGAATTACCTTCTAAAATCGATCTCTTTCACATACAAGGCTACTCAATCACATACAAGGCTTCCCAATGGTAACAGCACAAAAGCAGTTTGAGGTCTTCATTTTCTAATAATTCCCGAGAACGCCATCTCTCGGCTCTTTACAATAAAATTGATAACATTGTCACGTTGTGTTATACAGCCATCATTTTTCTACTACGACTTTGCAATGAAAAGTTGTTCTATTTTTAACTTTTGAAGAACCGAATTAAAAATAATTCTTATCTCATTGGGAACAACCTATTATTATTATTTTTTAATTTCCATTTTATTTTTTGTTTTTTTTTACTCTGCAAACCTTGGAGAATTAAATGTAATTTATCTATAACATAAAAATGCCTTAAGCTATTTATACAGATTCCTCTGTTTGCCACGTTGAAAGCGGGAAGCAAAATTTACTTTTAAAAATTAAGATATTTGAAGTAAGTTTATACGCCTCGCCAGAGCAAGGAATACATACATACTTATAATCACGTCTGTATCCCTTGCGGGGTAGACAGGGCCAACAGTCTTGAAAAGACCGATAGGCCAAGTTCAGTTATTTGGCATAAAGAAAGATTTTATTTATGTACTAGAGGACGCCCACGACTTCGTCCGCATGGAAATCCAATCAATCCCGCGGGAACTCCGGGATAAAAAGTAACCTTTATGTTATTCTGGGTCTTCAGCTACCTACATACCAAATTTCATCGTAATCGGTTCAGTAGTTTTTGCGTGAAAGAGTAACAAACATCCATACTGACATCCTGACATACTAACAAACTCGCATTTATAATATTAAACAATCAAAGGTACAAACGATATATTTGTAACTTTAACTCTTTATAATAAACGTTAAAAAAATGGACACCACGATCCGTTATGTTAATCAAAAATAACTTTTCAACATGATAACAGTTATAACTCTTAGTTAAGTCCCCAAACTTTTAAACGCTTGATAAAAGGAGGCCTTTACTGGAAAGTTTTGTTCAGTTATTTTTAATTAAAACCAGTTAGCTAACCTTCCGCTGTTAAGGAGTAGAAGCGATTAGGGCGCGGGTAATGAGGCTTGGTGTTCGAAATTGAAGTATTTGATAGAGGGGAATTGTTAAGTATAATATATATATATATATGGTCACGTCTATATCCCTTGCGAAGTAGACAGAGCCAATAGTCTTGAAAAGACTGAATGGCCACGTTCAACTATTTGACTTAATGATAGAATTGAGATTCAAATAGTGACAGGTTGCTAGCCCATCGCCTAAAAAGGAATGCCAAGTTTATGTTTTATAAGACTATGTCTTAGTCGCCTTTTACGACATCCATGGGAAAGAGATGGAGTGGTCGTGTGCTTTTTTGTATTGGTGCCGGGAACCACACGGTTAAGTACAAATTGGGTAGAAAACATGTTTAAATAATCCTAGTTAAAAAAAGAATTGCATACCAATATTTATTAAACATACTACCGGCGTTTGAAAAAAAATGAAAAGAATAAAAAAAAAGTCAACATATTTAATGAACAAACCACAAATCAGATACTCCTATAAATTGGCTATCAAATAATTTAAATCCGAAATGAATCCTAAAACAAATTTCGCATTAACCAATATCTATTACGACAGCTAATTTATTCGGACAATCGATAACCGCGTTTAATTGGGAATCGATCTAAAAACCAAATGGAACCGTTCTTGTAATTGAATGTTAGAATTAATCTCTTCAAGCATTCTCCTTTATAGGCCCTTACTCTTATAAAAGCGTTGGTGGCCGAATCGGTAAGGTGCCCGGTTGAAATGCGTGATGCGCAGAAAGGCACAGGTTCAAATCCCACCACGGCCAAGTATATGTACTCGTACATACCAATGGCTATTTTCGAAGTTATGTACATTAGTTTGAATACTAACTCATGCCGTGTGGTTCCCGGCACCAATACAAAAAAGAATAGGACCACTCCATCTCTTTCCCATGGATGTCGTAAAAGGCGACTAAGGGATAGGCTTATAAAATTGCGATCCTTTTTTTAGGCGATGGGCTAGCAACCTGTCACTATTTGGATCTCAATTCCATCATTTAGTCGAGCTGCTGAACGTGGCCATTCAGTCTTTTCGGGACTATTGGCTCTGTCTACCCCGTAAGGGATATAGACGTGACTATATGTATGTATGTACTAACCCATGCTCTTTGGCGAGGGAAAACATCTTGAGGATACCTGCACATTCAGGCAACTGGATGTGTAATCATGAATGATCCAATATGGGTTAGGTTCTCCTGCAAAGGTTGCGGAGGTCAGATGGGAGTCGCTTCGTGTAAAATCCTGACTTGACCAATCCATGGTCAAAGGCAAACCCAGGATTAGTCTTCAAAGTGTTGAAGATGCAACCAGGACTAAAGCCAGGAAGAAGAGGAAGAAAGCCCTAACTCTTATTAGTCGTTATTTAGAGCTAAAAAGGTGGAAATTCTTTTAAGTTTTTGTTGAAACTAATTCTAATCATTAGTGTTATTTTATTATTAATTCGTATCCCTCGTGATGACGGTTCAAGCAGTAATTTGGCACGAATAAAAATACGTTACATGTATACATTATAATCACGTCTTTATCCCTTACAGGGCGGACAGAACCAACAATCTCGCAAAGACAAGCAAGACACCTTGACGTGCTTCGGACAGTCTTAAAAGAAGTAACTTGAACCTTGTTCAAACAAGAGTTAACTACATCTCGTTGCCGTCATAAACGGATATATCGGTGTACCGGATAACCGTTTATCCGGATAACGATTTATCGATGAAAATAACGCGTTTGCAAACCATTACAAACTGACGGCTGCGGAAAAAAGCCCAGTGAACTTTTATATCTCTCTTACATCATTGACCTGATTTGAGTCATAAAAACATAACAATCGTACATATATGTATATGTACGAGTATACGGGACAAATTACACAGATATATATATATACATCTGTGTCTTCGAGGCTAACTCAATCTGTGTAATTTGTCCCGTATGTATATATACGAGTATACGGGACAAATTACACAGATTGAGTTAGCCTCGACGTAAGTTCGAGACTTGTGTTACGAGATACTAACTCAACGATACTATATTTTATAATAAATACTTATATAAATAAACATCCGAGACCCAGGCCAATCAGAAAAAGTTCCTTTCTCATCATGCCCTGGCCGGGATTCGAACCCGGCCCTCCGGTGTCGCAAACAAGCGTATTACAGCTGCGCCACAGAGGCCATACCATACACTGCGATATATATATCCAAGATATAAGTCACGTCTATATCCCTTGCGGGGTGGAGAGAGCCAACAGTCTTGAAAAGACTGAAAGGCCACGTTCACCTGTATGACTTTATCATGTGAAATAGTGACAGGTTACTAGCCCATCGCCTACGAGAGGAATCCGAAGTTTATATAATCCTATCCCTTAGTCGCCTTTTGATAAAATGTAATAATAATAGTGCTAGAAAGGCAAGCAGCCGACCGCAAAACTCCGCCAACCTTACCTAAACCAACGCGGTTAACCTAATTTATAGTTTCGTTTGTTTAAAACTTATTTCTATTATACTCCACTTAATACCGTTCCATTTGGCAAGACCTTCAAACTCGAAACTCAAAAAACTGGTCAAGTGCGAATCGGACTGTTGAACGAACGGTTCCGTACCAATAATCTTAAACTTGTGACTTTATGTTTGTAAAAATGTATCCCTTATAACCTCTGTCTGACCAGTACTTCACTAGTTCAAGTGAGTGTAGAAACATTAGATTACAAATATTAGGATATTCTTCGTCTTCGTCCTGGTTTCATCCTCACCACTCTGGAGAGGAACCCGGGGTAAGCACTCGACCATGGATCCTGGATTGGGTGAGTCAGGTTTTTACACGAAGCGACTCCCATCTGACCTCCGTAACCTTTGCAGGGGAACCTAACCCATTTTGGGTGATATGGTTACACATCCAGTTGTCTGAATATGCAGAATAAATATAAATATTGGGATATTTGTACTTATAAATGCGAAATAAGTTATCAAGGAAGAGCAAAAGTAAGAAAAATAAATCACGTTTGTTGTATAAGAGCCAGTAATTATTTAATTATTGAGTTTCGAAGTTATTACAAAAATTTACATTCTCTAACATTTTGTCATAATATTTCAAACGTCTACCTATCAATAGGGTTCTATTTTTACGCTTTGGGTGCGTTACCCTAAAAATTGAGGATGTTTTTTTGTACTTATTTCTAACCTCATATATTGGTCGTATTTTTGTTTTTTGATTCTTTTTCAATTGAAATCGTATAAGGATGAAAGGCGAAATTACAATGTATGATTTTGTGAAAGCATTGCGAATAGGGAACCCTAAAAACGCTTCGAACACGCCCAAAAAGTATTTTGGTAACTTTAAGACTTGCCGCGTCATTTTACACAAAGAAGAAAAGTTCGAGAATCTTCTAAGAAAATGTTACAACACCGAAAATTCCCTCCCAGGGCTCCGTTCACGTCATTTCGACGCTGTATAACAATTAATCGTGTGAAACCATAGATCGCTTAACGTTATAGACAGCGTTTACACACTTTTCGGTTCAATATAGGTTTATTTGTACCTTGTGGTTCCCGACACCAATAAAAAAAAGAATAGGACCATAGGGTAGGCTTATAAACTTTGGATTCTTCTTTTAGGCGATGGGCTAGCAACCTGTCACTATTTGAATCTCAATTCTATCTTAAATCCAAACAGCTGAACGCCTTTTAAAACATTTAGGGAAAAGAGTTGCAAAATACGACATCCTTTTCTTTTGGTGCCGGGAACCACACGACACATTTATTTTGTTTTTTATGAACAAGGAAACATGTTTCTGCAGTCGAATTATCGAAGCGAGACAATTAAGAACAAACAATTATTTGAGAGCGAGCTGTTTTAAGCTAAAGATTGAAGATGTCTTCCACGTTTCTTTCTCCCTTTTTCGTTTTAAGAAGGTAAACTTTAAGTTAGGCAGACACTATGTTTTAAGTACCAAGATTTGTCGTAAGTATCTCTCTTTCTAACACTTCGGATTTATACAAGGATAGAGCAGGAAAGAGGTAAGTTAAGACATTATTCTTATAAATTGTCGTGAATTAGTCCCCTGGAAGTCACAACAGATATATAAAATTACGCCTCTTCCGGAGGGGTAGGCAGTCACTTCATGTTTCCACTAGCCACCCTTTCCTTGCATACTTCTTTCGCTTCGTCCACATTCATAACTCTATTCAATTTCGGTTACTCCTTGACCGGACCTTTTTCCAGAACGTCCTTGATTTGATTACAAATTTATCTTTATATGCATGCAGCGGTCCAGATAAACAGAGATTTAAATTATGAAATGCTATGTGGAAAAAACTGGTTCCAGATCAAAAACCAACGAAAGGAAACTTCCACAGTGAAGTTATCTTTTGGAAAGTAAAAACTTTTAACGAATTCAGTTGCCAGTTAAAAGGTATGTTAGTTCGTCTAGTTACCCTGTAGTTATCTGCCCCGGTTAACGGGAAACTTACTCTGTTCACGTTAAAAGATAACCAAGAACCTAGAATGCGTAATAGAGGTTTGTTTGTTTGTTTGTAATATCTTTATGTGCCAATGTGCCATGTGGTTCCCGGCACCAATACAAAAAAGAATAGGACCACTCCATCTCTTTCCCGTGGATGTCGTAAAAGGCGATTTTTAGACGATGGGCTAGCAACCTGTCACAATTTGAATCTCAATTCTATCATTAAGCCAAATAGCTGAATGTGGCCATTCAGTCTTTTCAAGACTGTTGGCTCTGTCTACCCCGCAAGGGATATAGACGTGATTATATGTATGTATGTATGTTAAAAATAAATATCAAGAAAATGGCTTATAAACTTGTGAATCTTTATGTAGGCGTTTATACTAGCAACCTGTCATATTATTTGAATCTCAATTCGTTAGTTCCAGTTGCCTAGGTACTCATCTTCCTGGAGAAAAGATCCTGGATTGGATAAGTCAGGTTTTGTACGAAGTATCTCCCGTCTGACCTCCGCAACCAATGCAGAAAAACTTAACTCATTAATAAGCACGCAACGCCTAGTTAATAAAGAGATCAGGTCAAGAGTACCCGAAACCGTCGAGCATGAAGAAGAGTTATGAATGCGAATGAAGCGAAAGAAGTATGCAGGGATCGTGACAAGTGGAAAGATGTAGTGACTGCCTACCCCGCCGGAAGAGGCGTGTTTATATATCTGTTGTGACATCCAGGGGACTTATTCACGAAAATTTATAAGACGAATGTCTTAACTTACCTCTTTCCCGCTCTATCTTTGTATAAATCCGAAGTGTTAAAAAGAGATACTCACGACAATTCTTGGTACTTGAAATATATTAACTCCTCCATATCTTTTTTAGGTTCTTGACAAGAGCCGAAGCTCAATTTAGTTAATGTTCAAGTATTCGATGGAAAGTGACCGAAAACAGGTGTACTTAGTCTCAGTAGACTGTGTAGGGCGCTCGTGTATTTCAAACTTGGGTGTGTTAACAAGATGTTATACTGAAATAGTGAACGGTCTGACCGGCTGCGCCGTTAAGAGGTTTGTTTCCATGTAAAGACATACATTCTGCACTGACGCTTTGGAAGCGGCGGTAAACTTAGTTTGAAGTAATCTATTTGACGTCAACCAATGTTGTGAAACCAAAACATATGACAATTATTAAGTGATGTTTTGAAAGGTTCCATAATATTGAATGAAAATCTTGAATTTTAATTTGAACTTGGAACATATAAATGACTAATTTCAAATTCCTACGCTAAGAAGTTTACCCTTACATTCATACTCAATCAGAAACGCAAGAGTTTCACATACAATACAATACAATACAGTACAAGAATTCTTTATTGCACCACAATAAAATACAGAAAATTCACAATCATGTATTAAAAACATATACATAAGCAGGTAATTATAATTATTTAAAAACAAAACTGCTAAATTTAATATGCCGTGTGGTTCCCAGCACCTATTAAGAATAGGACCACTCCATCTCTTTCCCATGGATATCATAAAAAGCGACTAAGGGATGGGCTTATAAACTAGAGATTCTTCTTTAGGCGATGGGCTAGCACCCTGTCACTATTTAAATCTCAAATCTATCATTAAGCCTATCAACTGACCGTGGCCTATCAGTCTTACAAGACTGCTGGCTCTATCTACCCCGCAAGGGATATAGACGTGATTAAATATTAAATATAAATAAATATAAATATATACGGGACAAATTACACCGATTGAGTTAGCCTCGAAGTAAGTTCGAAACTTGTGTTACGAGATACTAACTCAACGATACTATATTTTATAATAAATACTTATATAGATAAACATCCAAGACCCAGTACAATCAGAAAAAGTTCTTTTCTCATCATGCCTTGACCGGGATTCGAACCCGGGACCTCCGGTGTCACAGACAAGCGTACTACCGCTGAGCCACAGAGGCCGTGATTAGGAATCAATTTTATATGAAGATATTCAAAATTTTAAGTCTGTCTTTCCATTCCAGGTAACGTGTTCGTGATAGCTGCTATAATCATCGAGAGGAACCTTCAGAATGTCGCCAACTACCTGGTGGCTTCCCTGGCGGTTGCCGACCTGATGGTGGCATGTCTAGTTATGCCCCTCGGCGCTGTCTATGAGGTAATTGTAACCATTTTTTTAAGACTATTAACCTACTCGATGCAGGTGGCTTTTGAAAGTTCAAGGTTGTAGAATCTTGTTGATGTTCTGGAGGTCAGACGGGAGTCGCTTCGCGGAAAATCTTCACTCACCAGATACAGGTTCCAGGTCAAGGGCGTACCCCAGGCGCCTCTACAGAATGGTGATGATGTTACTAAAGCTATGGCCGGGAAGAAGATGATGCATCACTCTTTTTTTCTAATTTAATTTAATACAAAATTCATAGGATGTTTTTTTTTTTTTCAAAAATTCTTGAGATTGAAAGAAAATTCGTTAGCCGAATTTTGTTTTGATCAGATAAATTAATGTTAAGAACAGTGCATGGTTTCCGTAGTAACCTGCTCTCCGACGCCATTTTGATTCAACTCATACGCCGGTTATAGTAACTTGGTTGTGACATCAATCTTACGACATCTAGACTAAATCTTGTCAAGGGGAGTCCCAAGTTCACAAGTCTATCCATTAGTAGCCCTTTATAGGAAAGATATGGAGTGGTTCTGTTCTAAATTGCCAAAAACCACACGGCACTAGCCAGTTACAATAAAAAAATAACAAAGAGCAAGGAATACATACATACATATAATCACGTCTATATCCCTTGCGGGGTAGACAGAGCCAACAGTCTTGTAAAGACTGATAGGCCACGTTCAGCTATTTGGCTTTAAGATAGAATTGAGATTCAAATAGAGACAGGTTGCTAGCCCATCGCCTAAAAAAGAATCTCAAGGATGTAAGCCTATCCGTTAGTCGCCTTTTACGACATCCATGGGAAAGAGATGGTGTGGTACCATTCTTTTTGTATTGGTGCCGGGAACCACACGGCACAGCAAGGAATTACATTTATATATTTTTTTATTCGTTACATTTTGTTCGCGCCCACAAAAACCGGGACGTCCCCAAATGAACCTTATAACAAAGTTCCAACCCGACACCTGCGAACAAAGGGTGAAAGATAAAAAATTGTGCGACTTTAATCAGTAGAGAAGTTTATGTTTCCAACCGATTTTGATAAGGCTGTTTGTTTGTTTGTTATATCTTTATTGCATAGAAATTTACACTGTAACACGAAAATAGTACATAGGTAGTTACAAAAGATACAAATCACTTGCAATGGCGGACTTATCCCATGAAGGGATCTCTTCAAGTCATCAATAAAGGAACTAGATAATTAAGTAAAATGCGGCAAGTCACTATGTTTTTTAGCAACAATATAATAATATACTAACGAAATATACTACTATCTACTATACAAATAATCTAATTACAAAAAATAGACATATACCCACCCACTAAGTCTATATGTATGTATAAACTTATTAATAAATAACTATTTGTTTGTTTGTAAAACTATTGCATAAAAAGAAATAGAACAAAATATATAACAGTAATTTAATATGTACAATGGCGGACTTATCCATTCAACAAAAATAAGAAGGAAACCCAGAAACAAAAAGGCAGCGCACATTAAAAGCATTGAGGGTGCATTACAATAATCAATTAATTACAAATTAATTAATGATAAACATACATACTTAAATAAAATATAAATAAATTCTGAAAAGACTGAAAATTCAGACTCAAAATTCAAATGCATCTAATCAGAATTTTGAGTATGAATTATTGAGTATTTCAGTCTTCTGATAAGTGTTTCAAAATAACTAAGGTATAGAGCAGATCTCGTATCTTGGAGATTTGTTGTTCTGTTATGTTAGTCACGCAATTTGTTTATTGTAATCTCGTATAACTAAAATGTTATAAAGTATTTTAAGTGTACAACAAGAAACACCTACTTGTTGACAAAATGTTGTTACAACAACTGTAATTTTCAACAAGCCAACATTTCACTAAATAAGTACTTATGCATTGGCATTGTTCTGAAATCTCTGGTGAAGAGCCGTGGCATTTGACAAAGATTAAGAATTGTAACTGTATAAAAATAAATAACGTTTCCTCAGAATACAACGCCAATTCAAATCAAGTCAAATCAAATATTTTATTAGTAGTAAGTACATAACATAGTAAAGATTATGAGAGACTGGTATATGAACTAATCAGATGCTTGTATCTCCCCCCCCCCCTTCCCCCACCCCCCCCCCCCCCCCCATATGTGGTTAACATAATTACATGACGACAAAAGATTGTAACAGCAATAGTTCGGTTACGGATGACACGGTCAGTTCATTAGTATTGTCTGGTTCAGATCCTGTGGTTTGTGGTCACGGCATTGATTGCACGCCGACATGTTCGGACTTGTGATTAAAGCGCCATCTTGTCGAAAAAAAAAATTACGATTGACAACATTCTGAACTCTAAACCTGAGGCAGTAAAGCACACGCGACGCCATTTTTATTACGTTAAAAGCTATCGCTGTTTCGTTGTTTTATTATGACGTAAAACGGGACAGTGATATTTTTTGATAAAAATGACGTCAAGCATGCCATGCTACAGGGGATGGATTCAAACCCCGGTTCATGCCCTGTAGTTTTATTGAGAAATTAGACCACAAACCTAGTGACACTTTTTGTTCTTACTATTCCTATTATCTGACTCAAACTCTGAGATAATGCTGTGAATATTTAATTATAGAGAATAAGGTTATCGGCGAAATGAAATTTAGAATTTAACGTAGATTAATAAGTTAGATTGTCTTAATATTTAACTTGAAAGTCAATATGTCCGTCTCCTGGCACAGTGTACGAAAGATTGAACGAAACAAAATGGCGGATGTATTGCATTATGAATAAGTCAATTGATTTTTGCAATTTAAAATTAAATAATTCGATACTAATGATTTAATGTAACTTAAGGTTAATGAGGTAATTATGTAAAATATTTAAAACGGTCACTAAACATACTTGAAGGGTGATCACAGCTTTGAGAGAAAGTGCTAGTTTGTAAATAGACTAACATCGTGTCGTATCAGAAATATATATCATGAAGAACCTAAACCTAACAACTAGAAACATCAAGCATTCTGATACTAGAGTAAGGTCTGATAACACTTCGAAATAAAACCTTACGTACACTGTAACCCTAATTTACCAAAAAAAACAAGTAATCCATCAATGTGTACCGTACACAAAACAAAACGTAGCTTTGTTGAATTTATCAGACCTTTATGAATGTTTAAAACGCTCGGCCCTCGGATTTATATGTGATGATGTCAAGGATATACTAAGACTCTACTGGATAGGGCATTTTATACAAACATACATACATACATAAAATCACGCCTCTTTCCTGGAGGGGTATAGGCAGACACTATCTCTTTCCACTTGCCACGATCTCTGCATACTTCCTTCGCTTCATTCGCTGTTAGATACTTTTAGCTGAGCTGATAATGACAGTGCTACACTGAGAGCGATAGTTCGGGCTCGACCGCCACAAAGGGAAGATCTTCCGCCAGGCTAGGTGTGATGCCTGCGGAACCGCGGCTCCGACGATGTTCAGTCGGAGGTTGTATTTATGCTCCAATACGTGAAATCTTTGTAATCGCGATTTAGATTCTTTACTGCTATTGGCTGAGCGCGTTAACTTCTTCGCTATGATTGACAATTTGTGTGTGACATTAGTGATGTTGCCACAACAAAATTAGAAATTTATATGCACACGTTACGTTAGTTTTAGGAAATAAATATGTTTGTACAAAAAAAAACTTAATACAGAGGTACTCCTTATTCCAAACTGTTAGAAACTTAAGTAAGTAGTTAACTGTTAGAAACTTCAACATTGACAGATTAGCTAAAAATATTTTGCGTAAGTGGCTTAAAGTGAAATTTCTACGCAGCTTAGGTATATATAAAATATAACTCATCACTTTTTTCTTAATAGATCCTAATTCTCGTCAGTCGTCGACGACTCATGATAAGCACATTTTCAATACTCCTAAAACCACCCTTTTCATGAATTATGATATAATCCCGTCACGATATATTCGCCGAGTTCAACCCTGATACATTTCCACGGCACCCTATAATATATTTTGAAGGTGGAGCTATCCGATCAGAGCTAACCAACCATCAACCTCAATTCCCGAAAGTCGATCGAATAACATCTTCGTTATTAGACGTGAAATAAACATTGGATACTGGCAACATTATTGATTAACTAGCTGTTACTCGTAGCTTCGCCAGCGCAAATTTAGCGTCACCCACACATTTAGAATAACAATTATATATTCGCAAAATATAAAGAAAGTTGATTTAGTACGCGTGTAGAGGTAACAAACAAACTTACTTTCGTCTTACATACATACATACATACATAAACTCACGCCTCTTTCCCGGAGGGGTAGGCAGAGACTACCTCTTTCCACTTGCCACGATCCCTGCATACTTCCTTTGCTTCATCCACATTCATAACTCTCTTCATGCAAGCTTAAGTCTATCGTAACATGCTTTCGTCTTTATAATGTTAATTATGATTTTAGGAAAAATACATGTTCTTTATTTTATTTAACGATGTCCTGGTTAAGGTATTTATGAATTGGTGCAAAATATTTAGAGGTTACATAGAAGGAACATTCTTCTTATAGGCAATGGGTTAGCAACCTATCACTATTTAAATCTCAATTCCATCATAAAGCCATACAGCTAAACGTAGCCTTTCAGACTTTTCAACTTTTGGTTTTGATTTTGATTGTTGGCTCTGTCTATACTCAGCAAAAGATAAAGACGTGTATAATTGGGATTCTAATAGTGACAGGTTGCTTGCTTATCGCCTATAAGAAAAATCCGAAGTTTATAAGCCTATCCTTTAGTCGCCTCTTACGACATACACGAGATCGTTATGAAGTGGTCTTATTCTTTTATGCCGGGAACTACACGGCACTAGTAGTTCCATCAACGATATTCTTAATCCAAATTTTGTACTGTTTGATCGAATGTGTTGTACATTCATGAAAAACTACATACATACATTAAAATCACGCCTCTTTCCCGGAGGGGTAGGCAGAGACTACCAGCGAAAAACTACATACATACATATCATCACGTCTATATCCCTTACGGGGTAGACAGAGCCAACAGTCTTGGAAAGACTGAAAGGCCACGTTCAGCTATTTGGCTTAATGCTAGAATTGAGATTCAAATAGTGACAGGTTGCTAGCATGTCGCCTAAAAAAGAATCCCAAGTTTGTAAGCCTATCCCTTAGTCGCCTTTTACGACATCCATGGGAAAGAGATGGAGTGGTCCTATTCTTCTTTTGTATTGGTGCCGGGAACCACACGGCATTAGTTCCATCAACCATATCCTTAATCCAAATTTTGGACTGTTTGATCGAATGTGTTGTACATTCATGAAAAAAAAGCTAACTTAAGAATGCAAGAGGTTATAGATGAAGATGTGAAGGAAGCACGTAAGGAATATAAGAAAATGAAAGATTTGGTTAAGAAAGCTGTGATTAGAAAGAAAGAAGAGTATAAAGAGGATTTTGATAAAAGGCTATCAGAAGACTTTCAGTCAAATCTGAAAGTATTCTGGAAATCCGTAAGGTCAGCCCGAGGAAATACTATAACCAGAGAGCTGACTAGGATCAGATGCCAGGATGGTAGCGTTGTGAAAGGAGAAGAATGTGTACTAAAGATATGGAAGGACTATTTTGAAAGTTTATTTGAAAAAAAGGAAGGAAATAAGAAAGATTTCTGCTATAGCGAAGAAAAAGAGAATGAGATGGAAGGCGAAATTGAAATGTTCGAAATTGTGGAAACACTTAAGAGTATGAAAGCGGGAAAGGCTGCTGGGTGTGATAGAGTGTCGGTCGAGATGCTTAAAGCAGGAAAAGGCGTAGTAGCTAGTCAGTTGTACTGCCTTTTCAATTTGTGTTGGAGAAGCGGCCGAGTACCAAAAGATTGGTGTAAGGCTGTTATCGTGCCACTTTACAAAGGAAAAGGGTCACAGCTGGACTGCAAAAATTATCGTGGTATAAGCCTGCTTAGCGTCGTCGGCAAATTGTATGCTAAGGTATTGATTAATAGAGTCAGGAATGAAACTGATGACAAAATATGGGATGCTCAAGCGGGATTTCGAAAGGGAATGGGATGTACTGATCAGGTCTTTTCCTTGCGGTGCATAGCCGAAAAGTTTTTGGCCAAGAGTCAAAAAGTCTATTGCACATTCGTAGATCTGGAAAAGGCCTATGACAGAGTTGAGAGGAATGAATTGTGGTCAGCACTTTCTATGCATGGGGTGAGCAGTCTCTTAATACGAGCACTGAAATCCTTATATGAGGATTCGAGTGCTTGTGTCAGGATAAACGGAGCGCACACTGAGTGGTTTAAGATTGAGAAAGGCGTTAGGCAAGGATGTGTTGCGTCACCGTGGCTGTTCAACCTATTTATGGATAGCTGTTTGACAGATTTGAAAGAGTCTAAAAGTGGATTAAGGATGAATGAGTTACTCGTCAAATGTCTGCTCTATGCCGACGATCAGGTTATACTGGCGTCATCAGCGGAGGAGTTACAGGAGATGGTAAACTGTATGCATGAAGCTTTAAAAGAGAAAGGAATGAAAGTGAACGTAAGTAAAACTAAAACACTGGTTTTTGAAATGGAGAAAGAAATGACAGCATGTAATATTTTGATTGGAGGAGAAAAAGTGGAGCAAGTGAAAGAGTTTGTATATCTAGGATCAAAGTTTACATCAGATGGCAAGTATGATAGTGATATTGAAAGGAGAGTGAACGCGGGGAACATGGTGAATGGAGCTTTGCATGCCTTTATGAGCAGTCAGAAACTATCCAAAAAGGCTCGACTGGCTGTGCACAGGGGCGTGTTGGTCCCGACATTAATGTATGGGAGTGAAAGTTGGGTATGGCAAAAGAAGCATGAAAGCAGAATAAATGCAGTGGAAATGAGAGCGTTAAGGAGTATGATGGGTGTGAAATTGAGTGACAGGATAAGGAACAGCGTGATAAGGGAATGTTGTGATGTGAAAGAAGATGTAGTTACAGGAATAGAAAAGGGTATGTTAAGATGGTTCGGTCATGTGGAGAGGATGAATGAAAGCAGGTTGACTAAGCAGATATACAAGGAGAGTGTGGAGGGAAAGGTCGGAGTGGGAAGACCTAGACGAACGTATCTTGATCAAATTAAGGACGTCCTGGTAAAGGGTCAGGTCAAAAGTACCCGAAACCGCCGAGCTTGTATGAAGAGAGTTATGAATGTGGACGAAGCGAAAGAAGTATGCAGAGATCGTGGCAAGTGGAAAGAGGTAGTCTCTGCCTACCCCTCCGGGAGAGAGGCGTGATTTTATGTATGTATGTATGTATGTATTCATGAAAAACTACATACATATGTACATAAAATCACTCCTGTTTCCCGGAGGGGTAGGCAGAGACTACCAGCGAAAAATTACATACATACATATCATCACGTCTATATCCTTTACGGGGTATTCAAATAGTGACAGGTTGCTAGCCTGTCGCCTAAAAAAAGAATCCCAAGTTTGTAAGCCTATCCCTTAGTCGCCTTTTACGACATCCACGGGAAAGAGATGGAGTGGTCCTATTCTTTCTTATTGGTGCCGGGAACCACACGTAAAACTAATAGCGCATAATTTCGCAGGTCAGCCAGGGTTGGATCCTGGGGCCGGAGCTCTGTGATATGTGGACTTCCAGCGACGTGCTCTGTAGCTCTGCTTCGATCTTGCACCTCGTCGCTATTGCTACTGACAGGTAATTAGACTAAATGTAATTGTTCATTGTCAAAAGTACCCGAAACCGCCGAGCCTGCATGAAGAGAGTTATGAATGTGGATGAAGCGAAGGAAATATGCAGAGATCGTGGCAAGTGGAAAGAGATAGTCTCTGCCTACCCCTCCGGGAAAGAGGCGTGATTTTATGTATGTATGTATGTATGTAATTGTTCATCTACGAATTCACTTGCAGTTGTCTTGATAGCCTATTGTGTTTCACAGATTTATACGGAAATGTTACAAGTAAATTCTGATTACTATTTAATTTGCAGATTCCTCTTTTTGTCATTACAAATCTTAGTGTTATTGACCCGGCGCATAAAGACTGGTTCACTGTATCCATAATCGTAATTATCAGAAAATTAATCTTTAATATCACATAAATTTAATCTGCAATAGTTCTACGAGTTACGATGCACTAAATAGATAGATAGATAATAGTGTTTGTGCGACAGTGCTACAAACACAAACAAATATAACAATAATAAGTCCTTAAAACTAACATAGGTGTGCTGTAGCAAGTCGAAATAAACATTAATATTATGGGACAAAAGTAAGTCTCGAACTTACTTCGAGGCTAACTCAATCTGTGAAATTTGTCCGGTACATATTACGAGATACTAACTCAACGATACTATTATATATTTTATAATAAATACTTATATAGATAAATATCCAAGACCCAAGCCAATCAGAAAACTTCTTTTCTCATCATGCCCTCGCCGGAATTCGAACCCGGGACCTCCGAATGATGAATGAAATGGTCACAACTCAGCGATCTTTTCGCACTTAATCGCCTAAGTGTTCAATTTTATGTACCTATGTTTTGATAGAAACCACACCAAGGCACAATGTATAGCCGTGTGTTTATATAGTCCATTATCTACTTACAAAATCATACAACTTATTTCTCACTTACAGATATTGGGCTGTGACAGATGTGGACTACATCCACATACGGAACGAGAAGCGAATATTCACCATGATATTCCTCGTGTGGGGAGCAGCACTCGTGGTCTCACTGGCCCCTCAGCTGGGCTGGAAAGACCCCGACTACCTAGCAAGAATCACTCAACAACAAAAGTGCCTCGTCAGTCAAGACCTCGCGTACCAGATATTCGCCACTTGCTCCACGTTCTACGTCCCGCTAGCTGTCATCCTCATTCTGTACTGGAAGATATTCCAGACAGCCAGGAGACGAATCCGAAGGAGACGAGAGCCCCCTCCCCGCCCCACCTCGGCTGACGGCGCCGCGCCATCCGGACGACAAGTACAGTCAGCAAGAGATAGAAGATTCGTCAAGAAAAGGTTCTTAAATCTAAAGAAATGTAACCAACGCACGCGGGCTGAAACATTAGCAGCGGCGTTGTTGCTGACTGAAGGTCAGAGCACTTCTACCGTGGACACGTTGGACGAAGAGCCTCGTACTACTGCGTTCACAATCAACGAGAAGCTTCCACCTTCAGTGTCACCAGAGAAGTCTTCCTCGACCGTTACGAACGGGTCGAAACCGGAGCGGTCTATCGTATCCGCTCCCACGCATAGGGAGAAAAAGGAGTCTTTAGAAGCTAAGAGGGAGAGGAAAGCGGCGAAGACCCTCGCGATTATAACGGGCGCCTTCGTCTTCTGTTGGCTGCCGTTCTTCATAATGGCGCTAGTGATGCCGATATGTCAAACGTGCGTGATCAGTGACTACTTGGCCAGCTTCTTCCTGTGGCTCGGTTACTTCAACTCGACTCTCAATCCCGTTATATACACAATATTCAGCCCAGATTTCCGCCAAGCGTTCGCCCGTATCCTTTTCGGGACCCATCGGCGCGGGCGCAATAAAAAATTCTAACGAAAGTGTCCCTACTATATCTATAATTGAGTCCGAGAGTGGACTTATGGACTATGTTATCCCCTACTTGTATCATATTTCAATGCTTTTCTGTATGTTATACATACTTAACTTTGGTAGTGATTGTAAATACGTTAAGTCGAAGAGTTGTACATAATATAAAAGTATATACATACATATTATAGATGATGTTGAGAATTGTTTTTTTTTACGCGTTATAGTCTATGAAGCCGCGGGGGGTAGTCCGCGAGTCCAAGGACTACTCCGCGTCCGCTCTTGTGTTGTTTTCGGTGACATTACGAAATAAATATTTAAATTGTATCACAATGGAGTATTTTTATTTATTTTTTATTACCAGAAGATCCCGGATTACATAAAAGTATCTACGTTGGTCTTCGTCTTCAAACGTTTCTATTTGAACGTCCCCAATGTCAACAACGTTTTCCATGTGTGTACATGGAAAACGTTGATGTATATGATACATACAACGATATGCATGTAAGTGTTTACATACATACATGTAATCACGTCTATATCCCTTGCAGGGTAGACAGAGCCAACAGTCTTGAAAAGACTTATAGGCCACGTTCAGCTGTTTGGCTTAATGATAGAATTGAGATTCAAATAGTGACAGGTTGCTAACCCATCGCCTTAAAAAGAATCCCAAATTGGTAAGCCTATCCCTCAGTCGCCTTTTACGATATCCGTGGGAAAAAGATGGAGTGGTCCTATTCTTTTTCTATTGGTGCCGGGAACCACACGTGGAAAGAATTAATAAGAATCAAGTTTTTTGTTTGGATAATTTTAGAAAACAAAACTAGCTTGAACAGGCCATAATAGAGTCAACATATACCGTAAAGTATCATAAAGAGACTTACATACATAAAATCACGCCTCTTTCCCGGAGGGGTAGGCAGAGACTACATCTTTCCACTTGCCCCGAACTCTGCATACTTCCTACGCTTCATCCACATTCATAACTCTCTTCATGCAATCTGCGGTTTCGGGTACTCTTGACCTGACCCATTGCCTGGACGTCCTTAATTTGATCAAGATTCGTTCGTTGACTTTGTTGGTATTGTATCTAAAAACTCTCTAAACACATAACCTTCTTTCTTTACTGTCGAGTATAAAAACAATAGCGCCTCGAGCAAGCTTTTATGTGTTTTCCGTCACATCTATCACTCCGTATCTTGAGCGAGGACGTCACATCAAAAGCGCAATATTGCGTACTGACGACAAAATATACACATTTCCGTGTCTTTTTCTTTCTTTCGCGAGATCCTAATCTAATTCGTTAGTCACAGTTTCAATCTCACCTCTAAATTCAAAATATTCAAACGTTACTAGCTGTCCCGGCAAACTTTATTTTGCCATAATAAATAATTTTTAAATAATTTCTTGTTAAAAAAAAATGTTAAGGTTGGACAAGCCTTATCACTAAGGGGTATGAAAAATAGATGTCGGCCGATTCTCTGACCTACTCAATATGCTCACAAAATTTCATGAGAACCGGTCAAGCCGTTTCGGAGGAGTACGGGTACGAACACTGTGACACAATAATTTTATATATTAGATTATGAGACATTTTGAACAACACTTAATAAATGTCATAAATATATCGAGTCACGTCTATATCCTTTGCGGGGTAGACAGAGCTCATAGTCTTGAAAAGAATGGAAGTACTAGAATTATTACAAAAAATACTAAACGTTAAGATTCGTCATTCAAATTTGGCATAGAGTAGCGCAACCTACCGCCAAATCTAACGAAAAACAAAACTTAATAAAGTTACGACTTTATTACAAGTATTTTAAACTTAAAATCTAAAAACGAATATCTCCTGCTATCTCGCTCATAAGCCCGGGCAGTTCGGTTCGCAAGTTCAAATCGCGCGCTCTGATTGGCCATAATTTGGCGCCATGCTAAAATTAGATTTCAGCTCAGGTACATCGGTGTTACTTTTAAAAGTAGTACTGTATTCTCATTTGGTACCCTAGCATCGTTTCCAAAATCAATCTTCAAAGCCGACCTTCGATCAAGAGGCGAAACTTACCAAAGAATTTTCATTAATCAACATCCTTATGTTAATTCATTTAAATTTCGCCGACAACTTGAGAATACTTGCTCCATATTACATTAAGTAATGTACTTGTTATATATATTACGGAGTTAATTAATAATTCGTGCAAATATGGGTATGAGGGGCTTTTGTGTACATTAAAGGCAAGACTCGCAACTTGACGTCGGAAGTTTTATTTGTAACCGTTCACTGAGAATTATATGGACTCCTATTCAGTTTTAAATTGAATTGAAATGTCTTTAAATAAGTCAATATAAATTATACATGTTGCATGTAGCATGTTAGGCATGATACCTAAAGTCGTCGTAAAAGTATATTTAAGACCATAAACTTAATACCTAACTTTTTCACAATACTACGATGACTTTACGAAGAGTTACGGAACCAACTGAATTATGCACGACGCGTTTCTTATTGAATAGAGTCCTTATATTTATAGTGCATTAGTATTATTTGCTTCTTCACCTCTCTGCAATGTAGCCTATAACTCTATCTCTCTCTCTCACTCTCCCCTTATCCCACTCTTATTCTCTTTACTCTTTGCAATGTATGTAAAAAGAACAGTAACCTGTAAAAGTTACTCGTATTTATTCATTTCGTATCAAATGTCCTTTAAGTTTCACATGCCGTAAAACCTATTCATTAAAATTTTACATCAGAAATTCAGTGGAATTTATCATAAGTTCTGATATTCATCATAAAACAGTTTTAAATTTAATATTTGACACAAACCATATTCAGTCACGTACTAGTTCTAAAATTTCTGATACATTCACCGCAAATCCAATATGAAAGTTTGACTGCAACTCACACGGTCTGGTGAATTAAATAACAAGAACTGACATAGTGAATTTAATGATTTTCAATTTATTTAGTTAAATGGAAATAAATTAACCTCGCCTTTAAAAAAAGAATTTATAAACAATTGAACGTTCTTCTTCTTCCTGGCTTTAGTCCCGGTTGCATCATCACCCCTCTTAAGAGGAGCCCGAGGTAAGACTTTAACCATGGATCCTGGGATTGGGTGAGACATGTTTTTACACGAAGCGACTACCATCTGGCCTCCGCAACCTTTGCAGGGGAACCTAGCCCTTACTGGATCGATCATCGTACATCCAGTTGCCTGAATGTGCAGGTTTCCTCGCGATGATTTCACTCACCGTAAGAGCATCGGTTAGTATTCATAGAAGTAACTGAACCTGATTGACTGATGAATCAAATTATAGGCCATTTGTACTGAAATGAAGGTAACAGGAACAGTCTTGATATGTTTGTTGAAAAATGCACGCAATTTTCGGCACGGTTGCAAATCTGTCAAATAAAACTCAGAATTAATGTAATATGAATAAAACATTTTAGTGTTTGACGTTCGTAATTACCATCAGTTGGGACTACATTTTCCAGTTCTTACCACCTCTATTGTCTTCTTGGTGTACAACCGCGACTTCATCCGTGTAGAATGGGAAAATAACTCTTATTTCCATTCCCGCGTGAATTCGGGAAATTCCAGCATGTAAGTTGCTTTAGTGGTCTAGGTGAGCACTTAACCCTAGTCCATATATAAAACCTATATGCCAAAAATTCTAACAACGATGCCTTCTCTATAGTTACAAACTCAATGTACCGAGATACATACGCTACAATGTTGCAAACTGACCTGCCAACTGGTGCTGTAAATGCTTAGCGTAAACGGTCTTATTATCAGATTGTTGACATCAGACGGATATACATACATACATATGATCACGTCTATATCCCTTGTGGGGTAGACAGAACCAACAGTCTTGATGATACAACAGTCTTGAACAGTCAATGATAGAATTGAGATTCAAATAGTGACAGGTTGCTAGCCCATCGCCTTAAAACAGAATCCCAAGTTTGTAAGCCTATCCCTTAGTCGCCTTTTAGGACATCCATGGGAAAGAGATAGAGTGGTCCTATTCTTTTTTGTATTGGTGCCGGGAACCACACGGCACGGCTGTTGCTCAAATTTCACAGGGATTTTTCATTATACGCAAGCCGCGGCCGAACGCTAGTTTTTTTTTCTATCTCAAGGCAACAGACACACAACAAAAACAAACGACAACTCGTATAAAATCCATCAATGAATACAATTTTCCACAACGAAAATCTCTTACTCAATAAAATAAAAAGCATGCTGTGTTTTACTGGATCATAAAACTTGACGTTTACAAGATAAAACACTTTATTCCGTACAGACAAGGTGTATAATCGTATATTCTCTGGATAGTGGGAATCAGTTGTCAAAGGTTATTTGGGACCCAAGGGGCTGAGATCTTGCCACAATTTTCTTTATTTTTTGGCCTTCCTAGTGACAACAGATGGAGTCCTTAGGGCGAGGGCATATTGCATAAGATATAGCGAGCTCATATTTTTCTATACATACATATGGTCACGTCTATATCGCTTGCGGGGTAGACAAAGCCAACAGTTTTGAAAAGACTGAATAGCCACGTTCAGCTATTTGACTTAATGATAGAATTGTAATTCAAATAGTGACAGGTTGCTAGCCCTATCGCCTAAAAAGAGTCCAAGTTTGTGAGCCTATCCCTTAGCCGCCTTTTACGACATTCATGGGATTCACTGCATATTTTTGTATTTGTAACAATATATTTGCTTTTCTCATTTCCGCCGCCATATTGTGATCTTAGTTCTGCAGGTATTTAAAACATAAGATAACACTTCATATCACTCCCATGAATGTCGTAAAAGGCGACTAAGGAATGAGCTTGTAAACTGAGGACTCGTCATGTAGGGGATGGGCTAGTGACCTGTCACTATTTTCATCTCAATTAGCCATACAGCTAAACGTTGCGCTACAGTCTTTGCGAGACTCTCGGCTCTGTCTACCGGGTAAGGAATAAAGACGTGATAATATGTATGTACATATGTATCTACCAACCTCTTTTTAACACTTTTAAAAGAGTGCTTTCCTAATACAAGCGTTCTTTGTATTAAGTCCAGAATATGACCAAATACTAAACTTAGCGCACAAAAACCTATATAATTTTTAAAATAATTTCATCCCACTCGCTTTCTCTTTGTTATTTCGACAAACCGTAATGTTTCAAGGTTGCCTCGGCATGGAAAAATGTATGGTCATTTTAGATTGAGGGATGGCTTTATGTCGCTTGTTTCAAGAACACCTGTGTTCTCAACTTACATACGTACATTATAAAGTACCTACTGTTGTTCTATGGAGTCACAACAAGTAGAATAGAATAGAATAGAATGGATTTATTTTCAAAATTGGATACAAGGTATCACTTATTGACGTCACATAACTTAAATCTAATTGTATCAACTACCGCTTCCGAAGCGCATGTGTAGAACAATAAGTACCTATTTTATGGGTGATTTTTATACGTACTTACATAATATTAAATGTATGTATATTAAATGTACGTACTTAATAATAATTTGTTCTGTGGAAACGATTACGAATTCAAGTTGACTTAGCAAATAGTAAATTTTAACATTGAAGAGTCAAGACAAAAGTAGCATATATACATACAAAGGTACATATTATCACATCTATATCCCTTGCGGGGTACACAGAGCCAACAGTCTTGAAAAGACTGATAGGACACGTTCAGCTGTTTGGCTTAATGATAGAATTGAGATTAAGCCAAACAGGTGAAGTAAAGTACCATTTGACAAGATTTTCACTTTTTTCACCTACCGAATAAACTCGATAAACCGATTTTGATGATACTCGCAAAAGATACAGGCAAAACCTTCGAAATAACAAAGATTACTATTTTCTGGTCATTTTCACGGGAGTGAAACGCTGGACAAAAACTAGTATCGAATTAACAAAATATAGTTAAAAAAAATTTGATTATAATAAAAAAAGTAAAGAAAAAGTAACTCGTTATTAATGAATTGTAGTCCCTGGAAATCGTATTCCCACGGAGGCAACGTGCCCAGAAAGCTGGTGGCATTATCTAATTAAATACGAAGATATACAAATCCAAATCAATATTACGAATCTGGTTGACATACATACATACATACATAAAATCACGCCTCTTTCCCGGAGGGGTAGGCAGAGACTACCTCTTTCCACTTGCCACGATCTCTGCATACTTCTTTCGCTTCGTCCACATTCATAACTCTCTTCATACAAGCTCGGCGGTTTCGGGTACTTTTGACCTGACCCTTTACCAGGACGTCCTTAATTTGATCAAGATACGTTCGTCTAGGTCTTCCCACTCCGACCTTTCCTTTCTATCTGGTTGACCAATCTAAATATTTCATCTATGCGGAAAGAAACTACTGTTTCCGTGGGATTTTCGTTACACAAAATGTACGAGGAATAACTAGAGGCCGCCCGCGACTTCGCCCGCGTGGAAACCCTATCAAAACTTAACAATCAATCCCGCTGGAACTCCGGTATAAAAAATAGCCTGTATGTTATTCTGGGTCTTCAGCTACCTACATACCAAATTTCATCGTAATCGGTTCAGAAGTTTTTGCGTGAAAGAGTAACAAACATACATAACTACTGACATCCTGACATACAAACTTTCGCATTTATAATTTAATTATAATTTATTATTTAATTTCGCATTCGTATCCACGGATCTTTGTTGTCTGAAATAAATGAATTTTATTTATTTATTTATTATTATAAAATTAGAAGGCGTATTGTAAATGTACCAGGCGCCCATAAAACACAAAGAGATTTGCCTCAGTGGACTTCATAGATTCACTATGGCGAAAATCATGATGAATTATGACGAATGAACAGCCAACAGCGCGCAGCGAGCGTCACAATAATTAGGTGAATTTGACGCAACTGATTGCACTTGTAACACCAGGAAATCATGCGATTTCACATTTCGACGAACAATAAATGAATGAATGAATTATTAATGCGCGAATGAATAATTTAACAAACTTACGCCCGAATATCTGGAATCATTATTTATTAGCGAAGGTTTCGGGTGTCGTGCTTGCTCTTTCTAAACAATCGTTTGGAAAGAGAGAGTTGAATGATGAGAAGGGCTGCTTTAAATTCGCCTTAAGTCGGGCGTTATTCTGAAAATAACAATGTCACCCCATAGCATGTTTGTAGCTAAAGGTAACTTTACTGCTCCAATTAATACTTGATATATATACATACATACATATAGTCTTATCAAGACTGTTGGCACTGTCTACCCCGCAAGGGATATAGACGTGATCACATGTATGTATGTATGTATATTGTTATATTACAGTTTATATACATTTTATATAATTTTAAAATATTAAGGCAAAATGTTCCTACGACTCATGTAACATACATACATATGGTCACGTCTATATCACTTGCGGGGTAGACAGAGCCAACAGTCTCGAATAGACTGAATGGCCACGTCCAGCTATTTGGCTTTGATATAAAATTGAGATTCAAATAGTGACAGGTTGCTAGCCCATCGCCTAAAAAAGAATCCCAAGTTTATAAGCCTATCCCTTAGTTGCCTTTTACGACATCCATGGGAAAGAGATGGAGTGGTCCTATTATTTTTTGTATTGGGGCCGGGAACCACACGGCACAAACTTGCATTTAGTCAACTTTCACAGCAAATAAGCCCCATCGAGAGGACAAACTAATTTTATTTGAACGAGGTACGTTACCCGTGTACACATTACAACCAGCGATTGAAACTTTGCCCTTTTATGTTAAGCCTAGACTAAATCTAACAACTAAAAACTAAAACTAAAGTATAGTCACTTCTATATCTATTACTGGGTAAACAGAGCCCACACTCTTTAAAAGTTTAGAAGGCCACGTTCAGCTATATGGCTTTATGATGGAATGAGATTCGAATAGCTAACATGAGGAATGCCAAGCCTATCCCTTAATCGCCTTTTACGACATCCATGGCAAAGATATGGAGTGGTTCTATTCTTAAGTATATTTTAAACCACACAGCACCATTAATTTTTTTTCATTCATTTTTTATCCGCAATATGGTGAAAAAAAAAGTCAAGCTTTATGAAACTTTTTCGATAATCATATTTAGTCCAGCATTACATTGACATCGATGGCCCGAACTTCGAAGTTCGGACACCTTAGATGTCAAGAAGAAATGAAAGGTAAACAAGAGATATTTGTTTTGTCAACAAAAACTCTACTTATCCGTGTTTTTATCTATAAAGCAAACGAACCGCGAAAATTACTTAAGCCTCGGGATTTGGTTGTTTTCTTAAGTTTTCTTCTTCTTCTTATCTTTTATTCTAAGTTTGGTCGTGTGCAGAGGATGAATGAAAGCAGGTTGACTAAGCAGATACACAAGGAGAGTGTGGAGGGAAAGGTCGGGTTGGGAAGGCCTAGACGAACGTATCTTGATCAAATTAAGGACGTCCTGGCAAAGAGTCAGGTCAAGAGTACCCGAAACCGCCGAGCTTGCATGAAGAGAGTTATGAATGTGGACGAAGCGAAGGAAGTATGCAGAGATCGTGGCAAGTGGAAAGATGTAGCCTCTGCCTACCCCTCCGGGAAAGTGGCGTGGTTTTATGTTATGTTATGATCTTCTATTCTTGATCCAAATTCCAATCAGAGTGAGTCTTTCAGCCATTTCCATCTTACCCGGTAATACGTAGAATATTTATGTTTATTTTGAAAACGTTTTGTGAAGTCTTTTCTATCAGGTACGTTTCAAGAACGCCGAATTTATTTAACTGCATATAATTATCACAAGCGGTAAGGTTAAAGAAATAAAAATTAAGCTATTTTAGATTCAATATGTTGCCACCCCATTTGGTTCCAATATCCTGAGCCTAGCTAGAATATTCCAGTAATTATTGCATCTTCGGGCGCTAATGGAGCAAACAGCAGACAATATGTCAATAACCATAGCCTTGTGGTTATCGCAAGGAGAACATCTACTGTTAGATAGGCACTATTTCTCTGTTTGGTCAGCTGGTAGACTAATAGAGAATACGACGATAAGTCTTTTGCGAAAAAAGTTTGAAATAAATTTAAATAATATTTGTATATTGACGTCCGATGAAAATGCTGCAGTGTGTTTGTTCCGCCGCTTCTTCTACACACATGTGTAGCTTTGGAAGCAGTAGTAGTTATAATTAGAATTAAGTGAGTGACGTCAATAAGTGATACCTTGTATCCAATTTTGAAATATATTCTATTCTATTCTAAGGCTTTTACCGTGCAGTGTGGTTCCGGCACCAATAAAAAAAGAATAGGACCACTCCTTCTCTTTCCCATGGATTCGTCTTGTAGGTGATGGCTAGCAACTTGTCATTATTTTAAATCTCAATTTTATAATTAAGCCGAACAGCTGAACGTGGCCAATCAGTCTTTTCAAGACTGCTGGCTCTGTCTACCCCGCAAGGGACATAGACGTGACTATATATGTATATATATTTATGTATAAGGCTTTTAAGCTTCCGTATTCTAGTATATGATGGAATAGAAAAGATAATGCTTAGATGGTTTGACCATGTAAAGAGGATGAATTTAAGCAGGTTGTCTACCTTATCCCTTGATCCTTATTTACCTTGTTATACCTTGTTCAAATCGTGCTAGCAAATGGTCAAAAATTCAAAAATTCAAATTCAAAATTCAAAATTTTTTATTCATTATTATAGGATATTATTATATCGCTTAATAATTGTCGTATGGTTTAACAACTTGGTTGACGTCAAATATATTACTTAAAAACTAAGTTTACTGCCGCTTCCAAGGCGTCAGTGCAGAAGAAGCGGTAACAAACTGCACTGCAGCATTTTCTTTTCAGATTAAGCGTACCGTTAACCGACGACTTTCAGTTATGATTGTGGATAAAACGCAAAAAGTTTGTAATAACGTTGCAAATGGGAAGATGTAGACTTTGCCTACGCCTTTTTTTCTACGATTTTTTTTCTGACTATGAGACATAGTGTGCCTGAAGGCCATTTACTTGGCGTGACGTTTTTAGGCTAGAGCTTGACGCTGTACCTAACAGCCTTTTCAGCAAAAGCGTACAAGGGGCTCCCATGTACTAACCTCTTCGACATTGTCATTTTTTTGCAATCTCTTCACTTCTTCACTTCACCACTCCATCTCTTTCGCATGGATGTCGTAATAGGCGACTAAGGGATAGGCATAAGGATAGGGATACTTGGGATTTCTCTTTTAGGCGATGGGCTAGCAACCTATCTCTATTTGAATCTCATTTCTATCATTAAACCAAACAGCTGAACGTGGCGTTTCAGTCTATTGATGACTGTTGGCTCTGTCTACCACGCAAGGGATATAGACGTGATTATATTGTCTAAACCTACCGTGTCGGCGTGAAGCGCCCTGGTTTATTGCGGTACATGGGGAACGAGCTGCTGTACCCCTCCTGGAGAAAGAGGCGTGATTTTATTTTAGTTTGCAACGAAAACACACTCAAATATGAATCTTTGGTGGCAGCACAATTCGAACATAACGCCATCAAACTCAAGATCTCCCGCCAGGTATTATGTACGTTTAGTTAAATGTTATTTATGCACACGCCATACCGCTCCAAAATTCATATCTCCTCTCATGGGTTAACTGGAAGAGATTTCTTTTGAAATAAGTAGCACCTTTGTACTTTAATAACTGTATATTTTTTTATTATAATAAATTTGTACTATATACTATACAAAATTTGTACTATAATAAATTTTGTGTACATAAATAAATAAATACGCTCCAATCCGTAAAAAGCTCTATAGCGCGATTAAGGAATTTCCGATTTTGACTTGTGGTTTAGGGGTCACCACAAATCGATCTCGTAATTCAGCCGTTAACAGTTAGAAAGATAGAGAATAGCTACTTTGTTTACGAAACTAAATATTTTATTGTGTTTCAGTATTTGTTTCGCGAAGCTTTGACGATATATTTCCCTTTCATACTGAACAATGTTGCTGGCCGGCTAGTCTCGCTTTTGGTTAGTGTTTCTGCTAAGGTAGATTCCAGTGAGAGATATACTATTTTGTATAGTTTCTAAAAAAGTTCGGTAAATAAAAATAACTATAAGATGTGTGCCATGTGGTTCCCGGCACCAATAAAAAGAATAGGACCACTCCATCTCTTTCCCATGGATGTCGTAAAAGGCGACTAAGGGGTAGGCTTATAAACTTGGGATTCTTCTTTTAGGCGATGGGCTAACAACCTGTCACTATTTGAATCTCAATTCTATCTTAAAGCCAACGTGGCCTATCAGTCTTTTCAAGATGTTGGCTCTGTCTACCCCGCAAGGGATATAGACGTGATTATATGTATGTATGTATGTATAAGACGTATGTATGTATAATCATATTAACCAGAGTATGTATGCAGCTTTAAACTAATAAACAGGAAAGCCTCTCCTACTGCTTCTCCTAATACTAAATTTCGGTTTTTTTACCCAATGCCGTGTGGTTTCTGGCACATAAGAATGGAACCACTCCAAATCTACAATTGTTAGAAGTAGGAACACTACAAATGAATGGGTTTCGTTTTTACTCCTAACTTTACTCAGAGACAGCTTCTCGATTATTATATTTCTAGTCCAACTGGACACAAAACTTTAGTTATGAATTTCTCACACTTTCAGTACATTAACAAACAAAATAGCGCAAAAGTACATAAGACCCTTTGTGTATTGTTACCTAGAAACGCTGAAAATTTTGAAAATAAAAAGCCGTTGTTTCGAAATACAGTAAGCAACTTCAATAGTAAGAGTACAATATTAATAAGCTTGTGGTTTGCTCCACTTTTGTTGTGAATAAAATGTATTTTCAACTGACTTAAAAACTTAACTGACTTCAAAAAGGAAGATTTTTCTATGTTCATTAACTACTTACAACATACATAAATACATATGGTCACGTCTATATCCCTTGCGGGGTAGACAGAGCCAACAGTCTTGAAAAGACTGAATGGCCACGTTCAGCTATTTGGTTTAATGATTGAACTGAGATTCAAATAGTGACAGGTTGCTAGCCCATCGCCTAAAAAGAATCCAAGTTTGTAAGCCTATCCCTTAATCGCCTTTTACGACATCCATAGAAAAAAGATGGACTGGTCGTATTCTTTTTTATATTGGTGCCGGGAACCACACGGCACAACTACTTACAACCTTATAAATATAAGCTGAACCTGTCTACCCCGCAAGGGATATGGACGTGATTATATATATATATATATATATATATAATCACGTCCATATCCCTAGTTAATATATATATATATTTATATTTATATATATATATATTAACTACATAATACAGATAATTTTTGTAATGCATGTATTCTGCAGTATGCATGTGCACATTATCGCACCACCAACTTAAAGTTTTTCTGTTTGGTCAGCTGGTTGACTGGTAGAGAATGCCAAACGGCATTCAGTCCGCCTTTTGTACTTTTTTTTGTGCAATTAAGTTATAAATACCTAAATAAATTGAATTGGATTTCAAGATTTGGAGTACCGTGTGGTTCCCGGATGCCGTGTGGTTCCCGGCACCAATATAAAAAAGAATAGGATCAATCCATCTCGTTCCCATGGATGTCGTTAAAGGCGACTAAGGGATAGGCATATAAACTTGGGTTTCTTCTTTTAGGCGATAGGCTAGCAACCTGTCACTATTTGAATATCAATTCCATCATAAAGCCAAACAGCTGAACGTGGCCTATCAGTATTTTCAAGACTGTTTGCTCTGTCTACCCCGCAAGGGATATAGACGTGGTTATATGTATGTATGTATGAATTGGATTTCAATCCATCAGCCATCCTGCCCGTATCTAGCTAGTACTTTCGAAACTATTGGCTCTGTTATAAGGGATAAATATATCGACTATGATCTTCGTTCATGAATTGCTCAGTTCAGGGTTAATTTCTAAAATATATTATATATCCCATTCAGTTGTCCCACGGTGGTACAAGTGAGATTTAGTCCCAGCAGTCCCATGGGACAGATCAATGGGACTAGTAGGTACAATGAGAACACGACCCCCTTCTTCCTCTTGGCTTTAGTCCCGGTTGCATCCTCACCTCTCTAGAGAGGAACCCGGGGAATAAATATAAATAAATATATACGGGACAAATTACACAGATTGAGTAACTTGTGTTACGAGATACTAAGTCAACGATAATATATTTTTATAATAAATACTTATATAGATTAACATCCAAGAGCCAGGCCAATCAGAAAAAGTTCTTTTCTCATCATGCCCTGGCCGGGATTCGAACCCGGGACCTCCGGTGTCACAGACAAGCGTGCTCCCGCTGCGCCACAGAGGCCGGGTATACCCTTAACCATGGATCCTGGATTGGGTGAGTCAGGTATTTACACGAAGCGACTGACCGTCTGACCTCCACAACTTTTGCAGGAGAACCCGCGTATTGGATCGCTCATGGTTACATATCAGAACACGACCACGCTTGCGACTTTTCTTAAATAACTAGATATATTGCAATGCACTAGAAAATACACATACAACGTGTAGGTTCAAAAGGTTATCGCTGGTCAGAAAAGATCGGAGCAAATATCGTATGTACCAGACCCCCGAAATTCTCCGCCAATTAAGGCATCGACGATAAAATCCACTAGATTCGAGTCTAAGGAGTTATAATCGAATAGAGTTCTGTTTAAATACCTTAAAAATGCCTGAGTCTGGGAGAATAAACGCAGTGGAAATACAATTGTTAAGGAGTATGAGTATGATCGTTCCATAAAAAAGTGACAGGATAAGGAACGATATGAAGAAGATATGAAATAAAATGTAATGACAGTAATGTGGCGACATCACTGACGTCACATGCCATCTGCCAATCATAGTGACGAATGTGACGTGCTCGGCCAATAGTAGCAAAGAGTTGACTTCACAAACTCCATTTGGTTCCCACCGCAGCGAGCGTACGAGGCCGGTATTGCGATTGAAATCAGTTATCTCTAGGCGGCTATACAAAATGTATCGGAGAGTTTCCAACCGAAGATCGTTACGTCCGATACAGACAGTGAAACTGACGACGTGGACGTGATTTTGTCCAAAATTCAACTCCGTTTTACAATTGTTTTTTTTTTCCTGTTACGAAATATTCTCATTTAGTGAGCGGAATTTATGTACTTATCCAAAATAGACTTATTCGTTACAGTTAAATTATAATTTATGACTTTTTTTAAGAGATGATCTAGCAACCTGTCACTGTCATCTCAATACTATAATTGAGCGGCTGAGCGTGGCCATTAAGTCTTGTGATGACTGTTAGCTCTGTCTACTCCGCGGTGGTATAGACATCATTATAATTGAAGAAAATATGTAATTAAATGATTATATGTTACCTATTGATGCAAAAATAAAATCGCCTAAAAGAGGAATCCGAAAAAGCCTATCCCTTAGCCGCCTTTTCCGACATCCATGGGAAGAGATGGAGTGGTACTATTCTTTTTTCTGTTAATAAGTACACTTATTATACTCCACCTTAAATCATTTCCTCTGTGAAAAAAGTGACGTCAGTCTTCAAGAGTTCAGTGACGTCATATCGTCACTATTGTTATCACTCCTGGCCAACCAGGACCGGCTGCGCCATCACCTCTCAGGAGATGAGCTCGGGATCTGGAACTACGTGGGTCAGTACGACCATGGGTCATTTTCATAATATGAAATTCCCTCTCACGAAATGTTTTTGTGGTTGCCTGGAAGAGATTGTAAAATGCCGTCTTTTGCACATTACCTTAACATAACATACATACATAAAATCACGCCTCTTTCCCGGAGGGGTAGGCAGAGACTACCTCTTTCCACTTGCCACGATCTCTGCATATTTCCTTCGCTTCATCCACATTCATAACTCTCTTCATGCAAGCTCGGCGGTTTCGGGTACTTTTGACCTGACCCTTTACCAGGACGTCCCTAATTTGATCAAGATACGTTCGTCTAGGTCTTCTTCACTCCGACCTTTCCCTCCACACTCTCCTTGTATATCTGCTTAGTCAACCTGTTTTCATTCATCCTCATAACATAAGCTTACGATAAATCTATTGTTATAATTTTATGTTCAATAAAGGGTATCTATCTTTGACCTCCGTACCACCTCTCTGGAGAGGAGCCCAGGGTCTGGCTGTGACAATGATCATGGGTTACTACCATATGACCTTCGCAACTTATTTTAAAAGGCAAGGTTTTTCTCCGTTACAAGGAACCCTAAAATGGAACTCGACAATCTGAAACTTGTCAACTTGTAGATAATTTGACATTTTTAATTGTTACCCTGAAAAACTGTCCGGAAAAAAATCACGACCCTTATCACTTTAGACATAAGGTTGTTAATAATGAAGCGAAGATATCTTTTTGTTGGAAAAATTAAATTTGCGTCGTTGTCATTCATTATTTCGCTGTCACATCGTAATGACAAATCTGTATTTCAAATTTTGTTTGTTGAAAAAGTTTTATTATTATTTTAAAAATGTTTTTTTTTATAAAAGATTTGTGTGCGTTTGACCTCAATCTGCCTAGTGGTAAACAAGATGAGACCTAAGTTGGTGCAAGCAAGCTCAAATAGCGCCTATTCACTCTTGCCTTGAAAATCCCCTAGTTATAGTATCTATTGGGACGTCCTGGTAAAGGGTCAAGTCAAAAGTACCCGAAACCGCCGAGCTTGTATGAAGAGAGTTATGAATGTGGATGAAGCGAAGGAATTATGCAGAGATCGTGGCAAGTGGAAAGAGGTAGTCTCTGCCTACCCCTCCGGGCAAGAGGCGTGATTGTATGTATGTATATCTATTGGGAAAGAGAGATTTGTGGACGGAATTCTAAATCACAGCGGTCCGCATGATAAAAGATTTGGCGAGTCAAAAGGTGCGAAAGATGGGGGATATCCACCTCGTTAATAATGTTTTTTTCATCTCTCGGTTTCCGGAACCACTCTTTCTCTTAATTTTACTATAAATACTGAAAATGAATGAAATTCAATCACATAATGTTTGTCTAAGCCTGTAATTGGATTCTTAAAAAAAAAGGAATTATAAAAATGCGTTTTACTTTTTATTATTATAGATAAATAGATAGATAAAATCCTTTATTGCACCATAAGAGTAAAACATACTACTAATATTACTATTTATTTCAGAAAGAATGTTATGACAATTTCTAAAATATGTACTTTGGCAAAATTTCTTCGAATAAGTAATTTTTTTTTCAAATTCAAATTCAAAATTTTTATTCTTTATTAAAGGATACTTCATATCGCTTAATAATTGTCAAAACTTTTGGTTTCACAACATTGGTTGACGTTAAAAAAAATACTTAAAACGGACTTTTAAGACTTTCATTCATTTATACTAGTTTTTCTTTTATTATTTTATAAAATAATTGCCTTTCAATCGACAAGCATTTAATAAATTGTGTTTCATCAACAATGGAAGGCAGTTTACATTTATTTACGAGGCCCATTTTAATTGAGTACTAATTTAATTTCGCCGATTCCAATCAATTCAGTTTTCAATCATTAAGCTTACGATATACAGCGACGACGGTATAATAACCGACTGCACAAAATAAAAATTGTATGTGTTTGATCGCGTGGATCGTAAAAGTCCATCAAGGGACCGGAAAATTAAATAAATATATATACGGGACAAATTACACTGATTGAGTTAGCCTCGAAGTAAGTTCGTGACTTGTGTTACGAGATACTAACTCAACGATACTATATTTTATAATAAATACTTATATAGACAAACATCCAAGACTCAGGCCAATCAGAAAAAGTTCTTTTCTCATCATGCCCTGACCGGGATTCGAACCCGAGACGTCACGTCACGTAATCACGTCTATATCCCTTGCGGGGGTAGACAGAGCCTCGAAAAGTCTTAAAAATACTGATAGGCCACGTTCAGCTGATTGGCTTTATGATGATATTGAGATTCAAATAGTGACAGGTTGCTAGCCCATCGCCTTAAAGAAGAATCCCAAGTTTATAAGCCTATCCCATAGTCGCCTTTTACGACATCCATGGGAACGAGATGAAGTGGTCCTATTCTTTTTTTATTGGTGCCGGGAACCACACGGCACTCGCTCCTAGGTGATTAAAGTGAAATAAACCATGTCCAACTATCCTATAGGTGGAAATTGCTCGCAACTCGGCACTATAAGAATAACAAGCCCTGCTCCGACAAAGAGCTGGCACAGTGAGATGAATTGCATTTTAAATGCGTCGTTGCCTTCAGATAGAGGCGTGTCTCTTTGCTTGCGATTATAACAATATTCTTATTTTGTACCTTCTGATGATTTAAATATGATTTAAGTACCTTCTACATACACATACATACATATGGTCACGTCTAAATCCCTTGCGGGGTAGACAGAGCCAACAGTCTGGAAAGACTGATAGGCCGCGCTCAGCTATTTGGCTTAATGATAGAATTGAGATTCAAATAGTGACAGGCTGCTAGCCCATCGCCTAAAAAAAGAATCCCAAGTTTGTAAGCTTATCCCTTAGTCGCCTTTTAAGACATCCATGGGAAAGAGATGAAGTGGTCCTATTCTTTTTTGTTCTGGTGCCGGGAACCACACGGCACTTATTATAACTTATTGTCTACAAATCCTTCTCTTCTTCCCTACGTATGTAAGGTATTTCTACTTGATCACGATAGGATTTGAAGCGGCACACCACGTTTTTTTAGTCGGGATTCTTAACCTTATGATTGTACCGACGCGACGCTCGACTTTCGCTCACTCTACCACTGACACCCCGCCCCGAATTCCCTTCCGTCTCATTCTAATTTAAACCGAGTCCCAGGTCGTTGCAGAGGTTCAAATCGTCTCAAACGGCATGCAGTCCCTTTAATCCTGTGTTATATCCTGGAATAAACGTGTATCTGTCTGTTTTCTTTGGCAAATTTAATTAAACTACGGCTACCCTTTCAATTAAATGTAATAATGAGATTATTTAAGCTTATTCGATTATATTGCTTGATTCTACATACAAAAATACATATGATCACGTCTATATCCCTAACGGGGTAGACAGAGCCACCAGTCTTGAAAAGACTGATAAACCACGCTCCGCTGCTTGGCTTAGTGATAGTATTGAGATTCAAATAGTTACAGGTTGCTAGCCCATCGTCTAAAAGAAGAATCCCAAGTTTATAAGCCTATCCCTTAGTCGCTTTTTACGACATCCGTGGGAAAGAGATGGAGTGGTCCTATTATTTTCCAATGGTACCGGGAACCACACGGCACAAACTTGCATTTAGTCAGCTTTCACAGCAAATAAGCCCCATCGAGAGGACAAACTAATTTTATTTGAACGAGGTACGTCACCCGTGTACACATTACAACCAACGATTGAAACTTAGATTTTAGATTTTTTCATCCAAGCTTTTTCCATCCAAGCATTTTCATCCAAGGTTTGTCGGCCTAGGGTTCAAGGGTTTTCATCATCATTTTAGCCGTAGGACTTCCACTGCTGAACATAGACTTCCAACTCCCAATGACTTCCAACTCGCTCTGTTGAAGATGACCTGCATCAAATGTTCCTCCGCGCACTTCGCAAGATCATTGGTCCATCTCGCTGGGGGGCGTCCTACGCTGCGCTTGGTCTCCATTTTAGAACCTTTTGACCCTATCAGCCCATCAGATTTGGTGTAAAAGTAATAATGTTCAGTACATAAGACACTTATATAGTCCTTAGCAATATGTAAGTACTAGCAATTATGAGTCACTGTTACTTGAGAGAAATAAATGCCATCAAAAACGTCCTGTAAAAAAACCCAAGTCTCGCAGCTCAGTCTTCCTACCGTAACAAAGTTGTGAGATCCATGTATGTATAATATAGATGACATGTATAATACCAAGTCGGTTAGTCTATTTAGTCTCTACTTAAAAGGCCTTAAGGTATTATCATGCCAATATAAAAAAAAATGCCGTGTGGTTCCCGGCACCAATACATAATAAAAGAATAGAACCACTCCGCCTCTTTCCCATGGATGTCGTAAAAAGCGACTAAGGGATAGGCTTACAAACTTGGGATTCTTTTTTAGGCGATGGGCTAACATCCTGTCACTATTTGAGTCTCAGTTCTATCTTTAAGCCAAATATCTGAACGTGGCCATTCGTCTTTTCAAGACTGGTGGCTCTGTCTACCCCGCAAGGGATATAGACGTGACCATATGTATGTATGTATTAAAAAAATTAACGTTTTAAACAAATAGATCGACTTGGACATCGGACTTGGACTCTGGTGAGGAATTAGGTTGCTGGCCCGTCGTGCTGTGTAGTGTGATACATACTAATAATCAAATCATGCGAAATTATAAGGGGGTCGAAAATAGCCTGAATTTCTTCGAGAATAGGATGGTACGGCCGTGCCGCTTCTTTTTGCTCGACTTGGCGGGGGCACTACCGTGCCCCCGGATTCATTCATTCATTAATTCAATGATTTATCACTACATAGTATAAAACAAAGTCGCTATTTTAGTCTGTTTGTCTGTATGCTTAAATCTTTAAAATTACGCAACGGAATTTTATACGGTTTTTTGTAACAGGTAGAGTGATTCAAGAGGAAGGTTTTTATGTATAATAACATTTATAATTTTGCACCCGTGCGAAGCCGGGGCGGGTCGCTAGTTTTATAATATATTAGATCTGTAGGTTTTCGATAGGACTACACTTTTTAATTTTAGTCAGAGGCGATTAAAGGACAAGGACATGCAAAACGATTACGTAATTATAAAATTACGTATAGTATATACTATGTATGTAGAGTCAAACACAATTGCTCTTTCTACATAAATATTTATACTCTGTGGTAGCGATATAAATAACTTTTATATCAAAATGATGCGAGCCAAATTACCTAAATGTTTACTTGCAAACACAAACATAGGAAGGGCGATATAATGAAGTACTTCCGTATTGGAATATAAATATCCTCCATAGTTAGTCGGGCAATCTGCTCGAGAAGAGAAAATTATATTGTTAGACAAACATGGCGTTCGCACTGAATAGAAAAAGCGATTCACGCCGAAATTTAATAGAGTGCCGTGTGGCACCAATACAAAAAATAATAGGACCACTCCATCCCTTTCCCATGGATGTCGTAAAGGGCGACTAAGGGATAGGCTTACAAACTTTGGATTCTTTTTTTAGGCGATGGTCTAGCAACCTGTCACTATTTGAATCTCAATTCTATATCAAAGCCAAATAGCTGAACGTGGCGCCTATCAGTCTTTTTAAGACTGTTGGCTCCGTCTACCCCGCAACGGATACAGACGTGATTATATGTATGTATATTTATTTTACATTCTCGTTATATGTATTTTAACGGGAAGACGACACTTGACCCAACATAAATCTACATTCAAACACAGTTCCCGTGTTGGTCTGTCCATTCCGGACAACGGAGAAATGCATTTGACTTAAAAGTGATTTAGTACGTTTCTACGTAGCTCGAGCGTCGCTATTTAAGTTTGTGGTTTTATTTCACACATTGTATTATATACAAACACTAGCTGTGCCCGCGGCTTTGTCCGCGTGGAATAGTTATTTTGGGCACCATTGAAGCCCTCAAGGATGAATAATTTATCCCGTTTTTTTTCACATTTTCCATTATTTCTTCGCTCCTTATAGTTGCAGCGTGATGTTATATAGCCTAAAGCTTTCCTCAATAAATGGTCTCTTAAACACAAAAATAATTGTTCAATTCGATCTTGTAGTTCCTGAGATTAGCGCGTTCAAACAAACAAACAATCTCTTCAACTTTATATAGTATAGAAGTAATTTTAAGTAAGTAAGTGAATCATAAGTCCGCCTATTGTACTTTACAAATTGCAATAGTTACAATAAAGAAAATAAATAAACACATGCATATAATCACGTCTTTACCCCTTACGAGGTGGATAGAGCCAACAGTATTGAGACGACTGAAAGGGTATGTTCAGTTGTGAGGGAATTTACATACAAATAGTGACAGGCTGCTATGTCATCCCATTAAGAGGAATCCCAAGTTTATTACCCTTTTCCCTTGATAGTCATTTACATTTTGCACGGGAATCGAAGCGGTGTCGTGTGGTTCTAGGCACTAATAAGAAATATAATAGGACTACTGCCTCTTATTCCCATGGATGTCGTAAAAGGCGACTAAGGACTAGCCCTAAGCCTATGCTTATAAACTTGGAATTCTTCTTTTGGGCGATGGGCTAGCAACCTCTCACTATTTGAATTTCAAGTCTTTTATTATGCCGTGTGGTTTCCGGCAGTGCCGTGTGGTTTCCGGCACCAATACAAAAAAGAATAGGACCACTCCATCTCTTTCCCATGGATGTCGTAAAAGCCGACTAAGGGGTAGGCTTATAAACTTTGGATTCTTCTTTTAGGCGATGGGCTAGCAACCTGTCACTATTTGAATCTCAATCCTATCTTTAAGCCAAATAGCTGAACGTGGCCTATCAGTCTTTACAAGACTGTAGGCTCTGTCTACCCCGCAAGGGATATAGACGTGATTGTATGTATGTATGTATGTATTATGCCAAACAGCTGAATCTATCAGTCTTTTTTAGACTGCCTATGTTTGTATGATGAATTAAAGATCAACAATCAAAGTAACTAACCTTAAATATTCTATAGCAACTGTAACACAATACGCTGATTTGAATCGATTTATACTTACCCGCCAAATTGTTCCCGCCGCCCGCCGGCTGTCTATCAAAGAGGTATCGAGGGCCGCAGATTGAAATGAATCGATTAAAATCACATGAGCACTTTGTGCGATTGCGATTAACGATCAATCGATTCGATTGGTTTATTATACCTAGGCGTGATTCACTTTTGATGTATTGTTTTTTCTCCTTTAAATTTTTGACACTTTATTTTATAATAGAGGCCGCCCGCGACTTCGTCCGCATGGTAACCCTTTCAATCCCGCGGAACTCCGGGATGAAAAGTCTAGCCTATAAGTTATTCTGGGTCTTCAGCTACCTACATGCCAAATTTCATCGTAATCGGTTCAGCAGTTTTTGCGTGAAAGAGTTACAAACATCTTTACTGACAAACACACAAACTTTCGCATTTATAATATTAGTAGGATTGCAATGCGATTCAGCGTGGGCATGACGCCCAATGTATTTTTGCGCCCTTTACGATAGATACGTAACGAAGTGTTTCATTTTTATTATTCACTTTATTATATCAATTATATAATATGCTAGCTGTGCCCGCGACTTCGTCCGCGTGGAATAGTTATTTTGGACATCATTGAAGCCCTCAAGGATGAATAAATTTTCCCCGTTTTTTTTTCACATTTTCTATTATTTCTTTGCTCTTTATAGTTGCAGGGTGATGTTTTATCCTTCTTCGATAAATGGTCTATTCAACGCAAAAAAGATTTTTTCAATTCGAACCAGTAGTTCCTGAGATTAGCGCGTTCAAACAAACTCTTCAGCTTTATCTATATATATAAAACTCTTCCGTTACTGAGTGACTGACTGACAGACAACGCACAGTCGAAACTACTGGTCGTAGACAGCTGAAATTTGGAATGTAGGTTCCTTGGGATATGTAGGGGAGCACTAAGAAATGATTTTTGGAAATTCAACCCCCAAGGGGGGGAAAAGGGGTAAAAACGTTTCTATGAAAAATCTTATTCCTTGGGTTTATAAACTTGAAACTTGGCATGAACACGTACATAGGCAAGTAAATATGTTTGACATTATAAGTTTTTTCAAACTACCCTCCAATCGTGATTTAGGGGGTGCGATTGGGTGACTGATTTATTAACGCACAGCCGAAACCGCTCGGTATAGGAGTCTGAGATTTTGAACAGAGGTTCCTTTAGTAACATAAGTGAGCACTAAGAAGGGATTTTTGAAATGTCAACCCCCAAGGGGGGGAAACGGGATAAACTGAGCCGGGGCTGCGGGAAAGTTCTAACGAGATACCGTGGCCCCGGAACGCAAAGGGCAACTGAAGGAACGAGGTGGGTTTTAGTCAGTAAAAGTCTGACACTCCCTTCCGTTCCACCCAGAGCGGGAGAGGTCATTTGATGATTTCCCATCCTTAAAAAAAAAGACTTTGTATGACAACTTTCAGTCGTCTCTTTAACATACATAATAACATACATAATTATGTACATACATGCATAACATTAATAACATCACGCCTTTAAATCCCTATTTTGTGTTAACACTACCCATACAAACAGCTAAAAGGAAACAAGTGAAGAGACGAAATTTGTCCGCATCCATTTTTTTTCACATCACATTTCAACTCCTAACCATTGAGGAGTTGTACCTTCCATCGTCAGCTCATTCACATGGGATGATGACTATCAGACGCAAATACTTAAACAGATCTATGAAATTGACAAAAACGTAATTGCCTGTAAATTTGAGGTTTGCCCTTGATTTCCCTGGAATACCATCATCAGATCCTGACTAGGTAACAACGGGACCAACTTGAAAGTATACTCTACCGAACAAAAAAAGAATCACGTAAATCGGTCCATAAATCTCGGCGTAATCGGTATCGATTTCAAACATTCACCATTAGAAAGCTACATCATCCCTGAGTAACACAGGCTATATTTAATTCCAGTTGTAACAAGATTTCAGCCTGTGGAAGAAAAAGCCCTGTCGAGATCATTAAAAAACGCTATATATAACCGAATTACACGTGGGCGAAGCCGCGGGCGGAAAGCTAGTCTATATATATAAAACTCTTCCGTTACTGAGTGACTGACTGACAGACAACGCACAGTCGAAACTATTGGTCGTAGACAGCTGAAATTTGGAATGTAGGTTCCTTGGGATATGTAGGGGAGCACTAAGAAAGGATTTTTGGAAATTCAACCCCCAAGGGGGGGAAAAGGGGTAAAAACGTTTCTATGAAAAATCTTATTCCTTGGGTTTATAAACTTGAAACTTGGCATGAACACGTACATAGGCAAGTAAATATGTTTGACATTATAAGTTTTTTCAAACTACCCTCCAATCGTGATTTAGGGGGTGCGATTGGGTGACTGATTTATTAACGCACAGCCGAAACCGCTCGGTATAGGAGTCTGAGATTTTGAACAGAGGTTCCTTTAGTAACATAAGTGAGCACTAAGAAGGGATTTTTGGGGGAAGGGGAAACGGGATAAACTGAGCCGGGGCTGCGGGAAAGTTCTAACGAGATACCGTGGCCCCGGAACGCAAAGGGCAACTGAAGGAACGAGGTGGGTTTTAGTCAGTAAAAGTCTGACACTCCCTTCCGTTCCACCCAGAGCGGGAGAGGTCATTTGATGATTTCCCATCCTTAAAAAAAAAGACTTTGTATGACAACTTTCAGTCGTCTCTTTAACATACATAATAACATATATAATTATGTACATACATGCATAACATTAATAACATCACGCCTTTAAATCCCTATTTTGTGTTAACACTACCCATACAAACAGCTAAAAGGAAACAAGTGAAGAGACGAAATTTGTCCGCATCCATTTTCACCTAAATTCTTAACGTTAATGAGATTTACTTTTTATTATCAGGTCAACCTAATAGCCTCACATGTACGTATAACTTCGTAAGAATTTTCTTTCAACTCCTAACCGTTGAGGAGTTGTACCTTCCATCATCAGCTCATTCACATGGGATGATGACTATCAGACGCAAATACTTAAAAAGATCTATGAAATTGTCAAAAACGTAATTGCCTGTAAATTTGAGGTTTGCCCTTGATTTCCCTGGAATACCATCATCAGATCCTGACTAGGTAACAACGGGACCAACTTGAAAGTATACTCTACCGAACAAAAAAAGAATCACGTAAATCGGTCCATAAATCTCGGCGTAATCGGTATGCATAAATAAAACACCCGAATTTTATTTTCTTGTTGAGTTGTCTCGATGCTCGATAGATGGCGTTGGCATCGAGATAGATTGCGCTATGATTTTGTCTCGCTTTACTTTTTCTATATAGATTTGTATGTATACTAATATTATAAAGAGGAACAATCTATTTTTTTATATGTTTGTTTGTTTACACATGTAATCGATAAACTCCGAAACTACTGAATCGATTTCAAACATTCACCATTAGAAAGCTACATCATCCCTGAGTAACACAGGCTATATTTAATTCCAGTTGTAACAAGATTTCAGCCTGTGGAAGAAAAAGCCCTGTCGAGATCATTAAAAAACGCTATATATAACCGAATTACACGTGGGCGAAGCCGCGGGCGGAAAGCTAGTAATATTAGTATAAATACGGGACAAATTACACAGATTAAGTGAGCTTGGAAGTAATTTCGAAACTTGTGTTGCTAACAGTCTTGAAAAGACTGAAAGGTCACATTCAGCGATTTACTAGATTATCTGAAACTAGATACAAAGAAAATAATACAACCTTCGTTAGTAAAGACAACCGAATTCTATTGAGCGGTAAGAGAGATGATTTGCATTGAATTTGGGTAGGTTGATATGCTGTTGACTGTACCTTAAGTAGTATTACATAGCCTGAGTGTACGCATAATACGTACTGTAGCACCAATTTGTCAGGCAGGCAATTCCAACCGGTCACAGCGGTTGGACTTGACGTAATCCACAAAATAAATATTTAGCCGGCCAACTACTTCCTATATATCAGGGCTATGCCTGCTTCTTTAGACTTGCACCTCGGAAACTCAATATAAACATCACCAAAACCGTATTACTGCTTACTTTAATATCCATTGCGCATAACCTTCAACAGTCAAAGGAGTATCTTCAAATTGAAACGGTAATGTATTTGGTTCTCGGTTTCTAGTCGTAGAAGTAAAGTTGCATTGTTACATAGGTAACTAAGTGATTGATCATCGGTAGGAAATTGCAGTTAAGTCCTGAACTGAATGCCTCCATCTTGGTCTGGTCATTGTTGGAGCACTCGCAAACGGTAAAGTTGTTTTATTAAGGCATGTTCACATTGCAGTAATAATTACAGCGTCGGTGGTCGAATCGACAAGGTGCACGGTAAAAAAAATTCATATGTTTAAACCTTCATACATACATACATAAAATCACGCCTCTTTCCCAGAGGGGTAGGCAGAGACTACCTCTTTCCACTTGCCACGATCTCTGCATACTTCCTTCGCTTCATCCACATTCATAACTCTCTTCATACAAACTCGGCGGTTTCGGGTACTTTTGACCTGACCCTTAAACCTTCATGGTTTTGTTTATGTGTCAAGTAGATTAAAATAAGGGCTACGGCTTCATTCTCTTCTATCCATCAGCTGTATCACGTACATGCCATGTGTTATATGTATGTGTCGAAGATTTTATCTACAAGAAATAAACTTACGTACACACTGTACTCTCTGCTTTCATTAATAATAATTAAGGCAAATATTTATCTGATATATGATGATTGATTGATGAAGATATACTGAAGAACAGATTTGAAGATTTAAAGATGTGTTGATGATTCATTGAAATGATTTAATCACTAGTCGAATTCACGAATATATAATTTTTTTTAACAAATCACTCATGAGTTACAAATCTCTAGTTCAGTAGTTTCATCGTTTAATACTGACAAACAAACCCACTAATATGGATTACGTTTTCATTTTAATATGTGCCGTGTGGTTCCCGGCACTAATACAAAAAAGAATAGGACCGCTCCATGTCTTTCCCATGGATGTCGTAAAAGGCGACTAAGGGATATAGGCTTACAAACTTGGGATTCTTTTTTAGGCGATGGGCTAGCAACCTGTCGCTATTTAAATCTCAATTCTATCATTAAGCCTAATAGCTGAACGTGGCCATTCAGTCTTTTCAAGACTATTGGCTCTGTCTACCCCGCAAGGGATATAGACGTGACCATATGTATGTATGTATGTATGTATGTTTAATATAACAGGAAAATTTATCAAGTTGCAGTGTACACACTGCCTTATACAGCTTTGTTTCCAGTTGAAATTAATATCGGAACATTACGACTTGTTGTTGGGACTTAGTGCATTCATAATTGTTGCATAGCATGCAATGTACACAGTGCTGGTGAATATAAGAGACATACATACATATGGTTACGTCTATATCCCTTGCGGGGTAGATAGAGCCAACAGTCATCAATAGTCTTAAAGGCCACGTTCAGCTATTTGGCTTAATGATAGAATTGAGATTCAAATAGTGACAGGTTGCTAACCCATCGCCTAAAACAATAATCCCAAGTTTATAAGCCTATCCTTTAGTCGCCTTTTACGACATCCATGGGAAAGAGATGGATCCTATTATTTTTTGTATTGGTGCCGGGAACCACACTTTGAGTTCTCGCAATGAATCGTATTGTAATAAATGTAAGATGCGATATGATGAATTTGATTTTGATCATCCATCTTGCTATTTTCATCACCTCCTCAAGAAAATCAAAACGTAGTGACTTTATAAATCCTGAGTTCTGAAACATATTACATTAAATAGCGCCTTTTCCCGGAGGGATGGCGAGACTACATCTTTCCACTTGCCACGATCTCTGCATGCATCTTTCGCTTCATTCACATTCATCACTGCCTTCATGCAAGACCATCGATCAATTGGTATTTCGCACTTTTGACCTGACTTTTATCTAAGAAGCCCTAAAGTAATTTTGTCAAGGACTACCCATCCAACGTACCCGTATATACTTGTATAATTGCTTAGTCAAACTCCTTTCATTCATCCTCTCCACATGACCAAACTATCTAAGCATGCCCTTTTTCATCCCTGTCACTATATCTTCTTTCACATAACAACATTCCCTTAGGAGTATCACGCTGTTCCCTTATCCTGTCAGTCAATTTTGCACCGACTTTGGATTACTATTGTACGAGCTCCAAACACTTTACTTAACCTTAACGCTCTCATTTTTACTTACAAAATATTACGTCTACATTCCTTGCTAGGTAGACAGAGCCAACAGTTTTCAAAAGAATGATAGGCTACGTTTAACCGCGTCAATTCTGCAAAAATAATTGGAAACCACTATTATAAGAATAACGCTGCATATTCTTTGTTTGATAATCAATTATTTTCAGAACACTCGCGATTTTCTCATTTTCTCGACTCCTTTGTACCGCTATTTATTCGATTCCCAAAATTTGTGTAAATTGGTTGGTTTCCAGTGCCAGCCTCTTGTTCAGTGTTGATTGTCTCGGGTAAATAATTTTGATTCTAAATTATTTCGATTGTTTTCGGGGCTGCGGCTAAATTTCTCATGAACAGCGCAAAAATAATGCTACCGTGCTAATTCGATTTTGTACTGGTGTTTGAAACAAAATATGTAAGTACAATAAAATATTTACCCTCGCGCGGGCAGCTTTCTTGCGCAGCGTATTGCTATTGCAATATTGGCTGGAATGCTGCCTGTGTGATGGGAACCCTACCACACTTAAATAATATTTTTTTAGTTTGTAGTTAAGAATTTTTTTTTTTTTAATTCGGTAAATTTATTATTAGAATAGTTATATAAGTTTAGGATTTTTTTAATTTAATAAATTTATTATTAGAATAGTTTAGAAATTTTGATAACCATAATTAGTTGTAATGTATTATATATTTATGTAATGTTATAAATAAATAAATAACTTTTCACTTGGTTGTGTGAAATAAATATGTAACACCTCTTAACAGTACTTTCGATTCGTTCTTCCAATATTTTTTAATGGTGAATTCGATATAATTAGATAATTCATTTGATACCTCTTTTTTTTAATAAATTGCAATTAAAATAATCAGAAAACGGGTGACATGAAACTATATTCACTCACAACATTGACAAGACGTGCGATCTTTACTCTTTTTCTATTTCTAAGAATAATCGAAATGTTAGAAAGATAATCTTGTCAACGTTAGAGAATAGGCCCGCTAGTGTCTTATCTCAATCAACCATCACTGATGTTGGTTCAGGATCTGCTGCAGCCGATATTGAGATAACAGAATTGATCTAGACCACAGACCAAATCTAGATAGATACCGTAAGTTCACCCATCTGTCTATATACATACATACATATAGTCGCGTCTATATCCCTTGCGGGGTAGACAGAGCCAACAGTCTTGAAAAGAATGACTGAGGCCACGTTGAGCTTATTGTCTTGATAATAGAATTGAGATTCAAATAGTGACAGGTTGCTAGCTCATCGCCTAAAAGAAGAGTCCCAAGTTTATAAGCCTATCCCTTAATCGCCTTTTACGACATCCATGGGAAAGAGAAGGAGTGGTTCTATTCTTTTCTTTTATTGGTGCCGGGAACCACACGGCACCCATCTGTATCTGTATAAAAACTAAGCGTTTCAAGTTTTCTCTGTCTACTGGAAAATGAACACCTATTCACCTTAAAGGTTTTTATCCAATTTTTCGCTACTACACTGTGGAATATACTTCCCGATTCCGTTCAAGCTTCACGTGGTCCAGTTGTTCAACATTAAGCCAAACCAGCCGACCGCGGCCTATCCTTTCTTTTCTCGCCGGGTCTAGCCTCATCTATGTCTGTGATTTATACATATGACCTTCAGCTAAGCCCTATTTAATCCTATTGTCGGTCGAAGACCTACTAAAACCGATACGGCAAGCGCCCTTTCTGTGAAAATTGTGTAAGTTATTAAAATATTTATTGAATACTAAATTACGTCAGGACCTCAGTTACCAAGGAAATAACTGAACTTGACCGTTTCAATTCTACGAGTATAATCGCGATCACTACATAGTATAAATCAAAGTCGCTTCCCGCTGTCCCTGTGTATGTATGTATGTTTACGAATGCATAAATACATATAATAATAATAGCCTTTCTTCGAACCTAAGTTCTTTTTTCTTTACAATAGTTTCAATAAATTATAGTTACGAGTCCGTCTGTCCTTTAACGAAGGCCTTCTCCAACTTCTTCCACGTCTCTCTGTTACTGTCCAGATTGCACCTGGAACCTCTTTGATTTCATCCACCCACCTTTTGTAAGGTTTATTCTTTTCCTGGCCATGTATCTGGGGTACCAGTGCATTACTGTTTTTGACCATTTATCTCTTCCTCTTATTTTTTGACCTGCCCATCTCCATTTTAGCTTTTTTATTGATAGTGTCACCAATTTTGTTTTTGTATTTTCGCTTATTGTATTCATTCTTATATACATATATCGGTTGGCTCTATCTCCCCCGCAAGTGTAATATAGACGTGATTATATATAGGTATATGTATTACATCTATAATTTTATACTAAGGAGAGATTAGGATAGGATGGGAATTCAGATATTTAAAAAAAAATGTATACAAAATACATTACCTACCGCATTCAAACTTAGCAACTCCATAAACAAATACGTCGCGCCAGATCAATCAAACTTAATCAAAATCAAAATCAAAATTTTTTATTCATTATTATAGGATATTATTATATCGCTTAATAATTGTCGTATGGTTTAACAACTTGGTTGACGTCAAATAAATTACTTAAAAACTAAGTTTACTGCCGCTTCCAAGGCGTCAGTGCAGAAGAAGCGGTAACAAACTGCACTGCAGCATTTTCTTTAACAACGTCAACTTCACAATAATAAATTATACTTAGAATAGAATGTGGACGGGAGAATACATTGCTCACGGGAGATTTATATATTTATGAGATTTAATATTGAAAAAAGAAATATATATTATATATATTTTATGGATTGCCAATTTTAAAAAGATTTATGTACAGAGTGTACTGAAATTTTGATATAAGTTCAAATTAAACTACAATTAATTACGAGGTTCCTGTGCCAAGCTCGAGCCAGATGTTTTTATCATTAAGAATATAATCAAACTATTTTACACTTTATAACTCTGGTTACAAAGTGCAAATTGATCCATAATAATTCAAAGTCCAAGGATAGCTGTCACATTAGAAATTCCTTTTGAAACCTCAGTTTGCCCCAAGCTAGTAAGATAAAATAAAATCTTATATAATTACATACACAAAGTCACGTCTAAAACCCTTGCGGGGTAGACAGGGCCAACAGTCTTAAAGAGGCTTATAGGTTACGTTCCGCCGTATGACTTGATGATGCGTCCTGTCACTATTTGAATCTGATTCCATTATTAATCCGTACAGCTGAACGTAGCTTTCTATTAAGATTCCTGGCTCTGTCTACCCCGTGAGGGATAAGTTCGTGAGATATACATATATATATATAGAGAGCTAAATGCTTATTTTCTCCAACATCTTTCAAAACATTCAGATTACTGTCTCAGTTTTTGAAAACGATATTAAATTTCTATACTAACTGTATTTTATGTATTAAATTGAATAGAAAGCGACGGTCGCGTTGTAATCGAATGATATCCACTCGGCACGAGCTCTATTTGAATTAATTGAACCTCCCATTTCTGTTGGGAGCTAAAATTTTCATATTGTTCGCTATATCCATTCATACAACACAATGGTACTTGTTCTATTGACTTTATCTACATACATAGGGCACGTCTATATTCCATGCAGGGTAGACAGAGCCAGCAATTTTGAAAGACTGATAGGCTATGTTCAGCTGAGGCTTAATGATAGAATTGAGATTCAAAAAGTGCCAGGTTATTAACCCATCGCCTATAAGAGGAATCCCAATTTTATGAGCCTGAGTTATCTTAGTCGCCTTTAACGACATCCATAGGAAAGAGATAGAGTACTCCACACTTTTTTGTATTGTGGTGACATTAATTGCATTTCCCACGTTTGTTGCATAAATACATACATACATACATACATATAATCACGTCTATATCCCTTGTGGGGCAGACAGAGCTAACAGTCTTGAAATGACTGAAAGACCACATTCAGCTGTTTGCATAAATTAGTGCACTAAATGTGGCTTGCTTTGCAGTAATTACACTTTAGACACTCCACTTTGTTATTCAGACACTTACGAGTATGTTTGTTTGAAATATCTGTATTGTACCTGCAAGAAACTTAATTACAGGTGTGGTGTAAATGTTACACTTGAATCTCAATTCTATCATTAAGCCAAACGGCTGAACGTGGCCTTTTAGTCTTTTGAAGATATGTAGATGTAATTATACAAATACTTATGTGTGATCTCGTAATTAAATAGAACAAAATAATGAGATTGGACTAAATTATAACATTATTTTGCCGTTTGGTTCCCGGCACCATTACAAAAAAGAATAGGACCACTCCATCTCTAAGGGATGGGCCTCTTTTAGGCGATGGGCTAGCAACCTGTCACTATTTGAATCTCAATTCTATCACTAAGCCAAACAGCTGAGCGTGGCCTATCAGTCTTTTCAAGACTGGTGGCTCTGTCTACCCCGCTAGGGATATAGACGTGATCATATGTATGTATGTATGTTTTTTTTTTTCATTTTGTGCATTTTAATAAAAGCTTGTTTTTAAAAAACAAATATTGTTTTTTTGTTTGTTATATATTTATTGCACAAAAGTTTTCATAAAAGAAATTTATCACTAATTATTATTATTTTTTAATCATATTACAGCGAGATTTAAGAATTAGTTAACAATGTAAACAAATAATGATACACCTTTTAAAAATTTAAATTTAATAATAGCTTTTAATTTTATAATAGCTGTGCCCGCAACTTCGTCCGCGTGGAATAGTTATTTTGGGCATCAAAAGAGCCACATTTTCCATTATTTCTTTGCTCCTTATAGTTGCAGCGTGATGTTATATAGCCTAAAGCCTTCCTCGATAAATAGTCTATTCAACGCAAAAATAATTTTTCAATTCGAACCTGTAGGACCTGAGATTTACGCGTTCAAACAAACAAACTCTTCAGCTTTATAATATTAGTATAGATAGATTTTCAAATAATATGCTCAAAATATCGGATATTTATTAAATTGAAGCAACTGATTCCTGTTTACCTCCCGCTCACCACAAAGGCTCAGCTAAATTGAGCGAGGGGTACGAATAGAAGCTGAATTTCTAAAATTCTGGAAGTATTCCCCTCGGCGCTGCCATATCCGATGGGCCCTGGCCTCAACTAAACTAAAGGCGACTGTACACTGTACATAAAGACGAATATCGGGCTTTGTTATGACATTCACTCATACATATCATCACGTCTACATCCCTTGTTGGGTAGACAGAGCGTGAAAGACGTACATGATGAAGGGCCACGTTTAGATGGACATTAAAAATATTACAAAGTTTGTATTTATATATATATATATATATATTAAATTTGTACACAGATAAATCGTAGCAAGTGGAAATCCATAGTCCCTGCCTACCCCAGTGGGAGATGGAGATGATATGTACCGATAGAGTTGACTCTGAGGAAGAACATAGGCTGTTAATTATTGCGAAAAGAGGGGTTAAAAAAGGAAATGTAAGATTGTCAGTAAATTTGTACGGCGAATGATGTCGCAGGTAACAGCTACTTAGTACTTCATAGTTGGTGAAATCAAATTCAAATTCAAATTTTTATTTGTTATTAGGAGATACTTCATATCACTTAATCTTTTAGTTTCACAACATTGGTTGACGTCAAATAAATTACTTTAAACTAAATATACTGCCGCTTCCAAAGCGTCAGCGCAGAAGAAGCGGTAACAAACTGCCCTGCAGCATTTTCTTCAACAACATCGACTTCACGACTATCGACTCATCTAATGTCTTGCGGTTGGTGTGTAGGTACAACCCTTTATTTTAGGAATACATGAAACTTTCCCTAGAAATTGCTTTCCACATATATCCATGTATTGGGTTTTGTATAAATTTTAATTTTCCCAAATCGGTAATTTACTGACTTATTTTAAATCGAAAGCTTCGTTTGTCGAAGATTCTTATAAACTTATTTTTAACTCAATGGAAGATAGATGTTAGATAATGCTATTAGCATTAAGTCCGCCTATTATACATACATACATATGGTCACGTCTATATTCCTTGTGGGGTAGACAGAGCCAAGCTCAGCTATTTGGTTTAATAGAATTCCGCCTATTGTACTTTACAAATTGTAATTGTTACAGTAAATAATAAATAATTAAACTTTTATTAGAACTTATTGGAAAGCGGTTAAACAGATTTAAGCTAATCTATATATATAAAACTCTTCCGTTACTGAGTGACTGACTGACAGACAACGCACAGTCGAAACTATTGGTCGTAGACAGCTGAAATTTGGAATGTAGGTTCCTTGGGATATGTAGGGGAGCACTAAGAAAGGATTTTTGGAAATTCAACCCCCAAGGGGGGGAAAAGGGGTAAAAACGTTTCTATGAAAAATCTTATTCCTTGGGTTTATAAACTTGAAACTTGGCATGAACACGTACATAGGCAAGTAAATATGTTTGACATTATAAGTTTTTTCAAACTACCCTCCAATCGTGATTTAGGGGGTGCGATTGGGTGACTGATTTATTAACGCACAGCCGAAACCGCTCGGTATAGGAGTCTGAGATTTTGAACAGAGGTTCCTTTAGTAACATAAGTGAGCACTAAGAAGGGATTTTTGGGGGAAGGGGAAACGGGATAAACTGAGCCGGGGCTGCGGGAAAGTTCTAACGAGATACCGTGGCCCCGGAACGCAAAGGGCAACTGAAGGAACAAGGTGGGTTTTAGTCAGTAAAAGTCTGACACTCCCTTCCGTTCCACCCAGAGCGGGAGAGGTCATTTGATGATTTCCCATCCTTAAAAAAAAAGACTTTGTATGACAACTTTCAGTCGTCTCTTTAACATACATAATAACATATATAATTATGTACATACATGCATAACATTAATAACATCACGCCTTTAAATCCCTATTTTGTGTTAACACTACCCATACAAACAGCTAAAAGGAAACAAGTGAAGAGACGAAATTTGTCCGCATCCATTTTCACCTAAATTCTTAACGTTAATGAGATTTACTTTTTATTATCAGGTCAACCTAATAGCCTCACATGTACGTATAACTTCCTAAGAATTTTCTTTCAACTCCTAACCGTTGAGGAGTTGTACCTTCCATCATCAGCTCATTCACATGGGATGATGACTATCAGACGCAAATACTTAAAAAGATCTATGAAATTGTCAAAAACGTAATTGCCTGTAAATTTGAGGTTTGCCCTTGATTTCCCTGGAATACCATCATCAGATCCTGACTAGGTAACAACGGGACCAACTTGAAAGTATACTCTACCGAACAAAAAAAGAATCACGTAAATCGGTCCATAAATCTCGGCGTAATCGGTATGCATAAATAAAACACCCGAATTTTATTTTCTTGTTGAGTTGTCTCGATGCTCGATAGATGGCGTTGGCATCGAGATAGATTGCGCTATGATTTTGTCTCGCTTTACTTTTTCTATATAGATTTGTATGTATACTAATATTATAAAGAGGAACAATCTATTTTTTTATATGTTTGTTTGTTTACACATGTAATCGATAAACTCCGAAACTACTGAATCGATTTCAAACATTCACCATTAGAAAGCTACATCATCCCTGAGTAACACAGGCTATATTTAATTCCAGTTGTAACAAGATTTCAGCCTGTGGAAGAAAAAGCCCTGTCGAGATCATTAAAAAACGCTATATATAACCGAATTACACGTGGGCGAAGCCGCGGGCGGAAAGCTAGTAGATAAATAAGATTTTCTGCATTATCATTAAAATTACTTACCGTGTGGTTCCCGGCTGTTTAGAATAGGACCACTCCATCATCTTTCCCATGGATGGTATAAAAAGCAACTAAGGGAAAGCCTAATAAACTTGGGATTCCTCTTAAAGGCGGTGGGCTAGCGACCTGTCACTATTTGAATCTCAATTCCATCATTTAGCCATACAGCTGAACGTTGCCTTTCAGTTAATTCAAGACTGTTGGCTGTGAAACATTATAATTTTTAACCTTTACTTAAACGGGGATCGAATCTACAGTTAGTAGCTCATAGACTTACCATTAAACTAGAATAACATACATACATACATACATATGGTCATGTCTATATCCCTTGCGGGGACAGTCTGGAAAAGACTGAAGACTGTATGGCCACGTTCAGCTATTTGGCTTAATGATAGAATTGAGATTCGCATAGTGACAGGTTGCTAGTCCATCGCCTAAAAAATAATCCCAAGTTTATAAGATTATCCCTTAGTCGCCCTTTGCGACATCCATGGGAAAGAGATGGAGTGGTCCTATTCTTTTTTGGATTGGTGCCGGGAACCACACGGCACTAGAATTACCCTCAAACTATTATACATACAAATATAAAAAACTGAGACTTAACCTTTCCAATTGCCACGATCCCAGCATACTTCTTTCGCTTCATACACATTTATAATGTCTTCGTGTAAGCTCGTCGATTTCGGGTACTAACTATAACTCAGCTAAAGTTAACCAAAATACATACATATGGTCACGTCTATATCCCTTGCAGGGTAGACAGAGCCAACAGTCTTGAAAAGAGTGAATGGCCACGTTCAGCTATTTGGCTTTATGATAGAATTGAGATTCAAATAGTGACAGGTTGCTAGCCCATCGCCTAAAAGAGGAATCCCAAGTTTATAAGCCTATCCCTTAGTCGCCCTTTATGACATCCATGGGAAAGAGATGGAGTGGTCCTATTCTTTTTTGTAATGGTGCCGGGAACCACACGACCAACCACATAACCAAAATCCTATTGAATATACAGCTTTTTTGTTTTTTTAGTAACCTCGTTCGACATCCACAACAAAATATTATATTCACGATGAAAACTCCTTAAAATTATGTTAATTTGAAGAAAAAAAAAACAAATTACTTAAAATCCTCTTAATTCGTTCGCAAACCCGGGAATGTTCTAGAAACATGGTTAGCGTACAGCGCGGGGTATTATCATAATTTAAACACTAATTCGGGTAGAAAGGACCAGAAATTTGCAATTCATGGTATCCCGTTCAGAAGCCGTTAAAACGCTACCTTTTGGATTATTTTAAACAGCCGAATTTCATATTCTTATTTTAAATTTGTAATTAGTTTTTTTAGAGATGACAAAGATGAGTTAACGATGATTCGGTCAAATGGACCATTTTTTCAGTACGATGTTCTTACCCACCACCAACCCATGCCGTGTGGTTCCCGGCACTAATAGAAAAAAGAATAGGACTACTCCATCTCTTTTCCACGGATGTTGTAAAAGGCGACTAATGGATAGGCTTATAAACTTGGGTTTCTTCTTTCAGGCGATGGGCTAGCAACTTACCAGTATTTGAATCTTAATTCTATCGTTTATCCAAACAGCTGGACGTAGCGTTTCAGTCTTTTCAAGACCGTTGGCTCTGTCTACCCGCAAGAGATATAGACGTAATTAATATGTATGTAGAGTTAATTTTAGGACCACTCCATCTATTACCCATGGATGTCGTAAAGGTACTCGGATCCTACAAAATCTGCCAACACACCTTTAGCAATCGTTAATTAAAGGTAAAAATATTAAAAAAAAATACAACCGAACAAACAGTAAAAATTAAATACTTATATGAATTCTGTGAAAGAAGAAATATAGAAGACTATTTGAAAAATATAAAGGCGATTCATTTGTGGCGATCCCCAGATACTGGCTCGTTCGCTGATCAAATATTAAATACTGCAATTCAGTGCAGAGGGCAACAATGAACTGTTTGAACTTGGAATATTTTTATATAAAAAAAAATATCTCTTCCATGATCTCTTATTTGTCGTACCTATTGCAGGTTGCGTTTCACGTACAATTTGACTCCTCATCTTTTTCCTGTGGATTGCATTAGATTGTCTACAAAAAGGTGTATTTAAATAAGTAACTTACGTTAGAAATTTGACTGAATTCGTTTAATTCTCTTAAAGAAATATACTCATTAGAATACATATTACTCGTATCATACCTAACACAACGTAGGTTTCCGTTACATATCTAGGTTAAACCACTTTTTATGTACCTACGTATAGCGAAACAAAACGAGAGAAATATTATGCTCTCGCTTAAGAAAAGATTACTTTTTTACCCAAAAATATTGAAGAGGTTTAATATTATTGAAGTAACAAGTAAAAGTCGGACTTTTTACTTAATTTAAAAGTATATTTCCACAAGTCTGTAGTCTATGGTCTATGTATTTCTAACTTCGCAAACTTGTACAAAATTAACAGCTAGCTGCGGCGCCGTCTTGTAATATCCTCTGAATTACATGCACAAACGTGCAGCGTTTCCCGCATTACAGCGTATTACATGCCTTTGCATACAGAAAGGTTCATTTGTAATAGAGTTGTTGTTATCAATGATGATGTTTTAATGTCGGTCTGTCTTACAGCGTCGGCGGTCGAACGGTTAATGCCCGAATTAAAAAAGGTGACATGAAATGAAGCATAGGTACTCGTAGGTTTTTACATACATACATACATATAATCACGTCGATATCCCTTGCGGGGTAGGCAGAGCCAACACTCTTGTAAAGACTAATAGGCCACGTTCAGCTGTTTGGCTTTAAGATAAAATTGAGATTCAAATAGTGACAGGTGGGTAGCCCATCGCCTAAAAGAAGAATCCCAAGTTTATAAGCCTATCTCTTAGCCCAACCAAGAGTCTCGACACCAAAGAGTATAAAGTCATATTTGGTGCCGAGACAATGGTATTTATTACTCTTATAGCGTTCCCGGGTATCCAGCCTCCTTACTGATCGCTGGTAGATACGCCCGACCCATACTCCACGGAATCAAAGACATCCCATGTTGCTATATGTTTCTTTGTGACTACTGAAAGCATAGGTCGGGTTGGGTAGGTTTCCTACCGCGACAATTGTAATAACACTTTTTTGGTTTGATTGCTTGACAGTGCTCTTACGGTAAGGAATACATCGTGATACTGAATGTGTAACCATGTTCAAATATGAGTGAGACTTCAAAGGTTTCGAAGGTCAGACGGGAGTGGTTGTAAGTAAAAACTTGACCTCTCCCGAGAGGTGAGGATCGAACTGGGACTAAAATCCTTATAGATATTCATTATCTTCTCAAATAATCGAATAAAAATTTGATAAACAAAATATAATACACCTAAATTTCCCGCCAAAATTGTTTGAATTTCGAAACATTTGCAGCGGGAGCTCTCCCAAAGGCACTCACCGTTAACTCGATCGAAGTTCAACATATTTCTGAAGCAAGCGCGAACTAGCATGTAGGTACGAGTAACATTCCATTAGTTGCGCTTCGATAAATTTTGCACTATATAGTTATACACCCTTTTAAAATTTCGGTAAATTTTGTACTAATTGAATTTAAACAAGCACGTTTCTCGCCCTTACGGGGTAAACATAGCCAATAATCAGATGAGTTGAATGAGTCAGAAAGAATTCACTTTGTTTCAAAATTCTAATAAATTTAAATCAGATGTCGTGATCCATATGTTTTAAAGTTTAAATTAATAACGTATTCATACATATACATACAAATAGTCACGTCTATCTCACTTACAAGGTAGACAGAGACAACAGTCTCTAAAAGACTGAAAGGCCACGTTCAGCTGCATGGCTACATGATGAAATTGAGATTCAAATAATGACAGGTTGCTATCGCCTACAAGAGTAATCAAAAGTTTATAAGCCTATTATATTCTAGACCCGCCATTAAAACATCCATGGAAAAAATAGGAAACTGTATAATTTTTTTTTAATAAAAATCAATTAAAACCCCGATATATTTAATAAACCTTGTTAATTCCGTCTTAAATCGTCGCCCCTTACATCGTGAGGTAATAAACAAACACAGCACAGGGGTGTATTTTAAAGGATTTGTTATAAGTCGCCGACTCAGCCCGGGTCGTGTCGGGATTACAGGGATTACGGTCTTTCATTCACTATGAACTGTGACATTTACCTAATAGGCTCATCGCACATACATACAGACCTTATGGTCACGTCTATATCCCTTGCGGGGTAGACAGAGCCAACAGTCATGAAAAGACTGAATGGCCGCGTTCAGCTATTTGGCTTAATGATAGAATAGAGATTGGAATAGTGTCATGTTGCTAATCCAATGCCTAAAAAATAATCCCAAGTTTGTAAGCCTACCCCTTAGTCGCCTTGCCGTGTGGTTCCCGGCAACAATACAAAAAGAATAGGACCACTCCATCTCTTTCCCATGGATGTCGTAAAAGGCGACTAAGGGGTAAGGAATAGAGACGTTATTATATTTATTAATTTATTTACTAATTTATGTACACAAAAAAACATCTAGACTGATAAAGTTCTGCTTATTTCAAAAGAAATCTCTTATATATACTCATATGTATGTTATTTGAATGACGTAGTGAGATAAAGGTAGTATAATACTTTACAAAAACCTTGAAGAGAAAGCTCAACATTTATTATTGTTTGCAGATAAATAATAACAATATCAGCGCGAAGTTTCAAGAAATTGGACCTCGCAAACGGAACAAAAGTTTCATTTTAACGAAGTTAAGGGCCGACAATCTGACAATATTACAAAATATTACGACATTACACAAGTCTAGCAATTTGATTATGTACAGAAACATTTAAACGTCTAATGCTTTGATCAAATTTGGCAAGGTCAGGTCAAATGTAACCTTTTAAGAGAGTATGAAAATATTGATAACTATGTTTGAAACAAAAAAGTACTAAAGCAGGAATCGTGGCATGTGAAAAAAAATTGTAAATTACATAGACTCTTTGGCACAAATAAAAAAAAAAAACAAAACTACGAAAAGTGACTGGCTACGAGACACAATGGCTATCATTATTTTTATACATACATACATACATATGATCACGTCTATATCCCTAGCGGGGTAGACAGAGCCACCAGTCTTGAAAAGACTGATAGGCCACGCTCAGCTGTTTGGCTTAGTGATAGAATTGAGATTCAAATAGTGACAGGTTGCTAGCCCATCGCCTAAAAGAGGAATCCCAAGTTTATAAGCCTATTCCTTAGTCGCCTTTTACGACATCCGTGGGAAAGAGATGGAATGGTCCTATTCTTTTTTGTAATGGTGCCGGGAACCACACGGCACATTATTTTTAGTAATACTAATATGGTTCCCAAAAAAACTTACTGAAAAAAGTGATGTGACGAAATATATATTTAGCGTAAAACTTTACTAACGTTTACACTTCACTGGAGAGGAGCTTGACCACAAACCTTGATTAAGTAAGTCAGGTTTTTACACGAACCGACCCCGTCTGACCTTTGCAGGAGACCCTAACCCATAACGGATCATGGCTAGCCATAGCCGTGGTCATGGTGGTAAGAACCTTACCTCGTCAAACTTAACTGACATTACCTTGTAATTAACATCTATTTTCTCTGTTTAAAATAATTATTTGAAGCGATCATTTTAACATATCTACATATATATAACCAACAGTCTTGAAAAGACTGATAGGCCATGTTCAGCTGTACGGCTTCATTGAGATTCAAATAGTGACAGATTGCAATGCCATCGTCTAAATGAAGAATTCCAAGGTTATAAGCTCTATACCTCAGTCGCCTTTTACGACGTCCACGGGAAAGAGATAGAGTGGTCCCGTTCTTTTTTATACTGGTGCCGGTAACCACACGGCACATCATATTAACACGGCCAATTAATTTATTATCATTAAATAAAAACACATCTGTTAATGAAGCACCTTCTCATCCATCATCTAACGAGCATCCCCTTCCCCCCCCTCGTTAACCCCCCTCCCCCCTTCCTCCCCACCCGTAGGTTTGATTACAATTTAATTACGCACCTGAATCCATTCCTGTTAAGACCGATGGGGATTCCGAAAAGTGTTTGTAAATGGTCGAATTAATGGACAAAATTTGAATGGTAAATAAAATGAATGAATGGGATTTAATTTGTCTTACTAAATATCTTTGATTTCATGTATCTGTAAGATTTTCCACGCCATGATTTCAAGAAGACTCGAATGGTTCAGTGAGAAAAAATCGATACTATCCGTAAATACAGTAGGATTCAGACGTGGACATTCTTGTTTAGACTGCCTTTCACGACTTGTCACTTATATTCAAATAGGATTTGCTAAAAGTCAACCAACACTAGCTTGTTTCCTTGATGTAGAAAATGCCTACAATAACATATTAATAGGAAAGCTTATTAATTTGCTTGATGAACTTAATATTGGGGCTAATATTTGTAATTATCTGTGGTCGTTTCTTACCGAGAGACACCTGTCGGTGCCAAATGAAAATAAGGATAAAATGGTTACCAGATGGACTAATAGAGGCTTAGCGCAAGGTGACCCTTTGTCTCCTCTTTTATTTAATTTGGCCACTTATAAAATTTGTCAGCAAATACAAAATGTTATTGTTGGTCAGTATGCAGATGATTTTGTATTGTATTTCAGTCATAAGGATTTCAGTTGTTGTGAGGATGAAATTCAAGCCGCTTTGGATGTAACCGTATCTCTTTTAAATGATTTGGGATTGGAGCTATCTTCAAGTAAGACAAAACTATGTGTATTCAGTAGAGGTCGTAGGCAGCTGGTACCCAATGTTAAAATAAATTCGGTGACATTATCTTCCAGCGAGTGTATTAAATATTTGGGACTATGGTTGGACAAAAAACTACTGTGGAGCAAGCATATCAATGAAGTAAGCGAAAAATGTTTAAAATTTTTGAACATTTTAAAAGTACTAACAGGGTCATCTTGGGGAGTACATCCTAATCATATGCGAAAATTATATTTATCACTTATTAGAAGCAGACTGGACTATGGAAGTGGCTTGTTTGGAAATAGTGCTCAAACACATTTAAAAAAATTAGACAAGGTTCAAAATCAGGCTTTAAGAATCATAGGAGGTTTCCTTAAGAGCACGCCCATACATGTGATGGAGAGTGAATTAAGTATACCTCCCCTGTATATAAGAAGAGTTCAGTTGGCATACAAACATTGTTTGAAATTTCAATCAATTTCAGAAAACGAAAGTGTAAACCTTCTTGATAAGTTAAGTACTCTGTGTCAATTTAAATACTGGAAGAAAAAAAAGAAACCACTGCTAGTAGAATGTTATGAAAAAACCAAACATGAGATTATCCATTCATCTGCTCCTCTGGAAATGTTTACTTTGAATACTTGGGTCTCAAGCATAGAGTACAAGATTGAGATTAATTTAAAAGCCGTCAAACAGGCAAAAGCGTCTTACGACGCGAGTGTCCTCAAGTTTGAAATAATGAATGAAATCCAAGAGAAATATCGTGGATGGCACATGTTGTTCACTGACGGGTCGAAAAGTGATGAAGGGGCAGGTGCGGCTTTTTACGACTGCACCACCAATTTCTCTGAAGGTTTTAAGGTCGATCCCTGTCTGTCTATAATGTCCGTTGAACTCATTGCAATTTTAAAGGCAGTATCGTACATAAGAGGGCTGGGTATACAAAGATGTGTCATCTTCACTGATAGCAAAAGTGCGCTTCAACACCTGGCTCGATGCGCCTCTGGAAATAGCAGAGGTATATCGATAGCCTACGATATTTTGGCACTTTTGTATGAAGTAGTTCAAACCGATGTTGAGTTAAGATTGCAATGGGTTCCATCTCATATAGGTTTGGTGGGCAATGAGAAGGTTGACTCATTAGCAAAAGAAGCAAGGACCAGTGGTTCTAGCACTACTATTTCACCGGATTATGTAGAAAAGTTTTCTAAATTCAAAAATATTACCTACAATTTATCTTGCACCGAAGCACTGTTGTGTGGGGAGCGCGTGAAGAGAAACAGGTGGCGAGGTATAGTGAATTATGTAATCATAGTTTGAGTGAAGTTGATTTTCCCCCAGAGTTCACGGAGTGTAGTCGTGGAGCATGTAGCCTGAGTGGACATAAACTGGTGTTAGACCGTTTGTACAGTGACATTGTAAAGTCCTTAAGTGAAGCGGCAAGTAAAACTAGTGAGAGATCTGAGGGGGGGAAAAGCAGCTACAAACATCTATGTGGTTGGAACAAACACGTTCACGAGGCTCACAGGGTGGCCAGGCTTAATTACAGACTGTGGTTGCTATACAATCGCCCTAGTTCAGGTAGAATATATGTACAGATGAAGGAGTCGCGTAAAATTTTTAAGAGCCGTCTACAATGGTGTCAAAAAAATCAAGATATACTTAAAATGAATGTCTTAGCTAAGTATAGAGCGGAAAAGCGGTTTGACAGATTTTGGAAAGCGACAAAAAGGCTTGATGTTAGGCCTGGCCTGCCCGCGAGTGTGGAGGGGGAAAGCGAGCCTATTAGTATTGCCAATATGTTTCGAAATCATTTTAGGGTTAGCTCACAGTTGGGGCCTTCGGCTCCCTCTTATGTTGAGCTTAGCGGACAGACTCCACTGATATGTATTTCGGCAAAACAGATTAAAATGGCGATAAATGGTATGAGTGGTGGAAAATCTCCTGGCCATGATGGCATCAGTGTGGAGCATTTGAAACATGCCGGTGCTCACTTGCCCAGGGTGCTCGCTCTCTTCTTTACAATGTGTATTAGCCACTCTTATCTTCCACATGAAATGTTGAAAACGGTTGTGATACCCATTGTGAAGAATAGGGCGGGTGACGTTTCGGTAAAGGGGAACTACCGCCCCATTTCGCTAGCAACAACCATTGCTAAGGTGTTTGACAGTGTGCTAAACTCGATTTTACAGAAGTTTGCTGATATTCACGATGCACAGTTTGGATTTCGTACCAAGCTGTCTACGGAAAGCGCAATTGTGAGTTTAAAGCACACTGTCAAATACTACACAAGTCGCAGGACGCAGGTGTATGGCTGTTTCCTTGACCTCTCGACGGCTTTTGACCTTGTGTCATACAACAAGCTCTGGAGTAAGCTGAGTGAGGGGGGTATGCCGGCGGAAATCATAAATATATTTAAATTTTGGTACGCCAATCAATCTAATGTTGTGAAGTGGGCGGGTGCATTTTCAGAGCCATATGTGTTGGAGAGCGGGGTGAGACAGGGTGGTTTAACGTCTCCCACGCTCTTTAACATATACATCAACGATCTCATCGTTGAGCTGAGCAGCATGCGTGTCGGATGTCGGTTGGATGGCGTTAATCTAAATAATATTAGTTACGCCGATGACATGGTGCTGCTTAGTCCGACGGTGGGGGGGATAAACACCCTGCTTGAAGTGTGTCAGACCTATGCCGCCAATCATGGGCTGATTTATAATGTCAGGAAAACCGAGTATATGGTCTTTGAGGCCCCCGGTAACCGCCCCAATGTCACATTGAGTATCACTCTCGGTGGAGTTGAAATAAAACGCGTGACAAAATTCAAATACCTGGGACACATTGTTACTGAGGACCTTAAAGATGATGAGGACATTGATAGAGAACGCAGGGCGCTAGCGGTGAGGGGGAATATGCTGATCCGCAGATTCTCTCGTTGTACTGAAGATGTCAAGATCACGCTGTTCAAATCATACTGTCAGAATATGTACACGGGAAGTCTGTGGGTGGGCTGTACCCAAAAGGCGATGGACGCACTGCGTGTTCTATACAATAACGTTTTCAGGATGATGCTGGGATTGCCTCGTTTCTGTAGCGCCTCAGGTATGTTCGCGGAATACCAAGTCGATAGCTTTGCGGCTATTATGCGCAAGAAGACCTCGTCGCTAATTTTTAGAATACGGGACAGTCCCAATAGCATTTTGAAGACGTTGGCAGACAGGTTCTCCTCTCCGTTGTGGGCTGTTTTTGTGAGGAGGGTGATCTGTGAAAGAAATGAGCCGATCTGATCACTCTCCATTTTATTTTATTTTATTTTATATTTTATTTTATTTTATTTTATTTTATTTTATTTTATTTTATTTTTTATGTTTTAGTATTTCTTATCGTGCCATGTTACTAACAAATCTAGACTAAGTTTACTAACATTGATATGGATCCGTGGCTATCTGAAATAAACAATTTTTATTTTTTATTTTTATGGAAAGAATATTTTAACCGTAGATCATTGGAGAAAGGAATTTGGTATAAAACGCTACAGAGTCAACCTCCTCAAGTGCCTTGGTTTAGTAATGTAAAACTTAGTAGAAATTTAATTAAAGTAGCATTTAGACTTCGTTCTGGTCATTATTTAGGTAATAAGTTTAAATTTATGATGAAAAAATCAGATACTCCTAACTGTGAAAGATGTGGTGTTTTAGAAGATGTACAACATATACTCATTGATTGTATTAAATATAAGTGTGAAAGGGATCAACTAGTGAGAGAATTAATGTTAAACTACAATGATGTGGGACTTGCCCAGTCAATATTGTCAAAACCTAACTCGATAGTTGCAAGAAAATTTTACGAGTTTGTGTTTATATTTTCTCAGAAGTAGATCTCTTAATTAGGGTACGATAGGGCTGACATGCCATTAAGGAAAAAGCCCTGTAAAAAAAAAATAAAGAGAAAAAAAAAAAAAAAAAAAAAAACTAAATATCCTTGTTTACTTATGGGATATCGAGCGAAGTACATACATACATATGATCACGTCTGTACCCCTTGCGGGGTAGACAGAGCCAACAATCTAGAAAAGACTGATGAGTATATGCTACCATCAGCTGTTTGGCTTAATGATAGAATTGAGATTCATATAGCGACAAGTTGCTAGCCCGTCGCCTAAAAGAAGAATCTCGTGTTTTATTAGCCTATCCCTTTACTCGCCTTTTACGCCATCAATGGGAAAGATATGAATTGGTCCTTTTCTTTTTCTATTGATGCCGGGAACCACATGGCACTCCAGAGGATTGGATGATATAAAAGTTTTCTTTTTTTTTACTTATTACCATTGATAAAGTTTGGACTGGCAAACGACAAAATGTGCATTATTAATTAAATTTCGAGTGACGAGTTAATTTATATCGTAAATAATTAATTGAAGTACACTCACGGCAATTATATTCGTAAACCTGTTTCTCACTTGATAGCGTATTTTCAAATGCATTCTGCTTATTTTAGTCATGTCATACATATCACGTCTTTATCCTTTATAAGGTACAAGAGACTAATAAAGTCTCTAAAAGACTTAAAAGAGTCTCGAAAAGACTTAAAAGAGTCTCGAAAAGGCTTAAAAGAGTCTCGAAAAGACTTAAAAAAGTCTCGGAAAGACATAAAGTTTGAGACTCAGATAGATAGTAACAAGTTGTAAACGAAAAGTCCCAAGTTAAGGGACTTTTCCCTTCATTGACATTTACAAATTGTTTAGCAGCTGGCTTAAAGGTAGGTAGGTACTATGTTTTTTTTTTTTTCAATTAACCCGTACTAATATTTTAAAATGTGAAAGTGTTTTTGTGTGTTTATTAGTCTGTATTTCACGTTGAAACCAGTGAACCGATCTTCATGAAATTTTTCATAAAAATTATGGATTATGGACGGAGAAGGACTTAGTATGCTTTTCACGCGGGGGAAGCCGCGGGCGAAATCTGCTAAATAATAAACCTGTTATTAATAATAAGTCAACATACAAAGCTAATAGAGTTATATTAACTCAACATGTTTGAGAAATAATTAGTTTACTTACGTCAATTACTTGAGCCGCTTTTGATTTGCAATGAATTGCTTTTGCCTTTGTCGTAAAATTAAGTTAACTGATTCAACATTTTTAGCTTCTGTTTAATATATATACCTCCTCGGTTAAGTGATACACATGTTCGCCTTGTCAGCGTAGATCGGAGGTTCTGTTCCAAGCGAAAACTTATTAAATCGTTGGAATTTCGAGAAATAAAAGTAGCTGTTGTAAACTCCTGAAGTACTAAAATTACATACCGACATACATATGTATGATCACGTCTATATCCCTTGTGGGGTAGACAGAGCCAACAGTCATCAAAAGACTGAAAGGCCAAGCTCAGCCGCTTGGCTCAATGATAGAATTGAGATTCATATAGTGACAGGTCGGTGATTGAGTTAACCTCGAAGTAAGTTCGAGACTTGTGTTACGAGATACTAACTCAACGATGATAATTCAAAATCACTACGTAGTATAAAACAAAGTCGCTATTTTAGTCTGTTTGTCTGTATGCTTAAATCTTTAAAATTACGCAACGGATTTTGATGCGGTTTTTTATAACAGGTAGATTGATTCAAGAGGAAGGTTAAATAATAAGTATAAAAAAATATAATAAGTAAAGTTGTTAATTAATGTATAATAACAAAATTTTTCACCCGTGCGAAGCCGGGGCGGGTCGCTAGTTCATAATAAATAATTTTATTTTTGTCAGAACAGACAAAATACAGTCAGTTTGCTAGCTATGCTGCGCCGACAGACATATAAATTAATTTCGTTGTTTGTCGCATCGCAATTAAATTTCAGCAGAGCGGTTCTCTTTAAAGTCTAATATACTTAGTTTAAACTATAAAGGTTACTTTAAAAGTTTGAGAAACACTCTAAATGGAACCAAAAAAAAAATACTGGCTGGATTAAATGAGAAAGTTAAGTTATTCCACAAAGTGTTGGAACTACATCTAAATTCAGCACTAAAGGCGAGTAATATTAAAATTCCCTTTTCTCACATTGCGCGCTGTGATTAATTCAACCGTTTTAAAAGATTCAATTGCGTACGACGAGACGACGACGGTACGAACCCGGGCGGAGAGTGGTTTGTATTTTTTATGTTTAAACCGATTTCATGAAAGGAGGTTATCAAAATTTTCAAACAAAGAAAATCTGCCACCTTTCTTAAAAGATGCAGCGATGGGGCAATTACTCGATAAAGAATTATGTACCCAAATTCATATTATTTTTATATCCTAATTCTTCTTCTGGTGTGTATGTGGGATGCGTCCTCACTTCTTTGGCTAAACGGCTTCGGCTGAGGGCCTGAGAACCCAATTCTGCCCCTCCACTTTATTTTTTACGCTAATAAAGATAAAAAAAATCCATTTATTTCAGGCTACTGATAGGCCCATAATACAAAAAAAAAAGAAAAATTCATCCATATTCAGTTATGTATTCCATTTTAAATCAAATTAATTCACTTGCATCAAAATTTCATTTTGTCAAAATATAATAATTACAGTTGGAACACAAAACTTCGATAATTCTGGTCAATATTTTTTACCGCACCGTTTCAATTTTTTTGACGGCAAATACTGCTTTATATGTTCTAAGAATCAAATTAATTTTCAAATTAATGACAATACGGTAAAAAATATGGCAACGTTCGAGGTTCTATTACGGCATTGCGTTCCATCTTGGGGCTTGATTCTAAGTCAGATTAGATAGTACTATATGAAAAGGCTAAAACGAGTCAACATGCTTAGTCAGCGTTTTGTCAGAATCAATAACAGAGTAACAAAAACAAAATCGTCCCGCTTTTTTGCATTATGGTTTAATTAATTTTGATGGATATCTATGGTCGGCTATTTCTGCGGCGTCATCTCTATGGGAACACGCACTCGCAAATTAAGGTGACAACAGAGAGGTATCTCTTACAAAGATATAAATACATTTAGTCACGTCTATATCCCTTGCGGGGTAGACAGAGCCAACAGTCTCGATCGAATGGTCGATCGAGTGGTAGATCGAATGGCCACGTTCATCTATTTGGCTTAATGATAGAATTGAGATTCAAATAGTGACAGGTTGCCAGCCCATCGCCTAAAAAAGAAACCCAAGTTTGTAAGCCTATCCCTTAGTCGCCTTTTACGACATCCATGGGAAAGAGATGGAGTGGTCCTATTCTTTTTTGTGTTGGTGCCGGGAACCACACGGCAATCTTACAAACATATACACGTTGTTATTTTGTGAGAAAGGTGAATGTTCTTTAACTTGTTTGTTTCTGTAAGTAACTTCTTGTGTTTCTTACCCATATTATACACTAGTTATTTGTCCTTTTTATTTGAAATGAAGACTGTCAACATTTTATTTTGTTATATAAGAATTCCTTGCCAGATACTTTAAGAGGTGTACTACTACCGTTGTTTTATTGGCGTAAATAAATAAATAAAATAAAAATAAATAAATGTCTATAACCGTTATGAATAGAGCAAGCCAGAACCAGTAGTCTCGTTAAGACTCATGCATTTTGGTTTATTTTTATTTTTATGACGATTTGATTTTATGACTATATACTTCATATTCTACGTATCGGACTTTTTATTGTTTGTTCTGACTGTATTATTTAAACAAAAATTACATGACAGATAGCTCCCTTGATACCCCAAAGGCTTTATCTCATGAAAACGATCATATCTGTACTCTGGTTATTTTACAAAACTGTTTTACGTTTCAGTGGTGTAGGTACTATTTGCGTAACTCGATTTTTATGAAACACGGCATGTTAACGACCTTTTTATACTATTTATAGCACGCTTATTTGTCACTGAATGTATAACTTCAAAGGTTATTATTAACCATCAACGCATAAACGAGTGTGTTGTAATTTGAACCAGTATTTTGTGTATCTGTGCATTGGAGGTCCTAAAACGAATGTACCAAGCAGTTTTCTGCCAATGATAAAAAAGCTTGTATAAAACAGTATAATCCAAATTTCAAAATTATTATTCAATATTGTGGGACATTTCAAACATCACTTAATAATTGTCATTTCTCTTGGTTTCACAACATTGGCTGACGACATAGCCTACCTTATTTAGCAGTTTTAAACAAAAGGATATCGAAAGATACAAAATTTAGAGTTAAAGCTAAGGATTTAGTGTTCTAAGACTTAATTTTTTTTAAAAAGTCCTGAGTTTATGCATGAATCAATGATCTGTAGGTCCACTATTGAACACAAGTCAAAAAGTTTTGCCATAGAAGAAAACGTCAATAAATACCGAAAAACTTTATAAGAGTTTCAAAAATTATAGTGTTCAACTAAAATAAACTCTAACACTAATGTTATTTAAATTCAAAAAAACTTGATTCAATCAAATTGGACCTTAAAAATACATAATGCGTTGTTTTAACTTCATTTAAGTCCGTTATGACTCAAGAGTCGAGCCATTTGGCATAAAGTCGTTCTTAAGACAGTTTCCATGGCAACTTGGGGTCCAAGAAGCTAATTGACTGACGGTGTAGCAGACTCCTTGTTTAAAACTGTAGATCTACTGTTTTCTTGATACCAAAAATTCAGTTTTTTGCCTTAACATAAAAATCTACAGATTTGCTTTACGACTAAAAAAAAAAGCTTGTTCCGTCACGGAAGTCACAAGTCAACGTATCGAAAAACATTGGTAAAATTATCTACAAAATTTTTTAATGCCGCTAAAATATTAACAGTTTTTCTCGACATTGGGACTGGCAACACAGTTGACGGGAGAATAATGCAAAATCAACTTCTTTTGCGCGATATCTTGTTTATTCAACGCTTTGAGGAAATGATCTCGGTTCTACTGAAGTTATAAATGGAACGATTTGGAAAAATCTTAATCTTTTTTCGCTGTTTCCAATTTCTAAATCCGGTGAAATGAAATGTCGTTTGACTTTATGGCAGGGCATTATTTCTGAAAGTTATTGAATAAATTAAGAACGCCAGTAGTGGAGTTATTATAGGATTTGATCCCTCTTCCTGCTTATCCTATAAATGCGAAGTTTGGAAGTGTGTTTATTTGTGACTCTTTCACGCAAAAACTACCGAACGGAAGATATATTAAGATATATTACCAGCTGTGCCCGCGACTTCGTCCGCGTGGAATAGTTATTTTGAGCAACATTGAAGCCAAGCTCAAGGATGAATAATTTTTCCCGTTTTCTTCATATATTCCATTACTTCCTTGCTCCTTATAGTTGCAGCGTGATGTTATATAGCCTAAGCCTTCCTCGATAAATGGTCTATTCAACGCAAAAATAAAAATAATTTTTCAATTTGAACCAGTAGTTCCTGAGATTAGCGCGTTCAAACAAACAAACAAACTCTTCAGCTTAATAATATTAGTGTAGATAAGACATTGGAATAACATTAATCGTAAATATAAAAAACCTTCACATTCACAATGAAGAATCATGAGACAAGCTGGGATTTTTTACCAGAGATCCCTTGGGAACGACGCATCCGAGACAAACGACAGGACAAAGAAATCGTGACTTGATGTCGCGAATGATAAAGCAAAAAATAAATAATAATAAAATAATAGTTTATTTGATTAATTTTAAACAGTATCCCATTTTTTGGGATCTCTATTTCAGTATAAATACTTGTGTTTGGTGAACCCGCTCTTCTTATATGGTAAATATTAATTATTAGGTGCCGTGCGGTTCCCGGCACCATTGTAAAAAAAATAGAACCACCCTATCTCTTTCCCATGAATGTCGTAAAAGGCGACTAAGGGATAGGCTTATAAACTTGGGATTCGTCTTTTAGGCAACCGACTAACAACCTGTCACTATTTGAATCTCAATTCTATCATTAAGCCAAACAGCTGAACGTGGCCTATAAGACTGTTACCTCTGTCTACCCCGCAAGGGATATAGACGTGATTAAATGTATGCTATAATTATTATGCTTAAAACTGAGAATGTCAAAATCGGGACAAAAAGCGAACCACGTACTAACGTAACAGTGGAAGGGTGCAACAACGAATTAACCTTGAAATTTGACAGCCAAGACTCCAGCGGAATAAGAATGCTCGAAATTAGACCCTGGCACATTCCTTCGCATCAGAAATTAGGCCCTACAAAAACAATGAGCGAATCGCATACTGCCGGCAAAATTAAATTTTGAAGCACACCCTTATAAAACATTTACTAGGTGGTCTAACATTGAAGATCACAACGTGAACCGAAGTATTTTTAGGGTAAAGTAGGGTAAAAGGCCCTACATATCACTAAATCACCTGTTCGATGTTTCTGGTAAAACACACGCACATTATTATCTCGTTAACGCATAGCGTTCACTGTAATAATGTACCTAAGTTACAAATAAATTAAAATAAAATAGTCACAGTTAAAACATAATATGTATACCTAAGCAAAGAAAACGGGATAATTATGTGCAGAAAGTATTTAATTCACACAGCGCCAACATTTTTTAACATGGACCACCGTCCATAATTCGTGGGATCGCTACGCTGACAAAAGTTTCTTATTGCAGAGTGATAAAGTTGAAATTTAATCCGATCTCAAAATGTAACGAGTATTTGATCTTCCATTTGCTTGTATGTACAGAAAATTGCCAACATTTGCTGAAATGTTATTCTTGACGATCGATGTTCGAAATGTGCAATTATTTATGTCCGCGGCAATTTATTGCTGTGAGATCGCATCGGGAGATTGTATCGGCAACGGCTTGGTGCAGCGACCACTGATCTCTATTTATTATCGCTGGATAGACTAGCCTTTAAGACAGAATAGCAGGGGTACGCGCGCCTCTAAGACGGCTTGTTTATATTTATAACAATCATAGCCACGCCACTTAGACATATTTTTGCTTTCGCAGCATGGATTCAAAAAAGGATTAATGGAAAAATTAACTTAATTTTTTTTTGTTACTTATTTTGTTTAGCTTAAAAACAGATAATTCTTCCTTTTCATTTTGTAATTTTTAACTCGTACATACCTAACAGTTTTTGTCAGAATTTTATAATATGGGCTATTCAGCAACACACTTACTTAATTCTATGTAATAATCTGTGGATAGCGTTGTTGGTTACACTTTTTAAAATAACACTATGTTGTCAATCCAGATTAAGTTTTATGAGTGTAATCGTTTGCTGACCTAAATAAATAAAAAGACAAGGGTTACACTATCAGTTTGGCGTCAGTTCAGACCATCAGTTTGGTCCGGTTACGATTGTTGCCAGAATGAGGGATGAAAACTCGGTTACACGCTCAGTCCGTAGCTGACGACAGACTGATAAAACTTTAGTCTGATAAAACGTTAGACACGGTTTACATGATACATACATACATACTACATATAATCACGTCTATATCCCTTGCGGGGTAGACAGAGCCAACAGTCTTGCAAAGACTGATAGGCCACGTTCAGCTATTTGGCTTTAAGATTAAATTGAGATTAATTGAGAGGTTTACAAGATCAGTTTGATTTTGGTCATTCTGGACTATCAGTCCGTCAGTCACCCTTGGCTAACGTAGCTTGACATTATTGACACTATTATAGGACCACCAAATTTTTTTCAATACCTACTCTATTATTTATTGCATTAGGTATATTCCAAATAACATGGTTACCAAATTAAAAAGCACAGTTATGGACCCAATTATGTTAGGCACAAGAATTAGACAGTATATAGGTACATACATAAAATCACGCCTTTTTTCCGGAGGGGTAGGCAGAGACTATATAGACTTCACCCTGTGAACCCCACTCAAACATTATGTGGCGATATGTGTAATCACGCGACGCTGTTAGTCAAAAACAACGAAAAGTCTAAATCGCGGAAGCAAAGATTTCACAGATTGGAGCATATATACCTCCGACAAAACATCGTCTGTCGCGCGGTTCCCCAGGCATAACACTTAGCCCGGCGGAAGATCTTCCCTTTGTGACGGTTGAGACTGAACTATGTTCCCGCTACAATTTAAACAACAGATTATCAAAATAGATTTTATTACATAAAAAAAAACTTAACTAATACATAAATTCATTTTATCTGTGATTTTACGTCTTAAAACTAAATATCACAGGAAGTGCAAAGAAATGTCTGTATAAAGTCCGTTAAATTTCACCAAAAATGGACCAAACTTGTACACAAAAGAAACAAACATGTGAAACATAATGCAATAGTTAAAAGGGAACATTAATTCATACCTATAAAAATATTATTTTTCGTAATACCTGTAAAAATCTGTATATAATGGCAAAGTCGCCAAGCCCAACAAAAACAAAAAAGAACAATACCAAAAAAAAGCAATAAATTTTGCCGTCATTATGAATTTTATAAGAAATATACTAGTGATCTTGTTAAACACACTATATTTTCTCAGACTTGCAAGAACTATGTTTAAAGAAATTATTTGATATAAGTATAATTTAAACTTTTTAAATGGATTACAGAGAAGGTATAAGACACATAAATACACACACTACATAGAATATTGTCATGTTTACACACAAACATACATAGGTGATCAAATTACAATTCGATGACATGTTCAATTCAAAGCCACAAGCAAAACGGGTTAACATAAACATTTTATGTTAAACGATACATACATACATAAAATCACGCCTCTTTCCCTAATATATTTATATATTTGGTACATATTCTTTCTTTTTCTTTTTTTTTTTTTGTAAAACGATATATGATGAAAATGAAAGAAAAAATATTTATTATACATGACATACGTTAATTCTATCTACATACATACATATGATCACGTCTATATCCCTTGCGGGGTAGACAGAGCCAACAGTCTTGAAAAGACTGAATGGCCACGTTCAGCTATTTGGCTTAATGATAGAACCGAGATTCAAATAGTGACAGGTTGCTAGCCCATCGCCTAAAAGAGGAATCCTAAGTTTATAAGCCTATCCCTTAGTCGCCTTTTACGACATCCATGGGAAAGAGATGGAGTGGTCCTATTCTTTTTTGTAATAGTGCCGGGAACCACACGGCACCATCTATCTATATTTCTTCTATCTATATCATACAATACGCGTTTCACTTAAAATTCACATCTCAGCATTAAAAATTTCGTTTTTGCTTAGTATGGTTAAAACAATAAACTAGTTTGGACTGTCCGTAATTTGTCTGACTTTATTATAGACATCTAAACTAAAATTTATCCTAAGTTTGTAAGGCTGTCATGAAAAGATGTGTGTATGTGGTGTGTTTGTTACTCGTTCACGCAAAATCTACTGGACGGATTTTGATTACATTTAGCACACGAGTGGATAGGGTAAAACAAAATGTTCATTTTACCTTGAATTCCCACGAGTAACCCCGGGGCGTGGCCAGTATATTTATATGAATTAAATAGGTATAAAGGAAATCCGTTCATTGTTGTCTCTTATTTTTGAGATACAGAATTGCATACTTTTTGGATTCCTTAAAGATCATCCTACCTATCAAACGAACGATTCATCCAAAAATATGATTGATATTTTTCAACACAATATAGGTACATAATTAAAAAAAGCAAATTAAAGTTCTAAATGAGTCCGTTATAATTGTTGAATTTATACATTAATCGTTTTAAGGTTAGTACGGTTGGCCACGGGGGCATATAATATTCGAAGCTAAACTGTCGGACCAACATTTGCATACAAGCAATTGGCAAACGCTTTGAATAATTCGCTTTTTACTGCCCTGACAGTATAATTAATTAGAGATCAGGTTTGGTACGAAATGTCAACATTACCATTACACACATTCTCCAGAACAGTCATAATTGTTTGTGCCGTATTATTTCCGGGACATTAGAATAGGAACACTCGCATCTCTTTCCCACGGATGTCGTAAAAAGCTACTAAGGGAAAGGGTACATTCATGTAGTATAACCATGATTCAATATGAGATAGATACCCTGCAAAGGTTCCGAATGCCAGACGGGAGTCGCTTCGTGTAAAAACCTGATTAAACTAATCAAGTCAAATGGCGCACCACACGTTCTTCTCCGGAGAAGTGAGGATGTCAAGAAGAAGAATACATTATTTTTTTCTAGATTACAATATTGTCATCTCACTTCTGATAACTGACTCAGATTTTTTGGAAAACGGGCCTATTTCATTAATTTAAAAATGTTTATTAATTTTTTTTTTCACGCAGATCCCAATAGATTCGTCTCCTCCCTCGCACGCCTTGCCCCCTAGTTGCGAGCCGTGTATGTAACCCTGCATGTGGTTCTTAGTTGTATTATAAAGGGTCCTTCTTGTCCCGGGTAGAAAGTGGACACAGTGAGGATGTACCGACCGGCTGGTAGGCTGGGCAGGTCGAGAACCGCGTAGCCGGATCTGTGGTAAAAAAAAAAAACAATTTTTTAACGGAAACAGTGCGGAACGGAATTCGCTTTGTTTCCTCGACTATTTTACAACAGTGTTATTGGGCTTCTTTAGAGACTGCTATTTTATCGACTGTGCTATTGTATCGACTGTACCATTTTATCGACTATGCAATTTTATCGACTGCACCATTTTATCGACTGCACCATTTTTTCGACTATTCAATTTTATCGACTGCACCATTTTTTCGAGTGTGCCATTTTATCGACTGCACCATTTTATCTCACTCACAACCTAACTGACTGACCTGTAAGCCCCAGAAGACTCCCTCAGGAAGGGCGCGGTGACACTAGGGTCCTGTAGCGCATCGACTGTGACATCGATGCCTATATTGTACTGCTTGGGCCCGCGAAGTTCCACCACCATGGCGCCAGAGTCCGGGAAACTGATGAGGAACTTGGGGTTGTTGGGGTAGGTCTGGCGGTGGTTCTCGCAACCACCAGCGTTGCGGCCCGACCATTCGCCTTGGATCTGTGTATGGAAAATTGAGATAAATAGAGGATAATGTGAGAAATCAATAGAAAAATACTTAGAATCAATAGAAATTGAAATTTGAACTAGATAATACATTGTTATTACGATTAACTGATTTAATCGAAATTTTACATACATACATACATATCTATACTAATATTATAAAGCTGAAGAGTTGGTTTGTTTGAACGCGCCAATCTCATGAACTACTGGTTTATTTTTTGTTTTAAATAAACTATTTATCAAGGAAGGCTTAAGGCTATACAACATCACGTTGCATCTATTAGAAGCGAAGAAATAATGGAAAATGTGAAAAAAAAAACGGGGGAAATTATTCATCCTTGAGGGCTTCAATGATGCCTAAAATACAAAATAACTATCCCACGCGGACGAAGTCGCGGACACAGCTAGTACATACATAAATTACGCCTCTCCCTTTTCCCAGGCAGAGACCACATCTCTCCACTTGCCACGATCCCTGTACACTTCTTTCGCTTCATCCACATTCATAACTCTGTTCAAGCAAAATTCTGGTTGGTTTCGGGTACTCTTGACTCGACCTTTTGAATTTTAAATCTATAATATAAAAATGAATCGCTAAATGTGTTGGTAAGCGCATAACTCCAGAAAGCGTGGACCAATTTGGCCAATTCTTTTTTTTTTAATATTCGTCGAAGCTCAGGGATGGTTTTTACGGCGAAAAAATACCAAATAATTGCCTGAAAAACCTTAAAAACAGTCCTTTTCTTTATCCCATACGTTTTCTAACTAATACGTACAGTCAATTTGAGCTTTATTGCTAATGTATAAAGTTCACTGTTGTCTAAGCAATGTAGGTCTAATAGATAGGAACAAAAAACTGTCATATTACAAATCTATTTGACAGAACGAAGTCTGTCGGGTCCACTAGTAGTAAATAAAAAAAAATTTAGTGTTTAATTTTACTTACACTAATGGTATAAGGGTATGTCTCCAACTTCTGCAATGCGAATGGGCAGGTCGCATACGCACGTAGGGTGTACAATATCGTACGAGATTTCTCATATTGAGAAACGACTAATGTGTATCTGTTTGCGCTGTTGTCGCCCACAATGATTTTGCACAAATAGTGGGGGCTGTTTATCGGAACACCGTCTATATACGGTTGGGGCTCCTCTGAAAAATTAAAAGTATACGTTGGTATTGCTAAAGATCTGATTGAAACTGGTGTTTGAGTCAATTTAATAAATAAATATACCTATACCGGACCAATTACACAGATTGAGTTAGCTTCGAAGTAAGTTCGAAACTTGTGTTACGATAGATACTAACTCAACGAAACTATATTTTATAATAAATACTTATATAGATAAACATCCAAGACGTAGGCCAATCAGAAAAAGTTCTTTTCTCATCATGCCCTGGCCGGGATTTGAACCCGGGACCTCCGGTGTCACAGACGAGCGTTACCGCTGCGCCACAGAGGTCGTCAATTTGATGCACTACCTGAGATATTAGCAATTTTTCAGAAAATTTCTGGTAGAAACAGTCATATATAATTACGTCCTATATATATATATTTAATCCTTTGCGGGGTAGACTAAGCAAACAGTCTCGAAAGAGCAATAGGCCATGTTTAGTTGTTTGGCTTAATGATACAATTGAGATTGAAATAGTGACAGGTTGCTAGCCCATCGTCTAAAAGAAGAATCCCAAGTTTATAAGCCTATCCTTTAGTCGCCTTTTACGACATCCATGGGAACTAGATGGAGTGGTCCTGTTCTTTTTTTTATAAGTGTCGGGAACCACACGGCACATTACTATAAACTTAATGTATTCAAGAAGAAGAAGATTATGAAGAATCCCAAGTTTATAAGCCTTAGTCACCATTAACGACACCAATGGGAAAGAAATGGATGTGTTCCTATTCTTTTCTATTAGTACCACACGGCACATATTTATATACTCACGTCTATAATAAACTCTCCGTCCGTTATTCTTGTACACCAACAAGGTTATATACTCTTTATTATCTCTAAAGTCGTCTATCTGAGTAATGTGCCTGGTCAAAAGGAGCCACACGGCTCCTTTACCTTGAACGTGTAGGGAGAATTGTGGATTCTCACCAACCGTATAAATGTCTTTGACTGGGCCACTGCCGGCGTCCCATTTTCTGTAAAACAACAATATACATATGTACTAGCTGTCCCGGCAAACGTTGTTTTGCCATATAAATAATTTTTAGTTAAAAAAAAAATGTTAAGGGTGGACAAACCTTAACACTTAGGGGTATGAAAAATAGATGTTAGCCGATTCTCAGACCTACTGAATATGCATGCAAAATTTGGTTAAAATCGGTAAAGCCGTTTCGGAGGAGTACGGAGACAAACATTGTGACACGAGAATTTTATATATAAGATATGGTCACGTCTATATCCCCTGTGGGGTGGACAGAGCCAACAGTCTTGATATGACTGATCGGCCACGTTCAGGTATTTGGCTTTTTTTTAAAACAACAATTTGATAATTAAACTAGGATTTTACCTTAAATTTTTTAGAAAACAACAATTTGATAATAAACTTAGTTTTTAACTTTGATTCAAGGCGACAGAGATAAGCGGGTAGTTAAACATAATACATACGTGTCGTAGTTCCAAAACTGGCGGATAGATGGCGTCCTAAAAAAATCGAGATGCTTATTCTGTGATATATACTTACTGGTGCGTACAAAAGGTGTATTTAAACAGATCAGGCTTCCAATTTAGATAGAAAACGTCGAAGAAGTTCAATATGCTAGCGTAATCTATCCAGAACACTCCGTTATCGTACTGCGCTGCGCTATCAGGGTCGTAGTTCAGAAGTTGACGCAAAGATGGCGTCCAGTGAGCGCTGTCCAGTTCCGAATAGTTCCCTCGCCATCGTAGGTGGGACCATGGGTTTTTTAGTTTTAGCAGTTTGACGCCCTGTAACAATAAATAGATAGATAGATAAAACTCTTTGTTGCACCATAAGTGTAAAACATACAAAACAACATAAAACAGATAGGGATGGTACAAAGGCGATGATAATAAATGCAATAGATGTATCATCAGTCTTACTTTTATCTTCTTTTAGAGAAAACTAAGAGTTCGCTTGTACTAGTTAAGTGGAACGATATAGTCTGTGCCTACCACACTACTTGTAATACTACCTACATATTACCTATATTTGGTAGTATTACAAGTAGTACCTGGGCGACTGAGCTCCGCTCGGTATTTTTTGGTACCTCAATATTTAAATTCACTTTTTAAGTCACAATATGGCGAGGTCTGCTTTATTGCTAACGCCGTTTCGTTTTCCTATGACGTGCTATGCTATATCCCCACTGATCAAGCTTTCATATATAACATTAGTTTAGATGCTAACCGATGGTTTTATGGTGAGGGAAAACATCGTGAGGAAACTTGAACATTCAGGCATCTGGATGTGTAACCATGATCTAATACGGGTTAAATTTATCTATAAAGGTTGCGGAGATCAAATTGTAGTCGCTTAAAAACCTGACTAAGCCAATACAGTATTCATGGTCAGGAGCTTACCCCGAGCTTCGCTCCACTTACAAAACCCAGATGAAAAAGATGGTGACATGCTGCTCTACAATAGCACGTAATAATCACCCTTTAATATAATTAAGTGTAGCGGGAGCGACGATTCAGCTCGACCGTTACCAAAGGGAAGATCTTTCGCCAGGCTAGGTGTAATGCCTGGGGAACCGCGGCTCCGACGATGTTGTGTCGGAGGTTGTATATATAGCTCCAATCCGTGAAATCTTTGCTTGCGCGATTAAGGTTTTTCGCTGTTTATAGCGTCGCGTGATTTTATTTTTTATTTTTGTGACTTGTGGCGTATAGATTTCGCCACATTAAGTATTCAACACAAAACTCACATTAGCAAGTCTCACATCCAAAACTGCGTACGCGTGCGTAGCGACCAAACCGGTCCGGTCCGCTTCCGAGTCGGACAGCGGGCCGGTGGCGACCGTGGCCAACACGTCGCCGGCCGCCAGGTGCGTACGGATCTTGTCGTACAACACGTCCGGGTTGAAGTCCGGCTCGTTCGCCCGGATGGCGCACCGTTCCGGTATCCATCCGGTTAATGCGTGCAGGTCTATGTTCTGTGGGGAAGAAGTTGAGTGTGAAAAACCGTAGTTCTGTCTATTTGTAATGTCTTAATTACATACATACATATTGTCACGTCTTGCGAAGTAGACAGAGCCAACAGTTCCGAAAAGACTGAAAGCGCACACTCAGCTGTACTCGGCTTTGTAAAGGAATTGATATTCAAATAGTGACAAGGATGCTAGCCCATCGCCTACAAGAAGAATCCATACTTATATACATAGTATAGACACGTCTATATCCCTTGCGGGGTAGACAGAGCCAACAGTTCCGAAAAGACTGAAAGCGCACACTCAGCTGTACTCGGCTTTGCAATGGAATTGTGATTCAAATAGTGACAGGTTGCTAGTCCATCGCCTACAAAAATCCCAAATTTATTATCCTATCCCTTAGCCACCTTTTACGACATCCATTAGAAAGATATGGAGCGGTTCTTTCCTGAAGTGTCTATAATGAAAGTCTATAAGGGAACTTGTTACCGCTTCTTCTGCACTGACGCCTTGGAAGCGGCAGTAAACTTAGTTTTAAGTAATTTATTTGACGTCAACCAATGTTGTGTAACCAAACGTTTGACAATTATTAAGCGATATGTAGTATTCTATAATAATGAATAAAAATTTGAAATTTGAATTTGAATATGGAACATTAAGTGTATGACTTTGACGATCAAAAAAAAAAGAAAATAACTCACACTATTAGATCCGGGGAAGTCATAACCGCCCATGACCTTCATGTAAGCTTTCTCGAGCATTGACACCCAAAACTCGTTCTTGTTGCTCGAGTAAGAACATAGTAGGCGACCGTAGCGGCTGAACGGCAAACGGTCGTCAATTATAACCTGAAACAAGTATTTTTGAATTTTGCAGCTGAATGTGGCCATTCAGTCTTTTCGGAACTATAGGCTCTGTCTACCCCGTAAGAGATATAGACGTGACTATATGTATGTATGTATGTAACAAGAATTTTTAAAAATCATATTATCACGTCTATAGACGTGATAATATGATTTTTAAAAATTCTAAGGGATATATCCCTTGCGGGGTAGACAGAGCCAAATGGCTTGAAAAGACTGATAGGCCACGTTCAGCTGTTTAGCTTAATGATAGAATTGAGATTCAAATAGTGACAGGTTGCTAGCGCATCGCCTAAAAGATGAATCCCAAGTTTATAAGCATATCCTTTAGTCGCCCTTTACGACATCCATGAGAACGGAGATGGAGTGGTCCTATTATTTTTTTTATAAATGCCGGGAACCACACGACACATTATTTGTATTAAATATATATATATATATTATAAGTTGTATATATATATGTATATATTTTTTATTTTTAACAACACCTACCTTTCTTCTAACACCGTTTAGATGCAACTTCACCATATATTTCCCGAACGGATTATATACAGGCTGATTATTTTTATTCCTCGGGTATATGATATTAGTAATAATCTTCTTGCGTTCCGGAAAGCGCCTCTCGTACAAAGCGCTGACAGCTAGAGACGCCACGAATGAACAGTCCGAAACTATCTGAAAAAGAAAATGGGTATAAACATAACATAGTATTGGTGCCGTGTGGTTCCCGGCACTAATACAAAAAAGAATAGGACCACTCCATCTCTTTCCCATGGATGTCGTAAAAGGCGACTAAGGGATAGGCTTATAAAATTGCGATCCTTTTTTTAGGCGATTGGCTAGCAACCTGTCACTATTTGTATCTCAATTACATCATTAAGCCGAGCAGCTTAACGTGGTCATTCAGTCTTTTCGGGACTATTGGCTCTGTCGACCCCGTAAGGGATATAGACGTGCTTATATGTATGTATGTATAAACATAACAAAACATAAAAGCACGCCTTTTTCCCGCAAGGGGTAAGGCAGAGACTACATCTTTCCACTTGCCACGATCTCTGCATACTTCCTTCGCTTCGTCCACATTCATTACTCTCTTCATACAAGCTCGGCGGTTTCGGGTACTTTTGACCTGACCCTTTACCAGGACGTCCTTAATTTGATCAAGATACGTTCGTCTAGGTCTTCCCACGCCGACCTTTCCCTCCACACTCTCCTTGTATATCTGCTTAGTCAACCTGCTTTTATTCATCCTCTCCACATGACTAAACCGAAAAGATACCTCTTATCCCCCCCGAAAAGGTACTTTTCTTAGAAGAATTATTTATTCTAAGACCAGAATATAAGAATTTCATCTCCCATTTTAATTGTAAGTTTTTTATTAACCATAATTCTATTAAATATCCATACATTACATTAAAAGGGATTTTATTTTTTGTGCCGTGTGGTTCCCGGCACCAATAAAAAAAAATTAATGGGACCACTCCATCTCGTTCCCATGGATGTCGTAAAAGGCGACCAAGGGATACGCTTATAAACATGTCATTCATCTTTTAGACGATGGGCAAGCAACCTGTCACTATTTGAATCTCAATTCTATCATTAGACCAAACAGCTGAACGTGGCCTATCAGTATTTTCAAGACTGTTGGCTCTGTCTACCCCGCACGGGATATAGACGTGATTATATGTATGCGTGTATGTAACAACTTACAGTCTGCTTGATACTGAAGCAGTCCACAGTCTCGTTGACTATCAACTTGGGGTCGCCGCATATCTCGTGCGGTCTGACCCAGGAATCGAACTCCTTCTGTTGTTTCGCTGATAACTTCAACTCGCTGGCTCTGTCTTCGAATGGTATCGCGTATTGGAATCTGTAATACATACATACATAAATACATACGGTCACGTCTATATCCCTCGCGGGGTAGACAGAGCCAACAGTCTTGAAAAGACTGATGGCCACGTTCACGTGGCTATTTGGCTTTATGATAGAATTGAGATCTAACTAGTGACAGGTTGCTAGCCCATCGCCTAAAAAAGAATCCCAAGTTTGTAAGCCTATCCTTTAGTCGCATTTTACGACATCCATGGAAAAGAGATGGAGTGGTCCTATTCTTTTCTTTTATTGGTGCCGGGAACCACACAGTAATCTGTAATACTTTATTTATATCCGAGAGTCTCTTTGGTGCACGATCAATTACATGTTAAACATGCATATAATTCTATTAATGCCGTGTGGTCATCGGCACCAATAGAAAAAAGAATAAGAATACTCCATCCCTTTTCCATGGATATCGTAAAGTGAGGGCTACATGGGAGTCTTCTTTAAGGCGATGGGCTAGTAACCTGTCACTATTTGAATCTCAATTCTATCACTGAGCCAAACATTTCTATCAACAAGTTCTCCTAATCGCTCGGCGATCAAACATGCTGTGAATGAGTTTTTCATTCGGTAGATCAATAATGGGTCATCCTAATTTGATATAGAATTGAATAGATTTATTTTCAAAATTGAATACAAGGTATCAGTTATTGACGTCACATAACTTAAATGTAATTATAACTACTACCGCTTCCAAAGCGCATGTGTAGAAGAAGCGGCGGAACAAACTACACTGCAGCATTTTCACCGGACTTCAATATACAAATATAGATCTCTTAAATCTAAATCGTGGACAAATGCACATTGTCTACATTAAAAAAACATGAATGGTTATAAAACTAATTATTTCAATACGAATATTTCATCAAATAAATAAAGATAAAATAAGATATGTACACACTGTACAAAAAATGCACAAGCATTAAAGAGGCCATTAATGTCAAGTCAAGCTCAGGTCACACTAGTTTATCTTAATATTTATGTATGTATATGTACTTACTTACATTAATAATGAATTTTGTATGCATTTTGTTTGTAATGTATATATTGTGCAATATGCATGTGCAATTGTGCACTTTATCCATTTTTATAAATCCAATACAAAATAATATAAAATTAATACCTTTCAGATAAATCGACGTCCATGAATGGGTAGAAAGTATTATTGTTTATATTTGAAGTCGTTCTTAGCACCTCTTTCTCTTCGTCCGTGTAAGCATACTTGCCGGTCACTTTTAGATTCACACTCTGTTCTCTTTGCAAAATCGCTTTGGTGGGAGTCACAGCTGTGGAAATATTAATAAGACAAATAAGATATTGTTTCGACTTCTGACCAATTGTGCTATGGTCATATTGTCAATCATACTAGCTGTGCCCGCGATCTCGTCCGCGTGGTATTGTTATTTTGGGCATCATTAAAGGGTGAATAATTTTCACCGTTTTTTTCACATTTTCCATTATTTCTTCGCTCCTAATAGTTGAAGTGTGATGTTATATAGCCTAAAGCCTTCCTCGATAAATGATGATAATTATGTGCCTCTGTGGTTTCCAACACTTTAGAATAGAACCACTCCATATCTTTCTCAAGGATGTCATAAAGGTGCCTAAAGGATAGTCTTAAAAACTTGTGATTCTTTTTTATGTGATAGGCTAGCAATCTGTCACTATTTGAATCTTAATTCTATCATGAAGCCAGATGAACATAGCCTTTCAGTGTTTTCGAGACTGTCCGCTTGCACGGGATATAGAAGTGACAGGACTGTGCCAAATTTAATATATTTAAAGTTCTTTTTTTTTATTAACTTGAGTATGTTTGACTCTTACAATTCTTCCTAACAATTAATAATTTCCTCCTTAATATTGTGATATGTCTGATGAGAAGGAAAATTTTATATCTTTGAAGGCATAAATACCTGGTCTCTTTGGTTCATTCAATGACAAATTACTTAAATTGATCCCCTTCAACTCCTCTGCTCTATCTAATGCTCGTTTGGCTAAAGAGTTGCAATCTCCCTTTTTCTCGGAATCTTTTAATTTCTGTAAATAAAAATATATTTTTTTACATTTTTATTTTAAATTTTAAGGTTCCAAAAAAACAATTGCTGTTTAGTTTTCTGTTACCTATCATTTAACCATACAACAGCCTTTTTGAGACTGTCTGTTCTATCTATCCCGTAAGGGACAAAGACGTTGTTATATGTATATTATTTGACCAGGTCTTATGGTCCAACTCAATTTATTTCTTTTAAAACCTAAAAATATGTTTAAATGTTTTTGTTAGGTTAGTATCCCAAAACACAAGTCTCGAACTTATTTTGAGGCTAACTCATTCTATGTATCTGTCCCGTATTTATTTATTTAACTTTATTTAACTACCGCACTTGAAAATTCAAGCCTCCTAAATGCCTGTACTTACAACGGCAAGTTCCACGGCCTGCATATACATGTTCAAAGCCAAGTCCTTCTGTCCAGCCTCATCGGCGTCCAGCGCCTGTTGCATGAGGAAGTGGAACTTCTGCAGCATTCTCTCACCCTCAGCCTGCTGATTCCTTTCTGCCAACAAATAAATGTTTCAAATTAAACATTTATAGAGAAAGGAATCTTTAATGTCATTTTAAAAATGAATACAATTTATATTAAAACTGAGGCCTCTATATTTTATATCATTCCATCATAAAGCCATACAGCTGAATGTGGCCTTTCAGTCTTTACAAGACTGTTGGCTCTGCCTACCCCGTATGGGATATAAACGTGATTATATTGAATTTATGTTTGTCTCTAAATATGTTGCTTATATGAGCTAGACTGTCCCCTGTAGCCTCCAAAAGAGAAAGCTGAAGAGAACTCTTTACCAGTTGTCTAAATTAGTCTGTATTTCAATATTTAATTGGGATCAGTAAGGATAATTAGACTTTCAAAATTGTTACTTAGTGTGTAGAAAATTAAAACTTTCAATACTTGATAACTATTTGAATAAACAACTAAATTTAAACATAAAAGACATGTCATTGAGTCTTTCTCCTTAATTTAAAACAAACAGCCATTCACTAGAGATAAGACTATTAAGTAAACGCAGACAAGATGACTCATATAACAGTGGTTAGTGTATGACTAAGAAGCAAATAACATACCTTCTTGGGATTCGAGAGCAGTAGCCCTCTCGAGACATTCTTTGACCTTATTTCGATAGGACAGTATTCGCTCTGTAGGCACTGCATTTTGGGACAGAGCCCTATCTAAAAACCTGGCTGCTTTTCTGTAACATAGCACAGCTTTTTCTGAATCCTTCATTTGGTCAAAACGAACGGCGAGAGTCAACGCCTCGTTGGCGTCAGTTAAATCATTCATTGTGAATTTATGAAAAACTTATTAACGATTCATATTACAATAACAAACGACAAACACTTAACAAAATTTTCTATGGCCTGTGACTGCAAATAAAATACATAACAAAACAACAGTTTGCAATTTTGCAACCACGAATGAGCAGAACAGATGGTCAATGTCAAAAGCGACATTGATTGACGCATTGATATGTGTCACTGATGTGAATACAAACGCTAAATACAAAATGACCGGCAGCTTTTGCCGCCTATTTCTGAATGAACCGGTCATTGAATAAAAATCCTTCTTCCTTCCAGTATCCTATGTTGAATATAAATATATTTCTACTTCTTCCTCCTAGTAACATCATTATCTCTCTGTAAAGGAACCCAGAGTGTGTCTTTAGCGTATATAAGTTATAAATTTCAATTTTCTCCATAGAAAACGACCTCTTAACACCAAACCTTCAATGAAATTCGACACACAATACTGACTTGACGACTAATAAACTACTCCTTCTTTTTTGACAAATGCAAAATCATTGTAAAAGTAGAGATTACCTATCATATTTACTATATTATGTAAAATTCGTTCATTTTGTTATAATCTTGACATTCTAGCAAAAGATCATGTCAAGAGTACCCGAAACTGACGAGCTTGCATGAAGAGAGTTATGAATGTGGATGAAGCGAAAGAAGCGTGCAGGGATCGTAGCAAGTGGAAAGATATGGTCTTTGCTTCACACTCCGGGAAGGAGGCGTGATTTATGTGTGTGTGTGTCTCTACTGTGAATGTCAGTCAGCTGTCAACAGTCTTAATGCTAACGGTTCATTTCATTCAGATGCAGTCAGTCAGTCAGTGCAGTCAAATTGACAAAAGTCGGCAAAAAATAAAATCCTTTTATATTCGTGTTATACAAAATAATTAATGTTGTGAAGTGAAAAGACTTTATTTCCTTAAAATCGGATCTATATATAGGTACTTAGTTAAAATTTGTGAAAATGAGCGCAGAACTGATAACGAACGCTGGAGCCGAAATCCGTGATAATTTGGTAAATTTTCATTTTATTAGTTCTTTGAATTTTATTATAAAAATATTATTTGAATAAATTATTGTCAGTAAATTTCTTTTGAAAATCCTTATGGGATAAAAAACTATGTCAACTTTTTATTCAATTAGCTACCGCTTCAGTATGACCTTCGAACTCTCACAATACAAATCATTATAAATTTAATAGACCTCCAATGTTCTATTCATTCTCAGACTGATGTAGCATACAAATCTTTATGCAAATGCAATTTTTTTTGCCTAATAAAGATGTCTAATTTTCTATCAACATCAAATGGTCACTAATAAAAATACAGAATCTCAATTCCAACACTAGACATCCATCATAAGAGGGTACCTATCGGCTCTATCTGTCCTGTTATCAACAAACACATTTTCCCAATTTTAACTTTAAGGCTTATTTTGCAAAGTCACAGAAGACAGATTAACCATTAGATAACTGTTGTTGGCTCTATCTACCCTTCTCCTTCTTCTTCATGGCTTTAATCCCGGTTGCTTCCTCGCCACTCTGGAGAGGAGCCAGGGGTTAGCCTTTGTTCTTGTTTTTACACAAATTACAACACAACCTCCTGTCTTACCTCCGCAACCTTTGTAGGGGAACCCAACTTGTATTGGATCATATGGCTATCAGCATATCCAGTTGTCTAAATGTGCAGGTTTCCTTGCATTGTTTTTCCTTAACATAAAAGCATTGCTTAGTAATCAAACTAAAACATAACTTTGAAAACTGTGATTATTACATAGGCGCAGTATGACTCGAACCTGTTCCTTAATGCTCCTCAATGCTTTTTATGTGCACTGCCTTATTGATAATGGACATTGATTAATAGATGGATTGATAATGCCTTATATTTTGGTTGACTGGAAGAAATCCCAATTGGGTTAAGTCCACCATTGTATATATTCTTCTAAATCTAATGACTGTTTTGTAATGTGTTATATTTTTTTTTATGTGCAATAGACAGTTTTCCAAACAAAGAAACTATTAATAACAATTTGAGATAACATATTTGATTGAATTTTGAAAAACTATTAGCTAGTAAATCTACATTCACAGTCTAGCTGGTATTGTTATAAAACTCATATGTAATTTCTCATTTTGTATGTCTATTAAATCTGTAAAAAGCTTATTGTTGTTGTTCAGTATTATTTATATTGCATATTATTTATATCATATGCTGGCTAATTAACCTTTGAAAGTTGCGTTCCAGTTCCTGATAGGTTAGTTGATAAGATATCAGTTATGTCTAGAAATAAAGTGCTTCTTAATTTTTGGAACAGTCATAATATGATAAAGGTTTGGGCTAATTTATAAGGTTAAGTAAGCCTTTATCGTTAATATTAAGTTCCAATTAGGCTGTTAATAATGTTTATCAATAAGGGTTAATAATAATTTGCAAAGACAAAGACATTTATTTTCTAAACATAGGTATTGTATAATTATGTTATAATTAAATATATTGAGCCCATTAACCTTATATATTGTAGTAATTTGTCGATTGCAAATTAAATTTGAAAGTTGGATGCCTGTATGTATATGTTTTAAGTAATTAGATACATTAATAATTGAATTATAAATAAAAAACACAAAAAACATTTAAAACAGAACTGTAGTATTGATATCGGTAACAGATGTAGTATTGGTATTGAACCCATACTTCATTTGTTTCTGGTATCAATAATACCTGTAATACTATTATTGGAACCAGTGCAAAAATTATTGTTCAATTATTTGCAGGTTTGTGTCCTGCAAATGAGGAACTTTCTAACTGAGACTGTAAACAATTAAAAATCGACTTGACAAACATTTTAAAACACAAGTGCAGTGATATACACCCATGAGCTTAAGGCGATACATCATAGATTTTGGGTCATTTTCACTTGGTTTTTTCTCATAAAATATAACTTGCATCGTTTCAATATTTTTGGATATGAAAGTAAATATATTCAATTATATTTGTGGAAGATGAAAACACGATTGGAACAAAAATCCTCGATCAAAAAAATTCAGGAACACAAGTCTAGATTTCGATTATTTATCTCAAACTATAAGGATTTAAAATTTGAATTTTGTACCAAATTGAAGATCATTAAAAAATAATAACTTCTGGAAGATGAAATTTCGATTGGATGTTTTGTTTAGACGTAATTAAACTAAATAGATGAAAACAGGAATTAAAATTGTTGCGACAATAGTACTGGACAGTAGAGTGTTGACACTTTATCTCTGTCTCATTCCTACACGACCGGGTGGGATAAAGCGCTATCCTTTGTAAGCGTGCCTTCACTCCGCGGATCACATTCTCCGACGCAGGACCTGTGCCAATCGCTCCGAGCGTCGTTGAAAAATATTCTGCGAAGTATTTTATTTCCCACTTTCATTTTGTTTGAATTTATTTCTGTACATAATTGTCAGCTCAGCTTATTGAATTGTGTCGTTGATCTCTGAATCTTACGCGTCGCTTTTCCGCCGGACGGGGTGATATTACGTAGGTATTTAGGATCGTGGATTTTGATACTTTTTTTTTTTTTTGGTACTTTCTGAAATATACCTATTATAGATAGTTTAGGTTAGTTTTTAATACAGTTTTTTTGTTTCGTTTCGTGTAAATAGGTGTATAATTTTACGTCATGATAGCATGTTAAATGTTAGCATGTTAAAAAAAAACCTTGAAAGAGCTTCCCATATGGGACAATTAAGATGGTGGGTACTAATTACACTTACTAATAGATAGACATATAGATGCCTACTGAGATTTTCTCCGCAAACACTGAAGGTGAAAAATATTTCATTTGATACCGGCTTGTGGCGGGGCGGCAGTAGGTTGATAGATAGATAAAACAACAACAAACAACAGCTCCGCCGCCGTCGGTTATACTGTCACTAGTTGTTGCCCTGGTCTTTGCCTACGGAAACAGTACTTTTTACTGGATGATTGTTCTGTCTTTTTCTATAGGTATTTACTCCTAGGTAACTGTATTATTCAGGGTACCTCCTCAGCTGCAAGACGTCGCAGGGTTTATTTTTCTTCGCTTTCTTCATTTGGCACGATCACAGTCATTATCCCATTATTTGATTGTTATTAATTTTTAGGAAAAATAAATTGTCTCCGATATCGTCGTTGACAATGTCCGAACAGAGAAGTGCGGATGGTGTGGAGTCGACAGTTATATTATGGACTTAGATAGTCATGGCATTATTCCGACGCCGACATCAACGACAACCCAAGATAGAAAACCATATATAGAAAACCATAGGTTCCGTAGCCATTTGGCTACGGAACCCTAAAAATATATGATATACATTACTATGTAAATTACCTTTGATTGAACGAAATCGAATAAGTAATTACGAGTAGGTAGTTTTTTTAAAACCATTACAAACTTATTCATTTTATACAAAATTTTTGCATACATCCGCAACTATATCATTGCTTATAATGTAATTTAATATATGTATGTTTTTTTGTAAAATTATTTTATTGTATCAAAAACAATAAAATATTCGGACTCCATTGCATTCGCAAACTTTATTCGGGTTACGTGAGGTGACGCGCCAGCGGCTTCGGTGCGGCGGCGATCTAGCGGGGCAAGCTGGTCGGGGGTGAGCCCCGCGCGGGGTGAGCCTCTCGCCCGCATCGAGGTACATGTAATCTGAATGTAGCGCCTTAAGCTGCTTGTATAAAATATACATAAATATGGTGCTTCATTTTGCCCTATACTTACTAAAACTCAGTTCACTTTTTTTCTATGTCTATGTTTTATTATTAATACACAAAGCAGCTTAAACTGATGCGTGTACATCACTGCACTTATACATTATACACGCCTCACGCACGCAATCTCACCAACAGTGTCCCAGTCGGCCGCCATTACGTCATAGATTATCTCATTTTCTGTCACTCACACATGCCATTACGACGCTTTACTTTTTTTCAAGCCTCCCTTTTTTCTACGTTTATGAATTAATAATAATGACGGCCTCTATGGCGCAGCGGTAGTACCGACGCTTGTCTGTGACATAGGTGGTCCCGGGTTCGAACCCCGGCCAGGGCATGATGAAAAAAATTTTCTGATTGGCCAGGGTCTTGGATGTTTATCTATACATATAAGTATTTATTATAAAATATAGTATCGTTGAGTTAGCATCTCGTAACACAAGTTTCGAACTTACTTCGAGGCTAAAACAAACTGTGTAATGCGGCCCGAAAAAAAAAAAACATTTCGAAAAACAATATTTCTAAGTATTTAAACGTTTTCAGGCTAAATTCAATAATAAAAAATTTAAATATAATCTGAATTCTCTTTTCAGGTGACGACTGCAGTAAAATTCTTAACAAATCCAAATGTGCAAAGATGTACACTGGAAAGCAAAGAACGCTTCCTTCGTAGCAAAGGTCTGACCGACTTGGAGATACAGAAGGCCATAGAGAAATGCGGGGAAATGATGGATTTACCATCGTTGACGTCTGAACTCATGTTCTTCCATCACTCAAGAAGATCCTGGTTCAGAGACAACATTCTGCCGTTGATTGTCTATGGCGGATTTGCTTATGGCTGTTATTGGTTTTATAAAGTAAGTAATTTGTTCCTTGGTGCCGTGTGGTTCCCGGCATTGTGGAATAGGTCCACTCTGTATCTTTCCAATGGATGTCGTACAAGGCGACTGAGGGAAAGCCTAATAATTCTTTTTGTAGGCGATAGGCTAACAACCTATCATTATTTGAATCACAACTTCATCATTAAGCCAAACAGCTGAACGTTGCCTATCAGTCTTTTCAAGACTATTGGCTCTGTCTACCCTGCAAGGGATATAGACGTGATTAAATTAATATGTATGTTTACAAACATTTCTTATAAGTTTATTGATGTTGATGATACAATTTCAGAACTGCATCCGGCACCTACTCTTCGTTGAAGAGCCGAAACGCAAGTCCACAGCGGAGTGCATAGACGAACTGCGCAAATCACTGGACATCCTGAACTCGAACGTTTCTTCTTTAAGGGGTGAGATGCAGACTTCGGTGCAACAGAACGCCCTGCGCAGTCAACTCGACAATATTAAATCTGACATAGCGTCGGTAAAAGGAATATTGCTCAATAGGTATGTATGTTGGTAAATGTATGAAGATGCTCTTACGGTGATGGAAAATTATACAATAAGTAGATTAACAAGCTTATCTTTTGGTTGGTGCCGTGTGGTTTCCGGCACCAATTAAAATAAAGAACAGGACCGTCTGCGTCTCATTTCCATGGATGTTCGTAAAAGGCGACAAGCTTATAAATTTGAGATTCCTCGTTTAGGCGATTAGCAACCTGTCACTATTTGAATCTCAATTCTATCATTAAGCTGAACGTGAACGTCATTAGTCTTTACAAGACTGTTGACTGATATAGACGTGATTATATGTATGTATGTACATATATCTTTGGTTAAACAACATTGATTGAAGTCGAATTAATTACATAAAAATAAGTTTACCCCCGCTTCCGAAGCGACAGTGCAGAAAAAGCGGTAACGCAGTACAAGTAGAACGTAAAAGTTATGTAGTTCAAAAGAAATTTTATTTTATTATGTTCTATTCTTGGGCGACTAAGGGGTAGGCTTATAAACTTGGGATTCTTCTTTAAGGCGATGGGCTAGCAGCCCGTCACTATTTGAATCTAAATTCTATCATTAAGCCAAATAGCTATCAGTCAGAACGTGGCCTATCAGTCTTTTCAAGACTGTTGGCTCTGTCTACCCCGCAAAAGATACAAACGTGATAACATGTATGTCCATCATTTAACAGGAACCAGTTCCCGACGATCAAGACTCGTTCTGAGCCACCTTCGATACCGTCATGGCAACAGCAGTCCCAGGAAGCGACGTCCACGGAAGCAGCAGGTGACGACAAGAAGAAGTCGCACAGAAGTAGAAGCCAAAGGTCCGAGTCGGGGGGCTCCAACTCCAGCGAGGGTGAGCAGGCGACGAAGAACAGCGATAGCAGCCTTGAAATCATGTGAGTGTTAAATAAATATCGGCCGTGTGGTTCCCGGCACTAGATAATGATTAGGACCACTTCATGTCTTTCACATGGATGTCGTAAAAAGCGACTAAGGGGTAGGCTAATAAATTGGGGATTCTTCTTTTAGGCGATGGGGCTAGCTGTCATTATTTGAATCTCAATTCCATCATTGGGCTATACCTACAGCTGAGCATGGCGTTGCATTCTTTTCGGGACCGTTGGTTCAGTCTACCCCGTAAGGGATAAAGACGTGATTGTATGTATTTGACGGCCTCTGTGGCGCAGCGGTAGTACGCTTGTCTGTGTCACCGGAGGTCCCGGGTTCGAATCCCGGCCAGGGCATGATGAGAAAAGAACTTTCTCTGATTGGCCTGGGTCTTGGATGTTTATCTATATAAGTATTTATTATTATTATAAAGTAAAGTATCGTTGAGTGAGTATCTCGTAACACAAGTCTCGAACTTACTTCGAGGCTAACTCAATCTGTGTAATTTGTCCCGTATATATTTATTATTTATGTATCGTTGTTTTCGTGTCTCGTAACAAATTGTCGACTTATTTTGAGATTTGAGGCTTACTCAATTTGTGTTTTAAGTCTCGTATACATTATTAATTTCTGAACAGTGATCAGGATAGGAATAAGTAATTAAACATCGATGCCTCTGTTCGAATCAAAAGATTGTTTGTTTGTTATATCTAGTATTACACAGAAATTTACACAATTAAAAGTAACAGTAAATAGTTCACTTGCAATGGCTGACTTATCCCATGAACGGATCTCTTCCAGTCAACCGGAATAAAGGAACTATAGTATAATTAAAAAAAAAACGTTAGTTTTCATCGTTACCGCGGATCGAACCTGATAGGGGCATAAACATAGGTACATATAGTCACGTCAATTACCCTTGCGGGGTAGACAGAGGTCTTGAAAAGACTGACAGGCCACGTTCAGCTGTATGGCTCAATGATAGAATTGAGATTAGAATAGTATCAAGTTGCTAGTCCATATCCTAAAAGAAGAGTCCCCAAGTTTACAAGCCTATCCCTTAGTCGCCTAAAGGCAATTATACTTTGATCATTTTCACTGTAGGATAACCTAGCATAAAATTCAAAATATTTTCCACCAGGAGCATGCCATCGACTGATAAAATGAGAGAAAAACCTAAGAAGCCTTTATCAGCATATAGGATGTGGTTAAACAGTTATAGAGACACGTTATTTGCTAACTTTCCCAAGTTAAGTGTAACAGAGAGAGCCAAAAAGGGGCATGAAATTTGGAAAAATTTGCCCCCGAGCGAGAAGAGTGCATGGGAACATAGAGCTGCGACCGCTAGAAAAGAGTACGAAGTGTTTTATGATGATTTATGAAGATATAGAAGCGTACGCGGTTCGAGATTTGATTATTTTGTGGGTAGTTGCATAATTTTTTTTATTTTTTACAGGTTAATGTAACTTGGGATTCTTCTTTTAGGGGATGGGCTTGTCCTGTCACTATTTGAACTGGGGATTTTTCTTTTTTTTTCACTATTTTTTAGAATAGAATAGAAAAGATTTATTTTCAAAATTGGATACAAGGTATCACTTATTGACGTCACATAACTTAAATCTAATTGAATTTGAATATAAATTCCATTATTGAGCCATACAGCTGAACGTGGCCTTTCAGTCTTTGCGAGATTATATGTATGTATGAATGTATCTTGTTTAACTGAAAAGCCTAGGTCATGGTGAGAAGCTGGTGTAGTTAAGATTATTATATGTCTATACTAATATTATACAGCTGAAGAGTTTATTTGTTTGAACGCGCTAATCTCAGGAACTGGTTCGAATTGAAAAATTCTTTTTGCGTTGAATAGACCATTTATCGAGGAAGGCTTTAGGCTATATAACATCAGGTTGCAACTTTAAGGAGCAAAGAAATAATGGAAAACGGGGAAAATTATTCATCCTTGAGGGCTTCAATGGTGCCCAAAATAACTATTCCACGCGGACGAAGTCGCGGACACAGCTAGTATGTAATAGTCGTTCAAGCCGATTTTCTTTTTTTCGGCACATGTTTTTTTTTTATTATTTGGGTACATTTGACCTCAGTCTGCTGGTGGTAAGCAAGATGAGGCCTAAGATGGTGCAAGCAAGCTCAAATAGTGCCTATTCACTCTTACCTTTAAAATCCCCAAGTTGTATGTATCGGGTGAGAGCCAGGAGGGAGTTCCACTTGTCACCAATAACTTGTCGCTCGGGTATTCATGTGCCATGTCTTTTTAAAACATATTGTATACTAGAGGCCGCCCGCGACTTCGTCCGCGTGGAATCAATCCCGCGGGAACTCCGGGATAAAAAGCCTATATGTTATTCTGGGTCTTCATCGTAATCGGTTCAGTAGTTTTTGCGTGAAAGGGTAACAAACATCCATACTGACTGACAGAAAACATACAGCTGAAACTACAGGAGTACTAAGTAAACTTAAGCGTCAGGAAGTGTACACATCTTTATAAAAATGATTTTTTTATCTTTATTTCAGAACATGAAAAGACATCAATATCATCCGACTACAGTGACCTTCATTTATATTATTAGAATATATCCAATTATAAAAGGATGCGGGTAGTGGTATGTTTATAGTACAGTCAAGAAGTAAAGTTCAAGTTTTGTGGCAAATTTCATCCAAAAACAATGTATTGTATGAAAACTGTAAAGGAAAATGTTTGGATCATATGCTTTATTGAAAATGGTACAAAAAAAATGTCGAAGTTAAATTGAACTTACTGTCTAGTCTCAATTTATAATTTATTTATATATGGATTGTTGTATTCGACTGTAACTATTTTATTATATGAAAAAAAAATGTTCTATTTCCTTAGTGAAATCCATTTTTCTTCAGTGTAGTTTCTTGTCATTCTTCCACTCTCTGTTTTATTTTTTAATTTTTTTTATGAAAATCTCATTCAATCATTTATTATTTACATTCCTTTGGATAACTTTATGTCATGGTACAGTTACAATATTTCTGGTAGTAATAAAGACAAGGATTAAAATTCCTGCAAGCACAGAAAAAATCACCCCAAAACCCACTTTTTGTGTTAAAATTTGTGCCTGTTTAGGAAAAAGCATGCCAGCTCAGTAACTTCCATGAAAATTCCGTTTGAAATTGTTAGCTGTTCGCCTTTTTTCCATTGTATACTTATAATTTGCCATAATTATTTATCTTCACGGATATACAGCTGTCTAAGTTTTGTATATATGTACTTTAACAGACTAATTTATTATTTAAATTGGTATTTTTATGCTTGCTACCAATTTTCGAAACGATGTATCATACATCTTATCTTCATACATACTTTATATCATCATGTTGTTTTGGTTTTATGTTCTTGAATTATTCAATATGTAATTTTAAAATAAATATTTTAGGACAATTAATGATAACTGTTGTAATTTTAGAATATGTGTGTACTGGTAGTTTTTGAGAGATGTACGTCTTTTGTAATGTATGAATGAATGTGAATTTTACTAATACGGGGCATATTGTTGAATATTTTCGATTTAGATTTACGAGTATCGAGTCCAATTGGCTTAGTATGTATTTGCCACAAAAAAAAACCTTTTGTATTTTGGGTATTCTCTTCTTCCTCCTGGCGTCAGTCCCAGTCACATCCTCACCTCTCTGGAGAGGAGCCTGGGGTGAGCCTTTTGATTGAGTGAGTCAGGTTTCGACGTGACAAAGTCTTATAATTCGATTGAGCCGGCTGCACGCACGAAAAAGCATGACTCATGCGGCGTTACCTCGCTCTGAGGCGTTCCATATAAGGTTTGAAGTGCAAGCGAGAGCGCGGAACGAGCGACAAAGAGGCACAATTGGCCTTCGCGTTCGGCAGCGTATACCTCCTTCTCTATATACATACAAATCTATTAAACAAATGAATTTTTTATTAATGCTTAATTAATCAGTATTTTCTTAAGACGTTGTCACATTCAACTATCGTCAGTAAACCGACTTTACAGACAACCTATTTTTACACGAAGTTACTCCCATCCTAACCTAACCCTAACCTATAAGGTATATACGAGGCGTATAATTTGTATGTAAGTCGCTGTACAGTGAGATCCATAAAAGTCTGATTGCAGTTGATTGATTAGCAGAGATTTAAATCTTACTGAACAATGACGAACGACACATGTTTATAGCAAATTGAAAAGTAATGATATGTATCGCTTGATTATTATTACTAGCAAAAAATGCTAGATTTTTTAGAAAGCAATTTAGTGCGTGTTAAAAGAAAATTAATGTTACTATCATTGTAATAAGTCAGTCATATAAAATACTTCATTTTAACTTCTTTGTTAGTAATCAGTTTTTTTTTTATAAAAAATGTTCAACGTTTGCCCGTCGCGTATATTAATATGTGTATCACTTTGTTTTGTGATAAATAAACCAATGACAATTGAGTAATGTATTTTATTACAGCTAAAAAAAGTTTTGACAATTTTTTTTTTATTAGGGAATTCTTAAATGGTTTAGTTATGTGGAGAGGATTAATGAAGCAGTTTGACTAAGCAAATTTACAAGGAGAGTGTGAATGAGAATGTTGGAATGGGAAGGCCTAGACGAGCGTACTTTGATCAAATTGGGGTGTTCTGGCAAAGGGTCAGGTCAAGAGTACCCGAAACCGACGAGCTTGCATGAAGAAAGTTATGAATGTGGATGAAGAGAAAGAAGTCTCTGTCTACCCCTCCTGGAAAGTGGCCTGATTTTAGGTATGTATGTATTATATTCTCAGTTGCAGTTTATCTTCCGTATGGATTAATAAAAAAATACGGTCGAATTTAGAACCTCTTTTTGAAGTCTGGTTAAAAAGGCGACATCCATTAAACTTTGAAGTTTATATCTGTTTATACAAAGGCTTCTTGGCAAAAGATTTCACACGATAATGTGTGGTAAGCAGCGGATTATAGCCCATTACCTGAAAAATATAAATGTCAAATGACGAGCTGTCAACTAAACCTTCTGATCGGCCTCGGTGGCACAGCGGTAGTGCGCTTGCTTGCACCGGGTTCGAATCCCGGCCAGGGCATGATGAAAAACAAAATTTCTCTGATTGGCCTGGGTCTTGGATGTTTATCTAAGATATAAGTATTTATCATAAAATATAGTATCGTTGGGTTAGTATCTCGTAACACAAGTCTCGAACTTATTGGAGGCTAACTCAATCTGTGTAATCTGTTCCGTATTTATTTATTGCGTGTTCCCAGCTGCAAAACAACTGGACCGATATTGACGAAATTAGGCAAAGAGATAGAATAATGGCTTTTGTTCTGGAAATACCCACGAGTACAAATGCTTATAGTAAGTAAAAGGTAATCAAATCGTTACCTACCTTTGTAAAGAATTGCAAACATTTGTCCCTGTCTCTATAGTGAAATTTATCGTTAGACAATTTGTCATAGGCATTTTTTATGCTATCTGGTTTCGATGATAAATTTGTTGACACCTAAAATGAAAGACGTAGTTAATTAAAGTTTTATTCATTGTTTAAATACCAAAGGTAAATTAGACTACAACATTAGAAACAGCAATTTGATCGCACTGACTGCATCCGTATAAACATTAAAACACGACTCCCTCCTGGAAGGATAGGCAAAGACATGGGAAAAAAAATAACGACTTTCTTATAAGTATACTGAAATTAAATTAAAAAAAAAAAAACTCGTACGAACTCGCTAATGGGCTTAAATATTGGGTATCATTTAAGCTATCACCAATTTAATTAGTTTTGTGTTTCTTAAATAATAGGGTTTGTCCTCAACATAGTAGATCTGTCACGAAAATGTAGTCACCAAACAATGCAAAATCAGTTCCACAATAAATCACCTAAAATCCTGAGATATAAGGTCTAGTACCAAATAAATGTTTTTGTATGTATTATAATAGGTGTGTCCTAATAAGTATTTAAGCAAACTAATTTAAAGAGATCACCAATAAATCATATTATGTTACTAGAAAATTGCATTAAGTTCAAATAAAAAATTAGGGTTGTCATCATCGTTTCAACCAAAAGATTCTGCTACTTAACTAGACTCCCAAGGTTCTAAATTTCCACTGGTAGTATAAATTATATTTAAATAAATTTTTTAGCAGAGTAGTAAATAAAACAATTAAAGTTAAAATAATCAATATTTATTGTTGAAAATAATTACCACTGAACAATCAGCGCTGGTTTAAAATAGCTGGCTTATGGCTAGCAGAATTACTATTCTCTATTATCTACTGATAAAACACTTAAGTTAACTACTACCCATCGTTGAGGCCGGATTGGTCAATTTTTAAAGCGCGCCAATAGGTCTCCGCCCCTTTGATCATTTTTTCATTAAAATTATAAATTGATGTATTAAATTGGTAACGAATACTATTAATTTAATATCTGAACGAAATAAAATGTTACTACTGTATTGGTGACAAAATATCAAATAAAAAGGAGTCGCAGTCAGGGATCGATAATCGATTTATTTGGTGACAGATCTACCATTCTGAGCACAGAGCTATTATTTAAGTAACAAAACTGTTATTATAAGAACGAAGTTTATATTCATGTAATTCAATATAATTTTATTGGTTATCGATCTCTTATTTTACACATATATTAACATTAATTTGATAATTCATACCTGGGAACAATTTTTGTTTATCTGAGAACGAAAATATTTCGTGGCGATAGATCTATTTATTAGGTGATACAACTTGATGACAAATATAAATTTTGGTGATAGAAAATATAGTTCCCTTAAATATTTTCGCGCCATACAAACATTCTGGGTTTTATTAGACTTCTGTGCAGATAACTTTACTTAAAAGTGGTAACTACCTACTTATTACTGTAGGTACCTACCTTCTTTCGCATCATTGACAATCACTACTTCGATGTAGGCTTTGTGGTATAAATATTAACTTAGTAATTCCACGATTTAGTTTTCAAAGATCTGTAAATTGACGTCCGGTGAAAATGCTCTAGTGTAGTTTGTTCCGCCGCTTCTACAATACGCTTTGGAAGCGGTAGTAGATATAATTAGATAAAAGTGATGTGACGTCGATAAGTGATACCTACCTTCTATCCAACTTTGACAATAAATCAATTGAACGTGGCCATTCAGTCTTTTCAAGACTGTTGGCTCTGTCTACCCCGCAAGGGATATAGACGTGACCATATGTATGTATGTATGTAAATCAATTGTATTCTATTCTTATACCTATAAAGAAAAAAACATACAACAACCTTCACCGGCGGCTTCCTAGTAATGTGCGAGACCAAAAAGTTCATAGCAATGTCTTCGCAGTTCATATGGTCGTCTACGAAACTTCTTACAGCTTGTGGCAAGACACGCCAATACGCCCACAAGAAGTAACGGTGGATGAACGCCGCTCCGGTCAGGACCATGCTGATTTCACATTGGATTGTGTTTTCGCTAAAAAAATATAAAAACAATATACCTACCTACCTACATTTTTGCCGTATGTTTCCCGGCAATAGAAAAAAGTATAGGATCACTTTATCTCTTTCCCCGTGGATGTAAAAGGCGATTAAGGGACAGGCGTATAAACTTGGGATTCTTTTTTGACGCACACTGAAAATTTTCTTAGTTACCATACCTGCATGGAGCATAGGAGCTTGCATTATTAATACCCCTATTTTTCTTTTAGTCGCCATTTACGACATCCATGGAGAGTTCGGTCCTTTAAAGCTGCTGTGAAAATGTATATCTAACTAGCAGTGCCAGCGACTTCGTCCGCGTGGAAAAGTTATTTTGGGCATCATTGAAGCCCTCAAGGATAAATAAGTTTCCCCTTTTTTTTTCACATTTTCCATTATTTCCTCGCTCCTTATAGTTGCAGCGTGATGTTATATAGCCTAAAGCCTTCCTCGATAAATGGTCTATTCAACACAAAAAGAATTTTCCAATTCGAACCAGTAGTTCCTGAGATTAGCGCGTTCATAAAAACAAACTCTTCAGCTTTATAATATTAAGTATAGATTTATATAAAAATTATAACATACATGTTCCGTTCAATTTTGTACAAAGTTGAATATACGAATGCATTCCCTTTTTCGTCCCATTCGTAATTTCGTCCGAAAAAGCCGACGATTTGGTCTCTATGTTCGCGCCACACTCTAAAACAACAGGTAAACATTGTATTTTATCATATTACTAGCTGTGTCCGCGACTTCGTCCGTGTGGAATAGTTATTTTGGGCATCATTGAAATCCTCAAGGATGAATAATTTTCCCCGTTTTTTTTTTCACATTTTCCTTTGTTTCTACGCTCCTAGAAGTTGCAGCGTGATGTTGTATAGCCTAAAGCCTTCTTCAATAAATGGTCTATTCAACACAAAAAAAAAATTCAATTCGAACCATAAGTTCCTGAGATTAGCGCTTTCAAACAAACAAACTCTTCAGCTTTATAATATTAGTAAAATGTTGTGGGTTTACTGGAAGAAATTTCTCTAGAAATAAGTAGAGCCCTTGTACTAAATTTCTATAGTTCTATTCTTATTTTTTTTTCTTTGGTGTACATCGATATATAAATAAATAAAGATATATTTACTTATTTAAATTTCGTATAAACCAATTAATCATAACAATGTATTATGTCGTCCACATTTCTACTCTAACATTTGGTAATTGTAAAGTTGACGTTATCAAAGAAAATGCTGCAGCGCAATTTGTTACTGCTTCTTCTGCACTGACGCTTTGGAAGCGGCAGTAAACTTTGTTTTAAGTAATTTATTTGACGTCAACCAATGTTGTGAAACCAAAAGATATGACAATCGATGGAATTGAGATAAAAACAGTAGCAGGTTGCTAATCCATCACCTAAAAAAAGAATCTCTAAATTATTAGTCTATCCCTTACTCACCTTTTACGACATCCAAAGAGATGGAGTTGCTTTGTTCTAAAGTGCTGGGAAACCCCTAACTGCTATAAAACTAAAACCTTAAGCCGTTACGTGGAGAAAAATAATTCTTACTTGAAAGCAAAATATATTTCATCTCGCTTCGGCGCATCGTCGTCATCCAAACAAAATACTGCTTCAGTTTCAATAAGGTGGTAAGGAAGAAAGCGATTGTTCAGGGAATTTCCAGAGCCATGTACTCTTACTATAGGAGGTCCAGATGTTGGCCAATCGATAGTTGAAGGCTTAGCCGGTCCATTGCAGACTACAATTATCTGTAAATCATGAACGAAAATGGCGTCTGTATAATCAACGATTAGATTGACGTCAGTCTTTTCAAGACTGTTGGCTCTGTCTTTCTCGCAAGGGATGTGAACGTGGGTAGTACCAAATCAATCCAAATAGAGAATTATAGGTACCTATGCACCGGGATTGGTACTTGATATTTATGTTTTATAGCGGGCAACATTGTAGGCCCTTTCGGGGAGACATCTCTTGTTGTTATCCCGTAGTTGGCTTTTACTTCTCAATCTCGCCCCGCTATAGTTTTGTATATAAAAAAAAAACGAAAGTACCTACCTACGTCATTGATAATTTGTAATCAACAATATATATGTAAACTGAAAGAGCAAGCTAATATCTAATTTCCAAAAAGATAAGCTATCATTCCACCGGAGTAAAATATTCACCTTATTCAAAAATCGCAGGTTAGACAGCGCATTAAGGACTTTAGCCAGCATTTTTGTCCTGTTATACGTCAAGATAATAACAGTAAACTGTTCCACCGGCCGATCTCCCGCTAAACTCTTGCAGGATCTGTGAAACCGCTTTGCGACGGCTTCGTCCACAAAGCGAGGTTCCGGCGTCATCATGGGATCCCACGGCAACTGCGGATACAACGCAAATGGATCGCCCCAAACATTCCACTGTTCATAGCCATTAAGTAAACCTACTGTGAAGTTCCGCTTAAAATTTCTTGATGGAAATGCCTTAACTCTGTTTGTCTTATTCGAAGGATAGTAATCATATTCGCCCGTAGACAACGAGGCTACTGGCCGTGGTGGAATGCTCAATCTGTTTCTGATAACTGCTAATAAAGTGTCCAAAACAGTTTGCATGGAACCGAAATACCGCTCCAACAACATGCGACCTTGACTCCGAAACGCTAGAATGTCTTCTAACGTCATGGTCTTTAACAAGAAGAGCAGCTCTTTGACACGTACTATCGACAGAGAAATAACTGCCTTCCGCCAATCCAATACTTCTTCGAATGGCAAACGAATCCTATCCCCACCGAGTACGACAGGAATCGCTCCTGATTCTAACGCCTCGTAAAGTCTCGTTTGGAATGAAAACGTTGAATCATATGTCGTATTTATTGGAGCAAATATGACCACAAAAGTAGACTTTCTCAGCAGTTTTCTTCTAGTCTCGCGCGTGTAGCATAATGCCCAGTCTCGAATCGTACGTTCAAATAGTTGGTCAACATATTCACAGTTGAATTCTACATAAATTTTGTCGTATTTGACCTCTGTTCGCATGTTGTAAAAATATTGTTTTAGAGTTTCTAATAGGCTTGATTTTGTCGCTGAAAATCCCTGGAAACTAATAAAAAAACAGATAGTTCACTTTCAAATAGTTTTTGGTACTGAGCTGAGAATAGGATCAGTAGGTATCTTTCCCATGGCTGTAAGTAGTAAAAGACCATTACGTAATAGGCTAATAAACTTGACATTGTTCTTGTAGGCTAGCAACCTATTATTAATTGAATCTCCATCTCATCATTTAGCCATAATTCTGAACGAGGCCTTTTAATTTTTTTCAAGGCTCTGTCTTCGGGAAGATATACTTATTTCAATGTATGTAGGCTGCTAGAAAACCTACTGCTAATAAATTTAGCTTACCTAAAAAGATACTTTCGTTTAGGCGGTGCTATAGGAGGAATTCGCGTCCATAATTCGACGTTGAGGGGACCTAGTACTGGAGGGGTGACAATGTCGTAGCCTGGTCGGAATGAATTGCGAGTAAACGTGGTCTGGGCTAGAATCGCATCACCGGTGTCTTCAGCGAATCCATTCTGATCCAGATTTACTAGAACGTGGTTAGAACCCGTACGCTGCCAAAATGGCAACATTTTAACTCTTGTTTCATTGAAATAAAATATTTCCGACCTGAAATGGTATACAACTTTTTAGAAAGGGCAAATTCAAAACACTTTTGAACATTATAGGTAGTAAGATTATCTAACTTACTCAATACTATCATTATAACTGACTTTCCCGAAAAGGGCGAGAAATATGCAAGCTTTCTCAGGATTAGTGGTAAGCAAATTGTTTTTATTCAAAATTTGTCTTAGCCATGTCGTTGTTAAGTGATTTGTTTCTGAAGTTACTGCAAGATCATAAAGATATATGAAGAAATCGCCTAAGAGGGGGCAACGTGAACAATTAAAACAAGAAAACATCGTGCAGTGAAGATCCGAAGTGGGATTGGAATGTGTTAGGTTTACGGGCGGCGTTTTTGATACAAATTGTCCAAACTCCGTTTTATGTACAGATTTAGTCTGAATAGAAGACTTGGGTAGATATGAATGGGCTGAGTGGACACTGCTTGTTGTTGGTTCATTTTGCACCAATGAACTCTCCTCTTGTGGCAGTAATTTCTGTAAATAAAGCATCATAAATTTCTAGAAAAACATAAGAAAACTAAATAATAATTATACCCTTAAATATGTAAGTCTGTCTTCGTTGCTTAATTGTAAAATAATCAACAGAGTTTAAAATAACACATACAAAAACTAACCTTTATATTGGACAAATTATTGCGACGATAAGTCCAGAATATGACCACAAATGTTGTGATGAGAACTAATAATCGTGTCTTTTTGTTGCTACACCAATAAAACAGCCGTTCATGTAATATTATATTTTTTGGACTATGGTAGTTTTTTGATCCCATGATACGTCAACATCCAAGACTAGGTAGAAAATATTCTAATACTTCGTGCAATAAAATCCACACATAATCAAGTATTTTGTAAATCAATATCTCAACTATTGCACTTAACTGTTCCTAACGTCAGTGCTTTAAAATTGTTATTAATAGACAAGAAACTAAAAAAATCTAAGTTAACATTAATTTTTAAAAATTAACTTGTAATTTAACGTTTATTAATTAATTCAACAGATGCAACTAACGTCGGTAATGCCTTAATTAATTTTTCTTACAAGGCAAGAGAACGTTATTAGAACTCAATTAAACGCACTTAATTGACTAGAACATTTTATGTGTCGATAAAAAATTATGTTAAAAGGTTCGCGTGTACTATAGTGTACAAAATCACAATTCCTATGTATTATTTCTTAAATTTTAAAAATAATCGTATATATTAGACACAAAAATAGTAAGATCACAGAATCGAAATAATATCATACCGCTTTCTTTAATTTCTAAAGATGCTTTAACTAATTAATATATATAAATAAAAATACACCGTAGGTACATAATATGTATGACTTTATTACAAAAATACATCACAAGGTACATATTGAGCTTAATAATTGAATTTCCTGTATATAATACGGTAGAACACACTTCAACGGCTTGAATTGAGATCAACTACATATATATCTTAACTGGATTTCTTGATAATAAAATATATATTTTATCATACTATTTTATAAGGCAGCAGCACTAATTAAAATTTAAAATGTGAATCGTACTGCCTTGGGCAGATATACTTTACTACAAATTTAACATTACCGGTAACAATAACGATTTCAAACACAGAAACAGGAATAATGTAAGACTATAGAAGTGACAAGTGTATCGTCGCAACTGATAGTAGTCACCTCACCATAAAATTCTCATATTGTATCTTTATTCTGAGTTTTAATTTAAAGCTTAAGATCTGCGCAGAAAACTGATATAGACTGCTAATAATTACTATAGTTTTAAATACAATGTATTATCATATTATACTATAGTGTCGAATAATATGAAAGAATTAAGTGATGCAACCACAGAAATCGTAACAATAAAAGACAATCTTCCTCTCGGCTCAAGTCCCGGTTGCATCCTCACCACTCTGGAGAGGAGCCTGGAGTATGCCTTTGACAATGTATCCTATATTGGGTAAGTTAGGTACGTAATAATAAAAGACAATACCTATACTATACTAAAAAACTAAAAAGACAACAAGCTTGGAAGTTCAAAAATGATGTTTCGTCGTCTTGCACCTCCTCCAATGTGCAATGCGAACAACCATCAGTAGTGACGTCAGATCCATCAGAACTTACCACTTCTAAAAGCTTTTAATATTCCTAATTCTATGCATGTAACATGGTGAAATTTTGCATGAAATTAAGCTGCCTTATAAAAGTATTTAACATGCCATTAATATAAAAAATGTTTAACCAATATACACCAATAACACTTTATTAATTGATAAAACATAGAATTACTTAACTACAAAGTGAAAAAGGGAACATATATAATCATCAAGAAATTTTGCCTTACAAAGAACAAGTAATATAACAGACTAAATTTGCAATATTATAAACAATATTGACAGAATTAAAGTGTGACAGAGACAATGGTTTATAAAAAAAGTTTATTAAATGAGCAATGTATTATGCAAATAAAAGTTTGAATTTGAATGAAATTATAAAGGACGATGCGGGATATTGAAAAATTCTCGACTTTATTAACAAAGAGTAAAAGGTAATTCGAGATAATTTTTTCGTTATGACATTTATTTATTTTTGTCCCCGACCACGGAAATTTATGAGAAAATAGTTTTATAACGGCTGGTTCCCACATGTAATCGTTTGTCTCTGTCACACTCGCTTCATAATTATATCTCCGTCCTGCTGTCATAAATATCATCAGAATAGAAGATATAATTTTACCGAGAAACATGGATACATTTAAATTAAACTCTACATAGAACGACCTTAGAATTACGCATTTGTAAACTTCAAAACAAGCTTATTTCCCGATTCTCATTAGTAAGCCACAAACATTTATGGAAAATATACAAACATCCATAAGTAAAAAAATGTTATATGGCACGTTAAAGAAGAAATATTAAAACGAGGGAATGTTAAAGTAATCTTTTGTGTTCGACACGATTTTAAGACTGCAAAAGGGGATTTGATAATATATTGTTTGTCTGCGACGAAATTGTTTTTTTTTTATCACTAACTTTTACCAGCGACTCCACACGCTTGCTCAATCAACGTAAATCCCACGTGTACAATACTTTTAAGAGGGATTAAGTTAGAAAATCGGATGATACAAACGAAATTTCGCCGTATTAGACATGATTTCTTTATCAGCGCAAACTGTTCATTAAGACCTCATTATAGGAGGTTTGCACTTGAAAAAAAAAACTTATAATTTTGCGTTTTTAGATATACAAGACACATTAGTGAAGTATGATACATCTAAAGATAGCTACAGATATAATAAGGTGGGGCCCGGGTGAAAAAAGTCTGTATACCACTCTAGGAATACATACATAAAATCACGCCTTTTTCCCGGAGAGGATGAATGTGGATGAAGCGAAAGAACTGATCAGGGATCGTGGCAAGTGGAAATATGTAGTTTTTGCCTTCCGCTCCGAGAAAGAGGCGTGATTTATGTATGTATGCTTAAAAGCTGTATATAGATTTTTGCACGTGGCTATATATTAGTTATCTTCCAAATATAAATATACCAAATTAAATGAATGAATGAAGCGAACGAAGTATGCAGAGATCGTGGCAAGTGGAAAGAGGTAGTCTCTGCCTACCCCTCCGGGAAAGAGGCGTGATTTTATGTATGTATGTATGTATCTTCCAAATATATCACCACATTTAAGAGCGATGGGTGATCTATGAATTAAAAAAAATACTCGCGTTCTGGAATTGTATTATAAGTTATTTTTGAGGTCGATTATTAGGATGAAAATTTTTGGTAACTACCAATTTCAATAAAAAAATAGATGATAACTTGTATTTCAAATTAAAAAAATATTAGAGAATATAATATTTCGTATCTTCTCTATGCTATAAAATTACGTAAATAAAAAAAAGCAATCACCCACCGCTACTGGTCCCGAAGCACGTAGAGAACACACAAATAGTATTATTTCATAGTTACATTAAAATTAAAAAAAGTTTAATTGGCCAGTCCGAGATTTATAGATATATAAATTTAGGATAAGGGGTCAACTACCTAGCCTAATAAAATGCAAATGTGTAGGACTGGTCGTGTGCAAGCGCAATTTATAAGGAAACAAATGTAATAATAACATATGTTATGATGTACAGTGGGTCATATAGAAACATGACCCCACTCTTCATACTAACCACAATTAAAGGGGTAAAATGTTTCTGCAGACGACAGTACAGTGGATCACCTTATAAAATGATACTATGTTCGTATCAAAAACGTATCGAAGAACGTATATTTTTTATGCAGCCCACTGTATCCACATTTTTACGAATGAATGGATTGATTTGTTCATTAATCAATGACGTAAGTTTTGAGACAAAACAACACACGTGTTTTTAATATTAAAAAAAGGATTATTTTCTAAATTGATTACATATCGAATTGATAATAGGACCCATAAATATAATTCTATATTATGATCTCCCGCACATACCTACAAAATTCATTATATTTTATATTGATTGAATACATAATTAATTAAATACCAATTCAATCCTCCACACTTTCATTATATCCGACTGCCATAACATAACACAACATGACACTTTAAAATCTAAAGAAATACTTACAACTAAAATTAAATTTACACTTAAATTTTTTTACAAAGAAATAGATCGGGATATCACTATTTAAGAAAAATACTCAGTATTAAGAAAACATGGCGAATTTTATCATTACTTTTGAGACACCATTGTAAAAATTTAACAAGAGTAGTTTTTTTTTTTTAATTTATGTTTTTGATCTTTATGCCATGATATGTTTTTTTATTTTTATTTTATAAAGCACTTAAATACGCATAGAAACTGGGAACACGATAGAATCACCACGTTTAGAATATACTTAAATACTTTTTTTTGTCATTTTAACTTCACGTGAAAATCTTTTAAATGAAAGTTTTATAACACTTAACCATTTAACGATTATCGAATTCATATTCAACATCATATGGAGATTAAGTATATCTATAACAAGTTTCCATTACATTTCAGCCCCACGTCAGGAAAGGAGGGGTGATATTATTGTTCTCTATCCATCCCTTATAGCGGCTTACACAGAAACCGGAGAGATCACTTCAAATTTAATGAGTCATGCACGATCGCATCTATTTCCTAAAATAACTTGACCTTAATTCACTTATATAACATTCAAACATGCTTAAACCCTCATAGACTTTCCATAACACTCAAGAAAGTGGTATTTATACAATTAAACCACCACTTTCCATAAACCCTCTAGAACATTCTAACAAACGTCACACGTGAAACTATGTATTTGAATCTTAACAACCAATTGTTGTAGGATGTGTTGACAGAAGAGTCGAATTTCGACCAATCAGATTACGTCTCGAGAAAATGGAACACGTTGATTGGTCGATCATATAGGTACAACAACAAACAAAATGAGCTAAGTGAAGCCGGGCGTTCCACCAATCAGATTACGCCTCTCAAACAATGGAGTCCCGTCATTGGTCAATCTTAGCTCACTCGTTTCTGTCCAAACAATTGCGATTCACAAGAATACTTAATCTCCAAAGAGAAACTGTATCAAAAAAAAAATATTACACCAAAATCTTCTTTTCAAACGCATTCTTTTCGCATCCAACTACAATATCATCTTTGTTACCGTTCAACAATTTTTTGGCCCTGTTCAAATCATCGATAAAATTCTTACCTTTCTCCGAACGCGATAGCTGCTTTAACGGCAGCAAATCCTTTGACAGAAACGCGATCATTTTGTTCCAATCTTTCAGCAGACAAAACGTCTTGCTGTGTTTAGTTTCAATCGGCAATTGTCCGTTGGAATGTTCGAAGCGTACATTCGTAACGTGCTTGGAGCACCTAGTCGCCCGCAAAGCTCTGACCATAGACAACAGTAACACATCAACGTTGCGATACGGCGGTATGATTTGTTTCTCGTATATATTTCCGTATTGGTTATTCACTTCAGTTGGGCCTACGACATATAAAATGTGTGACGCTAGACTGAACGCTTCTTGCGCCCAAATGAATGGGTCTCTATGTTTCGTGTTGTTTATGTCTCCGTCGTACATTATGTCGAAGGCGTATTCATCACGGAGATAACTCACGAAGGAGGCTACGCATTCGGCGTGCAAACGATTGCCGTTCGGATAAATGACTAGGACCTTCGTCGGCGGTGGAATTTCGTTACCTGTATTAGGAAAATTGAAAATAAATATCAAATACTTTTTATTTAGCTTCGAAACTTAAGAGATACAAAACTGGACTTTAAAAAAATCATTAAATAAGGTACATAATTGTTTTAATTTTATAAATGACTTAATATTTTTATAAAAACTATTAATAACTTTTAATTAATGCCGATGGAAAATAATAAGATACTTTTCAGGCATTTAAATAAAAACAACCATTTCTATTAAGCGAATCGTTAATAGCCGTATTCAGAACTCCAAATTATAAAAAAACTAGTGGCCGCCCGCGACTTCGTCCGCGTGGAAACCGAACCATAACGAAACAATAAATCCCGCGGGATCTCCAGAAAAAAAGTACCATATGTGTTATTGTGGAACTTCAGCTACTTTTATACCACATTTCATCGTAATCGGTTCAATAGTATTTGCCTGAAAGAGTAACAAACATCCACGAAAAAAATAGCCTATATCACATCTAAAGGTCGATTCTATAATTTGTGAAAATCAGTCCAATAGTTTATTAGTTTAATCGTCACAAACGTACAAAAATACGAAACTATTTATTATTTAGTTGGGATTAATCAAATGGACAAAAGCGTTACCAAATAAAACATGACAAAATGAACGGAATGGTAAACACTGATTACCTAATAATTAATAGACTTACCATCAGCGAGATGATAGTCCTTGCAACAAAATCGCCTGATATATCTCAGCACGAGATAGTAAGCGAACAATGAAGCCACGACAAGAGCGGTGATGCTTGCTATGCAGATGTTCAGAGTTTTGTGCGCGTCGGTTGCTGAAAAAAAAATCTCAATTAAAAAATCAATTTATTGTTATGAAACTTCTTCATGAGCATATTTTTTCCAGTTTTAGACAATCCTCGTTACAGAATATTCATTCTAAAATGTTGTTGTATACTTAATAGCTGGGAATGCTTTACTACCGCTCTTTTCATGGACTTTTTAGGTCAACATCAAAATACACATTAATTTATTATTATAACACTCTCCAAAACTAAGGCTTGCCCATGAACGGTTTATATAATCAACAATCCACCCTAATAAATCATTAAAAGCTGATCGAACCTTTTGGAGAAACTATTAAAGCACAATCGTGACGTTTAGGTTCCCGCCAAAAAGTCACATTACCATACATACATATAATCACGTCTTAATCCCTTGCGGGGTGTACGGAGCCAACAGTCTTGAAAAGACTGCAAGGCAAGGGTTAAGCTGTTCGGCTTAAGATGGAAAATCTTAGTCACTAATCATAAACATTCATTTGATTACATATTATTACATATTAAAACAAAAAAGCACGTTCATTTATGAAGTACCTAATTATAATTATCACATTAAACACCATCCTATACTCATATACGTTATGTCACGATATATTTACGTGACTATATTTAACTTTGTTTATTGTATAATGAGTTAGTAATGTGAATCATCACATTATCAATATGCTACCTGACCATTTGTAAGTTATTTAATGCGCAATATGTAAATTATGTTGTTGATATGAACGACCCTTAGGTAGGTAGTGGTTTCAAATCTCGAGGGAACGCAATTCAAAAAGCAGTTTTTGCTATTTGGTATGGATATTACAGTATTATTTGACATTCGTTATTTTTTTATATATTATTATATATTAGGCGAACCCCGGGCTCGCAACACTTCGGTAGAGGGTGCAACCGGATGTAGGAAAGCGGACCTCAGGCCCTGAAGCACTGTAGTGGAAGGTGCATGAAAATGCGCAAAGATGAGAGAGATAAACTAGTGACCTGCATATATATATTTTTACATAACTTTTGTATGTACGTATATACGTATATTAATACGTACCTACATACAAAAGTTATGTAAATCAACAATTGATTATATCAACGCAAATAATTTTGTGTATGACACAATACTGCCTACGATTATACCTATGTACCTACTTTTATGGAATAAATCGGTACATTTTCCTTATAACTAAAATCGAAAACAATCCATCTCTTTCTCATGGATGTCGTGAACGGCGACTAAGGGTTACGCTTATTAACTTGGAATTCTTCTTTTAGACGACGGGCTATCAACATGTCACTATTTGAATCTCAATTCTATCATTAAGCCTTACAATTGAATGTGGCCTATCAGTCTTTCAAGACTGCTGTGTCTGTCTATATAGACGTGATTAAATGAATGAGGACATTTTTTTTAAAGTTTTTACACCTATGACAGACAAGTAGATATATAATACTTACTGATATCAATTTTAGGGCTCGACGCCGCTTGACATGTGACCTCCACCCCTGTACATTCTTCATGTAACGGAGTAACCACAAAATAATGCGAACCGGGACTTCTTATAAAGTAATAATCGTATGTAACCTCTTCATCGGGATCTCTGGCTGTTAGGTTGGCAGTTTTCAAGACCTCTTCAAAACAGTCAGTTGTGCCTTTAAGGCAGCCTTTGCGGACCTCTATTTTGTAGCCTTTGATAGTTAGTTGGGGAGGTGGGGGCATTATATGGAGTCGTAGTACGGTCGATAATATTTCGATGTACAGGAATGGCTTCCATTGATTTTCGGAGACCGTTGTGCCTGAAAGAATTTTTTTTTTTAAATTAATTACGCTGATGACGCGTATCAATGTTGGAAACACAGATTATAGCGAGCAACGAGTACGGTAATCTATACTAATATTATAAAGCTGAAGAGTTTGTTTGTTTGTTTGAACGCGCTAATCTCAGGAACTACTGGTTCTAATTGAAAAATTCTTTTTGCGTCCAATAGACCATTTATCGAGGAAGGTTTAAGGCTATATAATGTCACGCTGCAACTTTACGGAGCGAAGAAATAATGAAAAATAACGGGGAAAATTAATAATCCTTGAAGGCTTCAATGATGCCTAAAATAACTATTCCACGCGGACGAAGTCGCGGGCACAGCAAGTCAGTAATAAAAAATAAAATCTTCGCAATATTCTTGGTATAAGAAAAGAGGGGCAAACCTCATTGGCATTGTTAAACAGATAATCCCGCGTAGTATGGCACGCGCGAAGTTATGTACATATATTAGTTTGAATACTAACCGACGCTCTTACGGTGAGCGAAAACATCGTGAGGAAACCTGCACATTCAGGCAACTGGATGTGTTGCCATGATCGATCCAATACGAGTCAGGCTTCGACAACCTTTGCGGGGGAGCCTTACCCGTATTTGATGGATAGTATATATAGCCGAGGTGGGATTCTGGCGCAAAAAAGTTCGAAACCCACCTCGGCCATGTACGCCACACGCATTTTAACCGGTCACCTTACCGATTCGACCGCCAACGCTCTAATTAGCGAATAAAAAAAAATCATAACTTACTAAGCATCTTCATGTTCGGTATATTAAAAAAGTATTGCCCCCTATTGGTGCTATAATCTGTGGACGCTTCGAAATCCAAATAATGACTGGAACTGTTATTTTCATCGGTGACGGACCAGTAACAATCGTAGTACAGCACGGATCGCTCGTCTATGGCCGCCTCTTTGCTGATCTCTATGTTACGGCAATGGTAGCTGTTCGGGCGGTTGGGATTGTGGAAACGAAACTTCATGGCTGTAAAAAATAAATAAAGCCAAGTGTTATTGGGAAAGGCCGCATCCCCGATTTACCACATTTTAGAAAAACGGCAGTGCACCGTGTGGTTCCCGGCACAAATACAAAAAAGAATAGGACCACTCCATATCTTTCCCATGGATGTCGTAAAAGCCGACTAAGGGATAGGCTTATAAACTTAGGATTCTTCTTTTAGGCGATGGGCTAGCAACCTGTCACTACTTGAATCTCAATTCTATCATTAAGCCAAATAGCATAACGTGGCCATTCAGTCTTTTCAAGACTGTTGGCTCTGTCTACCCCACAAGGGATATAGACGTGACTATATGTATGTATGTAAGAACGTGCGTGAATACAAAGAATGTTCGAGATATCTATTCTCAATGCGAATTTATAACAAACATTTTCCATAATATTTAGGGATGATTCATTGTCAAACCAATATGTAGTTTACTTTTACTTACTCGACGTTTACATATTTCGATTAGATAAGATAGGTACAGTTTTATAAACATGCATGACATTATGCACAAAGACCAAGATTACAATTTACATATTTTAGTACATACATATAATCACATCTATACTCCTTGCTAGTCTGAGCCACCAGTCTTGAAAAGACTGAAAGGCCGCGTTCAGCTGTATAACTTTTTTCATTCATTCATTCATATAATCACGTCTATATCCCTTGCGGGGTAGACAGAGCCAGCAGTCCTAAAAGAATAACAGACCACATCCAGCTGTTAAGCTTATTGAAAGCATTGATTTAAATAGTGACAGGTTGCTAGCCCATCGCTTATAAGAAGAATCCCAAGTTTATAAGCCTATCCTTTAGTCGCCTTTTACGACGTCCATGGGAAAGACATGGGGTGGTCATATTCCTTCATATATTGGCGCCGGGAACCACACGGCACAATATAACGGTTGTATAACTTTATGATGAAATTAGAATTCAAATAGTGACAGGTTGCAATCTCGTAAGGAATGATGATGTAATGATAATATGTATGTATGTGTGTAAATTTCTTCTATTATTTATTAAAAATCTATATCATCAATATTTACTTACTTTTCCACTTAATACTGGTGAATGTGATATTCAATACTGTGAAATTCAGATTGTTGTCTTCATTGTCCAACAGGTACGGCCTCAGGCTGACTCCTCCAATGCCCGCGTTGTACGGCACATCAGACTGGAAGGGGCCGAAGTTCATCTCGCGGCATTCCGAATAGTTCAGGGGCTTGGACAAGAGAACCTTGCAGACGTCTGCATCTAACGTTTCATCTTGTACTGCCAACTGGAAAAGCTATAATATTAATAAACTTATATTATAAAGCTGAAGAGTTTGTTTAAACGCACTAATTTAAGGAACTACTGGTTTGAATTGAAATATTCTTTTTGTGTTGAAAGGACCATTTATCGAGGAAGGTTTAAGGCTATATAACATCAAGCTGCAACTATTAGGAGCGAATAAATAATGGAAAATGTTAAAACATCAGTGAAAATAATTGATCCTTGTGGGCTTCAATGATGCCCAAAATAACTATTCCACGCGGACGAAGTTGTGGGCACAGCTAGTAATATATAAAAATCTAAAGGCTTCAGCCAACTTACTAATGTTTTTGTATTAAAACATAATAATAAATGCTTTAACTTCAAAGCCTTGAATTATTACAGGTGAAAAAAGGGATAATTCAAACAATGATAGTTATAGAAAATTTTATGAAAATTAGTCCCAAATTCTTGTGTTTTTGTCAATTAAACACCATGTTATTGTATTACTCTTTCTTTTTTTTAATGTGAGCCTTTGCATAGAATCAGACAGCTCAGAATGCTACTTTAAATGCTTAAGGAACTTTGATTAGATAAGAGAGATAATATTTACCAATATATACTATTCTTATAAAATCCTACCACATAAAAACAAATATTCTGTTAATTAACACGACATTTACCTCAATTATTAATAGATTTAAAAAACAATCAATTCACAAATTTGATTTGTTAGCTTTTTTAACTGGCAATTTCATCGTGACAAACAGCCAAACATGGCCTTTCAGTCTTTTCAAGACTGTTGGATCTGTCTACCATGCAAGGGATATAGATGTGATGATATGTATGAATGACCCAATATTAGTAATAAAAATTAACTTGAAAAGTGCCCTGATTTACATAAATGTAGTGAAACCTGACCCTGATTAGATCTTGGTTACATATCCAGTTGCCTGAATGTACAGGTAAACTCAGTATGTTTGACATTACTATTAAAAGTTAGTCAAATAAGTATATGGCCTTATATTCTACAAAGAAATAAATCATTAAAAAATTTCAATGAACACTTGCATTCAGTCTATGCGTAGTTTTGAATAAAATAAGCTTGATCAGAACTATGCGTAGTTTAGACGAGGGTCCATCATTGTTATCAATTTAGTAAGGAAAATCAATAACCTGTACAATACAATGTATTGACGCCTTTTCATGCAGCCAAATTTTTAATTCTTTAAAAAGCATTTACCTGAGTACTACAGCTGAGCGTTTTGGTAATATTTTCTTTGCATTTCTGATAGAAATCCTGCTTGATTGCAACGGCATAGCTTGAATAACTGGATAAAATAAATGCACAAAACAAAAATCGCCACATGATTAAACACTGATATAGACACCAATTTCAATTAAATTACTATCATTGTGTCAGTATTAGGAAAACATTTCTTGCAAAATATTTTTCATCTGACAAAATAAACAAAAAATTAAACACAAAACGTAATTTCAATATTTGCACTTGAAACGACGAGATCGCAAACCCAAAATACCAAAATCACCAGAGAAATGCCAGAAAAAATGAATGACTGACCTGACACTTGCCTGACACCAACTGACAATTGACAATTTTTTTTGTTTATTTTGTTATACCTCCTTTTATTAAGGTGGCAAAGTGTACCAGCCCATGCAGCCAAGTATAATGATAATTGAAAATAGTAACATGACAAACATGACTCTTTCCCATGGATGTTGTAAAAGGTGACTAAGGGATAGGCTTACAAACTTGGGATTCTTTTTTAGGCGATAGGCTAACAACCTGTATCTGTATACGAATATTTGAATCTCAATTCTATCATTAAGCCAAATAGCTGAACGTGGCCAATCAGACTTTTCAAGACTGTTGGCTCTGTCTACCCCATAAGGGATATAGACGTGACCATATGTATGTATCCTTTTATTAAGGTGGCAAAGTGTACCAGCCCATGCAGCCAAGTATAATGATAATTGAAAATAGTAACATGACAAACATGACTCTTTCCCATGGATGTTGTAAAAGGTGACTAAGGGATAGGCTTACAAACTTGGGATTCTTTTTTAGGCGATAGGCTAACAACCTGTATCTGTATACGAATATTTGAATCTCAATTCTATCATTAAGCCAAATAGCTGAACGTGGCCAATCAGACTTTTCAAGACTGTTGGCTCTGTCTACCCCATAAGGGATATAGACGTGACCATATGTATGTATGTAAATAAAAAGCATTTGGCAAATAAATGAATATTATTACCAGAGATCGGAATAGGTAGATTGATTTTATGTACTTGCATCATGAACTACCATAGAAAGCATAACATGGAAAAGCCTCTTTTCCGGGATTCCATTTCAGTACTTACAGTAAACTACATTGTCCGCGGGTAACATAGGACTACAATTTACGTGAACGAAGTCGAGGGAAAACAGCTACCACTAATATATTCTTCATCCCACTTGTAAAAATTCCGGAAAAATCTTAAATATTTACAAATCCCGCAAATCCCGGACGGAGACATCGCCATATTAATATATACATTTCAGTTCATTGATCCCAATTCAATCTACCTATTCCGATCGTTAATTATTACAGAAAATAATGATTTCAATTAACTTAAAAAAATACCCGGCCAAGTGCGAGTCGGACTCGCACACTAAGTGTTCCATACCATCATTACGTTAGGTACTTTGTTTTTCATATTCATGTTTCTACCTTTTTATTGAAATCGACCCAAAAATTGCTAAAATTATGTAGAAATGTCATAAAATCTAGACTCATGCCTAGATTATAGACTGCTTTGTTTTTGTGTATAATTTGATTTGTCAATGTTATTGTCAGTTAGGCAGGTGTCAGGGGTTTCGAGCAATACTTTGTATACTATTCAAATAGGTAGGTACCTAACAAATCAAATCAATGTCTACCACTATTTGTGGCATTAACATCATTGAGTTTTTATTACATTTATTTTGAAAATACATGGCTACTTATACACGGAAATACGCTTTACGCACGCTCATGTGAGGTAAATTAATAATACTAATCAATATAACATGGATATGCAGAGAGGCTAATAAATTGTCGCAAATATGACGGTAAGTTTTGTACATTTTATTGAATCAATTTAAAGTCTTATCTATTCTATTTATCGTATGTATCCGAGGCGTTATCAAAGAACTGGGCACTTATATCCTCTGCAGCTTCATTCTAATGTAACAATCAGCTATTACAGTACTGTTCTACATACTATTGTATTTTGTATTGTCGGTGAAGTGTCGAAACTGTGTTTAATATTCAGGTACTATTAAAAATATTATTTCAATGTACTAATAAAATTTACTCTTTCTTTTCAGTAGATAATTTAATGTTCACAATTATGCTGAGGTACTTGTAATTAAAAAAGTAGGTACCTATTAGTTTTGTGGATGAGTTATTTAGTGGTGTTGATAATGTTATAATGATAAATCTTAGTATTTGTAATTAATCCAATGTAGTGCACAAAACTTAAAATCTCATGCCAGTCAAAAAAAAGTTTATACTCAACATGTCTGAGAAACAAACCAAATAAATGAATAAAAAATTATGATGAATTATTTATATAGCATACATACATCCCATCTTTCATATAATCATGTCTTTTTTCCTTTCGGGATAGACGTCTCACGAGGACTGAAAGGCCACAAAAGCAAAGTGTCCTAAAGTGGAATATGAATTTTAATAATCGCAAAAACACCCTGTATTTTAATATTTATTTATTTGCATTCTTTTCACATAAAGCACAACGAATAAACCTGACTTTTATGGATATTTTTATCGCCCAACAATTTCTCTAATTGCCTCAATCATTATTTCCTAACACCTTACAATCTAAATTTATTGAGAACACACACTGTTTTTCCAAACTGCTATTGCTAAGGCAAGATATTTAATTTTGATTTATTTCCTACCAAGTGGGTATATCATTATTTTTTTACGAACCATGAAAATTCAGTTTTTAATTACTTTATATGTATATATGTACTCAGTCTATGAATTTTTCAATCACTCACAATTTAGTATCAGATTGTGTTTCAATTGTTATTATTGTGTGTGAATTCTGAGTATGTTGAAAATGGATGTATGTGTTTTTTGTATAAACATTCACTAAAATCATGGACTAATAGGAAATTAAAATAAATAATAAATTTAATTAATTAATAGAGTCAAATAATTTAATTGTCTTTTTCTAGTACCTAGTTAACTTATTGTACATATGTAGTGAAATAAGTTAAGCACAACACAGGCAGTACAGTCTGGTGTATTCTGGGTATATTTCTTGTGATTTAATAAGTGACAACCCACAAGACGGGTTAATGTGTAATGATATTAATAAATATTAAAAAAAAATTAAACAAAAAAATAAAAACAATAAAAAAAATTTATTAAAACTTGAAGAAAAAAAACCTTACCAGAATGGATTCTCTTTCAGTAAATCCTTAATTTTTGCAAACTACATACATACATATAATGACGTCTTTTTCACTTAGGGGAAGATAGAGCCGAACAGTAAATAACATAGGGCCACGTTCAGCTGTATGGCATAATGATAAAATTAATCGAATTGCATTTGCATTGAATTGAAATATAGCAAACTAGTAAAAAAAATAAAGATAAATTTATAAAAAGTCGCGCGCGCAATTCCATAAAGGAAAAACATAGATTAGGAACAACGGAAAATAATTATTACTGAGAATGTACCAATCAAATCTGATTTTACACTTCATCACAGAGGCCATATGAATGGTGAATTAACAGGCGCTTGCGTATCTCGATCAAATTGCCTTGCCGCATAGCCGACAACTTAATTGTTCAGTAGCTAAACAATACTCTTATTTAACCAATTCCATTTGACCTATTGACTAATAAATGAGTCGGAGGTGTTTTTATAGAAGGGACAATGCTAAATCGTTCTAGCAAAGTGCACACCTTTGAGTTGAAGAACAACTTCGAACTCGAAGCTTTCGGAGCCGCGTTTTTTAACTGGAGGAGATCTTCCTTCATCCTTTTAGTTACTGTCATTTAAAAGTTCAGTCTCGCTACGTATAAGTATAGTTCAGCAATAATATTATGAAAGTCTGTTATTTAAATTTCTATAAAAATATAAAAAATCTAAATTCAAAAGTTGCAAGCTACTAATGAGGCTAAGTAAATTGTGTGTATTGGTTTCGACTCACGAAAGTCCACTAATTGAAACAATGCAAGAAAGGCATTTGACATCACAAACAAACAAACAACTAAACAGAATGTATGCATTTTAAATTTGTTAAGACATCAACACATTACGTGGATGGTTCTAAAACAATTGTAGTCATTCAAACTTGTGATCTCGCGACGAATCACGTTATGGGTCTTCTCAGGGTAATTTGAAAATGGCCGAAATATTTTTATTGTTGTATTATACATTTCTAGTTTATCACGCTCTTGTTAAAATAAAATAAAGCAAAAATAATATTTAAATTATTTTATTTAAATTGGTAAGTTTGGAGTACCTTTAAATATGTTTTATTCGTTAGATAGGCCGTTAAAAAATGTTAAAAAAATTTGAAAATTTTCAGATAGCAGTTTTCCACACCACCAAAAACATAAGTAATTTGTTTCATTAATCAAACGTTAGATGTTTTCAAACTGTATTTATTATCGCTATTAAAACAAAAAGATCGTTTGTAAATAAATCAGATCATATTGTAAGTACAATGTAACTAAAACATTCTCAAAGCAATCGTGCGTGTGTTATCAAAATAATTGTCATAATTTTAATATGACATTGTACGAGTAGTTGTCTTCGCCAATCAATGCGCGTTATACATACTAGTATATGTGATTTTTGAAGTGTGTTTTTAAATTATTGATATTATGAAAATAATTATTTTTCATTCCTGTCTTAATTTTTTTTAATAAAAATTCGCGTTTTTTTTTCTTAAATTCAAATTTAAAGTACGTAATTCAAAGTTTAATAAAAAATATGAACTATTTATTTTAACAGTCGTCGCACGGTTGATTTTTAATCGAGATATACAAGCAGTGAGTAACCAACAACCAACATTGTAAATAAAAACTTACGGAAGCAGATCTAAAGGATACCCGAACTATATTTTTTTAGTCGTAGGTACAATAAAATACATTTTATTTTATACAAATTTAAAAACATTTTATAGGTACCTATCTACAATCTAACTTTTTTAATGTAAACGTGAACTTGTTTATTGTACCAAAATATAAATTAGGGTAATACTTTTGACAATGTACGCACAGGCAGAAGCTCGGGTGATGGGTCGTCGTTTTGTTCTAACATTGGTGATTGGGATATCAGCGGGATTTAGTGTCGCATACATATTCTTAACATCTACAGGACACGGCAGAGATGTAGTTTATTCTCAGTACAGGTAAATATAAATGACGCTTTTTGTAATATTTCTTTCGCATGCCGTGTTGTTTTAATTGTGCTCTTTCTGCTTGTGTTTTTGTGTTTTTTTTTGTGCTCTGTGATTATCTATGCTTGCGCTTTACACACACTGTACACCACGAACATTAATTAATTAATTTTAATACTAATATTGAAATAGTAAGTTAAAGTTTATTTAAATAAAAAAAAAAACTTTCTTGTTTGTAAAAAAGTTGTTTTTTTTTTTTGCAAATTGTTCTTGAAAGAAAATAAATAATAAATAAAGAACAATTTGCTTTTCAGGTACATGTTTTAACATATTTTGTTAATTGGATTTATAATCATCTTAATTCATTTTAATTGTTAATTTTATTTAGATGAGTATATGAAATAAAATGTCTTTTTACGAGTAAGTAATACCAGCTCTGCTCAGCGACCAGAGTAAAAAAGCCTTGCTTAAAAATCTTAACAAATTTGCAGACAGACATTAAAATCATGTCAGTCATATACCTACCCTCTGCACTAAACAGTTGTCGTTGTCTTAGACTCTTAAGTGCATTTATAAGTTCTTAGCTTTAAACAAGATTGCCTTATTTCAGTTTAGCAATATCGATCTAGCATACTCGGCGATAAATACAGAAATTTTAATATTAGCGCTTTCAAATTGTTGCAAATGAGGTCTTTATAAATAGCAATGTTCCCAATACAGAATAGGAAAAAGAGATATATTAATTTTTTTATATTTTCGTGCATGGCTTTGTTAAAGTTTTATAGGCGTAGTTACTGATTGAGTATATATATATATATATATATATATATATGTATTATTACTCAGCAAAACAATGAGAATAGATTGCCCATATCAAATAAATTTATTGAAATTTATTGGCCTGTTTTGAGTGGGAGTCTGACTGACCTCAATCAGTAAAGATGAAGATATTTTTATTATGTATAATAGTTAAAAAGAAATTCAATGTACAGTCATCGGCAGAGAAACATGACCGTTGGCTGTACATAAAATGCATTTGGTGTTTTTTTTATATTAGTAGATAACACAGCATGATTCTCCGGTATCAATTATGAACTGGCTAGTCTTAGCTCATATTTATCAGCTCTTACAAATTACTTATATGTACAGTCCATTTTTTAACGTACTGAAATAAAAGTAATCTTTATTTTTATTATTTTATTAAGTTTAATTTTTATTAAATTATTTAATATTTTATTAAAATAATAAAAAATAAATAAATTGCATAAAATCAATCTGCGGGCACCGGTTCTTGCAGAGTTTTGCAGGTTGCATGCAGAGACTGTGCTTAAATTTAATTTTAGTTTGTTATCTTTTTTTTGTTGTATACGTAGGTAGTTTTAGTATCTAATCATAAGCACTTTATTTGGTTATATTTCAAATTTAATTATTTTTTTATCGTGAGAAGAAAAAGCGAAATGGATATAACATTTAGTAATAAATTTCTTTTGCTATTAACTTTTAATTTATTTTTCTTTAAATAGACGTACCAAAATTTTTATCATTTTAACTACTTACCTAAAGAAATGGACTATACAGTATGACCGAGAGGTACATTTATAACATACAACATATTTTACAATTACAAACAAATTTCAGAGAATCGGCAAGAGATCTAGAGAAACATCCCATATCGAATCTGATTGAACACAGTAGCGATGAGCCGGCGCACAGAAATGAAGACAGATCGGTCGCCGATGAGTTGGCGAAGAAAGTCAGGGTGCTATGCTGGGTGATGACCCAACCTGTCAATCATAATAAAAAGGCCAGGCATGTGAAAGCGACGTGGGGGAAGAGGTGTAATAAGCTTATATTCATGAGCTCGGAGGAAGGTGAGTTTGACAGAATCTCAGAGCTGAAATACAAAGTATTTTCAAGTTATGTTAGAACCAACGGTTTAAAAGTTATCGCGTTACAAAGATACGTATATACAAAAAAAATATATATACATATATTCGGTCCAAGTTAGTCTATTGGTAGACCTTACTCGCTTCGTTTGCTCGGTCAGTAACACAAAATTTAAGATATAGGTACCTATGAAGCGCAATGCAAAAATAAGTTAGGTTGATATAACCTACATACATAGTATAAACGTAATGTTCTTTTATAGTTAAAGGGTTAGGTTAGATACTTAGGTTCTTTTATTTCGTAGTATATTTTCATTTTTATTTATTCTGAGGTAAGTAAAAAAATACTTTACTTATCGCAAACTTTTACTAAAAATACCCGTGCGAAGCCGGGACGGGTTGCCAAAGTCAAAGAAATAAGTTAATTATAATCTATGTAATGACTTTAAAAAAGGAAAAGAGATCTCAATTCGCCCGTTTTTTTTTAATTTCCAGACGAATCTCTGCCGTCGGTTAAACTGCCAGTCCACGAAGGTCGGGACTATTTGTGGGCGAAGACGAAGGAGGCGTTCCGATACGTTTACGAGCATCACCGGCGGGACGCTGATTGGTTCCTCAAAGCTGATGATGACACGTAAGGATATAATCATTTTTAACTGTCGCCAGTTGGCGGCCATTTTGATTTTTCAGGTACTTTTTGTCGGTTGAGGTGTCAAATTACAACCGTAAACACCCGTAACAAATATCGTACCCGGATTACGATAATTTAATTTTAAAATTATATATATAAATATATATATATATATCATCATCTATATCATTAAAATTTATATCTATTGATCCTTATACGATGAATTCTTAAAGCAAGGACCAAATATCAATTATTTTTGTCTTTACTTTTTCGATAAGATATTAAAATTAACTTTTTTCAAGCTGAGCATGTCTCTCTGCCTAAAGTACCTACCTTGTGGCCTTAAGTCTAACTGTCAATTATAGTATATAATTTCTTAACTTGTAATTTGAATCACGAAATATCTAATTTAATCTCTGCGTGAACTGAGCGGATGCCATTGTGATATTACTCGACATTTGGCGGTTTCGAAGTTTAATTTTCTAGCATAAATATGCACCAAATGAATGTAGCTTTCATTATATTTCCGTAAATTAATGAAAGTAGCTTTAGCATTATTACATTATACGAGTATTACGTAAATTAATTAAAAAATGTTAAGGAATTTGTTCACTCCGCACAATTTTATGTGCATAAAAAAACTATATTTTATTCACAGTTATGTCGTGGTAGAAAACCTGCGTTACATGTTGGCCGACCACGACCCTGGTCAACCCATGTACTTCGGGTGCCGATTCAAACACTTCACTCAGCAGGTTTGTCATAGTTATTAAGTACCGTTTGGTGTCGTGTGGTTCCCGGCACCAATAGAAAAAAGAACAGGACCACCCCATCTCTTTTCAATTGATTTCGTAAAAGGCGACTAAGAGATAGGCTTATGTACTTAGGATTCCTCTTTTAGGCGATGGGCTAGCTGTCCTGTCACTATTTGAATCTTAATTCTATCATTAGGCCATACAGGTGAACGTCTACCGCGCAAGGGATATAGAAGTGATTATATGAATGAATGACAACTTTACATTGGTGTTGTAACCATAAAAAATTGCATTGATAATAATTCCGAAATTGATAAATTTTCACATGTAGCTTATGAGATGCGTTAGTTTTACTGACACACATAAAGTTTGGGTCAGCTAGCTACAGTAATTTTGTATGATTGATTCATACCAGGGTTACATGAGCGGTGGTGCGGGTTACGTTTTAAGCAGGAACGCGCTCGATCGCTTCGTGAACAAAGCGCTGCCGTCGCCACATCTGTGCAAAGTGAGCGAACACGGCGCTGAAGATGCGGAGATGGGTGAGTTGCTATTTTTTAAAGTATGTTTAGTATAAATTTTTAATGTGTGGTTCCCGGTACCAATACAAAAAAGAATAGGACCACTCCATCTCTTTCCCATGGATGTCGTAAAAGGCGACTAAGGAATAGACTTACAAACTTGGGATTCTTTTTTAGGCGATGGGCTAGCAGCCTGTCACTATTTGAATCTCAATTCTATCATTAAGCCAAATAGCTGAACGTGGCCATTCAGTCTTTTCAAGACTGTTGGCTCTGTCTACCCCGCAAGGGATATAGACGTGACCATATGTATGTATGAATGTAAATTTTTAATTAAGTCACGACGTCAACTGAGCCTACACATCCTGGTTTGATAGTTAGCTAAGAAATGTCAGTGTAAAGTGAGAAAGAATGGCGCTGAAGATGCGGAGATGGGTAAGTTAGAACTTGTTGAGTTTGGTGTCATTTTGTCAAGTAGCTCATGACGTCAACTGATCCTGCCCACCCTGGTTTGATAGTCTAGCTAAGAAATCGCTTTGTAAATATAGTTATCCTCACATCTGTGCGAAGTGAGCAAGCATTACGCTGAAGATGAGGAGATGGGTTAGTTATAACTTGTTTTAGTGACTTTGGAATCAAGTTTTAAGAAGGTCATGGCGTCAACTGATCCTGCACATCCTGGTTTGATAGTCTAGCTAAGAAATGGCTTTGTAAGTGAAGCGCTGCCGTCGCTAAGTCAGTGTAAAAGTGAGAAAGAATGGCGCTGAAGATGCGGAGATGGGTAAGTTAGAACTTGTTGAGTTTGGTATCATTTTGTCAAGTAGCTCATGACGTCAACTGATCCTGCACACCCTGGTTTGATAGTCTAGCTAAGAAATCGCTTTGTAAATATAGTTATCCCTACATCTGTACGGAGTGAGCGAGCATTACGCTGAAGATGCGGAGATGGGTGAGTAACTATTTGTTTTAGCGATTTTGGTAACATTTTTTCAAGTAGCTCATGGCGTCAACTGAGCCTGCATACCCTGTGTAATTTAAAGAATATGGAGTCAAGTTCCAATCGGAGAGCGTCCTGGCGAAAGGTAATTTCTTAAACCGACCAAGTTTTAATGAAGATTATTATGTATTTTATTATTCAGTTTATTGTTTAATGTGAAATTTTTATTCAAGGTAAGTGCCTGGACAACATCGGCGTGAAAGCAATGGACTCCAGGGACAGTTACCATAGAGGCCGGTTCTTCCCCTTTGTGCCTCACGACCACTTGTTCCCTAATAAGGACAAAGACTTTTGGTACTGGCACTATATCTACTATCCTACTGAAGATGTGAGTAAAAAAGTTTTTATTACTATATCGATGCTTCATACCTGACTGGAATGTCAATCACTTGCTATTGCCCGCGACTTCGTTCGCCATAAAAAATCATTAAAAAATTGCCAAAAAATGCCCATTACGAGGGTTTGAGAGGATTTTGTAGCAATATCTTTCAAGTACAGGCATCGGTAAAATGTATATGTATTGAAATAAGAAGCGCCACAATGTTATATGCACTAGACATTAAACTCCGGATTTAGAGCTCTGATATTGTTAAAAATGCTAGTTACAGCATCGAAAGCGCTAAGTTGGCAACACTGGTGTTAAGTTTCATATATTTCCCCGCCAGGGTCTCGACTGCTGTTCCGACCACGCCATTTCCTTCCACTACGTATCACCAGACATGATGTATGTGATGGACTATCTGATATATCATCTCAGACCTTACGGCATCAGCTTTGGCACCGGTGATCTACCAAAGATACTTAGAAACAGCACCAAAGAGATTACTACAAATTAGTTTTTAATGTCAACTGTGATTTTTTATAAGAATAAGTAATTTTTCAAGATGTTATAGTCTCTGCCTACCACTCCGGGAAAGAGGCGTGATTTTATGTATGTATGTATGTATAAGTCATTTTTAGTTACTATTGTTAGGAGACTGTTGCTGTGATCAGCGGGGTGTGATATACATATATATATATATATATGACAATTTGGCACACATAACAAATTGTAGTACAAAAAAATCAAATATAAAGTTCAAGGTTCTTAGCTTTTAATGGATCTCTGAGGACGAAGGGCCCCGGGTACGACCCTCGGGTGCCTTAATGGTGAAGACAGTGTCTTTATTTACGCCATTAAAGGGTTTTACACCTCCTGATTACAGAATCGGCCTCCTAGCTATAGTAACAGAAGTTTTCCGATAAAGCCTCTCTGATTTTGCATTTGAAAAGTGGTAATATATTTCAATGTGATAATCAAAGTTGATACCCCACTAGTGTAAAAAAAATATTTTAAATATCGCATGATATTCTTCTTGGTCCCATAGGGAATGAGATTTTTAGAACAGTGAGTTTGCATATATGTATGCCTTTCTAATGTTCTTTGGACCATTTAGGCAAGAAAAAATATGCGAAAATATTCTGTAGATTTGAATACTTAAAATTTAAAAGATATAGAGATACTCTACATTTGTAATTGATGCGCTGGCGCATTTGAATTAAAAGCCTAGGTTGACCACGTAATGAAAGACATTTATTTATAAAAGAAAAATGTTTATTTAAGGCAAAAATTAATTCTCACGTAGTATTTTTTTTAATGTTTACTTCAAAAGACCTTTGTATATATATATGGCGGAATTCGAATTATTAACTCTATTTAGGACTAGAATCTCATAAAGACATACTATTCTTGCCGAAATGTAGGGTAATAATTTTTATATGTAAGCTTATAACAAACAATCAGTGATAATTTTAAGTCAAAATTTGTTATTCTTAAGAATTTTTTTTCAAATGATTTTTTGACGATACAAGACCTTAAATACTCCGTTTGAAAATTGGCATCAAAGATTGATAGCTTATTTGCAAACTTTTACGTATTATGTCAAAGTAAAAAAATATCGTAAAAATAAAATAGAATAATAGAGTTAATCTCATACTTTACAATCATTACTTAGTATAACACAAGGTCACATAAAGTTTATTTATACATCCAAAATATTCTTGGCATGGCATACCGTGCGAATCCGGGTCGGGTCGCTAGTATCTAATAGATTGTAAGTGCAAAAGCTACGCCGAAACTCTTGCCTATATAACGTAATGTGCAATAAATAAATAAGTAATTTTGACTTTTAGGTAGATGACACTTTACTAATATCACTATATCCATAGCTACTACCTTATAGTTTTTTTTTCCTATTTGGCGTTACTGGGAAATTTTTTTCCTACTAAATATATGTTAAACCCACATCAAATAAGAAATGACCCCAGACTTTATATGGTAGTTTCTTCATTCCGACCAAAAACTCAAGCGTGTTTTATTTTAACAAATACTTCATTGATCTCCCGACTTTTTCTAATTCTATTGGCGATGTCATCTGTCAATAAGACTTCTCGCGATCTTCATTTTTAAGAGATAAAAAAGTTAATAATGTGTCAAAATGCTTTGAGTATTCGGCCTTAAGTCTATCATGTCCACATATTTATTATAAATTCTTAATCGAAAATCTCTTATGAATGTTTTTATTGATTTAATTTATCATAAGTTCGTTCAGTCCGATTTATAAATCAGGGTAATTTTTAGAATTTAATTGAAAAGATCGTTTTATTGATTTTTATACAAATTTTGATGCCATTTAAGATTTCATTTCCGCTAATAAAAAATGAGTGATCCTTTGCATTTTTGTGCTGCAAATAACTTTATGTTAAATATTTGTATATAACGTTATTGTGACAGTGTTTAAAAATATCGTCAAATAATTTTGAAATTTCTACTTATACATTTGCATAATAGTCAAATATTTATTTTAAAAGCTAACATAAGTTTGTTTTTATAAAGATAGTGTCTAATTTATGAAGCCAAAAATATAAGTAAACATATATTTCATAAAATATATGACCATGGACACATTATTATCACAAAACGCAGTTAAGTGTGATAACCAATTACACCTACAATTAAAAATATATCTACAGGGTGACTGGTATATCTCGTGTAATATTTAGGAACTTAGTAAATCACGAGCACGCTTAAAATAATAATCTTTAAAACCTACTATTATTTTTTTATTATTTGGAATGAGAATCGGATAGTTAGTGCCCCATTTCAATATGCAACGCGATTTATCAGACACCCCGTATATATTATTAGATGCGTTCTTATTTTTAGTCAAAAATGTATCTTACTCAACTAGTCTTAAGTTAAATCTTTATTACCAAAGAATCTTTTGTAATATGTTATTGAAGGCTCTAAGTTACCGCATTTATTTTAGGTACAATCTAGTCGTAAGATGATTCCATTATGTGTGTGTGTATGTGTGTGTAGATATTAAAATTATATCTATAAAACTAATAGTAAAAATATAGTGAAATCAAGACATAGGAAGGATAACAAAATAGTAGTTGTAATTTAAAAAAAATCTTGTAGATAGATTTTGTGCATTTCATTTGATAAAACCATTGGCTAAAAGACATTAAAAAGAAAAAAAGTTATTTGATTAAAAAAAAATAAAAGATAAATCGTTTTGCAAAATTATTCATTAAATAATTGTTTGGAAAATTATAAAACCAGTTGTTAAAAAAATGTAAATAAGGTTGTATATAATCTTCCTTCTCAGTAAGTAATTTTGTCGAATTATAAGCTAAGTAGATTTATAGTTCCACACAAAGGTTTCTAAAATATCTTTAAAGCTTCCTATGAGTAATATACGTAGGACGAATATGTGAAATAATGACTCAGTGTACAAAAACCAGTGTTTAATTTGTATAACAAAACATTCAAAAAGTTTCTTAATTTAACGATTTTTTAAGCATTTATTTTGTATTTATTACGTATGTATATGTTCTTTTTTAAAGATCATAATTTGATATTGTCATTGATATTAATTTTACTGATTTGCTCAATTTGTGTTTGATCCAAATAAACAACGTTGCGTATTCTTAATTGTTTTATTTACTATGACATTTGCTGTGTGATTGTGATTTGATGTGAACTGTGACAAAATTTGAATTTTTACTTTATAAGTAAATTTTGAATAAGACGTTTGCTCACCCCATAACATTTGTCTGGAGGACAAACATCTTTGGAAAATATCCTTGATGGTAGGAGTCATTACAAATACTGCTTAAACTTTGTAAGAATACATACAGTCCAGATAAATAAACCCTTAGTTTCAGAGCCAACAACTTTGAATGCGCTGTGTGGAAGAAATCGAACTGAATTTTTTCATTTAAGTCGTGATCATAAAAATATGCATAATATTGTCATACATTATTCCTATTCCTATGCACTGTAAGGTAAAAAAAAAATTGGGAATAAAAGGACTTGTAAAATTGAATGGTTTATATAAAAATTGTATGATATGTTTTTATTTTTACAAAATTGTTTTATAAATAAGTACATTCAACAAATTAACATGAAATTATTCTGGTGTGAATCTCATACAGTCATTACATCATCGTCAGGATACCAACCCAGCGAGTCTTCTGCGTCGTGAGCTGAAAATAAAAACATTTCGGCCAATACTTATGCATTTCACATAATGTCTGCCTAAATAGAATGTCACAGACTACATTTTTTTTTCCTATCTCAAATTTTCTAACTACTAAAACAAATCTTAATAAAGTAAGAAGGTATTTTAAATGATTTTATGTATTTGGTCGTTCAAACCAGGCGTAAAGAGCACACCAAGAATCATGATTAAAATGTAAAATCTATTTTATATTTAATATACCTTACCGAAGAGTTGAGTTTCGTTCAAATAGTTCGTTAACCAAATTTTTATAGTAATACAAAATAGATGAAGGTGCAATACCTATTCAACATTGCAAAAATGCTGTTAATTAAAATGCATGATATGGCAACACCTATTCAAAAAATCTGAATCAGATTTTTAATTTTGTCTATTCTTTACTTAAGCCTCTTGTGAAATGGCGGGAGAAACTTAGTTTCTTATATTTATCACTTAAAAGCAAAATTATATTACCCTGTACAGGAAAATCGTTCTCTGGCATAAAGTAACTTCTCCTCAATATTTTTGGCAAATTTTCGCCGAATTTAATACCATATGGTCTCAATTGGTATATGAGGTAGTCTAGGACGTATTTCATGTGAGGGTCAACATCGTCAAAAGAAATTGCATAGTCTGAGTAACAGTCGCCAGGCTGGAAGAAAATCAGGGCTTTAATTGGCTTATCATGTAGATACATATAATCACGTCTATATCCCTTGCGGGGTAGACAGAGCCAACAGTCTCGAAAACACTGATAGGTTACTTTTAGCTATTTGGCTTTAAGATAGAATTGAGATTCAAATAGTGCCAGGCCCATCGCCAAAAAGAAGAATCCCAAGTTTATAAGCCTACCCCTCAGTCGCCTTTTACGACATCCATGGGAGCGAGATGGAGTGGTCCTATTCTTTTTGTATTGGTGCCGGGAACCACACGGCACCACCATTATAATGTAGACTTTTAATTTATTACGTTCGGTAATGTATTTCCATGTAATTCCCAAACTTCTTAGTATAATAATTCAATGACCTGTTTTAACCTTTTGTTAAGTATTTAAAAAACTCGCAGTGGAAAGCCAGCAATGCTTTTTCTACTTCCATCCACGAAGCCGACCAAGGATTCTTATTATCTACATACATATATATAGACACGTCTATATCCCTTGCGGTGTATCCAGAGCCAACAGTCTTGAAAAGACTGTTGTCTATTCAAATAGTGAGAGACTGAGTGATATACAAATAGTGAGAAACCCATCGCCTAAAAAAACCCAAGTTTATAAGCCTATCTTTTCGTCGCCTTTTACGACATTCATGAGAAAGAGATGGATTGGTCCTTTTCTTATTTGTATAAGTATTTATTATTATTCTGCTTCTTAACTACCTACTCAACTAGTTCCCTATCTACAAGTACTTTTAACTAGCATTCGATACCTACAACTAAGTATTTGCAAGAAAAGTATCAGTAATTGTAAATTAATTTCTTAAAGTGTTTTGATAACTCATCATGATTGCGTGTAAAAGGTCAACTTTCAACACATGAATCTTCTTGGTAAAGATCTAATCCAATTTGCAGATGTTGCTCTCCCATGGCGCCCTCAGGGGTTTGCCTTGGGTCCTGAATGGAAATTTTTAAGTTGGTATTTTTTATGTAATACCTTTTCGGGTATGTCGCGACAATCCCAGAATTTCCTCCGCTCTTGCTTCACGCCATCCGTGTAAGGGTCGCCCGCGAAGAAGCGATCCCGTTTTAGTGAATCTTGGGAATCCATTAGTTTTATCCCAATAGCTTTAAAGCAATTCTCTGGAAATTATTTCAATCTTAATCTGAGTTTTGTTCGCATTTATTCATCTTATACTTGTTTTTGTGCGGGACTTCGCTTTCCCAGGAAATTCAGAAAAAAGTAACCCACTTCCAAATTTCGCAAAAATCAGTCCAGTAGTTTATAAGTTTATTCGTTACAACATACAAATGTTTTCTCTTAAGTAAGTGTGGATTAAACGAGCAATATTTGTGGTTAAAATTCGATTTAGCCGAGTCCCATGCGTCTTAGACTATTATTTTTTTCCATATTTTCATCCAAAATCATGATCCAACATCTTGCTTAAAAAACGGTATGAGTAGGTTCCATGGAGCAACACGGTAAGACCTACGAGTATGTATACTACGCTTAGTACTAATATCCCCATAACTTTAGTTGCTGTTGTGACGATGTGCCACTTCGGTCTCCCAGACGCCCATCTTCACAGCCAGGGAGCACTATAACGGCGCATGCGCGTGCCCTGGGTCTTCCAAATTTAGGACTACTAAAGCCTTCACTAGGTTAAGTAGCTCGCTATCCTCTAGGGCGCATGCGCGTGCCCTTGGTCTTCCCCTTTGGACTACTACAGCGTTCACCAGGTTACGTAGCTCGCTATTCTCTAGCAGCTTCTTGCTAGATCCTGTGTCTATAGCTCAACCCACGACCTCTTACAACATGTAAAACTGCTTAGTTCTAATAAGGATTGTCTTGATTCTATCAATTTATAAATTATCTCATCTCCCTTACCTGCGATTTATTACTAAAACGCCACACTGGATGCTTTGCTTTGGATTAAAATATTTGAACGTGGCCATTCAGTTTTTTCAAGACTGTTGGCTCCGTCTACTCCGCAAGGGATATTGACGTGACCACATGTTTGTATGTATGTATTTAGTTCTTTTCGCAAAAACTTACCCCGTGCAACGTCATCGTCTATGTCAGTTCTACACACACTAATTTGTGTATCAGTTTTCATGAACATATCAAACGCTTTCCTGCTAAGAACGTAGGTAACACCCTAAAATAAAAAGATACACGTCACTATAAACTATTTTAGTTAGGTACTACGTATTTTCTATAACTATAGCAAAAATGGACGAAGTAACGTCATAAAACGTGACGTAAACGTATTACTTGTATTTCTCGACTTAATGGGGTTTATAGCAATGATAACAATATCGTTAATAATTTGGTCCTTCGAGCCGGATAAATTTAAATGAAATATTGAATTAAAACAGCTCTTTAAAGACTAGTTCCACTTACCCTATTTTCACTAACGACCAACATAAAATATATGGCGTTGTTAGGGTCGTGATCCGCTAGCATATACCTGAGGTTCTCCACCACTATGTAACTGAAAGAAATAAATTTGAGTAATACCTAATTTATTTACAAAATTTAGGTCCTTGGTTATATACCTATACTTAATATTATAAAGCTGAAGAGTTTGTTTGTTTGAACTGGTTCGAATTGAAAAATTCTTTTTTCGTTGAATAGACCATTTATCGAGGAAGTCTTTAGGCTATATTACAGCGCGTTTAAACAAATAAATTCTTAAGCTTTATAATATTAGCATACATATGATCACGTCTATATCCCTTGCGGGGTAGATAGACAGAGCCAACAGTCTTGAAAAGACTGAATGGCCACGTTCAGCTATTTGGCTTAATGATAGAATCGAGATTCAAATAGTGACAGGTTGCTAGCCCATCGCCTAAAAGAAGAATCCCAAGCTTGTACGCCTTTCCCTTAGTCGCTTTTTACTACATCCATGGGAAAGAGATGGAGTGGTCCTATTCTTTTTTTTTCAATGGTGCTGGGAACCACCCGGCTGTAATATTAGTATATGTAGATTTATTTATCTTTACTAATATAAAGCTAAAGAGTTTGTTTGTTTGTTTGAACGCGCTTATCTCAGGAACTACTGGTTCAAATTGAAAAATTCTTTTTGTGTTGAATAGACCATTCATCGAGGTAGGCTTAAGGCTATATCACATCACGCTGCAACTATTAGGAGCGAAGAAATAATGGAAAATGTAAAAGAAAAAAAAACGGGCAAAATTATTCATTCTTGAGTGCTTCAATGATGCCCAAAATAACTATTCCACGCGAACGAAGTTGCAGGGACAGCTAGTATGTGCTGCTTGTAGTTGCAGCGTGATGTTATATAACCTAAAGCCTTCCTCGATAAATGGTCTATTCAACACAAATTTCCTGAGATTAGCGCGTTCAAACAAACAAACTCTTCATCTTTTTAATATTAGTATAGATTTTTTTATTATTTATTATCTCACCCTTTCCCTGTAGTAGCCAGGAGGTACCAATCACTGCTAGCGGCGCTCTGGTCGCGCATGTACCGCAAATGGCGTTGGTCCCGGTACAATGGAGTTTTTGTTGACAATTCGTTTGCTCCTGCAAAATATATATAGATCCTACTTTGTTTTTAACTAGCCTTTGGCGGGTGATTCACTTCTGCGGGAATAAAAACTATATATACATACATTTTATTACGTCGAAATCCCTTACGGGGTAGGCAGAGCGAACAGTCTTAAAAAGATTGAAATGCCACGTTCAGCTGTTTTCTTTATAATGGAATTGAGATTCAAATAGTGACAATTGCCAGCTCAACGCCTACAAAAAAATATCCAAGTTTATAAGCCTATCCTTTAATCGCCTTTAACGACATCCATGGGAAAGATACTAAAAAAAGTGATCGAAAAGTGTTCCTATTATTTTGTTCCGGGAACCACACGTCTAAAAATACCTTACTTTTTTCCAATTCAGTGCCTTCACCATAATAATGCAGATGAGTGCATGCTGTTTAAACAAATAACTAAACTCAGTTGCCGTGTGGTCTCCGGCACTTTGAAATAGGACGGCTCCCATCTTTTACTCGAGAATGCCATAAAACACGACTAAGGGTAAAACAGCTTCGTCTCGTGATTGCTTCCATTGTTACGTTAAATAGCTTTATAACATTCAATTTGATGTGCGATACTGATAGTAAACTGACTAACTAACTAAATACTGATCATTTATCAGTAGACTAGTTGGTTAGTCAGTATTCTGCCCATTCCCATAAGATAGATAGATAAAACTCATTATTGCACCATAAGAGTAAAATATACAATACAGCACAAAACAGATAGAGATGGTACAAAGGCGGACTCATCGCTAATGCGATCTTTTCCAGTCAACCTTTCTCATAAGATAACGACTTACCGCTCAAAAAGAAGAGTTCATTACACCTTTTGCCCCACGTGTTAGCAATAGAGTGTGCTATTTCTGTATCATCTGCTCTCAGAAATACTCCGCACGTCACCCGCACTCTATGCGCAAGAGCATCAGCCACTGAATTATTTGCGCTGTGAACGAGTTCACTTGTCTTCCTGAAAATAATAAGTGGGAACCTACTGTTGTCATTAATTTTTTTTCATACACATAATCACGTCCTTATCATTAGCGGGGTAGACAGTGCGGTGGGGGTTACAATTTTAAGATAAATAAAAGCGGATTCCTCGGAATGATTTCGTCGTGTGCTTATCTATCCGTCTCCCTTTTATTTTAATTACAAATTATAAAATATTCTAGAGAAAGGTTGCAAAGTTTGAGTTTAAATTGCAAGGATTAGCACCACAGACATATATGTAGCTAGATACCTACCATACCTAGCGTTACTAAAGTCACTTATTTCGACCTACTTTTTTACTCATACAGTACAATATAGCATTAAAATAAATAAGTTAGCGACAATCACAACAGATATCGAATGAAACAACTTATCCATTTGTAATCCGTTTGGGTCGCATACGAAAGACGTCTACGCTCGCGGGGTCTAGCCAGATCTATGTCTGTGGGTAATCCATTTAATACATGTAAACATGTGTGTAACAGTTGTATAGGTCATATCTTAAAATAAAAACTTACATAACCACAAACCCCGTTGACAAAATCACCAGTATCCTGAACTTGAAGTTTCCCATTATCAAAAAATAATACTTGGAAGAAATTTAAGTACAGACGAAAACAGGATATTTTTTATCTTTTATAAAAAATACAATTTTCACATTTAAAAAGTGGATTGACTGCGTAAGAACGTGACCAACAAGGCAGTATTTTTAAATGAGCAGCAGCAAAATAAAATGCGATGTAAAAAAAAGTTCTTAAAAATGTCTTAATTTTCACAAAAGGAAATTATGACTCATTTAATCAATCGCGGTAGATAAAAACAAATATTTTACATAAACCTGTCGTGCTTGATGCAAGACTAATCTACACTTGGCATTTTTCATGGAGTACCTACCTTCAAGTATTTCCTCAAAGGCGTTTATTATATTATGGAACGTAAATATTTAAAAAAGGAGTAGCATACCTATTAGTAAACACCTTTGTCATTCAGGGTAGTTGGCTTAGTACAATTCCCACACACTAGAAACTGCGGCTCTCCTATAGGCGTATATAAAGGTGGGCAATGTCGCCAAGGAGGGGCTTTGAAGAGCCCTCCTTTAAAATAAGTCGTTCTCTTAAATAAAACCATATCATACCGTAAATAGTTCTCGTGTTGTAAATTTTATATTATACACCGTGGCGAAATGTATACGCCACCATTCACAAGAATATAAAAATATACTACGCGACGCTATCAATCAAAAAACAGCGAAAATCCTAAATCACGGAATGAAGCTATATATACAACCTCCGACTCAACATCGTCGGAGCCGCGCCGCGGTTCCCCAGGCATAACACCTAGCCTGGCGGAAGATCTTCCCTTTGGTGGCGGTCGAGCCGAATCATCGCTCCCGCTACAACTCTTGTACCTAAATACTTTTAAGGAGTGAATATTTTGGTAAGTACTTAAACCTTGGATGCGGATCTTACTACAAGGGAAATTATCGTGAAGTTAACGATATACTTAACCCGTTCCTGGTTCACCCTGGGTGGGCCCTACCCGAAGCAGATAAAACCATGACCAAAGTCAACATTCAGTAAAATCAGTTTTTTTCTTCTAATTTTTGTATTTCGAGGTAACTTTGTCAGAAACTGTAAATCTTAAACCCTTTAAAAACATTTGTCTCTAGCTACACCTCTAAAACACCACTAGATAATAAATTGAATGAAAACAATCTTCATAAGTAAATATTTATATCCCCTAGAAAATGCTGTTTTGAGAAAAGCATAATGTTAAACATAACTAGTGGAAAATAGTCTCCCAGTTGTTATAATAGCGTGATTGAGTGTGGTGATAGCCATAATTTCCTTTAAAAAATATATATATGCAAATGGATCCTCATATAGTGATATTGATTGTGGGAATATTGTTTGGAAACTCTGTGAGGTAAGTATTATATATCTTTATTAAATAACGTGAATAAATATATAGGTAAGTATGATTATGTAATAAATAAATACGCTCAAAGACTTAAGGTGTCATTTTGATGTTTTAACAACTAGATCGAACGTCAGGCTATTGTTCTTATTATACGTATTTTTAAGTATTAATAAGTCTATACATATATATTTAGTGGGTAGGTATATATTTATTACTAGTATTTAAGTCAGTATATTATTACACTTATAATCACGACTTACTTACTTATAACGCGACTTGCCGCTTTTTCACTTAATTATCTAGATCCTTTATTGTTTACGGGTTGACTAGAGATCCCTTTATGGGATAAGTCCGCCATTGCCAACATTTAGTAAAATGATTTATGTATTTCTTTTCCAACTAGGTATGTATTATTATCTTGTACCTAACTGTATAAATTTCTGCGAAATAATACCTATATTACAAACAAACAAATTTGGCATAGTAATGGATGAGACTTCTAAAAGTAAGGCTTTTAATTTCTGGGAATTGCCTGAGCAAGAATCTAGTTCTGTATATTTCTTACCTCCTTTCAGTGTATCATCCAAATACTTCTTCAAAGCTGCAACGTCTAGAACAATTCCTGACCTTACAATAGCAAAAAGCTTCCAACCTGATTCTACAAACCAAATAGAACCTACAAATCAACCAGATCGATTAGATAAAGTTGATCACTTTGCTCATTTTGCTGATGATACGTCTGTAGCTGACGCCCTGGCGAGGAAGGTGAGGGTGCTGTGTTGGGTGATGACAGAGCCGGGAGATCATCAACTCAAGGCGGTGCATGTGAAGGAAACGTGGGGCTGGAGGTGTAATCAATTACTGTTCATGAGTTCTGTCGAAGGTGAGATTGTGCCATTTTCTTTTTAAGACTTGATAGTTGGCGTCAGTGAATAATATATATTATCTTTTATTTTTTACAAGGTACACAACAGCGGAAGACTAAGTGCCTTTGTGTGATAAATATTTTGCTAAATCTTTTCAAAATTAACTCAGGTGTTAGGTTAAAAAACCGAAAAAACTGATAGGCCATGTTCAGCTTAATTATAGAATTGAGATTCAAATAGTGACAGGTTGCCAACCCATCGCCTTAATGAAGAATCCCTAGTTTATAAACTTATTCCTTAGTCGCCTTTTACGACATCCATTGGAAAGAGATGTAATGGTCCTTTTCTTTTTTCTTGGTGCCAGGAACACTGCATAACAAACAAATACTTGCTATCTTGGGAATAAATACTACAATGAGACAAAGAAACAGTCAAATGATCCATTCAATGGTTCAAAATATCTCTTACCCATGATCGTAATGCTGATGCCGCATTTTTACTTTACAGACCCGCTTCTGCCATCAGTTAAGTTACCAGTTAAAGAAAATAAACGCCGCCTTTGGAACAAAATCAAGGAGGCTTACAGATACATCTATCAGCATCATTTGTTTGACGCTGATTGGTTCGTCCAAGCTGATGATGCCACGTGAGTGTTCCTTTTTTTTGGCTATATCTCTATTTGGGTATCTGTTTCCCATGGATGTCGTAAAAGGCGACTAAGGGATAGGCGTACAAGCTTGGGATTCTTCTTTTAGGCGATGGGCTGGCAACCTGTCACTATTTGAATCTCAATTCCATCTTAAAGCCAAACAGCTGAACGTGGCATTTCGGTCTTTTCAAGACTGTTGGCTCTGTCTGCTCCGCAAGGGATATAGATGGATATAGATGTATGAAAAAAGCGTAGTTTTTTGTGGGGGAGACTCGGTGCCAGGTCGGTGCTCGGTGCCATTCGACACGGCAATGCAATTCCTTTACCTTTTAAGGAATCAATGGGAAAGATAATGTAATTCTATTCTAATGTACAGTCACAGGTGATGGTATTTTGATAATCATTACGGAATACTTATCTGTTTATTCCTAGATCATGGTCAAAGGCTCACCTGGATGACCTAGATCCTATAAAGACTCCTCCCTACGCAAGAAGTATTTATTCCTTATTCTGTTTCAGCTACGTCGTGGTTGAAAACCTGAGACACATGTTGGCAGATTACAATACTACAGATCCCATTTATTTTGGGTCTAGTGTCCGAAGTCCAGCGAAACACATAAATAAGGTAAAATTTTTTTTTTTAAATCAACGCCGGACTGCAAGGGAAACGATGTCATAGAAAAAAAAAGTCAGTATTATTGTTTTTCCTTATACTTCTTAGCTTCGACTGCGATTTTGCCGGATGTCTTTTTCCGTGTTCTACACTATACGTATGTGAAATTTTTTTGCAGATCGGTTCAGTAGTTTCGACGTGAAATACGAACAAACAAACACAATTTCAATTTACCATGCCAATAAGAGCACTACATATTATATACTATACCTACATCTTACTCAACGCATGACTATATCAGTAGTCCTTATTCACACACGCACACATACACTAATAAGAGGAAAAATCATATTTTTCTATGTTTGTTAACAAATAAACTGAAAAATACTACACCGATTTTGATGAAATTCGGTACACAGATAGAATAGATCTTTAGTAATAGGATAGGCTTTACTTGATGCCCACGGAATGGGAAGCCCCGCGCAATAGCTAAGATAAATTTATTTAACAAAACATGTGTACAAATGCATTTTAGATGTAAAAAATAACGATAGTGTTCCAACATTTTTTTTACTGTCATTACAGTTTGAAAATGTTAAAGGTGATATCAAAATAAAACAACAGGTGATTTGACGTGTAAATTACTTACTATTTTAAAATATAATAGATTTATTTTCTAAATTGGATACTGAGTATCACTTATTGACGTCACATCAACTAAATCTTATTAAAACTACTTCCGCTTCCAAAGCGCATGTGTAGAAGAAGCGGCGGAACAAACTACACTGCAGCATTTACACCGAACGTCAATTTACAAATATAGATCTCTTAAATCTAAGTCGTGGACGAATGTACATTGTCATAATTCAAAAACATGAACATACATACATATGGTCACGTCTATATCCCTTGCGGGGTAGACAGAGCCAACAGTCTTGGAAAGACTGAATGAGGCCACGTTCAGCTATTTGGCCTAATGATGAAATTCAGATTCAAATAGTGACAGGTTTGTAGCGACACAGGTTGCTAGCCCATCGCCTAAAAACAATCCCAAGTTTGTTAGTCTATCCCTTAGTCGCCTTTTACGACATCCATAGGAAAGCGATGGAGAGGTCCTATTCTTTTTTACTTGTATTGGTGCCGGGAACTACACGGCAGAAAAAAACATGAATAAATGTAAAACTAATTGCATGAGCGATATAGTGAATTGTATTCACAGGCGCTTGTGAGCGGCTGTGCTGGCTACGTACTCAGCAGAGAGGCAGTGGTCCGCTTTGTCTTGAAGGTACTGAACGGCCGTAATAGCTGTCCACTGAACTCGCCCGTTTTGGACGTCAAACATATGGGTAAGTGTAAGTGCCGTGTGGTTCCCGGCACCAATAAGTGCCGCGTGGTTCCCGGCACCAATAAAAAAAGAATTGGACCACTCCATCTCGTTACCATGGATGTCGTAAAAGGCGACTAAGGGATAGGCTTATAAACTTGGGATTCTTCTTTTAGGCGATGGGCTAGAAACCTGTCACTATTTGAATCTCAATTCCATTATAAAGCCAAACAGCTGTACGTGGCCTATAAGTCTTTTCAAGACTGTTGGCTCTGTCTACCCCGCAAGGGATATAGACGTGATTATATGTATGTATGTGTGCATATGGGTAAGTAAGACGGGAAGTCTTCAACTTTCTTGTCAACCGTCTTAATAGCTATGATGACACGAAGTCAATCTAAAGTTCTCGACTTAAGATTACATATATGTGTATATAATTACGTCTTTATCCTTTACATTGTAGACTGAGCAAAACAATATTGAAAATACTGATGGCCACGTTCAGCTGTTTGGCTTAATGATAGAATTGCGATTCAAATAGTGACAGGTTGCTAGCCCATCGCCTACAAGAAGAATCTCATATTTATAATTCCCTTAGTCACCTTTTACGACATCCATATGAACCAGATGGAGTGGTTACATACTTTTTTTATTGATGCTGGAAATCACCCGGCACTCTTTATTTTTACTATACAATTTCGAACTTACTTTGAGGCTAACACAATCTGTGTAATTTATCCTATATCTTCATTTATGTACAAACATTATTACATTGAAAAGACTGATTGGCCACGTTCAGCTATTTGGCTTAATGATAGAACTGAGATTCAAATAGTGACAGGTTGCTAGCCCATCGCCTAAAAGAGGAATTCTAAGTTTATAAACCTATCCCTTAGTCGCCTTTTACGACATCGATGGGAAAGAGATGGAGTGGTCCTATTCTTTTTTGTAATGGTGCCGGGAACCACACGGCACAAAATTATATACACAAGTATTTAATACATAGTACAAAGGTGCTACTTGTTTCAAAAGAAATCTCTTCCAATAGACCCATGATAGGGGAGATGAATTTTGGAGCGGTATGGCGTTTATCTACATCTACACTAATATTATAAAGAGGAAAACTTTGTTTGTTTGGTTGTAATGAATAGGCTCAAAAACTACTGGACCGATTTTAAAAATTCTTTCACCATTCAAAAGCTACATTATCCACGAGTAACATAGACTATATTTTATATTGGAAAAAAATCGGGTTCCGTAATAATAGGAGATAGGAGATCTGCTCTGAACCTTAGTTCTTTTAAATCACGTATCAAGAGACTGTATTCTGATGCATCTGACAATTGAGTGTACTTATAAATATGTAAGTTTATATATATTTATATATATATATATATATATATATATATATATATATATATATATATATATATATACATATATATATATATATATATATATATATATATATATATATATATATATATATATATATATATATTATTTATGTATGTTTATCTTTAATTAGATATGTAGAAATTTATTGTTTATTTTACTGTATCTCAATGCTTTTTATGTGCGCTGCCTTTTAATTATGGATTTTCCTTTATATTTTGGTTGACTGGAAGAAATCCCATTGGGGATAAGTCCGCCATTGTACATATTCTTCTAAATCCAATAACTGTTTTGTAATTTGTTTTATTTATTTTTATGTGCAATAAAGAGTTTACAAACAAACAAACAATATATAAAAATAATTAGCAAAACAGCGTTTGCCGGGTCAGCTAGTTTATATGTATATATACGAGTGTACGTATTCCAGATCAATGTCTTTATAACATTGGAGTGAGACCCGTGGACTCTAGGGACGCTTTCCGCCGAGGCAGACTGTTCCCTCTCGCCCTTCCCGACCACCTCAGCTCAAAAACTGGCACCGACACTGATTGGTACTGGACTAACATCTATAGGATCAAAACTGTGAGTCTAAGAAATTATATCACCTTGTTTATACTTCGGGAAAATCGTCAATTTACATCACTTGTCTTACGGTGAGGGAAAACATCGTTAGGAAACTTCCATATTCAGGCAAATGGACGCGTGCTAATGATCCAATACGGGTTTAGGTTCGCTGTCCGCTAGTTCTACATTCATTCATGTTTTTTAAAGTAAACAATGTGCATTCGTCCATGATTTAGATTTAAGAGATCTACATTTGTATATTGACGTCCGATGAAAATGCTGCAGTGTAGTTTGTTCCGCAGTATCTTGTACACATGCGCTTTGGAAGCGGTAGTATTTATAATTAGATTTAAGCGATGTGACGTCAATAAGTGATACCTTGTATCCAATTTTGAAAATAAATCTATTCTATTCTATTCTGTCGTAATTTTAAAAAAAGAAACGAAAGAATTATTTTTTTTTAAATCCACAAACAAACCATTACTTTTTAATTTTATAGTCTACTAGCGACCCGCCCCGGCTTCGCACGGGTGCAAAATTCGGAAAAAATTATACATAAAAACCTTCCTCTTGAATCACTCTACCTGTTACAAAAAACCGCATCAAAATCCGTTGCGTAATTTTAAAGATTTAAGCATACAGACAAACAGACTAAAATAGCGACGAAGAAGTTTTATACTATGTAGTGAAGCTTCAACATTTTTAAAACAAGCCTTACCTCCTTCGTAAAGTCTCTGTTTACTTATTGTTTATAATTAAGTTGTTACCTAATACTCTTAAGATTTACCTGCTTTTTTCATGTTAAAGCCAGTTCTTTTTCAGGGTCGGGACTGTTGTTCGGAATATGCTGTGTGTTTCCATTTCGTTGACCCGGATCAGATGTACGTGCTGGAGTACTTCGTGTATCACCTGAGGCCTTTCGGAATCAGCTATAATTATAACTAATAAATAATAAAAAAAAATCTAATAATTAGAAGTTATCTCTGTAAGAAATAAGTTGGGAAAATAAAAATGTGGAAAATTCAATATTTTGCTTTTAAAACTTACCTTTTATTTATTACACTTTTTACCTATAGTCCTATCCTATATACAGTATTGTAACGCGGGCTTTTAGTTGTAAACATTTATCTCTTTTAGGGACTATTTCACGACTAAATATCGTTCATTTAAAACTCTTTGATATGTAAGTAGGTGAATAAAACATAGTAATTAATTATTTTATGAGCACAGTGTGTAATAGCCTCTCGGTTGGTTTACGATCTATGAACTATACGAACAAACATGTTAGAGAGTAGTAGTTCGTGCAAACTTTTTAAAATATGGTTTACCGGTTACACAATAGGTGTAGGGTTAGCCATTATCCTTTTTAGATTGCAACAAGGGCGATTTTTCTGGTAAGTAGAAATGTAAGCCGTGTGGTTCCCGGTACCGGTACAAAAAAGAATAGGACCACTCCATCTCTTTCCCGTGGATGTCGTAAAAGGCAACCAAAAGATAGGCTTACAAAATCGGGATTCTTTTTTTAGGCGATGGGCTAGCAACCTGTCACTATTTGAATTTCAATTCTATATTATATTTCTAATTAAGCCAAATAGCTGAGCGTGGCCTATCAGTCTTTTCAAGACTGTTGGCTCTGTCTACCCCACAAGGGATATAGACGTGACCATAATTATGTATGTATGTTGAAATGTAATTAGTAATTTATATGTCAAAAGATTAATTATTATTTCATCTTCCTTTATGCGCCGTGTGGTTTCCGGCACTGTAGAATAGAACCCCTCCGTATCTTTGCCACGGATGTCGTAAAAAGCGAGTAGGGGATATTAATAAGTATAAGTAGTATGTACAAAAATGAGGTTTCCTTGTCACCAATGTCTGATATTCAGTATTTGTGTATTTTAGGGAGTACTCAGAAATGGATGCGGACGAAGATTACGATGATAACGACTCACAAGGTAGGTTTAAATCCAGTCATCTGCTTTTCATACATTCGTTTTTTTTTCAAATTAAACTCTATATGTACACATTGACTATACACCATTTTACCATAGTAACATTAGGTAAATCCAAATATTTAATCGTGGTTTCTAAAAATAAAATTGTTATAATATTAAATTTATATTGAGTGATTCATATCAGGCAAATTTTCTCAGCAAACTCATGAATCAGATAAACTTTTCTAATAACTCAAATAAGTATCTATAAATTGTAATTCCTGTATGTGCCGTGGGGTTCCTGGCACCGATATAAAATAATAGGACCACTCTATCTCTTTCCTATGGATGTCGTAAAAGGCAACTTAGGGATAGGCTTAGGAAGCTAGCAACCTGTCACTAAACTGTTGAAACTCAATTCTATTCCAGTCAACCTTTTAGACGTGATAATATACATATGTATGTATGTAAAAACATCTCTGTAGGTACCTAACTCTGTGCCGTGTGGTTCCCGGCATCAATACAAAAAAGAACAGGACCACTCCATATCTTTCCCATAGATGTCGTAAAAGGCGACTAAGAGATAGGCTAACAAACTTGGGATTCTTTTTTAGGCGATAGGCTAGTAACCTGTCACTATTTGAATCTCAATTCTATCATTAAGCCAGATAGCTGAACGTGGTCATTCAGTCTTTTCAAGACAATTGGCTCTGTCTACCCCGCAAGGGATATAGACGTGACCATATGTGTGTATGTACAACTCTGTAAAAAAAAAGGTTTTTAATTATTGTGTGTTTAATTTTAATTTAAGAGTACGACGAATACAGAAACAGGCGTGATCACTGGATTTTGATTGATTACGACACGAATTTGTTGCCGCCGCCGCCGGCCGTGTACGGCATTGATTGTAAGTAAATTAAATATAAATAAATAGATACGGGACAAATAACACAGATTGAGTTAGCCTCGAAGTAAGTTCGAGACTTGTGTTACGAGATACTAACTCAACGATACTATATTTTATAATAAATACTTATATAGATAAACATCCAAGACCCAGGCCAATCAGAAAAAGTTCGTTTCTCATCATGCCCTGGCCGGGATTCGAACCCGGGACCTCCGGTGTCAAAGACAAGCGTACTACCGCTGCGCCACAGAGGCCGTCAACCCTCTGTGTGAGACGACGGCCTCTGTGGCGCAGCGGTAGCGGGCTAGTCCCGGGTTCGAATCCCGGTCAGGGCATGATGAGAAATAATTTCCGATTGGCCTGTGGCTTGGATGTTTATCTATGTAAATATTGTTTTTTTTTTATAAAATATAGTACCGTTGAGTTAGTATATATGTAGTTACACAAGTTTCGTACAATTACTAAAATTTAATTACCTATTAAGTACTTTAGTATTTTCTTGAAGATTCCGATTGCACTTTCAAGACAACTTCTTCATTATATTATTATCTTATTATTCACGCAACTAATTATTATTCGAATAATATTACTATCTATTGATTATTGTGCAAAAAATTAATTATATTTAGATTTAAGTGATGTGACGTCAATAAGTGATACCTTGTATCCAATTTTGAAAATAAATCTATTCTTATCTAATAAATTCTAGATTTAATCCACATTAACAAAGGTGAGGACAGGACAGTGGCCGATGTCATAGCTGCAAAAGTTAACGTATTCTGCGTGGTGAAGACAGTGGCCGGTCGGCATGAGTTCAGGGCGCGGCGTGTGAAAGAAACCTGGGGCAAGAGGTGTGACAAGCTGCTGTTCTTGAGCACGGCGCCAGGTCAGACAACGAGACATATGATGATCATAAAGTGATTTATTGTATGTCCGTTACCAACTGTTAGTCTCTCTCTTGACAATGACATTGACACTCATAGATAATCTTAATTTATTGTTTATAATTAATCAGAAAAGTACTAATAATAAATATACCTAATTAAATAATTTAAACTAATATTAATTATTTTACAATAATATAAAAAAAAACTATGTATTCTAAATTACAAGCTAAAAACATTATTGTTTAAATTTTAACCCCTAGGAAGGGTTCCCATCATAAAGTGTGTGAATCGTAGCAATTTTATTATAGTGTTTTTTTGTAGTGGTTCAATGAAAACTGATTATAAAAGTTAGTACTGGTGAAATCATATTTCAGTCTGAATAGGTAAAAAATCAAAGTATTTTTCAGGGATAGGTACCTTCACTTCATCATATCCAATTTCCGGCACACCTACTTTTTATTAAAATATGTTGGTTCTTGGTTTTAAGCTTAATAGTAAGACCTAAAATGCTATGTCTGTTTTCATCGTTGTCCCATAAAAAAGGGTACTTTTCTCAAATTAATGTCTCTTAATAGAAACTGACTGATGATTTCTATATTATCATCAAAGCTATGAAATGTATTCTCTGTATTTCGTACTTCGTCCTGGCAAAGGGTCAGGTCAAGAGTACCCGAAACCGCCGAACGAAGTATACAGAGATCGTGGCAAGTGGAAAGAAGTAGTCTCTGCCTACCGCTCCGGGAAAAGACGTGATTTTATGTATTCATGTTCAAAACAAAAACTGAATGATGAATTCTACTTATATTATATCTAGTACCTATCGTTAAAACTATAAAATGTATTCACTGTAATTTCAGATGAATATCTTCCAGCTGTCACCCTTAGCACGGAGGAGGACAAGCTTTGGGACAGAGAAAGGGAGGGATTCGAATACATATACCAATATCATGTTGACAAAGCAGACTGGTTCCTCATGATAGACGATAACACGTAAGAAGTTACAAAATAGTCATAGGAGAAAAATCCTAGTATCACTTTATTTTTCATACATACATACATACATAAAATCACGCCTCTTTCCCAGAGGGGTAGGCAGAGACTACCTCTTTCCACTTGCCACGATCTCTGCATACTTCCTTCGCTTCATCCACATTCATAACTCTCTTCATGCAAGCTCGGAGGTTTCGGGTACTCTTGACCTGACCCTTTACCAGGACATGTTATTTTTCATACATACATATAATCACTTCTATATCCCTTGCGGGGTGGACAGAACCAACAGTATTTAAAGGACTGATAGGGCCACGTTCAGCGGTGTTTATAAAATTGAGATTCAAATAGTAACTAGGTTGCTAGTTCATCGCCTAAAAGACGAATCACAAGTTTATAAGCCTATCTCTAAGTCGCCTATCACGACAGACTTTTAGACTTTTTATTTTTCAGATACGTTATAATGGAAAATCTGAAATACATGTTATTGAGCCACTTCAGTTCAGAGGCAGTATATTTCGGCTGCGCACTTGAAGATATACAAGAGAAGGTATTTCCGTATTCTTGTTATAGAATTCTTTGGCGTTGTGGTAATGTGGTTACCTCTAAATCACTTAGACCAGAGTTTGAAGGCAAGGGTTGTTGGTGGGTCCGATTTTACTTTGTTTAGATAATCGCCTTGTGCAAATCCCAAAAATACCCGTAGGTACTAATATTTCATTGCAAAGAGATAACATGATCAAAACAAAAACTAAAACAGATTCTGATTTTTTCTATTCTAGTTTTGGATAATTGTGAAGTTGACGATATCGAAGGAAATGGTGCAGTGCAGTTTGTTACCGCTTTTTCTGCACTGACTCTTGGGAAGCGGCAGTTAACTTAGTTTTAAGTTTTATTTTTTGAAGTCAACCAATGTTGTGAAACCTAAAGATATGACAATTATTAAGTGATTTTTAAATGTCCCATAATCTATACCTACGAGGTGCTGAACCGATTTACTTAAAACTTTCACCAATTGCTTTGTTTCATCTTAGAAAAATATTTAATGTTTGTTTTATGAAAATCGGTTTACTAAAAAAAAGTTATCGTCATTTGAATGAACTCAAGGCATGAGTGTGCCTGCAAATAAGTTTACGCGGAAAAAATCGAAAATTTACGCGGACGAAGTCGCGGGCAACAGCTAGCAGCAGCCTAAAACTAGACTTAACTTTGATTTTTCTTTCAGAGGCTAGCATTTGATCCGGGATACGTTTTAAGCAAAACTGCAATAGAGAAACTAGCCAAGAGATCACATCTATGCAATTCTACATCAGATTTACTAATCGTTGTTTTGGGTATGAAAAATTACTCATTCTCCAAATGAATTTTGCCTACTTTAGGATAACTACCCAAAGGTTGACTGGAAGGGATTGCTTAGCTATAAGTCCGCTTTTGCTCAACATATTCATAATGTATGTTTCTACTACATATGTATTTTTTTATGGGCAATAAAGATAATTTGTATTGCATTGTATTGAAACTTTTATAACTTGAGTGTCTGTTTTGTGATGTTAAAAATTCAGTGCCTTGAACTGAGTGGGCCATAATTAAATTAATATACATCTAGTGCAACTTTACAAGACAATCTGACAAATACTCCTGCGCAGGTTTGCCGCCTTTTTTGTTCAACGTTTTGTGTGTATGTAGATACCTATTGATTGGCACAAACATTTGGTTTTTTTTTCAGGTGAATGTGTCCGAACATTAGACATTAAAGCGGTTGATTCTCGTGACTCCGTGGGTCGTGGTCGGTTAATTCCTTTCAAACCACCAGAATTGAAAATGGTATGTAATAATTATCTACTAAGTCTTATTTGATACTTTGGTGTGGATTATTGTATTGGATGGTTTTTTATTAGAAAAAGGTAAAAGTTAATGTCATTTACAATATACATATACATAAACAGTACTTTATACCTGCATTAACAATTAATAACTTAGAAAAAACTAAACTCAAAACTAAACTACGCGACGGTAAAACAACTTTTGTCCTATCTGAATCTCCATGTTGAACTAGGCCATCGAGACTGGCTCTGCCTGCCCCGTAAGATGTATAGATGCATGTATTTTTTCCAGGCTTCCGATGGCGCCTCAGACTACGCAATATCATTCCACAACGTGACCCACAGTTACCTTAACTTGATGGAATTCTTCGTGTATCATCTAAGACCCTTTGGAATTGTCGCCAATTATACACTACCAGAGTCAGTTTAAAAATAAAGAAACTCTTTAAAGTAATCTATACTATTATTATAATGCTGAAGAGTTTGTTTGTTTGAACGCGCTAATCTCAAGAACTACTATTCTATCAGGTTCTAATTGAAAAATTCTTGCGTTGAATAGACCATTTATCGAGAAAGGCTTTAGGCTATATTAACACGCTGCAACTATAAGGAGCAAAGAAATAATAGAATATGTGAAAAAAAACAGGGAAGATTATTCATCCTTAAGGGCTTCAATGATACCCAAAATAACTATTCCACGCGGGCGAAGTCGCGGGCACAGGTATAAATTATTTTAAAAGACTGTTTACCGATTGGGCTAAAATCTGATCCCTCTTTTAAATTCACATCGGCAATATTCAATGGTGGAGTAAAGCGCAAATTTCTGTCGAACCAAAGAATTGAAAACTCAATAAAATAACGACCTTATTACAAGTACATTAAATCCAAGAACGAAATCCCTCCTGCTATTCTCGCTAAAAATAGCAGACAGTTCAGTCCGCGGTTTCAAATGGCGCCCTCTGATTGGTCCTAGCGCACAAATAATTTCGCGCCAAACAAAAATTTTACTTCTACGTAAGGTAAATTTGAAAATTTTTACAGAATCTATTCATTGATATAAAGATCCAAAAATATGAAAAAAAAATTTTACCTCATCTTTTTACTTATAGAACTTATTTACATCCAAAAAAAATTTTTTTTCGCCGACTTTCAGTCAACGCAGTCATCACTTGAAATCACAGAATTTTAATAATTGCAATTTTAAGTTGCGTTTGCGTGTGTGTGGTTTATTAAAAAAAGAAAAATGGTTTTAGTGTTAGATTTTATTTCATTTAATAAAGTCAAATATTACAAACAGTGAATTTTCTTGAAAGAATATAAATCTACAGGCTAGTCCTTGTGACTAGTATTCAACATAATTTTGCCTTTATCTTTGCAAAATTCTGAAATACAGTGGTTTTATAACTATAGTGACTTAATTGTTACAATGCAAAAAAAATAAATATTTTATTATAATCCTTGGTAGTTGTTATAACTTTACTATCAGTAATCAAAAATATATAACAACTGCTTATTATGAACAAATAGTTTTATTTACATTGAAGATTTTATTGTATTGAATTAACGTTAAACAAAGGCAAATAAATCACTGGTCATGTACATATATATAAAGAACTTAAGAAAAAAAAAAATTATTAATGTAATATTTCTGCATGTCTGTATTTTGTTGCAAATAAAAGTGAAAAAAAAAATGGTTTGAAATTAATAACTATAATGTCATATAAGTACTTTAGTGTGATCCCAGGAATTAAAGAAAAAAACAGTCCACCTCTCATTATGACACAGTGGATAACTTAAGACGCAACTAAGGAAATAAGTTTCTTTCATCTTGTTCCACGACAATTATCTGTGCTGGATAAGGCTAGGTATTAAGTGTATTATTTTAACTATTGTCATTTTCCTTATCACGATGCAGTTATAAACATAACCTTAACTTCTAAAATGATACAAGTGTAATCAGATGGTTAACAGTCTTAACATAATTAAGTACAAACCTTACAAACTATAGGTATTATCAGCTAAATTTATATAAAGAAACATAAAGAGCAGATCCAGTAAATAATATAAAACACAGATAATTTAAATAAACATATCCTATTTTATTGATAATTTTATGTATAATAACGAAAATTTACGCTTTTAACTTTACATTAATTTAATACATAAACTGAATATGTGTCAGATAAATTGGAAATCTGGGGGCACGGTAGTGCCCGCCAATACGATTGGCAACATTTAACATGAAATGTTTTTGTGGGATTTGCTTTTACTCTTCCCCACATTTTATCGAGAAAAATTAAATAACTAATATTAAAACTAACTTTTACGCGTAGTTTTGCCCTCGCGTATTAAGCGCCACGTACAAGAGAATACAGGATTTTCGCAAATCCCACGAGAACTATATTTTTTACCGGGATGAAAATAAATATATACAAAATATATACGAAATACTAACTCAACGATACTATATTTTATAATAAATAGTTATATATGTAGATAAACATCCAAGGCCCAGGCCAATCAGAAAAAGTTCTTTTCCCATCAGGCCCTGGCCGGGATTCGAACCCGGGACCTCCGATGTCACAGACAAGCGTACTACCGCTGCGCCACAGAGGCCTAGGAAAAGTACCCTATGTCCCTCTCCCAGACTCTTCCATTTTATATATACAAAAAATTGCGACGAACGAAGAAGAATGGTTTAGTAGATGATAACACGTGAGGAGACAACAAACAAACAAATAAACTTAATTTCGCATTTATATAATTAGTTGGGATGTTTTACCTAAGAAATTATTTGTGCATTTATAAATTTCTTACAACTTTGAATCAACAAAATGTAATCTCTTGTTTTAAAGTAATGTTTAGTTATAAATGTCTACGTAACGTCAGATTTACATATTTGTAAAACTAAATCGGATAAAATTCGATCAGGTATTGTAAAAAAAAAATATTATGTCAAGTGAAATTCTCATACAGATATATAAATAAACCTAACGACATTAAGCATAAAGCAATACAGTTATATACAATGATATGCATACAACAAAATAATTAAGCAAATTAAGTTGAAGGAAATCCTAAATACAATTATAGCTAAATTAATATCAAAAGTTCTTATAATATTGGTATTTGAAGGTCAGTGCTATTGGAAATAATTTCTCTTTTTCCTCGACACTCTGAAAGAAACAGACAATATATAATAATAGAAGACATATAATATAAGACAATAATGTGCCGTGTGGTTCCCGGAAATATAAATATATTTATATTCTTCTTTAAGGCGATGAGCTAGCAAAATGTCACTATTTGAATCTCAATTCCATCTTTACGCCATACATACAGATGAACGTGGCCTAGCAGTCTTGAAAAGACTGAAGCCCTGTCTACCCCGTAAGGGAAAAAGCCGTGGTTATATGCATGTAATGATGGGGTTCTATTCAGCACGCTGGAATTCAAAACCCAGAACTAATGGTATGGACTGCCGCATCGAACACGCTACGCCATGTAGTCTTGACACAACTATGAAAAGCATTCATACCTTAGTTTTATTGACAACTGATATTCTTACGGTGAGGGTAAACAGTATGAGAAAACCTGCACATTAACGCAGTTCTATGTGTAATCATGATCCAATATGAGTTAAGTTCCCGGCACCAATGTAAAAAAGAATAGGACCACCCCCTCTCTTTCCCATAGATGTCGCTAAAGGCGACTAAAGAATCATTACATAGTATAAAACAAAGTCGCTATTTTAGTCTGTTTGTCTGTAAGCTTAAATCTTTAAAATTACGCAACGGATTTTGATGCGGTTTTTTGTAACATATAGAGTGATTCAAGAGGAAGGTTTTTATGTATAATAACATTTATAATTTTGCACCCGTGCGAAGCCGGGGCGGGTCGCTAGTAGGCTTATAAAGCTACAATTTAAAAAAAATTCCACCTACCCAGTGTCTGCCGGGGAGAAGAAGAACCCCCTGGGTTTGGTGAAGGTCTGCTGCAGCGGCGACTCCATAGCGGGGCACGCCCACTGTGCCCAGTAATCAGATGGAAGACGCAATAGTAACTGCATTACCTGAAATAAATCACATAACGATGATTTGATGATTCTAAAATAAAAACATACATATCTACATATAGTCACGTCTATATACCTTGCGGGGTAGACAGAGCCAACAGTCTTGAAAAGACTGATAGGCCACGTTCAGCTGTTTGGCTTAATGATGGAATCGAGATTCGAATAGTGACAGGTTGCTAGCCCATCGCCTGAATAAATAAACCCAAGTTTATGAGCCTATTCCTTAGTCACCTTTTACGACATCCATGGGATAGTGATGGATCGGTTCTATTCTTTTTTTAATTAGTGCCGGTAACCACACCACACAAAACCAAAAGATGTGACAATTACTAAGTAAGTTATGGTCGAGTTTTCGCATAATAATAATATGTAATATTCATTATTTAAAAAAATCTTGGCCGTGTGGTTCCCAGCATCAATACAAAAAAGAATAGAACCACTCCATTTCTTTCCCATGGATGTCGTAAAAGGCGACTAAGGGATAGGCTTACACACTTGTGATCCTTTTTTTTAGGCGATGGGCTAGCAACCTGTCACTATTCGAATCTCAATTCCATCATTAAGCCGAGCAGCTGAATGTGGCCATTCAGTCTTTTCGGGACTATTGGCTCTGTCTACCCCGTAAGGTATATAGACGTGACTATATGTAGGTATGTATGTAAAAAAGTGAATTAAAATCCGACTAACAAACTCACATTGAACATCTGCGCAGTCGTCGTGTACTGATGGTCGAGTTGTCGCATAAACATAATATAAAATATTCATTATTTAAAAAAATGAATTAAATTTGACTAACAAACTCACATTGAACATCTGCGCAGTCGCCGTGTTCTGATGGTCGAGTTGTCGCATAACAATATTCTTTTTTTAAAATGAATTAAATCCGACTAACAAACTCACATCTGCGCAGTCGTCGTGTACTGATGGTCGAGTTGTCGCATAATAATATTCTTTTTTAAAAAATGAATTAAATCCGACTAAAAAACTCACATTGAACATCTGCGCAGTCGCCGTGTACTGATGGTCGAGTTGTCGCATAAACATAATATAAAATATTCATTATTTAAAAATGAATTAAATTCGACTAACAAACTCACATCTGCGCAGTCGTCGTGTACTGATGGTCGAGTTGTCGCATAACAATATTCTTTTTTTTAAAATGAATTAAATCCGACTAACAAACTCACATCTGCGCAGTCGTCGTGTACTGATGGTCGAGTTGTCGCATAATAATATTCTTTTTTAAAAAATGAATTAAATCCGACTAAAAAACTCACATTGAACATCTGCGCAGTCGCCGTGTACTGATGGTCGAGTTGTCGCATAAACATAATATAAAATATTCATTATTTAAAAATGAATTAAATTCGACTAACAAACTCACATCTGCGCAGTCGTCGTGTACTGATGGTCGAGTTGTCGCATAACAATATTCTTTTTTTTAAAATGAATTAAAATTCGTCTAACAAACTCACATTGAACATCTGCGCAGTCGCCGTGTACATCTCGGCGGCCTGCGTCATCAGCCCGTACCCCACCACGGTGGGGCCGAACACCGTCGCCAGATTCTCAACGCCCATCTCACATTCAGCACTCTCGGCCACTCTGGAAAAAATTGTATCAGCAATGTATTGATTAATTCCAATTACTTTGTTATAGATGAGAGACTTGATATCCATGTGAAGCCAAAATTTAAATTGAAAAAATTGAAAATTGATTTTTTTTTTATTTCCAAGTCTTAGTTTCTCATAATACATAATACCTACTGGGACCCACCTAGTAAGCTTAGAAAAGCCTGTGGCAGGGGGACCCACTCTTCCAAAAACATAATATTTACTTAGGCCAATTTACATATTTACAGACATACATATAGCAACTTGCGGGGTAGACAGAGCCAACAGACTAGAAATCACTGAAAGGCCATGTTCCGCTGTATAGCTTAATGATGGAATTGAGATTCAAATGGTGACAGGTTGCTAGCCCATGGTATACAAGAGGAATCTCAAGTTTATGAGCCTATCCCTTAGTCGCCTTTTACGACATAAATGGGACTCCAAGATATGGAGTGGTTCTATTCTAAAGTGCTGGAAACTACACGGCGCTTAATGTGTTATATGCTAATACTTCGTAAGTATATAGTTTCATTTATCTTATAAAGTAAGCTGTATTAAAAGCCATAATACATATAGCTTTGTTCAGACATATTTACTTTGCAAATGTAACCTAAAAATATAAATAAGAAAGAAAAAATGTTCATTCAGTACATACACTTAAAACTGAAAAATTATTTGGTGGACCTCACGTTTCCAACAAACATTTCTCAACTAGCAATGCCCGCGTTTAACTTTACGGTGTCAGCGGTGGGATACGCGAACCCTGCTGACCCCTGAGATTGGCGGCCAAAACCATTTGAAGCTTAATTCCAAAGACTTGGGAGCTTCACTACATAGTATTAAACAAAGTCGCCATTTTAGTCTGTTTGTCTGTATGCTTAAATCTTTAAAATTACGCAACGGATTTTGATGCGGTTTTTTGTAACAGGTAGAGTGATTCAAGAGGAACGTTTTTATGTATAATTTTTTCCGAATTTTGCACCCGTGCGAAGCCGGGGCGGGTCGTTAGTGAAAGATAATTTTAAAGACTCACTTCTGCAGATGTAAGACGAGGAATGCCAGGGTGTCTCTGTTAGGTTGTGGCAACTGCGTCACAGCTTGCACCACGGCCGCCGTGGCGTCACTCGGCTCAGACAACTTCGCCACATTCATGAAGTCTCCCCAGAGACTGTTGGAGACCAACGGCTCTTTGAGGGAGCGGAGGAAGTCTTTGATGCAGCCGCAGATCACGTGGATGTCTTCGTTCGCGAGTTGAGGTGAGCCACAGCCGCGCAGAAAGCGTTCCTGGAATGGTTTATAACAATAGAATCATGGTTATTAAATCCGCGCTAATAATAAAGAGAAATTATATGTATTTTTTGTATGTTTGTAACTAATTAACTCAAAAACTACTGGATTGATTTAAACGAAATTACGGCACAGATATAATATAGACTTTCAAGAGCGACTACTTTATTTCAGGAATTTCCCAAGGGAGCGAAGCACAGCGCAAATGCTCGTATATATATGGAATACCAATACAAAAGAGAACTATCAGAATGCAAAAAATATCTCCAATGGCCTCTTCTTTTTTAAATTAGGCCAATTGTAAGGGCACGAAAAAAATTCATTGATACATACATACATATAATCATATCTACATATATATATATACACGACACTTCAAGGTCATATAAACATTCTCCATTAAGTTAGCTTTAGCGTTTCTCCAGCGTTGGCTCTGTCTACCCCGCTAGGGATACGTGACTATATGAACGTAAATAAATTTTGTCTCATTGGACTCTGGAATATAAGCAAGAAGGGGGAGAAATCTATAATTTATCATTCATCTAGCATTAAAATTAGCTAACTAAGTGGGACTCGTCGAACTTTCAAGGACCAAATTTCAAATGTCTTGAAAAAGGGAGATGGGTAGGAGTACCCGTAATCGTCGAATATGCATGAAAAGAGTAATGAGTGTAGAGGAAGAGGGAGAGGTCTGTAAGGATCGTAGCAAGTGGATTTTCATAGTCAACAAAAACAGGCGTGATGGTATGTTTGTATGTACGTATGTATCTAGCATTAGCATTACCTTCAGTCGCTTGACGTCCTTTTCAACGCCACTAATGCGGTATATACCCTTTTCAGTAAGTCCCCTCTTCTCCACCTCGTTGATACAATGCACCAACAAAGCCGGTACCATGGGCGGAGATCGGGGCGCGTAATCCGCTATGCTGCCGAGTTGCTGAAATATAAATATCACATCATTAAAGTTCTAACATTATATATATATATATATATATATAATGTTAGAATATATATATATATATATATATATATATATATATATATAATATATTCTAACACAATACTTATGTTGTTGACTGTTTACTGAATGTTACCCTGTATATATATATATATATATATATATATACAGGGTAACATTTAAAACAACTGCATCCTTTTAATCATAGACTATACCCATGCTTCTGAGCTGAGCCTATTTTTATTTAAATTAAACGTCATCATTTTCACATTTAAAAAACCCTCAAAAACTACATCACACGCTTTATTAAAGACCAAAACTACAAAAAAGAAATTAAAACTAAACATGTAAATAAATGTCTGAAAAATAAATTATCTTTCTAGTATCAAGATCAAGTAAAGTACAGAGTTGTCGAGATCGCTCAGCTGAATGAATTGTGGCGTTGGCCTCTGAATCTTAAGCGTCGCTTTTCCGCCGGCCAGGGTGATATGACGTATTTAGGATCGTGGATTCTGATACTTATTTTTTTTCGTACTTTCTGAAATAAGAACCGATATTTTTCTTTTAACGTTTTTAAATATCCTTTAGATGAGTACACTTAACAGTTAAATTTATGCAGTTGAATTAAAAGTCACCCTGTATATATATATATATATATATATGTATAATATATAAATATATTAAAAAACGCCCTGTGTGGCGCAGCAGTAGTATAAAATAAATTTTTAAGATGTCTATATTTGTAAATTGACGTTCCGCCGTTCCATCTACAAATGCGCTTTGGAAGCGGTATGTAGTACCTAGTTATAATTAGATTTAAGTGATGTGACCGTCAATAAGTGATACTTTTATTCTATTCTATACATTTTTGAATAAAGAATAAAGGTGGAGCCTCACCGCGGCGGCGGCGTGCGGCGGCGCGGGCCCGGGCGGCACGCACGGCAGCGGCAGCAGCGCGCGGCACTCGGCGTGCGTCTGCGCGCGGCAGCTCTCGCACTTCACGCCGGCCTTGCCGAACCCGATGCTGGCAGGACATCAATCAATCAATCAATACACATACATACGGTCACGTCTATATCCCTTGCGGGGTAGACAGGACTCAATGTATTATTGGCTTAAAAGATGCAGTTTAAAAAAATACTAATTTTTATTTATTTTTACAATCACAAGTCCCCTATATGGAGACTACAATGTAAAAAAAAAACTAACAGGAGATTCTTTAAAAAAAATTTTTTCTAAACCCAGTTTATGATCCATACATATGTATAGTAAATCTGTAAAAGGGTCAATTAAATTAAAAAAATAAAAACAGGGGGTGTTACTGGATCGATACCAAACCCAAATATGTGATTAAAAATTTTTTTGTCAGTCTGTCTGTATGTTCAGGCCTCACGTGAAAACTAACGGTTCGATTTCGATGAAACTTGGTATTATTATGCCTTATTATCCTGGGCATAAAATGGGACACTTTTTATCCTGGATTTTTAATTTTAAGCGAACTTCTCTTACTAAAACATCGAAACATACTAGGCAAAGCCTAGCCGTATTTGGGTCCAATAGATATTTATGAGATGTCATTGTCCGAGTTACTCAAAATGGAGAAATAAACCATGCACGCGAAGACCGACATCCGCGCGGACGGAGTCGCGGGCGGAAGCTAGTTACAAATAAAAAAAAATACTTACGTTTTCCCACACGGGCCACATTTCTCCCTCTTGTAGAAGTTTTTGGAGACGAAATTGTGCGCCCTCGGCCTTGTTCTGGGCGAGCCGCCATATTGTGCGGACACCACGCTGGGGGTGCGCTGCGGCGCGCACCGGGGGGTCTCGGAGACACTGTCAGTGTCTAAAACAATATTTATTTATTTATTTTATTTATTTATTTATGTAGACAAAATTATATACAGGAGCATTTAATACAGTTATTCTAGTACAAAGATGCTACTTATTTCAAAAGAAATCTCTTCCAGTAGACCCATGAGAGGAGATATAAATTTTGGAGCTGTATGAGCCACGTTCAGCTATTTGGCTTTAAGAAAGAAATTAGATTCAAATAGTGACAGGTTGCTAACCCATCGCCTAAAAAAGAATCCCAATCCCAAGTTTATAAGCCTATCCCTTAGTCGCCTTTTACGACATCCATGGGAACGAGATGGAGTGGTCCTATTCTTTTTTTTATATTGGTGCCGGAAACCACACAGCACTGTGGGTGCAATGTGGCAGAATTATGGTCATAGGCCATAGGTTGCCTATGACCATAATTCTGGGGCAAGCCAGGTTTTGACACGACGCGGCTCCCGCCTGACCTCCGCGATTCCGCTTAGAACCAAACGCGACTTGGATCACCGTTACACATTCAATTGCTTGAATGTGCATAAACTTCCTCACGAACTTTTAGTCAATCAATCAATATACCTATACTTATTTGTGAAAACAGGTTACAAGGTACACATTATATAAATCACTCCTCTGCTATAGGTGAACATGCCAAATGTCATTAGTCTGCAAGTAGTTTCAGCCGGCAATTACTAATAGTTGCTTATAGTAGTAGTTACCAGTGCGTGGCGGAGCGCTAGGTGTGCACGGAGTCCTCATTTCCTGGTGCAATTGAACACTGTGCTTGCCCGACACGCGGTGGGGGGACTTCGAAGGTGGAGCTTCATCGCTGCTCTCCGATATTGGTTGCTGAAATTATAATTTTTTTCAATTTAAGAGCCAATTTACATTTTTCAAAGGCGCAGTGCTGCATTTGAAATAAGAGATTTATATTATACATACATACATATGGTCACGTCTATATCCCTTGCGGGGTAGACAGAGCCAACAGTCTTGTAAAGACTGATAGGCCAAGTTCAGCTATTTTGGCTTTAAGATAGAATTGAGATTCAAATAGTGACAGGTTGCTAGCCCATCGCCCGTAAAAAGAATTCCAAGTATGTAAGCCTGTCCCTTAGTCGCCTTTTACGACATCCATGGGAAAGAGATGGAGTGGTCCCATTCTTTTTTGTATTGGTGCCGGGAACCACACGGCACGATTAAAGATGACAGTTAGCTACAACAGTGATGATTTCACAAATCCTATTAATAATATTATAAATGCGAAAGTATGTCAGTATGGATGTTTGTTACTCTTTCTCGCAAAAACTACTGAACCGATTACAATGAAATTTGGTATGTAGGTAACTGAAGACCCAGAACAACATATAGGCTACTTTTTATCCCGGAGTTCACGCGATATTGATTCCACGCGGACGAAGTCGCGGGCGGCCATTAGTCGTCAATACATCTACTATCATCTCATCAACTTACGAAATTCTGCGGAGGTTTCAAATCGTGGTTGGTCGGAGCGCGTTCCAGCGTCAATGTCGTTGTGGCGGTTGCTAGAACCTTCCCGCCTTGTATTTCTACCGTCTGAAAACAAACCCACATACATACAAACATAGTCACGTCTATATCCCTTGCGGGGTAGACAGAGCCAACAGTGTTAAAAAGACTGATGGGCCACGTTCAGCTATTTGGCTTAATGATAGAATTGAGATTCATATAGTGACAGGTTGCCAGCCCATCGCCCACAAGAGGATTCCCAAGTTAATAAGCCTATTCCTTAGTCGCCTTTTACGACATCCATGGGAAAATGATGGAGTGGTTCTATTCTAAAGGGGCGAAAACCACACGGCACGAAACAAATACACGTAAGCGAGAAAAATTTAAATCTTCTCTCATTTATGCCTAGTAATTTTTAAGGTAGGTACCCTAATTCCATATTTCATATGAAGTTAATTCAATTCAATTTATTTATTGCATTATCATTTTGTAAATTTCAGTTCTAACTACTACAATAGTCACTGGTATAATAATAATAATGGGTATAACACGAACCTCGTAGGGTATAGCAACATTATGATTTGAACAAAAGAAACGGGAAAGAGACGTGATTTTATGTATGTATGTATTTATGATTTGAATGGCAAGTGGTTTTGTGAATTTAATTAAGTATATAGTTCAATAATATTTAAGGTCGCCATTTATGGGGTGTAGGTGATGCTTATTTGGGTGTTGTTGATGATGATTGCTGTACAGTTAAGTTAATAGCTTCTGAAACATCTGGCATTCCTTGTGCAATGAAAGTAAGAACAGTCTATGATTTGCTTATACTCGTATTACAAATTTAAAATTCAAATTTTTTATTAATTACTACGAGACATTACAACATAACTTAACAAATTTTCATAACTTGGTTTCACAACATTGGTTAACATCAAATATATTACTCAAGACTAAGTTTAGTGCCTCTTCCAAAGCGTCAGCGCAAAAGATACTTGATAATCCTGTCACTACAAAATGGGTGCAACTTGTATAGAAAAGGTGTAATCACAATGTCGATCTAATTGCTACAGTCACATTTTTTACAACTTGGTAGATACACAAGAAGTCCCTACTATTTTGTAAAGAAAATTGGTATTACCCTACATACATATGATCACGTCTTTATATTTACTGCGTAGAGAGAGCCTATGATATCAAGAAGACTGAAAGGCCACGTTTAGCTGTAAGGCTTAATGAACTGAGAAAGAAAATTCTTGTTATACCTTAGTAGCAGAGGATGTAGAAGATCGTCTCTTCTTCGAAGCTGGAGGGTTGTCTCTCGCAGTCCACCCTCCCCGTTGCACCCACGAGCGGCGCGTCGACGCTATGGAGATGTCCAGGTCGTCTTCAGAGCGGGAGTAGGACATCTCCGATAAGAGGGTACCTACAAATTGAGGTTTACATATATACATATATCTAATATATTTAAATGAGCAATTCTTGTATATATATAATCAGGATCTCGGAAACGGCTCCAACGATTTTCGTGAAAGTTACAGATTAGGGGCTTTTCGGCTCAAGGTATCGATTTATCAAGGTCCTAGGTTCGAGAAAAGCTCGGTTCCCAAGATATATAAACATTTTAAAAACCGCGTTTTAATAAACTATATCAGCGCCATCTCTGGTAGACCGACCAAAGCTCGGTCAACTGGGTACTATATATTTATATAACCACGTCTATATCCGTTGTATGGTAGACAGGGCCAGCAGGACAAGTCACAAAAGACTGATAGGCCACATTCAGCTGTTGCGGCAAAATTATGGAATTGAGATTCAAATAGCAAGAGTTTGCTGGCCCAAAAATATATCAAAATCATCAGATAATCCTACAGGAAAGTTGCTATATGTCGTAACTTGACTTACCCACTCCAGCCTGTGGTATGGCAAGCGCGACGCCGATTTTATCGCGCGCGAACTTTCGCTGTCCCGTTTCTTTCTTTCTTTATGACATAATAAAGAGCGAAACAGCGATAGCTTTCCACAGTGGCAGGGTCGTTTTTAAAGGCGTTAACTTTCTCCAGTTAACACTAAAGAGATTAAAAACAGGTGGATAGTTTATGACTTTACCAGTAGAGTTCAACTCTGGCACGCCAGAAAGTTTGGCGTTGTGGTCTTGCTGTGCTGTCCCGTTCAGGAAGGCCAGCTTCTGCAGGGTCTCATCATTCAGCTTGGCCCGATTGTCATTGAACAACAGGTCTCGGGCCATTTCTAACAGCTTGCTCTGAAATTAATACCAATAGTTTGAGAACTTCTTAATTTTGCCCTTGCATATACATCTTGTACATCTATATCTCTTGAATGGTGAACAATGCTGATAGTCTTGAAAAGACTGAATGCCACATTCAGCTGTATGCCTTTATGATGGAATTGAGATTTAAATAGTGATAGGCTGCTAACCAATCACATGCAAAAATACTAAGTTTCCTATCTCTTAGTTGCCTTCTACAACATCCATGGGTAAGATATGAAGTGGTTCTAGTCTAAAATGCCTGAAACCACACGGCTCTCTGCTCTTGATTGCCAAAAAATTGTCTGTTATTTAGTCATTAAGACTTTTTACTCCAAAAATACCTTTTCCAGGCTTTCATGTGTTCAATAAGATAAGTATTATTATTAAAAAAGTAGCTTTCTGATGAGGAAAAATGTAAATCATGAACTGTAAGCTGTTGATGGTGATATTTTTAGCAAACTTTATTATGTGTTTTCTTAATCCAACCTCTTACACAAAGAGGAAATATTATGCAACTACTTGCTGTGTTTAGTCAAGAAAGTAAGTGATAATCACCTAGAAGGCTTCCATTTTTCAAGGGAAGTGTAGCAATGTCACTTTTCTCGCGCAGAATAACCGCCCGTTACTTATAATAATGAAACGGGTAACAGTTTTTAGTGTGATACAAATGGTATCCCTGTACCATGCTACGGCATGAGAAGTAAAAAACATTGAAGTAAATAAAAAGTACCTGTAAATATATATACTTTACAAAAATGAACCAACCAATTCGCTATACTTCTTCAGTACAATATTCCTCTCCCTCTTCTCACCATCCAGAAGTTTCCGGACGTGCGTGAACTTAGCCTCCCACTTCTCCAGTTTGCGGAGAGCCTCATCCAGTTCCGTCTGGAGCCGCACCGCCTCTGCTTGTGCCGAGGCCCATTGGGAACGAACCCATTCCATCTGCTTTGCAAACGCTAGGAAACCTGTAGAAGGGAATATTTATTTTCCACCTAATTTTGTTATAACTACTTGGTTTTGATTATTAAAAACAACGTTTTTGAATAAAACAGACTTCTCAATAGACCATGCTTGTACAGACTCTAGCTAAGTTCAAAGTATAACATTTTTCAAGTGATATGGGTACTTATGACTTTTATTGAGAAGTTATTTCTGATAATTGTGAGATGCACATAGAATATACTTCATAAAATAGAATATAACCTTTGTTTTTGATATATGTGTACACATAAGGTGTAGCATAAAACATATTTCCTCCTGATTACCCATTAATAATTTTATACCAAGGTATCTTAGACAAAGGTAGGATCTAGTTTATTTACAATCGCCTACAGATGCATGCCCCTCCTGCGGAGAGTAAGCGGGTAGTGTTATTTTTTTTTGCAATTGCCTCATCTAAATATGCGTGATATTCATTAATGTTTTTTGACAGGAAAGTATGTAATTAAAGTGTTAAATAAGTAATACATACATTCTTCCGCAGCTCCGTCGTTTAGAACTCCATTCAAACGATTTATATCATCAAATTGAGCGACGAGAGACAATGCTATATTGTATCCCGAATCCGAGCCGTCCGTACTCATTTTGTATTAATATTTTATTCTGATAACTAGCAGTTACAAAACTATCAAATTGTACACATTTATTACATTTCTACACTACACTCGTAAACAAATAACTTCAACTCAACCGTACGCAAACTTGAATTGAAATTTTTAACGGCCGGCGGTGGTTGACGTTAAAAAAATGACAAATGACACATGCGCTATGACAGTGGCTAAAGTTTTAATTTTGACGTTCTAACTATCGTCGATAAATTAATAAATGTAAATATGACACAAAAATATTAAACATTTTTGGATTTTAATGAAAAACATTTAGGAATCAAACATATTGCAAACCCAATATCTTCTTCAGTTCAATGTTTGATTCAATCAAGTTTCAATGTCAAATCTACTTTTTTTTTGGTGAACAATCCTATGGAAGTGCCCTATGCATGAACTTTTCCTGCATACCTAAATAAACAAACCCGGATACAAACATGGCGGACTAGAGATGTTCATTTAGTCGATAATATTTTATCGATGGACGAGTGAGTTAAGATGTTTATCACCGAATTAAATTTATTAAAAAAAAAAAATTTACATCGGGAATCCTTACTATCTTGGCTATATAATCTAAGGTCCAACAATATTGTATCTATTACCTATGTCATTCTGATAAAGTGTTTGGAAATCAAATATAATTACATACATAAATAAAATCACGCCTCTTTTCCGGAGGGGTAGGCAGAGACTACCTCTTTCCACTTGCCACGATCTCTGCGTACTTCTTTCGCTTCATCCACATTCATAACTCTCTTCATGCAAGTTCGGCGGTTTCGGGTACTTTTGACCTGACCCTTTACCAGGACGTCCTTAATTTGATCAAGATACGTTCGTCTAGGTCTTCCCACTCCGACCTTTCCCTCCACACTCTCCTTGTTTATCTGCTTAGTCATCCCGCTTTCATTCATCCTCTCCACATGACCGAACCATCTCAACATGCCCTTTTCTATTCCTGTAACTACATCTTCTTTCACATCACAACATTTCCTTATCACGATGTTCCTTATCCGGTCACTCAATTTCACACACATCATACTCCTTAACGCTCTCTTTTCCACTGCATTTGTTCTGTTTTCGTGCTTCTTTTGCCATACCCAACTTTCACTCCCATACATTAATGTCGGGACCAACACGCCCCTATACTGGCTGTGGCCAGTCGAGCCTTTTTGGATAGTTTCTGACTGCTCATAAAGGCATGCAAAGCTCCATTCTCCTCCAATCAAAATATTACATGCTGTCATTTCTTTCTCCATTTCAAAAACCAGTGTTTTAGTTTTACTTACGTTCACTTTCATTCCTTTCTCTTTTAAAGCTTCACGCATACAGTTTACCATCTCCTGTAATTCTTCCGCTGATGACGCCAATATATCCTGATCGTCGGCATAGAGCAGACATTTGACGAGTAACTCATTCATCCTTAATCCAATTTCAGACTCTTTCAAATCTGTCAAACTATCCATAAATAGGTTGGCGGACGAAGTCGCGGGCACAGCTAGTTTATCGATAAGATTCTATGTTCGATGATGTTCAACACTAGCACACGTGTTTATGTTTTCGATGTGAATGAAATATTGAGAATATTACAATTTTTTAAAGCTCACAACAAAGAAGATTAAAAGTAATAAGGTTTTTAAACACATTTAATTAAATACACTGTATGATAGACCATAATTTAACCAAATATTAACCACTTACCGGTGAAAGGTTAAATTCGGCCTATTTTTGCTTTGGCATAAGCCACAATATGCTATTGAACACTTCATTTGTTGTTTATTATCGATTAATATAAGCACAACTTGGTAAACAGTAGAAAAACACGGGATTTCCTCGGAAAAACGTAAAATCCTCACGGTGATAACTTCCACGAGTAAGCTAAGCGGGCTACTTGAGATGGCGGTGCTCCAGCACAAACACATCGAAGCCAATGAAGAGGGTGCTGATAAAAGAGTGTAAACGTTTTTTCTCCCGTTAAACCACTGTTGTGAGAAAGAGACAGATATATCAGTTTTTATTTCTGAGTCAAGTTGAACAATTAGGGCACCTCCATAGAATATTATTTCATTGTTTAAAAACGATAAAAATGCATTGACAAGGTAGGATAAACGATTGCCTAGCATGTAAAATAAGATCATTTCAATTTTTGCACCCAAAACCGAAGATTGTATGATCTTCAACACCTATTAGGTAAAAATTCTTAACAATGTGGCAACATTGGTTTCGTTCCGTTTGTTTGACACTGACAGCTGACTGAAGTTGTTCTTGTTCCATTTCATTTGCCGTCTGGCAGAATTTCGCAGAATTTACAAAGCGCAATGACGTTCGGTTGAGGACGGTGGTTTGTCCTCGTCGGCCGCGTAGTCTAGCGAATTTTGTGATTGTATCTGCTGCCGGCCCTAAAGCCGCTTTTCGCCATGGCGGACGAGGAAAATAATTGTGATGATGGTGGTGGTGAAGTTCGGGTAGACCAGGCCTTTCGGCTCCGCGGCCGTAAGGGTGCCCTGAAGAAGAAGAATGTTTATCTTGTAAAGGATCACAAGTTCATGCCGAGATTCTTCAAGCAGCCCACCTTCTGTTCCCACTGCAAGGATTTCATATGGTGCGTACATTTTTTTATGTTTTCATTTCATTACGAGACTTAACTAGTTTGAGAAATTATAAATAAACCATTTGTTTACAATGCGGAGGCGCTTGTAATCAGGTTCGGGTTTAGTGTTACAGTAGTAAGTGATAACATGGATTTTGGATTATATTTATTATTTATTATTACTATAAAATCTGACTATTATGCAGTTTTGGTTTAGAATATTGCTATGATGTCACAAACCTAATTTGGCTTACATTGTGTTTTGAATTATAATGATGGCTAACTGTTTTTTTTGCATAGGTAGATTTATTCTGCACAATTTGTACAGGCAAATTGCATTATAAATTATTGTAAAGAAAATTTTGAAAATGAATTAAATTTAAATTTCTTTGTTTATTTTCATTAAAATAAACATTTTATATTAAGCAATATCTAATTAATTATTGAATCTAGTTAATTCTTATCAGAATCTTAGTAGATAAAAAGTTCCTTACCCTGCGCAGGGTTTTGTTTGCCTGGTCCCTCAGGTACTTGGGTCCTATGTGGGGGTGAAAATAATTTAATGTTATTTTTCTAAGTAATTATGGAAATTGTTTAACGGTTTATTGATCTGATATATATAAGTTAGTGGCTTCTTACATGTTTGGCAAATAATTCCTACCCATGACTTTGTTTACATACGATCATGTCATCTGTCTCCCATTAACATTGTGTACATAAACCCATCCAACAGCCAATCATGGTCCTGTTAACATTTGTATGCATGTTTAAGTTTCTTAAAATTGGAAAGCCTTTTTAGTAGGCTTCATTGGTAGAGCACTCAGTGCAAAGAACGGACATCATCATGGTACCAAAATATACTAGAATAGTTCATTAGACATTCATTGTCAACCCTCATTTAGTTTGGAGAAGTATACATGTACATATAATCACTCCTTTTTCCCTTACAGTGTACACATAGTCAACAGTCTTAAAAAGACTGAAAGCTTCATTCAGCTGTGTATTTAGATACAAACAGTGACATGTTCAATGCAAACAGTATTTTTAATTGCACAGTAAAAAGTACCTTTATTAGAGTCCCAAGTTAAAAAAAAAAATGTTTCAGATACCCGTCCACAAACAATGTAGCTGTTCATTATTTTATTTGGAGGATAAATTCCACCTGTTTACACAGGACCTTCCAGTATTCTCATGTGGTATTGGTTCTTTCATATTTAGAATATTAACTTTGAACTATTATAATATTGTCATATGTTAATTCAATTTCTATAGGTAGAAATAATACAGATTTATTAGCACAGTATATGATTCATGACTGTGTAATGTGATTTTTTTAATACCCCTTAAAATTGATTTTCAGTGATTCTTTAAAAAAATTGGTAATGCAATAGAAAAAAAAAAGATTGAACAAAAATGGGCTAAGATTTTTATCTATGGGCTAATGCTAAAATTTTTAAATGAAAATATTGATGAAGAACATGAAAAAAAACAGAACAAGGCTTGTAAAATTGTGATTCTTCATTAATTAGGCGATGGCTAGTAACCTGTCTAGTAACCAGTCATTTTATAAATCAATCAATCAATTCCATCCATCAATCCATCTTTAATTAAGACATCTGGCTGAATGTGTTTTTCAGAGGCTTTTGGCTAATAAATTAAATAAAGGGATAATCCTCAAGAATATTTTTTAATCCATTTTGTGTTTTCATCAAACTATCACAGTTTTCGTAAACAATATCACATTGGCTACGTACCTACCTGTTTCTTATGACCGTCGCATTTATATCACTGCGGCCTATTTCCAACGGCTACGTCTCGTAAATTTATGATTTCTTACCGCTATTTTTATATTAGAATGGGTTACCGCGCGAACTGCTCCCAATGACAGTTCTTGGCTTGGAAAATAATTTATTGGTTCGAATATTGTTGAGGAAAATTTAATATTGCCGTCTGTAAATCTGAGGACAGACAAGCGTAAATTTTAACGCTATAGTCTTTTTCGTGTGGTACGCACCCGGCACCAATGAAAAAAGAATAGGACCACTCCATCTCTTTCCCATGAATGTCGTAAATGGCGACTAAGGGATAGGCTTACAAAATTGGGATTCTTTTTTTAGGCGATGGGCTAGTAACTTGTCACTATTTAAATCTCAATGCTATCATGAAGCCAAATAGCTGAACGTGGCCATTCAGCCTTTTCAAGACTGTTGGCTCTGTCTACCCCGCGAGGGATATAGACGTGACAATATGTATGTATGTATAGTCTTTTTCGTCGAGCATAGACCGTCGGTCAACAAGGTCCAACCGCGAACTCATCCAATGTTCTGATTGTTATATACAATAATGAGTAGTAGATAATGCTTTAAGCATTAAATTTACTTGTTGTAGCTTCAATGCAAGCACTGCTCTGCCCTGTCGCTTTGTAAGCGGCAGTAAACTTAGTTTTAAGTAATTTATTTGACGTAAACCAATGTTGTGAAACAAAAAGAATTAAGTGATATTGAAGTGTCCTATAATAATGAATAAAAGTTTTGAATTTGACTTAAATGATGAATAAAAATTTATGATTTATTTTCCCTGCACCTTCCTGATGTTTTAAAATAAACAGAAACGTTGTTTTCATTGTCATTATGAAACTAATCGGGGTTTTCTCAAAAAATATACTTTAAGAATAGCTACCCGGCGGAAGTGTCCTAGGGTCCAGCCCCTGTATCACGTGATTTTAGGTACAGGATAGAATTTTGGGTGGAAAAAAAAAACTCTTGATACCTATGCGGATAATAATCACCTGCGTGCGGTTTGTCGCTGTCATCAAAACTCTATTCCAAATCATTAAACTCGTAATATCTTGTTAACTTCATATTTCCTTGATAAAAAACCCACTCGTTAGGTCATAAAAAATTAAGTGGTCAAATGATTCACCGTGGGAATGGGAAAAAACGTTGCAGAATGTTGCTGAGTGGAACACTGGCCCGGTTTCTTGCGCCCCGTCCGCTAATTACCTTTCTTGTTCGTACGAACTTGCGTCCGTAAGTTACGAGACGCCCTGTCTTACCCTGGGGGTAAACTTACCGGGAAATCATGATAAAGTATGTTAGTGATGTAGATGTAACGGAGTAGATGCATTTTCAACTATATATTAGGTATGGATACTATTCAGTCTCTCACTTCGCGCCCTTTGTATCGCTTATTATGAGGATCTATTTAAATGACAAGCGCACCATGTATTTGTTGAAGTGAAATACATATAGATATTTTTTTCTTGAATTTTTTGTTTGCAAACGAGTATAGTATATCTCAATCAATAGGAGCATGTACTCAGATTTTTCAAACTTTGTTTCTTTTTTTTAATCATTTAGTTTATTGATCAAGTTGACGATCAAGATTGGTTCATCCATAATGCTATCTTAACTTTTAAGGATGCTGCACTAAAGATCGTCCGGGTACTCGAGTGATACAAATCTTTAAGATTCTTCACACACGGTTTATTTTCCTTCCGGGTTAACGTTAACACAGGATCTTCCCTTGTATTGCAAACTGAAGAATACTTTATGTTGCCCTCTCATGATATGTCCAAAATACTGCAGTTTTTCTTTGATAAAATTCGCCACATACATTCTACGTATGATTTCAATATTATATACATATGTACAGTACACATACTTATTTAAACGCGTGTTAAGCAAATTAAATCTTTATCTTATTACTCACTTGCCAACCCACGATAAACAAACCAAATGCTTCCAATTTGGAGTTTAACATCGAGGTAAGAGTTACAACTTTCCGTATTGATCAATACAAATCCGTAATCGCTAGCCAATATAAATGATACGGTTATACTCCCATTATGTAACATAGTTACTTATATTATTATCTATTTATGTACTTACGTTATTATTCAGTCCTTCCTTTTCCTCGTCTATCCCAAGGTACCGAACAGGAAAATAACTACGAAATATGTACATATTTCAGTATTGTCATGTACCTACGAAATATAATCGAATCAAATAGTTTCTAGGCGGTGCCAATGTATCTAGTTTGTTATTTATTTGTTTGAAAATTGCACGAAAATGCACGAATGTATTGTACAAAAAGCGGACTTAATCTGTTATTTTAGCGAACGTGTGTAATTTTTGCACTTCTGATGTCCCGTTTTTTACAACGTTCCTTTTACAACATTCATGGAGCAAAGATAGAGTGATCATATTCTATTAAAGTGTCTAAGAACTAGATATGTCCGGCAATAATTCCGTCGTGTCTTTAAGAACTCGCTCTAAGAACACTTAGAGCGAGAAGATATATCAGAATCAAGAATTGTAGTTAATATTTTTATTCCCTCAAGAATTAATGTCGAATTTATTCCAGAACTTGTGAAAAAAAAATAATTCCACCCAGAACAATGAGATGAGCATTTACTATTAGGCAATCTTTAGTAGGCCAATCCATATTTAATTTACTATTTCACGCCCACGAGTGGATCACGACAAATCCCCCTTATACTTATCGAGTACATAAGTACTTAATGATGGCAGAGTGACGCGGCAAGTCTGGACAATCAATCTCTGTGGTCAGTGAGAGATGGGATTTTTCCGATAAATTGCTCTGAAAATCAATTTGCGTTGATATATTTTGTATGAAGATCCTGATAGTTTATTTCAAGTTGAGTCATATAACATGAAAAGTGTAGTATTATGTTCGTCCAGATTTTAGTTTTATTGAAAACCTTGGTTGAATATAACAAAAAAGGATGTGTTGAAATCTTACTGTGGCACTGTAAATACCAACGACTCGAGTGTTTTACAAATCCATACCCTTCCAGTGAGTGAAAACATAAGGAAACCTTCCTGCAATCAGACGTGTAACCATTATCCAATACTAGAGGCCGCCCGCGACTTCGTCCGCATGGAAACCCTATCAATCCAGCGGGAACTCTGGGATAAAAAGTAGCCTATGTGTTATTCTGGGTCTTCAGCTACCTACATACCAAATTTCATGGTAATCGGTTCAGTAGTTTTTGCGTGAAAGAGTAACAAACATCCATACAAACTTTCGCCTTTATAATAGTAGTAGGATGAGTCAGGTTCCCATACATCGTCGTAAAGGTCAGATGGGAGTTCCTTCGTGTACAAATCTCTACTTTCCTAATACGAAAGTAACTCTGTCTCTCTGTCTGTTATACGTTTACGCCTTAACCACTGAACAGAGTTAGAGTTGACCTTGAGGAAGAACACAAGAAGAACTTTCTTTTTTAGTAAAAATGATGAGAAGGGGCCAAAAGAGGGGAACAAATATTGGCAATGATTTTTTTACGATTATTGAAAGAATTTTGATGAATGAATTCTGAGGCCTCAGAATCGTAGTGTTACGCAGGCCCTGATCCATGCATTTGCGTTTTGGTGCGTTAAAACAAATGTATTGTCTGTCACACACTATAATCAAAATTGTTTCAATGAAAATAGAAACCAAAGGGTTGTTTTTTTTATGGATGACCGTTTTTGGGTCTACGAGTCAAAAATCAAACGCAATTTTAGGAAAATTCGAACTGTACATCTATATTTCTTCTACCTAGTAAATAATAACTCTCTTTTTTTTAGTAGCTACCTTTTAAAAATTAAACATCTACACTAAAAACCCACGAATAACAGAGTAAGTAACATTATCATGTTTCTAAGGAAGACGCCGCTGTCAACGGGCTGTCAGCTCGACGTGAGATCATTTATCTAAAGAACAAATGCACAGACAAGGGGACTCAAAAAATAATCGCCGCGTGTTTACGGAATTAGTCAGGTTGTGACGCGGGTGTTACGCGTTTTGTTCTGTTAGATTGTGTGGAAAATATTAACCGAAAATTAATAATTGTGCCGTATGGTTCCCAGCAGTGCAGTGTGGTTCCCGGCACCAAATAGAAAAAAAGAATAGGACCATTCCATCACTCTCCCATGGATGTCGTAAAAGGCGACTAAGGGGTAGGCTTATAAACTTGGAATTCTTCTTTTAGGCGATGGGCTAGCAATCCGTCACTATTAGAATTCTTTCTTAAAGCCAAATAGCTGAACGTGGCCTATCAGTCTTTACAAGACTGTTAGCTCTGTCTACCCCGCTATCTATCTAGGGATATAGATGTGATTATATGTTTATGTTTAATAAATAATTTTTATGTAACACACTCTTTAGGATCATATCTACATACATACATATAATCATAATTACATCTCTTGCGGAGTAGAGGTAGCCAACCGTCCTGAAAAGATTGAAAGGCGGCTTAGTAATGGAATTAAAATTCAAATAGTGACAGGGTGCTAACCGATCGCCTACCTGAAGAATCCTCAGTTTATTAGCCCTTAGTCGCCTCATACGGGAAAGATATGCAATGGTCCCATTCCAAGGTGTCGGGAACCAATCAGGTACGTAAGAGGTATATTCGTTCCCTTTTAAAGTAACGGGAAAACGGCTATGTAACTTTATAGTATATAGGTAAATAAGTAGGTATATATTCATTGAAGCATCTTTATATGACGAAAAGTGCGTGTGATTCTGAAGCAATAACTGTACAACCAACAATTATTTTTTCTATTTTGAACATCGATATGGTTAATACAACATCGCTGCTGACTTGCTAAGTCTTGTAAAAACTGGAATGCAGTTAAAAAATATTAATCCTAATTTAAACACAAAAAACAATTTTTTCTTCAAATCTATTGAGCAACTTCTGCCTTTAGTACCTTTCACAGTTACCTTTAGAACGTGTCACGGCAATACGATACAAAGCGAGACATATCAAATAACAGATCACATAACAGCGCAAACGCAACCAACAGCCGCTCTGCTGATTGGCTTAATGTTTTTTTTACGATCATCCATCCATCATTGTCAATGTCTATCTGAATTCTACAAAAGCAGAGACATTTTGAACTCTATACCTATCGGTCTTCGTGTTTGTTTATTTGCTCATGTATGTTTGGAGCGCGGCCGTAACATGCAGCAGCATTGTATCGGCGATGAATGAAACAGTGCGCACATTTCGTAATTACATAGCGATATAAATCTTATTCCTCGTCATTTATCATTATTGATTTTTGACGAAGTATTGGCCAATAGCAAAAAAAGAGAACCTTAAAAAACCGTAACATCTCTGAAAAAGTAACTGTCAATATAAAAAAAACAAAAACAAAAATGGAATTGTTTTAAATCGAATTAAGATTCAAGAGAAAGTTGAATATCACCTTTTTCATGCCTGCATCAGTTGTAACTTTTTCTTCACAAAATGTGGCCAGTTAGTAAAGATATTTTTTATCCAAAAATAATGTAGAATTATAAGGTTTTATTATACATGTTCTAAATGCATTTAAAACTACGAATTTGTCTTAATCACAAGTTTAACGAATAAGTAGCCAAATTAAGGAAAGCCAAATAAAATAATGATATATAGAGTTATAAAAATTGTTGTGATACCTTAATTGAGCATGAGGAAACTTCAATTACGTAATCCAGATAGGTACAGATGTTCATTGTTTTTGCAGGTGCCGCTTGACGTGCATCAGTTCTGTGGAATACCAGTCCTTGTTATTTCAATAATAACATCTAATAAATGAGCTTTGTTCTCGTCAAAAATGTTTACTTCTATGAATTAGGTCATTCGAAGAATTTGCCACATGAAAATTGGATGTTTACACAATTAAAAAAATAATCTGTAAGAGAACAAATTTTAATACTGACTACTAAAAACAAAAAACATAAATTATATACCTAGGTCCGAAGCCTTGGTCAATAAATAGAAGAATGAATGAAGGTTTAAATTAGAGTTGTAATTAACCAAATATTTTGTCATGGTTTAGTTGACGCTTGAAGGTTATATCATTAACAATAGTCTGTCAGGTTAGTGGAGTTTAAACATTGTTGGGAACATAATAATTCCGGAGTTTCAAAGTCGCGCCCTTGTCCTTGCGGTGGGTGAACCGGGTGTGAAAAATTACCTAGGAACATGGAATTAAAAAAAAGTTTCGAACGAAGAATACTGCTTTTTTAAAATTGTTGTTTGTACATATAGCCACCCGGGTATATGATATGAACTATCGTCATCAATCACTGACTATTTGGGATAAATACGGAAATCTCATTTTTGCCCTAATTTAGCAAATATATACGTAGAATAAAATTGTATCTGGGTGATGTTTGAAATATACTCGTATTGCCAAAAATCGATATGGGGGAGCTAAAAGATCAACAGATGCCAAAAATTTGATTTTTAAAATTTCTGTCTCAGCGTCTGCATGTTTGTACTCGAATCACGCGGAATCTATTGCTCCGATATGAATGCGGATTTCTCAGATTTGCTAAGCTTTTTCCAACTAATATACTGCTATACTAAGTTAAGTAACATAACAGAAATGTTTTTATTATTTATTTATCTCTTCTCATTCATATTTAATTTTATTTATGTACGTTCTTCAAAAAGCTGATCTAAGAATAAATCGAGGTTTTTGGCGCTCAACATGGCACACTTGTAACTACTATGGTTGTCGAGTATAAACAGTTTTTTGCATTTTCTAGTTTCTTTTATGTCAGTAATATGTTTTATCTAAACAAACACTACCTATAAAACCAAAACTTTATTGCTGTGTTTATTGTACGACGTTAGGACGAGTGTTACGTTGGGTTATTATTTTGTCTTGCACATGGACGTTCCATATGTAAGCCGACGAAAGATTTTAAAGAGTCGAGAAATTTACTTATTTAAAATCAAAAACGCTTGTTATATCAGCATCTGTCGTGGCCATGGCGCACTTCGGGCTTGGAGAGGTCAGAACGAAATGGGGACTTACGCCAGGAGGAACCAGATTTACAGATAATTTTAACTTCCGAAGTCTACCATGTGATAAATCTTTATGCGCTTCACTGTTTAAATCAATTAGCTTCGTAATCATTTAATCGATAGATCACTCCATAGAAATTGGAATTTATTAGGACTTGGATACATCATATAGCTTTGTAGTAATTTTAATATTTAGGCACACAGCAGTTTGTAAAACCTTTATTTAGGATCCGAATATTAACGGCGTGGGATGAAAAAAGAATTCACAATTCTGCGAACAGATTTGTATTATACAAAATCATTACAGCATTAAATGGTTCATAAAAGAAATAGCAGCTAATAAAGCGTTACTTTGGCCCTTTGTAATATTTAGAAATGGCGTACACAGCGAGCAATTTACATTTTTATGAGGGATTCAGGTGATTTCGGGAGCACTGTTTTGGATTAAAAGAGCCTTTCATTAATGTAATGTGTTATAGCGTCTAGGAATTCTTTTTGTTGGCGACGGGCTATCAACCTGTCACTGTTTTACTTAATTTCATCATTAAGAACTGAACTTGGTCGTTCATTCTTTTCAAGACTATTTGCTCCGGCTACCCCGCAAAGCCTAAATGTAAAGCCGCCACAAGCCACCGTCTTAAATATTCTAAATTTTATTACAGGCATAAATCTCAGATTAACGTTTTACCACAAGTTGTAGCAAAATGAAGCACCTTCAATCATAATTATAAAGGCTTGTTTGTTCAACTTGCTGCCTTTCAATGCCATTATGCTGCTGTTGAATGAAGTCTTGATGACTGTCTATTGGATAAGGAGTAAACAATGGACAGTCATCCTCTCCCTTGCGTTAGTCTCTATCGTCCATATTCGTAGTTGATCTTTGATAACCAGATAAGAACATAGATTTTTTAAGGATAAGAAAATGGAATTTTTTGTCATTTTTGTAACCATGTTTCATAACCAGCCTACGAAATAGTTTTGAATTTTCTCTGCTCATAACTGGATATTATTTCATATATTTTATCCACTTTTGTTGCTGCGTAAAAGTCCTTATTGCGGTCTTTAACTCTCGGGCGTTAAGAGAGAAGCCAGGGCTCAGATATTTACAGTGACTCCTCTTCTTCAGAGTCTTACCTCCGCAATGTAATATGGTCCTTATGCACTTCCCTGAATGTGTTGGTTTTTATGAAGTTATCCTTCACCGAAAGAGCATCGGTTGGTTAACAAACCAAAAGAAGGTAACTTAGAAAAAGAGTAATTGGAACATGCTACAAGTTTCGCGCATTGCCTTTCAACGACAAATAAAAATCAACGAAAAGGATTATTCTTCAAAAGGACATTGTTTTTTAGTATAACAAAACTGATAGTAACACTGTACCCACCCATAATATGAACATCACATTATTTATTGACCAAATATTTGGTTATTCAGTTCAAGCTCAGCGAGTGTCGGGTTCGGTCAAATCACTTTGGGTCATCTAGCGTGATACGAGTATCAAAGATATTTTATGAGAAAAAAATGGTTAGTTTTATTTGTATTCATAGTACTTCAACCGCTGGCGTTTCTACGAAGGAGTTATTTGTTGTCGTTCACTCTAATGCACGTATTGTTATTTAACGTGGGTGATGCGGTTTCTTTTTCAGATTTTGTTTATTTTTACTACGCTTTTATTAGCTTGGGTTGTATGTATGTATGTATGTATGTAACGGAATCTTTGAGCTTAATTTTGACTGATTTCTAAACGTCTGATCAACTTGAAAATTTGCACACGTATCAAGGACCGATGACAATGCAATATTTTGATAAGAGTTTCTCATTATCCTTATTAAAACTGCCAGGATTAATAAATTCATTTTTAGATCCTTCGTATGAGAGTAAGAGAGACAGAGATAGCACCATTGCCAGTAATCTCTATACAAGAAACCAAGAAGTTCTGACGTATAAGGAGTCCAAAAAGAGATGTAATATATTTCCATATAATGTTACTATTAACCTGAGACTTTTTTATTTCATCGCATCGCTCCATTTAGAATTACCATTAGAAACAATAGTAGAATTAGTAGAATATTTTAAAACAATAAAAAATATATAAGTAATAAAACAAAAGTAATAAATGAAAATTGAACAACTAAATTTACAACAATACAAGAATAAAGTTACTACCTACAGAACTTTGTGATATTTAATACGTATTTAACATATTAATGCAATTCTTGAATTAACATTAGGTATCTTTTGCCTATTTATAATAGCAACACTGTAATACTCATTTAAGAAATGAGTGACATTTATTTATGTCAAATAAGTTTTGCAGTAAGTTTCGAATTCGATTAGAAAACCTGTAAACTTTCTTTCTGTTTTTTTATACCGGTGCCTGTGTATTTACCTATTTGCACTTTGTTTTGTGCTGATAACTTGTCGTTATTTGTAGTTTAGAATCTTCCGTTGAGTCGAGCTTTGTTCTTCCGGATATTCGTATGATTTTATCATCTGAGATTGGACTCTGACTGTGTTCACTGTGTTGTGCAGATAGGACTCCTGTAAAAAGTACCTGATTATTTGAGATAGGAGTCCCAAGTTTGTGTTTGTTTTTGTGAAAGACAGTTTTACAACGAAAGTGCCACGATGTCTTCCGATAAACATTGTTGCGTTCCTGGTTGTAAAGGCAGTGGAGGTATGTTTAAAATATTTTTGTTCCTGTATCAATCTGCCTCTTAATCTTGTGGTTTGATTCCTGGCAAGGCCACAATCGAAAATTATTATGTTTGCTGGATAGTCAAAAATATTATTAACAGTGATTTAACACTATAAAATTCTTTTCAACTGGGTTTAACAATCATCATACATACATATAATCACGTCTATATCCCTTGCGGGGTAAACAGAGCCAACAGTCTTGTAAAGACTGATAGGCCACGTTCAACTATTTGGCTTTAAGATAGAATTGAGATTCAAATAGTGACAGGTTGCAAGCCCATCGCCTAAAAAAGAATCATCATTATGAGAATATTATGAGATTTAATCCAATCAGGCCACATATAACTTTAAGAAAGTTAGTTGTGAAAACCTCCGGCGATGGGCGCATGGTTGCGAAAGTCTTTTCTAGTAAGATAGTTATACTAGAAGTGTTAACTTCCAAAAAATAATTGTATAAAAAAACTAAAAAACTACGCGTTTTATTGCTAATCGAACTAAAAAATAGAAAATAAATAATAGTTTAAAAAAAAACTAAAAAACTACGCTTTGTTGCTAATCAAACTAAAAAATAGAAAATAAAAATTAATGACAAAGGAATTATAAAACAGTAGTAGTAAGTCGAACAATCAGTTATAGTCAATTACCTCTGATTAAAATTATAACAAAATTAAATTTATAAACAAAACAATTTAAATCTGAGTAAAAAGCGTGGGGTGCCTTATGTAGTAAATATTAAAATCATTCTATTAGCATATATTTATGACAAGAGAGTTATGAAAATGAAGTAAAATGCACCCCACGCTTTTTACTCTGATTTAAATTGTTTTGTTTATAAATTTAATTTTGTTATAATTTTAATCAGAGGTAATTGACTATAACTGATTGTTCGACTTACTACTACTGTTTTATAATTCCTTTGTCATTAATTTTTATTTTCTATTTTTTAGTTTTTATCAGTATCTGAAGTGTTGATTTTTTTGTAAGTATCGTTGACTTAGAAGTGGTTATGCCATTACTAAAGAAAGCTACGGGTAGTTACCAGACCAGCTTTCTTAAGTCTTTCTTTAGACAAAGGAAAAACTTACTATGTGCCCTAATCAAGGGAAATGCTAATTATTCTTTTTAGGCGATAAGCTAGTGACCTGTCACCATTTAAATTAAAATTTTATCATCAAGCGATACAGCTGAACTGGCTGGTTTTACAGTCTTTTCAAAACTGTTGATTAGTAAGGGATGAAGATGTGGTTGTATGTATGTATGATGTGTAACTTACTTGAGTGCTTTGCAATTGTGCGATTTGTTTTTGTTTTAATTTTTATTCATATTAAAAAAAATTTCTTCTTATACACATCTTAAACTTTCGCATGCTCCATTAAATTAATTAACGCGTAATGATTGTGCAAAATAAAATATTTATAGTTTCATTTGATTAATAAAATAAACACAACCCGTACATAATAGGTACATTTATATCCAACAAAGAGTGAACTAAAAACTAAATTAGAGAGAACATTTGAAACTGGTTGTGGTTAAAAATAAAAAACTCCGCTTTAATGGATACGGTTTTCTTTTAATTAAAAGCGATACTAACGACACGCCCGCAAAGAGCTTAATGGAAACATTCTTTAAAGAACAGGGTTTTCTGTAATACTTACTGTAGGAAAGTTTTAAAAGAATTCTAATGTTTTGCTAAGTATGGTTCCCGGGACCAATAAAAAAAAGAATAAGACCACACCTTCTTTCACATGGATGTCGTAAAAGGTAACTAAGGGATAGGCCTATACATTTGGGATTTTTCTTTTAGGCGATGGGCCAGCAACCTGTCACTATTTGAATCTCAATTCAATCATAAAGCCAAAAAGCTGAACGTGGCCTAAAAGTCTTTTCAAGACTGTTGTCTCTGTCTACCCCGCAAGGAATAATTCACTTGAGATTCTCCATTTAGGTGATGGGCTGCAACGTGTGACTATTTGAATCTCAATTCCATACAGCTGAACGTGGCTTTTCAGTCTTTTCAAGACTGTTGACTCTGTCTACTCCGCAAGGGAAAGGACGTGGGTTTAATCTATGTATTCCATAAAGCGTAAAGATAGACTAAGCGGAGGCATCGCAAAGCGTCTTAGCTGTTTGGAAGCCCTCTGGGAGTGGCCCTCATCGCCTTATTCTCTGTAATTAAATTATGCCCCGACTTACCTTTTGTTCCTCAACTTCCTTTCGCTGTCGGATTAAGAGAGAATAGAGTAGATTTGTTTGTCGGTAAATAGTTTATCACCGCTCAGGACCACTCCATCTCTTTCCCATGGATGTCGTAAAAGGCGACTAAGGGATATGCTTACAAACTTGGGATTCCTTTTTAGGCGATGGGCTAGCAACCTGTCACTATTTGAATCTCAATTTTATCATTAGGCCAAATAGCTGAATGGGGCCATTCAGTCTTTTCAAGACTATTGGCTCTGTCTACCCCGCAAGGGCTATAGACGTGATTATATATATATATAGTTTATATGTCTTCAGCCGTGACGTGCAGTTTTCATAGGGTAGACTATCTCTTTCACACTTTTTGGCGATCAGCATTGATGTACTTGTGTGATCCACACGTGCATCTAGATCTATATTTTATACATGGAAGGCGAATTCCCGTTTCATCCGTTTTCGTACGACTTTCCAGAAAAAAGTAGCAGTGACACGTGTTGATATTGTTTTTACAGTTTGGGAAGGATTTGCATGCATCGTTAAAACTAAGTAAAGTTTGATAAAAGACGTTTTTAATATTAAGTGGTTTAGTTTGAAAAATCAAAAACATACCATATTCAAAACATTATCGTGAAAAAAAAATTATATTTATTCGTTTCTTCGACGCAAGAGTTAACTAAACTTAATATGTAAAGCGCCTAAGTTCATGTTAGTCATGCGAAATGTATTCAGAGTTATTTTCGTGTGCCGTGTGGTTTCCGGAACTCTTTAGAATAGAACCACTCCACATCTTTCCCAAGGATGTCTTAAAAGGCGACTAAGGGATAAGCTTATAAACTTGGGATTCCTCTTGACGATGGGCTAGCAACCTTTCACTATTTGAATTACAATTCTATGATAAAGTTGTACAGCTAAACGTGGCTTAATCTTTTCAACACTGTTGGCTCTGTCTACCTCGCAAGGGATTATGGACGTGACTATATGTATGTATGTCTGTTAATGGACGCAACTACATCAAAACACCCATTACTTAGTCCCGATATCCATATTTAATGTACCCCTTGACATTCTCTGGTCGCCTCTAAATATTCCGTTTCGCCAAACAGGAGACTGGCGTGTTTGTTAATAGCTTTTTAAGTGCGAACCTGTGACCTCGAACTTGGCCATTTGCGCTGTCATTAAGGACGAGTGTATTTTCATTCATTGAGGACTGGGGGGGTCTTTAATATTTACGTTTTCAGCGGTTCATTTTGGTCTCGGACAGTTTTGACTTGAGTGCGTTGAAATATTGTTTGCCAGCTTTTTTTTAGTACGGCGCGTTCTATACTCAGTTGTTATTCACTGCAATACGTAGTTATTTCTTCTTCGTTCGTATTTATGAATGAATTTTTACAATAAAAACACTTGTGTTTATGAGATTTTGTAAATGAGCCTATTACACTCAATACTGGCTTTGGGAAAATGTTATCGATTGTTTTTTTGGAATCTGGTGAGGGTTTTAGAATAAAATTTTAACAATAGTTTTTTTTTTCTGTAAATATGTTAATACGTGTGTATGTGTTCGTGTATTACGTGTAATTTGTCATATTAATTATTATGTTATTTTGTTTGCAGGTAAGTCCGCGTGGAATTCATAACATCGTGAGTTAATACTACATGCTCTAAATAGAAAAAATCAATATTCCTAATGTCGTAACGTTTCTCAATCGATGTTTCAAAAACTGACGAGCTTGAATGAAAATAATGATGAATTTTAATGAAGCAAATCAAGTATACAGGCAATGGAAAAATGTGGTCTGCCGACCGCTATGCAAAAATCTGTAAGACCCAAATAAGATTCAATAAAAAAGAATTATATTTCGATGTGTAGTTAACTAATTATTAATAGTAATTTTAGTTCAGTAAATTTTATTTATAGTAACTTTAAATTATTTTAAATGTTGTGTTTTTTTTGATCGTATTTTGTTTTTTAAATTGATATTAGTTGGCCGCATGCACTTGTCACAAAACATTATTCTCTGCTCTCTCTTGGCCAGTCCATAGATTTACTGTTCAGTATCCGAAGTTATCAATCAAGCAGATATTGATGACCTCTTCAGCGACTCACGGCCACAGCGCGCCCTTGGCCCGCAATTTCTATAGCGGTTTATTATTCATTGGAGTGACTCGCAGAATTCAAAATATGCATGTTCGATTCGAAGTTTGAAAAGTTCTTTTTTTATGGTTATTTTAAGATAATGTCACGATTGTATAATTAGTGTTGGTTTAAAAACTAAGGTAAGTTACTAAGAGTAGCAATGATCAAATCCTGCGAGCATTCTTAAATAAGCTCTATATAATCCATTCCATGACACTGGGAGATGACCGTAAAATATATTTTAACATCATCATCCTGGATAGATCTAAATTTATGAAAAAGGACACTTATTGGCAAACTGACGGATAATTGCAATCAACGCACGGCTCAAACGCCGTAGCGCGCCGATTTTAAATATTTGAAAATTATGTTGTTTATTTGGTGCCTTATTTGGTCTAGGAGAGCAATAACAGGGGATTTCCCGTAATCCCCGCGGTTACACGAATTGTGACGATTTTTCGCTCTACCCTGGCGCAGCCGCAGGCGAATATACTAGTATTTTATATAATATTTACAACAACAACCTTTCTCTTTCTACAAGGCATCCATTATTAAGTATTGTGTTGCCGTGAAAAATAATAATTTATTGTTTTGTATTCGTTACACTGCTTATCAAATGTTACTAATTACCATCTAATTACACACACTCAACATCAATACTGTATCTAATTATGATTGAATTAGTATAACCGTGTAATAGGAAATTCCGGTAATATTATTATGTAGATAATAGTGCCGTCTGTTTCCCAGAACTTTAAAATAGGACCACTCCATCACTTTTCTAAGGATGTCGTTAAAGGCATTTAAGGGAAAGACTAACGAACTTGGGATTCTTTTTGTAGACGATGGGCTAGCAACCTGTCACTTTTTCAATCTTAATTTCACCTGAAGCAAAACAGCTAAAAGGCCTCGTTCAGTCTTTTCAAGACTGTTCGCTCTGTCTATCCCGCAAGGGAGATAGTAGTTATTATATGTATGTATATATCCTATGTATTATTTACGTTTGCTTAGTTTTTTACTCTACAAACTTTAACATTTTCTTCAAGAGACCAGCATTATTGATGAAATTTGATATCTTTTTCGATATTAATTTATTGAAAATTGGAGCAGAGCCAAGCGGCATTGTGCTGGCAAGATTGCAAGAAAAGTTTGTATTTTTTTTACGTCATTGTCCCTCACGGGGTAGACAGTATTGTGGGCTGCAGATGATAGAAGACTTATGACCTCTCGGTAGACCATCGTTCATTTGTTATTTTACGATAACAATATTTTACGATCTGAAAAGGTAGGAGTGTTGAACTTTTGTTGTTGAAATCAAGTTTTTTTTTCTAATTTAATTGTGTTTTTAGTTCAAAATGTAATTATATGTATTACAAAATAAACAATTTTACTTTTTATCAATAATTTATTGTTTAAGATATCTATGACTGAAGTGACAAACATCGTATGAGTAGGTTAGATAGAGCCAACAGTTTTCACAAGACTGAAAGGCCACGTTCAGCTCAATGATAGAATTGAGAAATTTCAAATAGTGACAGGTTGCTAGCTCGTAGCTTAAAAGAAGAATCCCAAGCCTATCCCTTAGTCGCTTTTTACGTCATCCATAGGTAAGAGATGGAGTGGTTCTATTCTTTTTTATATTAATGTCGGGAACCACACGGCACATCATAGCCCGCCATACGAATCTCATTTCCATCATTAAAACATCACGGTAAACGTCGCCTACGGGTTAAATAACCTATTTATTAACGGGTTAAATAAGCCTACCATGAAACTGGTAAAAACGTGATATTTGCGCGCGAATTTAATTTATAAGTTGTGTAAAAACTTATTTACTATTTATTTGTCAAAGCCTGTGTAAAACAGGCGTAATTTTCAATTTAAAAAGAAAAAAAACCCCTTTTTAAATTTGTAACGCCTGTGGCGTGTTGTTCAATTAAAAAAAATAAAAATTCTCTTTTCGAATTTGAAATCAGCGGTAAAACCTTCAGCAAACACAAGGTCCAGAGACAAAATACTTTCTTCGCTACCGGGAAATGAATTTTTAAGTTATTCTTTTTGGACGTAAGCCAACAGTTGGTAAGTTGAGGTTTGTTTGGTTAGGTCTGCCTTTATTTTACATTATGATTACGTTGGGACACTGCTTGTCTTTGGGGTTAGAGATTGATTCTAAAATAAGGCAACCTGACTTTGATTTGGAAATAAAAGTGGAAAAGGGTCCCAATTAGTCTGTAAAGTCCATGTTAAGGTTTTGTTGAGGTAAACATTTTGTTTTTGTCCAGAAATGTCCAAGTACCTTATACCAATATTAAGTCGATGTGTTTAATACAACTACTTGTGTTTTTTCTTTACATAATTGATATACTTAAGATTAAAACTTGATTTGGAGCGAGCTGGATGAAAAATAAGTTACTAAGTTTTTTTTTTTTTAATTGGAGCCACCATAGCCAATTTTTCTCTTGAGATTAAAATTTCCCAATTTTCCGAGTTTTAATAAATTTTGACAGAACAGAAATCTTAATAACAAGGCAAATATTGAAATTTCTGTAACCTGCTGTCAGTGTTAGTGAAATTCAATTTCAGATGTTTTCTGCTGTGGTTTGTTTATCTCATAATAATTGTCTACGCTATCAACCTTTCATGGACCAATCAATTGTTGGTAATTAGTTTCAGCTTCGGAATTATTATTAGTACCTATAAATAATTCCAAAAGCATCATCGTACTGACATTATAAATGCGAATGTTCGTGTATATCTTTGTCACTCTTCGAATTTAGATAAAATCGGCCTTACATCCACGAACAAAGTTAGCAATATAAGCAAGTAAGCCGCGAATGAAAGTCTTTAATATAAAGGTTTTTGTGTAACTTTCATTCTCATGTTCAATTGTATAACATTATGGCAGCCTATCATCATGAGGCAGTCACCGCCGCACCTTTTTGTTTCCTACAAATTGAAAATGAAAATGCCTGCGCGATACGTGATAGGAAAGTGTACCGAATTTTTTTTCTATTGACCACACCAAAAATATACCTTCTATCTATAGAATAAGGTACAATTTCATTTGGCGGAACACAGTTCATTAGAGATATTCCTTGATTAGTCAGCTGCGACGGGTTCGTCCTTGCCATGTTTCGGGCCTTTGTTAACCTAAATAATTGCAATTTGCGCCCGTAATGTTGATGTGTAAGGTTGAATTTCCATCGACGCAATTTTGTACATCCAGGTAAGTGCCTATTTGGTAGTAATAATGGAATCTCAGCTAAAATGTAACGAACGAAATTGGTTGCTGTCGGCCAAATATAGGGTACAGTATATGCAAACGAGTACATTATTTATTTCGTAAGGGTCAACGGATTGGAGTATATTTTTTTATATTTGCTAATTTTTTAATTTTACCGAAAGCGCTAAATCGGGGTTCTGTTTTTCGAATATTCTCCAAAAACAGCTGTTATGAGTTTGATTTCGCCTAAGAGTAGGGTGATATGGTATAATGTCAGAATGCCGCCGTTATGAGGTTAAAGGAATAAGCGGAAGTTAGTTTGAACAAAATCGATAAAGTGAATCATGATATTTCGAGACGATTTACTGTTTAGGAAACAGTTTAAAAAAATTAAGATACAGAAATCCGCCTCGCACTTGGCCAGTTTTTTAACACAACCGTTATCTAGTCTGTCTATAAAATTGACGTCATGTGCGGTTTGTATGCATTCACATCGTATTAACGTCTAAAAACTCACTAGCAATGTCACAAACTCTATTGCTATTGTTATAACGGTGACTGTCAACGTGCACATTTTTAGAAGTCCCTATCTCGTGCCTGGATAATAAAACTTGAATTTTAAAGAAGCCATCGCATAAACATTATACATTGCCGCCAACATCAATATTATGCCATGGGCCCACGTGGGGACGCTCATAAAATTCGATTGTAAAAATCCGTATTCAAGGTTAAGAAAAATATGTTTAAATTAAAGACGCCACAATACATGACTAATGGGTATGTAACTAATTAAATGTTCGTTCATAAAATTTGGAGCAAGAACAAAAGAGAGATTACAAAATTTTATTAAAAGAAAAAATGTCACAAACTAAATATTTGGTCATTTCGCCATTGTGTTTCTTTTATCAATGCTTCTTTTTCGATTATGAGCCTGAACTAAGACCGAACTGGGACTAATGGTAGGAGTATCGTTTAACTTTTGGAACATCATTTCTTTGGTTTCAAGTAAGCACAATATTGTGGCAATACATTGTCTTTTATTTTATGGTTAAAATACACGACAATATCTGTAGAGATTCCAATAAATGTATCACACGGATGTCTTTTATTACTCACAATAAACAAGGTATTATGATAAATTCACGATTCTATACTCCATAATGCTGTCATTAAGAGGTAAGTGGGCGTTAAAATGTAAATGTACGCTGTTAAATCTTTGTTACCTGTCGATTTATGTTACTTCTGTATATTTGAGTCTCAATTTGAAGAAAACAGATGTCTTTGTAGAGAACCTTTTTTTTAAAATTGCTGGTACTCATCGTGGTATTCTCTATGTAAGCGTGTGTTCTTTTAGGCGATGTTTTAGCAATCTCAGTCTCAAAATCTCAACTAAACGTAGCTTTTGGGGCTTTTCGAGACTGTCGACTCTGACTACCCCCGTAGGGGACAAAGACGTAATTGAAGTATGTTTAACTGATGTATGTATATTTCACTCAGATTGGACTGCTATAGGCCTACAATACACTTACTATAAATCTGTTCGTAAAACGAAAAATACTCTTAAATCTACATAAAATAACTGATTTGAGCATAAATGATAAATCCAGTTAGCATATTGCCGACTCGGCTTAGTTACAGAGTGTACTACATTGTCAAATTCAGAGACCACAGCTGAGTTAGTTCAAGAATTGGTACGGCAAACTTTGAAACTTACAAATCCCTCTTGTTATGAAATTTGAATGGGTATAGCATGTTTTAATAATTATTCTACGATGTTCCCAAGAGAATTAAAAACTGAATAAATAAAATGTCGACTGGAAAAGGATCAGTTTAATTTAAAATAGAGGAATTATTCTCTTCTGTATTTAATTACTTAGTTTTGTGATATAAAAGCATTAGAAGATAGAAAAAACTCTTTATTGCACCTTCAAAATAAAACATACAAAACACCACAAAACGGATAGAGATGGTACAAAGGCTGACTTATCGCTAATGCAATCTCTTCCAGTCAACTTTTAGGGTGGAAGGAAACCAAACAGGAGATTGGCGTTGGCGCAGAGCAAGGTAAATAAATGTTTAAACAAATATAATGCACACAGAATAAATATCTATATATAATACATACAAATACAAATCACATAGTAAATACAGTAAATCCCAGATAACAGCTGAATTGTTTATGTTATTGACTAAATGGACCTTCGTTATTGTGGGCTCTTTTGACCCCATAAGGGATGAAGACATGATATATGTATTTATATATGCACCAAATTTATTTAAAGTAAATCACGCATTAATTTTGTATAGGTATCTGCTTAAATTACTTAAAATCTCCCTGACCACTAAATAAACATAAACCTACATTTGTACATCAGCCCGCTGTCAGAAATTCGTTTGTAATAAAATAAGCAATGCTACTTCAGATCCCTCACAATATGAATTCCGGGAATTGTCTCACAACAAGTACAAATTAATGAGAGCTAGAAACAAAGCTCATGTATATACTAAAGCTCGGTTCGAATACCGGTCAAGGCATTATAAGAAACGAATGTTCTCTGATTGGCATGGGTCGTGGATGTTTATCTATGTAAGCATTTATTATAAAATATGGTCCTTGAGTTAGTATTTTGTACACGACACAGTACACAAGTTTCGAACTTAATTCGAGACTAACTCAATCTGTTTAAATTGTTCCATATTCGAGTATATTTATTGGTTTTAAGCATATAATCGTTATCAATAAATACAAAAAAATAAATGTGATAATCAATTAAAGTTTTTACTTATTTACAATTAGCTCCCAAAAATCTACCCAGAACTACGGTCTAATGCTAATTGGGAAAGTAGAAAGAGAAAAGAGCATTGTCATGACAATTATATTATTAAGCCAAACAGCTGAACGAGGCCTGTCAGTTTTCAAGACTCTGTCTACCTCCCCAAGGGATATAGACGTGATTATATGTATGTATTTATGCATGACAGTCTCTAGAGTAAATATAGCAAGTAATGTGTGAAGCATTTGAAACAGGTTTTACCTCTGTTCCTTCATTGTGTTGCAAGAAGTCTATTTTGTAATTCAAATGGGCTAACCGACTTTATTAGGCTCTTTGGCTGTTACTTGATATTTTATTTACCAACTTTCATATTCAAAGTTGCAATTTCGTTTGAACTTAACTCAATTAGGAAGCCGCTTCGTACTTATACAATTTTGTGACGGAAAATAGAATAAGTTTTTTTTTATTTGTTACCAAGGTAATGTAGGCGAGAAAAGCTCAGGACAGAGAATACATAAATATTATCATGTCTCTTTTCTGGAAGGGTACGCAGAGACTATATCTTTTCTATAATCAATTCATCAATGTTAGACTGGCAGATGATTATGTCTTGAAATCAAATAAAACAATGTTTTAAGTAAAGTGTAGGGCAAGCCTGCCTTTTCTCTTTTTTCATGTTCTCTTGAGTGGATCCTGAATATTGAAGAAGAAAAGAGAGTAAGAGACATTTGGTCTCAGATAAGTATTGCAATGGGATTATTAACTAGTATATGTTTAGGAAGACGAAGAATAAAATATTTTAATCAAATAAAGCAAAAAGTAAACGTTACAACATACCAATAAATTAAAAAAATAAAACAGAAAAGAGATGAATGGAGGACGCTCAACTTAATTCCACCGACAAGAGTTAGCTCTGAAATTTGAGAAAGAAGATATCTTTAGGCGAACACTGGCTAGAATAATTCATTCCTGCTACACTATTATGAAGACAAAAAAATTATATTAATGTTTATATTTTCGTAACTGATATACGTAATTGTTTAGCCAAACAATGACACAAGGCACACAATAGTGAACTGCATGATAATCGTCCGTGATGATGTCCTCACGAAGTTTGTTTATAAAAGAGATAATGGTTGTAAACAGACCAGCTGTGATGAAACTTAGAAATAGTATATAAACTCTTTATTAAACAAATAAATAAATATATACGGGACAAATTACACATATTGAGAGGCTTGTGTTACGAGATACTAACTCAACGATACAATATTTAATAATAAATACTATTAATCTATGTATAGATAATCATCCAAGACCCAGGCCAATCAGAAAAAGTTCTTTTCTCCGATGTCAGAGACAAGCGTCTGGTGGCTCCTGGCACCAATACAAACAAGAATAGGACCACTCCATCTCTTTCCCATGGATGTCGTAAAAGGTGACTAAGGGATAGGCTTACAAACTTGGGATTCTTTTTTAGGCGATGGGCTATCAACCTGTCACTAGTTGAATCTCAATTCTATCGTTAAGCCAAATGGCTGAACGTGGCCATTCAGTCTTCAAGACTGTTGGCTCTGTCTACCCCGCAAGGGACGTGACCATATGTATGTATGTATGTTAAAAAATTAACGAGGATAGAATAAAATACTTAATCTGTATCATTCGCCCCCTAATGACTGTCTTAGTAGCACCGGAATCGATGAAAAAATCTTCGAACTATCCTGTTAACGAGGTCGACCAGCGTGAATTAGTAGCGCTCCATATTTCCACGATAACTGATAAATCGATATTGGCACAAACAGTTTGAAACTGGTTAAGTATTAAAGTAAGTATGGAAACTCTCAGCCGATAAGTACTCCGACAAACTTGGGTCCGGGTTAAGTAGGAATCCGTGAAATGATTTTCACTAAACTTTCTACTTGTGCCAGTACCAAGTTTTCACGGCGCAGTCATATTTTTATTGTGAGCACGTTATTATGAATTATACATACGTACAGTTTTCCACTTAGGGGTAAGCCTGCCTTTTTACTGTACTAATGTTTAATATTTGTAATGTACTCCATTAGTGAAAAATAAAGCATTTATTAATTTACTCACAGCAACTTAAATATTGAATTATATTGAAGATCAGAAACGAAAGTAGGTACCTTGATGAAGTTCTGGGATGTCCCCGGGAATAGTCGGGTCAATGGTTCCCTAAACTTGAAACGAAGCTTGATTGATAAATGTAGATGAAACAAAAGAAGTGTAAATAAAATAAATATCAAAAAAGATATATCAGGAATAAGCATAAATTTTAGTGCATTACAAAGATTTAAACATTATAAACAATTTTTCTTATAGCCATTTTCAGATGAAGCAAAAAAATTTCATTAACATACAGTCATATACGAGTATTTATATTTTTATAGATTATCGTAGGAGACGGGGTCTTTCATAAATAAGCCTATATTTCTCAGGTCGTTAATTCATTTCAAGTCCGAATGAAAAGTTGCAGTCTCCACTAATTTTTCACCACCAACTGAATGAGACTTATTCACGGAGTTCGAAACACAGTGATCAAGATTAATGAACGTTTTTTTGACCTTTCCTTCGATTCTATTTCAATTCTTTGATAAATAACGTTGCTGTATGAATGAATATATAAATTCATCTTGTATTGCCTTATTTTTTGTTATAAATAAATGTTATGAGTTAGAAACCGGTCAATATAATTAAATTCTTTCATAGCACAAGGCAACAGAAATATGAATGTGCTTACTTACCTCAGGCTATACACATTTAGGTATTAAGTTGCGTATAATATTCGTGTTTTATATTTGTACATTACTGTACACCTTCCAATGCAAGTTACTGCTGCGTAGTTCATTTAACTTTAAAGTCTTATTCGGTTAATTACTTTTCCCTTGTTCCTATAAAAAAATACCCGGATTTATTGTAATACCTGCAACAACCTCTTAATTTCTCGTAGCAAATTCGTAAAACAAATTACCATGAAACGCGAGCAATAGCTTCAATACGTTACTCGTACGCAAATTAAGTTTTGCACGTCAAAGTTTATATTAGAATTAGAAGGAGCCCGACCGTTTTGGACGGGTATTGAAACAGTGTATTCCAACGTGAAGCGCAAATAAACTATTTAACCCGAAAACAAGGTTGTATTGTTTATTTAATTCATTTTGGTGTTTCAGTTGAACAGAGTATTGAAAATGATGAGCCTTTTATTTATCTAAGTGATCTCTCTGAATACGGACAGGTTTTGATTTCTGTGCTCTCATCTTTATGTATTATCCATTGTATCTTTATGAATGTGGATGAAGCGAAGGAAGTATGCAGAGATCGTGGCAAGTGGAAAGAGGTAGTCTCTGCGTACCCCTCCGGGAAAGAGGCGTGATTTTATGTATGTATATATCTTTATGTATTTCCAGTTGTACCCTTCGCAGTTATGGTTCAGGGCCTGGGGTCTGTTTTCCGACATTTTTTTATCCACTCTGTCTGGTACGCAGCGTATTCTGTTTTAAGATAATTGGTATCATCTTTAATGACAGTTTCTTCGGCCTGCTGTCTCCTAAGCCTGACATGTGCGATTTTTATCACGCGAAAATCTATCGCTGTTTCAATATTACGTGAAACGGAACAGCGATAGCTTTTCGCGCGATAAAAACAGCCGCACCTTCTACCTGTACCTTTATAAAATTAATACTACAGCTGGAACTGGCTTTGTTTTATTATCGCTACCAGACTAGCAAAGTATTTTTATGAAACCAATTATAAGATTAGATATTAAATGGTCTATCTTCTACATGTGTGGCAATTTTAAATGAATCCTGTCTGCACTTTGGAAATGAAAGCGTAACTACGTTTTACTGCGACTCTAGCTCTTACAAATGGAATGTAAGTTAATTTGTTTGTAACCTCTTCACGGGTTATAAACTAAATTAGTCTTTTTGAAATATCACGTATGTATATATAATTAAGAGTCTTGAGAAGGTCATATCATACCTGTCATCCAGGTAAGAACTATAGTCGTGGAACTTGCGAAAAACATTATTTTGTAGGTGGCGCTAAATTCGTTGCCTTTTCGTAGTTGGCGTTAAATTCTTCGCCTCTCGTAGGTGGTGTTCAATTCTCGCAAGCGAAGTTGCGGGTTCAATCTAGTTGAAAATAATTTGAAATCGATTAATCGATTGCAACACTCGGAATCTTGAAACGGAATGTCCAGTATTCCCGTTGCCTGGGAATTCGGCTCGCGTGGGCCGTATCCAGCTATTGCATTGTTGCATCTGCCCACTCTATCTCCAGCAATTCCGAACGAGAGTTCCAGGAGATTATAACGTGTTTATCGTGATCAAATTTAATTTGATTTAGCTGGGTCTGATTGCACAGATTGTAGATAAAATGGTGAAAATATTGAAAATAGATCGGTTTTCTAAAATTCTTCATTGCACATGCACATATAAAAAACGAAATAAAATTGATTTAAAAAACCAGTTTACCTAATTGTGCAATGGCGGATTTATCTCGAAATGGCGATTTCTTCCTTCAGTGGGGCGAAGGTAATGTTTCGACCTTCTATAAAGTTACTGAAACACTGTCTGAAATTACTTGTACACGTTTAAAGTTAACAAACGCAATTAACATCATCTACTGGCGTTAGTCCCGGTCACATCACGTTTTTTTATGACTGATACTTTAACTATCCAACCACCGATGCTAAAAAAATATTATTTCTTATAAGAACACTAGCTGTGCCCGCGACTTCGTCCGCGTGGAATAGTCAAGGAGAAATAATTTTCTCCGTTTTTTTTCACATATTTCATTATTTCTTTGCTCCTTATAGTTGCAGCGTGATGTTATATAGCCTGAAGCCTCCCTCGATAAATGGTCTATTTAACGCAAAAAGCATTTTTCAAATCGAACCAGTAGTTCCTGAGATTAGCGCTTTTAAACCAACAAACAAACTCTTCAGCTTTATAATATTAGCATTGATGTAGCGGGAGCGACGATCTAGGCTCGACCGGCTCGACTCGGCCACAAAGGAAGATCTTCCGCCAGGCTAGGTGTGATGCCTGGGGAACCGCGCGACAGACGATGTTGTGTCCTTAGGTTGTATTTATGCTTCAATCCGTGAAATCTTTGTAATCGCGATTTAGATTCATCGCTGCTATTGGCCGAGCGCGTCAATTTCTTCGCGATGATTGACAGTTGGCGTGTGACGTTAGTGATGTCGTCAAAGTAATTTTATTTTAATCCTCGTTCGTAGCTGATCTTTTTGGGTCGCTGCGCCACCCTTGTACTAAGTTACCAGCACTGTTGGTGGTTCCACACGCACGGACTAATCTCTTGCGGGAGGCTCCACTGACGCGCGCATACGCATACTCAATCTCATATCGAATGAGATACATTTGTTCAATTGCAGTTTGAGTGAATTCACAAGGGCAGCATTAAGGATTATATGTTATAATTGATTATACACTATCGCATTACATTAAGTCTGTAATGGTAGATGTAAGAAAGTAAATAAATATGTAAATGTTTGTTTAACCCAGAATATATGCCTATTAGACCAGTGAATTCAGCCAAGCTAAGATTAATAAGGGAAAATGGAAGGCATTGTATGATATTGTAAGCCAAGTTTTGGGCCGAATAAACTTGTAACCGAACTTTGCAATGTAGTAAGCCTTGCAGTCATGTTTAAGTTAAGGTTATTAGCAAACAGAGAGACATGTTAGTGAAATGTTCATCAGTCACATTATTTGACTAAGTACAAAATTGAATCTTAAGGTATTGAAAGAGCCGCAGAGAGTAGATGTTCATATAAATGAGTGATATGAGAATAAACTATATTGATGAGGGTTGTCTTTTGGAAAAAAGGGCGAAGTTTGCAATGAGAATAAAAATTTAAAGAAAAAACAAACAACCGACTATATAAACCACTTAAAAGCTTAATATATTGTGTTGTGGTTCTTTAATCTAAAACCTAAACTCTTCAGCTTTATAATATTAATATAGATTGATTGGCTCTCTTCCCTGGATATTTTGTTTCAGTCGAGTAAGACGCGGCGGCCTTGCCCAAACATTTGCTTCAATTTCAGTTTTCAAACTGTCGTTACTTGAAAATTGCAACTAGAGTTGTATGATTTGTTATTCGTCGTCCTTGTAACAGTATGTATGAATGTATGTACCTATGTTATAAACATGAAACACTTGTGTTATGAAAGTTAAGCTTAAGAAAATATGACAGCGAACTCGTTTTTAATAAATTAAAAATATTTATAAAATTAGTTTTCAAAAATGCGCAAGGACTCACCATTTGTTTAGTTCAAGTACAATATGACATTTCAATTCGTCTTCTTCCTCCAATAGGAGAATTAATCCCTCCGCAACCTTTGTACGGGAACCTATACTTACTCTGATTCAATATGGGTTATATTGGATGATAGGTAAAGCTGCACTAGATAAATGTGCCTATTTCCTTACTCATCGTTTACGACGTCAATGGAAAAGAGATGGAGTGGTTCTATTCCTATGACCCGCACCCTATGAGCGAGCGAAGCGAGTGAGATCTATCAATCAACCAATTTTTGTATGTTTGTAGCACAATAACGTTCGAACCGCTGGTCTGATTTTGACGAAATTTATAAGGCAGCTATGTAGGATCTGTCAATAGAATATTTAAGTAAATACTTTATAAAAAAAGTTGTCTTGTACATTTGTATTGTCTTATCCTAATTCCTATTGGAAATAATGCAATAACAATTAAATAATTGAAATTAAAAATATCAAGCCCCAGTTCTGCAAGCTTTTACATCCACAAATTCTGTAAGTATCCATTCCGAGAATAAACCCGTCAGTCGTGATCGTTATATTTGGACCTTTCTCCTAAATATTTATACGAAGCCGCGTGTGTGATGAGATAATATTTCGAACACAGCGAAAACAAGTCGCCGCGAATTGTATACTATTTTGTAAATTGTCGTCTGGTGTAAATGCTTTGGTGCAGTTTGTTTTGTTTCTTCTACACTTGCGCTTTGAAAATTGTCGTAAAATGCGACTAAGGGATGGGCTTATAAACTTGGGATTCTTTTAGGCGATGGGCTAGCAACCTGTCACTATTTGAATCTAAATTCTATAATTAAGCCAAATAGCTGAACGTGGCCATTCAGACTTTTCAAGTCTGTAGGCTCTGTCTGCCCTGCAAGGTATATAGACGTTACCATATGTATGTATGTATGTACGAATTAAGAATCTATTTTTTTTAAAGATAAGTCTTTTGATATTGAACTTTATTCATATGGTTTTTATTCACGGTAGGAAATGCGCACTCTTTTTTAAATCGTAAGACGTTCCGTTCTACGTACTCTGTCGAAACTGACGTATAACTTGTTCATAAAGTATTTATTGTTTCTCAGTACCGAGTCTGATTCGCTGTCAAGTTAAATTATTAATCGATTCATTGAACTGCAAGGATTATTGGAAATAAACTTGTTAAAGGGGTTCTTTTCTTTATAAAATTACTTTTTTTTACCCGTGCATATACCTACCGCTAATACTACGGTTAAAGTAAGTTTAAACCTTATGTTTTAAATACTGTGCCGTGTGGTTCCCGTAAGTAAAGAATAGCCACTCTTTCTCTTTCCCGTGGATGTCGTAAAAGGCTACTAAGGAATCTGCTATATACCTGGGATTCTTCTTGTAGGCGATGGGCTAGGCAACCGTCACTACTTCAATATAAATTCCATTATAAACCCTGCAGAACGTGGCCTTTCGGTCTTTTCAAAACTGTGGGCTCTGTCTACCCTACCTCTGTCTATACGTTAATATGTGCACTTGGGAATGTCTTAGCGAAAAGTCAAGTCAAGAGCACACAAATGCGGATGTAGGTAGCGAAAGAAGTATGCAAGGAGGTCAAGTCAAGAGTACCCTAAACAGACGAATTTGTATAATGCGCATGAAGCGAAAAAAGTATGCAGGGATAGTGGCAAGCGGAAATACAATATGTCTTACGTATTCAAAATTTTACATACATACATACATATGGTCACGTCTATATCCCTTGCGGGGTAGACAGAGCCAACAGTCTTGAAAAGACTGAATGGCCATGGTTCAGCTAGTTCAAAATTTTATGCAGTTCGATTAAGGGGTGTTGACGTGAAAGATGGACAAAAACACTTTCACATTTATAATATACGTATGGCTACCTTACAAATTTTCTGGTGACCCTCAGTGATTCCTAAAATCCGACGTAAAAATGTGTCTTTGTTTTAGCGTTTAGCGAACAAAGGGCACCAGCCGCCCTTCCAAGGGCCATTAGTTTCGACAGCTGAAAGCCTTATTTCCTGGATTGATTCGTGACATTTGACACGAACAGGGATATTGCCTTTACGCACCAATAATATACGATTTAAACCCCTTTTCTGTGGATATAGAATTGCTACCGAAGAGCTAGAAAGTAGTGCATCGATAATTTTTTTCGAGATTTGCGCATACATACAGACAGAGAATGGGGGCTTTATAATTGTGTAGTGACTACCGTCATACGCAAAATTACTTTACTCGCTCCCGTGGGAATTTCGAAAAAACCTTTAATTGCTTCCACACTGTCTTAAAAAACATACCTACATCTCATTCGTGGCTACAAGTCCCGGTTGCATCCTCGCCACTTTGGAGAGGATCCCAGGGTAAGCTCTTGACCGTGGATCCTGTATTGGGTGAGTCAGGTTTTACACGAAGCGACTCCCATCTGACCTTAGTTACCTTTGGCCTGACCGCCGATAATCTCGGACTGGGTAAAAAGAAGGCACATAACGAAATTTTGGAATAAAATTTGAATGTGCTCATCATAGAGAAAGAATAAGGTTTAGACAATAGGTACGACTGATTTTAAGAACGTTCGCGTTTCATTTGTAGCGGGAGCGATGATTCGGCTCGACCGCCACCAAGGGAAGATCTTCCGCCAGGCTAGGTGTTATGCCTGGGGAACCGCGGCTCCAACGATGTTGTGTTGGGGGTGTATGTGCTCCAAATCGTGAAATCTTTGCTTGCGCGATTTAGACTCTTCGCTGTTATTGGCTGATATCGTCGCGTGATTGGCTTGTGCGACACATTATACTAGTTAAAACATGTTTTGAAATGTCCGAGATAAGAAAAGGTACGTTACGTTAGCCTTTAATACCTGTATTATTTATAAACAATAGGAATTTCACACATACCATACTGCGGGCAAATCGTGCCCATTTACCTCTTTTGATTCTTTCGTTATATTTTCTATATACATATCTTGTTGCAATAAAGAGTACTATTACTACAATTTAAAAAAAAACTTTCATACAGTGCCGACCCCACGTAGAAAGTGGGAAAAGGTAACGATAAAAAAGAATAAAGAGTACCTTTTATCTATCTATTTCCAACATTACACGGGAAAATAAAAACACTATCTCATTATGTTGAGCCCGTTGACATTATGGGCGCTCACAATATCCTTGCAAGGGCTACTGCGAACAATTTATAGCCTCAACCCGCCGCTAATGTGGCTCACTTTCTTGATTAACATCTTATATGTCTTTCGTTTATATTTTATATTACAATAACAAACATATAAATAATTACGTCCCTATATAAAGTATATTGTTTATTACCATTTCACATATATAATATACAAGCTGTGTCCGCGACTTCGTCCGCGTGGAATAGTTATTTTGGGCATCATTGAAGCCTTCAAGGATGAATAATTTTCCCCGTTTTTTTTTCACATATTCCATTATTTCTTTGCTCCTTAAAGTTGCTGCGTGATGTTATATAGCCTTAAGCCTTCCTCGATAAATGGTCTCTTCAACGCAAAAAGAATTTTTCATTTCGAACCAGTAGTTCCTGAGATTAGCGCGTTCAGAGAAACAAACAAACTCTTCAGCTTTATAATATTAGTATAGATTATTAACAGTCTCGAGAAGGACATAGGCTATTTTTCATCTCGGGTAAAAACTATAATTCCCGTGGGATTTGCAAAAATCCTGTTTTTCTTTGCTGGCACTAAATTCGCACGGGCGAAACCGCGCGTAAAAGCTAGTAACTCATAAATTTCATATACAAAGTTATACCAGCTTAACCTAGAATCGTAGACGTGCTACGGAGCTACGCGCGTAGCATGATTTATGGCTACGGCGTAGCATGTGTAGATGAGAAGTTATATTCACTTCGTAAATTATTGTTAAAGTTGAAAATAAAATGAAAGAGTAATGTAATAAAACTGGTCAAGTGTGAGTTGTGCCACGCGTAATGTATTGAGATTTATTTCGTAATAACTCATCAAACGTACGTAATTGCTTATGTAGTTTTCTGTGGTTCTTGTCTTTTATTACTGTCTAAATTTATTATATGTTTTATTAGGTCATCGCATATAACTAAAAACTTAGTTTTACATATATATCTTTAACAAAATGTAAATGTCGCTATAAATTTTCATTGGACATTCCAACTTAACTAATATACAAAACAAAAGCTACGCATACGTCGACCCTAATTAATTAATATTCCTAAACTTTCCCTGAATTAACTTCACATACCCTCAATGTTTATAATTCATTTATTTTTTAATCACATTATAGTTCGTTGTCGGACGCGGCTTCATAACAAATTGGACCTTGCGTTGTTGTTTAAAAGGTGTATTATTGGTTGGCACGTGAGCTAAGTTTATGTGGGCTGTGAAGGAAATTTTATTTAGGTCGCTGTCACGGCGTATCGCGCCGCTGAACAATGTTGCTTTTCTCTACGCCTCTGGATAGATAGTTGTTAACCCCCGACGTAAAATAGAGAGGTGCTATTAGTTACAAGTCGATTGATTATTTAAAAACTTTGTGTGCTTGTGCTGCTGTGTGATTCCCAGCAGTTCGGATTAGGAACACTGTTTAGCTTTTCCATGGATGTTGTAATAGGCGAGCAAAGAATTGGTTAACTAAACTTGGGATTCATATTGTAGGCGACGGGCTGGCAAATGATATATGTCAGTTTGTACATACATACATACATATGGTCACGTCTCGCGGGGTAGACAGAGCCAACAGTCTTGAAAAAACTGAATGGCCACGTTGAGCTATTTGGCTTCATGATAGAATGAGATTCCAACAGGTTGCTATATACATAATTCTAACATATCGCCTAAAACAGGAATCTCAAGTTCATAAGCCTAACCCTTAGTCGCGTTTTACCACATCCATGGAAAAGAAATGAAGTGGCCCTCATCTTTATTATATTGGTGCCGGCACATCTATATTTATGAAGATTATTTATGTTTTTCCGAAGTAAGGTACACGTACGTCAAAATTCCACGCCTTTCAGTCTTTCAAGACCGCTGGCTCTGTCAACCCCGCAGGGGATATAGACGTGACTATGTGTGTGTTGTGTGTGTATAAATATAGATTTCGCGATGAAAACAATATCAAAACACGTGGTTTCCTCTCCCATTTTCCGCTACAACTCGTTCAGCTCGCTTTATTATGTAAAGCCTTGCGGTGGAGCGGAGCGATCGCTCCCCGACGACCCGTTCCAACCACAATTCATTTTAAGGCAACTTCTTACCTGCCCGTGGAAATTGTGTTGTTAGGAATTGCGTCTTACTAATGTTTTATAGGTGCTTTATATTATTAATATTAATGTTTTATATTCTGCTTGAACGCAATATTGTTACTTTAGATATACATATTTAGCTAAAAGTGTATAAGACTGTAGCAGAAGCGATGATTCGGGTTCGACTGCCATTATAAAGAAGATCTTCCGATGGATGTCGTAAAAGGCTTACAAAGTTGGGGTTCTTTTTTAGGCGATGTGCTAGCAACCTGTCACTATTTGAATCTCAATTCTTTCAGTAAGCCAAATAGCTGAATGTGGCCTATCAGTCTTATCATGACTGTCGGCTTTCTCTAGCCATCAAGGGATATAGACGTGATTATATGTAAAAAAACCTTTCCGAAGTCGCCATACTGAACGTGTTTAAGACATTTCTTTTTTTAGTTTCATACAAAAACTCAAGGAGGTTGAAAAACAAATGGGCAGACGTTTAAAATGCTTAACTGGATTTTCCATCCTACTACTATTATAAAGGCGAAAGTTTGTATGGATGTATGGATGTTTGTTACTCTTTCACGCAAAAATTACTGAACCGATTACCATGAAATTTGGTATGTAGGTAGCTGAAGACCCAGAATAACACATAGGCTACTTTTTATCCCAGAGTTCCCGCGGGATTGATAGGGTTTCCATGCGGACGAAGTCGCGGGCGGCCTCTAGTTAATTCATAAACGTAGCTCTCGTGATGGGAACAAACGTCGGCAACGTGACGCCATGTTGCTAAATTGAATGAAGTTCCACGCTCCACTTTATTTGACGCTCTTAATTAAAGCGACTCTTATTTCGCTCAACGCGTTTCCTGCGACCGCCGTGTATAAATGATGACTGAATATTATGTGAATGTGTCACGTCTTTATCCATTGCAGGGTAGACAGAGCCAACAGTTTCGAAAAACGAAAGGCCATGTTCAGCTGGATGGCTAAATGATGGAGGATTTTCTTAAAATATTATTTATTTCAGTAAATTATGGAAGTATGCAGAGATCGTGGCAAGTGGAAAGATGTAGTCTCTGCCTACCCCCCCGGGAAAGACACGTGATTTTATGTATGTATGTAATATTTATTTCATGTAGCCCGCATTAAACGAATAATACCGTTAATAGTCGTTTCCGCGGGAATTTCGGGAAACTCTTAGTGCAACCACCTACATAAAAAAAAACCTGTAATCTTTTGTTGGTGGCGTTAAATTTGCTCGGTCGAAGCTGCGGGTAAAAGTCAGTATTTTATATTTTCTTCCCATCACTACATATCCGCGTTGTTTTTAATAAATAAAGGCTTTTAATCTGCACAAAACCACAGTTCTAAATCCTACTTTACCTGTTAAAAGCATTGCATTTTCAACATCAATGTTATAAAAAGTGTTTATGTAACATCAAGCCAGTCTTTCAACATAACCATTCCTATACAGGAAAAATATATAAAAAAAATATATTGAAAAATTTACTGAACTATACAGTTTAGTAACTTTTTCAACTTTTTTTTTATAAAAGTTGGTCATGTTACATCAAGCAATCATTGTAACATAACGATTCTAATATAGTTACTGTCCTACCTACTTTGTATAGTAACTGCTTTGTTAAATCTGTCCTATCACAAAGGGTATGCCCATCTCTTTTTGTACCATAGATAAACCGGTCGGGTCATTTTACCCGGCTCAGTGGGAAGCGATCGTTTCGTCATACCCAGAAACGTTTTGAGATAGTTATGGGACTACCCACATTTGTCCATATTTAGGTTCGGTTACTTGAATTCTTTATGTTTGTCCGATAGCGAAAGGAGGGTTAAGTTTTGATTATATAAAAATATGGTTCGGTGCCTTTATTTACTGTTTTAGGGTAGTTTAACAAGGAAGATAATTTTTGTGATCTATCTTACTCTAAAATGAGGACACTGACCGACTGAATGAAATATTTTCGCACAGGTTCAGAGATTTAAAATTTCGATTTTTTTCCCGGATTTCTATGGGTAAGGCAATTAATAGAATTTTTAGCTTGCGGCGTATTGATAATTTATTATTTCTGTCGTCGAGTTATTGATATTTTTTTATTTCTGGTGTAAGATAAATTTTAAAACTCCTAGTTGTAACATTCCTTCGCTTGATAAAATTGTTTTTTTTTTTCAGTGTAAGTCCATAATAGACCTGAAGCTGTCAAATAAAGTTCTTTATATTTATAAAGACATTAGACAAATGTACCTATAAAACTATGTATATTGTAACCAAGGAATAAATAAATCATTAAAGTTTACTCAAAGGGGAGAAGGGTGAAATGGTTCATTACTTCATTTGCACGTCTATGAAACGTAAGGAAACTTTCCCAGCTCACAGAATCAAACGAATTCTATCTCTTTTTATCAAATATTTTGCAAATTGACAGTTATTGCATTACCCGAACCGAAGTTCAATGCGGTTGGTTGGACTATGTTGGCGAACGGAACAAAGTGCGTGTGTGGACGGGCCTTCTGTGGTCTGTGGTTAGTGCTTTTAACGGATTTTATGTAAATATGAGTTTTGTAAAAAAGTCTTAACCGTAGGTATTTTTGAATGTTCGAGTTTTTCTCATAAATTACTTAATGGTCTTCCATTGTATATTGAATCTGCCAATACCTTCGAATATAATAAACATCATAAAACAACATAATTAATTTTTAAAAAATAGTGTTCACAAAAGCAGTATAAATGCTGGCAGTTAATATAAATGAAGGGAGAAAATATACTTCATTTCATTCAACCATAGTAGAACCCTTTAAAAATATTGGATACGGTCGCAAAAGAAAAAAAAATAAAGATTAAAAATACAGATCGTATCGACAGAGGTGTTCCATGTTTGAACATCTGTGTTTTCAATATGGCGCTTGTTCCTTTTTTGCCCGCTGACCTATATATTATTAAATTTACTGGGCAGAATATGCTCTTTGAAATTGAGGAAATTGTAATGGCTGCCTTCTTGTTTATTTTGTGTGTTCTTGAGGCAGAATAAGTTGCAAAGAATAATATTTCATTGTATTGAAACTGGGCAATGGTAAATAAAACTCCCCTACTACTTTTCAGTAATTCAATTAATCCTTCCATACAGGATAATGTTCTTCATCATTAATCCTTTTCACTATGTTATACTGTTATGTTCAGTCAACGGCAGGGAATCGTGACGTCCTTGTATAATAAACAAACCAATTGATTTGAACCAAGTGTTCCAATTCCTGCCCCGCATCTCTCTTCCCCGATTCTTGGATATTTTAAATGCAAGAGTGAACACTAGTGAACAGGCACTATTTGAACTTCCGTACCACCTTAAGCCTCATCTTGCTTATTACCAAGCGAATTGAGGTCAAGCGCACTCTAATCTTTTATAAAAACAAGAAAAAATGGTAATACAGTAAAAAAAGTTGACAACGAAACAATCTACTCGTATCTACGCCTAAGCAAAATTTCAGCAAAAATAGTTTCCAGCGTTGATTGATATGTCGAGACAAAACCTTATATTTGTGTTAAGACTTGCGTGATCGCTTACCGTTCCGTGTTTATCGCCAAGTGTTTTACTAATTTATGCCAAGTTCTTGATTATTATGTCAAAGATAAGGCAAGTGGCGACATGGATATAAAAGTTACTTGCATGCAATTTAATTTGATATAATGATGAAATTGAAATATGTTATTCGTTATTATAACTTAAATCTAAAAAAAGCTTTTTCTAATAGTAGTAAATAAGATTGTACCAAATAGAAATAAAGATGAATGTCCAAGACCTATGTCGATCTTAAGAAGCTTTATTCCATTATTACTTCGACCGGGAACGAATTCGTCGACTTTTGATCTAGAAACCACCACTACGCCAAAAAGGCCAGCCCTAATCACGAACATTGAAAGGCCCTCTCTCTCTACCGATTCAGTTAACTTTAAGCCTAAAAAAGAGAGAGTGGAGAACCTAATCACAGCGCCAAAAAGGCCGTCAAAGTCTAAATATGGCTGAAACCGGTCCAATCTGCCTTTATCCGGCTATAACTGAAATTAGTTTCCCCGTCTGATTGGCTCACTTAGAAACGCTTCAATGGCGTGATTAATTGAAATGAAACTTGGTGAATAAGGTCTCCTTTGAATAGAACGTTTCGGCTAATAGAACCTTCGTTATGTTATTGAGGAGCGAAATGCAATGAGACTCTAACAATAGGCTAGTTTAGTTTACAAATTGTCTGTGCTACCTCCTGGCTTTACACCCGATTGCATCCTCACCACTCTGAAGAGGAGAGTCTTTTGACCATGATTCTGAGAGGTGAGGAAATAACCGAAACTAATGTCAGGAGGAAGAATATCTAAATTGGAACTATCTCTTAATTCGACTTTAATTATTTAGTAAGAAAAATGTCAGTTTTTTTTTAAGTCGATAATGTGGCGGCACAAAAAAATAATATATGTACCCTACGGGGTACGGCTACGGCTTAACAGTGCTAGAAATCTAAAACCTCAGGAAGCCACGCCTCATCTGACCACTGACACTCATTGCATTTATAAATGTGTGCTTGGTAATGCACCGATTATGTTGGTCGAGAAGAACTATTAACATACATACATACATATGGTCACGTCTATATCCCTTGCGGGGTAGACAGAGCCAACAGTCTTGAAAAGACTGAATGGCCACGTTCAGCTATTTGGCTTTGTTTAATATGTATCTATGTATAACTTTAGTTTTCAATAAAATAGTCAGTCGTTCTAATACCTTCAATAGAAACGTTGTTTTATTATAGGTTTAATGATATAATTGAGATTCAAATAGTGACAGGTTGCTAGCCCATCGCTTAAAAAAGAATCCCAAGTTTGTAAGCCTATCCCTTAGTCGCGTTTTACGACATCTATGGGAAAGAGATGGAGTGGTCCTATTCTTTGTTTGTACTGGTGCCGGGAACCACACGGCACAGAACTATTAACCTATTTGTAAAACAGTCTCACGGCAGTAATGAGCGCATCCTGCAAATGTGACGTACATTTGCGTTCGCGACGTGTGTCAAGGTAATTGACACTATGATTTTGCACGAAGCGAATGATCTCACTACTTGAAAAAGGCAATGGATTCAAAATGGTGTTTAAATCGTAGGTAAACCTATTCATCTTTAGGGAAATGCTCGCATGTAGTAAAGGTTTTTTTATTTTATTTACTTTAATATTAGAAGTACTAGCCTACCATATGTACATATAATCACATTTATCTCTTAAGGGATTGACAGAGCAGCAGTCTTGAAAAGATTGATAGGCCACCATCAACTGTTTGGCTTAATGACAGAATTGAGATTGATATAGTGACAGGTTGTTCATTTACTGAAAGTTTGTTAGCCCGTCGTCGCCTAACAGAAGCATCCCAAGTTTATAAGCCTATCCCTTAGTCGCCTTTTACTACAACTATGGGAAAGCGGTGGAGTGGGCGTATTCTTTTTTCTATTGGTGTTGGGTACCACACGACACTAACCACCATAGTCATACATTATTTGAATTATCCTATCGAAACGAAAATTTATTAAAATTGCGAAAATAAATTTGTTTCGCTGTTACATTTTTACGTTTATTACAAATCCGAAAATAAGTTTGTTACTTCTTTACGGTATAACCATTGAATCGATTTTGGTGTGACATAGTATATATAAGAAGAAAAGAAGAAAAAAAAGCCTGTTTTTTTTCATTAGGAAGCAAAGATATGACCAAAAACTTTTTAAAATTTTCTTTTGCAACACTTAAAGCATCTCAGTTTTTTCAGTTTAGTTGCAAATCTCGGAAACTTCTCTTAATTTCAGCTGTTTGTGTAGGAAGCAGCAGGAAATGAAGTTTGGCCCCTGTAGCGCAATTATCGAGGAGATCGCAAAGTAAATGTTTATTTCTGAGAAACACTTTGAGATGGTAATTACTGATCCTTTTTGAAATAACTTTGTCATTACATGGTTTTATTTCCTGGAGGTATTGATATATACTATATTATTGTTATATTTGTTTGTGTTTGTAGCATATAAATGTATGAATATACATGTATACATACATATATATGTATGTATATGTGAGTATATGTATACTCTCTCTGATACAAGATCTGTCCTCAACTTTAGTTATTTTAAACACTAATCAAAAGACTGTATTCGGTCTGATGCATCTAACATTTGAGTGTGCTTATATTTATGTAAGTTTATATTTTATTTATGTATGTTTATTATTAATACGTTTGTAATAAATTGGTTATTGTAACGCATCCTTTTTATGTGCGCTGCCTCTTTGATTCTGGATTTTCCTTCATATATTTTGGTTGACTGGAAGAAATCCCGATTCGGATTAGGAGTGGTCCGCCATTGAACAAATTCTTCTTAATCCAATGACTGTTTTCTATTTTATGTTACATTTTTTTTAAGTGCAATAAAGAGTTTACTAACAAAAAAACAAACAAACAAACTCTTCTGTTACCGAGTGACTGACAGACAGAAGACGCACAGCCGAAACCGCTGACTCTAGAGACTTGAATTGAACATGTTGGTTCCTTGTGTGGTCTAGTAGTGCCTTTAAATTTCTCGAAATTCTTGTGGGAACAGGAACTATCGATTTCTTTTAATTTACGTGGACGAAGCCGCTAGTATGATTTAAGTATCGCTCGCTCCGCCCGCTTAGAATGGAATTCCTTTGAAAGTTTGGGAAATCCATTCATATAGAGCACACAAGAAATCAACACGTCAAAAAGGAAATCTCTTGACTCAGCGATTTAGGCTGTGTGTTATATGTCAGTCAATCAATCAGTCAGTGTCCTCTATTGTATGTAATATAAGATTTTTCATAACTATAACACTACTTACATACATACATATAGTCACGCCTATATCCCTTACGGGGTAGACAGAGCCAATAGTCCCGAAAATACTGAATGGCCACGTTCAGCTGCTCGACTTAATGATGGAATTGAGATCCAAATAGTGACCAGGTTGCCAGCCCATCGCCCAAAAAAAGGATCGCAATTTTATAACCCTATGCCTTAGTCGCTTTTTACGACATCCATGGGAAAGTGATGGAGTGGTCCTATTCTTTTTTGTATTGGTGCCGGGAACCACACGGCACATAACACTACTTAATATTTATTTAATTATATTTTTTCAGGTACGTTTACAAAATGGCGTGTTTGCTCACCATGTATCACCTCAACAAATATGTATGTACCATTATTTGTGTTTTAAGTTTATCTGAAATTTCCTTAATATTCAATATAATTAAAATATGAAATTCTCTTAAACATCACACAATATTTTTTGTTGAAAGTTTCTGAATACCTAAACGTGGTAAGTGGAAAGATGTAGTTTCTGCCTACCCCTCTGGGAAAAGCTTGATTTTATGTATGTATGTTCCTTTGTGTACCACTCAGATAAAGTCATAAAACAGTAACGAGGCTTCTTAAGTTTTCCCTCACACACATGAATTAACCGTACTTTGTAGCTGAAGTACATATTTATATTTAAAATACTTAAAAATGAGTGCATTATAAGCTTAGCTGTGTTATAATAGTTGGTATAAGTTAGATTCCTCTATTTAGCGGAGGTCAGACGGGAGTCGCTCCGTATAAAAACATTAACCTGACCAAAGGCGTTCCCGGGGTTCCCCTCCGGAGTCGTGAGGATGTTACCGAGACAGTGCCAAAAGGAAGACGGGCATTTATATTCTTCATATATGTATGTATATTATAAGGGTCAGGTCAAAAGTACCCGAAACCGCCGAGCTTGCATGAAGAGAGTTATGAATGTGGATGAAGCGAAGGAAATATGCAGAGATCGTGGCAAGTGGAAAGAGGTAGTCTCTGCCTACCCCTCCGGGAAAGAGGCGTGATTTTATGTATGTGTGTATATATGTATATTCTATCACAACTTACCGTGCCGTGTGGTTCTGGCAGCAATAAAAAAAGAATAGGACCACTTCATCTCGTTGGATGGATGTCGTTAAAGGCGACTAAGGGATAAGCTTATAAACTCGGGATTGTTCTTTTAGGTGATGGGCAAGCAACCTGTAACTATTCGAATCGCAATTACATCATACTACACAGCTGAACGTGGCCTTTCAGTCTTTTCAAGATTGTTGGCTCTGTCTACCCCGCAAGGGATATCGACGTGACTATATGTATGTCTACTTGTAATATTTTATTTGTTTCTTGATAACAAAATACAAACGAAATGGGCAAAAAGATTGCGGATGATTGTTCATTGTGTAATAAAGTGATTAAACAATAACGCCTCAGCGATAGCTCTCAGTTCAGATAATTGCGTTTCTGATTGCTTTGTCATCCAGTCGTCAAAGGATGAGACCAGGATATTATATCCAGTGATTAAGATGTTGATTAGTCCTTTTTATTAGCGATTCATTTTCTTGTTTAAGCTTTTTCGCTTGATCTAAGCATTTTTGACCTGCCTACTGGTAACTGGTAATCTTACATATATACACATGGTCACGTCTATATCCCTTGCGGGGTAACAGAGCCAACAGTCTTGATAAGACTAAATGGCCACTTGGCTTAATGATAGAATTGAGATTCAAATAGTGACAAGTTGCTGGCCCATCGCCTAAAAAAGAATCCCAGCCTATCCCTTAGTCGCCTTTTACGACATTCATGGGAAAGAGATGGAGTGCTCCTATTCTTTTTTGTATTGGTGCCGGGAACTACACGGCACTAGTGTATAATAATAATATTAACGTTACAAGTGCCGTTAGCATTTACAATTCAATGAACCACTAACCGCGTAACCAGACTGTTCAAATTGAAACTCTGATACGGGCGTTACGGGTACTTACCATATTTAGACTATCTGATTCACTAAACAGATATACAACTAGTGTATAGTATAGTAGTACTACTCTGTCAAGAAAGTAGCAGGAAAAGATCAATAATACACAAACTGTTTGTTATTCATCCAAATTTATTTTATCACCTTCAAAATATGCTCCTTTAGAAACGATACACTTACGCCAACGAATAATCCAATCATCAAAACATTTTTTAAACGCTGTTTCCGGAATTGAGGTCAGTTCTCGCCGCGAATTCTCTTTTATGTCTTCTACCGATTGAAAACGGGTGCCACGAAGTGGTAATTTGAGTTTAGGAAAAAGAAAAAAGTCGGCTGGAGCCATATCTGGTGAATATGGTGGTTGCTCGATGGTATTTGTTGAGTGTTTGGTTAAAAATTCGTTCACAATGATGGCCTTGTGCGAAGGTGCATTATCATGGTGCAAAATCCAAGAATTTTCTTTCCACAAATCTGGCCTTTTTCGTCGGATTTGCTCTCTTAAACGCCGCATAACACTCAAATAATATTCCTTATTTACCGTTTGACCTTCCGGCAAGAATTCCGAGTGCACAACACCGCGATAGTCAAAGAAAACAGTCAACATGACTTTGACTTTTGAACGACTTTGGCGTGGTTTTTTCGGTTTCGGTTCAGTTGGAAGGCGCCACTCCGAAGCTTGTTGACTAGTTTGCATGTCAAACTCGTAAACCCACGTCTCGTCACCAGTAACAATGCGTTTCATGAATGTTGGATCGGAATTGACTCGTTTTAGCATGTCCTCAGCGACTCTCATGCGATTGAGTTTTTGAAAAAAATTCAGGTCTTTTGGGACTAGCCGAGCGGCAACATGTTTCATACCCAAATTATTAGTTAAAATGGTACGGATCGACTCGTGAGATACAGAAAGTTCGGTGGCTATCTCTCTCAAAGTTGAATGAGGATTTTCAGTCACTATTTCCTTCACTTTTGCGATGTTAACTTCAGTTGCAGACGTTGATGGCCTACCAGAGCGAGGCAAATCTTCCATCACATCTCGACCGCTTTTGAACGCTTTGTACCACTCATAAGCACGAGTTTTGATAAAGTCGATTCACCGTAAGCCTTCTGTAACATTTTCAGTGACTCCGAACACGATATTCCATTGGCAATGCAAAATTTAAGACAAACTCTTTGTTCGATGTTTTTATCCATTATGAAATTAGCAATACACACTAGATATGATATAACTAAAAATAGCACTGTATTTAATGTAAACAACAGATGCAACTCAAACTCCGCGCCAAAATGGAAAACAGTTGTGCCAATCTAACAACAACAAAAAAAACAAAAATTTGAGTTTGGAACTATAAATAAATAATCCATTCCCGATACTTTTCTGACTGAATGTATATAAATACTACGATATATATTATATATATTAATACATACATACATATGGTCACGTCTTTATCCCTTGCAGGGTAGACAGAGCCGACAGTCTTGAAAAGATTGAATGGCCACGTTCAGCTATTTGGCTAAATGATAGAATTGAGATTCAAATAGACAAGTTGATAGCCCATCGCCTTAAAAATAATCCCAAGTTTGTAAGTCTATCCCTTAGTCGCCTTTGACATCCATGGGAAAGAGATGGAGTGGTCCTATTCTTTTTTGTATTGGTGCCGGGAACCACACGGCACACATTGCTATTGAATAAGTTGGTAAACAAATATATGTATTTTCGTATTTTGTTCACGAAGGCAAAATGTTTTACGAGTCTCTCAAGGCCCTTATTTGGGAAAGATACAGCGCGTGTATTGTTTGATTAGAATTTTATGGACACACACTGAATTCCCTGGACATTCTTCATGTTTTCTTGAACTATACATATTCCTTACGGGGTAGACGGAGCCAGCAGTCTTGAAAAGAGTGAAAAGTAAAATATATTCCCTTAAAGATATACTAAGGCGATCATGGCTATGGCCCTTACATGGTATATGGTAACATACATACATACATATAATCACGTCTACATCCCATGCGGGGTAGACAAAGCCAACAGTCTTGAAAAGACTGATGGGATACGTAGAGGCCCGTGTAAGTAAACATTTATTTTAATGGTGTAAAAATATTTTGTAATTCGTTGACTGTCTGACATCATGTGTAATCTATACTAATATTATAAAGCTGAAGAGTTTGTTTGTTTGAACGCGCTAATCTCAGGAACTACTGGTTCCAATTGCAAAATTCTTTTTGCGTTGAGGCTATATAACATCACGCTGCAACTATTAGGAGCGAAGAAATAAAGGAAAATGTGAAAAAAAAAACAAGGAAAATTATTCATCCTTGATCAATGATGCCCAAAATAACTTTTCCACGCGGACGAAGTTGCGGGCAGAGCTAGTGAATAATTAAAGATGAACTTGTTTTAATTCTTTTTTTATAATTGTCGTTTAATTTGACATCCTATCAGAGAGAGCGCGCCGTACTTATTTGTATTAGTTATGATGAATTATATTGTTATATCAATCATGAATACCCTTAAACGAGGTTAATATTTAGCTAATACAATGGAATGAAGGATAACATTCAACTCTGTGTGATCCAACACGAGCGTTGTCACTCCACAAACAAACACGATTCGAATCAAAGCGCTTACGTAAATAGACGCTTTATCGCCTAAAGCGCTAATCCCCTTGTAGATGGACGAGAGAAAACCTCAGGGAATGCTTATTCGCGAGTTAATGTGGACAACTGTGCAGATTAGTTTAGGGTTGTCGCATATTTTTTTTGAACAAGAAGGTGAATCATCTTTTTTGTGAAATACACATTGAGAAAATGCTGTAGCAGAAAATTAAGAAAATGCTACAGTGCAGTTTGTTACCGCTTCTCCTGCACTGACGCCTTGGAAGCGGCAGTAAACTTAGGTTTAAGTAATTCATTTGACGTCAACCAATGTTGTGAAACCGAAAGATTTGACAACTATTAAGCGATATGAAGTATCCTATAATAATGAATAAAAATTTTGAATCTTGAATTTGAATTTTATCCCCGTCGGAAAAAGACGGGTGTTATCAGTGTGTCGTGTCTGTTTGTCTGTCAGTGTCATCGTAGCTCACAATCGGATGAAGCGATTTCAATTTAAATGTTAATTTACTACTAAGTTGGCAACCCTAAATTAGTAGAACATTTCCGAGCCATTGGTGCGCGGCGAGCGGCGCTGCCACTGGAATTGGGTTATTTGATACAACTGGACAATATCCAAAATGACACAATTACGATGCTTTGTGATTTCATATCTGTTAAATTGTAGCCTTTTATTTGAATAAGTAAATTATGGATTTTATTGCCTTAAAGCCTTTTTCATACATACATACATACATAAAAATCACGCCTCTTTCCCGGAGGGGTAGGCAGAGACTACCTCTTTCCACTTGCCACGATCTCTGCATACTTCCTTCGCTTCATTCACATTCATAACGCTCTTCATGCAAGCTCGGCGGTTTCGGGTACTTTTGACCTTTTTCAAAATGATACGTAAATGTAAGGGAAAAATTGCATAAATTGAAGTAGCCTCAAAGTAAGTTCTAGACTTGTGTTTTGAGATCTCTCGTCACAATATGCTTCGTTTTTCATCTTTCAAGTGTGAAAATGTGTATTTTCGCCTTCACATATTTGCTGCAAACATTCAAAAGTAGAATAAATGGTTATCTCTTGGATAGACATGATACATTTTCGACTTTATCGTCAAATGCCTAATGCAATACAAAATTAAAAAGATAATGATTTAAGCGTATACAAATATTGATACGCTTAAATCATCATTATCAGAAAATCCCACATTAAACGAAGATATTCGAAATAAAATATATTTTCATTGTGTCAAATATCCATACATACACAATGCATAAAATCACGCCTTTTTCCCGGAGGAGTAGGCAGAGACTAAATCTTTCCACCTGCCACGGTCTATGCATAATTCTTTCGCTTCATCCACATTCACAACTCTCATGCAAGCTCGGGGGTTTCGGGTACTCTTGACCTGACCTTTGCCAGGACATCCTTAATATGATCAAGGTACGTTCATCCAGGAAAATGTATAAAATAATTATAATTTCTCTTATTAAAGTTTTTTATAACCGATCGAACGAGCTCGCATGAACCGATTCCTGAATGTGAGATGAACGGAGTATGCGGTGCGGTGAATTCACGAAAATTGACAAGACAATTTTCGTGACTTAACTAAATCCTCTATCTCTTTCTATCACTACGATTAACCTCAATCACAGAGAGACGTAAGTTATATGCGAATAAGCTCCGTCGTTTAAAAACTGCACACGTTCAAGAAAGCTTACTCCTTAGCTCATAAAATCTTTAGAAATGGTAATACGACTCAATCAAGTAGGATTTCCACGAGATAGCAATCTGTATTGCAGGTGCAGTTTTGCAGCTGTGCACTGTTTATAATTTCTACTGCACTGCAGTTTGTCTTGGGTAATGCAATTATGAAATGTCTCGCGAGTTATTGTTTTTGTGTATTTTTTTTGTGTTCGCTGTCGGATATACTTGATTTATATTTTTAAACTTTTAAGCTCACTTATTGTTTACTAGCTTTGCCGAAGGTTTCACTGCCGTGCAAATTTATAGGCAAAATGTAGCCTGTCTGTGTTAATGTGATATTTTAATCGACAGATAAAGAATTAACATACATATTGCCTATGCCATATACCTTTGCAAAGTAGACAGAGCCAACAGTCTCGAAAAGACTGAAAGGCCACGTTCAGCTGTTTGGCTTAAGATGGATTGAAATAGTGACAGGTTGCTAGCCCATCGCCTGTAAGAAAAATCCCAAGTTTATTAGCCTTTCCCTTAGTCGCCTTTTACGACATCCATGAAAAAGATATAGAGTGAAATTTGGTATGTAGGTAGCTGTAGACCCAGAATAACATAAAGGCCACTTTTTATCCCGGAGTTCCCGGGGGATTGATTCCACGCGGACGAAGTCGCGGGCGGCCTCTAGTACTTTTTAAATGGCACTTCAAAATCTAAAAGGCGAATACTTATTAATTGAAAAACTCGTTTGTTTAATCGTATCGGTCGCAACTAATTACAAATACGTTATTCGGTCTGATTAACAACTTAGTTCGGCTTGGTTCCAGCTCCGACAAGTCCGGAACACGGACATTTCTGGATACCACTACAAATGAACGGTCATAGCGGGTAAAGTTTTTGATACTCGGCCAACTTTATAAACTATTATTTGGTACATACATTCAGTCACGTCTATATCCCTTGCGGGGTAGACAGAGCCGACAGTCTTGAAGAGACTGATAGGCACGAATGTGGCCTAAGGTTGAGATTGAGGTTAACTAAGCAGGTTGACTAAGCAGATATACAAGGAGAGTGTGGAGAGAAAGGTCGGAGTGGGAAGACCTAGACGAACGTATCTTGATCAAATTAAGGACGTCCTGGTAAAGGGTCAGGTCAAAAGTACCCGAAACCGCCGAGCTTGCATGAAGACAGTTATGAATGTGGATGAAGCGAAGGAAGTGTGCAGAGATCGTGGCAAGTGGAAAGAGTTAGTCTCTGCCTACCCCTCCGGGAAAGAGGCGTGATTTTATGTATGTATGTATGTATGAATGTAAACTAGAGTGGTAGATAAAATCCGAACCTCCATGCACAATCGGGTAAAATCGATCGCGTTCGGCATGTACGTCATTCCACATTTATAGCGCCTTTGAACCGGCCCGCTGGGCCGCGACAACCCTATTAACGCCGGGACAAAAAAAAAATAATGCCTCAATTTTATTTTATAAATGCGGATTGCTATTTTATTTGTTATTATTTATATTCGAAGCGGTGGGACGTGACGTGTCATTGGCGCAGATTGATGCAGTGGGGTTTTGTTTTTTTTTTTTTAATTTTATTACACAGAGTACAGTCTAGTGTATAATATAAGTAGTCGTTCGCCGCGAACTTACTCCACGCACACACTTTATATTAAAAAAAAAAAACAACTTAATTGATTTTGGTTCCCCACTTAAAAAAATCAATTGACAGATTTCTTCAAAATCAGACTAACGGTTCTAAAGTTATCGCGTTACAAACATAGATACGCCCCAAGTTGCTGTGTTACATGCGCTTTTAGAGAGGCAGTATATGTAATAACAAGAGGCCGCCCGCGACTTCGTCCGCATGGAAACCCTATCAATCCCGCGGGAACTCCGGGATAAAAAGTAGCCTATATGTTATTAAGAATAGGACCACTCCATCTCTTTCCCATGTATGTCGTAAAAGGCGACTAAGGGATAGGCTTATAAACTTGGGATTCTTTTATAGGCGATGCAGGCTAGCAACCTGTCACTATCTGAAACTCAATTCTATCATTAAGCCAAATAGCTGAACGAACGTAGCCATTCAGTCCTTTCGAGACTGTTGGCTCTGTCTACCCCGCAAGGGATAAAGACGTGACCATATGTATGTATGGTGTATACAAAATCTGTTTCATTTTTGCTCCAATCTCTTGCGAAACATAATCATTTAGAGTGCTTCATGTTAACTTCACAATATAAAGATGAGAGTGGCGTTACTTTCTTAGAGCAAAATGTTTTTAGATATTTCTAGACTAAGTACGTATAATTTTTTTTCGTAAACTGCGTTATTTTACTACTGCGCGGTTGAAATAAGATTCTTTTTAATTAAGAGTAATAAATTGCATTAATCATATGGTTGCTGGATCATATGATATGATAAATGCAATTTGAAATGTATATATAAGGTTATCCTACTAATTGTATAAATGCGAAGGTTTATAAGGATGTGTACCTATGTATGTGGTATTTTGTCACTCTTTACGCAAAAACTAATGAATACTATACTGAGTTTCTAACTCATGAAACTTTGCAGTTTCTTAGTAGATATTGAAATAACATAATAAGGTTAAATTTTATAGAGATGGCGGACGAAGTCGCGGGAATCCGCTAGTTTATTTATCAATTTCTCATACAACCAGGTGGGTGATACAAAATAAATCTCTACCTCTTCTCTTCAAGCGAGGTGACTGACATAAGTAATCACTTATGTCAGTCACCTCGTCGCTTGGAAAATGTTACGAGGCGAGGAATTAGCGTCGAGGCTACATGAATGGCTTCCGAAGCCTGTTGTATCCACTTACGAAGGTATTACCCTCGGACCACACTTAGGTAGGGCTTACCTACTGTTGTTAGGTGACGTATGTTCGTGGGGAACGAACAAACATTGTTTAATGTGCCTACTATTTTCGTTCCTTTCCTATCTTCCTTTCGTGCCGTGTTCCCGGCACCGATATAAAAAAAGAATGGGACCACTCCATCTCTTTCCCCGTGGATGTCGTGAAAGGCGACTAAGGGATAGGCTTATAAACTTGGGATTCTTCTTTTAGGCGACATGCTTGCAACCTGTCACTGTTTGAATCTCAATTCTATCATTATGCCAAACAGCTGAACGTGGCCTATCAGTCTTTTTAAGACTGTTGGCTCTGTCTACCCCGCAAGGGATATAAACGTGATTATATGTGTGTATGTATGTACTCCTTTCGTTCGCGTTAGGATTTATTGTTGCAGTGTAAAGACACTTTGATTAGCTTATCACCAAATCAGGCCTCTACCTCACAGGAAAAAGCAGAGACTATGACTTTCTATTGCTACCCCCGAATTCATCTCTGTTTACACACGGTAAACAATAGACAACGAACTCATCGCCTTTTCATTACTAAAAGCATATATTTTCTTATCGTGTCTTGTATTACAATAACATTCATCATATAAAAAAGAAAAATAGAAAAACAAATCAATAACTTATTATAATTTTTCGTTTAAGTCAGTTAAAGTTTAGTTCATTATGAATATATGTATATTACATTAAACAAGCGTATGAATATGACATATCTCTGAAGGGAAATTGTTATAGCTGAGATAAGCCGAGCGATGTTTGACTAATATCCGCCCGCGGCAATCGCTTTCGTAATGAGTTCGTAAATTATATACAAATTTACGTACGTAATTATACACTTTGGTAATCACGTCTCCGCATCCAAGATTAATACACGTAAGTATATATTAATTTATAGGTACATTTAATCATGCCTCTACTCCTTACGGGGTAGACAGAGCCAACAATTTCTAAAAGATGTAATAAATGCGAAAATAAGTTTATTTGTTTGTTTGTTTGTAGTCTTCTCGTGTTATCTACTTGAAATTATTCGCATATATAATTGAGAGTTTGGAAAAGGTCATAGGATACTTTGGATCCCGGTAAAACGTATAGTTCCCGTGGGAGTTGCGAAAATCCTGTTTTCTTTTATAGGTGAACGTGAATTATTGTTAAAGCTATAGTAGATATATAAGCCGTAAAGAAGACCTTACAGAGAATTCATTAAAAATTAAAAACATATATTTTTCTCCACTATCTTTCAAAATAAAACAGTTTTAGTAAAAACGTGTGTTAGAACCTAACATACTGGCTCTATTACACAACATCGTCGCGGGTTTTTAACTTAACTTTCAACTGTTATCTGTTTCAAAAACATTGTACGTACCTACTGCAAAAAAACTCGATGAAATCCGTTTTTCTTTTCCTTCAAATTTATACCCGGCATTAATCCTCTTGAAAGAACAATAAAGGTGAAAAATGTCAGTATTACAATTCGTTTGTGCAGATACTTGGCTATTTGCTTGAGTGTTAAGATAAATGTGCATACGTCCACGATTTAGATTAAAGAGATCTATATTTGTAAATTGACGTCCGAAGAAAATGCTACAGTGTAGTTTGTTCCGCCGCTTCTTATACACATGCGCTTTGGATGTGGTAGTAGTTATAATTAGATTTAAGTGATGTGACGTCAATAAGTGATACCTTGTATCTAATTTTGGAAATAAATCATTCTATTTTATTCTTAATGGCCCGTTTGTCCTACGCCATTGTCATTAATGCTTGATTAAGCTCATTTAGAAAATTAATTAACCGTTTTTTCTTTTATTACATACAAATATAAAATCATCCCTCTTTCCCGGCGGGGTAGGCAGTGACTACATCTCTCCACTTGCCACGATCCTTACATTAGATCTTAGATCCTATAATTACTATACTTAGTTACTTGCTAAGATGATACTCATTGCAAGTAACTAAGAAATTATTATGTTACTTGCTTTGTCGACTGTGCCTTTTCCCTTAGTCGTCGAATTTACTGGCATCCATGGAAAACATTTTTACCCAAAGATTTTTTTTTTATTTAAGGAAATAATAAAGAAATATGTTGGTATAGCTTTTGTGTTCACAACAAAATTACTTTTAAAAGTATGTTTCAATGCAGTCGGGGTTTTTGTTGTATTTCAAAGATTTATTATTAGAAAAGCGTAAAAGGTTTCATTTGTATATTTAATACGCCTTTTGATATCGTGTTACCGGCGTACAGATAATGCCACATCAAACGGAGTAAAGAGATACGGACCCCCCTTTATTGCTGTTGTAAATAAGGAAATCCTTGATCCAATACAGCGGAAGATGCACAACAAACAAAATAAGGGATCTACACCACTTATAGCGTGTAAATCACCGTTTATGTATACATATCTACATACATATGGTCTCCGTATGGTTCCCGGCACTATTACAAAAAAGAATAGGACCACTCCATCTCTTTCCCATGGATGTCGTAAAAGGCGACTAAGGGATAGGCTTATAAACTTAGGAATTCTCTTTTAGGCGATGGGCTAGCAACCTGTCACTATTTGAATCTCGGTTCTATCATTAAGTCAAATAGCTGAACGTGGCCATTCAGTCTTTTCAAGACTGTTGGCTCTGTCTACCCCGCAAGGGATATAGACGTGACCATATGTATGTATGTATGTATGTATGTGGCCTATAAGTCTTTACAAGACTGTTAGCTCTGTCTACCCCGAGGACCCTACCCTAAGGATTTCCAAGTTTATAAGCCTATCCCTTAGTCGCTTTTTACGGCATGAATTGGAAAGATATGGAGTGATTCTATTCTAAATTAATGCATTCTACGTTCAAGAAATTATGTTTTTTTTTTTCTTTGGTAGATTAATTGTATTGATTATTGTCTTCTGATGCAGTAGTTATATTGGGTCTTATAATGAAGATTGCCTTTTAAACAGACGTTTTTACTTTCAACTGACGTTTATGCAATAGCAACGGATTGTAATGGAGGACTGCCTTTAGATCCAAATCTGATCATTTGTCTTGAAAAGCCGGCGTGATCTCTCAAATTGAAATAGATTGAAAACTTTGAGACGTTAAGATTTACAACTAAAGTTATTTTGTATTATTCTACTGCGTTTAGCCTACTCGTAACACTTATACCTAATGTCTAACCTTTGTATCTGCATTTTATCATTATGAATTAGAGTTATGAATGTGGATGAAGAAGGAGGTATGCAGAGATCGTGGCAAGTGGAAAGCTGTAGTCTCTGCCTACCCCTCCGGGAAAGAGGCGTGATTTTATGTATGTATGTTATCATTATGCCATATATCTGAATGTGGCCTTTAATTTTTTTCGAGACCGTTGACTTTGTCTTAACCGTGAGATATAAAGACATTATAATATGTACGTATATATATAGTCCCCGTATTTTCTCTGACTGTGTATACGCGTTAATTTCGGAAACTACTGGACGGATTTTGTTCCTGTTTGAAATGTTGGAAAGAGGGTTTTCTTGGAAAGGTTTATATCGATAAATGCTACCCGTGCGAACACGGGGCGAGTCGCTAGTGTTACATAAATAAATGACCTTACCTTTCTTCTGAAACATTAATATCTGGCAATAATGTGTACCGAACGTGTTCTGTGTGCCAAATGAGAATCGGAAATGATAAGTTTATTTTTTGTACACTTTATATTAGCGTAGAATGGACTGTAGAATCTTAAAATAGAAATAAGTATTAAAAAGTCTAATTTTGTTGGTTATTTTATGAGCGTATATATTTTTAATCATATTGCCTACAAGTTGCATAAAATCAATCATGCATACATGTAATCACGTCTATATCCCTTGCGGGGTAGACTGAGCCAACAGTCTTGAAAATACTGAAAGGCCACGTTAAGCTGTAAGGCTTTTAGGAAGGAATTGAGATTCAAATAGTGATAGGTTGCTAGCCCATCGCCTACAAGAGGAAATCAAAGTTTAAAAGCCCATCCCTTAATCGCCTTTCACGAAATTAATGGAAAAGATATGGAGTGGTCTCATTCTTAAGTGCCGGTAACCACACGGCACTAACAAAGAGCAACTGTTATTCAAATGCACTAAACTTAACCATTAAATTTAACAACCGTGGCTTGAAACGCGGAAATTTCAGTGCTTTTTAACGTAAAGTAAAGGCTCAAGTATATATTAAGTACCTACATATGGTCACGTCTATATCCCTTGCGGGGAAGACAGAGCCAACAGTCTTGAAAAGACTGAATGGCCACGTTCAGCTATTTGGCTTAATGATAGAATTGAGATTCAAATAGTGACAGGTTGCTAGCCCATCGCCTAAAAAAGAATCCCAAGTTTGTAAGCCTATCCCTTAGTCGCCTTTTACGACATCCATGGAAAAAAGAGGGAGTGCTCCTATTATTAAGTGCCGGAAATCACACGGAACAGTTAAAGTAATATGTACCTACAAAAAAAAAAAATTGTCTATGCTAAACGTATAGCAACAGTGTTGCCAGTTCATTTATTCACGCTCAATATGCCCGCTATGATAATTCCTTCGAGAAGATTCGGTGCTTTGTATATTTTTTCCCTCCGAATTCGTCGTCTGACGTTTCTTTTTACTTAATGGGGTCCAGAGGGCACTCGGGCGCGTCGCTCCTGTCATTTACAATTTCAATTAGTCTGTTTGCAGTTGTTTTCTTGTATTTTCCTTTGAATTTTTCGTTGCTTTCCGCTTTTGCGCTGATTGATTTGAACGTTTAAGCGAAGTTTTCCCGCATTTAGAGAATACATTATCTTCTCCGTGTGGTTCCCGGCACCAATTCAAAAAAGAATAGGACCACTCCATCTCTTTCCCATGGATGTCGTAATCTTTCCTTAATTCGTCTTAAGCCAAACCTGTTTTTGGCTCTGTTTACCCCGCAAGGGATATACACGTGATTGTATTTATAATCTCTCCTTCACTCTGACCAACCTCTGACTTCTTGCACATCAAGAACTTATATTAATTCCATACCCAAGAGAGATAATCAGAATATATAATTGTATATTCCGGCAAGCCCAACCTTCCATGAAGGAAAGTTGTACAAAACCTGATTAATATTCAGTCGGCGTTAAAGACCGCTCCTAAATTGTTTTGCATATTTACCAATCAATAATAATATTTATCAACCAAGCAGGTTGACTAAGCAGATATACAAGGAGAGTGTGGAGGGAAAGGTCGGAGTGGGAAGACCTAGACGAACGTATCTTGATCAAATTAAGGACGTCCTGGTAAAGGGTCAGGTCAAAAGTACCCGAAACCGCCGAGCTTGTATGAAGAGAGTTATGAATGTGGACGAAGCGAAAGAAGTATGCAGAGATCGTGGCAAGTGGAAAGAGGTAGTCTCTGCCTACCCCTCCGGGAAAGAGGCGTGATTTTATGTATGTATGTAAGTATGTATTTACCAATACAATACAAAGTTATAAGTTATAACGGCCAATTCTGATGCGTTTGTATTAATTAGGCATTCTCGTGAAACATTCTCTCTCGTTTAACTCTGCCTACCCCCTTTAAGAATGACGCGTGATTTTATCTGTGTGTTTAGGTTTAAAAGGGCTTACTTAGGTATCCAATCGATTATGTTTCATGCGTGTGACTTTACCATAAAAATCGGAATAAAAATCACGTATTTTATGAAGCATAATGTCCATTGTACATCCTGGGTTATCCAAAAGCAATAAATCCCTGTATCTGCACATCTCTCAGACGATAATTCTCTATAGACCAGGGACCATTACGAGTTTATCGCATAGACGACTCAGTGGTTCAGATTTCGAACCCCACTTCTTCACATTCTCAAATAGTGAGACAAGATTTCTTAAATTCTTCGTCGCAAAACTATGAGTCAGCAAATTGTTATACCTTAAAATAAATTTTAGTTTACTGTACCCAATATATGTGAAATTGGCCGTTTAGTTCCTGGCACCAATAGAAAAAAGAATAGGACCATCTCTTTCCCATGGATGTCGTAAAAGGCGACTAACGAAAAGGCTTGTAAACTTGAAATTCTTCTTTTAGGCGATGGATTAGCAACATTTCACTATTTGAGTTTCAATTCCATCATTAAGCTAAACAGCTGAACGTGGACTAATAGTCTTTTCAAGACGGCTCTTTCTACCCCGCAAGGGATAAAGACGTGATTATATGTTTGTGTGTATGATATAACAATGATGTGTTTTAATTGACAGTGTGTTATGGATTCTCACTGTGACCATGAATTTAAAGAAATCTGCGTGTATCTGTGTCCTTTATAAACCGCTTTAAATTTTCACTATTATTAAGAAGTACTCTTAAAACAATATCTAAAACGTTTCCATACATTTTAAATGTCTCTTAGACTTCCGTCGTGGTAAAGTGGCGAGTACCATCTTCACGGATTTCTAAGTCTGAAGCTTCAGTCGTGAACAAGGAATGAAAGACGGAATTCATTCATGTAATTGATATTTGTTTGTACTATATGTTTTGTTTTTAGCTATATATAATGTTTGTATTGTATTATGTTTAAGCATTTGTGTCTCCTGTTTGGTTTCCTTCCACCCAAAGGTTGACTGGAAGAGGTTGCATTAGCGATTAGTCTGCCTTTGTACCGTCTCTGTCTGTTTTGTATGTTTTACTCTTATCTTGCAATAAAGAGTTTATCTATCTATCTTAGTTACGATTTTATTAATGGCTGTAACTATCTCTGTATTATTTACGTACGGATAATTAACAGTTTTTTTTTATTTACGCGGGCAGATCCTTTGAAAATACTACATTTTTCCTGGGGCTTCGTTTTCGTTTGAATATCCTGAAAATTTATCAAACATTTTATCAAAATCGACGTAGCAGCTAAGCCGTATAAACGCTATAGACAGTTTTCGCATATATTATTTAAGTATAGGTATGGAGTATTTATTTAAAATTCCTTTACGCGTCGCACACACGAGAAATTACATTCTCGTGTCAAATAAACTGGCAGGCAGTATATCATCAACAATTCTCTTAACATTTAATCGAGGTGTTGAAAGATGAAAGGTTCTATAGAGAGAATCCATAACACGAGTACAACTCTAGTACGAAATACGTACAAATCTATATAAATATTATAAAGCTGAAGAGTTTGATTGTTTGAAGAAGGCTTTAGGCTATATAACATCACGCTGCAACTATAAGGAGCAAAGAAATAATAGAAAATGGAAAAAAAACGGGGAAAATTATTCATCCTTGAGTGCTTCAATGATGCCCAAAATAACTATTCCACGCGGACGAAGTCGCGGGCACAGCTAGTTTAGTATAATTACATATTAATCCCAACTAATACTATAAAAGCAAATGTAAGTTTGTTTGTTGCCTCTTCACACGTTATCCACCGAACCAATTTATTGAAATTTCGCATATATTTAAATAAGAATTTGAAAACGGTTAAAACTATAGGTGTGGTCGGTTTTGGGAAAAACTTTTTTTTTTTTTTGTGGGTGGCGCTTCATTCACGCGGGCGAAGTTGCGGGTAGTTAACGATAGTTTGGTATAATGCGGGCGTTTGCGTGAGAGCGTGCGGCCCCGAGGGCGGCCATAATGGATTGTCCTCATGCTTAAATGCACTATGAATATTATCCGCCCAATTTACACTGTGAATTTATTACATTACATACATACAATCAAGTCTATATTCCTTCCGGGGTCGACAGTGCCAACAGTCTTGAACTTAATGATAGAATGCGTACCTATAGACAAAAGGACCACTCCAACTCTGTCCCATGGATGCCGTTAAAGGCGACTAAGGGATAGGCTTATAAACCTTGGACTCGTTCTTTTAGGCGATGGGCTGGCAACCTGTCACAATTTTAATCTCATTTCTATCATTAAGCCAAACAGCTGAACGTGGTGATAAGTCTTTCAAGATTATTTGGCTCTGTCTATCCCGCAAAGGATGTAGACGTGATTATATGTATGTATATATTTATCCTTTAAAGGGTCGTGTCAGAGTCACAAAAGATGGCTTAATGATAGAAATGAGATTCGGTGTTAGTATAGTGACGGGTTGCTAGCCTGTTAGGTCTATATCTGTATTGAATTCCTGCTTATATAATGCGATTCTTCTATTTTTGTTGGGCGTAGTGATAAATTCACGTCGCAAGAGCGAAAATAAAAATTGTACAAATAAATATTACGTTTGTGACGCAAAGGTGAGCGACGACGTTTTGTTTGGACTCTGGGATCTACGAAGTTTTTTTAGATACGAGTATATTTTATCAGCTTTACCTTTACTCCGGGCAAGGGTGTGTTCATATTATGTATGTACCTATTTTCTCGTTTCTCTTTTTACTAAAGATTTTAAAAAACTTTTGTAAAAAGAGAAACGCCTGAAATTGATATCCTCCTTCTTTTAAGTAGGTTAAATTTTTTAAAACCTTCTTCTAAGTGTACTTTCCTGAAAATCGCGTCGAAATCGGTGCACCGAAACGCGAGTTAATAGAGGACAAATTTACATACATATGAACATACATACTCGTGCATGAATACATACATACTTATACATAAAACATACAAACATACAGGTCAAATAGTGGTTTATATGAGATGACTCACCACGGAAGATTGAACATCTTTATTGTGTCAAAACGTGGCCTTTCAGACTTTGCGATACTGTTGGCTCTGTCTATCTCTTAAGGGATAAAGACGTGATTATAGGTATAATCTACAACTTACAATTTATCGGGTCAATGCTTAATTTGGTATTACCTCCACAAGGTCCCATCAACTGCAGCTGCTTTTTATTTGTGCCCAGACTAAAATATTCCGGACACTGTCCGGACAGACAATAAAGTTAAAAGTGTCCGTGCCGACAATGGGGCTTCAATGTCAATCAATAGAATATGTATGTACCAATTAAATAAATATATAAATATATACGGGACAAATTACACAGATTGAGTTAGCCCCGATGTAAGTTCGAGACTTGTGTTACGAGATACTATATTTTATAATAAATACTTATATAGATAAACATCCAAGACCCAGGCCAATCAGAAAAAGTTCTTTTCTCATCATGCCCTGGCCGGGATTTGAACCCGGGACCTCCGGTGTCACAGACAAGCGTACTACCGCTGCCCCACATAGGCCGTCAATTTCCTTGAGTCTCCATTTTGTCTCCGTACGAGCGACGTCCCTGATGTGTAGCGATAAACCATGATTGAAACATAGTTCCACTGAAAGCCGGGGCGAGTCGCTAGTGAACGTAGATATAGGATAAACCACGCTAAACATATCAGATTTACTATTAATAAAGCTGTCGGCTCATTTATGGCTGATATTTACGTGCGCTCCTCATAAAATTTATCTTTACACGACCTTTTACATGACACAAAGGGGAATAGATTATTTCAGTATTGTGCGAAAGGGAGAATGAATGTTTGCAATTGTTTATGACCGCATTCTTTTGTGTTGCCAACGTTAAAAATCTATCAAAGGTGGGAGGTTTATTACCTAAAAATTTTGATTCAAGAAATTTCTGTGGCATTTTATAAAATACGTGTGCAAGATTGCCATAATTACGTAGGCATATACTAAGGAATAATGTTGTGTATGTATGTTGTTAAAATGCGTGAATTTGATAAAGACACAGGTTCAATCCTACCTCGGCGATGTACTTATGAATATTTTCGAAGTTATGTACATTAGTTTGAATACTAACCAACCGATGCTCTTTCCGTGAGGGAAAACAGAGTAAGACCAAACTTGCACATTCAGGCAACTGAGGCAAAGGTTGCAAGTGTGTTTCAAAAAAACCTGACTCCCTTAATCCAGGACCATGGTAGAACCCCGGGTTCCTCTTCAGAATGGTTAGGACTTAACCAGGTCTATAGCTAGGAGAAGAAAAAGAAGATGATGCTTCAGATTAATGCAACTTATATCCACGGGGACAAGACCTAGGCAGAATTTAATTATAATATTTTTTTTTCATATACCTGTTTTTCTTTTCAGGTAAGCTCCTTGATAACACAATATTTAGCAACAAAATGGTTAAAGCTTTAATCAGACAGCTACCCGCGAACAAAGGTAAGCATTACAACGGTCTATTTTCTCGAAACTTTTTGTTCATTTCAACCATAGATCGATATTAATTTACATAAAATGTAAAAGGTGTAACTATAATGTAATAAGTAACTCTTAAGTAGATAATAATTTACAAAAATAGAAACAATATAGGTTTGACAAAAATGTACTAATTAACTCTTTTACATCACTGCGTAAAAGTGATCACTATCGCTACATAGTATAAAGTCGCTTCCTGCGTCTGTCCGTCTGTGTGTATGTATGTATGTATATTTCGATCTTTAAAACTACACGACGGATTTTGATGCAGTTTTTAATAGGTAAGAGTTATTCAAGAGTAAGATTTAAATGTTTATATGCTACCCGTGTGAAGGCGGGTCGCTAGTTAAATACTTAACTAATCACAGTTCAACATTATAAAATAACCAATTAATAACCTTTCACCGGGGATTGAACACGGGACCTTTAGGGTCAGGCGATAATCCGACCACTGGGTAAAACAGGCTGTCAAAAAATAAAAAAGATCCATGCATACCTCTTCTACTTCATTCACATCAAACATTTTTGGCATACTCATCGATTGTAAATATAAATACAAATGTGATATCAACAAAATCCATACGCATAAATAGTCTCAAGAACCTCCTCTTTTGAAGTGGGTTAAAGACATCTGCGTGGCCTGACCTAACTCTAACGGCCATTATTATTTCACGTGCCTACGAAGTGTGTCGCGCTGTCGTCGACCATTTTGAATAATAACTTAGTTGCTGAATGTAAACACTTCTATTCAAGGAATAGAAATTTTGAAGTGTAAAATATATTTAAAAGAAATCATGCCTTTTCACGAGGTGGTAGGTAGAGACTTCGTCTTTACACTTGCCACGATCTCTGCATACTTCTATCGTTTCATGTATATATTCATAACTCACGTAGTTTGGTACGTGGTATGGTTGGTACTCTTCGTACTGAGACAAAATACTTCGTGGTGCGTTGGTTGGTACGTGGTATGATCTGAGGTTTCGTCATTACGTCCTCGATTAGAACGAGGTACGTCCGTCTAGGCTTTCCCACATCAACATTCCTATTCACTCGTAGAAATATATGAAAAGAGGTCTTCTCCCTCCTGGCTTTAGTCCGGGTTGCATCATCACCTCTCTGGAGACGAGCTCGGGGTATGCCTTTGACCATGGATGGGTGAGTCAGGTTTTTACACGAAGCGACTCCCGTCTGACCTCCGCAACCTTTTCAGGGAAACCTAATCCTTATTGGACCTAACATGATTACACATCCAGTTGTCTGAATGTGCAGTGAATCTGTATTCTTATAAAGGTGGCGTTATTCTCGCGCGGGCGACATTGCGCGTATAAGCTATTAATTAACACTTAAACAAAAAAAAACAAATCCATATCTAAATGTGTTTTACATACATACATACATATGGTCACGTCTATATCCCTTGCGGGGTAGACAGAGCCAACAGCTATTTAGCTATTTAGCTTAATGATAGAATTCAGATTCAAATAGTGACAGGTTGCTAGCCCATCGCCTAAAAAATAATCCCAAGTTTGTAAGCCTATCCCTTAGTCGCCTTTTACGACAATCATGGGAAAGAGATGGAGTGGTCCTATTCTTTTTTGTAGGTATTGGTGCCGGGAACCACACGGCACTTGTTTTACATACGTTTTTATACTGACACTGTCTTGCTGGTTACGGATAAATAAATATTAAAAATGGTTGTATACGAGTATGAATACGTAATCAACATTTCCTAGCGTTTCGTCTCAATTTCCAGGGCATTTTATGCTTCAATGGTTATTATTATTTCAAGTGTGTTGGCGACCTTCACCCATTTTGAATTATTACTTATTCACTGAATTCTCAGCAACGTAGAGCTGGATTTTGCGAAACGTTAAGGCTGGTGTACTGTATAGAGCAGGGGACTGTGAATGGTTTGTAATGTAATGGCAAGTCGCAGAAAGTTGACTATTCTATGATGTTAATTTGTATAAAAAAAGAGGTCATGTATCTCTGCAGGGAACTGTAAGAGTACAGTGCTCGGCACTTAAGTTGGGCTTTGTATAAATTTAATTTTATCACGTTTTTTTTCCTTGCTGGGTAGTCAGAGTCAATAGTCTCACAAAGACTGAAAGGCCACGTTCAGATTTATGGCTTTAAGATGAATTGAGAGATCAAATAGTGACATGTTGCTAGCCCATCGCTATCCTATCCTTTAGTCGCTTTTTACGGCATCCATGGAAAAGATGAAGTGGTCCTGTTCTAAAGTGGCGAGAACCACACGGCATTATGTAGATTTAAGTGGCAAAAACAAACTATTTTTTAATTTAACTTATACCTTGAAATACCGTTACTACTTTTCAGTCAGAAAACTAAATGAGATAGTGTTATCGACACTAATTAATTTACTCGTGGAAAACTAAATTGGATGCTGGCATCTGGCACAAGTTTTTCCGAGTCGAAGACACGGCCAATGGATCTCAAATGAATAAATAACTAAGGACCTGCCAACAAGTTCTCCGGCTACTTAAAGTGATCACTCACGTTTGGCTTTTACTGAAACAGCAATGATACAGACGGGATTTGGGGAAACTCTATTCAGAGTTACATACATTAGTTTCAATGATAATCTTTGTAGGAAAATGTAGTGAAGAATCGTGTTTATGCGAGCTACATAGATAGTATTACGTTATTTCTTTTACTTTCGAACCGGGGTCATGGGTGGTCCCCGAACTGGTATTTTTGGGACAAAGTATCCTGGAGAAATGGTAGGATAGCCTATTACCGTTTTATTTATATATTTATCGCGCGATAAACTATCGCTGTCCCGTTTCACATACATAGCTATAATCACTTCTATATCCCTTGCGGGATAGGCAGCCAACAGTCTAGAAAGAACTGATAAGCGACATTCAGCTGTTTGGCTGAATGATTGAATTAAGATTCAAATAAGGTAATTGCAGGAAGTTTTTGGATTAATTAGTATTTAACTTTCAGGTTAAAAGGTATGACCGTTAAGTCGGTTGAAGACCGGCAGTGATACTTAAATTATTCATTCTTAGGGCTCGTAAGTTTCTATACTCAATATTCACTCTCGCTTCTTTCATTTCCAAGTCTACGGTACTAACTTCAAAGTGGATTGGAGTTGCGTACTAACTTATTGATGGACCAAGGGTGAAGTGAATTTATTTATTTAGGCTTGCGTAGTTTTCGTAACTAGTTCTAATGAGACAGGCTGAAGACGTAGAATATCTTTTTGTTTTAAGTCAGTTCTGCCTTATTAAGTACCTTTCATCAGTCGTCGTCGTCTTCATTAATTCTCTTTTTCTTTCTTCTCAAAACTCTACCCCTCCGGGAAAAAGGCGTAACTTTATGTTAATATATCTGTTATTTTCCACGTATAGAAGCATTAACTGCGTGAAATCCTAGCTCCAAAGCAATAATCAAGAAAGCTTGACTAAACAGAACACTCCATTTCATAATGAATATATCGGAAGAAATTACTCCAGAAAAGAATAATTAATTCACGCGGCCGAAAACATGGGATAAAGTTAGTTAAAAATAAGTAATTGGAATCGTCACAGACCAAATCCCATAAACAGGGAACTGTTTTAAATGCAAAATACCTCATCATTTAAGTCCCCGTTTAAGTGAAAGGTCCTGTACCAATTTAAGGAATACTTTCGGGCCTTTTGTCCTATTTACTGCGTTGTTTTCGTCATTTGTTCTGGGACTCCGTAATTAAGGAGCAGTAAAAAGTAATTAATATTGTTATGCCAGCACTTCAACGCTATAAATCTAATTCTAATTTATGCGTGCATTATTAAGAATTTTCAAATAAAATTGAACAATTCTTGGTTTCTTCACAATTTTACTTTTAAACCAAAGGACTTTATTTTACACGTGTACGCACGTTTTTGTACTTTTTATAAATTAAACGACATCAAACCAAGTTTTCTTACAATCATAATTATTCTAAGCTTTGTTTTTGACCATCTTCTGTTCTGCATATGTTGTTTTTGGGTAATAGAAAGATTTCGTAACAGTTCATTCTTTTTTGTTTATATAGATTTATTGCCAGAATCGAATAGAATCAAGGAAAAAGAAGAAGTGAAACAAATAAAAATATTTTCTAAAAGAACGTTCCAGTGCACAAGACACTTTAAAAGTTTTTATTTACATTTCAAATCCATCGTCCGGTTGACTTGGATTTTTGCAATTTAAATTTGTTCCACTTTGTTGTAAAATACCTAAATAGAACTAAACCATACGTGCTGATAAATACGTGTAACCTGTGATTTTCTGCCGCTGCGGTCTCTCCTGCGCCAACTTCACCATCGTTTTACCTAAAGTGGCGCCCAACGCGTAGCCACTGTGATAAACCATATTAGCCGATATTTAAGGTCACGAACCTTGTAGAGATTTGAGATTTTGAATGAAGGTTCCTTATGTAGTCTAGTGGTGCATTGAGAGAGATTTCTTGAAGTTCCTGCGGGAACATGATCTTTTCGCTTCACGAGGACATTACTCACTTCACTTTAGTGAAGTATTATGCAATTTATAAGTTTGTATAAACGGGAAAAAATTACACAGATTGAGATAGTCCCAAAGTAAGTTAGAGACTTGTGCTATGTAATACTAACTTAACGATACTATATTTTATAGTAGGTTTATGTAGATAAATATCCAAGACCCAGGCCAATCAGAACAGGTCTTTTCCATCATGACCAGACCGGGGATAGAACCCAAATCCTAATGAATAATTCGGAAAGAGCAATATTTCTTACACCATAAGCCGCAGTAAATATGCCAGCATTTTTCTATAAGACCGCGTGGGCGGATTGTGGGCGTTCCAGTAATTACTCGCTCTCTTCTCACTCTTTAGCCAAATGTTGCTTTTTCCTTTTAACTCGATATAGAAAAAAAAATATACAATAACCAGGATAAAGTATGGCATGAAAAAGCAATAGCAATTTCTGTAAAATAATATGATTTTTATACTTCCGACCTGAAAAATAAAGACATAAAGACATTATATTATAATATACTTCCATGAACAATGTGGATGAAGCACAAAAATTATGTCAATCAATTAGTAGAAGGCTTGATGAATGTTTTCCTCCTCGCTTTAGTCCCGGTTGCATCTTCACCTCTCAGGAAAGGAGACCGGGGTATGCCTTTGACCATGGATCCTAGATTGGGTGAGTCAGTTGCCTAAATGTACAAGTTTCCTCAAGATGTTTTTTCTCACCTCGAGAGCATCGCTCACTTTTCAAACTAATTAATGTACGCAACTTTGAAAATGGTCATTAATACATGACATGGTTTGGGATTGAAACCTGGGATTTGAACCTGTGCCTTTCTGCGCATCACGCATTTTACTCACAGCTTTGCCCGCGGGATTTTAGCACCAACTACAAAAGAATACAGATTTTCGCATATTTACCGGGATGAAAAGTAACTTATCCAGTATCTTAATTATATATACGCTAAATTTCAAGAAGATTGGTTCAGTAGATAACGCGTTAAGAAACAACAAACAAATAAACTTACTTTCGCATTCATAATATTAGTTAGGATTTTAACTTGACAAACTACTAAGCAAGACCGCTACCCACTTGGCCAGTTTACTTATAAACAGAAAATTCAAATTTTCTCCTGAGCTCTGTAACCCATAGAAACCCTTTATAAAAACGACATACGTTTCACGACAGTTTATGATCTGTAAGACATGCGATGTGAGGCTCGACGTAGTTTACAAGCAAGTTGCAAAATAAAAATTCAACAGATCTGACACCTTTTGTCAGTAGGACGATTTGAGATGACAAGTTCTAATAATCCAAATCGCGATCCGCAAAAAAAGTCAGCCAGACAGTAATATGTAGTGATAGTTAAGTGATGATAATAGTTCCCCCATATCGATTTTCACGCAATATCTTTCGTGTTCAGTTACTATTTTATTTATGAATGGATTAGGTGCAAATACTCTCTCCGATTCAACATAACTATCATATTTTGTGAATAGATTGACGAATGTGGATGATGGTAACTTACACGGTACATGGCAACACTAACATCAATTTTCTTTGTCGCTCGACCAGCTACAAACGACGACGCATTGACGGTGTTGCACTTTATTTGAATTTTCTGAATTTGTTGTTGATTTTTCCCAATTAATAACTTAATTCTGTTTATTATTTTTTTAACAACCCAGTAAGGACTTACTTCCAAAATGAAACGCATCAAGCGAGGTATTCTTCTGTAGAATAAATATTTTACAGTGACGTGGAAATGGCAGTAATTCCGCACACGTGGATGCCCGCGTTCTCGAGCATTCCGGAACCGGGACGGCATTGTACAAGGAGGAATACGCCTGACACGCCTGAAGAATTCTAATACTTGATAAGACTTTATCTTTATGTATATTGCCTTATGTTATGAAGATTGAGTGTCATTAAGAAGTTGTGCTCTTGATGAACCTTGTAATGTGTTACATAATGTAACGAAAACCCTGTTCGAAAAAGGGATATTTAAATAAATTGTAAAGTAATAAACATAATAAATTAAAAATAAATCAGCATATTCCCAAAATTTTGCAAAATCATAGAATGTGGCAGCACCTCCGGCTTTCTATATCTATTCAGCACCAGAATACTTATTTGCCGCACAGGCATCCAAGACAACCATGCTTCTATGTAGACCTCAGTTCCTAACGAGAATGTATCCATGACACAATATATTAGGTTCCTGTCCCTGATGTTCCCCTGTCAGGCCACAAAGAACGCAAATAAGCCGTGTCACATAAAATCACGCCTCTTAGGTAGGCAATTAGGCATACACCATATATTGCTACTAGCAACGATTTCTACTATTTTCGCTTCATCTATATTTATCTTTCGCGAGACAACGTCGTCGGTTTACGTAACTCTTTAAATGACCCTTCACCGGCATATCCTCAATTTGATCAAGGTACTTTAATCTTACGGTGAGGGAAAGCCTGCCTGTTCAGGCAACTGAAAGGGGACCATGATCGATCCAATACGGTTGAGGTTTACCTGCAAAGGTTGCGAAGATCAGATGGGAGTCGCTTCGTGTACAAACCTGCCTCATCCAATCTAAGATCCATGTTCAAAGGCTCCAAGCTCCTCTTCAGAGTGGTGAGGATACAACCGGGACCAAAGTCAGGAGGAAGAAGAGGACCTTCGTCTAGGCCTTTCCGTTCCCACATTTAACGATCTATTGCTGTGTGATTATTTTATTATAGTGCCGTGTGGTTCCCGACACCAATACAAAAAGAATAGGACCTCTCCATCTCTTTCCTATGGATGTCGTAAAAGGCGACTAAGGGATAGGCTAACAAACTTGGGATTCTTTTTCAGGCGATGGGTTAGCAACCTGTCACTATTTGAATCTCAATTCTTTTATTAAGCCAAATAATTGAACGTGGCCATTCAGTCTTTTCAAGACTGTTGGCTCTGTCTACCTGGCAAGGGATATAGACGTGACCAAATGTATGTATGTATTAATTTATAGCCTAAATGCAACGCACAGAAACAACAGAGTGTAGATTGTCACCTGATTTATTGCAATATTTCACCCGCGGGTGCCGGCCGATTTACCGCCGAACCCAATTTATCATCCCCGGAATGGAGTACGGTGATTTTCGCGTCAAAATTCAATATATTTTTTCAGGTAGATTGATGTTTTTTGTCACCTCGTGGCGTAACCCCGATTTGATAGAGTATGTTATTGTTTATTCTTGTAAGGCGATGGGCAAGCAACTTGTCAATATTTGAATCGCAACTCCTCCATCATTGCTGAACGCAGCTTTTCAGTCTTTTTAAGACTGCTGTTTCTGCCTACCCCTGCTCTGCAAGGAGTCCTATCCCACTACACCCATGGCTTTACTTACCTACCGGTTATATTAGTTACCCGCAAGGTGTATTATATAAAAAAGAATAGGACCACTCCATTTCATTACCCGTGGATGTCGTAAGAGGCGACTAAGGGATAGGCTTTTAAACTTTGGATTCTTATTTTAGGCGATGGGCTAGCAACCTGTCACTTTTTGAATCTCAATTCTATCATAAAGCCAAACAGCTGAACGTGGCCCGTTAGTCTCTTCAGGGCTGTTGGCCCTGTCTACCCCGCAAGGGATATAGACGTGACTATATGTATGTACTATATAAACGTGGCTATATGTATGTATGTTATTGTGTAAAGTATGCTTGGAGAATAAGCGTTGTAAGCGGTCGAAAGAAGGTCGGTCGGGCCTAAGAAGATTTATTTATGGAAAACTCTATTGAGCTGTAACTTCACCTGTGGTAATGAACTTCATGTTAAAAGTATTCTCAACCAGCCAACCTTTATAAAAGTACAGACAGCTAAATAATTTGAGCTCGAGATACGGAACAATCAAAAAAGTTATAGTTACTTCTTAAGCATCATTTTAATAAGCAACGATTACCCATGATCTAGAGGTCTTTTTTAAATTTTATCAGCACTTACCTTTAATCCTTAGAATCTCTCGATACAAAGGCAGAAAGAACTTCTTTCGCACTTCAGACGAATTCACATTAATGGAAAATGAAAACCTTTTTACATAAAATCCCGTGAAATTTATTCTTAAAATAATATTCTGGGAAAACAACCAGTTAAGTTGCCGATTGCTATAAAAAAAAAACTTTCTAAAAATAACCAGAGATAACAAATTACAACAGTTTTATTATAAATGAAAACGTGCCTCGCTTAAAATTTCGGAGAGTTTTAATGTACACCTGAATAAATTTTGTATCACCGAAGGAGGTAATAAATCATGTTTATGCAAAGTAGTGCTCAAAAATCCATTAACTCTATGGGCCTTTGAGAAAATTAATGTAAAGTAAAAAATGTCTTCCATCATTTGCATTAATAAATTGCGAAAATAAATATATTGGTGGTAACTTAATTTTAAACCAATATGAGTAGATTCTTTAACCGTGCCTAAATATAGTCTAGTTTTTATGTGCAAGCAGTTTAGTTTACTAACAAACAACTTACTTTATCTGTGTATCAAGATATAATCTTTAACATATCCTATTCCTTTCCTACTGAAAATAACTTGTTAGTGTCACCTTCTCGTTCAATCAGACCCCTACTATTTATATTTCGATATTTTCTTTATATTTTTCGGTTTATATTTAGATTACATCCTGGGATATCTTGAGGTGAACTCAATAGACTATACAATAACTCTTATTCAAATACGATTAAAGAGGTCAACCCCGCCCAGCGACTATTGTCTCTCGTTGAAGTGCTATCGATTTGCAGATACACCGTCACGGAACAAAAATAGTCCAGAAGTAAAACTCGAAGCCTAACCAAAGAAAAGATTCTACATAGCAATGTCAGGAATTGTACAACCTTATTTCTATGCTATTTGTATTTTGCAACCAACCACAGATGACGAAACAAAAGTTCTCAAAGACACTCGTTCCTTTTTGACAAATGACTCGTCAAAATGAGTGGACCCGAAAATCGCGTTCGAAGAATTTGCTGGAAACTTCCAGAATGTCCCCGTTTGATGGGACTTTGTTATTGCGAACTACCCTCCGAGTTTGGTCTTCGATTAGTTGGATTTCCCTCGGCGCACGTAATTTTATGGTTTCCTTGTGAACAAAAGGATTTCTTTTTATGAAGGAATAAAATTAATTGAACCGCAAAAATGGATGTATTTAATGATCCAAGGAAACCAATTTGTGACCGATTACAGGATGTTGCCTGTTCGAATAAAAAGGCGGTATTCGCCTTTTTATTTTAAATCTACCCACACATTTTTCCCAACTGAATTCTGAAATTGACATTCTGGAAATTTACGAGTTCAGGGACGAATTTCGAATTCAGGGACCCATGATGCGGGTGAATGATGCGTAGGATAAGTACGGAAAACCTAATGGTTTGTTGTTTTATCGAAAATCGGAGCAGAAATCGAATGCTGTTTATATAATATTATATTTGTAAATTAAATTTGTTTGTACCTAAGGATTTACAAATTCAAATATTAGTAGCAAAATTTTTTTGCAAAGGAATTGAAAGTGCTTTTTTAATAAATTGCCGTGTGTTTCCCGGCACCAATAAAAAAAACTAATAGGACCGCCCCATCGCTTTCCCATGGATGTCGTAAAAGGCGACCAAGGGAAAGCTTATAACTTGGAATTCTTCTTTTAGGCGATGGGCTAGCAATCTGCCACTATTTGAATCTCAATTCTATCATTAATCCAAACATTGAAATGTTGAATCTTTCAATTCCTTTGCAGGAAATTGACCTGCTAAAATAAATTTGTAAATCATTTAAATAAAATTAATTGAACTTTTACTCTCAAAAAACATTCGCAATCAACGGCACGAGTAGCTCCTTCTTAAATTAATATCTGGTAACACTGGGTTTATAATTAGGCACATAAAATTTCAATTGACGCCGCTCAAAGTTTTGGGCTCGTCCTGTCACAATCCCGGTACTCCCTTATTGCACTTGGGAACAATTGTTTGAGTTTTGACATGCGATTTAATTCAACAAAATGTATAAGATCAAGGGATAGGCTTACAAACTTGGATTATTTTTAGACGATGGGCTAGCAACCTGTTACTATTTGAATCTCAATTCTATTCAATCAATCTTTTCAAGACTGTTGGCTCCGTCTACATCGCAAGGGATATAGACGTGACTGTATGTATGCATGTATGTATAAAATCAAACTTATTCTTCGAAAACTTGGAGGAACACGACATTTTAATGTAATTTTTTATTAGAATATAATAGTTTTGTTTTCGAAATCGGATACAGGGTTTCATTCATTGACGTCAATTAACTTAAATCTAATTACATACTATATCTATCAACTGTAAAAAGGCATAACATTAGATTTCTTTAATCAGCATGAGGATCAAGGTTTTCACCTTATTAGCATTTCCCTGAATAAATAAAAGGCAATTTAGACATTTATCCGTCATGTAAGCTTGTATCACAAGGCATAAAAGTTTATTATATTATTATATGAATCTATGAAAAAAGAATCGCTCATTGGCAATATGTTTTATAAATATGTCTGATTGCATTAAAACAGTGCAATCAGCCGTGTGGTTCCCGGCACCAATATAAAAAACAATAGGACCACTCCATCTCTATTCCCATGGATGTCGTAAGAAGCGACTAAGGAATAGGCTTATAAACTTTGGATTCTTATTTTAGGCGATGAGCTAGCAACCTGTCACTATTTGAATCTCAATTCTATCATTAAATTAAACAGCCGAACGTGACCTTTCAGTCTCTTCCAGATTATTGGCTATGTCTACCCCGCAAGGGATATACATGTGACTATATGAATGAATGAAATGTTTTTAATGTTTTAAGTGATGTTGATTCTCTATAAATAAATAATAAAAAGAACCTTGGACCTGTGGCTAAAAGGCGAGAATACAACCGTCGAAAATGCCATAAAAACTGGTTTCATTCTCACGTCTGGCAGCACCAGCATTTGAACACAGTAATCTCTCCATCCCAGACGCAATATTTATCGACACGGCAGTGTGTAGTAATGGAGAAACCTTGTTCGCCGTTCCTCCACAAAGGATAATCAGCGTAAACATCGCTGGATTTCCCGCATTAGGACGCTTCAAACTCTTTTGAACAGTTGCGTGGGAGTTTATGCTAATAAAGTATTAAGTATAATCTGAAACAATTAACCGAACTTTGAGGCTTTTGGGCACAATATGAAGGGTTTCGGCTTTTGTTTACCAACGACGTCTATTTAAGGGATTATGTGTTTAGGGTATTATTATTTTTGTTACATCGTACAGTTTTAGAATCGCTGTCTGTGTTTACAAGTTAACCCTTTAACGACTAATGATATCTTCGTGTCAGGACCTTAAGGTGTCGTATCACATTCAACCAAACAAAAAAACATTACGACATTTGACAACGTAATCCCAATTTTTACCTTTATCCCAAAAAAAATTATTATGGAATCTTGCATGCACTTACTTTTAAAAAAAAAAACTATAAATAAACCATTACATTATTTTTCTTTTACGTGTGGCCAGTTTGCATTTGAAATGTAACAAAAACAAAAACTTATTTTTATGTACTAGTTTTAATGAAAACTGAATCCTCTCAATAAATAATGAACCGTGTCTATTTTATGATAACACTAAACCAGATGTTCAATCAAAGTTTGCTTATAAAAAAATGTCTATAAGCTGCTCTGTTTGGAGGACCAATCAATCAAAATATTATTTGACGCACTCCAGCGCCATCTATCACGTGGTGACGGTTATTGAAAAGCGCCTCTATTGGCGATTTGGTCTGTGTTTCTTTCGCCCACGAGTAGAGCGTTGGTGGTCGAACGGTTAAGGTAACTTAAATGAAAAGTGTGACGCACGAGGTAGCACGAGATACAGATGAGGTTAATTTTTTTACAAATCTATACTAATATTATAAAGCTGAAGAGTTTGTTTGAACGGGCTAATCTCAGGAACTACTGGTTCGAATTGGAAAAATATTTTTGTGTTGTATAGACCATTTATCGAGGAAGGGTTTAGGCTAAGAAATAATGGAAAATGTGAAAAAAAAAACGGGGAAAATTTCACGCCGACGAAGTCGCGGGCACAGCTAGTATTACTATATAATTATAAAAAAGCTCGAATTTCGGGATAAAATGTGCCCAATGTGATCTTCTTCCACTTTGCTTTAGTCCCGGTTGCATCCTCACCACTCTGGAGAGAAGCCCGGGGTATGCCTTTGACCATGGGCCTTGGATTGGGTGAGTCAGGTTATTACACGAAGCGACTCCTATCTGATCTCCGCAACCGTTGCGGCCTGACCCTAAATATGATCCTGATTAAACAGCCAATGTGATATAAGAATAGAATAGATTTATTTTCAAAATTGGATACAAGGTATTACTTATTGACGTCACATCACTTAAATCTTATTATAACTACTACAGCGGCGGAACAAACTACAGTGGAGCATTTTTACTGGACGTCAATTTACTAATATAGATCTCTTAAATCTAAATCGTGGGCGTATTCACATTGCCTACATAAAAAAATATGAATTAATATAAAACTAATTATTTCAATACGAATATTTCGTCAAACGAATATTCCAAGTTATATTCCAAATTTCATCAAAATCGGTCGCGTTGATTTTGCGTGAAAGAGTAACAAACACACATCCTTAAAAATTTTAGCATTTACAATATTTGCAATAAGCATGGTGCCGCACCCACATGGTGGTACCCACATTTAATCGCCTATTGTGAAATCTATGGGAAAAAATTGGAGTCATATACCAATGTGCCAAGAACTACACGGCAACAGTAATAAGGTTCAAAACTAAAATGTTCCTATTCATAAAGAGTTTCTCATTTTCCACTTGGCCGAGTTGAATCCTATGCTTTCACTCCAACTTCATTTTTTATTTGAGTTTTATCTTCCCAAGTTGCGAAATTTGACGCAACATTGTTTTGTTTGTTTTCTTTTCGCCTTTCAGTCTTTTCCAGACTACAACAGTCTGACTCTGTCTAGCCCGCACGGGATATAGACGTGAATGTAAATTGTATCCGTGTTTATTCTGATCTGGCGTGTTATTCACTAACCGAACCATTTAGTTCAGCCATCTTGGAATAAATATTATTGAACAGCAAATCAAAAAAAAATATCTAAAGGTTTTTATTACAAGACTTCAAACAAAGTAAAGGAGATAAAATAACACATACGATATATTAACCGAAATTCTATTGCCAACAAAATATAAGGTATATCGTCGGAATTGACTCCTCTTGTGCTTCGTTTTTTTTTATATATTTATATTTTTTTGGCGATTCGATTATTTACAATTTCAATCCCTTGTCTAAAGATACGAGAATTAGCTAGTCGATAATTCAGAAAATTAAAAATATTGGCCTATGTAAGTTAAATATATAAGTTATATATATCTAAGTTATATATATATAATATATATAACTTCATACTTTCCACCGAAGACGAAAAGTGTAGCGAGAAATGTCCGTAAACTTACTTTACGTTACTAAATTGTCTTCCCGGCTCCAATAGAAAAAAAACAGGCCACGCCATGTCTTTCCCACGGATGTGGTAAGAGACGACTAAGGGAAAGGCTTATTAACTTGGGATTCTTCTTTTAGGCGATTGGCTAGCAAACTGTCACTATTTGAATGTCAATTCTACCGTTAAGCCAAACAGCTGAACGTGGCCTATCACTCGTTTCAAGCTAATTGGCTCTGTCTACCTCACAATATATATAGACGTGATTATATGTGTGTATGTATAGGTTAAAAGCCCATCTCTTGATGGATTCCATAGCTTCCCTTTGACTTTTACAATTTGCGTAGGAATTGTAAGTAGTGGGTGTAAGTTTTGAGTGCAACAGGAACAAACCAATCTTTATGGAAGCCTCCGATTCCGCTCCCAACTCGACCTTTACCTCCCGACAAATAGACATATTTCGCCGGTAATCGATTGAGCTGGAGATGGAATGAATCGAGTCGTATCGAGTCAAGACACCCGCAACTTGATTTATCGCTTTTCAAAGTAAATTTATAACGTTTGGTTTGATAGAAAAACTGTGTATTGGATAGCCCAATGTTACAGATATAGAAAAATACTGCAGAAATAAACGAAATAAGCCATATTTATTAGAAATGTTTATTTTGTTCACAGTTACAGTTCACAGATAAACCGCTGTAACGATTTTTATTACATTTTGGAAGGAGCTAAATTTCAAGACTCTAGTTTTAATATATTTTAAATTCTTGACGAACGAAGTCGGGGTATACTATATTTTTCATAGAGACTAGTATTAAGCCAATTTAGGTTCTCTGTTTAGTTTAATGACCAGTATAAAAAAAAAAACAACGTTTAGTTTTCTTTATTTTTTTTTTATAAGCACGAACAATTTATTAGATTTCGTTCCAATTTCAATCAAGCGATCTCAAACTTTCTTTAGTCTGTGACACTTAAAAAATTTAATATCTTTGCTTTGTAAAGTTCTGAATGACAGCCAAGTTACGGTCATTTAATACTTATTCATCTGTTATTAAAAAAGAAAAAAAAAACTAAAATTTTAGCTATTTAGCTCAACGTGGTTTGATAGAACCACTACGAAACTGTTCATTACGTACGAGTATTTGAGACATAAAATAACTACCAAATGTAACTCAAGGATGAGAAAATGTTTATTAGAACAGCATAGTGGAATATTATTGAAAAGATTTTTGTAAATAATTTGAAGGTTACTTATACAGGTTTTCGGTAATGCCAAGATTTTGTGAATTATTCGCTTGTCGCCAAGTAAAAATGTTTTAAACAATGCCGTGGTAAATCCTACTAATATTATAAATGCGAAAGTTTGTGAGTATGTCAGGATGTCAGTATGTATGTTTGTTACGTTACTCTTTCACGCAAAAACTACTGAACCGATTACGATGAAATTTGGTATGAACGTAGCTGAAGCCTCAGATGTTAATAAAAACTTCAAACCTACTTTCGGTTTAAACAAAATCGATAGAGAACATCAAGTATAAAAATATAAAGCAGAAACTACTAGAAAGTGGTCATTTTTATTTAATAATCTATTTAAATTTAAGTTTAATTTTTCAACTGATTTAAAAGAAGTGCGTTAATTAAAACTGTGTGTGATTTAACCCTAAGACGTGCTAGCTAATAAGGGAATGTTGTGATGTGAAAGAAGATGTAGTTGCAGGAATAGAAAAATATGTTGAGATGGTTCGGTAATGTGGAGAGGATGGATGAAAATAGGTTGACTAAGCAGATATACAAGGAGAGTGTGGAGGGAAAGGTCGGAGTGGGAAGACCTAGACGAACGTATCTTGATCAAATTAAGGACGTCCTGGTAAAGGGTCAGGTCAAAAGTACCCGAAACCGCCGAGCTTGCATGAATAGAGTTATGAATGTGGGTGAAGCGAAGGAAGTATGCAGAGATCGTGGCAAGTGGAAAGAGGTAGTCTCTGCCTACCCCTCCGGGAAAGAGGCGTGATTTTATGTATGTATGTACGTGCCAGCTGGGACAAGAAAGCGCCTTACCTGATTCAAAATTAACATAGTGAAGTGACGCGCAGACAAATGGAAATAGAGCGAAGACTGTTTGCGAAGGCGTTCCGTGATTCAATTTGCTTAAATTTGACTGCCTCTTAATGGGCGACATGTGTATGTTAATAAGCTGTATCTGAGTGTGTTTGTACGAATGTTTGTTACGTTATAAGTTTGTATTAACGATTGAGTGCGTCTGTGGTCGCACCGTTAGGTATGATCGATGTATTTTCTGATGTTTATTGCTAACTGATACTCTTTTGAATGACCACGTTCAGCTATTTGGCTTAATGATAGAATTGAAATTCAAATAGTGACAGGTTGCTAGCCCATCGCCTAAAAAAGAATCCCAAGTTTGTAAGCCTATCCCTTAGTCGCCTTTTACGTCATCCATGGGAAAGAGATGGAGTGGTCCTATTCTTTGTTGTATTGGTGCCGGGAACCACACAGCACTGCCTGTTGAACATGCAACTGCTTTTGTAAACATCATCCGATATAAGTTAGGTTCCCCTGCGTTATTTGGTGCAAGAAAGTATATAAATAAAGTTGCTCCCGTCGCATTGTTCGCGCGGCGTAGTTTTTATCGCGCGAAACACTATAGCTGTTCTGTTTCACGTCATAATAAAAAGCGAAACAGTGGTAGTTTTTCGCGCGATAAAAATGGCGTCGCGCTACCAATGCGCGCGCGTTACGTTCCCCTGTTAACACACAGATGGCAGTTAGCTACTATGTGTCTGACTTTTCTATTCGACCGTGATTTTAGTGGGCACCGGAAATGATTCCCATGATGGGGGATCCGATCGAGACAAACTCTTAGGAGAATGACATGAGAACCGTTGCCGTTTATGTAGGTAGGTATATGCCGACTAGGTAAGGAAAAAACTGTGAGAGAGATTTTTGATGTCTTACGTAGAATGTAGTGAAATTAAACATACTCGTATATACATATAGTCACGCTCACGCCTTGCGGGGTAGACGGAGCCAATAGTGAACCGAAAAGACTGAAATGCCACGTTCAGCTGTAAAATTAAAATAAATCATCGCAAAATATCCATTTCAAACTCGGTCATACTTTTCAAGAAGATAATACGAATGAAAATAATTTATTATCTTGATGAATTCTCAGAAATTAATGAAATACAATCAATCTTCTTGAGTTACGGTTTTATGTAAATTTGAATTGAATAACTTTTGCTGTCAACTTTTATGATCAAGGAGCTTTTGTTTATAAATATAATAATGATTCTTTTGAATAAATAATATATACGAGTCAATATCAATATATTTAGATTGAGCTAGCTCCAATGTAAGTTAGAGACTTGTATTATTGGATACCTACTAATTCATACTACTTGTTTAAAATACATAAATGCTTAAATAGAAATATCCAAATCAGTCAGACAGTCCGGTTCGAACCCGGGATCTTTAAGGACACCAGGATTATTTTTAAAGGTAAGTAAAGTTATAAATGTGGATGAAGCGAAAAAAGTATGCAGAGATCGTGGAAAGTAGAAAAATTTACTCTTTGCCTACCCCTGTCGGAAAGAGGCGTGGTTTCATGTATGTATGTGTATACCGTGTCGTTCTATTAACTTAACGATAAAGATTGAAAGATATTATAATTCTCTTCACTACATATGTTGTATAAAACAAAGTCGCTATTTTAGTCTGTTTGTCTGTATGCTTAAATCTTTAAAATTACGCAACGGATTTTGATGCGGTTTTTTGTAACAGGTAGAGTGATTCAAGAGGAAGGTTTTTATGTATAATAACATTTAAAATTTTGCACCCGTGCGAAGCCGGGGCGGGTCGCTAGTGTTCAAAAAAATAGATTTATCTGCACCTAGTACAAGTGCGCACTCTTTGGTGTTTGGTGTGCTAGACAGAGACACACAGTCCTTTGGGGCGAGAGCGTGGGAGAGCTTCACAAGGCGCTCAACAAACGCCTGAGGAAGGTAACAGGTGACCTTTATTGCGCAACGTATTGAAATAGTTGCCAGCCCATCGCCTAAAAGAAGAATCCCAAGTTTATAAGCTTTATCCCATAGTCGCCTTTTACGACATCTATGGGAAAGAGATGGAGTGATCCTATTCTTTTTTGTATTAGTGCTGGGAACCGGGAACTGGGAATACGGCACGGCATCGTAAGAGAATTAGTTAGTATTCAAACTAATGTACATAAGTTTGAAAATAGTCATTGGTACATGCCTGAGGTGGGATTTGAACCTGTGCCTTTCAGAGCATCGCGCATTCTAACCGGACACCTTTTACCCATTCGACCACCCACGCTCAAATTTAATACGACCTTTTGAACAAGATATCCCACATCAATCCAAAATATCCAGTCATTAACACCACAGAACACTTAACGATAGCCCTGGGTGTCGTCTTTGTTCTGTGCAGAGTATTTCTGAGCGCTCTCTTGAAGATCAAATGAACACTTGTAGCTTTGATAATACCTTTGATCGTCTTCAGGACTTTGTACTTAGCAAAATATATATATATATATATATATATATATATATATATATATATATTTTGCTAAGTACAAAGTCCTGAAGACGATATATATATATATATATATATATATATATATATATATATATATATGTAGCTATGTAGTTGTAAGTAAACATGTTTGTTTGTTGTCCGCCCGCGGCTCCACTCGTGTAATGCAAGAGAGGATTTCCCGTAATTCCCGTGGGAAATTTACTTGATTTAATTAATTATTTAATTTAATAATATTAATTTACTTGGTATTTAATCAAGTAAATTTCCCTCGGATATAAGGAAATGCGAAAGTTCTTTCGTTTGTTTGTTGTCTCTTCACGCGTTATCTACTGGACCAATCTTCAATTCGTTTGGTCTTTCTACCCCTTAAGGAATAAATCTATGTATACTAGGTTAAGCAAGCCTTATTACCGTTATATATTTTTTTGCCAAAAAAGTCTACCCGCCCACGTGGTCCAAAAACTTTTTTATTAACTTCCTTTAAATTTATGATTTTAATCATGAAACAACATACCCCCGGCTTTCCTGTAACCTGAAGCGATATTTTCTTAGAATAACAAGTATATTGTGTTAAACTCGATCATGAAAAATTCTATATCTTAAAAAACATGTTTTTGTATTGGGAAAATAAAGATTTGTGTATACTTATGTTGTCAACTCTATTTTTGGGAAAAGAGAACCGCCTATAATCGATATCCTCCATTTTGGAAGTCGGTAAAATTTCTGAAACCTTGTCTTAAGTGTAACAAACGCTTTTCTGGAAACCGCACCAAAACTGGTTAAGCATAGGCGAGATAATCGCGGACAAACATACATACAGGTCAAATTGTAAACCACCTTTTTTGAAGGCGGTTAAAAAAGGATGTCTGCGGGTGAAGTATTGATAGGCTACCATAGCTTTCGTGACCTCGTCATAAAAGACCCGTATTTTCATTTCCAAGTATATAGCATGAAAAGGGCCAATTCGTCGAATTCAATCGTTGAATAATACCCGTGCAATCTGTACAAAGCCATCTGTCGTACACATGTGTGTCTGCATGTGTTCGCAGATCTCCCGTCTCCATCCGTCCTCGCATTCACATGTAAATCCTAGCCGCTGCCCCCATTAGCCTTGTAGCACCGGATTTTGATAGGGCTGTCGACTTTAATTTTATATATTTTTATTTAATTTTAATACTGTCGATTACAAAGAACATTGGTAGACATTGGAAATTAATTGCGTTACTTTCGTATCGTCACGTTTTTTTTAATGACTTATACACGAAAACATGTGAGTTTCTCTGTTTTTTTCTATGATCAATCCAATGAAAGTCCCCATTATAGCACCGAATTTTGATAGGGCTGTCAACTTTGTGTTAATAAATGTTATGGGAGATTACAATGCCAAAACCATGATGTCATCAAAATGACATTAGAGAGGTTTAAGTTGGCTAGCACACTAGGTTCCAAGAGTCTCATAACCCCCTTTTTCATTAGGACCACTCCTTGTCATTCTCATGGATGTCGTAAAAGGCGATTAAGGGATTGGCTTATAAACTTGGGATTCTTCTTTAAGGCCATGGGCTAGCAACCTGTCACTATTTGAATCTCAATTCTATCATCAAGCCAAAAAGCTGAACGTGGCCTACCAGTATTTTCAAGACTGTTGGCTTTGTCTACCCCGCAAGGGATATAGGCGTGACTAAATGTACGTAAGTTTGTAACAAATTTTGTTTAACATTTCTCAACTCTTAGCACAGCCCTAGCCTCTTTCCTAGCGGTATCCGGAGACACCTCTTGACTGGGGTGAATTGAATGCGCGTTTCCATGAATACGCCGTCTTTCCCTTTAATCTGGGCCTTTTTCCATTATCTATTGTGGTCTATCATATGCCAAGGTATCACCGTTAGACAGTAAAGGGTTTCCGATTCCGTTTGGTCATTGAGATGTTTTTATATACACTAGCTTTTTCTCGCGCCTTCACTCGCGTTAAACACGCGTACCTCATGCCCTTATGTGTGCTTTACACTATATGTATTCAAATTTTAATATAGATCGGTACAGTGGTTTTGACGTGATAGAAGAACAAATAAACACAAAAATAAAATGTAAATCTAATTAAATTACCTCGCACAGCCCTAGCCTATTTCCTAGCGGTGTCTAGAGACACCTTTAGACTGGGCTAAATTGCGAATGCGCGATTCCATAAATAAGCCGTCTGAAAGGCGGTATTAGCATATTTTTTCACTTTCATTCTAAATAATTGTGGCATTTACTGGGCCTTTCAGATTGTGAAATCAATTTCCGAGCTGAATTTCTCGGGCTCGTGAGCTCATAAAATGTTTACCGGAAAAATATGAGCGACGTATAAAGTGGAAATTTAGAAACCTTTTTATACACATATCACGTCTGCATCCCTTTTGAGGTGGCAGAATCAATATATACAAGTATATATACTGTCCAAAAAGGCTCGACTGGCTGTTCATAGGGGCGTGTTGGTCCCGACATTAATGTATGGGAGTGAACGTTGGGTATGGCAAAAGAAGCACGAAAGCAGAATAAATGCAGTGGAAAGGAGAGCGTTAAGGAGTATGATGGGTGTTAAATTGAGTGACTGGATAAGGAACAGCGTGATAAGGGAATGTTGTGATGTGAAAGAAGATGTAGTTACAGGAATAGAAAAGGGTATGTTAAGATGGTGTGTTCATGTGGAGAGGATGATTTACTGTATGTATGTATATGTAGATTTATAGTGCGCGTGCTACGATTAACCGAAAAGTTTAATAATTGACTTGAGATTCATTTAAAAAACTGAAAGGCCACGTTCAGATGTTTGGCTTAATGATAGAATTGGAATTCAAATAGTCATTCAGATTGCTCTCCCATCGCAAAAAAGAGGAATCCCAAGTACATAAGTATCCTTTAGTCTAAAGGTAGTATAAGTAACTATCCCTAAGTCGCCTTTTACGACTTCCATGGGAGTGAGATGGAGTGGTCCTATTCTTTTTCTATTGGTACCGGGAACCACACGGCGCAATTAAATTAAATAAACAAATATTTGGTTAAGGATTGGAGTTATCATTGTAAACTCATTTTGCAAATGAAATATCTCCGCCGTCGTTCCCTCCGAGTAATTATTTGTTTGATCAAATAATTATTTGTTTAATCAAATAATTACTGCCTAAAGTGTACTCTAAAATTTCGCTTTAACTGTTGACTGTTCCAGCATTCCTTACCCGTTTCTTGAAATCACATGGTGTAGTAAGATTGTAAACAAGATACTTTTCATAACAATATTAGTAAAATTAGTATAAGGTAGTACGATTACAGTACAGATAGTTAAAATACTTTACTAGTATATATGAATTTATTAATGCAAAATTCTATATCAGTATCAGGATTAGTATAAGATAGTACGATTACAGTACAGATAGTTAAAATACTTTACTAGTATATATAAATTTATTAATGCAAAATTCTATTAATTTGTTATACTGTAACGCCTAAAACGCTGGAATGATTTTGATTATTTTTAAAAAAGGCCAATAATAGGCTCTTTTTCCATATAGCATCAAAAAAATTTATAGCTTTTAAATATTTGCTAGAGTATGAACCCAATAAAGTCCGGTCATTTAATAACCGTTCCGTGTCAACCATATTTTATGAGGCGGCCCTCGTGACGCGGCCCTGGCCCTTCTCAACTGCGAATGAGAGGGTTCGGCAATGTGAACCTGGCCTCTTTAATATTTCACCTTATTTTGATATACGACATGTCTAAACGTGCCCTCTGGGTTTGACAGTCCGGGACTCTGTCTAACCCAAATAAAAATATATACATGTATGTATGTGCCGTGTGGTTCCCGGCACCAATACAAAAAAGAAGAGGACCACTCTATCTCTTCCCCATGGATGTCGTAAAAGGCGACTAAGGGATAGGCTTACAAACTTGGGATTCTTTTTTTAGGCGACGGGCTAGCAACCTGTCACCCTTTGAATCTCAATTCTGTCATTAAGCCAAATAGCTGAACGTGGCCATTCAGTCTTTTCAAGACTGTTGGCTCTGTCTACCCCGCAAGGGATATAGACGTGGCCATATGTATGTATGTATGTATACATATACTCACGTCTATATCCCTGCGGAGTAGAGAGAGCCAACAGTCAAAGACTGAAAGGCCACGTTCAGCTTGAGGTGAAATTGAGATTCGAAGAGTGACAGGTTCCTAGCCCGTCGCTTACAAGGAGAATCCCAAGTTTATTAGCCTCTGGAGAGGCCTGATTTTATGTAGATATGTATAATATCGTACTAATTTAGAACGCATTACTCATTAAATCGCAGACAAATATCTTTAAAATTTAGCACAAATACATACCTACTACAGTTGTTATCTTTAAGTCCTTCCAAAACACTATCATTGAATACATACGTCGAGCAGAAGTTTCGGAAACAATTTCCTCAGTTTCAATCACACTAAAATATTCAGTACCTGCCTTTACCCTTCGCCCTTGGCCCTCAGACCCTAAGGGCCGCTTTACACAATAGGCCATTCTCTCATTACAGCATATTACTAATTGTATTGTGACAAAGACTGCAAGTTTGTGACTCAAAATTCAAAGTTTTTAAATTTCAAACATCACTTAATATTTTTCATACCTTATGTTTCATAACATTGGTTGATGTTAAATAAATTAACTAAGTCAACTGCCGCTTCCAAAGCGTCAGTGCAGAAGAAGCGGTAACAAACTGCACTGCAGCATTTTATTCAATAACATTTAGATTAAGTTATACTCTAGAATGCATGAAAACAATTTTTTTAAACATGTTCCTTGAAATATGCACAAGTACACAAATAGGCATGTTAAGGGACAATTCTGGAAATACAGTCTCTAAATCTGTATATTACCAGTTCCGCACTGGCTCGGTACATTGGCCAGGAGTGAGGCTAATGTTAACGCTGGCTCGGTACATTGGCCAGGAGTGAGGCTAATGTTAACACTGGCTCGGTACATTGGACAGGAGTGAGGCTAATGTTAACACTGGCTCGGTACATTGGCCAGGATTGAGGCTAATGTTAACACTGGCTCGGTACATTGGCCAGGAGTGAGGCTAATGTTAACACTGGCTCGGTACATTGGACAGGAGTGAGGCTAATGTTAACACTGGCTCGGTACATTGGCCAGGATTGAGGCTAATGTTAACACTGGCTCGGTACATTGGCCAGGAGTGAGGCTAATGTTAACACTGGCTTGGTACATTGGCCAGGATTGAGGCTAATGTTAACACTGGCTCGGTACATTGGACAGGAGTGAGGCTAATGTTAACACTGGCTCGGTACATTGGCCAGGATTGAGGCTAATGTTAACACTGGCTCGGTACATTGGACAGGAGTGAGGCTAATGTTAACACTGGCTCGGTACATTGGCCAGGAGTGAGGCTAATGTTAACACTGGCTCGGTACATTGGCCAAGAGTGAGGCTAATGTTAACACTGGCTCGGTACATTGGCCGGGTGTGAGGCTAATGTTAACACTGGCTCGGTACATTGGCTAGGTGTGAGGCTAATGTTAGCACTGGCTCGGTACATTGGCCAGGAGTGAGGCTAATGTTAACACAGGCTCGGTACACTGGCCAGGAGTGAGGCTAATGTTAACACGGGCTCGGAACATTGGCCAGGAGTGAGGCTAATGTTAACACTGGCTCGGTACACTGGCCAGGAGTGAGGCTAATGTTAACACTGGCTCGGTACACTGGCCAGGAGTGAGGCTAATGTTAACACTGGCTCGGTACACTGGCCAGGAGTGAGGCTAATGTTAACACTGGCTCGGTACATTGGCCAGGAGTGAGGCTAATGTTAACACTGGCTCGGTACCTTGGCCAGTCGTTGGCCTAATGTAAACCTTGCTCTACCTACAGCAACCCTAATATGAGATGGGAGTGATTTGCGTTCCACATGTCCGTACTGCGATATATATTAAATATCTGGAATTCTTGCCTACTGTAATTTATTTTTCTTAATTTTTCAGAACGCCGAGTTAAAATGGAATTCGCACAAAGTTACGTAATTAGATATGTGCATAAAATTTAAATAAATAAATTTCTTAGTTATATGTTTGTAATAGCAATTTTTTGAAAATACTGAAACGGTCATGAGAATTCTCTCATCGATAATAAATCATATTATCTGCTATGTACTACGTGGCAGGCCGCTTGTAGTATATATAATCCGATTTCTTTAATCACCACTGATAAATCATCGTACAGAATATGCTTCAGGATAAATGGTATCCTTCAATATAGTGACAGGACGCGCCGGGCACGTAGAATGTTATTTCTGTCGAAAAAAAATCATTAAACCATCCATCTGAATTCCTTTCAGTCATTTGGAGGCTATTGGCTCTGTCTACATCGTAAAGGAGACGTGTAAGTATGTATGTTACAAAAATACAAAGTAGCCTTAATGTGTAAATGAGATATTTCGTTTTAAGAGGGAGAAGCAGGCATATACAGTATAAAATCTTTAAAAACATATAACTCCTTTTATGTTTTCATGAAGAGAGTTAATTATGTATATGGTTGACGTGGAAAAAGTAAAAAGGTATAATGGTAAGTGGAAAGATGTAGTCTCTGCCTACTTCACTTGGTTGAGGTGACGTGTGATTTTACGAATGTTTGTTAAAAAGAGATGCGTCTCGGCGACGTAAATCATGTGATATCATAAAAAGCACATTCCGGAGTGATGCCAAGAAATTATTCCAGCCGATGTTTAAGGTATTACGTGACATTTGCATCAAGATGTCTGGTTAATTGAGGATTTATGACGAAAAGTTTTGAGCCATACAGCTGAACGTGGCACTTTCAGTGTTTCTGAGACTGTTGGCTCTGTCTACCCCGTAATGGAGAAAGACGTGATTGGATTTTTGTATGTAGTTTTAAGCGATATGCCTTTTTTTAAACAAGTTTAGCTCATGATGTCACAAGTGTTTTGCTGTGGTGTATGCAAAACTAATAAATTTATAAAATTTAAACTTTTCTTCAAATAAAAAAACCTGAGCAATTCTATTCCGTGACAATCACTTGAGTAATAAAAGTCCATATGGTTATCAATTAAATAATACGATGCCGCGAAATTATTAGCAGTACTAAGATACGTACTTCAGTGACTCTTTATGTTTTCTTCAGATGATAAAAACATCGCAAGTTTGTGACTCGGCGAATTTCCATTTTGTTCAACACTTCAAAGGATATCATCTCCTTTAGAAAGTACTCTCCAACTCAATTTTGAAACTGCGATATTATTGTACGTTATAAGATTTAACAATTATTATTTTTCTCTTACAGGTAAGCTGTCTTAAACCAAGCTCGAAAATTACCGACATTCAGGTAATGAGTAAATGCCTTTTAAAGGTTTTTATTTATGATAACTTTTATGAGTTTATTTTTGAGTAGGTAAGTTTTATTAATATTTCAATTATTTAACAAAATCAAATTCAAATATCTTTATTTTACTCTACACAAACTTAAATCAAAATATTTACAGAAAAGTTAACTATAACTATACAAAGTAAGTTTGTGAGAGACTGGTGTCTAAGCAGGGCTTGTATCTCAGTACAAAAGCCTCCCCCCACAAAAAGTATTGTTGTTTGTTTGTAATATCTTTATTGCATAGATTCGATCATGGTTATCATGGTTACGTATCCAGTTGCTTGAATGTGCAGGTTTCCCCACGATGTTTTCCCTCACCGTAAGATGGTACGCCACATCGACATGCACCAAATCCGAAGGTTTCCGATAATAATAATCTAAATTAGCGTTGATAAAGATCTTACCAATTTATTTATTTTATACTTATGTTTTGTTTCCCGAAAGAAAACTGCGTTATCACTATTACGCTAGACATTACCTATAGACATCTAAACTTAGACGGCCTTAAATGATTCAGTAACTAATTCGTACAAGTTAATACCATTAAGGAAATTGCTAAATCTATCGCATCTCCTAGAATTTTTCGCGTTTACGATGACAGTTCACTGTACAATTACAGTTGAGATTCAAATAGTGACAAGTCTTAAGAGGAATCCCAAATCGGCTAGCCAAATACTAAACACTCTTTAAACAAAAGGTTTTTTATTTTCAACCTTATTTTTAATGACTCTAAAACATATTTTCACCTTTTAGCTAACGCACGATTCAAAAAGACAACATCAAGAAAACGGTACAGCTATTAATTGTGTTTAACCCAAGTTTTAATTAACTATAAGGCACGATAACCCTTTTTGGAGTGATCTATTACCCTGAATTCTTGCTCCTAATTCAAGGTGATACCTATGCATTGCCGTGCCTGTAAAATGTTGCTTAGTTATAAATCAATTTCTAATTTTAAGACCAATGTACTTACGCTTAATTGGCAAATAAATGAAAACGAATATCATTAAAGTGAGGGAAAACGTCGTGAGGAAACCTGCACATTCAGGCAACTGGATACGTATTCTTTACTTTGTCGCTTATGCGAATCGGCCCCCAAAAACTATCGCCGTTTCGCTTTTCATTATGACGTGAAACGAGACAGCGATAGTTTTCGCGCGATAAAAACGGCGTCGCGCGTGCCGTACTATGGGGACTGCATGTTTCAAATCGAGCGCAGATAGATAAATGAGGTTCAAGACACATAATGATATGACCTGTAAATCCTATTATTAAGCAGCTGCCCATATAGCCTGCAGCCATTTTAGGTCGACTTTTGCTCTGAATATTTATTTATTATATTAAACAAATAAATATATACGGGACAGATTACACAGATTGAGTTGGCCTCGAAGTAATACAATCACGCTTCCATCCCACGTATGCAGAGGAATCGTTTCACTTGCCACGTTCTCTGCGTGTGTTTTTTGCATCAGCCACATTCATGAAAACTCGCCGATTGAGGTACTCCTGACCTGACCGTTCCTCAAAACGTCCCACATTTGACCAAACTACGTTTGCCTTTGTTATTCCAACGTCCACTTTTACACCCGCCGGCTACAGATTTCACACACGTTGTAGCCTCTTGCTACGAAAACTCGTAGCAGACTACAAGTTCGCGCTACGAATATTGTAGAAGCTTTGTGTCACTACTGACGTTGTAGCTCAGTACTACGACTAGCGTTGTAGATTCGTAACGCTACAACAAGCGTAGTAGTTTCGTGATAAATTGGTGCTGGTTTTAAACTAAAACACAATAACTTTCATCAGACCAAGCAATTTTTTAATTATGTCTTACTAGAGTAACACTTGGATTAAATGGAATAATTGCGATAATTTCTTTTTGGTGGGAATTTAAAAAAAAATCTTCCTTACTGCATCCCTGGTCGAGGACAGGAGAGACAGGAACCGTAAAACTAGTCTGTGATGCAAACAAAGGTACCATAAAAAAAAAACAAAAATATAATTGGAAAATTAACCCCTTGGAATCAGTGCCCGCTGAAATAAAAATAATATCAATATACTTACTTATGTGTCAATTACTGACAAATTGCACACAATACTCGTATACCTATATTTTGGCGAATGTTATGTTATGGTCATATTTATTCAAAATCAACCCATATTCTATTCCTTTCAGTGTAACAGAAAATGTGTATGAATATTTTTAAATTGAGCATCATCAAGGAGCTATTATAATCAGCTCTTTTCACTGTAATAAGCAATAAGTACTCTTATTAAAGTTTCAATAGCGATCTATTACAGTGTATCCACGGTATTACCCGAGGATAATCCGTACATTCATGCATCTAAATATAATTAAAGTGTCGTTTGTAATTTATTTATATTGATGATGTAAAGAGAGAATGTTTGTATTTTTGTTTGTAGCGTAATGAACTACCTAAATTCTAAACATGAAAGACATTCCTTTGAAAAAAGAAAAAAAAAACAAAAGCTGCTGTTTTTGACAATTTCGATTTGACAAACAGCTAATCCCATACTAACTAATATTATAAACTAGAGGCCGCCCGCGACTTCGTCCACATGTAAACCCTATCTATCACGCAGTAACTCCGAGATAAAAAGTAGCCTATATGTTATTCTGGGTTTTCAGCTACCAAATTTCATCGTAATCGGTTCAGTAGTTTTTGCGTGAAAGAGTAACTGACATCCTGCCATACTCACAAACTTTCGCATTTATTATATTAGTAGGATGTGAAAGTAAGTTTATTTGTTTGTTTGTTAACTCTTCACGCGTTATCTACTTAACCAATCTTCTTGAAATAGAGTCTGCAGATGGAGTATGATGAAGGGTAATTTCGTCTCAGTAAAAACCAAAGCTCCCGTGGAATTTGCGAAAAACCTAGTATTATTTTGTAGGTAGCACTAAATTCGAAAAAATATCATAAATACGCTTTTGGCATAATCAAAACAAGATGATATTCAAATTTTTCTTATATTCATACATGGTTTTCAAATATGTAAATCGTCTAACATGATTTTATACTGTGTCTTAGAATATTTGAAAAATAAATGTTTGAAACTGCCATTCTACTTTCAAAGGAAGGAAATACAGTACTTTACATTGTTCTAAACTGATTTTAGATCCTTTGTGGCAAGGCGGTGCCCGCGGCTGAATCATTTGCTCTGTGCTGCGGCGTATAAACTTTGTTATTTGCTTTGTGTATGGCTCTAGTTGAATCGCCTTCAGCGAAATTAGTTAATTTTGCGAAATATGTTTGTATTTTTTGTAACATAAAGTCATGGGATCTAATTATAGTTTTTATTTAAAGAGTAGTTTTTCTCTCTTTCTATCATATAATTCATCTCATCGCAAAAGGTTTATAAACTTTGGTTCGTTTTTTAGGCGGTGAGCTAGTGGGTTACTTATCACTCTATGCTTATTTTCTGAATCCCAATTCCATCATTAGCTAGCCATTTAGCTGAATTCAATCAACCTCTTTAGGGATAAAGTATCATATATGTATAAGTATGAATTATACACATATAGTTACATATAAGAATATACTAGAACATTTTTGACGTATTCACAAGTTAAAATGTGGAATTCCTTGTCTACTTAATCGAACACTACGAAAATACAGTTTTTATATATATATTTTGTACACAGGTAGTGAGAGTGTATGACTCAATTATTACGCTATGTATATTTACCAAAAAAGAAATCTATTCCTTTAAACAAAAACATGAAACAGTTTCCCAAAGTATTTGTTACGTTCATACGGTTCTGGAAAAATGGAAATTTGTAGCAGCCCAAATCATTTTCTCATTTTCCTGTGCGCATGAAAAATGAAATAAAAACAGGAGTGGTATGGCTGAATAAATTGTATCTAACGGAGCGTGAGTTTTCTTGGTGTGATGGCGCAAATGTTGCGTGGTCTAGTTTCTGTGATGACAATAGAATTCAATACCCAAAATATCGCTCCTACTGCAAATAATTATTCAGAGGATCGTTGTACGTAGATGATTCGATAAAGAAATGAAATGAATTTATTTCTTCACCATTCTCTTCATATTGATCCTTGTTGCGTCCTCAACTATCAGGTGACCACGATTTTTGATTGGGTAAGATTTTTACACGAAGCGACTCCCGTATGACGGGACGCAACCATTACAGAGAAAATAACCCATATTACCTCAAGGTATATCCATAATCCTAAGGTTAGGATGTTTTTAGGATCAAAACATACGCATCTAGTTCGCAATCAAAGGGGTTAGAGTTTCAAAAAGAGGAACTATCACAAAAACAACATTTAGCGTTTGTGTAACAAAATCAGTCAGAAGATTATTATTTTCCAACGGAAATTTTGGACGTATTAAGAAACTTCCTAAACGCAGTGGAAAGATGAAACGATAACGCAAAGAGCAAAAGTATTTTTTTACATCACTAACGGCGGGTCCACACGACGCGTCAAGATGTTTTGAACGGAGCGGCTCAAACGCTGTTTTCATAATTGTTGTCAAAGCATTGCTCCTGTGGAAATTTTCAAAAATCTTTTTCGTATGCCTATTACGATTACGACAAATCTCATCGGGATTTTTTTGTAAATTTTAGGCGAGTTTTTTGGCACCGTTCCGTCACCGAGACTCTTAAATAATAAAGAAAAATCAGTTAAGATATCTGTACAATCAATACCGTAATTACTCTGCTTAACGCTGACATTGACAGTTAGATTATAGATGTTTTATTTATCATCAAGCTCGCATACTGTATCGACACTTTTGTACCTCCTATTGAGCGTTATTGAGAAACAAACCAAAAATGTATTATTAATTTGTGAATATAATAGTTGGGCTAAACCATAACAATATATAGAACACTACATCTCACTACTGCATTATTTAAAAAAGAAAGGCTACCTGTATTTATTCACGAATTAATTCTCAACGCGTAAAACACACGCGCCGTGTACACCAACCATTAGATATCTAAATTAATATATTCTCTTCGTTTCGTTCTTGATGTGTATTTATTAAATTCTCTTAAAGGTCGCCATGTTGTATCTTACGCAATTAACAATTTAATATGTCTCGTGGAATTTTCTTGAGGTTATTCCGCCCAGTTTCACTTGTGAAGCTTAATTTTCTTGTTTGTGAATGTTATTTTGTTTTCACCGTTTCTGTGTAATTCTTTGTTATTTTTTTCTTTTGTTTGTTCGCTACTTTCTTGAAGAGAAAATTAAAATGTCAGGTTTTTTCACAATATGTTAAATAAAAGTGTGTACGATATTAAATATCTATTGAATATGTTTTTTATGAAGCGATTAAGGAATTTCTGTTTTCATGTTACTGACACATTAATGTTATTTATGTTTAACTTTCTCCGCCCGTGTAAAAAAATAATCATATATTTTCCGTTCCTGTTAATCTTTTAAGAAAAAGTTGCCTGTATATATAGAATTAAGTTGATATTTGACGGCCTCTGTGGCGCAGTGGTAGTACATACGCTTGTCTGTGACACCGGAAGTTCCGGGTTCGAATCCCGCCCAGGGCATGATGAGAAAAGAACTTTCCTGATTGGCCTGGGTCTTGAATGTTTATCTATATAAGTATTTATTATAAAATATAGTATCGTTGAGTTAGTATCTCGTAACATAAGTCTCGAACTTACTTCGCGTCTAACTCAATCTGTGTAATTTGTCCTGTATATATTTGTTTATTTTTTTAATAAGTTATAAAAGTTGCATGTTATAATATGCTTGGCCTCAGATAATTAACAATATTGGCACAAAATTTAAATCAGTCTAATAGACTTTCTCAGTATAAATATTTGTATAAGAATGCTGACGTTAAATAAATTGGCTATCTTAACAGAGAAGTTATCTAATTCGTGTTGCTTCTCCGAGTTTATTCGAAACTTGATATTATTTTAATATTCCTTGCTTCGAGATAAGAAATTATGAACAAGGAAGCTTTCAACCACATCTCTTATTTAGAAATAATAGCTCAGGGCTTTGATCCTTTCACGATCTATGTGGGAAGAAAATCACCCGCCGTATTTTGTTATTTTTTGCCGCTTTCAAGACCCAGTTCTGCAGATATCGTTTGATATCATTAATCTGCAAAGTTAGGAATATAATAAGTAAATATGCTCCTTCTTTTATCTAGGCTTTGCAGTCTTTTTATCTTATCAGAAGTAAAAAGTAGCTACAGTTGAAAAGAACATTTCGACTGTAGCTACTGTTTTGTTTAACAACAAAGATTGAACCGATTTTGACTATTCTTTGTTTTTTTTTTTGAAAAAAAAAACACTTTCTATTCCGTAAAGATCTGATTGCGGCTTATGCTCATTTTGAAAAAGAAATACTTTACGTCTAGAGGATATTTTGCGAAACAAACCTTATATCTACGCACAACCCGATTATGATGCAAATCAAAAAAGGTGTTATCTGTAAAATCTATGCCACATGTGTATACATATTCTGAGAATTTTCACAAAAGTAATACTTTGAAAGTAAGCATTTTCATATAATTACGGTATGATCATTATACGCGCGGGCCCACGTAATTACGGAGGCCCTAGGGGCTACGGCGGGGTCTGCTTTTGTGACCCGAATTATACATAGACTCAGTATAAATAATGTCCATTCATTTCCTTTGCCAGACGTAAATGGCTAATTATTTATATTCAAATAAGTTTTTCCCGTAGAAATCTAAATAATTAGACAATATTATTTTTTCTAAAGCTCTTACGAGATACTGCATTAATCGTGTAGTACCGTCAACCCCCTCTATAACAAGGAGCGAGTATAGATTTATTTTCAAAATTGGATACAAGTTATCACTTATTGACGTCACTTCGCTTAAATCTATTTATAACTACTACCACTTCCAAAGCGCATGTGTAGAAAAAGCGGCGTATTAACTAAAGGTCTACAAAAAATCTAATCTAAAAATTATATCAAATCTAAAGTCAAGAAAGGCTGTAATTATAGACAGCAAACGCAAAAGCAGCGGATTCCTCCCATGATTCGTTGACGATAACCGGCAGGTTGGTAGACCCATGGGTGGTAGAATATATGTACATACATACATATAGTCACGTTTATATCCCTTGCGGTAGAATATAAGTGCATCAAATTAACCATGGATCGTTGTTGTCAAGCTAACATTAATTAATTAAGAAACAAAAGCACTATGATGGTATGGAGAGCAAATAAGAAGAATGACAATGTATACATTTCTAAAAAAAAAGGTGATTGCGATATAAAATATTCTTTCTATTAATAGAATCTTTATTTGTCTCTTATACTCGGACAGCGCGAATGGAATTCATCAAGAAACTCCGTTGAATTTAATTTATTCACTTCGCGAATTACTTCTTGAGAGTTCGACGTAAATTATTAAAAGTGGAGGGTCACATGTTTATTAAAGTTTCGTAGAGATACTTGAATATTTAATTTGGTTGTATTGCCGTTTGTCGGTAATCGAAGTTCAACGCACTGAGAGGATAGGAACATTGTTTTATAAGATGCAAATAAAAAAAAACACGAAAGTAGTCGTAGTCTCGTTTTTCATATTTTTTTCTAATTTCAGTGAATTTTGTGTCTACAAATGCTGTAAGTTTAATCCGAAAGTCCCGACTTTTAATTAATTAGTATTACGACCTTACTAATAAAAATGTGAATGTAAGCTTGTCTATTCGATTTAGTTTTCTCAAAACAATTATCACTATAATTAATTTGCTTGAAATTTCGCAAAGCGATTAATAACTGAATATAAATTTGACGTCAACCAATGTTGTTAAACCATACGTTTTGACAATTATTAAGCGATATGAAGTATCCTATAGTAATGAATAAAAATTTTGATTTTTTTAATTTTGAACTAGTTTTCTGTATATAAAAGGAATCGGACGAGAAATCTCTTTGGCGCATCGTCCCCATGTTCCTTATTTTCTGAGTACCTTACATTATAAATGCAATTTTGAATTTAACATCTCGTTTATTGAAAAGCTTTGTGTCTTATTAAAAGAAATATGTCATTTAAAAATTTAGGAAGCTATCCATAAAGGAAAAAGGCCTGAAATTTCCTAAACATACATACATACATAAAATCACGCCTCTTTCCCGGAGGGGTAGGCAGAGACTACCTCTTTCCTAATTTCCTAAACAATCACATTAAAATGTATCTTTCCTTTATATTGCCACATTTGTTACACGCCCAATTTTAAAGGCAAATACACACACACATTGTTTCAATTCGCACGTACCCAGTATAATCAATGCCCACCATTAATAATGCAGCCCTTAATGAATTCACCAATATCCCATATTTCCTATGCCTACCTCTGCATAAGCCATTGCAAAAGATGCTCAATCGTCACAACGATAAGAGTTAAAATTGATTGTAGCCTAAATTCGGTCATGAGGTTAATGAAGGTCAGTGCGGTGAGATTGATGCATCGTTCTGGTAATCCGTGATCAGAACTACGACTTATCACGAGCCTGAAACGAATCTTTATTGTGTTATTTATATACACACACTAGCGACCCGCCCCGGCTTCGCACGGGTGCAAAATTATAAATGTTATTATACATAAAAACCTTCCTCTTGAATCACTCTACCTGTTACAAAAAACCGCATCAAAATCCGTTGCGTAATTTAAAAGATTTAAGCATACAGACAAACAGACTAAAATAGCGACTTTGTTTTATACTATGTAGTGATACATTATCGTGTTCCGATGATCTTAAGGTGAGGAAAGACATCGTGAGGAAACCTGCACATTTGGGCAACTGGATATGTAACCATGATAGGTACAATACGGGTTTAGGTTACGAAGGTCCGATGGGAGTCGCTTCGTGTAAAAACCTGAATCATCCAATTTAGGGTCCATAGTCAAAGGATACGATCGTTTATGTAGGAAATATCTTATAAAGAAAAATTAAGAGTACCTACTCCCCTTTCGTTGGGTTTGCGTATACTTAATTAAGAAATGACAGTTTATCTCATATGGGTCAATAATTTTTGTTTTCAATGTGACCATTTAAGTTTTACAACTGTTTATATAATACGTTAATTGCGTTGAATACTTTTTATTACCTTAATGATGAGGTAAATTAAATTAATAAATCAACAATCCAAATAATAACAACGGAGTCTGGCAATTAAAATTTGTAACGTAAGCCAGAATTGTGGTAATTAAATGTGCGGAAATCAGCAACATCGAAATAGGCCTGTTGAAAATGGTGTTACAACGAAATTGCCCGAAATCCACACAATGCTGAAGCCTAAACTTTTAATGGCCTGTTTTGATCTGCGATTCGCTCAAAGTTCGCGATATTATTCCAAAAAGTCTCCCTTGTGGAACACGGAAAGATTTGAGGGTAAAATACGAAAACCGAAATCCAACTAGAACCGGTTTAATCCGGCGAATATCAGTTAGTAGTAATTAGAACTGGATTGGAAAGAGAATTGGCGAATCGGCGAAATTGCCTTTTGCGAAATACGCGCTGAAAAATGCAGATACAATCGAATGATCGCTGCTGTTCCCGGAGAGGGTTGGGTTTGATGACGTCACGGATTTTCGTTCACCTGGTAGGTAAAATGCTCTGTTATAATGAGATACTTACCGTAAATGAACGCTTTGTTCAAGTACTTTAATATATTCAGCTACTATTTAGTTTTTCTTAGATATTTCTAATCTTTTTTTAGGCGATGGGCTAGCAACCTGTCACTATTTGAATCTCAATTCTATCATTAAGCCAAATACGAGTAGCTGAACGTGGCCGTTCAGTCTTTTCAAAACTGTTGGCTCTGTCAACTGTTTTATACACTTTAGAATAGACGACGATTAGAATTGTAATTACTATTTTCGTAGGATTTTTCATTGAGTCTCATTATTTATTCAGATTATTATTTTTCTCTTCTAGGTATGATATACATTTAAAAAAGGTGTAAGAGATCTATACCATCATATATAATGGAGTGTATGGAGAAACATTACAAAATTTTGTTAGACAATAAACTATTTCCTCGATTATTACATTGAAAAATCATCTGCTTTAAAATTACATATCTAATCAAACAAATATACATACATACATATAATCACGTCTATATCTCTTGCGGGGTAGTCTGACCCAACAGTCTTGAAAAGACTGATAGGCCACGTTCAGCTTTTTGGTTTAATGACAGAATTGTGATTCAAATAGAAACAAATCAATTCAAACAAATCTAGCCGGAGAACCCGAAAACCAAAATGTCCAAAAAAAAAATTACATAACCCTATAAAAGTGAAAAGTCGTTTCAATTAAGGTGTCGCATCAATAATAACGCATCGTCTGAAACGGCTCACCTGTTGCGGCGCGCGCACATCGACCCACTCGCGAATATGGGTCGCTGGGACCATCGGTGGACGCGCCGGCAATCGGCTGACCGTGTAGACGGCTCAAGGTTGGATTCCGGGATATCATAATAAAAATTAAAAATTACATTGTACATACATACGCTTAAGACGAGTTGAATCTGGTTTAATAGTGTTATTATGAACATTATAACCAAGTAAATTTATAGAGCTAGAAGAAAAGGTACACTTATCTTTGTTAAGTGTCAAACTGTATTTCTCGGCTGCCATCATAAATCTTTTCAAATTTTTGTCATGATCGTCTTTTGTTTTGCCGCATACGGTAATATCATCTAAATAAGCAAATGTGCCGTTAAACATAAGAGTACATATGGTCACGTCTATATCCCTTGCGGGGTAGACAGAGCCAACAGGCTTGAAAAGACTGTATGTATAGCCACGTTCAGCTTTTTGGCTTGATGATAGAATTGAGATTCTAATAGTGACAGGTTGCTAGCCTATCGCCTAAAAAAGAATCACAAGTTTGTAAGCCTATACCTTAGTCGCCTTTTACGACATCCGTGGGAAAGAGATGGAGTGGTCCTTTTCTTCTTTTTATTGCTGCCAGGAACCACACGGCACTACACTATAAAAATTACGGTTATTAAATATATGTTTTTTTTTGAAGAAATGGCGTGTTCTTCAGTCTTTTCGAGATTGTTGACTCTGTCTACTGGATAAAGTTGTGATTATATGTATGTTTATATCTTACTACTATTTATGAATAATAATTTCGCCTACAATTACAAGTCGCCCGTTATGACTTCAACGGGAAAGAGATGGGAGTAGCCCTATTCTTTTTCTATCGGTACCGGGAACCACACGGCACTATCAGTTTATATCACTACTAATTTATGTTATTCATTGTACGTACTAGGTATATACATAGGTCTGTTTCCTCATTCGCATTCACGACAAACGAAATGGTATTGAAACGAAGGAATTTTCAGTCCCTGGAGCTGTAAGATTTCAATCTGCTTAGAATAATGTGCTATCTCGATTCACAAGCGGAATTCTATATGGGACTCGAAATAACGATGACAATATTTATTACGATACAAAAGCGAGCGTTTGAACGATTTCTTTTATGTTTTTAAATGAAAACACGCTTTGCCGTGACTGCTTGTTTCTGTACGATTATGTTTTATATTTCTAGAGGCCGCCCGCGACTTCGTACGCGTGGAATCAATCCCGCGGGAACTCCGGGATAAAAACATATGTATGTGTCATTCTGGGTCTTCAGCTACCTACATGCCAAATTTCATCGTGATCGGTTCAGTAGTTTTTGTGTGAAAGAGTCATCCTGATATACTCACAAACTTTCCAATTTATAATATTAGTAGGATTCTCATTTATATATTACATACATATATACATATAATCACGTCTATATCCCTTGCGGGGTAGACAGAGCCTACAGTCTTTTAAAGACTGATAGGCCACGTTCGTAGCTATTTGGCTTTAAGATAGAATTGAGATTCAAATAGTGACAGGTTGCTAGCCCATCGCCTAAAAAATAATCCCAAGTTTGTAAGCCTATCCCTTAGTCGCCTTTTCGATGGCAGGAGCTAATATAAGACAATCTTTATTTACCGACTTCAAAAAGAAGGAGACAGATATAGATAGATAAAAATCTTTATTGCACCGTAAGCATGTAAGAGTAAAACATACAAAACAGCACAAAGGAGATAGAGATGGTACAAAGGCGGACTTATCGCTAATGCAATCTCTTCTAGTCAATCTTTGGGTGGTTCTCAATGCGACCATATTTTTTATAGATCCTAAATCAAAGCACCCCACATTACTTGTAAGCTTCGACGTTCAAACTTCCACGCGTTACTCCGTCGTAACATTCATTTACACAGAGTAAGGAACTTTGCACCTGCCGGGCGGAGTGGACTTCAGTGCTCTGTGAGGCGATGAATAAAATATGGATTCTTGACCACACCAACTCAACCCTGTTGACCGTTGAAGTCAACAGGTTCGTGTATTGAACAAACAATGAACGGAACTTTAATGTTTACTAGCTGTTGTGCCTTGTTTTAGTTTCGTTCATTTCGTACATTTAAGTCTTTGTGGTGTTACGACATAAAATTTGGGAAGACCAAAAGATGAGAGGAAGCTGATCGGTGATTTCACATTTACATAAAAACATATGGTCACGTCTATATCCCTTGCGGGGTAGACAGAGCCAACAGTCTTGAAAAGACTGAATGGCCGCGTTCAGCTATTTGGCTTAATGATAGAATTGAGGTTCAAATAGTGACAGGTTGCTAGCCCATCGCCTAAAAAAGAATCACAAGTTTGTAAGCCTATCCCTTAGTCGCCTGTACGACATCCATGGGGAAGAGATGGAGTGGTCCTATTCTTTTTTTTAAAGGCGCCGGGAGCACACGGCACACATTTTACATTTACATTTGTCCCAATAACACAAATCATAACTTGGTACATTACGCAGAATAGCGCAACCTGCCACCTTATCAAAGTAAGTAAGTAAATGCTTTATTGTTCACTAAAGGAGTACATTACAAATAAAAACAGTACAGTACAAAGGCGGGCTTATCCCTAAGTGGGATCTCTTCCAGCTAACCTGACAATAAGAGGATCATAAACAAAATTGAGGCAAGGGTGAACAACAGTTCTTTTACTAGTATTATCCTTAAGACACAACAATTATATACGTACAATACAAAACTGAATAAAAACTTAAAAAAGTAAAACCTTATTACAGGTAAATTAAACTCAAAATCCGAAAACAAAATGTCTTTTTTAACAGTTCAGTTCGTAGGTTCAAATGATGTTCTCTGATAGGTCTAAATATTTTCGCGCCATTCTTACTCGTATTCGAGGCAGCTCTTTCAAGCTGCGGAGAACAATTATCGATTAGCTCCTTATAAATCTTGTCAGAGCATATAAAAATTGAAATCGCAAATATTTAACAAGCGCAAAGAATCACAAATAATTCATATTCTATTAGCGTTCTCGGACGCTTTGTGAATTAAAATCGTTATTATTTCGCGGCGCGCGAGGACGGTACTGATTTCTCTCTGGCGAATAAATCCGCTTTAAATTTCGAACAAAATGTATGTCTATATAATGAAAAATGTATAGACGGCGCCACTGTAGTGAGTAATACCGGGTACGTACAATTTTAATACCATAAATCCTTCGATGAATATTATACGGTGCAGTATGATTTCCGCCTCTTTAGAAAGACACTACTTCTGTTTCCAATGGATACCGTAAAAGGCGACTAGGGGTCGTAACATTCCATCAAGGGAAAGCTTTAAAATCTTGCGATTTTCTTTTCGGCGATGGACTAGCAACCTGTCACTATCACCTACCTGCGAAGTGGAACTGAATCAGTTTCTGTTACATTGTATGTCGTAGAAGGCGAGTAAATGAAAAGTAATTTAAATCGCAAGTTCCTAATTGTACCGAGCTCAAGTATCTGGACAATTCTATTTGTTACATCATGATCATATTATAGTTCGTCAGATTTGAGCGAGTCACTCATTCAGTAATAGCACTCCTGAAAAACTACGATAACGGGCTCGTTGGAATAACTGAAAATTTTTCGAGCAGCTCGGATTTCCACAAAACATTTTGTATTCATATCCGTGCCTCGCATCCTATTTCGGAGGGAGAAACATAGACAAAAAATATTTAGATTCTAAAAAGTTTAAACCACTATCGCACATGAAAGGTTTTTTTGGTTATCCGCGAATACAATAAACATAATTCTATTGTATTTTCGTTTTTTCATGGCTCCGTCTATTAAATCCAGATAATTCCTGGGGAAATTTCTAGTAATCCTTACTGCTCCACAGCGCTTTATAAGGCACTTAAGTACATGCTAAATTAGGCTGTTAAACCATGTTTCTTACGCCAGTAGTTTCGGTCGTAGGTTGTCTGTCAGTAAGAGTTTTTTTGAGGCGTATCTAACGTTCGCTAACCTAACATTTTCATTTACTTTTTTTTATATAGAACCAATACTAAAACTCTTCTTCTTCATACATAATCATTGGCCCCGTGAACTCCAAACTACACGAAAGAGAACAATCACGGTGAACTAACAATGAATATTTCATCGTGTTTCAAACGCTTGTACAAAATAAAGTATGATAAAGAGTGATTCTTCTAAATAATGTGTAAGTAACGTATCTCATACGGGGCACCATTTCTGCAGCCTTGTTATGTTAGGTTCGAGTGTATTTCCAGTGTGTGTTTCAATATTAACCATTTTCTATCTATTAACCTTAATCGTTAAATATTTTCTCATTTTATTAATTCCTTTCTTACGTACATTTCCATGTACTTACTACCAAGAATGGATTACTGATATCTGCTCAAAGAAAATGTATATAGGTATTTGTATGAATGATTATTTTTTTATACCCCTAAACAAATTTCCAGATTTCTTTAATGTGGTACGCTCCAATTAACTCCAAGAGTTAAATCTGCTTTATGCGAAGAAGCTACTTATGTAATATCTCAAATATGAAATTTTCAAATTTATTGAGCGGTTATATCTTATACAGCAATTCTTATTTTTAGTGACGAGCAGAGGATTGCAAATAAAAATAAAATATATGGTTTACTTAAAGCTACTTCGTCAGAAAAACCCTTTTAGGCTTATAAATGCCTGTGCCAGGGCCTTCATTCATCTTGCGTAATTTGCATTACCTACCTAAGTTGCAAAAACGTTTCCAGAATAAAATAAAAAGCTACCTAGTTGAGAGGCTTTTAGGTAGGGTAGTAGGGTAAGTTTTTTTTTCTTCATGAAAACTCCGATTTAATTTATTTTGAAGAAACATTACATACATAGATAAAGCTTATTTCTTAGTAGAACTGTTTGTATGTATATTGTTTCTTGAAGTTGACAGTAAAAAAATAGTGTTGCCATTCGCGACTTACCTATTTCTACTAACGTAGTCGTTGTTACTTTTACTCGTAAAAGAAATAACTAGTGATATACTGCGTTCGTTCCTTCGTACACTATGTATTCTGTGTCACTCGCGCACTTTTCATCTTGTAACTTTTTAGGAAATTTCCCAACTAATTTCTTCACTTGTGAAGTAAAAGCGGTGATGTCATCGGCAGGGGTCATATTAAAGTTTGACAGCTCAATCAAAGTCGAAGAATGCTTGGATTACCAAGATGACATAGCTGGCTCCTTCGAAACTGACGTCACTAAGACCCCAGTTTTAGAATATGCTTTATTAGTACCTACTTACTTTTGTGTTCAATCAATTGTCAACGGAAAAATGTATCTTCTTGTGTACATGAACTCCTAAACAACTAATATCAGCAATGTCCATTTTATATTTTCATCGTAGTCATAATCAGATGTAAAAATTCTAAAGTAGGGTTGCCAACTTTCCCGCCATTTCGGTATTCTCTCGGGAAAAAAACGTTTTAAAAGTCTATCACCCGAACCGCAGCTTAAAACTGACGGATTTGCTTGATCATGGTAACACATCTAGTTGCCTCAATGTGCAGGATTCCACACGAGTTGCCTATTTAAAAAAGTATCGGTTAACAAATAATCGACTATTATGTAATACTAAATCTGTATGAATAATAATAATATGCATGTAAATGAAGCGGAAGAAGTATGCAGTGATCGTGGCAAGTGGAAAGATGTAGTCTCTGGCTACCTCTTTAGGGAAGAGGTGTGATTTTAATAACATAATTCACAAAAAGAGTCATTAGCCATGGCAGGATTTTATCTAGGCTTTTTTATTCGCCCATCGTGGCCATTTCATTTCACCTTTTGTACACCAGTTTTTAGTGCCACACTCAATGTTAATTATTATGAGTGTTAATTGAAATAACCAGTTTCAATGTACGTGCTATTAATCGATGAAGCATGATAGCGAACAATGAACACATAAAGTGTTTCAGGAAGACAAAAGAATTATAGGTGTAAATAATGACAATAGTTTTTTTCTATATCATATTCATCAAGGCAGTGTCCTAGGGCCTACCCTTTTTCTTATATATATAAATCCACTTTGTAATATGAATATTCTAAATGGTAAAGTTTTTTCTTATGCTGACGATACCGCAATAGTATTCTCGGGGCCAACATGGGAGCATGTTCGCAAAAGCACTGAAGAGGGTCTGACCAGGGTCGCTGGCTGGTTAAAATGTAATTTGCTAACTTTAAATACCTTGAAAACCAATTATATAACTTTTTCTAACTATAGTTGTTCCCAGCCTGCTACTCCTTTTGAAATAAAAATACATATTTGTAATACTATGAAAGATGGCTGTAATTGTAAAACTATCAAAAAGACTGATAAGATAAAATATTTAGGAGTCATTATTGACCAGCGTCTTACCTGGCATGACCATCTAGACCTAATTATGAATAGAATTCGCAAGATGATATGGATTTTTAAGTCATTAAGACATGTCGCAGGCTATAAATTATTAAAACAAATATATCTATCACTTGCCCAATCCATTATAGTATATTGCATCCCTGTATGGGGTGGTGCCACCAAAATGAAAATGTTGGAGTTGGAAAGGTCCCAGAGAGCGTTGTTGAAAGTTATGCGCTTTAAGCCGTATACCTTTTCTACATCCTGTCTATACGAGATCTGTGATCTCCTTACCGTTCGAGGGTTGTATATTTTGAATATCGTTCTAAGGTTTCATAGGACTACTGTATTTGATCCAAATGTGTTACGAAAACGACGGAATCATATGGTTGTGCCGCTGCCTGTTGTTAAAACTCAATTTGCAGGAAGACAATATACGCGACAATCGGCACTATTGTATAATAGATTAAACAAAATGCTAAACTTTTATCCACATACTAAATATATTACTAAAAACATTCTGACTACATATTTAAAATCGCTAGATTACGACGAAGTTGAATCCCTATGTTTACAATTATAATTATAACTTGTATTACTACACACACAGTACACCGGTGCATTATACATTACCTAAACTATGTATGGGTAATGTTTTGTGTTGTTGGTTGTGTATTTGTTTATTGTATTACTATAATAAAATAATGTTAAATGTACTTATCTACACTAATTGTTACTGAAGAGCGGGATCTCCTAACACAGGTAATTACTTACTTAAAAGGAGATCCCGGTCACAAATATGCTCATGTAAACCATGGTAAGGAAATAAAGATTTTATTATTTAAAAAAAAAAAAAAAAAAAAAAAAAAAATATTATTTTAATAATACATATTCATACTGTGTAATATCTATACCTTTTTTCACCTGAATCTCAATTCCATCATTAAGCCATCCATTTGAACGTGGTTTTATCGAAAATGTTGGCTCTGTTTACCCCGTAACTTCTATACTCTCCGTGAAATCACGCCACGCCACACATCCAGTCACCTACCACATCACCCAGACGTTTACATTTTTATGTCTATATACAAACTCATTCACAATTACCGGACCTAAATAAAGCCAACGCAAGAAATAAAAATTAGAAGTGCCAGTAAATATTCATGATTAAACGCCTAAAACAGAAAAGATCGATACTGCGGTCAAAAAGTAACGTTCCTCAGTTTAAATTACAAATTTGCGTTAATTTTAAATAAGTAACTCTCATCTTTATTGAATCTGGAACCCAAAGAATATAAAAGTAATTATTTTCCTCTTTGATCGCCCTAAGCAGAAGTGTTCTTAATTATTAAATAATGTGAACCCTTTGGAAAATTTATACAAAGTTTAAGTATTCTATCCAATTTTCTTTTGATAACATTTAACTAAGGTATTTTTTTTAAACATTTTTTATGTAGCAAATCCAATAGTCAGGAGCATGCTTGTTATTTTTTCCTTTATAAATTACCTGTCGCTCTCAGCTCCGCTGGTGTAAAAAGTAAAATTTCTTTATGTCCATTCCCGTAGTTAGTACCAAAAAGCCTTGGTGTATTTTACGATCTAAAATATATTTAAATACGAAAGTTAGTTTAATTGGGTTTGAAAAATAATCAAAATTTAATGGAATAAAATTAAAATAGATTGCTTTTTTTCTCATCGAATTAAATATTCTAGTGATGCGTATTGTTTGAAATACGATAGCGGTACTATATCGATGTTTCAACTGTCGAGTACCATTGTTGCGTGGAACTGGCATGAAACACGCCCCTCCCATCTCGTTCTACTTTTGAATCTGAGAAGCGGGTGCAGTTTGAACGAGTGTACTTTGTTTCTCTTTTTTTTTTGTTGGCATTACGGCTCAGTGATTTTCGCTGTAACAGCCGTGGCGCGAAAAAATGAAGCACATTTCTGGCGGTAAAATGTAAACGGAAAATTTTCGGGAAAATTACGTCGTTTTTGGTTACAAATTTTTTCGTGAGGATAGGAGTAAAATCGGCCATGATTTGTGTGCAAGCTTTTCACATTTCATTTCATTATCGTTTGCGGCAAGGAGTCATCAAAAGTACTAGTTATTGTCTACCTATTTAACTTAATCATCAGCGTAACAATGTTAATTTTTAGATTTAATTCTTTTTTTATAAACAATGTTTCATTAATTAGATACGTTTTATTGTTCTCTATGAGAATAGGTGACTACATATCTCTTCCGTTACAATCGTATAAATTAATGTCTTTTCATGCTATATTGTGTTTATAAAGCGTGCGCATGATATATGTTTATTAGCTAGACCCATTTTGAAAGATTTATTGAGAAGTAACAGTGCCAAGAACGTGAAAATTAGAACTCAATTCAGTTTTACATATATATCCGACCGTTTCTTGATGATGTAGTTTGACCCTGTGTCCTACATTAGTTTGATTATTAACCAATCCTACGACGAGGGTAACATTGTTAAAAAAACTGGCGCATTAATCAATTTATTGTGCGATTTAACTACGTTATATATTCTGTTAACAATTTTTTTATGCACACAGATATTTAAATATCATTACGCCTGTTTCCCATCAGGGTAGGTAGAAACTACATATATATATCCACTTACTACGATCCTTGCAGACCTCTCCGGTTTCCTCCACACTCATTACTCTTTTCATGCATATTCGACGATTACTGGTACTCCTAACAACTTCCTTTTAAGACATTCGAAATTTGGTCCTTAAAAGTTCGATAAGGTCGGCCCTGTCCCACTTTTACAGACAGCGCTGTCTTATAAATTCCTCTCGTCAGTCTGTCATCTTCCATACTCTTGACATTGTCAAACCAAATATTTATGAAAATCCGTCTAAATATTACCAACTAAAAGTCTCGTATTTAGGTCATCGTATCCTACAAATTAGAGCCGTGTGGCTTCCGGCACCAATAAAAAAAAATAGGACCACTCCACCTCGTTCCCGTGGATGTCGTAAAAGGCGACTAAAGCATAGGCTTATAAACTTGGGATTCTTCTTTTAGGCGTTGGGCTAACAACCTGTCACTATTTGAATCTATCAAACAGCTGAACGTGGCATAACAGTCTTTTCAAGACTGTTGGCTCTGTCTACCCCGCAAGGGATATAGACGTGATTATATGTATGTATGTATGTACAAGTTAGAGCCAACGCTGTCTAGAAAACCTGAAAACAACAAGTGAAGATGTATTACCTAGCTCAGTTCTCCGTAACAAGTTCGGAATCGAAGTACCTAAGGTAGAATTCTGTACGTACGTATTTTCTGAAACTTGCAGTTGGAAACTTGTTGGAAGACTACTTCCTTCGTATTAAAACAACGGGATGCATTGACGAAAAAATTGTAAAGAAAAATTAAAGGTTAAATTACGTTATGAAAATAACTAGCTCGTCGGCTTAGCACGGGTAGAATTTATAGTTATAAATCTTCCTCAGAAAACTCTCCAAAATTTCAAGCAGGAACAAAATCCGTCCACAACTTTCATAGATTAGCGCATTCATGCAGACGAGAAAATAGAGAGATTTTATAATATGTAGGGATAAATGGTATTCCCGAAAAAAAATCAAATTCAAAATTTTTATTCATTATTATAGGATACTTCATATCGTTTAATAATTGACAAATCTTTTGTTTTCACAATATTGGTTGACGTCAAATAAATTACTTAAAACTAAGTTTACTGCCGCTTTCAAGACGTCAGTACAGAAGAAGCGGTAACAAACTGCACTGCAGCATTTTTTCAACAACATCAACGTCACAACTATCCAAACTTAGAATAGAAATGTGAACTAAAGAATACATTGTTCAGATTAATTTTTTTATATGAGATTTTAATAATAAATAAAAAAAGAAATATAATTTTTATTAATTAGCGCATACATACAGACGAAAAAATAGAGAGATTTTATAATATGTGATTAATGGTATTCCCGAAAGAGAATCACCGTTTCTGCTTGAAAATGTTTTTTTTTTTTCATAAAGAGCGTATAGCATAAGCGAAGGAAAATGCATGAATTGCCGCAATTAGGAAAATGGAGACCTGGCTACACTCCGGAAAAAGGTTTGGGAGCTTTGATGCCACAGACAAACCCGACAAACACTCTATTCTATATCCCTTGCGGGGTAGATAGAGCCAACAGTCCTGAAAAGACTGAATGGCCGCGTTCAGCTATTTGGCTTAATGATAGAATTGAGATTCAAATAGTGACAGGTTGCTAACCCATGGCCTAAAAAAGAATCCCAAGTTTGTGAGCCAATCCCTTAGTCGCCTTTTACGACATCCTTGGGAAAGAGATAGAGTAGTCCTGTTCTTTTTGTATTGGTGCCGGGAACCACACGGCACTGTATTGTCAAAAAAGATAATGAATATTCTCGTTAAGTAAACAATAACCGTTTATAACCGTGACGGTAACGGCATAATTGAATCGCGATAATTTCGAGTGGTCAAATATCACGGTATCGAGCACCACTCGATTATTCGCTGCCCACTTTGAATCGCTAATTAAATCGATTGTTCAGCTTGTCCTGTTATTAAGGCTTCGGGAGTTCATTATGAATACTATCGAATCAATCAATTATTTTATACTTTAAATGATCGGTTTATAGCGTCAGTTGTCTAACGGTTAAGACATTAAAGAAACGTGGTACGCAGCTTCAAATCATTTCAATCAGTTATCTAGAGGTAGAATATGTATAAATAATAAATAATAAATAAATATATACGGGACAAATAACACTGATTGAGTTAGCCTCGAAGTAAGTTCGAGACTTGTGTTACGAGATACTAACTCAACGATACTATATTTTATAATAAATACTTATATAGATAAACATCCAAGACCCAGGCCAATCAGAAAAAGTTCTTTTCTCATCATGCCCTGGCCGGGATTCGAACCCGGGACCTCCGGTGTCACAGACAAGCGTACTACCGCTGAGCCACAGAGGCCGTATAAACGCAGAGGAATAATTGATAATGATTTCTTACTTTTACTTTCGAAACCGCCGAGCTTGCATGAAGACAGTTATGAATGTGGATGAAGCGAAGGAAGTATGCAGAGATCGTGGCAAGTGGAAAGAGGTAGTCTATGCCTACCCCTCCGGGAAAGAGGCGTGATTTTATGTATGTATGTATTTCTTACTGATCTCCTTAAGGTAAGGGAAAACATCTTGAAGACAGATGATCTTACACGAGGTTAGGTTCCTTGCAAAGGTTGCGAAGGTCGGGCGGGAGTGTCTTCGTATAATAACCTGATTAACCCATTCCATGGTCGTCATTCTGAGCTTCAGAGAGATACAACTGGTCCCGACGTCAGGAGGGTTTTATTACACATATTGATATGATAACATTAATATAATATACATACATACATACATATATCACGTCTATATCCCTTGCGGGGTAGATGGAGCCAATAGTCTTGTAAAGACTGATAAGCCACTTTCAGTTATTTGGCTTAATGATAGAATTGAGATTCAAATAGTGACAGGTTGCTAGCCCATCGCCTAAAAGAAGAATCCCAAGTTTATAAGCCTATCTCTTAGCCTCCTTTTACGACATCAATGGAAACGAGATGGAGTGGTCCTATTCTTTTTTTAAGAAAGAGGTCGAAGGCAAGAAAGTTGAATGATCTTAGAGCTTTTTTTTATATTGACAAAATAACACAAGAAAGAATGCGCAGAATAAAAGAAGTTGGGGGTTTTACTCAGAAATGGAACATGAGTATCTCATTGATTTATCATTGATGCATGATTGATTATACTGAGTGATAATAAAACGGCTAAGCGTTTAACTAAAATTATGTAGTTGCTACGCGTGACATTATGCCAGTTTGTTTCAACATATCTAATTTATATGACCGCTGAAACAATTTTGATACAATAATAATAGTTACAGGCGATAACACAAATTACCGAAGTTACGGAACGATAAACAGCGTGGTGTATTAGTAAAAAATGTAGAAGTCAAATGTTTGTATTGTATGAGTTTTTGTTCAATGAACACACATAATAATCTAGAGGTCGACAGAGCCAACAGTCTGAAAAGACTGGTAATCCACGTTCAGCTTTTTGGCTTGATGATAGAAGTGAGATTCAAATAGTGACAGGTTGCTAGTCGATCGCCTAAAAGAAGAACCCCAAGTTTAGAAGCCTATCCCTTAGTCGCCTAATACGACATCCATCTATATTTTTTAAAACATCAAACCGTAACTCACAATTTCTAGGTGCCTTTACTAGTCGGTTAAAAACAAAAGTTAAACATTAAAAGATAATTCTGTGTTTTGTATACACTCTTTAATTTGTAACTATTGGACGCAACATTCATTATTCTCTAGCGCGTTATCTCTTATACTAACGCGTCCCTTTAAATTGACTGCTTTATTTTTTATTGCACAATGAAGTAGCCAAACGCCCACGCGTTTCAGAACAGAGTGATCAACCTATAAGAGCTGTTTTCAGGATTCATTATTAGAGAAGATTGTAAAATTCTTTAACGTAAATTTTATAAACATTATGTAACGTAAGTTATAAACGTGATTTTTTTCTGATATTTAAGCATATCCAATATATCCACAAAACAATGGACATATGAAATTAACCTGTTATATTTTTTATCCGTCAAGCCAATGATCAAACAACGGAAGATTAAGCTTAACACTTGGATATGGCATCTAAATTCCCACAGGAACGTAATCCCTGGTAAACATTATTGACAGATATCTCATCAAACAATGGTGAGGACACAGTGAACGCTGCGCTACCATTTCGTTTTTGGCGCATCCATTCTGTTTTTGGCGCATCCATTTTGTTTTTGGCGCGTCATGCGTCGCGATACAGTGAACAGTGAATGGCGGCCCAGTTCGCCAGAGTTTTGTACCCCTGTAAATAAATTAGAATGATAACAAAACAAGCTGAAATAAAAAAAAAATAAGCTGTAACAACAAAGTTAAAACAATCCAAGATTAAATATTTGTTTCAAACTTTATTGAATTAATAGCAATTTAATGCCATCTGTCATTTACAAATGACCAAATCATTTGTGTCAGCCAGCGGATAGGTTCGCACTTTTGAGTAGAAACTCTTAAATCCCGTGTAATAAAATCGTGGTGTAGTCCTATGTAAACATTATGTACAGGTATGTTTTCAAACAATAGTGAAGACATAGTGAACGCAGCGCGACGATGTCGCTTTCAGCGCGCCGGATGCGTCGCATGCGATACAGTCGGCAGTGAATGGCGGCCCAGCTTGCCAGAGATAGTTTTGTGCCGTGTAGAACATTACAAAATTGAATCTGTAATTGAAAAACGAACAGATAATATTGTTTATTTTAACTTTATTCCAAAAGTACATGTTGGTGCCGTGCTCTAATTGAAGTTCATTTGTTGACAACACACAACACTTTTTTAGGCAGAATTCGTAACATACATACAAAAACCACGTTTATCTTAGGTTAACTTAAGGAAAATAATATTTGCTGAATATTTTGTAGGCTCTAACAAAACTAAAACCCACTCCATCATATTTTCACAGTTGGCCAAAGTGTATACACACAATATTCTCTATGAATTTACTCCAATACATATTGAAAAGAAAGCATTAACGTGAGTAAACACGAAATATGATATAATATTTGTTCATTCTTAGAAGGTGAGTTCAGTATATTGAGTAAATTGACTATTTAAATAACGCAAGTATAATACATTTGTAAGACGTTGTTGCTAATATATTATAGATTTATTATATTTGTTTACTTTTTTCTATATTACTTAGACAAACTATAATATTTATAGAAATGTTTTAAGTAAGTATTAATAATACAGTATTAAAAGTCAAGAACCTGGAACATACAAACTTAACATGTATTTATATGAGGATCATCTGGCACAAACATTTACTGTTGCTACCAGACCTGCATGGAACGCTTGGTATTATAACAATATCATTGAGAAAAACAAAAAAGCATTTGTTGAAGTTTCCTCAGCATTATTATTTATATTGGCAACAATCCAATGTTGAAACTATCGGTTTCAATTTATTGTCGTCTCGACTTATGAATGAAATGTTGAAAACCTGTTCTAAAAAATCTTTATTTATGCAAGACTTTGTTCACTGATTTATTATAGTACTTTTGTTCGCGACTTCGTATGAGCAAGAAGAATTTCGGGAAATCATCTCTGTGCTCTTCTTCTTCTTCCTAAAGCGGAATTTCAGCATCTTTCTTCACGATGTAGTTTCAATTTTCCTTTCTGTTACTCACTCATCATTCGTTACCTTACTAGAAAAGTAATAATATTGATTTTTTATTTCATTCTGTGGTAAGAAAATGAATATACATAAAATTACGTCCACAGAAACAAAAATAAACATTATCTTTAATTACAACACAAATCAAATCACACCGAAGCTGGACCCAAGTGAACAGCTATATCTATCGAATTCCTTCAAAAATGAAGTTGCGAGAAAAAAGAAATAAACAAACTTTCATCTTTGTAATGGAACCCTATTCTTTTTGTTAAATACAATTCATTTTGTATAAAAAAACCCCCGTCGGGTCCCAATCACGCCTCTCAGTTCATTGGGCCGGCAAATTGTCTCATTCCGAACAAACGCTCTTGCGATTGTTACAGCATAATATTTTTAAAGTATTTAATAAAAAGAATATTACGAAATATAAAAAATACTGTAATACCATATCGTATTCCCGGCTTCATTAAAATCAGTGTCTATTTAAGTAACATTTTACTGCAAAATATGTAACTGTGCAAAGTTTATGCAGTAAACTGCATACTAATTCCATACTGTGTCGTAAAAGGCGACTATCGGAGTAGGCGATGAGCTAGCAACCTATCCCTATTTAAATCTGGATTCCATGATTAAGTCATACAGTTGAACATTGCCTTGCAGTCTTTTCAATAATTTCGGCTGTCTACTCCGCAAGGGATATGTGATTATAGGTTTGTATATATGTATGTAGTGAGAGTAAAACAGTACGGTAAATGTAATCTTATTTTATTAGACATCTTCAAAACAGAATTGAGTTTCAAATAGTGCCAGGTTGCTAGCCCATCGCCTTAAAGAAGTTTTTAAGCCTATCTCTCAGTCGCCTTTTACGGCATCCATGGGAGCGAGATGGAGTGGTCCTTTTTTAATTGGTGCTGGGAACCACAAGGCCCACATCTATACTAATATTATAAAGCTGAAGAGTTTGTTTGTTTGAACGCGCTAATCTCAGCAACTACTGGTTCAAATTGAAAAATTATTTTTGCGTTGAATAGACCATTTATCGAGGAAGGCTTTAGGCTATATAACATCACGCTGCAACTGTAAGAGCGAAGAAATAATGGAATATGTGAAAAATACGGGGAAAATTATTCGTCCTTGAGGGCTTCAATGATGCCTAAAATAACTATTCCACGCGCACGAAGTCGTGGGCACAGCTAGTAGTATATGTAGGTATAGCTATTATTACTAATCATAAGGTATGAACACATAACAATAAAACAAAAATATAACGATCACAATTTAGTCGATCATCATCAACTCTCCAATCAGGGCTTTCGCGCCAGTGGTCCGTGAAATTGTCACAGCTTACCCCCCCACTTCTCTCTCCCCCCCCCCCATACCACCCCTGCATTGACGCCTAGCCAGTTTTGTTTCAATACAAAGAGTTGCAATCACAATACGATTTGTAACGTATCACCCTGTTTTTAATCGATAGATTTAGAAGCGATACCTATAAGTCACTGTTGCTAGGAGTCAGATTTCTTTAAGAGTCGCCAGGAAATTGTTATGGCTTCGTGTTACTGCAATAGGCGAGTTTGGTGTAGGACTTTTTTAAGGAGGAGAACTCATCACACGAATCACAAAGTTCCATACTCCCTTTTACGACATCCATGGGAAAGAGATGGAGTGGTCCTATTCTTTTTTATAACGGTGCCGGGAACCACACGGCAAACTCTTAAACTCTTAATAGAACAGATATTTTTTATCACGCAAACCTTTGCTCCTTTTTGTGGTATTATTAAGTGGAAGGTCCACGATTTAGATTTAGGAGATCTATATTTTTAAATTGACGTCCAGTGAAAATGTTGCAGTGTAGTTTGTTCTGTCACTTCTTCTACACATGCTCTTTGGAAGCGGTATTAGAAATTTCGTAATGCTGCAGTGAAGTTTTATTCCGCCGTTTATACTTCATATGCGCTCGGGAAGCGGTAGTAGATATAATGAGATTTAAGTGATGTGACGTCACTTAGTGATACCTTGTATGACTTGTATCCAATTCTGAAAATAAATCTATGCTATTCTATTCTATTTTAATGGTGTGAAATTTTCTTACTGACCGAAATAACTAGGCGGACTGACCGCTTTAGGAATTAGTCTTAAGCTAACGCTAAGTAAAAAATGTATAATAAGGAAATAACTATTGCTGTTATCCCTTGAATCTTTAAATTGTTTCTCAACCATCACCCGCGAAGTTTTACCTTAAACATCACAAGTTGGAGTGATCCTTTTCGGCTTAGTAAGAAACTACACGACTTATCGTAAGTCACTAATGAATCCACGCAAACTTTGATCCTATTAATTGAATAATGATTAGGGCGTCATCACATTCAATAAGGGTGTTTGATGACACATTAGTGATATCTTTCCAAACTTTGAGACTTCGTTAATAGATTACACACACGTCGGCTAATCTCTCCAATACCTTGCCTTGCTCAGCATACATTACCTACTAAATCCGATAATGCTTTCTGTCCGTCTTAATCAAAATAAAGTAAGCACAGATAATAAACTTAATCGTTATTTTTCAAGTATTGAGGCAGGTCAAAATTCTTGAACAATTAAAACATACATACATACATATAAATACGTCTATATCCCTTGCGGGGTAGACAGAGCCAACAGTCTTGTAAAGACTAAATGGCCACGTTCAGCTATTTGGCTTTAAGATAGAATTGATATTCAAATAGTGACAGCTTGCTAGCCCATCGTCTAAAAAAGAATCCCAAGTTTGTAAGCCTATCCCTTAGTCGCCTTTTACGACATCCATAGGAAAGAAATGGACTAGTCTCCTACTCATAACTTAAATGTACATTAAAGTTATTTACTCATGTTTTTCGCCTCATTTTTGTGTGAATTTAAACTAAATTAAGAGCCATTTCTGTACATGCATTCTGTACACGCTTTGCCCAGAATTCTTTTTGTCCTCGAATTGCTATAAGTCCCGTTAATTCTCTTTGATTAATTGCTAATTTGACTCCCACGCATCTAACAAATGTCATGTGAAAGGTTACGATGAGGTTGTATAATGTAATGTTATTAACGAGTAGGATGTTTTGCACAGAACATTCCAGTTAAGACCGCCTCCAAAATAATATTAGTCTCGATTAGTTTTGAAGTCCGCCCGCGCCTTATCATTACTCTGTTATGTCAAGATTTCAAATAGGTAAATACGTAGTCCTACTATCTGTTAGTGTATACATACATATATATAATCACGTCTATATCCCTTGCGGGGTAGACAGAGCCAACAGTCTTGAACAGACTGATAGGCCACGTTCAGCTATTTGGCTTTACGATAGAATTGAGATTAGTGACAGGTTGCTAGCCCATCGTCTAAAAGAAGAATCCCAAGTTTATAAACCTGATGGGAGAAAGATGGAGTGGTCCTATTCTTGTTTTTATTGGTGCCGGGAACCACACGACACTGGCATTTGTTATTTATATTTTGCTTTATGCAATAAAGTTAATATTTTAACAACGACAGTTATATACATAAGGCTAAACATATTCATAGACCTAAGTCAGAAGTCAGGTCAGGAGTCGCTTCGTGTATAAACCTGACTCATAAAATTCAGGATCATAGTTACAGGCAGACTGCTGGCTCCTCTCCAGAGAGGTGAGGATGCAACCGGGACCAACAGGAGGAGGTTAATGAATGAACTATAACTAAAGTGACCATACGTCCCGCTTTCGGCGGGATTGTCCCGCTTTCAGGCTGCCTGTCCTGTCCCGCTGTCCCAAGCGAGAGCAAAAATGTCCCGCTTTTGCAAACAAACTAAATTTTTATACTTATATCAACATTGCACTCAAATCTCGCTGATGAGAACAGTCAGTCAAAAATACTAAATGTGCAGACAAAATATTTTTACTGTTTTATTATATGTATAGATAATTATTCATAATTAACTTATATATTAAGTATATAGTATATTATTTTTATTAACTTATGTACAAAATTCTGAAAGCGTCCCGCGCTGACGCAAAAAAAATGGTCACGTTAACTATAACGTTGAACTATGACTATGACGGCCTCTGTGGCGCAACGGTAGTACGCTTGTCTGTGACACCGGAGGTCCCGGGTTCGAATCCTGGCCAGGGCATAATGAGAAAAGAACATTTTCTGATTGGCCTGGGTCTTTGATGTTTATTTATATAAGTAAGTATTTATTATAAAATATAGTATCGTTGAGTTAGTATCTTGTAACACAAGTCTCGAACTTACTTCGAGGCTAACTCAATACCTATGTGTAATTTGTCTAAAAAAAAAAACCTCTGTCTACCTTGTAAGGAATAAAGACGTGTGTATGTATGTAATATATATGTATGTATGTATGTATAAGTTAACTAAACTACCCCGACCTCCTGGACCTCTTTACGTTATTATCTTAAACTTTGGCATTTCGCTTCACAAATACACAGTACAAATGTTCAACACCCACAACTTTCAAGGGTTACCTAACATCTCGTTATGTGGAACAATCGTATACTTAGGTACTCTAGATATGACATTATCATACTATCCCATTTGAACGTAGATAATTACATACAGAAATAGAAAAGAAAAGATTTATTTTCAAATTTAAAATTACATAATTTAAAAATGAGGCGTGATTTTATGTATGTATGTATGTATTATTTTCAAAATTGTATGTGTGTATACAAGGTATCACTAATTGAAGCCAAATCATCAATCTTGAATTTATATTATATCTGCTACCACTTCTAAAGAGCACGTGTTGAAGAAGCGGCGGAACAAATTACACTGCAGCATTTTCACCGGACGAATGAAATATATCTGTCAGACATGCCTTGTCCAAACAAGCTTAAGCTTAAGCCTAAATCTTGGGCTTTCAGTCCTGTTAGAAACTATAGATACTTATAAAAGATATTTTAATTACTAAGCTAGAAAATAAGGAGTATATGAATGACCTTTGAAAGTACCGGTTTTAATACAAATTGGCCACATAATTACAGTACGATTTCTGCCTGTAGGTACTATATCTTGGAAATGGCCCTCTTCTGAAATTGCAGTAGACCGTTATGCGGCACACGTAAGCTGACCATTGACCAACTATCTTATAGATAACAAATGTCTTGTCAAAGTTTCAGCTTAAATTAATTGTAAAATATACCATTTATACAGAAGTTCTACTGGAAAACTAGGCTTTATAGACGTAGTTTTTATAGTAATGGCACAGTTGCCAATCAGTCATAAATATATATAAAACTCGCGTTAATATTGGTTGAGGGAGTGACTGACAGAAAATCTAAACCTGGTAATACTAAGTGTTGTAAGTATACATATATTTTCTGACTAACGCCTCGAAAATCGTGCAAAAAGTTTATTTTTCTCAAAAACTAATGCAGTAAGTATATGTATTTGTATATTTCGTTTCAACAATAAATTTTTGCGTTTTATTGAAAAATCCTGATAAGCTGCTGTTTTCTACCTCAGTGAAAATGATATTTATGATCTTGAATGAGTTATGTTGCTTGATTCCTATCATGAAAGTTGCAAATCTGACACAAAATTCCGAATATCTTGCATTTTACTTTATAAATATAAATCCTTTTATATTCACGGAAGAGATGCTGAATATCAGAATGTTGAGATCTAATTTTGGCCACTTTGCAAAGATGAGTAGAATCAAATGAAAGTTAGGCGTAACACATAACGTTTTGTAAGAAGGCGGACATTTTGACATTTGACGTGAAATTTGTTACTTTTGTATGATGGAAATAAGGATAATATAGTTTGTAGGCGGAAGTCTGATTAGTAGTTACTTACGACTCTAGATAAAGCGTAATATACAAAAGTACTGGGTATTAGGGCATCAAAAATTAAACGCATGAATCTATAGTTTTAACAAAAAAATTAAGTTCATCATTCGCCTGGCGTTGTTTACATTTCTAGAAAGGAGCCCAGGATCCGCCGATGTCTATATGACTATGATGCTGCCTTTAATCGCGCGCAATACTACCGCTGTTTCGCTTTTTATTATGACATGAAACGGGACAGCGATAGTTTTCGTCCCATATTAAATGACAGATGATAAAACAAATTATCCTGCTTTGGCAGTAAAAATAAATAAAGCGACGTTGGCAAAGTGTATGTCGTTGTCGTCGAACGAATAGGCGTAACCTTGCTTCGTCAAATCTTACTCATTCTGAGATTCATAACTAAGATCTAACTTTGATATTATCTATGGTCCGTGGCTAGTCAATACACGTTGGCAGACCTCCGAGTACTAATTGCGATAGCTGCTGCATTTCGATTGAATTCGATGTGGTCTGTCCCTACCCTTATATCGACCTTTGTATATAGCATTCAACTGTAACTCCAGTTCCAGTACGAGATATCTATAGAGGTATCTATAAATTGTGGATTTCTGAGACCGGTCGTCACTAGCAAATCTATATAATTGTAAACTTTTATGATAAATCCGTTCACTAGTTCTTGCGCGAAAGAATAATAAACACAAAAACACATTCTTACAAACTTTAGGATATTAGTAGGAATTAATAGCATTTATGTTATGCTTAAAAGATATTACTCAACAGTGTTATTGTCTCACAATTAATTATCAACCTGCAATAAGTTTCCATTTACTTTTTTTTATCTCCGTCTTTGTGTTCATGTTATTGACTGCACTTTTTACTAGCTCTGCCGCGTTCCAAAACTTTTAAGACTATATAATGATAAAGTCTCCTCCACTGCGACTGAGTCAACTTTCAATGTTCAGTAGCTGTTTTCAGATGATAGAAATTCAGCAGATATGACAAATGCCTCCACCAGCCCATGTCTCTACTAACGTTCCGATTTTACCAACTAACGAGGATTTTCACATGATATCTGGACAAATCGCTCCACTGGTCCATAATTTTACCAACCTTACGATTATTCAAGCTGACTGACGAGAGTACAAATATTGCACATGTATCAATGTTACATATATGTATAAGTCTCTTCACGCAACTTCGTCAGTGGTGTGGATGAAACGAAAGAAGTATGCAGGGATCGTGACAAGTGGAAAGATGTAGTCTCTGCCTACCCCTCCGAGAAAGTGATTTATGTATGTACCGATGTTAAAAGTACTAACGTGTGACGTCACAGGCACGTAGGCCCTCTCCGGGCCGGCCAATCTCGACGTTTCCGATTCAGTGTGGTTCGCGAATTATTTTGAAGTGGATGAGGTACTTAGATTCTTTATAATAGTGAATTTATTATGTATATTTATTACAGGCAACAACTGCAAGCTAAAAGTATAATTTAATAATCGTACTAGGTACAATTCTGCCATGCAATCCAAGAAGAAATAAAATTATTTGGCAAACTATAAAAACACATAAAACCTTTTTAAAGTTCTCTTACATCCTTTATTCTATATCTATAGACAAGTTAAGACAAAACCAATGTGCCCAAATTGATACTAAAATTTATGTTTTTCTATTATTTTTATGTTGTTACATGTGGAAAGTGACTTTGATGGTGTAAGCTTTACCGCATCCTCCATTTTATGATTGTTCGCACCTCCTCGGCAGCCCACTGGGATGATAAATTGGACGCAGTACCCAATTCCACTCTGATCCACTGCCCGAATTACATTCCCATCGCTGTTTCTGTTAACTGCAATTGAATAAATAAATAAACATGAGCAAATCACTCAGATTGAATTGGTCCCAGTTGGTACCAATTCAATCTGAGAATACTAACTTCACTATAAAACTAAATAACACTGTTACCATTATTGGATCATAGCATTCTTTCTATACTAATATGATGGAGTAATGTAAAGAATAACTTTTGTAAAAAGAAAACTGTTGCTAATCGAAGTCCTTCTTTTTCGATAAAATTTCTAAAACCTGCTCCTAAGTGTAACAAACACTTTCCTGAAAACCGCATCAAAATCGGTCCAGTGAAACGCGAGATAATCGCGGAAAAACATACATACATACAAGTCAACCGTGCCAACTCTTTTTTAAGGCGGTCCTTGAATCTGACCTCTGCATAGACGAGGAACTGATATATTATGATGTTATTACAAATGCGATATATTGTAAAAAAGGAGAGTGTATTCGGTAATTTTATTACTTGTAAACAGAATTTTAATGATTTTTTTTTAATTGTTTCAGGGGCTTTGGAAAACAAGGATTCCAGTGTCAAGGTAAGTGGACACGCGGTATTTTCTTCATCATCATTCTCATTCTGATGATCTCAGACACTCTGCGATCTAGTGGAAGTCAGAATGACACATCGAGGAACTTGAATTTGACTTTATATCAGTTCAAGTAAGCTGAAAAATGTTATCAGTATAAACAGAAATCTGTAGGAATAAGAAGGGTCGAGTGGGCAAGTAGACTAGTTAAGTTACCCTGGTCTTAATTTCAAATTTATCTAATCCCCACCACAGACTAGTCTGGTTGTCCAAGCCCGATTCATAATATTCTTAAGGTAGGTGCTGGACCTGGTTATTATTTAAACATATGTACGTCTATGGTCATATTTTTTGTTTTGGGTCGTTTTAAATTTTAACGATTTTTACTCGTATTTTCACAGTATGCAGCTTCGTGGTGCACAAGAGATGCCACGAGTACGTCACCTTCACGTGTCCCGGCGCCGACAAAGGGGCAGATTCAGACGTATGTACTCATATTTCTTGTCATTGTCATATGTACCATCCTATTCATTAAATTTCATGTCAGGGCGACAACATCACCAGCCCGAAGAACGAAGGAATAAATTTACACATTTTAGTTTTTTGAGATTGTTTTGTATGTATGAAAAGAAAAATAAGAAAAGGTCTCAAAGGATTTAGAGTCATGAACCTAAGATGGTTTAGGTTTTATCCTAGTCAGGCTCATTAGCTATTTAAATAAAGAGCCTTTTTAATTTTAAATTAAATTTTAGGTGTTTTTCTTCTGGACAATTGATAAGACAAATATAATCAAAGCTCTATATTTTGGATCCTATGAACACAGGCATTAACGAACTAACACAGTACTCCCTGAACTTCCAAGGAATATAGGTACAACCAATATTTGTATGGGCTGATCGAATCTTAGGCCCCAATAATGCAAGCTGTTCTAATTAAACATTACGCCACAATGGTCGTCATTCCTCAATTTGGCAATAACATGTTTACATCATTTAAAAGCAAATACGTTGACATCATTAAATAACACACAAATATAAAGTTGCGAAGTAATTAAAATGCAAATTGACATAACGCGAAGTTCGCTCCAAAATTAAGAGGACTTCCATAGGCGACTTATTGTACTCCTATATGTGTGTATGTAAGTATGTTTGTATGCTTATTACTTGTACAACATCAAAGTACACTCAAATATCAAGCTTGTTACGGGATTGTCCTATAGGAAGACCGCTGACCTGTCACATCATTGCACACGGCACCGATGCAATGAATTGCGCAAGTGAAGTAAAGTGCCGACGCAGCAGCACGTGCAAGCCTCGACGCCCGCCCGGAGACCGGACGCCTCGGCCACTTGGGCTTCACACTTCGACCCATGCACTTACTTGTAATTAGTCGTAATTATAACTTGTAATTTCATTCTTTTAATAAATTAGTATTTTAAATTTTGGTTTTTTTTGAGACCTCCGACTCGCTGGACCATAATTGGCGCAGTCTTGGTAGTAGGCTCGAGCTAGGCGTGCGCGATCGCGATCAAGATTTCCGCTGGAATTCAGCCCGAGTCCCGCGTGACTAGCTGGTTCTCGAACCTTCGTCGAGCTGACCTACTCATCTCTACTCGTCGAGCTGAGGGCGGAGGAGATATCCGATCTTCGATATCACTCAAGAAGGACCAGGTATCGAGACATGATACTGTAAGTACGCTACAATTTATTCGTGGTGTTGCTTTCCCTATTTCCTAATTTCCTAGTGTAGTAAACTTCCAAAATTTTTCACCCTCGTAAATTACCTCATAGCTCTGCATCCAGGCAGGCTAGAGACACTTTTATTGATAGTAATAGAGAGTTAGATTCATTAGATTTAGATAGTAATAGCGTAGAAATGGCTCAGCAGCAAATACCATTAGGACAGCCGTCCACTGGGCATGTTGAACCTGACACTATAATTAAGGCCCTTCGATTGGCGCCTGACTTTGATGGCAATCCTCATACACTGCCTCGCTTTATACAATTATGCGATCAGATTGTAGGAGCCTATTGGACGGAGGATAACCACCTCACCAATCTGTTCTTGATTAACGGCATACTAAACAAGATAAAGGGCAATGCCGCATTGACTATAAATGCGAATGGTATTCCATCCGATTGGTTAGGTATCAGAAACCATCTTATTAATAATTTCAGTGACCAAAGAGATGAGACCACTTTGTATAACGATCTAGCTATGCAAGTTCAAGGTAATAGCTCTCCTCAAGAGTTCTACGATAGGTGTCAGACATTGTTTAGCACTATAATGACGTTTGTAACCTTACACGAAAGCATCCCCACGACCGTAACTGCTAAGAGAGACCTGTATAAAAAATTGACAATGCAGGCTTTTGTTCGCGGACTCAAAGAACCTTTGGGATCTCGTATAAGGTGCATGCGTCCAGAGAGCATGGAGAAAGCATTGGAGTTTGTTCAGGAGGAGTTAAATACTATGTATTTACAGCAACGTAATGAAGGACTCCCTAAAAACTTACAAGGGTCATCCGCCTCTAAACCTGTACAGACACCAACGCCATCGCCACAAACTCAACTACCTCAAATACCTAAACCTTTCACCTTTGGTCCTATGACACAATTTCCACCTCGTCAGAATTTTAATAATTATCAACCTAAACCTAATGCACAATTCCAACTCAATCAAACTACACCTCGCATGCCTACACGCACCCAACAGATGTTCGCAGCACCACCTCGAAATTATAATGCCAATAGTAATATGTTCAGATTACCAAATCGAAATTTTAATAATAATGCCGGTCCTCGCCCTATGAGCGGCGTTAATCATTTTACACCAAGAGTTTTACCACCTAGTGGCCATGACTGGACCAAACATGGCAATCCGCCTCCCACAAATTATTTCAAATCTCGAGATGTGAATCTGAACGAGTGTTATGCTTATGATTCTGATTATAATTACTACCCCGTGTATTACGAACCAGACTATAGTGACTATAATAACTATAACTACGTTGAACCTATTGACTACGACAGGACTAACTATAATGTTTTTGACGAAAACCTGTATACTGGACAAGGACCGAGTATATCGGAAGTGACTTATAATGGACAGACAGATAACCTTCCCCAGCCATCGTCTAGCCAAGCTGAGGATTTTCAGATAGCCAGCCTTACAAAAAAGTTAAAATAGAAGTTAATCTGCAAACACAACGACAGTTACCCTATGTGCAGATAACTGATCCCCCTCTTAAACTTCTATTGGACACTGGCGCAAACCAATCTTTCCTTAGTCCCATTGCAGCAAAGAAATACTACCCTCATGTGCAATTGAATTATGACCCCTTTCAAATAACTAATATACACGGTACTTCTAAAAGTGATCATTCTATAACTTTACCGTGTTTCCAAGAATTCAATTGTGATAATGACATTACATTATTCCTTTATGACTTTCACGAGTTCTTTGATGGATTAATAGGGTTAGATTTGCTCACCCAATGGGAAGCCAAACTTGATCTTAAAGACTTAATAATAGTAACTAGCAACGCGTCCAACCCTATCAAAATGTATAACTCGCGCAACGTTAACCTCTACGAGGATATCATACCAGCTAAATCTTCTAAGTTACTTAGACTTCCTATCAATGTAGGGGACGGTGATGCTTATATACCGGAACAAGTATTGTGTAACTGCCTAATTCATGAATGTATAACCTCAGTTAAGAACAATCGCGGTGTGATAGAAATTGAAAACCCATCCGATCACGATGTTATATTATCTTTGGATAGACCCGCGAATGCCGAACTGTTCAATGTCGATAGTGCTAGCATAGATCAGCAGCCCATGTCTAAGCGAACCCAAGAGGTTCTGTCGCGTCTACGTACAGACCACCTCAACGCAGAAGAGAAAGCCAACCTACTACAGCTTTGCTCACAATACTCAGATATATTTTATATTGATGGTGAAGCCTTGACATTCACCAACCAAGTTAAACATTCTATTAAAACCACGGATGAGGTACCGATCTACACTAAAAGCCACAGGTATCCCTTTATACACAGACAAGAAGTCCGTGATCAAATTCAAAAAATGTTAGATCAGGGAATAATAAGGCCCTCGGAGTCTGCATGGAGCTCCCCCATCTGGGTAGTTCCCAAGAAATTAGATGCATCCGGCAAACAAAAATGGCGTTTAGTTGTCGATTTTCGTAAACTAAACGAAAAGACTATTGACGACAAGTACCCTATACCGAACATCAATGACGTACTTGACAAGCTAGGAAAGTGTCAATACTTCACTACACTTGATTTGGCGTCCGGATTTTATCAATGCGAAATGAATCCACAAGATATACCTAAAACAGCCTTCAATGTAGAGCACGGGCACTTTGAATTCCTTCGGATGCCGATGGGATTAAAAAATGCGCCATCAACCTTTCAAAGAGTGATGGACAATGTCCTTAGAGGCCTTCAAAATGAAATATGCCTGGTATACTTGGACGACATAATAGTCTTTAGTACTTCTCTCCAAGAGCACATCCTTAACCTTGAAAAGGTTTTTCAGAGACTCAGGGAATCTAACTTCAAAGTACAAATGGACAAGTCAGAGTTCCTCAAGCTTGAGACTGCCTATTTAGGTCACGTCATAACTCGTGACGGTATCAAGCCAAATCCCGATAAAATATCCGCAATAGTTAAATATCCAATCCCCAAAACCAGTAAGGAAATCAAACAATTTTTAGGCCTCCTCGGTTACTACCGAAAATTCATACCAGATTTTGCCCGTATAACCAAGCCAATGACCCACTGTCTTAAGAAAGGTCAGAGAATATCAATTGATAATCCGGCTTACGTTAAGTGTTTTGAGACATGTAAAAGCTTACTGACAAATGACCCCATACTTAAATACCCTGACTTTGAAAAAGAATTCATACTGACTACAGACGCAAGTAACTTCGCAATCGGAGCCATATTATCTCAAGGGCCCATAGGTTCCGACAAACCTATATCCTACGCGTCTCGTACTCTTAATACCAGTGAGACCAACTATAGCACAATAGAGAAAGAGCTATTAGCCATAGTTTGGGCCACCAAGTATTTCAGGCCATACTTGTTTGGTAGAAAATTTAAGGTGTTAACAGATCATAAACCACTCCAGTGGCTAATGAGTCTGCGTGAACCCAATTCTCGGCTTACAAGATGGAAACTGAAATTAAGCGAGTACGATTTCAGTGTCATATACAAAAAAGGCAAAAGCAATACGAACGCCGACGCACTGTCTAGGGTAGAAATTCACAATGAAGAATTAGACCAATTGTTAGACGACCTACAGTCCATAATAGGTAATCCATCAGAAAAACCACAGACATTACAGGGTTCCACAACAGCCACGGTACATACCAGTGAGGAGAACCCGATATTAGAAGTCCCCATTACCGATGAACCCCTTAATAAATTTCACCGACAGCTCGTCATAACTATCGTAGGTGACGTAAAAAAGCGACCTGTCGTAACTAAACCATTTGATACACATACCCGAGTTTCAGTACAGATTTCAGAATCAAATTTAGAACAAGAAGTTATTAATACAGTCAAAGAATATGTAAATCCTAAAGTTAAGACTGGTATGTTGTTAAACCCCCCACTTGCGATGTATTCAATCATACCTATCATTCAAAATAATTTCAAAAATTCAGCTATGAACCTTGTACTTTGTAAAAGTGAAATAGAGAATGTCAAACAGTACTTGAGGCAACAAGAAATAATCAGCAACTATCACAATGGCAAAACTAACCATCGTGGTATAAATGAATGTTTCTTGTCCCTTTCTCATCGCTACTTTTGGCCCAAGATGAAAGAACACATCGCAAAATTTATAGGAGAATGTACCATATGCGGGCAGGCTAAATATGACAGAAACCCCGTTAAGCCACAATTTAATCTTGTCCCACCTGTGTCTAAGCCCTTCGAAGTAGTCCATATGGATCTTTTCACTGCCCAAAACGAGAAATATCTAACTTTCATTGACGTTTTCTCGAAATATGCACAGGCATACATCCTTAGGGATGGTACAGCACTCAGCATCCTACAAGGGCTCCTAACATTCTGTACCCATCATGGACTTCCCTTAACAATAGTCACCGACCAGGGACCAGAGTTTAATAACCAAATGTTTTCAGAGTTCGTAAGATTACATAAAATAACACACCACAAGACCTTGGCCCATACACCTAGTGATAATGGCAACATAGAACGATTCCATTCTACCCTTCTTGAACATCTCCGTATTCTTAGTATCCAACAAAAAACAGAGCCCATTGTTAATCTAATGCCTTATGCTCTCATAGCTTACAATAGTTCCGTACATAGTTTTACTAAGTGTAGACCATATGATCTAATAAATGGCCACTTTAACCCCCGAGATCCCATAGACATAGATGTTACTGGACACTTAATGCAACAGTACCTACAAACACACAAAGACCGAATGAAGACAGTGTACGAACTAATACATGACTCTACCACCGTTGAACGTGAGGCTATTATAGAGAACCGAAATAAAAATCGCGAGCCGGAAATAGAATACCAACCCCAACAACAAGTTTTTATAACCAACCCTTCAGCCAGTAGGCAAAAGATAGCCCCAAGATATACCCAAGATACTGTATTGGCGGATTTGCCGATCCATATCTATACTTCTAAAAAGCGCGGCCCAATTGCAAAAGTTAGACTGAAAAGAATTCCCAAGTCAGCAAAATTGTTGCAGGTTACTCCTAACTCTGACCGTGACACGAGCGCAAGAAGTTCAAGTTGACAGCCTGGAAGACGGACCTGGACTTTTGCCCTTCAAATTGGGACCTACTAGACTAGTAACACATGACCACTCCTTCCTACAATACATTGAGCTTAGTAGCATTGAGAAACATATTGAACTTGTTAAACACCAAATCGTAGAACTAAAAGTTAGATTACCTAATGATACTTATCAAATATTTGAACACCAGGTAGATTACTTAAGTAACAAATTAAATAAAACAACATACGAACTGGACAGTCTAGAACCCCATCGTTTACGAAGAGGTCTCGTAGATGGTCTAGGGTCTATGATAAAAAGTATAACAGGAAATTTAGATTATACAGACGCTATAAACTATAATAAGGCCATTGAATCTCTTGAAACCAATCAAAAGAAATTAGCTAGTAACTATAATACCCACGTTAGCTTAAATAAGGAGTGGATGGCTCATCATGCGAGTGTATTAGTTAGTCTAGTAGAAAATCAAAAGAAACTTAACCATACATTGAATATTCTTCTAGACGACGAGATCCATAAGAATAGCAATCTGATAAAATACGCTAAGTTAGCTCAGTTCTTATCGATCGTCACCAATAATATAGATGAACTCTCAAACGAATTACGCAGAATAGAAGATATATTGGCGTTCACTCGTACATCAAGTGTCCATCACTCGATGTTAAGAGTCGACATTTTAAGTAAGATTATTAGAAAACTTAAGGAATTATATAATAACGAACAATTATTAGATATAGATTTAAGAGACTATTATAATATCATACAGGCAGGTTCATATTATATGAATAGACAAATAGTTATAGTTTTCAAGTTTCCAATACTTTCAACAGAAACCTATGATCTTTATAAATTACCTATAGTACCCAACCAATATAACCAAATCCTAATACCCCCTCATCCTTTACTAGCAACCAACGGTAAAGAGTACATGTACATAGAGGCAGAATGCCCGAAGATACAATCTCGATACCTATGTCAACCAACAACTTACCAGCAAATTAGATCGGATTCTGACTGTATCCAGACACTCATCTTCAGACAGGCCATCGACGACTCCTGCCAGCAGATCACCGTCAATCTTACAAGAGAGACGCTAGAAAAGTTGGATGACAGACATTACATCCTAACTCTTCCACGGCCAACCAAAGTACGATTTACATGTGAGCGAGATGAATACCGAATTCTGCATCGTAGCCATCTCATTACTATTCCACGTCGGTGTTCAGTTCAAACAGATGACTTCACCATCTACAACTCTCAAGATCGCGTCGAAGGACAACCCGTCAAGATATTCAACATCCCCGATAACCCGGACCTACACATCTCATCGCAGCCAGCGATAACTCTTAATTCTATCGACCTGAAGATGCTTCGGAACATTCAAGATAGAGTTTTATCCCAGAAACCCATGGAAATGGACGAAGTGAATACAGCATCCCTATACCACACTACAGTACCATTATATGTATTGCTGAGCATCACTGCAGTCGCAGCTACGGTTATATTAAGCCGCAAATATATGAACCGAAGACAGAATCCTGGAACCACAGACGATATCCCGAAGACTGAAGAAACTTCCAGATCCACAACTATATACAGCATCCCAAGCCCTGCAAACAGAATATCGAACGCAACATTTTCGTTAAAGAACCTAAAATAGTTGCGTTTCTAAGGGTGGAGGTGTTACGGGATTGTCCTATAGGAAGACCGCTGACCTGTCACATCATTGCACACGGCACCGATGCAATGAATTGCGCAAGTGAAGTAAAGTGCCGACGCAGCAGCACGTGCAAGCCTCGACGCCCGCCCGGAGACCGGACGCCTCGGCCACTTGGGCTTCACACTTCGACCCATGCACTTACTTGTAATTAGTCGTAATTATAACTTGTAATTTCATTCTTTTAATAAATTAGTATTTTAAATTTTGGTTTTTTTTGAGACCTCCGACTCGCTGGACCATAATTAGCTGACATTTATGAAGCTTCAAAAGCATTAAACACTTTTGTTCTTCCGACTTAAGGAACACCTTATTATTATGAATGCTAAAGTTCGTTCCACGCCGTGTGGTTTGCACAGAGTAGAATAGAACTTCTTTATGGCTAGGGTTGCCAAATTCTTCCAGAATCTTAGAATTTACTCAAAAAGGAAATTAAAATTTACGCAGGTAAAATTTTGACGCGTCTGAACGTACAGCACGTGTTTACTTTAACTATTATTAAAGTCGTAATTGGCTTGAAATAATAATGGGCTTGGCACTCTCCCTATTATTTGATGTTTGGTCTGCATAGTTGGCGACCCTATCACAATTTTCTGTGAGACTAAAGTTCACAAGTTTTAAACAAGTAGTGCATTAAAAATTCTCAAGCCAGATTGGTGTAACGAAGGAAGCTACTACAAATTTTGTGCAAGCAGAAAATTACAATCCTGTATTATATGAGAGAGAAAGTGGGAGAGAGATTTTGCAAGAAAGAGGAGGTTTATGAAACTTGAGCGCAATGCTATAGTTTAGCGTAAGCATGCTTTGTGGCATTAATATCCTTGCCTCGTGGCATTAAGTCCTCCTGTTGTACATTTTACGTGCATATAGTTAGAAAGCAATTGTGAAACTAAGCCGGCAAAGATAATCCGTACATATAAAAAAAACAGTAACTGACCGATGTCTGTACTTGAAAGATTTTAGCAAAAAGTCGACATAAAATCAACAGAACGCAAAAATTATGATTTTAAGTATTTCTATTTGTATGTTTGTACTTGCAACACGCGAAACCTTTTGCTCTGATTTTAATGCGGTTTTCTGAGGTGTTTTAGGCTTGTCTCAACTTAAAAACTGATATATAAAAATAAATCCCACATTTCTCTAAGTGACACTACAAAATGGCCAGCTACTGAGATTATCAGTGAACTATTACGGCGAACGAATTCGCGGGCAACAGTTAGTATCTAAATAATTATGCTAAATGCATACTCAAAAAGATAATCATTTAGATACACAAACAGAACGTTATACAAATGATTAAATTAATGATATAGAACAAAGCACTCCTCTTAATGAGAATTAACTAGACCTCAAATTAATTGTTTTGCATATAACTCGCGTGCCGACATGATGTAAGGCTGTACATAAAACGACATGTCAGCTTGATCAAATTTATTGAATTTTAACTCTTATTGCTGTAACATAGGGATGTTGGTTAACTTGATGTGCTGATGACGGTACAATCAACAAACGAGTATTAATTGTGAGTGGGAGAATCTCAGACATAGATGAAGCTAGACCCCGCGTGTGTGTATGTACAGTCATCTGCAAAGCGACTTAACCAATGTTCATACAAACCGGAACCACAGAGGGTCATGTTTTTCTGCAGGCACTGTACTTTACTTGTCAAAACGTATGGCAAATTGGTACTACTTTAATCTGCTTGATACGGTCTCATTATCATTTATTATCGTCATTAACAAAAGTTGGAAAATGTACTGTAGTGGCCTAAACTCAAATTCATTATTATGGGACATCTCGAACATAACTTAAAAATACTATAACTACTATATAAAATATAGGATTTTATCACTTTACACAGTTGCGGTATCTAGCCAAATATGAGTCCGCGTTGAACCTACTCCATTTTAATTACATTGAAAAACATGATTTTACGACGTCTATAGAGCTAATGACGATGTTTACAAGGCTCTACGTTAATTAGGCCAGTGTGCTTAGTAAAAATTATGGGATCTTCATAGGCACGTGTTAGACGTTTAATACTAGCTGTCCCGGCAAACGTAGTTTTGAATTTTGTGGGTATGAAAAATAGATGTGGGCCGATTCTCAGATCTACTCAATATGCTCACAAAATTTTATGAGAATAGGTCAAGCCGTTTCGGAGGAGTACGGGAACGAACATTGTGACACGATAATTTTATATTTAAGATTTTGTACGTTCATAAAAAAATATTCAACTTTTTTGAAGTTTTTCTCTTTAAAAGGTTGTTAGACTTATATTGTATACGCTTAGAGTCAGTTTATTGGTGCGCAGAGAACAAATATAAGTAAAATAAAATAGATCTAATTCGTAGGAAATAACAGATTTCCCGCTAACTGACGGTATTGAAGACACAAAAATATATTAAAATTCTAGGTTGACATTATTAACTTTCAAGTTCTACCAATGTTATTGTCCTCTCAAATAAGAGAGTAATGAAATATCTCATTCTAGGATCTGAGAGTCATTGCATTAGATGTCATTAATTTTATTCTCCAGAAATCAAAACAGGTAGTATATTTAAAATGCAATAATCTCAAGTTATTTATTTTAAAACTAAATTCCTGCATTGTTAATATACTTATAAGAATTTTTTTCAAATGCAGTATTTGAAAATGGAAAGTTATAATTTTGAAATAAATTAAATGTGTCTATAGAAAAGAAAAGATGAATGTGGATATACAAGTGGAAAGTGTATAGTAACCAATAACTCGAACTACAAAGTTCCGCTGATATTATTATTATGATATCCTAAAATCAAATAAATCCTAAAATAAAAACTAAAACTACAATGATTTAAAGAAGCTTTGTTAACTAAGTCTTTGCATAAGTCTTTTGATGTAAAGATTTGTCGGCACATAACGTACGAAAAATTCTGTAGGTAAATATACAATGCTACAAATATAAATGTTCACTGAGACAGCACGTAGAACCACAATTTGAAAAGTAGAAAGCGACACTGTAAGTCCTTTGTGAGTAAAGAAAACATCTCTTGGAGGTAACATTTATTGGATCCAATAAAACTCGCTGAAAGAATCGATGTGACAAGGATTAACAGGGTTTACCACGTGTTTTGTACAATATTTCGTATTTGTTTTCTCTTGCACAAAAAATTCCAGATGTAAAGAATTGAACAAATGGCGAATAGCGTTAGGGTTTCATTTGGAAAATAATGTTTCACCTAAGATGTTTAAATTTAATTTGATGGTTCATAATCGACGCACGCAAATGGTGTCATCCAATTATTTAGATATGCATGCAATGTCATCTAAATACATTATCAACAGGACACTCGCACTCGGCACAACTTCCGCAATCACACATACTCGTCCCCGACGTTCTGCGACCACTGCGGGTCGCTGCTGTACGGCCTCATCCACCAGGGCCTCAAGTGTCAAGGTACAACGACTGAGGAAGACCGGCAGACCCTCTACTTTAATCTGCTAATACGCCTTCTACAATGCTTGGATCTCTAACAGCTTTATGTGTGCTCGCTTCTTTTTCAGATTTGTTTCGGTGGTGGTTTATGCTAATGCTTTGTTGTTATTTTACTCCTATTAGTATTTAACTCTTCATTTATGACATCAGTTAAATTATATTGTCCCTTTCTTCGGAAGACTTCAAAATTTTCGAAGCAAGAAGCGAAACAGCAGCGGCGTTAAAATTTTTTGTCTGATATTAATCATGATTTGTTGTTGCTAAGGCCGCCTACGCGCCCCACAAATGGAATAACTGGACGTTCCTAGCTCCAACGTTTTGTGATCATTGTGGTACGATGCTACATGGCCTCGCGCACCAAGGATATAAATGCGGAGGTATAAAATGTCATTAGATTGATGGACATGTGACGATGCCGAGGAAACTAGTTCCTGGGGTGTCCCCGTAGATATATATGGAACTGATGTGCTTGAATATTCACTGAATGTGGTCAAATCACTCGATATTGTCCCGTTAGTTGGTAAAAAAACGTACTAAATTCAATATGGCATCACTATGTGTGTTCGTCAAAAAGTATTGGCAAAAAAATATTGGCAATATTAGTTTTCCAATGCCCAAGACTTTCATCACTGAATCCTTGCAGCACGTCCAAGAATAAATTGAAACTAAGTCTAGAATCACCCCAGTTACGTATTGAATTACTTTATCTAAGAAATTCTCGGGAAGTCAAACAAATTTAATTAACTTTAGCTCGGTGTTTGAAACTCAGCAGATTAAATGCTTATGAACCTTATTGTAATACAAATCTCTGGAAGCATGAAGTCTATTGTGTGTAGCGCTTTAGAACTTATATGACGTGAGTTTGTAAGAGTTTCTTAAGTGTCTTTAGCATGCTCTGCTCGTATTAGTAGCTAGACTGTAATTGTCTGCTGATGCTATTGTTTCAACTTGCACAATAAATGGAATGTTGTGGTGTTTACAAAGGCTATGTTTATAGCGTTTATATATAGTTGCAGGTATTCATTATGTTTTAGTTATTATATTTAATTGTTATGTCCTTTTTGGAGAAAAAAGCAATTCCTATCCAGGATTCTTTTAGCATATTCCAAGCACGTATTCAGCCCAGTGTCTCACTAACATAGCGATCTTTAGACCAAAATCTGCGATTTCTATTCTTGAAAGTTATTCGGGCTTTGTCAATTGTGACACTCAAATACTACGGTTTTTTTTTTTAATTTATGTTCAAGAACTTTATAGTACTAATCATTGCCATCTTGATGATCTAAATAAACAAAAATATGGATATGGAAATAAAAGGATTTATCTATCCTATTTTTCTCCATAAACTCAATATCTTAATAGCACTGGGCGTACCACTAATGGAAAATGAAAGATGGCTTATTACACCGCCAATGCAACAGTCATGCATAAATTATACTACAAATGCAAAGTCTGATAGAACTACATTATACAAGCTGTTATAATCTTCGTCTGTTTCACACATATTGTTCGGATGAAAGAACATACTTTGCAGGAAAAAAATTAAGAATTTGTCTTTTATTAATATGTGTTTTTACATATAGTTTTATGTGGCAATGGGAGGACAAAGTCGTTAGTTCCACAAGAGACAATTTAGTCTAAGGAATGTTTATAAACGTTATATTTTATTAAATAAAATTTACTTCATACATTTTTGACTGAAAATCTACGCTCAGTAATATATTCATGATTTAGTTAGGATCCTGAGAGAAAGGACGAAATAAATGACAAAAAATATCATTATTAAGAAAGCTTGTTCCATAATAATATCCACAACGTTCCATTTTTTACTTCAGTTAATTTTCCACGTTTGCCTTAAAAATTCTTATATTGAAAAGTTTCCCCCAACTTAATTTATTCTTCGTCTTTCTAACAAGTTCTCTTCAAGTTGTTCGTAAATTTTGCACGAATATCATCAACTTAATGTCTCTGATCCCTTTTTGCGTCATGTTTTACTTTGAGCTAGCTTCAACTCGATTGTTGTATGTTTTGAAGTAATTAGAAGAGGGAACAATCATCAAACGTTCCCCTGTTTAAACCGTACATTACTGCACATATAATACATATATGTTGAGAATCTAAAGAAAAAGAAATGAATATAATTATTATTGCCCTTTTTATTCGGAGAAATTCAGGATTACGTTTGTTTGAAGTAATATTTTTTTTCTTCTCAATATACTTGCACTTATTTTAACTCTTTGTGTTTAATAACGCGTATTGCTTATGCTTATTTATATATAAGTTCATAATATTAGGAATAACTCTTGAAATTATCTGCTAATTCTTTTTGTTATTTTTTCCTTGCCACACGATATAAAAATAATAACATAACAACCTCTCATAACCTTTTAGCAAGTTATAATTGGTATACAGGTTTAATATTATGAGAATTCCATGTTGACACTTTTTTTTTTAATTTAGCATGTGACATGAACGTTCATAAACGATGCGAAGAGTCGGTGCCGAACTTGTGCGGTTGTGACCACACCGAAAGACGAGGGAGAGTACAACTCGTGGTGTCCTGTGTTGGAAACAAGCTGACTGTTGAAGGTAATTTTAATAAGCCAACATTATTGTAGTATTGTATTTAGTAAGTTAACTTAGTGAGTAAGTGCCATGTGTTCCCGGCACCAATAGAAACAAGAATAGGAGATGGAGTGCCATCTCTTTCCCATGGATGTCGTAAAAGGAGACTGAGGAATAGGCTTATAAACTTGGGATTTTTATCTTAGGCGATGTGCTAGCAACCTGCCACTATTTGAATCTCAATTCTATCTTAAAGCCAAATTGCTGAACGTGGCCTATCAGTCTTTTCAAGACTGTTGGTTCTGTCTACCCCGCAAGGGATACATACGTGATGTAAAAAATGTTTTTCTTAAGTCTCTTTTCTGGGATCACACCACTTATGGCCAGTTGTATCGGCTGTGAGTGTGAGAGCTTTAAATGGCATTATGCTCTACTGCTTCGCCTGTAAGAAACAAAAATTCTATTAATCTCGTTCTATTAGTATGTGGAGTGTTTCTGCTTTTCCAGAACATCTATGCCGATTTTCAGCTTATTATGTCTTTCATTCAGATGTTATTGGCAGAATTTATTTATATTGTCAAAAGTACCCGAAACCGCCGAGCTTGCATGAATAAATGAATGTGGATGAAGCGAAGTAAGTATGCAGAGATCGTGGCAAGTGGAAAGAGTTGACGGCCTCTGTGGCGCAGCGGTAGTACGCTTGTCTGTGACACCTGAGGTCTCGGGTCCGAATCCCGGTCAGGGCATGATGAGAAAAGAACTTTTTCTGACTGGCCTGGGTCTTGGATGTTTATCTTTATAAGTATTTATTATAAAATATAGTATCGTTGAGTTAGTATCTCGTAACACAAGTCTCGAAACTTACTTCGAGGCTAACTCAATCTGTGTAATTTGTCCTGTATATATTTATTTATTTAAAGAGGTAGTCTCTGCCAACCACTCCGGGAAAGAGGCGTGATTTTATGTATGAATGTATGTATGTTGATGATTTCAGTGAAGCAAGGCCGCAACCTTATCCCAATGGACCCCAACGGTCTATCCGACCCGTACGTCAAGATGAAGCTGATCCCTGACTCGGACAATGTGAAGAGAAAAACGAAGACCATTCGCAGCACGCTCAACCCCGTGTGGAACGAGACCTTGTCCTTCGACTTGAAGGCCGAGGATAAAGATCGCAGGCTGCTCATCGAGGTATGTGTACCTTTAAATGTGTCTTGTTAAACACTTACTGTCACCTGAGATTGCAAAGATACATACATACATATGGTCACGTCTATATCCCTTGCAGGGTATACAGAGCCAACAGTCTTGAAAAGACTGAATGGCCACGTTCAGCTATTTGGCTTAATGATAGAATGGAGATTTAAATAGTGACAAGTTGCTAACCCATCGCCTAAAAAAGAATCCCAAATTTGTAAGCCCATCCTTTAGTCACCTTTTACGACATTTGTATTGGTGCCGGGAACCACACGGCACTAATTATCATAGTTTCACTTTTTGTACAGTGACTACATGCTTTTTGAACGCAAAAAAGCTGCAGCGTTTACGTAAAATTCCATTAAAAGAATGATAATGTTTATGATGGGATTTATTGGTGCCGTGTGGTTACTGGCCCTAATAACAAAAAATCACCAGGACCACTCCGTCTCATTCCTATGGATGTCGTAAAAGGCAATTAAGGTGTAGGCTTATAAACTTGGGATTCCTGTAACTATATTAATCTTAATTCTATCATTAAGCTAAACAGCTGAACGTGGCCTATCTGTCTTTTCGAAACTGTTGGCTCTGTCTACCCCGCACGGGATATAGACGTGATTAAATGTATGTATGCGATATTAAATCCAATGGTGCTTCCTCAATAAGGTAGTCGGATCTCCTCCAAAGTACATGCTGGTTGGGCCGCTGGATGAATGCCGTTTCCAACCCGTCAGCGTGGACATCTTTGAGATCCTAGGTTCAGCAGTAAATTTCATGTGACCCAACATCAGCGCCATCGTATTTTAATTACTTTTCTTTCAAAAAGGAGCTACAATACGAGTTCAATAGATTTCTTCATACATACATACATAAAATCACGCCTCTTTTCCGGAGGGGTAGGCAGAGACTACCTCTTTCCACTTGCCACGATCCCTGCATACTTCCTTCGCTTCATCCACATTCATAACTCTCTTCATGCAAGCTTGGCGGTTTCGGGTACTTTTGACCTGACCCTTTGCCAGGACGTCCTTAATTTGATCAAGATACGTTCGTCTAGGTCTTCCCACTCCGACCTTGACCGAATAATCTATTAAAATTGTCCTACCGCTTCCAGGTGTGGGACTGGGACCGCACATCCCGCAACGACTTCATGGGCTCTCTCTCCTTTGGCATCTCCGAGCTGATGAAGGCACCCGCCGAGGGCTGGTTCAAACTGCTCACCCAAGAAGAGGGAGAGTTCTACAACGTTCCAGTACCAGAGGAAGGAACTGACCTAGCTCAATTGAAGACTCAGATGAGAGCCACCAGCGTGGGAGCACGTAGGGCTCCCCCGCCGCCGGATAGGGAAGTCCCGCACAACATGGCGGCCGCTGACGTCATCAGAGCATCAGATTTCAATTTTATTATGGTGCTCGGGAAGGGATCCTTTGGTAAGGTAAGTAGCGATTGAAGGTTTGTTGTTGATGGAGACATCTTTTCAATTTAGAGCAAACTTTTAGGTCATGGATCATAAGACCGATACTCGACTAGGGATACCTCGACACTCAGTTCCAATCTTTATAGGTTGGTGGTCTGTGGGTTAATACCATGTTATTGAGTAGACATTGATCGTCTTCTATTAGATGAGTACTTTTTTAAGGATCATTATTAGATCTACTAAACCTTGTATCTGATTTTCGATAGGTTGATTGTTGATATGGTTAAATTAGTGATTACGTCACATACAAAATCACAGCCAAATGAAGGAAATGTAATATAGATAGCCTTCGCCTAAAGTTTAAAGAAACATATAATTGTAGTAAAGATAGATCTTTCAGGAGTTATTGCACTGATGTAGGAGCATTTGTGTTTTATCTTTGAGAGTCTGGTTTCTTTATTAGTGTCTATCTACGCTGCAAAGTTTCAAAACCTCTAAAAATTTGGTGATCTAAACTATTGGCACCTTAGATTCAGAATTCATTTCTGGAACGCAAATTACAATCATCCTATTTTGTTCAATTTGTGCCGTGTGGTTCCCGGCACCAATACGCCAATTGTGCTATACATTTGTATTTTGTGCAATGAAGTTTAAATAAATAAATAAATAAAAATAAATAAATAATACAAAAAAGAATAGGACCACTCCATCTCTTTCCCGTGGATGTCGTAAAAGGCGACTAAGGGATAGGCTTACAAACTTGAGATTCTTTTTTTAGGCGATGGGCTAGCAACCTGTCACTATTCGAATCTCAATTCTATCTTAAAGCCAAATAGCTGAACGTGGCCTATCAGTCCGCTCAGGACTGTTGGCTCTGTCTACCCCGCAAGGGACATAGACGTGATTATATGTATGTATGTATGTTGTTCAATTTTTACAGGTGATGCTGGCAGAACGTCGTGGTACCGACGAGTTGTATGCCATTAAGATCCTGAAGAAGGACATCATTATCCAGGACGATGACGTGGAGTGCACCATGGTGGAGAAGCGAGTGTTGGCTCTCAGCAGCAAGCCGCCATTTTTGGTCCAACTGCATTCCTGCTTCCAGACCATGGTTCGTATTATTGAATTACATGACCGTTTCTTTTTTCGAAAGTGGATGAAAGAGGCGTGATTTTATGTGTGTATGGATGAAAATGGTGGTTTAAATCGGGCAATACTGTTATTAGACTGTTCGCTTTGTCTACCCGGTAAGGGATGAAATGAAGAATGATGATGATGAATGAAGCTATCTATGTGAAGCTATGTGAATGTTATTTAAAGAATTATAAACATTCATATTATCGCTTTATCAAGAAGAAAGTTTCTAGAAAGTCTATCAGAATAGCGTTGAATTTCCTCTCACTATGTAAGTCACACGATGACCTTATTCAGATTGCATAAAAGCACTGAAACTTAGCCTTTTCTATTGATCAAAGTGGAAATCGGGAATGTCAACAAATAAGTTAAACATACTGTTTAGGCTCTGAATATTCATAATTTCCGCTTTTTTATTTGTTTCTGCGCTTTTATGTTAGTGTTATTTTAATTAATTGCACATTCCTGATTCCAGGACCGGCTGTACTTCGTGATGGAGTACGTGAACGGCGGAGATCTGATGTTCCAGATCCAACAGTGCGGGAAATTCAAGGAGCCTGTGGCCGTGTGAGTTAAACCATTTTTTTAATTTCAACTCCAATGTAACTACCGTCATTCTTATATCTTTTTTTTTAATTTCTTTAAAATTAAATTTCGTTTGATTACATAACTAGATCAGATCTTAAGACTCCCCTGCTAGTTGTTATCTATATCAGCTAGAAATCATACTATTGACTCACTGGAGACGAGACCTTGGTGCGCATATAAAAAAAAAAAAAAACTTTAAAATTAAAAATATTCTTAACAAATTTAACCAGGTTCTACGCATCAGAGATCGCTATCGGGCTGTTCTTCCTGCATTCCCGCGGGATCGTGTACCGGGATCTGAAGCTGGATAACGTTCTTCTCGATCAAGACGGCCATATTAAGATCGCTGACTTCGGAATGTGCAAGGAGGGTAAGTTCGATTATACTTTATTGTTGAAAAGCTTTAATGCCATACATAATTATAGTCACGTCTATATCCCTTGTGGGGTAGACAGAGCCATCAGTCTCGAAAAGACCGGCAGGCCACGTTCGACTTTATGGCTTAATGATAGAATTGAGATTCAAATAGTGATAATTTGCTAGCCCATCGCCTACAAGAGGTATAGAGTTTATAAGTCTATTCCTTAGTCGCCTTTTACGACATCCATGGAAGAGATATGGAGTGGTCCTATTCTAAGGTGCCGGAAACCACCCTGCACTTATAGCATTAAAATGAAGAAAATTTAAAAAATATATATGTACCTATATATTTATATAGAACTAAATTGTTCCAAGCTTTCTAGATAAAGATCCAAGACCCAGGCCAATCATAAAAAGTTCGTTTCTCATCATGCCCCGGCCGGGATTCGAACCCTGGACCAATTTTGGCACAGTCAAGCGCACTGCCGCTGCGCCACAGATCCGTCAAGCAACCGAACTTTCAATTTTCAACAGGCATCACCGGCGACAAAACAACCAAGACCTTCTGCGGCACACCGGACTACATCGCGCCGGAGATCATCTTATACCAGCCGTACGGGAAGTCCGTTGATTGGTGGGCGTATGGCGTACTGTTGTATGAAATGCTTGTGGGTCAACCACCTTTCGATGGAGAAGACGAGGAAGAACTGTTCGCTGCGATCACCGATAATAGTGTGTCGTATCCGAAGACTTTGAGCAAGGTAGAGTGTTCAAAGATTTTTTTTTTAGTTATAGGTGATGTTCGTGTGGAAAATATAGTTTTTTTTTAGCTACTATGCCATTGAGAACAATTGGTACTATTGTTACTGATCAGCTTTAAAACGTTTCTAAAATTTTTGAACATTTTTTTTCTCTTGTGTTTAAATACCTTATTGGTTTGTAAGAGGCCAGCCATTCTGACATGATGCCATCTTGAAGTAACGTATGTAGAATCTCCACTGAAGTGTTTTAAATTTCAATTTGCCGCACGAATGTCAGGTATTTATACATGTATGTATATAATCATGTCTTTATCCATTACGGGGTAGACAGAGCCAACAATCTTGACGTGACTAATAGGCCACGTTAAACTATTTGGCTTAATAATAGAATTGAGAGTCATTTAGTGACAGATTGCTAGCTCGTCACCTAAAAGAAGAATCCTAAGTTTATCTATCAACTTTTATCTATATAATATTTTTACACAAAAGTATGTTATCAATATCAAGTGCTGTGTGGTTCCCGGCACCAATACAAAAAAGAATACGACCACTCCATCTCTTTCCCATGGATGTCGTAAAAGGCGACTAAGGGATAGGCTTACAAACTTGGGATTCTTCTTTTAGGCGATGGGCTAGCAACCTGTCACTATTTTAATCTCAATTCTATCATTAAGCCAAACAGCTGAACGTGGCCATTCAGTCTTTTCAAGACTGTTAGCTCTGTCTACCCCGCAAGTGTTATAGACGTGACCATATGTATGTAAGTATGTTATCAATTCTAACAGTAAAGCACTTATTTGAAGATCAATTGATATTTGTCGTTCAGGAAGCGAAAGACGCGTGCAAGGCGTTCCTCACCAAGAACCCGGTGAAGCGGCTCGGCTGCGGCGCGCGCGGCGAGGAGGACGTGCGCACGCACCCGTTCTTCCGCCGCATCGACTGGGCGCGCATCGAGGCCAGGGACGTTCAGCCGCCCTTCAAGCCCAAGATCGTACGTCTCTCATCATAATTTATTTTGATGTTATCATCAACTAGCTGTGCCTGCGACTTCGTCCGCGTGGAAAAAAAACGGGGCAAATTATTCATCCTTGAGGGCTTCAATGATGCCTTAAAAAAACTAGGAATCATTGAAGCCCTCAAGGATGTATAATTTTCCCCGTTTTTTTTTTTGACGTTTTCCATTACTTCTTCGCTCCTAAAAGTTGCAGCGTGATGTTATAAAGCCTAAAACCTTCCTCGATAAATGGTGTATTCAACACAAAAAGAATTTTTCAATTCGAACCAGTAGTTCCTGAGATTACCGCGTTCAAACAAACTCTTCAGCTTTATAATATTTGTAAAGATATCATCATATAATCACGTCTCTATCTGTTTACCCCGATGACATAGGCTTGATTATATGAATGAATGAGAAACGGTATAAGTACAATACAACAATATCTTTATTGCCCATAAAAAAATACATATGTAGTAGAAACATACATTATGAATATGTTAAGCAAAGACGGATTTGTCGCTATCACTTCCAGCCAACCTTTGGGTGGTGAAAGGTAAAATACTGGAACCGGGTGGGCATCATACTAAACAGATGTTAGTTAACTACTACATCGATACAATTGCACAATTCCAGAAACATCGCAAGGACGTGTCGAACTTCGACAAGCAGTTCACCCAAGAGAAGACGGAACTGACGCCCACCGACAAGCTGTTCATGATGAACCTCGACCAGACAGAGTTCATGGGCTTCTCGTTCCTCAACCCGGAGTTTGTGCAGCACGTGTGAACGAACCAGGTGAACTACTTCATCATCAGGATCCTTCTGATCGGACCGGAGTGCGTCGGAATGTATGGGTTGATGAGTTAAAGTCTTTGAATTTGTAATCAGAATGTTTCAATGAATTTTTGAAATTTATATGTCAGGATGTGTGAACTCAGTTCGTCAGAATGGTTGTTCGAACAAGTCCGTCAGAATGAATGAACCAACCATGTAAAATTCCTTAAAATTCTTGAAGGTTGATGATTTTTTAAGGTTAAACGATGAAGGTCATATGAATAAATAATGGTAATAATTTTTTTTCAGGGTCGAACCACTCTTTTCTCATCATAGGAGCTGACTTAGCGCCAAAAGCCCCGTAAGGTTTCGAGGCGCGAACTCTTCTCTTCACTGTCGACTGTCTCTGTCATTCAAACGACACCAGTCGTTTGCTATCTCGCTCATTCTCGAATTAAGTTCGGATTTATGATCTGTGAAGTATTATCTTGAATGGGAATATGGTACGAATTATAAAGCTACTATCTGGAGGAAAAATCGATGAAATGCTCATTCCCGTATTATTTTTAATGTACACTGTACTACTTCTTAGAAATTTCTCATTTTCCATCCAATACGACATGACTTGAAATCTTAATGTAAGTTAGTGTTTTCGCAATAATTTATTTATTTAACCTGCAATAATATTGCAATTGATATCTCAACGAATTTACAAAGCAATATTATACGCGTGAAAATTTGTTATTTAGTTGCCGCGCTCTCTATTACTCTTGCGAAGTTGGCATTACTGTTAAAATGAAAAAAAAAAATATTGCATTCTCTGCTTTTTAATTTTAGAATCTCGTTCCGTGTTAACTAAATATATCATTATCTTGGGGCCACTTAATAGGTTTACTCGCTCACTCGGCGTGATTGCCGTTGAATATAATGCCTTATGACGACGGAATGAAGTTTAGAAAGGCATGATCATTGACCAACGGTGAACTGCGTTTAGTTTTCATCTTAACACATATCAGTGTTGTAAATAGTGTTGTCGTGTCGTGTGGATGGCAGTTCGCTAGAGTTATCGATATTCTTATCGTTATTTTTATCGATATTTCAAAACTCACAATTTAATGAATCTCGTATTGCATTCATTACTTATTTGTTAATAGTTTATTTATTTTTGTAATTGGCCGTTTTTTGTAAAATAAGTCTTCACTGATTTTATGATTTATTTTCATGAGACAAAAAGTTCTTGATGAGTTTCTTACAATGTAAAACAGTGGAGGATTGTAAAAAAAATGCATTTTTTTTGTATTGCGAAAGTATTTTCTTTTTATTGTGGCCAAAGAGTATTATTTACTTATTTATTTACAGAACGATTTAATTGTCAAGCTGTTGCATTAAGTTTTAAATGTCTTTAATAACGTTAATTTATTTTGTTATTCTAATTTTATTGTGATTTAATTTTGTGATGATTGGTGTATATGTGTTTTTTTCACTTGTGTGCGTGGATGGTTGTATTTTAAAGTGTACGATGTTTTTGATCAATTGCCAATTTATGTCGTTATTAGACGATGTAGAGGATACCTTCCTTTCTAATATCCTTAACTATTATTTACTATTTTAATTCAGTTATTTTGAAGCTGGACAAATCAAAGCAAAGGTAATGGCGCGTCCGCAAGAAAATGGGAGCTGCCAGAATATATTTTCTTTATATAAAATTTTAAAAATACTGTAGACGATCCCTCGTCAGTCTTAAGTTAGCTCTTTTCCTACAAATTACCAGTAAAAGACAGTGTTATAGTAAGAACCGTCTAATAACGCCATAAAACGCAGCTCAAGCTGCCAATATTCGTCTACTAAAATAGCCTTACTAACTTAGTATTATCGCTAATAAAAATACATTTAAAAATTTAACACTTTATTAGATTAAAAATGTGAATTTAAAATGAGAAAGCATTTGATTCTAAATTGAATTGTAATAAAATGACATTTTAGAAGTTTTAATTTTTTTTCAAGTGATTCATTTTGGAGGTGTTATTAAAGGTGGGAGTTTGACATTTTCGCTTTGCTTATAAAAAAATTTAATAACACCTCCAAATTAACTTTTATCGTGTATTTATAAATATTCTATGACACTGCTTCATGTATACTAGCTAATTATTAAAAAAAATATTAGGTTATTTCAATTCTTTTAGAGTTAAGTATATCATTTAAGGTTAACACGCTGGCTCATTTTCCTTTTTTACTAACTATCAATTTACTGCCCAATCATATGATATACTTTTTTTTTAATGAATCCGGTGTTCTTTTTTTAAGGCTTTCTAAGGCCAAACGAAATTTGTAAAAATAATGAAGATACGTAAGGATTGCCCCCGTATTTATTGTCAGAAAAAGCATAAAATATCGAGGAATCAGATCGTTACGTTTTGTACGCTATGATCTCACAACATTAGCCGTGATGAAGCTTGAGCGATAGCCTAGAAACATTTCGTTTTCAATGGAGACTGTACGAAAATGGGCCGGCTTTAGTATAAACAGCTGGATATGGGAGTCAATGTAGCAACGCTGCCTGCGTTTCCTATACACACACCAATTCCTAATACCCAGCAGTAGAAAAGCACGCCCTAAATCCAGAGCTATTTAAAAATTCTGCAGTACACACGGCTCAGGAGATACCTGGGGCACCTCCCATATAGCAATCAAGGTGGCACAGCTATCTTCTAAGCCCACCGTACCTACGTCAGTATAATATAACCATAAAAAAATTAATGTAAAACCATTCGACGCTGTGGAAAATTAATACGAACAAAAATCAGAAGAATCATATTTCTTAAACGCATCATTAAAAAGTTATAAAAATGTTTTGTGCGCAATGTTTTAGCAATTTATAAAAACGGACAGTTTCACAGATTTTCAAAAGGTTACTGTTGAGACCAAATTAATTAGTAAATTTAGGTTCAAGGTATTTGGGAGTAAAAACCTACACTTTTTTAAAACAATTTATGCAAAATTAAATTTAATAAATATAACTCCTTTCAAAATAAATCCTGCTTCATTTACAACGCAAATTAAAAGTCACTAATTACAAATAGTTTTAAGCGCATAATTGTATACAATTTCGATACTCGCATTTCATTAAGTATTGATAAAATAAAATTATATTTCTGCCATATTTAAACATATAAATGAATTTACAATATGCTTTTAATTCCAGTGTATTTTCCCCTTGTAACGATCTGTTCTTACCAATTTAGCAATTCACTATCACGTTTCAATCAATCTTTGTTTAAATATTAACTTCTTCAGGGTAAATCTATTATAGAAATCCGTATAAAAGTATGTACACTGGGCAACCAATAAATCTGGCAATTACCCGATCAATGTAGCTAATGTTCTCAAGGTAGTTAGATTTTATACTTCTCACTGTACTTTAGTTTATTGCGACGACTGCCTATACAAGAAATTATATAAATTATAATAAGTCTAGTAAGAAAAAAAGAACTTAATAAATCGGACTTATTATAGTTTATTTTCCTCTTCATTAATTTTCCTTTTTTTATTTAATTGTTAACTTAGTGTCTGCTAGCTTACGCCTTGAAATCCCCAAATTTTCCTGTGACTTGGTAAAATTAGGAATATTTATAAAAGTTTATGAAACTCGTAGTAAAGTATTTAACAATATAATCATATAAGATCTCACTTGTAAATAAGCATATTTTCATTTAAGGGCAAAATCGTTATTTTGTCATGTTTGTCTATGCTTTTAAACCTAGAAAAATCAGTTGGCTTAATTAAACCATATTATTAATAGTTTATGGTATGTGTTCAGTGAGAATTAGTTATTAAATTATTTCGATATTATTTAGTGAACTAAGTAGCGTTAAAATGTAAGATTAGGTTGCTCTTCCTAAGTACTTGTTTTCTATTATCCTAATATAAAATTTGACACAATGGCAAGCTTGGATTGAAATTTCAGGAAATGTAGCTCTATACAAGCACGACTTCATAATATTATATAGGATCACACTTATATAACTGTACGCTAATTGAAAGATTTAAATAATTACGAGAAACAATTTAATAGGTTTAAGATAATTATAATATTACAATAAACATAAGAAGGTACAGTCAAAAGCAAAAGTTGATTGTTAAAAAAAAGATTATCCGATAAATTCAATACTATTTATTAACATCTAACTTGTTAGCTTTTGCCTTTGATTGTTAATAGAGAAATGTTGGACTTAGTATATAGCTATTTGAAAATTCGATTACATGTTATATCATTAAAGCAAAAATTGCCCCAACCATTTTTTAAAGTATTTCTATATTTGTAAGGATAAGTTGTGCTTGTTTGGAGCTAGAAAGAAATAATTGAAGTGCCGCGACGTTGGGTTTTTGAGCCAAAAGTCATCGGGGTGGGCTTCACAGTATATTGTGTGGGTTTCAATTTCGCAATTTAAATAATATTCTTTTAAAATCTCATAAAATATAGGCCTAAATAACGCCCTTTCTACATAGAGTAAGCCCTTAGTTAATACAGGTGTTAGTATACTTTTTATTAAATTTTACTAATAGTATTTGAGCGTGTTTAAATTTTACATGACGATATTGTCGATGCACCATCACCTGTGCCAAATGTATTTGTAAATATTTTCCATATTAATTAGTGGTATTCTATTGAATATTATGATAACCAATCATTTTTATGTAGTTATCAACAATTTATTAAACTTTGCCGTTTCTAAGAAGTATTTTATCATATTAAAAAAAAAATAACTTCATTTGATTTATGACTTTCCTTCATTAATGAACTGTTAATCGTATTTTGATAATAAAAATCTAGACCATATATTGCTTTTAGTAAGTGGCAAAAAGACACACATACTTTTATATTTATTATTTTTAAGGAAAGATGATCTTTTTATGTATATTTTACAGATTTTTTTTCTGTTTGAAATATAACAGATTTTTATATCAAAATTAAAGGCAGGTGATTGGACAAGTATTTTAAATATTTATGACTGTTTCCACGTTTGTATTTTATGTAACTTCACGTTGCGACTGTCTCTGTGATATCATCCTTTCACAATCACGCGGTTGAATTTTGCGCCTTTGAACCGGTTTTTTTAATTATATAATTTATAATCAGTATTAAATGAAAACAAACATTATTAGGCAACTCACTTTTACACACGACAGTACAAACTTTTAATTTCTGTATATAAATTAAATGAATGGTCATGATTCCCCTTTATGTCATGATATTAAGAATAAATAATTTAAAAGTTACTTAGTACATAGTTTCTTATTAAACTGATTTATTGAAAGAAAAATGCACAATTATCGGTTTTAAAATAGATAAGCAAATTAAATGAGACATGTTGTGAAAACTAAAATCAAGTAACAAAAATTGAAATTAATTACTTCATTTCAAAACTGGAACATATAAAATAAAAATTCAATTTTTTAATGTGCCAAAATCTATGGTTTTCAATTTACAAACGGCGCAAATATCAACAGTGTGTATTTTAAATAATCGATGTGCACTTTACGTTCTCATGTCATTGCCTCTCACTAGGATAAAGTTTATATTTAACATTTTGAATTTTTAACCAATTAAAGAGTAACGGTTGTCTGTGGAAATGGCACTTTGTATTTCTGCACACAATCATGTTTATGAGATTTTATTGCATATTCTATAATTATAGCGTAGTGCAGTATTTCGATTTGTAGATTCATTCGTCATTCTTCAAATTTGAAGTTGTAATTTGCCGCTTTTCCCAAAATGTGACAAATTTGAAATAAGAAGGGCTTAAAGGCAGTCATATTTTTTTTTGGGATATGAGATTTCTGATCCATATTTGTAATTTAGGTTATCGATAACTGTTTCGATAGCCGTAAACTAAAATTAAATATATAGACATCAGAAATCTAATATCTTGATCACTAAGTCGTAATTTTCGAATAGAAGTTTAGGAAATGAAATTTCAAACGGTAAGCCGAATTACATTACGAATCCCTTGAACTATTCTGTAGGAATTTTGTATATATTTTGGGAAAAGAGGTTCATTCGGAGGTAAGGATACATCCTGGTCACAGAGAACTGTTTTTAAGGGTCTCTGGTGTTCTCTTAAAAAGTAAATGTCGATTGTACTCAACAATATACATTTCTAATCCATTAGATGTTTTGCGTTTTATTTTCAAATAGCTTTTACCCGCAACTTCGCTCGCGTGAATTTAGCGCCACCTACAAAAGAATACAGGTTTTTTCGCAAATGGTAGATATAGACGTGATTATATTAATGATTATGATTGCAGTAAATTGGGAAGGTTGTCATGCTATTGACCGTACCTAATGTATTTCTGAAGGCACGTTCAATAATCTTAGGGATAGTAAGAAGGGGACTTTTCAACGTCCGTAAGTAACTCGCTGGTTGTCAGAATTTGTATAATTATAATACATACATCATATACATACATCACCACAGAGTGGCGCTTGTATATAGATAACTGATAGACTAACTGATAACACTAAATATAAAAATATTAAACTTTCACAGTTGTATATCTTCTCCTCGCATAACTTGACTCAGCATTTGGTTGCAAAGCGCCGCATATGGATTCAGTTCTACCACCTGAAACAGGGTACAATGAGATCTTAAGAAACATAACATATAATCACGCCTATATCCGTTGCGGAGTAGACAGAGCCAACAGTCATCAAAAGACTGATGGGCCACGTTCAGCTGTTTGGTTTATCTATCCCTTAGTAGCCTTTTACGACATCCATGGGAAAAAGATGGATCTTAAGAATGGTATATTTATTTCTATATTTCAAATCAAAGTAGGTACAATATTAAATTTCCGAGGCGAACGAATTTCGTTGGCCTTTTAGTCTTTTCGAAACTTTTGGCTAGGTTTGCCTCGTAAGGGATGTAGACATGATATACATATGTAACTATGTATCCTTTAGAGTGAACTGAAGACAGAGAGAGAAAACAATACGAGTACATATGACTCCACATCGTGACTAACCCCGATGGATCGTGAAAATGAAACCGCCGCATTTCTCACGAGTACAGAGGGTACAGAATATAGAGATTGAAATAACATAAAAGAAAATTTTGGTACCAACCTGTTTCTTAGCAAAACCACTGCCTAGTTTAGCTGCCTCAGTAAAGGCAGCCCGCGCGTCTGCGTCTGCGCCTCGTTTCCTCAGTAGCACCCCGCGTTGACACAGTGCTAGTGCGCGTGCGCGGGTTTGCTTGCCTTCCGTCAGTTGTAGCGCCCGGTCAATGTCTGACATAGCATCTGTAATTATACTTTGACATTATATTTTCTTTTTCGACTGATTTGACTTTTATTGCCGTGTGGTTCCAGGCACCATTACAAAAAAGAATAGGACCATTCCATCTCTTTCCCACGGATGTCGTAAAAGGCGACTAAGGGATAGGCTTATAAACTTGGGATTCCTCTTTTAGGCTATGGGCTAGCAACCTGTCACTATTTGAATCTCAATTCTATCGCAAAGCCAAACAGCTGAGCGTGGCCTATCAGTCTTTTCAAGACTTGTGGCTCTGACTACCCCGCTAGGGATATAGATGTGATCATATGTATGTATGTATGCTTTCTTTTTCCTGGCGTAAATCCTGTTTACATCGAATCTGGAGAAGCCGGTGGTGCGTTTTTGGCCATGATTCTGGATTGAGTAAGGTTTAACACGAAGCGTCTGTCATCTGGCCTCCGCAAATTTTACAGGGGAACTATATACCTACTTGCACTATAAATTTACAGGGGAATATCGGATCGTGGTGAAACATTCTGTTAGCAGCATTTTTAGGACAAGAACGATTTATTGAGCTAGCATTAACAACGACCTCATCTTGCTTACCATCAGACGTCAATTGAAATACATATTATCAAGTCGGGAACAAAATCTTACCATCATCTTTCTGCAAAAGCCTCAACACTTGAGCCCTGTCGTTATAACCCGCAGCCCTATCAGGTGCCACCTCAATGCCCTTGTTGAGGGCCTCCAGGGCTTCCTTCAGCTTACCAGCTTCCGCCAGGTGGACACCTTCGGCTGATAGCCTGATAGATTCTTGGTAAGATTCCGTAGATGGTTCTAGAAGATTACATTAGTAGCAATAATTTAATGTATTCTTACTCCTTTTAGATAATCTAGAAAATAGGTAAGCGCTTGTTTCTTTTCGTGGTAGAATAAATAAGAATTCTTTTTTAGTGTGGAGGAAGCAAGTGAATTCTGTGGGCAAAGATTGCTTGTGGAAATCCGTAGTCTATCTTACCCATAATGGTTCCTATATATGTAGGTAGGTACTTCTTCCTAAGATTTCAGTCAGTATGCAAGCAGTTACAATCTCTGTATTTCGTGTAAACAAATTAAAAATATTCTTAGCACTGGTCGGGTCGGGTCGGGAATAAAAATTTGTGCCAAATGTTTTCAAAACATGTCACGTGCTGATATTAGTGGACCTCGAGGTGAGAAGCAAAAAGACGCTGTGATGATAAGTATAAACTTAGTACCTATATTATAAGTTTTCTTGCTACATACATTGAGTAACTTGATGTAAGATTATTAGAAAATTTCAAACCTAAATATAAAGTCTGTATAATTTCAACCTTTGTTTCCGAGTCGAAAACATATACCTAGGTATTCAAATACAGACATATATATCTCCAACAATCATCATATTAGAATAAACTTAATTAACAATGAATTTAAAATAGTATTTATAATATAATCATACATAATGTACCTTCGTCATCTTTAGGAAAGGTGTCGCCATCATCGATCACATCCCCGATTGTCGCTGTTGGATCAAAAATACTTCTCAAGACAGCTCTATCACGTTCGCTCAAATTTTCCAAACCAGCCATATTTAAAAAAAAAACCTTTTATCAAACGTCTGAACTCTTTGAAAGCCTATGACGTACTAAAACAAGAATATTTTAAAACTAGTCTCGGAATGTTCGGCCAACATAATAATTGACAATTTTGTTGGACCAATGTTTGTAACTTTATGTAAATTTAAAAAACTGGTCAGATCTGTTTACATTCCGACAAATGCATTTAAATTATCAGAGCGACAATCTCAAGTAGGTAATATATTAAAATTAATATTTTATTGGCACAAACCGTAATTATTATGAAACAGGATGTTGAAGAGCATAAAAATTATGTCAATTAGCTGTTTCTCCTTGGTAATAGAAATACCAATAAATTGGTGCAGTCGGTAATTGATAGCTAGCTGTAGGCCGTGATAATGAGGCAGTAAGTACCTATATTGATTTAATTCAGGTACTTTTTATTGAACCAGTCATTCAATGCATAATTTTATAATGGACGATGCTGACTGAAATCAGCAGGGTTACTCTTGACGCGGTCGAGAATCGATCAAAATCGACATCGAGAAACAGTAATTTGGTACTCTGGAAAACGACTGAAGCGCCAATCGAGTTGTGGTCGAAAGTGAACTCGAGTGAACTACTTGAAATCGAAAACCGCCGTTTTGTCCTTAATCGGTAAGCTGAAGAGAGAAATTTCGGAAAAAAACAAAGATGAGTGTAAGATGTGAATAAATTTGAAGCGTTAAAGCCTTTTTCGAATAAAACGAATAGTAATTTTAACATTTTTAATCATTTCCGGTTAAAATATAATTGTATAATAACTAAATTACCTATTACTTAAAAATAAAACGAGTTACAATTGTACGGACGTGGATCCTATTGTAAATAAGGCTAGATTTATTAGAATCTCAGCATTTTGAAGCATTCGCGCAAGTTAAGGGCAAAGTAGCAATTTATATTTGTTGGCTGGTAAAGAAAATATGTTTACTTTTCTATATAAGTTTATATCATAAGATTTTTTATTATTATCAGGCTGCTTTCTTTGTCGAACTAAATAATTGTGATTTGGTTTGGTTCAAATAAGCACGAAATGGATGAGAGCGACACAATGACTACTAAGAGATAGGTCCTGATCGTAGGTTTTACATTATAGCCATCTTTGTTAAGAACGTCTATGTAAAATGCCTTACCGCTTATCGTTCAGTTAAGGATGTGTAAAAGATTAAATAAATACACTATAAATACTATCCTCAAATCATACAAAACCAACAAAAACAATGAATACGTTAATTGGCACTTAAGATTTGTTCACAAATGAACAGAATTGTTTACATAACTTGCAGGCTTCAACGCGTAAATATGTCTTTAAGAATTATACTCGTACTAAATAATTGTAATAATCCTTTTTCACATAAACCCGATTAAATAAACAAAAACTGAATAAATACAACTTAAAATATATTTGCTAAAACCTATAAACGTGGGAATTTTCGGTCAAATATAAAAATATAAAGGTAATTTCCTTGTCGTTAATGTAAAATTAAGGATACCCAAGTACCCAGAATTTGAAAAAAGAATATCTTATTTTTTAAATGATGATGTCAATTGTAGTACTTCCTTAATTGCTAGATTTCCATAATATATTTAGCATAAAAATGCCTCTAAAAAGAACTATGTTCTTACATCTTTCAATCGCACAACCGTTCTTCGGTAACATTTAATATCATCATATAAAATGGAATTCTTACATGTCAACAAAGGGTCTTAATTTTGGCTCCCTGCGATATCTTCCCTTTGCGTATTTCTTTATAATATTTACAAAGCACATTTCAAATTGAACGTTGAAACAAAAGCTTAAATAAGGAACATAGTCTAAAAATAAACAGGCAGTTAATGTACTTTGATACTGATAACTTAAAATTTTGGCAATTGCCGCCAAAACCGACCTATATACATACATACCCCGCCCGCTATAATGTAACATACAAAAAGGCTTGCTAAGAATATTTTTTTATCACAATCCTCAGTTACATTTATAAACTTATGCTAGTGGTTCGTCGCGCCAGATTTATTCAATTAATATTGAAAATCATAGGTATGCCTTCTAGGAACGAAAGTTACAAAGCCTTACATTGATTTTAAGTCTGCGACCCATTAATTTTTTTTTTACTTCAGGGGTCCAATAGAAAAAAAAATCGAATATAATATTAACTTTTTTCGATTTGGTGTAAACTGTACCCTAATGTCTTTGGCTTCGGGGACGGGACGTAAAAGCCCAAAGTTAGGAAAAGACTAGAACTTCAGGCAAAAACAATTTCGTAATTAAATAAATCATGGCTCAACTTACATGCACCTCAGTCACTCTTACGTGTATACAAGCTCGACTTGTGTCAATCAATTCTTCGTGGAGTTGTGATTAATTATGCTACATTCACACGAACTAAGTAACTTGCACTTGTTGCTGTTAAAAGGTGGGTTGGCTAATGAAAACTAACCATACTTTCAATTCAATCGATAAGTAATTATTTCCCTTCACTATCATTTTACACTTTCTTGAGTTACTCTACAGAGTTCAAAATCAAATTAATTTATACAACAGCGACTGAAACTGCTAAATTGTAGATTCTAAGTTTCGTAAATGATGTGTTAACCAATCAAGGTTCTGTTAAATTAACTAGAATTATTTTAAGGACACACAGAAGAAATACTCCACTACCAAAACATTTGTCAGATTTTTAAGAATAACAATTATATGCTAAAGAAAAAAATATAATTTATTATGACACATTAGCATTCACACAAATGTACACAAAAAGTATATCCAATAATACGTGAATAAAACAGCTCAGCGATACGCAGAACACGTTCAGCACTGATTTTCCGCCAGAACCCTTATTGTATAATTCCGTCTTCCGTGAGAAACCACAATTCGAAATGAAGCCAATAACAGGCTTACGAATAAAAAAAAATAAGGCGCTGAATTCTATATTCTCTAAATAATATAAAAGGAGACTGACATGTCTATAAAAGTGCACACAAAGTAATGAACGTACTTGTCATTATTATAACTTTGCCACGTATGTAGATTTTATATCAAATAATAAAAATCACTTCGGTCAAGTCATTAACAAGAGCATTTATTACAATACGTGGTTTGTCTTTTGCTTATTTTTTTTTAAATCCATATTTCAGATTTGTTGCGAATCACAACTCCAACGTGCAAACAAAACATATTTAGGTAATAATGAAATTAAAAATGATTGACACAAATCAGGTCCTTGTAATTAATAATATAATAGCGTTAAAATATACAAATACCAAGTATCTTATCCTAGAAATATTCTATACAATGTACAAAAACTAGATATAAAAATCGTTCGTTAATATTTTCAACTCCTATCGATTTTATACGTACAATTTGATATTGAACGTGTGAGTCTAATTGTTGATGATTTAACACAATTTTTTTGGTCCACTTGGAGGTTTTTGCAGACATTATTGTATTGAACTATATACATATATAGTTTTGAACAGAGACCGTTAAAACGACAATCTTAGTAGAAATCGAATAAGGAAAATCGTCCAACATGATTAGTACCTGCATTTTAAAATAACCATTTGAGTTACCTACTGAAAAGATATATTAAGCATCAATTAACTGAATTTAGAACACTGTAAATCAATTAGTCTGCCTCCTCGGGATCTTAATGAGATTGTGTGTATAGCTAAATACAATTAATTTGTAGTCCTCTTAAAAACAAAGAATTATAGGCTATGATAACATTACAATTGTGAGATCGTACTGTGTAGGCTATGTACTCTCGTTTTTAAAACAACTAAAATTATTTTGAACATCTAAGTGAAATGGCCAAGGATGATACGCTGACATGTTTTCTTTGGAAATAATCCATGAAAAATGCTATTTTAAAATTTTAAGACTTCTCAAGCATTATTAACATATGATTAAGAATAATAACCATTTGAAACTCGTATTGACGTCTAGCCGATTTTTATTGATTCGCACAATTTCGAAATAGTGCCCCATGCTTTTCAAATATGGCTATTGTATAAATTTGTTTTTGTATTCATTACTGTTCTAATCAAATAGGTACTTTTAATGAAAAATCTTAAAAAGTATCTTCCTTATTTACCAGCCACTTCATGTCATATACATAATATACTTTATATGATATACTTTATTCTGATCTGAATTTTCAAACTTAAGATATTATACCTATCCCCAACAAAAAAATTCATGCATTTAAAAAAAGAAGCTTGTGTCAAAAATCATCTGTTTGTCTTTGGGATGTTATCATTTCAAATTTTGCAAATCATAATTTACATAAATTTATGTAAACAGGTCTTTACCATTTGCAAACTACAGTAAATGACAGTATATATATATATACATATTACATACTGAATTTTCACAAGTAGAAAGATATGTGTACAATTTCAGTGTTAGCAACACTGCATTTTCAGTGTTTAGATGGAAGATATCTTTAAATAAAGAACTTTAGCAAATGATTTCATAATAATCGCAACAGTTGTTTGTTATTAAAATGGGTATTATAAGTACATTATATTGCACTGTTTCTTATACATGACTCAAATGACAACCATTATTTATAAAACAAATTTCATTCTCACACCTATTCAAGAGAATAAACTTGCCTTTACAATATGTTACATATCTAAATGTGCTGTTTAATATGAAAAAGAAAGTATTTACTTAGACATTTAGCATATTACTGCAGGGTCAAAGTCTGTAAAATGCAACAACAAAATGTTGAAAGTGTTTCAGTTTAGTAGTTTTGTAATTTGGCAGTCCATACCATAGTAACGGACACAAAATGTCAAATTGCTCCGAGACTCTTACAACACACTATTGGTACATTTATAGTGAACAGATTCGAAACCCTGGTTGCATCCGCAGCTATTGCAGAGAGGAGTAGTCTTATTTATGAAACCAGATCAAAATATAGTATTAAGAGAGTTCATTTGTAGTAAGTTCACAATTTCTATCTACATTATACAACTTAGCGTATATAAATGTTATGATTGTTCCCTTAAATGAGCACTCATAATTTCAAAATTTTATTCCACAACTTAAAATTTAATACACTGACATTTCAAAGAATTTATATTTCCATTAGACTAAAAAAGTATTTCTATTAGGCATAAGTACGCCTGATCTGTAATAATTTCATTTTTTTGGTACCATTATAAAATAATAATTTTGTAGTTCAAAGAGTGCTTGAAAATGTAAGCTGATTATATTTTGGCTTTACTTTGCATATGCTCAAAGTTAAGAGAACACTGATTGAAAAAGATTCCTTCAAAGAAAGCACAAATTTTCAAATCAGCTTTAGTTTTCTTTATGGGCCATTAAGTCTTTACTTGTTTATAATAATTAAAATATGATAATTTTCATTTTCATACCTTATAACACTAAACTAGTAAATTTTAAATTGTGAAATAAAATTCCAATGATAAAAAATGTTAGATTAAGGTGAGGCATAATGGGGACTTACATTAAGTGAGTTACCTTAGAAATAAAAATTTCTACGTGCTACCTTCTTGTGAAGCCTTTTGTACCATCTGGTCCTCTTGGAGTCCGTATGACGAGTACCCCACGAGGTGGTGGTGAGGGAAATACACCCGCAGGAGTGGCTCCTGGCGGTAGTCGGGCAAGAACCTTACGTTCTTGCTTATTTCCTTTGGTGTCATTATGAAAGTTTTTCGTTTTACTACTGCCCACATTTATGTTTGGGCTGTCATTCAAATTGTTAGCTTGTAGTTTGTCTTGCAACCGACTTAGACTGGAAAGAATAAAACATATAACTCTTAGGTCTTGCTCATTCATACAATTATGTCTATGTTCCTTGCTGGTTTGACAGAGCCAGCAGTCTTGAAAAACCAATAGGCATAATGATAGAATTAAGATTCAAATAGCAAAGAAGAATCCCAAGTTTATAATTGTATCCCTTAGTCACCTTTTAAAACATCCATTGGAAAGAGATGGAGTGGTTATACTTTTTTATATTGTTACCATGAAGAACATGGCACTGTTAGATCTATACTCTATTCGTCGAAACAAGTTAGTAGTGCACCGTCTCTCTCCCACAATTCCTCGTCAGTAATTGGTCAGTGATAAGCGCTAAGGCAGTGTACACAATACGAGTACTTTTTAGTCTGCTTGTGCAATCCGTACTGTGCTGACGTGCTCACCGATCTATATTTTCTCTCTATCTTGTGACTTTGCGTGTTCTTTGGACTTGTTGATACCTACATTTATTGTGACTGGCTTGTGTATTGGATATTGTGATTGATTACTTATTTGACTACTTGGCGGTGTACAAAACGGACTTTCGAAACAATGGCGAATAATGTAGATCAACCTGCTGAAAAAAGAAAGAAACGGCCTTTTTCATCTACTGAGAAAATATGTATATATATGTATAATACTCAATATGTATCAAGCTATGAGAAGTGCAGATTCTTCAGCTTCAGATGGCGACATTTGGAAGGCTGTTGCATCTTCACTAGGTGTGCATTGGGTTTCTATTCATAGAATAGTGATGGATAGTGTCCGACCGAAGCTTCGGCTTCGGCTTCGGCTTCGGCCACCTTCGGCCAAAAAATCCACCTTCGGCGAAACATTCGGCTTCGGCCCAAAATCCGGCCGAAGCCGAAGGTTTCGCCGAAGGTCCGAGCGACCGTCGAGATTGAACGAACTGTTACGAAAGTCATGAGGCGGCGGGGAGTCACTGTCAAAATATCACATTGCTGATTGCATGCATCAAAACAAGTCCGTACGTGTATTTAAACGAGTGTTTTTGTAAGAAATCAAATCATTATTTTTACCAGTAGGTAAATCACAAACTTTTATCTTTTTTTTTTTTTTTTTTTTTTTTTTTTTTTTTTTTTTTTTTTTTTTTTTTTTTTTTTTTTTTTTTTACATTTGTCCTGCAAAACTGCTTACGCGGTTTGACTGCAGGTAATAGTCTCATTTATACTTATATGTAGGTACTTAAATCATAAACTATCTTATAAGATCAAAAGAATTACAGTGATTCGAGTAAATATTTTTTTAACATATTCTTGAATCGGCATAAGCGTGGTTCCAGTCTGATATTTTCAGGTAAACTATTAAGAAGATACGGTAAACGTTTTTTTAAAGTTCTATCTCCAAAGTAATTGTTTACTCTGGGGACCTTATATTTGCCTGTGGTTACTGACCTAGTGCCACGCCCATGTCTAATCAACGCTAAGCTGAGATCTTCCTTTGCTTCATCTATACATATAATAGATGAAGCAAAGGAAGTATGCAGGGATCGTGGCAAGTGGAAAGAGGTAGTCTCTGCCTACCCCTCCGGGAAAGAGGCGTGAGTTTATGTATGTATGTATGTATAATAAAACAGTAAAAATATTTTGTCTGTACATTTAGTATTTTCGACTGAAATGGATAGAGGGACACTTAGAATGAATAATAGAAAGCAAAAATATTTTTTTTTTTAATTTCTTGTCTGTCTGTCTGTATGTATGATCACGATTATCTCCGAAAGTACTAAACCGATTTACTTCAAACTTTCACCAATTGCTTTGTTTTAACTCAGAATAACATTAAAAGTTTGTTTCATCAAAATCGGTTTACAAAAAAAAAAGTTATCGACATTTGAATGAACTCAAGGCATCAGTATGCCGGCAAATAAGTTACGAAATTAAAAATTCAAAGTCATTTATCATTATACGACGACATTATACCTATAACATATAAATATAAGTGAAAGGCGACTAAGGGATGGGCTTACAAACTTGGGATTCTTTTTTAGGCGATGGGCGAGCAACCTATCACTTTTTGAATCTCAATTCTATCATTAAGTCAAATAGCTGAACGTGGCCATTCAGTCTTTTCAAGTCTGTTGGCTCTGTCTACCCCGCAAGGGATAAAGACGTGACCATATGTATGTAGTCTACTTTAATTTCGACACCAACGCAACGGCTTCGATGGTCCAGTGGTTAGCCCGTGAGACTGTGAAGTTGGCGGTCCAAGTTCGAATCCCAACAATTACAAGATATTTTTTATTATTAAAAATATATTTTTTTTGTATTGTTTTAGTATTTTATGTAAAAAAACTGAAAATCAAAATACTACATATAATAAAACGGTAAAAATATTTTTTCTGTACATTTAATATTTTGACTGAAACGGATAGAGAATTTTTTTTTTACATTTTTTGTCTGTCTGTATCTGACTGTATGATTAAAATTCAACTCGAAATTTACGCGGACGAAGTCGCGGGCAACAGCTAGTTTATCTCTAAACCAACCACCTCTTTGATATATCATCAACTTCTATATGAAACAGTCAATATATAAACCTTCAATATTGAGGTTTTGAAATTATTTTAATATTAATTGTAGCTTGTAGACAATATTGAACAAAATTAATTACTGAGTGCTGAGAGAATATAAACCTTCGGCTTCGGCTTCGGCTTCGGCCGAAGGTTGTGGCGATAGCCGATTAATCGGCTTCGGCTTCGGCTTCGGCCAAAAATAGACCTTCGGTCGGACACTAGTGATGGAGAAGAAAAAAATGGCGTACTAAAATCCCCAAAGAAATTAAAACAACGTGTGTCAATTGTGGATAAAATTGATGATTTTACAAAAACGGCTATAAGGTCTATACTATAGTCCACGATTTCTTTGCACGAAATGAGATTCCTACACTAGACAAGATTTTGAAGGCAATCAATGATGATGGCAGTTTAGGCATTATCAAAAGGACAACATTGTATAAAATATTAAAAGAATAATAATGTTGTATAAATTCTTGTGATATTAAAGACTAGTTTGAATGACAATTGTTTATTTTTTTATAAGACATGAACAACCTGTACAATTACGTAAATTCAATGTATTAATAATGTATATAGCGTGTCACACGCATATCATCATTCGGTAACAATATTTAATTTATCAGTAATAATATGACAGACATAACCGCGGACAAAAGCTAAGCGAGCTCGAAGAAGCGCAATGTGCCCGCGCGCTTACTTTTCTGAGATTTCGTTTCGGCCCACTGACCTTGAACATGATGTTTTGTCTTTGTCGTTTGTATGGTGTTGAGTGATAAAGAAAGCGCGCTACTAACTTGTTTCGGCGAATAAAGTATAGAAATTTGAAATTTGGCATGTGGGTGTGTTGTTAAGGGCTGCATGAGAAGATTTCTTCTTTGACATTCTCATAAATATATCTGGGTGTTTTTGTGTAATCTTTGTCTTCAATGTTTTGTTATAGATAAGTTTATATTTCACTTTAAATATCATACATTTTAGTGATACTGATAGATAAGAAACGGAATGTTACTTACTTTCTCACCCCAAGTAGAACTTATTAGAATAAAATAACGCCAGGAGAATGATGATGAATCTCAATGTCAACATTCAAGAATGGTTATGTAAACATTTAACAATTATTAAGAGACTTACTTGTCGTCAATTACATCCTCTGGACTTCGCGCTTCGCCAAGAATCCGTAATCGAGCTTCTTCATACTCTTTTTGTCTTTGTTCGAAGGTTTTTACAGGTCTAGATCGGCTTTCACCATTTAGCTGACCACTGGCTGAAGGCGATGGACGCTTCAAAATGCGAATAGCTGGCTCCGGCATTACGCACTGTGATCCTATGCACGCGTTTTCTTCAACAGTAACCTTGCACCCTTTTAGACTTGTCACAGGCGCACACTCACTTGACATGAGCTTGATCTTCTGCTCTAACTGAAATATCAAAATGCCACTGTAGAAAAATAGATGTGGGTAGCGACTTATTATATTAAGCAACGGTCAGGGACGGCCTGTAAAGTTAAACTTACGCCAATTTCGTCCATATCCTCCCAACTTTCACATACGTCAACTTCATCTTGGGCCGCCATGTTGACTAATTTTTTTTATCCATCTCTAAATGTTGCCAGATTTACTATTTTGTGGGACTTAGGCTTCTACTCACGTCGAAATGTGACCCTACGACTTGTCAACCGAGTGACTAACTTTCTATGAGGTAAGTTATATGCAATTGCAAAGGGTTGATCCGCGAAAGTTAAAATATAACCTATGTTTTATCTTCCCTCTTGCTTTCTTGAATGATTGAATTAAGATATACTAGCATCACACGAATATATATCTTGCACTAAAGTAGAGACTTAGTTAAAGGAAAAACAAACAGTTACCTAAACTGTCTTAATTCCATTGCCACCATTAATTAAAAGACAAATCTTTCCTCCCCATTCCTCTGATCCCCAATACCTATAATTTTTCAAATCTGTGGACCGGTAGAAATTTTGTGACTGTAATCAAATAATTTTATATCTTTATATTCATTCCATCATTAAGCCATTAGCTGCTGTGTATCTATGACCTGTCGGACAAATCGCAGCGTGAATAGAGGCATTAAAACTGAGAAAATGTCATTGTCAATGTATCCCATCTTGTCCATCAATGACAAAGATTCATTTCCAGCGTTGCCAGACCGTACCAAAAAGTACGGTTTTCCGTACTATTCATCACACAACCGTACCACTATCGTACCTCAGTGCAGACCGTACCTTTTTCGTACCTTTTCCATATTAGTAGTTTATTTTTCACTACACCTACAAAGGGTAAAAAACAATAAAAAATCGCCTTTTTATGTTTTGCTCAACATTCTGAATTTGTGTTCAAAAAACTTTTTTCTTCCAAACAAATAAGACTTAGCTGTTTGGATTACATTCATTGCCTTTCTTACTAAGAAACGATGAACTTAAAAAAAAAAACAAAATATAGTCTGCGGTCTGCAGGACTCAAAGAATTGGCGGGACTATCACCAAATGTCAAATAGTCAATCTGAAACCGAGATCGAACTAAATATTTAAAAATAACTTATTTTCACAAGTATGATTAGAATTTGGTTTTAATATAAAGTACTGTGTTCTGTTGTTCGGATAATCACATAACTGATTGAGAAAACAATACGAATCTCGAGACGGAAGAAAAGTTAAGTCAAGGTAAGTTGATGTTGATGATGGTTTGCATTTTTCATGCATGATTTTTGTTTGCATGGCAAGAAGGCAAAGTTGTGTGACTAAATGACAATGCTATTTCTTTTCTTATCACCACAGCCAAGGTGTGGTTTATTGCTCTTCATTCATTCTTATTAAATAGATACTGACAAACAACTTAAAATTTTGCAAACTATCTGTTCCGATCTGATGGTCAAGGGTAGAACTATATTTAATCGCCTTGGACGTTTGATATAATAAATTATTTATAGGTCGACCAGAAATATTGCAGACCTGTCAACGAGGGCGCTAATTATGCATTTTACACAATAACATTATACCCTAAACAGGATTGATAACTGATAGATACCTAGCGAAAAAACGACCCGAGCGAGATAGGTAGTACGGGGGCCGGCTGTCCCTTTTTAATAGGGCGACTTCATAGTCACGATAGAGGCGATTTGGCTATGTGAGACAAATTAGAATTTGCTAAGATTATTTAACTTTGTAAATTTGGAATTGTTTTTATATAACATATGCTATAAAAAACATTAAATGCTAAAAAGATGCTAAATCATCCGACGCCATGACATGATATGATTTTCAGGGTTACCATAAAAAATAAAAAAGCGAAATATAAATTTATATTTTCTTTTTGATTTAAAAATACATGCAAAGAAATTAATGCGATTGTTATTTGTTGACTTAACAATTGTTAAAATACCATAAAAATATAAGTGTTTCAATGAAATTTTTGAGTAGCCAAAACTGTTGATTAAAATAGTGTTCATTTTCGTAAATATATATTTTATATCAGTCCTTTTTTAGCAAAGCAACACCAAATAGGTATGTCATATTGAGTAAACTGTCAAATTGTCAAATATAATCAGACTTATTTTAGAAGATGTAAGAACAAGCAAGACCATAGAGCAACACTGATTACTGAATATTGTCGGGTTATGGTAACATTTTTTTTTAGCCTTGTTGCCAGTTATTTTTTTTTTTGTTGCTTTTTTTATCCGCAGTGTGGCAAAGTCTGCTATATTTCTGGTCGACATATAAAATTAATAATCACCACTAGCGTCAAAATGAAACAGATAAGTTTGATGCTAAAAATCCTGTTTTTTTAATGTTTTGTTGGGGTTGCCATCTTGTGAATTAACAACCGAATTTAGAAAATTCCGGAGTATTTACGTATATCACATAAATTCATTTAAGTAATTGGCTATTTGATAGTTGTAACGATGAAACATCAAATATGTTAAATATGATACTTGAGATAGCTTGTAACCAAAGAATAATGGCACAATAGATATCGCTTTATAAGAAATTTTAAATATTTTATTTTCGCAAAATAGATTTGTCTTTTTTATCTGTGGATATATTGTGATACGTCACATACATCTCACAGAAAATGTCAAGCAAAACGTCACCTGTCAGTTTCAAACAGCGTTCACTGATTGGCGAGAAATTGTAATGTGACGTGACCGGCTGTTTTCGCGCGAATTTAAAGTAATGAATATTTTTTTGTAAATATTTTTCCGAAGGCTGGCACGTAGCCAATTGTATGAATGCATGTGATTCTAATATTTGATATTCAATAATACGAAATTATACTTTGTTTCAATATTTTTGTTTCATAACTTTCTTTTCTACCTATACTTACCTACATTTTTAATAAGAAAATTATTAATATTGTGAACGTATATACTCTGTAAACGGTCAAAGTAAAAGTTTGCGGAATGCACAGAACACAATGAATCAGATAGAAATGAAGACAATTGAAAATCTAAGTTATTTAAATTGTTAGAACTTTCATGAACACATGGCGCCGTCACATGCTTATATCACACTAATATTATAAATGTGAAAGTTTGTTTGTTTGGATGTTTGTCCGTCAATCACGCTGAAACTACTTAACGGATTTAGATGAAACTTGGTATACAGACAGGGTAGGAGCTGACTTGGGTAATAGGATACTTTTAACGCGGGCGGAGCCGCGGGCGGAAGCTAGTAGCTTATATATTTATATTGTTTCTATTTAATGTCCCTTTCAAACTAAACTATATATCCGTACCTTACCGTACCTTTGCATGGAGCTGTGTGTGATGGATGGCATGTTTTTTGTCTAAACGCAGGTGTTGGAAAATGGACAGATTTATAACGAAGCGAAAACGTAGCCCTCCTGATAATAACAGCTCTCAAAATAGTAACCAGACTACTAAACCTGATCATTCAACTAAGAAGAAATGTTTAAGTCCTAGCATACCTGGCCCTTCATGTACTGACGCACTAACAAAACCTACCCAGCCACAAGAATCAAATCATTCCAACGGTTTCAGTCTGCTAGACAAATCAAATCCATCTTACAAAAAAAAACCACAAGCCTTACTTGATACTTGTAACGAAAATGAAGGAATCCAGATAGCAACAAGTAATGACGAGCATAAAAAAATTATTCCAACCAAATCTAAAAAAGCATCGGATAAGACTGAAAAACATTTATATGTTTTTAGCGAGAAATGGTTGGAAATTAAAGAACTCTCAGAGTGGCTAGTTTCAGACACAGTTAAAGGCACAATCAGTGCAAAATGCAAATACTGTCAAACTACGTTACCCAACCACAAGCCGCACTTGATACGGCACTCTGAAACTGATAAACACAAATCAATAATGAAAGCGATTAAATCCACATCAAATATTAAAGAATCATTAAAACCATCAGATGAAGATCTCTCAGCAAAAAGAGGTGAACTTAAAATTGCTGCAATGCTGGCTACAAATAATTTACCATTCCTCTTATCAGACACTCTAGTTAGCTTAATAGCGGACATTTGCCCTGATTCGAAAATTGCTCAGAAGATGAAGATGGGTCGTACAAAAGCAACAGCAGTTGTAACACAAATTTTAGGGCCCAGTCTTCGAAGTACTTTGCATGATTATTTAAAACAACTCGGTAATTTCTTTTGCCTAATAATGGATGAAACAACTGATGTTGGAACAAAAAAACAATGTGCGATGACAGTAATATATTGTAACAAAGAATTTAAAATAGAAACAGAATTCTTCGATTTGCTGGAAATGGCTTCAGGTACGGCTGATGACTTGTATAACGCATTAATACAGAGCGTTGAAACTAAAAAAATCCCACTAGAAAACTTAGTGGGATTTTCTTCAGACACGACGAACGTAATGGTGGGTGAATATAATTCTGTGTTCGCCAAATTGAAAGAAAGACTTCCTAACATAGTGTGTGTCCGCTGCTCTTGCCATATGATTCATTTGGCTGCCTCTAAGGCTTGTCTAAAACTGCCAAAATCAGTAGAAGATATGTTACGGAACATTGGTTCCCATTTCAGCCGCAGCCACAATCGACAACAGAAGCTTGCAGAAATGCAACGCTTCTACCAAACAGAAATTCATCAGATTCTTTTGCCGGCAACAACTCGGTGGCTTTCTTTGAAGGCATGTGTCGACCGAACGCTGGAACAGTATCCTGCCCTGGAAGCCTATTTCAGACTTGAAATTGTGGAAGATCCATCCAGAATAACTGAAAGTATCATTTCCAGTTTGCGTAACCAGTTTACAAAATTTTATCTCGAATTCATGGCATATGTGCTAGACCTGTTAAATGACTTCAATATTACTTTTCAGTCTGAATCGCCATTACTTCATAAACTGAAACCAGCCGTAGAAGGGCTCATCCGCACCATTGCAAGTAACTTCATTGATTTACATCACGTCAAAAACACGCCTCCTCTAGAGATCGAACATAAAAACCCAAGGTTGTACTTGCCTTTGGAAAATTTGTACCTTGGTGTTCTTGTGAACTCAAGCCTCAACGAGGTTGAAAATGAGGTTAGAAAAGAGGACCTGGAAAGATTCAAACTAGATTGCCTGGCATTTTATGTTGAAGTTATAGAACAAATAAAACAAAGATTTATATTTACAGACCCAATTTATGACATAATCCAAATAGTCCAACCAAAAATTATGAAATCCTTTGATCCACAAATGATAAATTCAATTTTAAACAGATTTCCTTTTTTAGCCCCCACATATCTGAATAAAAATGCATTAATAAACGAATGGCGGGAGTACTGTTTATTAGATCTGACAAGTTTGGACGACAGTATATCGATTCAAATGAATGCTGCTGATTTTTGGACAAAAGTGTTTAAATTAAAAGACATTGGTGGCACAGAAAAATTCAAAAATTTAAAAATTCTGATAGGATTTCTTTTAATTTTGCCTTTTTCTAATGCCTCAGTGGAAAGAGTATTTAGCAAACTAAAGCTGATAAAGACTGAACATCGGAATCGCCTCAATACCGAAACTATTGCCGCATTAATGGCTACTAGTTCATCTATACAACAACAAGGTGGTATAAAAAATTTTGAACCCAGCACTTTTATGTTAAATAAGAAGATACAGTACTCAAATTAATGTGATTTAGTAGTGAAGTGATACAACATGAAATTACCTCTTTTGTAAACTTTAAAAACTCATGATTTCGACATACCTAAATAAATGTTTATTGTATCTGTAGAGAAATATTACCAATTTTGTAGATTGAAATGAAAACTATTAACTTGCATTGAGCATGGGTGCAGGCTAAGTTACGTATTTTGGAATGAAGTAAAGCATGTCTACAGACAGAATGAAACATATCCAAACTATTGAAGCTTCAAGCATGTATTAGCAAGTTATTTATTTATAAACTCGTGGTAAGTTAAATTATTATTTTACGAGCATTTTTCAACATTTCAGCAAAACCATACGGATACTTCTGCAAGAACTAGATAATAAAGTAGAATATTATTACCGATTGCCAATATCGAACAAATTCATTTGTAAATCAATTATATTATATCGCTTTTTTCTAACCTATGGTCGCAGACAGCCAACTCGAAGGAAAAAAATCTAGTTTTTGCAGAATCCCGACCCAACCGTACCTTGAAGTTGAAAACCGTACTTTTTCAGAAAGTCAACAGTCCTTTTTTGGGAAATCATACTGGCAACACTGTTCATTTCTGCATACTGCATGTCAATCAAAGTTGCGATCGTAAATACAAAATTAAAGCCGAAAGCATGTGATTTAATTTAAAGAGGATTTATAGATTAACTTGTACCAGAAATATTTCATATATATATATTTTTTTTTTCCTTATATCATTTTATCCTTATTACATAAACGTAAGTACTTATGTCCATTCAAACTACTTAAATGCAACAAGATAACCATATGTCTAACCTCATTGCTTATCAAAATGATAAAAAAATCTTAATTTCAGATCATGGCTCCGAAGCCGTCAGCCCTTGCTGGTTTGAACTCGGTTGACCCTGATTCCGTTCAGTTTCTGATGTATACTGACGAAGAAATAAGGAAGCTTAGTGTGGTCAAGATCACTAACATTAATTCCTTTGATGCAATGGGAAACCCCACGCCGGGAGGTTTGTATGACTCGCATTTAGGTCCTGTCAGGGAGAGATTGGACTTATGTGCCACCTGTGAAAATCCATTACTACACTGTGCTGGACATTTTGGACATATAGAACTACCTGTAGTTGTTATCAATCCTTTGTTTTTGAAAAGCATTTACACTATATTCAGGATAAGCTGCCTCAAGTGTTTTAAAATTCAAATGGACGATAAAATGAAATTTCTGTTGAAGCTGCAGTTACAGCTCATTGATGCTGGTCATGTTACAGCTGCGTTAGATTTGGAAAACTTTTCTGGAGAAGTATTTAAAGTCGACACAGAGACTCGTGAACAAAAGACGACTAAAGTCATAAAAAAATATAAGAAATTATTGAAAAAGACAGATGCAATAACTGAGGTTTTCCATAACAAGAATACAGACAAACTGAGATCAAGAATATTAAATGGTTATTTTAAATCTATCAATATCGCCAAAAGATGTGTATACTGCCAGAACAAACTAATAAAGGTCACTACATCTGAGGGAAAGCTCATGTATAATTTGAGTGCTGAAGGTATAGTGGGGAAGGGAATAAAAATATTAATGCCGGATGAAATAAAAAAGTATTGCACTAACATTGCTGAAAATGATGGTGACATCTTACGTCACTGCCTCCCAGTCCTCAACATGTCAAACTGCCAACCAATGACTGATATATTTTTTATGACCTTGATTCCAGTACTTCCACCTTGTGTCAGACCATGTAATGTTCTACAAGGAGAATTGACTGAGCATGCACAAACAAATGTTTATAAAGCTATATTAGCACATGCTTTTGGCGTAAGGTCTGTATTACATGTTTTAGCATCGGAAGACCAAAAGAAAGCGATTGATGAACTAGATAGCAAACCTAGATTTGCTTATACTAGCATAAGTGGTGCTACTCCAGCTGAAAAATTGCACAATGGGTGGCAAGATCTTCAAAAAAGTGTCAATAACCTTCTCAGCTGTGATTCTCAAGGGTTCACCAGTTTAGGGTTGAAGCAGATTCTTGAGAAGAAAACTGGTGTTATTAGGATGCACATGATGGGTAAAAGAGTAAATTTTGCTGCCCGATCAGTAATTACACCAGATCCAAATGTGGACATTGATGAAATAGGAGTCCCGGATGCTTTTGCCAAAAAGCTCACATATCCTGTACCAGTAACTGAATTTAATGTTGATGAACTTAGAAAAATGGTTATTAATGGGCCTAATGTGCACCCAGGTGCTGAAAAATTAGAAATAGAAAATGGCAGAACAATAAGGATTCCAGCTGATTCAATTCAAAAAAGGAAAAGCCTTGCTAAGAGACTGCTTACTCCTGACGAGTACAAAACATCTGGCTTAAAGATTGTACATAGGCACTTAATTAATGGAGATGTCATGATATTGAATCGTCAACCTTCTTTACATAAACCCAGTATGATGGCTCACCGAGCTAGAATTCTGAAAGGAGAAAAGACCCTAAGATTGCATTATGCAAATTGTAAATCATACAATGCTGACTTTGATGGTGATGAAATGAATGCTCACTTCCCTCAGAATGAGATAGCAAGAAGTGAAGCATATAATATCATGTCTGTAAGAAAGCAGTACCTTGTACCGAAGGATGGTACGCCATTGAGTGGTTTGATACAAGATCATGTAATATCAGGAGTAAGAATGTCTTTAAGAGGTGTATTTTTTTCTAAAACAGATTATCAACAGTTAGTATTTCAAGCTCTGACTAACCACAGAGGTGAAATAAAACTCCTTCCCCCAACAATTCTTAAACCAAGACAGCTGTGGTCGGGTAAACAAGTACTATCTACGATTATCATCAACAGTATACCAAAAGGTAAGAAATACCTTTCAATATCTGGAAAAGCAAAAATTAGCTCTAAGGCATGGTTGAAGGAAAAACCAAGACCTTGGAAAGCTGGTGGTACACCTTTCATTAAAGAAAATGACATGTCTGAAGCTGAAGTTATTATCAGAAATGGAGAATTACTGTGTGGAGTGTTAGATAAAACACACTATGGTGCTACACCTTATGGTTTGGTGCATTGTATGTATGAACTGTATGGAGGAGATAGCTCTAGTGCACTGCTAAGTTCTTTTTCAAAAGTATTTACATTTTATCTTCAATGGATAGGATTTACCCTTGGTGTAAAAGATATTTTAGTTGTTGATGAATCTGATCTTAAAAGAGATGATTATATTCGCTCAGTTAGAGACTCTGGGAGAGTTGCTGCTATCAAAGCTACTGATCTTCCCCTGGATGTAGATGAGGGCAAATTAAAAAATATAATTGAAGAAATGCATACTAAAGATCCGAAGTTTAGAGCGAATTTGGACAGACAATACAAAACAATGCTTGACTCTTACACAAATAATATTAATAAAGTTTGTCTCTCTGAAGGATTACTTGAAAAATTTCCATACAACAACCTTCAGTTAATGGTTCAATCTGGTGCCAAAGGTTCCACTGTAAATACTATGCAGATTTCTTGCTTGTTAGGTCAAATTGAATTAGAAGGGAAAAGGCCGCCGCTTATGATATCGGGACGCTCCTTACCTAGTTTCCCACCTTACGACGTTTCACCCAGGGCCGGCGGATTTATTGACGGTCGTTTCATGACTGGAATTCAACCCCAAGAATTCTTTTTCCACTGTATGGCAGGTCGTGAAGGTCTTATTGATACAGCCGTAAAAACAAGTCGCTCAGGTTATTTACAAAGATGTTTGATCAAGCATCTTGAAAGCTTGAGCGTAGGGTACGATCATACAGTCCGTGATTCCGATGGCAGTGTCATTCAGTATGCTTATGGAGAAGATGGTCTTGATGTTTTGAAATGTCAATACTTAAAACCAGAACAACTGAAATTCCTTGATGAAAATTCGGGCGCTGTTATTGCGGATTCTGCTATAGATATGCTTAAAGAAGAAGCAGATCCAAAATCCATAAAAAAAGCCAATAAGTCGTTAAAGAAATGGAAAAAGAAATTTGGCGATCCCCTACGGAAAGAAAGAGCCAGTGGCTTTATAAGATTCTGTGCGCAAGCTAAACAAGATATTAAGCTTTATGATAAACCAACAGATCAAACCAGAGATCCTTATTATTGGGAGTTGGAGAAAATGTGGAGGTCACTAGAAGAAGAAGATAGAAAACAGTATGAACCAAAGTCTTGCCCTGACCCAATACCTGGCAAATATGCCCCAGATTATAAACTTGGTGTAATAACAGAACAATTGGACGGTATAATACAAAGTTATCTGAAGAATCGTCAAGTAAATATGTACGACGTTTGTACTGATAAAGAAAAATTTGTCGAAGTGATGAATGCTAAATACTTAGCATCAATGGCAGCGCCGGGTGAGCCTGTGGGGTTGTTAGCTGCACAATCTATTGGAGAGCCTTCCACTCAGATGACACTGAATACTTTCCATTTCGCCGGTCGGGGTGACATGAACGTGACCTTAGGTATCCCACGTCTTAGAGAAATCCTGATGACTGCATCTGCTAAACTTAAAACTCCGAACATGGACATTCCTCTCAGAAGCGACATTCAGAACGTGGAGAAAAAAGCGGAGCGACTGAGACAGAAACTGAACAGGGTAACTGTCGCGGACGTTTTAGAGAAAGTGGACGTAGAATGTGAATTAGTAACTCGGCCAGAGAGGCAGTTGAAAACGACTATGAAGTTTACGTTTTTGCCACACTCTCAATATCGCTCTCAGTATGCGGTAAAACCGCCTCAAATTATAAAGCACATGGAGAACAAATTTTTCGCTGAGATGTTCTCGATTGTTAAAAAGCAGGCGAAAGCGAGTGCTGGTATTGTGTGGGCTTCGGAGAAGAAGAAAGAGCGACGTAAGGCGGCGGCTAGTGATGATGAAGATGGAGAAGTGAACGCGCCGACTGAGAAAGTCAACGTTGACGACGACAGCTCGGATGACGAGGCTCCTAATGAAGATGATGATAATACTGATGTAAGTTTATTGCATTGTTAATATTTATTAAGTATCCTATCTAAGATATTGTAAGTTTTATTATGGGTTAATTTTTGGAAAAACTGAACCATTCATGAAAATTATCTGCAGGTGTTTCATATGTATTTACCACGGGATAAGCCGTAGCAGGCACGGTGTTCGTGGGCGTAGTTAATATTAATTTTGAAATAATGTCATCATTATTTATTTTATTACATCATTTATAATATGTATTAATTATATCATCAATAGTTTCATCATAGTCCTTCGAGACATACCTTGAGGCTGTGGTATTGATACCACAGCCCTGCATTTGGTGGAAGTCAATAATCCATATCTATACAAACTAGCTTCTTTGCCAATATCTGACTATTTAGCATTAACCAGAATATATTTGACAACTTTCAGACTAAAATAAGGAAGAAGAGAAATGAAGAACAAGAATATGAAGATCCTGAATCGGGAGAAGAAGAAAAATCTGACGACGAAGCGGAGTTGGTCGACGAACCAACTGAAAATATTGAAGAAAAACCATCAGAACTCGATATCACCGCTAAAGAACTAAAAGTTATGAGCGACGTTGTGAACAGTATCAAGGAGGCGAAAAATTATTCGTACGACACGAAGAATCACCTCTGGTGCGAACTAACAGTTATGTTTCCTATCGCCTTCTTAAGAGTTGATTTGTCCCAAGCAGTGCGCGATGCGGCCACCAAATCAATAATCCATGAGGTCAAAAACATCAAAAGAGCTATAACGAACAAAGAGAAAAATATGCTTTATATCAAAACAGAAGGTATTAACATTCTACAGATGTTCAAATACAACGATTTGCTAGATTTGAATAAGTTGTACAGTAATGACATACATGCGATCGCGAACACGTACGGCATAGAAGCAGCGAACAAAGTGATTATAAAGGAAATACAGAATGTATTCAATGTTTATGGGATTGCTGTTGATCCGAGACATTTGTCGTTGATAGCAGATTATATGACGTTCAATGGGGTTTTTGAGCCGATGAGTAGAAAAGGAATGGAGGCATCTTCTTCTCCACTACAGCAGATGTCATTCGAGTCGTCCCTGATATTCTTGAAAGAAGCAGTTTTGAATGCGAAGAAGGATAATATACGTTCGGCGTCCAGTTGCCTGATGGTAGGACAACCTTGCAGATATGGAACCGGTTCCTTTAGCTTGCAGCATTGTAGTGAAATTAAGTGAGTGTGAATTCATGATACTATATTTATATTTTTTATGGACCAACTGTGATTAGAATTAAAAGTAAAAAAATATATATTCGTTTTATTTTAAAAAAAGGTATATTCAAAATATTTTTGTGAGTGAGTGACAGAGGTGACTGGCCCAAAGGAATTAAATCAAACTACATAATGTTCTCTAATATTTCTGTATTACAACTTTTATTTACATCTTACAAGAGCGCTTAAACAAAAGCGGCACTCAAAATGAGTTTTTTATAAAAATTTTGGCTGAAGGTGTTCAACGCTGTTCGATTCTCGACTAAGGCACACTTATATCGTCTGCAGTAATTACATTACTTAATTTCAAGTTTGTTAATGAATAATTTTAGTAAATAGGAAGCTCATTACACTATTTCCATAGACAAAATAAGGCTGGCCACACAACTTTTTTTAAATTGAAAGAAAGTGCTTATATGATTCGCGTCAACTCATACTCAAATAAACATTACTGTATTATGGAATATGTTTTTTTACGTTATATGGTCCTGCTTTCCTTTCTATCGGCTCAGGTTTATTAAATTGGATTTTGAATAATAACATTAACTTGAGAAAATTTATTTAACCATATTTCTCAGCATAATTGTCTATGGTATTTTTTAAAAATTAGGTACTACATACTACAATCTAACTTATAACAGAATGATCACATAAGCTCCTGGGCTCATAGCGCCTGATGACGTCACATGAACTACAACTAATTCCATAAATAGTAGTCTTAATCAAATAAAACATTTAAAATTCTTATCTAATGCAACAAATCGCTTCGAGCGAAAATAATAACAACACAAAAAATATTACCGTTTGGCACTAAATCACACATAGACAATTTTTTTTTTCATTTGGGCCTTGGGCCTTGTACAATCTTCATATTTTTTATTGAGCATCGTAATTTAGTCTATGAAAATGATAAGTATTGGTAAGTTTAAAATTTAACAATTTGTCGGCTATTCGAGTTAATAATGCAACTTTTCAAATGCAAATTCTGAAACAATGGCACTATTACGACAAAAAATAAATGACACTTGCTTTTTATAGTCACTGGACGGTAACATTTTTTTACCCTTGGACCCGAAATTTTTCTTTCGTTCATCACATAAATGGCTTAACTTAAATTAAAAGACAATACTTTTATGGTAATAGAAATATATAATTATACAATATAGAATAAACGAGTCATTGAAAAGTCATCCGATTGGAGTGTCGCTGCCAACTTTAAGAAGTTTATCACAGCCCGATGATGTGCGCTTTTTTAAATGAAGATTAAAATGTATAGAATTTAAACCTAGTTACCAGACGTCCTATTCAATTATACGATCTTTGAATCTGCAAATATTTTTTTTTTAAATAAATTTATGCACTTACATTTTAATAGAAGACAAAAGGAAATAGTAAAATATCTTAAACAAATATATACAACTATTTTATTCCTCGCCCACTATAAAAGATCTCCAATCGGATTTCTAACGCTAAACAAACAAAATTACACAACCATAATGAAATGAAACATGACTCATTTAAAAATTTAATCGCATTAAAAAAAACCTTATTTTACTTTCAAAAATGTTAACTGCCAGATATTATGTTCGTAAAGCGTTACAAACTTTTTAATGCTCGTTATTGGGCCGTTTCCGCCAGATTTTGATTCTTTGCCGCCTTTTTCTCGATTTTGGCGGCCTTCTTGTCGGCTGCCTTTTTGGCGATCGCTTCGTCTTGTGCAGGATTGTCCCATTCTTGCCTTTGGCCCGAACCGAAGATATTGTAGAAAGTTGCACAGAAGATGTAGACACCGCCAGCGATGTAGAATACTATTCTCCACTGTGCTTGCGTAGGCTGTAAAAAAACATCGAATAAAATTCTGGAATTTTGGGTAATTTTTTATTGGAATGGGCAAATGCGTCATCAATTTGACAAGAGTTGTGTGAATAATTACTAGCTATATTATATTTTCGGGCTTCATAATAACGTAATGGCTTCAAGTGATCGATGATATTTGCTCTCACTCTCATTTTCAAGTGTCATCTTAGTTACATCCTCGGCCATCGTTCTACTCCGACTTTTCTCTATACTCTTTTTCCGGGCATTGGCATCCTCAGTTTCGAGTTCATTGGCATATTATCTTCAACAGCATAAATTTGGCCTTTTTCAGCCTATTTCCTTCTATCTGAGACTGTCGAAGGCAGCATTTGTTCCTCAGATTATCACCAGTACCAGCTTAGGCGACTATCTTACATGCATCTGGTATGTTACGGACATGAAACAACTCAAACCCACGCGGTCTCTTCGCGAAAAGAAGAATGAGATTTCCTGTTAAGAGTAGAGATAAAAGATTTCTATATTTAAAGGTTTAGTACTGACCCTTCCCTCGATGATGTATCCGGCCACGATGGGCGCTAAGAGCCCCGTGAGGTTGGCGAGGCAGTTTGTGAACGACATCAGGATGCCGGCGAAACGCGGCGACAGGTCCAAGTGGTTCACCTAAACAATATAAAGTTTTATTTATTGTGTTAAATTAATAACTTGAAATGAGACTGACCGCAGTCAAACTGTGAAAACAGTTTTGCGGAATATTGTTTTAAGTTCATAATGAATATTGTGAATAAAAAAAATAAATAAAAAATAAAAGTCAAACATGTCAAAAATTTGAACTTTGAACACTGGTAACATGTAGGTATAAAACTACAAATTTATTTATGTAGACGCCGCTTGCCTTGTCGCTTTTACACGCGAATTTTAAGGGACATTTCAAACATCATTTAGTAATTCTAATAAATCTTTTGATTTGACAACATTAGTTGACGTCAAATAAATTACTTAAAACTTAGTTCCGAAACGTCAGTGCAGAAGAAGCGGTAACAAACTGCACTGCAGCATTTTCTATAATAACGTCAACTTCACAGTTAACTCTGGTTGAAACTACTGTTTATTGAAGAACTTGGTTTGGTATTAAGTAGTAGGAAGATTGAAAAGAGAAGGCGAAATCTATGATGAGCGCACGCAATCTATTTGACATTATTAACTGTCCGACATATTTATAAATGTCACACACTATAAAATAGGACTAACTACGCCAACTCTCCCGTGTACCTAAGTGGTAAGGAAAGAGGTGACTTTCGCAATCGCAATAAACTAAATATGTATGAACATTGTCAACTCATTAGGAATACCAGCTATTTCAAGTGTCTTTTATAAGCGTATTCGTATCTGTTACCTACCTTGAAACCAGAGTATATACCGCCGTTGAGTCCGACACCGATGGCCAGAATGGCGACGGTGGCGGCGGGGTTGCAGCCAGTGTTGGCGGCTATAAACAGACCAATCGCAGGGCCGTATTCACCTGGAAAATAAAGTCACGTGCCTTGCATTAGCAATAGATACATTTATTTTAAAAAAATAATCCCCAAAAACACATGAAGTTTAATTGTCCGTTCAGTACATTTGTGTTTATTTAAAAAATAAAAGCGTAGTAAAAAGAAGAGCAATTTATAATAGTCAATGCTATTGTTATTATTGTTTCTCATGTCAATTTGATATCCCACCGCTGCCACCAAGATATCCCTCTTCTGTCTTCATGTTTTAGACTACATAATATGGAGGTCGAATATCAAAGAATTCATACTATCATGTCTATTTCCCGTCAGAGTAGCTATAGGTATTATTACAGATCTATATGCTCTGTTCTTCACTTTCCATGCATTCTACAAACTAATCAATATCAATGAAATTTAGTTTCAATAGTTTAATCTCTCACCGATACTGTTGATGATCTTCCTGACTTGGGTGTGGTTCAATCTGCCGCTGGACAGCATCCAGTCAGCCACCACGGAGATGAACATGGAGAAGAGCCACATGCACAGGTAAGGGAGGGCAGAGACGAAGCCGTTCTGTAAACACAATTAAAATATATTATTTATTTTTATGTCCATGAAAAAGAACAGGGAGGGGCATTAACACAAAATTGTAGTACAAAGGTGCTACGTAGGTACTTATTTCAATAGGAATCTATTCCAATAGAACCGTGAGAGGTGAAACGAATATTGATTCTTTAAGATTAAAGTTCTCGTATATCTTGCATTTAGATGGGTCCGTACAAGGTCCGTTCTAATATCAATCCTCTTTCGTCAATCTTTCTGAACTATCCTAATAACTAATTAACCTGTCAATAGATCTGTACTCATCCATTTCTTTTTATTAACCCTAATGCCATTAATTTTATCCTCCCTTTTTTGTTAACTGCATCCGTCTTGACCCTTGCCATTGAAATGCCATTTTTAAGTAAAGGTGATGAATGAGAACTAAGTTTTACAAATGGTGACCCACTTGTGAAATTTTCTTGCTTCTACCACCAAAGCTAATTATCTAACATTGGCCAATTCGCCACATTACCAGAGCAAACTAACTCAATATATCAGGACACGCAACGTGATTCAATCATCCAATTGACTCGGAATGAACTATGACCCTGGACACGATTACGAGCTCGAATGTTCTGTACCTACGCTTGAGAATTTAGGACTTTCACACGTTGTTTTAGTGTTTAAGGTCGAGGAGGTCGTGAAATCAAAATCAACCTTTTTAATTTGTTTAGTTTTGATTAGATTTTCTCAAGTCGTTTATTCTTAGTTTTTTCTATGTTGGCCAATAAGTTTGCTATTAGCAGAACCAACAGTTTACGTTACGTAGGTACAGTCAACGGCATATTAAGTAAGCCTGCATGACGCGGTAATAGAAGAATGGGTAGGTTGATATGCTCTCTTGAATTTATATAGATAAGGTTTATTCCTCTCATACCGTTGAGTGATCTACAACTAATAAGATCGTCTGAACATATGGCGATGGGCTAGCTACCTGTCACTATTTTAATCTCGATTCTACCATTCAGCCAAACAGCTGAACGTGGCCTATCAGTCTTAAAAAGACTGCTGGCTCTGTCTACCCCGCAAGGGATTTAGACGTGATTTTATGTATGAAGGTATGCATGTGTGTTTACTTACATCCTTGATAGAGAAATGCAGCACTTGTCTCATAAAGGTAGGAAGCTCAGTCATCAGCGTCTCGTACCCGTAGTTCTGTCCCATGTGCGCCAACATGATCGCCCAGAATGGCATCGACGTGAGGATCTTGCTCCATGGGATCGGTGGTGACTGAAATTTTATTTTAAATGTCACAAGTGGAAGAAGGAAGAGAACTGTTTTATCATTAGGGCAACACGAATATAAAGAAATTTAAAAATCTCTGCGAGTTAAGAGCTCATCCATTAATATTTCTTGAGGCTGACATAATAAAACTCAGACCTAGTGTTTGAACTCTCAACAAAAAGCATGAAAGAAGAAATACCTTAATTTAACAGGACTCATAATAATTGAGTTATACATTGCTTCTTTAAAAGAAGGTGGCTCAATGATAATCTAAATAAAAATATTATTTTTTAGATTTTTATTTATTAAAAATCTAAAAAATAATAGAGAACAATCATTCAAGTAGTTTCATTCGTATTGGTAGCAACCACAAACATGAGTAAAACTACAACAGAAACAATACTCAATTCTAATAATATGTAGGTACTATTGTCTTGTTACTGTGTAAATTTCTATGCAATAAAGAAACAAACAATTCAATACTTACACTCGACCCAGCGTTGCCCCACAGCGAGCTGAGGATATACTTCTTCTCAGTCTCCTTTATACTCTTGCACTGCTCTGGATCCTCGGAGACGAAGAACAGGAAGGCCAAGCACCAGACAGTGCCGATGAGACCGAACACGTAGAAGATGGACGGCCAGCCGCCAGAGAAACCATAGGCGGAGAGGAGACCAGATAGAGGCATGGAGATTACCGTGCCGAATTGGGCTCCTGCGGAAAGAAAAGAAATCGTCAATCCGTGTCATATTTGTAATTGTTCACAAAAATATGAGGTGTAGCTCGTATCGTAAGTAGTATTTTTTTATTGGAATCTGAACTTTCGTGAGATTCAAACATTGGTTCCGCTAAAAGTTATACTTTTCCCTATAGCACAGGCTCACGCTTGCGAAGGTAGATAATCATCATTACTGTTCTGGTGTAAGTTTCATTTAATCTTCTGAACACTTAAAGTCCAATTTTCCCAATTTCACCTAAGTACCGTCGTAAAATTTACTATTAATTTTCAAACATTGTTGATACTCATGATGATTACTGATAATTTAAAATCTCGATGCAATAATTGCTATTGATTCTAACCGGCATATACAGCTGCTCCCATCCGACTCCTCTCGTTGGGCGGGATCCATTTGGCCAGCATAGCGTGAGAGCACGGTACTATAGGACCCTGCAAACAAACAACTGTTTTACTTAGGCATTTCTATTATCTTCACTATTCTGGCATCTATTTCTTCTACATTGCTATTGAAAGTTCTAACTAACAATGACTCAAGTTATATATTACCTCTCCTAATCCCTGTATGAACCGGACTAGGATGAGCCACTCGACGCCGGCCTCAGCGGCGACCGGCACCAGCAGACCAAACACTGAGTTGACCAGCATACCAACCCCTAGGAACAGGCGGGCTCCGTATCTGAAAGGAGGTTCTCATGAATTTGCTGCAGGGGGATAGGGTAAAGATGATCTTACACAAGTAGATGATGAAATTAAGTAAGTAAATTATTGTATTGTTTTTTTATAGAAATGCAATGAGTTGGCGGCTGATAGAAAGCAGATTACAATGAGTTAATGAAGAGAAAAGGAGAAGATAAAATTATGTAAGCTATCGTTATGTTCTCATTAAAACGAAATGTTTTTGCTGCTACTACTTCTAAGGTACCTAATAATGACCTCAAATAGTTAATGCAAACTATTGTATTTCTTATTGCAACGAAAATTAATTCGCTGCTAAATAACGGAGGTAATTATGACCTTACGCATGCTAAAATTGGTTAGATTGGGCCTCTAAGTCCTACTCCTAATATTAAACAATCTTCAGCGGAGCTAGTAAAGTTTGAAACCTAAAGCTGTAAATATATAAAGCCCAACGCTATAATGACGGAGATAATCAAGAGTTTATACAACGACCACAAACAACAGTCAATAAAATACGACACGACCAGAAAGCTATCGTAAAATGAGGAACGTTGATTACGTTAATATTTTTATGTGACTATAACAACATATCTTGGAAGATGGATAGAGATGTGTTATCCGCGTAATAGGTATACTTATACGATATGTCACGATGATTTAAGTACCTTCCTAGCTACACAAGTATGCAAAATAATACATGTATGCAATATATTGTTGCTATGATTTGCGGAAGACATGTAAAATTATGTACAAGTATGCACTTAGATCTATTAATAATAATAAAATCACGTCTATACCTTGCGGGGTACACTTTTTATGTGAAGTAAAGTTTCTTTATCGTCTATCCAACTTGCTTCATATTATTAATCTTATCCACGTGACCAATACCTGCCCTTTTCACGTGTGTCTTAAATCTTTTTTACCGAGTATTGACTTTACTAGGCATAAAGGGTTCCAGATTCACGACCGTAACAATTGCCCCTTGGACTTACAACATACATAATACTAGTCATATATTTAATATACAATTAATACATATATATATATATATAAAATCACGACTCTCTCCCGGAGGGGTAGGCGAAATTAAATTATTGTAGGTACAACAATTAATCCTAGTAAAGTTAAGTAGTTTAGTAGCTTTCAACGTGCCACACGAACAGAACACAACTTTAGCTTCGTGCTTTCTGCAATGGCCACAAAATATTTTATCAAATCGCATATAATCTGATTTGTCGGTGTCAAGTGTCGGTATTAAACCGTTGAACGTCATGGTGACGTCATATCTGCCTACTCGAGTGTACCGACAAAGGAAATTTTGCTCATTCTCCCTGCTTAATATAAGTACTACATTAGTAGTGCAGCCGTTAAAATTTACTCTTCTAATATGTATAAGGCCCTCTTAGGCGTATGTATAAAACATACTGCGCTGCAGAAAAATTCAGTAAAATCTTTTCAATTGACCTGTTCTACTTGCCTGAGCAGAAAGGAAACATTAATAAAAATCCATTAGTGTCATAAAAAAAGTGACGAGTTTTGAAGCATATAACTGTGAATGCAATAAGAGATAACTGCACAACGGAAAATATATAATGAGGCAGGAAATTGCGAAATTTTTGAACATTTGAGTTTGAGATCGTTGATGATAGTATTATCATAATAGATAAACCACCAAAGCAGATAGAGTTAAAATCATTATATACTGCATCAACAGGAACCAGAGCTTGAAGAGGGACCAAAATCCAAGTTCAAGATCATCAGACGATAAAACCAATGACGCTGATAAACGTTACAAAGCATCAATTTCTTAGACAAAGTACTTGAATGTACATACAATCCTTCATAATCAATTTGTCTAATACAAACACAATTAAATTCAAATAACTTAGCCGCCACGTCATCGTGACGAAAAATGTGAAAGTTGATGGAGATGAAAATATGTAAAACCACTTAAACAAGTAGACTGTTGAAGAGTATGTGCCTATAAAAATGGGAATTTAATATAGCAAAATCACCTAACAACATGATAGATTCATTAAAGAGGCAATGAGTACGTAAACACTCAATTTTCATGTTGTACCACAAATCACAATAAATGTGACACTTTCGGCACTAATTATACCTGCCTCTACGTCTGACCTTAGCCTAAATGATCAGCATCCTCGAATCTATTATAAGAATCCGGTAAGGAGTGGGTGTGAGCAGTGGATGCATGTCACTTCCGAAATAATCTCTAGCGTCGAGATCGCGTGTTATACTTTAGTTCCTGTTTTGCGTTGATTAGATCTACATAAAATTGCTTTTTATGTGAACAGTGATGGATTATTTAATGGTCTTCTTACGACTTCTTATGACATATAAGACTGATTGAGGAAAGAACAAGTCAGCGAAATAGGAGTCAGATCTGAATTAGAAGCAACGAAAAGTAGGGACACTAAATTGATGAGAGAGAAAAACAAGAGACTTTATCTCTCTCATCACTTTGTGATTTCTATTTTCTCATACATAGCAGTAATTATTCTACGCCTTACATAGTTATCGCTTTCCCCAATATAATGATTTAGAAAATTTAGCAATTAATGAAGTGAAAAATACAAACAACTAAAACTTAATTTAAAAATCTAATAAGCAACTGACCTTTTAGAGAGAATTCCAAAGGGGATCTGAGTGAGGACGTATCCATAGAAAAATGATGACAGAATATAACCCTGTAATGTCGAAGTCCAGACGAACTGGCCGTCTTGCGATGCTGCCGACTGCAACAAAATAAATGTTTGCTTAAAATCAAGTTGGCGAGACTAAAATTGACTGTTACCTACAGTGTTTAGTGTCATAGTGCATATTAGTGCATGTAATTTATGTTCGTGACAAAAAGCAGTTTACCTATACTTATATCATTGTTTTTCAGAGAAAGGGGAAAAATATATAAACAGGACAAACCGACTGTTACTGTTACTATTGCCATTAATGGCCAGTTCTGAAATATTTCTAACCTAATATCATTCAAACATCTGTTTATCCTCCTTTTGACTTGTCAATTCTCGGTGGACCATGTGTGCGTCATCAAGAAACTTACGCTGGTATTATTCCCATCGACGTTCCCGCACTCCGTGTCTATGTGCTCCGCTATAACCGGGAGCGCCGAGTGGTTCACCATGGCGACTATTGCCACCGACATGTTGGTCCTCATGATGTAGGCGTTCGCCATCCCAAGGAACAGCATGAAGGTGACGAAGTGCCGCGTACCGAGGCCACCTGGTGGACAAAAAAACTTAAGTAAGTAAATGCTTTAGTGCCGTGCGGTTCCCGACACCAATACAAAAAAGAATAGGACCACTCCCATCTCTTTCCCATGGATGTCGTAAAAGGTGACTAAGGGATAGGCTTATAAAATTGCGATCCTTTTTTTAGGCGATGGGCTAGCAACCTGTCTACTATTTGGATCTCAATTCCATCATTAAGCCGAGCAGCTGAACGTGGCCATTCAGTTTTTTCGGGACTATTGGCTGTCTACCCCGTAAGGGATATAGACTTGACTATATGTATGTATGTATGTAAATGCTTTATTGCTCACTAAAGGAGTACATTACAAATATAAAACAGTAGTACAGTACAAAGGTGGGCTTATTCTTAAGTGGGATCTCTTCCAGCCAACCTGACAATAAGAGCATAAACGTACTTTTAATACCTATATTTTACAAAAAAAAATCCGTCCAAAACATAATACACGAGTCAATGGACTGAAAACGGGATAAAGTGGAGAGAAATGTCCGAAGGCGAAGGTCCTGGGACTCGAAGCATTGCGTCGGACGCACGAAAACCGGGAACACTCAAAGATAAGCTCAAGGGTGAGGCTCATATTTCACTACTACCTACTAAGATAGATAAGTAGGATAAAAAGACAGGAAAATGGTCCAACGCTAATAAAAAAGCGCTTTCGAAAGGTGCATGTGAGATTAGGGATATCATGCTTTGCCAAACTCTTCTCATTTAAAACGCAGAACGCGACCACTCAAGTTAATCATGACAGGAAATTTGGTCCACAACCTAACCTACGACAAAAATAAAACCGGACGTGAAAAGCCACTAGTCTTATTTGTAACTTTCTATGCTTAAAAGTTATACGTGTATATCATTAACGTTATCTCAAACTTGGCAATGAAAAGCGCGTGGAACGCCAAAACGTCAATTTTGTATTCGCGTGAAATGCTGAACCAAAATTATTTACCAGAAATCGTACACCTACGAGTTATCTAATTACTGTAAGTACAGAAACGCACATTTATCACAACATTAGACCTTCATTAAAATTTAGATTTTGTATCCTCTGATTTCAAAGTCATAAACCAATTAGCTGCCAGCACTGAGTATTGGTGTTTCAAGCTAGCTTAAAGCTTGTTTAATCGTTTGGATGGCTCTAAATTCTTAACTACCTTCGTTAAGTTATTGGTTACTAAGATTTGAAAAGTTTGAGGATTTTACCCGTATGGTTCCACTATTTCAAAATGCAAGCAAATGTAGGTGAAATTGCAACCCCATTTTGTCATAGGTAGATTATTTGAACGATTTTCAATTTGGAATGGTTCTTCTGAAAACTTCTGTTAGCTGAACGACTGTAGATGCATCTTTATTTATGGAACTGCTTGTAGGCAAAGGGATAGTAAAACTGTTTTAGAATAGATTAATTGTTTATGAGGCTTCTATCGCTATCGAAAGTTACAAAAACTATATATTTTTTTTAAATACCATGAAAGAGTGGTCGGAACGGTCACGTGCATTCGCTCTTGGCCAGGTTCAATTCTGTGACACGTGCTAAACGACGTCATTGTTTATTATAGTTAATTTGTATAGTGAGGTAGGTGACGATTGATAGCTATTATTTAGTCATTTGTGTTTTGACGTGCGTTACTTACATAACATTAAGTAGTTTGGGTAAATTGTTAATACTGACATCAAAATCATTTTTTTGTTTCTCCAATGTTTTAAACAGACATGAAAGTTGTAATTCGAAAATTAACGAAAGAACTTGGCAGTTATTTCGGTTATAATCTATGCTAGTGTAACAGATCTGATAATATTTCCCAATACAAGTCTTTGCGACAAGTTAGAACTAATTATTTATTTTTTCTACCGCATCACTCATTCGAGTAAGAATATTATGTACTGTACATTATACATTATTAAAGATACGATTGATATAAGTCTTTTATATTTTTGCCAAGTAAGCGGACTAGCAAGTACCGCATTTGCAAATCAAATCATCAACCGACGAGTAAGGGAAAAGTTATTAATAGCAATTTTTGACATGCTGCAATTAAATACGTATATCACAACCTGAATGCAGTAGGTAGTAACTACCTGTATTTATAATTCTTGCTATCCCGACTTCTACGTAAAAACCTTGTTTAATAACACAAAATCGTCAATCGAAATAAATACGTAGGTTCCATTTTTTGCCGGAGAACTCCTAGTAGAAAAAGTGCTAAGAAATTCAGACAGATCTAAAAATAAACTAATGCGTACAAAAGTCATCAAATATTAGAGGCGGCAAAACTGTAAATTAGCAGCATGTGCCTCGTTCATGATATTTTAAAACGATACAGTTTCCGATGACATATGATAGTATAAAATTTTAAGGAGAAAAGTTTTACAAAAGTATACAATTGTATCAAAGTTCAACTTAGAGTAAGTGTACAAGTAAGTTTAAATGGTGTGTTAAATCTTAAATCGACCCGGTTTGACTCTCCCTAGAGACGAGCGAGTGTCTACCTTTGCCCACATACTATAGTGAAAAAGCTGAGAATTATGGTACCGTTTAATTGTAAGAAAAATTGGATTAACAACTAAAAAGGAGATCTTATGAAAATAATCCATGGCAATTTAACCTTACATATATTACCAAAATTTTTCTTCATATACCTATAAATATGAAGTGTGTGATGTTTCCACGTGTTAAAAGTATAAATAAACGATACTTTTGTATCAAAGAAAATGTGCGCCGACGCGTCTGATGACGTTCCATTGTTGTGTAACTGTAAGTGGGCGAGGAGTCTACTTAATGTCTACAACGACAAGACGGAAAGGAATATCGCAAGTCATAAATTAGTTAACTCCTTCTTTTATATTTTCATTATTTTATAAACCTTCAACTTTAAAGTATGTGGTCTAATTTGGTGCCCTACCTCACATGGACATGGCTTGTGTCTGCCTTTGATAACGCCCTTAAAAAGTCTGACTGAGTAAGTACATTAAGTGAAACAAAATATTGTTTGACCCGTCCCGTCTGATCAATTCAGTTCGGATGATAATCCAAGCCAATGATAAATAAATCTTTACCTTTGATGTCAATTGAAAATTTAACAGAAATCAATTTAAATCTGCTATTATTCCTTGAAATTTAAATAATAATGCCTGCCTCCGGGAAATAGGCATGATATTATGTCACGCATATCTAAATCACCTAAACTAAGTGGTAACTTTTGAAGTATTAGATAGTATGAGTTAAGACGTTTCCCTATAAATCGCACACTCGAATTCGCAACTAATTAAATGTTAGCGTATAATCATGTTCTGGTGTTAGCACGTACGTTCAGAGAAGCCTTAAAATTGTAATAAGAAGACCCATGTCGCAGTTGCCTTGTTGCCCTTAATTATGGAAATACCTAGTGGTTATATTACTAACCAATGACTTATTTGGGTCTTTTCTATATATGTTTCATCGTTATGATGTGAATCCAAAGATTTTACATACCTAGGCACAAACTATAAACAAAAAACATTCCATAGTACCTATATCTTTATGACCAAATTCAAAAATAGGTCTGTATATATGTATGTGTGTACGAGTATATGTCAGTATATCTATATGTATATATGCGCATGACTATATTAAACTTTTGCTACAATTTGGATACATTTAAAAAGATTCAATTTTTAACCAGAGAGATGACGCATTTTTATGACGAAAATAGTGCGAAATATCTGACTGATCAATTAGAATTACAAAATTGTGTTAACAAACTCGCTATTAGAAGTTTAACGTTATGGCCATAAAATAAAGGTTTCGGTAACTAAAGGTACATTAACTTTATAAAAAAAATTATACATACACATAATCACGTTTATGTCCTTTGCGGGGTAGACAGAGACAACAGTTTTGAAAAGACTGATAGGCCACGTTCAGCTGTTTGGCTTAAAGATAGAATTGAGATTCAAATAGTGACAAGAGGCTAGCCCGTCGCCTAAAAGAAGTACTAACCCAAGTTTATAAATCCAAATAAAATATCTTTATAAATTATATATCTCAAAAAAAAACTAAAATCGAAAACTTTTATAAGTGTAGATACGATTACATAGATCATGTTTCTACATTTCTTGTGAACGGTGAACAAAAACAGGATCATGTTCAGACCGTATGACAATCACAATAAAACTATTGTGTACCTCCGACCTTGCACTTGTGTTTATTGTGTCGTTTCCGGAAAATGTCATGCTTTTTCATCATCGGGGTGCCCCATCATTTTCTAATCAACGTTTTTGTGTTTATGAGTTATCAACGTATAATTTGAACCAATTTGTCTCTTAGTATCACCAAAATGATTGAACGATACAATGGGAAATTGGAGGGTTGTTGCTTTCGATAGTGATTAATGGTGAACGTTTTCCTGTATAGACTGAAATTACTTTTATGCATGGAAAAAAAATACTTAGAGGACCAAAAATGCAACCTTGAGGTATACCACTTTCATAAGTACTTTTTTTTCTTAAAAATAGTAATTTTGATTAAACGACATAAGTGTCAGTCAATTCAATAGGTACCTATGTCTGTAGTCCATGTCATAGTGTATTGGATTTTCTATGAAGTAAGTATCCCCGTCGTGTCCTGCTTTATTCCGATGACGTCACTGGGGAAATTGGAGCACTATACTTACGCGGCAACTAAACTGCCATTACAGACAAGATTAATATGAACAGTGAATTAAAGAGTGTTTCTATTATCGGAGCCTCCTGGCAATCTTCAGATTAAAAGGGGTCTCCAACACTTAAGTACTAAGTTAAACATAAGATAATTATTGTCTTTAAGAAAATAACTTCTCAAATAGTGTATCATCTTTTTGTTTTGATTTCAAATCTTCTCTTAATCTGCAAACATTATTCCTAACCAAAGCTTGCTCTGATAACATTAAAGTGCATGAAGGTTCAGACTCACCGCTGCTGCTCGCCGGCCGCTGGTCTTCCAACCCTGGCTGTTCCCAGACAAGCACGTGCGCACCGCGCGATTTCGACACCATTTTGCGAGACAAATGCGAAAAGAATCCTTGAATTGGGCGAAAAACGTCCGTCACGTAGCTACGTAACGTTACTTAGTGAAGCAACTGACGGGTTGTTGTTTAGGGGAGGCATCGCGAGGGTTGTGTGCTGAAGTCTGAGGAGAAGCCGACTGAGAGACGTCGGGTTGGCGCGTGGTCGCGTCTGTAAATATAGGCGGGCGAAGGAGGGGCCTGGGGGAGACGCGGCGGCGCACGCGTTTGGAGCATGCTATGACGTGAGCCAGTTTTTACTACTGAAACTGAAGTTTGTGTAGGATATAATACCGGCTATGATTAATGCTGACTGGCATGGCCTTGATCTTATGGTTATTCAGGTTTGTGATGTGACTTAGTTGTAAGAGGCTATAGCGCCCCATTTGAACTAAATAAATATATGTGTACGTACGTATCAAAGCTTAGCCACCTACAAAAACTGCTTTGGTATTAACCAAGACACATTAGGTAGTAGGAAGGTAGTAGGTACTACGAATTCAGTCGTAATTTCCAATCCATTCCATCTATCTACTAACACAGGAAAGCGGTGTAATATTGTTCTACTTAGATAATGTCTTATTTAGTTAGTCAGGATAATGAGTTGGAGTATTGAGTTGATGTTGCCAACCAATTATAGCTCTAGCTAGTTTCAAATTAAAACTCAAAACTTGTTTTCAAAACACTAAGTCTCCTCTGAAAACTGTACCAACAATTTAACGAGACATCAATGTCCTTTATAAAAGTGAGTTTCTAACAAAGGAAGGAAATTTAAAAAAAATGCTACACTATAGTAATGATAGTAGATTTAGATACCAAAATTGAAACATATAAAAGATAAAAAGATTTACCTATGGTTAAAATAAAACTGGGTTGCTGACACTGGTACCACCACACATTGAGTGGCCAATAAGTTCAATGTCCTATTCATAGAAGTCCTACCTAGTTTTTACGAGTAGTTTTTGTACGAATACGTAGGTAACATATATACGTGGGTAACTTTATCATTAATCACATCTAAGACATTGAATACCGAAATCAAGCACGACTCATTTTTTTATAAGTAGGTACCTACCGACCTATTTATTTTAACTTTATCAATAGGCATTTTGACTATTTTTCTATTTAAAATTTCTCCTAATGCTCCCCTGTCATGAACAGGTACATACAATGCAATATGTTGATTAAAATTTTCTAGCAATTTTCCTTTTTCAAGTTAAGTTTTCTAATAATATAATTTTCAGCTTTCAAAACATTCCACTTCATAATTTAGTACCACTAACGTCATCTATCAACGATTCATTGTACTAAAGAGCGTCGTAAAAAATAGCTAATTTATTTCAGTCGTAGTTTCACAATTTTCAGGTAGATGGAGGCACACGTTCTTTAAGCGTAAAATAGAAAAAAACACAGCCTTAGTATAATGACATACCTAGGTACCTAAGCTAACTACTTGCAGTATGTACATAAATGACAACTGAATAAATAAACAGTATTTAATTTAATATAGTTCATTCATATTCATTCATGTATATATTCACGTCTATACCCCTGTCGGAGTAGACAGAGCCAAAAGCCTTGAAGAGACTGATAGGCCACGCTCAGCTGTTTGGCTTTATGAAATAGAGACAGGTCGCTAGCCCATCGCCTAAAAAAGGATCCCAAGTTTGTAAGCCTATCCCTTAGTCGCCTTTTACGAGATCCATGGGAAAGAGATGGAGTGGTCCTATTCTTTTTTGTATTGGTACCGGGAACCACACGGCACAAGAATTATATATACGGGACAAATTACACTGATTGAGTTAGCCTCGAAGTAAGTTGGAGAGCAACCTGTCACTATTTGAATCTCAATTCTATCATTAAGCCAAATAGCTGAACGTGGCCATTCAGTCTTTTCAAGACTGTTGGCTCTGTCTACCCCGCAAGGGATATAGACGTGACCAAATGTATGTAGGTATGTATATAATTCTTTCATTGGTCCACACATCTGAACGTGACCAATGTCTACCTTGTAAGTGATCTATGTATATATGTCTGTATTATTTTTGACATGGCGACCGTGTTAGGTGTGGGCTCGACAATCCACCGCATCCTGCGCACAACAAGACGATATGTGGGGCGGCGGCGTGGTTATTCAATCGAGCGCACGTTACAAACATACATACACACACGTCCATTGTTCGCGACATGTGGGTGAGGTCGGTACTGGTGTTCAAATTGACCAATTTGTACACTACTTAGTACTTTGACTGGAAGGAATCCCATTGGGGATAAGTCCGCCATTGTACATATTCTTCTTAATCCAATAACTGCTTTGTAATTTGTTATATTTATTTTTATGTGCAATAAAGAGTTTACAAACAAACAAACTAGTGGCCGGCCATGGATCCGCCTGTGGTATATATATAGCCACCTACAGATAATGTAGGTACTAAAGTATCTAAGTGCCGCCGTATGGTTCCCGGCACCAATACAAAAAAGAATTTTTCATACCCCTTAGTGATAAGGGTTGTCCATCCTTAACATTTTTTTAACTGGAAATTACTTAAAAAAAATTACATGGCAAAACAACGTTTGCCGGGACAGCTAGTATACAATTTTATAACAAGACATACAATCACGTCTACTTATATCCCTTGCGGGGATTTATATTTCCCTTTATTTTATTTATTGACCTCTTTATTATTTTAGTATAATTATATATCATGTTTTTATTCCGTACGGGGGTAGACAGAACCAAAAAATACCTTCGAGTCTCAGTCCTTTTAGTGTATATAGTGATCGATATAAAAGAAGTCTCTTTAAAATTTAATTTAACATGTAAAAAGATGAACGTGGGTAAAGCGAAAGAAAATTGCAGGTTATGTCAAAAAAATGAGGTAGAAATTTATGTATAAACAGATTTAATGCAGAGAAAATTTGCCCTTATTTATTTTAGGTTAAACTAACTGTGCCCGCGGCTTCGTCCGCGTGGAATAGTTATTTTGGGCATCATTGAAGCCCTCAATAATTTTCTCCGCTTTTTTCACATATTCCATTATTTCTTTGCTCCTTATAGTTGCGGTGTGATGTTATATTGCCTAAAGCCTTCCTCGATAAATGGTATATTCAACACAAAAATAATTTTTAACTCGAACCAGTAGTTCCTGAGATTAACGCGTTCAAACAAACAAACTCTTTAGATTTATAATATTAGTATAGATATGAACAGTGTAATTTTTCTCTGCAGCCTACAATTACTCTATAATATGATGACGAAACATCTAACTTACCAATAGTCACAACACACGTGTAGGTACCTACAGTGTAACCTAGACCTAATAGTTACACGATTATCCCTGCTCGGAATGGAAATGCACGTGCCACCATAGATTGGTCGTTTAAAATCAATGGTTTTCGCTACACTACATAAAATTACTGCTTGACGTTTTTTATGACCTCACCGTTTTACCTTTGCCAAGCGAAAGAAAATTATTAAAAACCACAAATAACGAAAAATGCTGTACAGTAAGGGAAAAACACATACATACAAATCATGTCTCTATCTCTTGCGGGGTAGAGAGAGCCAACAGTCTTGAAAAGACTGCAAGGCCACGTTCACGGAGGTCAGAGGTCACCACTCTCAGTGTCTCCCCAAATGATCCACAGTCCACAGGAGCTTGGGTGAGTCAGATTTTTCAAGAGAGCGACTCCCGTCTGACCTCCGCAACCTTTGCAAGTGAACCTAGCCCGTATTGGGTCGATCATGATTACTCATCCAGTTGCCTGAATGTGTAGATTTCCTCATGATGTTTTCCCTGGCCTGGTATTCAAGCTAATGTATATAACTTCGAAAATAGTCATTGGTACGGAGTGAGATTCAAACCTGTACCTTTTGCGCCGGGCACCTTACCGATTCGCGGTGACGCTCAGTTCAGAGCCAATTTACTTAATTATAAAAAAGAGAGTAAGTACTTACAATTTTAATTTCCCGGAAAAACGCAAATCCGTTAACGTAAACGTTTTGGCATACAGCCATAGGAAATAAATGAGTATTAAAATAATTCACAATAAGTAGATTGGTTAGCACGCGATATGTGAATGAACCTTTGGTATGATTGACTGAAATTGTTAGAAGGATTTGAGGTAGGTACATGCAGAACTTTAATTACAAAAAAAAAACATTTAGGTATATAATAACTCTTATTTCTACTTTATAAGAAAGACCACGGAAAAAATATTTTGAATATGTACCTACAAATGTCAGTGATTTTACTGAATAAAAAAGCGTGCTGTACATAGGTATTAGTTTATTTACTAACTGATGCTCCGATGCGTTGGGGGAAAAACAAAGGGAGGAATCGTGTACCTACATTCAGGCAACTGTAGTTATCGCGCGATAAAAACTTCATCGCGCGTGTCATGCTACGGTGCAAAGGTGGGTTTAATTCTCTAACTGGATGACGTCAGTGCATATATTCACTGACACTTTTTATAAAATAATTTTATTTTCATGCTAATTACAGAGAGATCACGCGCCTGATTTATTGGCAATTAACTATCACATTTCATGATTTCGTGTTTATTGTTTATTTGTTTTGCGATCAAAGGTTCCTTCCCTGTCATTCTTGATAGGAAATTTCTGTAATGAGATAATTAAATTTTGAACAGTCGCAAAGAACTATCACTGACCCGGCTCTGCTTGACACGGCAACAACTTTTCAATATACTAGTTTTTTATTTTAATTTCTAAATACTTTAAAATATGTTTCTAATAAACAGTTAATGCTTTTTAATCTGGCTTATAAATCGCGTGTGTAGAAGTGTCGAATACCTTTATATATTGGTTTTTAAAATATAACAAAATCAATTTAAAAGTCATTTATTTATTTCATAACGATTTACTATTTCTTGTACCTGTGTAAATTTCTGTGCAATAAACAATTATACAAACAAACAATTTAACTTTCCATGACTTTACAATTCAAGATTAGGTATATTTTAGTAATCAATGACTGGTTTTAAAAAATATTTGTTATTGTCGTACACAGACGATGTATATGTAATGAAATTGTCATAATTCAGACTTGGACTGATGTAATAAACGTATACCCAAAGAGTTCAAATCACTACGTTTCAAGTGTTAGGAGTTCCATATAAAAATTGTACTTTGCACCAGGCTTTTATACCGACAGCGAGTAAAGGAATAAGTAATAAATACAAGTTTGGACGTCATATCCTGAACATTCAGCCACTCCATACATTGTCGGAATAAATGAAGTTTATTGCTTATTGTAAGTAGTCACAGTCTGGGAAGAACCGTAGTGAAGATCATTTGTCTGAACTTGAGTTCTCAATCAAGTTATTTTTATTTTACGTCGCCTTAGCAGACCGATGTACCTAATTGGTTTTTGTCACAAATTGTCAATCTATACTAATATTATAAAGCTGAAGAGTTTGTTTGTTTGAACGCGCTAAGCTCAGGAACTACTGGTTCGAATTGCAAAATTCTTTTTGTGTTGAATAGACCATTTATTGAGGAAGGCTTTAGGCTATATAACATCAGGCTTCAACTATTAGGAGCGAAGAAATAATGGAAAATGTGAAAAAAAAACCGGGGTAAATTATTCACCATTGAGGGCTTCAATTATGCCTAAAATAACTATTCCACGCGGACGAAGTCGCGGGCACAGCTAGTACTATATATTCTATATTATAAATCGCTTGCGTGGTAGACAGAGCCAACAGTTTTAAACATACTGAAAGTCCACGTTCAGCTGTATGGCTTTATAATGGAATTGAGATCCGAATAGTGACAGGTTGCTAGCCCATCGACTACAAGTTTATTAGCCTTTCTCTTAGTCGCCTTTTACGATATCCATAAGAAAGATATATACCTAGTGTCTTATGCTCAAGTTCCGGTAACCACACGGTAAACAATCATCTTATGTTTAACTAGCTTCCGCCCGCGACTCCGTCCGCGCGGATGTCGGTTTTCGCGTGGACGGTTTATTTCTCCATTTTGAGAAAATCTGACAATGACATCTTTTTACGGCGCTGAATCCACTGCAGGTAACACAACGTGTGTTCGCGGTTTTACAGAACAACGTTTATGGATAAAACTGAAAAATCAAGATTTTTTTACGTATTTTTCCAGGATAAAAAGTATCCCAGTTTATGCCCAGGATAATAAGGTATAATTATACCAAGTTTCATCGAAATCGAACCGTTAGTTTTCACGTGATGCCTGAACATACAGACAGACAAAAAACTTTTAATCACATATTTGTGTTTGATATCGATCCAGTATACCTATATATGCTATTTATTTTTTCAATATTTTCAATGTACAGAATTGACCCTTCTACAGATTTATTATATGTATAGATGAAGCTATATGATACCGTACCTAATAGGTAAGCTGCAAATCCTTTTTATGTAAGTAGGGTAGGTATGTGTGCTCTGACATTTTAATAATGGCATTAAAACTTGCGGTACACTCGGAACAATAGACAGGGGGGCATGATCGATACATTCTAGGACAACTGTACCGTTCGGAACACAGACATGTATCTTGCTAGACCCCACCAGTCTCGGGCTTAGGTATATTTACTTAAGAACCTAGGTAGATATAACGTATAAAATCGCGTGGCAATATGGTATTCTCTTTTCGAAATTTTCACTCTTTGTATATTTTCGGTGCCGTTTTCATTTAACTGAAGCATAAAAACGTGAATTGTGTATTTTAAATCTACAACAGTAGATATTGGTCTATATAAGGAAATTTGCCTAAATCTGCCCTGTCAATTTTGTACTATTAGCAGATAAAATCTTGACACGCTTGAAATTTCCAACAGATTAGTGTACTTACTAGCCGTATCTAGCTAAATAGTATGTCTGTGGTTCAGTCAGATAATAACGGGCATATATGAATCGGTACCTACATAATTTAATCGATTGTTTTGTATCGAACCTTGACAATTTATTATAAACGAGAAATTGATTATGTTCGATAAATCTTCCACTTCATTTAATGGGAAGTCTAGAATATTTTTGCATTAAGTACCTATAGTTGGTACTGAATAAATTATAAATGATGAATTATTGATGTTTTAAGTTCTTTATAGTACTTATTAGGTACGATTACCTACTACTTGGCGAATTTCACATTCAGGCAAATTAATGTATAACCATGATGATCTAATTATGGGTTAAGTTCCCCTGCATAAGCTGCTCAGCAGTCGCTTCGTTTAAAATCCTAACTCGTCCAATCCGGTCAACACAATCATAGTCAAAAAGGCGCACACCAGAATCCTCTCGACGCCAGGAGGAAGACCTACTTATAAATAAAATAAAAGTAACTAACTATTGAAAGCAATTTTTCAAATTTTGTATCGTATAGTTAGTTTGTTGCCCTGTTACAAACTTCTTCTCCCCGTAGCGTGCAGAAATAACTATACAAAATAATAATTATTAGGATTTGATTACTTTTACGCGGTCTTATCATGAGATCTGAACACGCGACCTCAGTTGAAACACCTTGGACCTTACTCCAATTAGCGAAACAGTTCTAAATATCAGCCAACGCTCGAATTGAAGATTGGTTTGCTATGTGGTTATAACTTCGATATTAAGTAACTATGAAAATACAGATCATGATCTTAATAATTGCTTCTTTAAAGGTTGTTTAAATTATATCTAAGGCTTTTTCGACACTACATTGGAAATGCTTAAGATATTAATTGATACGCTCATGCAGAATTATAGGCAACTATTAATTTATATCGCCTATAGCGAAATATCACGTTAATTTCCATTCCCGCGGGAATTTTTGGGAACCCGTGCACTCAGAGAGTCCACCATTAGATCACAAAATGGAGTTTTATTTAATTAGATTTCTGGATAAACATAATATAAGGATTCTACTGACCGTTTTCCTAATTTCGGCTGGCTTTTTGTCTAGAATTTGCTCCAGGACAATGATTTAAAGAAGGTTCACGATGGAAAATACAGTGAGCGTGTTTGTCTGAGAGCCGATAAGCCGGCCGGCTTTTGGCCCCGAGGATGGGATAAATTTTTGCAGGAAAAAAATATGTATTATTCCAAAAAAAAATGATTATATTGTAGGAACTGAACGCTGCAATCCTATTTATTTAATTAGACTAGACCGAACGCGGTCTGTTATTATTGTTTTACTCGTTTTGTTTCTCAATAACAATTGGTGGTAAGAAACAATTAAGTCGGCGGTTAGACGAGATGAGGATTCAAGGCTACATATTTTAAAACTCAAAAAGTATTTTAACCATAGTTCTGGGGAAGAAAGAGCCGTGTGGTTCCCGGCACCTATACAAAAAAAGAATAGGACCACTCCATCTCTTTCGCATGAATGTCGTTAAAGGCGACTAAGGGATAAGCTTACAAACTTGGGATTATTTTTTAGGCGATGGGTTGACAACCTGTCAGTATTTGAATATCAATTCTATCATTAAGCTAAATAGCTGAACGTGGCCATGCAGTCTTTTCAAGATTGTTGGCTCTGTCTACGTCTAAGTCTAATTTCCGCCGTAGGTGTGGTTTTAAGAAAGGGTTTGAGATTCAAATAGTGACAGGTTGCGTTGCGTATGCGCATCACTAAAAAGTGGAATCCCAAGTTTATTAACCTTTCCCTTGATTAACCTTTACGATCTGCACGGGAAGAGAAGCAGTTGTGTACCTATTTGAAATATTCTTTATTATCTTTGTTTCTAATAACACTACAATAAATCACACACTGGTCAGTTCAGTTCCTCCAAAGAACAAAGCTACTTTCACCCTAGAAGGTTCTTGGGACACCTTCATGCTACAAATTTGATAAATTAAACAAAAGAACAGGGTTTGTAATAATAGCAAAAACAACAAATATTTAATTAAATGACGACTTAAATTGTTACAATAACAAAAGAAAAGAAAACATAGCTGGTATAAATATATGAGTGGACTGAAAGTCACACCTAAGTAAACAAAATAAGCATAATATAATATAGGTACAGCAATTTCTTGCTAAAAACATACACTAGTTAGTCAATTTGATGATAAGACAAAAAAAACAAATAACACAAGCCCAAAGCCGGGACAATCAAAGAGTCAAAATATCTTATCGAAATTGAGAATCATTAACAAAATATTGACTTATACATATTTTCAAATAGCACAAGTTTGCACAAGTATAGGTAAGTGCACATACAATATGCTTTGGTGTTTCGTCAGTTTTACTAGAAAATTGAGACAAAATAATGAAATTACATAGGTGTAAGAAATTTTAGTACCTACATTAAACTACGTGCAATAGTGATTTCTAGAAAATAATTGTTCAATTACATAAAAGTACCTACTAATTCTTACTCTATAATTACAGGCCGAGATCTATTAAATTTATAATATATTAAATTCGGTAACTGTTAAGATATAGATATATGTAGTTACTTATTAGTCATTACATGTACACAGAAAACATAATACTTACCTATAGCTATGACAAATTCAAGAAGCATTTTTCAAAGGTTCTACATATTTCTAAAGTTGAAACAAATATCTACTTCGCCATGGCGGATTAAAATATTAGAAAAAGTCACGTTTCAAAATGTTTACAGGTAGGTATAAATTAAATGAGTTTATGCGCGTGCGCATAATATTCTGACTTAAATCATAAGATTTATACGTTTTGTTTGTACAAATCTTACCTTATCTCAATTGTAATGTAACTAATTTGTGTTATAATTTATTCCGCTCCGATAAATTTTAAACAAATGAAAATTTAAAAAAAATCGACGGGAACGAAAAGCATCATTATGAAAAAGCCTGCATCTTCGCCCGCGTAAGACGAAAAATCAATTTATTACCCGTTCCCGTAGAAATTTCGGGAAATCCTTTCTTAGTACTTCCCTAAACTTCACGAGGAACCTTAGGAACATTTTTGCGAAATTAATTTTATTGCAAGCAGCATATTATTCCCTAGTCTATAGACAAGCACGAACCTACTTAATTATGATGAACTTAGTGAGTACGTAGGTACGTGAACCGAGAAATTTTATTAAAGTAAATAAAAAGAAACTCTTCAAAATATTGCAGCTTCATATTAAATCGATAGATGATTAATTAAGGTAGCAAGAACCTATGATTTTATTTTCTTAAACTCACGATCATTAATTTTCAAAAAAGAATATGTCATTCGATTTTTAAATATACGACAACACTAACGATGAATAGGCAATTTTTTATGCACACACAACGCAGCGACATCCAGATGTGTTTACCATGGTAACTAGATGAACAAATACGCATTCCAATTAGGACGATAAACGCGTTCGTGAACGAGTTGCTCACGAGTTAGGCTCCACGCTCACTCGCTTGACACGTGCTTGATCAGAGTTTCTCAAACTTTTGCACTCCGAAGAATTAGACATTCAGGATGGTATGTTAAGTTAAAGGAATCGTACCATTGATAACGGTTTTAAGGTGCGCATAGATTATGTAACAGTGTTGTAACTTAACTTTGTTGTCCAGATTATCTGACATTGTTTTACAATTTTGAAACATATATCAGTACACCTCAGAGTAACAATGTTATATAAAATAAACAAAATAGACCTTTGCAAGCACTTTTTCAATAATTCTTACATTTTGATAAATTAAATTAGAAGATAACTTGGTATGAATAACCCACTTTGAGAACGTCTGTGATAGATAAAACATCAATAAAGTATAAGATATGATAATGATTTGCGTAACTAACAGCATCAAGGTATCACTAGCTTTTGCTCGGGGGTACGCTTTCGTGGGAGTTTTTGTAAATTGGTTTTTTATTTAGTAGAAATTTTATAAATTTTGTACCTGGTTGACCGATCGGTGCTCGGTGAACGTCAGAAACACCATAAAAAATAAAACTATCGAACTTTCCCCAGACATGGAACACAGTTTTTAACCCATTACATAAAAGGAGGAGGTTCACAATTCGATCGTATTTTATATACCGTTTGCTATACCGGATGTCAACCCCCCGTTCTTAAGCGGAATTATTGAGAACCTCCTCTTAAAAATCGGCTAAAAGGTGTGTGGCTCCTACGAGTCACGTGTCGTGTCATGTTTGACGACACTTGTACACTTATCAGATCATTGTCAATACTATTGAGACTGTTATCAAATGGACAGTCGCGCGATATGACTGAAAACTTGATAATGTCAACAAAATTTATCTTACTGAAATATTTTGATGACTTACCAGTTCAAGTTTTTGAACGGAAATAATTATCTCTCTCTCTCTTGTTTTCACATAATTCGCAGTTGTTTCATATTTAACACAGAACACAATCTCGTTGTATAAGGACCAATATTTGGATCCTGTATCTCAATTCCATCATACATTATACAGCCTTACAGCTGAACGTGGCTTTTCAATCTTTTCAAGGCTGTTGGCTCTGTTTACCCCGCACGGGATATAGACGCGACTATATGTATGTACTATGTATAAGCACTAATATTTTAATACAAATACTTTTTGTTCCTTACATTATACATAGTGATAATTGATACAAAGTATGTATCAATTATCACTTCTTTGACTTCTTGACTTCACTTACGATTCTTGACTTCACTTCATTCTCTTGACCTGTCTTCGTCCATGCGTTAGTCCCGTAAGTACTTACCTTTCTGGAGAGGAGCCCGGGGTACGCCTTTACGACCATGATCGTTATTGGACAAGTCAAGTGATTCCCTTGACTCCACTTTATACCTGACTTGAAAGAATACCTTATCATGAAACATCAACATAGCAGCCACTGGTACTTACCTGAAACAGAATAAACAGAAAATGTAATACATACATTCATTTCTCTAAATAAAAGTACAGTCAACCGCGTACCAAGTCACCCTACTCGGAAATCTATGATGTTGTAATACATACATACATATATAAAATAGCGCCTCTTTCCCGGAGGGGTAGGCAGAGACTACCTCTTTCCACTTGCCACGATCCCTGCATACTTCCTTTGCTTCATCCATTGATCTTTCATCTTCATTGATGTTGTAATAGAGGCGAATTTACAGTGAATTTGGTTAGGTTGTACATAAGAATGTACACTACTGTAGGCAACCTTCTTGCTAGATGCCATAGCAACGGTTGCCATGTTTATGTTAGTGAGAGATATGTCAAAAATATTTTTTTTTGATAGATGTTCTGAATTTATACGTCTAATAATATAGTCATTTTTAACTGATTATTTCTCTCCTCTTTTCTCCTTCTATCTTCTGTAGGAATGAAATAACTTTATAACTATACTTCCTACGACTACAATAAGCAAAGTGTAGCACTTAAGGTACAATTCCGTGCTTCGCGATCGATTGCGTCCGCACGTGTCGTGAACTGCACGCGGTGTCGTTTGTCAGCTATAGACGTGTATTTACTGAAGTCAAAGCGTATCCTTTACTCGCCCTTCACTTCACCCATGAGACAGATATGAAGTGATTCAATTGCAAATTGCCTAAAACCACACGGCATTTTATGTATGCATATAAAATATACGTTAGCTACATAGTACATAATTACAGACATACACACCATCACGCCTGTTTCCCATTGGGGTAGGCAGAGACTATGGATTTCCACTTGCTACGATCCTTACGAAACTCTCCCGCTTCCTCCGCACTCATTACTCTTTTCATGCATATTCGACTATTACAGGCACTCCTAACATCTCTATTTTTCAAGACAATCGAAATTTTGTCTATGAATCATAATTAGGTGCCGGTAAATAGGACCTCTCCATCTCTTTCCCATGGATGTCGTAACAGGCAACTAAGGGAAAGGCTTTTAAACTTGGGATTCTTCTTTTAGGCGATGGGCTAGCAACCCGTCACTATTTGAATCACAATTCTATCATTAAGCCAAACAGCTGAACGTGGCCTATCAGTCTTTTCAAGACTGTTGGCTCTGTCTACCCCGTAAGGGATAAAGACGTGATCGTATCATAGTACAGCCATGTGATTAATCTCGAGTACGTGCTAATCGCACCGCGCATAACATAATTCTCTTTCTGAAGCCGCAATGGAATGCGTGATATGAATGAACATGAACATCTTGAGTGACACTGACCGAGGTTATAATGGTAATGGGGTGATAAAAATACTATCCAGCAATGAACATAGCAAACGTTTTTTCGACGCTTACATATGTAAGAACGGGCGAAGAAGAATGACAAGAAAGATGTTAGGAGTAGTAATCTACACTACTAATATTATAAAGATGAAGAATTTGTTTGTTTGTTTGTTTGTTTGAAGGCGCTTATCTCAGAAACTACTGGTTCGAATTGAAAAATTCTTTTTGCGTGGAATACACCATTTATCGAAGAGGGCTTTAGGTTATATAACATAGCTATATAAAAAAAACACTGAAATTTCATATTTGAATGCACCTCCTTAGTATCCTTAGTATGCATACATACATACATATGGTCACGTCCATATCCCTTGCGGGGTAGACAGAGCCAACAGTCTCGAAAAGACTGAATGGCCACGTTCAGCTATTTGGCTCAATGATAGAATTAAGATTCAAATAGTGACAAGCTAGCCCATTGTCTAAAAAAGAATCCCAAGTTTGTAAACCTATCCCTTAGTCGCCTTTAACGACATCCATAGGACAGAGATGGAGTGGTCCTATTCATTTTTGTATTGGTGCCGGGAACCACACGGCACCTAAATATGACATGACAAAAAGTAATTACTCAAAATTCAAAAAATTCAAAATTCAAAATTTTTATTCATTATTATAGGATATTATTATATCGCTTAATAATTGTCGTATGGTTTAACAACTTGGTTGACGTCAACTAAATTACTTAAAAACTAAGTTTACTGCCGCTTCCAAGGCGTCAGTGCAGAAGAAGCGGTAACAAACTGCACTGCAGCATTTTCATCAACAACGTCAACTTCACAATATTAAATTATACTTAGAATAGAATGTGGACGGGAGAATACATTGTTCACGTACATACTTATCTACGTACGTACATTCATACTTATCTACGTTATAAAGTAATCTATATTTTAATAAACGTGGAGGTGGAAGTAAACGTAATTACAACAACTTATTTAGGTAGCAAAACTAATTGACAACCTTGTCGGACGCGATAACTCGAACTTGAGAAAAAACAATCGAAAGAAAATCAAGCCTTCACTGATCAATGGTTTGATGACGATTGAATTGTCGAAGAAAATTTAATCATTATAAAATGTGTTTTTATACAAAAACAAACTATTCCTTTAAATGTAGAATTAAGTCTAGCCCCCCCTTCCAACGTAGAAACTAATTTATACTATAACTATTAATACTAGATTTTCTATTCAACAAAACATCTAAGTATGTATCTAATATGATAAAAATAAGATTCCTGCGACAACCGTCAATCAGTCAATGAAAATCATTGAAGATCAGATAAAAAATCCCTATCACCTGTTAGAGATAAGATTAAAAAAATTATCATTATCTTCCTAAGTGTTACAAATCTATTCTTTAGATTTTCTTTCTGTCGACGGAGCGAAGACTACTCGTAAACGTCGTTTTCTATAAAAAACAAATTCCCAAAATTGACACCTACTCGTAATATCCGAAAGGGTAAATATGAAGATCTGGCATACATATTTTAAGACCTTGTTGTACTCATATTATGCAAATAAAAGTTTGAATTTGAATTTGAATATTAAAAAGTTATGTCCAATAATATTGGGTGACTCGCGTTACCCAATATAATTCGTAACGATATTTTATTCTCATCTTCAGGTCCACGACAAAGCGGCATTTAATTTTTTTGAAATTCGAGAGAGTTTTTACGGTGGGTCTTGCAGAATTCCGCAAGGAATCTGGGAAACAAATGTCTGGCCATGCCTCTAATGGACGCGCTGACTTTCTTCCATAAATGTAGAAGACTCGTGCGCATGACCATCACCATACAAGCCATTCAAAACATTGGATTGAAGGGATAACTGGTTAAAGATAAAAATAGTTAGACCCGGACATAGGTACAATAAACCTTGTAGGTATTTGTTGTTGACAAATAGTTTTTTCAAAGGAAATCCAATGAACGAACTGAAAAACTGCTCGATTACGCATTACCCGCGGATATAAGTAGAATTTCAGTTTTTGTTGCTTTTATTTCTGGGATTGTGACATAATACGGTAGAAAAAGTGGAAAGTGTCATATTGTCACTCTCTTTGTAGTGGCTAACCTTGTTAGGCTTGTGGTTATAACCATTCAATTCGGTAAAGAATGCTAATCATGCGCACACGCGTTGTGGACCTACACTCATATGATCATTCTCATTCTTCTGGGTAGAAGTTAAATATGATTTGGTGTGATCCTCATAACGTAATAAACGATTAAAATAAAAATACAAAGTCCCTATTGTTAATTTAGCAAACCACTCAAGAATTTCCAGAAATTTGGCATATTTCCCGCCGGCATATTTATTCAATTTTCCGTGCATAGAGAAATTTGACCTCCGCATGGTTTTAATTAAGTACTTTGAACAGATTAGCATGTCAGACTGTACCCATGTAATTTAAAAAAAATGGTTTGTTATTTTTTTTATACATTTATCCGGAACTTGTTTCTTATCGTTTGCTGTTTTGAAAGCTTGATTGGCAAAGAATGCGTGCAATATTAAGCCGACCGGTTGTAGCTTAAAAGCTTAATCACATTTTAAATATGAAATCCGTATCTTAGATTGATTGAAAGTCGATGTAGCAAAAGAAGTAAGTTATTCCTTTTTTTGTTCATTCAAAAGAACACATCAAAACATGAAACAATACAGTACAAAGGCGGTATTATCCCTGAGTGGGATCTCTTCCAGGCAACCTTAAATTTATAGGATTTTTGGAAGTATGAAAAGCTCATGGCAAGTTGCGAGCGGTATTAGCCTATAAGAGCGACCCTGGATTAGAGTAAAAGAAAGAAAGTAAATAATTTATTACGATATTTGAATCAGTAGGAATAAACAAAAAAAAAACGTACTTAACCTAATACGCGAATGCCATAACAGGTCAGTGTAGATTTTCAGCTAGAACCCAGTTGTGGCATCACGGACATTTTTACACGAGAGATTCCAGTCTAACCTCCGGAACCTCTGCAGGGGTATCTAATCCATACTGTATCATGGTAGCGGGAGCGACTTTTTGGGATGGACCGCCACCAAAGGGAAGATCTTTCGCTTGCAATAGATATTACGTCTGGTTAACCGCGTTTTCGGAAAAGACATACATACATACCTACATACATTTGGTCACGTTGGCTCTGTTGGCTCTGTCTACACCACAAGGGTATATCCCATGTGGAGTAGACAGAGCCAACGGTCTTGAAAAGACTGATAGGCCACGCTCAGCTATTTGGCTTAATGATATAATTGAGATTCAAATGGTGACAGGTTGCGAGCCCATCGCCTAAAAAAAGAATCCCAAGTTTATAAGCTTATCCCTTAGTCGCCTTATACGACATCCATAGGAAAGAGATGAAGTGGTCCTATTTCTTTTTTTGTACTGGTTCCGGGAACCACACGGCACCAGTACAAAGAAAAGAAAAAGTCGTTATTACAATATACCTTAACGTGAATCTCTCAACAGTTTACAGTCATAATATACGAGTACCAACCCATACAATGCACCTCCACAAACAAACATCGCTAATTGTTTGCCAACCTCGTGTTAGTCACCTGTTGTCCGTATGTTTGCAACAATAACACCAGATTCCTAACGATGACAATGCTGGTAAACAAAGTTTATGTAGGTACAATGATACGTTTATGTATAATGAAACAAAATTAAATTGTTGGTTAATTCTGAAATCTTTTGTGATGACTTTGCACCTAATCTAAATATATAAAAGAGGAAACACATCAACACACAGCCCAAACTGCTGGATTCGGAGACTTGAAATTTGGCGTGTAGGTTCTTTATATTGCCTAGAGGTGCCCTAAGAGAGGATTCCCCAAAATTTCCGTGAGAACGGGAATTATGATGATTTATCGTGCGTCCTCTTGTATGAGAATATACCAAGATACTTACAAATTATTAACAAGTTTAAAGCCTCTTATATGGTTAACTCAATCAGTGAGATTTATCCACTTTTTATCTTTTTACACTATGTTTTATACCTACATACAGCTTTTTGATGCACACTTGATGCAACTGAAAATTAAGCTTCTTTTTATTTTACTGCCACTCAATACAAACGACATCAACGAGTTAAGAACGCCAAATGAATGAGTGCCAAGTATAAAACTTAATTAGTTACTATAAATGCATTTTCTATTTGTGTTTTCTATAGCTTCAACCATTCATGGATGGAAAATTCTCTTTAAAAGCTGAGCAATATGTGTTAAAATATCATCGTTCATCTGATCTCTAGAGAGTTCAACGTGAGACGTTCAAAATCATTGTTTTATACGGCAATTTCATACTAGTCCTTGTGTTAATACATTGTTTCAAATCACTTTTTTCAAGGCCTTACCATTTCTAGGTCATTCAACTCTACAAGTAAAAAAACTCGAAATACTCGTGCGCAGCGCGAAATTTGCCGATGAGAAATTGCTTTTTACATTTCAGGGACATATTGCTGCCCGTTGGTATTCATGTATATTAATTCGTGATAGTGATTCGTGAATCTTACTCTCATCGAAATTACATTATAGAAAATTTATAAAATTGTATTTCTACTTGTTAGCTATTTCCTGACAGCGCAAATATCTTTCATGGTAGATTGTCAAAAAAAATATTAAGCACTTACACTTTTATTACTCAAGGCTTTATTTAACTAGGTACCTATATAAGAAAAAAGTTTTATTAATAGCCCATTCAGTATTTCTGGTCTGGAGACAAGACAGTACAAAGAGGATTTTAAAAAATCTTACATATACTTACATATAATCACGTCTATATCCCTTGTGGCCACAGCCAACAATCTTCAAAAGACTGATAGGCCACGTTCAGCTGTTTGACTTAATATGATACAATTGAGATTTAAAAAGTGACAGGTTGTTAGTATAATATGTATAAAAAATCTTATTAAGTATTAAACTATTGCTTAATTCGATTAACTCATTCGATAATAGATCACTTTGTTTTTAAGAAGAAGTAAGCCAAGACAATTTCAAATTACATGTTTTATTTTCAAACTCAAAAAGTAATAACTTTAATGAAAAAAATAAATAAGTGTAATCTACACTTAAACAAAATTCAACTTAATATACCTATATTTTTTTTGTTTATAAATGCCAAACATCATAATATAAAGACAAAAAATAATGTAATTGAGCCCAAGCACTTATCAGACGGTTTTTTTGTCAAAATAGCGGTGGAACCGGATCGTTAAAATAATTACACTCCTTGTAGGTAGGACAAGTACAGCGGACCACAGCACAATACAGTTTGCAAATTTAAACTTAAGTGCGAAGGTATAATTAAGTTTGATCAAGTCAACTTGCTCCGGGAAAAACATATGTATAAGACGGTTCGAGTACTTGGCGATGCGGATACTGATAAAAATAGTTTTATTAGATCTCATTTTTTATGACCCTTAAGATTTTATGATAAATAGTAAACATACTTACATACAAACATATAGTCACATCTTTATCCATTGCGGGGTAGACAGAGCCAACAGTCTTGAAAAGACTGAAATGTCACTTTCAGCTGTATGGTTTTATGATAGAATTAAGATTCAAATAGTGTCAGGTTGCTAGTCAGTCGCCTACAAGAGGAATCCCAAGTTTATAAGCATATCCCTTAGTCGCTTTTAACGATATCCATGGGAAATATATAGTTCTATTGAAAAGTGCCGGAGACCTCACGGCACAATATTGTAAAAAACTTAAGGCAGAGAGATAGAAAACATTAATATGATCATAAAATTATGAGACCTCGATATTAAAACACCGAAGTTGGAAAAGACGTCTCGGAAACTCCAGGCTCTAAAGCAATGCATGCAACAGACAACACGCAAAGAGAGAGATAGGAGATATTAATATGGTCATAAAATTATGAGATAGGCTATTAGCATCCTTGAGGACTAAATTCTATCAATATTGAGTACTAAACGAGGATTCTAATTTACTAAACCATCACGAGCTGTTTCTTAAATACCAGTTTATTTTCAACTGGCTGACCCGGCAAACGCTGTTTTGCCAATTATTTTTATATATTATTACGGAACCCTATTTTTTTCCAAAATAAAATATAGTCTATGTTACTCGTGGATAATGTAGCTTTCAAATGGTGAAAGAATTTTTAAAATCGGTCCAGTAGTTTTTGACCCTATTCATTACAACCAAACAAACAAAGTTTTCCTCTTTATAATATTAGTGTAGATAGACGATAAATACAGTTTCCTTTTCAAACTTTTTCCCCCTACAGTGGAGACTAAACAAAGACCTGATGACGATGATGCCTTGACCATCAAAATAGCAAGAGACTTGGGTATTAATTATCTTGATGATTTCATGACTGCAGTCGGTAAAGAGCGTTTGCCTTTTCAAAGGCGCCGGTTCGACCTTCACGAACTCAGGGCATTACAGATGTAAATCACTACATATTATAAAGTCCCCTATTTTTACTACGCTTTTTTAATGTGTGTATGTATGCTCTTAACTCGGAAAGTTGAAGATTTTGTTACTGTTTAAAATATTAGAAACAGGGTTTTCAGAGGAAGGTTTATATATACATATATACAAATGCCACACGTGCGAAGACGGGGCGGGTCGCAAGTATCACAAAAAAGCAATCACATGTCCTAAGATACGTTAGATGACGTTAGCACAGAGCTAACGATGGCATCGGTAAAGTAAAATACATACATACATATAATCAAGTCTATATCCCTTGCGGGGTAGACAGAGCCTACAGTCTTGAAGAGACTGAATGGCCACGTTGAGCTATTTGGCTTTAAGATAGGATTGAGATTCAAATAATCACAGGTTGCTAGCCCATCGACTAAAAGAAGAATCCCAAGTTTATTAGCCTACCCCTTAGTTGGCTTTTACGACATCCATGGGAAAGAGATGGAGTGGTCCTATTCTTTTTTGTATTGGTGCCGGGAACCACACGGCATTAAAGTAAAGTAAAATAATAAATACAATTAAAGTACCCGACTTATAAACAAAATAAATATTAAGCCAACCTTTGAGTAAAAATATTCGTGTTATGGTATAAAGTTTACAAGTATTCCTTCGTGTAAAAACCTGACTTTGTCAATCCAGAATCAGTCAAAGGCACACCCTGGCCTCCTCTGCACAGAGGTGAGGATGTCAACGGGATTAACTCTAGAAGGATGAAGTCGAACATAACGATGATATTTCCTTCTTTTTAATATTTAAGAAGCTTTTGTCTGCGGAGATAAGTGAATAATTTTTCGCGAATTCTGTATTAGCGGTGGTAGGCTTGAAGTTGTAATTTTACCTATTATCAAACCTATCGATATGTTTATAAAGTTTAAAAGAATCGACTTCAAGTTTTCCTAATCTGTGAATCATGATGCATTAAACAATAGCAGTCACATGGGGCGTAGAAACAATCTACTTAAGACTACGGCTGATAAATCCTGCGCTCGCGCATATAATTTACTGCAAATACGTGATTGTTCTGGTGAAACTGCTCGTGCGCATGGAAATCATATTTATGAGTGTAACTATTTAACTCTATTATATGTTTTACTAATTTACGTTTTTTACATAAAGTAAAGAAATATATATCGACAATTGTAATGAATTTAAGACCTCTATTGTCATATTTACTTTAGTGGTAAGTTTACTTTTTACTACTTATTGATAGATTATCTTGTGACCACAATAATAGCGAGCGAGTGAAGAAGCGAGGTGTAATAAATCATAAGACGAAATTAAATAATGGCCGTGTTGGACTAATTGCGAATAGGACATATTTTTTAAACTTTACATTTATTGTGAATTAGAACAGTAGGTACCTACTCTAAACAGACGAATTGCACTGAAAGGAAACAAACGCTTCTTCTTTCTTCTCCTCTTTTAAAGTTAACAAAAATCATTATTTAATGTCTTAAATTAGCTATCAAGTTTTGAATTAAATTTAAGTTCAGTCAACAGCACACATCAACCTACAGCACACATATACCTAAATTCACTGCAAATTCGACATGGACATTCGAGGATAAAACACATGCCAGGGTAAGTTAATTTCCAGTTGACTGTACTACATATACATTTTTGTTAATAAACGGAACCTAACGTATTAAAAAAAGCCTCTATAAATATCATTATTACGAGTTCATCAACTGTTAATATCTTAATTAATAAAATGGCTTTGGTCGAATAAATTGTTATTTCAATATAAAGGAAAAATCCTCATCTTGCAATAAAATGTTACTTAATCTATTGTATCATTTAAAGTAAACACGAACTTCCTAGGGTATCATTGTGTTTACGATATTTTCTTAATGATAACGCGCAGATTTTATATGAAAAATTGTTTCCACTTTAGTATCAAGATTTATCGTTTGAGCACCTACAAAGGACGCATCAATCGTGCTGATAACATCTAGTGGACGTATCAGTCATTTGATTCTCTTTTATGTACCTACGCATTTTTCTAAATCATCATCATCATTGACATATCATATTCCTTCTCAAATTATAATCTCAAAGCCATCATACAGCAGTTAGTTCTGCTAAACGTGGCCTATATGAACCTCATGACTGCTCCGACTTATACCATAAGCGGTTAGGACGTTAAAATATGTGTGTGTAAACAGGAAAATCCATTTATGTATGTAGCGGCAGCATAGCACGCGCGATGCCGTTTTGATCGCGCGATAAACTTACGCTGTTTCTTGACTTACTTGACTTAAGGTCCTATGTCCCCTAGCTGGGGCAGAGGGCATCCACAGTGCTGTTCCTTAACACGTCATAATGAAAATCGAAACACGCGCGTGCCATGCTACGGTATTCCCCCATAAATACCTACGATATATCCCATGACATAAGTAGTATACTGAATATAACATACTCAGTGCTTGGATGAAAGTGAAGTATTGATGAATGTGGAAGAAGCGAATGAATTAGATGCGGTCGTGGCAAGTTCAAAAACTATTTAATTATTCTAAGTGTCATATGGTTCTTGGATATACCTAATATTAAGTAGGTAATATAAAGTATATTAAGTAAAGTATTTGTCGTAAATTCATTATTTAAGGCAGTGTCAATAGTGAGGAAACTTACTCGTCTTAGTGGGTCATACACATCAAGGCTGTAGGAACAGTCTTGCGGACATCCGGGATCCGCCATGTATGACAATGACATGAGATATATTTTATGACATACACTTAAAGATAAAGAAAAAATCAAGAAAAGGACAAACAAAGTCAGGATATAAGAATACGTTTGATTAGCAGTCGGCTAACCCGTCAACGAAATTATATATTTTTTATTAAGGTAATTTTTACCTTTTGTTTTTTTTTGACAGAGCTTCGTTAGCGCAAAGAAAGTTAACAAAATGTTTTAATTACTTAGGTACCTTTTATATAAATTCGACGTTGATTTAGAACAGAAGAACATATAAAATTCCAAGATTTTTCATTAAAAATCATTAACACCAATGATCTTTATAATGCCACAAGTTATCAGCAAATAAAAATATTGACACTGATTTCACGAGTCTAGCTCACATCATAAACTATTAAAATACATGATATAAAGATAAGTGTTCAAAGTCTTATGTATTTATTCCGAATAAAAAGATACATAATTATAAAAAAATATCAAAAATTTGCTAGTGTGAGATTCATCAAGATAATTTCCATTTTATTATACTAAATGCACCATCGAATCCATAAATCTACCAGTATACTAAATTACATCAAAATCCGTCCAGTAGTTTTTGCGTGAAAGTGTAACAAGCCACCATAACACACCCACACATATTAATAAACTTTTGCATTTATAATACTGAGTGCAGATCAAAGAAATTAGATATACTTATAATGGAAGTAAGATATATTAATGCGAAAAACAGTTTGTTTGTTAGTTGTCTCTTCACCCGTTTCTACTTAACCGAACTTCTTGAAATTGTACGCAAATAGATATACGGATTAAAAGTCTGGAGAAGGACAATAGGATACTTTACATCCTGGTAAAAAACTATAGTTTCGTTGAGATTTGCAAAACTTGCGATCCTGCGGGTAGAAGCTAGCAAAATATACAACTCACCCATAAAAACACAAAACAGTACAACCTAAATTGCTGACCGTACGAGGCTGAAATTTTGAGTTTATGTTTCTGAGTGCATCTACCGAAAGATGATTTCGAAAATGAGAAATAAGAAACCATATTTTTTGTTTTACGCGGGCGATGTTGCGGGCATAATCAATTAATTATAGAAAGATCATTCATTCATTCGCGTCTATATCCCTTGCAAGGTAGACAGAGCCAGCAGTCTTAAAAGACTGATAGGCCACGTTCGGCTGATTGGTTAAATGATAGAATTGAGACAAAAAGTGACAGGTTGCTAGACCCTCGCCAAAAAAATACCAATTTTATAAGCCTTACCCTTAGTCGCATTTTTATAGAAAGATAGATAAAACAAATACTAGCCGCTTTTTACTGAATTATCTATTTCCTTTATTGTTTGCCGGTTGACTGGAAGAGATCCCTTCATGGGATAAGTCCGCCATTGCAAGTGATTTGTTACTTTTATAACTATGTACTTACTATTTTCTTGTTACTGTGTAAATTTCTATGCAATAAAGATATTACAAACAAACAAACAATAGCATGAAATGCAATCTCTTCCATTCAACCTTTGGGCTTATAGTGGCCTCTTTTGTCCAAAAGTCCGAATGCAGTAGATCGGACCAACAAATCCGATATTACATAAATAGAGATAACACCAATGATAACTTTTAAAACTACCTCCATTGCACCATTAAAAAAATAAAAGTAATAAAAAGGCGCGCTACTAACAGATGGACCAACAGTCACATTTGGCGATTATACAATGCATGAAGTTATGCAAGTGAGATTACTTCGATAAAATCTTTAATTTCGCGAATAACCGATTCATGGTGTTATGATATGAATAATATCAATTAGAATATTGAGCGAGATTTTGTTATTGGTAAATTTTGACTCGGCCTCTGTGGCGCAGCGGTAGTGCGCTTGTCTGTGACACCGGTGGTCCGGGTTCGAATCCCGGCCAGGGCATGATGAGAAAAGAACTTTTTCTGATTGACCTGGGTCTTGGATGTTAATCTATATACCTAAGTATTTATTATAAAATATAGTATCGTTATGTTAGTATCTCGTAACACAAGTCTCGCACTTCGAGGCTAACTCAATCGTGTAATTTATCCCGTATACATTTATTTTATTTATATTTATAATAAACTGTGTGGAAATTTATAAGGTCTGTGTTGATTATTTCTAGTTTTAAATATAAATACAACTTGTATAGCATTAAAAATTATAAATAGGTGCAGCTGAAAGTGGCCTATTTTATGTCTTTTCAAGACTGTTGGCTCTGTCTGCCCCGCAAGTGATATAGCATGATTATATATTACATTATTGTTATAAAATGGCATTACAATCTGCAAATTTATACATTTATCAGAGTATTTTTTCTCCAAAACACGTATTCACTTCACCGGTTGAATTTTAACTCAAATTAACTAGAATTCATGAAGGCCAGTGTTATTTTCGTTGGTATTTTTTTAACGGAAAATTACATTTTGTGTGGACCACAACCTTATACGCCGTGAGTCATAGTAAATTACTTATATTATTCGGGTGCTTATTTACGCCCGCTGGTCAGGCGTCATAAAAACCATGCCGGGATTACTTGGACCAGAAAAACCTTTAATAGAACTAAGAGGAAAGATATTGGAGAAGAATTGAATAACATATCTTTCATACAGCATCCATACTTATATATGACTATATGATAGATACATATGTGCGAATTTATGCTGTAGAAGTAGATTACTTGTCGTCTCAGTTATTTGTCGTCAGTTTTTTCAAGACTGTTTGTTGGCTCTGTCTACCCCGCAAGGGATATAGACCTGAGTATATGTATGTATATATATATATTATTCATATCAAATTGTAGTAATTTGGATACCTTGACACGGTATCAGCAACTGCATTAGCATGCATTATGTTATGTAAGTCTCAACACTTTCCTACATTTTTCTCTTAAAATAACCTACTCCAAGCTGGTCTTGCAACAAAGTTTGACATGATTTAACTCGTAACAGCTGTTTAAATTGATGCCGATTACATTCATACAGTTGTATATCCTTTTGTCGGAAAATGTATTGTCGTTATATTCTAAGCGCTGATGTAATGAATGGTGGTCGTAGGTACATTCTTTCTTTGAACATTATCTGGATTTTACATGGTGCTTATTTGCATTATTTTGTGCCGTGTGGTTCCCGGCACCGATAAAAAAAATAGGACCACTCCTTCTATTTCCCATGGATGTCGTAAAAGGCGATTAAGAGATAGGCTTACAAATTTGGAATTTTTCTTTTAGGCTATGATAGGATAGGAACCTGTCACTATTTGAATCTCGATCCTATCATTAAGCCAAAAAGCTGAACGAGGCCTGACTGTTGGCTCTTTCTACCCCGCAAGGGATATAGACGTAACTATATGTATGTATGTTTTTATTTGCAACTAGCTTAATCGCATTTTTGAGAAGAAAGAAAGATAAGGAATTGTCATTTTGATTGAACAACTCGATGAATATTTTTATATGTACCGCAGGGAAAATGGGGCATCATTTCAAAAACTGCGATAAAAAATAATTTGAAGACTGTAGTTAAAAATGCCTGCCTATACGTAAACAAGTGTAATAAACTTATAACTGGTACCGAAAACCTGAATGTTACATTTGACAAACAAAAACATCAACATCATTGGATATATATAGTTACAAACACAGCAATTCCATCAAAAACGTCATCAAATAAGTACAAAGCTTCGAATAACAACAATACATTTTTTATTGTAAACGTCAATAAAAGGGTTAATAAATTTAGATTAGCAACTTTTTTTTTTGTCACTAACTATTTCAATCTAAATTCCATCATAAAGCATCATTTAAAAGAAGCAGTACTTTTGTACTTTATTTCTATTCTTGGTGCCTAGTTTTGACATAAATAATGTTATTATGTAGATACATAGATAGATAAAATAACAATAAATTTATCCTAAAGTTATTTTAAGGTAACGCGAAAAAGGCAGCCTTATTGCATTATTCAATCTCTTCCAGGAAAACAGAAGAACATTTTATGACAGTGAAATTAATAAATGAAATAAATATATAGCAATACACTTAAACGTTGTCTTTCAGTCCTTTCAAGTCTGTTGGCTCGGTCTCCTACATACGATAAAAAGACATGATTGTATGTCCATATATTTGTATGAAACACCATATTTTATTTTATTAAGCAACTCGTGAGCATCACCCTTGCATCAAGTGCGCTTTGTTACGGCGATTGTCAACAGCTAACTATGTACGTACATACATACATCCTGTAGTTACGTCTGTAATTATTAAGTAGGTATTATTTGGTTGCGTAAAAAGAACCACTTGTAGGTATGTTTTGTTTGTGTTAAGACACTCTGTCGCGATGAACCATGGTACCTATGTCCCACTTTCAACGGTACACTGAACTGTCTATAAGAAGTAACATGTCATAAAAATAGTAGAAATTTGTAGGTAGTTATTCTAAAATGTGTGTAGTGCTGTACCCGGCTCCAAAATAAAAAAGAATATGACCACTCTCTCTCTTTTCCCTAGATGTCGTAAAAGGCGACTAAAGGATAGGCTCATAAACTTCGGATTCTTCTTTTAGGCGAAGAACTAGCAACCTGCCACTACTTATTTATATCTCAATTCTATCATTAAGCCGAACAGCTGAACGTGGCCCATTAGTCTTTTCAAGCCTGTTGGCTCTGTCTACCCCGCAAGAGATATTGACGTGATTAAATGTACTTTTCAAATTTTTGGTTTCTTAATTCTTGCCTTTTCTATTCTTCGGTTATTAGGTAGTCAAGTTATATTGAAATGCAAGAAGTGTCCAATAATTTATTCATTTTCGTGACAAGTGCAACCGCAGCTTCAGCCGGCTACAATAGAAATACAAGGAAATCCTTGACATGAATTTTCATGTATTGAAAAATATGTAATTGAATGTCTCTTAGCGCACAAGGGGCATTTCGCAACGTTCTTTATCGATTCGATTGTCAATACCTATCGATATATCGATAACTTCTCTCGATTACGAAATTAGATCGCACGTGAATAAATTCACGGTCATAATGATAATTTAGACTCTCTAAGCGGGTCTCCTACAAAATAAGAAAATTATTACTAAGCATAGGACAGAAGTCTACACCGCAGTACATTTTTTATTGCAACAATAAACGGAATTATGTATATACTTGAAGTTTGGTGTTTGGTTCCCGGCACCAATACAAAAAAGAATAGGACCACTCCATCTCTTTCCCATGGATGTCGTAAAAAGCGACTAAGGGATAGGCTTACAAACTTGGGATTCTTTTTTAGGCGATGGGCTAGCAACCTGTCACTAGTTGAATCTCAATTCTATCGTTAAGCCAAATAGCTGAACGTAGCCATTCAGTCTTTTCAAGACTGTTGGCTCTGTCTACCCCACAAGGGATATAGACGTGACGGTATGTATGTACTTGAAGTTTGATTGTACGAGAAGTAGTCTTATGAAAACGAGTTTGAACTATTTTTTTTTCTTTGTTTGTTTGTTTATTTTTTTTTATTACGTGCGCAGATTGACCTGCACTAGCACCTAGGTCATAACTGAAAATCAGCGTATTGCTATAAATTCGTTGAGTTATTTATGACCTTTTTGTTTTGCTGCAACTCACACTCTCATTAATTTGTATTCCATATGTACATTGTAAATTGTGTGTAGCAAATCAAATAAATGTTACTATTTGAATCTCAATTTTATCATTAAGCTAAACAGCTGAACGTAGCCTATCAGTCTTATATAAGACCGTTGGCTCTGTCTACCTCATAAGGGATATAGACGTGATTATATGTTTGTATGTATGCAGTTGTGTCGTATGCGTCAATCGAGCAATGTCGTAAATATCCAATATAAAAAAACAAACATAAAACCTTACATAAGCTGTAGGAAGCGATAGTTCACTTACCATTTAAGCTGTTATTATCGAAGTTATTTCAACACAGTACCTTCACGTTTTATAGCGTAATTTGTTTATCATTACATAACTAACATTATCAATTTAATTTCTACATTCGGAGGAAACATTAAAAAAGAATCGTATTCAGCAAGCGAGCAACGTTAATAAAACTCCATGATTACCTACTACGAAGCGGTCACGTATTTGTTAAGTTTGTAATAGCAAGATTATTATAGATACTGCAAAATATAAATTATGTCATTGACAATCGTTGAACTATGCATGTTCTAATAATAAGGAACTGGACCTTGTAATGTTTATTTTTATTTACTTTTTTTCTATTGTGGGAAAATTCTCAATTCATCTTGCGTCCTACCTACCTACGCAAGATAAATTGTGAATCTAATTTGGGAATTTTCTCTAAAGAAATAATCAACCTCTAAAGATTTTTTCTTAAGGCTTAACTTTTTATCTAAGAAAAAAAAACTAAGGTAGGTAAGTACTTAAATGCATGAATATAAAAATATACGATGTCGATTTGAGAACCTCCTCCTCCTTTTTAAAATAGGTTTAAAACACAATATTCTAATTCTACACTTATCAAAACTAACCAAAGAATAATTTTCAGTGACATTTTTTCCAAGAAGTCGTTAGAAAATGCGGAACGAAAAATTAAGCCGTGTTTATGTAAAGTCTGTACTGTACACTATTAGGTTTGATAATGATAAAGTAATTTATTGTAGGTTATACGACATATGCTCAGAGCTTAACCAAAGAAAGTACCTACTAGATTTCGCTTGGTTATGTATAATTATATTTTGACGAATAAATTTAAGGATTCAATGAATCTTGCTAGTTCTAATTAGATTTTTTGTATCATGCAAAATTTGGGAGCATATTACACTTTTATAAAATATATTTATCGAATTTGATAATTTATGGGTTAAAGTTTATCACTAATTAAAATTGGCATAACTAATTAATATCTTGTATTAGTTTTTTGAGACTCTAGTATATTTTTTTTGTAATTAACATACTTCAAAAAATTAAGCTGTTTAATTTAAATACTTTTCTTATGTAATTTATAATTAGGTACTTGTGTATTAAAAAAAACATTAAGATTTATGAAAAAATTTCCAATAGTGTAACAATTTAGAAGGACCATTCTTTTAGTTCCGACCGGAACTGTGACTTGCAATAACAATTCAATAATAATCTAATTTCATTATAAAACAAATTAGCTTTCAACGTGTACTTGCGTAGGTACTTACTTACGTACTTTACAGCTAAATTCCTTGGCCTTGGTACTTGCCATGCCTAATAAAAAAATTTTAAATCAGGTGCCACCTGTTAATATACTGATAAGAATAACGAAGTATTTTTTGATAACATTATGAATTTCACATTTTTTTAAGGCTAGATGTTATGAAATATTCCATCCGTGATCCAGAGGAAAAGCAAAGACGAGATAGAAAATTTTATTAAAATAAACTTATTTTAATAATTATGCTTACATATATAAAATGACATATCAGATTACTTTGTTACGTTGTTTAAAGACATTTTTGGTATGCAAGTTATGTAAAAATAAATAATTAGCCTCTATTAGGAATTTTAATTTATAATGAATCATGCTCATGCATTTGCTTATGACATTCTTTTGTTAAATCGTTTCCACTCTGAACCGTAGGTAATTTGCGCCAGAGTGTCATTCATGAAATCTTCGACTTCCTTTCGCACTTAGATGATATCATTAAATACTTCATTGTTCTTTGTCCTACGTGCGCAAACGCAGCAATTTCAATTTACAGTCAATACTGTTATTTAATAAGAGTAACAGGTTTATATTAATTTTAAGAGACAGTTGAGGGTATATAATTTATTATTTACCAAAATTATACAGGTTTCATCATAGATATTATGTCAAGCATAAATAAATTGTTTAATATTGTTGTAAGAAATTTACTTAAAACAAAATTAAACTTATTCTTTTTTAATAAGTGCACAATATATTCGAGTAAAGTTAAAAAATTTAAAAAAATATGTCAGTAATAATTTTTTTAATATTTTATTACTTGCAGCTATTAAAATTAACAAATCGATATAAATGCCATTTTTGAAATAGTTTGAATTGAAACCATTACGAGATATATGTTTTTTATAATAATGGACATCACAAAAAAGAACTTAATTAATATCACCATTAACTAAATGTGATTCGGCTTCTAATAGTTTTGACGGCCACCGATCATCACCAAAAATCGTTATTAAGCTTGATATCCTATGTGCATATAAAAATATAATAATAATAATATCATCTTTGTACCTAAGCTTAACTTTTGTCTAAGTGATGAAAATTTAGAAAGTTGTGTTAATAACACGAACAAAATATTTACAAACAATTGCTCTTCTACCGGCATAACAAATAATTAATCAATATTTCTAGGTACCAAAATTAAACCTTCCAATTAAAAATAAGAATAATAAAAAAAAATAAGAAATTTAAGTATGTACATAGTAACTTAAAATATATTAGAAAGTTAGTTACTCTACAATATTACTTAATGTTCACTAACTCATCATAATTAACGCAAACCGCAATTTCTATTTGTCATGCAAATAAACTTTTACTTTTGCAAAAGACTTACTTTGTGGGTTCGGTGCATCGTCCTCCATGATAGCCAGCTTGCTGGGTCTTTTATCATCTTCAGGTTTCAAACCCATTTTCACTTATTTCAATAAAAAAAAAAAAAAATATGTACGCGTATAATAAATTCGAAATTTAAATTGATCGTCACTGGCACTTTATTTTTGGCCTATATTTTTTATTGGTGTTAACATTTAGTTTTTTATTTTTTAAATTTTCAGGTACGTATGGTTTCGCGCGCGCTTTTAGTTCGTCATGCTCGCAGGTGATGCATGCCGCGTTTCGCCGCGAAGGTTGATGCCGACTGTCACGCTACACTGGCCCAGCCTTGTTTTTAAGCCATTAAGCCACGCAAGTTGCAGACGCACGCGGCATCCACAGTTCGTCTCGTCTCGTGTACATAAGCCCTTTGATATGTCTACCGAGATAAATTAGCAACTTAGTAACGTGCCTGACCAATTTTTTACACATCTTTTTTTTTTTTTTGATTCGGCGGCTTTTGTCAACATTGTCTAGATGTCGTGAGTTGATTAATGAATTAATTAGTATCTTGTAGGTATATTTAAACTGCTGAATATTTGTGTGCCTACCCATATTACCTAGATTGTAGGTTTAGATAACAGTAGGTTGTTGACTTTACAAGTGAGGATGATGACACCAGACCGTGACTCAGACAAAGTAGTAGGTAACTTAAAACTATTCTGCATCAAATAAGTAATGATTACTGCATACAAACACAATTTCCTTTATCAATCTGTTTTGGTTGCATAACTAAAGTATGATTTCATAGCAAAAATTAAAAGAAAAATCCATGCTTCCTGAATTCAGTTAGTTAAAGTATTAAAGGTATTTTGTTGCGCTATTTGTTCAGTAAGTATGAATTAGTATTTGGAGTCATCTGGAAGAACCAAGAAAGCGATAAGTTTTATATACAGATTTTGATGCAGTGATGATTATCATACCAAGTTCAATCAATTAATCAATTCTTAACCTTATGATTCGGGATCTGTCACTCACTCGTACAGTACTCTCACACTTAATACGCGTAGTTTTGCTTTCCAAAGAGGCACATGCCACAAATTGCAAGCCCAGGCGTAATGTCAAGGCGATGCAATTTTAAATGGTTAAAAAACTAAAATAAGCGCAATATTAAACATTATTGCCTACACACGCTGATAACAAAGGTTTCAGGTGGCTATTATAATACCTACCGCAATATACTTATGTTTCGCGTAACTTCTCTAACAGTAGTACGCGACTACAAATGGTTTCTAATGATATATGACCATGGGCATAGGAAGGGTCGGGACCCTATATCAAGTGTCATATTATGAAATCTGCTTATGTAATTATTTTTTTTTTTAAATTCCAGTTACTCAAATAGACTTAGAACTACTAAGAGGACAAACCGTTCATGGTATAAGTTTTTTTTTTAATTTTTGTAAATAAAATAGACTTCGAACTACCTACTTAGAGGACAAACCGTTCATTGTATATCTCTGTAAATAATGAAATTAAATGACTCATGCGAACACTGGCAATCTCAATCTTTCTCCACGCGTCAGAGACATGGAGTTCGGGAGTTGGAAAAAACGATGAAAGGTGTTTTAGGTAGTCTCTGCCTACCCCTCCGGGAAAGAGGCGTGATTTTTATGTTATGTTATGTGTTTTAGAGATGTGGTGCTGGAGAAAGATACGGGGCATATCGTGGTCAGAGTTCTGCATCAATGTCTCCATACTCCAGGAACTCGGCACAACTAGGTGCAAGTCGTCTACCTGGATCCCCCAACCCGATCCCCAGGGACACTCTATTGCATACTTAATTATATTAGTAAATAGTATTAAAAAATTAATGAAGTAGTAATGGGCATATCTTTTAATACTCTCATAATGACCAGATAGAAACTGGGAAATACGGTCAATTTAAAAATTGTTTATTTATTAGTCTGCACAATCTCAAGTTATAAGCATCGTGCCATTTTTGTCTTGTGAACCTATTTATTAAATACCAAGTATATGCAAAGCGGTTTGCAAAAACTTGACTAATGCACTCCAAAACGTGATCACAAATTTATCACGAGCTCCTTTCCAGTGGTGACGATGCAGGACTAATAATGAAATATGAAATGATGATAATGACAAAGGTATGTTTTCTATACACACGCGAACCCTTGATCTTAAACCTAGTGGCAACAAGAGGAATGCTTACAAGACATACCAGAAACTCCACTTTCGATATCCGTTGATGTCAATAACAATGTCATTGCTGTTTGTACATTTCTTGGTATCGTCAAAACATTCTCCTTACCTACTAATTACGCATGCGCGTCACGCAGATACGACACGAGGTGAACACTGTGTACCAAATTTGGGACAGCCGATAAGTACCTTAGGTTTTGTCTTTATATTGTTTGAAAAACACCTGTAACCCAAAAGTAAATCGACTTGTGGTGTGAAAGGGAGAACACTAGGCTGTAGGAGAAAAAAATATCTGGTGTAAGGTTAAATAATGTGTAAGTACGACTTAAGTAATAGGAGACAGAACTGGACTTTAATCACGCAAAACAGAGCAGATTACAGAAGATTGAAGGAGACTAACGTACGAAGAAAGCTTGAAGAAGATAAATCCTTACTTCCGTTTACAAATTTGATATCTACAATTTATCTTTTTTAGCCATAAACAATTTGATTAACGAGCCAGACAGAAACATAGATTGTTAAACTAATACCTAAATTTCATAAGAAATAGCGACCGTACCTTTAGAAAGAACGTTCAGACTTTGGCGGAAAAGCAAATATGAAACAAGTGACACATTGCTCACCAAGTCCTGTTCAGAATTTTAAGAATAATGACTTGACCGGCTTGTACAATCTACATTAGAAGAAAATGAGCCAGCAACCGTAAATTTTGACTTTAAATCCGTATATTGAAATGTTTGTATTGTAAAGAACCCATCGATAAGCGCGGCCTAATGAATATAGAAAACATTCTAAAACATTCACGAACTTTCTTGAATTTTCTAGCACTCTCAAATACTATAAGATGCAACTATTCAGGAAGAATTACCTTTACCTACATAAAAGTAAAGAATGCGCCTGAACTTATGGGAACATTCTTAACCATTCTCGCTCATTCGAGAAAGCTTGCCTGCTATTGTTAGTTGACCATATTTTGACAATCTGATTTTAATATCTTTACCCGCAGCTTCGCCCACGAAAGCGACGAATTTAACCCCATCTACAAATAGGGACGATATATACACCACCTTCAATAAGCAACGAATTAAACGCCACTTACAAAAAGCGACACATATAAAGAACACTGGTTTTTCGCAAATACCACAGGAAGTTTTACTGGGATGAAAAGTAAGGTTCTTCTCCAGACACTTAATTATATATCCGTGATATTTCAATAAGATTCGTTCAGTAGATAACCCGCGAAGAGGTAACAAACAAACAAATAAACTCGCTGAAGTTATTAGTTGGGATTTCCAAAAGATGTCAGATAATTATTAAAAGATAAAAGTTGCAAAAGAGGATAAATTCTTGTTCAATTCTGAAGGTAAATCGCCGCAATAGTGGACTGGATGTCCTTACCTTACCTACATGCTCTGTAACGCCTACGTATTATGTCCTCAAAAATTAAAATTTATTTTGAGAAGGAAGGCGGTAGCGCAGTCATAAGTACCTCGACATTACATGCATATATAATTTAGTTAAAATCATGTCATGTGATTTCTAACGGAAAATGGCCTAGATCTGAAGAAGTGAGACAGAAATTTGAAGTGAATGTGGGTGGGGTAATATGCTGGTGGCTGTACATAGACGTGGTATGTCCATCTTCTCCTGATACAGACCATGAGCCTGGGTGGACACAGAGACTGATTACATGCTGAATCTCAATGTCTCCGAGCGATTGATACCTACTAAGTAGGCTTCAGTTTTGCAGAGTAAGTTCACAGAAAACGAGTCATGTCTTTTGGTAAAATTGGAGTAATATAGGAAACAATGAAACTATTTTTTTAAAATATAACTGAAAGCATAAAATAATGAGAAAAAAAATATATTTTATGGTTAAAAGCATGGCACTTAGGGTTCACTAACTTTTCGCGACCTCTGTAACCATAGAGTTTAACACGAGCTATTGAACTTTTTAATAAATACGCGCTCGTATCGTTACGACATTTCCTATTAAAATGCGGAGAGAAAATGTGAGAGAGTGCAACAAGGGCAAGCCCCAACATAGGTCATTGAGTATATAGTATCGCTGCTCTTACGGTACGGCCAATATTATGGAACTTATTTGGAATAGATAGCTCAGCTACTTTTAACAAGTCAGTGGTACGATAAGTTAAAGATCCTCCTGTTTTTTGTGTTTATGTTCATATAACTTAGTTGACGACACTAATTTCTCAGTGGTATTAGACCCATCACAGTGACCAGGTCTCAGAAACCTATGTAATTAGCCTTTTTTGTAAACACAGGTTGTAAAGAATACCATAGTCAATATGATTTGTTAACATATTTCTACCAGCCGATATGTTCACCTACATTTTTGCTACACTATTAGTATTGACCTACTTCACCACCTACTGATAATTGCATTCGATATGAAGCTAACACAGCTACTTATAACAATGTCCGTCTTTTATATGATACCTAATTGACATATTCAATAGGTAAGTCTTTCCCATTTTTTCTATAAAAAAATCATTAATTTAATTTGTTTAATTCGCGCCTTATGTTTGATGTTTTTTCTTCGCTCACTTTTTACAAAAAAAAACTAATATCATTTTCAGAACATTCATTTGTTCATATAAACCATCATGTTTTACTTTCGCACTTATAAAACCTTCCTCATAATATCCTTGACAGAATTACGTATTCATTGATAATGGTTCGATGGCAATAAGTATACCTATACTTATTGCCTGGTACCTACCAACATTGTCAACTTGATACAGTGTCTTTAAATAAACAACCGGCGCCCGACGGTCTGGCCGTGATTAAAACAAACAAACACATAGAGACCAGTGAACGGAATAACGAGGAGTTTCGCATGAACTAATAATAAACAATCCAAAATAATTAAAGATTTCTTTCGTCACCTCTACCCAGAAAAGTTGCAATGTCGCCATGCGTAATGGCCGGACGGAATCTGTGAGTTTGATGTAAATATTTGGTGACTTGCTTCACGGATTGAGCTTTTTATATAACCTAATAACAAAAGCCCGGCAGATCTGACACCGTAAATAGTCGTTACAGGTAATCAAAAAGCGTAACATCCGGCTTTAGAAGTCGAGCGATCCCGTACCTAGTTGTATTCCGTTCACGTGATATCACGTGGGGTTTCTAAAAGTTTTCTGGGGCAAAATACTACCTCAAAATGCAAACAAAATGTTCTGTGGTAGATAGATCAGATCATAGCACTATTTTTTCCTTTTCATCGTTGTGGCAATGAAACTTCTTAATATCATAAGCTTATTTTTGCCAGTGTCGAGTTTTAGTCTCCTCAATATAGAATATTTGTCCTAATATGGTCGAATAATAGCTGTGAATGCTTTACTTCGCACTTTCTTGGGACTTTTAGAGACCACATCAAAAATCGCTATTGCAGGTATTTTAGCACTCTCAATACTCATGCTTATCCACGAATAGTTATATCCACACATTAAAATTTCATCAAACACCCATTTGTGAAAAAAATCAAAAATATTACTTTAGATTAATACTTTTTAAATTTAACAACATGACGTTTGGGTTCCCGCCAAAAGTCCTCAATTCAATATGGCTCCGTTTCGTACATCGCACTTTCATAATTGTGAATCGGAACGCAGGCTTACACTGGAACGCGTTATGCTTGCATTATAGAACTACTTTCGTTTTATATATCCGTTATAATCGAACACAAATAAAACAATAAAAGCCTTGTTCCGTTTATTAATAAAAATAAAAAAACAAAATCGTTAAACTTCGTATTACGTACAAATCGTTTTTGCGTTATAACGGAACGTTACTACCAATATTTTATTTATCTGTGCGCGCAACATACAAGACGTCTTCATTAGACACGCCATATCTGTTTTAGTTTAGATATTGTATGGCTAGGGTGCAATAATTTCTTAAATAATGGAGGATAGTATAAACGTGGATTTGGACCACATGATAAGCCTTATAGAAATGCGACCAATGTTATGGGATAAGACGAGTGACGACTACAAATCCAGGCACTTGAAGACAGCTGCCTGGCATGAAATTTGCGTCTTATTGTTAGACAATTTCGAGTGCTTGACATTACACGAGCAGAATGAAAAAGGTGAGATATCTATGTACTTAGTAAAACAATATAAAAAAGATGCATTTTGGAGTAGTTAAGAACGCAATGGTACCTACCTACATTACATGATTACTATTGTAAAATACTTGATTAGATAGGTAAGTTTTGAATAATAAAATACCCACCTACCATTAAAAACAATTTAATGGAAGGTGATTTTTATATAAAATATCCTGTTGATAATTAAGATGAACTAGGGAAAAATTTAAATCGTACTTAAGCAAACAAAAATGGACTTTATTATGTTCCTATGTTAGTATAAAAATTCTTGGGAGAAATGACTATTGTTCCTTTCTCCTCTTTATTTAAAGATTTAGTAAAGGACTAAGATCAGGTACAGGTACCACGTACAAAAGGTTATCCGAAAACCCACGGGAACTTTAGTTTTTACCGGATGAAAAGAACTTACCCTATGTCCTTCTCCAAACTCAATTACATATACGCAGAATTGGTTCAGTAGATAACAATGATGTAACAAATAAACTTACATTCGCATTTATAATATATAATTGGAATCGGAATAATAAAATTCGTAATAAATCATTTCAGGACGAGCTATAATAAAAAAATGGACAAATGAACGAGAAAAATGGATGAAATGGAGAAAAAGACATGAAGTTTCCGGCTCTAGTTTATGTAAAAAGCCGCTTTATTATGAACAATTGTCATTTTTAGAGAAAATATTTGAACCTAGCAACACGTCGATTTCAGAAGCAAACGAAACAGATTCTGACCCTAGTGACTCCAAAACGACAAAACATTCTTTAGATTATGAAATGCCAGAATTTGTAAATACCAGTTTTAAATCAGATACTTCTCAGAGATCATGCACAAGAAAAAGGAAAAGATCCCTAGATGAATTCGAAGTCGATTTAAATTCTGTGAAACGTTCGTCGACTCCATCCGCGGGCACAGAAACACCTATGTTGTCATTTTTCAAAGGCATATTACCAGTTTTAGAAGAATTCGATGTTGATGAGCACTTAGAATTTCAGATAAAGGTTTTAAATTTGATCCGATCTATGAGAGAGAGAAAGAAAATTTGACAACATGTAAGCCCAGAAACTTAATTTGAAAAATTTATTGTTAATTTTTGATATTAAAGATTTTTGCAGATGTGTTTTTACTTTGATGTTTCTTTACCGTAGAATTGTACATAAAATAAAGATCGCCTTCTGTTTTTTACTCTTAATATAGAAGCAGTTGATGTGCTAAGGCATGTATTAGAGCTATCTAGTTATACTACAGTTCGCACTTCATTTAAACATTGGGTAAGTATCAATTATTCGCGTTACAAGAGACCAATAAAAACCATAATAAAATTGTCATGTCACGATCACACTGTTATCGTACAGTGCGTAGGTATCTTACCGACTTTGTACAGTTTTAAAAACAAGTTAATTCATATTTTTGATGGCATCTGTATCGCAGCGGCAGTGCGCTTGTCTGTTACCGGAGGTCCCTCGATTCCTGGCCAGGGCATGATGGATGTGAAACGAACTTTCTATATAAATATTTATTATAAAATATAGTATCGTTGAGTTGGAATCATATAACACAAGTCTCTAACTTATTTCGAGGCTAACTCAATCCGTGTAATTAATTTATTAATTTTTTATTATTGTTTTTATTTTTAAGGTCGCTCATGAATTTTATAAAACAATAAATTTATAAGTACTTAACTACTTTTATAAATGCTCAAGATCAGCGGAGAGACGAGTGATTATGTTATGGTGATCAGACGGATCGGACGAGACTACTGTGATTATGTTATGGTGAAATACGTACAGTTATAGTGGTATACGCGATCGCAAAAGAAAATTCTATTCAAATTATCTTAGGACTCGAGAAAAAAAAATTGTAACTCATGACTGTACAACACTATAAGTACTCTAAGATGTCCATCACTCGTAAACTGCATGTCATCGAGAAAATACTCATATTCATCTAATTTATCGATAATTCGTTTATCATCTAACATGTAAATTACACATTCCATGTTTAAATTAACTATTTGGCGCTTATAAGTGGCTAATCGTGACCGCGTGACTTTAATATTAGCCATAGCCTTCTATTGCATTATTTGCCTGAATGTTCCCCTTATTTACAACATAAACTCGTCAAATTTATAATAAAAAGCTCATGCTAGGGGTGGATGAGCTTCTGTAAAGGATTGTTGTCTTATTACTTTACTTTTTTCCTGCAGATTGCAAAATTCAATCAAGACAAAGTCTATATTTTATTTGGAAATCTTTTTAGTCGATTGGCCAGCAATCTGTCACTTCTATCAATTCTATCATCATTAAGCCCTACGACTAAACGTCTCTCAGTTTTCTTTTAGACTGTGGGATTTGTCTACCTCGATTATATTATATGTATGTTGTAAAATTCGATCATAGAAAAAGCTTATTCATATTGTATTATTTTTTGGGCGCTGGAATACTTATATGTCACGATCACGACCCTAATCTCAATCCTATGATTAATCTATACTAATATTATAAAGTTGAAGAGTTTGTTTTGTTTGTTTGTTTGTTTGTTTGTTTAAACGCGCTAATCTCAGAAACTACTGAACCGATTTGAATAATTCTTTCACTGTTAGATAGTCTATTTATCGAGGAAGGCTATAGGCTACATTTCATCCCGGATTTCCTACGGGAAACATCAACAATGCAGGTGAAAGTTGAATGAGTCGGCCATCTGCGAGCTTTCCACGCGAACGCTGCGCAAACCAACAATGATATAGTAAAACAATGTACTAAAGATGTGAAGTACTCATTTTTTGCCACAAAAAAGTCCGCGAGAGCATATATCTATCTCTTAAGGTTTACTTACATTAACTACTTTTATGTTCATTTTTTAAGATTATTTTTTCATTATAAACATAAGTTATTTTGAAGCCAATTTTCTTTAATTCAGTATTAATCCTTATCCAAATAAATATGTTTATTACTTTCGGCTTTTCATGTAGACTAAAATTGCCATTTACAGTATATAAATCAGACGAATAGGTTTTGAGATATAGTCGTTATAAGCAATTTGCAGCGAAACATTTAATACGGCGAACCAGCGTTCTTTCTAATACGCGTGACCGCCTGACTGCCTGTTTTTACCTCTTACCTACTTTTAAACTGATTATGTCTATCTTTTAAGATTTTTGTTGATTATGAGAATTTAATTGTAAACACAACTGTTTTTGATATCACTTAATTTCAATGAACATCTTAGAAGATATTACTATTTTAAAGTAAAGTAAAGTATCAGCCTGTAAGATCCCACTACTGGGCAAAGGCCTCTCATCACACTATACGGTCTCCGTTCCGTCGCGGGTAATGATGTGGGCCAAGTCGTCGCCAAGTCGCATAACAATTAGCAGCTATAATTGATAAAGCCGAGGAGGATGTTTGCAAAAATAAATATGATGCCCAAAATAACTATTCCACGCGGACGAAGTCGCGGGCACAGCTAGTTAATTATATAAGTCTTTTTGGGACGATTGGTTCGGTAAGTATATATAACCAAAATAAAATGTAACAATATCCGAGAAGGCACTAAACACGTAGTGCTAGAATAAAAACCCATTGATCATAAATCAAATCTAAGTTAAATATTTTTTTATCTTAGTTTGATAATAAATATTAGTAAAAGCTGATGACATCTGTATAAAATTTTAATAACGTACGTATTCACGTTATCTTTTATTGTAAGTTCAATAAAATAAATCGTAATGCTTTCATTGTGGCTTCAGATTATGATATGGAAGTTAAAGAACAGTTTAGTATACTAATCTAATCTTCTTCCTTAAGTTAAGTCTTAAGTCCCGGTTGCATCCTCACAACCTTTTCAGGTAAACCTAACCCGTATTGGATCGATCATGGTTACAAACGTCCAGTTGCCTGAATGTGCAGATTTCCTTGTTTTCCCTCACAGTAAAAGCATTGGTTAATATTCAAACTAATTTACATAACTTCGAAAATAGTCATTGGTATACGGCCGAGGTGGGATTCGCAGTTGTGCCTTTCCGCGCATCACGCATTTTAACCTTACCAATTCGACTATCGACTTTAAATATACTTATCTAATACAATAATAAAAAATGTACCTATTAGTCGTGACATACAAGGATAAACCTTAAATGGCTTGATCTTGTCAAACATTTTATCAGATGCCAAAGACTAAGAAAGCGTACCAATATTATAAAATTGATAATTTGTAAGGATGTGTGTGTGTTTGTTTCCACGCAATAACTTGAACGGTTTTTCATGAAACTTTGCCGTAATATAGCTTAGACATTGGAATTACATAATTAGTTAAAAATCACAGAGATTTAAAGCCGACGAAGTCGCGAACAACAGCTAGTTTATAATAACATTGCCTATAAAAGCAATTCACGAACCTACGTGACTATTTATATTACGGAATAAACCTACTCACTTACCTACCTACTTACTAAATAAGCTCTATTTCCTAATTGGTAATAACCCGATAATAATTATAACTAGGTTACTTGGTAAGTAATATCAAACAAATTACATAATTATCCTAGGTACTACTTATCTGGCGTTTTAAGTTGCTACAGTAAGTTGCATTTTTTTTTCATCATAGATCATAATACAACGCAACATACTAAAACAATTATTAAGTAAACTGTAAACTTATTGTTTTATTAAATTTTTATCAATATTGCATAATATTATGGCATAGGTACAATAATAAAATTATAAAGGCAGCAGCAAAGTCATTAATGATAACTCTTATGTAAGTACTAGATAATCTAACCTATTTGCTAAATCTTACATGTGAATAATCTGCACAAACCGTTATATATTCTAAGTGCATAGTTACTAAATTCATGTTACATAATGCCCAGTTAACACTGCCCTTTTTACTTAACTTTTCTATTAGCTGTACCCGCGGCCGCACTACAAATATTTATTATTTCCAAACGGATTTTGCTATTTATGATCTAATGATCATTTTCTCGAGGTAGAGTTGCATAAATATGCACCATTTGTTCGAAATAGTTTATTCTCGATAGGTCAAATACATACATAATTGATAGCTACCCCATCGTCAAAAAATGTCCAATTGTTTGTTGTCCAACAAAAGTCAAAAGAAGGAACGACTGAACAATTAGGTACACCTAGTGCAGCCAGGATCGGTTTCTTTTGTTAACATAGGTACTTAAAGTAGGTCAAACGAGAGCCGCTTTCTGTAAATTAAATACCCTTAGTATGTATATAATTTACACAAATAACTGACCTCTTACTCAAGACCTTTTGTATAGGTATAGGTACTATTATTTTTACTATTATTTTGTGAGATATACTAGAATGTAACTTATACACTCAATAATTACCAAACAGTCTGAAAGGTGATACCACAATCTCATTCTGATATGCAATAAGTATTAAACCTCTCACATGTCACACATCACTAGTCCCACACCCAAGTCGACGCGCTCTGTAAAATACATGGTGAATGCTTTCATCATATTCCTGGCCTTTGTCTCCACGATCTTGGTGTGGATAAGTCAAGCAGGTGGTTTTATTGTGATCCTGTTTAAAGGGAAACCCAGTTTGGTTTGGTTTAGTTAATCCAGTTTGGATCAAGATGACATTTATGTCAGTACGTCGGCCTCAGTGGCGCAGCGGCAGTGCGCTTGTCTGACACCGGAGGTCCCGGGTTCGAATCCCAGCCAGGGCATGATGAGATCGAACTTTCTCTGATTGCCCAGGCCAAATGTCTTGGATGTTTATCTATGTTTATGTTTGTGTTGTATAATATCTCGTAACACAAGTTTCGAATTATTTCTTTATTTTTTATTTTATATACTACGATAAAAACTTTAGTAGCATGACTATTCCTGGAGATTTTTTTTCTAATTTTTAAGTCAAAGCCCCGACAAAGTATGCATATTATTTCAACCCGATGTTTGCTCTCGCTGTAAGAGGAATTTCATACCTGAAAATAGCAGCCGGAAAATAAGTAGACTCTAGAATTTGAAAACTTATGCGCAGTGTCCATAGAATTTCGTTTAACTTTCGTGTCGGGCACTATAAACTCGATGTTTCCATGGGAGTGATTTCACAAATAAGAGATAAATACAGCGGTATCGTTGGAAACAATTCGTTGACTCATTTCATTTATTTAAATAATTAGAACAAAATCTCACTATTTTCGATTAAAATACTCACATGCATTTGAGAAAGAAACGTATGTATCTGCTGAGCTGCTTTGTCCTGGGTCACCTTCTTCAGCGCGCGAACACATATTGCACTTTAGTCCCCATCGCAAAGCACTTAGGCATACCACTAACTATGTAGGGCGATGCTTACACCGCTGAAGCACTGGGCGGAAATTATATAGATGGGTGGTTAGTTATTCAACTCACTTGATAGTTATTATTGGTACAGTCATCTACAACACCTAGATATAAAAAAACCGGTAAAATAAAAAATTAACATTTGGTTTCTGCACTTGTAAATTCATTAGGATATAGGTAATCTTTTCGTTTTCTACGTCAATTTTTCATTTAATACCACTTTCCCACTTGCTAGTTTAGTTAGTAACTTATTTCTCATTCAGAATCTTATTAATTAATACTGTGGAGTTATTTTAAGCGTTTTTCCACCGGTTTCAGCTGCGATTATTGGGAAAGATGACAACTGTCATGCAATTTGAGAAGCCTTTCATTATTATTTCGGTCTTACGACCCTTTTTTGACCGAGTGTCGACCTTATTGTGATTTTTCTTAGGATTTTAGAATGGATGGTATGGAAATTCTACATATTTTTTAAACTTTTTATTACTGTCTGTAGTACCTATATCTCTTTGTTCAGTTTTCGGGCAAACCTTAGGCAGGCAGGTAACTGTTTCTGATCCTTATTTGTTCCTTAGCTACATCTCGTTCAGTAGCTGTGAATGCGTAAAGTTACATTTAATATACTGTACCTATGGGTACCATAAAAGTAGGTAACTTATTTAATCCGTGACTTTCAAAGACGATATTAATGCATATTAATTGTATTGGAAACAATACAATTGCATGCTATAACTATATGAACAATAGTGTAGTTACCTACTTTACTGATCCACTAACATGTAAGTAACATTTATTTCATAATTACAAATTGTGCCATAACTAAATTTTATGGACTATAAAAATAAAATCAAGTATAAATGATGCACTTAAAAGATTTTGCTTCTGTACCTTTTGGATTTTTAGCAATACCTAACATGGTCATTGGTCAATCATACGTATTATATAAGTAGCTTACAGAACAGGTAGTCATCATTCTTCTACATTAAGTCTCGGTTTCGCACCCGGTAAATTTAGGTACCTAATAATGTAGAAAGTTATGTTTAATTAAAATTACTTAAGTAGACACCTCAAATATACCTTTTTAATTATAGATAATTGCCTAAGGTTTTAACATTGGAATAAGCACTCGATGTAGTGCAACAACCTTGATCCAAGCAAAGTACATCCCTAGCTAACAGGTTCAAGTTATTGAAATAGGAGTTACTCCGTGTCGGTACCTTATTACCTGACTTACACTCTTCTGGACATAGTCACTGGTGAACCCTGGGATCTCTCGCAAAGAGGACTTAACTGAAACTGAAGCAAGTAGGATGAAAAAGGACCAATAAAAAGCCACCACCGCATCCTTTCTCCGTCGTCTTCAAAAACATATATAGGAGTAGTCCTTTCGACTTTTTTGGTTGGTAACTGGATCAGCGTCAATATCGTCATTCCAACTTATCTAGGTATTCGTAGAATAAGATAACAAGTACAAGATATTTTACACTCTTTTCAAAAACATCTCTGATAAAATTAATCCGTTAACACATCATTGCGAAAATGATGTGCAAATTTGGACCAATCAAGAGAAGCCGTGAGGAGCACGCCTCCAATTCATGAATGTCATGCCGCGTCTTAACCGTCTCATGAGCGGCTCACGAGCCTTCCACAGGCTGTCAAAGATGTGATAACAGAAGATTCCAGTAAGTCGACGGCAAATATGCATAATCCTAGTAAGTGCCGTCAACCGTGCCTCCTGGTAGGTATTTTTATCATTTAAAGACAAGGTCATAATTTTTTAATGATACGACTAAGTATTGTAAACAATGAAATTATTGGTTAGGTATATTAATATATCAATGTCTCGTGGTAAAAAGCATTCTGAAAGGGCGGTCTGAAATCTGAAGCACAAAACATGATGAGCTCTGGTCAGTCTTTGCTCAGGCAGAATACGTCATCCTTGTCAAATTTCAATAATTATATAGGTACTACTCAGCACACCGAGGTTGCTTTGTCGGTTAGGGAAACAGCACATAGGTACATATATTTGGATGTAACCATGATCCACGTTGAGCAAGATCTGACCTCTGCGACTTTATGGTCTGAATTTACTGTGTGGTGTCCGGCACTTTAAAATAGGACCACTTCATCTCTTATGGGTGTCATAAAAGACGACTAAGGGATAGGCTAAGCAATAAACTTGGGATGGGCAAGCTATCTGTCACGATTTGAATCTCAATTCCATAATTAAATAAATAAATAAATAAATTCTTTATTTAGCCATTATGACATAGAACACATTACATAGTACACAAAGGGAGTAAGTACATGTTTATATAATTGTATTATAAAGTCCCCTGCCCCAACCAGACACAATCAATCTCTGAACTAGACGTTAGTCTGTATCTCAGAGACCGCTGCCCCGGGGTGGCAGGGAAATTTATAGAGTTTAGTGCTTATGGCAATAAGAACAGAGTAATGATCTAGGTTTCCCAAACTAGACTAGTCTGTTATTTTTGGGAAACCTTATTTAAAAGTTACTAAAGAAATGAAGCCTTAGCTAGAAACTTAACTAAATTGATTTGCTGGGTACAAAAGGTGGCATGTGTGAAGTGTGTATGTGTTTGTGTGTGTGTGTGGGTTGTGTGAAAATAAATGTGTGTTTGTTAGGAAATTGAAAGCAGGATTTGGATACAGAATGGAAGACAGTTAGAGTAACAGGTTTTCGGTTTCGTCGTAATTTAATGAATGTAGAAATTTTTGCACACGTTTTTTGCAAACAAATTTTGAGCATGAGTAAATATTGCTTTCTTTGTTTAATTTATTATAAAGTTTTGCGCCTAATACACTGAAGTTTCTGGCTGCTGTTGATGTTCTGTGTTGTGGTATTATGCAAACCTTATACTGAAGATGTCGTCGTCGGTTAGCGTTGAGGTTTGGGTCAAACTTTAGCAGAGAGTGTTTTTTAAGTACCGTCTGTAACACAAAGAGCTGCCTCACTGCCAACACTTTTACGTCGGTGTAAAGCTGAGAGGTTGGGTAACGGTATGGTTTACGTGTCATCACTTTAAGGACAGCCCTCTGTGCCCTTTCCAATGGCAGTAAGTTTGTTTTTGCTGCTGACCCCCAGACCCGAACACCATACATTAGAATAGACTGACATAGGGCAAAATAGGTATTTTTCAGTGTATCAGAATCCGCCACGTTTCTAAGATTTTTAAAGACAAATATCATTTTCCGCACGCGAGAAATAAGCGACTTAATTTGTAGTAGCCATTTTAATTTTTGGTCTAGAATAATACCAAGATATTTGACGTTAGTTACTTGGGGGATAACTGAACAAGTGCAATTCGGGGTCAGGTTTTGGCATATATGGGCTTTGATTACAAAATTGTGATGTGAAGGAAGTGTTGTCGAATTAAGTCCAAATGGCAAACAATTAGTTTTTGATAAATTAAGCGAGAGTAGGTTATCAGATAACCAAGACATAACAACGGCCAAGGCTGATTCTGCATGTATTTGGGCTTCTTCCCATGAGCGACCGGATACTAATAAAGCTGTGTCATCAGCATAAGTATATATGTTACAAAAAGGAATTGTTAGTTTGCACAAATCATTGATATATATAATGAAAAGTGTGGGGCCAAGGACACTTCCCTGCGGGACTCCAGTTGTTATGTACTCCTCTTCACTTGTGTATTCTTCAATTTTTACTTTTTGTGTCCGATTAGACAGGTAACTTCTAAAAAGATCCAAAGCCACACCACGAATACCGACAGCCTCCAACTTTAAAAGAAGTTTGGGGATAGAGACGGTGTCGAAGGCTTTTGATAGATCTAGGAATAATCCTAGTCCTTTTCTCTGTTTTTCAAAGCAGTCAACTATGTCATCAACCAGTGCAGATACTGCATCCTCCGTCGATCTACCCGCTCTGAAACCATACTGATTATTTGAGATTATATTATTAGCATTAAGGTATCTGAGTAGCCGAGAATTAATAATTTTTTCCAATAATTTTGACATTGCAGTAAGCACAGATATCGGACGATAGTTGGTGACATCGTCTCCATCACCACCCTTATAAATTGGATGAATGATGGCTTTCTTAAATGCATCTGGGAAAACTCCACTTGTGAGTGATAGTTGAAAGATATGTCTTAGTAATGGGACAAAAATTTCACGTGATGATTGCAGAATACGGGATGAAATGTTGTCCCACCCAGTAGCGCAATCTCTTCTTAAATTCATTATGTGGTCATTAATTTCGTCATTAGTGACATTAAAAAGAGCAAAGGAGTTTCGAGGGGATGAAACTGGTGCTGTGGGAGGTACAAATGAAGTTTTATTAGTTTGCCCTATTGTATTAGCTAAGTTTCTCCCAACATTTACAAAGTAGTTATTAACCTCATTCACAGATTTGGTAGGATCATGTGTAGACTTTAGGAGGGCTTTAGAACTAACGCGTGATGGTGCAATATTTGTGATTTCTTTGATCGCCTTCCATTTTAATTTGGGATCATTTTTCGTCCTCATTAGAGCCTGCCTATTGTATTCTTTCTTCAATTTCTTCAAAAGTTTATTGATATAATTTCTGTATCTTGAATAAGTAATCGCAAGCGTGACGTTATTGTGTTGTTTTTTTAATTGTTTATGCATTCGGTCTCGATTTCGTATGCAGCGTAGAAGGCCTGGAGTAATCCAAGGCTTCAGATTTCTCTTACTACGGGGGGGTGTGTACCTAACGGTGTTTTTGTTTATTATATCACTGACTGATGAAACCAAAAGATCTGTAGCAGAATTTACGTTTTGATGCTGTTTTATTTGCGAAAAATCAAAAGAAGCTAGGTCAATTTTTATTTGTTCATAGTTTATTTTAGTACGTGTTATGGATTTAACAGATTTTTCTCGTGTCAACTGAAGCGACAGCAATGTTGGATAGTGATCGGTGATAGAAGATTCGAGAACTATTGCAGTGGAATTTTTATCAGTTTTTAATAAAATATGATCAATACATTTTTGCAGTCGAGTGGGATAGGTATACGTCGGAAGCAAACCGTGTGCTGCCATCAGGTTGAGGTAATTGTCAGAACGGTTATCGCTGTCACAAGTGTGTATATCTATATTAAGATCTCCCATTAAACCAACTGTTTTATAGGATTTTAGGGTCAATAGAAGATCATTGATAGAATTTAAGAATATGTCTGTGTTTTTATATGATGGTGATCTATAAACAGCTATGAAAGCGAACTCCGTTCCAAGTGTACAAACTAGACAATCAGCTTCCTTTATAATTTTAGGTTCGAAGACATTACAATCCAAGGTGTTTCTAATGTATATAACGACGCCTGCATTTTGATTGCCATCATCTATCGTTTGATATGATGTAAAGTTATTCAATTTAGGGAGATATGGCGTAACTGATAACCAACATTCTGTTAAGATAATAATATCACATTGTATGTTTAAAGTTGAAAGAAGTGTTTGGAATTGGTCAAAGTTGCAGTTTATGCTACAAATATTCAAATGAATAACAGTCAGAGATTTTTTATTACAATTTATATATTTGAAACATTGATCCGGTGCACATAAATAACTTTGTGATACATTAAGCGCCTCCAACTCATTGAAATAAGAGCTGATATCTGTCATATTATTTTTAATAATAAATTTATTGTATTATTATTTTTTAAATAGAGTTGGAATTGCGCACCGTACCACAAAAAGAAGGTCATTAAGTATAGACAATTATGCTTATCAAGATACGTATTCATATTTTGTGTTGTGTATAACGAATTAAGTGTAAGTGTTATAATATATGTATATGGTTTGTGTGATATAAGTGATGTATGTAGATTATATAATATGAAACTTTTATATTCCCAGCAAATGTTATTAAACAGATAAATTTGTAAATAAGGATAGGCTAAGTAAATGCAAAAACACATATTGTAAGAAATTTTCATAATAAAAGGCTCAAACAATACAGACAAATGGTTTGTACTGACATATAGTCATTGTTTTGTTAGGAGAGAGTTCAGCGTGATTTCAGAGTCTACGCGAATCGCTTTCGATTGCTCATCCTTCTTCATGTAAATATTTCCGTTTCCGGTCCAGCAAAACTTGTAATTGTTGGCTTTAGCGTATTCTCGGGCCTCGTAGAACAGCTTCCTGTTGCTTCCTGCAAGGTACTCGGATATGTATATGGGGGTGGGGTCCCCTGCAAGGCCAATATTGGAAGTGTTGAGTCGTTGGTCTCCACTGTGATCTTTATTATATTTGCGTGCCGCTGCCAAAACTTTATTCTTCAGGTGAACAGATTGAAATTCGGCAACGATTATTTTATTCTTTCCTATGCGGTAAGTGTCACGTATATCCGAGGGTTGGATTTCCACATGTAGTGCTTGTCCTATATTTTGTAGGTGGGCCGTCAGGTCCGTAAACGATTCTTCCTGGACCGCTGGAACATTTCGTATTTCAACATTGGATGGACGAGAAGTCTGCTGCATGTTCTCTATTTTCTTCTCTAGGCTGACTATATAGTTTTGTTGATCAAAGCGCTCTTTTTCAAGAAGCTGTATTCTTTTCAACATATTTTCATTACTATTTTTTAGGCTTTCCAAGGTATTTTCAATTTGCACGTTAGATTTTTGGATTTTAATATTTTGTTTTTTGATCTCAGCGACCTCTTCTATTAGTTTATTCATCATTTTTTGTTGATTAATAGATGATGTGTGGAGTGCCTCCATCATTTCCCTCAAATCACTGCTAAATTGATTCACTTGGGTAGGTGATGAGGAGCCCTGACGCGGCCTTTTATGTCGTGTGGTAATATTGTGAAGGAGGTCCTCAGAACTTATTTCGGTGCGAGGGATTGACAAATCAGTGTCTGATTTTGACATATTTGGTGTTGTTGGTGGAGTACGCTTTAATGGCATGGAAAAGCTTTATTTTCGGGAATCGTTAGTATCACCCGCTTTACGGCGCCGTAGTCAAATGAAAAAGATAGGCTGACAAATAGTAGAAAGTGAAAATGCGTAGGCACACAGCTGATTCACCTTTCTGGACTGGATAGATATAAGTTGCAAGTAATCCTTTTGTTGTAATTATTATTTTGCTTCGAAACTCTGGCCAGGCTATAAATTATTAAACTTTTTGTTATTACTTAGCTATAATAGGCAACAGTATTATTATTGTGATATAATGAACAGGTTTATAATTATTTGGTATGATTTCTTCTGTGATATAATCGCAAGCGCCGGTAGCTTAATTTTAAATCATTCACTTGCACTGTTTCACTTCACTTAACTTAGAATAGCATAGGTGCGAGAAGGAGCTACAGAGTGTCCACTTCTTTGTAAATGTAGAAACCATTCGTGCGAGACACTGAGCGCCCGGGTTAAGCGCCTAAGCGAATTAAACAATACAGCTGTAAGTTGCCTCAGACTTTTAAGACTATTGGCTCAGTCAACCGCATATGGGTTTGAGACGTGATTATATGTTATCTTGGAAAATACCAAATCACATGTATCCATAGCTGTTAAAAAAAAATAAAAAAAAAATTGTGACTGGTAACACTGCTGTCAAAAAGTCAAGCCAGTCGCCATCTTGTTTTGAGTTGCTTTTTCCTTTATGAAAACTGCGCACAGCTGCATGACATCGATTTTAAATTGAAGAAATTATACTGATAACTGTGATATATTTGTAGTTAAGTGTATTGATAAACATTAGTGTAAAAAATTGTTTCTTAAGTTTCATTTGGAAGTAAGCTACACACAATGGGCAGAAAAAAGAAGAAGGCGTCTAAACCGTGGTGCTGGTATCCTTTTCAAAATAAAAGCGAACTGCGAAATTTACACGTGACCTTCAGTAATTTAGGTCAAGTAATAATTTCCCACATTTATTTATTCATATTAATAACCAATCGTGTCATTGCTCTGCATTATACACTGTAATTTCCATGACCATAAAATCCCAGGTATTGCAATAGGGAGTTTGACGACGAAAAGATTTTGATTCAACATCAAAAGGCGAAACATTTCAAATGCCACATTTGTCACAAGAAGCTGTACACTGGCCCAGGACTGTCTATACACTGCATGCAGGTGAGTCCGTGCGCCCGCCCTAGTGACTTGGCAGTCGCCCCGCCCGCCCACGCCACACGACATTCCTTTTTTAACTCGTAGTAATATCTTTAGATAATTTGCATCTTCATTTACTTCTCGCTAAAATAAGTAAATATCAGAATATATACACATTTAAAATTTATTTTAACAGCTGTAAAAATGAAGGTATTTATTAATTAATTTGTTGCAGGTTCACAAAGAAGCCATAGATAAAGTCCCCAACTCATTACCAAATAGGTCAAATATTGAAATAGAAATCTATGGTATGGAAGGTATTCCACCTGAAGATGTGAAGGAGCATGAAAAGCAGAAATCAGGTATAAAAATGTTTTATTTTTAGCGTCTACAGTTGGTATTGGATCAAAATGTATGTACAAGTTTTTTATTTTATACTCCAGGCACTGTAGTCTTAGGTGTTATGGATGTGTAGTTAGTTCCAACAATGGTGAGTAGATTAATTATTTGTTAAATGCTTTGTACTATAACATTTTACTTCTCTAGGTGGGGGCAAGGGCTCGGACAGTGAAGATGATGAACCTGCAGCAAAGAAAAAAGCTACACCAGCCTTGGTAAGAGAACTTTTTGGTTATTTTATGGTGCACTTGTCACTGTCGGCAATAATAACAGTAAGTCAAATTGTTTGAATATATTTTCAACATAGATATATATATATATTGGCAAGAGTTGGCACAGAGTCACTTACTGTATACATTATTAGATAATAATGTTTTGTAATTTAAAATCAACTGAATTGAAGTTGAATAATCATTTACTTAGAAACTTTAGTTTCTAAAACAATGATATATATGTGTGCTTGTATACCACAGTATAATATGCACTACTTATTTATTATTATTATCTTTCATTATTTACATCAAACTATATATAAATGCTAGGTATGACTAGTTTGTGCCTAGAAAGCAAAGTTGGGGGTACAATTGGGTACTCATGATGAATAAAGAGAGAACATACATATAATTAGAGAGTCTGTGGTCGAATCTGTAAGGTAATCTGGTCAAAACGTGGTTCCTCACAGGCACTGGTTCGAATCCCACTGTGGCATGTACCAATGACCAATTTTGAAGTTATGTACAATAGTTTGATAACTTACTGGTGCTCTTAGGGTGAGGGAAAACATCATAAGGAAACCTGCACATTCAGGCAACTGTATGTGTAACCATATGATCCTACAAGTTAAGTTCACCTGCAAAGTTTACAGAGGTCAGACAAAGTCGCTTCCTGTAAAAAACTGACTCACCCAATCCAGGGTCCATGGTCAAGAGCTTACCCTGGGCTCCTCTCCAGTGTGTTGAGGATTCAACTGGGTCTATAGCGAGGAAGAAGATCCAAATAATTAGTATTAATTACCTTTGAAAAAATCTTCTACCCTATCAATAGGCCTAACAATACTATCTATAACTCACTTTTGTACAATAGTGTCAAAGACTACTGTCTACTACTGTCGATCTGCAGCACTACATATAATCATCTCACTCTTTCCAGAAGCATTAGGGAGAGAAAGAATCTTTGCACAAGCCCTACATACTTTCCACACTAGCTTCAATATGCACATTCATCAATTCATTAAAGAGGGATAGAGTATTATACATTGTCTCTTTCACAGCTTGGAGCTGGTCCATCGTCCGTGAACCCCGGCATACTGCCCACTCCGATGGGCCCCGTGCCACCAGGGATGTATGGGCCTATGCCCATGAACCCCATGATGCCCTCATTTATGCAGGCACCTAGGTGAGTAAAAGAACAAATATGTTTTACACAGTTTTTTTATTTATTACGATATTAAAAGATCTTCGTATTAAAATTTGCATAAAAATTTTTAGTCTGTTTGTCTGTATGCTTAAATCTTTAAAATTACGCAACGGATTTTGATGCGGTTTTTTGTAACAGGTAGAGTGATTCAAGAGGAAGGTTTTTATGTATAATTTTTCCGAATTTTGCACCCGTGCGAAGCCGGGGCGGGTCGCTAGTATTTTAATATAAAGAATTAGAGAAACAGTTACATTGGCTGTTTTTATTTTAATGTTAGATAAAAATCAGTAACAAGGTTTAGAAAAACTTTATTTTCCCATAAGAATAACATAAAATAATTCACTGAGAAAACAGACTAATTACAAAAAAATTTCAAGGAGCGTGCTATAACATCAGTAACAATAAATCGTCCATATTTCCAATGATTTATTGAGAAAGATATTGGATAGGACATGACAAGAGAAACGTGTATTTTAAATTACACAATCATTTTTTTTTTGAAGGATGATGATGCCCGGAATGCGGCCCCTGTTCCCAGCAGCCAGCATACCCACGTCGAATCCAAACAAGCCTACTTTCCCTGCGTATAGGTAAGTTTCTATTACGAAAAATTTTATTTTCTGAATATTTTAAAAACCCGTGTTGTTTGTGGTTGCTAGCACCAATACAAAAAAGAATAGGACCATTCCATCTCTTTCTCATGGATGTCGTAAAAGGCGACTAAGGGATAGGCTTACAAACTTGGGATAGCAACCTGTCACTATTTGAATCTCAATTCTATAATAAGCCAAATAGCTGAACGTGGCCATTCAGTCTTTTCAAGACTGTTGGCTCTGACCCCCGCAAGGGATATTATAGACGTAAATTTGTAGAATGTCCACTGTCCAAAATGTTCTTTAGCTCCCTACGATTGTATTATCTAACGTATTGTACGTCAGTGCAAAGCAAAATAAGCCTAGCCTACTTCTAAGGCATGCACCATCTCTTTCCTTAATAGACTACTACTAGTCTAGACTAGGTAGACTACTAGACTTAAACATTTGAAATTCGTCTTTTAGGGACTGGCTAGCCCCGGTCATTATTTGAATCTCAATTCCGTCACTAAGCATACAGCTGAATGTGGCCTTTCAGTCTTTTCAAGACTGTTGGCTCAGGGATATACACATAACATATTTTTTTTTCATTTGTATATACATGCATATACAAATTTCGTAATACTTTAAAACTCTTGATTGCACAATATTAAGAAAAAAAAAATATGACTCACTATTTTTTTTAACAACTTTCAGTAATTTATCTCACTCACTCTGTCTTTACCCTGCCTGGAATGATAATATTTGTTTTTTTTATGCTTTGAATACTTATTTCTCTTACATACTAGTTTCTTTTCTTTTTCCCGGAACTGTGGATTAGTGCATTTCTTTTTCATAAATGACATTCATTAAGGAGTAATTTCATGTATAAACTTTTTTTACCCAACCCTGGGATCATGGTCAAAGGTTTACCTCAGGGCTCCAATATGGGTTAGAATGCCGTACAAAAGCTGCACAGATCAGATCAGATGTGAGTGCAAATTTTACATGAAGCATGCTAAATTCCGAACCTAATCGGTTGACTGGAAGAGATCATTTCAACAGATAAGTCCGCCATTGCAAGTGATTTATTTCTTTTATAAAGGCAGCCTGTGTGGCGCAGCGGTAGTGCGCTTGTCTGTGACACCGGGGGTCTCGGGTTCAAATCTCGGCCAGGGCATGAGAAACGAACTTTCTCTGATTAGCCTAGGTCTTGGATGTTTATCTTTATAAGTATATATTCTAAAATATAGTATCTTAGGGTTAGTATCTCGTAACACAAGTTACGAACTTACTTCGAGGCAACTCAATCTGTGTAATTTCTCCCGTATATATTTATATTTGTAACAATTTTTTGAACTGTTTAAATTTTTATGCAATAAAGAATATTAGGAAACAAAACAGGATTACGGTCAAAAGGCTTCAGGACCAACGCTAGGACGATGATTTCATAGACGTGGAAAAAAAGGCAGACTGAGTTGTACTATACCGCAAAATTAAGTACCAATAGTAAGCCGGCTTACTGTACATATACACGCCTCACGCACACTCACCAATCGGGACAGCCGGCCGCCATTGCGTCATAGATTATCCCCCGAATGCAACCTTTCTTACTCACACTTTACACATGCGTACAATCCCTCCGTTACGAAGCTTAACAATTTTTTTTTAGCCACACTATGTTCCTCTTTTTTTCTACGTCTATGGATGATGTATTTACATTTTAAAACTTAATTGAAACTAATCTACTCAACTAAACAGCAACGCGACAATCAGCGCGCCGCCCACGACGTCGTCGGCGGGCGGCGCGGCGGGCGGCGCGGAGCCCCGCGAGAACGGCGAGGCGGCGGGCGGCGAGGCGGGCGCGCTGGTGCCGGCCGCGGGCGCGGGCTCCCGCATCGTGCACCCGCCCGAGGACGTCTCGCTCGAGGAGATGCGCGCCAGGAACGCCAGGTAAGGCTGTCTCTCTCTCTCATTCGCTCTCCCTTCTCTCTCATTCGCTCTCCCTCTCTCATTCACTCTCCCTCTCTCATTCGCTCTCCCTCTCTCTCATTGGCTCTCCCTCTCTCTCATTCGCTCTCCCTCTCTCTCATTCTCTCTCATTCGCTCTCCCTCTCTCTCATTCGCTCTCCCTCTCTCTCATTCGCTCTCCCTCTCTACACACCACATTTCTATGTTTGGATAATTCTGAAGTTGACGTTATTGAAGAAAATGCTGCCGTGCAGTTTGTTAGCGGTTCTCCTGCACTGACTGTTTGGAAATTGCAGTAAACTTAGTTTAAAGTAGGTAATTTATTTGTTGAATTCTTGATCAGAACCAAAGGGTATGTGAAGATCCTCTCTTGCTTGTCACAAAAGCTTTGCTAAAATTCTATCACTCTGCAACTTTGCAATTTGAACAATTGAATTTTGCATATGTTGGTTGATATAAATAAACATTCCAAAACTGATGTTTTAACTTACCATAAATAATTGAACTGTTATTCTCCCAGATATCGTCCCAAACCGAAACCAGATGCTCCGCATAGTCAACCTCAAGCAGCCCCAGTTATGATCACTCCCAGCACGAGCCAAGCGGAGGTGAGTTCGTCAACAATTATCCTATGTGTGTAAGGTAAAGGTTGGTGGTAGAAGCTTTTGTGATTTATCGGTCTAAATATGGCAAATGGGGCTTGTTCTATTTTCATAATTTAAATTTTTAAAAATCTTTATGATTATTATTTTTTAATATTGAAGATAAGGTACAGATCTATTGCTTCTTAGATTTATGGTTTACACGAATTTGGCTTTTCTCAATTTAATTCGAAAGTTTTTTAAGGTTGAAAATAAGGTACAGATCTATTATTATCTACTGATTTACGATTAATTTTATTATGTTTTGTTGAAATGGAAGATCTATGTTGAATTTATTATTTCTACTTGATTTATGGATTTTTCAAGTTTTAATTAATCAATATATCTCATCGTTTTTCAGTGTTTTTATTTAGTGCATGATGTAAATGGTAACTTGTCGTTTTTTTTTACATATGTACTTATTTACCACGAAATTTGTAATAGTGGCATGGCACCAATTTTGATTATATTGGGCTATTTGTTATTGTAATTTGTTTGTAGTAAATGTAACACAAGGTGGTGGAGATTTAGTTATAATTTAAAAAGTTCAACATTTAGAATTTTCATAATAATAGAAATAAAAATAAGAAGATTACTTCAAGTAAAAACAGTATCTAAGTCATGCAAGGAGCCTCCCTTCTCTGAAGTATTATATTATCAGTGTTATAACAGTTTGTCTGTTTTACTAGCGCCGTTCAAAGCGTAGAAAGAATACCGAGTATCTAGCTGGCCGAGATATAGAGTTTTTATAGGGAAAAAATCGGTATACGACAAAAACCAATGCTATAATATATATGGCCTGTTTTATGTTCAACCATCTGTTCATTCTTTACGAGCGTCCATATAATAGAAATGTCACAACAAAATCAGTTTGTCTGTTTTACAAGTGGCGTTCAAAACGTAGAAAGAATACCGAGTATCTATCTGGCCGTGATATAGAGTTTTTATAGGGGAAATATCGGTATACGATAAAAACCAATGGTATAATATACATATATGGGTGTTCTGCTGGCTGTTGTATACCATCTGTTCATTCTTGACGAGCGTCCATATAATACAACAAAATCACAAAGCCCCACCACCGCCGCCGCGTACAGCGCGCCGCGCCCGCCGCGGGCGGCCATGTTTGATGTAGCAGCAGTCGTACTTGTCGCAGGTGGCGGCGCACATGTCCGCCGCGGTGGCGGCCGCGCGCCAGCAGGCGGCCATGCGGCGGCCCATGCTGCCGCCGGTCATGATGCAGGTATGGCGTTCACTGCAGCTTTCAAATTGCCTTTTTTTTAATTGGTGGCCGTGTGGTTCCCGGCACCAATGAAAAAAGAATAGGACATCTCTTTCCCATGGATGTCGTAAAAGGCGACTAAGGGATAGGCTTACAAAATTGGGATTCTTTTTTTTTTAGGCGATGGGCTAGAGCAACCTGTCACTATTTGAATCTCAATTCTATCATAAAGCCACTGAACCTGGCCATTCAGTCTTTTCAAGACTGTTGGCTCTGTCTACCCCGTAAGGGATATAGACGTGACAATATGTATGTATGTATGTTCAAATTGTAATTATTCCTCTCTGATGCTCTTACGTTGATGGAAAATTTTATGATAAAAATTCAAAATCACCAGTTTTTACGTGAAAGAGTAATTACTCTTTTTTGATGAATTAATGATGAGAAAAGAACTTCTTCTGATTGGTCTGAGTCTTGGATGTTTATCTATATAAGTATAAAATATAGTATCGTTGAGTTAGTATCTCGTAACACAAGTCTCGAACTTACTTTGAGGCTAACTCAATCTGTGTAATTTGTCCCGTAGGTATAGTAATTTTCCATTCGACGTTATTAAATAAATGTGTGACGGTTAGTCACCCTAATAAGTATAACAACTTGATTCCAGCCTGTAAGAGTGGGGGTGCCCGTCTCCATGCCGCCTGTAATGGGCATGTTGCCCGTCATGCCGCAGTTCAACCTCATGCGCCCCATACAACCCGGTCAGTATAACTACCCGCATTATGCGTACCGTTAGACAGGGGGAGGGGGACTGTTATTTGCAAATTGTCGATAGATGGCGTTGAGGAGTTTACATCTAAATAGGCAAACACAAAAAAAAAAAACAGTAAACAACATGTTGAACGAGTTATAAATTTCATTCAAATTCAGGTGAAGATTGACACTTTTTTGTCTAACGATAGCGAAAGATTTAACGTCTTTCGGAATTAAGCCGGTCTTTATTTTTTTTTTTTCACTGTTTTAAAATAAGAGGAAATTGACAATTTTTGGGACGAGAATATGGAGTATAACCCGATCGTCAGCGTAGAAAACATTTGACGAGTAACTCATTCATCTATACCAATTCCGACCTGTTAAACAACTATCCATGAATAGGTTGAACAATCAAGGTGATGCAACACATTTTTTTTATCGACAATTTGCAAATATCGCCAACTGTTAGGTGATCCACGAAGTTTGATATCGATTGCTATCGTTATATTCCATTCATTTGTGTGTTTTGTATAATAATATCAAATTTGACATGGTGTCTACAACTGTCTTTGGCCTTTCTGGCAAACCTTATTAGAAAAACTTCGATAGTCAGTGTTATGTATTCTAATCATTCAAGTCTTAATATCATAGGTTAGGAGTTAGGATATAAGTATAACATTTGTTATTTTGATGTCGCATAACGACAACAGTCACCTTAACATGTGAAAAAATGTATTTTTGATGTTACTTGATCCAAAACGCGTTAAATTTTGTATAATGTGTACAACATGAATTTATTTATGAAATGTTTAAAAGACTGGTTATCACATTCTAATGATGGAAAAATAGGTGTCGATTCATATTTCTATTCGTCCATATTTTTTATAATTCCGATGAAATTTTGGTGTTAGGATAACATTTCAAAGTACCAATGTTTAATGACACAGTATTATTAATGCATTTATTAAGGTTAATATAGAGCGGTTGAACTCTGCCAACTGTAATGTGTGTTGACTAAATTCAATGGAATTTTTGCTCAATAGATACACATTAGTTTTTCATAATGTAGTATTCTTTATCCACGTGGAAAATGGGAGTGATTGTGTTGATTATTTTGAATAAATTGTAATAATGCAAACTTACCATTTTTCTATTTTCCACGACGAATAACCTGAAGGTAACTGAACTAGCTGTATTTAATCACTGTCTGTAAAAATGGATTATGTTTTAAGAGCGCGGTCGAGCTCTGCGATTATACGCATAATGCCGAAGGCGGATTCCGGCTAAGGAGCGCTCGGTGGGTGCCTCTTGTATTACTCTATATGATAAGCAAAGCACTGGAGCGTGCGGAGACCGGCATAATCTCTGTCTCATCTCATAAGATAAACACATAACAGCTTGTCGATACTCATTCCCTAACACCCACTAACACGGCCTCCGGGCCGACCTCCTAGCCAACACTACCGAGAGCTAAAACTGTGATTTTGATGTGCCATCCGCACGAGCATCGGAATATATGAGCGGTAATTTTATTCTCATTCGTTAATGGATTTGCTTATTGTAGTAGCTCTTATCTTATTACTGTCTCGATTTTCTCGTAGTGTCATTATAAAAAATGACTTTTTGTCGGTTTCACGGGTGGGTACACTAATATTATATTTACGTACAGTAGTTTGTCGCTTTACAATGTGCATGAAACGAACGAGTTAATAGTCGTTGGCTGAATTGGATTCCACGAGCAACAGTCTCGGATCACACTGAACATGCATGACTACGAATACGATTACATCGCCGAGTATTTTAAAGTGTGATTTTTTCATGTGAATTATTTATCCTACCTACCTGTGTTCCTATGCTTATACTGCACCTGAACCGAGTGGTCTCCGGCCGGGGCCGCGGCCGCCCCGCGGTCCCGTGGCCGCCCTCGGGCCCGCGTAACGCGCCTTGTGTCGCAGGGATGCTGCTGCCGGGCGGCGTGGTGCCGATGGGCGCCGTGTTCCCGGGCGGCGTGCCCGGGCTGCCGGTCATGCAGCCGCGCTTCCGGTAGCCGGCAGGTAAGCGGACAGGTGACCGCGGTCGCCCGCTGGGGTTGGGCCGGCAGTTCCCTGCGGACCGCAGGCGACGCCCGAGTCACAACTTGCGTTGTTGGATTACCGGCCCCCTGTCCCCGCGATTGCTACTATCTATCTATCACCGGCTCTCACATAGACTGTCGACGGCAGACTTAGTAGTGAATTAATTAATTTCTGGTGTTAAGATGTGTGTAAGGATAATTTAAATAGACGAGTTAATGTTATCATCTGCCTTGAATTTTTCTTAAGCATTTCCACATGAAGTTGTGACGTTTGCCTACTCTTGTAGATTTTGACTATTTTACTCAATAAACGCTGTGGACTTGAGACATTTTTTGTTTTTATTTAATATTTATGGGCTGTTCCAAATGGATGTGTGTCGGCTTATCCCGCTTTTGTGTACGACGTGTATATAACTTTTTCGACCTTTTTATCAACTTCACGCTTAATTTGGAACGGTTAATAAATAACCATCATTTCCCTTCACACCGCATTGGAGTTACCATCGGGCACTCATCCTACTATTGGAAGTTTCGGTAATTGCATACAGTATGTGTTGTATTGTAACATATAACTTGGTATATGCGGGAAACAAGTAATCTATGTTGTATATAAGACCCTAGGCGAGAAAAGCAGCCAGCAAGATGTAATGAGAATACACTCGGACTTGTAGATGAATACAAAACAAAAGGGGTAAGTCGGTAAGTAGGTACTTACAATAAGAAAAAAGTTAGTGTCAGGAATACAAAAGGGAATGCTTAGATGGTTTGGTCATGTGGAGTGGATGAAAGCAGGATGACTTTGCAAATATGCAAGGAGAGCTTGAATGAAAACGGTGGAGTGAAAAGACGAACGTACCTTGATCTAATCAGGAACATCCTAGCGAAATGTCAGCGCAAGAGTATCCGAAACCGACGAGCTTGCATGAAGAGTTATGAATGTGAATGAAGCGAAAGAAGTATGCAAGGGGCCAAAATTAACGTATTAACCAAAACAAAACTACAACCAAATACGTTACGTTATGCATATTTCGTATCGCGCTATTTGTCAAACGGAAACGGTTCAGCTTTGGTTTGGAAGATACGTTCACGGAACGTTCGATTAACGTTTGACATTTGGTTTCACCGAAGAAATGGCATCGCGCTATTTTTGACAGCGGTTTTATCCTAAACCTTATATTTTTTTATTGACATTTGCACGTTACGTCATTGACATATTATCGTAAGAAATAGTGCTGCCAACATCACTATTTCTATAATCAATCAGGGGGGCAATCGCGGTATTTTACGAAGGTTAAACCGTTTAGCGTAACGTTTTTGGTTTTAGTTAAGCTTCGGTTTAGTTTGTTTTTACGTTGCCAAAAATGGTATCGCGCTAGCAGTTGAATCGTTGACGTTACCGAATCGTTTCCGCAGAAATGACGAACGTGAGACGTTTAGGGCTTTCATGAGTATTTACAAAATACCATTTGTTACTTTTGTAATCGATGGTTGATTATAGAGATAGCGATGTTGGCAGCACTATTTCTTACGATAATATGTCAACGACGTGACGTGCAAATGTCAATAAAAAAAATATAAGGTTTAGGATAAAACCGCTGTCAAAAAATAGCGCGATACGAAATATGCATAACGTAACGTATTTGGTTGTAGTTTTGTTTTGGTTAATACGTTAATTTTACCGCGATTGGCCCCCAGTTCACATAAGGTCCAATTACGAGAAATAAAGAAAATCAATACGTTAAGAACCATTTTGAATCGACTTAATTCTGTAAAAGGTAACAACACTTCTTTACACTTCGTTTTTTCTCAAATTGGTGCGATAGACTATTAGCGAATAGAATAGTTTGGACCTATGTACTAGATTTTTCGATTTCGATGTGTATGAACTGAAAAGAAATCATTATCACTATAACGACTCGTCGGTTCGTTTCCACGACACACATCAAAGCTGTCGGTTCAAGACCCGTTCAATCGCTACTTAATACAAAAAGTACTATACTCAGAAGCGATTTCTAGTTGGAATACAAAACTCTTTTTCAGGTCTGATTATTCAGAAAGCTTCGGAGATCACGTCTACGCTATCTGAAATCTAAACCACGTCAATATTTTGGTTGGGTAAGGAACAATACTAGCGGGTGTAGCCTAGCATGCGCGAAAAACTATCGCTGTCCCGTTTCACGTCATAATAATAAGCGAAACGGCGATATTACCATGCTACGTGGGCAGGATGCAGTATTTGTTAATCTGACATTCATACGAGAAAGGCCTTCGTCGGATTTGACATCCGTTTACAAGAAAAAATCTAAGTAGGTACATAGCTCTCATTAATGTACCACAATGTACGAACCCTTAAACGCTCATCTCGTTTGTTCTTTCTATAAATTTCATGTTAGTAATTTATAACCCTACCCACTCTGAGGATTCTTCTTTGTCAGTTGATCTGACCACATCAGCGCACTAGTGATTTAATATAATATTGAAGCCAGAGGCGCCACAGCTGTCGGTTGATCTGACATCTATTCGATCCTTAATGATATAGTTTATCATTATCACATTAGATCTTATATCTTTCATTTCGACTCACAAGTACTTTTAATAAATGAAAAAAACACCATTTTAATAAAGCTGTATATTGAATTACAATAATAAAAGGTTCCATCTGTACACATAACACATTTTAATACAACGCTATGCTAGAATGAAGAAATATCAATACCAAACCCTTACAGTAAGTACGCGGAATACAACAGACTTAAAAATAATCGTATTCGTATCTACTAGTATCACGGTAAAGTATTTCAACCCAATTAAAATATTTTGGTAGAAAATTCACAACAGATAATTTCAAAAATAAACATGACGCTAAAAATTGTCACAACAAAAATTAACGTGCTCTTAAAACTATTAAAATCTGCACAAATTAAGTACAAATATTATCAAAGTAATGTCTCAAAATGAGTGCGACCTTAATCTGTCTTGCCATATTTGTACTCAATTCATGTGGACCTTGTATTTATGGCAACTTCGAAAAATGCAACAAACAATGCTAAACTTTCTCGTAATGTATTCTTATTATAATCTGGAATTTTAAAGCGAGTAAAGAGATTAATTACTGTTTATAATCAAAAATGAATACAGCAAGTGTCAAAAAGTGTGCAGATAGATGATGATAGGCATTTACAAAAAGACCGCTAAGTTTTTGCTTTGTAAGGTGCAATTTCTGTCTTCGGATAACATTTTTGAGAATGCTGCATCCATTGTATTTCTTACAATTAAAATTAATTTAATACAGAGAAAACAATTTTCCATTAGCTACTTAAGTCTGAAATAGACGACGTATATTTGTTACATGTTACTAAGTTATGACAATGTAATAGTTACAAAACTACAAAATTTGAGCGTCCAAAATCACTTAATAACATGGGATATTATTTGCATCATAGTTTCCATACATGATTACATATCTAGCTCTAAGTAGAGCCTTTACCTAATTCTACAATCCTTTATTGCCTTCAAAATGGCCAACAAATACTAAAACTAAACACTCGATATGTATACCTTTTCGTTAATTGCGATCAGATGTAGCTACGGAAAATAATCACAACCGTTTATCTAAGAGTGTATAAACATCTTGGCACGTTTCTATAAATTGGTGTTTAGTAAGACGAGGACTAGTAACTTTACACAAATACTGATTACCACATTATAAAACCTTTCACAATACACCTCTAAGCTATAATAAAGAACCATCGGAACACACTGGAAAGATTGACTACCTACCCTAAGTGATCAGGCGAGGGAGTGATATTCCTGAAGACGTCTAGAGAAGGCGACATAGACCTCATCAAGTCTGGACACGGCGTGTTGGCACGCGTCATACTCTCGAATCTTTCCCTCATGGCAGCCACGTGGCCCGCTATCACACATTCTTTTCTATCATCTTTAGTCTCTTTTTCAGGCAAAGTTTCCTCGTCGACGTGGGCTCTGTCAGGTACATCTAAATCTGACAGAAGAGACACTTCTGACGAGGCCGTGTAGTACATTTCGCTTATCGGTTCGAACTGCGCGGCCGCCGGTTCGGTGTCGGACGTCACGGTCTCGACGTCTTCAGTCTGACCAGGCAGTGATATCTGAGAATCACTCCATCTCTCCGGGCGATAAGCTTCCATTGCTTGGAACGTAGCTTCCACTCTCTGAGACGACGTTTCTTCAGGGCTGATCTGTTCCGCATAGGTTTCAACTTTCCGCACAGATATTTCCTGCGGGCTGATCAAATCCGTGTGGCATTCCGTGTATTGGGGGACGACGGTCGCTTCAGTTCTATAAACATAAACCGCCTCTTCCTCTGGCTCGTCGGCGACGGACGCCGCGTACTGCGGGACGACAGATTCCTCATCAATATCGAAGGCTTGTGCAGGTTCAGAAGGAACCGCTTCCTCTTCATAAGTTTCCGCGTCATCATATTGGGAGGTCTTCATCGTCTCGCACAGTTTGTTGATCGCGTCGACCACGTCTCTCAGGTCGCTGACGTCCTCCTCGGGCATCGTGATTTCTTCTATCGGGAGGACTGTGAGGTCCGTCTTTTCCTTCTTGGCGACGGTGTTGGCCGGGCAGAGGAGGGCGTTGGCGACGGAGAGCAGCGCGTGCGCGGGGTGCCCGCCGGGCGCCAGGTGCGGCGTGCCGGAGCGCGCGGCGGGCGCGGGGCCGGGCGCGGGGGAGGGCGAGGGGCAGGGGGCGCGCGCCCCCGCCGCGCGCTAGCACGCCGACGACGTGCCCGACCAGCCCGTCAGCGGCACGCGCAGGGGCGGCGGCGGCGCCTGCGCCTTGCTCGCTGTCACCACAAACAGATACATCACTAACATGGCATATAAAAGATACTCGACACCATGTAATATTTTTGTCGAGTTGGTAAATTAATGAAATCTTGTATCGGATCGAACAAAAGTGGTAAGTACAGGACATAATCAGTTCCTCAATAGAGCACAGTTACGCTAAAATATTTTTAAAGTATGTATGTATCTTTTAGTACATTGCTCAACTGACATAGTTAGGTGCCTGATAACAGTAACATAGATTTATTCGATCTGACCTTTAGTTAAAAATTAATGAGTATTTACAAGATTATGATCATTTAGCTTGAAAGCGCAATGTTTTTATTTCGATCTAGCCCTAATTATGTTTATTAATCTGGTAGTATTGTTACAGATTTTAAAAAAATCCTTATATGTAACCTACAAGTATCGCTAAGATATAGAAGATCAAAGTGTTTTAATGCGAGGTTAGTCTGGAGCGTGCATGCTGCGTGCCATATGACATAAGCATGCAATGATTATGCTAGTTGGGTGCATTTTTATATCAACTGCAAGGTAACTGCTTTTATAAAGATGGCTCTGAATATTTATTTATGTTAATACATAAATAACACATACATCTTTGTAATCAAAGAAACCAGTTGAAAATAAGAATATATTTAAATTTTTATGGAACTAAAAAAACACAATGACTAAGTGTATGTTCCTGTGTAGGCAGAACCTTGACAGTTTATATATGGATACGGAAATGAAAATTACTACAGGGCATTTATAAACTTGCACGTATATGAATCCATCAAACAAATATATATAAACCCTGTCATATTTTAGTAAAAATGGCATGCATAATGTAACAAAATACACTTACCCACGATAACATGCGATCGTACGCAGTTCAGTCTTATTTAGAACCACCTTTTTCTAAATTACTATAAGTTGATAAAATAATTCGTTTTAAATATCAAAATTAAATTTAATTACCCTTCAAAGCATAGACGTCACGAATAAGCTGACAAATGTAATAAATAAATAGGTTAAACAATGAAATACTGGACAACTGGTCAATAATAATTACTCTTTTATTAATAAAAAATAATAATATATATATTAAGCTTCGTACACATCACTATCACAATACCTGTTTCTTCAACATAAGCGTGTGACGCGCTTCACTAAATGCCTTAGAACGCGTGATAAAGAAAATATACCAAAAGCCAGATAAGGTGCCAAAAGTATATAAGTAGTTGTCATATCGCTCCTATACTTATATAATCGTTCCACAGAAATGTAAATTTTCTAAACAAGATACCAACTGGAATGTACCCTAGCAAATTTTTTTTCACACATCTTATCTGACAGATAGGCATAAAAACTGCAAATAAAAAACCTTACCGTCAAAACTGCAAATCTTTTTTATTTCAAGCGGCAAATTAAGCCATTTAGTGAAAGCATAATGTAATGTGAAATATTCGATAACAAGCCGTCACTTAACATTGAATTCTGCAGTAAATGGCACCTCACTATATTAAATGATCACAACGAGAGTTCCATCGAAGAATAAATACGTCAAAATCTGTCTTATGTTGCGTTTAGAGGCATTACGCGTATCAAATCCGTTGGGCAAAAATACAGGGAATAATAGAAAGATAAACTTACAGGTTACTAAAGACAAGTTGTCATAAAAAATAAATGTAATACTTTACATAAGAAAAAGCATATTTGATACGTGTAAAGTCGCCTACAATTTATATTAACTAAACTAAAATAGATACTAGGTATTACAGTAATGACTCAACATTAAACATTTAACATTCCGTTCAATCTAAACTAACAATATAATTAGCGAAGAATAATTGGAAATAAATAAAGTACAAAATAGAGAATTTGGTTTTAGATGACTGAATTGGAATGATTTGTTATGGTTCAAATTGCTTCGAGAATGGTTTTTTTATGTGACCAGCCAATGGGACGTGTAAATGAATGCAGTGTGGTAGTGAACAAATGCGGAAACACTTTGCTATGAATAAAGTTTCAAGTATTTTGTTTACCTGGAATTAATTTATTTCTCCGTAAATGCAATATGTTCCCCACAAATTAGTGTATTTAAAAAAACCAATAGAAGAACTATCAATGGAGAGCATTACCTCAAATTGATATTGTTTTATATATATATATATATATTGTATAAAAACACCTACCCAATACGATTTATTTTCAGCTAAAGCGGATATGTATGAAATCAACCTGTAATACTGATTGGCCGATTTCTGTGACCTTATTTCCAAAGAATTTTAAGGCCACAATAAGGCAAGCAAATAAAATATGTATAAAGAATACTGGACTATTAAATAACCTGATGTGGGTATGTATTGAAATATTAAATTAAAACATTTATCTCAAAATCTATTCAGTCTAAAATTAAGGACACTTGAGATATGAAGACATTTTCAACATGCATTCATGCACCGAATATAGAAATAAAAATCAATCATCTAACTACACAATAGTTCCCAGTGAACAACTTAATTTTGGTTCATACAGTACTCTACCTACGCACTACAAAATACTTAAATATTATGCCATTTTTCTTGACTTGTACCTATTGCACTTACACATAAAGCTAAAAGGTATATAATACTATATTTAATGAATATATGACTACTCGAGAGCATATGTGCGTTGCTCTTCTATACATCGAAGCTAATTACAATACGAAAATCAACTTATTTTAAATAAATCGCTACTTTCAGTCGAAATAATATCCACTAAGTAAATTTTAAAATACATTTCTATTTCGAAACTTGATAAGAATTCGTCTATGACGAATTTTATAAGACACTTTGTGAGAAATATAAGGTAAGTATATCATTATGGTAGCACGTCTACACATCGATATACAAGATTATTTTAACAATAAACAAAAGTTCTATGCACAAGTTGATTTAAGCTAAAATAGCATTTTCTTCCAGTTGAGATATTTTAATAGTATTCATTTAGTAAAATTAGATGTCGCCTTTAATTAACTGGTTATTTTTTTATATATATAATATAAATCACTAAAGCAGCTGTGACCAACTTTCGTACAAACATTGTTTACGTGTGCGCGATACTATGTAGGTAAAAATAAGTTTTTGTACGTATATGCCTAAAAAAATATATTTCAATTACATTTGCCTCGGTATAGGTGTTGGTCAGTTTGGTTCTTGGTAAAATAAAAATGTTGATCACTTTTCAAATTTGATTAAATTTACACAGTATCGCGCACACTTTCTTAATACCAGCAGGCCTTATTCACGAGCGTTACAATATGGCCATATCTTTCCTCTCTTTATTTATTTTAAACTTTATTGAACAAAATAAATGTGTAAAAGGACCTTAATGCATAGCATTCTCTACCAGTTTACTGTAATGCCACTTGTCACGCAGATATACCTGCGCAAATTTTAATTTTTGCGCGCGGCGCGAAAACATTTGCACCGTTAAGCCTATTAGCGCGCGTTATTAAAACCCGCGATCTAAGCTGTATACTATTATAAGCGAGATAGCATTTGTATTTGGATTTCAAATTTAATGCATTTATAATAAGGTCGTTATTATATTGAATTTTCGTTCGTTTTGAATTGGAGTATAATACGGATGGGCCTTAAAAAATTGTTAACACTAAACCACTTGACCAATATTATCGAGAGGAAAGATAAGACATACATAAAATCCCCCCCGATTCTTTTACCGATTCCTACTTACCAGCGACGGAGGTGCTGCTGTACCCCTTAGTGATCCTGAGGAAGGGGTCCGGCGGCGGGAACCGGGCGGGCGGGTGGAACAGCTCCGCGAACCGCGCCTCCAGCTCCAGCCGCCCCGACATGGACGAGCCGCGCGCGGGCGGCGCGGGGGCCGCCTCCTCGCCGTTCATGCTTTGGATACTCTGCAAATATTAATCCAGAGGTCTAACACTTAGGTAGTTCTACCACCAAGATTCGACTGAAGATTAGAACCGGGATTTATCTTGAGAGTAAATATCCACGTGTAAAACTATACAGGGTGACATTTAAAACAACTGCATCCTTTTTAACATAGACTATACCCATGCTTCTGAGCTGTTTGAGCCTATTTTTATTTAAATTAAACCTCATCATTTTCACATTTAAAAAACCCTCAAAAACTACGTCACACGCTTTATTAAAGACCAATACTACAAAAAGAAATTAAAACAAAACATGTAAATAAATGTCTGAAAAATAAATTATTTTTCTAGTATCAAGATCAAGTAAAGTACAGAGTTGTCGAGATCGCTCAGCTGAATGAATTGTGCCGTTGACCTCTGAATCTTACGCTATTTAGGATCGTGGATTTTGATATTTTTATTTTTTTTCGTACTTTCTGAAATATGAACCGATATTTTTCTTTTAACGTTTTTAAATATCCTTTGGATGAGTACACTTAACAGTTAAATTTATGCAGTTGAATTAAAAGCCACCCTGTATAAAGAAACTAAACTATTTACGATCGTTGACATCTCTCTCGATCTATTAGGTTACTTCACGATGCGGAGAGCGACGGCTCTTCTGTCACTCCGATGTCAACTACAACAAGATGGTAATGACACTATGTTTGTAGTGATGATAGAAGTCGTCGCTCCGATGCACTACAACAAGATGGTGTTATGGTGATGGTGTGACAGTTATGTTTGAAGTAACTCACGTTCTGCCTGTGGTGCGGCGGAGGCGGCGGCGGCGCGGCCAGCGATTGGTTGCGCGCGGGCGGCGGGGGGGGCGGCGGCGGCGCGCCCGGAGGAGGGGGAGGGGGCGCGCCCGGCGGAGGGGGAGGGGGGGACACGCCCGGTGGACGCAGGCCACGCGGCGCGCGGAGGGTGCCTGGGAACAATGAAAAAATAAGTGATTCCAACAAGAGGTAAATGGCTTGAGTATTCCTCACCCTCATTTTCACTTAAAAGCTTTCACATTAACCTATTTTGGCCTTAATTGAACCAATTCAAGTATCATATTTAAAATATCGCCACACCTAAAAACTATGGAAACTTAGACGGTTGGTAGCAATGAATGATGTTACCACCATATCATTCACTGTTTAAATTTTTATTAACACCAACACAAAGTCAACAAGAAAGTAAAAAATCAAACTGACCGAAATGACTTGCGGGTACTTTTGTGCCGATGGGAGGATGCACAGGCGTCGGCGGCAGATTACCGCGCGACGTCATACCGCCCGGCTGGGGGGAGGGCGGGGACACGGGAGGCGATCTGGAAATACATTAGAATAGCCCAGGTAATGAAGTATTATGTTGCCAACACAAATTTATTTATCTCCTCGAGTCGTATTTAATAACTATAATTCTTTTCACTCATTTCGGTAGTTGCTGCACCTATTTATTTATATATATTGTTTATTTATTGTATTTTTATGAATGTTTTTTATAATTATTTTATTTTATATTTTGTGTAGGTATAAATATATTTTGTTTGACCCCACATAAAGTTCCCTGTCAGAGCCAATGGTTGATTGGTAGAATAATGCTTCTAGCATTAAGTCCGCCAATTGTATTTTATGCAATGAAGTTTAAATAAATACATTTATATACAATTCTTAGTAATTCTACGAGTAAAGTCACACGATACCTACCGGCCTACAATTCCCCTTCAAATTTAAATTCAGTCTGAATTCTTCATCTAAAGAATGCCCAAAAAAATATGGAAACTAACTATCATACATACATACATACATAAAATCACGCCTCTTTCCCGGAGGGGTAGGCAGAGACTAACTATCAATTTGTATAAAACCGTGCCTTGTCGAAAGAAGAAAGATGTGAAAAATTTAGGGCACTGTAAGATTTTTTTTATGCCTAGTACATTAAAATATAAACTGACAAAAGTGTTATTTATGAATCTTAATCATTATTTATTAGGGATACAACGAAAATCAGTTTATTATCGTCGAGTTCAACATTATTCAAAACATTTATATACTTACTAACAACAAATGCAGCTGTTCGATTTTTTCTATACATACACATTATACATACATATAATCACGTCTTCATCCCTTTCAGGTTGGACAGGGCCACAGTCTTAAAAGACTTATAGGCAACGTTCAGCTGTTTGGCTTATTTTATCTTAATCTGTTCATTTTATCACTGCGTCATAATCGCGATAGTACCTATCACACGTTTGAGACAATTAGTACAACTTATAGAAAAACTCTATCATATCGCATTCCCTTTGCATTCCCAACTTTTTAATTCAAATCTCGATGTTCGTATCTCTTGGCGATGATCCAAAACCTAAAGTTTATCGTCCCAGAAGTGCACAGTTAATATGACGTGCAAACATTTAACGAAGATTGTACTATCTATATATATAGTCTGCCTGTCAAATTGCATCGTTTATGGACATCGTGCTTACCTGGGCAATTTGGACTTTACAAAGCGGAATTGAGGTAACTTCTGCGCTGGTCATTAATATTATTTACCAGGATAAAGCCTCACTTACCTTGGCACCCTCATGCTCTGCGTCCTGGAGGCTACCTTCCCGTTTATCATGAGTTTCTTCAACGGCGGCGAAGGTTTCTCAGTGACTGGCGACGCGGCCAACGCTGGGGGCTTCGGAGCCAAGTTGGGCTTTCCGTAGCTGAGTCGAGGCCGCTCCGAAAGGTCCGAGGCGGATAGTGACGGCGCCGGAGTGGGGGTGGGGGGCGCGGAGGATAGTGACGTCATACTGCCACCTGAAAGGAGTTCAGAGGATTTTTGAAACTTTATTTATCACTTTACTTTTTTTTTATACATTTAATACTTTTATTTTTTTTAATACTTATACGAATATAGTTAAAGAGTTAGAACTTTAGAGTTTAGAGTTTACTAAAGAAAATGTGCCCGAATATTTAAGTCATTTTACACTTACAAAAAACCCATGAGCGGATTACCCTTGAAGTTCGAATTGGCATACTTTAAAATGGATTATGTAAAGAACCGTAGTTTAAAATACCCGATTTATATATGAAGTTTAGACTAAAATTTATCTGAATGCAATATGCTCTTTTTACAGACTGAAAATACCATTAGACACACGTAAGATCTAATTTTAAAATCCACCTATAATTGTTCGCACCACACGCATTGCATATTTAAGTTTTAACATACAGATTTAGTAACAAGTTCTCCTACCGAAATGACAATATGGGAATCCAAAATAACACATTAGTTAACAGGACAAACACTAAATAAACTTTTTGGAATCAACCACAAAAATTCGCTAACAAAACGATCGACAATGTGCTTCGTTCGCTAAAAACTGGCGAAACTGCAGAGCTAGGTCAATTAGCAACCTGATGATGGTGTAATTAGGATGTTTTAATTATATTTGGAAAGAGTAAAAGTATTAGCTTTAGAAAGAGTAAAAGTAGAAAATTTGCAAGATATGGATGTAGGTAAGAAGTATATTAATAGACTGAAGGATGAATTTGAAGATTTAGATGAAATGAGCGATATTGAAGATGGATGGAAGGAATTTAAAGAAAGAATTGTGAAAGTAGCTGTTGAAGTGTGTGGTGTAAGTAGAAGAAGGAAAGGAAAAAATCACAAAAATGCGTGGATGAGTAAAGATGTGCAAGAACTTGTGCGATTAAAGAAGAAAGCATGGCTGGATTTGTTAGCAGCAAAAGCTAACTTAAGAATGCAAGAGGTTATAGATGAAGATGTGAATGAAGCACGTAAGGAATATAAGAAAATGAAAGATTTGGTTAAGAAAGCTGTGATTAGAAAGAAAGAAGAGTATAAAGAGGATTTTGATAAAAGGCTATCAGAAGACTTTCAGTCAAATCTGAAAGTATTCTGGAAATCCGTAAGGTCAGCCCGAGGAAATACTATAACCAGAGAGCTGACTAGGATCAGATGCCAGGATGGTAGCGTTGTGAAAGGAGAAGAATGTGTACTAAAGATATGGAAGGACTATTTTGAAAGTTTATTTGAAAAAAAGGAAGGAAATAAGAAAGATTTCTGCTATAGCGAAGAAAAAGAGAATGAGATGGAAGGCGAAATTGAAATGTTCGAAATTGTGGAAGCACTTAAGAGTATGAAAGCGGGAAAGGCTGCTGGGTGTGATAGAGTGTCGGTCGAGATGCTTAAAGCAGGAAAAGGCGTAGTAGCTAGTCAGTTGTACTGCCTTTTCAATTTGTGTTGGAGAAGCGGCCGAGTACCAAAAGATTGGTGTAAGGCTGTTATCGTGCCACTTTACAAAGGAAAAGGGTCACAGCTGGACTGCAAAAATTATCGTGGTATAAGCCTGCTTAGCGTCGTCGGCAAATTGTATGCTAAGGTATTGATTAATAGAGTCAGGAATGAAACTGATGACAAAATATGGGATGCTCAAGCGGGATTTCGAAAGGGAATGGGATGTACTGATCAGGTCTTTTCCTTGCGGTGCATAGCCGAAAAGTTTTTGGCCAAGAGTCAAAAAGTCTATTGCACATTCGTAGATCTGGAAAAGGCCTATGACAGAGTTGAGAGGAATGAATTGTGGTCAGCACTTTCTATGCATGGGGTGAGCAGTCTCTTAATACGAGCACTGAAATCCTTATATGAGGATTCGAGTGCTTGTGTCAGGATAAACGGAGCGCACACTGAGTGGTTTAAGATTGAGAAAGGCGTTAGGCAAGGATGTGTTGCGTCACCGTGGCTGTTCAACCTATTTATGGATAGCTGTTTGACAGATTTGAAAGAGTCTAAAAGTGGATTAAGGATGAATGAGTTACTCGTCAAATGTCTGCTCTATGCCGACGATCAGGTTATACTGGCGTCATCAGCGGAGGAGTTACAGGAGATGGTAAACTGTATGCATGAAGCTTTAAAAGAGAAAGGAATGAAAGTGAACGTAAGTAAAACTAAAACACTGGTTTTTGAAATGGAGAAAGAAATGACAGCATGTAATATTTTGATTGGAGGAGAAAAAGTGGAGCAAGTGAAAGAGTTTGTATATCTAGGATCAAAGTTTACATCAGATGGCAAGTATGATAGTGATATTGAAAGGAGAGTGAACGCGGGGAACATGGTGAATGGAGCTTTGCATGCCTTTATGAGCAGTCAGAAACTATCCAAAAAGGCTCGACTGGCTGTGCACAGGGGCGTGTTGGTCCCGACATTAATGTATGGGAGTGAAAGTTGGGTATGGCAAAAGAAGCATGAAAGCAGAATAAATTCAGTGGAAATGAGAGCGTTAAGGAGTATGATGGGTGTGAAATTGAGTGACAGGATAAGGAACAGCGTGATAAGGGAATGTTGTGATGTGAAAGAAGATGTAGTTACAGGAATAGAAAAGGGTATGTTAAGATGGTTCGGTCATGTGGAGAGGATGAATGAAAGCAGGTTGACTAAGCAGATATACAAGGAGAGTGTGGAGGGAAAGGTCGGAGTGGGAAGACCTAGACGAACGTATCTTGATCAAATTAAGGACGTCCTGGTAAAGGGTCAGGTCAAAAGTACCCGAAACCGCCGAGCTTGTATGAAGAGAGTTATGAATGTGGACGAAGCGAAAGAAGTATGCAGAGATCGTGGCAAGTGGAAAGAGGTAGTCTCTGCCTACCCCTCCGGGAAAGAGGCGTGATTTTATGTATGTATGTATGTATGTTTAATTATATCAAAGCCTTCTGTTACAAAACATCGTTGAAAACCATCCAAAAATTAAACGTATAGAAGATTAATACTTGCTTATTTAAAATATATATGTATATAATTCCGACACCTTAAGAGGTAGAATATGTGTTCACAGAAACTGTACCTAAATACTTAAGACCTACATTGTAACCATATTCAAGAAATAAATGATTATGATTAAAAATCTGTATAAATAATGCAAATAATGTATCGCGTGGATATACATATTTGCTTAATATTTGGTTGGTCTTTTCTCATTTGAATCATAGTGTTTGGCACCTTCCTAGGGTTGCGTCCTTGGATCTCTAAAGAAGAACCCTGGGTCTGCCTGTGATGTGATATGAAGCATCTCCCTTCTGACCTCCGCAACCACGCCGAGGAACCTGTTAGTTCATGGTTTCACATCCAGTTGCCTCAATGTGCAAGATCTCTCACGTAATGTTCCCTCACTTAAACAGATGGAAATCACACTAATTTAACTTTTAGTCTTTAAAATTGCTCCATTTTAACCATAAATGAATCTATATCTTAAAATTTTATATTTAGCGTAAATAAAGGTACGTACACATTTTATGACGTTTGTCCAGGGCGTGTCACAGAGATAACTGTGGCGTGAAGAAAACCTTAATACACTTGACTGGTCAGGCAGCCTTCATTTGATACAATAATCTATACCTATCTTTATTTATAGATGCACTAGCTTTTGCCTGCACTTCCGCTCGTGGAATAGATAAAACTCTTTATTACACCATAAGAGTAAAACATATAAAACAACATAAAACAGACAGAGATGGTACAAAGGCGGACTTATCGCTAATGCAATCTCTTCCAGTCAACCTTTGGGTGTATGTAAACCAAACAGAAGATTGGCGTTGGCGCAGAGCAAGATAAAAAGATTTTCTTTGTTTTCACAAATACCACGGCAACAGTACTAATTTCGGTGATAAATTATTGTACGCGCCTCCACCAGAGCGAAGTGGAAGTCATTGAGGGAGGCCTTTGTTCACCAGTGGAGATTCTACATCGGAAATGTTGATGATCATATCAGAATGTGACTCACCAAGCGCCCCCTGGCCGGCAGAGTGTAAGGAGCTCTTGTTTCTATGCAGCGTGCTGACCACATGCTGCGGTATCGCTTGCTCAGATTGCTGCTGGTGTAAGCTGGTGATGCGATCGGATATCGAACCACCGGTCAACACCGAGTCTGATGAGCTCTGAAAATAAATAAGAGTCTTTCTTGACTTTCTTAAACATAATTGTAACAGAGTTATGATTGAATGTGATGATAGAAAGGTCTCCGTCGGGTCAATTAGGGATATAAAATTTAGTACAATTGAAAATTTTACAAAGCTATTTTCTAGCTTCGTAACCCATCGCGTAGTCGAGACCCTTAGGTCTATCTACCCCGTAGGTATAGGATAGACTTGATTTTATGTAATTTTGGCCAGTAAAATTATTCAATTGTTTTTCGTTTTGGAAGGAATTTCGGGAATAAGAAGTTAAAATACTATACCTACCTACTAGTTACATTCTCTGAGAATTATCACTTGATAATGAATCTGATACAGAATATAGATGTAGTAGTATATATAAACTAAGTTATAACGTCTCGTAAAATAAAAGATAAACAAACAAATGAATTAAGACAAAAAAAAATTTTACCGTAGTAAATTTATTTATTTACGTACAACAGGTAACATTATTTCTATTTATTATTTTATTTCATTCCTGATAGTAGTCCCGGCTCGAAAAGTTATTACTTTACATGATTTCCTTAGTGTGAATCATGAATATAGCAATTAAATAACTCTGTCACAAACAAACCAGTTTTCATTTGATTTGTCCTGTAAATGAGTCATCTTATGAGTCAAATGGTCGTATAAACTAAGTTATGTGTCAAGTTATTCTAAGTAATATATTATGTATTCTGTGGTAATAGGACCTTTATATGATAATACGTGAATCACACATGAACAAGTGAACAGTAAGACAACAAGAGGTCACTAGGTAAACCCATGAATTACTCATATACTGATAGCTGACTATTTATATGCACCATAAGAAATGAAAAACACAGGTTATGAGGTACAAAGGCGGACTTATCGCTAAAGCAATCATTTCCAGTCAACGTTAGGGTGGGAGGAAACTAAAGAATAGAAAGTCGATTGGCGCAGTACGTATACAATAAAATACAAAGCATAAATATATATAACATAAACAAATAACTCACAATATATATCTACAAATTAAATACATAATTATGGCAATCTACAAATAATGTACATGATATAATAAAAATTAGGAAAGTGTTGAAAGATTGTGAGACTTGACCAGATCTTTGAAACTGCTAATACACTGAGCTTTTCTTATATAAGCCGGAAGAGCATTCCACATCACAAAACATCGCGATGAAACCTGAACATTCAGGGAACTGGGTGTGTAACAATCAACGAATCACCATGATATAATATTAAGCAAGGTTCCCAAGCAATTTCAATACCATCATTTAGCTATACAGCTGAGCTTCGCCTTCCAGACATGATTGTTGTCGCTGTCTACCGAGTAAGGGATATAAACGTGATTATGTGTATGTATGTGCCTAAAAAATTGCGGAGGTAAGACGGGAGTCACTTCGTGTAAAATCCTGACTTTGCCCACTCCGGGTTCCTGGCGGTCCCCGGGAGAGTATTAATTTCTAACTATGTATTACTAAATAATTAGCTAACTTTTACGCGGGGCTTTGCTCTTGATTTAACGACTACCTAAGACACTTAATACGTAGTAGTGCCCAATTCCAGCGAAAATGTTGAGTGGTTCCGTCATTAGGTTCGATAGGCATATGTGGGTCACCTAGTTAGTATTAAATGCTAAACTTATTTATTTATTTAAAACTTTATTGAGCCTTAAAGGACAATTTAATAGTTATACCATTCTCTACCAGTCAGGACTCTAACCGATTCGACCATACCGACGCTATATTCTTGTATTGTAGGCTATTAGAAAACAATAAAAGGAAATGATATCCCAAGACACGCAGAGAAAATTATCAGTGGCATTGCACACAATTTAGACACCACCCCACACAGGATATAGAACCTAAAACTCTCAGATGTATTAACAACTACACGTGACCTGAGCTCATCAACAAACAAGACTCAACCATGATTTTCAACACGATACCTATCAATGCTATTAGATATTAACATAGTCCGACCTCGTCGCTAATTATGTCATAGTGTTTAACCTTATTAAAGCAGGTATCCATTGTTCTGTGAACACCGCCGAGGCAGAATGAATTGGCCGTAAACTGATTGCTGCCACCACTTGGCTTATTCTGGTTAAGCGAACATTTGATACTGCTGTATGAGTTCAGAAAACATCAACTAAATTGTTGTATTGTTATGTAAAGATATAAATGATAAATTATACTTATAATAAGCAAGTGCCTAAGTGGTTCATCTTTGAGAAATAAAATAGGTATAAGAACAGACCTTATGTGAAATTTGACTGATTGGCCCAGTAGACCGATGGTTCCTGTTAAGCAGCACCTTTTTACTGTAATTTTAATCAGATAGGACGAATAGAAAATGAATAAAATAAAGTCTACTCGTTTAATAAAGAATGAAAGTTGAACAAAATTCTACTTTATAGACGTTGCGCATCCCGGAGATGTTAAATTTTAGGGTCTACTTATTTGCCGAGTGCTTATAATTTGTGTGGATTCTCTATATCAAGTACCTATACACTAAATGTCGTACTGTTAATGGCAAAAAAAAGACTAACTAAGACCAGCTGAACCAGAACCTACTGAATATGACATTAAATAACATAGACACTTAAGAATATTTTTTCGGATATTCCCACGAAAAAACGTAGCCACGGACAACAGTAGCCACTTCATAACAAACTGGGATAAAAATAACAGCTGTTAACATAACGTAAGTAAAGGAGCTGCGAGATGAGTCATGATCATTGATATTCAGCATACGACGAGTTGTGATGTGACTAACACAACGCCGTATCATTGCACGACCAAATAAAACTTGCGAAACCTTCGTGTTATCGCTGTTTGTGTAAAAGATAGCTGTTTTTTATGTGTAATTATAGTCAGCAGGCTGATACGGATATTAAGGGGTGTGGTGCACTCTGGGGGTCGAGACTGCTAAAATAAAGTGACCAATACATATTATAGTCACCTCTATATCCCTTGCGGGGTAGACAGAGCCAACAATCTTCACAAGACTGATAGGCGACGTTCAGCTGTTTGTTTGTTTAAATCATAGGAAAGAGATGGGAGATTGGGATTTTTTTGAGTTTTTAATATTAATAAAAAAACTCAAATTTATCTTGCAATATTTAATTACGAACACCGGACAGGTGAAGCATACAAAATAATCATGTTAATATAAAAAAGGCCGTCTCTCGCAGTTCTTACTCAAAACTTGTTTATCAAGTAACGAGACGAGTAAATGTCATGTCTCAAGTGCAATTGAAACCTTGGCAATGCGTTTTCTCTGTACTTTATTACTGTTTATTGCGTTGGAGCGAAACAAATAATATGCGAGGCGGAGCGAATCTATTGACCGATTGACAATGATTCAATCAATGAATATACAATCGACCACCAAGGTGTTATAGTTGGTTTATTACCATTGTCGGTTGGTTGGTTTATTATACACTAGCGACCCGCCCCGGCTTTGCATGGGTGCAAAATTCGGAAATAATTATACATAAAAACCTTCCTCTTGAATCACTCTACCTGTTACAAAAAACCGCATCAAAATCCGTTGCGTAATTTTAAAGATTTAAGCATACAGACAAACAGACTAAAATAGCGACTTTGTTTTATACTATGTAGTGATAGTTATTAGGTACATTTTCTTAACTTAATAGTCAAGAAAAGTTGAAGTCATAAACTGACTCTGCTTCGCATATTCGGAAGGCTAGTATAGCCAAAGATAGTGTTATGGACATAAGATAATAATTTTATAACTAAGTTCTTTGTATTTCGGGAATCTCATTGTGTGTATATATTCATACTGAAAATTGCATATAGGCACCAAAACCTAATTCAAATTGGTTGCTCGATACTCAGATTACCCGGCCTCCGATTTTTAATATTTCCTTAATTGGCAAATCATTCAGCAGCAGCTCCTGACTTTGGAGCCGATGCCGTACAACCCACCCAGTATTTTTTACGATATAGTACGTACGTAACCTATTTTGGGTTGCCGGTCAAAATGAAATTACTTTGCCACGCTACACCAGTGAACGTATAAGTATATTATGTATGTCACGGGCGTCCCAGTTATCCAGTTGATTGTTTTACAGGACATCCGTAGCCTCCCCTCACACCGAAGTGAACTGAATTACTTTATAGCGAACCGAAATTCCTTGACTGACAAAATGAACAGATGTGACACACACTAAATTAAAATTATGTTTGTAAGTGAACTAATTATTGCATACTTTGTACGTACATATATAGCCTATAACACCCACAGATAAAAAAGTAAAAAAGGGTAAAACCTTAAAAGGTACAACCTTTTAAGGTTTTACCCTTTTTTACTGATTGCTGCAATTTTCCGAAGATTTAGGCCTTACAAACTAACAATCATAATAACAAACTTAACCTTTTCATCTATTAGATTAGAAAGATACAGAATAAATATGTATAGTTTAAATATTGATATAAACAATATATTTTATTATCACCATACTGAAAAAAGAGGCGTCCTTTGGAAAAATATGAAGTTTAATAATTAAAAGCATTTTCTAAAATGTATTTACCTAATTTTATTTCTTTCTGATAATAGTGTTTTCTCGCGGTAACATTTTGGCATAAAAGATCAACATTATATGAATTTTATCATTTAGGTTGTTCAAAAAATTACCCTGTTATGAATACGTAGTTGTTTCAACATTTTTCATAAAAAAATAAAGAGACTGTTCATTGGAAAACATAAAAAATTAAAGAAAATGGCAAGAAAGAGAAAATCAACATTAAGTACCTATACATAATCAAGACGATATGAGATAAGAGCTATCGACATACATATGTTATGAGGTATCAGTTGAAACTTCGATAAATAACAAAACTAGCGCCGATAATAATAATTAGCGGTAACATTAAATTAATTAATCACAGCTGCTCTAGACATTAGATACAAATCATTATAATCATAACGTATGTATATATATATATGATGATGTAAAAATATGATCTCTCTGAGGTACATAACCAAATAAAATCTCACATGATTCTTAATATTTTATGAATCTTTTGCATACAAAAAAGGTGCTACAAAATGGCTGACTGATTTATCTATCAACGCTAAACGCACAGCAAAAATATTTCTCTGAAATTGGGATTAAAGATAGTATAGGTAATGACGTAGTCGTCCGATAAGAAACTTTATTTGCAAATCGGAATCCAAGCCCCGGGCAAAAGCTAGTCAATAATGTAAAAAATCAAATAGCAAGAGTTATGTCCAAGTCAATAAGATGCAAAATATGTAAATTTATGGTGGTTATGAATGGAACATTTTATTACAGAATTATTTATCTTTCTCTTTATATTCTAAACAAGATACGAGAATAATTTATCAATACGTGTAACGATTTACTACGTTTTTGGTTAACTTTTTTATTTTAATTTATTGTGCATGAATGTCGAATCGATAAGATGACCGATTAAATGCGTGAGGGACATAAAGGCACTGGTTCAAATCCTATCTCGGCCAGACATATGTACCAATCACTCTTTAATAAAGTAAGAAGAATTTAAAACAAATTCTTATTACTTCTTCTTAATTAAAAAAGTTAATGTAAATGTTTTTCTTTCATAATGTAACTTTCTCTTAATATCAAAAACAACACACGTAATTAAATTAAACTGTTAGATTTTTACTACACTTTTCCAACTAGACCGACCCCGATAAATTTTAATGAAAGTAGTCCAAGTTCCCATAACACTGAGCTTCAATTTGAAAGGAATTCAGTTTATTGGATAACGTGATCACAACATAAGACTCTGACTAGATAAGATACTGCTTGGTCGTTGATAATGAAATGTATAAAGATTATTTCAGTTTACGATCTAGCATTTCTGAATATTAGTAGTTACATCAATCTTTTTTCTTTGTCGTTACTTTTTCCCACTCTTTGGGGTTCCATTTCCACGTGGGGTCTGCTCAGTATGTTAGTTTTTCCCAATAACTGCTTGATAATATGGTACTTTTCAAGTACTATACAATACATAAAAAGCTTCTTCCCTACTAGGACTTAAAATTTGACCCTATGAGATAGGTTTCTTATATGGTCTAGGGGTGCACTAAGTATATTTCCCGATATTCCCACGGGAACGGGCATTGACGAGATTTGATGATAACATATTATTGAGAAAGTACATACGCATTATAATCACATCTGAAAAGAAAACTACGTTCAGCTGTACGGTTCATGATGGAATTGAAATGTTAATAGTGACAGGTTGCTAGCACATAGCCTATAAGAGGAATCGCAAGAGTAATTAAAACAAAAGACATCAAAGTATTTAACAATAACATTAACAAGCGCAAGTGTTGTTAACGAGTACCATACAAGAAAGCTACACGGCTACAACGTATACAAAAACACAAAAAAGAGATAAGCTATATTAGAAAAACTTACTCTATAAATCGTACTTGACTCCATTATTTATGAAACTAAAAATCGGGCCAAAATATGTATGTGCATCGTAAATCGATATTATCGAATATGATAAGTGCTGATTCGACTGATTGCACTTATAAAGAATAATTTATTATGTGAACGCATTTCGTGATACGCTTTATCTTTTGTAGCAACAGTAATTGGATATGCTTATTTTCTCTCATACCAGTCTGCTTTTTAGCATTCGTTTAGTGCTAACTTCCAAGCTGGTCTGGTAGTAATGAAAAATAAATCAATGTCTGCCAGCCAATCAAATTGGAAAGGCATAAACTTGGAATTTTTCTTTTACGCGACGGATACCTATCTCTGTTCCACTAAAATCTAAATTCAACATTGAATCTTAATTCCATTATTAAGCCATCCACAGAAGAATGTGTAAGTAATGAGTGCTTTTAGACTTTTCGACGCTGTTGGCTCTGTCTGCCCCGTAAGAGAAAAAAAAAACGTGATTATATATGTACATTATACTTATTATTATTATACGTGTGTGTATAGCATTCAGCATGAAACTTCATAAGCGAACCAAACTGCTGGCAGACGCTAGTTATATAAAATACATATATGTTACGTAAAGTTGCAGATGAGTGGACGAGACATTAAACAGCCATAAAAATATATATTGACACAGCATTGTGTTGTGTCAAAGTATACAGAGAAAGTTCTGTTGACTAGCTGCCGCACGTGACTTCCTCCAGCCCGGACTCTACAGCCAACAGCCGTGCTTAGCAATGCAAAGTGCAGCCAATTTTAATTTCGCATTGAATTATGTCAAACAACATCTACGTATAATTTAATAAAAAGTAATATCTAAGGGCAAACACTGAGTCCGAAGTTATAATAAATAATTGTTGAATTCAGCATAAATTTACTTTTAATGGTCTTATCAGTATCGTTATTGCAAAAAAATGGCTCACTTTGTCTTGGGAAAAAAATACACGAATTAAAAATTTAAATGTAAAACAATAATATTAAAGTTATTTATATTCTGATACAAAAACAATAAACCAAATTATAATAAAGCAAAATCTAACAATAGGAGGAAATTTATTGTAAAACAAATACTGTACCAACCCAGTACAAACGCAACTAAGTAAATATTCTTCCTTCTGGCTATAGTCCCGGTTGCATCATCACCACTCTGGAGAGGAGCCGGGGGTATGCCTTTGACCATGGATCCTGGACTGTCAGTCAGGTTTTAACAAGAAGCGGTAAACCCAAATCGTATTGGATCGAATATCCAGTTGCCTGAATGTGCACGATGTTTTCCCTCACCGGTAAGAGTAATAAGGTAAGAGCATCGGTTAGTATTCAAACTAATGTACATAACTTCAAAAATAGTCATTAATACATGGCCGAGATGGGATTCGAACTTGTGCCTTTTTGCGCCACACTTATTTCGATCTGTAAGATGGTAAGATGATGATCTGTAAGATGCCCATCTTACCGATTGGACCACCGAAACTCTATATCTAAATAATAGACGCTCGCAAATAATTATTTTTTCTATTCCAATAAATTATTCACATACAATTTAGCCAACTACTTATCCCTAATATAGCTGCGTAAAATGTTTCAGTGATAAAGCGAAGTAAACAGTGATATCGCACGCTAAATGATAAAGAGGATTTTCATACATTACATCAGTACTTAAAATATAATGCAAGACAATTTTAATTGCGGAAAGGTCATATATATTTTTAAAATGTAGGTTTATAAATATAATATATATGACTTTTCCGCAATTAAAATACGCCCTCATACAGGATAAAGACATTATGTATTTAAAAACAAAAATATTTGTTTGTTTGTTTATTTTTTGTTTATTGCATAGAAATATAGGTAAAATAACATATTGGTGCCGTGTGGTCCCTGACAATGGAAACGGTTCAATAGAAGAAAGAATAGGAGCACTCCATGGATGTCGTAAAAGGCGACTCAGGGGTAGGATTATAAACTTGGTATTCTTCTTTTACGCGATGGGCTAGCAACCTGTCACTGTTTGATTCTCAATTCTATCATTAAGCAGCTGGGCGTGGCCTTTCGGTATTTTGATGTCTGTTGGCTTTGTCTACCCCACAAGGGATATAGACGTGTTTATATGTATATATGTCCTAGCTGGTTCCCCTTTGAAACGAAGCCGAATCGGACCTTAAGAGCGATCTAATCTTCTTGAGAAAATTCTTGTGACTAATCACAATACTTGAAAATAGCGAATTCTACCCCGCTGTCTACCCCGAAGGGGATAAAATCATGGTACCTAATGTATGTCAGTTTATAAAAAGAGAGAAACTAAACCTAGCGTTCTTGGATCATGGCAACACATTCTGAATAAGCTGGTTTCATAAGAGACTTTGATGACAAATAACTCTTAAGTCACAGAATGATCGACATTTAGTAAGTGACAGTTTTTTTTTAATTCAGTATGTGTTTCAGTGTCGTGATTATATTGTTTAGATAAATTTGAGCACATCGTTATAAAATAGACTAATGAAGAAACTCTGACCTTATAAAATAAACTCATGATGAATATAAAATACTAATTAATATTCGAACTAGTAAAATTCCATCGAAGGACGCCACCCGACGCGAATTTCACTATAGGCGTAACGATTACATCGTATTCTCTAATAAATTATGCGCATCTCAAATGCATGCACATTTATTTACATTCTGATTCATTTGACTTCCGTGTTTCCGGTAAAATAGAGTTGGTCCACTCAATCTCTTTCTGCGGATGTGGTATGAAGCAACAGAGGGATTAAAGTGTTGAAAAGTTCGCATTTTTAATACTTATTCCTAAGGAATAAAGTTTAAAAAAATTCCTAATCATTCTTTACCGCTTTAAAAAAAAAGGTGGTTTTCAGTTTGACCTGTATATATGGATGTTTCTCCGCGATATCTCGCGTTTCGCTGAACCGATTTTGATGCGGTTTTCAGGTAACTGTTTGTTACACTAAGAAGAAGCTTTAGGAAACTAACCAACTTCAAAAAAGTAGAATATCAATTCGATGCGTTTCTATTTAAGTCATACAAAAAGTACTTAATGAAATAATCTTTTTCGTAAAAAAATTTTAAACATCTTTTTACTTGAAAATGCAAAGACAAGATAAATAAATTGAAATCGCTTGTATTCTGGGGATCACACTTTTCAAAAAGGACGAAAATTTAGGAGGAGATAAAGCATTTTCGGCAGCGTATTTGTTTCAAATCAATGAACTCGTTATTTTTTTAAAACCCGAAAACCGCGGCGGGTGAGGTAACACTCAAATAAACATGTTGCCATATTCGGAACGCGCACAGGGGCGGCGCAGGCGCACACGAGATCCACACTTGCGCTATCGTCCCCACTAAGAATATTTTTACCATTTACAAACAAACCACGTGGGATGGACTTATTTTACCATTTACGAAATGCTAGCTAATTTTAGCATAAAAAATCATTCAACAGGTTTTATAAGTATTTTTTTAATGTTAAGTCATGAATGAAAAACTTACATTTATTAACGTTGATAAACATATTGTTTTAAGGGTGTGTACGAGATATCAAAATTATCGCAATAGAATGGAATTTTTGGGGTATTTTATTTGGCTCTATCTACCCGCCAGGGATATTGACGTGATTATATGAACGAATGAATCTACTGTAAACTTCCATGGTAGCCTAGTAGCGACGAAAAAACATTATCTAGGTACCAGTTAAATCAAATCGATCAAGGTTTACGAGCTTACGATTGTATAATATGGATGGCCTAACAACCCATACAGCTGAAAGTGACCCTCAGGTGTCTGTTACAGACTTATTACCTTAGGGGGTTTAAAGATGTTCTTTTAGAGACTGATGAGTCTCCAAAAATACTTTACGATTAGATGTAACCTGAATGGGATAAAGACGTGATATACATTATGTATGTAGAATGCTAATAATATGGACTCACCAAAGGCATCGGTGACTTCTGCACGGGCGGCTGCGGCGGCGGCCCCCTTGTCCTTATATCACTTGGCTGTCGTTTAACCGGGGGCCTGGCGGGAGGTTCCCTGGAGGGAGGTTCCCTGGCCGCCATGGCTTCAGACAACGCCGCTGAGAGACTGCTGACATTGCCCGGCGGAGCTGGTGGGATACCAGGCCTGAACCTCTCTGGGGAGAACTTGTGAGGTTGCGGCGGTTGTGGGGGCTGCTGCGGCGGGGGGTAGCGGGGCGCGTCGCTTTTCACCCCGTTTGGCGTGGTGCCTGGTAAAATGGATAGTTGTTAGTTACTGTGGTCATGTCGCATGTGCATCACGCATGCCGTGTGGTTGCCGGCACCAATAAAAAAAAAGAATAGGACCACTCCATCTCGTTCCCATGGATGTCGTAAAAGGCGACTAAGGAATAGGCTTATAAACTTGGGATTCTTCTTTGAGGCGATGGGCTAGCAACCTGTCACTATTTTAATCTCAATTCTATCATTTAGCCAAACAGCTGAACGTGGCCTATCAGTCTTTTCAAGACTGTTGGCTCTGTCTACCCCGTAAGGGATAAAGACGTGATCATATGTATGTATGTACTGTGATCATTCTCCTGGCGTTAGTGCGGTTGCACCATCAAATCTCTAGAAAGGAGAGTGAGGTCTGCTGTGACGATCGAGATGCTGGATTAGGTAAGTCAAGTTTTTACATGAAGCAACTTCTGTCTAACTGCAATAACATTTCGAAGGGAACCTTATACATATTGGCTCATGGTAACACTCAGTTGCATGTTTACTCAAGATGGTTTTCCTCACCATAAGATGCTTGAAAAAAAATTATGAAACAAAAACTTAAGAAAAATCAAAAATTTGTGAGGCCAATGTAGAATTTGAACATTTGCATCATGATTTTTAATTTGAATACCATGTACTGCTGCTTGTTTAGAAACTACTTACTTAGTATATTTTATTAAGTAAAAGGATCTAAGAATCCACATAGATAAAGCTAGCCCAAAATTTAGTATCATAGTGGTGAGAGATAATACTAATTATACTATTTAATATGGTTATTTTAAGTAATTTCTTAGAATGTAGACTACAAGTATAAAAATTTTCTTAGAATGTAGACTACAAGTATAAAAATGACATAGTTATAAGATTTGGCTAAAGACCCAGAGCTTTGATGACAAAAGCAGATAGTGCAAATAATATGTGGAGAAAATTTAAGTGTAGAAAAGAAGTCTTCTTTCCTGTTTCTCAATTTTTCACAATCTTTCATTTCATCCACATTCATAACTCTCTTCATTCAAGCTTTTGGTTTCTGGTAATATTGACCTTACTTTTTCCAGAACCCTGATTTGATCAAAATATGTATGTTTGTCTAGCATTACCACTCAAACTTTCTCATTCGCAACTACCCTTGTATACTTGCTTAGTTAGACCTGGTTTCATCATCCTCCTCCTCTTAAAGAGATAATTAATTATAATAAACTGACAGACTGATCTTACTATTTAGTTATAATAAGAAAAAAGTTTGTAATGATCTTTGGCATTAAAAACATTGCTTCATTTCTTTATAGTTTTTCTCATATCCCAACCTATACCAGTGTTCTATTATGGTAAAGTAGACCGTTTTTGGACAAGATTACCAAATATATGAATGCAAAATTATTTAACTATTTTCATTCATTCATATAATCACGTCTATATCCCTTGTGGGGCAGACAGAGCCAGTAGTCTTGAAAGACTGACAGGACATCTTCAACTGTTAGGCTTAACAATAGAATTGAGATTCAAATAGTAACAGGTTGCTCCTCCATCACCTATAAGAAGAATCCTAAGTTTATAAGCCCATCCTTTAGTTGACTGTTACAACTTCCATGGGAAAGAGATGGAGTGTTATTATTATTTTATATTGGTGCAGGGAACGACAAAGCACATTTACCTATTTTATAAGTAAAATTGAAACTCATTCTTAGTGATTCATTATGAAAAATACCTTATTTTAAAGTACCTCATTTATATAACTCATTTATAGTCTATAATAATATGTATTTATGAAAATAATTGCAACCCAGCCCAGTTAACATTTTTTAAGGATTGATAAGTACATGTTTGAATTATGAATATCAAACCTGTCAATTTCCCAGTGGGCCTCAACTTTGGCATCCCCCCTGCAAACAGTCCTCCAAGTCCCGGCGGCCCACCACCACCATTCAGCATGGGAGCTGCACTCCGCACACCATTTCCAACTGCTGAACCACTGTTTGACACATTTGACACCTTCCCTGGTATATATGGTCCACTTTTATCCACAGTAACAGTCTTTTTTAATTTCGCACCCTGTCTTATATCTTTTAACAAGGCACCACGATTATCTGACGAAGATGTTTTCGAATTTCCACTAAAAACCGGAGGAGGCGGTGGTCCTGGCGGCGGGGGAGGCCCTGGAGGTGGAGGCGGCTTAGGACCCATTGTTATAGGCTTTATGAACGGTCTACACTGCTACCAAGGGCCATAGGATGCAAATTAATGAACTAAATCACTTTTACGGCAATATGTGTACACGATAATTGAACGCACTACGACCCTTAGAACCTTCACTGAGAGCCTTCGCGTTTACACTGGCACGTGATGACAACATACAGCGTTCGATACGTCACGCCGATTCGTACTAATTTACTCAAAATACTGAAGAACCTTGCCCCAAAAGATTAATCATTGTAGGAAGTACGTAGGCACTAGAAACGATTGTTACTGCTATCACCTCATTATTGACATTGTGACTATCGTCAACCTCTGACAATTAGCACAGGTGATTGTTTCTAGATGTGAAATGTTTCTTAAAAATAAGTAAATTCACAGATTTCAACAACTAAAAACTCCTAAAGAAAGCTTGATTATCAACTAACGAAGAACGAAATGAAATAATTGTGAGACAAATATGGCCGACTATCAGCTGTCACACTGACAAATAATGTCAACGATCTGTCAACGTGACAATTTTTAGTGTTTACAGAAATCTTTTAAATTTTATACCTTGTATTTTGCTCCTTAGTAGTTCAGGTTTCTAAAAGTCGAAAATTTGATCACCCAGGTGGCCAAAGTGACCTCATTGACTATTTTGTACATTTTCTTGTACGATCACAAAGTTGAAAACAAAAGCTCAGTTATATTTTTAGCAAAATATCTATTTTAAACAAAATTAAGAAATAACAAATGGCAAATGAATGTATATGAATAACATAAAAAACGACAAAATTATTTTGAACTCGCAGCAGTTGAAACTGATGGAGCACCATCTTTGTGCTGGTATTTAATAAAAATTTAATTATATTGATGAATGTATATGAATAACAAAAGATTGACAAGAATTATTTTGAACTTGCAGCAGCTGATGCTGATGGAGCACCATCTTCGTGCTGGTATTTAAATAAATTTGAATCATAGCTAGTTTCACTGCCACCCTGTGCCAGCAAAGCAGCTTCCATTGCTGCTCTCTCAGCTGCAGCTCTTTCCTCTGCAATTCTGATCTCTCGTTCAACGTTCAAGGCTTCTTGTTCCCTAGCCCGCTTCTCCTTTAGTTCTAAATTTTCTCTATATTTAAGAAGACGAGAAGACAAAAAATTTATCGGGTCTGCTGGCTGGCGCAGGATACAATCGGCAATAGATTCACGCAAAGCTGGTCCGACAGTTCGTTTTAAATACTTAAAGTCATCACTAACGTTAGCATCATCAGGACATGGTTGAAATATATCCAAATGACTTCTGATACGTACTAAATTGCCAAGTCCATCATTTTCATACTCGCTTACTGCATCGACATCTCTATAAATATGCTTACCGTATTGGTCAACATAATAACGCCCGTAGTTATCATAATAGTAAACAATACCGTCTCTTTCTTCCTTTATTTTCAAAAGAACTCCAGTGGAGTCCATCATGTACTCACTGGCAGTTGCATGAGCTTTGTATATTCTTTGTCTTGTTTGTGGATCAATGAAATATCGACCACACTCATCATAAAAATAAACATGATCAGCATCATCCGATAGGGGTACTAATTCATTAAGTTCATTTGGCTGGTATAAAACATCATCATCGGCGAATTTATATATTTTACGGCTATGTCCGTCAATGAAGAAAGTGCCTAGTTCATCTGCATATTCTTCTCGCATATCAGCAGCACTCAGTATAGAAATTATGGATTTACGACTACGTTCACCAAAAACAGCCAAATCCCATAAAGAACAAAGTTCTGTAATCAAGTGATCTCGTTCTTCTGCTGGAAGATTATGATTGAAAATACGAAGTTGAAAAAAGTCTTCACAAATACATAAATCTTCTTCATCTACATCTTCTAGTTCAACGTCAGTCATTTCATGCATTTGCTTTATAGTAATTTTTAAATTTTCCAGTGAATCTAGTCTTTTTTCTAAATATTCTTTTTTATGCACTAACGCCATTAAAGCAGCCGATCCTTGCTCTTGTTGCAAACGTTTTATTCGTTCTTCGAGAACATTAATTTTTTCCACCACTTTACTGATTTCGAGATTACGGGCAGCCGTGCCACGTATCATTGAACTTATTTCCTTGCCCTTCGTCTTAAGTTCTTGTATAAATTTTTGACAAGTTGGTTTATTAGATGATTGGATTTCATCTATAATTTGTTGTAGCGTTTTCGTTAAATCTCCAGACAAATGTGGAACGTTCATATTTAAGTATTTACTTAAAAGAATCGATAGCCCATCATGTATTTTATCTAAATATACAAAAAGGTCATCAACTTCGTTAAGAATTTTGCTGAAATGTTCTTCGATGGAATAGTTTCTATATTTCTTTAGTTTTTCTAATAAAACATCCGTTACTTCTTTGTGCATTTCCTCTACAATTTCTAAGTCAGAATTTATGTTAGCTTGCCCGTCAGAAGAAATACCTACCTTATGTGTTTCCATATAATTTAGATATTTCTTGAGTCTAAATGACAAAGAGTCGATAGTGTAATTAATTGCATCGTATATATCTTCTTTCTTTAGATCGTAAGTAGTAAGTTTATTTCTAAAGATTTCTAATTCATTAACAGATTGTAACCAATGTAAATGAAAGTCAACAATCATATCTATAATACGATTTTTAGCACCATCACGAATAGCTGTTTTCATCTTACACATAGTTTCAAATATCACCTCTGAGTAATCCTTTTTTAATAAGAATATAACGGGACTTTCATAAAATTGTTTTACTTCTTTTGTAATATCAAATAAATATGCCTCTTCCTTTTCAGAATCCATTTTTACGTTTGTTGATTGTACCTAATTTGAAATTGTCAATTTCACAGAAAATCATTAATTATTTACGTCACAAAATCATTTTACTCCTATTATGTCATTATTTTATAATTTTTATTTAAAGTTTCCACTGAAAGCCAGCGTCATGACCATGTCATGAAATAAGCTGAGAACCTTTTTGGTACCATATAAGTTAGAATCTGTGGTTAGAACAAGATTTTTCACTCACAGATTTTAAAACATTCTTTGTTTACATGTGGTATACTTATACGTATTTTATGCTCCAATAAAATAATTTGTTTCTTTTTTATTTATTTATTTAATTCATATATATATATATACATATATATATAGCCACGTTCAGCTATTTAGCTTTAAGATAGAATTGAGATTCAAATAGTGACAGATTGCTAGCCCATCGCCTAAAAGAAGAGTCCCAAGTTTATAAGTCTAACTATAGTTTTTAGCCTTTATGAAGATGATTGGATGGTTTTGGTAGTTGTGGATTGTGGATGGTTGTATTCTAGTAGGAAAAGTTATACGTAGTATAGTACAATTTGATAAGACAGAATGTGGCAACACTGTCTAGTCCGCGTCTACGAATAATTTCTGAGAGGTCGTCAATGACTTTGCGATTATACAAAATTACAAAGAAAAAGTGTCGTCGTTTTAGTGCGCGTTTACTGTTTATCTAGCTCGTTTTTTATAGTGTAAGCATATAAATATAAATAACATGGCTGGAGCGATGTTGTTCGAGAGATCACGCGTGTCATCGTCGACGAACAGAGACGAAGACGTCCGCATGACCGACAAAATGGTTAGCACTGGTGAGGTACCCGAGGATGACGAAGAAAACATAAGGGCCAAAGAACAAGGCATCCTGAATCTTGGCGAGAAGTACAAGAAGGAAGGCAAGGCTAAGGAATTAGCAGAATTGATAAAGGCAACCAGACCATTCCTGAGCCTCATCAGTAAAGCGAAAGCTGCCAAGTTGGTGCGCTCGTTGGTTGATTTCTTCTTGGATCTGGAAGCTGGTATCGGTATTGAGGTGCAACTGTGTAAAGAATGTATAGAATGGGCCAAAGAAGAACGCCGCACGTTCCTACGTCAGAGTCTGGAAGCCAGACTAATCGCCTTGTATTTCGATACTGGAATGTATACAGAAGCCTTAGACTTGGCCACAGCATTGCTCAAGGAACTCAAGAAGTTAGATGATAAAAACTTGTTGGTAGAAGTTCTCTTGCTGGAAAGTAAAACCTATCATGCACTCAGCAACCTGCCTAAAGCCCGTGCCTCACTAACATCAGCTAGAACAACTGCAAATGCCATCTACTGCCCCCCTAAAATGCAAGCCGCCCTTGACCTACAATCTGGTATTCTTCATGCAGCAGATGAGCGCGATTTTAAAACAGCATATTCATATTTTTATGAAGCATTTGAAGGTTATGATGGAGCTGATAGTCCTAAAGCCCTGACAGCTTTGAAGTACATGTTGCTGTCTAAAATCATGTTGAACCAGGCTGAAGAGGTTGGTACTGTGTGTGGTAGTAAGGCAGCCTTGAAATATGCAGGGAAAGAGTTGGAAGCAATGCGAGCCGTTGCCACTGCTTCTCACAAGAGATCACTTGCAGATTTCCAAGCAGCACTTAAAACTTACAAACCAGAATTGGAAGAAGATGCAGTGGTTCGTGCCCATCTTGGTGCCCTATACGATACGATGTTGGAGCAGAATTTATGTAGAATTGTTGAGCCTTACATGCGAGTGCAAGTAGAACATGTTGCCCGTTGTATCCGTCTGCCAGTAGTACAAGTTGAGAAGAAACTTTCCCAAATGATTTTGGATAAGAAATTGAATGGAATTTTAGATCAAGGAGAAGGAGTCCTGATTGTGTTTGATGAGTCCCCCCTGGAGAAGACCTACGAGACTGTACTTGAAACCATCCACCATATGAGCAAGGTTGTTGATACTCTATACCAGAAAGCCAAGAAACTATCATAGACTTTTGTGTAAATTTGTTGTAGCATTAAAAGTATAATGTATATCAAAGTAACCATAAATTTTCAGTTCAAATATTTGTAAATGGAGCCTATTTTTTGAGACAATGCAAAATTCATTATTTTTACTGCAATTTAAGTTAAATAGTGACATGGAAGTATCTTTAAAAAAAAATAGAAAAAGTTGTAGAAATCGGGGAATGTAGCTTCAGTGGTGGCTGAAGCCCATGCATCATTAGTAGCATTGTTTTTTTATCTAACTATGTAATAGTTTAAAGAAATTCTAACCTTTCTCTTTGATTTTATAAATTGTCCTTTTTTAATGTAATATTCTGTTTTATTGATATAAAAATAAAAGGTGTTCTCCAAAATGTTGTTGTCGCTTGACCTCACTCCCACTCAGTGATTTAGCAAGTCACGGTATTTTAACTGTTGGCACGCTTGGCTCTGATTCACAATGTGTGCTATATAAATCCATATGCATGAGAGACTGACATCAGCATAATGTTTCTTTATAAATACACAATATTGTAAGTAATAGCCTGTAATTTGTCATGTTGACTGGATTATTGATAAGTTTACTATTATATATTTGCACTTTTGTTTTATAGTGAAAGGTCACTCAGGGCATTCAAACAATACAATACGTATAATCACGTCCATATCGCCCACGGGGCTGATAGAGCCAATAGTCATCAAAAGACTGATAGGCGACATTCAGCTGTTTGGTTTAATGATAGAATTGAGATTCAAATAATGACAGGTTGCTAGACCATCGCTTAAAAGAGGAATCCCAATTATATAAGCCTCTTCCTTAGTCACCTTTCATGGAGAGAGATGGAGATGTCCTTTTCTTTTTTCTATTCAAACAATTTAGGAATTTTGTTTTTATTTATTGTTTGCAAAGATTTTATGGGAAATACAATCAAATACCTAACATACAGCCATAAGCCACTGGATATTTTTTACTTTCATAGACTTTACAATACATGTAGAGTACCTCTCAAGAAGCCTTTTGTGGAAGTTGTTAGCATTGACTACTTAGAAGTTATGACCCTCATGACCTAATGCAGACGTCCTAATATGACAGTCATTCATCTCTTAGGTCAACCTATTTATGTACCTACTATTTACTTAGAAGGCATGATCACAAGTTTAACAAAAACATCTGCTTGCAGTAAGTTTATTTAAATTTTGATTATTATCTTGTTGATTGTTTAAAGATTAGTTATGCGTTATGTTATGTTAGCAACGCGTTATAATCGCAAGAAACAGGTTCTGAAAAGTTTATAAAAGGAAAGTACCTAAGTATAACAAGAAGAACTTGGTTATAACACATAATCATAAGTAATTATTGGCTCTGTCTACCCCGCAAGTGATTAAGACGTGACTATATGTAGGTATGTATCAGAAGTAATATGGTAGCGTACAAAAAATAAAAATCCCAACAAGACCGGGGGAGACCTGCCTAGGAAAAAGTAATGCTTAGTACGAGGTCATGTATTTAATTTGATATCACAATATTAGTTCGTTCACGACGAAACGATTTTTATTTTCAACTAGCTGTGCCCGCGACTTCGTCCGCGTGGAATATATATTATGGTCATCATTGAATAAATAAATAAATAAAATAAATATATAGGTACGGGACAAATTACACAGATTGAGTTAGCCTCGAAGTAAGTTCGAGACTTGTGTTACGAGATACTAACTCAACGATACTATATTTTATAATAAATACGTATATAGATAAACATCCAAGGCCCAGGCCAATCAGAAAAAGTTCTTTTCTCATCATGCCCTGGCCGGGATTCGAACCCGGGACCCCCGGTGTCACAGACAAGCGTACTACCGCTGCGCCACAGAGGCCGCCTAATTGAAGCCCTCAAGGATGAATAATTTTCCCCGTTTTTTTCACATTTTCCATTATTTCTTTGCTTCTTATAGTTGCAGCGTGATGTTATATAGCCTAAAGCCTTCCTCGATAAATGTCTTCCTCTATTCGACGCAAAAAGAATTTTCTTGAGATTAGCGCGTTCAAACAAACAAACAAACTCTTCAGCTTTATAATATTAGTATAGATATTGGATACATGGTATAGTGAATGCAGGTTCTAACAACGTTTTCTAAATAAAACACAATTACGAAAATATTTTCACTGAAACAGCTATGCAAACTCTTTTTCGTCTGTGTAGGTACAGTGCAGCTGTTTATTTTTATTACAGGTGCAATGTACTGGCTGGCATTAGCACACTTTTATAAGACTCTCATCATAAAATATGAAATTACATTCTCATAGCTTTTGCTAACCAATCGATATCATCTGTATATCATCTGTTTAGCAAAATTGTAAGTAGCAAAAATACTAAGTTCTATAAAAGACCATAGAACCATTTTTTGTCATTTAATATCCCGAAAAAAGCTCCTTTTTTGAAAAGTGGTGCAGTTATGACTCATCCGTATTAAAATAAATCTATAGCTGTATGGAAAATTAAAAAAAAAAAACTAAATCAAAGGTGCATAAAGAAAAATTACAGCTTATATAAAACTATTTTATATTTTAATTTGTTACAAAATAAAGTATTTATACATAACTATTAAAGATACCCTGACATGTGAAACTTTGTTTACATTCTAATAAAATGTTTTACCAAATGTTCTCGAAAGTTCCGTTAGTGACGTCACAATTATACGATTACTCATTATACGATACGTGTGATTCTTGTGAAGTCAGTGGCCTTTTCAAATGGACTTTAACACAAATCTTGCCCTCATAACAATTTAGACTCAATTACTCTTGTTTTTTTTTAATATCTTGTTACAGATTGAGTATTTAGCAATAATGATACATTTGTACAATTTGCCGTGTGGTTCCCGGCACTATTACAAAAAAGAATACGACCACTCCATCTCTTTCCCATGGATGTCGTAAAAGGCGACTAAGGGATAGGCTTATAAACTTAGGATTCCTCTTTTAGGCGATGGGCTAGCAACCTGTCACTATTTGAATCTCGGTTCTATCATTAAGCCAAATAGCTGAACGTGGCCATTCAGTCTTTTCAAGACTGTTGGCTCTGTCTACCCCGCAAGGGATATAGACGTGATCATATGTATGTTGTACAATTTAATACAGAATTATAAACTTCTAATAGAAGACATAAAATTCACAATAACATACAATGATAAGGAGTATATTATATAAGATCTAATATATCACAATGAAATAAATATAAAATCATAATAAGGTTTTATTGAAAAGATACATAAAATTAGAAGACACCTGAATAAAAGCTTTTTTTTAAGAAAAGAAATGTTAAAAAAAAGGTTTATAATATTTTTTTAAATAATCAATAGCACTTTCACATTTTTTATTTTTATTTTAGATGACGTCATTTTCATCTTAGCTAAGAAATAATTTTAACTAAACACAGAGAAACCCTAACAAGTAATCAGATAACATTTTCCTAAATATGTATTACACAAATAATATAAAAACTGAGACAACATCTTATGATAAACTCTGCGAAATAAAAATTATGCCAACGTCTGATACACATTTGTTCAAAACATTACTTTATAACCATTGAAATTCACTTTACTATTTATCAAACAGCATTGTTTCTCTTGTTGAACTCTTCAGTGTCCAGGGGCACGTCCCATCTCGGGTTCCAGAAGCCGTCCGGGGTCTTGGGTCTGACCGGGTTTTGTTTGCCGCGGTGTTTGGAGCACTCGTCCATCTTCTGTGCGAGCATATCAGGGTCGTCTTTGTATAGCTCGGCGAAGAACTGCGGTTAAATAAATCAAAACATCATATCAATAAAAAATTTTTTGAAAATTCTCGTTGCAATTTTGTCATCCTAATCTTACTAAAATTATAAATGTACAAGGGTGTGTGTGTGTTTGCCGCAAAATCGACTAAACGGAATTTTATGAAATTAAAAATTTAAATAAGAATAAAATGTACTTCTTATCCATTGACGTACTATAATTCTTATCCCAAAAAAATTTCGCTACATACATACGTCACGTTTATATATCTTGCGGGGCCCATCGCCAAATCTCCAAAAAAATTCAGTTTATAAGCCTATTCCTAAGTCGCATTTTACGATATCCATGGGAAAGTTATGGAGTGGTGTTTGTGTTTGTGTGGTTTATGATGTGTGACTATCTAAATTGCTGGAAACCATATGGTAAGTATATCTTATCTGTAAAATGACTTACCTATAAAAGGAGGACATTTTGTTTTATTTTGCGTTCATACATTCATACATACATAAAATCACGCCTCTTTCCCGGAGGGGTAGGCAGAGACTACATCTTTAGTACTGCCACGATCTCTGCATACTTCCTTCGCTTCATCCACATTCATAACTCTCTTTTCGGTCTTGGCGGTTTCGGTTTTGCGTTCATCTGTAAATCTTGTTTAGTAACAGCTATATGTAGTTGATCGAAGATAATTATCGAAGTACTTACATGTTTACATTCATCACAGCTCCAGCCCGGCAAGGCTCGCTTCTCAGCCTTCTTCCTCACTGTTGGTTCCTTGTACAATGGTTCAGTAGGGTCTGGGACTCTTCTGTGAATTACACGATTATCAAAAAATGAATATTGAAAGAAAACCAGACTAATTGATAGCACTTTTTTTTTAATAAAAATGTATGAAATATTTCAAGGATAATAAAAATACTTATATATTAGGTACCTTTTAATTTTATCTTCTGTAATAGGTTTGATTTCCCGGCTCAACAGCGACATACTGGATTCAATATGGACGTCTTCTTGTAAATTTGTTACGTTTATGTTCTCCGCAAGTGGTCTTTTGGTGGGGCTGGAAGTCAGTAAAATATTATAATGAATTGATAGTAGGTACTTATATTTTATGACTTTTGTCCAAAAATATTTTTATTTTGAAACAGTCTATAAATATTTTATTCAATTATGTATGTTGATGGTTTTCACAAGCCACATATTACTATGTGATTTATGTAATTTTTTATTACTTACTTTTAGGTCTATTAAACTATAGAAACTTCATTAATAAATGATACAAGTAGATACTGTATATATTTTAGATGCAATGTAAAAATATAGGTCCAACCAAGCACAAAACTTAAAAATATTTAAAAAAAAGGCGCGAATTTTTTTTTTTATTTATTTATTCAAATGACGCGAATTAACGTGAAAATAGTCTGTTTGTGACTGGCTGTATGCCTAGGGTCCATATTTTCCCCTCCCATTTATTGTAGTTCTTTATAAAAAAAAATATCGATAACCACAAACCTGGTAATTGGGGATTTTCTCCCAATATTCTCCTGATCGGCTTCAAGCATATTGACATGATGTAATAAAGACAAGCTTTCGTCATTTTGCGTATCACAATTTGTAAGGTCTCTATCTATGAATGGAAATTTTATTGGCGATTGTCTTTTAAAGCCATTTCTCCTGAAAATTAAAATTAATATTATAAAAAAAAGATAATAAACATAAATGAAAGGGCGAACATGAATCATTATCTAATAGCCAATTGTTGTACCTTCTGATACAATTTATTGGTCTGGATCATATTACATTGTTTAATGAATTTAAAAAAAACTTCTGAAGGGATAACGCCATAATAAGAGATGAATTAAGGCAATATAGACAATAAAAATATTGATGATGATTTACACAAAAGAAGTTAATAACATGTACCTCTTTGGTTGAAGCAAATTGATAGATTCCTCAATGTTGGTTGTGTCCGCAATTTCCTTTGCATCACGATTATTGTCTATGCTCATGGGCACATTCTCAGATTTCAACTTAGACAATGATAGAGGCGGCTTGAATTTACTTGGACTATTTTTAGAAGATTTATACCTGAAAGGACAATTAAATATTTAAGAAACAAGGTTTTTTAAACTTCAACCATACATATATCTTTATCTGTGGTATCATGTCTTCTGAATGAGTGGATTGATATTTGTTGGGCCCTTGCCTTGTCTGGAACCACAGGCTTTGCTTATACTGACATATTATTACTACCTTAAACATTCTCCATAACCCAATGGTTGACCGACAGGTAATACTAATATAGGTAGTATTAAGTCCACTAATACTTGTGCTTTTATAGAATATTTCATGTCGTGTGTGCGATAAAGAAAAAAATATTATGTATGTCTATGGTTAATTTACTAATTTACTTACAAAGCTGAAAAATTTGTAGGACCACTAGTGGGTGAAGGTAATATTGTATCTTCGCTTTCTATAGATTCTTTCTTGATTAAGGTCTGAAATAATAACAGAAAACAAACCTTATTTAATTAAAATATACATACATTAACACTTCTAGATTCTAATCCAAATAGGAAATACAAATTTTCCATACTGTGATAGCAAAGTAACAGGAAAGATTAAACAAATTGAGTTAGCGAGAGTTATTCGGGAGATATAAGCTGGGATTCGAACTGGGACCTCCGGTGTCACAGACAAGTGAATTACCGCTGCGCCACAGAGGTCGTTAAATTCACACAGATTTTGATCTTGGAATTCTTTTTTAGAGGAACAGTTCCACAACTGTCGCGAATAAACTTAGCCAAGCCCAGATATGCTTGTTTCTATTAGCTCATTCTAGTCTGAAAGGCGTGTGTAAATTTCAATTTACTTTATTTTAACTTCTCACATAGAACATTTCTTTTGAAATAAACCTAACTTTCTCACCTGGCTTTAACCATAAAACTGCAGAGGTCCAAATACTTAATTTTAAGCCTTCTTACCTGAACACCGGTCAAACTTTCGCTCCTTACACCTCGTATGCCTCCAGAGAACTCAGGTGAACTAGTCAGATCTATGGTGTTGGATTTTTTTATATTCGCTAATTGTATCTTGGTCTGTTTCAGCCGGAGATTTTTGCCTTTTGCCGCTCTAGGGCTTGGATATATTAACTTTACTACTTTCGATTCTGGTGTATGCCTATGAGAAAAAAAGAAAACACGACATAAAAAACGGTTAGGTGCGTGTTGAGCCTTCCGTAGTAGTGAATGCCAACTTTGAGTGCACACCTACAAGTATCTTATCAGTTAGTCGCCTATAACTTATTAGTTTTTACTTACAACTCTGCTCTGCCAGTATTTCTATAAACTTCTTTATCTATATAACTGCTATAATCTTTGAGTAGATAGAGAGAGGATTATGCGTATGTGGACTATCGTGGACTTATTTCCTTCAGCCAGTATAGCTGCAGTGTATAAAGTCACTTCCCGCGCTTTCCCTTAGTCTGTATGTAAAGAAATTTTTAAAACAATACACAACGGATTTCAATGCATTCTTTAAAAAGATAAAGGGCTATCAGTGTGAAGTTGGGTAGGTTGCCGGTCTAGCTATAACACATACTTAGATATTTAAAGCACTTACCAGTCACTAGGACATTTTTTCTTTTCTCTAAAATCTGTTGAATTACTTGTACTACGCAGCTTCTTCGGTTGTATTATCGGACTAGTACGACCAGTGGGGGTACCCTCAATTTCTACAAGAGACTCCTCCTTTAAATGTATGTCTATTGAATCTTTTTCAGGGCTGTATACAGGCGATTCCTGTTCTTTTTTAATTTCCTCATTCGTTTTGATTGGTGACAGCTTTACTGGTTGTGTTGTGTCACCGCAAAGTATTTTCAATATTCCCTTCACAATGTTAAAGTTTTTCGTCTCGTTCAGTTTTGTTAATGCTGAAGCTGTAAAAAATACTGTTTGATTTATTTGCTTACACAAACATACATACATAAACTCACGCCTCTTTCCCGGAGGGGTAGGCAGAGACTACCTCTTTCCACTTGCCACGATCCCTGCATACTTCCTTTGCTTCATCCACATTCATAACTCTCTTCATGCAAGCTCGGCGGTTTCGGGCACTTTTGACCTGACCCTTCACCAGGACGTCCTTAATTTGATCAAGATATGTTCGTCTAGGTCTTCCCACCCCGACCTTTCCCTCCACACTCTCCTTGTATATCTGCTTAGTCAACCTGTTTTCATTCATCCTCTCCACATGACCGAACCATCTCAACATACCCTTTTCTATTCCTGTAACTACATCTTCTTTCACATCACAACATTCCCTTATCACGCTGTTCCTTATCCGGTCACTCAATTTCACACCCAACATACTCCTTAACGCTCTCATTTCCACTGCATTTATTCTGCTTTGGTGCTTCTTTTGCCATACCCAACTTTCACTCCCATACATTAATGTCGGGACCAACACGCCCCTGTGCACAGCCAGTCGAGCCTTTTTGGATAGTTTCTGACTGCTCACAAAGGCATGCAAAGCTCCATTCACCATGTTCCCCGCGTTCACTCTCCTTTCAATATCACTATCACACTTGCCATCTGATGTAAACTTTGATCCTAGATATACAAACTCTTTCACTTGCTCAACTTTTTCTCCTCCAATCAAAATACTACATGCTGTCATTTCTTTCTCCATTTCAAAAACCAGTGTTTTAGTTTTACTTACGTTCACTTTCATTCCTTTCTCTTTTAAAGCTTCATGCATACAGTTTACCATCTCCTGTAACTCCTCCGCTGATGACGCCAGTAGAACCTGATCGTCGGCATAGAGCAGACATTTGACGAGTAATTCATTCATCCTTAATCCACTTTCAGACTCTTTCAAATCTGTCAAACAACTATCCATAAATAGGTTGAACAGCCACGGCGACGCAACACATCCCTGCCTAACACCTTTCTCAATCTTAAACCACTCAGTGTGCGCTCCGTTTATCCTGACACAAGCACTCGAATCCTCATATAAGGATTTCAGTGCTCGTATCAAGAGACTGCTCACCCCATGCATAGAAAGTGCTGACCACAATTCATTCCTCTCAACTCTGTCATAGGCCTTTTCCAAATCCACGAATGTGCAATAGACTTTTTGACTCTTGGCCAAAAACTTTTCGGCTATGCACCGCAAAGAAAAGACCTGATCAGTACATCCCATTCCCTTTCGAAATCCCGCTTGAGCATCCCATATTTTGTCATCAGTTTCATTCCTGACTCTATTAATCAATACTTAGCTTAGCATACAATTTGCCGACGACGCTAAGCAGGCTTATACCACGATAATTTTTGCAGTCCAGTTGTGACCCTTTTCCTTTGTAAAGTGGCACAATAACAGCCTTACACCAATCTTTTGGTACTCGGCCGCTTCTCCAACACAAATTGAAAAGGCAGTACAACTGTACGCCTTTTCCTGCTTTAAGCATCTCGACCGACACTCTATCATACCCGGCAGCCTTACCCGCTTTCATACTCTTAAGTGCTTCCACAATTTCAAACATTTCAATTTCGCCTTCCATCTCATTCTCTTTTTCTTCGCTATAGCAGAACTCTTTCTTATTTTCTTCCTTTTTTTCAAATAAACTCTCAAAATAGTCCTTCCATATCTTTAGCACACATTCTTCTCCTTTCACAACGCTACCATCCTGGCATCTGATCCTAGTCAGCTCTCTGGTTATAGTTTTTCCTCGGGCTGACCTTACGGATTTCCAGAATACTTTCAGATTTGACTGAAAGTCTTCTGATAGCCTTTTATCAAAATCCTCTTTATACTCTTCTTTCTTTCTAATCACAGCTTTCTTAACCAAATCTTTCATTTTTTTATATTCCTTACGTGCTTCATTCACATCCTCATCTATAACCTCTTGCATTCTTAAGTTAGCTTTTGCTGCTAACAAATCCAGCCATGCTTTCTTCTTTAATCGCACAAGTTCTTGCACATCTTTACTCATCCACGCATTTTTGTGATTTTTCCCTTTCCTTCTTCTACTTACACCACACACTTCAACAGCTACTTTCACAATTCTTTCTTTAAATTCCTTCCATCCATCTTCAATATTGCTCCTCTCATCTAAATCTTCAATTTCATCCTTCAGTCTATTAATATACTTCTTACCTACATCCATATCTTGCAAATTTTCTACTTTCACTCTTTCCAAAGCGCTGGTTTGCTCCCTTACCCTGTGCCGCCAGCGATTGAAGATACCCCTTATCCGGGATATCACCAGTAAATGGTCCGAGTCAATGCCAGCACCGCGATATGCACGGGTATCCAGCACTTTGTTCTTCAATCTTTCATCTACAATCACAAAGTCTATCATACTTTTTAAAATACCTTCCACTCTTGTATAGGTGTGGATCTCTTTATGTTGAAACATTGAGTTCGACACAAAAAGATCCCACTCTAGACAAATTTCTAATACACTTCTTCCATTATCATTCACCTTTTCGTCACCAAACGCACCAAGCACCTTTTCATATCCATCACGCTTTACACCCACCCATCCATTAAAATCACCTAACATAATAATCTTCTCATTTGGCTTGGTAACTTTCAATACTTCTCTTACACTATTCCAGAACTCCTCGTTTTCGCTTTTTGCTGAAGTTGTACCCCTCGAACCCACATCCCACGGTGCATAAACACCTAAAACGAAGATCCGAGTGATTCCAACTTTCAGCCTAATCCATAGAAGACGAGGGCTGACACACTCATACTCATTCACACACTCAGCCATTCGTGCAGAAAGGATTAGACCGACCCCTTGACAGCCTCGGCTGGTACTGGAAATTCCAGACCAATACGCCGTGTAAGGGCCGTGCTGCGTCGCGTCGCATCCTTTCCGCTTCGTTTCATTCACGCACAACACATCCAACCGTCTTTCACCCATCATCTGACATACTTCCTCAATTTTATCCTTCATTCCTCCTCTTACATTCATCGTCGCAAAGCGGCTTTCAGCAGACCGCATACCGCTCCCGCCGGGAACGAGACGTGATGGGGTGCGGACACCATCGCCGCCATTTAGGTGCTCTTTCAAAAAATTTGCATCCATGCGATTCCCACGAGACGCAAGGGAACAATTTTGTCCGCCCCAGCAGAGCCCCGCATGCCAGGGTAAGGCTAGCCATTACCTGGGGGTCGCCCAACCCCATGGCGGAAGTGGCACGCTCGAGACTAGGCTCGCCCCTAGCCATGCATCCATCGGCGCGGCAGACCTTAGATTGGCATACACAAACAACTGAGCCAATTTCAATGAAATAAGACACAGAGATAGACAAGGCCTTCAATAATAACTTCTAGTAGTTCTTATTGAAAATAAATAATATAAGAAGTGTGAAAAGAAAAAGACAAAAAGGGGAAAGCTTGATAAAATCAGGTACAACCTGGGGAAAGGTACCAGATCAAAAGTACCCTAAACTGACAAGTTTGCATAAACAAATTGATGAATGTGTATGAAGTAATAGATATATACAAAGATCAGGGCTTATGAAGTAGTCCACAGATAAGGAATAATTACCTACAAAAATCTGTGATGTCTATGCCTACTTAACCCGGGAGGAGGTGTAATATTGTGTATGTAATAAATAATGGAAATTTGATGTAAACATTAACAATAGCTTACCAGTCAGCTGAATAATTTTATCTTTGGAAGTTATTATTTCTTTCAATGCCTCCGAGCCTTTACAGCAGTTACTGAAAATTAATTCATGTATTCGTAAAAATTTATTATGTTCCTCTTTATAAACATTTAAATGAATTTTGTAAGACATACCTTTCACATTTTGCTTTTTGTTCCAGAAATTGGGTTTTATAGTTTTCTGAACTGACATTGAGTGTTTCAAATTCTACGACAAGATCTGTAAAATAATTAATATTTAAGAGATTAACATACATAATTCCGCCTTTTTCCTGGAGGAGAAGGAAGAGACCACACATTGGACTACATTTGCCATGAATCCTGCACACTTCTTACGCTTCATCCACATTCATAACTCTCTTCGTGCAAGCTCGTAGGTTTCGGATTATTATTTTTTATTCGTATTATTTTGTTAATTTTATAGTCTGTAGACAGAAGACACCTAGACAACAAAGAAGTTGCCTGTGCCAAGTGCGAGTCCTATGGGTTCCTGATTTATGTATGTGAATAATATATAGCGAGAAGCATATGAGTAATTCACGCGGGGCTAAGGTGAGTTCAGACTTACCTTTCAAGGTAGACAAACTCAATTGCAGCGACGACTCCAATGTCTCTATTGCAGGACTGCATGCGAGTTTAGAAGAGCCAGAAAGGTAACCGCTGACACTCATGATAAGGATTTACGGGTTTAAAAATGAAATACAACAGGTATTGTTTATTCTTCACGTATTACCAAATAAACAGATAGGTATTGAAAAGCTTTGACAATAAACAAAACAAATGTAAAATTAAAAATGCATGAACTAGTTCTGCCGTTCGATACTCCACTATCGATATCGATAGTCTATTACGCGCTCCTCACTCTCCCAAACTGGAATCGGATCCTTCATCACGCTTCTCGTGGTTTTCTTGTCCTTTGGGTGTGGGCGCTTATCGATAGTTGAATAAAAACAATAGCTCCGGACAGGACTACCGCTAATATTTTAGTTTTAGATCGAATATAATTGAACGGTTTCGAACTAAACTGTCAATTATATCGTTGTTGTAGAACTACATCATCATCTACAATGTAGTAGATGAATTACAAGGTCAACTACCGATAGTAAAAAACTATCCGTATCGATAGCAGACATTAATAGTTCAGCAACCTTAACAGTCATAAATTATAACAACAAAATGACATTGAGAGGGAAAACACATGACATGACATTACGATACAAGTGTTGCCACTATCGATAGCAGTGCTCTATCACTATCGACTATCAATAATCGATAGTCTGTCAATCAATAGTGACAAAAAAGTATTTCACATATAAGTCTTGCTTTAACCCGTGACTGCGCGTCCACGTGGTTTCTTTTGTCGCAATAATAAATCAAATTTGGAAAGAGAGACAAAAAATATACGTAAGAAAAGGGAAGATCTTTCGCCAGGCTAGGCATTATGCCTGTTTGCGTCAATTTCTTCAATTAACAAATGATGTGTAACGTTAGTGATGTCGCCACAGTACAATACGCAATAGTAAAAAATCAGGGTGACCCTTATATCATCGTTACATTAGAAAATAATACTCGTTAAGATAGTTGACCCCTGAGCTCCGAAATCAGCCATAAGCCTTCTGGCAGGTTATCTCTTTTATTGAAAGAGAGCTAATAATATTATTTATGTTCTTAGCCTATTGTCAGCACTTTTCGATACTTTCGAACCGTTAATATACTTCTTTATTATGACTAAATTATTATAAATGCTGGTTTTAGTGCATTAGTAATACTTTATGATCGAATCTTTACTTATCACATACCTACTTACCTCATCCTTACTCATAAACATTATGTGGCAACACTAGTGCAACTAGGCAAAGGACAAGGCGAAGCGAAGGCGTCATCAAATCATGGCTGCGTAGTGATATTTTCCGTGTTATAAATTTTCCTTTGCCTTAGTACATAGCGAAAAAAGGTAAGATTTACTATTTCCCTGTTTTCGAAAAATAATTGAACATATTTTTGTTCCATAAAATTATGCATTTTGCGTGTGGTTAAGTAAATAAAAAAATGGTTGTTAGTTTCACGATCATCTTTGCGTCTTTTAGTGAAAAAAACATGGCGATATTTTCCGCCCGTTGTCAAATCTGATTTGATTTGATTACACTAAATGTAGCTACATAAGTACCAAGTTACTGTGCTAGATTATTTTGTATATTAAAATGAAATTGAATATAAATTATACCTACTTATTTGCCTACAGTATTAAAGACTTCCAGTGAAGGAATATAAGAAAAGTTACTGATGGAGAACGAAGACGACACGTTTGTAGTTATTATCGGGGAGGACGAGGATTGGCAGAGCGGGAACGGCGACTTTCCGGAATCTGTGCAAATAAAACAGGAGAAGGAGGATCTCGAGCCGGTTCAGGAGGATCCCGATCCGGATACCGAGTTAAATGTAGAGAATATTCTGGAGGTTGCGTCTAAAGTCGGGGAATATATAGAAATAGACCCTGCCCAAATTTTATGTAAAACTGAACCTGAATATGTTGATACTGAATATTTGAAAGAAGAATGGGATGACACCGAAAATGTTTATTTGGAATATAATCCTGATGAAGTTATGGATGTTAGTGAGCTGGAAGACAATGATAGTGATTTTCATACTGATAGTGACTCTGGTAGTAGGCGAAGGAAGGCAGAGTTCCGTAATTCGTTTGTTGAAGACCTGAGGAAGGAATATCCAGAGTTAAGAGACGATGAAAGCCAGCTCGTTAAAACTTTGGTGGGAATAATGAAATCTGTTAAGAGACCTCCGCCGCCAAAGGATTACTTTGTGAAGAATGATGTATTATATGAGTAAGTTCCTATTTTCAAGCCTTTTTTGGTATGATCCTGGCAATGCTACCTATTCTGTTCCAAATAGTTGCCACTATTTGGACATAATATACTAGTATGTTACTTTTTACTAATAGTAGCATCCTAAGGGTGTATGCACAATTGCTTTAGCGTAGTATTTAAAACAGACAATGCTTAATAATAAGGAAAATTTTCAGTAGGTATTAACAATAATGCATGACTATACTATTTGTATTAATTTCTAAAATAACTTTTGCAGATTATTTACTAGATGTGGTGCTGAGAATGTTGAGTGTATTATCAAATAAAGTAGGTTAAGTTCATATCTTGTAACACAAATCTCAAACTTACTTTATTTGTAAAACTAGCTATGTTACCCTACTTCGTCCGCGTAGAATAGTTATTTTGGGCATCATTGAAGCCCTCAACGATAAATAATTTTCCCTGATTTTTTTCACATTCTCCATTATTTGTTCGCTCCTAATAATTGCTTCTTCCTCAATAAATGGTCTATTCAACACAAAAAGAATTTTTCAATTTGATCCAGTAGTTCCTGAGATTAGCACGTTCAAACAAACAAACTCTTCAGCTTTATTATATTAGTATAGATGTAATACTTGGTTTATTATAGATGTGTGAAGTGTTGCGCTGTCTCTGATACTGAGCCGGCAGCCTGGCGACACTGGCAGGAGAAGCACGGGAAACGTTACCTGTTATGCTACGCATGTGGAGTTGATTTCAGGAGGTAAATATACTACTCTGTCAAGAAAGTAGCAGGAAAAGATCAATAATACACAAACTGTTTGTTATTCATCCAAATTTATTTTATCACCTTCAAAATATGCTCCTTTAGAAACGATACACTTACGCCAACGAATAATCCAATCATCAAAACATTTTTTAAACGCTGTTTCCGGAATTGAGGTCTGTTCTCGCCGCGAATTCTCTTTTATGTCTTCTACCGATTGAAAACGGGTGCCACGAAGTGGTAATTTGAGTTTAGGAAAAAGAAAAAAGTCGGCTGGAGCCATATCTGGTGAATATGGTGGTTGCTCGATGGTATTTGTTGAGTGTTTGGTTAAAAATTCGTTCACAATGATGGCCTTGTGCGAAGGTGCATTATCATGGTGCAAAATCCAAGATTTTTCTTTCCACAAATCTGGCCTTTTTCGTCGGATTTGCTCTCTTAAACGCCGCATAACACTCAAATAATATTCCTTATTTACCGTTTGACCTTCCGGCAAGAATTCCGAGTGCACAACACCGCGATAGTCAAAGAAAACAGTCAACATGACTTTGACTTTTGAACGACTTTGGCGTGGTTTTTTCGGTTTCGGTTCAGTTGGAAGGCGCCACTCCGAAGCTTATTGACTAGTTTGCATGTCAAACTCGTAAACCCACGTCTCGTCACCAGTAACAATGCGTTTCATGAATGTTGGGTCGGAATTGACTCGTTCTAGCATGTCCTCAGCGACTCTCATGCGATTGAGTTTTTGAAAAAAATTCAGGTCTTTTGGGACTAGCCGAGCGGCAACATGTTTCATACCCAAATTATTAGTTAAAATGGTACGGATCGACTCGTGAGATACAAAAAGTTCGGTGGCTATCTCTCTCAAAGTTGAATGAGGATTTTCAGTCACTATTTCCTTCACTTTTGCGATGTTAACTTCAGTTGCAGACGTTGATGGCCTACCAGAGCGAGGCAAATCTTCCATCACATCTCGACCGCTTTTGAACGCTTTGTACCACTCATAAGCACGAGTTTTTGATAAAGTCGATTCACCGTAAGCCTTCTGAAACATTTTCAGTGACTCCGAACACGATATTCCATTGGCAATGCAAAATTTAAGACAAACTCTTTGTTCGATGTTTTTATCCATTATGAAATTAGCAATACACACTAGATATGATATAACTAAAAATAGCACTGTATTTAATGTAAACAACAGATGCAACTCAAACTCCGCGCCAAAATGGAAAACAGTTGTGCCAATCTAACAACAACAAAAAAAAACAAAAATTTGAATTTGGAACCATAAATAAATAATCCATTCCCGATACTTTTCTGACTGAATGTATATCTAGCTTGCTTTTCATTTTTTCATGTTTAATTTATGGTAAAACTATTTGTCACAATTTTTAGAATGTGCAAGACTAGTGTTTGAAGAATGCAGGTCAACCTAATGTGTTTTAAATGAACTTGTTATCTTTTTCCAAAAATAAAAATCTTTTTTAATCTTCCAGTTGCACAAATCTGTACAAACACGAGAAGCGTTGTTGCGCCAAAGACGCCTCCATAGTGCTGAAGGCTCGCGCGATCTTCCTCGGAAGAAAGGGTCGAAGTCGGCCCTTCCTGGGTCTAGCTAAAAAGTAAGTTAAGCTATTTATACTTTTAACCTCCAAGTATGGCACGCACGATGCCATCTTTATTGAGCAAAAAACGATTGCTGCCCTGTTTCATATTATAGTAAAAAGCGCAATAGTAAATATGTTTTCTTAGCAATAAATATTATTGTATTTACAGATACTTGCCGAGAAAAGCTACTGGTACCGTCAAGAAATCGTGAGTACCTTTTTTAATTTCTTTTTTGATATTTTTAAACCCTATCTTCACATTTTTTCTTTATCCATACAGATTTCAGGCTTTGGTTCTATTCTCAAGTGCCAGAAACCACAAGGCTTAATATTATATTCTTAATAAAAGAAACCTATTTCTTTTTTACAGCTTTCCATGCAATATATGCCCAGCAGCTTTCAACAGTAAGAGCAATCTTCAATCCCACGAAAATCTCCATCGTGGCCTCAGGCCGTACCGCTGCGAACAGTGCCCTTGCGCCTACACATCGGTGTCTGCGTTAGCAGTGAGTGTCACAAATAGTGTTTTTAACCGCGTGAAAAAAAAGGTTATTAGTTTTACCTGTATGTATGTTTGTCCATGATCTGGGGTTTTGCTGAATCTATTTTTGATGCGGTTCCAGACAAGTGTTGGGAGAAGTTTTAGAAATTATTTTAATTTAGAAAGAGGATAACTTTTGGAGGGTGTGGTACATTACATACATAGCCACTCAAACAATATAGCCTTTGCAACAGAGGAAGAATTTTCATAATTCATATTTCTGAAAAAGAAGTGTCTGACGATGTCCTCACGACACAGTTATTATTATTTTTTGCTATCACCATGCTAAGCAAACAATTTACAATACCAACTATATCGTACATTTTTAATTAGTTTATTTTAACGTGTGCCATAAAAAGTGCCAGCACAATCGCTCCATTTTGTATTGGTTTGGCAAGATTGCTTCGAAGGCGGTAGATGGGTTCAAAATCTTTTAAGATGTCTGTAGGAAGTATAGTTGCAAAGTTAGTTATTCCTACAGAAGATAGAGGGAGAAAAGAGGAGAGAAATAATCAGTTTAAAATTGCTATACTATTTATGGTAAAATAAAAATATTTGACAATAACATTATAACTCTGACATTTTCCATGACTAAACAAAATCCATGGCAACCGTTGCTATAGCATACAAGAAGGTTGCCTACAATGTCTGATATTTATTATGTTTTCTTCTTTGTTTAGCGTCATAAACAGAAACACAAGGACCAAACGTTCATCTGTGACCACTGCGAGCGGCCTTTCAAAACTAAGCCCACTCTCATAGCGCACTTGGATACGCATTCAGGTATACATTAGACATACAGATATACAGTACCACTTTTATATGTTACACAGTTATAGAAGAACCCTAAGTTTATTTTCTACTTTTAGTCATCGGTAGTATGCTTGTCTGTGACACCAGAGGTCCTAGGTTCGAATCCCGGCCAGGGCATGATGAGAAAAGGACTCTTTTTGGCCAGGGTCTTGGTTTTTTAACTATATAAGGGAATTAGTATCTAATAAGTCTCGAACTCAATTTGAGACTAACTCAAATCTGTGTTATTTGTTCCGTTTATATTTTTTTTATTTATTATTCATTTTACGACATATATGAGAAAGATGATAGATATATATATGTTAACGGAAATGTATGTAATCCGTCATTGTATACAATTCCTAGGAAATGTATGTAATTCCTAAAATAGCCCGGAAATATGTGAAATAAATTGTATTAGACACATTTCCTAGGAAATCTATATATTTCCTAAATAGCAATCGGAAATGTAAAACCCGTGGTGGACCGCGGGGATAGCGGGGCGAGGGGCATCATTCAGAATGTTAACAAACGCTAAGAACACCGCTTATATCGAAGATGAACGTTACAAAAAGTTAATAGAAGAAGTTTCCACGGCAAAAACAACAGCTAGAAATAGGACAGCATAAAAAAGAGCATCGTTGTAAAGCCTATTATATCGTCAGAGTTAAACTCTAGATGCCAAGTGGGTCTAATAGATAAACCTAACCTAACCTAACCTAAAAATATTATTCTCATTTTAACAAGGTGTTTTATTACAGAAAGCCTTCTTTTAATACATTTCGTAATACGATATAGGAATTATATACAATTCCTAGAAAATATATACATCTCCCAGGTTATGTATGTATTAAATAATTTTTAAAACAATATTTTATACATTTCCTAAATAGCTTCGGAATTGTATACATTTCCTTGGAGTCGTATGCAATTCCTAGATTTTATACATTTCCGTTAACATATATATATATATATTTATATATATTTATATGTCATATATAAATATATATATATATATATAACATATATATATATATATATATTTATATATGACATATATATATACATATATATAGGTATTTATATTATATATATATATATATATATATATATATATATATATATATATATATATATATATATATATATATATATATATATATATATATATAAATACCTATTCTAAAGTGCACATTATGAATGTGAATGTGAATTGCAGCGATCCGCAAGTTCGGCTGCAGCCTGTGCGACAAGCGGTACGCGCAGAAGGCGGCGCTGCGCCTGCACATCGGCCGCGAGCACCTGCACCTGCCGCCGCCCTGCGCCTGCCAGATTTGTCCCAAGAGGTCACACTGCTACACGTCATCTTCTTCTTCATTCTTGGATATGGTCTTGGGCATATCCTCACCGCTCTAGAGACATTTCTATATTCATTGCTTGCAGGGAAGACAGAGCCGAAACAGTCTTGAAAAGAGGCCACGTTGAGCTGTTTGGCTTACGATGAGATTGAGATGCAAATATTGAAAGGTTGCTAGCCCATTGCCTAAAAAAAGTTTACAAGCCTTTCCGTTATAATCTCCTTTTACGACATCAATGGGAAATGTATGGAGTGGTCCTATTCTAAAGTGCCTGGAACCGCACGGCATTCCACTTGCTTAAAGCCTTTATCTATTTTCAGATACCCACGAATGTCGCTGTTGAAGCAACACATGAAAAGTGCACACGGTATGACGCTGATGACACGCAAGGTAAGCAAATAATATTAAATACATGATTAACAAACTTTAGGTGACTGAATAAAATGGATGTACTTTGATGAGTAATTGTTTGACCTATAGAAATCTGTAAAACTGAAGACATTTGTAATTTTTTTTAAACAAGCCTAACCATGACTGTCTAAAAGAATAAAAAACTAAAATTGTATAATTTCAAGGACTGAGCTTAACAAATTTCTTTGAACTAATATTCTTAAAAAAAACTACTGTGTGTAAAATTTTTGTTCTAATTTCAGATGTTCTTCAAATCTCTGCCAACATTGACGGACACACAGCTCCAGCAGGCGATATTGGTCCTCAAATCTGACCTGATGATGAACAATGACATCACTATAGGAGCCATTGACCAGATGGCACTGGACAACACCGCCAGTCAGAACAGTATGAACGAAATGGACATTCTGGACTATATGGACCCCAAAGCGTGTGTGGAAATGTTCCCAGAGGTCAATGATTTGGATGTGAAAAGGACTAAATAGTGATAGTGAAAGTTGTGTTTAATAAAGCTGAGTTGTATACATATAAAAAAGTTGTAGGCAGGGGAGACTTCTATTCACTTGACTAGATCCCTACAAACTTTTGCAGCATCAAAATTTGAATGTTCTTTATACAAGGAACATACATATATGTGAATTAATATGTTGCGACTTTACAAATAGAGTATTTGAATATGAAAAAAAATAGTGAAGTGAATTTAGTAAAATATAAAATAATGAAGCTCTGCTATGCTATGTAACAAACGGAACGTAAGTTTAACCAATATGGCGGCGATATGCGCATGCGCCGGTACGCATATACCTCATATATATATAAATAAGGCATAAGCAAGCAAATATGCATAAATGGTAAATTTAAGTGCCTCGCAATGTATGTACTTTGCTTGGGTTTATTGCAACAATTTACAATGTATACACATGGTGGCCTATTACAGTCACTACAAAGTTTACAGAATCAAAAATGTAATAATAAATAAATATAATCTGAGACTAATAACAGTATAGTAATTAATTAAATAATAGCTCATAATATCTCCTGAGCAATAACTTTTTATGAAAATATTCTTTTATATTTGGTGAAACAAAAAATTAATATTTTTCGACTATTCCGACGTACAGTACATATTTTTATATTTGACAAGGGAGCGCCCACGGCTCCGCCCGCGTAAAACAAAGAACTCGTAAACTTCCGTTCCCATGGGAATTTCGGGAAATCCCCTCTTAGTGCTCTACTCTCTCCCTAAGGAACATTAATACCAAATTTCCGCTATCTACGCCCAGTAGTTTCTGTGTGTGTTGTAAATAATGATTACGATGATTATTATTTTAAATGAAATTTGATTTAAATGAGGTTTCATTTGGGTTTGTAAAAAACATGCTATTTTAATTAATATATTTTTATTACCCATTTAAAATTGGGCACATATGAAAAAGCAAGAATGAGGAACAGGTAGGCAAAATATTCTTTTTTATTAAAGGTTTTTTGAGAAATTTTCCAAGTTTTAAATAATTTTTGTTTTGTTTTTCTATTTGATGTAAGTGTATTTTAATCAGATATTTAGGAGACATTTTCAAACAAGTTAGTTGCCTTTTGATTAAAATATTGAATTTTCTAAGTGCAATGCCATTTTCAAAGTGTTTTAAGTGGATTAGATTTTCTGAATAAAGTGATTGAATAACAAGCAATTAAAAAAAAGAGTGTAAACCAAAGTCAAGCAAATAATTGATGAACTTTAGAGAAAGCAGTTTTGATTTGCCAAATATTTTAAGCGGGTATAACCATTTTGCAATACAGCGGGCATTATAGAAAAGGACACCACCTTGATACATATAATATATAAATATGAGTAGGTCCAGAATGGTCCAGCACCCATAATTATGATCGTTGAAATGCAATGTCTAATATATCTTTTCTCTCTTTCTACCTCTCCAGTTAACCTTAGCTAGAAAGAGAGAGAGGTAAGTCATATTGCGTTTCAATGCGTCTGTGAATAATAACCCAGATTTAAAGACTATTTACTATGAACTTATATACGTCAATTTACTATCTTACGCACTTTCCTTCATAGCATATCCCTAATTGGCCAGATTTTCTTACCAACCTTATCATCTAATAACACACCAGCTGATAGATAGAAAAATATGGTCGAATTGAGAACCTCCTTTTTCGAAGTCTGTTAAAAAGTGAAATAAATGTTCATTTTTCCTTCTTAATTTCCCCTAAGGAGGCGTAGCGTGTCTACTGTTAGTACGTATGTACATGAAGAGGGGTGGTATACTTTTCTGTTTTGCCATTTGTATTAGCGCGCTCTGATGTGAACTAGAGTGGGTCGTTCATAGAATAATGAATGCCAGATGTGCCGTAGGATAAACTATAAATACTTGTAAATACGTTTATTAGGTTAATAAATAAAAGACATGAAGTTTTAATACGAAAAGTGTTTTATTACTCACTTATTATTTCAACCAAATGTTTACTCATCTATAGCATAATGCATACACGTTAGAAGACACCACAAATTTATAATGCTTCGTTATATACTAGGAAAATACAAAAATATTAAGCGGTTTCCGGTAGACATGTAACTGAATACCTTAATTTATAATATGCAAAATGTACATGAAATGCACCTTTTTATTATACGCTCTCATTGGTCGTAGGTCATACTTCACGACCATTTTCGTCGTGGCATTTCCAAGATGGCGCTTGATGAATGAAAAATGAGATTTTTTAGGCGGCAAGTGGCAATGAGATCAATGGATGTATTATGGATGAATGATTAAATGTGAATGAATGAACGAATGGAAATCAATGAACAGATGAGTATTATTGAAATGAGCATTTGAAGCATTTGAAACAAAAATGGTTGACAGTGAATGAACAAATGAGAATGAATAATATATGGAAGTGAGTAGAGGTGATGAAATAGGTAGTGACTTTAGGCGGCAAGTCGTGATAAAAAGTGATGATGGAGAAGATCATTTGAATGCGATTTTAGAAGTTATGATTAAAATCATAAGTGACATATATATTACAATGATGGCAATTTTTGTATACATATTCGAAAAATAATAGCAGTAATAGGACGTATGTAAAAGTTAAGTTATACTTTTAAAACGGGTTTATTCACGGTATTCTAACCTCAGAGATAGAAAGAGGAAGACAAACATACGCCTTACCACCGTTTCTGCAAATAGTCCCGTAAATTTTTAAGGAGATAAAGACAAAGAAATATCCCAGTGTTTATGAATGGTGATGATAAAAATTATTTGATTTATGATAAATATATGGAATGTTTACTACAATGAAACGTCTTTGAGAAATGCCAGGGCCACAGAAGTGTTTTGGTGCATTTACAGATAAATATAACTAGAAAAGCGTTTTACGACTAATCTCCACGATCACATTACCAACATTCAAGAAAACTAACATTTACTCTTTACCAACACTCCGAATACTGATCATTTTTATCATAACAATGGTCCAAAAATATCTAACAGCATTCCTAAACGATCGAGTAGAAAAATACTTTAATTATGCCTCACAGAAATCTAGCTTCTTTTTATATGGGTTTTCTCACATTTTTTTTTGTATTTTAAAGTGTCATGTTGAACGGCGTCGAAGATTCAAGATAGGTCTAAGAGTGTTTAATCTAAACTACTGTGACTCGATAATTTTCGATCATGTTGAACAATGTTCCGTGATGTTTTGATGATTTAACCAATTAGGTGAGATAAAGGACTTGAAATAATCTTATAAATTGATCGTTTATTGTTTTTTTTTTATTTTGTATAAGTCTGTTACCATCTTTATTTTATGGTGAAATGAAGCATAAACATAACTGTAAAATTGTATACAATAGATTGCAAAATCATTGTATCGTCTTTAAAAGTGTTTAGAGACCCAGGTCAATCAGACAAAGGTAAGATAAATCAGTTAGATATCCTAAAACAGTTAAATTGTCATTGAACATTGTGCAACACGAGTCTTAACATTTTAACTCTATGATAACAGTTAATACGATTACATTAAACAGACAAGTGAACTTGCAATGCGTTTTATCGATCAACCTTATCACATTTTAAGAATATGTTAAAAAGACGTATTTGTTATCACTGCCACACAAATGAACGTAGGTACAGACGACAACATATCAACACTGATTCACCACAGTCACGCCACGTGATTTAACAACTTGATTTGCGGGATTAGAAAACTGGTTTGTTTATTTACTTTGATAATCTTCTGTCTTTATCAATCTCTTCAGATAATCTCGAAGATGTGAAAGAGAGCCGTATCAAAAGTACGAAAAGATATGTAGGAATGTGGTGATTTGTTTTAACTTAATTTAATTAAAGGAATAAAAAAAAAGTGCTGATCTTACTAATTCGTACGTATAATAAAAGAATAGAAGAGCTTTATAAACATCTGCTATTAAAATGTATGCGATTTGTTGGTGACTGTACGCCTTAGGGCCCGTGCAGCGTTACCGCTAGTCGCTCTAGTCGTTGGTCGGTGGCACGTTGCACTGCACCATTTAGTTACACAGGTTCAATCCAGTCTGTCAGTCGGCGCCACGTTGCACGAACTTTGGCTCCTTCTATTTCTGTGCGGCGTGTCAGTTTAAAAGAATAAGTTGGTAGTGTTGTCGACTGTACCTATACAAAATATCTTTCTTACACGTTTGCGCATTTCGGGGTGTGCCTTTGATAAAATCGCTAGACAGTTTTATCACATGAGATCAAGTAACGTAAATATTGGGTATAATTTTAACAATTGAACCTCATCGTATAATTGGCATTACAATGCTTAATTTTGTACAATTTATTTTTACGAAAAATAAATTGTATGAAGCCAAAATCGGCAACATTATTTCAAGCCACGGGCCTAGAGTTGTTAAAATTATACACATTATAGTTGACCATACATTTCTTCTATATGAGTGTAGTAGAAAAATATCTACTTGTACAAAAATAACACCCCATTTTCTTCTTTTTAGTGTTTGCATCATATAACTTTAAACTTAGCTAGCTATTACATTTTCGGTGTACAGTTATCATGGTCGCACAATTTACAAATACGTCTTTTGTAGCCGGTTCTGATTCCATCTACGTTACGTTCTCTTTATAAGGCATTTTTGTCGAAGCTCGGCAGAAGATAAATTTAATTCAGAAAATCTCCCTGAATAAAAACATTACTAGGTATTTCTATTTTGCAAACTAAAGTACATACATACCATTAGTGTATCAGATAGATCTTAATGTAAAATCTTGAATCAATCTCAATCACAAAGGTGGTAAATTGCCTTCTCTCATACCATAAACCAAAAGTACAATCGTTTACTAGCTAGTTTTAGTAAATCGACTAACTTTCTACGAATAATTTACTGAAATTAGAACGCACAGTAGATGGACAATCAAAAACCAGATTAGGGTTACGTTCCCACAATTCTGTGGTTCTTACAATACGAATTTGCGCGGAGTCGTGCGAGAAACATTTCCATAAACGAACCTGACCAATCAGAATCGTTCATGGAAATGTTGCGCTGTGATTGGTTGATCTCGCACCGCTCCGCTTGTAGAAAAGTACCCTTTAGACTAAAATAACATAGACAAACGACTTACATCCTAAACAAATCCAAGTATTATTATTTAATGTAGCATTTTAATTAGTTATTGTAAAAATAAACATTTTAAACGTCAAACGAGCGTCACTTATGATGAATTTGTATTATTATAGTTATGTATATTACAATCGTATATATACTAGTGGCAGTTATCAACGCTCTGATAATGGTATGCGACGGCAGAATATCTTGAGATTACCTTCATTTTAATAGAGATTGCCAAATATGTCATTAAATGCCCCCTTTTGTCTTGGACTCTCTTTAACTTTTTGAGTCATTAATTTCGTGATAATAATATGCCTATGTTAGGGCACTGTGTTTTTGAATGGTCAGGGAAGTTAAAGAGATATAATCGTTGAGGGAAAATACTGGGACAAATTGTTATGTGAGAATATGTGACTCTTCCCAGGAGGAAGATATAGAAATCGCTTTTACCTCCATCTTTGGCAGTTTCTACTGAAAGAAGTCAAGAATACAATACAAGTACTCGTAAATCGAAGTCGGACGTTCTCGAAAATTCTCGGCGATTGGGAATTAAACGGCGAATGCACTTCCTTAGATAATATTCTACCATAAAATGAAGTACCATGCATTTAAAATGAACGGGTAAATAGTTTTAAATCAAAACAATAAATGAATAATAAAACAGTCCGACATTCCTATCCATCTTAAAAAAAACACGTCATTTGAATTTCTTCTCGTCGACTAAAAACTAAACGCTCAAATACATAAAAAATCAACTGTACCAATGTTTAATTAAACTCAAAAGAGGAACCGTCGAAATGTTCAATTAAAACTAAACAAAAATCACTAAATCAGGCGCAAAGTAAAATAAAATGGAAATATGTCTTCCACAAAATCAACGTTTCGACTAGTACCCTCAAAATAAAAAGCAAATTGTACAGCTGAAATCATTTAGGAACAACGTCTGACACCACTGAGCAACTTCTTGAAAACATAGATCAAGAAATCCAAAAATCTATTATACTAACATACTTATCACAGGTTAAAGGGGACAAGAGAAAGTATTAGTGTTCTCTCAATACAGTACAATGCATAGTACATAATAAAAAAAAAAACTAAGACAACTTACGATGTACTAACGCCCGGCGTGTGCCGATCGGCCGAAATTAACATTTCAAATTAAAATTATAATAAATTCTAAGCCGATAGCCCCAGGCCGCGGGGCAGTTGAGATCGGTACCTTATGTTTACAATAACATACGTTGACTGGCGGTGCTCAAGCGCAGAAGCCGACTATAGAACAAAAAGGGCATATAAGGGTACATTATACTCAGTGTCGGACCGCCGCGGCTGTATAAATCGGTGAGGTTCAATCTCCGATTGATTAGCGTGATAACAATAAAAATATTAATCATCGAACCTCTCCGATTTACGCATCCGTGATGTGACGACGCTTCCACGCCCTCGTCATACCAAAAAGACATGTCTTTTAGAAATTAAGTTACATTTTTGAAAAGACGCGTCTTCTAGGATATGGTTGGGTGAGCGTAATCTATAAAGGCGAGGGTCTCGCCTGCCACTTCATCACGAAGGCTCCAGCCGGCGCCGCGGGCTCATGGTGCCTCACGGCCGGGTGGCCCCGTCAGTTATAGCCGAGAAAGAACACTCTTGGTACAGTCCGAGTCGCGAGCGGGACTTTACGTCCGTAATTGACAAATTTGTTGTCATGACTGTCCACTCGCTCCCCACCAGTCTAAGTATCACGGACGCGGTAGAGACGCGTCTAGTCCCATCCGTTCTCCTTCACCATGTGTGCCAGTTCTATTATGAACTTGCCTTCCTTGTATTTTTGACTTGATTCGAACGCGTGCTCCTGAAGAAACGAATGAATAGTTAGTGATGTGTGTAGGAACCAATCAACAAAAACGGTTTTAGTTTACAAAACAAAGCAACTTGAATGAGAATCATTTAACGAGGTAAACGTTTCCGTAAAATTTCTACCAATATAATACAATAACACTTTTCACTCTCACTTTCACTTTCACTTTTCCATATTGGATTGAATATTGTGAATACTAAGGCGAAATTACTAGAACCTAATAATTGTATCTATACAAAATCATCATCAGAAGTCTCGTTGTCACATAATGCGTCATAAATATAGCTTTATCAATGTTTACTATGCAAACTATAAAGATGATCTTCTGACCTGCCATCTGGGCCGTGAGGTCGAAGGCCCCCCAATCATCACAACAATGAAACTAATAGCAACTGCTAATTACAACGCAATAAATATTGTGTAATAGCCATTATGTCGCATCGGTGGACAATAATGTGGGTTTTTAATTGCCTAGTGTATTAAAAGAATCAAGTTTTTCTGGTTGGAATTGACCACAATTGCAAGTTATAGTTAATTTTTTCTGAAGTTACAGACCTGATACGGAGTTTCACCAAGATTGAAACATAATTTTTTTTTGGTCATGTGAATGTGTCCAGTTAAATAATTTAAATACGTGTTTGCAGAAGATGCACTGGATAAAAGCTAACTATAAATATGCTTATACAGCCAATAAAATCTAGAACATCAAGTCATCCATGTCTATCATGTCCATGTGTTTTTATACTTCTGACCTAACAACTGATCTAACTTGAACAGAGAAAGATCTCTAATTGTTAACCTTATCGGGATCGAACTGTCCCTTGCGAGGAATGTTACCAAGATGTTACAGTGCCGTGTGGTTCCCGGCACCAATACAAAAAAGAATAGGACCACTCCATCTCTTTCCCATGGATGTCGTAAAAGGCGACTAAGGGGTAGGCTTATAAACTTGGGATTCTTCTTTTAGACGATGGGCTAGCAACCTGTCACTATTTGAATCTCAATCCTATATTAAAGCCAAATAGCTGAACGTGGCCTATCAGTCTTTACAAGACTGTAGGCTCTGTCTACCCCGCAAGGGATATAGACGTGATTATATGTATGTATGTATGTTATAGAACACTCACATATTTCCAACCGAGCATGGTCTTGCAGCACTCGCAGTAGATGTCTGCCACAGCATGAAGCCCCGTTAGCAGCACACGCTCCTCAGCCGGACCGCAACCCACATTTACACTGAAATAGATGATAACATATCTTTAATATAAGAACTTAAAAAAAACCATGAAAAGTCTACAAAGAATGTTGTTAGATTTGAAAAAGAACTACGAATGTCATGGTTGAAACATTATTAAATTAAACGTTCAGCACGTTTTGCTAATAAAACTTATTTGGACGCAATGTAGATCTATTTGTATCTAACTACGTACAACGAAAAAGATTTTTGGAAATTATACATACCTACTACTGTACCTCTAAAAGGCAATTGGCAAGAAAGTATTTTTTGGTAATTCTTACAGAAATAAGAAAGAGTAGTTCAGAGAACAAGCTGGTAAAACAGTAATAAATAAATAAATAAATATATACGGGACAAATTACACTGACTGATTTGGCCTCGAAGTAAGTTCGAAACTTGTGTTACGAGATACTAACTCAACGATACTATATTTTATAATAAATACTTATATAGATAAACATCCAAGACCCAGGCCAATTAGAGAAAGTTCGTTTCTCATCATGCCCTGGCCGGGATTCGAACCCAGGACCTCCGGTGTCACAGACAAGCGCACGACCGCTGCGCCAGAGAGGCCGTCGTAATAGGTTTCTCCATGACTGAATTCTAAGGTTATCTTGACACAATGAGATTATTAAGTAACGCAATATCAACATCGTAGTTAAACACAAAATCGTCGACACACCTGTCTCCTAAAAGTCATCACAAGACAAAGGGTCGGTCACATCTCATGGAAGTGACACTAGACTGATCGTTTACATCGTAATTATCATGATCATAGTAATTAAATACTCCTTTCAAACCAATAGACGCAGTAAAAACACAGAAGTAACAATTTTTTTTAACGATAATATTTACTGCGCATTTCAAGTAAGTATACAAATATTTTTCAAGGTTGTTAAAGATTTGTTATGTTTTTTAGTAGAAATAAACGGTTTTTAGAGAGTTTTCTGTTTGGTTGAAATGTTTATTATAACAAATATGTATAGTTTTTGTAACAACTGAAGTTATTAAAATGTTATTTATTAGATAACAATATTCGTAGTTAGGTTGTTATAATGATGATATATTTCTTCAATCTGATGACAAAAACGCATTTAAATATTAGGTCCTTATATTTGAAATTGGCGTTTTCATGTACAGGCCACTTTAATCACAAATTTCAGATGTAAGGAACTAATAGTATCATCTCATTGAAGAATTGCGTTGTTAACTTTAAAAAATTAATAGTTCAAAAATATTATGTATGTAAATCCTTTTTTGGAATAGCCTATGCAATATAACAATACTAAAGCGAGTCTTGCGTCGATTGGTGTGTTTACAATTGCCGTGCTAACGATTTTGAAATCGTCAGCTACAAGGACTTCGGGCGATATCACAAATGAAATATGCATGACAGAAGTGAAACAAGGATATATTTGTTCCAATTAACTTAAAGGCGGATTTATATTTGTCTGACGTGTCGTGTCGTGACGCGTCAGAACGGTATCGGTTCTATACATTTAGTATGGTAACGTTCATACTAGAAATGCGTGATGTGTTGTGATGGCTTGTGTTAATGTATAGAACCGATACCGTTCTGACGCGTCACGACACGACACGTCAGACAAATATAAATCCGCCTTAAGTATGACGACCCTGTCATAAGTAAATTGGAACAAATATAATTAAAATGTAATTGATTTAGTAATGTATAAAAGACGATTTTTAAACTGCAGTATCGAAATTTAGATGTTTCATATTATCTTAAAATTCATTTGTAGCTGTTGATATGTCATCAGATAACTCTTTACTTATTTGTTTTTATTTGCATTGTAACAATTAAAAAAAAATCCTAGTTTCATAGGAATCCCACAATACTTGGCCTTCTACTAATTAAATTCTCATCGAAATCTATCGGAATTCTTGGTTGCATATAAGCAGTAAAATTTTAAGTAAGTACAATACTTACACTGAATTGAAGAGATACGCGCGCCCCTGGCTGCCTTGGAACGACTGGAAAACAACAGAATCTCATTATAATAATTGTAGCATAAAAATAGTATATAATGCATTCAACAAATGTATTAACCTTTATAGGTTTCTTTTATATGACTGAAATTGGTAGTCTTTTTTTTAGAATTAATCATATGGTAGGGGTTTTCTTAGGAAGCAAGCTCTATAACAATGTAATGACAATGTGCACCTATAATGTTTAGTGAAAGTACAAAAACACCTTTGTCTTTTGTTTTGATTTTTAATTCATATCAAGTTACTTTTATTATGTTAATACTTGTAGGTGATAATAAACGATAAGATAATTATAATATTGATGAAAGGAAGATAAAAATGATTTTTGGTTGCTTATGATAAAACCGTGTAAGTAAAAGATTATTGAGTCATAATTTGAAAAGGTTTGGATCGAATGCATATGTATTATTGAATTCTAGTGGAAAGGAAGTCAATAAGGAAGGATAACAAGAAAGGAAAGGAAATGAAATAAAGATCAGAAGGTATTGGACACATGTCCGACAGAGCAACAGAAATTGCAAATAAAGCTTGTAAATGTATTAAAAATTATACGTAAGAATCTAATAATATAGAGAAGAATCTCAATCAAAATATTAAAATAGATATCTCATGGTGGAGAAATAAAGAGATTATGAACACAGACACAAAATCAACACTTTTGAAAGAAGCGCTAAATACGGGTGAAATAAAGGAGCATTAAATTATCTTGTGCACCAGATAACCATACGAAATAATCTGTGAGAACAGTCTAGTCTGGAACGCAGAAGAACACAAGAAAAAGGAGATGTAAATTTGTGTCTCTGTTCATTTGAAGGTTTTCATGATAGAACACGGTCACTAAACGACATCTTACCTTTGAAATGAGCTCGTCATGGCTAGCCAGGTGCGCGCGGCAGTGTATGCAGCTGTAGGTGCGGTGCGCCGGAGGCAGGTACGCTTGGAAGGTCTTCACCGGCGTCCGCGCCGTGGCGGCGGCGCCTGCGCCCTCGCCTACCACCGCGCCACGGTTAGACACTGCGTCACGCATGAGTGCCTGCTAGCTACCAATACATACAGCGTCAAATCGCTGAAGGCCGCCCTAAGTGCACTATCTGCGCGGTCAGGATTGCAACTGTTTGACTCGTCTGCCAATAAATGGTTAAGTCGAGGGTAATTAGTGCTAATGGAATCGTCATTATCTACATCAACTTTGTCTATTAGCAAAATTATATTATAATGTTCTTTGAAAATTCCGATACGATTTAATAGTCATCGGTAAGTAACTTATGACACAACGTTACTTTTAAAACAAAGTTGACGACATAAAATGTTGTTGCTTTACTACATGTATCATTGTTAGTAAAATCAGGCAGATGTTGATCCAGAGATATGATATTATCTTTATTTACACCGTAATTAAAATTTTCAGTCAAATCTGTTATTTTCATTGGCATCAACATAGTTACAATCCTAACTACGGTAATTTAAACATAGTGCGCGTAGGGCATAAGTAACAGCACTCATGCGATATTACACCACAAGTATAAATAGAGTTCGCCACGAAAGTCGTAATAGTGATAAATCGATTGACTTTTGAGTAATATACCAAATATGTTTTATATTAGAGGTATTACTATTCTGTGATGGTTCTGTACATAAATCATTCAAGATATTGTTGTGCGAGGTACCCAGAATATAGGCAACAAAGTTACTGAATTAATACGGAAAATAATCTTGTTTTTATTATCCTAATTAATGAAATTAACAGGGGAAAGCTTTTCAACATACGCAGTTTTATATACTTAACAGACTTGTTTATTATTCCCAATTGCTTTCTAAGCTTTTGTCTTTAAACCTCACGGTACACTAAAGACACATACATATAGTCACGTCTAAAATCCTTGCGGGGAAAACAGAGTCAACAGGCTGATGAAAAGACTGATAGGCCACATTCAGCTTTTTGGCTTGATGATAGAATTGAGATTCAAATAGTGACAGGTGGCTAGTCCATCACCTAAAAGAAGAATCCCAAGTTTAAAAGCCTATACCTTAGCCGCCTTTCACGACGTCCATGGCAAAGAGAAGGAGTGGTCTTTTTCTTTTCTTTATTGGTGCCGGGAACCACACGGAATAAACACCTGTAGAGGTAAGACAATGTAACCCTATTTATAAGTGATTTGTATGAAATATAATTCAGTATTAACTCATCATTCGGTCTATCAATTAGTCTCCTAACACACCACCTTTACATGGCGACCCTGCCATATTTGGTGTCGGTTTGGCACGTGTAGTTTCGGATTTCGTCTCGGTGCTACAGTGCAAGGCTACTAAGTACAGAATGGGCAGTGCAAATTTTGTTCTCTATCTGTCGACGTGTGAAGTGGATATAAAAAATCGTCATAATGGGCGCATCTCAAACTAAAGAGGAAATAATTTTGGCGCAAAATGCAGCTGGTGGTGGAGCTTTAAATCAAGCCACGATAGAGCGACATATGGGCTTAACAAATATTATGCTCAGTGTAATTTTTGTTATACTATTTGTCGGAGTGTGCATGGTCATATACCATTTTTACAAAAGATGCCACAGAAAGTGGATTAGAGAGGAGATAAGGCAAACAAATAAGAGAGAGTCATTCCTGATGAGGTCATGGCGTGGACGACGTGAGGCAGATAAGGTCGAGCAGGTCTAAGACGCAAAATGCGGAAATAGTGCAATACAATACAAGTGTCGGCATAAAAAGTGAAAGTGAAGTGATAAAAATAAATAAAAAATAAATAAATAAGGACCTTTTAAGAAATGAATTCAATCATAAAAGAAGAGAAAGAACATTACTTATAATAAATATCTAACAAAATAAAGTGCAGTGTAGAGAGTAACGCGATGAGGCTCCGTGTATGGATGGACGATAAGTAAACACTAGTTAAGGGTAAGCTCTTATATTTGATTGTTATGGCTCAATTGATTCATGATATAGGGTACGGGTACCAGTAGTCAGCCTTTTAGCGAAAAGTGTAAATTTAAATATGTATAGAAAATTATTGAAAATAGTAATAAAAAACCTTTTGTACTTATATACTTAATCATTTATTAAACTTTGATAAGCAATTAACAAATAACTTAATTTTGCTTAATAAGTATGGAAAATAAAATATTTATCAAAATAAGGCACTTTTCCCCAGTACTCAGCCGGCACAAGCCAGCACTCGGCCATGTAGCTACCAGTACTCAGCCTCTCCTGAGATCGATTGTTTTAAGCTTAATTATGTAGGAACTTAATCAAATTAATTAAATAATAAGACCTTAGTAGGTACTCTAATATCACAAGAAACATTATCAACTTATTCATCATTAAAATCACTATTTAAAAAATTCTGAAGTTCTTCTTCATTTCTAAAGGTTTCTCTACGATTAACCATTTTTTTCAGAACTATATTTTCTTTATTAGTTTCTTTCACAGAAGTTCCAGGTGTTATGTCTATATCACTGAGGATTTTAATCTTATTTGGTTTAGCTTTCTCTGGATCACAGTTAGTCTGCTCTGCTTCTTCTCCTTTTCTTTCTTTCATATCATTTAATTTTCTTTTTTTAATACTTTTCATAATGAATTCTGGATCAGAGTCATCAATTTTCTTTTTTGTATTAAGTCCTTTCACTTTACGTTTGATAGAATTCACAGCTTTATTTTTCTTGGTTTCATTTTTCTGCTTTTGCTTTTCTTCTTTATTTTTCTTTCTCTGTAACTTTCTTTCTTCAATGGCATGTTTCTTTTTTTGTTTCTCATCCTCTTTCATAATTTCAAATTGCCTCCATTCTTCAGACGATATTGCTCCAATTCTGTTCATTACTCTAGGAGATGCGGTTTTCTTTATAGGTGACGGAATAATAAGATGCTTTCGAACAAAAGGTGATACATTCGGTGATCGAATGAGTATCACTGAATCAGTCTTAGGTTTTTGGTAATACGTCGGTTCACTTCTTGACATCGGAGAGTTGTCTCCAATGGGTACTAATATTGTATTATCATTGACCTCAAATGTGCTTACATGAATAGCATCGTCCAGTAAATTATTGTTGATAAAAGTAAGATCGCCAAGTGTCATATTATTTAAACTATTAGTATCTAGTACTTCGGACGGTGATGTACTTATTCTACGTTTATCTACTTCTTTATTATATATCCTAGTTATATCACTTTTTATTTCAGTCTTTTTTTTGTTTTTATTTTCTTCTTCAGTGTTTATAACGTGTAATTCTTCTTTGGCTCCATTTATTTCAGTTTCATTGATAATAGGTCTGGCATTCGTTACTGTCAATCCAGGTTCTGTTCTTTCCTCAAATATTACGCTTTGTTCATTATCTCCAACTGTTCTCTCTGTAGTATTACTACTTACTGAATTATTTAATGCTTCAACCTGTTTCGCATTTTCAACGATTTCGAGTACAATATTCACATCAACTCCTCTTGCAGTCAAATCATTTCCCAAATGCTTTATAATTTTTGATGCTATGTCGAAATCTCTTTTTTTGAACTGCCTTGGTGAAGTTATTTTTCTGGCAGGTGCATGAATTTTCTCTAAAATATTTTGCACGCATTTTGAGTAGTCGACAGCATTTGGATCGAATGGAAAAAGGCCACACTTACGGAATCCATTTTTGATGGCTTGATTCAGAGATTCTTTGCTTAATACTTTTTCCAATAATGGACAGAATGAAGATTTTGTCAACACAGTGTTAGCGTTTTGTGGCTGTGAACACCACTCATGAACCGTTTTTGCCCATTCAGATTTCAGTGGTTTAAAAACGCTAACATCTGCTGGTTGCATCATATGTGTTGTATTAGGTGGTAGTGCGTACAAAATGATGTTATTTTCATGACAGTATTTACTCAGCTTCATTGTCATGTGAGTTTTGTGACCGTCGACAAAAACCAGCACTGGTTTTTTCATTTTGTTTTCATCTATCCACTTGGATAGACATTTAGAAATATAATCGAAGAAAATGTCTGCCTTCATCCAACCAGTGTCAGATTTGCCGAGAAACCAACCATCAGGCATACTATTTATAACATCTTTGGGGGGTCTGATGTACGGAAAAACTACACAGGGAGGTAAAATATCGCCCATAGCGGAAAAAAAAGCTAAAACCGTGACTGCTTCCTTTTCTTTGCCCTTTACTATTTGGTATACATTTTTATATCCTCTGGGCGCTATCACTTTTCCAGTTTTTGGGCATAGCATGAAGCTTGTTTCGTCACCGTTTAAAATTCTTTTTGAGTCCTCTAACACGTCGAGTGCTTGATTTTCCCTTAGATAATCTGTGAGTTTCTCAAACCACTTTCTTATACTCTCTTCAGTTATTACTGCCCTTCCCTTTGAAATAGCTTCAGGTGTTCTCATTGAAAACATATTGTTACGTCTGAAAAAAGAATTCATCCACTTCTTGCCTGGTCTTCCATTTACAAACGGGTTAGGCCTGCCGTCTTCTATCATCATATCCTGGACAGTATTAAGTAGGTTGTCAGGTTTCATCCCGAAACCACAAGTTGCAATCTCTTTCAACCACGTTGCAATTTCTGCTTCTTCTAATTTGTTAAGGACGGAGTCTGGACCCATTTTTCTAGGCCCTTCAGGAACTCGTAGATGAAGTCTATCTTGAATTGTGCCTCGAGGAACCCCATAGTTTCTACTAGCTTCTCTAATAGACATGCCATTTCTAATAGCGTCTAAAGCTTGAGTAAGTTTCTCTTCGGGGTATTGTAATATGGGTCTCGAAAGAGACATATGGAACTGTAAAAAATAAACAATACCAACAAATTAATGAAATACTTAGTATTTAAGGGCTTATTAAATAAACCGATAAATTAAGCAGCGTGAGTTACGGATGGCTGAACACTGGATTCACCATTCCCAGTACTCGGCCGTGGTTTAAACAAAACTAGTTAGGCGGCCGACTACTGGATTTTTGATGAAATGTTGTATGGCATGTTAATACTAAATAAAAATGTGAATTTCAGATTTTAAAATGATACCAATAAGACTTTAATTTAAAAATATGCGTAAATTCCAGTACTCAGCCGGGGGTGGCTGAACACTGGATAAGGTAAAAGAAACGCATACCCAGTAGTCAGCCACCTCATTATTTAAATAACTATAAAGAAACTGTTATATTACTTATTTGATTTTGACGTGAAAAATGTACATCGAGTATATTTTAATAAGACATGATATAAAAGTTAATAAGAAATCACAATAACTCACCTTCTTCACGGACACCTCCCACTAAGAAAATTTTAGCGCGCACGCCGCCTCTTCACTCGCCAAGTGACAACGTTGAAATGGAACCCGAATACTACTTCTTGCAACCGCGTGGCGTCATTCTGATCTTCCGAACTGACCAATAAGAACCCAAAGCCTTTTTCAAAAGTGACCTGATTGGATTATTTGCAATAGAACGCTATTCTTATAGGATATTAGCCGGAAAAGGCTGACCACTGGTGCGGGGCTGACTACTGGTGGCCGTACCCTATATAAGGAATTATTATGTATACGTACTTATTTAATAAAAATAGGACCTTCTAAACGAATAGGAGAAACTATTGAAAAGAAATTAAGAGAAGCTGAACAGATAAAATTAAAATATGAGCAGGTATTAGAGGAGATAAATGAGAAGTTGAATGATTTAACAAGTGAGGATTACGAATTATTGTGTAAACATTGTACTTTATTTGAAGATTTATTTAAAGAAATAGAAAGTTTGTGTAAAATTGATAGAAAGATAGTTACAATGGAGAAATTTAACCATAAAGTTGCTTTGGGTTTATTACCTGTTATGAATGATGATGAAAATAACACAAAACACCTCATTGACACTATTGAGTATTATGCAGAAACACTAGATAGTGAATCACAGAAAAAATTAATAACTTTTGTATTGAGGAGTAGGTTGTCAGAAAGTGCAAAATTACTTTTAAATGATAAATATGACACTATTGCCGATTTAGTACTTGCGATGAGATCGTGCTTGTTAGCTAAAAAATCAGCAACAGCGATACAGAAACAATTATTATCGTTAAAACAGAATGAGATGTCGATTGTAGATTATGGAAAAGAACTTTCAGAGATGTTTGTCAATCTTACAATTTCGCAATCACAAGGAGATTCGGAAAAGTATAAAGCTTTAAAAAGTATAAACGAAAATCAAGCTATTCGACAGTTTGCTGAAGGATTGCGAAATCGTAGGATTTCCACTATTATTTTAGCACAGAAATTTACATCCTTAAAGGATGCAGTTCAAGCAGCGGTAGAGGAGGATGTCGCATCACCATCGACTTCCAACAATATTATGACAATGAGGAATTATCGTAATAATGGTAATCGTAATTTTAGAGGCCGTGGTAACTACAATAGAGGTCCGAGAGTATATCGAGGTAAGTACACCCAGTATAATCATATGCAACAGGGGTCTAGCGGTCAACGAGGAGGAAACCAAGGTGCGAGAGTGTGGCGCAATAGAGGTGGTCGTGATAATAGTTATAGAGGTTCGACTCCTCGCCGAAATTTTGGACGAAACTATCGAGGTAGGACAAACAACTATAATCATCAAGTTCATATGATTTCACGTGATGACGTAGAAGGAAAGGTTGATACGAATTCTAATATTCAGTTTTTTCGTGACTAAACATCAAATATTGGCTAGTAACAATACTTGTCATGTAACATTACATTTGTCTAACAACTGCGCATATTCTTGGTTAGTCGACACCGGCGCTTCTATATCGGCTATAAAGTATAAACATGTCAGAGAGCAAAATATTCCACTCCAAAAAGAGCACATAGAGATAGACGGCATAGGTGGTAGAGTTAGAGCAATTGGATACGTTTGTTTACAGTTATTCATACCATCTATGAAGAACAGTGTTACTCAGAAATTTTATGTATTCGATTCTTTACCTTGTAGGGCGAATGGAATAATTGGACAAGACTTTTTGAATAAATATAGAGCGACACTGGATTTTAAAAATAAATCGCTACAATTATATTCAAACGAAAATAAACAGATAGTCATGCCCTTAACAACTAATCAGTGTTCGTTTAATATTCCTTCCAGATGTGAGACTATACATTATATTGATACAGAGTTGACGGAAGAAAGTGTTGTATGTTCTTCTGAAATTTGTGATGGCATTTATATAGCTAGTGCATTAGTAAAACCTGAGAACGGTAAAATCCCTATACAAATTTTAAATACCACAGAAAAGAACTTGACATTAAGTGAAATAAAACCTATAGTTCACAAAGCTAGTGATTATCAAAGTTGTGCTTTTGGAAAATGTAATAAAAATGCTGATCGGGCCCGAAGGTTATTAATGGAATTAAAGTTGGATTATCTTAATATGGAAGAGCAAAAGTCTATTGAAAATATATGTGTGAAATATGCAGACATATTTTATTTACCTTCTGATAAATTATCAACAACTAATATTTATGAACATAGCATACACCTTAAACAAAATACTGAACCGATTTTCGTGAAACCGTACAGATTACCACATTCACAAAAAGATGAAATTAAAAAACAAATAGATAAAATGCTTAGTGAAGGTATTATAGAACCCTGTCAAAGTGAGTGGTCTAGTCCAATATTATTGGTTCCTAAAAAATTAGATTCCACAGGTGAGAAAAAGTGGAGGTTGGTAGTAGATTATAGGAAAATTAATAATGTTATTAAGGAAGATAAGTTTCCCCTTCCAAATATTCATGAAATATTAGATTCGTTATCGGGTTGTGTATATTATACACATTTAGATCTTCACCAAGGATATTACAATGTAAGCTTAGAAAAAAGTAGCCGAAAATATACTGCGTTCTGTTCAGGTCAGTTTCAAATGACTAGGATGCCTATGGGTCTAAAAACTAGTCCTAGCTCATTTTCCAGGATGATGAATATAGCTATGGCAGGTCTTACGTATGAAAAATGTATGGTGTATCAAGATGATTTAATATGTATGGGGCGAGATTTAGAAAGTCACAATAAAAACTTACAGGACATTTTTCAGCGACTCCGAGAAGTGAACCTTAAATTGAATCCAAATAAATGTGAATTTTTGAAAAAAGATATTTTATATTTAGGTCATGTAGTTTCGGCAGCTGGTGTTTTACCAGACCCAGAAAAAATTAAAATAGTTCAAAATTATCATGTTCCAAAAACAACAGATGAGGCAAAAAGATTTGTAGCATTTGTTAACTATTATCGGCGATTTGTTCCAAATTTTGCTGAAAAGGCTCATCCATTAAATCAATTATGCAGGAAAAATGTAACATTTGTGTGGGATGATGCTTGTCAAAAATCATTTGAAACTCTTAAAAATGCAATAATTTCTCACCCTGTATTACAATATCCCAATTTATCTCAGGAAAATACATTTATAATTCAGACAGACGCATCGGGATATGCTATAGGTGCAGTTTTAAATAACAACGATGGCAGGCCAGTAGCCTATGCAAGTAGGAGTCTTAACAAAGCGGAAAAGAACTATCCAACTATTGAAAAAGAGTTATTAGCAATAGTTTGGGCCGTAAAACATTTTCGCCCATACTTATACGGTCGGAAATTTATTATACAAACAGATCATAAACCGCTTGTCTATCTGTTTAATATGAAGGATCCGTCTAGTAGATTGATGAAGTTCAGAATGGCTTTGGAAGAGTATGATTTTGTGATAGAGTATATAAGAGGAGCTGATAATGCAGCTGCAGATGCATTGTCTCGCTTCTGTATATCATCGGATGAATTGAAGGAGATGAATGAACAAATGGTGAATGTTATGACACGGGCACAGAAAAGACGTGAGAATGAGAAAAATAAAGATACTGGGAATAATATGGTACCTACTGACGATTGGACTGATCACCCGAGAGTCATAGAAACACATATTAAACCCAAGAGATCTATAGAGTTAAGATTTGCGAGTGTTACAGACATGCAATTTTTAAGAAGAATGAGATATAAGAGTAGTAAAACGAACACATTATTATATGTTGAAGAGAAAAAATGTATTTTTATTAATCCAGATTCTCAATCACAAATTTCGTCAGGCGAATTTGCGAGAGAACTGTGTGTTTTATGTAAAAGTAATGACATAAGTGAAGTATGTTTTATTAAGAAGAAGAATTATTGTTTATTTATTGAGAAATTAGTAAGCGCTATAAAAGACATAAAGAATTGGTCCGGACCACGTTTGTGTGTTTTAAATGATATAAAAAGGATAGAAGATAAAGATGAAAAACGAATTATTTTAAATGATTTCCACCTTTTGCCTACAAGTGGCCATGCAGGCGTTAGAAGGATGTTCACAAATATTAAAAAATATTACTATTGGCCAGGGCTTGAAAATGACGTAAAGGAATTCGTAAAACGTTGTGATAAGTGTCAGAGAATGAAGCATTCTTCACATTATATAAAAGAGCCCATGGTAGTGACGACAACTGCTAATTCAGCGTTCGAAAAAATTTTCCTTGATACTGTAGGACCTATAGATAGGGATGAAAACAATTATTCATATATAATCACGATTCAGTGTGAATTAACAAAATATGTTGAAGCGTATCCTATGGTAACAAAAAGTAGTGTTGAAATAGCTCAAAAGTTCGTAAATAATTTTATATTGAGGTATGGCATTCCCAAGGTGATAGCCACAGATAGAGGAACAGAGTTTTTATCATCAATATTCAAAGAGGTTTGTAAACTTATGAATATAGACCAGTTGCAGTCAACAGCCTATCATCATCAGACACTGGGTAGCTTGGAAAACACTCACAAGGGTTTAGGTAATTATCTACGTATCCAATGTGAAAAACATCCTGAGATTTGGAGTACATGGTTACCATTTTGGTGTTTTTCACACAACACTTCCGTTCACAGTGAGACTAAGTTTACACCGTTTGAGCTCGTATTCGGTAAGAGATGTGTTTTACCGTCAAACCTCACAAAGGATTACGTAGACCCATTGTATAATGTAGATAGCTATCCCTTAGAATTAAGATACAGGATACAAACTTCTCAGAAAGAAGCGCGGGATAATTTAATATTAAGTAAAAATAGAAGGAAGGAAAAATATGATCGAAATAGCAATTCTATTATTTATAAAGAAAACGATCTTATTTTATTAAAGAACGAAACAGGTAATAAACTCCAAAGTATTTATTCTGGCCCTTATAAGGTTGTAAAGGAAATTCCTCCAAATGTTGAAATTATAAAAAATAATAAAATAAGATATAGTACATAAAAATAGAACTAAACTTTATCATGAGCCTACAGAGATGAGTAACAGTCAGAATGATTCATAAAATACTTAGTGATTGCATTGTATAAAGAATGTGTCAGGTCAGCGAAAGTTATTTTTAGCCTGTACTTGTATTGTAGAGCATAGTTTGTGTATTGGGTACGTGTAGTAAGATATAACTTTAAGTAAAAATAAAAGGAAATATTACCCATTTATACTTTTATTAGTATTATAATTAAAAGAACATAAGTAACATTTTTATTTTATTTTCTTTGTTATAGAAAATCAACCATATGATTTAACAAGTACTTAGAAATATTTGCAATTGCATTGTATACTGTAATGTCGTATAAGCTTAATCTATTTTTAGCCTGCACTTGTAACATTAGTGTTGTTTTTTTTAAAAAAAAAAAAAAAAAAAAAAAAGAGTTCCATTAATAAAATAAATAAGTAACTATAACAAAATATTATGTAAAAAAAAAAAAAAAAAAAAAAAAAAAAAAATATGTCAATAATTAATATTAACTAATTTTAATTCTTGTACCAAACCGTGCACGGTACACTACACTACACTACGGTACCTACAAATAAGTAGTTTTAATACAGTGGATTGTAAACTTCTATTAATTCATATTTCGATAAAATTAAAATAAAACTGTATTTTATTTTAATTTCTCCTGCGAGGGAGATGTAGAGGTAAGACAATGTAACCCTATTTATAAGTGATTTGTATGAAATATAATTCAGTATTAACTCATCATTCGGTCTATCAATTAGTCTCCTAACACACCACCTTTACACACCACGTAACGTGCCTTTTAAAGATTAACCAATATTTTTGTCAGTTACAGCACGTGTACCTTTAAGTACCTGATAGTGTAAATTTTCATAATGGCTATCTCATATGTCTAATTTAATTTACAGATTTTCAATCTAATCAGTGATGGATTGCCAGTTTTTCCAGTTTCATCGTCAAACATATCTAAACCTCATTATAATTCAAATGCCCATATAAAATGTATAGGTACCTATGTACTACGTTATCCGGCGTTTTGGAGGGACAGAATAAGTACACATTTAGAAACATTGTGCAACAGAGTAAAGACATTTTATTATGTTAGCGGAGGCAACGAACTCAGGCGCTGTTTGTAAAGCGCTTTAAGTGAATGACCTTGCGATCATCCGTTCTGTCAGCCTTCAAGGCTGCATCTACTTAGATTCAAATTAGATTTTCGTCTTGATTCATAAATAATTGGCTTATAAATTTAACCAAAAAATGTTTTTTTTTTCTGGGCACCTCCATAAGAAACAACATAAATTTGAGCGGTCGTAAAGAACAAAGCGCTTGGAAGTTTCATGGCGAATTCGGATTTCTGATATCATAAATTATCTCGTAATGTTTATTTCCTAAAATGTAAAGGTCGCCAAAAATCGTATTTTGTGGAATTATGGTTAAGATTCAAAACATTCTCAGGACCATTATAATGCAACTACTGATTGGTCTATTATGTACAGTGTATGAGACTTAGACCCTTTATTACTTAAATAGTTTAGACGACGAGCGCCAACAGTTATCGTTATTCAACACTCATGCTTTGAACCAAGTGACAAGAATCGACGCGACCAAGACACTTTGCGTACACTGCTTTACATATTAATCAACACGCGGTGCGGTAGCTTAGCTGAAGTTCTATAGATCCGAAATAAGACGGCAAAAAAAAAAGCTTCCTACTATTGCGGTTGTATCCAAAATAACTATCCATAATGCCCCAACGCTCAAACAAAAAGGTTGCATAACCTTCAAAAATATTTGGACTTCCAGCGACGTGGACGCGTCGTGTCACTCAAAAGCTTAGGTACACTTATACATACATACATACATAAAATCACGCCTCTTTCCCGGAGGGGTAGGCAGAGACTACCTCTTTCCACTTGCCACGATCCCTGCATACTTCCCTTGCCTCATCCACATTCATAACTCACTTCATGCGGGTACTTTTGACCTGACCCTTTACCAGGATGTACACTTATTTGTGGGTTATTTTAGATACACACCTGCCTGTCTTGAGCAGCAAGCTCCTGCCGCCCACATCAGCCGGGCAGACCGCCGGTCACCTACCGCGCGCGCTGTTGCACCGCGCCGCGCGCTCTCGCTCCGAGCCCGCCACCCTCTGTAGACAAAGGAGAAATAACATTTATTCAAATTACACAAGTAGTCTTATCCATTCACGTCCTGGATAAAGGCAAGGCTGAACTTTCCCTTGACCTATGTCAAGATAACCTAAATCGATGAGCTTGCACGAAAGAAGTAACCAGGGTTCGGGGCAAGTGAAAAGATGTACAGTCTGCCTACTGATCCGGGAAAGAGGCGTTTTTTTTATAAGCGTGTATGTAGTCTTATTCATAGGCGTTAAAGGCAGACCCAGGGATCTATTTCAGGGAGGACGTAATGAAACAAATGCCAGGATGATGATGAATTAGTTTGAAATCATAGAAGACAAAGAAAAAAAATCTTTTTCCTCTATTATTTGCGTACTGCTCATTCCCAGATAGTAACTGACAAAATGTTTAAAAGGATAATGGTATAATGTAGTCAAGCTACAAGCCTGAAAGATATACCTTGTGTGCCTTCACCAGGATGTAAGCAATCAAGAAAAACACCAGTAGGATGATGATACGAGTAGTTCTAGTAATTTTTTATCAGTATAATTTTTAGCAGTTGCTCCAATCACTCAATCATCAACATACAATATACCTGTCACCGTGTTTGTATTCTTAACATGTGTAAGTATGACATTTGCGTTAGTGGTGTGATTGACAATTAATATTTTTCTTATAATTCAACTCACGCTTGACATGACATCATAAACATGTTTGTGTTCGCTTTAATATTTAAAGAAGATGTCTTTGATGGTTAAAGAATTAACGAGACAGCGAAAATAGATGTTCGTCAACCAAGTGTTTATGAATTTGTAAAGGACAAGCATTTGGACAGAATATCACACCATTGGTGTGCATATATTTAGTTTCCCTGTGTTTTGAAATTGTCAAATGATAAAGAAAATGTAAAGAAGATTATATCTATGACGGCCTCAAAAACCTCCCTTCATATTTCTAAAGATGACATCGCATCGCCTCTTTGTATTGGCAAATTCGAAAGACATCTTCTGAAGTTCTTAGAAAATTGAAGAACACTTTAACTATTCAGCAACAATGACAAATTATCCAGTGTCAACGTTACAATGACTGATGAGTTGATGACATTGGCCTCATAGTACTAGGAACAAATGGTAGGACAACATGGTACTTGAGTAATGGTCAACGCACTAGCGACCGGAGCGAGACGGCCTTGCCGCTCTAGTACACTTCACGCCGGCTGAAAGTTCATAGACTTTCAAAGTTTAACCGCTAGAACAGATGCAAATCTTAAATTATAAAGGTATCGCTATATAAATTCTTCGAGTTAAATGTGCCGTGTGGTTCCCGGCACCAGTACAGCAATGAATGGGACCACTCCATCTCTTTCCCATGGATGTCGTTGGAGGCGACTAGGGGATGGGCTTGCGAACTTGGTATTCTTTTTTGGGCGATGGGCTGGCAACCTGTCACTATTTGAATCTCAATTCTATTCATTAAGCCAAATAGCTGTACGTGGCCAATCAGTCTTTTCAAGACTGTTGGCTCTTATATCTGAATCATCAGATTGTCAGAAACTGATATTTTTCATACGTGTTCTAACTAACAAACAAAGCGTGATATCTGATCCACGTCTCCAACGTTTGCCCCAAACAATACCATGGGTGGTATTACCTACCAGATTTGTGCCCGGGCTGTTATAACTAAAACAATATCGCATTTCGTTCTCATCATTATGTATGAGGTATACGTTTTCATACGTGATCGCATAAAACTATACTTGATGGGAACGCTGAATAGGTTTGTTTCAAAATCTCTGAATAATGTAATACTCATGGCCAAATATCCCTTGTCTGATCCAACACGTCTCTAATAACTTACAAAATCAAATGATTTTACAGTGGAGACTACAAAGATTTATTATTTTGTTGCCTTCCATTTTATATAAACGTTATTAACTGTTGTAAGGACTATAGAAGTGTAGATCAGAAAGAGCTCATCCAAATAATTCTACACTTTCTGCAGGTAGGTAACAATAAGATACAATCTTTAAAGCAGAACACGGGCTTTACAGTGTAAAACTAAACTAAGACCAGCTGATCATGTGTTGGCAGGAGTTCCGAGAAGAGTACCTACGTACCTAAATTATTAATAACTTAATTTATATTTCAGAAAGCTTATCTTAATTGTCATTTGTCACGTATAACGCAGGAAAACAGACAGACACAAAGGGGCCGATTCTCAGAAAGTTTATGCAAAAACTAACGTCGGGATGTCCGAATTATTATGGGATGGACAAACTCTTTGTCTGCTATTTCGGTGGACATCAAAAGATGAGTCCTAAAATAGTTCAGTGATACAGAAATATGAGTAGGTACTTAGTTTTTGTTTTGTGCAGTTCAGTCCGTATAAACCAATGCTACAGGTTATTCACTCTTCTAGATTTATTACGAGAATAAAGCCATTGATCTAATGTTTTTTATTTATATTTGTGCACCAAGTTTAATTATGAAATATTATTATGAAATACCGCTGTCCGTATGATGTATTTATTTTTCTCTCGATCCAATGGTTTTTGAAAGAATCCACTTAATCCAAGACAGAAGTTTTGTAGTTCGAGAGATCTCAAATAGTTAAGAGTAAGCAAATTCAAATATATCTCAAAGCTAAAAATAACAGATGACCCGGTTAGCCATACATTTACATAGTACTTAGGTTACAGCATCAGCTGTCTAGTAAGCACATACTGTTTCACCTAGTTTTCCCAACTTTAGAGTTCGGCCTGCAGGGTTTGCTCAGTTCTGAAACTCAGTCCCGAAGCTTCCAACAAATTACAGTGTTAATATCGCAGTTACCAGCTCTTTTAGTACCTAACAGGATTTTTTCACTTTTTATTTGAACCCAAAGCTGTCGGTGCCAAAATTGGTTCAGTAGATGGTTACAGGAGACTGCTATTACATTATTTTTGAATAGTTGTTATTTGTAATTTTAGCAATATAAATGTGATTTCTGAATTCCTCAGTGACTATTTCATCGATTTATTTTATTACAGTGTCCTTGTTTTTATTTTTTAACTCGATCGTGTCGATCATCAAATCTTCGCCCTTGTTACAATTTTCACTCTAATATAACATTACATTGTATTTGAATATTTGAATGTTTCTTGAACCTTTTTTTTCTGCGTACATAAATAACAATCATTACTATTTAAATCAAAATAGAAATCCAATAAAATATCACTTTCAAAGTCGTTAAACTCAGGCGGCACCAAAATATTTTGCATGCCCGAAATAGCCCTCTATTGCCGAAGTATCTTTATACATATAGTCTATGCTCTATGGCCGGCAATTGGAATGATTGCTCACTATCATAATCTTGAATTAACCTATTTGTTTATTGTGTCCGGCGACATGATATAGTGTCATCAAACCAATTAACCTTATGATGATTAACACAGTGCTGCATTTCAGTAAATACAATTGACCTAGCCCAAATTTCAAACACTTTTTGGTTAGCACCAATGTTTCTGTGTAAAAGGTAGAAATTTTTTATACAGAATAAAATAATAGTTTAGCTTTAATCTTTAAAGGATAAATAAAATGCCATTGGGCTAAGTGAAACCACTTTCATGAAACTAAATGCTTACAAGTACAGTAATTTGATACTTTTTTTATAGTCTAAGGCGGTGTAAGTAAGCGGTGATACGACGGTTACAGACTTGCGAGACTCTAAAAAGTATCAGTTGTCCAATCTAATAAAAGATTAGATAATAAACAAATATTTAATTATAGTTCCTCCGATTTTGAAAAACAAATAATTAGGTATTAGTTGTCATTTGTTTGATTCCAAAAAATATCTTTCGTTTGTAAAAATGTTTGAATTTACTATGTTTATTTCATTCACGCAAGTCGTGTTTGAAAATTTCAAATTAACGGCGACCCTACTAGTTGACATAGGCTGCTTTGCAAACACGTGGTCCATATTGACTCAGCTCGATTTATTGGGTTGTAGCCTACAGCCTTCTTGAGAAATTGAGGTATATTTATTCCTTGCTAGGAGCCGGACCTTTCCAATTGCTCTAAGAGTATATTGTTTGTAAATGTGTACCAAATGTTCCTAAGTCAATTGAGTCATAGCATTAGATACTTTTAGTTTCCCTTGTATGTACCTGTTTACTGCTGACTATTTCAATCAAATGATGTCGGATTTACCTATCAACAAATTGGTCAGGAATATTAACTGAAGATTTTGCATTTTTTATATTGAAGGATTCTCTCTCTCGTCATAATACCTTGTCTTGAGTCATTAATATTCCACTCGCAACCACACGGCAACGACGTGTCTCTATTTGTTTTGTGCTTTTTCACGTTCTAAAAAGAACGGGTTATAAGAAGAACTGATATAATAAAAATAATAATTCATTTACAACTTACTAAAATGAGAGCGAATGAATGAAATATTCTATTGTGCTTCTAATGACCTTAACCAAGTGGGTCTAAACGAGTGTCTTGACTAGTATCGCCGATCACTTTCGCAACTGGGTTACCTACCATTGTCTCTCGCAACCGTCGCAATGCACCGACGGTACAATGCATTATTGTGCATTATGATACGACTCTTGGGAAATTATCCTCTGTCGCTACGTTCGAAGTTGGGACATCCAAGCGAACGGTTGCTAATTAATTGGTACGTGTTGAAGTACCTGTTGAAGAACCTGTTTATTATATTGATGACTCGCTGATTGGTGAGAGGTTTTGTCGAAATTGATACATACATAAATACATATAATCACGTCTATATCCCTTGCGGGGTAGATAATCTTGAAAAAACTGATAGACCACATTCAGCTGTTTGGCTTCATGATAGTAATGAGACTCAAATAGTGACAGGTTGCTAGCTCAGTCAATAAGCCTATCCTTTAGTCGCCTTTTACGACATCCATGGGAATGAGGTGAAAAAAATTACTATTATAAATATTATCGAAATTGATAATATTTTTAATAGTAAGATCTGTGGTAAGGCATATGTCTTATCAAAATTCCTGAAAAGACGAATAGAACGAGGCTGGCTTAGGTTCGCAATCGGACAGTAGGATCTTCGCGTTTTTCACGCTTGGATTATGGTCAAAGGTGAACCTTGATCATCTCTAAGAGGGATCTTTGCTAGGGATGAACAAAGTAAAACGCTAGAAGGTATATGGTGAAATGACTAGTTCTAGTTAAGAACTTAAAGAATGGTGACCTAACATCAGCTGCTAAAGACTAAACAATAATGAAATCAGCTAATAATAGGTAAAAGTGGCGCGCTGAAAGTTTTGTTTATAACTTCTTAACGTGAACAAAGACCGTTTTAACCGCGCACGCGCCAGCACTGAAAACAAAGTTGACTCAGAGTGTTCGTAAAGAACGTATAAAAATATTTCCTCCACAATTTGTTCGTTTGCTCCGTATTTATATTTTCATTAATTTTAAGATCTTATACTCTCTCGATCGGAACTCGGATACCAGAAGGATGAAAGTGAAAGATTTTAAAAAGATAATAAGAATATTTACTTTATTTTGCTATCCAGATGTAGACGATCAAATCTTCATGGCTTGATCAAATCGGGGAAGTTCTTGAAATGGTCAGGTTAACAGTATCTAAGTCCCGTTTGAAATACTCAGGTACTATTAACCTGATCAGTAAGTACCCTAGATAAGTATTTTTGACCTTGCATGAAAGAATGACGAAACAAAGAAAGCAAACGAAAGTTGCTTGTGGAATGATGAGTATCTGCTTAACTCCTCAGAGAAGAGCATGAATATACATATATGTATGTTCATAAATACTTAGATTAAGACACTATGAATAAACATCCCGACTTGATAATAGGCCATTTTATTACGCAGTCGAATTGTGTCACTGGATTCAATGCAAACAAGATAAACGTGTTCGCAATTAATGATAACGAATACCTACTCATTGCCCGAAAACTGACCGAAAATAAATTCTAATCGAACTGACCCAGTTTGGGCTAATTCTGTCATATCGCGATTTTGAAGTGGAATATGATGATTGGGTAGATTGATGTCAAGCGGGATACTTACAACACGTTCTAAAAAGAACGGTTAATAAGTAGAACTGATATAATAAAAATAAAAATTCATTTACTACTTTCTATAATTAAGTGAGAGCGAATGAATGAATTCCAAATTTATATCCTACCCATACGACACAACAATGACAACCACACGGCCAGGAAAAGTTATAAGTTAATTAGTATTTCCAGACTTTTTGAGTCTTCGAGTATTAATACGCTTGGTTATAACTAACAATATTGCGTGACCGGACTTATACAACTTTCTCCGAGGCAGTTTTATTGCGTGAGAGGTCCAACAGTATTGATTCCAGCGACAATTTCACGCTAGAGCAATCATAAAGTGAGATGTGCGATAGCTCATATACTTAGTACGTAGAGTAAACAATTTGATGTACAGGTAGGAGGTATAGATACAATGACGCAATTTCCCTGAGGGGTAGGCAGAGACTACATCTTTCCACTTGCCACGTTCCCTGCATACTTTCTTCGCTTCATCCACATTCGGGTTTCGGGTACCTACTTGATTTTTGACCAATAAACGGTTAAGTGCTATTCGAGTATATCATAACAAACATATATACATATTATCACATCTTAAAAAGACTGAAAGGCCACGTTCAGCTGAAGGCTTTATAATGGAATTGAGATTCAATTAGGGACAGGTTGTTAGCCAATCGCCTAAAAGAAGAATTCCAAGTTTACAAGCTTATCTCTTAGTCCCTATTTCCGACATCCATGGGAAAGAGATGTAGACTTACTATAATTCACGTCCTATACAAGAATATATTATGCGGCCAAGTCGAGTATAACACAAGTAACTATTACTATATTATCACACTATATCTATATTACTAAAGATATCTAAATCTTCATAAGCTAAGTTATTAATCACTATCTGTCGACTTGTCTGTCATCTTCAAACCACTTCCTGGTATACAGTAATCTTTGAACGTAATCCTGTTATTATCTACTAGCTTTTACCCGCGGCTGCACCTGCGCCAGTTATAAAAGTATACCAGTTACCCCGCGCGAATTCAGCGACCACCAAAAACCTACAAGAGAATACAGGTTTTTCGCAAATCCCACGGGAACTTTGGATTTTTTCGGGTTGGAAGGTAGTTATCTTTATCCAGACTCTTAATTATGTACACGCAAATTCGGGGGGAAGGCAAGGTAAGGTAAGATAAAGCGTGAAGAGGCAACAGACAAACTTACTTCCGCATTCATAATATTAGTTGAGATAACGACCACAACAGATGCAATAACATCTAACCTGTTATATTTTCATCCATCTATAATTAGAATGCGGGAAGATCAGCCAGAACAACCTTGGCTATAAATTTAGACGTTCCAAGATCTATGACCATTTATATCAGATTTTGATCTAGATCAATTAATTTAATAAGGACTAATTGCTAGATTTTTAATTTTAAACACGGTGATGAACAGCTCTCAACTCAGAGTCAGGTTAATAGCGCAATAATGCATCATCACTCACATCACATATTAGTTATAATTTATAATCATTTGATTGCTGTAATGCCTCCTCTTTACTTGAACCTCAATTTTACCCACATTCACTTCCAACTATTTCATGTAAACACATATAAAAATGCAAGTAAATAGAAGTCACAAACTGAAAATTTTTGTTTCTAAGAATCTAAACATCAATGAATGATATACGAAATAAGGTATTTTGTTCCAACCCAGAATGGCGCAAAACGTCAAATTCTGCCCACGTCAAGAGGCGGAAACGATATTTCCCTACGTTTATTTTCATTTCGGTCGATGTGCGTGAGTTAGGTGCGTTTAGCTAAATATTATTTTTCCTTTTCAGTCCATCGCTACATGTGTTCGCAATTCTAGGAAAAAGGTCGCAGATCTAAAGACTAACAGAGAAAAAAAAGCAATAAATCCAATGACGATGATGAAGATTTCTTTTTACAAAATTTTAAATTCGGCGATGGCATGGCTCTACGTATATATATGGTGAGCCCCACCTAGATTAGGATTGAGTCATAAAGAAGAAAAAGGGACGTTAAAGTGATTTTGTAGGGAGTCGAGAAGGGGTGCGCTGTTAAGAAAGCAAACTTGCGAACAGTACACCCCTCCATAACTCGCTTGTACACCTGGAAGGTTGGAAAAGTCATGAGTTGGTAGTAGGATATTCTAAAAATCGAATAGAAATTTTACGATAAAGTTGTATATTTTTGTTGTGATCTATAAATACATGTTGACATAGATGTGTTGAACACATGTTTAAGATTGTTACTGGCTTCCAGAACAATTTAACAACTAATATTGATAAGAGTGATAAAAAATACGTTTTACTCGTTATAGAAATAAATAATACGAATGTTTATGATGATAATTGCGAAATTGAAGTAGAATCTTAAGACGCAGTAGAAACCCATAATGTCACCTCATGTCATGAAATAAAATGTAAAGCGAATTGATAGCACGACCGCCTCGGGTTCAGGCGGTTGCGTCATATAAACAAGTCACGACAACAACTGATAAAGACACAATAGCCCTATAGCTCTTATGCAACAAGATAACAGCTCTGCGCATTAACTAACATCATGGTATTATCATCTCTATTGCCACGACGGTATAGCCTATAATCTAATGGAATCCTAGTAATGTACTTTCATGGAATAGAGCACGCTTACTCACAGCTGTGTTCGCCATTTACATAATCCGACCAAAGCAGAACCAGCTAGGCGGTCCCAGGTACAATTTCGATAGATTTATTTATTGATCAAACTCCATTGATTTAGGGCCTAATTTGTATTGCAGATATCAATGGTTTTCCTAACTCTTTGATTTGAGACATTTGCGGTGATTTACTCGAATTGTGGATAGAATAGCCACGGCCGAAACAGCATTTACTAGCAAATGACACTGCATATTGTTCAAAATTGTGCAAACATTACATCTTGCATCGGGCGTATATCTTTCTAGATATACTTTGACAGTTGAAAAACGAACATTAGAAATAACAATGACGATTGTAACAACTAATTTCTTATTCTGGGAATTGTGTCCTTGATCGTGAACATTCGTGAACGAAACGTAATCGATATCAATTTGATTAGTACGAGTATGTGTTAATTACCAAAAGAGCGATAATTCCGTGCATGTGATAACTGCAACTGTAACAATAACATCTACGTAAGCATGAATTCGGTGTAGTTAATCTATGATGGAGAAAATGCCAATTACATTATTTTTTTCTCATTATATTAAAATCTTACATGTAATATATATATAGATTTGAAATTTAGCATGTAAGTTAAGTGGTCTAGGGGTGCACTAAGACAGGATATCCTTCCTTTCCTTTCCTTCATCTTGTCATGAAGTAATAATTTCACTCTGTAAGTGCCGACAGATAAAACAAACTTCTATATCCATCGTCAAGCGTTACTGTTTCTCAGGCATGTTATTTTATAGCTTGGGCTAAGACTTGAACATTTAAACATCTTCACGGTGAGAAGCGAGTGTCTATTAATGTGGTATTTACAGATTCGTTTCAGATGTACAGTCAGCACATCAACGTACGAAATTCACTGCAAATTCGCATCTATTACCACGCTATAGAGTTCCATGCAGGATTCCTCGAGTCGCTATGATACAAGCAAGGCGTGGAAAATGAATTCGCTTTCAATACAAGCATCGGAGATGGTATGTTTTTGTGGTATTTTTCTATCTGCAATCTGATCACAATCTGATCAGGAATGTAATCATATTCACTGCTGACAATATATGTATTTTCTTAACTTGACTTAGTTATTTTTGACGAAGGTGTAGAATTCATCAGAATTTTATGGTTAAATTATTTATTTATACTAGCTTAAGGTTTACATAATACTAGTCCAAAAACGTAGAAGATAAAAATCCGAAGAATTTCAAACAAAGTAAAACATTGATAAAGGTAAAGGTGAAGAAAACAAAAAGAAGGGATTTTGAATAAGTTAAATACTGCTCATCAGATTAAATACCAATAGACAATCCTCTTTGGAATGAGACATCCATTCAAAATGTAATGAAGATAAATATTGGCAATTGGTAGAGACGAAAGAGATGTTAATGAGTCTAGTATACATATAAATAGGTGGGATAATGATCATTCACTACTTTTTTCAGTTCAATGGCAAAATAATTTAAAATAACTCATGTTAGATGTCAATGAACGGGAATTTGTGTGCGTTTGTGCCAAAAGCGGGAGCTGGCAATACCGCAAAATGTCCACGCCTTCTCTGACGTATGGTATGGTATGCTTACCAACATGCATTCCACTTCCTATTTTGTAACTATGTTCACAGAAATTTTTTAATAAAGGCGTCGGTGGTCTAACGGTTAAGGTGCCCGAATGAGGGAAAACTGTAGGTACATCAAGTAATTGGATGTGTATCTATGATCCAACATGGGCTAGATTCCTCTGCAAAGGTTGCTTCTTGTAAATAAATACCTTGTCCAAAAAGATAGATGGGATTCACGCCAGTAGAATTATGATTTTTTCACACAACAAATTCGTAAACCTTTCGCTTAAATATATACAAAGTCAGGGTTTTCCCGGACAAAAGTTACTCGTATAAGTTATTCAGTGCCCAGCGCGTAATCAAATCAATTCAAATCACAGTACGTGACAGGCTTATTGACAAGTTTTAGTTTGGCTTCTGTTTTCAGGCGATATTTTTTTTATGCTTGTCTGCTGGCTCAGTAATTTCATGGCAGAGTTCCAGGAATAAATAGACACTATTTCGACAACATTTGCCGGTAATAAACAAGATCAAAATATTCTTAAAAATATTACCATAACCTAAATGCTTCTATTTTGAAGTCACTGTAAACTTGTTTAAATTGCAACTATATGGTAAAATAAAAATAAAATTTTTAAAATAATATAATTGAATTAGTATCACCAAAGCATTAGTATCGGCGGTAAAATAAAAAGTCTTATGTCTATTGAAACAACAATGTTTTCATTTCAATTCTAGTACGTAAGGAGCTTATCCTTAGAAAGCTTACAAATGAGGAGGTCTCGACCTGAATAGAACAGGTTGAAAATAAGAGGGAAAAGACAATAGGTATCCACAAATAGTGGGTCTTGAAAAGGAACCAAATATTAACAAAGAAATAATGTTAAACATGCATATCTATATAATAAATATATATGGGACACAAATTACTCAGATTAAGTTAGCCTCGAAATAAGTTCGAGACTTGTGTTACGTGATACTAACTCAACGGTACTATATTTTATAATAAATACTTATATACATAAACATCCAAGACCCAGGCCAATCAGAATATAGGTATGTTTGTTTCCATCTGAACACACAGGGCATTAAGGATTACCTACTTCAAAAACAGATTTATTATAATAAAACCAATATCCAATAAATATTTCCGATGTCAACACTCACAAACTTGCTACCTCACAAGCGTATTAAAGTTAACTTTCAGTCAATTTGCTTCTAATGGAGCGTGAACGACCAGCGAAGCAGACTTTTATACTATCACATATATAAGCTTCCTATGTTGATCATATTACCATGCTCGTATATATTTTGCTTTCTTTATCAAATCGGATGTTTTCTATAAACCGGAACATTAATTATAGGTGGTCGTTTAAATAATTTGCGATCATTCAATTACAATTAGATTAGTATCTAATGTATCGTGTTAAATTTTTAGTTTTACTAATTATGAGAGATTGAATTGTGACACAACGTGATTTTTAATAATTATTGATAATGTAATTCTTCTTCTGTAGGTAGGGTAAACGTTTCTTTCCTCCTGGCTTTAGTCCCGATTACATCCTCACTTTTCTAGAGAGGAGCCCAGGATGCGCCTTTAAGACCAAGACCCTGGATTGGGTGAGTCCAGTTGTTACATCTAGCAACTTCCATCCGATTTCCGCAACCTTTTCAGGAGAACTAAACTCGTATTGGATCATGATTACACAATCAGTTGCATGAATGTGCAGGTTTCCTCACGATGTTTTCCTCACGTCACCTCATAGGCTGGGTCGATTATATATATTACTAACAACCAAGCTATGCGTGACAGAAATGGTGGAAATCTTCCCATTTCATTTTAGCGATTAAAACTTGACGACATTAAAAAAAATCGATAAGCATAAATATTGTGATAAATCATGACGAACGACGTTGTTCGTAACAAAGAAATCATTAATATACCATTATGTAGATATTAATTGAAATTCTATTAATAACTGACAATAATATCGCCGACCTAGGCTACCTTTGTTTAAAATACTTATTCAGCGCAGATGGCAATGAATTTAATTTTATTATATATAATAAAGAATATAATAATGTTTAAGACTTTCGTATATGAATAAGCCGGTGGCATGAGAAAAAAAGGACATTAAGTTGACTAATACTGCTCAAGATATAGTGTGGAGTCCTGACTTGATAACCTATGCCATGACACAAATAAGAAAGAGCACTAAGAATCCCGTCAAATCGAAATTATTCCGAACAAAATAAGCAGCAAAGAAATTGTCACAATTAATTAGTAGACGTAGAAATGAACAATATAACATGAAATTACCTAAAAAGGCTCTCAAATTGTCGCTGATGAAATATCTATTGGTATACAATATAGTGCCTTTGTATATAAACATCAGTTGGTAGATCCAAGGACTTTCTTGTCCACTTGAATAAATTGAGTAAATTAGCATTGAATAAAATACCCAATGAATATACTACATGAATACCTCCGAAGTATTGTGAATACATATAGGACAAAGTAAACATTGTTTAGTATACAGGAGATGAAAAAAACAAGTACTATAAAGACCTAGCTTTGATTTAGAACGTATGGTTGAAATTAAAGAAATCGAAAATTGTTCAAGGAAAAGTATTGTAAATCAACTACCAATACCAATATTTAGAAATAAAAACTATTTTGTTATGTATTTATTTTTCTATCTACCCTTATGATATAATTTTTATGTGAAAAAAATTTGAAACTGTAATCATGTTAAGTGTTTTTTTAGATTGCATTATCGTAATAACAAGTCAATTATGGCGATTAACTTATTTCTACTAAAATTTCCAGAAACATGTACCTAAAACGCAATTTATTTTAGGTGTGAGTTCAGGAAACCTCACTGCATGTTTGGCAATTTCAATTAAGCCCCCAAAGCCTTACTTGATAGAACGAGTATAATCAAACACACCTGTATTTTTACTTACAGACTTCAGTGGCCTTCAGAATACAAATTGGAGGAAAATAACCAGCACTGGCCACGTGTACATTATTGGAAAACAACAAATTACTAAGATATCGATCACTTGTGGGTGAATAATACCCATGGGTGGTCTTCCGAACGATCGATCCCTATTATTACACACCGGGGAGGTGACATCTCAAACAAGTTGTCAAATAAGTGGAGTCAGCTGTTTAGCGGGTGGTATCGGGATGAGACCTCCCGCTGAGCGACCAGATACAGATAATGTAAATAAACAAGTACAACCTTCTAAAATTTGTGTTGGTGAAGTTGGTTATCAAGCGGGTTCAAGTTATGGTTAAAACGAAACTTCCACATGTGAACCAATTGAAAATGATTGACGCGTTAATAAACTACACTTGAAATAGACAGGAATAAACAGGAAATACGTAGACTGAAAAAGATAATGAGTAGTGATTATATGGATCATAAGCAGGAACCTTGACAAACAGAGCAATTAGCAACAGATAGCTGAAGGAAGGTTGAATTAAGATCAATCCTGCAATAGACCGTACTATAATAGCTTCTATATTGATGACTGGAAGACCAATTACACTCAATTGTGTACTTTATTACATTGACACAGAGATAGTTCTAGATCGTGACAGAGGAGCAGATGGTGAAAACAGCTGTGTGGGTGACTATAAACAATTAAACGGCCGTGAACCTGATGGGTTGCGGTGGGTAGAGACAGCTGATTTTTAGGTGTGGAGACCTAATCTATTAGAAAAACACTACTAAAAACATTTTATAATTGGTTCCTCGGTTTCCAAAATAAATGTCTTTCTAGCCGGAATAGAACCATGAAACAAGTTAGGTGAGTTATGTGTTAAAAGATTAATTAAATTGGTAGGAAAATCGCTTAGTTAAATTATAGTGGAACGTAATATTTTATTTAGTTTTTTTTTGTATGTCAAACTTGTAACGTTTTAGTGTATAGTACCTAGATGATATTATAATATTCGACCAAATGTTCAACATACTGGTCAATGAATGGAAAAGGCCATTTGACTAAAATATGAGGTCAGCCATTAAAATTCTACTGTGATTTATATGTTCTTGACCAAAGTACTCGGGTAGAGTAGATGAATTCTTTTATATAACATTCAACTAGAATGTAAGTCCGTACGCGTATGTCTATACAAGTCAGTAATTCTTATAAAAATCTTGTTAGTTATCAAAAACTAGTATACATTAATTGATAAAAACCACGAATCTTTTGTTATGTTTCCTAGAAAACTTACCACGATTGATATCTCGGTAATTGTGTATCAAATTAACATTTCTCAAAGGCATCAAAGATACAAAAGTTAAGGTCATTAGTCTTCTTTTCAATGAGTTTTTGTACAAGTTGAAACACGAATTGATTACAATCACTAACGACAGGTTCGTCGACTGATCTAATACTGGTTTTACCGGTCGGCTTTGTAGGTCTCACGTCTCAACTCAACGCGATAGGTCTTCCGTGTACAGAAATTATACTTATGTGGATTTTACTCATATGATAAAACAGAGAAATGCATTAAGATATTTCTCCTTTCATTTTTGATTAATATTAAAATAAACAAGAAGATTGTAAAAACAACATTCTTCATGAATCTTAAATCTGTAAAATGTAGGGTTATTAGTTTATAAGTATAAAAAAATCTTATTGAAGTTATTCATTAGGTGATCACAAGTGATGTGTGGGACTCACGCTGAACGAATTGCAGTATCATTTACCTGAAACATAAAGAAGAATTTGTTAGATCATCACATTAAAATGACTACAAAATAAAATGTCACAACTATCAGTTTCACTAAGCTAAAAGCTATATTATTATTGTTCCTTTTCCAGCCAGCAGTAATGGATCGTTCATGCCAGCTGACTGGGCACGATAATAACAATGCAAATGAACTCTGCGACAAATATAGCTAATCTTATAATAGCATAGGGAATCTTCGTTCTCTTCGAGGAATCGCAAAGAGATTTCTCGAATGGAATCACATTTCTATTCTAAGTTTAGATAGTTGTAAATTTGACGTTGTTGAAGAAAATGCTGTAGTGCAGTTTGTAACCGCTTCTTCTGCACTGACGCTTTGGAATCGGCAGTAAACTTAGTTTTAAGTAATTTATTTGTCGTGAAACAATGTTGTGAAATCAAAAATTTAACAATTATTAAGTGATATTAAGTGTCCCAAAATAATGAATAAAAGAGATTTGTTGAGACAACTCGAAAAAAGATGTCCACAGATATGTTTTGTTTAAAAACATTAATTAATAGCGTGACTAAATTGAGTGATAAAATAAACACAGCGTAGCATTATTGTGGAAATATTTAGCATATAAATAGATTGACAGTCGGCCTCATAACCTTGACTTTAAAATTCGTTAAGGTTTCAAAGAACAACTAATTAATTTACTGCCTAACAACTTCTAAATCAAAGTTCTAGAATTTATGTTAGCATAAAGGGTGGCAAATACCCAATATATTTTTAAAGATATTTTAAAAACAAGGTTATATTGCACTCAAATTAAATAGATACATACATACATATAGTCAAGTATATATTCCATGCGGGGTAGACAGAGCCAACAGTCTGAAAAGACTGTTAGGCCACGTTTATCTATTTGGCTTGATGATAGAATTGAGATTTAAATTGTGACAGGTTGCTAGCCCATCGCCTAGAAGAAGAATCCTAAGTTTATAAGCCTATCTCTAAGTCGTCTTTTACGACATCCATGGGAAAGAGATGGAGTGATACACGGCACTAAATAGATACGAAAGATTAAATCATACGACCGTAAACTAACAAGGAAGGAGGTGTCATTGGCCGAGTATTATCAGCAAAGTTTGTGCCGAGTGTTGGGGGTGAACGAATTCCAAGTAGGTGTCAATATCGATCGACAGGTTAACGAAACGGCTGCATACAGCCAATTGAACCTCAGGCTTCTGATGGATACATACATACATACATACATAAAATAACACCTCTTTCCCGGAGGTTACATCTTTCCACTATCCCTGCATACTGCTTTCACTTCATTCACATGATCATAAGTATTCTAATCCAATTGCGTCGGTGATGTATATTTATAGAAGTGTAGTTAATAAAATAGTGAATCAAAATTATACAGTGATAAAAGTCTAAGCTAAAATTATCCACTTATTTGGGATGCAAATGATGAAAATTTTAACCAACTTCGCTGAGAGAACGCCAGGTGGAATGATTAGAAATACAGCGCCATAGAAAGTGACAAGGAATTTTCGGTAAAGTAATTCTCTTCTCGTGATAAACAAAATTTTCGATATCAATTCAAATAAACAAAAAATCGTGATAAATTCCATTACAGGCAGCGGGATGCTGATAGTGCTCTGGGAGGCTGAGACCGGTACACCGAACTACGTTGCGGTAACCTAGCTGAGGGATAGTGATCACATTGACGAACGGACAGATATTGATATATAAATGAATGGTGAACAATTCAATGAAATAGAATTTGATTTAAATAGTAATCGTGAAAGAAAACAATTGAATCTCTAAATTTATACTAATTAATCTAGTCTTTAGTGGTGCTAATACGTACCAAAAAGCGATAGTTACAATCAAAGAGAGAATTTTTTATGCCAGATCTTGAAATGATAAATAAAGTAAATTTCATAATTGCTTTCATCTAAATTTGATTTCCTAGGTTTTAGTTTTTTGTTAATAAAATTCGCTTATCGCTCGTCACAGCTTCGTACCCGAGGGCTAATGTTTTGGAGGCACCTCGACATTACTCGGTTACTGGCCCCGAATCTCGCGTCCTCGCAATAATACGATGATTCACCAGAATTTATATTTGTGGTGCGCTTTAAAATAAATACAGGAATTTAGTTCAATTGGGTCAACGGCTTTGATGGTTTATGGATTAACTTTACTTTTTTTTAGTTAGAAGATTTGTTATTGTCTATTCGCTTTAAATGGTTACAAAAATCGTTGTACAGTTTAATTTTAATACCGGCAGTAAAATTTTGTAATAAAAATATGTTTTGTGCTAGAAGAAAGTTGAAAACACATCTAAGTATATAATTGTAATTTACAAATTGTAAATGTTAAAATAAAGGATAAGAACTAAATAATATCTCAAGAAACATTAAAATATATAACACAGCAAGCACAGGGATAATGTTATTTAGTTTCCAAGACAAGTCCTGACACGGTGTAAAGTTGGAGATAAAATCACTCTAAGTAATGCATGCTGAGCAAATGATGCAATTTGTACAGCTCGTCTGCACCGAGACTGCATAGCAAATACTTGCATGCAAGTTAAAACTAATTAGTCTGAGCTGAGACATCCCGGCTTGTTAGGGTTTCAAAAATGCAAGAAAATTTTAAGACAAATGTTGTTTCATTAAACTTTATGTTATCTTAGCTATTATACTCGTATATTTAAATACTAGCAGTAATATTAGGTTTGTAATGAAGCCTTTAATTCTAGTAAACTGTTCTCATTAATTGTCAGAACTATTAGAATGGGTTGCAGATGTATTGTTTATGCCTTCCGAAACCGAAGGCCTCTGATAATTTATTCGTTAAATTTTTAAGCTACATTTTGCCATCGATTATTGTATTTATTAACTCTTGCCAGGACAATTTTTATAGTATTAAGATTTCACCAACCCTACGGCAAAAGGTTACAAAAAGATTGACACAACAGACAAGTTGTAAACATTCCCAATTAACAAAGTCATCGACCTTAAGTAAAACAATTGTAGTGAAAAATTTAATACTTATTAGATTTCTCAAAACAATTAATGTAATTGGGCAGGTATGACTGACATGACACTGAGAGTGTGAGATTTTTATTGTGTTTATGTGTGAACACTAGCACAATGAGATTGAATTACAGTTAAAAATAGCAGCGAACTAGATATGAATTTCAAAAATGTTTCTGAATAAAGTACTAATGATAGGGTTGGCTAGGCAGAGAATGAATCTTCAGTTAGTACGGTATTTACAGACTTTTAGATTAAATAGTCTTCTCCCTGTTAAACATATGACAATTTAAAAAATAAGGAAAATTTGCTTCAACTGTCAAGTTAAGACCTAAAAATTTATACTTACTTCATATTTTCCGTGGAATTTGTAGAAAACAAACATAGTACAGTAGTAGTTCATCTTGGGGTACTAAAATCTCGGGACTAAAAAAAATATTGGGATTTTGCAGTTCCTATCGCAAAAGTGGATCTAAATACTACTAAATAAACAAAGAAGTAGCATTAAAAGCATAAAGATATGAGTAAATTATAGGTAGGGACAGAGAAAGAAAATAAACTTTAGTTTCAAAGCGAACTACTCAGACAGGGTGGCAGACTTGATAATAAAATGAGTTTCCTGAGCGAAGCTATCAAAACTATAGCGTAGAGATGGGAGATCTCACGCACGTCTAGACAGGGAGAGGTGTGGACTCCTTTATTGGTCCAATAAACGCTTTTGCTGGGATTATTAAGCTGGAGACAGAACTTTCGAGAAATTAATTACAATTTGGCTTTGTTCTTAACAATTATTCAAGTATAGTATCGTTAAAAATAAAAGTTAAGACAAACAGCTCAAGTTAAAGTTTGCAATGATATAGCAGCTAATATATTGAAAGTTAATTTGAATGCACATGTTATTTTCTATTCTAAGCAGGCAATCAGCCTAATGACCCACTCTTTAAAAGCATTTTGTATCTTTAAACAATATTTGCATAAAATTTCGCGGATTTCTATGCAAATCAACACGGAAGAGAAAAAGACATTATGCGCCACACTGAGTTTTATTTTAGATTTACGGCGTAGAATATGAAAGTACGTCGTTACGAACCTTACAAAGGGTTTGCGTTGAGACAACGGAAATATTCTACTTGAACCCATTGGAGTTTTGCCAACACATCTCATGAGCGTGTCTTGTGTTCTTAAAAATCGAGTTGTACATAAGAGGATTAGGAAGCTTTACGAGATTTGGCTGGGTTTGTACATTACGAAGATCCTTTTATGTGCATTCACTGTAAAAAAATGGACTCACGGAGATAATAAAAGTGGATTGCTCATTGTAACAACATACTAATCTTTATTTCACGGAAAACGTCGGACTTACCTGTGCTTACTTTTTGTGTTTTTTTTTTATAAAAGGATACCTACTCAATAGAAATAAAGCCACCCTTTAGGATCAGAAAGTATTACTCCCATAAAGTGGTAATTCCAAAATGTAGAATTTCCTAGAATGTTCACTTTTCATGGTTTTGCAAAATGTTAAAATCGAAAGAAATTTTATAGTATAGAACGAGGTTTACGATTTACATTCCAAAAGACCCAAGATTTGTTATTTATCAATAAGAGAATGTTGTTTTCTTTACTGTCATTATTTAAGACCGTTTTTAATGAAATTGTTTTTTTTAAAACGTTAAAAAGAAAGTTAGTCCTTTTATCACTTTTTAGGAGATGCACAGAAAGAAGTGATTTTATTCTACCATCAACGAAGACATCTTCTTTGATAACGATTTTAACAATTCACAATTAAACTTTCGATTCAGAAAGTGGCACTATTTCACGTGGGTTGATGACCAACACCGTTATTCAAATGAACCAGATACTTTTTATTCATTGAAATGTGTGTAATGACATAGGTTTCAAACGAGCAGTAATTTTGAGTAATCAGTGTCAAGCAACTGTATCAACAGTGGCACTTTGGAGGCCTTGTGGCAACAAAGTTGTGACTAGTGACGTTGTTAAAGAAATTACTGTTGATTGAAAGGCACGTTAAAAAAAGAAGGTAAGGTTTTGATGATACTATTATATTATAATACTATACTTAAGAGTGTCTGGTGCCGCTAGTGAAACGGAAAAACGCGTTAAGTACCCGTGTCAATTTCAGTTAAGGACGTCCTGGTAAATGGTCAGGTTAAAAGTACCCGAAACCGCCGAGCTTGCATGAAGAGAGTTATGAATGTGGATGAAGCGAAGGAAGTTTGCAGAGATCGTGGCAAGTGGAAAGAGGTAGTCTCTGCCTACCCCTCCGGGAAAGAGGCGTGATTTTATGTATGTCAATTTCAGGAAATCCTCTAAGAGTGCACTCTTGGATCACATAATAAAATCTCGTGCCCAATTTCAAGTTTCTAGGTTTTGGCGGTGCGTTATCAGTCAGTCACTCAGGAACAAGAAGTTTTACATAATAATTATGTAACTGCGAAAATGTTGTCTCTGGTACTTTTAATTAATAATGCCATAAATAAAGTCATAAAGCGTAAAACTAACTAAGCAAATTTTGATCGTGATGTCCTTTTTATAAAATGCCTAAAATGACTTAGCGAATTTTTTGTTCTTATGATTGCTGATAAATCTTAAAACCTTTAGGTATGTAGACAATTGTGCGATGACCATTACATTCTTTGTAGTTGATTTCAAATGAGCATGTAAGTGATATTTACCAGGATACTTCTTTTTCTCATTATATCCTGTTCGGCACCAATACAATGACTTTCTTAAACCTTAAAATTCTGGTGAAACTGAAATTTTATTTGTTTCTTTTTGAACATTAAGTTTTTCCAATAGACTTATTCGATGTCTTAAACCTTCAACTCTTTGAGAGTTGAACTCATTGAAACGTAAACCATTCTCTCAACCTACAGCATTTACTAAGGTCACTGACCCACTAAAGGTTGCGTAGTACAGTTCGCAGGACAATACAAAATACCCAGTTTCCTAGTCATAATTTTTACGAGCTTAGCTCTCAAACATAATATTAAGGCAGAAGCTTTTACATTATCATTAATGTCTTCAATATAATAGAGTTTTAAACATCCATCATGTTTTTCGTAATGCCTAAGAAATTACTTACTTTAACAGTTTTTAATTCGTAAGGTAAAATATAGCTAATATTTTTTCTCAGTAATTAACGAATGCCCTTAATATTTCATTGCCGATATTGCCATAGATTTAAACAATATTCATTAGCATAGTTAAAGAGACCGAATTGCTAGAAGTGAAAATAATATTTGCTATGCAATTTTCTCACAATGACTTGATGCGAGGAATCTCCACGCTTATGTTAGAAGTTAAGACTTTTTTTAGATGTATAAACGTTTTATCGCCGTCGATCACTTCACATTTATAACTGGAATGTTCATCACTAACAGTATTTACGGAATACTCAATATTTACGGGAGACTTTAGACCTAAAAATATGTCGTGGAATAAAGCCAAGTTTATATCGGAACTTTCACTGTCCTGGATCTTTGTTGACCTCAGCGGCAGACAAAGGCTTAAAGGCTGACGATTTCTCGACACGGATTTCTTCAAACTGGTGAAATTGTTTTTATTAAAAACATATGATACGAGTATGTAAAATTTTTCAAGTGATTCACGAAGTTTAAAGATCCATTCAAATTCCATCTGTTCATCCCACGCTGTTCGAAACAGTCATAAGGATTTCGCAATTTTTTTTACAAATATTTCACATTGTTCAATTTCTGTCTCGTAAGCCATAAAGACCATAAACAGCTTAAAATAGTCCGTGTATTAAATTTGGAGTAGCTGAGTGAGAGAAAATGAAGAATAAGTACTTCGAGTACATAGTTTATACACATACATACTTGTACATAACTACCAAATGGTTCCACGAAAGAGGTCAACACACGGAATAAAAGCACTTGGGCGTGGGCGGTGACGCTAAGTTTTTGCCAATGTAACTCACAAAAGGACATCCCATGAATTTCGTTCTGCTAAACGAAGCAAATAGTTCATTGAAGTAGTATTAAAGGACCTCACAGTTTCTACATTGTTTCCTATACAAATTTTAGAGGATGTTGGAAGTAGAAATGGATTTTTGTACCTGCGTGAAGTAAAGTTCAATACAATTGCAACAAAAAAGTGCAAAAGACGAAGGAAGTTCTCACCTTTACCTGCATCTGGATAACATCGTAAAGTGAAAAAAATGGACAGAACAACAATAGATTTCTTAATCTATGACGTCTTTTGTTTTGAAGATAATTTAGCAATCTTTATCAACGAAGATAACTAAATATAGTCGTTTCTAGACTGTTTGGTGTAAAAGCGTTTTATCAACTGGGATTACGATAAAGATACGAGTCTATTATTCTTCATATAGGTTACGGATTAGTTCATTGACAGTACATTATCAGCATGTAGAATAACAACGCAATTTGCACTTGAAACGGGAAGTTGGCATTAAGGAAGCATGCAAATATTTGTAATTTAAGATGTTCGAAACCTGAGAATTTTTAATCCTGTTGTTTTGTCGTACTTTTGTCTTTAAGGTATATATGTTGTTGTTTGACAACTTTTTTCTATAAATGTATAATAATAAATTCTACAGGCTTCTCTTTGCTTTTTAGAGGATTTTTATTATCTACTTACATTATTATTTACCAGGATATATTCTTACCTACATGAAATTATATTCCAACTGCTAGCAATCTGTTTTGAGTTTCTTTGGTAGAGTTTAGTATCTACATTAAAAAAAATATAGTTTAAATGTTAATCGTGGTATTTATAAAAATACACTCCTTGTACAAAATAATGTCAAAAGAGTCACGTCTATGAATAGAAATTAAAAGGCGCAAAAACTACACCTACTCGTTGACATAACTGTTTTGTAAGTATACATTTGCTGGGTCAACGGTTGTGACCGCAAAAAGTTTGACTCATAGTGTCATGTAGTGCTTTACCGAGTACCAGATTCGATGCCGTTACTACCAGGCGTCCAGGCAGCCATAAGAGGTACCGCTATGCGCCTTGTACGGCAGCAGTCAACCAAACTATAACTGTATCTATCTGTTTGTTTGTCTCCACAAGACGTGCATGCTCATTAGCGGTGAAATCGTGCGGTGACATCGCCTAATGACCATCTTTTGAACTTTCCACTTCTATGTTGCGAAGTCGACTATTATGTTATCTTGTAGCATTATCCACAATAGAAAGTTTAATTTTATTTACATTAATAGCGGTTACAAGATCACAGAATATTTTTTTAAAGTTAGTTGATGTATGCAGAAATTAGATCTGAACCATTTAGAGATGGATTTAATTTAAGGCCAATCCAAGATATTTGTGCGCGTTAATGCAAACCATGGAAATATATCAGATAATGTCTGACCGATATCTAGTTAATAAATCACAGGCGCTTCAACGATAAATTGCATTCAGACAGAGCTGCATTAACTTATCCCTTCAATTTATCAACATGGGTTATTGTTATGACTTTTCAGGTGACTTTAGTTAATGACTGCAAATCATCTCATGAGAATCTAAATATTAATGCTCCGTTTTAATCTAGTAAGGTAACGATACCGAACGTTCTGGTGTATTTATAGGTAAAATAAAATACAAACAAATATCGAACGCAACTCGCCAAAAAAACACATACCTTCTGGCACAGCAGCGAGCGTGTAATTTTAAAACTTGGAGGAAAATCTCTTCGTGGAGCGATCTCTGATGGGGCAACTAAGCACTGTACACAAATATTACGCAGAAGAGCGAAAAAATCTATAAAATAACTGCACTAAATTTAGCCAACGAATGCGATAACGCGACAGGATTTTGGAGAGACGAAACGCACGTCTGACGACCTCGGCGTCCACACGCGAACAAGTCGCTCGGGCATCGCCGAGCGGCCGTGGCGTAGCTTGTCAACAAACAAAGAGTTCGCTTGCGGCCGTTTGCGCAGGCGCAACGACGCCACACGCACACAGCACCACGCGTGTGAATGAACACGTAAACATTAGTATTATTTGTAGATTTTGCTATAATAATCACACTATTTCGCAGCAAAACTGTTTGGTACTGCGCCGTATCATATCGTCCGTATAGACGAAACGAGGGCGATGATAAACAACGCGTGTTAATTTCAGCAGTTTGCCTAGTTCGATTGTGTTGTGAAATAAGTCGCAGTACCAAGCATTCATAACAATAACAAGGTCGTTATCAGTGCTGTGTTATCAGGAGACGTCGGACAGCTGATTGAACCAAGCCCGCGTAATATTTATATTTGGCAGCACAAATTTGGATATTCACGGATAGGACACTTCGACACTTTTTTTAACAAGAGATGAATAAAACTTACATAGGATTAAGAAAATTATTTAACTAACTGATAAATGGTCGACACATATTGGTTGTAACAGCTTCTGATATTTTATAGCCAGCCTTTCATTAATGATTTTCAGGCATTGTACTTACATGATCACATGGTAGCAATTTATTATAACTTTTGACCGGGGCTTCGCTCCCGTTAGAATTTTCAACAAAAAATAGTTTCTTTGACCTCGGGTTGTTAACAAAATTTGATCAAAATTGGCCAGTGTTTTACCCGTAAAAGCATTACAGACAGACTTTTAAATTGTATAATTAATAGTATGGTTTTTCATCAACGACTTACTCGTATACGCATGGGAGATTTCATATAGTTCGTAAACATGCTATTTTCAGTCTAGACCAGAACTATTTATAGATTCGGATTGCGTAAAGCAGACTAAATAATTACAGATTCAAGTCTATTCTAAGATAGTAATTCATATCTTTTAGTCAAACTGAAATTAGGTATTATCAAGATGGTTGACGTTCCAGTGTTACAGTTAAGAAACTGCAAACATTACATACAAACCTATTAAAAAATATTCAATTTTAGTTTTATAATCGACAAAAGCGCCGCTTTCTTATTATCTTTCAACAAGTTTTCTGGGTAACCAATTTCTGGATTTGACCACACCGCCGGGACCTTCTCTCCCTTTCTAACTTTATGGTTAACCTCAGAGCTAGAGAGAGGTGGCAAGCTTAGGCATAGACATGCCTTCATAACGTTTGTAAATAGGCCTGCAGGTAGAAGAGGTAGTAAACGATCCCCGCAAGACGGCGCCAAGGGTGCCTTTAGCTAATTAATAAGCGTGCTAATGAAATAAAAGTTAAGGAGGCCAAACAAAACTTGGCCAAAGCGAATATTGTCGAAATAAAGGACCCCAGGGCCCGAAGCGCAACAACTGATGGTTCAACAACGAGCATGCGAGATTAGGTTATGTCACGAATTATCTATTACAGAGAAAAGAGTCGATTACAGTAGAGATAATCATCTGTTTTCTTTTATTTTGTAGCGGTAGGCTCGTGAAAGGTCACGTCGAACGTTAGTTCGCCTCTAGCCATGAACCTACATAAATGAAACTTTTATACGGTGTAATGGACTAATGTACAGCCATATACAAATATATATTTCCCCAATAAACGATTTAAGTTAGGTATACATTTACTACGAAGTGGAAATCCCAATGTAAACAACTTTTCACGTGTCAACTTACTTTTCATGAGAATTATGCATAAAATGAAATAAGAATAACTGGATGTGACTTCTTTCTTTATTAATTAAGCTTAATATTTAGTATTATTCTAAAATTGGTCTAAAACTTAAATATTTTTTTTAGTATCTTCCGCCCGACGCTTTACATGTGTGTTAGTTGTAATCCATGTTATATTTTTTATTTTGGCGTAATAAAGCAACTAACTTTCTCATAAACTTTAGCTTTATAATAAGAGCTAAAGACAACAAAAATATTTATTTAAGAAAATAAATATTATTGCAATAGACATCAAAACATGAAAAAGAACTCTCTCACCTTGGAAATAAAATAGGTACGTAAATATAGCCTCACGTTAAATCGAGACTCATTATAACCCTATGTCTTTAACAAGATATGTATACGTTTTTTTGTCAATGTAATGATGTAATTGTATTTTAATTTGAACAAGTTATGGTTACATGTAAACGGACAGGTATCTCCAGTATTACAAGTCCATAAATAAAACTATACAATATACAATAAAAGTAATAAAACTTCACGAACATTGTAAGTGGATTTCATTGTTAGAGTTCAAGGCGAAAGGAAATGAGCGCGAATAGTATTAGACGCGTGGTAAAATTGTTTGAGCAATTTTTAGAGTTCCAAAAGGTCAAAACGGGACCCAATACTAATGCCTCCATGCCTCCGCTGTCTGTCTGTCCGTTGTCTGTTACCAGGTTGTATCTCGTAAACCGTGACAGCTAGAAAGCTTAAATTTTAAAAATAATGAAAATCCGTTGTCGCTTTAACGAAAAATAATAAATAAAAAAAAATATTATAATAATAAAATTATGTTACGGACAAGTCTGAAAATATGTTTAAGAATTGTGTTGTGCGTGACGATTCTACCTCAATGGTAATTTTTGTCCCATATACATATCTTTGTAAAAAAATTTGTAACTGATAATTTTTGAAAAATAATTTAGTTTTAATATATATTTGTAGCGTTCAGATTTAAACCACACCTTTTAAATCTTAAAAAAAACCAATAATAAGGTTATACGAAGTACATGTACATTAGACATCTTGTTACCACGTTGGTCGTAATTTGTTAAATCAACTAACGATTTGTAATATTATATTTTGAGTGGTGAATATTCGGACATTTAGGACACGGTCTATATTGTGGCCGGGCACTGGCCTGTGGTGAATCGATTTGATTAGCACTCGGTGAATCGATTAAAATGCGATGTATAATCATCGTTTCAAGAACCGAATGAAAGGCCGTTGTGGGATCGATTTGCTGGTAAATTACTTTGGGGTTCGCGATTTGAATCGCTATTTCTTTTATGTACTTGGTCCGGTTTTTTATTAGTTTCGCTCGTATAGTCGCTGTCAAGCTCATGGCTTAGCGGGCACATTGTAGTTTATCGCAATTCCCACATGAAGAGGACTTAGTGTGTATTTAATTAAGTCCGGTCAAGCAGATAAAGCGTGATGGCGTGTGACAAACAAACCAAGAAAATACACATTTTTCCTTTTATGAGTATGGATGAATATTATTAAAAAGAGAAATATGTCATAGTCAATCAAGGGAAAGGCTAATAAAGGGATTCTGTTTTAAGGCGATGGACTCTAGACTTGTCACTTTTAGAATCTCAATTTCAACATGAAGCCATACAGCTGAGCGTGGCCTTTCAGCCTTTTAGAGACTGTTGGCTCTGCCTACCCCGCAAGGGATAAATATGATACAGATATCTATAATATTTACACAAATCTTTACTAAATCACATTAGCGATGTAAATACTGATTGCCATACAGGTGAACGTGGCATTTCAGTCTATTAAAATTGTTGGCTCTGTCTACCTCGCATGGTATATAGACGTGATTATAAGTATGTACGTACACGTGACTATAAGTACAAATATATGAGTGTTCACTGGTTGCCAACCGGAGACTTAGAATGGAGTGGCCAATTTAAAGGAACTTACTGGGTTCAAGGAAGGACAATACAAAGTGCTTCGTCATAGGGCTGAACAGTCGACAACGAGGCGAAAAAAATTATTAGGAAATGAAAACAGGCGAAACACTTCAATTATAAAATTTAAAATAGTTTTAACAATTTTTAACGTTTTAATTATCTATTAATACATTTAATAAGACATAAGAAAACCTTTTTTAACATAAAAAATACCAATGAAAAAAATAATTAAATACTTATTATAACACGGTATAAAATAAACAAATTTTTTAATTTTTTTTTTTAATTAATAAAATTCCTGTCTGTATGTCTGGAACTGTCTGAACACGCTAATCTTCGGAACTACAGGTTTGATTTTGATCTTTTTTTTTGTTTTGTAGCCATATTTCATGTGCAAAATGTAAGGTATAATTTCTTAACCTTGGAAAATGGAACACCTTATGAGGAACTATTACTAATGACAAATGTGGAAATGTTGTCAAACCAAAAACATTAAAAACTCAAGTTAAAAGTTAAAATCAACGCGTATCGATTAAAGCATAGGAAGTCACGGGCAAAAGCTAGTCCATATCCATCCATACTAATATAATGAACGCGTAAATGAGTTTAATTGTTTGTTTGTTTTTCTATTCCCGTTATTATATTATCTGCAGAATCAGAACACAGGAATTTTGTGTGATATATAATTAAGAGTTTGGCGAAAGACATAGGGTACTTTACATCAACCAACTCACCTTTAATTCCCGTGGAATTTACAAAAACAAACCTGTGTTCTTGCCGTGTGGTTCCCGGCACCAATACAAAAAGAATAGGACCACTCCATCTCTTGCTCACGGTGCCAGACTGGTGCGCACGCTTATTTTCCCCATATTTTTGTATGCTGTTGAAACGTGGACATTGCGAGAAGTGGAAAGAAAAAAGATAGACGCCCTAGAGATGTGGTGCTGGAGGAGAATGCTTGGTGTGTCTTGGACAGAGTTCCGCACTAACGTCTCGATACTCCAAGAGCTCGGTATCAAGCAGCGACTATTTCCCTTAGTACAATCTCGCATTTTGTCATTCTTTGGACACGTTACAAGGAGAGGCAACCGATCCATAGAACGGCTTGTTGTCCAGGGTAAAGTGGAAGGCTCTCGACCGCGCGGGAGGTCACCCATGCGATGGACCGACCAAATTAAGTCTGTGATTGGCGGTTCACTTAACGAGTGCAGCAGGATGACTTCCAGCAGGGAGAAATGGCGGGACATCGTAAGGCGCACATTGGCGCCCGCCTCCAACACTACATGATGACCACGACCACTCTGTCAAGAGTGACACGACTAAGAAGATCTCTTGCTCATGGAATCGTAAAAGGCGACTAAGGGATAGGCATACAAACTCGGGATTCTTTTTAAGGCGATGGGCTAGCAACCTGTCTCTATTCTTCTTAATTATTATATAACTAGCTTTCCGCCCGCGGCTTCGCCCACGTGTAATTCGGTTATATATAGCGTTTTTTAATGATCTCGACAGGGCTTTTTCTTCCACAGGCTGAAATCTTGTTACAACTGGAATTAAATATAGCCTGTGTTACTCAGGGATGATGTAGCTTTCTAATGGTGAATGTTCGGAATTTATGGACCGATTTACGTGATTCTTCTTTTGTTCGGTAGAGTATACTTTCAAGTTGGTCCCGTTGTTACCTAGTCAGGATCTGATGATGGTATTCCAGGGAAATCAAGGGCAAACCTCAAATTTACAGGCAATTACGTTTTTGACAATTTCATAGATCTGTTTAAGTATTTGCGTCTGATAGTCATCATCCCATGTGAATGAGCTGATGATGGAAGGTACAACTCCTCAACGGTTAGGAGTTGAAAGAAAATTCTTACGAAGTTATACGTACATGTGAGGCTATTAGGTTGACCTGATAATAAAAAGTAAATCTCTTTAACGTTAAGAATTTAGGTGAAAATGGATGCGGACAAATTTCGTCTCTTCACTTGTTTCCTTTTAGCTGTTTGTATGGGTAGTGTTAACACAAAATAGGGATTTAAAGGCGTGATGTTATTAATGTTATGCATGTATGTACATAATTATGTATGTTATTATGTATGTTAAAGAGACGACTGAAAGTTGTCATACAAAGTCTTTTTTTTTAAGGATGGGAAATCATCAAATGACCTCTCCCGCTCTGGGTGGAACGGAAGGGAGTGTCAGACTTTTACTGACTAAAACCCACCTCGTTCCTTTAGTTGCCCTTTGCGTTCCGGGGCCACGGTATCTCGTTAGAACTTTCCCGCAGCCCCGGCTCAGTTTATCCCGTTTCCCCCCCTTGGGGGTTGACATTTCAAAAATCCCTTCTTAGTGCTCACTTATGTTACTAAAGGAACCTCTGTTCAAAATCTCAGACTCCTATACCGAGCGGTTTCGGCTGTGCGTTAATAAATCAGTCACCCAATCGCACCCCCTAAATCACGATTGGAGGGTAGTTTGAAAAAACTTATAATGTCAGACATATTTACTTGCCTATGTACGTGTTCATGCCAAGTTTCAAGTTTATAAACCCAAGGAATAAGATTTTTCATAGAAACGTTTTTACCCCTTTTCCCCCCCTTGGGGGTTGAATTTCCAAAAATCCTTTCTTAGTGCTCCCCTACATATCCCAAGGAACCTACATTCCAAATTTCAGCTGTCTACGACCAGTAGTTTCGACTGTGCGTTGTCTGTCAGTCAGTCACTCAGTAACGGAAGAGTTTTATATATATAGATAATAATTCTTCTCTGAATCTCAATTCTATCATTAAGCCAAATAGCTGAACGTGGTCATTCAGTTTTTTCAAGACTGTTGGCTCTGTCTACCCCGCAAGGGATATGGACGTGACCATATGTATGTATGTTCTTTTGTAGGTGCAGCTTAATTCGCGCAGGCAAATCTGCGTGTAAAAGCTAGTAGAGACATAACAAATTTGATCTTCATTATAACTTGCGAGATGCCTTCTCGGATACATTGCTTTTTGTTTGAGATCATTATCTGTTGTATTAAATTTCGTTCGTCAACTTAACATTGTTTGTTGTAGTAATTATTTTGTGACTGACTTCCAAAAAGGTATGGTTATTTTATTTTTAATTTGTTGGCTTAGATATAGGTGAAAATTTCAATCCATGCTGTAAATGAGTAAGTCTGTCTGTCCGCCCGCCTATTAGGCTTTTACGACTAAACCTCTACACCAATTTTGAAATAATGTCGTATTATTTACAAAATATATTAAAAAATTATTAATTATCTATAATAAAAAGAGAAAAGAAAAAAAAAACATTATAAATTGTGTAGTACCTGTTAACCCACTACAATGTTAATGGCAATGCTTAATTAAATAATTATTTCGCATTAATATATAAAATAAATCATAAGAAGTCAAACAAAGTGTACATTTTTTTTATAAAATTCCCACGGGAACTTCAAATATTTGTTGTACTTACCTACACCAATCCCAACCAATTTCGTCATAAATTCCCTAAAGCTTGGGAACAAAGGACATAAAATTGGGAAGCTCGAAAGTAATTTGACGTTAGATTGAGTCGAGTTCCAGGAAAGCTTCCGTACGAGCCGTTCCGATAAATGTAAGCGCCGATTCAGGGCATGGCGGGGCTTCGGGAAACATGTAAACAAATTACGCGTATGACGTACGAGGGATGAGTGGGATGGTTGGAAGAGAGTAATAGCTTTTTAACCGACTTCAACAAAGTTTAATATTCGACCTGTATACATACATACATATAGTTACGTCTATATCCGTTGCGGGGTAGACAGAGCCAACAGTCTTGAAAAACTTTAAGGCCACGTTCAGTACAATTGAGATTCAAATAGTGACGGTTGCTAGCCCATCGCCAAAATGAAGAATCCCAAGTTTATAAACCTATCCCTTATTCGCTTATTACGACATCCACGGGAAAGAGATGGAGTGATCCTATTCTTTTTTTATATTTGTGCCGGGAACCACAAGGCACCTGTATGTATGTTTGTTATCTTAATATATAAAAGGGGCGTGATTGACTGAAAAATCAACACTCAGCCTAAACCGCTTCGTGTAATGATTTGAAATTTAGCATTTAGTATCCTTATGTAATCTTAAGTGATGCACAAAAGAGGATTTTTCAAAATTCCCACAACAAAACAATTACGCGGACGGAGCTGCGGTGGTCTTACTCCAGTTACTAAATAACTAACTATTTAAAATCTGTGACAGTAAAAAAAATAATTTCACTCGTAGCGGTTCGTAGTAGACCGTAGCACGCGTTCGTAGCTACACCGTGTTCGTAGACCATGTGGTCTATGTGGCGTAGCATTGTCATCCTCGCCTTATGACGAAAAATCTGATACATATAATCACGTCTATATGCCTTGTGGGGTCAACAGTTTTGAAAAGACTACGTTCGGCTGTACGGCATTGAGGTTGAAATAGTGACAGGTTGTTAGCCCCATCACCTACAAGAAGAGTCCCACTTGAAGTTTGTAACTTATCTGCTCAATTTATCAATTAGTCCTTTTTACATACATACATACATATAATCACGTCTATATTTATATTCCTGAATAGACTGAAAGGCCGCTTTCAGCTGCCTGATTTAAGATGGAATTCAGAATCAAATAGTGACAGGTTGCTAACTCATCGCCACCAAGAAGTTTAAGGTTAAGGTCAGTTTAAAGTTAGTTCTTTTTAGGTTTGTTATATTACGTGAATGAATTTCGGTGAGCGAAAATACTTGATTTTGCTTTCCTTTGTTGGTTGGTGGTGGGTCTTAATATGGGAAAGTAGTTTTTTTTTTCTTTTTTCTTTTTGTTATATGTTCTGTTTCATAGTAAAAACGTGCTGTGAAAATTTTATTCAACCAATAAAAATTAACCCTGTTTATACAGGGACTAGATTATATACAGAAACTAGATTATAAATAAAAATAAAAAATAAATAACAGAGAAAAGAGATGAAAGCAGGACGCTTCACTTAACTCCACCGACAAGAGTGGGATTTTAAATTCTTTTAAAATTTAAGATCTAATTCTTTTACGCCCACAGCTTCGCCCGCGCTAATTTAGCGCCACCTACAAAAGAGTTTTTCGCAAATCCCACGGGAGGTTTCGTTTTTTACCTGGATGAAAAGAGTACCCTAAGTCCTTCTCCAGACTCTTAATTATATCTAAGGAAAATATCAAGAATATAAGTTCAGGAGGTAACGCTTGAAGAGGCAATAAACAAACAAAAAAATAAACTTCCGCATTTGTAATATTAGTTGAGATTGTAATCAGCATTTCTCAATAAAAAGTAACTTTGGTTAACGATTTAATTGTGAGATTTGCCATTTTTAATCGCACAAAAACTTTTGTACCTACTAACGTATATTTTATCAACACAATCAGCATGTCAATAACTTGGAGAAGCTGTAAAAAATATTTGATCAAGCCCGTGAGGTTTAAGGTCAAATGTTTAACATACAATTTTTTATACTTAAAAAAGACCTTATTTTCCTGTTAGTGTACATATATGTATAGTGTTAAAAAAAGTTTTGTAGGTAGAGGTTACAATAAAAAACGTAATGTATGCCAGCCACTTCTCATCCTGTGCAAATTGTAAAATCCAATCAAGGTAAAGGCTTATAAACTAAGGTTTTTGGGCCGACAACCTGTCACAATTTGAATCAATTCCATCATTTAGCCTTCATCAATTCATATATGGCCTAAAAGTCTGTTCAAGATCGTTGGCTCTGTCTACTCCGTAAGGGTTAAAGACGTAATTATAAGTATATTTAGTTAGTTGACAAGATTTCTTAGAAGAACGCAAAAAGCTATGGCGAGACGAGACGAGAGATACTTTTTTTGCAACAAAATTGTATCCTTAAACCAGGTTCATTGAACTTGGGTACTTATAATAAGCTACAATGATCCTTTCAATGTTTTATTGATCTGATTTTGGTAAAAAAGGATTTAAAAAAACTGGTTTGCTATCTCACTTCACCTTTAATGAGGTCTATTAAAATAAAGTTGGTATTAAAAATTATCTTTCATACAAATTTATTCTGATAGAGTTGATACATCCTTACATTATGGATTTCGTCATAGGTGACTTATTCTCCACCATTCATTCTCCTAGTACAGATTTTTCTATGAACTAATAATTGAGGTCAGACGGGAGTCGCTTTGTGTAAAACCTGACTAACCAAATCCAGGACCATGGTCAAACTTAAAGGCGCATTTTACCTTCTTATTTTACCTTCTAAGGTATATAAGGTATACCTTCCCGAGGTGGAATTTCACCGGGATTAAAGCCTGGAGAAAGGCTACTATTAAAAATACAGGCAAAGACGATAGTTGTGTAAATGTAAAAGAAAGTAAGTTAGGGATAGGCTTATAAACTTGGGATTCCTCTTGTAGGCGATGGGCTAGCATACATACATACATACATACACATATTGTCACATCTATATCCCTTGCGGGGTAGACAGAGCCAACAGTCTTGAAAAGACTGAATGGCCACGTTCAGCTATTTGGCTTAATGATAGAATTGAGATTCAAATAGTGACAGGTTGCTAACCTATCGCCTTAAAAAGAATCCCAAGTTTGTAAGCCTATCCCTTAGTCGCCTTTTACGACATTCATGGGAAAGAGAAATGGAGTGGTCCTATTCTTTTTTGTATTGGTGCCGGGAACCACACAACCACCTGTCACTATTTGAATCTCAATTCCATCATAAAGCCGTAAAGCTGAATCTGTCCTTTCAGTATTGTCAAGACTGTTGGCTCTGACCAGGCAAAGGATATAGACGTGGCTATATGTATGTTGATAAAAAGTTAAATCATCGGAGTAGCCAATTCACCACGGCGCGGCGGGTGCCTTGACCCGAGATATCAGTTGGTAAAATCTGGTCCTGCGCGTGCGGCGATCATTGTAACTTGTAATGTTTATTACACTATGAACTGCTTGAGATGTAGCCAAAAGATAAGACAAAATAATAGGCAGAGTAATCAAAGTTATTTACATAAAGAGAGATGAATGATGCGAAAAAAGCATAGGCACAGGGATAATGATTTTTGGAAGACGTTGTCTCTGCCTACCCTTTCAGGACAACTAGTGATTATTTTGTATGTACGAGTATGAGTAAGAAGTCTGGTCGAATTGTGAGCGGTCATGTATTAATGACTCTATTTACAGTTGTACGAATATTATATTAAAAAAAATTACATGTCCAAATTGGTAAGTTTTTTAGACTATTAAACATGTAAGACCTCTATTAAATACAGTTCACGAGTACACTTGTGTATTAAATAAAATATTTTGACCATTTTTCTTGAACTTCAAAGTAGTTCATGTACCTAATAATGGTTTACAGTAAAGTTTTCAGGTACACTGTCAAAGTTTCACACTAAAACATTTTCCAGGGAGTTCAACCACGAAGCTTTACGTGGCTTTACCACACGGCACGAAGTATTTTAGTAGAATAGTTGAGATGTATAAGTTTGTAAACTGTATTTTTTATATCACAACTAGATTGTATCTGCAGCTTAGCACGCGTGAATTTAGCGCCAAAAGAATACAGATTTTTCGCAAATCTCACGGGAACAAGGCCACTTACAAAAGAGTATATTGAGATAATATGGTATTTATTTATCTGTAATTTATCGTGTGATTTCTGGAAGTTTAGAATATAACCACTTCTTATCTTTCCCATGGCTGTCGTAAAAGGCGACTAAGGATAGGATAGACTTATGAACTTGTGATTTTTCTTGTAGGCGATGGGCTAGCAAACTGTCACTATTTGAATTTCAATTTCATCATAAAACCATACAGCTGAACACGTTCGAACACAACAACTCGAGACTGTTGGCTCTGTCTGTCCCGCAAGGGATATAGACTGGACTATATGTTTGTATGTATGTATATATTATCTACATACATGACACATAAAGTTGTCGTCAAGATGCATTTTAATTTCATTTTCTAACTAAATATACATATCTTTTCTTCATTAAAAAAAACTTAAATTACTTATACCGGTGAGTACAAAACATGTCGTTATTACATGAACTACTTCTATTAGGCAACACAAAGGTCAAAAGTAAATGGCGGGCATGCGATACGGTTCTATTTTGATCGTTTTGAAACACGTATAATACATTCTGAACTATGTCAGACCTTTTAACACTCATATATTATGAAAAGGTGTCCATAATTTGGAAGAAGGTAGAATTCATATATTACTCATATAGTTCAGAATATTGATGGTAGAGTAGTTAAGTTATGTGACTCAGAAAGGCGTGCCTGTTTAGAATCTTACGAATGGATATCGGTAAGTTTATAAATTTGCCACGAAAATGTGGACGTAAGATAATACAATTTGAATTTTAAACAAGACCAAAGGTCTAAGGCATACCCCGGGATTCTCTCCAGACGTGGTGAAGATGCAACCTGGGACTAAAACTACGAGGCTGAAGAAGAAAGTTTATAAATTTCCTAGAAAGTTAATAAATTTGCGGTTCTTGTTATTTTCCGGTGATATACATACATATACGAGTATATTCCAACAGTGCACAGCGAAGTACTAGATTAAGGCGACTTTTACAATTCAAATACCAATGCTCACTTCGTTTCAAGCCAAATTTTAGTAGCCCTTGTTTAGAAAACGAATTTAAACTCAAAGACACTAAGTAGGACCACATACTTCATACCAGGAGAAGTAGGCAGAGACTACATCTTTCCATCACTGCATACTTTCATTACTTTATCCACATTCATACTCATTCTTCATGCAAGAAGTTAACTTTATTAGTTCTGGGCACTCTCAACCTGACCTTTCGCCAATTATGTGATCACTAGAGGCCGCCCGCGACTTCGTCCGCATGGAAACCCTACCAATCCCGCGGGAACTCCGGGATAAAAAGTAGCATATATGTTATTCTGGGTCTTCAGCTACCTACATACAAACGTTCAGTTACTAATACTACCTACGGTTCAGTAGTTTTAGCGTGAAAGAGTAACAAACATCCATACTGATATACCTACAAACTTTCACATTTATAATATTAGAAGGATATGTTATGGACTAAGAGAAATAACTAAACATATTAATTTTATGATTGGTTATGACATTCTTACGGTTAATTACATCACTGTAGGTAATTGTTTGTGACCGCTAGATTGTAAACATCGTTAGTTTATCATTAAACTTAGTTAAGATTTGTTAGTTGGTAATCTCACTTGCCATTAGTTTACAATTTTCTTAGTTAAGTTTCAAAACTATTTACGAGATAAATTTCCTTTGTGTTGCTCCCGACGAGTTTGAAGCTGTTCTCTGTTCTCAATGAACGATTCTAAGACATAATATTTTGTCATCGGCAGATTTCGCGACAGGACTTTCTACGATATGACGAAAGAAAAGAGACCTGTCCGTTTACGAATGTCCCAAAATTAATTCTTGTTGGCTGAAGCCTGAGCATAAAGAATTTTAGGCATCGTAGTTACCGCGTTAGCCGTGTAGTTCCCGGCTACACGACACGACAATAAAAGAATAGGACCACTCCATCTCGTTCCCATGGATGTCGTAAAAGGCGACTAAGGGATAGGCTTTTAAACTTGGGATTCTTCTTTTAGGCGATAGGCTAGCAACCTGTCACTATTTGGGTCTCAATTCTATCATCAAGCCAAAAAGCGAAAGAACGTGGCCCATCAGTCTTTTTGGGACTGTTGGCTCTGTCTACCCCGCAAGGAATATACACGTGACTATGTATGTAGTTATCACCCCGAGGATCCCGTGAAAATTTATCAGAAAAATTACGTACTCGTCTTAAGTAAGTAACGGTTAACTTAAACAGTTTCCTGAATGTGTACGTTTCTTTACAATGTGTTTCCCTCGCCGTTAGAGCTTCGGTTAGCAATTAAATCAATTGAACTTATACATAAACTCAAGTCAGATAAGTAATTTCCGTGGTGGCATGTGAAGCAAATCCCTTGCGGGGTAGACAGAGCCAACAGTCTTGAAAAGACTGATAGGCCACGTTCAGCTGTTTGGCTTTATGATGGAATTGAGAATCAAATAGTGACAGGTCAATAGCCCATCGCCTAAAAAAAGAATCCCATGTTTATAAGCCTATCCTTTAATCGCCTTTTACGACATCCATGGGAACGAGATGGAGTGGTCCTATTCTTTTTTTTTATTGGTGCCGGGAACCACATGGCAAGCAATGCATCACACCTATTATAGTTAACCTTAACAGTCTGACCTCGGACGCTTTAGTATAAAACGATACTACTAAAGCACAACAGAAAACAAATGGAAAATTGAAAACAACTTTTCCACTCATGTGCCTATTCGGAGTTTTCGGGCCGAATGGAACCGATCGCGAGCGAGGTCGAGTGATGCAATAACAAGTTGAACGTTATGCCACTGCATGCAACCTGGTTTTTATTACCCCCTATGTTTCTGGTAAACGATTTTATTTTTACCACAATCGTAAAGGGTTGCATTGCAACGGTATCAAGGTAAAGAGTTGACCATTTTGCAAAGCCTTACATACATACATATATACGGTCACGTCTATATCCCTTGCGGGGTAGACAGAGCCAACACTCTTGTAAAGACTGAATGGCCACGTTCAGCTATTAGGCTTAATGATAGAATTGAGATTCAAATAGTGACAGGTTGCTAGCCCATCGCCTAAAAAGAGAATCCCAAGTTTATAAGCCTATCCCTTAGTCGCCTTTTACGACATCCATGGGAAAGAGATGGAGTGGTCCTATTCTTTTTTCATTGGTGCCGGGAACCACACGGCATTGCAAAGCCTTAGTCGAGCTAATCCGTCTATCTATTAATCTTTTTCTTATGGTGCAATAAAGAGTCTATCTATCCATCTAATGTACTGTACTTTTATGTACTCGTACATTTAGAGGCCGCCCGCCCGGGTTTTCGCTTCGGTGAAAACTAAGAAATAGTGTATGTTACTCCTCAGGGTCTTTATACTATCTCTACATGTACATACATACATATAGTCACGTTTATATCCCTTCCGGGATAGATAGATCCAACAGCATTGAAAATACTGATAGGTCACGATCAGCTTATTGGCTTGGTGATAGAATTGAGATTCAAATAGTGACAGGTTGCTAGCCCATCGCCTGAAAGAAGAATCCCAAATTTATAAGCATAACCCTCAGTCGTTTTCACGACATCTGTGGGAAAGAGAAGGGGTCGTCCTATTATTTTTTTATTGTTGCCGGGAACCACACGGCACTATACTATCTCTATGTCAAATTTTACTCCAATTCTTTGCCAACTAAAATTTCCTTCTCTCTATACTATTGTAATCTTGTCTTGTATCTAATATTGTAATGGATAGATGTATCATCACTACATAGTATAAAACAAAGTCGCTATTTTAGTCTGATTGTCTGTATGCTTAAATCTTTAAAATTACGCAACGGATTTTGATGCGGTTTTTTGTAACAGGTAGAGTGATTCAAGAGGAAGGTTTTTATCTATAATAACATTTATAATTTTGCACTTTTTGCGAAGCCGGGGCGGGTCGCTAGTACCTAATATTGTAATGGATAGATGTATGATTGATATACTGCATTCGTTCGGAACGAGACAAAGCGATGTCAACGTCCCGGCGCCTGGACGATGACCGGACTGGCGGAAATGCACCAGGTACCTACCCGACTTCACCGAAAAGGAGGTATGTCTGTCGCCAAATAAGAAACGTACTCGTATGTGGCTAGAATTTTTTAATGTACAATGTTATGAGTAATTTGAATAAAGTTCGCAATTTGTGATTGTTTGTTTGTAAATAAGTACTTTATTGTGCCGTGAAAAAAAAAATAAAACCACTCCATCTCGTTTTCATGGATGTCATAAAAGGTGACTAAGGGATACCCCGCAAGGTATATAGACGTGATAATATGTATGTATGTATGTACTTTATTGAACATAACAAATTTTTAGTAGTACATAGTATTAATTGATTGATCTCAACTGTGTGATAATATCATTAAAGATCTCAATTATAAAATAAAAAGTTACAAATATCACAATATAATTTTTTATTCATTGCACATATATCTCAATTATATGAAAAACAAAGAAAAAAGATATACTTACACCCAAAGTGCTAAATTGGCGATTACTCAGTGTAATAACACTGAGTACAAGATATTATTGTCATTGTTATAACTTTATAGCATCACACATAATATAAAAGATCACAAGAAAAAAGAAAATAACGCGCAATATAATAGTTATTCCTTCAAAGGTTACGAGTAACATAATGGAAACAAGTTTCTCTAATACAAAGTGATACTTAGTCCCTCAGATAACATAAAATTACAACTTTAATCAAAGAACTACAATCGTTTAACCTTGCCACATTTACTACTCTAGCTAAAATAACACACATTCAGTGTTAAACTTTACCCTGACATGGATATAAGGTAACAAAACCGACATTTGTACACACACACATTCAATAATAAGTATAATGTTACTCAGTTACACTTAATCAACCTGGTCAATCGTTGTTTACTTAATCTAATTCAGGTCAGGTTAAGGTGTCAATGTTTTTTTTTGTCAATTTGTTATGCAACTTTTGTTAAAACTAATTAATAAACCTTCCGAACGGACAGTAATATAATGATGTTAAAGTCGCTAAAATTTGATGTTACAAATCGCCAAAAAATAGTGAATTTAGCGAGTAGTGTCCAAGATAATAGATTTAAAAGCCTTATTTGTTTTGAATCGAAGAAACATAGGTTATTACATATTGTATTCTACTCATATTGTATTCTTTAACGAATAAAAGAAAGTTTCAAATCACTCCCGATTGCATGAAAAAGAATTGTTGATGTTGAGAATTGAATAAATAAAAAATTAAAGCCGGTATGAGTAGAAAATCAAATAATTCAAGAATTTACCCAGATTTTCTCAATTTGCTGCAGATTTTACCCAGCAAGAGTTATAATGGTACTCGTGCAGTAGCTTGCAGAAAATATTGCACAAGACGCGTATGGAAACAGTCGAGCTTTCTTAAGGTGACATTTGCAATATTTTCTACTATGTAGAATTATTTAATGAATTTAAATGAAAGTTTGAAGAAGAAGACACGAACAAACCTAGTTTTGGTTTACCAAAACGCCCCCGTTTCTAACTAGATGCTAATTTGACTTGACATTTCAATGTCAGGTAAAAATACCCTAGATATAATTAAGTCAATAAGACCTAAACGAATGATGTTGAAGATTTTGTAGCAAGAACAAAAAGAAGCTGTCACCACATACGCCAGTGGAATAAAAGGCGTGAATATAGAGGGTAGAATTAAAGACTAGGATTAGTTGAAAATTTCATTTTCAATTTCTTTTTTCTTACTTCAAATTCAATTTCACTTTCACCAATTTACAATTCATTTCCAAAAAGTGTTGTTACACAGGAGTTTGTTCTAAAATTTTATTTGTCACCGTAATTTTTTTATCGGGAATAATAGTTTCGGATATCTCTCCACAAGAGCGAATTCCTACAAGATGTGAAAACTGAGCTCAGCCCTTTAATTTTACGAGCTTTGTTTGAATCAGTCAAAATTACCAGCAGTCGAAACGTATCTCCTCTAAATCTCAGTTCTTAGGTCTTGGCTGAGCGTGAATTCTGGCAGTAAAAGCACAGTGTTACAAGTTATACTACTTGCACACTATCTAAGATTGTAGAGGAATCCGCTCCGAAAATACTTGAAACGGGGCCAGGCAAATAAAATACTTGAACATAAACTACCCATAAACGGAACAACATAGTCCACTCGCTCTTACCATAGTACATTCCCGATTAATTTTTCAGAGAAATACAAGTGGTATTTGTTTAGTTGGCGTATTCCTAGTTTCAATCTCAATAGAGATATATTTTAAGATATGCAAATAGCGGTTGACGAAACTGAAAACCATTTCCTCCTACACTGCAGAGGCGTTGTGTCAATGTTGAGGAACTCCCAGAGAGACTGAGAGCTTGAAAAGCAAAGTCCTGCTCCACACCATCTCAACAGATCTTTGCTTTCTAAGCAAGTTTTGGTACGATTTAAAGGAACCTCCACGAATAAAGGGTCTTGGAAGGTCGGCCTAAATGTGGGCAAAGTACCCAAAATAACATTTTCTCAGTTTGTCTCTCATCTTTGGATGTTCTCATTTGCACTATCCACTATTCTTGCTTTGGGGATTGAAGTTCGCTATCAGTCACTTTTCTCATTCCATCCTGTCCGCTGTGTGTGCCTTGAGTTAATATAGTTTTAAGTAGATTGTTATTTTCTCAGTAACTAGCTGTAATGCCCGCTCAAAGGTAATACACAGTGTACAAAGATTTGCCAAAATTGTTTCAGCCTGCCCACCTATCTAAAGTTTCATCTTCTCATAAAACTACAGTGCTCGGGCAAAAGTAGAAAAATAAAATAAAATAGCGGATATGGCTCAGACGTAACTGATTTATCGCAATGGCGGTCCTGAGAGGCAGCCATTTGCAATTCGCGGTTTTCCCGCGGAAAATCAAAAGAATTGTGCGACTCTATGGACGCTAACATTTTTATTGCGATCCCTACAAATTGTCCAATTTACCTTATTTGATAAAATATGTATGTTCACCTTTATTTAATGGTTTATAAGAAGTTGGTCGTCCTGGCAAAACTCAAGAAAACATTGAATCGACTTGCCTGTATGATGTGTTATAATTCTCTGTGTGGCCTACTGTACATTTTAACTTTAAGTGTTTTTCCCTTAGAAGCCCATGGTCTCAAAATATCCTAATTCATCGTCTCCTTATCTCAGTGACTGTTAACATACATAAATACAATCACGCGTGGTTCCCGGCATCAATACAAAAAAGAATAGGACCACTCCATCTCTTTCCCATGGATGTCGGAAAAGGCGATTAAGGGATAGGCTTACAAACTTGGGATTCTTTTTTAGGCGATGGGCTAGCAACTTGTCAGTATTTGAATCTCAATTCTATCATTACGCCAAATAGCTGAACTTGGCCATTCAGTCCTTTCAAGAATGTTGACTCTGTCTACCCCGCAAGGGATATAGACGTGACCATATGTATGTATGTCTTTATTCCATACAACAGTCTTTAAAAATACTTTTTACAAGAAACAGGAATCCCAGCTTGGTTCAACTTTTTTGCAGTGAATATAGTGTTAACTGACATAGGTTGCCCTGGAAAGGTTCAGAATCACTCAATCCAGGATGGCCAAAGGCTTACTCCGAGCTCCTCTTTAGACTATAGAAAGAAGCAAGTTCTTAGGCATTATATTTATGAAAATTGGGTAAGTGTTATTCCCCTTGCGATTTCTGAAAAATAACTAACATTGCATAAAATAAACACCCATTGTTCGGGGAAAGTGTTACAAATGAAGGGTGTGATTTATACGCAGCTGGCTACACCCACGCGGCTCCAATTATCTTTATTAGATGTAATATCCCCATGATAGATTGATGCGCTTGCACAAGCGGTGACTGAACCCAGCATGCAATGTTTATTGTGTTAGATAAGATATGTGTTTTTTATTTATATGATCATATCATAGACAATTATTGAGATAACTGCATTAGTATACTACTAAACTTATAATAAAAATTTCTTCCGGTTTTTAAAAGAAAAGGACAGGATAGAATATTCTTTTTATTTGTTAATAGGCCGCATATAAATGATTTATTTCTATGTACTTTTTCTTGTAACTGTGTAAATTTCTGTGCAATAAAGATATTTAAAACAAACAAATAACATACATACAATGAAGTCTATATCCCTTGCGGGGTAGACAGAGCCAATCGTTTCGAAAAGACTGATGGGCCACGTTCATCTGTTTGGCATTGAGATTCAAACACCATATAAATTAAAGACAAACTACTTTTTCGTATTTTTATTTTATGGCTGTATTATGTTACCTAGTCAAAAATCTTTTCTTTTTTTTTGCATATGACAAACTTTTGCTATCATCTCTAACAAATTTTTTGTTTGTTTACAGTTTCCAAAAATCTGACTGGCAGAAAATACTTCCGCGACCAATTTTAAAAATCCTGCATAAGCTCTCCCATTTATTTAAGACTCTAAAGCATTGCAAATTCCAGACGAGACAACGGTATAACAACATTTATTGGAACCAAGGCGAGACTGCGCAGACAACAAAGAGATCCAAGTTCCCACTGTTATTTACAGGGAACAGAACGGGACGCATGTACTTAATGATCCAAGTGCGAAAGAGACAGATACAGTCTGGTTTCCAGACGTAGGAGTGCCGTCTAGCCTGGATATCCACAAAATAACAAATTTCATTGGTCTAGACTACAAAGAACGCGTGAATACATGGCCGGACAAGTTCGGAACGAAGGAGATAGCGCTACATGAGTTCCAGACTCTAGTCTGGATGAGCGAATTAAAATATCTATAAGTCAATGATTTATATATGTAAAACAAATAAAAATATATATACGAGATTACTCAGATCGAGTTAGCCTCGAAGTAAGTTCGAGACTTATATTACGAGATACTAACTCAACGATCCTATAATATACGTATCTTAAATCATATTGCATATCCGGAAACCTATGATGGCCTAACCGAAAGTCATTATGCTAAGATTATTTAACTTCTGAATCAATTATATTTCTTACCCTTTCCTTGGATTCGCCCTCGCACACGTTTAAAGGACATACCTGTAACACCAAATAAAGTCATGTAGTTAAATTTATATAAATACGTAAAATAGTCATATAGTAACGATTATAATTTGTGTACATTTAAGTTTACGCTACACGATGCTACGAATGCTACACGATACTACGATCGCTACACGATGCTACGAACGTTACATGATGCTACGATCGCTACACGATGCTACGACCGCTACACGATGCTACGATCACTACACGATGCTACGAACGATACACTATGCTACGCTTCACTTTGAATGGAATTGAGATTCAAATAGTGACAGGTTGCTAATGCTAATTTAGCTAATTACTATAATCTCAACCAAGCTGAACGCGGCCGTTCAGTCTTTTCAAGACCGTTGGTTCAGTCTTCCCCGCAAAGGTCATATACTTGTCATGATTATACGTATGTATGTATGTATAGCAAGATAGCTACGTAATAACGAGACTGCCTTCTCTGCGGTGAATAATTCAAGGGACGCCGGCATCCCGGAAACTCTATAAATATGCGATGTACTGATAACACAGCCACTACATTAACTCATCCCCATGGTAACATTGGTATAGGGGTGCAATTTACGAAGAGACCGTATAAGATGGACTTTATGATAACACTAGCTTTTACGCGCCACGAACGAACGCCACAAATTTAGCGCCACCTGTAAAAGAATACAGATTTTTCGCGATTTTTTACGAGAACTATAGTTTTTACTAGATCGAAATTGATTGTACCCGTGAAGAGGTGCCTAACAAACAAATGAACTTAGTTTCGTGTCGTAAAAGGTGACTAAGGGATGTCTAGCCTGTCAATATACCTATTAATATCAATTCCATCATTTAGTTATGCTTATGCTTTTCTGTACAGTATAAATTATAAACTCCCCCGTATGCGAAGCAAAAAGATAAAATGCGATAAATGATTATAACTTTGTCTTTAATTTGTTGAAACAAAAGTCATTTCAGTTTAGGGTCATTCCCTTGATCTACGTATTTAAAACTTCTTATTATAATTGCACAAAAGTATATTTAGTGATGCATATAAGTATAGTAAAGTGGAGCATATTTTGCGCGCTTAATAAACAAGCCTCATTTCAAAGGCGCTTTGTGCACATAACAGCATATTCTACGTATATGCTTGTTTTTATTTGGAATATTTTTGGTATCGTAGAGTAATTTACTTGACTAAATTATCCTATTCGCAGAAAGATGGGTCTTCATTTACAAATAGAAATCATTGTTATTACAAACTGAAGACTTTTAACAAGCACATTTGTTACCTAAAATGTCTGGGATCGATGCTCAGAAAAATCAAACTTTCCAAATGTGTGAAAAGATGTAGAAAAATTCAAGAAAAGAGGTGTTATTTTATAATATAAATTTTTAAGAAATCTTGCAATAATACACGGTTTAAAAGTAAGGAATTTTTATGGAAATCAACTTGATTAAAGATACGTAAAAATAAATATGTAAAGTGGTTATGAAACCATAACATTCATAACCTAACAAACGATGGAAGATCATGGCATAAACTTCGGTCTTTATTCCTGCAGACGTTGTTTATTTATTATTAATATTATTTGAGGACTTTTATCGAACAAAGAGGTTTTGTGGAAGGTCATTGCATCGCTGCAACGGAACAGGCGCATGGGCTCACAATATGGCATAAATCACTGGGATTTTAAGGAGCAATAAACAAATGGAGATCATAAAAGTATGCTTCAAATGACGAACATAAGATAAAGTTGATATAAATCCAAGAATATTAGAATTTTTACGAGTACGCTGTTAGAAATTCCTATTGAAATAAGCTGCGCTTTTTTTACTACTTCCTAAAGTATGCTGGCGGCTCCACCGGCGTAAAAAGAAAAATCTCGTTAATTTCTGTTCCAGCAGGAATTTCGGGAAATCCTCTTAAAGTGCGCCCGTAGATTTATTTAACTTCATACATACATACATACATAAAATCACGCCTCTTTCCCGGAGGGGTAGGCAGAGACTACCTCTTTCCACTTGCCACGATCTCTGCATACTTCTTTCGCTTCGTCCACATTCATAACTCTCTTCATACAAGCTCGGCGGTTTCGGGTACTTTTGACCTGACCCTTTACCAGGACGTCCTTAATTTGATCAAGATACGTTCGTCTAGGTCTTCCCACTCCGACCTTTCCCTCCACACTCTCCTTGTATATCTGCTTAGTCAACCTGCTTTCATTCATCCTCTCCACATGACCGAACCATCTTAACATACCCTTTTCTATTCCTGTAACTACATCTTCTTTCACATCACAACATTCCCTTATCACGCTGTTCCTTATCCTGTCACTCAATTTCACACCCATCATACTCCTTAACGCTCTCATTTCCACTGCATTTATTCTGCTTTCATGCTTCTTTTGCCATACCCAACTTTCACTCCCATACATTAATGTCGGGACCAACATGCCCCTGTGCACAGCCAGTCGAGCCTTTTTGGATAGTTTCTGACTGCTCATAAAGGCATGCAAAGCTCCATTCACCATGTTCCCCGCGTTCACTCTCCTTTCAATATCACTATCATACTTGCCATCTGATGTAAACTTTGATCCTAGATATACAAACTCTTTCACTTGCTCCACTTTTTCTCCTCCAATCAAAATATTACATGCTGTCATTTCTTTCTCCATTTCAAAAACCAGTGTTTTAGTTTTACTTACGTTCACTTTCATTCCTTTCTCTTTTAAAGCTTCATGCATACAGTTTACCATCTCCTGTAACTCCTCCGCTGATGACGCCAGTATAACCTGATCGTCGGCATAGAGCAGACATTTGACGAGTAACTCATTCATCCTTAATCCACTTTTAGACTCTTTCAAATCTGTCAAACAGCTATCCATAAATAGGTTGAACAGCCACGGTGACGCAACACATCCTTGCCTAATTTTATTATATTATTTTTTATTATATTATTTATTATATATTATTTATTATATTATTTATTATATTATTATTATTTTATTTAACTTCTATTGCGAATATACTGTTATTTGATTAATTTTGGTACTACAAATTTATATATTTTTTGTTAAGAATCATGGATAGGCTTATAAACTTGGAATTCTTATTTAGGCGATGGGCTAGCAACCTGTCACTATTTGAATCTCAATTCTATCATAAAGCTAAACAGCTGAACGTGGACTATCAGTCTCTTCAAGACTGTTGGCTCTGTCTACCCCGCAAGGGATATAGACGTGATTATATGAATGAACGAATGAATGTTAAGTTTCTATTTATCGACGTTTTAAACAGTTATCTTTGATATTTTATTTTATTGCCATTTATTCAAATGATTGAAAGTTTACCAACAGAAATGCATGTTAATTTTTAACATGCTAACTCCGTTCATTTTGTAGTTTCTTGTACGGATCAAATAATAAAATGCGTAGCAAACAGGCCCGCCGCCACACTCATGCAGATCGGGAAATGTACTCAAAGTTAAACACACAATATGTTTAAGATCCTTCAGCCTTTTAAGTGACATGTTTACAATTATATTGTAATGCTATCAGATCGCATTCAGCACCCGTGGCATGGCGAGCGCCACGCCGTTTTTATCGCGCGGGAAACTATCGTTTCATGTCGTAATAAAAAGCGGAAATCTAAAAGAGAACACTGATTGACTTACATAACGTACAGCCCAAACTGCTGGGCCTGGGGATTTAAAATTCAAATTTAGAATGAAGATTCTATGTGAAGAGAAAGCAAGAGCGAAAATCTTCTCCTAGTCTTAAATTTTATCTTCTTCGAAAACTAACGGGATTTTTCGTTTTTTTTAGTGTTGAATAAAAAACACAATGGATGAAGAAGTAGAAGTAGTGCATCAAAAATTGTTAAGTTTCCATGTCTTGTGCCAAGTAGCCGACCTAAAAAACTTTAACAAAGATTTTCACAGCACATGTATGTCACAAACTTTCACGTTTATGTATAAACTATACTAAAAAAAAATGTCTAACATGAGAGACGAGATAACCCAAGTTTTTCCCGTTTTCCTAAGAATTTCAAAGTTTTCACCTAGTTTTTTCGGTAGATACTTATCTTAATTCGCCTTACCTTCAGAGTTTTGGCGGGGAATCGTTTGTTAGTTATATATAATAATATATCGTTATTGAAGACTGTGGAAAAGTTAAATCCACAGCACATTCATACTAATATTATAACGTGTGAAAGCGTGTGTGAAAAATATTTAAATCAAGTTTACGTATATACATACGTAGTTGAGGGAAATTACATGAGATTTCTGTATTCTGTGAGACTGTTAAAAAGGAAATAGGGTAGGTAAGGTTACCTATCATCGCGGAGCAAACTACTTTTCTAGTGGGTAAGATACTTGTACACGCGAAAAGTCTGTTATCATTTACATCCACCCACTCTTAATAAAGAGAAAAGCTTTTTGTATGTTTGTAACGAATAAACTCAAAAACAACTGAATTGATTTTCACGAAATTTAGCACAACTAGAGGATAGACCTTCAGGAGTGACATACGCCACTTTCTTTTGAATTTTCCACAGGAGCGAAGCCCCGCGCCAAAGCTTGTAATTATATATTGTGCAGACATCTTAAGGGTAATCGGGCGAGGTCGTCAAACAATTTTCTATATCTTAAATTAATTTTAAGTAGACCAGACGAGGTGAATGCCCGACCTCAGCTTCAGTATATTCGATAAGGGTCTCTATGCCTAGATTAAAGTCATGTATTTCTGTCTGGTAAATTCAATCTGCTCTCTTATTATTTCAACTTATCCCGCATAGAAGGAACTGCCGAAACGTAGTAAGTGATGGTAAGAAAATGATAACCTTCTGCCAAAATTAAAGAAACAAGAATAAACCATCAAACCATGGCGTTCCGTAAAATAATGTTAAAAGTGAACATTTTCCCGTAAACCGAACAGGAAATCGTCTTCAAAGAAAATCGCCTTAAATACAATACGAACAAATCCACGTGCGAAAATTATTAACATAAACAAGGAACGGGTTCTGCCGCAAAACTATTTTTGTGAATGTTTACTGACACGCTTACGTTGCTGAATGGCAGTATAGCGAGCCGACCTATATTCTGTTAGGAGCAGGGGAGGCCGGCGCTTGACCTCGTGCCCTCGGCTTCACCTGCATCTCTCAAAACAAAGCCGACACACTTCTTATTGATTTCTGCTCTCCTGGTAACTCGAGTTCTTTGTGTGGCACTATCTGAACTAACGAGTGCTTAAAATTGTATGAACTGTAAAACCACGCATGTTCCAAAGGTATCTTGAGGAATTCCACAAATACTCTTTCCTCGTGATCGTCCATTTTTATATTCAGTGAACAAAAATATTTAGGTACCTACATGATCTATTAGTACCTACTCGTTTTTAAGAATAATAAAATAAACAGGTCTATGTCGTCCATATAAGAAATAGGTACTAACCACGATAATTATAATCAGGCCCTAATTCTAAAAAAAAACATATGGTGAATTTGTTTAAATATCCTAGCCTAAATAGCCTAGCTTTGCCAGACATCACCCCGTTTTTGAAACATAATAACAAAATAATATGATATATAAACATGTACAAAACCACAGTATTAATCGACCCATCGCAACCATTACAATCCGTGCATGCCATTTATAATTTAAACCAGTTTATTTTGGTTCCCATTGGTGCGGCGAAGCAATAACCTGTGACCTAGTTAAGGCTGGAGCGACCCGAGTTGACCTCTCGGCCTAGGTCGCATCTGATTCTTTCCTGTTAGCTTCCGAACTATCAGTTTCAGCTGCAAAAGTCTGCTTAAAACGTATTTGCCTTTTGAAATGTCTTATATTCATTGACACACTTCATCCTTTGAAAGTTTCTTTGTTACGTGGTCTCGAAGTCTATATGTCTATGAATATTATGTATGAACTTATGACAACTTTTTGTTAAACTAAGCGACAATTTTCTTCAACTTAATTGATATTTTAATTTTAAGCGCCGAATAAAATGTGTTTCAAAAGCAATCCTGGATTTGTGTTTTTATCCATCGTATCTACTAGCGAGATTAAATGTTATATAATTTTTTTTTTATAAAAAAAAATCTTAGTGGATAAACTCTCAAATCAAATCGATTTTATCTGCAACTGTTACCAATCGACGAAATCCTGTACTTTATCAGAATAAATTGCGCTTCGCGAGAATCATACGCGTACAATAAATTTACAGACAGTTCAAAACCGTTGAGTATTTGCAGACTTGCAGTACAGTTGGAATGAAATATTATTTAAATCCTTTATCTGCAACTGGAGCACGGAAAGGAAACGGTAACAAATAACTGCGTCCCACATAACGAGCAAGCGTGAACGGTTTCTGTCAGATATAAGGACGACACGAAGTAATACGATGCTGTATAGATAACTGGTGTTATACTTCAAAGGTTCATAAATCAATCCGTTTTGATAGAGAAAAAAATAATAATAACCGTTACATAATTATTCGATCAATTGCACAGACTAGATCATCAGCTTATACAAACTGAGTTCCAAATTTGTGTAAAAATACTTGTCGTAATTTATCACAACATATTTTTTAACACAAAAAAAATAATAAACGCATATTAAAACATTTTACATGTTAGTTAATAATTTGGAAAATATTATACTCGTAGATATTAATAACGAGAAGCAAAGAATAGGCAAAGATATAGATAAAATTGCCCCTATAATTTGTTCGAACTCGCCTAAACCAACAGACTATCCAGGGCAAACATTATAACGATTATGTAACTAGGAAAACAAATTCCTAACTTTATACAAAGTACGAGGAATGTCGCATGACGCAGCAACCTATAAGTGCTCCTGCAATCTTGGTAATTGACAATAAACTCGTCGCTCATTATGGCTATAAATGGGCTGGCTGGACAGCGCAGAACAAAGAGGGTCGAAGTCTTATCAACACCAGATCGCGCCGGCTCGAGTTGTCTCTTCGATGGTCTTTATTGGATGCAAGTGCTCTTCAATTTCATGCGAGCCTGGTAACTCAAATCTGTGTTATGCGATCAATGCGGCGATTTAACACAGTAGGTAACCAGTATCTACGACGGCCATCCTTGAACTGTATGAAGTAGAGCAACCGATAAAACTTTGAAATATAACTTTCGGTTCAGTTATTTTATTTTATTCTTCCAGAAGTTTTAATTTTGTCTTGCGCTGCGGATCAGTTGTTTGCTTAATGACACAAGATTCGTGGAATCGTTTTCTAGAGGTTCTGGTGAATTAAGAATTTGAAATTATTTAGATTCAAAATTCAGGTGTTCGAATTGGAGAAATTAAAAGACAAAGTTACTTTTTTATAAGTTTTATTTATTTAAAACTTTATTAATTAAATGTATTATGTAATATGTATTATGTAATGTTAATTAAATGTACAATAGGTCAGTCAACCTTTAGGAAATAGCAAACAGATAAATAATGCGGTGTCAATTAAAGAGTATTAAAAGAAAACACAAATGTTTTATTAATATACATGCATAAATAAGAATAAAGATATACATATATATCATTACCGTTCTTCCAAAAATATAAATAAGTTTCTCAGCGAAATCGCTATATAAGAGCAATGTTTAAATACCGCTGTGCTTTGGTGTTTTTGTGTGTGACAATGATTACAAAGTTAAAGCAAAGGGTCGTGTGAATGAGAGCAGCTTTGTTAAAAAAATCATTAGTTATACCGGTAGTAGGTACAAGGTACAAAATGCATACTTGACAAATCCGTGTCGCAAATGTTGACTGAATCGATTCCTTCTAATGCACGAGTAGTAGCTATTTGCATAGCGAAACAGGTCTTCCTTTCACTGTCACAAAATAATTAGAATCCAGAGGAATAGTTCTACATTATTAGCTTCAGGCATAATTCAAAACTGTACTTTTGAGTCCCTTGAGAATTGATAAATACAAACACAGAGATCTTTAAGAAAATAAAATTTATTTATTTCAAGTTCAATATTTCTGTGAAACGCATAAATCACCGAATGGAGTTCTCTGAAACATGAAAATAGTTTTACGAAATGTCAAAGATTTGATTTGAATTGATTTGAATTCCTGGCCCTTTAGAATAGGACCACTCTAACTCTCTCCCATGAATGAATGAGACTAAGGGATAGCTGATAAACTTGGAATTTTCTTTGAGGCAATAACTAGCTATCCGAATCTGAATTGGCTACTACTACTACGTGTCACTAGACTAGGCCATGTTAAGCTGAATTGGCCCAATTATAAAATTGTTCTGAAAATTAACTGGGACTCATCCACTACGGATGCCTAGTAAAATCGATTGCAATTCTAATTCATTGCTACAGCATTCGATGTAACTTTACTTTGTGTCTGTATTCCTACGTGCAGTTTGCGTCACAATCTATAAATAATTTTAGAGCGATGCCACAGGAACTAGAGTAATGTTTGCCAATAAACTGCATACCTTCTTCAATTTTCTGGTGGGATGCAGAATTTGCGGGGGTTTTGTAATGTTCTAAAATTAATATTTTCCGCTTCTTCTCAGCATTTCAGCGTTCACTGTTGGACATATGCGTGGTCTTTACCTTTCAAATTTGATCTAAATGCGGCGGTTCTATTCCTGCCCTGCCCTCTGTCGGTCTACGCTTCTCCGACCTATTCAGGACCTATCTATGTCAAGTCCGAGAACTGGAAGACCTATTATGATCAACATCGGCACAGGGACAGACCCGCCCGAGATATTCCTGGATATTCACACGGGACTGACATCATTACAGAAATCGGATTAATATATGACCACTAATTTCTATGATCATAACAATTATCTTAAAGGATTATAATTTTTATATTATTTGGCTTTGCAAAAGTTATTTGTATTTTTTTTATATAACTTTAATTTTATTTAAAAAAACCTTTGTGTACAGTGACCACAAAGTTTATAAAAGATGGACTTTAACTATTGGGCCTACTATATTAAGGAATAGATAGAATATAAGTTGTAAAGACAAGTATATTGACAATGTTGACAACAAATAGGAAATAAATATCAATTGCTTCTTAATTGTCGTAATTGTAACCTGCTGTCAAGGTTAATAAATTAACATTAATTAACCACTAGAACGAAGAAAGCATATTAATTTGTTCGTCAGTTGTGAAATAAACAAGAATATTATAATTAATGTACGCATGCAAATGTTTACGATTAATTTATCCAGTTAATTTATTACATAGATTATTACCTATATTATTAGTTCCTGTAAGTCTAGCTAGAACATGATGTCGTTATTTTCGTATTATTTCACATAACAAAGGTTAAATAGTAGAGTTAGGCTCCATGGAAAAAAATATGCAACTTTTCATTACCTAAGGAAAACACTGGATTTTCATAGAAAGGTGATCAACTTTGGAAAAAAAGCATCAGAATCTAATGATGAAATTACTTTAAATGAAAATGTGCCATGCGACTCTTAGTAACAAAATTACTTTGTGCTCTGTTATACTAGGATTATAAGGCAAACATCGTATAAATAGCCAAAATTTTATCACGATCAAGATACAGGATTCTTTCCAATCTCGATGATTTGTTTCCGCAAGTATTGAAAAACATATTCCTCCCTTAGTTCATCTCTAGACCAAATTATGACAAACCTCTTGGCCAAATTTCGAATCTCTAGACCTAAGCTTTTGGGCTGCACGTTGATACATCAGTCAATCAGTGCCCTCTTTCATTAACATTAATTAATTTAATTATAAATAGGATACTTAAATAATTTCTTTATCAGATTTCACAGCACCTAGTCAATAAAATATTCAGACGTTTTCTGCACTATCTCATTGTGTGATCATAAATTGTTTTGTATTATAGCATTACAAATAACTAGAGCGTGCAAACACGTCAATATATTTTCTCCGCTCCAATACTGCACAAAGGGGAATTCTAAAATCTATTATACTTATAATTTCGTAAGCAATTCTGTCCATTTTCATGGAAAAATTGTTACCCATACGAGTATTTAGGTAAATTATAAGGTGAAAAATTTGACACGCTCTCAATTTACAAAATCTTTGATTTATAGTTGGGGGACGTCCACGGCTCCGTCCGCGTTAATGAATCACCATAAACCTGTTCCCGCGTGAATTTCGGAAATCTCTCTCTTAGGGCTGCATCTAGACCACATAAAAAACCTACACGGCAAAATTTCAAGTCAATAGACTAGTGCTTGGATCGGGGCTGTGCGTTGATATGCCATTCATTTTCTTCTTCTATATTTAGAACATATCTTGATCAAATTAAGGACGTCCTGGTAAAGGGTCAGGTCAAAAGTACCCGAAACCGCCGAGCTTGCATGAAGAGAGTTATGAATGTGGATGAAGCAAAGGAAGTATGCAGGGATCGTGGTAAGTGGAAAGAGGTAGTCTCTGCCTACCCCTCCGGGAAAGAGGCGTGATTTTATGTATGTATGTAAATTTAGAACTAGCTGTTTTTCCATATAAATATTTTATAAGTAATTTCTAGTTAAAAAAATGTTAAGGGTAGACAACCCTTAGCATTAAGGGGTATGAAAAATAAATGTTGGCCGATTCTCAAACCTACTCAATATGCTCACAAAATGACATGAGAATCGGTCAAGCCGTTTCAGAGGAGTACGGGAACGAACATTGTGACACGAGAATTTTATATATAAGATAAGTACGGATAATAAAAACCAATAGTTGGACACAATGACATTCATTTGATAAACGAAAGTCATAATGTTACATTTGAAATACATACCTACGCCCTTTGGAAAGTTACAAAGTACGAACTACTACGCAGCGGCGTACTGCGTATAACATTACATAATCTTGAACGATAATATAATGATTGTCTGCAAATGATAGTTTCAGCGACATGCGGACATATGGACAATTCTATCCTTACATAACGCATACACGTGTACACACACGAGAACTATGTAAATTTGTATGCAAACAAAGATGTTAACATTGAAAGGCAAACAGTGGCCGTGTTAATTTGTCTAGATAGTATTAGTCTAGGGTTTTGTTTGTAAACAAGTAAACCACGTTCGGATTATGTAATATTGATGATAGGAGATTGGAATTGACATTGGGGAATACAAATATATGAACCCATATGTCGTAAAGACGACTAAATGAAGAGATTATAAACTTCTTCTTCTTTCTTGTAGCCTTCCTTCAAGGGCCGGGCAAGGAACCCGATCTATTTGAATCTCAATTCCACTTTTTTTAGCCATACAGTCGAACGTCACCGTTCAGTCTTTTCAAGACTGTTGGCTCTGTCTAACCCCGCAAGGGACTAGACTATGTATGTATGCATATAAAAATATGAAATGCGAAGACCCAAATTAATATAACAGGACGATCCAGGAATGAAGTTAATAGCGAAAAAAACAAGAGGATAACAGAACTCGGCAAAGACAGACTTCTTCCATTCTGCTCAGGTAGTCTATAATAATAATTGATCACGATCTATATGTAACATATATATATTTATTATGTAATATATGTAATATATGCTTACTCCTGGCTATAGTCCCGGTTGCAGCCTCACCTCTCTGGAGAGGAGCCTGGTGAACCTTTGACCATGTATCCTAGATTGGATGAGCCAGGTTTTTACACAAAGCTACTCTCATCTGACCTAAAACCTTACCCGTTTTAAATCCATGGTTACACATTCAGTTGCCTGAATGAGCTGGTTTCCTCACGATGTTTTACCTTACCGATATATGTATATATATTTATGTGACAAAAAAGATTTCTCAACGACCAGATACGTGTGGTGGTTTTCAAACCAAAACACAAATAGCTTTACTCAGTCGTCACTAGTCAAGGAACAAGTCATTTAGTTACATTTAACCCTAGTCGAGTTTCCGACTCGATGTAATGGACCCCGGCTAAGCGCGAGCACGCCTAATCTGTACTTAGTATACTTGAAACTACTTGAACAGGCTTCTAAAGCGAGGAAACCTTTCGGCGATAAATTTTTCACACGTCACTACGTTTTCACTTAATCCCAGATCAATAACAGACTATCCACGAAATAACACATAGGTACATACCATGTATATTACTCAAACTGTGTAAGCGTAGTCTGTGTAAGTAGTAAGAAAATTATAATAATTATTGACTGTAAATTATAATAATCACTGATTGAAATGAGTATATCATTTAACTGTCTGATTTATATAATAATGTATTGTATTGATTAATTTATTTGATGATGTTAATAATGTAAATCCATAAGACTATATTTTTGCATGCCAACTGCGGCTGAATGTTAAGTGCTTCAAACAAATGTAACAACTGTATTATGACTCATTCAATGCATAATAAATCATTCATTCATTCAAAAAAATCATTCATTCATTGTGCTGTTATACAGTACGCACCCATCGATGGAACTACTTTTTGGGTCCTTGAAGAGGAAAAACCAGTTGTGTATTGTCACAATCTTTGTAAGGACCTTCTAGCTTTAGTCAAAGTACCTGGGTGACCGAGTTGTGCTCGGTGGACGTCAGAAAAATCATAAATACAGCAGGAAGTAGTGGCTATTTACGTTTTCTATCTTTGTTATTTTAACTATATAAATGTGAGAGAGAATGCGACGTGTCAGTTAAATTAACAATAAACCCACTTCTATTAATTTATTGAATGCTACTTAGACCGACTTTACCAAAATTCAAATAGAAATTCCATTTCACGCGCGTGCCAACTGATTCTGCAAAGTACAAAATCAAATTTCCAAAATGATGTAGTTGGCAGCGACGCGAGGGACGAGTGAGCTTTTTAGAGCTCTTTATTCAAAATGTTTATGCGCAAAATAGGCACGATTTTTTACTTATATTTTTAGCGTGGGGTCGCGATATTTTCGGAGATGGCCTAAATGGGACTTTCGTCAGACAGCGTATCTTGAATTAAACATCTCATTTTTAGGGTTACGCAAACGTGGTGATAGTAAAATTTTGGTGAAAACTGTGGAAAGTTATTTTCCAGTTAGCGTGTTCAACGGAATTGTTTTATAAGAAAAAGAGTAGAGAAACATACATACATACATAAAATCACGCCTCCTTCTCGGAGGGGTAGGCAGAGACTACCTCTTTCCACTTGCCACGATCTCTGCATACTTCCTTCGCTTCATCCACATTCATAACTCTCTTCATGCAGGCTCGGCGGTTTCAGGTCAGGTTTCGTAAGCATACATACATACATACATACATATGATCACGTCTATATCCCTTGCGGGGTAGACAGAGCCAACAGTCTTGAAAAAGACTGAATGGCCACGTTCAGCTATTTGGCTTAATGATAGAACCGAGATTCAAATAGTGACAGGTTGCTAGCCCATCGCCTAAAAGAGGAATCCTAAGTTTATAAGCCTATCCCTTAGTCGCCTTTTACGACATCCATGGGAAAGAGATGGAGTGGTCCTATTCTTTTTTGTAATAGTGCCGGGAACCACACGGCACAGGTTTCGTAAGAGTTGAGAAATTCAAATAATTTAAAGGAAAAGTAAAAAAAAAAACATCCCTACTTATATTATAAATGTGGAAGTAACTCTGTCTGTCTGTCACGCTTTTACGCCTAAATTACTGAACCAATTTTGATGAAATTTAGTATCGATATAGAGTTGACCTTGAGGAAGACGTAAGTTACTTTTTTATTGTGAAAAAAAAGGAGAAGAGGTTAAAAGAGGGTATGCAAGATTGTCAATGGAAATTTCACGGCGAACGAAGTCGCGGGCATCTGCTAATTAAAACTAAAGTGTTTATTATACGGGTATAATTTGGATAGTAGATGGCTTTATATTTTTTAAATTTGATCCAATTTTTGGTCTTTTGTATTTTTGTAAATTAATCCACTGGCCTTTTGCGTGGTACCTAATTTTACTTAAAGTTGTTTTGTTTATCATGTCTATACCCATGTATGTTCCCTGTTTTGTTCAGAATAGAATAAATACATTATGGGAATCCTGGGATCAGAGGAAAATTCGCATTTCTCTCCGTCAAATTTATACCAAAAACGTATATTGTTTGCATAATTACATTTGCATTGCCTCCGAATATTTCTTCTACAATTTTTCGTATGGTAAATAAGTTATATCAAACAATTCTGCCGCACATTATTTACAAAACAAAACAAAACGTGTTTTAAAGAAGTATGTATTTAATTAAGACTAATGCAGGCCGGTGGCTTTGCACACGTGACACGAAAAATGCCATTAATTTCTATTCCCGTTGGAATTTCGGGAAATCTTAGACTCCATTAGAGCATTACTGACACAGGACCATACATACATACATATGGTCACGTCTATATCCCTTGTGGGGTAGACAGAGCCAACAGTCTTGAAAAGATTGATAGGCCACGCTCAGCTATTTGGCTAAGGAACTAAACTCTATTATAAGGAACCAACATATGAAATTTCAAGTTTCTAGACCCTAGAGTATAGTTATTACAAAAACTAAAAGGACACTAAAGAGATTTTGTAGGGGTGTCAAAAAAGGGTGCGCTATAGCTTTCGAGTTTCCTCTGTTGTTACAGAGGAAACTCGAAAGCTACACACTCCTTCTATGATTCGGAGACGATAACCGGAAGGTTGTTGTTGAAGGCCATGGGTTGTGGTGGGGTAGCCTATTTTACAACCACAGGTGAACCCCAAGCTCTGTTCCCCAGAGTAGACGCAAAGATATGTTCCGTTTCCCAAAACCATACCAACAGGGGCAAGGCAAATCATACAACTGGGCAGTTTACTCCTTGTGCAACGCTTCAGATATAGCCCAGATGAGTTGATGTGGGCAGAAGGTACTCGCATCACCCTATAAACATTGACGAAACGACTGTTTTGTTGATTCCGTTCGGAAAGTAGGACATCTAATCTTTCCTTCCTCTTGCAACATGTATGGCCGTTTCCTCATTAGGTTTAGAAGATTGTTTAGTTAAGTAAAGGAAATACAGCTCGGTTTAAATATGCCTAAGACAATAGAAACTTCGATAATCTTAGCATTAGGAATTTTGCTATGATATTATTATATGAATAATTTTTATAATTTGAGATATTTAAAAAAAAAGTAAAGTTTGGACAAATTAAATGAGGGTATTTTCTCTAAACATCTAGTTCTATCATTAAGCCAAATAGCTGAACGTGGCCATTCAGTCTTTTCAAGACTGTTGGCTCTGTCTACCCCGCAAGGGATATAGACGTGATCATATGTATGTATGTATGTATGTATTTTCTCTAAAAAAGAATAAACGTTAAAGTTAATACATATCAGATCGCGGGCAATTAAGTTGCCGTAACAAATGCACGAATTAGTGAACAACAAATAAATATTGGATGGGCCTTCCTCGGTTAACCTTTATTTTTGAACATTAAAAGAAAAATTAAGTTTAAAACAATCATTTTCTTTACTCACATTATTGATTAATCTATGAACTGATCAAATAAATATTAAGTAGATGAAAATTTTCTTTACTTTGATGCCAGTAGGTGCAAGTGCAAGTCCCACTAATCCGAATGTAAGAACGGCCTTAAATCGTAAACTTGGTTTGATGCGGTACGGAGTGGCACTCAATCAGATGTTGATTGCTTCTAGCACCAAGTGGGTTACATAATCTGTGTAAATCATTGCATCTGGGATTGCGTTAGCCTAAACTCCCAGTTTTAGTGTGGGTTGATGGAGATTGGACTTCCGGTTATAGATAGTGTTTTATGGTAACTAGCGATGCACCAGATTGGACAGGGTTCATTTATTTATTTAAAATTTTATCACACAAAAAAGTGTACAAAAGGCGGACTTAATGCCGTTTGCCATTCTCTACCAGTTTACCAGCTGACCAAACAGAAAAGCTTTAAGTTGTTCACATTAAACAGGGTTCAATTTAAGATTGCCTTTTTTCTACAGGCTGAAAAAGAAACGCTTACTAATAACGTTAATCTGCGAAACGGTTTTTTACCATAAATATGTTGACTGAAATACTAATTTGGCAATGAAACTGTGGATGTTAAGGTTCCCACAGACAAACATTAAATATTCCTCTTTCCCGGAGGAAAAGGCCGAGGCTACATCTTGAAAGATGTAGATGCATACTTCTTTCGCTTCATCCACATTCTTAACCTTCTTCATGCAAGCTCATCGGTTTCAGGTATTTTACTATTAAGGTCACAGTTTATGGTAAACTAACGATGATTAGGTTTTTTTTTCTTTGGGGCTAAAAAGGAGTTTAATTTGAAATAGGTTAACTGTTATTTACAAAACGGCATTATCACGAGTTAGACGTAGACTGCAATACTAATTTGGCAAGCGAAAACGTAGAGAATCACGATTCACATGTACCTATAAATATTTGTTCAGGTTGGCACAGTAATGGAACATGCGAAAGTAACTCTGTCCGTCTGTTACGCTTTCACGCCTAAACCACCTGAACCGATTTTAATAAAATTTGGTACAGATATAGATTTGATCCTGAGGAAGAACATAGGCTACTTTTTATTGCGAAAAAAGAAACAACGCCGACGAAGTCGCGGGTATAAGCTAATTCTGAAATGAAAATACGAAAAGGAGTTACCTACGTAAATATTAGCTATACTACAAATGTATGTACCTATAAGCTACAAATGTATAAAAGATAAAAATGAAATGATACTTAAATGTCTATTATTTCCGCAAATGCACTTAACGTAAAAATTTTAATAAATTTTGTTTAATACTTATCTTAAAATTTTACTCTCGCTCAAAAAAGAGGGGTGTTATAAGTTTGACGTGAGACGATGTAGTAGTATATTTTATGTGGACGCTAAAACAACAGCCGCGCTGATATTCTGAGAAAGTATCAATTGTTAAAATGCGCATGAGTCACAATTGTGGGATTGTCGTGTTAAAAACAGGAAATACAATCCGATGACTGCATTTCGGGATTATTTGGCACAGAAAGTGACAAAAACGAATGGTGATTGCCACGAGCTGAAGTTATTAGGCTATCTATCTTTATTTGTCGCTGAGAACTATACTACCTATAGGTATCTTTATTTATTACTTGATGAAAACGCGTGTTTATTGTGGAAGATATTATCATTTACCGACTTTTCCATCTCCCGTTTCGTGCCTATCTTCTTTCCTTTCTTTCTTTCGTTGCCGTGTGGTTCCCGGTACTTTAGAATAGAACCACTCCATAATTTTTTCCCATGGATGTCGTAAAAGGCGACTTAGGGAAAGTCTAAGAAACTTTATTTGATTCTCCTTATAGGCGATACGGATATACACTGGCTTCATTTTTTTTGCAGGATTCGGACCCTTATTATTAGATAATAATCGATATATATATAAATAATAAAGATTTATTTAATAATTGTTACGTCCTTCTTGGGTGGAGCCTATGTTCGTCACGATTCTGGATGGCGAAGTAAAAAGTAACAAGGTAAACTGACTCAGCTTGGAACATAGTTTGGAATCGATGCTTGCCGATTCGAACCCATGTTTTTTATCATTTACTACCTACCTACCTACGCCTTTACCACTTCACCGAATCACTACATATTCTAAGAAAAGTCCTCCAATTTTCTCTGTATGTTTGTATGCGCTTACCTCGGAGAGTTTGTTTGAAATATTGGAAAGAGGGGTTTTCTGAGGAAGGTCTACATATTAATTATACATACATACATATAATCACGTCTATATCCCTTGCGGGGTAGACAAAGCCTACAGTCTTGTAAAGACTGATAGGCTACGTTCAGCTATTTGGCTTTAAGATAGGATTGAGATTCAAATAGTGACAGGTTGCTAGCCTATCGCCTAAAAGAAGAATCCCAAGTTTATAAGCCTACCCCTTAGTCGGCTTTTACGATAAAATATAAATTATAAATTATACCCGCGCGAAGACGGGCCGAGTCCCTATTCCAGTAGGTATATAATTCAATAACCAAGTAAAAATAATGGCCTACTACAAAATGCTCTTTGATTTTCCGAGGGCTAAATACAACTTCTTATGGAAGACGGTAATGGCTCTCATTTTCTTAGTCAAATGAGGCAGGTAAAATCCGATGATTTATTCAGCCGCAACGCAAAATACCGAGAGTACAGAATAAAAGTTGTACATTTTATCTAATCAATGTCGAAATCAAAGTGCACAAATTTAAATGGTTTATCGAATTGGCCTACATACGAGTACCTTCCAAATTTAAACTTTATAGCATGCTTTTTCTTAAGAGTTTCGCTTTTCCAAATTTCGGTAACCTAAAAAAGGGACTTTCATATTTTAATTTGATCTACTTCGATAACGTGCATATTTTTATGATAATGATCGCAAATTGTTGTTAGGTGAATACATAGACTTTCCTTTACTTACGTTTTTAAAAACACTCCATGCAGTCAGGTAATTCTTACTAACATTAACAAATAATAGCGTTCTCAAAACATTCGTTCACATCGCAAGGTAGTCGCGTTTTGTAAGTTCAAGTATAATAAGTTAGTATAGCACCTAACAAATAAGTAGACCCTAGAATTTGACACTACAGGGCGCAGTAGAAATTTTTTATAGGTACAGAAAAATATTTCTGCGCAGCTTCCATAGACTAGAATTTCGTTCAACTTTTAATGCCAGACACTATGTATAAGGTTATTTGGCATTTAATTTTAATTAATATTTGTTCCGAGAAATAAAATATACATCTGTTCTCCCTTTGTCTCGTAGTTTCGATGTTTTGTGACTTTAATTACAAGGGGGTCGATGATCAAAATATCAGAACATTTCTTACCTACTTGAGAAAACTGTTTTATACCAAAACATTTTTTATAACATTGTTATGATAACATTAACCGTATGTTCAATTAAAAGCACGTTCATCTACCTAGGTGACATTGTGGGAATGAAAATAATATTATTGTTCGTTACACGTTAATTATTTTCGGCAAGATAATGGTGTGCAAATAACTACAGGAATAATTTCTACATAAGTATTTATTTTTTAATTTTCATTCATCATCATGAAAGTAAGATTTTGTTTGGTATAATGACCTGACTTTCCTACTCCTGGTTTATGGTCAAACGTTCCTCAACTCTCCAATGAGGTTGCAAGGCTGATGAATGTTTACTGAGACACGAAGACCACGACTGAAACGAGGAGGTTTCCTGACTTCTAAGAAGATTTGGAGTAGATAATAGACTATAGTCTGACTCCGTAGAATGGCACGTGCGATGCAGTTGTCATCGCGCGAAATACTATCGCCTATTCGCTTTTTATTGTGACGTGAAACGGGACAGCGATAGTTGTTCGCGCGTGCCATGCAGGTGCCTCTCCAGAATATCTGTTACTCTGTTAGGTTAACTCTAATGCACTCCCCAAAATAGTATTCTGTTAGTAGAGGACGAATTAGTTATACCCAGGGCAAAGCCCTAATATTATGTGTGTGTAATACGACGCAACATGATATTACTCTGATACACAAAATAAATATTACATTATTTAGGTCAAGCGATAACATGCATAAACATTAGCATTATCTCAACACGGAATTGATAAGAACGAAATTCACTAAGTGAATACAAGTTTATATAAATATTTGACAAAACATCGACTGTACAAATATTTCTCCAACCCAATAAGATACAACTTCCTTTTAATGATACAATGCACTTAACAAACATAGTGTACTTCTCTTCCTGTTCAGATTGTAAGAGCCAAACAAGGGAAACACTTGGGATTCTTACAATTTTTTCGAATCTGATCACTCTGTCTAATGAAATGTGATACGAGTATCACATTTAATTATAATTCTTAAACGCTTAAATTTATTCTCTCAAGGATTCTTATATTTCTCATAGTCTCCGAATAAAACTTTGACAGACATGTGGCGACATCTCTACGCCACAACTCACAACAGGCAATCACGCGACTCTATCAACCAATAACAGTGAAGAGTCTAAATCGCGCAAGCAAAGATTTCACGGATTGGAGCATACATACAACCTTTGACACAACATCGTTGGAGCCGCTGTTCCCCAGGCACAAAACCTAGCCTCGCGTCAGATCTTCCCTTTGTGGCGATCGAGCCTGAATAATCGCTACCGTTACAGACATGGCGAAAACCATAATACTCCATTTTTTAGCCACGTTTTAGCCGTGTGGTTCCCGGCAACAATACAAAAATGAATAGGACCACTCTATCTCTTTCCCATGGCTGTCGTAAAAGGCGACTAAGGGATAGGCTTACAAACTTGGGATTCTTGTTTAAGGCGATGGGCTAGCAACCTGTCACTATTTGAATCTCAATTCTATCATTAAGCCAAATACCTGAACGTGGCCATTCAGTCTTTTCAAGACTGTTGGCTCTGTCTACCCCGCAAGGGACACAGACGTGACCATATGTATGTGTATGTGTGTATGTTTTAGCCATTTGTCTTCGGAGCCTTAAAAGGAAAGTTATGTCAAGAATGTTATTCCATAGCGAACGAATGTCAATCCGTCCAAACTAGGTTGGTAGTTGCAGCTCTCGAAATGTAGGGCGGTCGTGACGTCACAGTGGGGATGCAGTAATAGCGAAACTTAGCGAAAGTCAAATTAGGGTTGCTACATACATACATATATATAATCACGTCTATACCTTGAGGAGTAGATAGAGCTACCAGGCTTGAAGACTGTTAGGCCACGTTCAGCCGTTTGGCTAAATGATAGAATTGAGATTCAAAATAGTGACAGGTAAGGAATTAGAAGTTTATAAGCTTTTCCCCTAAGTCGCCTTTTACGACATCCATGGGAATGATATGGAGTGGTTATATTCTAAAGTGTCGGACTTAAGTACATATACATATAAAAATCACTCACGTCTATATCCCTTGCGGGGTAGATAGACCACACGAAAAGACTGCGACGAGTACATTCAGCTGTGACTTCATGAATACCTGGGGACAATTCTCAAAAAAAAATTGCACCAATAGTGTGTCAATAATGTGTGTGTCAAAAAAATCGGCATAATATGAAACTTAAGAAAATGGTTTGTGTTCCATTAGTATGATAATGATCGATTATTTATTAAGTAAACTTATTATTTACTTAGTAACTAAACTATTCCACTAGATCGATAACATTTGTTACATAAATGTATCTGCCAATGGAAATTTTCATGAATATTGACCAGCGGTTAAACTGTCAAGAGGTAACAAACAAACTTACTTTCGCATTCATAATAATAGTTGGAATTGGGATAGTTTGGGATGCAATTAGAATATCCATGTACAATTGACTTGAGATTCTTTTTAAGGCGATGGGCTAGCAACCTGTCACTATTTGAATCTCAATTCTATCATTAAGCCAAATAGCTGAACGTGGCCATTCAGTCTTTTCAAGACTGTTGGCTCTGTCTACCCCGCAAGGGACATAGACGTGACCATATGTATGTATGTATGTAATTGACTTTATTCTAAGTTGTTATAGTTATTAGGCTCATCTCCAGGACCTGAGACTAGGTATGCAACCACGACTAACCCCAGGAGGGAAGTATGGATGATAGATAAAGTTTAGGAAAAAAAACATCGCCAAACAGAAATTCTAACAAACTCCGAGTGTAAACGGACGCTCTGAAATAGATATTTTCTTCGAAAAGTTACCAGAACGGCGCAAAACTTTGTTGAAATTATGATCATTTTGAGATCAGACGAATTCTCAGAACGTTGCTCTTCAATAGGGTTTGCCCCATTGAGGTAAAAGAAGCTTGCGTAATATTTTTCTTATGAAACAGTTAGTGTATTGTTTTTGTTTCTAAATTAATATTCAAAAATAGAACTTATAGTTTGTTTACGTGTTTGAGGTCTTAAAACTGAAAACGCATCGAACCGGACAAAATGGAAGTAAAAATGTCGGAAAGCGGACCCCAGGTCCTGAAGCATTGCAGCGGAGGGTGCAACTGAGACACGCAAAAATGAGAGAGAGAACTTATCTATACAATGTTTGTTATATGTCTAAATAATATTTAGACATTCCAAAGATAAGTTCTTCATGCTTATTTATCTATTCAACAAGATAATTTTTGTCAATAAAATTTGAAATAAACAATTATGAACGTTTATCTATCTGTGTATCTTCCCATAGTACCTATGGTTCAAAGGAATAAACATACATACATACATACATAAACTCACGCCTCTTTCCCGGAGGGGTAGGCAGAGACTACCTCTTTCCACTTGCCACGATCCCTGCATACTTCCTTTGCTTCATCCACATTCATAACTCTCTTCATGCAAGCTCGGCGGTTTCGGGCACTTTTGACCTTTTTTTTTGAATAAAATGCGAAGCATTTCCATAGTTCTGCTATAAAAGATGATTGCCACGAACTTTTCATCAGTAACTCAGTCTTTGAACTGAATAAACATTTCCCCAATGAATTTCAAGCAAATGTTGAAAGAATCTGATCTAAAAAGGTGAAAAACCTTGTAGATCAGTGTAACAAGAATGAGTGACGAACCGACAGACAGGCATCATTACGAAATGAATCACGAGTCAAAGACAAAGGAATAGAATGACTTAATTTTCTTAGAAAACATTTTAACCTTTCCAAAAAATTCCATAACCTGGTAGGTATAGGACTTACTCATTTCGTGTGTTATAATTCCCTCCAAAATGAATTAAGACTTGAATACACCACATATTCAAATTACATAAACAATAACATATGTCTCTCTCTTTATTATCTGCGTGTTCCCGGTTGCATTTTCCGTTATTTCTTTGCTACTTATAGTTGCAGCGTGATGTTTTATAGCCTAAAGCCTTCCTCGGTAAATGGTTTATTCAACGTGAAAAGATTTTTTCAATTCGAACCAGTAGTTCCTGGGATTAGCGCGTTCAAACAAACAAACAAACCCTTCAGCATTATAATATTAGTAAAGATAAAGTTCTTTAACACAGACACTCACTCTAATAATGCCTATAGAATAAGATGGGGTGGTTGTACTTTGCTTTCCTATTTAATAGGCTTACTAGCACGATATGACTGTTTGCTTGGTTTATTGGCCAACGACAAACTTCTAAGAAACATGAATAATTAATGCATTTTCTTATCACGTGCAAGGTAAAGGAACAACCGCTTTGATAAAGTTTGTAATAACATAATGTTCTGAAACGACTACGAAAATGGTCCATAAGTATTTCGCATAATAAAAGCTCATAAAATAATAAAATATGTAGACCTTAAAATCTAAAACGCTTTTAATTCCACATGTTTTACATCCATGGGAAAGAGATGGAGTGGTCCTATTCTTTTTTGTATTGGTGCCGGGAACCACACGGCGTCGTAAAAGGCGACTAACGGATAGGCTTACAAACTTGGGACTCTTTTTTTTAGGCGATGGGCTAGCAACCTGTCACTATTTGAATCTCAATTCTATCATTAAGACAGATAGCTGAACGTGGCCTATCGTCTTTTTAAGACTGTTGGCTCTGCCTACCCCGCAAGGGATATAGACGTGACCATATGTATGTATGTATGTGTAATATTCCCAACCTGTAATATGATACGTCCTGTATGCAAAGGGCAAGTCCCAGCTATTGTAATGAAACATAGTAAACATCAACAATGGCTTGTAAAGAGAGAGCTGGGTCGGTGCACTTTGCTTTCTAAGGTAATTTACACAAACTGTTTTAACAAAAGGACTGTAAATGTTCTATGTAATTTTATATCTTGAGAAGTGTTAAGGACAGGCCACCAGATATATATATTAAATTATTTACCTAATTATTTCATCCCTTTGTTAAATTAAAAAAATGAAACATCAATATCTCTACGCAGAAAAGGGTTTGCATACACAAGAAGAAAGCGAATGAATGACTAACCGACATATCAGCGCACAGGGAAAAACCGGCTGGATCTAAAGACTTGAATTTTAAGTTCTTTATGTGATCTAGGCGTTCACTAAGAGAGGATTTCCCGAAATTTCCGCGGGAAATTAGGTGACTTTTCTGTTCAAAACCTTCAATCATAAAACGATAAGCGAATAGAGATTTAATAGCTTGTTTATGTCTATAGTGACATGATTTCGATCATCGATATTCGCAGTGTAATAGCTTTGAGTTTTTTTTTTACTATGAAACGGACTACCAAATTCCAAAAAAAAAAATCCACTGATATTATTTTATGGACTCCATCGAAAGACTACTTATTTACACATTTATTTATTACATACCTGACCGATATCTGTAGGTATTTATAAAGTTGTACCTACATTGAAATTCTAATAGAACAGTACACAATTATAAACAAAACACTTACATATTAAATTAATAAACAAGATATAAACAAACACGATAATCCCTATTACTTTGATCTGATTAACTCTTTTAAAATTTTTTTTAGGTTATATTAATTTTGTACAATAACCTTTGTAACTTCAGAGAGGCTTCTGGTGATTTGATACTTGAACCACAAGTTTAATGACGGCGGTGGCCTCAGCCTGAGACCACAGTCAGAACATTTAGTTATGCGGTTTTCAAATAATACCGAGCTGATGAAAGTTGATTGTTTCGATGTAAGGTCATTTAACCTTTCACAAGATTTATGTATTTTATAGTCAGAATCGTATGATAGTCTTGCTTAATTAATAAGTTATGAGTATTGGCAATCTGTTACGAAATAATCTTACTCTTCGAAAATTATAGGTAGGTACATAATGTTCACTGGAATTTGGATTTGTTTTCGAATTTTTACAGAATATTAGCGTTAGGTATATATTATGTGCAAACACAGGTACCTATATCCTAAGAAAGTCGATGTTGGGACAAATACCATTCTATTTTCACAGTTACATTATAAACCTATCCCTTAGTTTCCTATTTTTTTTAGTTAGCCTATATTTTTTTCGCATGGATGTCGTAATAGGCGACTAAGATTTAGGCTTATAAACTTGAGATTCTTCTTATAGGCGATGAGCTAGCAACCACTAGTCATTGTCATTATTTGAATCTCAATTGTCTCATTAAGCCAAACAGCTGAACGTGGCCTATCAGTCTTAAGACTATTGGCTCTGTCTACCCCGCAAGGGATACAGGCGTGATTATATGTATGTACCATTCTATTTTATAATCTATAAGTATTTTATCTACCAAACTAGGTACCTACCTAAATAATTTGGGTCATTTTCTAATTGGATCACACCACTATATAAGTAGTGCCACTAACATTAATAGTGACATTATAGAGAAAGAAATGTTATTAATTCCACCATTGGTAGGTATAGTTCGTTAATATTTATAGTCAACAGCCAAAAAAATTTAAAGTTTATATGAACACGGTGTCATATTTATCTACCGTTAACTGTACTAGTGGGAACATACAAACATACATACATACATATCATCACGTCTATATCCCTTACGGGGTAGACAGAGCCAACAGTCTTGAAAAGACTGAAAGGCCACGTTCAGCTATTTGGCTTAATGATAGAATTAAGATTCTAATAGTGACAGGTTGCTAGCCTGTCGCCTAAAAAAGAATCCCAAGTTTGTAAGCCTATCCCTCAGTCGCCTTTTACGACATCCATGGGAAAGAAATGGAGTGGTCCTATCCTCTTTTTTATTGGTGCCGGGAACCACACGGCACATCATGTGGGAACATATGAATGCTAAGGACACTGACCTGCGTGCGAAGTTTAGCAGCTGGCACATTTTACGTTTTCCCTTCCCTCCTAGATCAGCATGGAAGAAACAGAGGTGGCATGTAAAATAAGTCATCATCATCACAGTCACATGAAGTCCACTGCAGGACATAGGCTTTAAATACATACATAATCATGTCTATATCCCTTGCGGAAGACAGAGCCAACAGTCTTGAAAAGACTATGATTGGCCACGTTCAGCTGTTCGGCTTTATGATAGAATTGAGATATAGATCTATAGTGATATAGACTTTCCCTAAAGATTTCTAGGAGCGGTAAGAACTTGAATCGAATGGAGATTAACTAGAGGCCGCCCGCGACTTCGTCCGCATGGAAACCCTATCAATCCCGCGGGAACTCTGGGATAAAAAGTAGCCTATGTGTTATTCTGGGTCTTCAGCTACCTACATACCAAATTTCATGGTAATCGGTTCAGTAGTTTTTGCGTGAAAGAGTAACAAACATCCATACATCCATACAAACATTCGCCTTTATAATAGTAGTAGGATTTACCAATAGTGTATAGATATGAAATAGAATCTAAATGGAATAATATTTTTTGCCATTAAACCGAATGGTAAAAACTATTTTACTTATACTTTATTATTTTTACAGATTTGACTACCATTTTTGCTGGAAACTTAATAATTATAATAATGGTTATGCAGGGGATTTATTTAACTTTGACAGAAAGCAGACGAATAAGAGTACATTATACAAAATTATTATATCCTATACAAAATACTTAGTTGATCGATAGTTAAAAACAAAGTCACCATTAGGTAAAAAAATATAAGTACCATAGTATCTACTACAACCATCATGAGTTTAAATTTACATGAGCATCTCGTAACTACTTTATTTTATTTAAGTTGTACCTACTTTATTTTATTTTAATTTTACTTTATAACTGTCAAGACATTTAAAAGAACAGTTTACTGGATACTACAGACACGTAAAGTGGTCATAACTACCATATAAACTCTACAAGGAAAATGAAAGCTTTTACAATGTAATAATCGATTTAATGGTCCACCTTCATCAAGAAGGCTTCAAGTCTAACTCTATAATCACTAGTTGTTAAAGTGTATGTTCCTTAATGGAAAACTTTAACGACACTCATTTACCCTGTGGTTCCCATGGAAAACGCTATGGAGAAAGCCATTCCTGAAATAAGTCTTAGGTTCTTTTACTTTGTCTAGTTAGATATAATAAAGATATAATAATTCAAAACATCAACCCCACAAGACGGACTCATATCAAAGTCAAAAAGATGCGAACGGATTCAGTTACAGTGAGGGAAAACATCGCTAGAAAACTAGGTAGTGCCTATGTCTATCAGCTTGTGCTCCACTTAGTTCAGGGCGTGACATTTTGCGAAAGTCTTTCTGCGAAATAGACATTTTACGACGAGGGGACATTTTGCGAAAGAGATCTTTTGCGCATGAACCGTCCAGGCAACTGAATATGTAATTCAAGATGGATTAGATGTCGTATCGGGATCGTGGGAGCTACGGCGGTCTTATTTCCTTATGTTTTGGATGTGTACAAATTAAAAAAATATATCATATATATATATATATTTTCATTTGTACTGCAGGCGAAGTCGCGGGTAACAGCCGTAAGGGCGTTCATTCGAACGCGAGAACACGGGCGGGAACGAAGATATCTACAAAGATTTATTTGTGGTTGAATTGGAAGTACCTACAGAACTTAAGGTTAATATAGTCTGACGATTAAGTTCGTCTAGACGTTTCAAGATCATGCTGTTATAACTTCAGAATAAAGCAAATTGGTCCTTGCATGTTGTTGAGTAGTTTTCAAGGCGAGTGCTTAACCTCAGATTACTTATACCAACTTTGTTTAATATATAGAAAGAAACCAATATTATATCGAGAAGTAGGTATGAAATGACTTAAAGATAAGGTTCATAAAATGTCAAAGTATACTATGTACCTAATACAATTAAAGATTAGATACGGTACCTATTAAAGATGACTTGTTGTGAGTTAAACTTAAGATGCATTTAAGTAAGTACCTAACCGATAATTCCGAGAGCCAACACCTTCTTTTGTGTACCTATAGAATCCGAATGTAAAATAACAGGAAAAACCAACGGCGGACTGATTTTATCCAGAAGTCTAATATTTCAGAAAACGTTTCATCATTCCTTTACTACCTAGTTAGGTATTCAAATTCAAAATCTTTTGGTTTCACAACATTGGTTGATGTCAAATAGATTACTTAAAACTAAGTTTACTTCCAAGGCGTCATTGCAGAAGAAGCGGTATAACAAACTGCATTTTCTTCAACAACGTCAACTTCACAAATATCCAAACTTAGAATAGAATGTGGACGAGAGTATAATTTGTTGTACAGGTAGTAGCATTATTTCGATCGAGAAGTCTAGTAAGAATATATATTCAGAAAAATTCTCTTCACCACTGTACTTTTACAGCATTTTACAGAAATGAGAACGCGGTTTACCATCACGGCTCGCTGGAAACAAAGCGATTTAGGTTACCCGAGAATGCATGTTAATACCGTATAATGCACTAGGAAGTGCATCGTGACATAATAGCCTCACCTAGTTGCAAGAGCCGTGACGTCAGAAGGGCTACAGCTGGTCTATTATAGGTTAAGGAAGCCTTATACACGGTACTTGCTTAAGCAGGTACAGGCAGGTGCAAAAGTTGGATGAAATATTTTTCTATTAAAAGTATTTGCCTTTAGTGTTTAATACGGTCATGGGGGTGGACTTGATACATTGGAAATGTACTCAGTACCTACTGTTTATTGCCCAATAACTAGAGTGTACTAATGAGAGTCGGGCCTAGAGCAAGAAGATGAGCAGATGCTTCTTGTTTTATAGGATAAATTAAATGTGACATTTTTATGATTATATATTAGATACAAGCTAAGTGAATTGATGTAAGTATCTATTCTAAATGACAGAAAACTAAAGCATATATGTAAATGAATATTGGTACCTAACTACCTAGGTAAGTTAAACGCCCTTTGACTTTTTATAACCAGTTGTTCAAATTGTAATTCCTTTTTGTACTAAGGTGTTAACTAACACCATGTTAATAAAAAGAAGCCGCGCAAACACGTGGCGTTACAAAAAACGACCTAAGCTGTAACCAAGCCGGGACCGAATGAAGTAATATTTGACGTGTAAAACTGGATTACAAAGGGTCGGCACACGACACGATCTTATTGTATCGTTAAACCCCTGGCTTGAAGATACAAAGGAAAGTACCTACCTAATAATAAGCTAGGAGCGCGCGCGCGGGACCAGTTGGACGAGTCACCGCCCCCCTTTGCCCTGCCCCCGGGGAAACAGCTGACTGCGTGGACAACAAAGAACATACATCCCACACAATCATAATCCATGTTAATATAATCAAAAGCACGCACGCATGTATGATTCGATTAGGCTTATTATTTTTGTGAACTAGGTAGGTACTTACTCAAACATGTTGATATAATAAAAAAAAAATGTACGTAGGTATCGATTGCTGACGAAGTACCTACCTACTTATTAGTTTCATTGTGCCTTTAACAAAAAAAAGTAAATAATACTTTTTTTTGTTAAATGAGTAATTATTAATTTAAATTTAAGACTTATAGGTATATGTGATATCTTATTTTAATCGAAAAGCAGCTAGCGTCTTCAAGAATATTGAGTAAACATTGTTGACCATGAATATTCGTGCGAAAGGTGACTAGGTACGAAGGTAAGCAGTACGACCTAATAAAGGGCAAATCATTACTTGCCTTTCTGCTCATCCAATATACGAGGGCCCTCGAAATACGGCACTCCGGGAAACTGCAAAGTCTGAACAAAAAGCTCAAATTTGTTTATTTTGGTAAATTATCACGATTTCATTGTACCAAATCGACCGTCACTTGTGTCGTAGTTTCTCACTGAGCGGTCGCTAAGGTGCTAATAATTATCACGGCACGGTTTTGAGTGTCTGTAATAGCACCGCGCTTTGTAAGTACGAGATCGAGTCTTTGTTTACAATGTTATGCGTTTTATTTGTTATTTACATCACTTTTTGAGGCCTGCGAACGTGATAATCGTTGCATTGCCTGCGCACTATATTTGCTGCGCTTCTGCGTCAACAAAACAGAGGACGGTCGGGGAACCTCGGCTAGAGCCGAGTCGCGGTTCGCTGTCTCCGTCGCTATCCAAGGAAACCGCGATTGACTTACCTACTCTCGCGTTTGGCGTTTAATTTGTGTGTTGCTAAGTTTAACTTTCAAAAACAACCAGCAAGATTAAAATATAATTTATAATCATTGGAAAAAATACAACTTTATTTCTAAATTAATATATATTGGAATGGTAATAGCAAATCGCTGTACTTTACGCGCCTACAAAAATCAAATAGCAATACACAAATCTGGGCATTCTTGCATTCAAATGAAAAGGTGCAAGAATTATGAATTCATAATAGGTTCGCATATTTTTGCATCTCATACGAAATTTTGAATTTAGGTATAATTAATTTCATGGATGGATTTGCGAAACGTTGAAGCAAATTGAACCATTTTCTCCGATCACGTTATCGAAATTCACTCAGGCTATAGACGTCATCAATACTTCTCTTGGAGGTATTCTCAGTTGCTGTACTCCTCTTCCGTGGGTGGAGTGGAGAGTTCGGAGTCCGCCTACTTTCTAGGATATACCTAATAATGGTCAATTTTTTTTTGTTCTAGTAACAATAGAAATTTAAACTACCACAATGGTAGAATGTTTTGATTTGTATTGTAACTGTTTTTTTTAAATAAATTAGGCGTCAGAGATAGGTAAGGATTGGCGTGGTCAAACGAGAATACAAAATTAAGAAAATTGCGTGCGATTATACGACGATAAATATGGCGTTTATCGTGCTTTGTTGGTACCTACAGTTACAAAACTGAATTATTATAAGTTTAATTTGGTACCTTTACATTAATATATTACGTATGCCTTACGGAGTAGACAGAGCCATAAACAACTCGATGGCAACAATCACCTGTACGACTCAATTAACAACGGAGTTTGTATTAAAAAAAAGTAACAGGTTGTTAGCTCATAACCTCAAAGAAGAATTCCAAGTTTATAAGCCATTTTATTTATTAACCTTATCACAAAAGTATAATAACTATTTAAGTGCTCTTCTGCCAGAATTTAGCTGCATTCCGTGGTGTTTTTCCTTTGCCGGAGTTTTTTTTTGGGGCTGCGTGAGTTTCAGTCACTCCCGACGCGTTTTCTTCCTCGGCTTGAGCTCTTAAGGTCTTTTTCACGAACATGATCTGAAATCATGAACACAAAAGTAAATAAAAAAATTCCATAAGTTTATCTATACCAGAAACAATCGCCACAGGTACAGGAAAACTCTGACAGACTTTTAGTTTGCGGGCGGAACTGCGAGCAAAAGTTGACTAGTACACAAAATATACGGATACCAAACAACATGTTGTGGCGACATCTCTACGCCACAAGTCGCAACAACCAATCACGCGACGCTATATATCCTTAATCGCGGAAGCAAAGATTTCACGGATTGGAGCATATATACAACCTCCGACATAACATCGTCGGAGGCGCGGTTTCCCAGGCATAATACTAAGCCTAGGGGAAGATCTTCCCTTTTATCGGTTGAGCTGAATCAGTGCTCCCGCTACAATGTCATTATACTCCTGGTGTTAGTCCCGGCTGTATCCCCTTCTCTTCTTCGACCACAACCCTGGTTTTAATAAGTCAGGTTTTTAGAGAAGTGTTTGATCTTGCAAACCCTTGCAAAGGAACCTAACCTGTATTGGAACATGGTTATTGATTTTGCAACTAAACTAAGAAACTTATGACTACAAAAGACCTATTGGTACATTTGCCATGGTATGATTTAAACTTTGCAACATGGCTTTTTCAATTGCAAGAATAGGTGTGATATATATGTATGTCACAGGGAAAATAACAAAAACCGCAAGTTTTAAAAATTTTCTAGGAAGTTAATAAACTTTTGAGATGAATTATATTATTTTACATCCACATTTCCATTAATTGATAAACTTACCGAACACACGCGTAAAATGATAAGTAAGCAATGACTCAAGATTGGTTGAAAAGTAACATGTTCTTTCTCTTTCCTCTCTTCCACTGTTGAACGCTATGGAGTATAAACAAATTGGTTGCTCATGTATTTTTCTTAAGTTTTTAATGTTGCTACTGTTTTGAAAGTGTAAAATACTTTTATTTTGTTCACTAGACCAATAATGAGCGCAAAATTAAAAGCTTGTCTGTAAGTGGTTGAACCTTTAGAAGATTGCAAATAATGGATATCTGTAAGATCATAAATTAACCACGAACTATCAAAAAATTATGAAGCTGTGAAGATGAGGACATAAGATAATACAATTCATCTCTTATTTATATACTTTCCTAACAAGTTTATAAACTTGTGGTTCTTTGTATTTACCTGTGACATATATAAAATATGTCTCAATGCTACTCACTTCCTGCTCAACAGTTTGCTGGTGCCTTATTGATTTTTGCTTGTGATTATTAGCCCTCTGAATGTGCCTATCTACAGAACTGAGGACGGCCTCGCAAGAGTTGCACCAGTCCGCGAGCACGTCTGCTATGGAGGCGGCATCTTCTAGACGAGCGTCCCGCCCGAGTGCCACATCCACTTCCACCCGCTTGCATTCTTGGTCCAATTTACCGTGGATTATATCTGTAATACAGTTTCAACTTTAAGAACACATGAGCAATGTTCATTATTTCTTGTGTAATTTTTTTTTATATTTTATCACTGCTTAATAAAGTAATCAGCTTTACAGTTGTTTCTGTATAAGTGAATCAATCCTTTCTAATGAATCAATACCTTAATATAATAAACCAAAATTGGGCAATGAAGACCAGAAGAGTAAGAATTTAAGGGAATATTACATTCATGCAGGCGAGGCCCTGGTATCCTCTAGTAAATATGTAAAAGTGAAATGTGAAAAGACTTTCTTCTATTGACACTAAGTATGTACATATACTCTCTAATCAAAGTGCAGTAAAAATCACTTCAATTTTTATTTCTACATATTCACCTGCATATATTGCTTCTATAATGAGATCTTCTAAATCCCTAACATTTTTGATGTCCAGTTCTTTGAGCAGCACACTGTAAGGAATACACTTCTCTTGTGTGGCGAGGGTTGCAATCGTGAGATGCTGTAGTTTCTTGCACTGTATCGGGTTTAACTCTAGGTAATCTGACTTATTTTTCAAATAGTCCTTGTAAGTGCCATATGCAAAGAGATTTAGTGTTTTGAAGTGAGTTGCATATGGCCCTGTCTCCAACTAAAATAAACAATGTTCATTATCTTATTAGAGAAAAAGAAAATATAATTAAAGTGTCATTTCAAAGTGCAGAAAATAAATGATCATTGAAATACATTATGACAAAAATAAATGGATAAGTCGGTAACGTCGGTAGTTTGAAAACAACCTCTTGTATGTTCGGCATTTCCAGTAATTCTCCAAATACGTGTACGCCCGGAGCTTCTAGGACTTGTTTTATGAGTTCGGCACAAGCTGAGCCCTTGGCACCTTTGGCCAGCAGCACAAATTGCTCCAGTGGATGGTTTGTGGAGAACGACAACAAGGACGATGGTTCGTCTCTGTCCATTGACATGGGATTCATGCTGACCGATATGATTGTGATAACAACTATATGAAAATTTTAACTCAATTTAGGCAGAAATATCAACAATAAAATATATTTAAATCCAAAACACACTCAATAAGTTACAATTTCCTTTTCTCGGCTTATCTTAATTTGATTAATCTTGACTTGACGTTTATTTGATAGTGTAGTGATTGACATTGATAGATTTTTTTAAAGTAGGGAGAGCAACCAATGAATCTAGGCTCTATGATATAAACACCATTTCTAATATGTCAAAGGATATATTTAACTTATTTATGAATTAATAAATGGTAAGAAAAGAAATTGATTATGTACTGACTCATTAGAATATATAATCCTGATCATTCAATATGACTTAATCAAGACTGACTGATTAGGATGAATCAAAGTGAAGACTACAGTCAAGAAATTAGAAAAAATATTAAACCACAAACAATAAAATGGCGTCCGGTTTTTAGTGTGTGCGAAGGTGAATTGTTTTCATGATATTGGAAAATCTAAACAGTTTTATGTAGATTTTCGTAGATAAATGTTATGTTAATGATAAATGAAATGTGTTATTGTACTAGAAAAACTTATGAGTGTGACAATCACTTGAAACTATGTGCGTGTCGATGTCGCTGACTTTCGTGTGTAGCGTCGTTGTCTTGTGCCGCCTGTAACATTGAATTGATTAAATCAATTCGGAATAAAATCTTGGAAGAAATTGATTTTTCTCGCCCTATTCCGATCATTATAATAATGAATATACTCTAGTATTATCGTTTTGTCGGCGTTTTTATTGATGAGTGCGTTGTGCGTTAGTAGTTGTGAAAGTGTACATACATGCTCATAATGTTGAAACTGTCATGAGTGTTCATGTTTACCATCAAATAGTGGATTTGTGTTAGTGGGTTTTTTTTTCGATGTTTATTTAGAATATAGGCAGTGAAAATGTGTATGCCAACGCCGAGCAATGTCTCGGGCTTCGGGTATTCATGGGGCTTTGCAAGCTCCGCGGACCCTACCAAAGGCGAGGTGGATACGCCTAGCAGTTTAAGTTACACCATCGGAAATAGTGTAAGTATTTAAGTATTGTATTATAAATGATTTCATTCTGCAATTAGAATACATTTGTGGTTAAAAAATGTTTGGTATTTATTCCAAGAAAGTTCCAAGAACTGTATTCGAAATAACTTTGTCGAATATACACCTCTACCACCAATATTTTATTTGCAATTCTAATAAACTGAATTTGTATTAGTACCATGGGATATTTATATTGTTTGAAGTGATTCTTTTTTGACGCTGTCTGAAGTAGAGCTATGAGTTATTAAAAATAAATATTTACCTGTATCCCATACTTGCAGGTGTCTCCTGAGACAACTATGACGGTAATGTCCCACAAAACGCCACAAGTACAAGAGAAAGTGGGCAATGTCACCGTGGCCTCGGTGTCTAATACGGCAGCTCAGGTTACGCGTGTTGTGACCACTGGGACTCCAGTGCAAGGCCGGAGAGCCATGTTTGTGTTCAATGATACACCTGTGCATACCATAAACAGGGTGTCACAACAGAACCAGACTGCCACAATACATAGTAAACAAAATTCCTTAAATAATTTTATAAGATAATATGTTGTCTTATTTTTATTCCTTTTTTAATGTAACCAATAAGATCAGCATCTTATGAAGGGACATACATACATTAAATCAGGTCTTTATCCCTTGCGGGGTAGACAGAGCCAACAGTCTTGAAAAGACTGATTCAGCTGTTTGGCTTAATAGTAGAATTGAGATTCTAATAGTGACAGGTTGCTAGCTCATCGCCTGAAGTAAAGAAGAAGAAGAGAATTCAAGAAATTTATTGTAATATAGATATAGATAGTTAATTTTCTTTAATTAAAGTTATTGAATTCATCTAGATTTTGGAAATTTTGCTCAAGGGCTTTCTTAGTCTTGCATATTTATTTATTAATGTACATTAAGAAAACAAAACTGTAATTTAGACTAAGGAATACTTTGAACTGATGCTTTTTAAAACAGTTTGATATAATCAACTACCCTGTACTAAAATGATAGAATTCAAATAGTGACAGGTTGCTAGCCCTGTTTAAAAGCCTATCTCTTAGTCACTTTTCACAACATCCATGGGAAAGAGATGGAGTGGTCCTATTCTTTTTTTCTATTGGTGCCAGGCACCACACAGCCCGATTGTAGGGAAAAATAAATAATTTTGAGTTTATTTTATGTTCTCTTTATTCCAGCTGCGAACATTGGCACAAAAACAATCATGACACCACTAGGTCCTCTTCAGTTGACTGCAGAAGAATGCAACGAGATCCTGATGAAGCGGGCTCTTCAGGCTCAAGGGATCTCCACTCCGTCTGTTATAGATGCATCCCAGTTGAACCATACATTGTTGAATGGTACTATAAAGACTATCAATGAGGCGCCTGCTCAACAAACAGAGGCGATACAGACGAACACAATTCAACAGCACCACCTCTTACATACTAAACAAGAACCGGGAACTACCAATAATTCTCCTAAGGTAATATTTTTATTCTAACAAGTTCTGACAAATGCAGCAATCTGTTTAGAATCTTTTAGCTGTTTCCCTGTCTAACTATTGTCTCCTAAGGTAAATCTAGCATTATTCATAACATGCAAGGTTTAAATCCTGAAATCCTTGCTAGAAAATAATAAGAATTATAAGCAATAGACTTATAACTGGGGATGCTGATAACCAGAAAAGGTGGAGAGAGAAATCTGGACTGACTCCGGGTCTCCTAAACATTGTATTGGAGGGTGCAATGAAAACATGCAAAGTTGACAGTTGAGAGACATGGCTAGAGTTATAATTAACTAAATGATGGTCTATTTTATAATTATATTTCTACATACATACATACATACATACCGTCACGTCTATATCCCTTGCGGGGTAGACAGAGCCAACAGTCTTGAAAAGACTGAATGGCCACGTTCAGCTATTTGGCTTAACGATAGAATTGAGATTCAACTAGTGACAGGTTGCTAGCCCATCGCCTAAAAAAGAATCCCAAGTTTGTAAGCCTATCCCTTAGTCGCCTTTTACGACATCCATGGGAAAGAGATGGAGTGGTCCTATTCTTTTTTGTATTGGTGCCGGGAACCACATGGCACTTTACACAATTATATTTCTATTTTGATATATATCAATTTCTATAATAAACTGATAGCAGTTTAGTCCACCCATAGGGGTGGGGGAGTAGTTCTTGTATTTTTTTTCTATACATTTAGAGAATGCAGTTATAAATTATGTTTTCAGACTGTGTATTCACAAACAGAGCTGATGAACACCAACACGGTGATGACCACGGTGGCCCCCGCGGCACCCAAGGAACGGCCATATTCTTGTGATGAATGTGGCAAGTCTTTTCTGTTGAAACACCATCTCACAACTCATGCAAGAGTTCATACAGGTGAGATGAATCATATACACTTTGGAATCATTCAAATCAGATAAAAAGAAAAGCATATATTGTTATTAGAGTAAGCTGGAATTGTTTAAGTCTATTTTAATTGATGTTGGCTTAATTTGTATAAAAAAAACAATACACAAATATAATTAATGAACTATTACATGATCTGACATTTCTTTATGCATAAATGATGAAAATACTAAACTGAGATAAGATGTGATATGTATGGCAAACTAAGTTTAAGGTGCCTAAAAGTGCCTAACAATTTAAAATCAACGAAAATTGTTTTCAATTAACTAAAATAATTTTAAATACAGTAGATATGTCAAACAATCAATTTATAAATTAAAGTTTTATACAAGAGCAATTTTTTTTTTTATTCTAATAAATAACATAATAACAGTCATAACAAAAATGTGTCAACAAAGTTTTAGCAATATATTATATGGAAATACAAAGTAATGGTAATTATAAACTTTATATCTTTCTCTCTACAGGAGAGAGGCCTCACGTGTGCGTACATTGCGGCAAGGCATTCGCCAGGAAGCACTGTCTCAATACACATCTGTTGCTGCACTCCGCCGACCGGCCGTACCGCTGTCACGAATGCAAGATGGCGTTCACGCTGAAACATCATCTGGTTACACATTCACGGGTAAATCAATTATAAAGTTATTCTTACGTAGTCTTTACACAGTCACGGATAAATAAGTTATTCTATGATTAGTCTTTTCTTATAACTAGAAAAAAGAGAAACAGTTTTTTGTTGCCCCAATGCTTCAAATTTTGCTTTTTCAAGTCGCATCAGCAAAATACGAAGGCGCAGAATAGCGAAATGTACTGCCGAATGAAAATAAGGATCTTGTCTCAAGTACATTAAACTTAAAATGCATTAACAAAATCGACTCTTGCCATCGCGTTCATAATAGCGGACAGTCTGCTGCTTTCTTTTTATTTACTTTTACTTTGGCTTTTGCCCAGGAACATTTGTGTATAAAAGTGGTGGTGATAATGTAATACAAAAATAAATTATTTCAAGAACACCAAATTTTTTATTTTTTTTTATTGCTAGGTCCACAGCAGAGAACGTCCGTTCGTGTGCGGCGAGTGTGGTCGGGGGTTTCCCTTGAAGCGACATCTGGTGACGCACAGCAAGTACCACGCGGGGGAAAGGCCTTATGTCTGCGGGGATTGTGGCGAGAGCTTTGCGCAGAAGGTACGTATTTTTTGTCATAAACCCATATTTCTGCATGTTAAATTTGGTCTCCCTGTCTGTAAGGATTACACAGCTAAATGGCCGCATTTTACTTTTAACAATCCGTCCAATCTAATAACAATTAATGAAACTAGACAGATCTTTTTTTCAAAATAGTATACAAGGTATGATTAAGTGACGTTTTCAAAATGACATGTCGCCATCCATCGACCATCGCCTAAAAGAAGAATCCCAAGTTTATAAGCCCACGACATCCATGGGAAAGAGATGGAGCAGTCCTATTATTTTTATGTATTGGTGCCGGAACCACACTGCACAGACTTTCCAAACAAGTTGAATAACTAGAATCTCAATTCTAATTGAGCCAAATAGCTGAACGTGGCCATTCCGTGTTTTCAAGACTGTTAGCTCCGCCTACCCCGCAAGGCATATAGACGTGACCATATGTATGTGTGTATGTATGTATGTTTTAGCCAATTTGTCTTCGGAACCTTAAAAGGAAAGTTATGTCACGAATGTTATTCCATAGCGCACGAATGTCAATGATACGTTCCGCAGGAGCACCTGGTGATGCACAGCCGCTTCCACGGCTCGCTGTCGCCGTTCGTGTGCGGCGACTGCGGGCTGGCGTTCGCGCGCAAGTTCCAGCTCGTGAACCACGGCCGCGTGCACGGCCGCGTGCCGCACGCCTGCCCCGTCTGCGGCAAGGAGTTCCTGCAGAAGCGCACGCTGGTGGCGCACATGAAGTCAGTACGGTTATCTATTATGTACATACATACATACATACATACATATGATCACGTCTATATCCCTTGCGGGGTAGACAGAGCCAACAGTCTTGAAAAGACTGAATGGCCACGTTCAGCTATTTGGCTTAATGATAGAACCGAGATTCAAATAGTGACAGGTTGCTAGCCCATCGCCTAAAAGAGGAATCCTAAGTTAATAAGCCTATCCCTTAGTCGCCTTTTACGACATCCATGGGAAAGAGATGGAGTGGTCCTATTCTTTTTTGTAATAGTGCCGGGAACCACACGGCACTATTACAAAAAAGATCTATTATATATCTACAATATCTACATTTGTCAACAACAAGTGACTACATCTTTCCCCTTGAACCGTGCCAGTCACTACATCTTTCCAATTGAACCGTGCCAGTGGCTACATCTTTCCACTTGAACCGTGCCAGTGATGACATCTTTCCAATTGAATCATGCCAGTCACTACATCTTTCCAATTGAACCGCGCCAGTGGCTACATCTTTCCACTTGAACTGTGCCAGTCACTACATCTTTCCAATTGAATCTTGCCAGTGGCTACATCTTTCCAATTGAACCGTGCCAGTGGCTACATCTTTCCACTTGAACTGTGCCAGTCACTACATCTTTCCAATTGAACCGCGCCAGTGGCTACATCTTTCCACTTGAACCGTGCCAGTCACTACATCTTTCCAATTGAACCGCGCCAGTGGCTACATCTTTCCACTTGAACCGTGCCAGTCACTACATCTTTCCAATTGAACCGTGCCAGTGGCTACATCTTTCCACTTGAACCATGCCAGTCACTACATCTTTCCAATTAAACCATGCCAGTGGCTACATCTTTCCACTTGAAACGTGCCAGTGGCTACATCTTTCCACTTGAACCGTGCCAGTGGCTACATCTTTCCACTTGAACCATGCTAGTCACTACATCTTTCCAATTGAACCGTGCCAGTGGCTACATCTTTCCACTTGAACCGTGCCAGTCACTACATCTTTCCAATTGAACCGTGCCAGTGGCTACATCTTTCCACTTGAACCGTGCCAGTGACTACATCTTTCCACTTGAACCGTGCCAGTGATGACATCTTTCCAATTGAACCATGCCAGTCACTACATCTTTCCAATTGAACCGCGCCAGTGATTACATCTTTCCACTTGAACCGTGCCAGTCACTACATCTTTCCAATTGAACCGTGCCAGTGGCTACATCTTTCCAATTGAACTGTGCCAGTGGCTACATCTTTCCACTTGAACTGTGCCAGTCACTACATCTTTCCAATTGAATCGTGCCAGTGGCTACATCTTTCCAATTGAACCGTGCCCGTGGCTACATCTTTCCACTTGAACTGTGCCAGTCACTACATCTTTCCAATTGAACCGCGCCAGTGGCTACATCTTTCCACTTGAACCGTGCCAGTCACTACATCTTTCCAATTGAACCGCGCCAGTGGCTACATCTTTCCATTTGAACCATGCCAGTCACTACATCTTTCCAATTGAACCGCGCCAGTGGCTACATCTTTCCATTTGAACCATGCCAGTCACTACATCTTTCCAATTGAACCGTGCCAGTGGCTACATCTTTACACTTGAACCGTGCCAGTGGCTACATCTTTCCACTTGAACCGTGCCAGTCACTACATCTTTCCACTTGAACCGTGCCAGTGGCTACATCTTTCCACTTGAACCATGTCAGTCACTACATCTTTCCAATTAAACCATGCCAGTGGCTACATCTTTCCACTTGAACCGTGCCAGTGGCTACATCTTTCCACTTGAACCGTGCCAGTGGCTACATCTTTCCACTTGAACCATGCTAGTCACTACATCTTTCCAATTGAACCGTGCCAGTGGCTACATCTTTCCACTTGAACCGTGCCAGTGACTACATCTTTCCACTTGCCCCGATCTCTTCTTACTTCTCTTGCTTTGTCAGTGCTTATAGTTGACATTTCGCAAATTATCTACTTTCGAAATGTATTATAATTACTGTTAAATTACACAGGTTTTAATGCGCGCCACTGCCAATTTACTTTTTAATAGACTCACGAATATTAGACAGAAGCTGCTTCGTGTAATACTTCAATTACCTATTTCTGGATTATCATCATAGGCGGACGATGAACCAAAAATTGATACAAACCTCGAGAATGATTTTTTCAAGACTTCTCCGAACAAAAAGTAATAAGAGAATTGCTGATACCAAGTACCTACTATAAATTTTCAGGATTCACACAGGCGAAGGCGTAGTAGCTTGCTTAGAATGCGGGGAAGCCTTCAAATGTAAAGAAGAGTTGACACAACACTGCAAACTCACGAGGCATTGTCTCACCACGGCGACAGCGCAACAAACACAGCAACAACAACAACAGCAACAACAACAACAGGCGCAACAACAGGTAAAATGACATAACATTTTACAGAAGGTGAAGGTGATGTGTGAATTTGATTTATATCTGTTTAGACATGAAAATCATAATAAGTATTATATATATAGTATTATAGCTTTAACACCGCGTGAATTTCACGATGTCAACAAAAAACGCTTTAATTTTGAAAGTGTCAAAAGAATACAGGTTTTTTGCAAATCTAACTAGAACTTTAGTTTTTACCGTTATGAAAGGAATCTTAATTAATTAATTATATAGATGTGATATTTCAAGAAGAGGTAACAAACAAACAAACTTACTTTGGGATAATATATTCCAATTGTAAAATATAATTAATTATACATTAATTCACTCCTCTGAAGGGGTAGGCAAAGATTACATACCATTACGATCCCTGTATATATATATGTCTTTCGCTTCATCCACATTCATAATTCTTTTCACGCAAACATTTTCTTCGTCGCAGTCTCTACTGACTGACTGACTCTATGTCTGAGAATAATAATGTCGCGTCACACCAATTTAATATTTTTGTTAAATAATTGTTATGGTATGTCAAAAGAAGAAGAAGAAGAACAAGCTTGTATGAAGAGAGTTATGAATGTGGACGAAGCGAAAAAAGTATGCAGAGATCGTGGCAAGTGGAAAGAGGTAGTCTCTGCCTACCCCTCCGGGAAAGAGGCGTGATTTTATGTATGTATGTATGTATGTCAAAAGAGATCTCATTAAAAACCCAAAAAAAAATTTTTTTTTGCCTTCTCATGCAGATAAAATCGGTCTTGACATTTCCAGCTATTGCTGGGTATATTGGAGATATTTTGTGTAGTAATAAATATGTTTTGTGGTTGTGTAGGCGCAACAACAAGCCCAACAACAGGCTCAGCAGCAGGCACAACAACAAGCTCAGCAACAGGCGCAACAACAGGTGTGTTGAATGTTGTATTATTTTGTATCGTTTGCGACTTTGCCTGTGCCTATAAATATCCAAAATATTGTACTTTTATATATTTTATTTTAATATGAAGACAAATAGTCAATTTGGAATAGCTAATAGCTAAGTTAGCTAGCAAAAGAACCAATTTAATGTCCTCGCAAATAAAAAACTTAAGTATGTGCTGTAGGTTTTCACAATAAATAAATTAACCATTTTGTTTGCAGGCACAACAACAAGCACAACAACAAGCGCAACAACAAGCGCAACAACAGGCGCAACAACAACAACAACAACAGACTGTGATAAAACAGGACGATTTCAAGCCGCAAATCGTACAGGTTGTTAAATTTTACACTATCGTGAATAATTCGGGGCGTAGAATATAGTTTACTTTTTCTTACCCTGCGGTTAACGTCAACGATATAGAGAGAAAGGGAAGTCATATGCATTGTCAACTATCGGGAAAAAGGGGCTTGGAAAAAATCTTTAGACTAACTGCTTCTTTGTCGTAAAAGTTCACTATCTGTTATGGGGAAAGAGTAGTAGCCTATAGTCTTCCTCGGAGTCAACTATGTAACAAATTTATAATAATTAAATTCGTTTCAGTGGTTTAGGCGTGAAAGCGTAACATACAGACAAGAATTACTTTCGCATTTGTAATATTAGTGAGGATTTATAATTAATATCCCGTTTATCTTGCAGGTCATTGGTGCCGACGGCCAAATAGTGAGTGAAGCGAAATCGTCTCCGCAATATGTGTGTCCGGAGTGCGGTTCTTGTTTCAACACGAAGGTGGGTTTAGTTGAAGTTTTATGTTCAAATTATTTACTATAATTGGAAGTTGATTGTAAGATATGGGTACTACCAATCTGTTTTTGTATAATTTTTACTATGTTATGTATTGGCTGTGTGTGCAAAGGGGAACACGTAAAGATGCAACAGAGGTTTTATACTGAAGGAACATTAATATTATTTGAAATCATATCGTTTTTTTTTGAGTTTTGTGGTGGCCAGTGGAGTGTTTCTTTTTTATTTTTTATTGAAAAAACATTAATTTTAACTTATTCAGATTTCAAATCGCGTCGTATTTTTTTTGGGTCATGTGGTGGCCAGATTTATTTTTGAAAATTTACGTTTTATAATGTTCTAAATTTGAATTAATTTAGGATTGTTTTTATGAGAAAATAAAGACTTAAAAACCCATAGTGGTAGAAAATAATGCAGACGGGAGTTTTACTTAATTGTAAAATAAAGCACCAATAGCAAGTCGGCCCACTGTACATACATATACACGCCTCACGCATACACTCACTAATAGCGTGACAGCCGGCCGCCATTACATTATAGATTATCTCGCGAATGCAACTTTTCTGTCACTCAAACATGCATACAACGCCGGCATTACGATGGCACACTATTTCTGCTACTTCTTTTTTTCTATGTCAATATTGACCCATATGTGTTGTGAAAATGTGGACTGTATAATTTGATGAAATAAAATTGGTTATCACTAGCTGTGCCCGCGACTTCTTTCGCGTGGAATAGTGACTATGAGCAGCGTTTTTTTAAAAATATATACTTATTTTTATTTTTGGATCATAATCAAAGTCATTTTGGGTAGCTAAAAAACCTACTTTAATGGCACGGCGCGGTTCTCGGCGCGCTTTATATACCCACGCGTGCAGTCGTCGTATGCAACCGACAAACGTCCATCCTAAGCTGAAACGCGATTCCTAAACCGATAATTTTTATTTAACTTCTCTATAAAGATATTTATTATTAAAAGATATTAATTATTAAATTAAAATTATTATAAAGTTTCAGTATATTATACTAACAGAGAAAAAAAGTAGCTGAATAGTTAATAGAATTAACTCTTACTAATAATATAAACGCGAAACTTTATATAGACGCATATTTGTTAGTCTTTCTCGCAAAAACTACTGAACGGATATGGATGAAATTTGGCAAACAGTTAGTTTAGGTTTGGATATAACAACACTTATGTTACTTTTTACCGCGGGATAACATCTCAGACCCACGGGAAACTGGAAGGAATCTGTTCGACATTATTCTTAAAATTCAACAGCTTACAAACTACCTTCAGCCGTAAAAGAACAATGTTTTTTCATTCCCATGGGAGTACTATGATTTCCCTCGGTAAATTATTCTTATAGTTTATGATATCAGCCTAAACTAACTTAAGTAGAAAGAATTTAGATGAGCCCTTTTCATTTTTTTCCCATAGTAATCCAGTCAATTCCAAGGTAATAAGTAGCTATAACATATTCTATTAATTATTGTAATTTACCTATCTAGTAACAATAACAATGATCGACGTCGTTCGTTGACCGGAACAGGCGTTAAAAAAACAATAAACTACCGATTCCCATGGGAAACGGATGTTTTCCCGCGGTAAAAAGTAGTCTTTGCGCCAGGCTCTAAAATATGTCGGTACAAAATTTCAACCAAATCCGTCAAATAGTTGCGGAGATTAATGGTGCCTATGTATAAGCATAGAATAGTGTTCGACGTGATTCTTTAATTTGACATAACTTTTTTATTTATGAATCGATTGACATGAAACAAACACTAAAGCATAACTGAAGCATACCACAATATATTCGTGAAAACCGCATCCAACTCGGATCAGCCTTTTCTGAGATTAGCGTGAACAGACAAACAGACAAAAAAAAAGTAAATTACATTTTGGGTTCGACATCGACATAAAAATAACCCCTGCTATTTTTTAATTTTTATTTTCAATGTACAGACAGCACTTTTCTACAGTTTTATTATATGTATGTATAGATTATGAAACTAGCGACCCGCCCCGGCTTCGCATGGGTGCAAAATTATAAATGTTATTATACATAAAAACCTTCCTCTTGAATCACTCTACCTGTTACAAAAAACCGCATCAAAATCCGTTGCGTAATTTTAAAGATTTAAGCATACAGACAAACAGACTAAAATAGCGACTTTGTTTTATACTATGTAGTGATGATATAACTCGTGAACAGTCAGTCGAATTGGTAATTTTTAATTGAAGTTAGTGACATACTAAATACAAAAGAAAATATAAAACAAAAAAGGTTGTTATGTAAAGTAGTTGACTGTATTGTCCGGCAGGAGGCGCTGTCGCTGCACGTGCGGCTGCACGCGGGCGACCGCACGTGCGTCACGGACCTGTGCGCGCTCACGGCCGCGCTGCAGCCCGGCCTCGTCGCGCCGCTCAGTATGTGCTGCCGCTTACATTCTCTTGTTGTTGAAAAAATATTTTATTGAACTGCTGGTTTTTTTTTTTAATTGAATTGATTCTTATATTTTAATTGATTTGTATTTTTTTACATACATACATATGGTCACGTCTATATCCCTTGCGGGGTAGACAGAGCCAACAGTCTTGTATTTTATTGAACTGCTGTTTTTTTTTAATTGATTCTAATTTTTTTTTATTCATACATATGATCACGTCTATATCCCTTGCGGGGTAGACAGAGCCAACAGACTTGAAAAGACTGAATGGCCACGTTCAGCTGCTCGGCTTAATGATGGAATTGAGATCCAAATAGTGACAGGTTACTAACCCATCGCCTATCCCTTAGTCGCCTTTTACGACATCCATGGGAAAGAAATGGTGTGGTCCTTTTCTTTTTTGTATTGGTGTCGGAAACCACACGGTACTTATTTTTTTAATTGAATTGATTTAACTTTTTTAATTCATTTGTATTATTTTTATTGAATTGATTCTAAAGAAAGAAAGTCTTTGTTGCAGCCATCAATACTTAAATCTCTACACAAGAATTTAGATGATTTATATTATTTGAAATTAAGTAGTTACTCTTAAGATCTGGCACGCTCGAATTTTGCGCAACTAACAAAAATACAGGTTCCCAGAGTCTTATTGATGAATTATTATTTTTTAATTTCAGATCAACCCATCCATACAATACTATCATCGAATCCTAGTAGTGTTGTACATACGCAAGTTATAGCTACGGTGAGTTGAACGTAAATTCCATTTTATTGGTGAGCAGAATAATTGTAAGTGCCGAAAATAGTGCTATTATCGAACCAAACTGAATTCGAATTATTCAAAAATTGTTTTTAAGAACAGTGAGAGAGATGATTAAATGTAATTTTTGGGTATATACATAAATATTATTACGTCTTTATCACTTGCTGGACTAGTTAACAGTCAGACTAGTTAAATAATATAAGGCCGCGTTTAGCTATATGGCTCAACTACAGGCCGCCCGCGACTTCGTCTGCATGGAAACCCCATCTATCCCGCGGGAACTCCGGGATAAAAAGTAGCCTATATGTTATTCTGGGTCTTTAGCTACCTAGATACCAAATTTCATCGTAATCGGTTCAAAAGCTTTTGCATGAGAGTAACAAACTTGACATACTCACAAACTCTCGTATTTATAATATTAGTAGGATAATGGAATCGAGATTCAAAGTAGTGACAGTTTCCTGCTTACTCATCGCCTGAAAGAAGAATCCCAAGTTTTGGGTATATTAATGGGTTTTTAGACGTAATTACGGTCTTTTATATGCTTCGAATACTTAAATGGTGGAATTATGTTTAGAAGATCCTGTATATAGGTTCCCGTTTTTATCTTTCAGTTAAGGAACTCTAAAAACGGTTTTTCGATCTGTTACAGAATATAGCGCAACCCCGGCCTAAGATACACTTCTGCGTGGACTGCGGTAAAGGGTTCGCGGCGAAACATGGACTACAGGCACATCAAAGGAGGTGAGTTTATTAAAGTCCCTATACCTTTTTTTATAATTAACTAGCGACCCGCCCCGGTTTGGCACGGGTAGCGCTTATACATATTAAAACCGTTCTCTTGAATCACTCTTATCTGTTAAAAACACAGCATCAAAATCCGTCGTGAAGTTTTAAAGATCTGAGCAATTGTACATACATAGGTACAAACGCGGGAGAAGCGACATTGCTTTATACTATGTAGCGATGATTATATGTACATACTTACCTTACTTTACCCGCAGCTTCACCCGCGCGAATTTAGCGATATCTACAAAATGCGACGAATTGAAATTTAACTCCATCTGAAAATAGGAAAAACAGGCGAAATTAGCACCTACATACTACAAAAAGCAACGAATTAATTGCCATCAACAAAAAGCGACTAATTTAGCGACCACCTACAAAATAATACAGATATTTCACAAATCCCACGGAAACAATAGTTTTTACCGGGACGAAAGTTACCCTGTGTCCGTCTCCAGAATAGATAAATTCAGTAGATAATACGTGAGGAGGTAACAAACAAACAAACAAACGAATTTTCGCATTTATAATATTAGTTGATATGTATGTATGTTACATACATATACATACATATAGTCACGTCTATATCCCTTACGGGGTAGACAGAGCCAATAGTCCCGAAAAGACTGAATGGCCACGTTTAGCTGCTCGGCTTAATGATGGAATCGAGATCCAAATAGTGACAGGGTGCTAGCCCATCGCCTAAAAAAAAATTTAATCGCAATTTCATAAGCCTATCCCTTAGTCGCCTTTTACGACATCCATGGGAAAGAGATGGAGTGGTCCTATTCTTTTTTGTATTGGTGCCGGGAACCACACGGCACCGGTATGTATGTTAATTAATTTCTTATTGCACAGACACCCGGACGGTAGCTGTACGCTGAGGACGCACGTGTGCAACCAGTGCGGGAAGGCGTTCTTCCAGAAGAACCACCTCATGCTGCATCAGAGACAACACATGGATTTACCGCCTAGAAATGTAAGATTTTTACATACATGCATATAAATGCGTCTATACGTTCTGCCCTATTCAAGTAACTCTCCACTTAATTATTCAATGGTTGACTGGAAGTGATCCCTGAATGGGATATGTCTGCGTTTGTATATTTTGTATTACAAATTTACTGTATTTTTGTGTTATCTCGTATGTACAAAAAAAATATTAGTCTTATTATGTTACTCGGTTTCTACTCAGAGAAAAGCATTAGCGTTTTTTGTAAATTATTAAATTGTCAAGTAAATAACAATAATAAATAAATAATTATTCATCACAACAGACGCAAGCGCAACAGCAAGCGAACCAACAGGCGCAACAGCAGGCCCAACAGGCGGCGCAACAAGTCGTGCAACAAGTTCAGCAACAAGTACAACAGCAGGTGCAACAGGTCCAGCATCAGGTGCATCAGAACAGGCTCGAGTTGCAGGAGGAACAGCAGCCTACGCATATACAAGTGGTATGTAAACTTTTTTAATATGAATCCATATCCATCTATATCCCTTGTGGGGAAGACAGCTGACAGTCTTGGAAAGACTGATAGGCCACATTCAGCTGTTTGGCTTAATGATAGAATTGAGATATAATTAATGACAGATTGATAGCCCATCGCCTAAAAGGATTAAAGGATAATGCCAATGCTTAATTTTAAAATCAATCTCTTAGTCTGTATGACATCTATGGGAACGAGATGCTATTCTTTTTTTGGTGCCGTGAACCACACCTACCCCGCAAGGGATACAGACGTAATTTTATGTATGTATGTAAAAAAATACACACTGAGATTTGCGATAGAGTTCCAAACATATCGGTTACAAAGTGGCAGATATAAAACGTTCCCATCTCATTACTCCACCAGGTAACAAACAGATCAGGGCAAGTGATCGGCAACCAGATAGTGGTGGGCGGCGTGGGCGGCGTGGGCAGCGTGGGCGGCGTGGGCCGCCGGCTGGTGGCGCCGCAGCTGCACATCATCGGCCGCGACGGGAAGGCCATAGCCCATCTCGCGCACAACAAGCACAACAGACATACAAATAGGTAATTTTAAAGGTTGAAAAGAAATCATACGTGCAACTGAGAAGCTGTAGTCTCTGCTTACAGCTCCAGCGCCCGTAGCTGATACCCGCGACGCCGTTTTTACATACATACATATAATCACGTCTATCCCTTGCGGGGTAGACAGGGCCAACAGTCTTGAAAAGACTGATGGGCCACGTTCAGCTGTTTGGCTTAATGATAGAATTGGGATTCAAATAAGACCACTTTTGATTCGGAGTCGCAACGGCTAGGCCAAAAATAGTATTTACTAATAGGTTTTTTTTTGTTATTTAGCTCAAGTCACTTTTAACAACACCCTTTTGATTTGTTCTCTCTTAGAAATCACAACAAATATATAATGTTTAAATATTTCTAGCAGTGACGTGAAAGAAGTAACAAGCGGCCTGGTCCTCTCAACGGGACGAGGCACAGAGCTGATCAAGTATGAGATCTCCATCCCCCCGCCCACGTCAGTGGTGCAAGTGCAGCAGTTGGACTGAATAAAGCGGGAGTTTGGTGAGGAATACTCCTGACGAAACTGCCAATGGGATCCTAGTGAAGTGAACCAGAATGTTAATTAAGTGCTTTGGAAATAGTGGTATAATTGTGACAACTATAATTATGATAAATAGTGTTGCGCGTTAGGAACAGTGGCAATATTGTCCGGGCTGATGAAGAAATAATCAAACAAGGTATAGTTAACAGTGATTGTAAGTGTAACAAGTTGTAATGATAAGACAGAGTGAAAACCAGTGGTTGGCTGTTCAAGTTAAGAGGATGAGCAATTCCAAGCCTTTGTAGCTTATATAGAATTTGTAACTGAAATGTCGGAATAACTGACACTTTCACACACAATGTTTTGTTTTCAATTTAATTCTTTTATTATCACGTCTATAATATGATATTGCATTGACAGCGTTTTGACTGTGTAAAATGTGCATTCTCTGTACACAAGCATGACCATATAATAAATAATACCAGTCCGTATTTTACATCAACATAATATCACAGTGAAAAACATTAACTTTGTAAATGAAATGTGACAAAACTAACGTAATAATTACACAAAACATTGCTAGCTATAGTTCTGGAAACCTTGCAACGATTAAAAAGTAGTGATTTAAATGTGAAATAGTTTTTATAGATGTGGTCTTCCTATGAATTTGTATAGCGCACTTTTTAGTGCAATAAAACAATGCAGTATTTGTTTAATGAAATTCAATGCAGTGTCATAGTTCGTCGGTATGGGGTTAAGTTATAGAAAGCAATTTGATGGATAACATGAATTTGATGTTGATGGCATTGGAAAGTTTATGTTGTTATTTTTCATAAACCGCATCGAAAATGTTGTTTTATAGACTGCATTATCAATAGACAAACTATTTAACATATTTTGAAGTGATTCCACATTTTCAGAGTCTGACAGGGTCGCTTTGTACTATTGTTTATTTGAGTCTTAGGGGATGTAAATAAAATAACTGTTGAGATGATAACTTCACATACTTATTAAAATCTGAATAAGTGAAAGTTATAGTGCGGTTCAAGATGTTATTACGAGAGAAGGTGCCTGACTTGGTAAAGACTAAGCATGGATTTATTGCACTTCAAAAATTCAATTATTATACCATAGTTTATAGCAAAACCTGATAGCCTTGTTTTTTATTTGTCTATTGAATTTGAGTTAACTACACACTATTGTGTATTTATAAAATGAATTACTCTTAACTTCATGTTATCTGGCATATATTAAGCTATACTGCCATAGCAATTGTAGATCTACTTAATTCACGATGGCAATAATCAGATTTATATACAGTCAGTGTTGTATTATACTTAAACAGAGTGTTCTAAAATTTAGAACATTGTAGGGACGTTGTAAAAAGACAGAATACCATGGTTTCTTGTAAATTAGAATAGATTTAAGGGTAGTGTAGTTATTAGAGTAGCGTACTTGTACATATCAAACGTTTTTTAATGGCGCCGATTGCGATTTTTGTAATTAAAATGAAAAATGTACAATCTCACTGTATGTAACGCATTTAGTTTTCTTTTTAAACATATTTTTAAAGGCCTCGTCGAATAAGATTCATTTAAGTACATAAATATATTATTTTGCGTTTTTTTTTTAATGAGAAATGGCAAGTGATTGTGTGCAATTCAAATTCGAAATCAAATTATGTTAGATCTGAATTTTCATGATATTTATGTAGTATTTTTGTGTGATCAATTTGTCAGCTTTTTATAACATTAAAAATTAGGGTCTAGTGGTGTGTTTTTTTTCCATATAGATTTCAGTGTAAACTATATTAGATTGGACAATTAATATGCGTTTTCCGTCATTAATAAAACGTATTTTTTTGTTTTAAATTTTATTTACCATTTTTTTTTAAATTTTGGTATAAGAATGTTTTAGAAAATTTATGTACATTGTCTTAATTTCAATAGGATGCATACCACTAGGTTTGTCTGTAGTCTATGGTTCAAAAGTACGACTTTGGAATTTGTTGTGTATCTAGTCTGTGATAGGGATGTCTATATCTGTCTGGGTTTTGTCTAAAGGGATCTGGCGGTAAACATTGTCTAAGATTCAAATTATATATTTGTGTGTGTCTTGTATGTTGTTAAGTGGCGGCGTGACTCGATCATTTGAAGAATGGTTGACACTAGCTTATTTTATTGGTCTTTATGCAAACAACGTAAGTGTGAAAAAGAAAGAAATATTTTTTGTCTTTCAAACGTTCTCATTATTGTAGTTAAGAAGTGAAATTATTGCTAGGTCTGTGTTTCAAATGATCGAGTTACATGTTTGCGGAAAATATGTTGGCTTGTTTTAGTCTTCCATTCAACGAAATATTGAAAATGTATTATATTGAGGTTAATAAATTTTGTACAATTGTTTAATGTAAATCAATCAAATTCTTATAACATTTTGCTAGCATATGGAGTGAGGCCCTTGGCTTTGTTTGTACAGTGGCCTACTTGTAAATTATATGGAATGAAACAGGTGTAGTATCTATCCAATGAATGAATTGTTAACAGGTATTGTTTAATTCAATGGTGAATTTACCTATCCTTTTTCAAATATCTAAGCACGTTATTAGCTCCTTCGTATTGAAGGAACTGTACGCATATGTATATTTTACTATGTAGCCCATTGTACATATAAGGTTCTTTCTCTGACTGCAGACTAATGACTTTATCGTGATGTGACATCACTTCAGGTTGTTCGTACTTGTAACAAAATCATGGTTACAATATGAAACAATAGACAACTGTTTTTTTTAATAACAAAACATGGTATTATATTGGTTCCTATTGGTTCCTCATTTATAATCATTCTATATGAAGTCGGTTTCCTCAATCTGTGCAAGAAAAAAAAATAATTCTGTTGAATAACAGGTACTCGTATCAAAACAAATTTTCTAAATTATACTATTCAGATATGGTTACTATGAATTTGGGCTTATAATGTTTCTATCGAAATCTGAAAGTGATATAGCTATAAAGACGGATAATGGAGGAACTTATAGTTTTCATACTAATATAAAAATGTTTATTTTTGTCCATCTTTTATATCCAAACCGCTGAATCGTTCTACATGAAATTGCATACATAAAGTGTAGAGTACTTTTCACGAAAACTGATGCGAAACGTTGGCCATCTTACAATTTAAAGGTTGATAGTAAGCCATAATTTTTTTTGTCATCATCTCAAGTTTGCCTTACATGGAGGAAATATATGTTTTTAAGGAATGTACCACGACACGCATGTTGTTCTTTTATTGCATAAGACGGCCTCTGTGGCGCAGCGGCAGTACGCTTGTCTGTGAGACCAGAGGTCCCGGGTTCGAATCCCGGTCAGGGCATGATGAGAAAAGAACTTTTTCTGATTGGCCTGGGTCTTGGATGTTTATGTATATAAGTATTTATTGTAAAATATAGTATCGTTGAGTTAGTATCTCGTAACACAAGTCTCGAACTTACTTCGAGGCTAACTCAATCTGTGTAATTTGTCCCGTATATATTTATTTATTTATTTATATTTTAAGACATAGTTTATAAATATTTGCGAAATTGTAACAAAAGTCAATTTAAATTCGAAATGTGATTTTGAAACCGATAGTTAAGGATGTTTCTATCAACCTTCCTCCCGGATAGAATAGATTACCTCACAAGCTGCGCAAACGATGAACGATGTATATTTTACTTCTTTGTCGCTCATAAGCAACTGCCAACTGGCTACATTGATAATATTCCCATCACAGAGCACGTATAATGTCGCTTTGGCTTCTTTTTTGTTCTTTGTGATTTACATTTTTAAAATTAAGTTCATCCGTTTAAACGTAAATGACGTTTAATGTACAGAATTATAAATTAGTTTGTCATTAGAACTAAGCATGTTTTGCCCAAGATATTTTTCTACCAGATTATATTTCAATTGTATGAAAACTTAACAAAACCTAGTAAAAACTGATAAACATATCACATTAGTTGCCTCCCGAGATAGGTGACTAAATCACTCACCTAATTTAAAAAAATACAAATAATCACCTCCTTGCTAATTTATCTATGGTACATATTTTATGTAAGTTTATTATTTGGTATTAACATTATGTATTTTATAATATTTATGTATGTTTATAAATAGTTGTATGTGTGCAGTACACGCCTGTCACCCTTTCCATCATGTCTCCTATCTCGGGGTCTACTGGAAGAGATTTCTTTTGAAATAAGCAAAACCTATGTAATTATATTTCTTATGTTTATCATTTTCGATGTTTTCTGTGTACATGAATTAGTAAATAAATAAAATAAATATATTATTTGGCAGTTGCTTTTGTATGACCCTAGTTCGTTTGCTCAGCGTTTACTTAATAAGTTTCAAAATAGACAGTATTAATTAGAATTTTCCACAGTATAGTATATTGAGATTGGTAGGTCCATTTTATTGTTATCTTTTGACCTTCGTTGGATCTTGACAAGTTGTTTGCCATTTATTTACTTGTACATATATATATAGTTGATATCTATAATTTTTTATATTAAATGAAAATATACATGCTATAATCAGTTCTTGTGTGTTATTTTTATGTTATAATATACCCGAATTGTCACAAATCCTTCATTTTATAAAAGCGTTTACTAACTGCTTTTTATAAGGTACCTACATAATTGTGTTTCGTGCAGTTTTTGCAAACTTCAACATACAAAGTCTTAAAGCTGTGAATGTATTTGACATATTGTAACTATGATGAGAGAGAGTTTTAGCCTACGTGTACTTAACCCTGTGAATTCATCTTAATTCCATCATGAGTTTTATCTAATCGTGGCTTCTGAAGTTGTATGGCCGTATTGATATAGCTGTATGCCCTTATGGGGTAAAGACGTTCTATTTATGTAAGTGTAGTAATGAAAAAAAAATGCTTTTCTTTTTGTAGGCCTGGTAACGTAGGCTTAATAGTAATTTTCAAGCCTTGAGTACTAGGGTTTTTTCAAAATATTCGTGTGGTTTATTGCGGCCGCTCCCCGGGGAACATTTATGAGGCGACATGTATTTTGTGATATGAGGCCACGAAAGCTAATCCTATTATGCGATATGAGTAAACCCATGTTAGAAATTAAATATTTTTAGAAGCAAAATAACGCATCTTTTTTTTAAATGAAAGCATAGCATTAAAATCTAATCGGTAATTGGTCGAACCGCTTGGATTGACTGGAATCTTACGAATCCGTTAATTTATAAATTTACCACGATAGGTCGCAAATTGATAAATTTTCGAAAATGTGAACGTAAGATAATACAATTCATCTCTCATTTGGAATCCTACGAGATAAATATAAAACTTCTAGAAAATTTATAAACTGTCGATTTTGTTATCTTTCGGTAACAGACATAACCAAAGATGACATTTTTGACGAAGGAAAATTAAAAATAATGATAAAACCTTTCCAAATGGCACTCAGTCACTTTTAGTTAACCTTTTGGTAATTTATTGAAGTCAATGTTTTAAGGGCATTTTTCGCCAATCTACCCCGCAAAGGATATAGACGTAATAGCATGTACGTTATGAAGATCAAAGCACCTACCTATTATAATGCAAACTATTTTCAGTGTGTGATGAAAGCCTGTTGACGATGGCACACAAATATTTGAATAACACTCCACTTGGGCACTCACGTTGCTTGCTATGAAAATTCTTATATGAATCCGCGGCCTTTTCAGAAAAATTATGGTAAACGCATGAAAACAAAATTTACTGTAGAAAATGGACTAGGAAACATGGCGGTCCGTTTTTAGTTTACATATAAATAATGATGTAAATATAAAAAGAAAATAATAATATAAAGCCTTTTAGGTTTTTAAAAAGAAAACTGACTATGTCAACATACAAAGTAGGTACCTATCTATATATTTAGTTTGTGATGGCAACGCAGAGTTCATATCGCTCGGTTCGGAGACTCGAATATGAAATTCCATAGATTGTCTTTGATGAGAAAATTCCCGTAGGAACAAAAATTAACGGGTTTTCCCGCATTAGTTGTATTGAATATTATGTGTAACCTACTAGTCTAACCCATAAGCGATGAAGTCGAGGTTTTATGTATGTATAGTTCGAGTAAGCCAGAGGCTAAAATTGTAAATTAAACGTAAGATGTGGTCTTTGTCCACTCCTTCTGCTTCGGGAAAGTGGCGATGATTTATGAATGTATATAGGTATGTATGTATGTGAAGCCCGCTCCTTTTCTTCCACGTTTACCTGGCCGCCTGTTCTGGATATATTGCAACACATTAGGTACCCTTTCACCCTTCCTGAAATATATTGGGCCCATCGAACTGACGAATTAGTTTTTGTTTTATTTGACTTTTTTGTTTATTGACGGATTGTTTTTATTAGGAAAAAATATCCTTATTGTTGATGAAAACTATCATTTATTACGTTTTTATCATTTGTGGGGAAGACAGAGCTGACAGTCTCAAATAGACAAACTTGAAGCCAGCCCATAGCCACGTTCAGCTTTTTGACTTGATGATAGTTCACTTCAAGTTTATTAACCTTATTCATTCATTTAATCACGTTTATATCTCTTACCTACGTAAGGTTTTCAGTGAGACAAAGCAATAACACACATTTTCTACTATACATCTATTGAAAACATAGGTACTTGTACGTACAAATTTCAGTACAAGGACGAAAGTGCCGCTGGGAGCCATTTGTAAAAAGGTTCAGATGCAATCTGGCAGTTCCAGACCGCCCAATTCCAGGTTACGACTCAGGCTAGAAGAAAAAGTAAAGACGCATGATCATTGAGCGTTGTATGACGACGTGCATAAAAACGGTTTTTTATTAAGTATTTTGATTAGTGATTTAAGGATTTTTACATAATCCTCAGACTGGTGCTAAAAGTTTAATCTTATTTATGGCTATTAAGCATTGTCTATTGTCTATGGTATTTGTGTCTTGTACGTACCCATCGGGACGCATTCACGCCGCTTCTAAACTCTTATCAGCCTTATGTGGAATCATTTCGGGATGCATATGTTCAGAAGTTCAAACGCCCATTTATTTTAGATTCTTCGTTTAGGCCATGGGCATGGATGTGCTCTTTTTACGAGTAGTACTGTTTCATATACATATATCGCACATAAGTTGCTACATTTCTATTGTCCTTGTCTTGGTAGACAGAGCCAATAGTTTCACCAAGACACAAAGATCACGTTCAACTTGATGGCTTAATGATAAAATTGAAATGAGAATATCAATAGTGAATATTTGTATGCTATAATTAATGGCTGATTAGGAGAAAATATGTTTTATGCTACGCCTAAACCCTTATCAAAAGCAAAAAAAATTCTATTCCACTCTTGACAGCATGCTAGCCCATCGCCTATAAAAAAACCCCATGTTTATAAGCCTTTATGAGGGTTACGCGCCGTCTGTTATTTTTCATTTGGTTTGAGTATTTTGTTACAACAAGAGAGTGCTCCATAAATGCGCAGTGTGATTGAAATCGTTACTTCTCGGTTTCAATCTCTGGGAAACGCACTCCTGGGAGTCTGCGTAAACAACATTTAATAAAGTTTATTTACTCGGAAAATGCTTTCGTTTATAGATCTAGGTATATATAAAAGTACACATTCTTGATGGGTAAAAGGTACCTACAGGTGGTTTGCTTTTCTTTGTGGTCATCTAGACTGAACTGAAAGTGTCGCCATGCACTCTTTCATGTCAATAGGTACACCTACAGACGTACTTATAATCACGCCTCTCGGCGGTCCATACACATACAGACATACATAAAATCACGCCTGTTGAAGGATCGGCAGAGACTACATCATTCCACTTTCTTAAATTCCTGTTTTTCTATTGCTTTCTCTTCATGAAAGTCCGTCAGTTTAAGATACTCTTGACTTGACCTGACCTTTCGCTAGGAACCTACCATATGAAAGTGGCGTGATGTTTGCAAATTATTCTTTTAGTCTAAGTAGAACTGGTTATTATTTCTACAAAAGACAATTTTATTTAATAAAAAGGAATTATTTAATTACCTTTTTTATTACTTAAACGGCCGATAAACTAGTTTAAAGTCTAATAATGTCTGTGCGTCGTTTATTTAATTTACCCCGAACACAAAGGGAGTTCGCCATCGAATTCAAAGGAAGCCATTATGATTGAATGTCAAAAGATTGTCTTTTGTTTTAATTTATGCAATGATGAACATTCTAAAGCTCGGTTAGGAAAAAGTCGATTAGGAATAAATTTTCTATTTATTCAGCTAAGTCACTTTTTTATTTATATTGGGCTTACAATCTACCTTATGGGTGATTATATGTATGTAGGTATGTATTAGAATTGATAGACGGATGTAGTCTCTGCCTACCTCTCTGGAGGCGAATAGATTTTATGAGTATTATGTAGCACGAGCAAAGAATACGGGCACAAATCTTTGTATTGCTGAAGCTGCGATCGTTTTTATTTGTACACAATTTGCCAATAAAATGCCGCATTTGCACTGGACTGGACAGAACAGAATGCATGTTGTTATGTAACCTACATACGTTGTAATGAGAGAGAAGGCGCGCATGCAATATACCTAACCAATTTATAAATGAGCCATTTTGTAGCAGCCGTATATATAAAAAAAAAGTCCGAAGTTGCCCTCTTAAGATTTTTTTATACTTATAACGCAAAAAAATCGATTTCTCAATGAAGGTCGTTTGTAATGAAACAAATTGTCGCGGAAAAGAAGTTTGCAAGAATTTTAATATTAATTGACTTTACTCGAGTTGGTTCCCAGTTGTTAAGAGTTGGGCTCGCTGAACTTAATTTATTGAAGATTGCTACAAAAACTTTGAGGTCTTCCATCAGCTCGTGAACTTTGTATTATTATAATAGCGAGGTATTTCAGCTTTCCTTCCTTCCATATCAAATTATTTTGCACAATCTGGTGGCGTAGTTTCCAATAGAAATAAATCCATATCCATTCATATAAATATAATAAAATTGAAACTGAGCGATGTCTGCACTCGAAAGATATTGGCAAAAAAATTTAAAAAGAGGATCTTCCTTCTATCTGAATATGTGTATGTTTTTACTTGCATAACGCGATAACTATTGCTCTGATTTTGACGCGGTTTTCTCTTATGTAGGTGTTATGCTTGGTCAATTTTAAACTGGTAAAAACCCACCCCTCTAAAAGGGGAAGCTTTTATGTATTGAGATTTCCTTTGTATGTATTGTTTGATAATGCACAAAATGCTGCTTTTTTGGAAATATGCCTGTAGAAGAGAATAATTTTTAACAATTTTAGTCTCTGCACCGGTCCTAGCCTTATAGTTCGATTCTTGGTCAGGTCAAGGTTTGGCCAGGGACTTGGATGTTTATCTACTTGGTTCTATTTCCACAACACAACTCTTGACCTTACTCTAGGACTGTCTCTGGACTGTCTCTGACTGGACTCAAAATGTGCGATTTGTCCGGTTATATACATATAATTAAGGTACTTTAAAAACCAAAATCATAGAATGCTTCCCGCATGTTGGTATTCCAATTCAACAAATTTTTAGATTTAATGTTATGTATTGGAATTAAAAAAACGGGTTTCATTCAAAATTTAAATTAAATTTGTTCTATTTTCTAAAAATAAATCTGTTTTAAAGGTGATTTATGCCAACATTTTGAACAAAAAGTGATGACTAGACATTATCTTAAATACTTGAAGACACATACAAATTACATTTGGAAGCTGCCGTCATTCATCCATTAATTTCAAATGACATTGGTCGATTTAACTCAGGGTGTCGTCATGAAAAAAAAAATCTTAGGCACCTTTATTACCGACTTTAACAAGTTGTCTTAATCGTTATCCATTTGTTAGATACATACAATAAAGTATTTATCCTTTATGGGGGTAGAAAGAGCCAAAATCGCGGAAAATTAGAAGTCTTCGTTGGCTAGCCCATCGTCTAAAAGAAGAATCCTCAGCTTATAAAGGAAAGAGATCTTAGGATTTTCCTCTTGAACCTGTCATTATTTAATCCGATCAATATTTTATCATCATGGCACTTTTGTGTCAGCCGTTTGTTCAAAGTTTAAACTCATCAGCGTATTTCCAATTGCAAACTCCGTCTCTACGATTTGGGAAATGTCCCCGTAGCACGCAAGCGCGACGCCATTTTTATCGCGCGATAAACCATCGCTATTTCGCTTTTTATTATGACGTAAAAAGGGACAGGGAATTATTCCCGCAAAAAAAAATGGCGTCACGCGTGCCATGGGAGCTGGGATCGTTTTTCCAAAGTTTCTCTTTCCACATTATCTGGGCTGCAGCGTAAATACCTACTGGCAACACACAGAAGTATTTTCTAATACCTATCCATTATTTAAATTTATTTTAAACAGAATACTATTCCGTTGTTCTATTTTCCAATATAAAAAGTATTTACTACAGGTATATCTGTCCATCAATTTGCTAGCATACAACCAGTAGGATAAAACCGTACAATGTGAACCATGAACAGTTTTTGTGATAAATGACGTCACGGTTTCAGAACGTCCTTTACGCATTTCGCTTTTGTGAGGGAGGTATTCTCATCCGATGAAAGGACACATTAGTGCCTATAATGTTGTCTCCTTTTACGTAGTCGGTTAGGTGAACAGACGCTTTTTTATATCAGTAGGAGATTATGTTAATTCATGAGTTTTATAATAAATATTAAGTATAAAGATAGGTATTTGATTTTTAGCCAATTTGAAGCATTTGTTTCTTCTTCATAAATTACTTAATTTTACAATGATTTAACTAAAGTTTGTTCGCCCTTTTTTGATAAGAATTATTTCAAATAACACATTTTATCTAACTTAAAGGCTAACTGTCTGTGTAATATTAGAGACGACGTAGATTTTAATGTAGATACTATTCAAACTTGATCGTGACGCGTCATGTCGCAAGGAGCTAGCAGAGCTTCGAACTTTTATCCAGAGTGTTAGAATTTTCCAGAAAAGTCCCTATTTTATATACGAAATCGTTTAGCTCTAAGACCGCAAATCGTGCGAAATCCTGACGACTGCAGACATTTCAAGTGGTATCACAGCTTCGGGTTTTTTGATTAGCGAAATTTGAATTGAAGCTTTCTGAAAGGGATTGGGACTCGACTCGCAGATAGCTATTTTATTTCTCCTATCAGGGCGAGAGAGCTTTATACTAAGTACTTAATGTTTAATTTAAAGCTATCCATTTCAGCTTTTAATTATTTCACGTTTTTAATATATGATTTCTATTATATATTTTTTTATTTACTTTCATTACGTAGTGTAAACGACAGACTTCAATCCTAGTGCTATTTCTTCTTAATAACATTACCAACCACACCGCAGACACGCCAATCTCCACCAAGTCAAATAGAAATTTGTCCTTTTCCTCCTTCAGATAAAACAGTTTACCAACGATTTGGAATTCTAGACTAGCTTTAAAAGAGCTAATTTAATGCCACCTTCAAGAATATATGGTTTAGGACGATTTCACGGGAACTTTAGTTTTTACCGAGATGAAACGGTATGTCCATCTTCAGACTCTTAATTATATTTACACAATATGTAGAAGATTTTATTGAGATTGTAGTTCAGTAGATAACGAGTGAAGAGAAAACAAACGAACAAACTCACTTCCGCATTTATAATATTGGACCATGGATTCACAATTTACTAATAGGTAAATATACTTTATAATCTGCTTTACTTTATAGTTCAACATTAAGTTTGTATATGTATGTTTTTAATAAAACCTACTTAGCTTTAGGTACAGTTGAATCAAAACGCAACTACGAATTTGCAGGTTGGCTGCAGCATAACTGCATCGACGTAGTTTTGGAAATAGTAGGTGCACGTGTTACCGACTGCGCCATTAAACCGACTGCGCCTTTGTTCCCAAACTGTAACTTTTAGATGGCTTGTAGTCAATATTTAATCTGTGAGAGTAAGATTGTATAAACTGGCACCTGTTTTCTTGTTGGATGGATTTCTTTGACGACTAGACTTTATTTGTTTTAGTATCTCATGTAGGAGTATGTTCAGTAATGGTTCAGTACACATATCTAGTAACATTTAATCCTAAAAATAAAAGTTTGTATTGAAATCTGAAATCATTTAATAATTCGTTTTTGATGGTTCTAAGTTATATTATAAATGTTATATAGTCCGTCTATCTGTGTATTATGGTTTTCCTGCTAAACCGCTGGACCGTTTTTGATTAAATTTTATTTATAAATAACGTTAAATACCCGAAGTTAAATGAAGGTTAGTTTTTATTTCCGCGTGATCCATCCCCACACAAAATCTAGTCTAGTATAATAAGAATCTTAAATGTAATTCTTTCCAGCCGGGATTACAAGGAGTCTTCTGTTCTTTTTCACAACAGTTGATGGATTAACGGCAAACTGTAATAATATTATTTCTCAATGCCGCCTACGCTTCCTTCATTACAAGTTAGCTGGATTATCTTACAAAAAAATATACTCGAGCTTTTTGTTTAATTTTATTGTTGTGTTTACTACTGACCTATCTATACTGATATATCTATGTAGATACAAAAATTGCTCATTTCTTCTCAAGGCTCAAACCATTGCTCTGATTCTGATTTGATGATTTTTAATTTATAAAAAAAATTGCGCATTTTTTTAATAAATTAAGGACGTCCTGGTAAAGGGTCAGGTCAAAAGTACCCGAAACCGTCGAGCTTGTATGAAGAGAGTTATGAATGTGGACGAAGCGAAAGAAGTATGCAGAGATCGTGGCAAGTGGAAAGAGGTAGTCTCTGCCTACCCCTCCGGGAAAGAGGCGTGATTTTATGTATGTATGTATGTTTTTTAATACCGCCTTAGCTTTTTTCATTCCAAGTTGGCTAGATTATCTTGCTTACTGACATTTCATAGGCAATTTTTAGTATTTAGTTTTGCAGTTTTGGCAAAATCTATGGTTTCTCGGTCTTCAGACATTATCCATTCACAATTTAATGTAAAATATAATCCTGCGGTGCTGCCCGCGTAATGAGAAAGTGCCCTTTATGTTAACTATTTGCAACAATTCATGGAGATAGGTTCAGTTGGTTTAATTGTGAAGAAGTGACAATCATGCCTTCGCATTTTTGAATGTTATAAAAAAAGAATAAAAAATAAAAAGAATTCTTCTTTCAAGCAAATTTCTAAATTCTTACAGTAATTATATAAATTCCCAAAGGAGCCAAGTAGCAGACGAACACTAGTTTAGTATTAACTTTGAATTTTAATGAGGACGGCGCGGGTCGACCCGCCGCTAGCCAAACAATAGCTGCAAATTGTTTTGTTTGTGTTAAACGAGATTGATCACTGCTCGTCCGACTCGGGTGATGAATGAAACAAGCAGATACGATTGCATGGTTCTTTTTTCAAAAGTAATATTACTAGAGAGAAATATTCAATTTTTAATTCTTATATATTAAAGAATTTTTAATTCCAGCCAGTAATGGAAGAGGAAATTAAGTAAAAGTTTTAATTATATTTAACATCCCCAGGAAATCGCAGGAATTTTCATAAATATTTTCTTAGTGTTTTTCTGCCCTCCCTAAGGAACCTAAAACCTACCTTTATAACTAATTTCAACTTTCATGTTCGTTGTCCGTCAGTCACTTAGTCAATAAGTAACGGAAGAGTTTATATTTAATATTGATTAGTCGTTATACTTTTATTAATACATACATACATACATAAAATCACGCCTCTTTCCCGGAGGGGTAGGCAGAGACTACCTCTTTTCACTTGCCACGATCTCTAATATTATAATTAGAAATTATTATTAATTATAATAAATAATTGTAATTTAATATGATACTTTTATTAAAACTGAAATTTTAACTGAATAGGTTAAAAATATACGGGCAAAGGGGAAAAATATAAACCAACATCATTTAAATTATTTTTATTTTATGATTAATACTTAATTTTCATAAAATTATAAGCTCTTTAAATTGAAACATTAAAACGAGAAAGGGAATTATATGTTCCGTTTTATTTTCGGGAAAAGTCAATAACAGTTAACAGGCAGATCGCAACATTAATAAAAACATTGCGTTCTAAAATATTTTTTTATTAATAACTCTTATTACGTATAACCATAAGATATTCTGTTATATAGTAATTTTTTTATACTTACTAATAGTAACAAAAAGCTTATAACCTACCTAAGATAAAATTATAAAGGCATTTCTCATGAGTTAACCGTAATAAGATAAACATACTCGTTATCTATCTAGTTACATACAAAAAATATTATAAACAATAGTAATATATGTATTAATGGACTATTTTTTCCTACGCATTTATTTATTTATTAATTACATTTATATATTCTAAGTACTTGATTTCGAACCTAGGCTAGGTGCGGGCTAGCTCAGACCGGGTTACAGCATTGCTTACATTACAAGTTACCATATGAATCTCACTACGGAACACAGAGTCGGATTCAGACGTCTGGGTGCTCTGGGGCAGCGGAGAATCCCTTTTTTATTATTTTTTATGAATACGTATGGAAAATTTTATCAAATACCTACACATAAAATAATTCGACAAAAATGTAAAATGGTAAAGACATTTAGTTCACAATGTTTGTGCGAACATTTAGTTCGTAATGTTGCGACTACCTCAATCTATAAGAGGTAGGTACTTATTTGGTTATCAATTCTGAATTTTTATGTCTATTTTAGAGAGCTGTAAATTACATATTGCATGCATCTCGTAATCGGTAGGTCGGCCACAATCATCAGGAGGCCCAAGGGCCTTAAAGCTCCCTAAATCCGACCCTGACGGAACACGCAATCTAAAAATATCACAGCACAAAATCAAGCCGCATTTTGCAATACGAAATAAAATGGCGGCTGCAGTTTATTGACCCCCGTTGTGATCATATTTGGCGCCGGGCCGTGCCACTCCAGCCTATATTTTTCCAATACTTTCTTCGCTAGTTGGGATAGCATTGTGTTGGCTATTCCAGTGGCGGGGCAGGTTTCACCGAAGGGCATGGAAGCGAAGTTATGGGCCCTTGAAGCTCTGATGGGCTCCCAACCTTCACTGCACCACCTTTCTGGGATAAAGGCCTTGGGTCTGCTCCATTCCTTGTCTGATTTGGAGCTGACTCCGTGTGCGAGGACTATGTCTGTCTGGGAAAATGCGAATTATTTATTTATTTACAACTTTATTGCATAAAAACAAAAATGCACAAAAGGCGGACTTAATGCCGTTTGGCATTCTCTACCAGTCAACCAGCTGACCAAACAGAAAAAAACTTTAAGTTGGTGGTGCGATAAAGTGCACATGCATACTGACAAATACATAGGTACATTACAAAAAAAAATATGGGTCTTATATTTTTTGTCCGCCTAGTTTTATTTTGGGTAAAATGAAGGTTAAACCTCTAGAGTGGCTTAAAATTAGTTTTCTGCGCAGTATAAATGTCTGTTAGTATTTATAATATAAGAAAATATTTATACTTAATTGAACATAATTTGAAAAATATTTCGTATATATAACAGCAAGATAGGATCGCAAATAATTAATTTAGCCTAGGGCACTAAGTAAACAAAATTACCATTTTCTTTGAATATTAAAAGGAATATTCCACTTCTTACAATTGGTTTATAACAAGTAATACGCATGAATGATCCAGAGACTATACCTATTTATTGGTAAAAAAATTAGTTTAAAATCTCAAAACACAAAAGCAGTATAACTTATCCATTTAGGTATTCCAAAAGGGATAGGCTTACAAACTTGGGATTCTTTTTGGGCGATGGGCTAGCAACCTGTCACTATTTGAATCTCAATTCTATCATTAAGCCAAATTGCTGAACGTGTCCATTCAGTCTTTTCAAGTCTGTTTGCTCTATCTACCCCGCAAAGGATATAGACGTAACCATATGTATGTATGTATTCTAAAACCTCTAACTCTCGTAATCATGCAGCAATGTACTGCATCATTTTAGCTCGACGTCTTTTGAAACTGTAGACCACGACGTTACATCATGAGCTTTGCGATATTAAAAACTTTTTAAACTTACCCCCTCAGGTATTTCATAACCTCCAACAGCCAACGGTTCCTTGCTTCGTCGTACAACGCCGCCCGTGGCTGGAAGCAGTCTCATCGCCTCTCGAACACACGCAGCAATGTACGGCATCTCATCAGCTTCGGCGCCGGCGTCTTTCGAAGCTTCAGACCAGGCCACTTCATCGTGAGCTCTTTGTTGTTGCGCCGCGTGGAGGGAGAGCTGGTAGAACATGCTCAGAGCTGTTTGGGCTAGCTGGGCGGAGAAAGAAAATGAACTCAATGAAATTATCGAGACATAAATTTAAAAGCATACATATATATAGTCACGTCTATATCCCTTGCGGGGTAGACAGAGTCAACAGTCTTGGAAAGATTAAATGGCCACGTTCAGCTATTTGGCTTAATGATAGAATTGAGATTCAAATAGTGACAGGTTGCAGGCCCATCGCCTAAAAAAAGAATCCCAAGTTTGTAAGCCTATCCCTTAGTCGCCTTTTACGACATCCATTGGAAAGAGATGGAGTGATCCTATTCTTTTTTGTATTGGTGCCGGGAACCACACGGCACTTTAAAAGCATTATGTTTCAAGTTATGATTCTTCTGTTAAGAAGGTGAGACGGTGGTTCGTCCATGCAATAATTAATATGTTTTCATTTAGCTTTTAAATTATCATATTCATACAGGTATTTGTTACAAATAGGTAACAAGGCTTATGTAAACAAGTTTCCAAACCGGCCGAAAATATATGTTTTTGTCCTAGGGTACATACGGCTCACGAGATACCTGGGCCGCCTCCCATACACCGATAAAGGCGAGGTGGCACAGGTATCTCCTGAGACCACCGTACGAGAATAACTGTAGATTAAAGAGTGGAGTGGGAAGACCTAGACGAACATATCTTGATCAAATTAAGGACGTCCTGGTAAAGGGTCAGGTCAAAAGTACCCGAAACCGCCGAGCTTGCATGAAGAGAGTTATGAATGTGGATGAAGCAAAGGAAGTATGCAGGGATCGTGGCAAGTGGAAAGAGGTAGTCTCTGCCTACCCCTCCGGGAAAGAGGCGTGATTTTATGTACGTATGTATGTATAAAGAGTACTTACAGGGTCTACTCCAGCAAGGAGCATGTCTGATGATAATGGGAGTATCCGCCTGTCCAGGGGCCGTAGTTTGTCGAGGAGTATTTGTTCAGGTCTCGTGATACCAGAGTCCAGGTCTTTAAGGGTTCGTGTTAGGAAATGATCGGTGAGGCTGAAAAAGTGATCATGAGTTTTACCTTTCGATTGATCCATAAAAGATAGATAGATAAACTCTTACATACAAACATACAATCACGTCTATATCCCTTGCGGGGTAGACAGAGCCAACAGTCTTGTAAAGACTGATAGGCCACGTTCAGCTATTTGGCTTTAAGATAGAATTGAGATTCAAATAGTGACAGGTTGCTAGCCCATCGCCTAAAAGGGGAATCCCAAGTTTATAAGCCTATTCCTTAGTCGCCTTTTACGACATCCGTGGGAAAGAGATGGAGTGGTCCTATTCTTTTTTGTAATGGTGCCGGGAACCACACGGCACTTTATTGCACCAAAACGTGTTATATTTGAGAATTACGCCATAATCTGTTTAGTCAAAATGATATCTATTTTGGTAAGACGTTTAATATAACTTTTTCATATTAAAATATTTAACTACTATTTAATTAAAAAGAACGTCGAATAAACTGAAGCGTTTTTGTTGATTTTTGTGAAAATTGTCAAACCTAAACCAGAATTTTTAAGATGAAATTCAGTCGTTGATTATTTATTAATACCTGACATGTGTATCAAATGCCTTCAGAGCCTTGTTGAAGACATGCGACTCGCTTTTGAGGGTGTCTTCGCTGCGCATCAAGTAGCTACCATCAGCTATTTCCCGGGTACACCTCACAAGGCGTTCTGCGGGATTCAGCTCGTCCACGGAACGTTTGGAAAGGGAACAGAGGTCCGGGGTGTCGTCGTCCATTGACGTTTTTTCTGGTGTCCTGTTTAAAAGTAAAAGCATCATACGTATTGGTTATTAAAAGCTTTTATTTTATAAAGTAAAAGCATCATATGTATTGGTAGTTTTATAGGTAAGATCGAATCTAGAATGTTTATGCGGTGAGAAATTCGCAAAACATGTCTCACTGATCGCCCGTCTTGCTCTTCAGTTGTAGAAATGACCTTGGAGAAGTAATAGCAAATGCAAGTAGCTATGAATGAGGCTTACAGAATTTAAGTTTTGGATAACCGACTCGAGAAGGATGGGATCTTTTAATACATTCATTTATCATTCATATAATCACGTCTATAGCCCTTGCGGGGTAGACAGAGCCGGCAGTCTTGAAAGACTGATTGGCCACGTTTAGCTGTTAGGCTTAACGATAGAATTGAGATTCAAATAGTGACAGGTTGCCAGCCCATCGCCTAAAAGAAAAATCCCAAGTTTATAAGCCTATCTCGCAGTCGCCTTTAACGACATCTATGAGAAAGAGGAGGAGTGGTCCTATTCTTTTCTTTTATTGGTGCCGGAAACCACACGGCACACGTCCACAAAAACTTTCATATTTTTCGTGATTCTTGACATCACCACAGATATTTCAATATTTTTTGAGATACGTGAACTTTATAGATATTCTGTCATAACTTTACCTACAAAGCAATTAAACTACAACAGGACTACAACTTACTTATTTTCTTGAGTCGGGACATGCACATCCCCGTCCAGACAGCCCAGCCTGATGCCAAACATCATCATGCCCACGGTCTCCAAGGCCCAGCGGTACACCTCCGTCTCCAGTTCCTCATTCAGGGCGTTGTCAGCAAAGCGTAGGGCTTCAAGTCTTGAAAAACATTTTGATATGAAAAATTGTCGCTTACATATTAAATATAAAATTGTCGTATTACATATAGGAAAATTCTTCCAAAAGACCCACGATTTCAAAGATTCGTAATTTTTTTTCTTGCAGTTTTGTCCATTATAACTCTGTAAGCCTCTATTAGTATAAAATTACACACTAACAGGTGATTGTTTACAATGAGCTATTACAGATCCGAATACGTTACATAATACACTCTCATTTAGTTACAGAACAATTAACTTCAATTAACAATAAGGCCATTAATTTCAATTTCACTCTTATATACATATAATACGTCACACATGTCGAACATATCTAAGTAATCCTGTATGTTAATATTAATATAAGTATGTGCAGTGTACAAACATACATACGTCTATCACGTTTTTACAATTCATGGAGTAGAGCTTAAAAAACTCGAATGCCACGTTTAGGCAATGCTTAATAATATAATAGGGATTCAGATAATTACAGATTCAGATAATCAAAAAAACCGAGAATTTAAACTGTAAATCGAGGGAAAGAGAAAGATCAATAAATGGTCGTTACCTGTTAGTGGCGTCAGTTGCAATATCTTCAAATGCTTTCTCGTAATTTTTCGATAATGCGCCATCTTGGAAGAGCATGCGAATTCCCGCCCAAATGGCATTAGTTTCATTTCTGGAACAAGTTTTTTTTTTAAATAATGATTGCTGCAGTTTCGATCGTGCAGAGTCAGATTTAGGTAGCAAATTAGCAAAATTTTGAAGCACAGACGTGTCTTGTTTTTCCTCTCTCTTTTACTTTGAAAAAATAAATGCTTTTTCGTTCGTATAAGGTAGAATAAACTTCAGGAACCGAACTACATAGATACAAAACAATTGAATTAGAATCTGAACAGTCTCATAAAGATTTAAAGGTTACGTTCGGCTGTATGACTCAATATTGAGATTCAAATAGTTACAGGTTTTTAGCTAAAAGTTACATCTAAAAAAATATGTTTAAGATACATAATGGTCGTTCTGCTTACCCAGTGATAGGACATTGGCTAGTAGATCTCCTCTGTTCACACAACGGTGATTTCTCCCAACGAGGCGACTCTGTAGCTCGGCTTTCGTAAACCTGATAACAAAAAATAAACATAGTAATTATAATTAAACCAATTCTTCTCAAAAGAGATATAATCTTCGACATGATACAATTACTGGCTAAAATTTTGAAATGGCTCACGTACGAAAATTAAAATGATAGGTACTATAAAAGGTAAAAATTTATTATAAAAGGTAACTATTCCTTAGTTTTTGTCTACTAACTTGTCCTTGCCTTAGTTACAGTTGTTGTGTTTACTGTCTGTTTGCAGATTCACTGAGAGGTACCCAGGGTTCGCCTATGACTTTGTAAAGTCTGGAGTAAGTTATTAAAAAAAACTCATTAGAGTCTTTGGGTTATAATTTAATGTGATCATAGTTACGCAGATATTGTCGTAATTTTAATTAAAGTTACAGTGACAAGCAAAAGACTAAACCAAACCGTAGAAAAAAATTGCCTTGCACCATTTGCTATTTTTCATGCTATGGTTATCGTTATTGCTACCGGTAAAGTCGAATTCAAACTATAACCAAGGCTATAGATGTCAATACTGGTCGAAGGTTATCATAGAATCATATCTATTGGGTAGATGCACTTTACTGACGTTATATAATTCAAACATAATGATTCAACACATCATTATTACTATAATTGCGGTAATGAGATAACAGTTGTTATTTTGAGAATTTAATAGACAGAATAATAAGTGGCGTTTGAATTTATAAATCATACCTTTTTTTACTTATTTAAAACAGTTTAATCGGTGCACGCGTAGTTTCTTTATCTTAATTCTTGAGGACTTTGTCTGTCGAAACTATTTTTAGTAATTTTTTTATTCATATTTTTTGTCTACTCGTAATTAACTAGGTCAATATGATTTTTATTATTTTTGATTTGGTTTTATTAAATTTAATACTAATCAAGTAAGTAGTTACTATATCAATAATATCTGTAATAATAATACATTTCAGAAAAACCTATTTGAAAATTTGGTTTATTTTTTTATATGAAAGTATTTGTCAGTTTAATTAAAAAGCGGCATAAAGTGTTTATGGCAATAAGCTTCATTGCAAATTTGAAATGAAGCACATCTGTCATAGTTATAAATTGTTAACTATAAGTGTAAACAAACGACCCGAAACCCAGCTGGTGCCGAGGGGTCAGCAATTAACACGTTTGCGGTCATAAATTGTGTAGATACATAGCTATTGAACGTGCTTTGGTAAATGAATTTTACACCATTACAAACCATATTTTTAGGGGAAGACAGAGTCAACAGTCTTGAAAGGAATGATAGGCCTTGTTCAGCTGTTTGGCTTAATGATAGATATCTGTAAATATATATATGAACTTGGGATTCTTCTTTTAGGCGATGAGCTAGCAACCTGTCACTATTTGAATCACTAATCCGATCAGTCATTTCAAGACTCTTGGATCTGTCTACCTCTCAAGGGATATAGACGTAACCATATGTCAAAGATAGTCTATATTCATCTCGAAAAAATATAAAATAAAGCCGTGGAAAAAGTTTGTTTACATAAAGTTAACTCGTAAGGAGCGTAGTTTCCAAACTAATTTGACGACAGTTGTGACAAATTATCATAACTAAGAAACCAAATGTTGACATCAAATTGAACTTTAGCACCTTCTGCGATAGTGCTATAAACAAAAACAGCTGACGGTGTGAATGCGGTCGTTAAATGTGTAAATGGCTGTCAAATTTGGGTCGAGATAAATTGTTTCGTTTGGCGTTATGATACTAAAATGAAGATGTTTCAACCGTTAAAGATTGTAAGTAAAATATTTTGGTGTAATTTTTATTAATATGAAAGCATTATTTTTGAAAGAAAAAAATTACTTATTGTATTTGGTACTTCAATTTACGGGATACTTTTGCTTATTTTTTAATTTTAATTGTAATTCAAGGATTCTTTATAAGGTCTTTATTCCTTCAAGGGTAAGGTAAGGGTCAATTACCATGTTTATTTCAAGAACTCCATTAATTATTCAGAAATTAGTAGAGTGAAATTTTTGAAAATTAATTTAATCTAATGGCAATGTTTTTACATTTAATTACTTAAAATTCAATATTTTCTATTAAAGTAAGAACACCTAAGTTAAACTCGCACTCTTTCTTGCACATTAAGTACATAAACATTATTTTAACATACCTACATACGTATTAACATAATAAATACTACGAATAATATAGTGGTCGACTGATATGACAACGTATTAAGCTCATACAAAAACAAGTGATAATAATAGAGCGGTTACTTAATAAAACATTATTGCAAATAGGTTTCCTGATAACGTAGAAAGAGTATAAATATAAAATGTATGTAAACATGTATGACCCCATTGTGCGTCAGATGATTATATTGCCGAAGTTGCAATATTAGAGATAACTTATCATTGACTGTAGGCGATTGTTCTATAAAGAAGACTAGCTGCGCCCCGGGACTTCGCTCTCATGGGAATTTCGGGATAAAAATTCCACTATGTGTTTTTCCAGCCTGTTCCCGTCTATAGTTCGGTATTTTTAATTTCATCAAACCCATTTAGTGAATTTTGCGTGAAAAAGTAACAAAAACACATCATTACAAACTTACGCACATATAATCCCGTCTATATCCCTTACGGGGTAGGCCACGTTCAGGTGTATGGCTTAAGATGGAATAGAAATTCAAATAGTGACAGGTTGCTAGCCGATGGCCTATAAGAAGAATTCCAAGCCTTACAAACTTACGCATTTATAATAAACTTAAGTAGGAAGGATGAAAATGACTGATATCAACGCGTAGCCCTGACTGTCGCCTTGGGGATTTGAATTGAAGGGATTTGAATTTTTGTATTTAAGGTTGTCTACGGGTGCACTAAATGATCAGGGGATTTCCCGGAAATTGCACGCACAGAGTAGAATATTCTAGTAGCATAAAGGACCTAATACAAAAAATTTTCAAAATTTAGAATCTTTTGAACTGGGCCAGGCACGTAAGATGAGCTTTACATACAGATAGAGATTTTGAAAGAGTTCAGCTACTGTTAACTTGTCTTGTTGTTTGATAGATGAATTCTATAATTTTTCTGTTTGCATCACTTATATATGAAAAATATGCGAGAAATATTTACAAGATCACGTGTAGGAGTTATAAATAAACGTATTAATTATTTGATAATATCTATCGATAACCGGCTAATTTGTAAACATGAATGAAACATGCGTGATTCAATTCGCTAAGATAATTTTATTGTCATCGATAATTTTATTTGTTTGTCATTACGGAGAGACTATTTACGAATAGAGATTGCCGAAGACTTCATTCATAAAAAAGAAAATATATTTCACAGTCAATGCAATGTTAATAGTCTACTTTGAAAAATGTATTTTTTGATCATAAATTACTTCATAACTCTATTCTGCCAGGATCAAATTGACAATTAATGGAAAAAATATTGAATAAACTGAACGCTTCGTTATACTTACATACACATTATTTAAGATTATTAATTAAGGTCTCCGAAATCCGCCCATGACGATATCCAGGAAAGGTGAACGTCAGCTTGTTAGTCAGAATAAATACTACCTAATTAAATAACGAGTAAACAATAAACAACAAGATCTTAATTGTTGTATAGTTAGTCCCAGAGGTCGTGACCGTAATAAACCGGAAAGTGCAATGACCTGTCTGAAATTTGACGAGAATAAAATTTATGAACAACAAACAAAGCATTATTTTGCGTTAAATTTGTCTGACCGAGTAAAGTGAAACATAGTTTAAAAAAGTGAACTTAGATGATTCTTTGTTTACATCGCAGATAGGTAAAGAAACCGGTTTGCGCGAAGACGCAATACATTATTTACTAGTATATAATAAATACAATGAGATGATGTGGATTGCTAGTCACATTGACATATATTTTATCTCTGATCTGCGTTAGGTAATCAAATAATAAATAATAGGTTTAAGTAATGGCCTGACTTATTTATCAATACGGCGGTAATAATATAAAATAATAAAGGGTGAAGTCTTTAGCAAAACCTGGTTCATTTAAAACTATATATTACCAGCAACGATGTGGTTTCTTTCCTTGTAGTGTAATGTAGGCGTCAATAGGCTACGGTAACCGCTTATAAACTGGTGCGCTTGGGTCTCTATCCCACAAACTTTTTCCCATTGGATTTTCAAAATAATTAACAACTTGGGCTGTAGAAATCTAGAGTAAAACTACTATTTCTCTACCACCATCTGATGCATTGTGAAATTTCACCGAAATTAATAACCGAAATATTTCTAAAATATGGGAATATTTTTTTGTTTAATACGAGTATTATTCCTTTCGCCTTGGTACTTCTTAGCGCGCTCGGAGACGCTCCAGGAGTCCTAGGGCTCCGTGTGATGTCTATAGCAATGTGACATACCTCTCGCATCATGTCGGGGTGGAAGACGTAGAGCACGGGCCGCGAGCGCGAGCCCTTCGCCAGCCGGACCAGCTCCCCGTAGCGCACTCGGAGACGCTCCAGGAGCCCTAGGCCTACGGCGTGGTGGAAGCTACCTGTGAAGAAATAAGGTCTTATTAAGGTATCTATGGCTAACAGTGGGATACAAATAGCTTCATATTATAAAGTGCCATGTGGTAATTCTCAAATATAACACGTATATACACATTCTATACATTCTCTTTTGGTGCAATAAAATGCCGTGTGGTTCCCGACACCAATAGAAAAAAGAACAGGACCATTCCATCTTTTTCCTATTGATGTAGTAAAAGGCGACTAAGGGATAGGCTTATAAGCTTGGGATTCGTCTTTAAGGCGATGGGCTAGCAACCTGTCACTATTTGATTCTCAATTCTATGATTATGCCTAACAGCTGAACGTGGCCTGTCAGACTTTCAAGACTGCTGGCTCTGTCTACCCCGCAAGGGATATGGACGTGATTATATGAATGAATGAATTAACAGTAAGTATAATATAGTATATCTACATGCTAACATACATACCTATTATTTATAATCATGAACCATAACAAAACTATTTCCATTGATAACTGAAAATATCTTTTTTTTATTCTGCTTGGCTGGCGTAGGAAAACAAAACAAAAATCAATAAAAGAAATTTGATACGAGATCATGCCTCTTAAGAAAATATTTTGCCAAATGAATAATTAAGGTACCTAGACTTTCGAAAACATATTTATTAATTTACAAAATTCGAAGGATCTAAAATGCGGGTTGATTTATTGAAAAAAAGCCTGTCTGTCTGGGGAATCATTATAAATGGATATTCTTTTAATTTCGGCTCAGAAACATTTTGCACAGAAAGTGTTTTAAATTTCATTATTACAATGATTTACAAGCTCCTTTGGTGGCCATTAAAAACTATTGAAATACAATGTCTGAGGTATTTTTACATTGCGCTACTCGTATCTTGTGAGAGTTTTTGAAAGTATTATGAGAAAGAATTCGCAAAATTAGGACCGGTTTGACGGGAATTCGCTTGATGAAAAATAAATCAAAACTCTTACGATGCGTCCTGTTTTGAGACTTAACTGGTTTTAAAATTCTTTTCGGGATGATCTCATATCTAAATATAACTTTCTTGTCTCTTATTTAGTGAAAGTATGAAGTTTGTATTAGCCGTGTGGTTTCAGGCACTTCGATAGAATAGGAAGTGGATTGTTCCTATTCTCTTTCTTATGAATTTTGTAAAAGGCGACTAACGGAATAGGCACATTGATCTAGTGCAGCTTTCCACGTTATCTGGTGCGGGGCAGAATCCCCTGCAAACATTACGGAGTTCAGAAGGGATTCGTTTCGTATAAAGCCCTAACTTACCCAATCAGGACCATGGTCAAATCATATTGGGATGTCTTGAAAATTATTTAAAACGGTTTTTTTTCTGTTGTAAAATAAATAACTAAATAACGTACCTATCCTGGGCAAAACATGAGCCGAATGCCTCAACATGGGCAAGGCCAGGGGTCCCGGAATGTCAACGAAGGGCTTCAGAGGCACAGGAGTAGGCGCCGGCGCAGGGGCTGCTTTCCATCGCTGTGGGGAGGTCGATGACCTCACCGTGGAAGAGGAGCAGACGGGGCGTCTGGGGCGGTGGAACCTGTGTTGACAAGACTTAGAATTAGATATTAAATATAAATAAATAATTAAGTATATACGGGACAAATTACACAGATTGAGTTAGCCTCGAAGTAAGTTCGAGACTTGTGTTACGAGATACTAACTCAACGATACTATATTTTATAACTAATAAATAGGTACTTATATAGATAAACATCCAAGACTCAGGCCAATCAGAAAAAGTTCTTCTCTCATCATGCCCTGGCCGGGATTCGAACCCGGGACCTCCGGTGTCACAGACAAGCGTACTACCGTTGCGCCACCGAGGCCGCCAAGATATTGATTTGTGTTTCTCTCCCCACATCTCTTTTCCCATATATAACTTGGACATTATCAAGGCAAGAGTGAATAGACACTATTTAAGCTTACTTACACCACCTCAGGCCTCATCTCACCAGCTACATTGAGGTCAAGCGCACTTTAATCAATTATCAAAAAAAAGTGATTTGATTGATATGTAGGTACCGATATGAGGTAGGGTCTTTTGCAAATTTGCGAAGGTTGCTTCGTGTAAACTGAGTTACCAAATCAGGATCTAACTGGGACTTAACTAGAATGGAACGCGCGACGCCTCTTTTATCGCGCGAAAAACAATCGCTGTACCGTTTCACGTCATAATAAAAACCGTATAACATATGTAGGTACCGTGTAGTTTCCGACAATTGAGTAAAGTACCACTCCATATCTTTCCCATGGATGTAGTAAAAGGCGATTCAGGGCTAGGCTTATAATTGAATAAAGATATGAAGATTTTCTCCGTGATTTAAAAGCTACCTTGTGATTTATTTTAATTTCATTTAGTGAGTTATGACCACTTTTTTCCTGATACGAAGCGAAGGTGAAGGTGGCTCACATAAATTTAAATAATGTATTCCCTCTACGTACGTCGTACGAATAAATACTATGCATGAGCCTGTTTCCGCCTCCTAAAGGACGAAGAATATTTAATAGTTTCCTTAATCTCCTTCACCAATATCTCCAAAAAAAAAACCTATATCAAATATTACTTAGTACTATTACTACTATACTAAATTATTATTTATTTTTGATACTTTGAAGAAAATTAAATAAGAACATGGTATAAAATACAATAAAATAAATTTTCAAATAAGCCTAATAAACTTGCGATTCTTCTTCTGTCAATGTTTGAATCTCAATTCAATACAGCTAAACGTGGTGTTTCAGTCTTTTCAAGACTGTTGGCTTTGTCCACCCTGAGGGGAAATAGACATGTACGTACAAATAAGATATTATCTACAATAAAGTTTGTGGAGTAACAATACTTAATAATACAATAATTAGTAGATAAACAATTAAAATGGTAACAAAGTGAGCAATCAATAAGTTAATGTATTTGGTCATTTAAGTCGTATCATGTATAATTAATTCGATACTCTAGGGCTCGTATTTAAACTTGTAGATAAAAAGGCGTGATAGAAAAAATTAAGGCTTACAAAGAAATGTCTTTAAACCAATTTTAAAAAAGGAGGGAGTTCTCAATTTTTTTGTATGACAAAGCTATTACTCTGCACTTGGTGAAGTTAAGAGAACTTTTGAAATTTAATAAGCGTAGTGTTTGTTTTTTTGATTTTAGTCGTAATTTTAATGAAAAATAGTAACAATAAAAATTTAATAAATTTTTATGAAAAAGATCTCTTTGAAGTCTTCGTTTTTGAAGTCTGAAGATTTTTTATTCGTATTATCCACAGAAATCTTTCAAACACATGGGTCAATGTTATTTACTCTTGCGTTTGTTCATAAAAACAAAACAACATATTTTACATGGATATTTAAGCCTTTATATTATACTGTGTTTACATTCTGACACGAGTTCGTAGAATCCATACACAATAACATGATACCTACATCTGTACAAATAAAGAAATCAAACCGTATGATGTACAGAGCTGAATTTCTAGAAACTAAAAATAGTTACTTTTTACTTGGGATTCTTTTTTAGGCGATGGGCTAGCACTACTTGAATCTCGATTCTATCTATCATTAAGCCAAATAGCTGAACGTGGCCATTCAGTCTTTTCAAGACTGTTGGCTCTGTCTACCCCGCAAGGGATATAGACATGACCATATGTATGTATGTAGTTACCTTTTAAAGTCTACTTTATCTAGGCGCTATATTTCCACAAAATCAGATTTTTGTAAAATCAAAACGGTAGGTACCCAGCCCCAAGCAAAAGCTAACTTTGTGTTGAAGCCAACAAAATCAACATTCATTCAATAGGTAAATACGTAATTTGATTAACTCAAATTTCAGTAACATTAGCACTCAGAATAACTATGATCGAATTAAAATGATAGCTCCCATCTTGTTTCGCATTCAAATCAGATTTTAAGCCTAGAAATCTCTCAACATTATTGAATTTGCACTTTGAACAGGTAAGTAGTGCCGTGGAATTTCATTTGTATCCGAAAATTCAGTGTTGGTACTTTGCTTATAGTAGGTACCTGGGCGACTTGTCTATAGTATCTAACTAGCGACTCGCCCCGGCTTCGCACGGGTGCAAATTCGGAAAAAATTATACATAAAAACCTTCCTCTTGAATCACTCTACCTGTTACAAAAAACCGCATCAAAATCCGTTGCGTAATTTTAAAGACTTAAGCATACAGACAAACAGACTAAAATAGCGACTTTGTTTTATACTATGTAGTGATTATAATCGGAATTGAACCTAGAATTGTCAACGTTATAGACAAATACGTTGACCACACCACTACATGAAAAGACGCCCGGGTGGCGCCCAAATTATTCCTAATTTTTGAGATTAGATATATAGGTATATTAAAAATAAACCTTCAGCGCCATCAGTTCAGGATACAATAAAAATAAATATAATGAAGCAATATTCATATAATCTTTACTAACCGCAACTTCGTTCAAAAATCGATTCATTGAACTCGAAATTTGATTGAACTTTGTTATTTTAATTAAAATGAAATCACTTTTGATTTAAGTGTCTCTTCATATTGTATCAGTATACCTCGTACGTGGGTGGTATGTACCTAATATATACTCATACTACCTAGTACATGGTGCGGAGTCAGACGCAATAAAACTTGATACCCATGTGTTCAGGTATCTCAAGGTCGAACAACAAATTGTAAACAATTAGTTTCTAGTTTTGCTACTGGATGTTTACTTTTTGAACTTATGACCCAGATGTAGGAAGGCAATGTTTTCAAATATAGGTACACTTGTGTTTATTAAAAATAATCTATGTTACTAAAATTTTTAAACTAAAATGAATAGCGTACAGGCTTTTTTTCTATCAAATTTCAGATTGACTTAATTTACGTATTTATCGAGTATTACGTGAACGAAAGTTAATCTGAAATTATTAAATTATTAAAAAAAATTATAGGTATAATTAGCTAAAGCAAAAAATTATGTCTTATTTTTGCTACAGATTTCTTAGTAAGGTTGATCAGTTTTATAAACAAAACTGGTTATATCAAAGAAAGAAATTTAAGCATTAACTAAATCACAAACTATTTTAAAAAATTACATGTGCCTTAAATTATATATATAGACTTTTTTTTATAACGACTTGAAAGTTTTAACATTTCTTTAATATCGGCTCTTTTATTATTAATATTATAACCAAGTATATCACAATAATTTATATCCTGTAAATTATGAATATCTGTCTATTCCGGCATTCCCACTGCGATAATATTTTTTAACATGTTATAAACTAAAATATAAATACTTAGGGCTAACTATTTTATACTTTTATACACTATGTGAAAGTATTTTTATACACCATGATTTCTATTTACTTTATTTATGTAGATATATAAATAAAGAGACCACTAATAAATAAAAACACAAAAAAAAAAAAAACTTACAAGGATTGACGAAGTAACAATGTTGATTTCGCCATCACGGTTTGCAAAATAAACAAAACACTAATATCTACACATAAACAACACTCATATTTTTTTAAAATTTTTAATCTGTCGAGAATTTTTTGTGCCCGTTTATTTTCTTTTTTTTCCTGCCTGTCCGCGTTTAAGCTTACCACGATCGAGCGAAATTGGAAGTACAGTACAAGTAAGCGCACGTCTGGTTTGAATGAAGACGAAAGAATGTAGTGATGGGGTCCGATGTAGATGGGGCTACGATAATAAACAAACGCGTTATATTTTATGCAGTGATTAAGTAAGTAGGTACATGCAGTTATGTAATTCATTCTGCATTTCGTACAAATCAGTATTTAACGACGTCTTTGTTTGTAATCACAACTAATTATTCACGTTTGCCGGGGCTTCCCGTACGACTTTTCATACCGTAACATGTATTGTCTGAAGTGAAATTATATCATGTTCTTATTGAACTATTACTAAATATACAGTCGTTTTTAAAAATAAGGAAATTTCACACTTTTAAAAAATAGGTTTCAAATTGACAAACTAACATAACGTTAGGCATCTCATCAGGTCATCATCTGGTCATGTGATCAGGGAGCGCGAGATCAATGAACATCCAATGCATCGTTATCCACGAGTATTTGTATACGATTTATTACCCTTTGTGTATTTATGTAAATGACGCGTTGTGACCCGTGCAATAAAAAGAAGATAATAATGAGATTTGACATAACGTTTTAGTTACAATTAAATTTATTTTTATCATTTCACTCGAATGAGCAATTGTTATTTTTCCTCAAGTTTATTATACTGATATAAGTAAGTATTTATAAATAATAATTAGATAACCTATGACTTTATTCGATGATTTTAAACGAAACTTAAAAAAATACGAAATTCGGCGATTCATTTAGTTGATTAATGTTTGCTAAGTAACTTAATACAAATATGTTTTATTAAAAAATTAATTAAGCACTTGTTTTAACGTAATTTGTTTATTTTCATAGGTTTGCTATTATTTAAAAATCATAGCGTTTTTAAACTTAACCGAAAATTTCCTAAATGCTGGTCAACTATAGAACTACCTGCTTAAGAATAAATTAAAAAAATACACTCAAATATTCTCCTTTTGAAAAAATATCGATATCAAATCTAAATGACACGTTAGGTCCCGTCCCTTCGAAGTGAACTTTGAACCTGATCTTGTTATGAGTGCGGTGGGCGACCGATTGGAACCAAGGATTCAATTGCTGATTCTAATTTGCGTTGTTGTAGTCCATACATTATTTGTTTACGTCTCTCGGCATTGTTGTGTGTGCTTACTAGCTGTTGCCCGCGGTTTCGTACGCGTGGAAGAGTCTATCATGGCTCTACTTAAGGTGTTCTAGTAATCAAAATTAATTATTTGTCCTAAATGTAGGACAGACAACAAAAAGAGACTCATCATAATCTGTTCAGTCATGAGGATTTTTTTAAAAATTTTTACTGTTATAATTTGTAAGGTGTGTGTTTGTTTGCGATTTTGATGAAATTTGGTATATAGGAAGACTATAACCTTGAATAATATAATATAACCTTGAACTAATATTATTTACTTTACATTCCGAAATACCCATGAGAGCGAAGCCCCATAATGCAGCTCATTTTAAAAATATTCAAAGTAAGAACAAACCTTTTTTATTATTTATTAAAAGAACTTAATATTCTGATATCGATTTTAGTATAGGTATTGAATTATATATGTTTATGAAATCAATAGACTAAACAATAGAAATGCAAATACACTTTATGCTGAATGCACAATCCACGATTATCATTGGCAAAAGATAAAATCGAGAGTAAGGAATAAAGGAGATGTGAGTGTCAAAGTGCTGTCTCACAGTTGTTAAAATCTCAATGTTATAACAATGTTCATTAGAATATTTATACTGTTGCCATAAAAGTGGATCATCATGATCATCCAAACATAGTAAACATATATAAACATATCCAAAGTACCCGAAACCGCCGAGCTTGTATGAAGAGAGTTATGAATGTGGACGAAGCGAAAGAAGTATGCAGAGATCGTGGCAAGTGGAAAGAGGTAGTCTCTGCCTACCCCTCCGGGAAAGAGGCGTGATTTTATGTATGTATGTATGTATGATCATCCAATTTGTATGTTCTTGATATTTCAAATAAAGATATGATTGTAGAAATAGTTTTAAGTATTATTGCCGTGGAATTCGTGGTAAACCACAGCTATAGCTAGAGATTCTATAAATAAAGACTTATTGATCACGTCTTTATTCTTTACAGAGCTAAGAGTCTCGAAATAAGTATACTTCTTCTATATTTAGTAAGAGAATTATTTTATGAGAGTTATGAATGTGGATGAAGCGAAGGAAGTATGCAGAGATCGTGGCAAGTGGAAAGAGGTAGTCTCTGCCTACCCCTCCGGGAAAGAGGCGTGATTTTATGTATGTATTTTTTATTTAGTAAGCGTTCATTAGTAAGCGGTTATTACTTATTTCCTTGTTTCTGTCACCGCAGGAGTAGAATCCATGGGATTGAGTAGATTTGTGTCAAGGACAACATTCCTTTGATCCTGCTGCCCTTGGACTTTGAGCGTCGTCATGAGCGTTTTGTAAATTAGCTCGTTTCTACAACAGATTAGATTTAAAGTCCGCTGGTTCGGAAAATAAGAAACGATGTTCCGGAACGTTTTAATGTAATAAAAAAAAGTACTTATTGTTTTGTTGTGATATTTCGTTTAAGTTTACCACGGGCAAATCACACAGATTAAGCTAGCCTCGAAGTAAATTCGACACTTGTGTTATGGCATGTTAACTCAATCAGACTCAATATCATTTTTCTTACTTGCCCGGCCGGGGTCAAACCCGGAACTGGTCACCCAGAGTAAAGCACCTTACCGCTGCGCCAAACAGGTCGAAGGTTTCATTTAGACTGAAAGGAAAAATTAAAAAAAAACATTCAAATAGTGAAAAATAGTTAGCCCAGAAGGCCTAATGCTAACAAGAAGTATCTCTTTGTTATATGCCTTTCCTTTATTATAAGAATGCAGAGATCGTGGCAAGTGGAAAGAGGTAGTCTCTGTCTACCCCTCCGGGAAAGAAGCGTGATTTTATGTATGTATGTATGTATAAGCCTTTTCCTTTATGACTTTTTTAATCTGCACGGCAATTCAAACTGTTAATGTATTTAATTTATTAAGAAATGAAATTACCACAAGAATTCCCAGACAAACACAATCACCAAGTGAATGTCTTTATGTAGACTATGTCATGTTACTTTGAGAAGCTCGAGTAGGCAATACATGACAAAGCTTTCATCATTATGGGGAGCTTTGAGCTTCTCCTGAAATCATGTGATGGGTGTTATCAGTTACGAAGATCAATTTGATTGGGTCTCGAAATTAACAGATTGGTAAATTTGATTGATATTTAATTTAATACCGGAACACAGTCACGCGTTACGGGACTGGGGAAAATAGTGTCAAAATAAAAAAAATGCTTTTTTGTAAGCATTTGTGTTACCTTTTACAAAAATTGTTGGTAAATTATGGCCGATTAGATGGTGTCGTGTAATTTCATGTACCTTATAATTGGACGCTAACGTTATTCATGAATTTATTAAAGCATATTATATCTTAATATCTTTCCCATGGATATCGGAAAAGGTGACTAAGGGATAGGCTAATAAACTTGGGATTCTTCTTGTAGGCGACAGGCTAGCAACCTATCACTATTGCATTATTAAGTAATACAGCTGAATCTCAATTGCATTATTAAGTAATACAGCTGGACGTGGCCTTTCAGCCTTTCCAAGGCTGTTGGCTCTGTCTACCCCGTATGTGTGTATTCTTTAAGGTTAAAGATACAAGGTCTTTTTAAACCGCAAAATTAACCAGAGCCCTACATTGGTAGGGCTTTTAAAATTTTAAAAGACTATTGGGTCTTTTTAATCACGATCCAGGATTATGTGGAACCTATTATTTTTATGTTTTGTCATAAACTTTATTGTTGCATTGCAATAAAAAAAAAACCTTTTTCTATCATGATTTTTCGATTTCACGACTCAATCAACAGCAAAAAATGTGTCCAACTTCCGGTTGATATTTATTCTTGTTGTTTGTATTCTAAACGCAATTTAGAAATGTCGGTGACGCTAGTAAATATAGTTTGTTGTTTAATATATTTGATATTTTGGCGTGACAGGTTGCTAGCCCATCGCTTAAAAGAAGAATCCCAAGTTTGTAAGCTTATCCCTTAGTCGCCTTTTACGACATCCATGGGAAAGAGAAGATGTCCTATTCTTTCTTTTTTATTGGGGCCGGGAACCATACGGCACTTATATTTATTTATTCTATAAATACAAATACGTTTTATATGTAGATATACCTTTACGGAGAGAAGTCCAAGGTTCTCTGAAACACTTCTGTGGAGAGTGCATAGTAATGAGAGAGAGTAAATAAGGAAGGAAATTCACTTAGAAGTATTACACACTTATTACATTTGTAAAAAAAGTTACTGGGTAGCTTCCTGTATAGTAAACAACCTCATTACCGTATAGCGTTTGATTTTGTACCTTATTTCATTCACCTAAGAAACGAATTGATAAACAATTTTTGCTCCCAATTAGGTACGCCATCCTTGCCTACAGGTAAGTAATGTGGTTAAGTTAATACAATTTCGTCTTATAATTGAATCATTGTATTGTGTGCTGCGTATTTTGCCCTACAAATTGGATATATAAGGTTCTACAAAACTAAAGAAAAAGTTAATTGAAATGTTAAGAATGAATATTTTTGGATTTACAAATGTTTATTTCTTATTTATTTATACTTATATATATGGTCACGTCTATATCCCTTGACATAGACGTGACCATATGTATATATAGACAGAGCCAACAGTCTTGAAAATACTGATAGGCCACGCTCAGCTATTTGGTTTAATGATATAATTGATTAGAGATTCAAATAGTGACAGGTTGCTAGCCCATCGCCTAAAAAAAGAATCCCAAGTTTGTAAGCCTATCCCTTAGTCGCCTTTTACAACATCCATAGGAAAGAGAAGGAGTGGTCCTATTCTTTTTTGTACTGGTGCCGGGAACCACACGGCGTTTTGTACTTACTTGTACAAAATACAATGTGTATGGTACAACATACATACATACATAAACTCACGCCTCTTTCCCGGAGGGGTAGGCAGAGACTACCTCTTTCCACTTGCCACGATCCCAGCATACTTCCTTTGCTTCATCCACATTCATAACTCTCTTCATGCAAGCTCGGCGGTTTCGGGCACTTTTGACCTGACCCTTCACCAGGACGTCCTTAATTTGATCAAGATATGTTCGTCTAGGTCTTCCCACCCCGACCTTTCCCTCCACACTCTCCTTGTATATCTGCTTAGTCAACCTGTTTTCATTCTACCTCTCCACATGACCGAACCATCTCAACATACCCTTTTCTATTCCTGTAACTACATCTTCTTTCACATCACAACATTCCCTTATCACGCTGTTCCTTATCCGGTCACTCAATTTCACACCCAACATACTCCTTAACGCTCTCATTTCCACTGCATTTATTCTGCTTTCGTGCTTCTTTTGCCATACCCAACTTTCACTCCCATACATTAATGTCGGGACCAACACGCCCCTGTGCACAGCCAGTCGAGCCTTTTTGGATAGTTTCTGACTGCTCATAAAGGCATGCAAAATGTATGGTACAAGTTAGCTCTTTACGTTTTACAATCTACCATTGGGCATGTCATTTGCTTGCATAGGTATAGCAATTGTTTGTTTTAAAATAATTTGTCAATACCGCTGTAATTTTATATATTTTTCAGTTTCATGGCTACAATCAATCGTTTCTAGCTTAATTTATACTAATATTATAAAAGTGAAGAGTTTGTTTGTTTGTGTGAACGCGCTAATCCCAGGAACTACTGGTTCAAATTGAAAAATACTTTTTGTGTTATATAGACCATTTATCGAGGAAAGCTTTAGGCTAGCATAAAATCATGCTGCAACTATTAGGAGCGAAGAAATAATGTAAAATGTGAAAAAAACGGGGAAAGTTATTCATCCTCGAGGGCATTAATGATGCCAAAATAACTATTTCACAGCTAGTTATATATATAACGTGGTTATGTTGTAAAATCTGACTTAATCAGTCTTGTTGGATGCCGACCGATTTTAAACGGGGCTACTCACAATCGTCATAAGTAGGTTTTTTGTTTATACTTTCTTTAACTATACGAGTATCGTTATGTTAAACTGTCATCTCGCGACAAATGGCCCGGGTAATGGCCGTCGACGCCTTCTGATATAAAACATGCAGTCAAATAAAACGTGGCAATCGTAAACGGAAAAATGTCGCTGTTGAAGACTTTATTTTTTTACCGGCTCTTTTTAAAGGAGGTCGTTTGTTTGGAGAGAAGTTTTTAAAGGCTTCACTTAGGGTAAACCAACTTTTTATTCATTCACTAGCTGTGCCCGCGACTCCGTCAGCTTGGAATAGTTACTTTGGGCATATCGATTTGGATTCGGCAAATGATTCACCCTTGAGAGCTCAAGGATGAATAATTTTCCCCGTTTTTTTCACAAATAAATAAGGAACAAAGAAATAATGGGAAATGAAAAAAAAACGGGGAAAATTATTCATCCTTGAAGGCTTCAATAATGCCCAAAATAACTATTCCACTCGGACGAAGTTGCGGGTACAACTAGTTAAGTTGGGCATCTATATATCATCAGGTCTAACTGTGAATTGAGGTGGTCAAGTGATAAGCTCAGACGGAAATGGCTTCATACATACTATTTGTAAGTTTTAATCTTATATACTGTTTTAAATATTAAAATTTACATTTAATGCCATCCAAAGTAGCATTTTTTATTTATATTCAGCCGTAGGGAATAAAAAGTAAGTTTCGAATTTCTGCGTTCCACGATAAGAAGTATATTATTAAAGTATTTATTCTGTTGAAATATTGTCGTGGAAATTTTCGCATCTCCTTCGCATGATGGCTGAAAGTTTTTATCTTCATCAACCAAAAACTTCCGGAGGGACGCTAAATGGCGTACTTCGGAGACATTAATTAAGAATTAGGGTGGTTGCACATAATAAAAAAGCAGTACTTTTAACCCTTAATCTATTGGTGTAAATTCCAATTGCGTCCTCACCACTCTGGAGTACCTGGGGTACGCCAAGACCAATGTTAAGATCCTGGATTGGTAAAGTCAGTTTTCAAACGAACTGACTGCCGTTTGAACCCTGCAACATAAAGAACCATGGTTATATTGGTACACATAAAAAGAGCATCAGCTACCACAATGCTTGATTAAAAATTCTAGGAGTGAGTTTTTATTTTTACCCAAATGTGACCATCTTATAATGGTTTTATTTTGAAAATAGTTTGTGTTGAAATACATAAACACACATATACCACGTATTTATCCTTTTCCTATGAGATAGACAGAGCAATAAGTCACAAGACTTAAAAACGCAACATTTACCTGAATTGATTTTATGGATGTGATATTCATGGACAGTGACAGATTGATTGTTGACCCAACTCCTAATTTAAAATATATTTATTCTATTCATTCGTCCCATTCAATTCTATTAAATTAACATTCTATATATTTATTTTATTTAAAAAAGATGTAGTAGACGTAAAGTTAGTAACCCCATAACACAAGTCTCGAACTTACTTTGGGGCTAGATAAAATATCCTGTTTCGGCTTACTGGCGTTAGACTGAATACTTATATCACAAAAGATTATTATAACCATTAAATAAAATTTATTGAGTTAATTTACTTGCTACTAATCCTGACCCAAAGTCCATCCAAACGTCTTCCTTAATTAGATACGAGTAATTTAGTGAAAAGTTTTCACGCGTAGTTACATACTTTGATCAAGAATGGTTAGTTTCACTACAAACTTTTACAAGGATATGCCTTGTCTGACACGACCTTCTAAGCGTATAAGCGTAATTTTTAAAGTAATTCCGCTCTCTCATTTCTAAATATAGTAAATATTCCTAATTGTACATAAGTTATGTTGACATCAATAAGCCATAATACCCTGTATCTTATTTTAAAATAAATCTTTATTTCTATAAATGATTGTAGTTATTAGCAAAAACCGTTAGCAAATCGGTAAAGTAAATGCGTGATGCGCAGAAAGGCACAGGTTCGAATCCCACCTCGGCCATGTACCAATGACAATTTTCGAAGTAAATTAGTTTGAATACTAACCGATCTTACGGTGAGGGAAAACATCATGAGGAAACCTGCACATTTAGGCAACCGGATGTGTAACAATGATCGATCCAATACGGGTTAAGATTATCTGACGTCAGATGGGAGTCGCTTCGTGTAAAAACCTGATTCACTCAGTCCAGGATCCATCGTCAAAGGCTCAACCCGGGCTTCTCTCCAGAGTGGTGAGGATGCAACCGGGACTAAAGAAGAAGAAGTATACTTTTTTACAATTGAAACTTATTGTAAGTTTTAGTAGATATGCTGAAAAGCAATACAAAGGTCTAGATAGACTATGCATAAGTTTAGTTTAGAACTTACTTTATAAAGTAGTTTGTAGTTTCGGTCTGAAACTTCGATAAGAGAGGTTACCTGCTTCAGATAACTCGTTGAGCCCTCGTTATCAGATGGTTGTTACATTAATTATCCTAATGATTTACGTACATACATATAATCAAGTCTTTATCCCGTCCGGTGTACATAGATTCAATAGTCATGAAAAGACTGAAAAGTCACGTTCAGCCGTATAGCTTAATGATGGAATTGATATTCAAATAGTGACAGGATGCTAGCTCATCACACGAAAGAAGGATTCAAGTTTATAAGCCTTTCTCTTGACTGTCTTCTACGGCACGGGATAAATGTGCTCAATATCATAGTTATATATACGAGTATTATAGTAGTCCGCCTGCTCATAACGAATAATCCCGTTAATTCCCGTTACCGCGGGAATTTCAAAAACTCTCTCATTAGTGCACCCCTAGACCTACATGTCAAATTTCAAGTCTGTTAATTTCGGAGTTTGGTTGTGCGTTGCCTGTCAGTCACTCGGTAAAGGAAGAGTTTTATTCAGATTGATTTATCAAAGTTCAAACTTAGGCATTTTTTCCAAGAAAGCCCCATGGGGATGAGGCGTTGTGCAAAAGACAGCTATATAGACAATGAAAGTGCTTTGCCATCATATTTCTTTGTTTCAGATATACAGTATTTTTCTTCAGAGACCATTAAGTGGAGACAATTTCTGTCTGAGAAAAGACGAGACAGATTGTTGGTGATTTGTCCGTCTTACATCACAAACTAGAATGTATGTGTAATGCTCTGTCTAATGTTTATTAAAGGTCTAAAAGATTGGCCATCATTTGTTTTGTCACTAGCGACTATAGAATTAGAAATACTATAAGACCACAGAAGTGTAAAATTGTAACTTACCTTGCATTCTAACATCTAGATTATTTACTTTTTATATTTTTGATTGATAATTCAATACTGTGTTTTCAAAATATAGCTTATGAGTGTGGATGAAGCGAAAGAAGTGTGCAGGGATCGTGGCACGTGGAAAGATGTAGTCTCTGCCTACCCTTCCGGGAGAGAGGCGTGATTTTATGTTTGTATGTGTTTTCAAAATAACAAGAGCTTTTTTTTTTAAATATTCTTGACTTATAATGCAAGGGTTACTCTTGACATTCCTTCCTTCCCCAATTAAATCAAGGTACCAACCTTAGAAAATGAGGTTGCCTGAAAATAAGGAGTCCAAACTAAAGCACGTAATTTTTGCATTCTACATTGTATAAAAGTAAGAACCTTAAGGATAATTTTTTAATACATAATCAAGGTTTTTGACTGGAGTACCTACAAATGTTTTCCTATATCCAAACCCGCCCGTAGCAACAATAATGTGCTCTTCTAATACAACGCAATATTTTCTAATTTGCTCGCTTGCAATTGGTTTTTTCTCGGACTCCTCGGCTTCGGATAATTGAAACAGATGCTGGGACATTTCCACTATGGTTTCTTTTGTCATTTTGTAGACTGTTATTTTTTTCAGGGTACATAAGTAATAATGTGCCGTGTGATTCCCGGCACTAATTAAAAAAAGAATAGGACCACCCCTTCTCTTTCCCATGGATGTCGTAAAAGGCGATTAAGGGATAGGCTTATAATCTTGGGATTCTTCTTTTAGGCGATGGGCTAGCAACCTGTCACTATTTGAATCTCAATTCTATCATCAAGCCAAAAAGCTGAACGTGGCCTATCAGTCTTTTCAAGACTGTAGGCTCTGTCTACCCCGCAAGGGATATAGACGTGACTATATGTATGTATGTATATAAGTAATCGGGGATGTTCTGGCAACAGGTCAGGTCGAGAGTACCCGAAACCGTCGCGTTTGCATGAAGAGAAATGAATGCGGATGAAGCGATGGAAGTAAGCAGCGATCGTGGCAAAAGAAAATAGGTATGTAGTACCAACCTCACCCGAAAAGATGCATGATTTTATGTATGTACGTGAAGACGTTTTACGGGGAGGTCATAGTAATGAGTTCCAATTCAAACAAAAAAACTGAAATGCTATCATGTGATTATTCGGCTTAAGTCTTGTGACTATAGGCTGTGTATTACCCGTAGGGTACACTAAGTGTGTTAAGTTAGTTTTTAAGTTAGTTTACTATTTAACTATGTATGTTTTAACAATATAGTAAATAATATAGTAGTTTATTATGGTAAAAGTCAATATTTCAACACTGATACGATTCTTTTTGTTTATTAAACAGTCCTTTCAGATAAATTGTACTCAATTTGACAAAAGGGTATCTACTCAGACACTTTTGTCCACACTAGATTCACTGGTTTATATAAACACGAAGACTTTATTTATATTATTGTACACTTCTCAGAAACTGCAAACTTTTTGCGTATAAAAATAAGGCTGCGTTTATTTTTGTTTTGTAGGCGTGTTTTGCGGATAATTTATATGAGATATTTTGTGTGCATGTTAGCGCCGCCTGGGCGTTCCCGTAGGATCTCTCTCATTCATATCGCGGGTGAGTAATGGTCGCACTTTTACATCCATTTTGGGAGTTATAACTATAATTTCGGGTGCAGTGCACGACATTTTTTAAATTTGAACTTGACTTGTAATCAAGATTAAAGCGAGAGAAGCGAGCGAATTTTTACTAATCAACTTATCTACATATGTATAGTCACGTCTATATCTTGTGGGGTACACAGAGCCATCAGTCTTGAAAAGACTAACAGACCAATCAACCTGGGGCTAAAAAATTCTTTGTTTTGTACGTATGTGCCTATGTTTGTAACGAGATAACTTTCGAACCGCTGGTGTGATTTTAATGAAATTTAAAATATAACGTAAGGTCTGTCAATAGAATTTTCTTTTTACGAATTTTTTTTTTAACTTAGTCACCTTTTACGAAATATATGGTCCTATTATTTATTCTATTTGTGTCTTTATTATATCTCTTTTAGGCGATGAGCTAGCAACCTGTCACTATTTTAATCTCGATTCTATCATTCAGCCAAACAGCTGAACGTGGCCTATCAACCTTTTGATGACTGTTGGCTCTGTCGTCCCTGCTCAGGATAAAAACGTAATTATATATAATACTATATTTTTTCATAATTTTGTGTAAAATAAAGGTGTTTGCTTTAAAGTTTAATGTTTAGCGTAAAATGAAAAAAAAATTTGTGAAATCTCTTAGTGCATCCCTACAACACAATAACGAATCTGCATGCCAAATGTGAAATACCTAGACCTAATATATTTAAATATGACCATTCAGCCTTTTTGAGACTATGAAGGATAAAGACGTGATGTTCCTTTTAAAATTAAGATTAAGATTATTTTTATCAGGTTACATTAACGGGATAAATGAAGATTATCCCGTTAGAAAGAGAGAGAAGACTACAAAACGTGCTTAACATCTCATTAGCATATTTCTAAGATAATCCCCTCGCCCGGTGTAATTGGAGTCTGGATAAAGGAGATTATGCCAGGAAGTAACTTCCCCTCATTAGTAGTCACGGGACGCCACGCCGATTTTAGGCGAACCCTGACAATTATACAGGTGATATGCCATAGAGTAAAAATAACAGAAGGTCCATTCGTTTGGTACTTATTTCGCAAGTACAATCTAAATAAACAAAAGAAGAAGTTGAATGATTGACATATTAACGCACAACCCAAAGGGCTAAGGCGTTAGCTAAACATAAAAAAGAAGGAAGAGAATTACTCCAAGGAATTTTCGGGAACTTTTGACTTCTCGCCAGGACGTCCGCGATTTGATTATGGTACGTTCGGCTAGGCTTTCCCCTTTCAACGTTTTGATTCAACTCTCTATGTATTGTTTTTTAGTCAAACTACCTAATGTCATTCATCTTATGTGCCTTGTGGTTACCGGCACCAATCAAAAAAATAAAGAATAGGACCACTCCGTCCCGTTTCCATGGTTGTCGTAAAATGCGACTAAGGGATAGCTAAGGGATAGATAGCTTATAAACCAGCAACCTGTCACTATTTGAATCTTAATTTTATCATTAAGCCAAACAGCTGAATAGGCGCTATCAGTCTTTTCAAGACTGCTGGCTCTGTCTATCCTAGGGATATAGACTTGATTATATTATGTATGTATTTATATAAATAGAGAAAAATTGGAATAATATGGGACTAATTATTCCAGTTTCTATGTTCATACCTGTTTTAACAATAATTGATATTAAACTTACGCGTTGCACTATGCGCGTCACGCGCGCGTTTAATACCTGTAGTATTTATAAATGGAATAACGATAATGTAATGTCATAAAAAAGAATTGTTTCTGTTCCTATCTGTTCATGTTTAGTCTATGGTTTTCCACTTAGAATGCGCCGGGACGAATCCGATAAGTATTACCTACGCGGCACGCCTCCGACATTTTTATGGGTATCGTTTTGCATTTCAAAGTTATTTTATGTTCCAGGATATTGTCATTGCAAAAAAAAAATTACATTCTAGTATAATGACACACATTGTGAAATATACTAAGAGATAGTTAAATACATTATTGAGATTAACACTGACATGAAGTATTCCATACCATCATTAGGTACGTTTGTTGCAAAACCTGTTATAAAACTCTAACAAAATAATATGTATATTTATGTATTTTGTAACGCGGCGGCGTTATTTGTGATAACTTTAGCTTTCTAGCTAATCACGGTTAACGAGATACCGCCTACTAACAGACAAACGGACAGACAGACAAACAGTGGAGGTAAAATAATTTTAATCACGGAACCCTAAAACTGATTTTAGGAAAAAATATATAGAATCGGAATCTTTCCGTGCCATTTACTGTCTGTGAGGAACAGTTGAGCTGAAAAGATAAATGTACCAGTTTCTTAGGCTTTGTGTAAAAAATACACAACAATAGAATAGCGTGGCGTTAGTTCTAGATATTCAAAAGAATTTATTAACTGTACCTATGTCGAGGACACATTATGAGAAGTGAAGAAGGTCATTTTATTAAGAAAGCCTAAAATAAGTGGTTTATAAATAAAAATAAATATAACACACATAGAGTTAGTCTCGAAGTAAGTTTGAACTTGTGTTACGAGATACTAACTCAAAGATACTAAGAGATAGATATAAAGATTTTATAATAAATACTTGTATTAATAAACCAAGACCCAGACCAATCAGAGAAAGTTCGTTTCTCATCATGCCCTGACCGGGATTCGAACTCGGGATCTCCAGTGTCGCAGACAAACTTATCGCCGCTGCGCCACAGAGGCCGTTTTAAAAATGCAAGGAAAAGTTTAATTTTAGGGATTTTAAGGTAGAAACTAACAAACTGTGCCAGCCAGTGCCGAACACATTCACATTATGATTTTCCAAATTTTCGTGACAAAACCGCTTGCCGTTCAACTTTAATTTTGTCTACCCTACAGGGTTTATGTTGTACCCATTTTTATGCTAATGACTATCGTAGTATTTAGAACTGAGTTGTTTAATATGATATGCTATATAAACCTAACCCGTTCTTATTGGATCGATTATAGTTACACATCCAGTTACCTGAATGCGCAGGTTACCTCATGATGTTCTCTCTCACCGTAAGAGCATCTGTTAGTATTCAGACTAATGTAAATTACTTTCGAAAATAGTCATTGCTGCATGCCCGAGGTGGGATTCGAACCTGTGCCTTTCTGCGCATCACGCATCATAAGCGGCACCTTACCGATTCTATCACCGACGCTCACGTACTTTCTAACTATTCTGTTTAAACATATATACATACATATGATCACGTCTATATCCCTAGCGGGGTAGACAGAGCCACCAGTCTTGAAAAGACTGATAGGCCACGCTCAGCTGTTTGGCTTAGTGATAGAATTGAGATTAAAAATAGTGACAGGTTGCTAGCCCATCGCCTAAAAGAGGAATCCCAAGTTTATTAGCCTATCCCTTAGTCGCCTTTTACGACATCCGTGGGAAAGAGATGGAGTGGTCCAATTCTTTTTTGTAATGGTGCCGGGAACCACACGGCATTCTGTTTAAATTATAACGGAATTCTTTATAACATTCTTGATGACTGTCGTATAGATTTCTTGCGAATGAGAGATAAATCCTAGGGGAAATAAAAACGGAGATAAAAACTGAGCAGGGCTGAAGTGAAATCCGAAGGGCAGGCGTGAGCTACTCAATGTGGGAAGCGATTCTATTTTTAGTTCACAAGCACTGCGTTGTTTTAATTTCATTTGACGAAATATTCGTATTGATATAATTAGTTCTACACTCATTCATGTTTTTTTAATGTAGACAATGTGCATTCGTCCACGATTTAGATTTAAGAGATCCATATTTGTAAATTGACGTCCGATGAAAATGCTGCAGTGTAGTTTGTTCCGCCGCTTCTTCTACACATGCGCTTTGGAAGCGGTAGTAGTTATAATTAGATTTAAGTTTTGTGACGTCAATAAGTGATACCTTGTATCCAATTTTGAAAATAAATCTATTCTATTCTATTAATCATTTTAGTGGAGAAGTTAAAATTTTTTGATGTACTTATAAGATATAAAAGCCAATTAAGGGAAATGCTAATTCACTTGGGATTTTCTTTTAGCCACTAGGCTACCAAGTTGTTATTATTTAAATTTCCATTGCATCAATCTGATTGTGACGTTTAGTCTTTTTAAGACCGTAGGCTTTGTCTATCCCGTATGAACTATATATATATGTTACCCGGTACCTAAACGTCAAACAAAAATATACTTTTTGTATCACACTCAAAACGGTATTTTGGGTTAACTCTTTGAGTCCCTGGTTTGGTAAAACTTTAGGTCGAGCTAGAAATAAATAATATAATAACTTAAATCATTTGAAATAAGCAGAACCTATGTAAATTTGTTTCTTGTTTTTATCATTTTTAATGGTTTCTGCGTACATCAATTAATAAAAAAATAAATAATATTAAGAAAATAAATCATTCAGTGACCTTAATTATTTTAATCATTCGCGAGAAACATTGCAGAAAAGTTTGAGAATCGCTGGTGTCTCGGAAACGTCGTAGTTAGCAAATGCAAGCCATTAATCAAAGGCTAAAGGCGTGAAACTTGTGGAATTGGGGCCACGCGACGGGCGATCAGAAATTAGTGTATAGATAATGTGTTTTTTTTATATATACTTACACTGATTACACTGATTGAGTTAGCCTCGAAGTAAGTTCGAGACTTGTGTTACGAGATACTAACTCAACGATACTATATTTTTTAATAAATACTTATATAGATAAACATCCAAGACCCAGGCCAATCAGAAAAAGTTCTTTTCTCATCACGCCCTGGCCGGGATTCGAACCCGGGACCTCCGGTGTCACAGACAAGATTCAAAAGGATTGGGGCATCAACAGTAAAAAAAATCGAAATTTCCATAAAAGTATAGTGTATAATTAATACAATGAAATTCTCGGTTAAGTTCCTATCTTTTTGGAAAGGAGATTGGGTTGCGCTCATGAGCTCGATCCTGGATTAATTAAGTCAGGTTTTTACACAAAGCGACTTCTGAACTCCGCAACCTTTGCAGGGGAACCTTACCTATATCAGGTCATGTTACTAATCCAGTTGCCTATATGTTCAGGTTACCTCACGAAGTTTTCTTCCCTTGTAAAAACTTCAGCTAGTAATCAAAATAATGGGCATTTTATCGCATATTATACAACAAGCTCTTGTTCGCGATTTCGTCCGCCTCAAATCTCTAAAACTTGTAACTCATTATATACTTGTAATGTCTAAGTCATATAATGCATAGTTTCATGAAAATCCGTTCAGAAGTTTTTGCGTGTAAGGGTCACAAATACATATACATCCTAACAATCTTTTATATTTAAAATATAAGTATATAGTTTTTGTTTTGTGGCCACACTCAATAATGGGCCTGAAATCCCTCACGCTGCATTTAACGCACAAAAATATAAGTACCTCCAACTTGAAGACGTGATTTATTACACACTAGCCAAGCTTCCTGGTTTTGGCGCTATTAATTAAACTTTTGTGCCGTGTGATTCCCGGCACCATTAGAAAAAAGAATAGGACCACTCCATCTCGTTCCGCAGAATTAGAAATAATATAAGACCATAGAAGTGTAACTTGTAAGTATTGCATTGTAACATCTAGACTATTGGGTTTTTCATTTTAAAATGAATATCCAATATTGTGTTTGTAAAAGTTCCTTATGTGATATAGGGGTACACTGACAGAAGATTCTTGAAATTCCCACGGGAACGGAAATTAACGAGCATTTTTGTTTTATACGGACGCTCACTCCAAAAAGAAAATCATCTCTTCCTTTGGGGCTAACTCATTTTTATTATAATTATTTTTTAATCTCATTACCGTTTGTAACTGCTCTGCGAAGACCCTTGAAAATATCCTAAATAAAAACAATTGACACTGGTTTTCATGAAATGTTAACAATCGTTTTGGTATTCTGTTATCACAAAAGCTACCACAAAACTCAAGATCAAAGGGCTGCGAATTGAAATTTTGCGACTCGTACAACAGTATTTGCTTTGTAAACGTTTTAATTCATCACGTTGAAGGGCAAATTGAAGCAGGTATACAAAACAGGGTTATTGGTGGTCAAAAATTAAGGGGAAAACCTGCGTTTTCCCCTGAGGAGGCTGAGTTTAATAGTGTTAATTTTTCAGAAAGACTATTTTTTTCAAAGAATGATTGGTTACTTACATTTCAGACAAGCTGTTGTAACATAATTTGAAATAGAAGCGGATGTTATTTACTACCGTATCTTTAATTTTAGGAAGTCTGAAAATATATAAGTCGGAAAACTCTCTTGTAAATCTCAGGAAGTTGAACGAGTGTGTATTTAAACTAGAAAGTATTCGGAAGGTCTAGTCGCACTATTTTTAATATTAGACTATGATGACGTGGCCCTCTATTCCAATAAAATGCCACTGTTGTATTTATTTTTCAAATAATACAGTTATCTAGGCTATATCAATTGTCAGATAGGCAATCTTCAGCGAGCGTTCGGCAGTTACCCCGGTCGGTACCCGTTAAATCGAAAGGTTTTTATAGCGCTGGAAAATTGCATTGGTTTACTGCGTCGTGACCGAGATTCGCAGATAGCTGTGCTTCTGAAATGGTCAATGTTTTTAAATAAAAGTACTTATTTTTTTGTAACTATACCTACTCGGGTTGCTATTTTTTTTTAGTAAATGTCTTGTCAAATAAATCTCAGAATTGAGATACAAGTGCCGGCACCAATAGAAAAAGAATAGGACCACTCCATCTCGCTCCCATGGATGTCGTAAAAGGCGACTGAGGGGTAGGCTTATAAACTTGGGATTCTTATTTTAGGCGATGGGCTAGCAACCTGCCACTATTTGAATCTCAATTCTATATAAAAGCCAAATAGCTGAACGTAGCCTATCAGTCTTTTCGAGACTGTTGGCTCTGTCTACCCCGCAAGGTATATAGATGTGATTATATGTATGTATGTGCCCGAAACCGCCGAGCTTGCATGAAGAGAGTTATGAATGTGGATGAAGCAAAGGAAGTATGCAGGGATCGTGGCAAGTGGAAAGAGGTAGTCTCTGCCTACCCCTCCGGGAAAGAGGCGTGAGTTTATGTATGTATGTATGTATATGTATGTATGTATGTATTGAGATACAAGAAGATGTTTTCTTCTAAATGGATGTGATAGCGTTAAAACTATAATTTGCGGCGATTATCAGTGCAGTAAGGTAAAGTTGGTCCAACTCCAATTCGATGTCACAGAATGTAGTATTCCATACTGGTTTATGTTCTTTCATGTTAACATATTTTCGGACGAAGACTAGGTGACTTAACTTAAATAAAAGTAGAAGCATTAGTTTTTTTTATGTCAAAGTAAGTGATAAAGTAAATCTAATGTTGCAATATAAAGAATAAAAATAAACTGACCAAAAATAAACACTAATCACAGAACTAATTCTCTAGTTTCATCGTAAAACAAGCAAAAAGCTGTGTCTTTAAAAAATAAATCCCTAATCACCCAACATAATTCTAATAATAATCCGCCAAATTCTCTGATAGTTCGGAGATGGATGTATAAATAAAGGGCTAACCGCAAGCTTACTAACCACAAAGATCTACCCGACATCGCAGAGAAGAGTAATGTATTCGCGGTTTCCGACCGTTTTAGCGAGCCCATATAAATTATTGATAGTTTTGACGGGGTCTTTGAAGAGGATTTATGGCCGTAAAGATCAGATCTTAGCTTAGTATAGGAAAAGGAATAACATTGTTCTTTTAGAAATGATAAATTTTAAGATAGATTGAATGTTACTGATTTTTGTAAAACACACGATCAGCTGATCGAGCTCGAGTTATCTTCCAATCCATCATCAGACCAGATATCTGCACGTTCTGAGCCAGAGACTGGAAAAAACAAGCTGGCTAGCAGGCTACATCTTTTGATGTAGATATTTTTATGAGGTTCACGAGATATCATAATGAGGTAAATTGTCATTCTTAATTGTGGTTTGTCGTTATCGTCATGTATTCCTAACCGTTGAATTTTCATGCATTAAAGCTCAATTTGACATAAAACTGATACTAAATACTTATAATCACAACTATGGTGCAATTCACACGGTGATAATTGATACAACCAATCGTTCAAATCTTCTTCATGTGACGTTTAAAAGGTCGTCTTTCTATAGGCATTTTCTATATCTGTAATAAAAAAAATAATAGAAAATATTCATTTTCGAAATTTATGTACATTAGTTTTAATACTAACCGATGCTCTTACGGCGAGTGAAAATATCGTGGGGAAACCTGCACATTTAGGCAACTGAAAGTGTGAGTAACCATGATCGATCCAATACGAGTTAAGTTTACCCGCAAAGGTTGGAAAGGTCAGATGAGAGTCGCTTCGTGTAAAACCTGGCTCACCCAATCCATCATGGTCAAAGGCATACCCCGGGCTCCTCTCCAGAGTATTGAAGATGCAACCGGGGACTAAAGCTATGAGGAACATACATACATACATATCATCACGTTTATATCCCTTGCGGGGTACATAGAGCCAACAGTCTTGAAAAGACAGAAAAACCACGTTCAGCTATTTGGCTTAATGATAGAATTAAGATTGAAATAGTGACAGGTTGCTAGCCCATCGCCTAACAAAGAATCCCAAGTTTGTAAGCCTATCCCTTAGTCGCCTTTTACGACATCCATGGGAAAGAGATGGAGTGGTCCTATTCTTTTTATATTGGTGCCGGGAACCACACGGCTATGAGGAAGATTTATTTTCAATGTTGGATACATCTATCAGTTATTGACGTGAACAATATTTGGAAACAACATAAGACGAGACGCGTGGTCGCAGATGTTTGATTGATTTGTTGGATCTAAACTTTTGTTATTACCCAGCCTTGAACAAACCTTGAAGAGCCAAGTATTTTTTTCACATACATATAATCACGTATATATACCCCTGCGGTGTAGACAGAGCCAACAGTTTTGAGATGATTGAAAGGCCACGTTCAGCTGTATGGAATTGAGATTTAAATAGTTACAAGTTGGCGTTTTCAAATAAATACTTTTGTAAGAAAACTTCTACGCGATTCTTTGCTGCCGTGAGGAACTTATAGAAAAAGAGGGCTATGTTACTATAAATAATAAATAATATATACCGGACAAATCACACAGATTGGGTTAGCCTCGAAGTAAGTTCGAAACTTGTGTTACGAGTTACTAACTCAACAATACTATACTTTATAATAAATTAAAAAGATAAACATCCAAGACCCAGGGCAAACAGAAAAAGTTCTTTTCTCATCATGCCCTGGCCGGGATTCGAACCCAGGACCGCCGGTGTCACAGACAAGCGTACTACCGCTGCGCCACAGAGGCTGTCTTACTCTTGAAAGTTTAATAAGTTAAGAAGTATGGGTGGGTGATGTTGACCTACATTTCCAAAAATAGTTTAAGTATTCCGCATTTCGCAAACCACTGAGCTTGGCCATTGTCGTGACCGAAAAATCTCCACAATGTTCACGAGATCGTCCTCAGATATCACAAACAGACGCACTGACAAGGGTCTGGTGCGAGAGTCCAAATGCTCGGTCCGTATGTGACGCTTTTTGCGTTTCATTTGTTATATGGTAATCGAGTGGGTAAACCCTATTTTATATCATACCTTTTTACATATACGTACTCTATATGACGATATATAACTTAAAGTTTTTCTGTTTGGTCAGTTGGATGATTGGTAGAGAATGATAAAATGAATTAAGTCCGTTTTTTGTAAAAAAAATGTGCTATAAAGTTTTAAATAAATAAATATATGTTTTGAATTGGTACTAAGGTTTATATACTATGTGCCTAAATGATATAACTCGAAAAAAAAATTATTTATTTAATGGTAAATACAACATTATTATAATTAAGCATTTACGTACTGTGTGTGCGTGTCGTGTGGTTTCCAGTTCTTTAGAATAAAACTATATATCTTTCCCTTGATTGTCGTAAAAAGAGACTAAGGCATGGGCTTATAAACTTAAAATTTCTCTTGTGGGCGATGGGCTAGCAACCTGCCACTATTTGAATCACAATTCCATCATGAAGTTAGACGTTATACATCTGAACGTGGCCTTCCAGTCTTTTCAAGACTGTTGGCTCTGTCTACTCCGCAAGGGATGTAGACGTGACTATATTTATGTATGTTAAACTGAAACATACATATGTGTAATATTCTTCCAGTGAACACTTACGATACTTTTTACGAGGTTAATTTTCTTATTGATGTTCATGTTACAAATTACATAATGGTTCAAAAGTTCTTATTACATAATTGCAGCCCTTGTAGTGCATTACAGCCAGTCACGTAAAAGAAAATGCAGCAACAATTCACTGTAATTAACAAGAGTAATTGCAATACTGCGGGCAGCAAAGCCTTCGGAAATAGCTTTTAAAAGCTCGGCTTTTGTGCCTATAGTGTGAATTTAAAAACTCATAAAAGGTTTTCGGCGGATATAAATAGAACTATTTTATCCTAATATGGTCCAGGAATTTTTAATACTTATTATTTACCCCAAATCAACATATTATAATGATTATATTCCTTATCACATACACTCGCGAAAAAATAAACTGTACACTGTTATGATTTACAAATATTTACTCAGGACGGTAGCTAGGGTCGCAAAGAATATCATGAATTTATTATTTTGGGTAAAATATGGGAACTTCATGTTGATGTTTACGACGAAATTGCATGTTATTAGAAAGGGAAGGCTTTATTGTTATTAAACAACTCGTGAAAAGAAGTGCTGTGTGGTTCCCGGCACCATTACAAAAAAGAATAGGACTACTCATTCTCTTTCCCATGGATGTCGTAAAAGGCGACTAAGGGATAGGTTAAGGGATAGGCTAGCAACCTGTCACTATTTGAATCTCAGTTCTATCATTAAACCAAATAGCTGAACGTGGCCATTCAGTCTTTTCAAGACTGTTGGCTCTGTCTACCCCGCAAGGGATATAGACGTGACCATATGTATGTATGTATGTGAAAAGAACAAAAAATATGAAGAAGGATTCTGTACATCATCATCCCTCTGGTGTGTCTTGGTTGCATCTTCACCTGCCTGGAGAGGAGGTCACCTGTAACTATGATCCTAATTTGGACCTGTCTGACTTCCGCAACCATTGCGGAGTACATACATACATACATATAATCACGTCTATATCCCTTGCGGGGTTGACAGAGGCAACAGTCTTAAAAATACTGATAGGCCACGTTCAGCTGTTTGGTTTTATGATGGAATTGAGATACAAATAATGACAGGTTACTAGCCCATGGCCTGAAAGAAGAATCCCAAGTTTATAAGCCTATCCCTTAGTCGCCTTTTACGACATCCATGGGAAAGATTTGGAGTGGTACTTTTCTCAATTGTCGGAAACTACACGGCATATATGATATACGCTTTTAATTATGACGTGAAACGTGATAGATTTTCGCGCGTTTTTTATAAAAGAGGCGTCCCGCGTTCCATTCTAGGTAAGTCCCAGTTAGATCCTGATTTGGTAACTCAGTTGACACGAAGCAACCTTCACAAATTTGCAAAAGACCCTACCTCATATCGGTACATATCAATCAAATCATTTTTTTTGGATAAAAGATTTGAGTGCGCTTGACCTCAATGCACCTGGTGGTAAGCGAGATGAAGCCTGAGGTGGTGTAAGTAAGCTTAAATAGTGTCTATTCACTCCAATTGTGTGGTCCAATTCTTTTTTATTGGTGCCCGGAACCACACAGCACCTAATCCAAATTATATTATGGTTATTTGTAACCATGGGTAAGGTAACTAATTCACGGGTAGGGTTCACCTTCAAAGTCCTTCTTGATTGTAGGTTTTCTTAAATTGTTTTCACTCACCGAAGTTTTTACATTGTTTAATACATTGCGCACATACCGACATGACATACCGGCATGACGAAATCATTAGCTTTTTACTGACGTTACTATTATATATGAGTTTGTCATTTGTTTGTAGTTCGAATTATTTTCTGAAAAAATATTCCTGGAAGACCTATACTATAGGTTACAAGGCCCTAACTCAATATGCTCACGATTCCACATTGGTTTTCAACATTCACCCAACAAAGAATTGTACTGAATAGAAACGACACACCAAAGCCTTCTTGAAGCAAATGGTTATGAATACTATGATTTAAAGATGAATATCGATTCTGATGGATGTCGCCCAGTACTATTTCTGAACATTCTGAGAAGCGCCCGCGGAGCCTTGTCTATTGGTCGTCGTAAATATGTAAATTGGCGGACGAACCTACTGTTACTATATGTACGGTGGGTGACACAGAATAGTGGCAAAACGAATCAAGGAATTACAGGTGTTTATATCAACTTCTCATCATCATCCCTAATGGTGTGAGTACCAGTTACATCCTTACCCCGGCCCCAAGTAGCTTGACTCGCCGACGCTGTTTTAATCGCGCGCAAAACGATCGCTGTTTCGCTTTTTATTATAACGTGAAAAGGGATAGCGATAGTTTTTCGCGCGATGAATTCGGCGCCGCGCGTGTCATGTACGGGGTTAGTGCGCTTTCATACAAAGACTGGGTTAATCTATTTTTTTCACGAAGCGATTCACGTTATTCCTTTGCAGAAGAATCTAACTCATATTGGATTGGTAAAAGAAGGCAAGTGATTACTTGACTTTAATGGTGAGAAGTCCTAGCCGAAAATTTATAAAAAACAATTTACTACAATAATAATGTAAGTAATTTGAGAAAGTTATATTTTTTAAATATATGATACATACATATAGTCACGACTATATCCCCTGCTGGGTAGGCAGAGCCGACAATCTTGTAATGTAGGCTCGCCTTTTACGATGGACTAGCAACCTGTCACTTTATATGAATCTCAATTCTATCAGTAAGCCAAACAGCTGAACGCAGCCTTTCAGTATTTTCAAGACTGTTGGCTCTGTCTACCCCGCAAGGGAGATTGACGTGATTATATGTGTATGTATATAATATATGTGTATGTATGCTTGAATGTACGTATGTACTACTCTGTCAAGAAAGTAGCAGGAAAAGATCAATAATACACAAACTGTTTGTTATTCATCCAAATTTATTTTATCACCTTCAAAATATGCTCCTTTAGAAACGATACACTTACGCCAACGAATAATCCAATCATCAAAACATTTTTTAAACGCTGTTTCCGGAATTGAGGTCAGTTCTCGCCGCGAATTCTCTTTTATGTCTTCTACCGATTGAAAACGGGTGCCACGAAGTGGTAATTTGAGTTTAGAAAAAAGAAAAAAGTCGGCTGGAGCCATATCTGGTGAATATGGTGGTTGCTCGATGGTATTTGTTGAGCGTTTGGTTAAAAATTCGTTCACAATGATGGCCTTGTGCGAAGGTGCATTATCATGGTGCAAAATCCAAGAATTTTCTTTCCACAAATCTGGCCTTTTTCGTCGGATTTGCTCTCTTAAACGCCGCATAACACTCAAATAATATTCCTTATTTACCGTTTGACCTTCCGGCAAGAATTCCGAGTGCACAACACCGCGATAGTCAAAGAAAACAGTCAACATGACTTTGACTTTTGAACGACTTTGGCGTGGTTTTTTCGGTTTCGGTTCAGTTGGAAGGCGCCACTCCGAAGCTTGTTGACTAGTTTGCATGTCAAACTCGTAAACCCACGTCTCGTCACCAGTAACAATGCGTTTCATGAATGTTGGGTCGGAATTGACTCGTTCTAGCATGTCCTCAGCGAATCTCAGGCGATTGAGTTTTTGAAAAAAATTCAGGTCTTTTGGGACAAGCCGAGCGGCAACATGTTTCATACCCAAATTATTAGTTAAAATGGTACGGATGGATTAGTTAAAATGAGGATTTTCAGTCACTATTTCCTTCACTTTTGCGATGTTAACTTCAGTTGCAGACGTTGATGGCCTATCAGAGCGAGGCAAATCTTCCATCACATCTCGACCGCTTTTGAACGCTTTGTACCACTCATAAGCACGAGTTTTTGATAAAGTCGATTCACCGTAAGCCTTCTGTAACATTTTCAGTGACTCCGAACACGATATTCCATTGGCAATGCAAAATTTAAGACAAACTCTTTGTTCGATGTTTTTATCCATTATGAAATTAGCAATACACACTAGATATGATATAACTAAAAATAGCACTGTATTTAATGTAAACAACAGATGCAACTCAAACTCCGCGCCAAAATGGAAAACAGTTGTGCCAATCTAACAACAACAAAAAAAACAAAAATTTGAATTTGGAACCATAAATAAATAATCCATTCCCGATACTTTTCTGACTGAATGTATGTGTACTTCATATGTTACCTGAGTAAAATCGCGGGCCAAAGTAATACCAGAATAATTTGATACAAAATTCACTTACTAATTTACCACTTAACTTTCAAGGACTTCTATTATATCGCAAAAGATTTTGCCACCGTGGTTCGTTACGAAATATGGGAAAAGTTTTCTTGCTTCCAAACTTCTTTCTTATACAAACAAACATACTCGTATATATTCGACACAACAAACATTTGTAAGGTTTGAAAATTTACAAGCAAATTTTAACTTTTTGGTTTTCTATACTTACATAAATAGGTATAGCATCTTATTATGTTTTATACGCAATGAACATCTTCTATGCTATGATGGTCTGTTATAAAAGAAAAAAACATAGTGTATGCCGGCTGCTTCTCTTTCCACGGAGAGTCTAAAAGTCATTGAAAGGAAAGGCTTATACTCGTAAACTTCGCTAAGCAACCTATTACTTTCTGAATTTTGTATTCCATAACTAAGCGTGTGGTTCCCGGCACCGATATTAAAACGAACAGGACTACTCTAAATTCACTCATGGACGTCGTAAAAGGCGACTAGGGGAAATGCTTGTAAACTTGTGATTCTTTTTTTAGACGATGCGCAACCTGTCACTATCAGAATTTTAATTCTATCATCAAGCCTAACAGCTGAATGAGGCCTGTCAGTGTTTCAAGTCTTCTGGCTGTGTATGGGGTATACACAGCCAGAAGACTTGAAACACTGATATAGACGTGATAACAAGTATGAATGAATGAATAATTAAGCGTTCCAGCCGAACTTATGCTTTTAGTTTTATGATATCATTCACTCTGTCTACCCTGCAAGAGATAAAGACGTGAACCACATACGAATCTATGAAAGCGCACCTTTATACCGGTTTATTTTACCGCCACCACACTTGTTATAGTCTGCACGTAAATCAGGACTTTTAAAGGAAAACTCAGTGCTTTTACAACGCTGTCTGTCGTAAAGCGTAGTTATGAATATGGAAATACCTGAAATAAACAAGATAGGTACGTGAATAAAATTCAAACTCGAATGAAAGCTCTGAACTATTACGTGCTGAAACTTTACTCTTTTTTTTTTAACGTATAGCGTATTATCTTTACTAATATTATAAAGCTGAATAGTTTGTTTGTTTGAACGCACTAATCTCAGGAACTACTGGTTTGAATTGAAAAATTATTGTGTTAAATAGACCATTTATCGAGGAAGGCTTTAGGCTATATAACATCACGCTGCGACTTTTAGGAGCGAAGAAATAATGGATAATGTGAAAAAAACGGGGAAAATTATTCACCTTTGAGGGCTTCAATGATGCCCAAAACAACTTATCCACGCGGACGAAGTCGCAGGCACAGCTAGTAACTTATATGTCGTGAAAATTTTGTTTCAAACTTTTTCGATGTGTGATGTCACAATAACAGTGCTTGGCAATTTTTGATGTTGTCCTTTCGTCGTCACTTACGATATCTGCTAATAATTTTATAATTAAATCCATCATTTTCAATGCCATGTGGTTCCTAGCACTGTATTCGTCCACTTACCATAATAGGACTACTCCATCAAAACATGTCATATTTTTGAGACTGTTGGCTCTGTCTAGCATGTAAGGGATAAGAACGTGATTATATATATGTACTATAATTTGCACTACAACATATCATTGTAGACACTGCAATTAACACTATGGATTTTTAATTAAAATAATAATTCCACGGTTTTACTCTAATATATTTTTTATGTCAATGTGAAAAACAGTGACCGGTTTTCCTTTAAATTTTATATAGATTAAAAATTCCCAACCGGACAAAATCCTGGAATAAAACAAGTCTTCATAATAATAGCTCATATCCGGTCCAATTGAAATCGGTGACGTAGAACCCAGATAACCAAATTAATAATGCATTCACAGACAATCTGTCAGCGCTCACCCCGTATTAACCTCCCAAATAGAGTAAGTATAGACCGTTCTTTGTTGTCATAAGAGTGCGTATTGCTAAATGAGATTGGACTCATATTATTATGTATAGCTTTAGGTATATCATTTTTGAATACCGTCGTAGGATGAATGTTTGGAACTAAAATTGTTAAAAATTAATATTATGTGTACCTTGACAAATATTTTTTTGTTCTATTTTATCTAATTTTATTGAATGGTTTACTTTTTAAACAGTGAATGTAAAGCGAAAAGAAGGTCATGATTTTTACTAAAGCAGTGCTTTGAAATAATTGCGTGTTTGTTTGTTTCAGATCCACCTCTGAGAATTATTCTGGACAATAAGGACAACGCATGTGACAAAAGACTATGTACTGAATATGCGGGGGAATAGGAAAATGTAAATGAATATGCGGGGTAGACAGCAGTCTTGAAAGACTAATAGGCCACGCTCATCTGTTAGGCTTAATGATGGAATTGAGATTCAAATAGTGACAGGTCGCTAGCCCATCGCCTAAAAGAAGAATCCCAAGTTTATAAGTCTATCTCTTAGTCGCCTTTTACGACATCCATGGAAATGAGACGGAGTGTTCCTATCCTTTTTTTATTTGGTGCCGGAAAACACACGGCATAAGTATATACATATATAAGTATGTATATGTATGCACGTTTGTGAATAAGGGGCTGGTCACGTTTCTAATGCGCGCTCTATACTTAAACATTACATGATGACCTTCCGTGACAAGCGCAGGAGTAACCCTGTTTCATATTCTTGACACGTCTGTTCCAATAACTCCCACATCAGTAGCTATCTAGCTAAAACAAATAAAGTGAATTTATACGTGGGCAGCTAAATTGTTGCTTTCACAGCTATATTACTTAGGGTTACATTGTTTTCTGGTTTTATATTGTTTAATTATGATTTAATTCTAGGTAATGATATGTGTAGCATTTTTTTTATTATCTCTTTTCGTAAATTTTTATTCTAACTGACTTACTAGTAATTTGGAGTTCTTTTTATTGGAATACATACTAATCTCTTTTTTTATGTATGTTAATGAAGTGATGTTCATCATTATTTTCTAGAATCCAGTGGTATAAGATTTGTACTTTAATAAAGTCTTTCAGTATTAGTTCTTAATAATTAATTGTAGGATAGAAGTAAGGTTCCAACCGAAATAAAAAAAAACCGCCTTTAACAAGGAGGTTAAGAAGGTGTTTATTGGTGTTACCGTGTTTACTGAAAAGGTTATGAAACTGGGAATGCACTAAAATGAGAGAGAGAGAGGGAGAGAGAAGGAAATACTTTTAAAACGGTCGGTGAAACTCGGTCGAAACGTCAGGAAATTCGCGTAACAGTTTATACATACATTCCCATAATCACGTTATATCTCTTGCGGGGTAGACAGAGCCAGCAGTTTCGACAGACTGATAAGGCTTAATCTAAAAATTGAGATTCAAGTAGTGCCAGGTTGCTAGCCTATCGCCTATAAGAAGAATCTCAAGTTTATAAGCGTATCAGGCAATCGTAACAGGTGTTTTCGCGTTAGACACACCTCACCTTAAAATATGACATTTCTAACATACCCAAGAAAAGTTATCTTTAAGTATTCTTGTAAATAGATGTTTTCACTATAAAAGCCATAATTGTTAACAATCGCTCGATATGAAGTTTCACTTTAAAACTGGCATTTATGGGACGACCTCATGATTTTTTTATTAATCTATTGTTAGTTCGATTTAACCTTTTGTAATTTATGTACTATGTGAAATGTTTGTGTTGAAATTGAAATGTGTGACGAAAGGTCACTGTGTGTTATTTTTAAACTAAAATATATTGACAGGCTTGCATAACTATCTTTGTTGCCAAAAATAATGTGTGAACATTGTTGATTCTATTTCAAGTGTAATGCTGCAGTGCAGTTTGTTACCGCTTCTTCTGCACTGACGCCTTGGAAGCGGCAGTAAACTTAGTTTTTAAGTAATTTATTTGACGTCAACCAAGTTGTTAAACCATACGACAATTATTAAGCGATATAATAATATCCTATAATAATGAATAAAAAATTTTGAATTTTGAATTTTTTTGAATTTTGCTCACATTTTTAATTTTTTAATGGTATTCTTGACATAACATATATAGCATTTTTTATAGCCATTTTGTATTGAAATGAGCAGTCAATTCGTCACTAACAAGAAGGTTCTTTCAGTAAGCCATCTCCTAAGTCACGATTCTTATCATCTCCCACGAGAGAAGCCTAAGTTCCGCATTTGGCTATGTCAGGTAACTTAGATTATTACACAAAGCGACTCCAATCACACCTCCAAAATCTTTGTATATCAGAGTCGCTACTCAATCGGCGCTCATGTCTGTACATCGTTGCTCAGGCAGGCAGAAGGAATCCTGGTTCTACGTCGGGAATCATGATATAATAATAATAAATATATACAGGACTGATAAAGGACAGACAGCTAATGGTTTTTAAACTAAGACACTGTAGACCAGACAAAGAAGACAGTAAATTTACTGATAGCAGACTACGGACTCCGAAGCATAGTGGTGGAGGTTGCAACTAGCAAGACACCATGATGAGAGACTTGTCACTTGTACAAAGAAACCCTAGTTTAATGCGATGATTTGAATAAGAATTTAATAATTTTGGTTGCGAGCCGGTATTTCGACATGATCAAAAACAGGTGCTCTCCATAATATTCATTACAGTCACGAGGAAATGTACGTGTACGCCGAAATTTGAATATAATTTTGTTTGATAGGGTTTTAGATGAATTAATACACAGGTACATATTTATACATTACTATGAATAACGTAGAAAGATAGCAAGTTGTGTAACATATAACATTATTATGGACGGTAAAATATTTAGCACGATATCACATTTTTTTTTTTAAATTAATACGAAATGTCTTCACAGACATCTATTGAAAAAAATTACTTACTTAGTATATTTGTATTATTTTTTTTTATTATATTTGTGTTTAACAGTTGGCAATGCATCTCGTTTTCTTACTGTCGATAAAACCGTCAAGTTGCAAGAAATGCGGGGTGCTATTCGTACGCCCCGCTGCTGTGTACCATTAAACGCAGGCTTGAATTGAAATCGTGCCAAAACCAGGGATGCTATTTGTTTTATTCATTTTATTTGCAATATTTGTGTGGGCCAATTACGCGGAGTTAGGACGAGATTTTTTGAAAAGAGAAATACCACATGGTCGGAGTGGGAAGACCTAGACGAACGTATCTTGATCAAATTAAGGACGTCCTGGTAAAGGGTCAGGTCAATGTACCCGAAACCGCCGAGCTTGCATGAAGAGAGTTATGAATGTGGATGAAGCGAAGGAAATATGCAGAGATCGTGGCAAATGGAAAGAGGTAGTCTCTGCCTACCCCTCCGGGAAAGAGGCGTGATTTTATGTATGTATGTAGAAAGACCACTTCTCACCAATTTCCATGATCCCTGTAAACTACTTCGCTTTATACACATTCATAACTATACAATCATCGTCGGTTTAGCGTACACTTGATCTGACATTTCAACAGCACTACCATGATTTGATTAAGGTACGTTCATACGTACGTCCTTCCTGTTTCACTCCCATTCATATACTAATTGTATATTTGCTAAGTTAACCTACATTAATTCGTATCTACATGATGGAACGATCTAAGCATTCATTCACCTTGAAAAGTTTGTACGGAGTTTTTTAAGCAAAGCAATTTTAAAGCGCATTATTGTGCGTAAGTTTCGGCTATTCAGAAAACAACTCATCCCGTTGAAAATTTGTACCAGGGACAATTGACTCGTTCAAAGTTAATTAGGGATGAACTCGGGCCAACTAACTAAACTTTTGATATTATTTCAGCCCAATCAGTTGAGTGTTGAAATTTTTGTTATTCTAAATCTATACATATAAAACCCTTCCGATACTAAGTGACTAACTGACAGACAACGTACAGCCAAAACCGTTTCAAATCTAGGGACTTGAAATTTGACAAGTAGGTTCCTCATGTGGAGAAGTGCACTCATATAGGATTTCCAAAAATTATCTCTGGAGCAGAATCTACATACATATCACGTCTATATCCATTGCGGGGTAGACAGAGCCAGCAGTATTGAAAAAACTGATTGGTCACGTTCAGCTGTTTGGCTTAATGGTGATTTGAGACCTATATAGTGACAGGTAGCGAAACAAAATCTATAGGGATTTTTCATTTTACGCGGGAGAATATGCAGGCGTTTATATAGTCTAATATTAACGGACGACCAAGATGGGAAACTAAATTGAAAAATTCCTAAGAATTTAAGAAGAAATAAGTTTTTACAAATTTCCCGCAGTAAAAGTCTGGAGCATGAGCTAGTGTCACAAGCCTTCTATAATTTCCATTTGTTTGTTATATTCAGTGGGTTTGTTTTCGATTAAAAAGTTTTATTTGTTATTTGTCGAGGCAAAAGTTTGTGATTGGACATTGATGGATCAAATGGCATATAACTTTCATTTCTAACAATCTTTTATTTGACATTGAATCTGATATTAATGTGCATTTGTCCTATTTTTAAGGCAAAGTTTATAAACTTTTGCAAGAAATAGAATAGCTATGGCTTTTTATCACCTGAATCTAAAAAGTGTTCGATTGATTTAACATGTAAATCGAATATCCCTATCATTTCTCATATTTATTAATACAATAACCTATATTGTAAGTTAAATATGGAGTACTTATAGTAATAAGTACTTCACATTTAACTTACAACGTCTTTGTTAAATCCTATCCATTTAATACACATTAATAATATGATAATTGGCCGTCACCCGGCACTAATTAAAAAAAGTATAGGACCACTCGTCTCTTCCCCATGGATGGCGTAAAAGGCGACTAAGGCTTATAAACTTGGGATTCTTCTTAGGCGATGGGCTAGCAACCTGTCACTATTTGAATCTCAATTCTATCATCAAGTCAAAAAGCTGAACGTGGCCTATCAGTCTTTTCAAGACTGTTGGCTCTATCTACTCTATTGAATGGTAATAGCTCTATAGCTTAAAGTTTGTAATATTTTAAACGTATAAAACATGTCAGAAGAAATTTTTCGATTTATGTATTAACTAAAGCAACTTTAGGATTAAGCACATAGCACGTCCTGACAAGTTGTCTTGAAAAGTTAGTGACCACGTCTTTTTCAGAAGTTAGGTTTAAACTCGATGTCTAGTTTTTAAGTAACTTCTTAGCTCCTTAAAACTTGGATCAGTCTTATTTATTTATTTAAACTTCATTGCACAAAATACAAATGTATCTATAGCACAATTTGCGGACTTAATGCTGGAAGCATTATCTAACAGTCAACCATTGGGTCTGACAGACTTATTTTTTTTTTTTCACAAATCTACTGGACAGATTTTGGAGAAATTTGGTACAAGTGTAGAATGTAATCTGGAATCACATAATAAGTAGTTTTATCCCAAAATTCCCGCAGGTGCAAAACCCCAGGAAGCAGCTAGTTTAATACAATGGTATGCATGTCTTTCATGAATAGAAGTTATGAAGTTGTACAGAGTTATTTCAAAATTATATGTACTTATAAACTACTTTCCCATCCCAAATATAAAATATACCTAAATGCGAAAGTAAGTTTATTTGTTACGTCTTCACAGTTTATCTATTGAATTAATCTTTTTGAAATATCACGCAATTTAGAGTCTGGAGGAAGACATAAGGTTTCATCCTAGTAAGAACTATTCTTCCCGTTAGGTTTGCGAAAAACCTGTATTCTTTTGTAGATAGCGCTAAATTAAACGCATTTTGTAGGTCGCGTTTAATTCGTTGCTTTAGGTGTAGGTAGTGCTAATAATTTATCAATATCGTCGCTTTTTTGTTAGAAAGCGTTAAAATAAAATACCTCGCGTTTTGTAGTTGGCGCTAAATTCACGTGGGCGAACCTGCAATAAAAGCTAGTTTAGAATATTTGTTAGGACTACTGGCCACAATGGTTTTGTATGTTAAAAACATTTCACATTAACCAAGACAGTTAGCATAATGGATATATTTAAACTTTAGCACTGGATTGTACCACTGTTACAAATGTATGTAACCCTTATTAATAAGGGGTGGTGGACACTGGATATAAAATATAATAGTAAGTAAAAATTGTGAAGTTATCATCATATTCGATCCAATACGGGTTAGGTTCCCCTGCAAAGGTTTTGGAGGTCAGATAAGAGTCGCTATGTTTTAAGTTCAAAAAGTCTAGGGTCCATAGTCAAAGGCATAACCTGGGCTCATTTACAGAGTAGTAACGAAGTAACCTGGACTAAATCCTGGAAAAAGAAGGGTACAGAGACCAATAGTCTCAAAAAGACTCGAAGGTCAAATTTCACAAAAATTGGTCCAAAGCTGAATTATGGATATACAAATGTTTTTTTTTTAATTTAAAAGTCTTCTAGTCAGTCCTACACCTAAATTTAACACTGTATATAGTTGAGCTGAGGGCGTGTTTTGTAACTTTAACCCTAAGTTGTTCAGTTGGGACCTAACGACCCCTTTATGCTTTTACGGAAAACAGAGTACTGAATTTACTCTTTGAGCGTCAGTGGTCGAACAGTTAAGGTGTCCGAATAAAAAGCGTGATGCACAAGATTCGAATCTACAGCATGTGCATCTTTTGATCCTAGATTGGGGAAGGCTTTTACACAGCGACTCCTGTCTGACCTGTGCAACTTTTGCTGGTGCACCCAACCAACATGCCTCTTTCCTAAGTCGCCTTTTACAACATTCCTGGGAAAGAGTGTGGTTGTATTCTAAAGTGCTGGGAACCTTGTAATTAAAACATTTCAATTAATAAATTTTTCCCCTTAACGCATAATTTAAAGGCAGCTAATTAATTTCAAATTAGTAGGCATGTAATGTAATGTAGGTACCTACATTAGGTATTAAACTGTAAAAATGTCAAAAGTTACTTCGTACGAGTACAAGGTTACCAATCTATTCCTTGTTGGTTCGGATCGGCTACGAGACCGCTACGCCAGTGCTACGACGGCGGTTGGCGTAGACCCACGCCGTGACGCTCGTAGACGTTCTACGAAACTCAATACGATAACTTGTAAATGTAATTTTCCAAGTTTGGAGCGTAATTTAGTTATTATTTTTAATTCTTAAATAGTTTGTTGATAAAAAGTGTGTGAAAATGATCGAGTGAATTTTTAATGGACTATTTTTGCAAAATACTTTAGTTGAACTTTTTAATGACTTCAAAAGGAAAATGAACGTGGAATTAATAAATTTATTGAGAAATGAAGCGAAAATTACAAGGAATATCAAAAGTGAGTGTATAAAATAAGTCAGAAATGATATGTAGTTTATATATTATATACAACATGGTGAAAAATTTACAAGTTACAACTAACTTACAATTAGTGTAAAAGTTGGGCCCGAAATCAAATATTTGTGTCATAATGTTATAAGAAGTAGTCTCTGCCTACCCCTCCGGGAAAGAGGCGTGGTTTTATGTATGTATGTAGGTATGTAATGTCATAAGAGTTCCTCTCAAGGGTGGTCATAAACACGGCAGTTGACAGGAAGATAACAAATGCATCTAATTGTCATTATTGAAATGAAAGCAATAGATATTTTGATATACCGTTTATCATACATACAGTTATTAAAATAATCGAATATTTCGAGTCACAAATTTAACAAAAAATATCGGAAATTAGAGGCAATAATATATTTTGATAATTTTAAACCTTTAAACTATATACATATAATCACATTTATATCCATTGCGGAATATATACTAACATTAATATTTACTAATGCTTAATCTTGCATTAGTTTATTATTTTTATGTATGTATTTTTGTGTATATATTTTTATGTACCTGAGCGGGCCGAGGGTCTGTTTGTCTGTCTGTGCCTGAGAATAAACAGAATTTCGCCCGTTCAAGGTGCGTCTTGTCGTCCTGTCGTCTTAGTGTCGATTGTCCTTTTTTTCACAGTCTGTCAGTCGGTTTTGGTCATCTAAAAAGTTAAGTCAAAGAGTGTTTGTCCACGGAGGCTGAACGGCCGCTACAGTACCCGTTTATACTTTTATACCTTTTACGCGAGTTCTTAAAGTAAACTGTTAATTACTTTTAAAAGTTAAATCTATATCTGTGTTTAATATCATCACATTCAGTTTGTATTTTTATTTATTTTGCCGACTGTACTTAGTTATATTCAGTCATTAATCATGTACCAGTGTGTAAGTACCCTTTTATAATTTCGATTTATTTTTCGTTTCGGGAATAAGTTGTTAATGTTTGTACTTAGGGAACATTGATTGATGATTGGGAAGAAGTGGTATTGGTTTTGACACGGCTATAACTAGTTGCTAAAATTATTTTGTATTTGCGACTTAAGAAATATTTTTATTTATTCTTTATTGTAACACTAGCTGCCCGCCCGCGAATTCGTCCGAATAGTTATTTTGGGCATCATTGAAGCCCTCAAAGGTGAATAATTTTCCCCGTGTTTCTCACATTTTCCATGTTTTTTCGCTCCTAATAGTTGCAGCGTGATGTTTTATATACTAAAGCCTTCCTCGATAAATGGTCTATTTAACACAAAAAAAAATTCAATTCGAACCAGCAGTCCCTGAGATTAGCGAGTTCAAACAAACAAATTCTTCAGCTTTATAATATTAGTATAGATATGTGTACTGTATATACATATATACAATTACTAAGTACCTATATGTATGTTCATCTCTCTTTTCACGTTTCACAGAAACTTAAAGTATCTGTTAATTAAATGAAGTCTCTAGACATTCTATATACACATGATACCTTAATGTGTGAGTTGACGAGTTGCTAACAACGTAGATATGTGTGTGTGAGTTAAGATCTTCAACTTTCAAGTCTGTCAAGCACTATACGTTTCACAGACATAGATATAACTAGACCCCGCTTGTATATGTAGCTAAATGGTGTACAATAATGACCCAATTTTGGTTTCATTCGGTATGTGTTGTGACTGTTATAAGTCTATGTTATTAGATGTCATGGAGGGCTGCATTAAACAGATATCCCAAAAAATTTATCGAACGACAGCTCTGTCTTGTCGGATTGTTATTCTTTACTTAGTGAAAATAACCATAAAAAGTTTTCCTGAAGATCAACGCTCTCTCCATCAAAATCGATGCAATTGTCTTTGACTTAAGTCACAACACACAGAAATACAAAATAAATCATCTCCTTATTATATTTAAAGGGTATTGATTACAACAGTTAGTATAAATAAAATTTTCAATTCCGTCAGCTGAACGTGGCCTTTCACATCTTTCAACTGTTAACTCTGTCTACACCGCAAGGGATATAGACGTGATTATATGAATAAATGTGGTATCTACATTATCTATGTCCGTGACTAGTTTCAAGTAAACCACACGCTTAAATTGTTTCACCGTAGAAAGTTCCCGTAACTTGCGGTTACTTCGCGGCGTCTTTTATGGTAATTTATTGATCAATGCCTGTTCTTTGGGTCTTCTGTCTCATGGGAATTGTGAAGAATAGCTGATATTTGTTCTGAGCAATTTCACTTTCTAATTTTGTAAGAATGTTTAATGTATCCATAAAGAAGGCTATGTATATTCTATTGTATGTATGTAATTTTTGTGGTTCCCGCGATCACTCGGTCGATTATAGAAAATTGATGTTTATTTTCTTGTTAGAAGGTATATTATTATTCTGAAGGGCGGTCGGATATACCGAGTTATCAAGGCATTTTCAAGTGGAATGTAAAATGTTTATTGTAGGTCTTGTATACCTAGGTGTACAAAATTTTGCTTTACTATAAGTATAATATTTTTTCAATAATAATTTACTAGTATAAAAATGCAAAAGTCTCCTCATATTCCTGGATTAAGTCCCGATTGCATCCTCACCACTCTGGACAGGAGCCCACGGTAAGCTCTTGACCATGGATCCTGGATTATGTGAGTCAGGTTTTTATACGAAGCGACTCACGTCTGACTTCTGCAACCTTTGCAACGGAACCAACCCGTATTGGATCATGGGTACACATTCAATTGCCTGAATGTGCAGGTTTCCTCACGATGTGCTCCCTCACTGTAAGAGCATCGGTTAGTATTCAAACTAATGCGAAAGTCTATCTATCACTTGTTGTCTTTCGCCAATCGGTAAAATGAGTTTGATGAAATTTCGTGTGAACATAGTTTATTATCTAAAGTCAAACTTATTTTTGGTATTTATAACTTGAAGCCATAACAAAAAGCTAGTGAATATATGCGTTAGAAATTTCCCATTTGGTATTTTGATAAATAGCATTGACCTGGGTGAGTCACGGACACGCCACGTGTGTCACAGACAGACCTACCGACTATTACATAATAAAATCAATCGGCCATTACGATATCGATCCGTTTTGAATAAAACATCCAGCGGAGTGTTTGTAAAGGGACACAAATACTGGTGTTGTATAGTTACATCTGTGGTTCCGGCTTATAGATACATATTTGTTGACTCATAAAGAATACAATAATTCACTTATAATGAGTCTAAAACTAATTTATAAATAATTTGTAAAAATATTGAAGCAAATAAACAGTGTAGTTTTCGAAAAGTTAAGTGATTTACAAAATTTTGGTGTAGATATAATTTTTAAGTCTTCCTTTAAACAAAGTCAAAGATTTTAAGTTTTTTAAGTCCTTAGGTAAGTCATTAAATTTATTTATAAGTTATTTATAAGTTATGTATTCGTTTTGCCCGGTAGACCAGCAGCTCTCCTTGTTCCAGAGATGTCCCTAAATAGCGGCAGGAATAAATAAAGAGATTGCAAAAATACAGTCTTTACTTTTCCACTGACAAAACGAGACACCAACAAAACACTATTCAAAAAATTACTTTAAAAATAAAAGAAACTTTCTGAAATCCAACGTTTTTGGTCATCCCCAACACAATTGAATTGAAGGTATATTCCAAAATTCAAAATCATTATTAATTTATATTTTTTCTGAAAAAAATTAATAGGAACACTCCATCTGTTTCCAATGGATGTAGTAAATAGAAAATAAGAGATAAACTTGGGATTTTTCTTTTAGGTGATGGGTTAACAACCTGTTATTATTTGAATCTGAATTATACCTACCTGTAAGCCATACTCCAGCTGAACGTTACCTTTTTATATATGTTCAGTCAATCAGTCATTCAGCATCCTCTTTTATATTAAGTTACGTGCATTTAAGAAGGTACCGATATAAATCTAAGAATAGATAGAATTAGGTACAGTTATATAAGGTACCATTTTCTTGTTAAAAGACTAGCGTCCACTATTTTATACCACATCTGATACCTTTGAGACCAGAACTTAGATTGGACGGATATCAAGCAATGTAATCCGATAGTGCACAAGACATTGTCCAATCACTTCTGTGGCTTTGATATTACTTAAGTTTAGTTGCAACCACATTCAGATAGTTTAACTCACGTTTTTGTACAAAAGTTTCTTTAAAAGACAATTTCTAAAAGCCCAAGAACAAAAACACATATTGTTACTAACATTACGAGATAATAAACGATTTAACTTTTAATATTATTTATCCGCAATTAGTGGAACGCATTTAATGAGTACGTGACAATCAGACTAGGATCTGTCTATCCCATTATATATAGGTATACTTAAGTGTAGATCCCTTGCGGGGTAGACAGAGTCAACAGTTTTGATAAAACTGAAAAGCCACGTACTACTCTGTCAAGAAAGTAGCAGGAAAAGATCAATAATACACAAACTGTTTGTTATTCATCCAAATTTATTTTATCACCTTCAAAATATGCTCCTTTAGAAACGATACACTTACGCCAACGAATAATCCAATCATCAAAACATTTTTTAAACGCTGTTTCCGGAATTGAGGTCAGTTCTCGCCGCGAATTCTCTTTTATGTCTTCTACCGATTGAAAACGGGTGCCACGAAGTGGTAATTTGAGTTTAGGAAAAAGAAAAAAGTCGGCTGGAGCCATATCTGGTGAATATGGTGGTTGCTCGATGGTATTTGTTGAGTGTTTGGTTAAAAATTCGTTCACGATGATGGCCTTGTGCGAAGGTGCATTATCATGGTGCAAAATCCAAGAATTTTCTTTCCACAAATCTGGCCTTTTTCGTCGGATTTGCTCTCTTAAACGCCGCATAACACTCAAATAATATTCCTTATTTACCGTTTGACCTTCCGGCAAGAATTCCGAGTGCACAACACCGCGATAGTCAAAGAAAACAGTCAACATGACTTTGACTTTTGAACGACTTTGGCGTGGTTTTTTCGGTTTCGGTTCAGTTGGAAGGCGCCACTCCGAAGCTTGTTGACTAGTTTGCATGTCAAACTCGTAAACCCACGTCTCGTCACCAGTAACAATGCGTTTCATGAATGTTGGGTCGGAATTGACTCGTTCTAGCATGTCCTCAGCGACTCTCAAGCGATTGAGTTTTTGAAAAAAATTCAGGTCTTTTGGGACTAGCCGAGCGGCAACATGTTTCATACCCAAATTATTAGTTAAAATGGTACGGATCGACTCGTGAGATACAGAAAGTTCGGTGGCTATCTCTCTCAAAGTTGAATGAGGATTTTCAGTCACTATTTCCTTCACTTTTGCGATGTTAACTTCAGTTGCAGACGTTGATGGCCTACCAGAGCGAGGCAAATCTTCCATCACATCTCGACCGCTTTTGAACGCTTTGTACCACTCATAAGCACGAGTTTTTGATAAAGTCGATTCACCGTAAGCCTTCTGTAACATTTTCAGTGACTCCGAACACGATATTCCATTGGCAATGCAAAATTTAAGACAAACTCTTTGTTCGATGTTTTTATCCATTATGAAATTAGCAATACACACTAGATATGATATAACTAAAAATAGCACTGTATTTAATGTAAACAACAGATACAACTCAAACTCCGCGCCAAAATGGAAAACAGTTGTGCCAATCTAACAACAACAAAAAAAACAAAAATTTGAATTTGGAACCATAAATAAATAATCCATTCCCGATACTTTTCTGACTGAATGTATGCTGTATTGCTTTGTGATGCAATTGAGATTTAAATAGTGACAGGTTGCTAGCCCAGCCAGGAATCCAAATTTTAGAAACCTATTCCTTACGTCACCTTTTACGACATCCAAGATATGGAGTGATTCTATTCTAAAGTGCCGAAAAACACGCGGCACTACATATAATATACGTTAAAAATGTTATTTAATTCAGTTTGCAGTTTGTCTGAAACGAAACATTCTTTATAAAGCTGGGGAATGATGCAACACCAAGTTGGAGGGAATTATATATTTTTATTTTATTTTTTGCTCAACAATCTGCTGAATTTAATACCTCAGGCAACCCAGCCTTTGTTTCACGGAGAAAAGCAGAAATACTTAAATGTCCTTTATGAATGTATGTAGCAAAATTAATTTGATCTGGATTTTCATGGAAAATCCGTTGTAATTTTTAACTCATTTGAAAAGGTATTTCTTTATAAACTTGTATTTTAAAATTAAACAATGGAAACTCTTTATTGCATTAAGATAACATGATTTACAGATAAATTTATATACAGTTCATGTTGTACAAAGGCAGCCTTATCGACAATGTAATTTATAACAAGCAACCTGCTAGTCTTAGTATAGCTACAAAGGCCTGTCACTATTTGAATCTCAATTCTATCACTAAGCGTGGCCTATCAGACTTTTCAAGACTGGTGGCTCTGTCTACCCCGCTAGGGATATAGATGTGATCATATGTAGTATGTATGCAACCTGCTAGTGAGAATTTCATAAATTATGTTAGGTATGCGGTATAGTTAATAATAGATATAATAAACATAAAAACATTCGAGAGGGTCGGTGGTCGAATTGATAAGGTTAAAAAAACGCGTGTTGCGCATAAAGGCACAGGTTCGAATCCCACCGCGGCCATGTACCAATGACCATTTTCGAAATAATGTACATTAGTTTGAATACTACCTACCTACTACCTGCACATTCAGGCAACTGCAAAGGTTGCGGAGGTCAGACGGGAGTCGCTTCGTGTAAAAACCTGACTCACCCAATCCAGGATCCATGGTTACACCAGGCTCCTCCCCAGATTGGTGAGGATGCAAGCGGGACTATAGCCAGGAGGAAGAGATAAACATACACACAATAAGGTCACAAATAAACATACATATTCAGTTACAAAGATAAATACATGGTTCATACACATAGCAACGAGTACAATATACAAATGAGATTTAGAAAAATCAGGATAAATTTAGTTTTAGCTGGTTTTTATCAGTATTGAATGTATGGGAATTATATCTAATTAAAAAATAAATAAGTACCTAGTACGAAATAATAAATACGAAAAGTTGTATTCATTCATTCCTACTTATTAAGGCTGTACTTACTCCAATAACAAGTTTAAATCAAACTGCTTGAATTTCGGTCCTTGAATTTAAAAAACAACAAGATAACTTTTGTTAAAAGAGAACCGCTTAAAATCGATATCCTCCTTTTTTAAAGTCTGTTAAATTCCTAAAATCTTCTCTTAAATGTAATAAAATCTTGCTTGAAAACCGCATCATAATATGAAGGCGGTTAAAACCTGTTGTATGAAAAACTGTTACATTGCATGAATCAATGAATGAAGTTTGTCCAACAAGCGGCTGTTCAGTCTCACTCTACTTCTAGCTGCGTGTCGGCTCATATCAGATAATTGAAATCTGTTGTTTTGTCTTACGTATATGTATGTATATTACTCCAGTTTCGCATAAAATATACCAGAAATACGATATATCATAATATAATAACTATTGTAGGTACAAAAACAGTCACTTTCATTTATTTATTTATTCTATATGTGCCCGCGACTCCGTCCGCGTGGACTAGTTATATTGGGCATCATTGAAGCCCTCAAGGGTGAGTAATTTTCCCCGTTTTTTTTACATTTTCTATTATTTCTTCGCTCCTCCTAAAACTCCTCTTTCTCGATAAATGGTCTATTCAACACAAAAAGAATTTTTCAATTCGAACCAGTAGTTTCTGTGATTAGCGCATTTAAACAAACAAACAAACTCTTAAGCTTTATAATATTAGTATAGATGTAACATTTACAATTAAAAAATTACAATAGGTGGACTTAATGTTTCAGTCCAGACATTGGCACATGGCCGGTGTAGAATTTTAACAGATTTATTAAATACATACATTCAAATAATCACGTCTATTTCCCTGCCGAGGTAGACCGAGCCAACAGTTTTGAAAAGACTGATAGGCCACGTTCAGCTGATTTGCTTAATAATAGAATTGAGATTCATATAGTGACAGGTTGCTAGCCCGTCGCCTAAAAGAAGAATATCAAGTTTGTAAGCCTATGCCTTAGTTTCCTTTTACGACAACGATGGGAAAGAGATGGAGTGGTCCTATTCATTTCTCTATTGGTGCCGGGAACCACACGACACTCATTACTCTTCTCATATTTTCATTTTCTCTTTTTAAAGACATCCCCAATTTGGTCATTAAAAGTTAGAGGTCTAACATCGGTAAATACAGTAACAGGTTAGTACAGTCAATAACTTTTTCTCTGAATCAGCTTACCCTTTTAAATTGAAATCCCATTACGCTCACTACTAGCGGAGTCTAAAAGTTTGGAATTTTGCATTCACTGCGCTCTCGTTATTAGCCAAGTTGCAAACTTTCATATTGATAACACATTTAGTGTATAAACGCTTCGAAATGGAGAAACTTGTCCATTTCGACTCACAATGCTGCTGTATTAGTCTTTCTCTTTTGTTCATCAAAGGTAACATAAGTCTACCCAATAATTTTCAATAAAAAAAAACAAACTATGCTCTCTGGTCTGTCTCTGTTGATGGCTACATTCTATATATGGCTTGGCCGAGTTTCTTTGTACGAGTTAAAATTTTTCTCCGTGGTGCCAACTGACTTTGCTGGCTGTAAACATTATGCTACCATATTGTGTGAATGCTGAGAAGAATGAATATGTCAGCATTACTTGTATATTGAGGGAACATACCCTTTCGGGAACACCATTCTACCTATGTACTTTTAAACTTGTATTCTTGTTTTATTTTTTTGTGATGGTGTTCTTTGAATCAATACTTTTTACTTTCCTTTATGTATAAATTTATTAACCTTGATATTTCATATGTAATTATATAGACAGTTTTAATATTAAGAGTTTACCGAAAAGTTTTAAATAGAAACTTGAGAAATTAAAAAAAATAATCGTTTTAAACTAACAAAGGCTACAGTGCTACTTTCAAAATAAAGAAGTTTTCAGATTTTCTGGCATTGTACTGAAACTAACATATTCTTTTTGCGAGTACAATACATTCTGTGGCTATGAATCCATTTGCAGAAAAAAATAGATTTAGACATTTTAAAGATTTAAACGAAAATTGTAAGTTCCAAAGCAGGAAAATTGTTAAATTTTTATACAATAGAAATACTATATTGGTATTGAACTATAATTTTTACCATCACGTATTTTTTTTTTTTAATTAATAATGCTACCCGTGCGAACCTGGGGTGGGTTGCTAGTTTTATAAATGAATACTTAGATAGATAAACATCCTAGACCGAGGTCAATCAAAAAAAGTTGACCTCTCATCATTATACCCCGGCCGGGCCTCGAACCAGGGACCCACCATATCACAGAGTAACACGCGCTAGTTATCACTGCGTCACAGAGGCCGTCAAAAATCTCTGAAATTAAATGAATGATACAAGCGTAAAATACACGAGTGAGATAAAGCCTAATTGCGCGTAAAATGCATGGACCTGCATTCCCCTTCTAATGGCGGATTGTGGCGGATTTCGGCGGAAAAGCTATTGTGTCGCATAACAGCCAAATGCCGTGAATTTCGGTTATGGTACGAACGTACGTGCTTATTGTTCATTCCATTAACTATATGAAATATCTGAATCCTTATGGTTTTAGGGTTAGGTTTGTCTTTAAGTTAGCAAATAAGATTACGCTTACTACGAGTATTTTATCTTGAAGTATTTTAACTACAGTGCCGTGCGGTTCCCGGCGATGATGAGTGATCCTATCACGTCATCTATTTCCCACGGATGTCGTAGAAGACGACTAAGGGATATGCCAATAAACTTGGGTTTGTTCTTTAAGGCGATGGGCAGCAACCTGTCACTTTTTTGAATCTCAATTCTATCAATAAGCCAAACAGCCGAACGTGACCTATCAGTCTTTTCAAGTCTGCTGGCTCTGTCTACCCCGCAAGAGGTGGTTATATGTATGTAAAAACGAAAACTACCTAAGCAAGGTCCTACTGTTATAAAATGTTTAGGAGTGATAGCTTATACTTACTAAATATACATACATACATACATCACAGTGAGGCACACACTTCAAAATGCAACCCGCAGTGGTGCTGCAGCCATTGTGTAGAACAATAGGCTTTTAGCCAAAATTCCTCGCCCAAATATACTGGAGTCACGTAGATTTTACTGCCAGCAAAGATTGACTACTCGTGTCTAGTAGGTTAGTTTTCAATGTAACAAATTATCAATTTTATTATAAGCTTCAAAAATGATGTGATTAAACTAATTTTACGTACTTAAAGCCAATTTAATTATAATAAAATTTTATTTTATAAGTCTTGGGATAAGTCCACTATTTTACACTATTTAGTAATTTGTTGTATTTTATGTGCAATAAAAAGAGTTAATTACAAACGAGTAAACAAACAAACCATTGAGTTTCAGTGTCATTGAGTTTCAGTGTCATTGAGTTTAAATGCTGCACTGTAGTTTGTTCCGCCGCTTCTTCTACACATGCGCTTTGGAAGCGGTAGTAGGTATAATTAGATTTAAGTTATGTAACGTCAATAAGTGATACCTTGTATCCAATTTTGAAAATAAATCTATTCTATTCTATCAAAAAGGCATTACGTTAACCGATTCCCTGTTCATAAAATATAACAATAGCTTTAACAATTGATTTGTTCATAAGTGATTCATCGGACAAAGATACTTTGAAATGATCTATCTATATTATACCAGCTGTCCCTGCAAACGTTGTTTTGCCATATAAATATTTTTTAAGGCATTTCTAGTTAAAAAGAAGGTTAAGGGTGTACAACCCTTATCACTAAGGGGTATGAAAAATAAATAATGTTGGCCGATTCTCAGATATAATCAATATACTCACAAAATTTCGTGAGAATCGGTCAATCCGTTTCGTAAGAGTACGGGAATGTACATCGTGACACGAGAATTTTATACATCATATAAATGCGAATAACACTCAATCACTTAATCATTGAAATTACTGATATAATAAAAATGAAATTTGCCAGAAAGATTAGATTAAACTAGAAAATAATTTTGTACGAATGCGAATTTGAAATGAATGGACGTACACAACACACAAACACACACACACATTCGCCCTGCGCCGTTTTACGAATTTTCGATCAGGTCACGTGTCTCGATTCGAGAAGTGTGTTCTGAATTTTGTGAGTGTTCTGAAGTAAGATTAATATTTTCTACCCAGCACAATAAGTGCACAACGCCACTAAGAAAGTTTTCAATAAAAAAAAAAATAAGTACATTTTATACATCAAAGCAATTTTATGCTGTTTTCATTTGATTCGTTTTAAATGTTTGGACCACTTAATATACCGCTTCCAATTTTTTTGAGAGGGATATTTCAAATAACTAGTAGATATTCCATTCCCCTTTGACTGGTGACATGGTTTTTGTGTAACATAACTGGTGACGCGCGGCCTGAGAAGCCGCTGCTGTTAAATAGTCTATAGCATCGAAAGTATCTATGATAGCTTACCTCTGTTTTTAAAAACAGTTGATTAATGTATAAAAGGATAAAATAAAACCATCCAATGGACTCTGAATGTAATTTTTGATTATTCAAATGCTATTAAAATGTAATTAGGAACAAAAATCTTAAATCTAAAGATGAGATCAATAATCACACAAAAAAAAATTAAATCAAGATAATTATAGCAAAAATACTCTTTTTTCTTATAGTTACGATACTATAATCAATAAAAAAAATTATTATTTAATCACACGTATCATTTAAAAAAAACTGGCATTGGTCAAACTTTGGTTATTTTTATTGACAGTCGGGGCATAATTGTTTGGCACATTGCAAGCACACATGTTTGTTACATGTATTACATAGGTAATTTGATTTGCGATTTAATTTAGGAGGACAACTGGCACAGGTTTTCCGTGTTTTCGGCCTATCCTCTAAGTTTTGTGGTTCAGGTGGCAAATCAAAACCCAACACTCCGGGATGAAATTTTCAGGAACATTTTCTGCTTGCGACCCAGTTGAGTCTTCCCGTGCCAGATACGCTTCAATTTGAGTATTTGACAGTACATTTCCAACTCCTGACTCCTTACGCTTATTTTTGGAGGTCCAGAATTAGTCATTTTTAGTTATTACCGTAAAAACAAGAAAAAGCAATATAGCAAAATTACGTTAAAAAGTTACGTTAGTGGTGACGTACGGTCTGAGAGACCGCTGCCGAGTTTTATGTTGTTGTAATTTATTAATAAAGGACAATACGACACAACTGTCACTATCTACGGCGTGGACGCATCTAAATTTACAGCTACTTAGACGTTGAAACAAAGGAAGCGCAGGGAAGGGGGTGAAATGACGTTTCACTGACACCGCTCGGCCTGTGAGACCGCTTGTCACCAGTTAAAGGTTAAGTGTGACAGGCAAAAGTCAATCGTAAATCGATTCGATTATGAATTGTCTTCATAAAAAGGGTTTCTTCAAATGATATTAATTCTAAAAAATAAAGTACTGAATCAGAAAAGGCTACAAAAGATATATAAACTTTCTTTTGTTTTAAAACCATCATCATATAACATTTTTATGGGAGAATTTAACAGCTCATTAAAGTTAGCAGTATCTTTATCCGTAAAAATGGGAATTAAATGTGGTTTTATTGGAATGCTTCTGGGGCCCTATTATCTAGCGTTTATATCCTAGATCTCATTCTTTTATTGCATAGACATAAACTAAGTACGAGTATAGTTTCCCTTTACGAGGTAGTAATGCCAATGGAATTTTTCTGAGTAGAAATCTTTATGATCATATTATAGTAGTAAGCTTTGAGAGTAGATATTACTACGATCGTTCTGAACACGATTTCTTTATAAAATTAAAGAAACCTGTCACTGCTTAAATCATTAAGCCACACAGCTGAACGAAGCCTTTCAGTCTTATCAAGACTGATCTGTCCCGCAAGAGATATAAACGTGACTTAAACATTATCCAACAAGGGTTAGGTTCTCCTGCAAAGATTGCAGAGGTCAGATGGGAGTCGTTTCCTGTAAAATCCTGGCTCATCCAATCCAGGAGCATGGTTAAAGACGCACACCTCTCCAAAGGTACAAATATAGTTGAATTGAGAACCTTCTCTTTTTAAGGTCGGTTGAAGTATGAACATCAAATATGCTAAGGGTTAAAATATTACTTGTATATATCTCACTGCAGTATGAAAGCTGCTCAGACTGTTCAACTGATGTTCAGTCCATTATGGGAATGAGATTTTGTGGGAAACATTTGCTTTTAAGGAAAATTAAATGTGATTATTACAATTTCTAAACTATACTAATAATAAAACTATGTACCTAATCAAAATACAGTAAAATTCCTAAATAACAAACTTTTAAAAATTATTATTTAAGTTTGTAAAAGAAGTGTGATTTTATGTTTGTATATGTGTAGATATTAAGCGGGTTTACAAAAATATAATAAAGTTTGTTGCTGGAAAGTAAAAACAGTTACACTGCAAAATAAAAATAAAAAACAGGTTCAGCCAAAGGGATTGAAATCATAGAAATTACCAATTCATAAACGATAATCTCCACCCGGGGCGTAAGAGAGCGGGGTGAAAGCGGCCGGGGCCTTCTCAATGGGGCTAATAAGTACGATTGGCTGTGTTTGCGATCAAACGGATGCAAACGAATTCGTTTTGTTTAAATTGAAGAGTTCTCTCAATTTTGTTATGACTGCCGCCATAGCAGTGTGAATTATTTTGAGAAGATTAAAGAAAAACTGGGGGAAAAAATACAATAAAGCTCCTTTCAATATTATTATTTAATTTTGATGTGGTTCTTAAACATATTTTAATCAGTATATACACTTATATGATTCGTATTTCTATCTTTAACGAATAAATCTAAAATAAATTCTTCTGCTCTAGTCTAAAGTGTGGGAGTCGTGTAGAAAATGTTGATTCAGCCAAAGGGATTGAAATCGTAGAAATTACCAATTCATAAACGATAATCTCCACTCGGGGCGTAAGAGAGCGGGGTGAAAGCGGCCGGGGCCTTCTCAATGGGGCTAATAAGTACGATTGGCTGTGTTTGCGATCAAACGGATGCAAACGAATTCGTTTTGTTTAAATTGAAGAGTTCTCTCAATTTTGTTATGACTGCCGGCATAGAAGTGTGAATTATTTTGAGAAGATTAAAGAAATACTGGGGGAAAACATACAATAAAGCTCCTTTCAATATTATTATTTAATTTTGATGTGGTTCGTAAACATATTTTAATCGGTATTTACACTTATACGATTCGTATTTCTGTCTTTAACGAATAAATCTAAAATAAATTCATCTGCTCTAGTCTTAGGTGTAAGAGTCATATAGAAAATGTTGATTCAGCCAAAGGGATTGAAATCATAGAAGTTACCAATTCATAAACGATAATCTCAACTCGGGGCGTAAGAGAGCGGGGTGAAAGCGGACGGAGCCTTCTCAACGAGGCTAATAAGTAAGATTGGCCGTATTTGCCATCATACGGATGCAATGAATTATTTTATTTCAATTTTAGAGTTCTCTCAATTTTCCGATAATTGCCGAAACGGTATTGCAATTTTTTTTCACAGAATTTACAAGAAGGTTGCTTCAGGAGAAATTGTGATAAGACTTTAAAAATATTATCAAATTTTGATGTTCACTTCTATTTCATACATTCATACTGAATTATATAAAAACACTTTATTGTATACTTTTTGTCTTTGAAGAATGAGAACAAAAATTTTAACTCAAACCATTTCTTTTCCCCTTTCTACTAAAGTTTGACAAATAAAAATTGAGAAACAGAAAACCAATAACTCCACATAAAACTCTGACATGACATAATATATGCAAAAATAAGTAAGTAAATAACATTTCATTTCATACGTTAATATAAAAAAGTGATAACAATCTTATAATCGGATTTTTTTATATCAAAACACCTGAGGTCACACAGGTAAACAGCAAAAGCGGATTATTATATCCGCCATCTGAAATGCCTTAATCTTTCTTGATCTGTAGGCTTATTCACTAACGTTGACAGAGCATACGTCTTATCATCCCTCTCTGTTTGACTCTGAGAGATAGAAAGTGACAGAAGATAGAACATGCTTTGTCAACGTTCGGGAATAGAACACTGCCCCTGGTAACAGAAGTGTATCTTTGTTCAAAGGTTGTCAGAATTGTATTAAATGCTGTGTACCTACTTAGCTCTATGTTGGATGTGAATTGAACCATTAATGGATTAACAGCGGTTTGAGGTTTCAGAATAATTAGTAAAATACTGCTCAAACTGTATCTATAATAATAATATTATAAAGCTGAATAGTTTGTTTGAACGCGCTAATTTCAGGAACTACTGGTTCGAATTTAAAATTTTTTTTTGTTAAGTAGACCATTTATCGAGGAAGGCTTTAGGCTATATAACATCACGCTGCAACTTTTAGGAGCGAAGAAATGTGGAATGTGTGTGTGAAAAACGGGGAAAATTATTCATTCTCGAGGGCTTCAATGATGCCCAAATTAACTATTCCACGTCGACGAAGTCGCTGGCACAGCTAGTATAGAATAATCTGTGTTTCTTTATTAATTACTAGCGACCCGCCCCGGCTTCGCACGGATGCACAGCCGATACCAAAATATATCTCTATTAGAACTAACTAAAGGACCGCCCGCAAAGCGGCTAAGTCTTGCTCCCGGCAAAAGTGTCACTTCTTCCTGCAGTCCCGGGCCGTGCAGCAGAAATCGTAATATTTAAATTTCACCACAACTTCAAAACCAAACGTCCAATTTTAATCATTCAAAGACCAAATATTATCTACATAAACTGTACTTATTGATGAAATTATTTATTTTGATAAGGATTAATAGCATGAGTAAAAAAAACGCGTTTAAATGTAGACCAAAAAAATTCAAGATTTTTAAATAAAAATGTGGTTGTTGTGCCTCACTCGACATAGATAGGTATAGTGTGTCGCGGTCTTTTTTGTAGATATTTATAAGATCTACAATTAATTAAAACATTTTATGGTTCCATCTTTTGTAGTTTAGGCAGCGTACGCAAAAAAAAGTAACTTTTTGGTTGATTTTTTTCAGTTTGTGTCCGAAAAATCCAAATATATTACGGAACCCTATTTTTTTCCAAAATAAAATGTAAGTAGTCTGTGTTACTCGTGGATATTTAGATTGAGCCTATTCATTACAACCAAACAAACAAAGTTTTCCTCTTTATAATATTAGTGTAGATAATTATTAAAGGTAAACAATCTTGTTACGTGTTTTCTCATTATATCGTATTACACAGAAATACCCCGGCCTTGTCTGGAATAAGGCTCGTTTTCATGCGAATCACCCGATAAGCCGTTTTGACATGCTCTGTGTACAATTCCGTGCCTCAGAAGCCACAATTCAAACGCATGAACATAAATCATGAGTCATGAGAACATAAAACAAGCTCTATGTCAAATTGTCAGTAGCAGAAATGGTAATGAATCAATATTTTCTGTTCCCTTAGTAACACTACATTTTAGGCCCGAGCACACTTAAAAACAATTCAAAAGCAGCACAGTTTGTAAGTGGTAACCAATAAACTCTTCATATTTGTAGCGGGGGCGATGATTCGGCTCGACCGCCACCAAAGGGAAGATCTTCCGTCAGGCTAGATGTAATGACTAGAGAATCGCAGCTCCGACGTTATTGTATCAGAGGTATATAGAATAGAGTATATAGAAGAATATAATAGAATAGATTTATTTTTAAAATTGGATACAAGATATCACTTATTGACGTCACATCACTTAAATCTAATTATAACTACTACCGCTTCCAAAGCGCATGTGTAGAAGAAGCGGCGGAACAAACTACACTGCAGCATTTCATCGGACGTCAATTTACAAATATACACAGATCTTTTAAATCTAAATCGTGGACGAATGCACATTATTTACTTTAAAAAACATGAATGAATGTAGAACTAATTATATCAATACAAATATGCTACAATCCGTGAAATCTTTGCTTGCGCGATTTAGACTATTCGCTGTTGTTGAGATATCGCCACAAACTTATTACACTGTAGCGCGGCGACATTGGGTTCGCGTTTCAATTTCATGTGACGAATTCGACGAGTTTTATGTATTATATCTTGGTGCAGGTCCGCTTTCGAACTGAATGGCTTCTGACTTGCTTTTGGTGTGCTCGTACCTTAAGTTGTGTTCCAAGTGAAATTTTAGACAATATTTTTAAAAGATTATACGTTTTGTATAACTGGAATTTGATATTAAAAACATTTTTTAAACGATCGTAACAAGATACGTTGTAATTTAATCCACATTTTAAAAATAATTTATGAAGAGAAAACATCTGTTTATCTGAATTTTTGTTTTTAATGATAACACTCTGAAAAACTACTTAATTGTGTTGAAACCTTCAGTTCAAAAATAATAAAGACATTTTTATCATTTTTAACATACCTTACGACTACATACGACTTAATCTCTTACTGAGTTGACAGGTCCTAAATAGTGGAGAATGTCTATACGTTCTACTACTACATGATAATACATTTTTTTAATTTCATAATTTTCACCGAAACAATCGTGTTTTAGCTTTCATTATGGCATCCACATGTGGCGAATAAATTCTATGAAAAAATCAATGAATGTGGCTGAAGTGTATAAAGTGGAATCATATGGACTCTGCCTATCCGGGAATCATGTTGGTATATAACGTATACCTAACAATTTACACTTTCGCGTTGCATTATAATAAACTAGCTGTGCCCGCGACTTCGTCCGCGTAGAATAGTTATTTTGGGCATCATTGAAGCCCTCAAGGGTGAATAATTTTCCCCGTTTTTTTTTTCACATTTTCCATTATTTCTTTACGCCATATAGTTGCAGCGTAATGTTATATAGACTAAAGCCTTCCTCGATAAATGGTCTATTTAACACAAAAATATTTTTTCAATTCGAACCAGTAGTTTTTGAGATTAGCGCGTTCAAATAAACAAACTCTTTAGCTTTATAATATTAGTATAGATTATACAGGTGTTAAACGCGCAGATAACGTATCTTTATTATATCTCGGACGTTTTAAATCATGTAACAATGATCCGTGGTCACCGAGCGTCTACGTATTATATATCTACGTAAACGGCATATATCTCTTAGTACATCGTAACAGGACACTAAAGGAGCAATCAATGAACTTGGTGGCACAATGGCGACCTAAATGTTCCGAAGGTGTAATGACCAGGCGAACGTCTGTCGTTACTTAAATTATAGCCGGTTCGATTCTCATTACGTAAGTACCATTAGAGGCCATTACTGTGGGCGGGTCAGATGTAGGTACAGTCGACTGCAATTCCTATCCAATTTTTTACCTTTCTCACTAGCGACCTAAGGTTTACATACATACATATCGTCACGTCTATATTCCTTGCGGGGTAGACAGAGCCAGACAGAATGGCCACGTTCAGCTATGTGGCTTAATAATAGAATTGAGATTCAAATAGTGACAGGTTGCTAGCCCATCGCCTAAAAAATAATCCCAAGTTTGTAAGCCCTAAGTCGCCTTTTACGACATCCATGAGAAAGAGATGGAGTGGTCCTATTCTTTTTTGTATTGGTGCCGGGAACCACACCTAAGGTTTACCTTTATATATTGACCATATTTTTTTAATGCTAATATTTTAAAGTTGGCAAAAATTATTTAAAATTATTTATACTGTATATTTGTGAGGAAAGAGTAGCGTTAATGGGTATCTGCTATTTGATACAGATATTTACCATTATTTTAATGGACTGAAAACTCAGATTTAATCAAAATTATTATTTCCTCATCATTGCGAGATTCCGATTTTATTCGAAGTACTGAGGTGAAATGTTGGAAGAACCATGTATTTGTCAGGAGTTGGCGTAATACACGAAATAATAATTTAGAGAAAATATTTCTAATAAGCTGTTTGTGCGACACAGTCACCTTTGGGAATTAATATGTGTTATTTAGTGTACATACATAAAATCACGCCTCTTTCCCGGAGGGGTAGGCAGAGACTACCTCTTTCCACTTGCCACGATCTCTGCATACTTCCTTCGCTTCATCCACATTCATAACTCTCTTCATACAAGCTCGGCGGTTTCGGGTACTTTTGACCTATAGTGTATTTGTGAATATACTAGATTATACACAATTTTATAAAGAACGGACTAAAGAGTTGGTCCAATTAATGCAACTAAAGATTACAACAACAATATACACACACTTGTTAGTTCAGATTTTATGGTCCCCAGTGTACTTACTCTTTAAAAGACCATCCTGAATAGCAGATCGAATATCAAACGACCTCATAAAATACCTAAAGTCTGTCTAGAAAATATGTTTTCAGTTTTTTTTCATTACATACATACATATGGTCACGTCTATATCCCTTGCGGGGTAGACAGAGCCAACAGTCTTGAAAAGACTGAATGGCCTCGTGGCCATTTGGCTTAATGATAGAATTGAGATTCAAATAGTGACAGGTTGCTAGCCCATCGCCTAAAAAAGAATCCCAAGTTTGTAAGCCTATCCCTTAGTCGCCTTTTACGACATCCGAGATGACAGACGAGATGGAGTGGTCCTATTCTTATTTGTATTGGTGCCGGGCACCACGCGGCACACTTTTTTTACACATCGATTTTAACTGTATTTTTTTTTTCTATTTCCAGGCCAAGGTGGTGGTAGTCATTGGGTAAAGAGAAAAGAGGCTTTCCGGGCGAAACGCGGGGTGATTCTTAGTGCCCAGGGTTCAACAAGGCCAAGACGGCAGCTAGGTGAGTGTTCATCTTTATATCTTTACTAGAGGCCGCCCGCGACTTCGTCCGCATGGAAACCCTATCAATCCCGCGGGAACTCTGGGATAAAAAGTAGCCTATGTGTTATTCTGGGTCTTCAGCTACCTACATACCAAATTTCATGGTAATCGGTTCAGTAGTTTTTGCGTGAAAGAGTAACAAACATCCATACAAACTTTCGCCTTTATAATAGTAGTAGGATGACTCCCCTGCCCCTGTAACAAAACACGGTCGTTTTTATCGCGCGAAAAACTATCGCTGTCTCGTTTCACGTCTTAATAAAAAGCGAAGTGCCGTGTGGTTCCCGGCACCAAAACAAAAAGATTAGGACCACTCCATCTCTTTCCCATGGATGTCGTAAAAAGCGCCTAAGGGATAGGCTTATAAAATTGCGATCCTTTTTTTAGGCGATGGGCTAGCAACCTGTCACTATTTGGATCTCAATTCCATCATCAAGCCGTGGTCACGTGGTCATTCAATCTTTTCGGGACTGTTGGCTCTGTCTACCTCGTAAGGGATATAGACGTGACTATATGTATAAAAAGCGAAACAAACGTTGCGCGTGATTTTCTATGGGAGCTGGCGTATATCCAGATCGCGTCTGCTTTGAGGTCTCACCCAAAATTCTCTTAAGACTGACCTTAACCTCGCTTTTTATACATATAGTCACGTCTATATCCCTTACGGGGTAGACAGAGCCAGAGCTATCCAGTAGTATTTATATCATATGTTCGTCTTTAGAACTCGCAGCTTTCAGATCAAGCAGCTCTCTTGCGCAGTATTTGCTATTGCAATACAGTGCGAGAATGCTGCCTGCCTGATTGTGTACGAGTAACTGATGTTAGTGTAATATATTAATGTAGTTATTATTTCATAATTTACTTTTAATTAGTTACTTTTAATATTAATGTTATTTTAACTAGTTTTTAATTTATGTTATTTAGGTATCTTAATTTATTTTATATACTGAATTCACTTATTAATACAGTGTTACTTTGTTAAAGCTTTGTTCATTTGAATTTTTTTTGTCTAAAGTTTCTACTCTTATGATCAGGCCTTTTAAACCCACGTTCACACAAGATATTATAACCTAAACGATCCTTAATCACTTTTTCTGCTTCGCAACCTTTCCATTTTTAGTAGAAAGTGCCTAATCTCTTAGTCACATTTTTACGGAACTATCCATATTTTAAGGTTAGTCACAACTTTCATTGCAAATGTGCTCGAGGAAAAAGGAAACCTTTGAAAAACATTGATTTCTTATTGTCAACTTACAAGAGGCACAATGAAGCACAATCACGGCACGAGTAGCAGTATTGCGTGACTTTGGCCCAGAGGGGAAGTAAAACTGGTTATTTTTAACCCCTTGAGAAAAGTAAAGGGTGTTGTGTGATGCGTATGAGGAATTTTATAACATGTTCTACATAAATCCAAAGTAGTAGTAAAATAATATTTATTGTAGTAGAAGTATGATATTATGCCGTGTGGTTCTCGGCACTATAGAATAGAAATCACCCGTTTCGTTGTTATGTATGTCGTTAAAAGTGAATAAAAGAATAGAAAAAAAAACTAGTGCAACTTTTACCATGATTCAATAAGAGTAAAGTTAAACTGCAAATGTTGCTTTGGTCTCAAGAATGCATAAACTCATTTTTAAACCCATAACCCATAACTCCTTTTTTTTCCTATCGTCAAGCCAAAAAGCTGAACGTGGCCTATCAGTCTCTTCAAGACGGTTCGCTCTGTCTACCCCGCAAGGGATATAGACGTGATTATATGTATGTTAAACCCATAAAAATATAAAGGATGTTCTGAGATGCGTAAGATTGCAATGTTAGCGCCACTTAAAAAATGATGTTCCGTTGGGTTCTATTACGGGTCTTTATCGTGTTATTTGATAACAAGCTGTTGTGAGCACATGCCAAAATACAAATATGGATAATACAAACTTGGTATTAAATACCTGCGATATATGCTAATTTAGTACGCTAGGCTAAACCCCGGTGAAAATTTTAGTAAAAAGCTAACTTATGATAGTCCTAAGGGTTATCTGCCTCTGTGCCAAAAAGCATCAAAATCGTTCTAGTAGTTTTTTAATTTATTCGTTACAAACATAAAAGCAAATCTTTTTCTCTTAAAAATACATATTAGTATGGACTAATGTACTTTTTTATACCCCGACGTGCGTTCAAAAAATTATTTGGAGCCAACACTTGAAATATTGATACATAATTTTGTTTACATGAAATACATTTTTTCTCGTATTAAATTGAAGAAGATCTGGAAAAGATCCCTTCATGGGATAAGTTTTCCATTGCGAGTGATGTATTTCTTTTATAACTATGTAGGTACTATTTCTTGTAACTGTATTAGGTAATTTCTGTGCAATAAAGATATTACAAACAAACCGACCACCAAATTTACATCGACCTCTTGAATTGAATTTCCTTTGAAACTTTTAATTAATTCACAAGAACTCTTTCGACCTCATTGTTATATTCATAAATAAGTGCCAACATTCGATTCTGAATCGATTCCCCAAAATACTCGGATCGGTCATAAATCAAATCGATTGTGCCAAGTCAGCGTTCCGGAACTTGGCATTACATCGTTTAATGTCAATCTAGAGCTGTTAGATTTCATTACGGGATTTAAGGAAATTTCCGAATAAAAAAGAAAAAAATAATAATTTTATCTTTCGGAATTTTGATCGAAACAATTAAAATACCTACCTACTTACATATTTTTTTTAATTACTTACAAAAATACGTGTGCGGTGATACTCGTACTTGTACTCACATTTAATGTGCCGTTTGGTTTTCTGCGAGTTCTCACAGAGTTTTCTATAATTGGTGGCCGCGATTACAACGGATAGTAATAATATATTAGTTACTTCATTAACCTATCAGTAACCCAAATCTCAGAGAGAGATATACTGGTCTCGTGGCAAAGAAAAAAAATCAATCAGATGAAGAATGGCTTCAACTTGTGATTGTTGTTTTTGTAGAAATCTGTCACTACCTGAACCTCAATTTCATTTTTCATCTGGATATGTCCATGTCATGCCGAGGCTTACATAGCCACTATCTACCTACTAGATATGTACGTTTTTCTCTCTATAATATTGAATGAAGTTTTTAATCTGCCATTATTAATTCTACACTAATAATAAACTTAAAGCTATGTTATTTTATTAAATATATAAAAAAATAACAAGTAGGTACAGTAAACAAAACGATTAAGTATAATTATATCTTATATTATTTATAATAATAAAAAACTATTCTAAATTATTAACTAAAAATAAATATTACTATTACTTATTAAAAATTAATTAAATTACTATACTACACTATTTGCTACCATTATTCGTAATGGTAGCAAATAGTGTAGTATAGTAATTTAATTAATTTTTAATTAGTAATAGTAATATTTATTTTTTAGTTAAGCCTATCTATATCGTATTCAAGTTCTTTGTGAATATGTGTGTAATGACCGATTCTCGATTCATCGGTGAGTAAATCGATTCTATTGACGTTATATTTGAATAGGCTCCAACAGATAAGCACCATTCTGATTTATGATAGCCAGTGATGGACATTTACCGTTATTGTGATTGTAATCGATATTACATATGTGATTTAGGGATACTTTGATTATGTATAGTGAATTATAAATTTTGTATAAATATTGAGCGGTATTGAATGATAAGGCTTTCATTGTATCATCAAAATACCTTTCAATCTTTTAAGTGAAAACCCCTTTATGGTTTATGGTCTATATAAATAAATGATAATTACAAAAAGTTCTTAAAACAATGATTTAACGAGTGTTGAGTCAGATTAGGTTGTCTTTCGGAGGGAGAGGTCGGACTGTAATCGCTACGTGTAAAACCTGATACCAACACCAAGAGAAAGTATTTAAATGATCACTTAAAATATATTTTTTTTCGCTTTAAGGAATTGCGTAAAAATTTTTAAGCCAGCCTGTATAATAATTACTATTTATTCACAAACTCATTTATTGTTTATGATACAATAACTATAAAAGGGATTTAAAAGAGGGCCAGGGGGCGAGATTTTCCTTGAAATAAGTTAGGGATGAATTCAAAATGAGCTGGACATTTTGTGTTCAAAGGGTTGTCAACAATTAACTTGAGTTTCATTTAAGGGAAGGGATCCACTCGGTAGGTTTCGAATGAATTAATTTGTCTTTATTGCACACTAAATAAAATGAGATTCATTTCTTTTCATTGTCTTTTAGAATGTGCTGGATAAGAAGCAGCTGGAACCAAAGTTTCTTAACTGAAACGAAAATCCGTCAGAATTCCCGTTCCCGCGGGAATTTTGGATAATCCTCTCTTTGTGCATCCTTAGACCTACACGCCAAGTTTTAAGTCTCTAGACACAGCGGTTTGGGTGGTGTTAATATGTCAGTCAGTCATTCACTTTCTTCTTAAATAAGTACATTTTGATAACGTTGGCACACTCTATGACACACAAATTCTTCGCTACTGGACAATCATGGATGTTGACAACATGACTTTTACATACAAAAAAATCTACGTAAAACATGCATACATATAGTTACGTCTACATCCCTTGCGAGTAAGAAAGAGCCAACAGTATTGGATTCGAAATTCAAATAGAGATTCAAAAAACGTAAAACATTCATCTCTCGGTTCAATTCAAATAGAACCGAGACCGTTTAAAAAATAATTATACCATCATTCGTAAATTAAAAACCGACCAACATTTAAATAAACATGAGCGAAATAAACAAAATGTTTCATAATTTGTTCCAAAATTAAATTAATTCGGTAACGCGGTTACACCTTAATTGCCGTTCGGAGCGGTACTACGAAACCACATTCGATATTCAAAAGTCATAATTTTCTATGTGAACATTCCATTCCAAGGACACGAATTCCTTGTGATGGGTATAAATAATTTTGAAGTGTTTTAGTAAATTATTTTACAGCAATGAAGTTTCTAACTACGTAGGATAAAACCTATTCCACAAAAGTACTCTTGTTTGTTTGTTTGTAATATTTTTATTGCACATAAATTTACACAGTTACAAGCAACCTACACCTACATAGAAATATTGCATAGATATTCTTCTTTCAAGTCGTTTCATTCTTGACCACTGTGGTCGTGCTTAATCAGGAACAGGTCGAGTGACATACTATATCTATACTAATATTATAAAGCTGAAGAGTTTGTTTGTTTGTTTGAACGCGCTAACCTCAGGAACTTTTCGGTTCGAATTGAAAAATTATTTTTGTGTTGAATAGACCATTTATCAAGAAAGGCTTTAGACTAAAAAACATCACGCTGCAACTTTTAGGAGCGAAGAAATAATGGAAAATGTGAAGAAAAAAAAACGGGGAAAATTATTAATCCTTGAGGGCTTCAATGATGCCCAAAATAACTATTCCACGCGGACGAAGTCGCGGGCACAACTAGTTTGCTTATACGTCGCCATGCCTGTCGAACCGCAGGCCTTCGAGTGAAATCATGAACGGTATAATATGTCGCCGCCTTAATTTGGTCTACCTACTAAAGTATTAAGTATTCTATCATTAAGCCAAATAGCTAAACGTGGCCTTTCAGTCTTTTCAAGACTGTTGGCTCTGTCTTACCCACAAAGGGATATAGCCGGACCATGTATGTATGTATGTACTAAAATGTAGGCACAACGTAAAATTTGAACAGTTTTGACATTTTATAAAGGCAAATTTTCCCGCCCATTTGTCCTGCAAAAATTCTATACAATGTTAAGACCCTTTTTAACCGATAAGGGTCTGGACCTTATTTAAGCTTATTACGGCGTGCCAAAAGTATAGTAGTACGGGCCATTACCTATGCTGCAAATTGATGAATGACAGCAACAATACTTACTTGCTTTTTTTATTCGGTCAACGCACAGAAAACGACATATCACGTGACTGTCGCTGTGGGCTTCAGTGCTCTGTGGGTGTCATTATAAATGTATGTTATCGGGGTCGTTTGGGAATCGAATTCAACAGAATTTATTAACAAATTTTATTCTTTCGTGAATAATAATTTGAAATTGTTATTTCCCGCGGGATACATACATTGGCAACTGTAGGTATTTACATACACATAATCATGTCTATACCCATTGCAGGGTAGATAGAGCCAACAATCTTGAAAAAATTGTTTGACCACGTTGAGCTGTTTGGCTTAAGGGTAGAATTGAGATTCAAATAGTGACAGGTTGCTAGCTCATCGCCTAAAAGAAGAATCCCAAGTTTGTAAGCCTATCCCTTAGTCGCCTTTTACAACATCCATGGGAAAGAGATGGTATTGCTTTAACAAAAAAAATTCAAAATTAATTAACAAGTAAGTTCAACTCCTATAAAGGGAAAATTGTCAGAAACAACAATGTAAATCAACAAACGATTTAATAAATATCCTTAAAACTGAGTTTCAAATTTAATTTGTAGGTACTTAGCAAATTATAATATATTATTTATTTCATTAAAACACCAACTTACTTTTAAAACTTCCAATACTTAGTACCTGAATTATCAAGCAACATTTGAGTATTATTTAGTTGCCGTGGAATTTGCGATAAACGACAATTATACGCAGGCAAAACATCATCCAAAAGCTAGTGCATGTGCTACGTACCAATATGAGAGATTAAAAAAATCATGTTATATACTCCAACTAATGGCAATGAACAAGACACCCAATTAACTTCTGAAAGCTCTCCAAGCAATTCAGCCGCAATTTAATCTGTTACTGAAACAGCTCATTGTAAAGCGAAACTTTATTATTCAGTGCGACAGACAAGCGGGCCGACTTAATTTATTTGTCACAATTAGCATTTATATTATGCCGTGTTTTACTGGTTCAACAATGTTGTAGGCTGAATCTGTTTTGTTTCTGTGCAATAAAAAATAGTACAGAGTTTCGAATTTCGAAGAAAAAGCCCAAAGATCGGGCATGCAATAGGATAAATTATATTGATCCAGCAATGTAAAAAGGCTGGGCTGCTATTATTTTTGTACAATAAAAATAAAAAAAATTGATGATGTTTAAATTTCGAACAGACCTATATTTGTGGGCCAGCAATAATGTTTTAGAAATTGTGAGCACCTCTTTTATTCCTATGCAATAAAAAATTGTATCAATTTTTAACTTCGAACAGCATATAATATTATATTTGGCCAGCAAAAATAATGATAAAGTTCGATTACCTAGTTGAAGGATGGTGCTCTTTTGTTTTAGTGCAATAAAAATGTTGCATCAAGTGTAAATTCCCCAAAAAAAGTTGTTTTATTTTTATTTCTGGCCAGTAACAATGGTTACTTGGAGAATAAGCACGATGCCAAGTTAGTATATAAACTACTAGAATAATGCACGGGGCACATATTTCCAACTTCTTTATTGTGTGAATCTAGGCTTTGGAATTCCCTGTCTTGTCTTTGTTCATTGTCACCTACAATAAAATATTTTCAAGAGAAGATTCAATAGCATTACTTGTGTTTATGTGACACCACATTTTAGACATCTTTGTTTGCCAAAGAGGCAGATAAAAGTGATCCTACCTACAGATATAGAACCTCCATGCCCCGGTAAAGTAAAATCCTAAAACCACAGAAAATTTAAAAAGATTAAAAAATGGTTTGTTGGACACGTAAATCGTTGAGTTTCACTCAACGACTTAGATGATCGCTATCATTCGATTTCCCCTCAGGATTTCCTGATCTTTTATCGTGTCAAGTGTCAAATGTAATCCCATAATTTTTCGCGAAATGCGACCCAAATTTCAAAGAAAGGCCTGCCACTTTTCACTCGGAAAGTTGTAAGCAATAAAGTAACTCATAAAACGGCTATAATCCCACGACGGAGGGTATGAGTGAGTACATTCCGTCGCCTTCTTGGAATCAAAACTTATTACAACAGTTCGAAAAAAAAAGCGTCATTAATTGAAAAGTTTGGGAAACTTTCGGATGTCTTGCGAAAATTTTGTATAATTTAGACAATTTTTCTTCTTCAAAGGCTTCCCTATTTTTCTCGACTTCGCAATATTAACAATTAAGGGAGGGAAGTAAGGGTACCTTACCCCTATTGGAGTATGCGTCGAGTTCACAATGCTATCCAACTAGTACCTACACTGAAATATAATTAAGGCACAAACACTGTATTACAAATATTTGATTCAGTTGCGGTTGACCTTCAACGGTGACCAGTAATCAATATTATGTGGTTGCCGGGTGTAAGTTTAGATGAGAATATACTTTGGCATGGAAATATGTTTATTTTAAGACTAGCCGCCTTTGTGAATCGCCGTGTTTTATATAACCTGCGAATCATTCACAGCACTAAAGGTACAACTTATACAAAATCTTAACGTATTCCCAGGTTTAAAACCAACAACTAAGTCTGAAAAACGCAACTAGCAAAGAAAGAAAAGTAAAATTTTAGAATACGACTAGCTGTGCCCACGACTTCGTCCGCGTGGAATAATTATTTTGGGCATCATTGAAGCCCTCAAGGATGAATAATTTTCCCGTTTTTTTCATATATTCCATTATTTCTGCTCCTTGCTCCTTATAGTTGTAGCGTGATGTTATATAGCCTAAAACCTTCCTCGACAAATAAACTGTTCAACGCAAAAATAATTTTTCAATTCGAACCAGTAGTTCCTGAGATTAGCGCGTTCGAACAAACAAAAAAGCAAACAAACTCTTCAGCTTTATAATATTAGTAGGTATATATTAAATTTTCTTCCACTCCGAATCTTGAAAAGACTAGAAGGCCTCGTTCAGCTAAGTTTATTCACATCAAGCTTACTAAGTAAAGCTTAGGTACTTATATAGCTTCTACAAAAACAATAATTTCCATTAGGATCCTACAATCGATCGATACTTAAGAGTCGATTGGTAATTTTATTATTGGTTTAAACACTCTTCAAGCGTTATTGTGCGGTTAACGACTGAGGTTTATGTCTACTGTAAAACGTTGTAGTAAACGATTTTGCGTTTGTTTTGTCTTGTCTTAAAATACATTGTGTATTTACATTAATTCTATATACCATCGCTATTTACGCTGAAAATTTAGGATTTATTGTTCATGGGAGCAATGTCCTTACCATAAATTATCAAAGTTTTAAAAAATAAGAGCAGTCTAAGGTTCCCTGAATGCCTGTAGTTTTGGAGTATATCAAAAAAACAAGAACTTTATTCCCGTTTGAAATTAATTGTACAAAAAAAACAAACAACTATACTATTTTTTTTAGTATAATATCACATAGTTTAAATAATAACCAATATAAGCATAGTCATTGGAACTGGGTAATTACTGCCTAGCAATTTATGCTAGGCAGTGGCCACTTTTGTTTATTACAAATAGATTATTATCGTCAGATCAACAGGTTTTTATTACGTACATAGATCAAGATTGGGTACTTTATAGAATCATCATCTAAGTTGCCTTTTCAAATTCAAACTTTTATTTGCATAATATGAGTACAACAAGGTCTTAAATATATTTTTTTGGTATCTGCTTACGTTTGTCCTCAATCTGCCTGATGGTAAGCAAGAAGCGGTGCATGGAAGCTCAAAATAGCCATCATTTTTATATCATCATCATCATCATTTTAATTCTTAATTAAAGGCATCAAACTTCCATCATTACTTGCATACATAATCACGTCTTTATTCCTCTCAAGTAGACAGAGCAAAAAGGTTTAAAAGGCCAAACAGTGGAATTGAGATTCTTACTTATTACTTTTACTTACTATTGATTACTAAGTATTTTGGAATGATAAGATGGTTTGGTCATGTGGTTCCCGGCAGTGCCGTGTGGTTCCCGGCACCAATACAAAAAAGAATAGGACCACTCCATCTCTTTCTCATGGATGTCGTAAAAGGCGACTTAGGGATAGGCTTACAAACTTGGGATCCTTTTTAAGGCGATGGGCTAGCAACCTGTCACTATTTGAATCTCAATTCTATCATTAAGCCAAATAGCTGAACGTGGCCATTCAGTCTTTTCAAGATTGTTGGCTCTGTCTACCCCGCAAGGGAAATAGACGTGACGATATGTATGTATGTATGTATGTCATGTCGAGAGGATGAATGAAAGCAGGTTGACTAAGAACATATATACAAGTAAGAACATATAAGAAGTGTGAATGGGACTGTTGGAGTGGAAGGGCTAGACGAACGTACCTTGATCAAATCGGAGACGTTCTAGCATAAGGTCTGGTTAAGAGTACGAGTACCTGAAACCAACGACCTTGCATGAAGACAGTTATGAATGTAGATGAAGCGAAAGAAGTATGCAGGGATAAGTAAGTGGAAGGATGCGGTATCTACCTACCTTTCCGGGAAAGAGGCGCGATTTACGTATGTACGTATGCCGTGTGGTTCCCGGCACCAATACAAAAAAGAATAGGACCGCTCCATCTCTCTCCCATGTCATAAAGGGCGACTTATGGGGTAGGCTATATATACCTATAGGTATTCTTAAGGGATAGGCTTATGAAATTGACATCCTTTTTTTAGGCGATGGGCTAGCAACTTGTCACTATTTGGATCTCAACTCTATCATTAAGGCGAGCACCTGAAGGTGGCCATACAGTCTTTTCGGGACTATTGGCTCTGTCTACCCCGTAAGGGATATAGACATGACTATATGTATGTTTATATGTTACTTAGTATTTAAAAATTCGAAGTACTACCGTCTTGACTAACTTGACTTAAGGTCCTATGTCCCCTAGCTGGGGCAGAGGGCATCCACAGTGCGTCGCCATCCCGCTCGGTCTTGAGCTTCGCGTTTTATTTCGTACTACCGTAATCTTCTTTAAACATTCTCCCCTCTTCTTGTCCACAGAAGCCATCCCACCAGCCACAGTTTCCACTGCGGACGCGTCCAGCGGACCACACACTGCTCAACCTTCGTCACGCATCTCAGCGGGTGAGAGCGGTAAAGCGTATAGCGTATGATAGCTGTTGTGTATTAGTTTGTACTTTGTTGACGCATAAGTAAGTAAATTCTTATGGTCACGTCTATATCCCTTGTGGGGTAGACAGAGTTTGTTCTTAGCCATATTATCTTATTACATACATACATACATATGACCAATAGTCTTGAAAAGACTGATCGGTCACGTTCAGCTATTTGGCTTAATGATAGAATTGAGATCCAAATAGTGACAGGTTGCTAGCCCATCGTCTAAAAAAAGAATCCCAACTTAAGGAATACATTATAAATATAAAACAGTACAATACAAAGGCATATTAAGGTAGGTTCCAACAAAACAAGCGGCTGTGTGAAGTCACCTTTATAAGTGCACTAGCTGTGCCCGCGATTTCGTCCTCGTGGAATAGTTATATTGGGCATCATTGAAGTCCTCAAGAGTGAATAATTTCTCCCGTTTTTTTCACATTTTCCATTATTTCATCGCTCTTTATAGTTGCAGCGTGATGTTATATAGCCTAAAGCCTTCCTCGATAAATGGTCTATTCAACACAAAAATAATTTTTCAATTCAAACTAGTAGTTCCTAAGATTAGTGCGTTCAAACAAACAAACTCTTCAGCTTTATAATATTAGTAGTGCACTAGCTGTGCCCGCGATTTCGTCCTCGTGGAATAGTTATTTTGGGCATCATTGAAGTCCTCAAGAGTGAATAATTTCTCCCGTTTTTTTCACATTTTCCATTATTTCATCGCTCTTTATAGTTGCAGCGTGATGTTATATAGCCTAAAGCCTTCCTCGATAAATGGTCTATTCAACACAAAAATAATTTTTCAATTCGAACTAGTAGTTCCTAAGATTAGTGCGTTCAAACAAACAAACTCTTCAGCTTTATAATATTAGTATAGATTATATACTTTTCTATTTGAATCTCAATTATATCATTAAGCCAAAAAGCTGAACGTGGCCTATCAGTATTTCAAAGACTGTTGGCTATGTCTAGTCCGCAAGGGATATAGACGTGACTATACATATGTATGTATGTAATAGTTTGTAATGAAAAACGCGTTAACTTTGTAATTTAGATATGTGTCTTAATTGTATCATAACAACATTGAATCTATCAGCTCTTGTTTTGTCATCAGAATGGAGTGGTGCAACTGGTGGTCCTCCAGCGGAGGTGGTACTCCGTTTGCACCCATCACCTATAAGTACTCCTCGTGCCAACGTTTCCTTAGCTGACATAGGTATAGGTAAGTTTATGAAGTGTTTTTAACCGACTTCCAAAAAGGAGGAGGTTTTCAGTTCGACCGTATATTTTAGTCTGGTCTCAATTAAAATTTTCATTATGTAACTTTAATGCGCTACAAAAAAAAATAAGGTGTACATTTTGACGCGTAATTTTTTTACTTTTAAAACATTTTTATGCTTGAAGCATGTGAAAGAAGTTATCGAGTACTTCAGGAGTAAAGTTAGTAAATTCTAGAACAAGTCTCCTTTGACCGTCTATAAAACATGAATCCATTAATAATGCAACATAAAACCATCAGTTCTATACCAATATCTTCATCCGAAATGCCATGCCATGCGATCGATACACATGACAGGGAGACTAAAACTAGTTATTGCACGCGGTATCGTCCATGTAATACGTTTGTCTGTTTGTAATATCTTTATCGTACAGAAATCTAAGCAGTAAACAAGAAATAGTACATATTGTTTCTTATATACAGTAAAAAAAAAGTAGGCAGCTGGGAATCCCATTCAAAATATATGATATGTCATACTTTTTTTTTAAATGCTCAGTTAATAAAGAATTCGAAATTACAGCCTTAGAAGTTAAAATAAAACAAATGTATTCTCTTATCTCTTAAAAGTAAATTAGCGTTAATCTGAAATTATAAATGATAGTTTTATGGTGCATTAATATTTCTTCGCTCCTAATCGTTGCAGCATGATGTTATGTAACCTAAAACCTTCCTCGATAAATGGTTTATTCAACAAAAAAAGAATTTTTCAATTCGAACCAGTAGTTCCTGAGATTAGCGCGTTCAAACAAACAAACAATCTCTTCTGCTTTATAATAGTGCAGCTTTTGAAAAAAATGTCAACTAGATATATACCTATTTACCATGATCCAATATTCCTCTTTAAAGGTTAAATCTTATTTCATATTCCAACATCCAGAAATAAACCAACTGATTAATAAATTAAGATAATTAATTTGATCTTGAATTTTGATTGGAGTATTTTGCCTCAACCTCTTTCATTATAACTCGTGTCAAGGTCAAAGTAAACTTTGTATTTATAAATGAACTCCATTTCGTCGTTAACCGTAGGTATGCGTTATTAAGTGTAATTCTAGATTGGTAATAAAACAAAACCTATCTTTGATCACAGTAAAAAGCTATTATTAAATGGCATAGTACTGAAATGAGACTTTGAGAGAAAAACATAATTCTTTTGAAAAATTTAAACAAGTACTGAAAAAGGAATTGCTTTTAAAATTTATTTTAAGTGTAGCCGATAAGTTAGTTAATTATAAATAAAACATTTTTTAACAATAAAGAAAATATCACTTAAATAAATGAGATTTGTCGACGTTGAAGGAAGTAAGAACAAAAGTAAAAAAACAGGTTATAAATATACATATACACGACAAGTATGTTTGTTTGTGACGCGAATTCCAAAACCGAGTATTTTTTATGGATACTAAAACGCTATTACTAATTTCATGTTCAATGCCTTAAGATGTAAATTAAAAAAAAAATGTAAGTCTCTAGTACAGAAATTTCTACCTAGATGGCGCTGAAAATAATCGCTGTCTACGTGGTACACACTAGTAATATTTGTTTGTGTGTTGTCCCTACATATTAAAATTTTACTTAGATGGTAGCGGCGTGGTGGTGCGGGCGGAGGAAGCCCTTATCGTGGCCTTTGTTCTGCTTCTGTGGGTGGCAGCCATCGCTCTCTTCTTCAACCGGTGGGGCAAGATCAGGTGCGTCTATAAACTGTACGTAGTTTGCTTGTTTATTTATTGCATTTTAAATATAGATATCAATTAGATAAGTTAAATAGTCTATATTTAGTGGTACAGGTAAATGTGGTCTAGTGAGTTGAATCTTCTTTAAGGGAATGATGAATTTGTCCATTCTATTTTTATGCTTTGCAGTCTATTTATAGATAGATAGTTCATTTATTTGTATTGATTTGGCTAGGAAATGGGTTGGGAAAACTATGATGAGAGAGAAACAGCTATCGCTTGTTAAATAGCTAAATATTCAGATAATTATTTTTAAATTTTTATCCATTTCGCATGCTACAATTTTTAACGAGTGTTTTACTGTATAATATATTAAAACCAGTAATTTTTCATTATAGATAAAACAGAAGGCGACGATTATAACAAAAATCAAGGCCGTGGTCATGAAACCCATCGTCATCACCTTGGTGGCAGACCAATTTTGACCACGGTCTTAGATTGTATTTGTGAGTTTTTTACATGAAGCCGGCTGTAGTCCACACCTAACCCAGCTGAACTATATCATCCAAATAATTAAAGCGACCATATGTCTTGCCATTTTGATTATGTTGACTGGCTTCAAAGAAATAAATATACTGCTTATGAAGATACTAGCTGACCCGCGCAACTTCGTTTGCGTGTATCCCGCTACTTCGACAAATACAGTCAACGCACCAACACATATTGGATACTAATTTTCAATTCACAATAACTTCTCTTTCCCTTAACCGCGTTTAAAATATTAAAATGTTTTTTGGTTTCTGTGACTCTTCTTTGATCGCCCCCCCTATCAGTTTTTGGAAAAAATATTTAAGTAATGTACAGATTTTTTTTTGTCTTATAGGGACTCTGCCCCCGCCGCCGCGGCCGGCCCGTACCGTGCCGCAATACTAATATCGTGATATCTCCTAAACTATATGTCTAAATAACACACTGTAAACTGCAAAAATAATCTAAATTAAATGCTCGTGATGATGAACTTACTTATTTTGATAAGGATATATGTATTATTGGTTATATCACCAGTTAAACATCACCCAACGAATTAAATGTTTTTTTAATACAGAAAAGTAGTTTTTGTGACTTAAATAAAAAAGCTGGATATATGTCATCGCGGACTTTTTTGTAGAACTAATAAAGACCAATGTTTTTGCTATACATTGTTCTTACTTGTATCCAACAGTATAAGCGGCGCACGCACAAATGCAATCTTCAATTAGATTTTTTTTCTGACTTCTTGGACATAAATCGCTATAACTCAGCTAATATAGTTTCAATGTATTTCAATTATATATAAAAACCTGTCGGAGAAAATACTCTTTCTATTAGTGAAAACCGCATCAAAATCCGTTGCGTAGTTTTAAAGTTTTATGCATACGAAGGGACTACAGACAAAATGGGCGACTTTGTTTTATACTATGTAGTGAAGAAAGAAAAGATTCTTCAAAATGAGATACTCATACTCGTTTAAATATCTTTTGAAACTAAGGCAGGTGTGGTCTGATAATAACAATATTATGAAAATAACTTACTCCCGAACCATCAGATCCATTTGAGAGTTTTAGTATTTTAACAAAAATATTTTTCGTTTATCCCCGCGGAAAAATGTCATAAAAAGTATGATTACTTAGTCATCGTGAAATTAAAAATTCCAGGCATGTTTTCGACAAGTCTGTTTCCTGAAATTAATAATTAAACTAATGGTTCTTATTTTTATTATTTGAGCTTAGAATTCTTTAAATCTGTAGAATAATCTAAACAGTTTTTTTCTAATTTAGTTGTGAAACATCTCTCCAGACAGAATTTTTGCATAAATTAGGTACTAGATTTACATTCTAAGTGCTATGTTTCGCCATTTTGATTATAGTCAATTTATCTTTGTCTGCTGAATATATTTTAAAATGAACTTTACGGCATAGTTCTTTAACAGTATCCATGAAATTAACATATACTGAAACAAATTACTTTAATTTGCATGCAGTAATTTATGCAGTGAATAATTTTGTACTTTTAACAGAAATCAAATCCCGGCCCCCGTAGGATGGCACGAGCGATGCCGTTTTCATCGCGCGGAAAACTATCGTGCGTTACACGTCGTAATAAAAAGCAAAATAGCTATAGTTTTCGCGTAGTGAGGCGTCGCGCTTGTCTCACTACGGGGGCTGGAGTTATTTATAATTAATATGGGGAAATGAAGGTGTAACCAACTTTTTAACGTCTAGGATCAGTTGCCTTTATTCAATTACTTTATATAAACAGTTCTTCCTCGTGATCGTAGAGAAACTCGTAGTCCTTTATGGAGCATGCTATCAGTACAATACGGTATCCTAGAAGAAGCTTAATGATAACGTAAAAGTCCAAGAGATTGATTCAGACATACATCAAATATGCTTTCTGAAGGGTTACGCATAGACTATGTACATTGTCATCTTTTCATTTGCCACGATGCCTTATACTTCTTCCGCTTCATCCACATCATTCGAGGATTATCAGCATCATAATTTCAGCCATAAAACGTCCACTGCTGAAGACTCTCCCAATAACATCTGTCTCGCTCTGAAGAAGGTGACCTGCATACAACGTTTCCCCGATGACTTTACCACATCATCGGTCCATCCATTCCATTCGATGATGATACCAGAATATTTATCATGGATTAATTCGTGCAGAATGTTGGAGCCGTACCAACCCAAGTTTCAACAGCAGCATCGCCAGAGCTGCGCCCTCGCTGAAGCCTCCGTCTCCGTGCCACCACACGTAAGTTTACCTTCAAGGATACACTTTCGCAAGACGATGACAAAATTGTAGCTAAAAGATGGGTATTACAAATGACATGAACTGACTGAGCGTCGGTGGTCGAACGGTTAAGATCCCCGAAGAAAAAGAAGGACTTCTAGCCGCCGTTTTGATCGCGAAGAACTATCGTTGTTATGTATAATATTATGACGTAAGACGGAAGAGCGATAGCTTTTCAAGCGATAAAATAGGCGTCACGCGTGCTATGTTTCGGGGACTGATTCCAATAATTATGTTCCGAGTTATACCTATTAATTGTTTGATTTTTAATCGATCTTACGGTGTGGGAAACCATGATTCAATTCGAGTTAGGTTACCTTGCAAAGGTTGCGGAGGTCAGACGGTTCGTGGTCAACGGCGCACCTCTGGATCCTCTTCTGAGAGATGAGGACGCAACTGTGACGAGTGCCAGGAGCATGCTGTGAGATATGTAACGTAGGCTCATGAAGCTTTCATTTTCAATATAGTTTTGCGACTACTCGTATATATTCTAAAAGTAAAAAGAAATTATTCATAAAACATTATAACAAAAAAAAAACAAGAATATGAACAAAAATAGACAGGTGTAGACACGTATTGTTCCCGAAAGGGTACCCATAATGCTGGCTGTAAACAATATGCTACACAGCCAGCACTGATCTTCCGTGGGTACCCGAGTTGGCATCACGGACATTCGTACAATTCTCATAGTTGAAATTATTCTCAGCACCGAGCGTCTCTTTCCCGAGGCTGCGTCTCCTACGACTGCGGCGCATTCCCTCCGTACCAGCCGTGCGGGTATTTAGCACACCGTCCGAGACAAGTAAGTTCTTCATAGTATTAGAGAGGCTTCCAATTATTTTGATACGAACAATCCTGTTCTCGGGGGATACGGAGCTATACCGTTAATTGTGATGTCTTAATATCTTCTATTATCTTGTCAGCTCCATGAGACACTCAAGTTTCCCTAAAATGTATCTTACCCAACATTTCCAAATGATACGCTGGATTTCTACGAAAAATAGAGATCATCACAGTAAAAATCACAACAGTTGTTTCACAAATGTCTGCAGACTAGATAAAAGTGAAAAGAGTGACATCGAAAAGCAGACCCGAAGTTACTAAGCATAGTAGCGGAGGATACAAAGATGAGAGACTAACATCGCCTTTTCTTCCAGAACTCAGTCTTCGTTGGCAGTATGGGTGGTATGGCCCTCATTCCCGAGAGTCCTCCAAGGAGGTCCCGCTCCGCCGCAGACCTCCCAGCCCTGGTGCCTCCCGTGGACCACTCCCGCCCAATAACGCCCAGGTCTTCAAGAGCGGCTAGTCTTCACAGGTAGGCTAAGTAAGAGTTGGACAGCGAACCATTAACAGGAACTGGACGATTCTTGTGAATCTGTTTTTCACTGGTTCCTGGCTGGGGCTTCGGCTGAAGCATTGAAAATTGAATTTTGTCTTCTCCCGCCAGATAACTTCAGGTCTAGAGCTGAACTGCTAGCATTTACAAGTGGACATAGTAAAGATCGAAAAATTAATAAAGAACAGCAGTTTAAATGGATCTGAATTACTTTTTTACGTGTTCGAAAGGGTTAAAGACGTAACTATATGTATTAATGTTAATCAACTGAATTAATTTTACTTTATTTTTAACAGCGCTGTAGACCTCAGAGTGTGCGTACCCTCGCCTAGAACATCAAGAGCTGCAAGTCTACATTCAGCCGTCGACATGCCTCCAGGGTTAGTGCAGGTCCACGTGAGAGGATCCGGTTCTAATCTGAATAGACCTAGGAGCCCCAGAAGACTCACTATTACTAATGTTTAACGAGGTTTATGGTGTCGAATATTTTGATGAATTGAAATAATTTTAATAGTAACTAGAAAGGTGGATGGCAAAAGACCATATGATAACTTAATGATTATACGACAAGGTGACTGCAAAACTCTAAATACCGGCGTCCAAAGCTCTATATCATGGAGAAGACCACGGTAGAACTCCATTTTAATAACAACGATGTTCCGATGGAGTAGCAATCCTCACTAGTAAGGAAATGACTTAAGGACGAGGAGATAAAACATCTAGGGTCTATATGAGCCTGGTTGAGTTTCTCTTAGTATCGGAAGAACGCGAGTTCTTCCACTACCATATAAAGTATAGTACAACAGAAATTGGAAGTCATGGCATCATGAAGTAGTTATTGCCTTTTGACCCCTACAACTCAATTAACAGGAGAAACTTGACCTAGTTACAGTAACAGGGAAGTTTTTCCAATAGGTACTTCAGAATCTTTCTACAGGGGAATATCTTTCTTACAATATTGCATACTTAATGTATGTGATTCAGTTGCATGTATATACACATACAAGACTCCTCAAATTTTTAAACTCTAGCAAAAACTAACTGATTGCCTGATGATGAAATTAATGAAAAAAAAACTTCTAACCAAATACTAAAATAATAGATGAAATATTTAAAACCACAAAAATGATTTTTGATGTTTCTCTGTTGCTGTAAATGCTAAAATGTAAAGTCTGGTGTTTGTGTGTTTTTATTGTTAAGCCTCAATTTTCATTGTAAAGACTCTATCGTAGTCAATTTGCGTCGTGTAATTTAAGAAAATTCTTTTCGAAATGTTTGATTGTAAGTGAAAATTTAAATATAAGTAATATTAATAAAATATTTATTATATAGCTTTCTCTCTACAAAAGTACTTGTTCATCTGATTAAATTTAAGCAAAAGACCAACTCATCTTCTAAAAATCAACATAAATTTATTGTAAAATTGCTTCTATATGAGTTCCGCAGGTTTTGAATGTATCAAATTCAATGTTAACTTTACATTTTGAAATACATGCATTGTTTTTCAGTCATACTTAACTTGAAGTTGATAGTTTTTCAGCAACAAGGCTTGAAAGTGGCACTTTAAAAGCTTTGGAAATGGAATGATTTGCGCTTAATGTTAGCTTTATATTAATTAACATTCTCATTAGCGGAGTGGGTAGTGGACTTTTACTTTTTTATCGACTTCAAGAAAGTAGGAAGTTCGACAATTCGACCGTACTTTTTTTTATGTTTGTTACGGCATATGTACGGCATTTATAAACCGATTTGAAAAAATCTTTTTGCATAAAATAAGTGAATGTCCAATTTGGTAACTACTACCAGTATATACATTAATGGTCATAAATACAGTGAAAACCTCAAAAATCAACAGAATTAGCTGTGTTTTTTTTGTGTGTTACTGCATATGTCCGGTATAATTCACCCTAAAGAACAACCAGAATGCACATTATATTTATAAATGTATGTTCTTTATATCTATTGTAACATAATATCTTTCAACATTTCTAGTAGTGATTAGTATCCTTGTCTCTTTCTCTCTTCATATCTATCTGTCTGTTAGTTTAGTGCGTCTAACGCAATATTAGGAGTGTGGTGCTACTTTAAAAATATGTGTACATAATATATAAATAAGTATATAAGCTTCCTTTTGTTTGAATTTAAATATATAACATGATCCTTGCGAAATTCGCAAATATTCGCGCTTAGGAATACACTTACAAACAAATTTTCTGGTTATAAAAAAATATTTTTACTTCATTCCCTTATGCTATTTTAACTATCTCGCTTCCTCTTTAAACAGAGAAATTAAAAAGAACCTTGCATACAATTTTATTTCGCTTGTTATAATTTTTATTCAATTCAAGACTTGTCCATTGGTGTACGGTGCAAAAATAAAAACACATAGGTAGTGTTGGAATTTGAATGATGACTAAATAAAGGTACAATTGAATGTAGATTTAAATTTAATTGAAAAGTTAACTTTTCTTTAAAAAAACTTGGTATATTTTTTCTTTATAATGAATAAAAAATCCGCTATTAGTACTAAAAAAAACTACGAATCATAACAAATAATAAATTAAAAAAAAAATTACACTACATTCCAAATTGCAAACTTTCAGCTGCCATTCACTATTAATTGGCCCTTAGGCTATTCGTTTATTTGTAAGGCCAATCGAATAAATTAACAACACTTGTTACCGAGTTACTTTACATTACTGACGTAATTTCTCAATAAATACATAATATATATTGTTAAATATATATTTACGTATTTATCTCGCTCTTCGCCAAAAATTTGGAATGGAATATGGAAAACTTTGTTGGTTTTATTACAAGTCACTAGAGGTCATCAAAAAATTAACACGAACCAAATTTAGAATAAATTAAACACAGAATATAATTAATGGCTGAAAATGGCAAAAATGGCTGATGCTTAAAAACTCACCTGACTTAGGTTAAAACTAATTAATTTTCTTGCCAGTATTAGGATACTGGTATAAAAACTAATTTTCTCGCAGTAAAGACGTTAATTGTAATGTACACTGTACCAGCTGACCATCGATTCCATAGAAAATTTATTAAGTTACAAGAAATCAATACACCGCCTATGTTTAACCCTCAGCATATTCAGGCCACATTTTTTGGGTCGCTATGCCCTTGGTGTGTGTAAATATATTGTTGACGAGTGGTTGAGGCAATACTTGAAAGAGAACCGGGTTCGAATCCCACAGCGCACTTTTAACATTGAATTTTTAATGAGTTCGAATATACAATAGTTTCAAAACTAACTGATTCTCTATCACTATGAATGGATGGTCAAAATTAAAGTAAAAATTATATTTTCAATATAAATAGGTAAAAGAATTTTCTAATTTCTAATATTAACAAAGTAAAATTGCCTAGTCTTTAAAAATATCACACTATAAACAATGTAGATAATTACTATGTAATTTAATGTCATGTGCAAAAAAATATATTGAATGTCATTGAATACTTTATTCCGTCCGGAATTACGCTCAAATTCCATTGTGCGTCTTACTTGAAAAATTTAATCTTGTAAAATATTTCAATTCTTACCTATAAAAAAAGTTTCTTTTTTCTAGAAATTAATTCAATTAAGTTTCTGTTATTCTTAATTATAAGAATTTAGTTATATAATGCTTTTCATAAATAAAAATAAATTTAAAAAAAAATGTACAAAATAAAATACAAAAGAAAGTTCTAAATATAATTTCATTATAATTTTAATCTTTAGATGTATGCGATAATTTGTAAGAATAAAAAAAACTATTGACTTATTTAGATGAATAAGCTGTACATAATCTTATCTTTATTCAAATCAAGTACCAAACTGTATTCTATAATAATATATCGTAATGTAAAGAGATTATATTAAAAACTATAATAAATATACGTTTATCCTTATTTTATTCCCCTAAGGTTACACGGAACATAGTATAGACGTAATATCAGTGTACAAAGTACAATTTACCGCGATTGACGATATCAAATTTTCTGCTTAATTTCATTTTATTTCGTTCACGATTACCAATTCAAGTATGCACACGTCACTTTGTTCCTTTATTAATAAACAAAATATTGTTCTATATATTATCAAGTTTTATTTATCAAGAACATCAAGCTATCAAGAGGAGTCTCTGCTCCTACATTAGTGGTCCTTCGAGCCGGATTTGAACCAGCGACCTATGGATAACGAGAAACGAGAGGAGTATTTATTGCACGCTTGTTGTTGTGTTGCCAACAATAACGGTCGCCGTAAAAATTCATTGAAAAATCAAAATCACCCCTTGTTATTGATACCAGTTTTTAAGTTGGACCAAGCCTATCAAATGGGAACATGTTACGCGTGCGTGATGCGAGTACAAACATACAGGCAGAAATTCTAAAAATCAAATTTTTGCCTTCTTTTGGTATTTTATAGAAATTACCAATAGCTCTCAAATACAGACATCGGTCAGTTACTTTTTTATTATACATATATATTTTTTGACCTGACCTGGAATCGAACCTGGGCAAGAAATTGTAGCTTAAAAGCTGAATCAATATAAATTTTATAATTAACCAAATAAAAAAAATTAATATAATCGTCAAAACGGATCATAATTAGCCTACAGATCAAAGGTTAATCAAGCACTTTCTTTTTTTAAATTGGTTGAAACTTTATAAAACTCTTAATTAGATAAATAGCTTTGAATTTTTTTTTATGAAAGTTTCTATTCAACGCGTAATGCCAATGCCAATGGAACACTTCCTTTTTTGAACTTGGTTGAAAATTAATAAAGCTGACCGGGCGGATTCACACATTGTCTAGATTTTTATAAATAAGTCTGTTCTGTAGAGAACTTGACCTAGTGTTCTCAAACTGCGCCACAGACTCCGGCCAAGGCCGCGCCACAATAGGCCGATCTTTATCGCCCAGTAATTGGTATTATATGTATCTATACTTTTATATTCTACACTTACAATGTTTTTTTTTTGGAATGAATAAACTTTTGGTACCAATTAACTATTGCGACAGTTATTTTTGTAAATTATCAAGAGTACAAGGCCAAACCTACATATAGGTACATATAATACATAAGTTACTAAATAAACAAATAAAGTCTATTATTCCTGAAGTGTTAGTAAAATTTCAATCTCACTGTTAACATACATCCGTAATTTAACAACATAATAAATACTATTTTTATATTTTGCAAAGATTTTCACTTCAGCCAAACTTCTGTTTAAAATGCCGTGTGGTTCCCGGCACCGATACAAAAAAGAATAGGAACACTCCATCTCTTTCCCATGGATTTCGCAAAAGGCGAATAAGATATGTGCTTTTACTTGATAAATTTGGGATTCTTCTTTTAGGTGATGGGCTATCAACCTTTCACTATTTGAATCTCAAGTCTGTCATTGGGTCAAACAGCTGAGCGTGGCCTATCAGTTTTTTTTTAAACTGTTGACAACTCCGTCTACCTCACAAGGGATATAGATCTTTATAAGTATGTATATATGATGCAAGTTTGAAATAAAAATAAAATTCCTCCATTTCATTAGCAATATAAAGACAAATATTAGCTGTAATACTCAGATCCAATCACAGGGGAAGTATTAAAGGGGTTAAGGGCTTTATTAGCACCGTAAAACCGTTACGACGCACTATACTTACATGTAGTGTGTAATTGCCCTTAGAACCAATCGCAGTGTTTGTCATTAGAGGAAACGGAGATTCTGGCCTTAATTGAATTAATTTATCCCACTCGAATCCTCTTAATAGATAAGTGTATTCTTAGAAAGAAAGAAAAAAAGGTTGTTAAAGTATTCTTCTGTGAGATGATACATAATTTTCTCTCATGCGATGTACTAACACATCTTGAAGTTTTAAATAAATACATACGTATAATCACGTCTGGTATAGACGTGATTATACATATGTATGGGGTGGTGTCAATAGTCTTGCAAATACACAAAGACGTTCAGCTGTATAGCTTAATGTTGAAATGTTCGTTAACTCTTCCCTTAGTCGCTTTTTACGACGTGAGAAAGAGATTGAGTGGTCCTCTTTTAAAGTGCTAATAAACACATAACATAAGATCTTTAAATTTTAATTACATATTATTGCCATACAACAGCACTGGTTTGGGTGGAATGACAATGCGAACTGTCTACTCCGTAAGGGATAAAGACGTGTATGTCTGTGGGTATCATTTTGTGCAATAAGGAGTATTTTATTTATTCATTCAACAACTAATTCAAAGCAGAAGCGTCCAAATGAATTAAGCTTTAATTCGCTTGGAATGCGTTTAAGAATGGATCGTAATTGTATTATGATTTGCATGACCTTAACTTGGGGTTTTATTCAATAAAAATGTGGAGACCGGTAAGTATTTTATATTGATTATTTTATGAAAAAAATTCGCATTAAATTTTTATAACTTTATTTCATAAATATTGGAGACTCGCAAAAACTGTTCAACTATGTAACAAATATTTATAAGAAGACACTAAATGACATGGTCGATAAAAGCATCTGTCAAATCGGTAAAGTTGCTCGGTTAAAATGCGCGGTGCACATAAAGGCACTGGTTCAAATCCCAACTTCGCCATGTACCAACGACAATTTTCGAAGTTATGTACATTAGTTTGAATACTAACCGATGCTTTTACGTTGAGAAAAAGCATCGTGAGGACTGCGCATTCAGGCAACTGGATTTGTAACCATATGATCCAATACGGGTTAGGTTCCCCTGCAAAGGTTGCGAAGGTTGGATGGGAGTCGCTTCGTTTATAGTAGTACTAGTTCTACATTCATTCATGTTTTTAATGTAGACAATGTGCATTCGTCCACGATTTAGATATAAGAGATCTATATTTGTATATCAATGTCATCCGATGAAAATGCTCCAGTGTAGTTTGTTCCGCCGCTTCTTCTACGCATGCGCCTTGGAAGCGGTAGTAGTTATAATTAGATTTAAGTGATGTGACGCCAATAAGTGATAATTTTGAAAATAAATCTATTCTATAAACTTGTATCACCCAATCCAGGATCTACGGTCCAACGGCGTACTCCAGGCTCCTCTCCAAAGCGGCGAGGATCTGGGATTATAGCCAAGAGGAAGAAATAGACTCTAGTAAAGAAATACAAGTGTTCTACTGCCAAACCAAAGAGGGCGGTCCATAAAATAAAATGTCCCAATCCATACCACCCTTATAATTTGAAGGTATATACCACTCGTAATAATAGTATCTGAACTGTCGCTTGCTATGACAATACGAGATACGTGGGGCACACATTTGAAAATTGTATGAAGTTGATCTGAACAAGTGCTCGTTAGGTGCATAACCCCTTAACACAATGCATGTGGGTATGCGTTTGACGTCAATCCAGCCCTGAAAGAAATACGAGAAAAGCATTTAAGTACCTTTCTGTTGGTCAAGTAGGTTTATTAGATTAAACAGTCTTGGAGAAGGCAAAAGGTCTGAATGATATTAGGTAATTTTTTTACTGAAAGTCGTAGCCGTGTGGTTTACGGCCCTTTAGAATAGGACCACTCCATGTATTTTCTATTGATGTCATATAAAGCAACTAAGGGAATAAGTATATATAGAAGAAGAAGACAGGAGCATTTATACAAAGACACCTTAGTCTTGAAACACCCTATCTATTAAAAAAAATTGGATCAAAATAAGTCGTAGTTTTAAAGATTTTAGGATACATACATAAATACATACAAAGCAAATGGCTTATTTGGCTTGGTTGCTTAGTTTGCTTTATATTATATCTACATAATATTTAAGACCTTGTTGTACTCATATTATGCAAATAAAAGTTTGAATTATATAGTAATTGGTTAGGTTCCCCTGCAAAGGTTGCGGAGGTTAGATGTGTAAAAACTAGATGACATAATCCAGGATAATGATCTAAAGGCGAAAACCAGGGGATTTTTTCTGAGAGGTTGGTGTCAAGGTAATTTCTGAAGTGTGATACTAACCCTTATAATAATTTTTCCAGTAACTTCAATGTTCTGTATGTGCACCGAGGTATACAATCTGATACCCGACCTTCTGCAATCGCCAAAATAATATTCGCTGTGTAAAGCAACTGAAAATAAAAGAAACAGATTATACTGTTTTATCTCCACATACATACACACATATCTTCCCACCTGGCTTTAGTCCCGTTTACATCCATTCGGCAGAGTGCCCTTTTGACCGTGTAAATAAATAATTTAAAAAAAAGTAAAAAAATGAAATAAAAACCTGACTCAGTCCATTCTGGATTGAGTCAGGTTCTAACACGAAGTAACTCCCATCTGACCTTTGCGACCTTTGCAGGGGACCCTAACTCATACTGGATCATGATTGAAGTCCAGTTGTCCTAATGTCCAGGTTTCATTACGATGTTTTCCATATTTCTCGTCAATTTACATTACCAGAAAAGTGGGATAAGATACATGGTCTTGGTAGGATTTGAATCTGTGCATCACGCTTTTTATGCCCCTGCGACCATTCCTAACACTTGATATTTATACGTAAGTGAAAGTGAGAAAAACAATAATATTACTCACGCTGTTCCATATCAGTTCCAGTCATCACCAGATCTCTGAACTTTGTGAAATATTGCCAGCAGTGTACTTGTCTACCTGTAAAAATAATTAAATCAATCTAAACATATTCAACAATTCCGTTACTGACGATTCCAAACTGCTTGGTTTAGGGACTTGAATTTATATAATTACATGTTACCTAGGAGAGCACTAAAAAAGGATTTCCAGAAATTCCCGCGGGAACAGAAATAATTGGGATCTTTTGTTTTACGCTAGTGGAGCCAGTGGCGTCCTCTGATCAAATTATATAAAAGAGACATAACAAGTCGCAGCCCAAACCGTTGGGGCTAGAAATTGGGCATAGCGGTTCCCATAAGGCAATTATATACAGATATTTAACACAGTGATTGTAGTACAAAAGTGCTACTTATTTCAATTGTAATGACTTCCAGTAGACCCGTGAGAGGAGAAATGAATATTGAAACCGTAAGGCGTGTGCATAAATATCAAGAACTAAACATACATACTAATACTTACATAAATAAAATGGAACGATAAAATAAATGACAATAATAAACGCTTATATAAATAGTATACAGAGTTTATTTCAAGGGGTAATAGTCCTTAACTCGTCGTTTAAATGAGGAAAGAGTTTGGGAATCGCGAATATCATGCGATAAGGAATTCCACAAAGTCGTAAAGTATGAGCAGAGAAGGAAAAGAAGTAGAAGGAAGTCCTGTGAGTAGGAATAGCAAGAAAGGTGCGCAAATGAGACGTGCAAGGAGAATTTGAAGAATGAAGCAAAGAGAAACGTTCTGTAAAAATATTTAAAAGAAGACGAAGATAATGCGAATATTTCTTATGTGAAAAGCAGAGCTATTAAGAGAGGTTTAGAGATTGTATTTTTTTTTTATAATGCCCATTTTGGGAATTATAAACGTACCGACAATACTTAGGAATAATACAAATACTCGATAAATTTCCATTATTGTACTTTTTTCCACTGGGTGTTCACTTTTTGTTTTACATAAAGATGTATAATTAATTATAAATATGTCGCTTTGAACAACACGATGATAATTATATTTTTTACAATTTTGTCAGTCTATTGTTTTTTTTTTAAGTTTAAATTTATATTTTTCAATGATTTATTTAAGTACTTATAATCTCTGCTAATCTCAGTTTATAAATGAAATGTAAACAGCGGAAGATGTATTTATATTGCAGCAAATGTTATTCAATTCAAAACACTGTGATTTATAAATTATTTACTATTTGATTATTTTGTTATTATTTACACAGCACTCGTGTTGACGCTAATCTTACTTCTTTATTATGCCATTATGATCCAGTACAAGTTAATTTATTCATTTTCATAATAAGAATATTACGATGGTCTTCAGGATAAGATTGGGCGATCATTCGGCGATGTATTGGCTACACGTGTCGTCACTCCCCTCTACTTTGGTGCTTACAAAACCTTTAAAACTCTGACTTTTGCTTTTCTTGTTATAGTAATAAGCAACAATATAAATATAAACGCATTCTTTGTAATATATCACAAAATTTTCTTATAAACGCCTACACAATTTTTCTTTTTAAAGCTCTTTAGTGAATTCGCTAAGCCGATCCAATTTGGCTGACCGAAACAAATTAGTTGGCTGTGTGGGTGTCCTAGCGCAGTTATGTACAGGGCGGCTTGGAAAATGTTGCATTTATTTTCCAAAAATTATGAAAAAATAGCACCGGATTTAACGTTAATACAAATGTTTACATAAATATAATCACGTCTATATCCATTGCGGGGTTGACAGAGCCAACAGTCTTGGAAAGACTGAAAAGCCACGTTCAGCTTAATGGGTTAATGCTACAATTAAAAACTAGATAATAATATAGTTATTAGATTGTACCTTTAGGATATATTTTGCTCCGATGCTCCTGCGACGAGGGAAAGGTCTTGTTTCTGTAGGTAGGTATATCCTTTACTTCAAGCGAAAAATTAATTTATTTGGACGACACATTAGTTTTCTTTATTTTTCATTTTAATTTTGATATATACCTACATACATATAATCACGTCTATATCCCTCCCTTTCAACTGAAGCCAAATGATAAAAATGAAATTCAAACAGTGACAGGTTGTTAACCCATCGCCTAATAGTCGCCATTTACGACATCCTTGGGAAAGGGACGGAGTGTCCTATTTTTTTATTGGTGCCGGGAACTACAAGGTATAATTTTAATAAAGTGACTAAAATTCCTATAAAAATACTAACCCATACAGACAGATTTTTAGCCTTAGGTTTTATCATGTTATTCGAATGTAAGCATCCTGTACATACATGGAGGTTATTTAGCTCTGCAGGTGGACAGCGGTCGGGCGAGATTAGTATTCTCTTTTCGGCTGCTTTTTAACTCCCCGACAGAAAAGTGAGGTGCTGCGTGTTTTACTCATAACATCAGATGAGAAAGAAAAATAAATTTACGACGTTCATACTAATTAACATATATATTTTTATACATTTATAAGTTTCTCGGGCAGTGTAAGGCATCACTATAAAAGTAATTTATTATAATGACGTCAACCAATTTTGTAAAGCCAAAATATATGACAATTATTTAGTGATATGAAGTATACCATAATAATGAATAAAATTTTTTAATTGAGTGAATTTTTCGAGGACTGAAATAATACACAGGATTTTATTGTTTTTCATCCGTGGGCGAAGTCGCAAGCGTGCGCTAATTAAATCTAGCTATTGCGCGAGACTTTTTGCCTGGTCTTCTCCACCTAGCGTATGTTCTTTCTAAGGGTCAACTCTATCTCTATAGTAAATTTCGTCCAAATCGGTTTTGTGGTTTAGGCGTGAAAGCGTAACAGACAGACAAGCAGAGTTACTTTCGAATTTATAATATTAAGTAGAGATTTATGAAGTTAGTAGGGAAAAACTTGATTACATTTTTAAAATAAGAACTCTCTTTTATAATTTCGTTATAATATGTAGAAAATTTGTCGTGTGGATACTGGGACATCGATCAATCCGTGTTAGCTCGACACCACACTTCAAACAAACACCATCGATCAGTAGCACACTTAGAGTAACTATAAACGTCTTATTTCAGTTAGAGCGCGCATTGCCAGTTGGAAACCTTTGCCGAGACGCACCAAAAGTTGCATTTTCGGGAAATTAAAAAATTCAAAAATAATTTTCTAATATACATTTGTTGAGCGAGCGAAGCGCGTGAGGTCTACGAATTAAATACATTTATTATTTATTTAATAAACATTTTTTGTATATATATTTGTAAAGCCATACCTTTCGAACCGTTAGTCTGATATGTAATTCCTTAGATACCTATGTATGGTTACTAAAATTTTAATATGGCATCAAAATCGATTAGATAAATTTGCAAGATAATGACGATGATGTTTTAATTATATGACTTGAGTACAGAAGTTGCTTACCAGGTGATGCTGAAAATAATCGTGAGGTCTACATTGGCGGCGGACTATAATCTTAACTTAATTTGATTTGTCGAATAGATCTGCTTAATGTTAAGTTCTTAGGACAATCAAAAAACACGCCGAATAGAGGTTAAGCATTTTTTTAAATCCGTGTTCAGTGCTCACTCTATTATTCAATGTGAATTCTATATATCACACGACCGAAGGCAAGACAAAGGAATTGATGACTTGAGCGACGAGCGAACAAAGTGCCAAGGGACTGTTTAAAGTTGTTCTACCTTTTAAATTCTTAATTCTATCATTATGCCAAACGGCTGAATGTGGCCTATCAGTCTTTTCAGGACCATTGGCTCTGTCTATTTCGCAAGGAATATAGACGTGATTATATGTATTATGAATGCTGTGTTCATAATAGCTGCGCCCCGGGACGTCGCTCCCGTAGGAATTTTGGAATAGAAAGTAGTTCCTTATTATTATTGTTATTTCCAGGCTTTATTCTACTCGTGACTGGCGCACGTGTAGATTTCATCAAAATACGTCCAGTAGATTTAGCGTGAAAGAGTAACAAACTCTTCTCTTCTATTCATCTTCGTCTCTACTTATCCTTACATACAAATTTATAATAAAATCTAAGGATATGCAATATTTTTTTCAGATTGGAATATTTTTCCATCGTTTACAATTTCCGCAACCTATCTAAGGGAGGCTCCTTTATTCCACTTTCATAGTAAGAACTATTGAAAAAAGTGGTCACTATACCTGGCTATGTACCCAAAAATATGTGTTTAAGTATTAATTTATGCATATTTGTATTGTTGCTTTTCTGTACTGTTAAAATTTTTACCGAGTCTCGTCCCTAAAATAAGCAAGTAATATTAACGCTTGGATTACTTTCGCTATTTCAGTAACAGCTGTAGGATATTGTTTAATAAAAAGGCGTGTATTAACATCAGTTCGATAGCGTTACATACTTAGAATCTATAGAGTATGGAATAAGTAATAATTTACATGCTCTATAAATACTAAGAATTTATAGAGTATGGAAATTAGAAGAATGTTTAATATGTCGTCGTAACTGATTGTTAATTTAATACCTTCAGCCATCAATAACCATATAGTTTGTACAGTGCATCTAATAATTTTCTGTTTTTTTTTGTTTTATTCGATAGGTTTACAACTTCCGTAGAAAACTGCGTAAGTAGCAAGGCGATAAAATAAAATACCCATACCAACTAATATTATAAATGCGAAAGTAAGTTTGTCTGTTTGTTTGTTTTCTCTTCACGCGTATATATTTATATACTAAACCAAAATTATGATAGTCTGAAGAAGGACATATTATGGTACCTTTTATCCCGGTCAAAACTATATAGTTCCCGTTGAAATTGCGAGAATCCTTTATAATAATATAATCATTTGAAGGTAGCGCTAAATTCGCGCGGGCGAAGCCGCGGTTAAAAGCCTGTTTCCTATAATTTACGTTTCCTATAAGTACATTTGGGCATTTCTATTATCTTATCGTGCTCATTTCTCAACGTATAATAACTATGTATTATACAGATATAAATATATAGTGAAAAGGAATTTGAAGCAATAAATTCGCTTATGATTACGCATGGCTTATCTACAGAACTAAGGGCGTGTGTAGATATATAAGTGGGCACAACATATTTGCTTGTAACGAAAAGCCCGTTTTTTTTATGACATAACTGTATGTCATAATTTTATATTCTGAAATTTTATATATATAGGTATTATAAAATTTCAGAAAATATATATATTCTTTTAATTTGAAGTTCAATAGTGAGCGTGTCACTCACGGGAGCGAAATCTGGGCTTTTTGTTTGTGAATAGCCCCACCATAGACTGTGTAATCAGATACCCTCCATTTTTATGAATGTAGAGATTCACGATAATTATGTCAATACGAATAGTCTTAGCTTACGATTTCACCTCTCTATAAAAGAGCCCGGGGTGCACCTTTGACCATGTTTCTGTATTGAGTATAAGTCATTTTTACACGAAGTAACTCCCGTCTGTCCTCTGTATCCTTTGCAGGGACTTTACCCTCATGGGATCATGGTAAAATGTGCAGGTTTCCTTAAGATATTTTCCTTCACCGTAAGAACACCGGTTAGCATTCAAACTAATATAAGCGACTCATAAAAGAATCATTGATACAATTTATCAATGCTCTATTGATTCTCATTTGATACAGAATTATAAATTATTCATCCAACCAGTTTGAAGTGACTAAATCAATGTTAGTTATTCAATTTGATAACTTGATGACCCAAATTCGTACAAATCTGTCTACACACAGCCTTCAATTTGTCATACTAGGTATAGCTAGTATATGTACGTCCCTTCTAGACTTTGTAGTGGTTTTTAGATCAGCTAAATAATACTCTACTAGAGTATGCCACATCAAACGATAGACCCCGCTTATTTTCGTTCTTGCGAAAATATTATCAAAATTAATTTAGTAGTTCTTAACTCTGAGTTCATCAATAACACAAGCCTAGTCTAGCTTATGCTAGTCTGTCTAGTATTCTGTCGCGGTACTAGAAGAATTTATTTTAGAGATAAATAAATAGTTGCTTTATAGGTATTTAGTTTTTTTAAGCCGCAATTCTTAAAGTTTTCTGTCGCGGTATTAGAAGAATTTGTTTTGGAAATAAATGATTGATTGACTTTATAAGTATTTAGATATTATTTAACCGAAAATCTTTATTATATCCAGTTTTTCTGCGATACAAAGATTTCCGCTGGAAGCTAACTTTGTCCATTATCATAATTTTAATCTTGGAAATATACCATCAGAATTCCACACTTCCATTCAAATAAACCAAAAATAAAATATGTTAGTCTTTATTAACAGTCAAACATAAATTTTATACCCGAAATCTCAATTCCGTACAGCTGAACGTAAATCTTTCAGTTATTCCGAGACTGTTATCTCTGTCTACCCCTAAAAAATACAGACGTGATAAATTTGTATAAATGTCCAAAATGCAACAAATGCCAGAACAATGTTAATACTTTGAACGTAAAACTGTGAAATTGGACCAAATGGAAACTAGACTGTTTCGTAAAATCACTTTGAAGATAACTGCGCCTCGCCCAAACACAGTTCTCCATCAGCTGTCGGTTCCCAAGATATCATTTACTTTGCCAAATATTTAAACAGCTCAGCTGAAAGGACTTTGGCATAATGTAAGTTTATTAATTAAAATTAGATTTAGAGAAAATCTATGCCGTGTGGTTCCCGGCATCAGTACAAAAAAGAATAGGACCACTCCATCTCTTTCCCATGGATGTCTTAAAAGGCGACTAAGGGATAGGCTTACAAATTTGGGATTCTTTTTTTAGGCGATGGGCTAGCAACCTGTCATTATTTTAATCTCAATTCTATCATTGGGCCAAATAGCTGAGCGTGGCCTATCAGTCTTTTCAAGACCGTTGGCTCTGTCTACCCCACAAGGGATATAGACGTGACCATATGTATGTATGCTATCTAAACTCCTTTAGAAACTTTGAGAAACGATAAACTTTAGGAACTTTTAGAAACGATACGATTAAAAGGAATTACTATTAGGTTAGGGAGTTGGTAGTCGGATCGGTAAGGTGCCCGGTAAAAATGCGTGAAAGGCACAGGTTCGAATACCACGTCGACCAATAACTATTTTCGAAGTTATATACTTTAGTTTAAATACTAACCGATGGTCTTACGATGAGGAAAACATCGTGAGGAAACCTACACATTCAGGCAACTGGATGTGTAACCATGATCGATCCAATACGGGTTAGGTTTACCTTAAAAGGTTGCGGAGTTCAAATGGAAGTCGCTTTGTGTATAAACCAGACTCGCCCAATACAGGATCAATGGTCAAAGGCTTACCTCGCGCTCCTCTCCAGAGTGATGAGGATGCAACCGGGACTAGAGCCAGGAGGAAGAAGAATATACTGTGGAGGCGACTTGCATCCAACGTTTCCTAGATAAGATTACATACATACATAGATATAGTCACGTCTATGTCCCACGCTCAGGTTTTTTTGGCTTGATGATAGAAATGAGATTCAAATAGTGACAGATTGCTAGCCCATCGCCTAAAAGAAGAATCCCAAGTTTACAAGCCTATCCCTTAGTCACCTTTTACGATATCCATGGGAAGAAGAAAGGTGCCGTGTGGTTCCCAGCACCAATAAAAAAGAATAGGACCAATCCTTTATAAATAACGCCTTTAAATTTCCTATAAGAACTCGAACATTTTCATTCTTAATTTAATTATTTCATGCATGCTTTAGTTTCAGAATAATTAAACGGCAAATAGTCTTCGCCCACCACTGCATAATTGTTTGAATTAATTAGCCAGTTCTGATGAATTTTAACGAATTTAGCAAATGAGTTAACATGCTTGTTTTGAAAGAAAACCTTGCATATAAGAACATTTTGAGTTGATTTAAAATAAACCCGAATTGGATATAGGTAGGTATTATTATTCATTATTTTTATATATTTCCTAGTTTTACCAGAATTATTTTAACCAGAGTTAAAATTAAAGTTAAAATAAACAGATATTTTTTGCCTATTACGTAACTTAAGAAAGTAAAATTTCACAACACTTATCGGAACCCTGCAGATTCTTTGAGAAACAAATGTCAAGCCGTGCCGTGCCGCCTTCGCTGGGCGTAGATTAAAAAGAGTAGCTCGAAAAAATCCTAGCTGGATATAATTTAAAGCTAGGAATGCCCAAAATCTATCAAAGTGGAGCGAAAAATGTCTAAAAGCAGACCGCGTGCCTCAATGTATGGTGATTAGAGTGTGCAGACATCAAATGATGACAAAATTATTATTATATAAAAAAGCACATCCTTACTAATCCATACTATCAACCCATTCTAATTTCTAATTGCGAAAGTAATTCGTTATTATCACTTCATGGTTAAAACACTGAACATATCTTCACAAAATTTTGTACACATACTTACTTAGTTGAGTGTGGAGTACGCAAAGGGACATTGGGTTCTTTTAACGCGGGCGAAGCCGTATCGAAAGCTAGTATTGTTATATTCAACGCTAACATCTGGTCACTGAGCTTAATGCACGTCAGCAAAAACATTCAAGCTAAAATATTACTTAATTTGCCGTCGGTCGCTGAGGCGGCGGGAATTTCGCTTTTCCTACACACTCCACCTCTTGAATACTAAACGGTCTGTTACAATATGTATGTGTACGGGTCTCAACGTTACAAACTCTGCATAGTAATTACTAACAATTTGATAGTGCGCTGACGCAGTATTAATAAATAAATAAATAAATATATACGGGACAAATGACACTGACTGAGTTAGCCTCGAAGTAAGTTCGAGACTTGTGTTACGAGATACTAACTCAACGCTACTATATTTTATAATAAATACTTATATAGATAAACATCCAAGACCCAGACCAATCAGAAAAAGTTCTTTTCTCATCATGCCCTGACCGGGATTCGAACCCGGGACCTCCGGTGTCACAGACAAGCGTAGATTCTACCGCTGCGCCACAGAGGCCGATGATTTGATTGATTTAGAACTATGATTCTATATGGGTTAGGTTCCTCTGTAAAGGCAGTAGAGGCTCTGATAACCCAATCCAAAAACACTGTCGAATTCGCAACCCAGAATCCTCTATAGAGGGAGGATGTAACCAGACTAATGCCATGAGGTAGAAGAAGAACCCTTACCTATATCAGCAAATTCATAATATGCTTCGAATATATAATCGAAGTTAATGTTGGCAACATCTAGTTTAGCCTGGCAACACTGATAGTCCCGATAACACAGATACACCGATAATTAAAGAAGATCTGTCGTGTAATGCAAGGGTGACGTCTCTCCTACTGCGACCATGGAGGTGAGAAGACGATGACGACTTCTCTTTTTCATTAAGTGATAACGTTAAACTAATATTCATCCTATTGTTTATATTATGATATATCTATATATGACTGATAAATGACATACATGACCAAAGACCACAGCATGGTAGGGAGACGGTAGGCTATTGGTTGTGTCTCACAAGATGAGTATTGGCGGGGCGCGTTCCTAGCCATGTCATAATATAGTTTGCCCTATATATAACCCTGCCTATATTTATAACCATATTATTATACACAGCTGACATATATTGAGGGCACACTATATTGAGACAATGATATATATAAATACAATGTGGACTGTTAAGTATTGTCAATTTATCTACTTCTTGGATAATCTTGGGTATCGTATACAAAGCGTCGGGCTACACTGATGGCTGCTTGATCGAGAACGTTCCATCACGGGGTTATTGCACCGCGAGTGAATTAATAGTGCACTGCATCGGCACTGCGCCAATGATAGATATAGTCCAATTCTTTAGGTAAATGTAATTTAAGGGAAACAATCTTGATACTTACGTCTATTTTTTGAATATACATACATGCATATGGTCACGTCTATATCCCTTGTGGGGTAGACAGGGCCAACAGTCTTGAAAAGACTGATCAACCACGTTCAGCTATTTGGCTTAATAATAGAATTGAGATCCAAATAGTGACAGGTTGCTAGCCCATCGCCTAAAAAAAGAATCCAAAGATTGTAAGCCTATCCCTTAGTCGCCTTTTACGACATCCATTCTTTTTGTATTGATGCCGGGATCCACACGACAAAGTTCCCCAGTTTAAAATATTATCTAATTTTGTGTCGTATGCTGGGACAGTTGAAATTTAACGTAATTTCCTACCGGCTGACACTCGTGCATACTAAGCGGTTTCACTGACGTTGGATGTTTTTGAGAACAATTTTTGCTCTCCGTATCATAAAAATGTACAGTCAACAACATGAATAAGGATATAGAACAGAAAATATCAACAAATATTTAGTCGGGAACTCATCAGAAACTAGCGAAGTTGACTGGAAGAAATCCCAATTGGGATAAGTCCGCCATTGTACATGTTCTTCTAAATACAATTACTGTTTTGTAATTTGTTATATTTCCTTTTATGTGCAACTAGCGACCCGCCCCGGCTTCGCACGGGTGCTAAATTATAAATGTTATTATACATAAAAACCTTCCTCTTGAATCACTCTACCTGTTACAAAAAACCGCATCAAAATCCGTTACGTAATTTTAAAGATTTAAGCATACAGACAAACAGACTAAAATAGCGACTTTGTTTTATACTATGTAGTGATAAATAGATTAAGTACATACAAACAAGTTTAACAAAATAATAGCGTTTCCTAATATATTTTCAGCTGTTATTTAATTTTTATGTAGTGATGAACATACAACGTGCCCTGTGGTTCCTGGAACCAATAAAAAAAGAATAGGACCACTCCATCTCGTTGCCATGGATGTCCTTAAAGGCGACTTAAAGATAGACTTATTAACTTGAGAAAATAAGCCCATCTCTTAGGGGGCCCATCAAGCCAAACAGCTGAACGTGGCCTATCAGTCTTTTCAAGACTGTTTGCTTTATCTACGCCGCAGGGGATATAGACGTGATTATATATATGTATGATGAAACATACAAGTGTTAACTATATAGCCCAGTAAAAGTGGATATCGTACGTTTTCGAACTTCTTTTTCTGGTTTTTTGGCCATTATCACCGTGACACATAATTTTTAAAACTTTCCATACAAGCAAAACTCCGAAACACAGCTAGTATCGTATAAATCTACAGTGGCAGATCATATTGCATATCTGATTGGTACAAGGGCAAACAAGAGGCAGAGATAATGAAGCTGGCGATAATAATCCGTTCCAATTATTGAGCGTGCTTCCCTGAGCTTTGGGACGCTGAGAAACTTAGCTAATTATATTGCTATGTGAAGTCAAAGCTATTTTATTAAAAATGAGGTCGTATAATATAATGATAAATTTGTATTCAATAAGGGAAAGTGTAGAAAATATGCCGTGTGGTTTCCGGCACCAATAGAGAAATAATAGGACTACTTCATCCCTTTTAATTCGTGTTAGTTATACCTTAATCGTTAGACAACCGACGCTGCTGAAACCTGATGGATTAGGCCCAGTTCCAACTAAGAAGACGGGAGTAGAAGTGTTTTGAATAACCAATCAGATTTTGTTGTTTTTACGTTTCCGCTCCGCTTAGCCTCGGTGGAAAAATATCAAGCGAATAGGAGAGATGTCTATTTTTTTAAGAATCTTTGACGGCCTCTGTAGCGCAGCGGTAGTGCGCTTGTCTGTGACACCGGAGGTCCCGGGTTCGAATCTCGGCCAGGGCATGATGAGAAACGAACTTTCTCTGATTGGCCTGGGTCTTGGATGTTTATCTATATAAGTATTTATTATAAAATATAGTATCGTTGAGTTAGTATCTCGTAACACAAGTTTCGAACTTACTACGAGGCTAACTCAATCTGTGTAATATGTCCCGTATATATTTATTATTATTATTTATATTTATTTATTTATCTTAGCCGCATGTAAGCAAGCGGGGCGCGACTGACCGAAGATTTGCAGTCTTTAAATATGCAATTCCATAGACGTTTGACTGAGTTTGAGCTCTCACAGCACACATCTGTGACACCGGAGGCCCGGGTTCGAATCCCGGCCAGGGTATGATGAGAGAAGAACTTTTTCTGATTGGCCTGGGTCATGTATGTTTATGTATATAAGTATTAATTATAAAATATAGTATCGTTGAATTAGTATCTCGTAACACAAGTCTCGAACTTACTTCGAGGCAAACTCGATCTGTGTAATTTGTCCCGTATATATTTATTAATTAATTAATTTATTTATTTTATCTTCACTATGGACGGCTCGGAACTCCTCTCAGCTCTGGTGGAAACCGGACCTTAACAGATGAATCTCTATTTAAGGACGGCTCCGAATCGTATAAATGAGTGATTTAGGATATATGACAGTACATTTGTTCAGCGGCCGCATTGAGAGGATCACAGGAAATCTTTTTTTTGTTCGGGACAATGTGATGGATTAAGCAAATTAATTAAGCTGAAAGATTGATTTTGAGGATCGTGATGGCCGGTAAAAAACATCGGATTGCTTTTTATCGACTCCCGTGAATACAACTGGACCTCGTTTCACATACAAAATGACAGTTTGGTTTCGAGCTCTCGTATTTCGCCGATTTTTGACAGATGGTGGCCAATATGTGATCCGGAGTCCAAATGAAAATCAGTTTTTTTAAGTGACTGCCAACGAAAACTTAAAAAATTTTATTAAAATGTCATATACTTCGCTTCCGAAATATCTCAATCTGCGTGAGTGGATATCCCGTCTATATAGATTTTATTTTTCTATCACTTAGCCATATATCTATTCTAATTTCTTACATTCTTATATCGGTTTTATCAATTTCGTAAAACATAAAGCCATGATATTTTATTTATGAGGAAGACCAAAAAATTACATATCAAGTATAAAAACAGGAACGTAAATAAAGTGTCATTTACAGGTCCTAGCTATGTAGGGTTTCCCAAAGAGTATTTAGTTATGGACGCAACGGACTGTAAAAACTTTTCCAAGTGATTTCACAGAACGTTCCATTTATATGGTGCTTGCAAATGCAGACCTTGGGATCCCAAGCATACACGACTACACAATGATGAGATAATGAATTTTAATCAGTATCTCAATATAAACTTTACCTATTTGGATGTATGAATATATTCTTAGTATTCACACGAATACTAGTAATTAAGAGATAGATTTGTATTTTGTATGTTTGTAACGTGTAAACTCAAAAAACTGGACCGATTTTTAAGAAATTTGGCACAGATATCTGTAGATTAGACAAGACATCGGAAGTGACATAAGGCTTCTTTTCAGGAATTTCCCACGGAAGCGAAGCTCCGCGCGAAAGCTAGTCGTTAAATAAATAACATCTAATTTCATAAACATTACATTTTCAAAGTGCTTTTTATTTTTAATAACGTGAATGTGAATTTACGTCTTAAGACCAAGATATAAGTGTTCATTTCTGTACCTCTTGAAAATAAGCAAATAATTGTTATGTATTAGACTATGATGTATATGACTCAGCTCTGGCGAAAATGTGAAAATAATTTAGTGCTCTTGCAAGACATGCCCGCGAGATTAAGTGACATATGTGTTAGAAAAATTGAGTATAAAAAACCGTTTACGGGAATTTACCGAGGCAATTTAGTTTGCTTGCCACAGTCACAAAGTATAGAGGGTGTGTATAATAAACCGTAGAAACCGAAAAGAAGAACCGTATTGTAGTAGTAGTAGGATACACGTATACAAAATGACAGGAAAGAATGCAAAAGAAAGCATGTAAATGTTTATATCACGTACTTGGTCCGCTCGTCCAAACTTTGTTTTGCCTATTGGAATTCTTTATTTTTCTATTAAATAAAAAATCTTTGAAAATGTGATGAAAATATATTAAACTAAACTAAAGTAGTATATTTATTTAACCAATGCCCATGCAATTTTACGTTATTTCAGTATCTCAACAGTCCAACCGATTAAAAGAGGTGATACGTTTATACTATTTTTATTTTGTGATGCAGTTCATGTCGGAGCGGAAAATTACATAAAAACGAGGGAAAACGAGTACAGAATATATCCCGTTTTTACCGGAAAAAAAGTGAATTTGTTTCAATAAATATATTTTATCAATACATTGGTCAAATATATCATATGTACATGTAAATACATCATTCATGTATACTATAAATCAATTCTAATATTATAAAATGTGTTATTTATGTGTATGTGTTATCTTTTACTCCAAAACCACTAAATCGATCTTCATGAAATTTTGCACTCATATAAGGAAGAGTACAAAAAAGAACACAACTAGGTTATTTTTTCACGCAGATGAAGCCGCAGGCTAAAGTTTTAGGATCATTACGTAGGATTCTTTTTATCGATAATGGGCTAACGACCTGTCACTGTTTTAGAATCTCAATTCCACCTGATTAACGTAAAACATTAAATAATTTCTAAAGATATTACACTAACGATTTTCAGAGGGTTGCAATAAAACATTTTCTGTAATAAAACAAACTCAGTCAATACCGAAGCGGTCAGACGATCTCACGCGAACATAAAGGTCTATTCATATTTACGCACACAATTTATATTTTAGATATAAAAGGACACTGACTTCTTTTTTTATTTGATTATTCACGTCACGACAAATTACACAGATTGAGTAGGTAAGTAATTTCTCGACTTGTGTACGGATATATATTGTATGGCATATCAATGCTCAGCCGAAACTGCTTTGCCTAAAAATTATACATTTTGCTTATGATATGATCTAGGGGTGTATTAAGAGACGATTTCTCGGAATACGCGTATTAAATTGCTTGTTATATTATCTAAAAATTAAATGTAAAAAAAAAACATTTATAAATGTTCGTTTTTGTTTTAGATAAAATGATTCATTTCAAATAAGGGCAACGCTGCGCCGTTGAAAAATGCGAAATGTCTCTTATTGTAACACTGCAAACAAGGATGTGATATGAAGAGGCCCTGTGTAAAACTATATATTTTAACGGCTTTCCGGTTCAATAAGCTCACGGTTCACCGGAAGGCTTTATCGCCACTATCGTAAAGTAAGTAGTAAAATTCTTTACGTCTCTGTGAGCTGTTAGATAGCTATATTATATCTTTATATTATGTAGCTTGAGACCGCAGCTTATTGTAGCTATTAATTTAAATTTCTCATGTAGTAGGTACCTAAGAAATCAGATTATTATTGATAATTTCAATATTTATCAAGCAAGCAATCGTCAAAATAAACGTAGCGATCGTATTAAATTCATATTTATAAAAGGTCCGGTATGAAACCAAACAAGATTGTTTTTCGTTTTTAATAATTTAAATGTCCACAAAAAAAAACTAAATGCCTCTACACAAAGCCTTCTGAAACACAACTTGGTAATAAAACGGGCATAAACGGTCAAATGTTTAACAAAATTGTAGCAATTTTGTCCGAGCTTACGTCCAACATTCCATTAGCACTTTTCAAAGGGTTGAATTTGAGTAAAACACCGGAGGCATTAGAGCTTATCTCAAAACGTCTGCAAAGGTCGATGTTTTTATGCCGAAACATGAAAAAAGTGTATTTAAACTGTGTAAATATTACTGTATTCAGAAGTGCTAGAGCGTCGATGGTCAAACGGTTAAGGTGTCGGAATAAAAAGCGTAAAGCACAAGGCACACTTTCACTTAGGTATTACTGCCTCCATATACCTACCAATTACTCTTTTCTGACTTTTATATGTACATTAGTTTAATTGCTAACCGTAGCTCTTGCGGTAAACATCGTGAAGTCCAGTCAATTGGATGTGAAACCAATTAGTGTTATAGGCTCCCCTGCAAAATTTTCGGAGGTCAGACGGAAATTTTACCCAACACATGTGTTTTTAAGGTTGCTCTCCAGAGAAAAGATTTAAAACAACTTAAGGAGGACGTCGACTGACGACCGGGTACGTTTGCCTCGTTTAAATCCGTAACAGCATCGGTTAGTATTCAAACATAACTGCATCACTACATAGTATAAAACAAAGTCGCTATTTTAGTCTGTTTGTCTGTATGCTTAAATCTTTAAAATTACGCAACAGATTTTGATGCGGTTTTTTGTAACAGGTAGAGTGATTCAAGAGGAAGGTTTTTATGTATAATTTTTTCCGAATTTTGCACCCGTGCGAAGCCGGGGCGGGTCGCTAGTAGTACATAACTTCGAAAATGGTCATTGGTACATGGCCGAGGTGGGATTCAAACCTGTACCTTTCAGCGCATCACGCATTATAACCGGGAAACTTACCGATTTGTCAATCGACGCTCTTACAATTATAACTATTTTACGACTGAAAAAACATGTCAACCAAATACTACATTTACGTGACGAGTCCAGCAAAGTGGGTTAACATCACAAACTCAATAAATTCAATTCATTTCGTGTCAAAAAAGATGGATTTATTCGGGAGATGCATATCAATCACTCAATAAGCTTTTAGCCGAGTTTCGCTTTGGCACATTTGAATGAAAAAATGATGCATCCGAACCCACTGTCATGTGTCAAAAATAGCTAGTAACTCCAACTGCGTTGTTATAAATTAATATTATAAGTATAACATTTACATGGGATAAGTCTCACAAATTAGGGTAGCCCCAAATTAAGTTGTAGACTTGGGTTATAATATACTAAGGGAACGATAACTATATTTAATAATAAATAGATAAACATCCAAGACTCAGGCCAATTAGAAAAAGTTATTTTCCAACATGACCTGACCGGCGTCGAAACCGGGACCTCTTGGTCCAGAGGCGAGAATTCGACAACCGTGCCAAACAAGACGTCAATATTATTGAAATTGGGTTTTTACCGTTCCTGGAATTTCAAGAAAGCCTCTCTTATTGTTTGTCTATCCTACTAATATTATAAATGCGAAAGTTTGTGAGTATGTCAGTATGGATGTTTGTTACTCTTTCACGCAAAAACTACTGAAGTAGCTGTAGCTGAAGACCCAGAATAACATATAGGCATATACTTTTTATGCGGACGAAGTCGCGGGCGGCCTCTAGTACGTTTATACGTGGGGAAAATGTACACCATATACCTCAACAGTTGACTGTCAGCGCTTATCTTATTGGCATTCAGGGTTCTATCACGTGAAATCTGTTTGTTCTATTGTAATTACCCCCGCTTCACCCGCATTAGTTTCTCAACTCAAAACGGGGGGTGCACTTTCTAGACATCTTGACAGTTAGTAGCATATAATAGTAATCGGGGAGAAAGGTGACAATGGAAAATGCCATATCATAATTAATACTATAGCAGAGGCATATTTATATTTGAATCTCAATTTTATCATTAAGCCAAGCAGCTGAGCATGTATTTCCAGTCTTTTGATGACTTTTGACCCTGTCTACCCCGCAGAGTAGTAGGCGTGATTGTATGTTGTTATTAAAAGATGCATTCAATAGTGACAAGTGTTTATTTTGACGATACTTGGGTGTTTACGTTTATTTATTTTATTTGTCTTTTTTTATGATAAATAGCATTTTTTCGGGCTCCTTCGGGATTTAGATAAGTGCTTCCTTAAGGGATGGGCGTCCCATAAGATAGCGTTTATTGTTTACATGCCCAAATTGCCTAATTTCAGCGAAATACTCCAGCTGTGTCTTGATAAATAGGTATGTTAATCGCCTTTTCTTTTTTAAAAATGCTACATCTACATCTCATAGTTAAAATTTTATTACATGTATGGATGAATCTAATTATAAGATCAATTAATAAGATATACATACATACATATAATCACGTCCATATCCCTTGCGGGATTGACAGAGCCAATAGTCTTAATAAGACTGAGAACCCACGCTCAGCTGTTTGGCTTAATGATAAAATTGAGATTCAGGTTGTCAGCCCATCGCCTAAAAAAATTATCCCACATTTATGATTATTCCCTAAGTCGCCTTTTACGACATCCGTGGAAAAGAGATGAGGTGGTCCTATAATTTTTTTATTGGTTCCGGGAACCACACGGCGGACAAAAAATCTATATGCGCGCTCTATGTGCCGTGTGGTTCCCGGCACCAATAAAAAATAGAATAGGACCACTCCATCTCTTTCCCATGGATGTCGTAAAAGCCGCTTATAAACTTGGGATTCTTCTTTTAGGCGATTGGCTAGCAACCTGTCACTATTTGAATCTCAATCCTATCTTAAAGCCAAATAGCTGAACGTGGCCTATCAGTCTTTACAAGACTGTAGGTTCTGTCTACCCCGCAAAGGATATAGACGTGATTATATGTGTTCAATAAGGGTCCAATTAAATAAAAATACCGTGTCCTAGGCGAACTAAAAAAGAAAAATTTATTCCTCCATCTTACCAACTAATAACAAAGATAAAAAACCATAGCAACCGAACAATGCCAAAAATCAAAAGAGTCCATAAACTTACAACAAAACTTAATGCTTGGACATTCCGCCCACCATGGACATTATGTCCATAAAACAATGAATGAGATGTTATAAACATTCACTATGCTATCTTTAAACTTAATGTTTTACTAAACTAAAATCAAATCTTCATAAATGTAACGAAAGTAAAAATAACAAAAAGAAACTAACCTACTAATTCATAAGAAAAGGTTAATAGAAGTGCATGTGTATCACTGTAAATGATAAAAAAAATACCACACATTTCTATTTAGCTATAGGTAAAATACACAACTTTGAGACGGGTCTCTTAATTATATTCCCTTTACATTTTAAAGTAACAACACGCGTAATCTTATCCAACCCAGGGTGCTTTTGAGTTATAACTCCATACAACCATCTGGCAGGGGGAAGATCATCTTCCTTTACTAGTACTATATCACCAATATTTGGTTCTGGCGTTTGATAACTCCATTTGTACCGATGTAAAAATTGTGTAAGATACTCCTGAGACCACCTTCGCCAAAAATCTTGTACCATGCGTTGCATAAACTGCCATCGTTTCAAGCTACTCATGTTTGACGTTTCATAGTTTGCATCTGGTACAAGTACTAATGGCTCCCCAATCAAGAAGTGACCTGGTGTTAAAGGCTCGGGATCATCAGCCGATGAGCTTAAGCTTGATAATGGACGCGAATTTAGACAAGCCTCAATTTGAGATAAGAGAGTGCTCATTTCTTCAAAAGTAAGTGTAGAAGTTCCGATTATCCGTCTAAGGTGATATTTAGTGGATTTTACGCCAGCCTCCCATAGTCCTCCAAAGTTGGGGGAATGCGGTGGGATAAAATGCCATTCAGTACCATTTGTAGATAACCAATTCGCTATTTCTGGCAATAAGCTAGACTTTTCTGCAAATAATAAGGACTTCAATTCACGTTCTGCACCCACAAAATTTGTACCATTATCACTAAAAAGCTCTGCGCAATGTCCTCTTCTAGCTACGAATCTTTTAAAGGCAGCAATGAATCCTTGAGCAGTAAGGTCACTTACTACTTCTAGATGGATTGCTCTAGTCACCATGCAGATGAATAAACAAATATACCCTTTATATGCATGATGACCACGTCCTTTGGACGTTCTTATAGCAATAGGACCAGCATAGTCGACGCCACTTCTTTTGAAAGGTCTCATTGGTGTAACTCTGGCTGTTGGCAATTGTCCCATCAGTTGCTCTCTACGTTGACTTGCATATCGAATACAAATAACACAATTGCGAATATAATGCTTTACTTGGTTTTTAGCGTCAATAACCCAGTATTTTGTTCTAAGATGATTGATCATAATTTGAATACCCCCGTGAATAGTTCGTTCGTGCGTATCCTTTATAATTAAGTTTGTTAAATGAGCTTTAGCTGGAAGAATGATTGGATGTCTTTTATTTACGTTCAAGAAAGTAGCTGTTCTATCCAACCGCCCACCAACACGTAAAAGTCCATCATCGTCAAGGTAAGGATTTAACGGTTTAAGTTTGCTTTTTGTTTTAACTGTTCCTCCTTTAGTTATACTTTCAATATCTTCATAAAAACTTCGAACTTGGCATTGCTTTATGTATATATGTAATGTTTGTTGTAATTCTACATTAGTTAGCCATTGAGGACCTTCATTGGTTTTATTAATGCTTTTCAAAATAAATCGCCTGCACCACGATATAACTCTTAGAAGTCTCCTTAATGATGAGAATCTTTCCCATATAATAACATCATCATCTATACTTGTTAATACTTGACATATTTTAATACCTTTTTCTTCTGTATTTGTATCATATGTTTTATCATCTCCATTGTTATTTATGACTACCTTTCTCAAAAAATCTGGTCCTTGCTTCCACAGTCTCATTTTTGAAATGTCAGACGGCATAATTCCACGCGATGCAATATCCGCAGGATTATATTTTGATTGGACATGAGACCATTGAGATCTGTCTAAACTTCCTAAAATCTCTGCTACACGGTTAGCGACGAATACTTTCCACCGGCTTGGATGGCTGCTAAGCCATGCAAGTACAACTGAAGAATCACTCCACGCATGAATGTGTTGCTTTGGAATACCTAAAATATCAGCTACCTCTATTAATAATTTAGAAAGTAGTGTTGCCCCACAAAGTTCTAATCGGGGTATTGACAGTTGTTTGATAGGAGCTACTTTTGTTTTAGAAGTAACAAGGTTTACATTAATATTACTACATTTATCAATAACACGGATATAGACAACTGCGGCATATGCTTCACTCGATGCATCGCAAAATCCATGAAGCTGAACAGAAGTATCATCCTTTCGAGTGTTCATCCATCGGGGTATCTCGAAACTTTTTATTAATAAAAGCTCGTTTCTATATGCGACCCATTCGGTTAGTAATTGAGGCGTAAGTTTTTCATCCCATTTCAAACCTGATGTCCATAGTTTTTGAATAAAAATCTTAGCTTTTATTACAATTGGAGCAAGCCAACCTAATGGATCATAGAGACGTGATATATCTGAGATCACTTTCCGTTTCGTGATTGGCTCTTCAATTGTCGGCAACTGCACTAAATATTTAAATGTATCGTTACATTTGTCCCACGTAAGACCCAATATATTTAGTAATCGAATCAGATTTATCAACAATCTTTGGTGTTTCTGTCTTAGACTCTTGCTCTGCAATTCTATTATCATTGTCTTCACTGTTTCTATTATATTTTGTTTGCTCTTTCATACTTTTATCTCCAAGTTTTTCTTCGTTTTCTATCCACTTCATTAGATTTTTATCATTGCTTGTCCACTTTTGTAATTCAAACCCTCCTTTTCTAAGCAATTGTTTCATTTCAGTATATAGCTGTTGACCTTCTATAAAATTTTCACATCCTGACATCAAATCATCAACATAAAAGTCTGACAACACTTTTTTTGCAGCTATTGGGAAATGAACACCCTCGTCATAAGCTACTTGACGTAATGAGCGAATTGCTAAATATGGAGCTGACGATGTACCGAATGTAACTGTCAAAAGTCGATAATGTTGCACCTCAGAAGCAGAATCTTCACGCCAAAGAATACGCTGAAAATCAACATCTTCTGAAGATACACGAACTTGACGATACATCTTCACAATATCAGAAGAAATACATACAGGATGTGCCCGCCATCTCATTAAAATATGTCTCAAGTCATCCTGTAATGTGGGACCAACCAACAAATCTTGATTTAAAGAAACACCGTTGGATCCTGGGCACGATGCGTCAAAGACAATACGTACTTTTGTTGTACTTCTATCGTTGCGCACCACAGCAAAATGTGGTAAATAAAAACCTTTGGAGCTTTTATGTTCTTCAGGTGGAATAATCTCCATATGATTTAGACTGAGATATTCAGCAAATACCTCTGCATATTTTTCTTTCAAATCTTTCTCCTTGTCTAATTTACGTTCTAATGAATATAATCTTCTAAGTGCTATTTCTTTTGAGTTACCATTTAAGCATTGTGGACTGTATTCTTTGAATGGCAGCTTCACTATATAACGACCAAAAGAATCCCTTTTAGTCGTGCTTGAATATATTGATTCACATAGCTGTTCCTCTTCCGTTAAATGTTTCTTTGCTTTAACTAACGAAGGTTCGGCTTCTATTTCCCAAAATTTCCTCAAAAGCTTATCATCTTCTATCTGAACATGCATAGTCACATTTGTATTACAAATAATCGTCTCAACATCTTCACCTTCATCAGTTTCTCCGGATATTATCCATCCCAGAGATGTATTTTGCGCTATAAGGCAACTGTTAGAATCTTTAACTAGGCCCTGCTTTATAATTTGACTGTACACCTTTGCACTGAGCAAAAGATCAATTTTATTGGGAGTAGCAAAGGTAGGGTCAGCCAACGACAATTGTGTAAACTTTGGACACAATTGAACTGCCACTTTCTTACTAGGAAGACAGTTGGTCAGTTTGTCTAACACATGAGCTTTAACTCGAACAACAAAATTGGTATCAAGAAGTGATTGCAATTGAATAAAAACTATATACTTAGAAACCACTGAAGGGCTCCTGTCACTTCCTAATACCGAAACATTACTTTTGCTTGCAATTTTCTTCAGTCCAAGTAATTGAACTGCAGACTCCGTTATAAACGAAGCCTGTGAACCCTGGTCTAACATTGACCTAAAAGTAATGTTTGCTCCTGTTCGAGATTGAATTTTAACTAAAGCAGTTGCCAGCAATACCTGAGATTGAGCTTTAGAGCAACAGCCTACTACAACATCATTGGAATCGCCTTGTATGACTGCTGAGGACACAGCTTCGGCCCCATTCGATTGATTGGTATTTGTATCGCTTGAATCATCAATCGACGGGACTACTGAATTGGAATGAAGTAGAGAATGATGTTTCCTGGAACATATTCGGCATCTAGTTGACATGCGACATGAAACTACAGAATGGCGTGGACCTAAACAGTTAAAGCATAAACCCTGGTTTTGGACAAAATTGCGACGTGTATCGACATCATCCCTCGAAAACTTTTGGCATGTATATAATTTATGGTTTTCGGTACAATATGGACAACTTAAGGTAGTGGTGACATGAAGAGCTTTAACATTGTTAAAAGGGTTACGGCTGAATGTCTTATTAACACAATTTTTACTATTTAAAAACTCGAATGCGTGAAATCTGTTCTCTAAAAACTGTTGAAACAGATTCCACGATGGCAATTCTTGAGATGAGCTACTGACAGCTAATTCCCACTGTTTTCTAGTTTCTATATCTAACTTTAAACTTAAAATATATATTACCATTATATCCCATTCTTTTACATTAATACCTAATTGTTTCAAAGCATTAAGACATTCATTACTTGTGTCTAATAATTCTTTTAAGGCACTCGATGACTCAACAGTAATGTTTTTTTGACTCATAAATCGCGACAAAATACAATTAGCCAAGTACTTTTTATTGTTATATCTGTTTTCTAATTTATTCCAACATATCATATAATTTTCCCCGGTAATAGGCACATGCCGTAGCAGCTGCTCTGCTTCACCTGATAAGTGGCTCTTGAGATAGTGAAGTTTCTGCACTTCATCGAGTGTCTTATTGTTATGAATTAGCGAAACAAATAAGTTATAAAAGCTAGTCCATTCCGAATACTGGCCACTAAAATTTGGTAACGAAATTTTGGGTAACTTTATATTGGAAACATGTTGAGAGGCATCGGACATCTCATTATCTGATATACTTGCGTAATTATTTTTCAACGTGCACAGCATTTCTTTTAAATCCGATTTATATTCAATGTAAACATCTTCAGTTGTCGAATACAAATCTTGAGTGTGATAATCAGATTCTTCCAACTCATTTGGTTTACTCTCTTCAATTATTCTTCTATGGGTGGAATAAAAAGATGACCACAATGTATCAAGAATCTCTAGTCTCGTCTCCACATAAGAGCTGGTAAGTCTATCCTTGGGAGTCTTTTTAAAATTACGCCTTGCTTTAGAGAGACTAGAAATAGTATCATACTGAAGCTTAAACAACGAACTCATCTTATAAGTGCACTTTTAGACAATCTCTATAGGTATCTATTATTTTCCCCTTTATAGAAGATTCAAGATAAGATTACTTACAGATTTGTCACCACATTAAATAAAACTGCATTTTCTATCGGTTGATAAGTATTGATACCTTCACGCTTTGATGATATAAAACATATCTGTTTCATTGGGTTCATGCTATGAAGCAATAGTGAAATATCCGCCATTAGATGCTTCCGTATGTCGCTTGCGGAACTAGGCCGCAATCCGGCGATAGGACCATGTTCAATAAGGGTCCAATTAAATAAAAATACCGTGTCCTAGGCGAACTAAAAAAGAAAAATTTATTCCTCCATCTTACCAACTAATAACAAAGATAAAAAACCATAGCAACCGAACAATGCCAAAAATCAAAAGAGTCCATAAACTTACAACAAAACTTAATGCTTGGACAATATGTATGTATGCGCGCTCTATAATAGGAAATACGACACTGCGGTAAATGGGAACATTCGTTCGTCAACCATACTTGTTATTGATGTTCTTGTATTGTTTGTTACACAGAGCGCGGAAGACCAGCCTCAAGGCAGTGGTGTATTAGTCAAACAGGTTATCAATCATTTGCTAGAACAGACAACACGATTATTCCATCCTTTAGATTGATAGCTGTGATTAAGAAACTGTGTCACGTGATATTCTTTTTGCATATATACCTATAATAACGTCTATATCCCTTGCATGGTAGACATAGCCAACAGTTTTGAAAAGACTGATAGGCCATGTTCAGCTATTTGGCTTTAAGATAGAATTGAGATTCAAGTACATATAATTACGTCTATATCCCTTGCGGGGTAGACAGAGCCAACAGTCTTGAAAAGATTGATAGGCAACGTTCAGCTATTTGGCTTTATGATAGAATTGAGATTCAAATAGTGACTAAAAGAAGAATCACAAGTTTATATTATTTTTTTTGTAAATCAGTATCTTGATCTTCCTCTAGACATTATTCCGTTTACTTTTTACCTCTCCTGCAATAAGAGCCCGGGGTGAGCCTTTAGACCATTTAACTAGAGTGGGTGAGTCTGGTTTTTACACAGAGCGACTCCAGTCTGACCTCCGCAACCTTGGCAGGGAATCTTAACCCGTATTGCATTTTGGTGACACATCCAATGTCATAAATTTTCCCTCGCCGCAATTGCTCCGATTCTAGATCGAATATGATTTTTAGTAATCGAAGCTAAATAAGGGATAATAGGCTTACAAACTTGGGATTCTTCTTTTAGGCGATGGGCTAGCAACCTGTCACTATTTGAATCTCAATTCCATCATTAAGCCAAATAGCTGGATGTGGCCATTCAGTCTTTTCAAAACTGCTGGCTCTGCCTACCCCGCAAGGGATATAGACGTGATTATATGTGTATATGTATGTATGAAGCTAAATTAATTTAGCTTAAAAAAAACAGCGGTAAATAAATGAGCTGTAATAAAAAGATGTAGGGTTATTACGTGAAAATTTTTACAGCAAATCCCCCGTGGGCTCCTTTATTTTGTTTAACTGCGTAATAAAACTTTAGATAATGTTAACTTAAGATATAACAAATGGGTCGTTTAGTGACAACAGCACTCCAAAGAGTACAAAACAGTGAAACACAGAAATACAGGTAGCCATTTTATTTGTCAGTTTCAAACATACATTACAATCACGTCTCGAAAAACTGAACGACCACACGAATGTATGGCTTGATGTTAGAATTGAGATTCAGATGGCGGCAGGTTGATAGCTTATCGGCTAAGATAAGAATCCCCAAGTTTATAAGTCTTACCTTGATGGTCTTTTGCAAGGGAAGAGAAACAGTTGGCACACACTAGTGGTTTTCTCTTCCCAGGAAGCTATTCAGCATTTTCGGATTATTTATGTCTCGATACAAGGGTATAACTTCTTGAAGTCAAAAGTTGAATTCAGTAAAAATGAGTACATATAATGAAAGTTAGTAGCTGTCTGCAGTGACTCAAGTAAGTAGTTTTCATGCTCAAAGCGTGCAATTATTTTCTGCGTGAATTGTATTCTACTGTACTGTAAAAGAAAAAAAAATAGATTCTTAATAATTTTAACTATATGCATGCAATTCCTAGATTTAAATTCTCGACATAGCGCGAAGACTCGTAGTAACAAACTCATTATTATATTATCTATATATGTAAATGAATCTCATTTTTTCTTTTACAGAAGTAACCGAACTTTATTTCTATTCATACTATGTTTTCTGCACTGAGTTTGTATAAGATGACAACATCCATTTATGGAGACATGCGACATAGGCCAGGAACTGGCTGCAGGCCAAGGCACATAAAATTCTGCTTGAATGTGCCGAAATGCACATAAACTATGCACTTTTACGGTTGTTTGTTTGAGTTCAAAGGAAGTTTGGCTTTTTGGTTTGGAAAAAGTCTCCGAAATCCTTTAAAATTATTTATCTAACCTAGAAAGAAGTAACTATAATTCTTCTTACTGGATTTGAACCAGTACAAAATATAATAGAATAATCTACCTCTTTTTTTCATTGTAAAATTAATAGTGTGTGACAAAACGGAACATCTATGTCCCTTGCGGGGTAGACAGAGCCAATAGTTTTGAAAAGACTGAATGGCCACGTTCAGCTATTTGGCATAATGATAGAATTGGAACTAAGGAACACATAAAAATAATCTCTTGTCCCTTTGACAATTTTCGGAGCCCTATGCGGACAAGGGCGTCGTGTCAGTTGCTGAGACAGCTAAGGGCAGCCCTAACAAAATAAGATCTATAACACACTAACTGCGTTGCGATTATTAGAGATTATATATACAGATTGATTTATTGATTCGAAAGAACTGAATTTTATTAATTTACATTAGTGAATTGAGGGCTCTGTGGAGCAGCGGTAGTGCGTTTGTCTGTGACACTGGATAGAGGGTTCGAATCCCGGTTAGGGCGTGATGAGAAAGGAACTTTTTCTGATTGGCCTGGGTCTTTATTCCAAGAATTCCAAGCTCATTTAGCCCCTACTTTATTCGTCTTTTACGAAATCCATGGCAAAGATATAGAGTGGACCTATTCTTAAATGCTGCTTGTAATATTTCGAAGGAGGGGCTGTCCGTTTAAAATTTCAGTTAATGAGTCAATCAGTTTGTTTATTAAAGTGTGTATTGCAGCTTTTAGCATAATCTGAAAACGGTAACTGGTTTTGACATTTTAAGGACAGCTAGGCGCGACTTGTCTCATAAACCTGTTACGAATTTACAAAGACTACTTAGAGAAGCTTTGTGTTTAACAAGAAAATAATTAGTTAAATAATTTACTTTGGTTACTGTAAGGATCACAGCTGTAAAAATAATAATGTAATGTTGAGAGCCTTTATGTTTGTCTGTTCTTTCCCTTTTATCCTTATAACTATGAAAGGATAACTGAAAGGTAATTTATTTAGAAAATAAAAAAGTGAGTTTGTTTATTTAGTTACTACGAGTGTTCACGTTTTATCGAGAATATAAATGTAGGAATTGCATGCATATAGTTACAATTATTAAGAATCTCAAAATTAATCTTACTTTTATTAAGTATAAATTTACTATATTTTTTTAAAGTATATTTGTAAATTAACACCCGTTGAAAAAGCTGCCGTGTAATTTGTTACGCCGCTTTTTCTTCACATGCGCTTAAGAAGATATAATCTGACTTTAGTAATTTTGAAAATAAATGTATTTAAATTATAGATAATTGTTATTATGGGATTTTCAGTATAGGAAAAGCCGGGAGAACCCAGTAGTTGTTTGTAGCTCGTAGAAGTACTACGCCTGTGCTACGCCACATCGTAGCGCATCTACGAATTGCTAGCACACATCTTATTGTAACTTTTTATTTTATTCTAATTTTAATTAATTAATTCTATTTTCAAGTTTTCAAAGAGTCCCCAAAAGAAAGATCAACAATAAAGTAATAACTGAAAATTTGTAATTTTATATTATAATGTAACATTATGTTTGTCAGTAATATTGTATAATTTTCTATGCCTATGGCACAAGAAATAAATTATTTATTTTTTAGTCAACTTAAAAAACTATTCTAACTAATTGACCTCTTCAATGTTCTTTAAACCTTTTTGTTCAAGTATTCTCTTTGCTAACTTTTGCTGCGAACAGTTTGCAAGTAGTGTCTCGCGGGAAATCAACCGATACATAACAGGACGTGATTAACTGAACAATTTTGCAAACGAACAAAATGTGGGGGAAATTCTCAAATATATAATAGCACTCTAGTCTACACAACATGACTTCACTGAACATAAGTTCCCAGAAGTTTAAAAACGTGCCAAATTGATTTAGAACGTTTAGAAACGTACTACAACAAACTTTCTAATGTTTCATACATATATTCCTACAAACATACGTTTATAACCCTTGTGGGGTAGGCATAGCCAACAGTTTTGAAAATTCTGAAATGCCACGTTCAATTGGATGACTTTATAATGGAATTGAGATTTAAATAGTGACATGTTGCGAGCACAATTGTCTACAAGAAGAATCCCGAGTTTATTAGCATAACTAGCGGTTCCCGGCTAAAAAAAAAGGACCACTCCATCTTTCCCATGGATGTCGTAAAAGGCGACTAAGGTATAGTCTACTAATAATTAAAGAATTTCAAATCTTCACACCAAACGGTTTGGCTGTTCCGGTCAATTAGCCAGCGTTTTCTTTTTTCGCCAATTGTGCTAAACATTTGTAAAATCCATAGACTTAAAACACCGCTTGCCATCAGCTCTGCTGTACTATAGTTGGTTAGTCAAATTTAGCGCAGTGAAATAGGGCAGCCAACATGCTTGACGTAAAAATCCGTGTAAACCCGTGCACGTTCAAAGTGCCCTTTGTTTGTTGTGGAGAGTGCTCCTGTCGCCTGACCGGGCCGCTGTTGACAAACAAAACGAACACACTGCTGTTGCGTTAAACGAACTTGAAAATGAAAATATTTTATTAGTTTAACAAAGTGGTACAGTATAAACAAGTCAACAACACAGCAATGACAATTAAAGACAGGTTAATGTTAAGGCCATGAATGAAAATATATACTTGAACATATGGTAGTATATTACTTTGACAAAGATTTTATCTTCATGATAAGGAAGTCATGAAGATGAAATCGACAGCGAGAAATTCAGCGAAAAGAATATTATTATCTTCTGTTTTTAAAAAGATCGAAACTAAACTCGATGTTGATCAATTTCTGAAGCCGTATGTATCGTTCTCTATATCTGCAAAACGTGTTATGTCAGCGAAAACTCGTAAGTGCATTTGGTTAATAAATGTGGCTGATTTATCGATGTTCCAACCTGGGAACTATCATTTTGCACCGGGATCGCGTCGTTTTTCAAACCAGGTGCGATGGCAATTCCAACTTTGCATTTTAGCTGAGTTAAAGTAAAAATCTTCAGATATTAGAGACCAGATGCAGAGGAGAATCTTTTGATTGCGCGATATTTGCATCAGTGTTATTGCGATAGATTTCTCGTTTTATTATCATTTTTTTTATTAAAATTCGAGCATAATTAATTGTATGTTAAGTAAATTAGACAGTTTTTTTAGAGTTCACCATTTGTAAACCACCATCTTAAAGACATTCGAACTGTATATACATACAAGCATACACTGCAGTAATCTGCAGACAATCTGCATATGACATGCATACATTGCATAAATCTGAATAACTTTCAACCGAACTACTTCAAAATTTCAAACAATCACGCATCTTTGCCGAAGAGGTAGGCAGAGACTATGTATATTTATCCACTTGCCTAAATCCGGATATATTATAGGTAGTTTCTTATTTTTCTTTATCCTCATACCCCAGTTCTTTCATAATCTCTTGTTTTGACATGACCATAAGCCAATATTTAAGGCTTAGTTTTTAAGACGCCGGCCGAGAGTTACTTCGTGGTAAAACGTGTCTTAAGGTTTAACTTACCCCAGCCCGCGTAGCAAGACACGCGCGACGCCGTTTTCATCACGCGAGAAGCTATTGCTATCTCTCTTTTTATTGTGACGTGAAACGGGATAGCGATAGTATCTCGGGCGATAAAAATGGGGTCGTGCTTGCCATGGTACGGGGCAGGATCGTGATGATAGTCACAGATGAACCCCAGACTACAAAGCGGCTATGATGGTATGCTTAATAGTATTCATACATGTATTTACATTAAACATTTCACCCACACAAGATGTCAGATACAAGGCATAGCTATTAAATTAACACGCCCACTTGCCAGTTAATAACATATTAGGATCTATCTAGAATGCCTATAGTTAGCAGATACTGTCGCGATAATATTAAATGCCGGTGTCTCTTAGATAGCGCGACAAATTGAATTAGAGAACAATTTACAGTGTTGCCTCGTCGCTTTAATGAATTGAGAAATCTATTACTTCCATGGATAAAATCCAAGAGGGAGTTAGTCAGAATTCGATTATTCACGTAGGAAAAAAGGCTAGACTGAAGTGGGAATTGACACGCTCCGTGTAAAGTATTTAGGGAAGAAAACTAACACTTGATCTCCTTCAGATGGGACGGCGAGTAATACGAGTATAGAACTAAAAAGGGATTAAAGAGATTTGTAGGGAGTTAAGAAAGGGTGTTATGTGCGTGAAGCCAACTCAGGAGCAGCATACACCTACCACGATTCGGTGAGAATAACGTGGTGGACAAAAATACATACATACATACATAAAATCACGCCTTTTCCCGGAGGGGTAGGCAGGGACTACATCTTTTCACTAGCCACGATCTCTGCATACTTCCTTCGTTTCATCCACATTCAAACTCTCTTCATGCAAGGTAGACAAAAATGGTGGAATGATAGGCGGGTACAGGAATATAGGGAGACCGGGGACAAAATGTTTGAACGAATTTAGAGTATTTAATGTGAAAATCATAAAGATTCTTCTTCGAAGCGATGGGCTAGCAACCTGTCACTATTTGATCTCGATTTTATCATTAATCATTCTTATCAATTAATCCGTGATCACCGAGCGACTAGAGTAGACCTAGAGAGTCAAAAAGTCCGAGATAAAATAAAGGTACGTTACGTGCGCGTTTAATACCTGTAGTATTTATAAATAGTATTTTGCAACGCGAAACTTTAAAATCTGTTATTGCATATTCTAGAGCAAGATCCCAGAGCCGTAAGACACAACTTATTTTCTAAAGAATGGATCTTTCGATTCTCAGTAGTCTTTCATGTACTTTTAATACCTGCATGTTTGTGAGACTTGCCCGGTGACACCTGCGCAGGTACCAGGCGAGAAAGGTAACTAAAAATCACAGTTACTTAACTTAAATTTTTATGACTGATTTTTATATATATTTTATAGACTATTACTCTGAAGTCATATCAGAGAAGTCAGACGCTTTCCATGCGCCAGAACTTTTGTCAGACGCTTTAAAGCTCTATAAAAAAAAAATTAACTTAATTTATTTTTAAATGTCTGACTTTTATATATGTTATTCAGATAACTATTACAAAGTTGTATTAAATCAGTCAGACAGTTTGTAATGACCAAACACCCCTTAAACACAAGAATTACTCGGCCTCGAGTATGAGCGCGATAGCACAATGCGCATGCGCGTCAGAGTAAAATATCTAATATTTGAAAAGTACTTACTGTTTTCAATTTCATATTTTTGCATATCTATTCAAATAAGATGAAATTTATAATTAAAATAATAATTAATCATTTTTAAAATAGTATAATATATTGCATATAAATAGGGGAAAATGAATTTTTTTGTAGCAATAGCCTTTCAAAATGAATGATTTTTATTTTATTTAAAAAAATATATCTATTATAATAATTTCAATAAAAAAATAATTAATTATGATTAATCAATTGAATAATTATTTTATTGTCTCTTTATCATCTTCATCATCAAAATAATCATTTGAATTTTCATCATTTATTAAATCTTTATACTGTCCACTCAAGTCATCGTCCTCATCATCAGTTAGATTGTCGTTGCTGGCAGAATTTTCCGTAAAAATAAAATCATAAACAATTAAAAAATAGTATAGTAATAGTAAACCTATAACATATAAATATAAGTGAAAGGCGACTAAGGGATAGGCTTACAAACTTGGGATTCTTTTTTAGGCGATGGGCGAGCAACCTATCACTATTTGAATCTCAATTCTATCATTAAGCCAAATAGCTGAACGTGGCCATTTAGTCTTTTCAAGACTGTTGGCTCTGTCTACCCCGCAAGGGATATAGACGTGACCATATGTATGTAGTCTACTTTAATTTCGACACCACCGCAACGGCTTCGATGGTCCAGTGGTTAGCGCGTGAGACTGTGAAGTTGGCGGTCCGAGTTCGAGTCCCAACAATAACAAGATATATATTAATTTTTATTAAAAATGTTTTTTTTTGTGTTGTTTGAGTATTTATTAAAAAAACTGAAAATCAAAATACTACATATAATCATACGGTAAAAATATTTTGTCTGTACATTTAATATTTTGACTGAAACAAATAGAGAATTTTTTTTTACATTTTTTGTCTGTCTGTCTGTATCAGACTGTATGATTAAGATTCAACTCGAACTTTACGCGGACGACGTCGCGGGCAACAGCTAGTATGCAATATATTATATTATTTTAAAAATGATTAATTATTATTTTAATTATAAATTTCATCGTATTTGAATAGATATGCAAAAATATGAAATTGAAAACAGTAAGTACTTTTCAAATATTAGATATTTTACTCTGACGCGCATGCGCATTGTGCTATCGCGCTCATACTCGAGGCTGAGTAATTCTTGTGTTTAAGGGGTGTTTGGTCATTACAAACTGTCTGACTGATTTAATACAACTTTGTAATAGTTATCTGAATAACATATATAAAAGTCAGACATTTAAAAATAAATTAAGTTAATTTTTTTTTGATAGAGCTTTAAAGCGTCTGACAAAAGTTTTGGCGCATGGAAAGCGTCTGACTTCTCTGATATGACTTCAGAGTAATAGTCTATAAAATATATATAAAAATCAGTCATAAAAATTTAAGTTAAGTAACTGTGATTTTTAGTTACCTTTCTCGCCTGGTACCTGCGCAGGTGTCACCGGGCAAGTCTCACAAACATGCAGGTATTAAAAGTACATGAAAGACTACTGAGAATCGAAAGATCCATTCTTTAGAAAATAACTTGTGTCTTACGGCTCTGGGATCTTGGACTATTCCATTTTCTATGGATACCACGATGTGCAGCATCAGTTGTCCTGACACTCACTCGATTAAAAGGATAATTAGTTCCGACTGCGGACTTTTGCGACGAGCTAATAAAGCCGCAGAACAGAGGAAGTACGACGTTTTTTGTTCTGAGAGTGCGTTATGTAGAAAAAAATATTATTTCAAATATAATATTTATATTGGAATTTCCATACATATAGTCACGTCTATATCCCTTGCGGGGTAGACAGAGCCAAAATAGGACCACTCCGTCTCTTTCCTATGGATGTCGTAAAAGGCGACTATGGGATAGGCTTATAAACTTGGGGTTCTTCTTTTAAGCGACGGGCTATCAACCTGTCACTATACGAGTATATAAGTATGAATCTAAATTCTATCATTTAGCCAAACAGCTGAACGTGGCCTTTCAGTCATTTCGAGACTGTTGGCTCTGTTTACCCTGCAAGGGATATAGACGTCATTATATATATGTATGTATGTATGCATTTCAAATCACAACTATTTCTCTCTCTGTCTGTCCAATTCGCGTTTCTATCTTGAAGAAAAAATTAGTCAAAGTTACTTTAGTAGGTAAACAAACGCGCTCTATATGAAAACTCAATAGACACAGGTGTTAGTAATTTCAGTAGCTCGGTCTAACCGGCAGCGTTAATTAGAACCACTACACAACCTTGGTACAAAGGAAAGTTATTCCTTTTGTAACTGTTGCCATTTGTTTCGGTTGAAAAAAAGAGTGGTGTATCTTTTTCATTGCTTTTTTTAGTTAGTAAATTCTGACAAAGTTCTGTAATTGCACTTATACTTTTGTTATCTTATACTTATATTAAATTCTCGTGTCACAATGTTCGTTCCCGTACTCCTACGAAACGGCTTGACCGATTCTAATGAAATTTTCTGAGCATATTGAGTAGGTCTGAGAATCGGCCAACACCTATTTTTCATACCCACAAATTGCATAACAACATTTGCCGGGGCAGCTAGTATAGTATAAAACATAGTCGCTTCCCTCGTCTATCCCTATATCTGTAAGTATGTATACTTAGATCTTTAAAACTTCGCAACGGATTTTGATGCAGTTATTTTTTAATAGATAGAGTAATTCAAGCGGAAGGTTTATATGTATAAATACTAGCCGTGTGCAGCCGGGACAGGTCGGTAGTATGTTGTAATGGTATGAATACCGTGAACATCCAGCCGAAGTGAGCCTTCTGGGATCATCGAGGCCATTTTACTCTGTCTACCCCGCAAGGGTATTAGATGAAAGAAGTGATTTGGAGTAGGAATATAATCACGTCTTCGTCCCTTACAAGGTAAGCAGAGCCGACAGTCTTGAAACGATTTAAATTCGCATAGTGACAGGTTGGTAGTCAATGACTGACTCAATGTACTTACTTCCCAGGGAGTGAAATCACTGTTGCTGAATATGTTATCGTTAGTTGTTAGTCGTTAGTTATAGTATTTAGTAATAGTCGTTAGTAATACGAGTAGTAGTTAATAGTTAGAAGCTGACCACGGATCATTGTAACATGATTCGAAACGTCCGAGATAAAAGGTGCGTTGCGTCTGAGCTTAATACCTATATTGTTTACCTATAAATATGTACTTAAGTGTTAGGGACTAAGGGATAGGCTTATAAACTTGGGATTCTAATCTTAGGCGATGGGCTAGCGTCCTGTCACTATTTGAATCTGAACGTGGCCTATCAGTCTTTTCAAGACTGTTAGCTCTGTTTACCCCGCAAGGGATATAGACGTGATTATATGTATGTATGTATGTAATTATGTACTTAGTATAATGCAACGCGAAAGTTTAAAATCAGTTGCCGTTATCGTAAGGTCAATTTGTTCTTTAAATAATATACAGGCTTTTCTAAAATCTCCTATTACGGGCCACCGCTTCACGAGAGATTAGACCCGACATCAAAGGAAGCTAATCCAGCGGCTAGAATCCATGTTAATACTCTAATTTTTACCCGCGGCAGCCGAGAATAAATGTTAAATCAAGTTATTTTACCAGAATTTTTTGTAAGATAAGATTTTTTTAAATTAAAATTCTTGAGTTGCCATCTTAAATCTTCCGCTCGTGTTCTTGTGTTTTACTACTTCTTCTTCCTCCTGGCTTTAGCCCCGGTTGCATCCTCATAACTCTGAAGAGGAACCAGGGGTGTGCCTTGACAATGGATCCCGGATTGGGTGAGTCAGGTTTTCACACGAAGCGACTCCCATCTAACCTCCGCAACCTAATGCATATTGGATCGATCATGGTTACAGATCCAGTTGCCTGAATGTGCAGGTTTCCTGACGATGTTATTTCTTAGTGTAAGAGCATCGGTTAGTATTCAAACTAATGTACATAACTTTTGAATATAGTCATTCGTACATGGCCGAGGCGGGATTCGAACCTGTGCCTTACAGTGCATTACGCATTTTAAGCGTACGGTAGACAGAGCCAACAATTTTGCCAAAATTTGAACACCACGATCAGCTGGATGGTTCTTCCTGATCTGATGATGGACCTCGCTGAGCACTAGTTTGTATTCAAACTAATCTATACTAATATTATAAAGCTGAAGGGTTTGTTTGTTTGTTTAAACGCGCTAATCTCAGGAACTACTGGTTCGAGTTGAAAAATTCTTTATGGAATAGACCATTTATTGTGGAAGGCTTTAGGCTATATAACATCACGCTGCAACTATAAGGAGCAAAGAAATAATGGAAAATATGAAAAAATCGGGGAAAATTATTATCTCATTGAGGGCTTCAATGATGCCCAAAATAACTATTCCACGCGGACGAAGTCGCGGGCACAGCTTGTAAAATAATAATTATGATACATACATAGCTGCGGTGGGATTCGAACCAGTGTACCGCCACCTACACTCTCAAACGCAAAAGGAGTGGTATAATATAGTTCATGAGTAGACTTTGTCCAATCACAGTACAGTAAAACTAGCCTCTGTCTGCCTCGTTACTGATGTAATAGCCACCACGATGTAGTTGACTCTATGGGCATCTAGGCGACCAATGATGAAAATATTCTGTAGATAGTCTAAAAAAAGTTAAATATCTAATAAATTAGGTATAAATTTTACCGTTGCTTTAATAGAATTGGAATTTGATTACAATTAAGGCATGGAGTGGTCCATGCCATAGATGTCATCAAAGGTGACTAAGGAAATTGTAACATCTATCTCCTATATACTCTATATCCTTTTACAGAATGGTGAGAACGTAACCGACATTTACGCCATTAGGAGGAAGAAGGAGTACATATTTTTTTTGTGTTTATATTCCATTAAAGCGAAGTATATGTATGTATCCCTATATTCACCGTTTTTATCCCTGACGGGGTAGATAGAATCAACAATCTTGAAAAACTGGCCAAATCATCATTCAAGGGTTCATTTGACAATACCGACAGTTGCTAGCCCAACGCCTAAAAGAAGGATCCCAAGTTAATGAATCTTTCCCTTTTTTCACTTTTAGAATATGTGTCACGACACATATTATGCTTACCCATGGGTTAGCAACACTGCTGTATCTACAATTCTCTTTACATCTATGCGCAATGTATTCAGTACTGGTAGACCGGTAGGTAATGCAGCCAACTATTGTTGCGGCTCAAAGCGGCATTGTTAACTTTAATGGACGGCCCTGACTGATTTGTATGAACACATACATTTTCATACATTACAGAGAGAATTATTTAATTCTACTCTAGTCTACCTCGCATGGAATATAGATTTACACATGTGTGTATTAGATACTGGGTCTTTTGTGTAGCTTACCCTACCATTATTTCTATCACAAATTAATATTCTGTACAAATCATTATCATTCGATATTGTTTGATGGTAATAATTTTTTTTAAAAATTAATAACTAGATCCAGTTGAAAGCAAATTGTAGTTACATATTGGTTTAATTATGCCCTTTCGCTATTTTACTGATAAAAATCAGTATATCAGTAAAGTCATGAAAGAATACTTTCACGCTATACAATGGTGAAACACAGTGTAGAAATACCTAAAGAGACTACTACATTTCGATTATAAGTATTATTAGGCCAAGAGATTCACTTATAAGGCTAATTTTTTTAAGTTCACTTATAAGGCTATTTTTTTTAAGTTCACTTATAAGGCTAATTCTTTTCAGAACAGTAGGCAGGAAAAAAAATAAAAGGGACAGCGGACCCCAGACCCCAAAACATGGCTGTAGCGGGCTCAATTGGGAACACTAAAAATTAAAGAGAGAACCAATTAACACAGAAAACAAAGCAACCGGTGGATTTGTAATTTACCTAGTTACCTTTTGGTGATATCGATTTATGTATGATCAGTCTGTAGCTCTAGAACAAAGGTTAAACAATACAGAAAAAAAGTGATTCTAAGGAGATTTTGTTGGGAGTCAATAGAAGGTACACTGTTAGAAAGCAACGAACTACTCCCATGATTATAACCGGACTCGTATAACGTGTGGTGGTAGGATACAGTTACATTGGTCTCTTCTATATTAATCTACTCTGTACTCAATGTGCCGGAAGTGCGGCAAACCTTCTCATCCGAATATCGGTGATATTGCGTATTCGAATCCGGGAATCGTTCGAGATTCTTCAGACTCGATATATTTAGAATATGTACGTTTAAGCTAGCATTATAGTGAAGAGATTATCAGCTTCTATCGTCAAATCACATATATTGAAATTGTAAAAAAAATCACATACATATCACATTCTTCAAGCATTTGAACTAATCTTCAGAAATATTTATTGTTTAACTACTCCAATGACATGTAGGAGATAATAATGGATTCATTAAGAAGAATTGGTAGTACTACTCGCACTCGCTCAGCTTAAAGTAAATTACTCTTGAAAGTTGAAACAACTTTTTTCTAGATTTGTGGCGTCATTTCGTCCTTATGGGCCGCGGAAGTGCATTTCCGAGCCATTACAGCTGAAGATACAGCCGTCAAGAAAAGCCGGTCGTTTTCTTTATCCAGTCTCGAGTTAATATCTTTTAAATCAGTGACTTTTGTTACTGTCTGTACCACTCTCGGTTTCAGCGTTTCAGTTCGTTGAGTTGCATGAGGTCTATGCGTGTTTTTGGATACTTTGTAACTATAAGAACATGGCTCTTGTCCTTCACTCACTTGAAATGTGAGCGTCGATGGTCTTATATTTGTAAGTAATGCACGGGGAGGCACGGGTTCAAATCCTACCTACAACATATAATAATGACTCTTGTCTGAGTTATGGTAACAAGTGTTAATATATGCTCATACTATGAGGTAAAATATCGTGAGGAAACTTACAGATTCAGGTTCTTAATAAGATGTGTAATCTTGATCTAATATTGAGGTGAGTTCCACTGCAAATGTTGTGGAGGTCAGAAGTTAGCCAAGAGATTAAAATTGCGGTCTGCTTTTTACTCTGAAATTCTCCAAAATATATCAAACTAACTTTTACCCGCAGCTTCGCCCGAGCGAATGTACGCCACCTGTAAAAGAATACTGGTTTTTCGCAAATCCCACCGGAACTATTATTTCTACTGGGATGAAAGTTACCCTATATCCTTCTCCAGACTCTTAATATACGCCTATACATAATATGCGAAATTTTTAGAATTGTTTCAGCAGATAACGCGTGTATAGGTAGAAAACAAACAAATTCACTCTCGATTTCATAATATTAGTTGGGATTATTCATTTTACAAATCCTAAGCTTAATACAATAGCACCCAAGTAAACCAATTTGTATAGAAATCACGTCAAGCCCTATTACCGGGATTAGAGAATCAAATTGGGTTAATCAAACAGATCCTCGTGTAAATGGGCTTTTGCGACGTCTTGTCGGCCTACATTGTGAAGCGAGATGTTTTGAGAAAATGGATTAACGAGGAAAGCGTACTTGGATACAAAATTACCTAGTTAAACTTAAAAAAAAACGCTCGCGGAGTATTTTTGTGGTTCGTGCCGTCTACGTCGGGCTTAGGTCGAAAACAGTCAGGCTTTTTGGTTGCCTGTCCGGCCAAAATTAACGGTATCCGGCCTGTCCGGCTTTTGTAAGACTTTTTATATTGCGAATCGAGACTCACGATCGCCAATGGTTTACAGTTTTCGAAGAAATTTTATGTAACACTCGTAAGTAACCAAAACAAACTCTTTCGTCGCGATTATTATGATATATGTACCTACCGCACCGTCTCCAGAAATGAAAACATCTCAACAATGCAGGGCATCCGGCCTTTTTACCCAAAGGTCTGTCCGACTATTACGTATATAGTAGTACAAACTATTGTCAAACCTACCCAGTAGGTTTGACAATAGTTTGATCCGAGCACTTAATTCTTCTACTCAAATTAAATACTTTGCACCTATATTTGCAGATACATGGAAAATCCCTCGTTACTTTTATCCGTAGATAAGTTACGCCTTCGTGCGGTTTACTAAAAAAAGATTTTCGCGAACAATAAATCGTCGAATTTTTACATAATTCGTTTCGTACGTTACACGGATCGGGCACAGATAAGAAAATTTTGCCGCTTCATAAATTTTACCGCGTGAAAAACGAGCGGGTATCTCATGGGTCAACTCACCCTATCATACGCATTCCCGTCAATCGATTTGAGCCTTTGTTTGCATCGGCAAGCATCAGTGTTAGAATAGACCCAATTTCTGACAATCTGTGAAATATTGATGTCCGTAAATTATAATATTTTTGTTTGTTTTTGTGGAGGAGACTATATTACTTATACCTATTCATGTTGTCTAGTACCTAAAAATGATCTTGCTTCCAGATTTCTAATGTTAATTTTATTTAGGTATATAAAATTACGAAAGTAAATCTTGGATGATAAAACTATTAACTAGAGAAAAGATAAAACCAGGCTTGAAATTTTGTTCTTAATTTTCACGTCAATCTTCATAAATCATATGCGATACAGTCATAATATTACCCTAAAATGTTCATTGCAAAAAAATACCGAGGTCTTACATAATGTGCTCGCTGTCACCATAAAGTACAAAAAAATGGCGATTCCCACCAAATGTTACGGAAAAGGGCGGGAAAGGCGTAATGGGATAGCGATTCAGACTGAGTAAGAAATAAAATTTTACGGTTACTATCGGTGATTTTGCGAATATGCTATTGTGAACATCGTTTTAATTTATTGTTCGAAGTGTAGAGTCTAGACGACACAGGTGTTCCTCATGCGGAGTGGAAATGAAGTTTTTCGGGTTATTTTAGAGGTCAATGTACGGCTGATGTGTTTTTAAATGTCGCCAGGAATCCTTATGAGAATTGAGCAGGTGATTATCGTGTGGTCATTGCCCTGTAGAAAATCTACATATTATTTATTATTACATGTCTTTTTATTCTACATTTTAACATAATGCGGATAACGACTAAGTACCAAAGTTTTGTGTATATTTTTTGATCTCGCCTCTGAACCTCAGGTCCCAGGTTTAATTCCCGATCAGATAATGATATATTTTTTAAAGACGAGTTAATTTTCCTTACATTCGATAGCAATAAATAAGATTTTCCTAGGTATAGGCACATTGTTTTAGAAATTTCCACTGAAACCTTAAAACCAGTACTAAAACCTCTTGTTATCTCTTCGTAATCTCGTTCCTCGCATAATACTCTCAACGAAGATGTTTTCTTATTATGAAAATAATTTGGGAAGGTTCTTTTACTGTAGGTAACGTTTCTTACACAGTAAGTATGTATATATTATATAACTGAAGTAATAAGTATGATGGGTGCTTAAGTCTCTCCTTTTATCGCAAAACATCCCTAATTTAAAGATTATTATATGTTCACCGATATAGAATATTATTCTGTAACGAAGTTTAACGAAAATTTCCAAATTAATGTATTCGACCTTGTATAATATCCTATCCTGACCCTTTCTCAGTTCATAAAGAACCAACCCGAGAAGTGTTAATAAATTCATGAAAATTCACATCGTACTTGAAAATTAAGTGTAGGGATCCCGTAGGGTCGCCGGTCGGATGGCACTAAATCGTTTTATAGGTATACTAGCGACCCGCCCCGGCTTCGTACGGGTAGCATTAAGGATAAATTATAAAATAAACCTTCCTCAAACAGCCTCTTTCTCACACTTTAAACAGGAACAGAATACGTCCACAAATTTCTGAGATAAGCGCATACATACAGAAAAAAATAGGGATCTTTATTATTGTAAGTGACTAGCTTTCGCCCGCAACTCCGCACGCGTAAATCAATATGTCGTTAATCCAGTGGGTATTTTAAAATATTACGAATTGTACCTCTAGTATCGGCTGTACGTCAATCCATAATATAATACAAAGTATACGTAACATAGGTAAAAAAATGTGGAACGTAAATAGAATTAACTTTTAATATAGGAAACGGAAACGAAGAAGTATTAAGGTTACAATGTTTCCATCCGCCAAATTATTTGAAGTCACATTTAGGTACCTAGATATTTTGTGCCCAGTGAATATTTGAGACAGGCAAACATCCATTATAGATACGTATATTGTTTTCCTATTAATATTGTGATAAAAATAAAGTTTTCGAAGGTACATTGTAGGTATTATAGTTGTAAACTTAATCCGATTTACATTTTGATAAGGAATCTGTAGTTATCGATAGTGATAATTAAGCCTTTCCCTGAATTATTGCCTTTTACAACTCCAAAAAATTAACACACACGCACTAGATATGATTTTTCTCATCAATAAACTTATGCACAAAGAAATACAGAAATAAGCGGTTATACATAACACATTTTTATTTAAATCTTGGAAATCTGAGTGATACAAGTTCTAATTTTACGTCACATATTCACGGTTATTTTTTTATATTTCACGTGCAAGAAATATTTCTTTCAGACGCTTACTGAATGTGACCAATTTGCTTCAGTGCTCGTATCCGTGATATTCTTCATTTCCTGTCGCGTAGGATGACACGAGATGTCATTTTTACCGCGCGATAAACTATCGCCGTTTCGCTTTGTAAATCGTGAAACATGACAGCGATAGTTTTTCGCGCGATATAAACCGTTATAACTATGTGATGTTTCTTAATTTAAGGGCAATTCGCTCAAATTTATTACAAGCAACCATTTGGAAATAAAAACATAAGGAAGGTATGTTGTATGAAAAAAATATTAAAGTTTTTATCAAATTATATATATTATATAACAAAATTATATAAACTTCTTAAAATTACACTGCACTGAAATTGCACTACACTTACTAGATATTTCAGTAAATCCACTTTAATTTCTAAGAGTAAAACAAAATCCTCAATTGTAAAGTTTGCAGAAAAATGCTTAAAAGAGAATTCATTTTGTGAGGTCTACAATGATATTTAAAGAAAAAACTAACTGAAATAATTTAAATGTGCGGACAAAATTGTACTGAAATTCCACTCTCTTGTTAGAAGTCCAGTCCAAATATTTAAACTATTTTAAGTTGCAGTCTATTTTTATATGTATGTACGCTCAAGCTTTGCGACGAACCCTTGTAAGCGGAGCTTTACCTGTTATTCTTGAAATATATCGTGAGAAATGTTTCTAAACAATATTTCTTGTTCTACTTGCATCTGTTCCTTCAGAAACATAAAAATACTTTATGATGTGCTTACAAATAAACATTATGTTTATCACGTCTTCATTCCTAGCGGGATAAACAGAGCCAACAAACATGTTCAGCTTTTCAATTGAACTAAGTCCAACTTTTTTTGTTATTAAATTTATCATCCATCGCGACGTAACAGTATATGTAGTATATTCATACCTACTGTGATAGGATAAGTACCTACTAGAATAATGTTGTGTAAAAACTTCGACTCAAAAAATATATTTGAATATCGAAGCTGTCACGAATGGACAGAGACAAATTAATGTCCAGACGGCCAGTGTTGATTGGAAAATATGTAAACGTTTCATACCTAAATGGAGTTTTTTTTTTAATATTTATTGTGGGGTAAATAGAATCATAACCAATAAACCTTATAGTCTTATGGCTTTTGGCTCTGACTAGCCCTATTGGCATAAGGACGTGATATGAGTACCTATGTTAAATCGTAAAATTTTCATGTTTCTTTTGGAATGTAAAGTATATATCTTCTGGGCCATCTCGATGGTCAGACTGACCCTGACCCATCCCCTTTGACCTACTCCTCTGGCCGAGTCGTAATGAACCCCGTATAGGTACCTACAAATCGACACATTCACGGTTCTTTTTTATTAACGATGAAAATGACCATAAAACGTTATTTTTTTCAGTACCTAGATGATTCGCCTATTTTCTCACTTACTAATCTGCCATGGTATTATATGATTCAAATAATCGTATTTAATTTAATCGTGTTTGTCAAATCTCATGTTTGCCATAAATATCTGAAATGTGTTTTATCTAAGAATTTTTTTAAGTTCTCACCTGTAGTCGTCACCTACGACACCCAAACAAAGAGTACTTAACTTAGGTAATACTTTTATCCGATTTTACACTCTTACAGACTACATAATGTATAGTTAATCTTTATTTCAACATTACTTTTAAGCCTGAAATATTAGACACGCTTTGCATAATTTCAAACATCATGGGTCCAGTCCAAAATTCAACAAATGGAGTGGCCATTAGGATGCAACCACATGCATTGGGGTTCACAGCAAACCTTGTTTCACCGTTATGCAGATTTATTTTTGAACGCAATCGCATTGCATGCCTGTGAATATGTCGGCCATATTTAGTGGTCTTGTCACAGATTTGAAAACATTACTTTTAATTTATACCTATGTCTGTGGACGTAGTAAAAAAAAATATGGAACGAATGACAAAGAACAGTAAAACCTACTAATATTATAAATGCGAAAGTTTGTGAGTATGTCAGGATGTCAGTATGGATGTTTGTTACTCTTCCACGCAAAAACTACTGAACCGATAACGATGAAATTTGGTATGTAAGCTGAAGACCCAAAATAACATATAGGCTACTTTTATCCGGAGTCCCCGCGGAAAAGATTCCACGCGGACAAAGTCGCGGGAGGCCTCTAGTCTCTATATATAAAAATACTGGACCTATACGAGTAGAATTGAAAGATATGTACCTAGGTTCCATTAGTGGTCTATAGGAAGGCGTGCACTAAGAGAGTATTAACTAAAATTCACGCGGGAATTGGAGTTATCGGGATTGTAGTTATACGCGCGGGCGCATTTGCGGAGATCCTCTTGTTACTTTGAAAGAAAAAAATAGATATTTTATTAAATTCAACAACAGACACAAAAGTACGAGATAGTTCCTATATCCTAACTAAATAAGTAATATTAATATCATAAATGCGAAATTCACTCTTTCTGGCTTTCACGCCTAAACTACTGAACCGATTATGATGAAATTTGGCACGGTTGAACCTGAGTAAGAACATAGGTTACTTTTATACTCATATTGCGAAAAAAGAAACCACGAGAACGAAGTCGCGGGCATAAGCTAATAGTATTATACGGATTTCTATACTTGTACTAGATACTGTAATGAAAATAGATTTGCTTGCAATAGGCACCCTGCTGCCATAGCAAAACCACAACCGTTCTGTTATTGACATCGATTGTATTGCATTGCCTGCCTACACACGTGTAAATTAATCACGTGAAGTTTGTAGCGACGGATATTGGTGGAACAAAAGTGGATTATAATAAATCCGTTTTAATATTGATAGAAATAATATCTTAATCATTTAGGTACGGGGTAGGCAACAGTCTCGAAAAGATTGAAAGGCCACGTTCATATATAGGTTCATTCAGGTTCAAATATGCTGAACGTGGAAACAAAGCCCATCGCCTAAAAAATCCCAAGCTTAACAACTTTCCCTTGATTGATTTTTACAAGATTCACCGAAAGAGAAGCAAATGGCACATACGCAATATATTTTTTTGTGACAAGCTAGCATTGAAGTACCTAGCTGGATGACCGATGATATTTTTTATCTCTTTCAAATTTTGATTTTAGGTATCATATCATGACAAACATTTTATAGAACAATATTATAATTTTGTAATTTTTCAATTTTATATTAAATTTTATAATTTTGGGGTGGGACCCAGCTTAATTGATTATTTACCTCATTCTACCCTTTTATAATTAGATACATTATTCCTTAAAGGGTAAAATAAGTAGGTGTTACAGTCCGTCCCGAGTCATGGATTATTCCTGAGCTCTATATTCATAATAGGGCCGTGTGGTTCCCGGCACCATTACAAAAAAGAATAAGACCACTTCATCTCTTTCCCACGGATGTCGTAAAAGGCGACTAAGGGATAGTAATAACTTGGGATTCCTCTTTTAGGCGATGGGCTAGCAACCTGTCACTATTTGAATCTCAATTCTATCAGTAAGCCAAACAGCTGAACGTGGCCTATCAGTCTTTTCAAGACTGGTGGCTCTGTCTACCCCGCTAGGGATATCCCTATATAGTCTATATAGACGTGATCATATGTATGTATGTATGTAGTTCACGAACTTTGACAAGACAGACACATAACTTTACCATTCTCCGTGGTCGGGCTAGGAAGCATTACACTCTCTTGTCAACGTCTTGGGACCAACCTCGGGACTGGCTTCCTGAATGATACAACATAACATCGCCTGCATAAAAAAAGAAGATTGTCGGACGCATTTGACATTGACAGCAAACAGCTGGTCTAGTTGTCAGTTTTAAGTGTCAGTGGAGGTGCTTAGCGAGTGCAAAAAATAAAATGAATTGGTTTATAAACAAGATATTATTTGCATAGGTGGGCTCTAAATTAAGTAAAAATGGGTGAAATTAATAAACCTTCGCTACGTATAGACTGGTTTGATGGGACGTTAATTGAAGATACTCGACCGAATACCGACATTAATCCGTTCGCGGATGAAGAACTACAACCGGACCCTCAACCAACTCAAAGACCACAAACTACAGAAAAGAAGCCAATAGGCTTCAAAAGATTACAAGATATATCGACAATGAAACCTCCTGCGTTAACTTTAGAAGTGTCACATAGGCCAGGATTTTGGAATCTCCTAGACATTGAATTGAAAGGAGATTTTATTGTTTTGATTGTGAAAGTGTTAGCAAATATTTATAAATCACTTGAACCCAACGAGCAGTCAAGAATAGCATCCCAATTGAAAACGAGACTTGAAAAATCTATTTTCATAAATTCATTGAAGGAGTATGTAGCTGGATTACCAGCTGTTAGGCTTTCAGAAAAAAAAAGTAATTTTCAATTATGGAATGATGTCGAATTGTTTTTTAGTGACTTGATTGCGCTTTGTGAAGGTATAGTTAATTTTGGCAGTCATAGTATAGATTTTATGAAAGAAATTTATGAATTGTTAGAAATATCAGATACTAGTGCTGTAGGTGTGATAGAGAAGCATAAGGAGACAATAAGTAGTGACATTTTTAGTAGAATTGATGAAGCTAAATTGACTCTGTCAAAAATAATCAGTGAGGTCTGTATCATGTGTTAAATATTATTAGTTAAAATGTAGTTTGCCTGTTTCAAAAGTATGTTCCAAAAATTTATTAAATGAATACTAATGTTTTCGTGATATTTTTAAATAATATAAATTTTTTTATGAATTGCATGCGCAAAAGGCTAAGCCCTATTCTTGATTTCTGCACATTATAGCCAACATATAACAGTTAGCGAAAACTAAAGTTTGAAACTTAAATTTATTTCTATTTTTTAGAATTCCATTGAACTAATGTCAACAAAAGGCAAAGAGATGGCTTCTGACCCAAACAGTTTTAAAAATCTTCATATTTTTCCCAAAAGAGATGATTTATTTGGGGAAGCACTTTTAAACATTCAACCTAACATTATCAATGGAGCATACCCTAGCGTAGAACATTACCTGGACTTACAGTTCAAGTTGCTAAGAGAAGATTGCTTCGGACCCTTGAGAGAAGGAATAAGTTGGTAAAACATACAGAAATGATATAATTTATTTATGAATTATCTTCAAATTTATATTTTGTTTCCTTTCTAGATAAATATATGCAAAATCCATCAAAGAGAAGGCATGAGAACATCAGGTAATTTCTTATTGGATTCATAAAAGGTCCATAAACAACATATTTAAAATAAATTAGTTTAAATTTAACACAGAGTACACAGAGAATAATTTTTGTTTAATTTCCAGAGTTATTGCATTATTAAGCTTTTATTAAAATTTCCTTTGTTTGTGTTATAAAATACATTATCAGAGGCACCCTATAAATATTTTCACTTAACTTGAAATAATGTTCAAAACTTTATTGTCATAACAAAATATGAAAATTTTTAATTTGTCTATTAATAATTTAATTTTCATACTTACAGAGTGTACCCAAAAGTGCGGATTTTGCGTACTTTCGTTAGCAACAACAAAGTCGGTCATTTGATCAACATTGCATGGGCCGAGAGACACAATCATGGTACAGTTGACAGCAAAAAGTTTGCACACAGCAAGCAATTGATGTTCGGCTCGCTACTTTTGTTTACGAGCGACAATTTCGAGACTATTTTGTGCGCAACTGTACTAGATTCGAGTGTGAACTTGCTTGCAGAAGGATATGTAAGTATTGCTTCTGCAGATATGATAAGACACCTTCTTGCGCAGCACCTAATTTATGTTAAACTGTTTATCATGTTTTTTTTTGTGTGCAATAAATGGAATTTTATTTATTCATGCTTTGTACCGTGTGGCTCCCAGCACTTTACTTTAGGAAGGCTCTCATTATTTACATGATACATACATATAGACAGACAACAATCTTGAAAAGACTGATAGGCCATGTTAAGCTGGCTTACATGATTATACAGTTAATTCGAAGAGTTCAATATCTTTCAGGTAGCTGTGTCTTTTCAAAGCCCTGTATCTGAAACTGTATCCACACAGCCGTATCTGATGGTGGAAAGTGAGGTGTTCTTTGAACCGTACCATAGAGTTTTGAAGGTCCTGCAGAAGTTTTCGAGGTTTGATGACTTTCCAATGAAAAGATATATTGTTGATGTTCAGGTATGTTAATCTTGTCTCATGTATTAATTTCTTGCCTATCTAAGTTATGGTTACTAATGTGAAAACATTTAAATGGTCATCTGCTATTTTAGTTCATGTTAATTTAGTTGGATGTCTTTGTTTTTCGAAGACAGTAAAATAAAATAAATTACAGTTTCCTCCATATCTTTCATGTACCTCCTTCTTCATACTGACGTTTGTCCCTGTTTAGCCTCACCTCTCCCTTGACACACATGAGCAGAAGTGCCCAGGGTGCTCCTATGACCATGCTCCAGAATTAGGAAAGGCAGGTTCTTACACGAAGCAACTCCCATCTGACCTTCGAAACCTTTGCAGGAAAACCAACACATGTAATTATCTAAATATGAAGATTGCCACACGATTTTACGACCATACAAAATTGTTTACGAATATTTGACCTTAATTTCAGCCAGAAACCCGACCACCATCATATTTAACAACAGAAACAATCTACACAGTAGACGATGCGAATAAACCGGGAGAAATATGCTTCCCTGTATTAGACCAGGATCAATGGCCACCTGCCAATGATCTAGGTCTTGATAGCTCCCAAATGGAAGCCTACAGATTCGCCCTAACAAGGGAATTCGCAGTAATCCAAGGCCAACCTGGCACCGGCAAAACGTTTATTGGAGTGAAAATCGCGTCAACACTCCTCAAAAATTTGTCCCTAGAAGGAACGCCCATGTTGATAATATGCTACACGAATCACGCCCTTGATCAATTCCTTGAGGGTATTTTGGGAGTGACAAAAAATATTGTTAGACTCGGGAGTCAGAGTAAAAGTAAAGTTCTGGAACCGTTTACTTTGAATAATTTGAGGACGAAAGTCAAATCGAAATACTCTTACTTATACGCCGGCAAAAGATCTGAATTGGAGCGGATATTCAAAGAAATGACCGAGTTACAGAGCGAGATAGAAAAATGCGAGAAAGAGATACTGTCATACAAAACTATTAAAAACTATCTCAAAATTGGTGATCGATCCTATGAACTCAAGAGTAGTTCAAAAGATGATCCTGTATTGAAATGGTTGTTTGATGAAACTGAAGAAGAAGAGGAGGAATTGGAAGAGTGGGAGAGACTAGATGAACTAACAACAGATGATAATATTGATACTTGTTTTTCTGAGAAGTGGGCTTTGAAAGAAATAGATTCGATGAAGAACAGTCTGAGATACGTGAAGGATGTGACTGACGACCAGTTGGTGCTTGAAAATATGATGGATAAACTAGAAGAACAAATAGACAAGGTTAAGAGGCGGTTGGCGTGTTTCAGAGTAAGTGTATACTAACATAACATGTGTCTCTATAAGCGAATACTTGTATTCATTTGAAAACTAGGTGATTTAATCATTGATATTTTAAAGAGGAATTATTTGTCTTTTTGTATATTGTAATGTTTTCACACATAAACTGCTGGACTGACACAGAAAATCTTTAGGAGTAATATTTGCTGCTTTTTGAAAATTCCCACGGGAACGAAGCTCCGCGAAATAGTTTTTTTTTTAATATATACAAAATAGACTTTACATATACCTATTCAAATTCCATAGAGGAGCAGACTTAGAAAAATATTGACTCAATGCAAGTCAATGAACTGAAGATAACTAGGGCTCGTAAATTATCAAAGAACTCACGCCAAAAGACAAAAGGATTAATACTTTTTAATTTTACTACCTACTTACTTCATTCACAGAAAAATATTTCATTTATACCGGACACACGCCTTGAAATATCTGAAGTGGACAATTTATACAAACTGACTACAGAACAAAGATGGAGGATTTACTTTGACGCCGTAGCACCGATCAAGAACAAATTACTGACAAAAATGGATGAATTGTTGGTAAGTAATGGGTTCCACTCACAATCACTATCACTACATATTATTAATCCAGCTGTCCATATAATCACGTCTGTATCCCGTATGGGGTGGACAGAGCCAGCAGTCTTGAAAGACTCGATAAAATAAATATATTATAAAGTCCCCCATTTTCTCTGCCTGTATGTATGCGCTAACCTCGGAAAGTTGTGACTGATGACAAGAGGGTTTTCAGAGGAAAGTTAAATAGCTATGGCTTAATATTAGAATTGAGATTCAAATAGTGACATGTTGCTAGCTCACCGCCTAAAAGCAAAATGTCAAGTTTATAAGCTTTCCCTTGATTGACTTTTACGGTCTGCGGTTAAAAACACTATCGTTGTTTCGATTTTTAATATGGCGTGAAACGAGACAGCGATAGATTTTCGCGCGCGATAAAACGGCATTTTGGTGCCACACACGCACAAAATTTTTGACTCGAAATTAAAAGTAATTAAACTTTACTTCGTTAGGCCCAACACAATACTTGCAACGAGGAACTGAACGAAGTAGCCACACTGATTGATGGCGATGTGATGAAGACGACGAGAGTGGTGGGGGTGACCACCTCCACTGCGGCCAGGAGACACGACCTCATGAAGAAGCTGCTGTCTCCGATCGGTGAGGAGTTTTTGTTATTACTTTATCAAACACAACTGAAGAGCTTAAAGAGTGATTGATTGATGGCGAAGTGATGAAGACGACGAGAGTGGTGGGGGTGACCACCTCCACTGCGGCCAGGAGACACGACCTCATGAAGAAGCTGCTGTCTCCGATCGGTGAGGAGTTTTTGTTATTACTTTATCAAACACAACTGAAGAGCTTAAAGAGTGATTGATTGATGGCGAAGTGATGAAGACGACGAGAGTGGTGGGGGTGACCACCTCCACTGCGGCCAGGAGACACGACCTCATGAAGAAGCTGCTGTCTCCTATCGGTGAGGAGTTTTTGTTATTACTTTATCAAACACAACTGAAGAGCTTAAAGAGTGATTGATTGATGGCGAAGTGATGAAGACGACGAGAGTGGTGGGGGTGACCACCTCCACTGCGGCCAGGAGACACGACCTCATGAAGAAGCTGCTGTCTCCTTTCGGTGAGGAGTTTTTGTTATTGCTTTATCAAACACAACTGAAGAGCTTAAAGAGTGATTGATTGATGGCGATGTGATGAAGACGACGAGAGTGGTGGGGGTGACCACCTCCACTGCGGCCAGGAGACACGACCTCATGAAGAAGCTGCTGTCTCCTATCGGTGAGGAGTTTGTTATTTTTTATCAAACACAACTGAAGAGCTTAAAGAGTGATTGATTGATGGCGAAGTGATGAAGACGACGAGAGTGGTGGGGGTGACCACCTCCACTGCGGCCAGGAGACACGACCTCATGAAGAAACTGCTGTCTCCTATCGGTGAGGAGTTTCTGTTATGGTTTTATCAAACACAACTATGGAAGAACTTGAAGAGTGGTCACATTGATTGAAGATTTTAATCAAAAAATTGTAATAGAAATCGTGATTCTTTGACTATTTTTTTGGCAATAAAATAAACGAAAAAACTTTATTGACTAGTTTTTAAGCAGCGTATTCGAATGCAATGTCATATTGGTTATATGAATAAATTTAATTGAAATGATTGAAATTGAATAATCTTAAAAAAAAACTTTTAAACTGTGGGCTCTGTCTACCCCGCAGGGGATATAGACGTGACTATGTGTATCTAGAAAAGCATCTGGCAGAGGCTAGTCTCAAAAAAGAAAATAGAAATTGCATCTCGGCTCACAAATTTTAATTTATTTGGTTTGAATTTTCGTTCGCAACTGAATACGTCAAAGTTAATACTTTATATTGCGAATTTTGTTTGGGACATTGAAATACTAATTTAAGAACTTTAAAGTCAAATTAAAAAGGATTTGTCTTTTTTTCCAGTGTTTGTAGAAGAAGCGGCGGAAGTGTTGGAAGCTCACATCGTGGCTTCGTTGACGTATCATTGTCAACATCTCATACTTATTGGTAAGGGAATGATTATTTATGTATGAATGACCTCACGTTTTGGGATACTTACTCAACGATACTTTATGAAGGAACGAAACTAACTTGATGTATTATTATATTATTTACAATCATGATATAACCGAGGATCGAACTTGAGTCCTCGAGAGGCAAAGATGTAAGCAATGTTCCAAAGTGACCTTGCACATAATTGTTTACACAGAATAATATTAACCCGAGCTGATATTAAATTAAAAAGATGACTAACGAATAATAATCGCGGTTTTATTTTTAATTTAAATTAAGTAAGTACAAATATAATGTAGATATACACTTAATATATTTTCGGGATTCTCACAGTCTTGAAAAGACCGAAAGGCCATGTTCAGCTGTAGGTATGGCATAATGATGGAATTGAAATTCAAATAGTGACAGGTTGCTAGCCCGTCGCCTACAAGAAGAATCCCAAGTTTATTAGCCATTCCTTTAGTCGCCATTTACGACATCCACGGGTAACAGATGGATAGGTCCTATTCTATTAAAGTGTTGGTAACCACACGACCTCTGTAAGACATTATATGTTTACGTCTGTAATCACTACATAGTATAAAACAAAGTCGCTATTTTAGTCTGTTTGTCTCTATGCTTAAATCTTTAAAATTACGCAACGGGTTTTGATGCGGTTTTTTGTAACAGGTAGAGTGATTCAAGAGGAAGGTTTTTATGTATAATTTTTTCCGAATTTTGCACCCGTGCGAAGCCGGGGCGGGTCGCTAGTTAATTTATATTTCATTTTACAGGTGACCACAAACAACTAAGACCATCAGCGGCTCACTACAAGCTGGCAAGAGATTACAACTTGGAAATATCATTATTCGAACGTATGATACGCAACGGTATACACGCCAGAACGTTGACCACGCAACGTAGAATGCGACCAAATTACGTTGAACTGCTCGTACCTGCGATTTATGAGAAGTTGGATAGCCATCCGAAAGTGTACGGTTATCCCAGTGTGAGAGGGATGAGGGATAACTTGTATTTTGTCACACATGATGTGTTTGAAGATTCCGAGGTAATGGATATTAGAAATGTACCGACATGAAATAGTAAATTTCAATTCTTTCGTTTCATCCACGTTCATATCTTACTTCAGTCGAACTTTCACGGCGTCCCTGTTAAATTAATATTTTATAAATAACGCCACATTTTACATTATATTGCAAACCTCTTAATGCTACAAAATACCTTCAAACTTTACATTTTATTATAAACTAGAGGCCGCCCGCGACTTCGTCCGCATGGAAACCCTATCAATCCCGCGGGAACTCTGGGATAAAAAGTAGCCTATGTGTTATTCTGGGTCTTCAGCTACCTACATACCAAATTTCATGGTAATCGGTTCAGTAGTTTTTGCGTGAAAGAGTAACAAACATCCATACATCCATACAAACTTTCGCCTTTATAATAGTAGTAGGATTCTATATTATAAATTCTATTACCATAGACTAAGAAAAAAAATGCAGACAGAGTTTTACTATGCGGCAAAATGAAACACCAATAGTAAGTCGGCCCACTTTATATATGCACGCCTCACGCACACACTCACCAATAGTGTGACAATCGGCCGCCATTACGTCATAGATTATCTCATTTTCTGTCACTCGCACACGCGTACAATACCGCCATTACGATGCTTCACTTTTTTTCAAGCCACACTACATCTACATTTTTTTCTACGTTACCAAAACGTTGACTGGAAGAGATTGCATTAGCGATAAGTCCGCCTTTGTATCATCTCTATCTGTTTTGTATGTTTACTCTTATGGTGCAATAAATGGTTTTATTTATCTATCTACGTCAACGCTAATAACCTTTCCAGGGTCTCGAAGACAGTTGGAGCCACAAACACACGTTAGAAGCAAAATGGTGCGTCGCGTTAGCTAACTATTTGCGAGAGATGAAGTACAAAAGCGAAGAAATCACTATTCTATCTACTTATACCGGTCAAGTTTCCCTTATTAAAGAGGTAAATATGAGGCTGACTGTATTACCACTTAGATGCGCCGCTTTTACGGTTCACAGAACGGCAATTCTATCTAAGAAAATTTAGTATCTTACTTTATCTCATATACATTATGACGGCCTCTGTGGCGCAGCGGTAGTGCGCTTGTCTGTGACACGGTAGGTCTCAGTTTCGATCCGGTCAGGACATGATGAGAAACGAACTTTCCCTGATTGGCCTGTTTTGATGTAAGGATGGATAAAACAAACTCTCTTTCAAATTTAGAATTAGATAACTGTAGGCATCGTTTAAGGACGAATTTAATTAATTCTAGAAATTACCCCAAAGCTAATATCGAAACAAACTTTAATCTAACAATATCTTTTATTCCCAGATGAGCAAAAACCACAAATTACTAAACAACGTGAAAGTCACTCCGGTGGACAACTACCAAGGCGAAGAGAATAGGATAGTGATACTGTCCCTAGTGAGGAGCAACAGAGACGGAAAGATTGGATTCTTAGCGGCCGCTAACAGAATTTGTGTGGCCTTGTCTCGAGCTAAAGAAGGTATTTTTTTTAGTATCCCAATTATCACTTTACACAACTAGAAGTACAAGTACTGTCGTATGTATCACTACATAGTATAAAACAAAGTCGCTATTTTAGTCTGTTTGTCTGTATGCTTAAATCTTTAAAATTACGCAACGGAGTTTGATGCGGTTTTTTGTAACAGGTAGAGTGATTCAAGAGGAAGGTTTTTATGTATATTTTTTTCCGAATTTTGCACTCGTGCGAAGCCGGGGCGGGTCGCTAGTACTTTATAAAAAAAATCGAATTAATATACCTACAGTATGATATAAGTAATACGTTTATATAAGTCGCCTAGGCAATATTCGAGGGCGCAGAAAAGATTATTCTACCACCGAATCAAATAGAATAAAAACTCAAGAAAATAACGACTTTATTACAAATACCTACATGTGATTGGATTTTGAGTTTATCAAAATCCAATCACAAAATGTCTCCTGTTATCTCGTTCACAATAGCGAACAGTTCAGTTCGCGGGTTCAAAAGGCGCATTCTGATTGGCTCAACCGCTCAAATATTTTCGCGCCATACAAAACTAAGACTTCTGCGCAGGTGTAACTTATAAACGTGATTTGTAATGTAATATTTTTGTAATTTTCCTTTTTCTATTGTATCTTATCTATCGTACGTTTTTCATAGGTTTCTACATATTTGGCAACATGAACGTGTTAAAATCGGCTAGTCATATATGGCGAGCTATCAACGAAAATTTGCTGGAACAAAACGCTATTGGTGATAAGTTGGTCGTCCGCTGTGATACTCATAAGGAGAATGTTCTGGAAGTAAGTTGAAATATGTATAATGAAAAGTAAATTCCAGTATTTACTAGTCTTTTTAAGATATAAAACTGTTTTAACATAGGTTATATTATTCTTCTTTATAATATAATATTATTTTATTTTAGCATAGGACCACTCCATATCTTTCCCGTGGATTTGGTAAAAGGCGACTAGAGGGGCTTATTAACTGGGAATTCGTCTTGTAAGCGAAGGGCTAGCAACCTGTCACTATTTGAATTTTAATTCTATCATTTAGCTATACAGCTGAACGTGGCCTTTGTCTTTTCAAGACTGTTAGCCCTGTCTTCCCCGCAAGGGATATAGACGTAACTATATGTATGGACCTATGTTTTTTTTTTCAGATAACCAAGCCAGATGAATTGCAGGACTGTCTAACAAGGTCGTGCCTGAGGATTTGTAATCAAACATAATGTTCAACATACCATATATTTGTGTCAGTTTTACAAGTCTAACTTTCTTTGTTAAAAATAAAATGGTGCTTGAAACACTTTGTTTTTTTAACAGCATTGTCTAGAACAGACATGTGGTAATGTTTTTATAAATAACAAAAAACAAGTATTGGATAAACAATGAGTCAACTTATAATGTACTTATTAGACAAAATCAGTTGTGACTTTAAAAAATATTTATATTTTTTTTATATCGCAGTTTTATAACTTCACATGTTAACTGGGAAAATAGATTATTACATAAATTTATTTCATTTATTTTTTGTTGTATAAAAAATGGTGCAAAAAAAAATTATGGACAATAAACAAAACACATCTTTATATTTTAATAATGATAATGAAATGAAAAGTTACTTGACCCGTCAAGTATATTCATTTATAATCATTTAATCTTGGTGAAACAAAAGATGAGGCACACTTATTTTTAGATTTGCAAATACAACCACAAAATTATATTTAATAACACAAGATATAACGTGTAACTTGTGAATGAAACCAGTATTTACTTGAATAAATTATAATTTTGAATTTTAAATCGAAAATCCGCATGATGATGAGAAAAAATACCGTGACATGAAAATTCACAGAATAGAATATGTAAAGACAATAGACATTATGTCTATTGTGACTTAGACTTCGGATAAACTTGAAAGGATTTATAAACGTGTATTTGTATGGTGATGTTTGTCCATAAAATTCTACGGGGAAATTTCCTCTTTCAATATTCTCTAAGCAAAACGAGCTTGACTCAAAAGCAATTTTATCTAGCTCAATAAAACTTATAAATTATGAAGTCCATTCAATGATTTCTTTTATAAGTAGAAATATACGTATATTAACAAAATGTCAATAACTTAAATAAATTTAAAAAATATATATTTTATTGTTATGTCAACCTGCATATACATATTTGTGACAATGCAGGTGAGACAAAAAAATATTGTTGAAATGCATTATAAAAGAGCAGCAGGCCAAACTTAGTTTGAAAAATTCATCTTATATTTCCAAAGCAAGGCCAAGACGCAGGGTCCTTTATCAAATACCATAAACAAAGCGCTTGCGTGAAATGATTGATGAATTTAAAGGAAGCAAAATAAATATATTCAATGATCGTACTATAATCCAGCACGATTTGTCGAATTAGGTACTAATATTACTAATGTTTTGCTGATAAAAAACTTTATCGGCATAATGTATCTTTATCGTAAAAACCACTTTTACGACTGTTTATGACCGACCTGTGGACTAGACGTGTCTACGCAAAGGAAATAGGTACAAGGAGCAAAAAGATAAGTGAGGCGTCTTATAACGACATTCATTAAAAAAAAGACTGATTTGCTAATCTACCAAATTACAGAAAACAATACATGACCTGCATTAATCAGGGGCATAGACTAATTAAGTGCAACAAAGTTAGTGTACCTATATTTTTATAAATAACATCTTTTCCAGTGACAAAGTTGCTAGACATGCTCTGTAATGTTATGGGTAATGTCTGCATCAAACCAATGCATACTAACATTGGTAGAATCATGAAGATTTGGTAAAGAAAAACAATCTTTATGCATGAAATATCATATCATGCTTCTCTCTCTTTAGCAAATCATGCTATAGCGATAGCGTGTTGTTCAATCACCATATGAATTCAAGGTTAGGCAATATTAAGTTTAGGGCTAGCAATTTACTCAAAAATTTATGTAGAGTTGGAGGCAAGAATACCCTTCCTCATGTCTACATCGGCCGCATAGGTTTATTTCAATAAATGAAGCAGCTTTATATGTGCTCGACTGTACGGTCGAGGTCAAAAGTGCATGGATTTATAGTTATTAATAACTTTTAATGAACTGTAAATTATAATTATTAAAGACTTGAATTATCAAAAAACTATAAAGTTTAATGATGGGCTTACATTTTTATTTTTAACCCTACATGCGCTGTACAACATTTGACTAGTTTTATTTGATAATTGTTGAGCTCCTTTGAATAGGCACCTTATTGACAAACACCTTTGATACTGTATCTAAAATAGTAGGTAGGTTTCGTAACAAATGACTTTAAACAGACAACAATAACCCCAAGAATTTGTTTGGGAAATGGTTTTTTTTTTTATTAACTTCGGAAAGTTGTTTTGTTAATAAACTGAACTTTACAAAAAATGAAACTTGTAAAACCATAAAGCATTAAGTCCATTTGTTGTATATTTTTAAATGTAATAGGTAAAGTTTAAATAGATATTTTGTAAGAATCAAATCAATTAAGTAGAAACATCACCAGAGATATTTACTGCAAGTCATGGTTACTTGCAATAAACTATCCAATCATAATAACAAAACATATTAAGTTTAATAATATACCTACTGTATAATAATAATGTACCTACTATACCTCAAAATATCGTTTCTGAAGGTTTCTAACAAACAATCTTGGATCCAAGTTAATTTGTATAAATTAAAACTGATAAAGTGAGTGTATCACATGCCTAATGCATGATAGACAAAACAACTATTGCATATATTAGTAATGATAAATTCACAACACGAACACAAAAACTATGACGATCAAGAATAGAAAAATATAATCAAATACAACCGAAGTTATGGTTGTTTAAATAAATGTTAAGATTTAAATAAAATCATCAGGTTCCGTCATTATCAACCAGTCACTTGTAAATCTTACTCCATTGACGTGTATACAAATGCTATGTATAGGAATTGCTATTATTTCCATAGGGTACTATGGTGATAATTCATTGTTAATGTGAGCTTACTGTAACTATAATATGAGCGCGTGGTTATTCTTATTAGTTTCTAGTCAATACTAGAAATCTATAAAAATAACCACGCGAATACGCCACACCATATGAACTTCACATACATAATATAACCCATATGAAGTTAAAATACATTAAGTAATACATATTAATCATTGACTAAGCCCCTCGATGATTTGCGTCTCATTTGAAATTACAAACTAAAGCAGTCGTGTAATCAATCGACTTATTTCACCTACTCACTACAAAGCACTAAGTGGCGTGCCCCCATCACATTGAATATCACAATCACATTTCAATTTAAAACAAATTAATATTCTTCTAAGAATTCTTCTATAATACCCGATATATTCTCAGGTGCGTTCAATTGGACGTGATGGGTGCCGTCCACTTCAACATACTTCACATCGGCAGTCTCTTTAAGCTTTTCCACGACGTCCAGATAATAGTCTAACCTTTCCCATTTCTGTCCAGGAATCGCTCTGATGTTGAGGACTTTGCATTTTACTTTCGACGCGTATTCCAATGCTGTCTCGATCGACATCATGCCAAGACCAGAGACCTTAAGCCTAGGATCCCTTTTGAAGAAATAACCTTTCTTCTTCATGTGTACTGGTGTGGGGGCCATGCCTCTCTTCATTAGTATGCGGCAATTCTCCCTCGAAACCGACCCTTTGTAAGCATCGCAAACAATATCGATCATTTCATCATATTCATAACATGGAATTTTATCTTCACTGAGGTTTTCGTACTCCAAGAGTTTATCAATTCCACCTCCAGTGCCCTTCACTAGAACTTTTGGTTCTCTCACGGCAGGGCTCGCTATATCAATACATATTATTCTCTCAACATCATCGGGAAACGACGCCGCGTACATAAAACTGAGTGCTCCCCCTAAGGAATGTCCCATGAGCGATATTTTACTCCATTTGAAATGCTTGACAATCCTCCTGAGAAGCACGATACCGTCCCAGAACAAATAATAGAGCATTCCTGTGGGATAGTACGATGAAAAGCCATGTCCTGGGAGGTCAATGCACAGGACTGATGTAGTGACCGGCAGACGAGGTATCAGATTGTCCCAAGTGCCGGCGTTGTCCTGCCAGCCGTGGATGGCTATGATTGGCTGGACGTTCCGTGGCCCCCACCATCGCCCCGCGACGTGTCCCCAGGGAACTGGGATCTCTACCTCTTCCACAGTCACACCGGGAGGCAGATCTGGAAGTGAAAGGTTTTTGATTAAACTGGGATTATAAATAGTTTAATTTTATAGTTGTAGCAACACCACAATCGTTAAAATATTTAATTAAAACTACGTTACAAAATATGAGATTACATTATAAGATGAATATGTGTGCTTTGCTGCGGCAGTACCAGCAGGTTTATGGTTCAGTGAAAATTATTACTCTTAAAAAAGCTGAGCTTTATAGTTAAAAAGTTTAAAGACCGGTGTCTATATTTTTAACAATAGCCCCAAAGGTGGCGAATCTATATAGACATAAAATCACGCCTTTTTCCCGGAGAGGGTAGACAGGGGTACTTCTTTCGCTTCTTCCACATTCTCTTCGCGCAAGCTCGGCGGTTTCGAGTACTCTTGATCCGATTCTTTGCCAAGACGTCCTTTATAGATCAATCAAATATAGGCGCGGAATACGATTTTCAATTATCTAATAGTTGTAATGACATGGGCATGACATTTTGTTTTCAAAGCTGTATAATTTTATCATCGGCCTTGGTGACGCAGCGGTAGTGCGCTTGTCTGTGACGCCGGAGGTCCCGGGTTCAAAACCCGGCGAGGGCATGATGAGAAACGATATTTGGGTCTTTAATGTTTATGGGTGAATATACGCTATTTGATTTTTTTGTGTCCCAGAAGGAAATTTAATCCATTCTATTTAATATTTATAATTTCTCTATTTGACACTATTTTTAAAGTTTTAATGATGGAGGCCAGAAGAATTTCTCATATTTTGGTGTTTTATAAGTACCAGAGGAAAATGTGTTACCAGAGGAGTGACACTACTGGCAGAGTAGTGACAAATTGAACCAGGAAAGTGACACACCATTGTTATAAGACAAGTAAAGAGACTTATATTAAATTAAACACGTTTAAATTATTGTATTAGAATATTTTTTATTATATAAGGCACATTCAGTCTTCACAATTTCTTAATGCAACCTTATTATTTTTTAATGCTTAAGTTTTCAATGCCCATTTAAAATAACAGAATGAAGTATATTCTGCTTATCAGTCTCATCTGTGATGAAATTAACAGTAAATATTACCCTTTAATAGTTTTTTTATTATAAAACAATCACAAAATTCTAAGTTTGTAACATTTAAAGCACTGTATTCTTAACCAACTTACTAAAAAAAAATATACTCTTCTTTCACAAAACAAAACAATAGTACTATTTAATGATACACCTTTCAGTCTCGAGGTTATTTAAACAACTTAAAAGTTTCAGTCTCCAGTATAAATGAACTCTTTCATTTTCAGATCAGAATCAACAATTTTTGTGTAGCTAAATATTTTATACTCAAATACTGAACTTACTATACTTTTTTTTTTGTTATCGAAGGGGAAATCCTTTTTACGGACAAGACCCCGGGTCAACACCCGGGAGAGTGTGGGACTCCTGGCACCTAGTAAACCAGCCTACCCACTAAAACCCCTCCGTGCGCCCTTCTTGCCATTTTGAGGGTGATGATTTTGCATCATGGGATCGCAGGAATTTCACCACGATGCTCTCAGGCTGCCCGGCGCTTCTGTGCCGGGAATCTTGCTGTAATAGGTGACCAGTAAGTTGCTGGCCGCCCTTTCCATCCCAGGGTCGGGAAGTGACCCTAGTGAGGCAGTAGGCGCGCACGATAAAGTGATCGTGTTCTGCGAGATGACGTACTCGCAGAAGGAAACCACTGCTTCCCATTTCCTCTTGCAGCACAGCATCGCAGCTACTACACTTTGCAGCGAGAGGTTCCCTATTTCTAAGGCGGTCATGAGGATGGCCCGCTCATCCGACCACTTCGAGCACTCTGCCAGAGTATGTTGGGCCGTATCATCCGGCTCCCCACACTCATGGCAGACCTCAGTAGCCTCTTTTCTAATCTGATGCAGGTTATGACCGAAGCAACCATGTCCGGTCATTACCTGCGTCAGCCTGAATGTCACCTGGCCGTGGCGTCGGTCCAACCAGTTGTCAAGCGATGGAAGGAGCGCCCCGATAGTACAATGGCTGAATTCGGAGTTCTCTATCGCTCCCGCAATACCACAGCCAAGTTTACACCAGCCGCTCCCGCTAATTCAGGCATCTCCGCCCTCCTCCTCCTTTCCCAGAACAACTCCTTTTGGGAAAGAGCGTCCAGTTCCCAGGGTGGGGTACCAGCCAGAGCGCAGGCTGCCGCCCACGCCACAGTGGTGTAGGCCTTGCATCTGCAAGCACAGCGTGTGGTGGCCATACGTATCTACGTATGGCCACCACACGCTGTGGTCGTCGCAGCAAGGCCCTGTTCCGATATGGGCGGATAGGCTCTAGTGAGCCTATCCGCCCATATCGGCAACCCATACAGCGCCATGCTGCGTGTTACACCTGCATATAGGCGCCGACATGTAGCACCAGGCCCACCAATGTTGGGGAGCAGCCGGCTGAGTGCCGATGCGGTTCTCACTAATTGTGGAGCTAGCTGTCTAAAGTGCTCCCCGAAGTTTCACCGTGGGTCCAATATGATGCCAAGGTATTTCGGCCACAAGCGTATCATCTGCGTAGCAGAATACTTGTACCTGGGGCCCGAGATCCCCGCGGATGGCCCACTACAGGCACGTTCATGCACACAAATGTTTGTACTGTGCGGGGATCGAACCCGCGACCTCAGGCGTAATGACCAACTTCTTAACCATTACACCAAATCAGCCGTCTAATTAAGATATTTAACGAAACAGAATTTCGTCACTTCTCTGGCGATCATGTATTTCCTCTGGCATGAAATTTGCCACAGAAGTGACGCCAGAGAAGTGACAAAATCGTACTTAACGTACAAAAATAACATCACTCGATTTTCGCACCACAGTTTGACGTAACACATGACATCTACACACAATAAACCTTGCATTGTGCTAATAAACAGTTTTCCAACAATAAAATACGAAAACATATGCTTACCAAAGGAAATACTCCAACGAGTGGCAAAAACACGCTCTCCCAAATTCATTCGTAAACTGACGCAATATTATTTAAGTTTTGCTCAAGACCATTAGCTTGCTACTAACTTCACACTGTTCGACGCGCCCAGTTCAAGATCAAAACACAAATTGGCGATTTAGGTGTTCGAGCCTTCGCTTGAACCACCGTTGAGATAACGCCTTCTCAATTCGTGTCAATCTACCCTCTTTTCGCTGCGTTTTTCTCCTTCCATCGCAGTTTTGTTTCGTGTTGTCTCTTTCTAACATTTACAGGGCAGCGCTCGGCTGGGTGTTCGTCAGTACGCTTTTAGAATTCGTGCAGTAAACTTGTGTCTATAGAGGAACTGGCGGTGAGTAAAATCACCTCACTTATTATTGCGTCGAGTCAAGTATTAATTTCCGCTCGGCACCCTTTGGTCCAGCGACGACTTAGGAGCCAGCCTCCTACTACTGGTTACATACCAAATCAACTCGACGTTAGAATAAGCTTCTCGACACGTCGCCCTAATCTACTCGACACGGCGTCGTATACTTGACTCGGCATACTGTCGCATAAACGACTCGACGCGACGTCGAATGAGTCACCGTGTCGAATCACGGAGTAACTGTCTCGACTTGAAGCAATTTATTCGACCTACGATTCGACGTCTGTTGATCAATTCACTTCTCATCACTTCCAGATCATGGATGAGATCATACCAATGGGGCAACTAGCATCTATGCCCTGTCAAGACGAAGATGCTGACTCCTACCGAGCCCTAGTCGCGGCCGTCGATGAACATTTTCCCTCTGAATGGCGAACGTGGGCAGTCTGTAACCTTTCATTTCAAGATATCTTTGGAGATGAAATAACGCAGAAAGTAGATGCTAAAATAAGATTTGCTATACCTATTGTGGATTTAGCAAGAGTCTTCGACCCATCTGCAAATTCATTGTCTGAAAGACGCTTCAGACAGATAAAAAGTAAACTTTTACAATGGCCACTAGGCAGAGCACTATTATATGCTCCCCACAGCATCATGGAAAAGATTCACGCTCCAGACTACAAGCGCTTCATGAACGCCGTGCGAGAGCTGAAACCTAAACTGGTTAATAGAGACAGAGCATCTTCACAGTTACGGTTGTCGGTTTCACCGCAACAAGAGTTCAATACGCCTACTAATCGGAAAAGACCCAGTCCTATCCCACTTACCGAGGAATGCTCACCTCCTAAACGCTCTGATAATTCTAGCAGTAATAATGACGTCCTTCTTTCTGTCCTAAACAAGCAAATGGAAATGTTTGGAAAACTGTTGAATGCTTCCTCAGAGCAAAATGAAAATATTAAGAAACTCCTCACTCGAGACGGTGAGAGCACAAACCAAACCAACATATCGAATGAGTCGTTTGAGTCGATGACAGATAGCACAAAATCGGTAGAAGATATGGAAATTGCCTCCTGTTCTACAAATTCTGGTTCTAGAAGTATAGCTTCTGAGGAGTCGACCCTACGACAACAAATCGCAGAAGCGCAGCGTAGGCTAGACGATCTTACAAACCAAGAGCCCCCTACAAAGAAGAGGGAGCGCTCTTACGATTTCTCGCCATTTACCACAGAAAAAGAACCAAAAGTTGCAAAAGCTAATCCAGAGCTTCTAAAACAAGGTATTATATGCCAACGTTTTGGGGAAGAAGGCTGGCAAAATATAAGATATGCCGACACGCAAAAAATGTTTCAAGCTGCCCCAGCCTTTTCTTCTCTGAAACCCAACAACGTACTTGCAGGAGCAACACCTCAATACAAATCGGTGAAAATTTTGGAAAGTGCTGACATGACATTGGGAGCTATAACAAATGGGCTGCTTCTACAGAGAAAACACTTTCAAATCTTGCTAAATAAAATGCCTAACCATGAAAGAAATAAAGTTGGCAAGGAATTCCTAGCTGCAGACTCTGAATTTCGAAAGGTATCCGACAATCTCCTTCAATATGTTTGCGGACGTCGTGCTGAGGTTATACAGCATCGACGAGCAATATATCGTCCAACCAACAGGGTTCTCAGGCAAATACTTCACGACATACCCCCTTCGGACACGCATCTATTTGCAGATAAGGCCTTAACAGATGCCGTAAAAGAACAAGGTGGTGTCCATAAGTTCTTTCCCACGAAAAAGAAATACGGGTATAGTGATCAAAGATTTAATAACACACACGATAGATCTCGAAAAAGAGACATCTCAAAAACAGGCTGGATAGACTCCAATAGCTGGAAGAAAAAGAAATATAATGACAATAATGCTAAATGGAACGTGACAAATAAAGAAAAAGGTGGAGACTCTTCAAGAAAGCAAAATATTTTTTCAAGAAAAAGGGGGAGTGGAGATAAAAAATGATACATTCAAAGCGGGGCGGCTCCAAAAATTTTTAAACCGTTGGAGCTCGGCTCCACCGAATATTTTAAACATAATAAAAGAATACAAAATCCCATTCCTAAAGAAACCACCTCTAACTCGCTTGTCAAAGGTAAACGTCTCGAATTTCCAAACAAAATCGTCCTCGGAAATGACAAAAGAGATAGAAGAGATGTTAACGTCATCAGCCTTAGAGGAAACAAGCCAAGAGACGGGGTTTTTGTCCACCTTTTTCCTCAGGAAAAAGGCAGATGGAACCAACAGACCCATATTGAATCTGAAAAAATTGAATCAATACGTAATGGCACCAAAGTTTCGACTTATAAGTCATCAAAATGTTCCGACTCATTTGGATGTGGACGATTATATGATGAAGATAGACATATCAAAGGCATATTTTCACGTACCAGCTGCAAGCAGTCATCGTCGATTCCTTACATTAGCATACGAAGACAGGACATATCAAATGACCTGCCTGCCATTCGGGCTGTCCAGTGCACCGGCGGCTTTCGCAAAACTTACAAACTGGATCGCTCACGAACTCAGACAGAAAGGCCTCAAAATCGTCGTCTACCTCGACGATTTTCTTCTGATTCACAAGGACCCGGAAATACTGTCCAAGCAAATGGACTTTGCAGTGACATTCTTAAGAAATCTCGGTTGGCAAATCAACTTTCAAAAATCTACAGCGGTACCCTCAAAGAAAGTAGAATATCTAGGTATAACATGGGACACAGAGCTAAACCAGAAAAGGCTAGGAATCGAGAAAACCGAAAAATTAAAATTAAGCCTTGCAAAACTGATCAAGGAAAAACGTTGGAGCTGGCTGGATGCCAAAGTGATCCTCGGCAAACTGAACTTCGCTTCTTTCGTGGTTCCGCTGGGACGGTTACATTGCAGAATGCTACAAAGAGAGTCGTCAAGATTACCAAATCGAAAGCGGCACATAAAATTCGCGATGCGGGACTCAGTACTCCTGGACCTTGCTTGGTGGCTAGAAAACGCACATCAGCACTCGCCAATTCACTATCCTCCGCCGTCAATATTCATAACAACGGATGCGGCAGACACGGGATGGGGGGCCGTAGTGAACGGCCGTCGTCTCTGCGGTACGTGGACTCTCAGTCAACAAAACTGGCACAGCAACAAGAAAGAACTTTGGACTATTCTCGAAGTTTTGAGACAAATAGAACTAGAGATAGAGGGGAAATCAGTCACCGTGCAAACCGACAATCGCACCAGCGTAGCTTACGTTATGAAGCAAGGAGGCACAAAATCTTTGACCTTACTAGAAACAGCAGCGAGTATAATGGAAATTTGCCAGAAACGACGGTGTCACCTAACAGCACGGTATATTCCCGGGCATTACAATGGAATAGCCGACGGACTCTCGAGAGCCAAGTCCCTTCCGGAATGGCACCTCAGAAGAGAAACGCTGGCCAAAATTTTTCAAGAGCTAGGCCGACCAGAAATAGATCTATTTGCTTCGAAGAAATCCGCTATAGTCCCAGCTTATGTGAGCGAAGACTCAAAAGACGGGAACAGTCAGTTTACGAACGCTTTCAGCAGGACGTGGCAGTACAGGTTAGGCTGGATATTCCCTCCACCAGCGTTGATTCCTCAAGTTCTACGCCACTTACAGTCATCACGGGGACAATACTTGCTGGTAACACCAACATGGCCGAGAGCTTTTTGGGAACCAGAACTAAAGAGACGGGCTCTGAGACCCCCCCTCAAAATTCAAAATTTGGAATCGAATCTAATCGATCTGCGAACCAATCGCCCGCCTCCAGAAGTAGACAAATTAAATTTAGTGGTATGGAAGATACAGGCTGGAGCGGTCAATTAGAAAATTGGAATGAAAACGAGGTACAAGTTTTGGAAAAATCATGGAGACCCTCAACGCTGAAAACATACAGACCAGCATGGTCAAAATGGAGAAAATGGGCAACTTTGCAAAATATCTCTATAGATAATCCAAGTCCTCCACACCTAGCCAAATATTTGTGTCATCTTTTTACAGAAGAGAAGCTAGCTGCCAGAACGGTTGCCTTGCATAAGTCGGTGATAGTCACATTTTCGAACCCGAACGAATCTAATAATCTAAGCTCCCATCCGCTCGTTAGGCATGCATTGAAAGGAATTTGCTCAAAGGCCACCTATAAAGAAACCTTTATCGTGGAAAATAGACGACCTGTTGAACTTCCTAAAAAATTATTCTTTCGACGAAAATAATCTCTTCTCCGTATCTAGACATACTTCCACACTCTTGCTTTTGGCCTCAGGTCGCAGGGTTCACGACCTAACGCTTCTTAGTATTAAAGAAGATGCTTTCGAAGATACTGACGAAGGAATTTTATTCCATCCAAGCTTTGGATCTAAGACGGACTCAACAACCTACCAGCAGTCAGGATGGTTGATAAAGAGCTTAGGCGCTGCGACGCGACAGGATAAAAACTTGGACCTGGTCTTTTGGGTTAGAAAACTAATAGAAGTGTCACAATCACGACGAAGAACGGGAAATGTCTATAACTTGTTCATCACGACACGGGGCACTGTGAAAGGCGCAACACGCTCTATTATAGCAGGATGGATCAGAACTGTATTTAAGGAAGCCAGGATAGACGCATCTGCAGGTAGCTTCCGAGCTGCAGTAGCCTCAGACATTTGGACCAGTAACCGATTCAATATCGAAGAAGTATTAAAGAGAGGCAATTGGCGAAGTAGGAATACTTTCCTAAATCATTACTTTAAAGAGATTCCAGGACGTTTACGTGTGGTCAATAATACTTTAATTGATTCTTTCTCACCGATAACAACATAATTAAAATAATTTACTGAAGTCGCAAAATAATCACTTATTATGGTATTATAGTTAATTTTAATTTAATTTTATTTTATTTTGGGAAATAATAATTATTGTTATATGATCATAATCAAATCAAAATTTAAGTTTGTTTTGTGTTCGAATAATATAGACAGATGGTAACATACGCATTCTTTTTTATTTGTATTTTTGTTTAAGTGTATCTTAATTACCTCACAGTACGCTTTGGGCAACGCCGGCAGATGGTAAACACGTCTCAACGGTGGTTCAAGCGAAGGCTCGAACACCTAAATAGACCCGTTTTTCCCCCAAAGGGTAAAAAACGGATATTTAGGTTTCAGCCGAAGCTTGAACCACCACCTAAGGCCTTGCCGGCTTTAGGTAGGTTAGCAAACTGACGAACACCCAGCCGAGCGCTGCCCTGTAAATGTTAGAAAGAGACAACACGAAACAAAACTGCGATGGAAGGAGAAAAACGCAGCGAAAAGAGGGTAGATTGACACGAATTGAGAAGGCGTTATCTCAACGGTGGTTCAAGCTTCGGCTGAAACCTAAATATCCGTTTTTTACCCTTTGGGGGAAAAACGGGTCTATTTTAAGTGAAATTTTTCTTCTTTAGAGTTTCGCCAGATGAAGTGACGTATTTGTAACATGACATGAAAACAAGTTTCATTTTTTTTATATTATAAAATATTTTTACAATGTATTTTGATTAAATATGTTTCGATATTTATAACAGTTAGTAATAATTAAAAAAAAAACATATTTGTGTATACGTATTTAAAGTATATTGCCGTTCAATCATTATAATGCATGAATGGGAAGGCCAGAGGAGTATACATTTTTAACTTTTTAAGCTAATAATGCTTTAAATTAAACAATTATCGTGATTAGACTATGTGAGCCAGATAAAAGGCCATGTTATTTATTGTTTAAACATAGAGAAACAATAATATTATAAGTTTAACATAAACATTTTCTAAAGACCATTGAAATTCAAATAGCATATATTTACCCTTATATATACCTAAGTATATATTACAAAATATATTATCGTTGAGTTAATATCTCGTAACACAAGTCTCGAACTTCAAGACTCAATCTGTGTACCTAATTTGTCCCGTATATGTATATGTATATATTTATTTATATTTATCATGACATCCGATCAGAACTGTTAGCACTCGTAGATAACAAACAATAAGTATGATAATCTGGTTTCCATTAAAAATATTAATATCGACACACGTGAATTATGGGGTACATTCATGATAAACCTAGGGCAAGTTTAGCTTTTGTGAGCATGAATAATAATACCTGTATTCTTCATATAAATCAAACTTGTGTTTCTCCTTCCTTTGCGAATTTCACGAAATCTTTTTTATTTGTATTTAATTCAATAGTTGGTACCTACTCTCCAATATCGTCACGTCTCTATCCCTTGCGGGGAGGACAGGGATAACCGTCTTGAAGAGACTTAAAGACCACGTTCAGCTATGGCTTTATGATGGAATTAAGATTCAAGTATTTCCAACAAATCATATTGGTAAATTTCAACATAATATGTATGATTGGTAATACATAGATCAATGAGTTAGTTTAAAAGTATAAAGATTACCTCATAGAGGTAAAAACCTAGAATTAAGTAAAAATGTTGCAACAATCAAATCATGCAAGAATATATCTTTTAAAGCATTGAATTAAACTTATAAAATATTTGCAAGGGCGAAACTCTATGTTCTGTTGACGAAACTGTACTTTGTAGGTACTGTATAATCCCAGATCAAATGGACTTTGGACCGTGAGATAAGTACCTTTATACATACATATACATATATGTCACGTCTTTATGTATTTCCCTCAGGGTAGACAGAGCCAAAAATCTTGAAAAGACTGATGGACCACGTTCGTTTGTTTGACATAATGATAGTATGTATATAAAGATATATGTGTAAGAGATAAGTAAATACAGATCACACCGTCACGCATGATATTTTGCAAACATATAGATACGCCAAATTAACAGACGATAGAAGATAAAAAAATGTTCTAAAATTAAAAAAAAAAACAATATTTAGTAATGCATTCCCGAAAGGCTCTATAGAATATTCTTTTAGACTCTCATAATATGCTGCTACTGGTTCGTGAACTACTAGGCCACATTCACTTTATCTTATTAAACTAGGTACTACAATCAACTAACTAGGTAAGAGCCAAAATAAGTTCTCCTTCCCACATTAGTTTCGATAGACCTTCTAACTTACAAGAACTCCTCTAAATATAAAATTTCAATTTTATCAACAGTTCTGGCAATAAAATTAGCGTAGAAAAAAAACAGAATTAAGTAATTATACAAGAAATCTTTACGACTATGCCATAGAAAAAGTAGAAAAAAAAAACATTTGCACAGGCACAGGCGGTGACTCAGTGAGACTAACAAGCGAAATTGTACTTTGCACTTGTGTAATCCGTGATCAAACAGGACTTTGGACTGAATTTTATCAGTAAAAAAAAGTAAATATTACGCGTGATATTTGGAAAACACACGCTGAACACGACTTCTCTGTATAATATACATATTATATTTTGATTTTTCTCTCTATTAAACTGTCTTTTTTGCTTTAACTTTATTTTTTACAAAATGTGCACATATTTTGTAAAAAAAAGTCAAAAAAGTTTCAATTGATAGTTGTGTTTTTAGTACGATCATCCCTTAATCGCCTTTACGACATCCATGGCCAATGCCAACATGCTGAACTTACTTAAGACATCATCTCGCGAATTCTAGACACGAGTCAGCTGTCGCGTGGACTGATAAGAGCGCATGATATTTGATTAATTGTATTTAAGATGTAATCATGGACATAATGACCTAATGCTTCTTTCTGTCGTGTTAATATATCTTATAATCAACAAACCAGATAAGACTTATATTGGTTGATAACACATAAAATAGAAAAAATGCCAAAATAAACTTACAGACAATACCACATCAATCAATAATAGGTAAAGGCAAATACCTTTAATCAACTTTGACCAAAATTATGTAGTGGGTAAGTCACTTGACTTTATATATAAAGTGACGCCCGTCTGACCTCTGCAACTAGGCAGAGGAACCTAACCCCTTATGAGACTGAGTTGTATCAAATGGCAAAGACAAGAGAAAATTTCCAAAAAAAAAACACATTTGTGACAAAAGATACCATTTGATAAAACAAATAAAATTTAAAAAAAAAATCTTGGTTTTCACTGGAATAATTTTGATTATATTTAGCACAGATACCTTCAGGTGTATCATTATGCTTTATCAGTGTCAGGTTTCTCTGCTGTTGCCTGTACAGACAACAGCACATTAACAAGCAACATGTACACTGTACATACATAGTGTAGGTAATAGTTGCAGTTTGTCTGCGAGCTATTCAATATAATTCAATACAATTCTTTAAAGAATTGGTCATTATTTCACTTTCAATGATAAATATTCATTGAAATGCTAGTAAATAAATATAAATAGAACATCATTAACAATGTGCATGTATTAACATGCCAATGTGGTGATGTGGTGTCAAATCCAAAACTGATGTTTTTAAGGAAAGTGAAGACTTGATATTGATAGATAGATTATAGAAAAAAATGTGTTACAGATTCATAAAACAACTAAAAAGTGCCAGTTTTATAATTACTATTCATTACAAACTAGCTTTTAACATAAGCTTGGCCCCACAAATATAGCACCATCTATAAAAGAATACAGGAATTTTGGAAATTCGAAAGGAACTGTAGTTTTTACTAGAATAAAAAGTATCCTATGTCCTTCTCCAGACTCTTATTTTGTAGATATGCCAAATTTCAAGAAGATTGGTTCAAAAGATAATTCAAAATTATTATGGGTTTTTGAACACCTATAAAAGTATGGACAAGCATGTGCATCTTATTGTGCAGAGATTGGGTTACACCTTGTTTTTTATAGTCTATAGCTTGAATAGAAATTGATCATTTTGCAACCACGGAGCTGCCATAATATAAATCTCATTGTAAATAATAATATTCTATTTCTTGTAGCTTGAACTCTGCTCCAGTAGCATTATTGATTACCAACTATTATATTAATACTACAAAATAAGTACTTAAGCTACTATGAAAACAAAAAAGTTTTATACAGTTTCTTCTTATTTTTATTTATATGGCTTTGCCTTCTGATTTATTTGTACTGTTGTGATTATTTGATGAAGCAGGGAATAAAGATTTTTAAAATGTAGTTGTTATATTAAAGTTTTTGGCACATCGATATTTTAACTATTCGCATTCAAAGCAAATGTGCTAAAAACGAGCGATTATATAAAAGGTTAGGGACTTACTTTCTTCAACTTGATGCCCGTTTAATTGTGGCTCGGCCATTCTGAAGAAATTCACAAACTTAATGTGTCCACACTTAAATCACGCGTTGTTACAATAAATTTACTGATTCAATTCACAAAGCTAAGCACTGTCAATCAAAATTATGTATTTCTCGAAGATGACTTCTGTGCGATTAGGTGATAGTTAATGTAAAAGTTACACACATTTTGAACGCTTTATATAGAAAACCGATGAGTAGACCATTCCAGTGGAACAATAGGACAAGAATAATTGAGTATTATGGTCAGCTTTATTGATTATTTCAATAAAACAATTCACCTTGAAAAAGGTGACGAAACAAAACTGTTCAACTGTTGTACAAAATCGTGTGACAGTGACACTCAGCTGTTTACCATGACGTTTGTAGTGATGTGAACATAAATTACCATAATTATCAACTTATTTTACTTTTTTCCATAAAACACACTGATTACTTTGTAATTTACTAAACTTGTTAGATGTTTTAATGGATTTTGGAGTTCGTATTGTACGTAAGAACCAAAGATCCAAATCTTTTCTCTTCATAATATTTGTATTTCAGACCTTATGTTTGCCTTATTAAAGCGGCGTCGCGCGTACCTTGCTACTAGGGGAGGTAGTAAAGGTCCATAAAATAGACTAGAAAATTTACGCTGGCCCGGGTTTGCCTTGTCTTCTTGTTAGCTTTTATAAGGTTCACATATTTTCATATACCTACCTACATATTATTTATTTTGCATAAGGATGTCTCTTTGAAAGTTGTGTTTCTACATATTGTTATTCATCGAAAATGAATTGAAAGGTTTGTGCGTCGTGCATTGTTTTAGCGATCATTTTATGAACTAAAATTGAGGTGCCTATCCCATTCATAGTAGACATGAATTCCGTTCCGTTATGATATTACTTTAGAGACAAACCATTGACAAAGGCAGTGTATTTTATTTAAATGACAATGACAGATTTGCTTTTTGCTTACCTACGTCAATTGAGTTGTGATTGTCATTGTCGTCAATCAAAATTTTGTTGAAGTCAGAAAAATAGCAAAGCGCGACGAAGTGAAAGAATTTCCTCGACACGACTATTACAAATTAATTGCAACGTTGACAAATATTTTCCATAAATAATGGCAGATAAAAGAAAAACAAAGAAACGCAAGGACGTGAGTACATGTTTCTCATATTAATGCATAGATAATATCATCACTAAATATACGCGTTTACATTTTTTGCCCATTGTTTGCCTACGTTTCCATATGTGTTAGTAGCGGCATGCGGTTTTTCCCAATGCGTAGAATTCGCAGTCCATATTCCTTTAGAAATAAAAGTATACGTCACAATGAAAAGTGTTAGGAGCCTGTGACGTTTATGTTGTAGTCATTTTCCATGTGCGCTGATCACAATTCTGCGCAGTTCTGTTCGGATGAGTCGGCTTTTTTAAGAGTAAGTTAAGAACTCTTCAGGACGTCCACTCTTGCCATGCGAAATTTATAAAACACTGGAACTGCCTGTTATGATTTTATGCACCTACCATAATGTTTCATAAAGTGTTTATAGTCTTTCTGCATTTGAAGTTAAAATACTTCTTTTTATTTCTAAAACTTCACCTTATTCTGAGTGAAAAAATATATACCGACAAATAACACAGATTGAGTCTTGAAATTAGTTCAAAACTCATGTTACAAGATACTAACTAAACAATCCTTTATTTAAAATAATAATAAATAAATAGATAAACATCCAAGGCCCATAAGGCAAAGTTTGTTTCTTATCATGCCCTGGCCAGAATTTAAACCCAAGACCTGCAGTGTCACAGACACGCGCCCGCACTACTGCTGTGCCACATAAAATGTTCTTTGTTTGAAAATATTTTTTTTTTGTAAATTTTTATTAATTTATTTAATTATTTTCACAGCGAAAAAAGGTTTGAACATGACATTACTTAATTAACTTTAATTTCTTGTACACATACTGTTGCACCTTGGCCACCACATATTTGTAGTTATTTTAATTATTGGCAGCCAATTGATGTTACACTGTGTCTTGCCATAAGACTATAGATATCACTATTAATCTTTAAAATTTTGGTGGGGAAAGTGTTTCCATTATTTCTGAAACTTTGGGTTACACTGAGAACTTCTTATCCAATTTAACTTTTGTCTTTTTGTGTGAACAATGCAATAAGTTTGTTTTACTTTTTTGTTAGGACAGAGTTAGTGTCCTTTCAACAGACGGAGGGTTGGTAGAGCCATAGAGTGAATACCTTTTATGATACTGCAAATTCTCTCCATAGAAATAACAATAGTTCTCTTTTATGTTATATTTTTTTTACTTTTTACACTTTTTATTAATCAAAGCCTGGGTCCATTTGTATTGGTCACACTGGCTAGGTTTTCCTGCTATGAATTTTGGCACTGGATAAAGATATAATATATTAAGTTTATTTATACATTTATGGATTTTAAGGGAAAAATACAACTAGATCTTAGACTAAGGAGAATTTATTTATTTACTAATTTATGTTCATAGAAAACATTGAGACTGATAATCACAACAAGATTACAAAGCTACAAGTACAATGCCATTAATTATTTTGTACAAGGGCACTACTTATGTCATGACAAATTTCTTTCAGTAGGCCCTATATATGAATGTACAGCTTCTTGAATTATTACCTATTTTCAAATAACAACAGACAACACAAGAGAACCTATATGCCAAATTTCAGCTTCCTACGCCCAAAAGATTTGTCTGTACACTGTCCGTATGACAGTCACTCAGTAACGGAAGAGTGGGACTGTAGGGCTCTTTTATTATAAACCAAAGTTTATTTGTTTGTTACCTCTTCACGAGTTATCTACTGAAGTAATCTTCTTGAAATATCAAGTAAACGATTTAATAGGGTACCTTTCATCCCGGTAAAAACTATAGTCCCGTGGAATATAAGAAAACCGTTGTTTTTTTTATGTGGCATTTTAAATCTTTGCTCTTTTGCGTAAATTCACGCGAGTGAAGCTGCGGGTAGAAGCTACGTTTATAAAAATTGATAGACTGAAACCGCAGATTTCTTGTTCTTGTTTACGATATTTTGAACCTTGTCGATGAAAAACAGTTATTTGTAGTTTTGAACACGCATTTTGTTGTAGATTATGTTGACGGAAATAGCTCTCACGCGCTGACTGTTCATTGTTTGTCGAAGTTACGAGCAGTTAGCGTAGCAGAAAATCTGACATGAATTTATCTTACGGGATAACGAACCTTGAACCTGTTGTAGTCAAAACAAAGAAAGACGCTCTTTGTTTGTTTCTGCATACATAAATATAATTACGACTGTATCCCTTGCATTCAAAACCGACAGTCTTGAGAAGACTGAAATGCCACGTTCAGTTGTATGGCTTAATGACGTAATACAGATTCAAATAGTGCCATTTTGCTAGCCCATCGCCTACAAAAGCATCCCAAGTTTATTAGCCTTTTACAAGTTAAGAAAAGTTATGGAGTTGTCACAAGCTCGTATGTAGGCAACGAAACGTAATTAAGAAAATTTATTTTTAAAATTCCTTCATAAAAATTTTGATTATTCGTATAAATAACGCAATAATCTAATAGGTTTATAATTTGAAAGTAAACTATGAAATTATTTTTAAACAAATCACAAAATTCATTGACGTGTATTACTAAGAAACATCCCTACAATAATGCTTCACATTCTGAAGGTTGAAAGAAAAAACATTTTTTTTTTTAATTTCTCCAACTTTTTTGTCGCCTGACTTTTTAGGCTCCGTTTACGCCATTAAAGACGAAAGACTTAAACATGAATAGATGATCTTAATGTTGTATTACGATAAAATATGAATAAGCCAACCTTGACCGTGTAGAGTCTGTCTCGGCCTCCGCAAAGTAAGTCATAGAAATGGCATACTTTCACCGACCCACGTTTCTACTACACCATATTGTAAGCGTCTTTTGAGTGAGTGTGTAGTGTGGTGCAATGGGTTTCAAATACGAATATGATGTAAGATTTTTTTTTTAATTGTAATAGTTTTTTTTTATTTAAAAGGCAGAGGGTGAATCTTTTTGATTATTGTCTGTGTTAGTTGGTTCAGCGCTGTTTAAGTTTTTAAATTAAATTTATAAATCTACACGATTTTATGGAAATGCGTGTGCGGCTGTTAGGTGCAAATATTTTAAATACTGTTGTGTTTCCAACGTTTTTATGATTAAGTACTTGACTGATAATCGATTTAGTTTAAATGGAGTGCACTTTTCTTGTGTAGAGTTATTCACAAACTTGTAACGAAAAGGCATATCCCTAAAAGACAAAAAATAAGACAGAGCCCAGAATTTTAAATTTTACTTTAATAGTGCTCACCCTTGAATAGTCTGATTTTACTTATATTCATTTTTACAGTGGTTTTCACTGGTACAAATTTAACGCAAAAAATGTATTCTATACTTATTTATACTTTAAAATATATATTAATAATGAATTACCTTAAGGCTTTTTTAAAATGTAGAACAATTTAATCGATAAACCAACATCAAACCCGTACCTCGCCAAGCGAATAACGGGACCCTATTCTATCGATACGCACGCGACAATTCACAGTTATTCATTCGTATTGGATTTTTCCTTGTGTTATATTATTTGATCGACGCTACTTTCGTGGTTTGTACTTGCTTCGATATTTCTAGATGTCTCTGGTTTCATCCGCGCCTTTTTATTCTCGATGAACAATAGCATTCCCAAAATCTTCATTTAAGATACCTGTTATTTGGTCCCTAGGGGTTTGTCGAGGCCGACCTTATAAACCTCGTGCTGCAATACAGTAAACTAATTGTGGGTTTGAGACCGTAGGCTCTGTCTACCCCGCATGAGATATAGGCGTGATTATATGTAGGTATGTCCCGCCCCGGCTCCGATCGGATACATTTAAACCTTTCTCTTGAATAAATTTTTACTATGTAATAGTAAAAAACTGCGTCAGAACCCGTTGTGTAGTTTTAAAGATCTAAGGTTACAAGCATAGGTACATACATACAGACACGGACAGACCCAGGAAGCGACATTGCTTCTATGTAGTGATATATGCTATTGTCGGTTTAAAGAATAATATATGTTGTCGGTTGAAAGAATAAGTTGTGAATATGTTATGTTCACTGATTGGTTCTTTTACGTCGCAGTTTCAAAAACTGCGTAATTTCTGAAAAGTTGTACGGTTTCAACGACGAAAGGAAACGAACGCTGTTTTATTTTCGTATCGAATGCAGCCAAGACGACGCCCGAACCAGAAATAGTTATTCCCAAACGGGAAAATAAAGATGTCATTCCACTTTTAACAACAGGTGCACGAATTACTTTAATAAAAATTAAAAAAAAACGACGTTTGATTACTGAGAAAAACAAATGTTTGTCATTTATAAACAAAAAAAAAATTTTTTTTTAAATTAAGTAACAAATTAATATTTATCGGGACCATTTCTTGAACTGGTTTTTTTTTAATTAAAAATGTATTGCATTGTCAATTTTTTTGCAGTTCTTATTGACCACAAGCCCTCTTATTATCTCTCTCTTATCTATGTTAGTTAATCATAGTGTTTAAGATGCACTTGTATTAATGGGAATTCTTCTATTGCGTCAATAACTAAATGGACCACAAATAAAATATTTTTCTAACATATGTATATAAATATATATTTGTAATTTCAGGAGTTTGGCGAATCCACAGAGTCGGAGAAGCCAACGAGCGAAGAGTACGCAGTGGCGAAGTGGTTAAAAGCGAACGTGCCCACAAAGAAAACAAAGTTCCTGAATCACCATGTCGAATATTTCACAGGTAAGCCTATTCTTATTTAATTTTGTTTTCGCTTGCAATTTCACTCATTAAATGCCAACCAAGAACAAAGGTAAATATATATGTAGAATAATTGTCTGTTGACGTAGACGGCACGTAAAAAAAAAATATAGGCGTAATTGTATGTATGTATGTAAATTGTCGTCTCTTGTCTGATTTATCTTATCGCGTTATCCCTGCGAGGGGTCCCGGGGTCCAACTTTGACCTAGATTCAGGAACGGGTTAGTCAAGTACATTAAAATTTAAATTGCATGAAGCGAATTGTGTCTGAGCGTCCACGAAAGAAAAATAACCCAGACAGTAATCATGGCGTTTGCATCAGGTTAATTGCAACATAGATACGACATTTATGAGAAAGCGTTTACGTATTCGGAAAAACCTAAACCTACATGGGAATCACCCAGTTTAGTTCTTTTATTAACTTAAAATTTAATATAATTAAAATTAAATATAATTTTAAGTTAATAATATAAGTTAATAAATAATTTTAATTTTAGTTTATATATAATTTATATATATATCTAAACTTGGGATTCTTCTTTTCGGCGATGGGCTAGCAATTTGTCACTATATGAATCTCAAGTCTATCACAGCTGATTGTGGCCTATCAGTCTTTTTAAGACTGTTGACTCTGTCTACCGCGCAAAGGATATAGACGTGATTATATGAATATACGTAACTTAAATTATGGGCAAACATCAAAAGCCCATGGTTACGCAAATTTCGTATTTCGCTTGACGTGACCGGAGATCAAACCTGAGACTTCTTAGACCATTTTGATACAGGGGCATACACACAATATGCTTTATATGACCCATTTCATTGTTCATATCAGTATCGGCGATCATAAAGCGACGGCAATGAAAACAAATTACAGATCTATCAACACTGTTCGAGTTGTGTAGTGAGACTGATTAAATTAGACTATGACACGCTTCCTAAAGTATTTAACACACGAACATATAAAAATATTATGAGTAAAATGACTGACTTTGTCTACAATGGACATAGATTTCTAGACATTTTCAACTAAAAGTATGTTGTATATTATTATATTTTGTTACAAATGCGAATATTTATCTGCTTTTAAAGTTACCTATATAGCAATCACACGAAACATCGTCACTTTCAGTTTTTTATATTATTTTTTTTGCGGATAACAGCTTAAAGTTTATATTTTTGCTATCAATAAATCCAGCACTACACTATATAATCAATTGACGCGAAACTAATTGTGAGATGAAAACATAAGATTTCATATTTGTAAACACCGATATTAAATGTTTTCTTATGAAATGTTTGCGATTAATTTCAACCATATTAATTGACTTATTTTCTTATCTGAGACGGAAATTAGGCCAATAAATACGGTTGAAATAATTTGCAACATTTGAATAAATGATACACAATGTTACTGATATTGCTACTTTCTTATTTAAGAAGTAAAAACACGTTTTTAAAATAAGCTTATTTTAGAGTATTTTTTTTATAGAAATTAAAATTATTTGTCTCAGGCGCAAAAGCGGTGGACGCACTGCTCACGTCAAAATGGGCGACGGGCAAGAACCCGATCTTCACGACACGCCACGAGGTCACCACCTACCTACATCAGATGCTGCTGCACAAACTGTTCCACAGAGCTAAGAAGGTAGGTTAGGAAGGAAGTAACTTTTATATCTATGCACTGGTATCTTTCATTCTATGACGTGCAATGACGTCCTGACACCATAATCGCCGCTAGGCAAGAACCTAATCTTTAGTAATACGTCACAAGGTCACCACCTACCTATATCAGATGCTGCTGCACAAACTGTTCCACAGAGCTAAGAAGGTAGGTGTACACTCTCAGACATGGAACTTTAATATCTGTGCACTGGTCTTTTTTATTCTGTGACGTGCAATAACGTTCTGACACCACAATCGCCGCTAGGAACAACCCAACCTTTAGTAGCACATTACGAGGTCACCACTTACCTTCATCAGATGTTGTTGCACAAATTGTTCCACAGAGCTAAGAAGGTAGGTGTGCACTCTCATTCCCAGACATGGAACTTTAATATCTGTGCACTGGTCTTTTTTATTCTGTGACGTGCAATGACGTTCTGACACCATAATCGCCGCTAGGAACAACCCAATCTTTAGTAGCACGTCATGAGGTCACCACATACCTACGTCAGATGTTGTTGCACAAATTGTTCCACAGAGCTAAGAAGGTAGGTGTACACTCTCATTCCCAGACATGGAACTTTAATATCTGTGCACTGGTCTTTTTTATTCTGTGACGTGCAATGACGTCCTGACCTGACACCATAATCGCCGCTAGGAACAACCCAATCTTTAGTAGCACGTTACGAGGTCACCACCTACCTACATCAGATGTTGCACAAATTGTTCCACAGAGCTAAGAAGGTAGGTCTACTCCCATTCTCAGGCATAACCTATTAATATCTGTGCATTGTTCTCAAAATCGGAGCTAGGCAAGAACCCAGTCTTAGTACACGTCCCGAGGTCACTAACCTGCCTTTTTGTGACTCCTGTCTGAACTGGTTCATGTGTATTAACACTTCCCACCAACATGCTAAATGTGACCTTTTATCTTAAGACCTTAAGTTCTGTACCCCTCAAGTTATAACCACGTAACCAGCTATGTATGTAATGTTTATGATGATTTTTCCATATTATCAGGTACCAGTAAGTGAACAGGAACTGAAAGGCAAATCAAAGAAGAAAGATGAGAAATCTAGCAAGAGTAATGATGACAAAGACGGAGAAAAAAGCCAAGCCAGCGCCTGCGAAGGAAAGGTTTGAAATTTTTACTGACTGTATATTAAACAGTAGCTGTGGCCGCGACTTCGTCCGCGTGGAATAGTTATTTTGGGCATCATTGAAGCCCTCAATGATGAATAATTTTCCCCGTTTTTTTTCACATTTTACATTATGTCTTTGCTTCTTATAGTTGCAGCGTCATGTTTTATAGCCTAAAGCCTTTTTCAATTCGAACCAGTAGTTCCTGAGATTAGTGAGTTCAAACAAACAAACTCTTCAGGCAAAGGCATTCCATTATTGCAGCACTAATTATCCTAACTACAATAGAAGGAAAATAAGTTAGTGTAATAGTTGTGACATTTGACGTTATTATTAGTTTGTATCCTTTTTTGTAACTACAAAAAAAAAATTATCGAATTTTTTATAGATTTATTTTGAGAAAATCAATAAAATTGTGACAGAGCTGTGACGTCATCTCTATGACGAAGCGATTTCCTGTGGATTTTCTGTGGACAAAAATTTGAAATGTTGTCAATTGTAGATAATATTTATCTATGATCGCAGGACACAAAGGACAGCAAAGAGAAGGAGAAGAAGAAACGCAAGATCCGCCTGGAGATGCACCTGGAACAGCTGTTCCTCGACACAGCGGACGCCTACGTCTGGATCTACAACCCCATGCCGTGGTACTACTGGCTGTGTGGGGTCCTGGTGGTGATTGGTACCATCACTGTCTGCATGTTCCCGTTGTGGCCTGCCACCTTCAGGTAAGTTGACTGTCTTCAACCTCACTTCTTGAACCCCGGTTGCACTTCGTCCATGATTCTGGGTAAGTCGGAGTCCCAGATACATTTTTTATCCATGGTTCTGGGTAAGTCAGGGTTTTTATACAAAGCGACTCCCGTCTGACCTCTGCATTTTTGAAGGAGAACCTAAGTCATAGTGAATCACAGGTCGGTTTCCTTAGTCCATCATATTAAAACGTCTAGGTATTCAATCCCATGCCGTGGTACTATACTGGCTGTGTGTGGTCCTCGTGGTGATTGGAACAGTCACTGTTCCCATGTTCCCGTTGTGACTTTCCACCTTCAGGTAAGTTGACTGTCTTCACCTCACTTCTTGAGCCGGGTAAGTAAGGGTCTTTGTTCCTGGTTGGGTAAGTCAGGTTTTTATACAAAGCGGCTCCCGTCTGACCTCTGCATCCTATGAAGGAGAACCTAAGTCATAGTGAATCACAGGTACAAGGTTGGTTTCCTTAGCCCATCATATTAAAACGTCCAGGTATTCATTCCGGTTTCCTTAGTCCATCATATTAAAACGTCTAGGTGTTCAATCCGGTTTCCTTAGTCCATCATATTAAAACGTCTAGGTGTTAAATCCGGTTTCCTTAGTCCATCATATTAAAACGTCTAGGTGTTCAATCCGGTTTCCTTAGTCCATCATATTAAAACGTCTAGGTGTTAAATCCGGTTTCCTTAGTCCATCATATTAAAACGTCTAGGTGTTCAATCCGGTTTCCTTAGTCCATCATATTAAAACGTCTAGGTGTTAAATCCGGTTTCCTTAGTCCATCATATTAAAACGTCTAGGTGTTAAATCCGGTTTCCTTAGTCCATCATATTAAGACGTCTAGGTGTTAAATCCGGTTTCCTTAGTCCATCATATTAAAACGTCTAGGTGTTAAATCCGGTTTCCTTAGTCCATCATATCAAAACGTCTAGGTATTCAATCCGGTTTTCTTAGTCCATCATATTAAAACGTCCAGGTATTCAATCCGGTTTCCTTAGTCCATCATATTAAAACGTCCAGGTATTCAATCCGGTTTCCTTAGTCCATCATATTAAAACGTCCAGGTATTCAATCCGGTTTCCTTAGTCCATCATATTAAAACGTCCAGGTATTCAATCCGGTTTCCTTAGTCCATCATATTAAAACGTCCAGGTATTCAATCCGGTTTCCTTAGTCCATCATATTAAAACGTCCAGGTATTCAATCCGGTTTCCTTAGTCCATCATATTAAAACGTCCAGGTATTCATTCCGGTTTCCTTAGTCCATCATATTAAAACGTCTAAGTATTCAATCCCATGCCGTGGTACTATACTGGCTGTGTGTGGTCCTCGTGGTGATTGGAACAGTCACTGTTCCCATGTCCCCACTGTGACTTTCCACCTTCAGGTTAGTTTGCTGTTTTTCTCACCTCTCGAGCTCTGGGTGCACTTTTTGACTATGATCCTGGTATGGGTGAGTCAGGTTTTTATACAAAGCGAATCCCGTTTGAAATCAGTAATCTTTGCACCTGCTCTAAATTAATGTAGGTACCTATTCCTTAGGTCACCTTTTACGACATCCATTGAAAATAAATGGAGTAGACTTATAATAATTATTATTATTTGAAGATTGTTAATGTCAATCAAGAGAAAGGCTAAAAATCTTGGGATACTTCTTTATGCAATGGGCAACTTGTCACTATTTGAATCTCAATTACATCATTGTACCATGTAGTTGAGCGCGGCATTAGTCTTTTCAAGACTGTTGACTACGTCTACTTCTTAATATATCAAACGTGATTGTACGTATATATTATATATATCCTTATTAATATTATTAATACGAAAGTAAGTTTATTGGTTTGTTTGTTGTGTCTTCACAGGTTATCTTGTAAACAAAAATTCTTAAATTTTGCCTATATAAATTGAGAGTCTGGAAAAGAACTTTAGTACTTTTTATCCCGGTAAAATCCCGTGAGATTTGTGAAAAACCTTTATTCTTTTGTACGTGGCGCTTTATACGCGCGTGTATGTGGCGCTAAATTCGCGCGATGTATGAACATTGCAAGTTATGAACATTGAATGAACGTTATTCATTTTCAGAAAAGGCGTGTACTACCTGAGCGTGGCTGCCGCCGCGTTCCTCGTCCTCATCATAGCCCTGGCCATCATCAGGCTGGTCGTGTTCTGCCTGGTGTGGATTCTGACTCTGTCCAGACACCATCTGTGGCTGTTGCCCAACCTCACTGAGGACGTGGGCTTCTTCGCGTCTTTCTGGCCGCTATATAAGGTAAACATAGAGTCGCATCCCGCTGGAAAAAGTATTCGAAAATTATTTCGAATACTTTTATTATTAATATATAAATTCCGCTGTAAAAGTATTCGAAATAATCAACCATTCAACAATAGATCGTAATATGTATAAAAACATGCTCATTGTTAATGACCGGAGTATTATATTGAAGGGTTTCTTTTATATAAATCTCTTTCCCATGGATGACGTAAAAGACGACTAAGGGATATAAGGGTTATAAACTTACGATTCTCCTTTAAGGCGACGGGCTAGCAACCTGTCACTTTATATAAATCTCAATTCTATCAGTAAGCCAAACAGCTGGACGTGGCCTATCAGTATTTTTGAGACTGTTGGCTCAGTCTTCCCCGCAAGAGATAAAAACGTGATTATATATATGTATGTATTTAAAAAATGCTTACTAAAATTTTTATTTCTAAATTCCAGTACGAATACCGTGGGCCAGGTTCAGAGAGCGACAAGTCGAGTAAGAACAAGAAGAAACCCAAGAAAGACAAACAGTCGGACGACGAGGCGGAGAAGACGGAGAAAGGGCAAGATGTCGCTCCGGCGGGAGTGGACGCTGCGCACGAGTTGGACGAAGCCAAGTATGTATCGTATGCCGTGTGGTTCCCGGCACTATTAGAAAAAAAAACAATAACACCAATCCCATGTCTTTCCCATAATTGTCGTAAAAGGTGACTAAGTGATAGGCTTATTAACTTGTGATTCTTATTTTAGGCGATGAGCTAGCAACCTGTCACTATTTGGATCTCGACTCTTATCATTAAGCCTAACAGCTGAATGTGGCATATCTGTATTTTCAGACTGTTGACTTTGTCTACCCCGCAAGGGATAAAGATGTGATTATATGTATGTAATCTTATGTCTCCCTGCAGGGCTATTGACATAAAAGACTTGACATTAAAAAAAGGTTATAAAAATATCGGCATATCTTTTCAACTTATAACATATAGAAACACCAAATAGTTGAGTCATATAAGGTAATAGAAGAAACGATGAACAAGATTGACTAATTAAAAGCGTTGAGTTTAACATTTTTTTTTATAATTATTGCGAACCCAATATTTAAATTCACTTTTGAATCCGCAATTAGTCACATTTGCTATATTTCAACCCCCGCATCATGGCACTTAATATCGCGCCAAAAACAATCTTCTCCCGTTTCACGTCATACCTAATAAAAAGCGAAACAGCGATAGTTTTTCCTGAGATAAAAATGGCGTCGTGCGTGCCATTCTACAGAGGCTGGTCAAGAATTAGGTTCGTTCTTCACAAATATTTTTTTTTTATTACAGAGAAGAGAGTCCACTCCTGCCCGGCTCGGAGAAACATTCCGACTCTGAATCCGAGAACAGCCAGCGATCGTCCACAGACAGGGACTTCGAAATCGTCGATCCGGAAATGGTCGAGTCCGCCGAACTCGACCCCGACCCCAAAGTCGCCACTTAGATGCCATTTTGTATCGTCAAACCAATTAGTTAAGGTCGAAAACGCACTGGGTATGTGTGATTCCATTTACAAATTTAAATTTCGTTGCAAACAGAATTGTTCTTGTCAACGTGTTGCCGTCCTTGTCTAGATTGTGGCGGTTGAATGCGACGGCAATGGTTTGTCAATGCACTTTTGTTTGACACAAAGTTAGTGTGTATTGATTGGGTTTTCAAATTTAAATTTCGTTCCAAACATTTTGATTTGTCATTCGAATGTTTCGCCATCCTTGTCTAGGTATACGGCTTATGTGCGACGGTGATATAGGTCGTTTGGTAAAACCCTTTTGTTTGCCACGAAGTGAGTTTTTATTGATTTTTTATTCCAAATCTTATTGGGAATCAGCACAAGTTTTGTAGTTCGTGCATACAGGAGTTATGTATTAATGTTTTTTTAATTAAAGTTTTAATTTAATAATAATATTTTCTGTGAATTCTCTTATCTTATTATATACTTTAATAAATTTGTCATAATATTTTTAAGTTTATAGTATCTACGAATAATAATTTTGCATATTTTTGCATTTATTGCCACTTTTCAGTTTCTTTTTTTTTTCTACTACTTAGTCTTCCTCTATATTTAGACGAAACCAAATTTTTTTCTTAGTCAAAATTGTTTTTTTTAATAATTATTAATACACAAAATGACTGTTATGGAGTTAATGCCAGTGCGTTCAAATGACCGTCATTTATCAGACAATTTGCGAATTGAAAAATCTAGAAGAGATAAATTTAGAATGGTCAGGTTTTCAATATGACAGTAACCAAAGGAAATAACATAAAGTTTGTCCAATTCCAAGGTTCGTTTACGGTAAAAAAAACCTTATAGAAAAATTATTTTATTGTAGTACTAACTACATAATTGGAAAACATTTCGTACATATGTACCTAATCGTATTACAAACTCATTTTGCAATAGTCGAGAAGGCTATGATATTCGCAATCATGTTTTGCGTTATTTGTTTTGTTATGTCCATATATTGGTGCTGTTTAGTTTTGTACCGTTTGCCGTTGTGATAAAGGCTCATTTGAGCCGCTTTTGTAGATGACAAATGCACTGGAAAAATCGGGTCTCATAAAAACTAATGGCATAATGCTAACTGCCTAACATTTTTTGGCAAAATCATTGTCTAAAAATATATATATTTAGGTATTGAATATTATGTTAAACGATGATTATGCAAAAAACGTTGTGCGTAAAATTATGCCATTATAATTTACGAGACCCAATTTAGACCCGATTAATTCTTAATGAATTTAATAAATTTTGTGACTTATTATATAAACATAAAAATGATTTTTCGAATAGTGACTTTGAATGTGTTTAAAGTTACAAATAGATTATATTTTTAATTGATAGAGAAAAAATAAATTGCTTAAAAATTGTTGTTTGAACTCAAATTGTGAATTTCGCAACAGTCTTGAATTGTAAATAAATACATAATCGTATAGATCTTATTGGTGTTCCAAATATATGTCAATCGACGACGTATTTCAATAAAACAATACACTTTTATTAAGAATTTTATTTGTAACATTGAATTATAGTAGGTACCTAATTGAACATTTTGGAAATTTTCATTCTTTTTAGCTGGCACTGTCTTAGACTACCTCCTTTAAAATTGCTATGTAAAAATTAAACCTAACTAAAATATACCTCATACTCTTTTTTCTAATCAATTTCTTCCACTACTGGCCACTACTATACTAAGAAATCATACTGTTTAATTAAAATGCAAAACAAAGATGGCGTTCAATAATTATCTTAAACTTTTTCGCTATTACAAGTTACCACGTCTCTCTTGTTCTATTTCTAAAGACTCGAACAGAGTCTTGAAATTGCCCGCTCCGAACCCCTGAAAAAAAAGATAGGTAATATATTTACTATGCAGCAGTAAGAAAATGAAAGTCCTTATTATTTCTCCCAGTTGTCACTCTTATATTTCTCCTGCACCTTGACAGGTGTTCGACATCTGTAGTTTCGACTCTGTCAGCTTTCGTTTTTGTCTCTTCCCGTATAGATACATACATACATATAGATACATAGGTTAATAATTGTACGCCCGCCGCCTTTTTTATCGGGCGAAAAACTATCGCTGTCCCTTTTCACGTCATAATAAAAAGCGAAACAGCGATAGTTTTTCGCGCGATAAAAACAGCGTCGCGCGTGCCGTGCTAAGCGCCATGCTTTTGGCCATGATTTAGGTATTCGGTGCTCAGAGACAGCAGGCCCAAAAATATTCCTTATACTTTTAATCATGTTTTTATATATAAATACTAGCGACACGCCCCGGCTTCGCACGTGTGCAATGCTGATTGTCGTAAAAAGTAAATGACAAAAAAAAAATTTTGTGGTATATCCATGAGAGATAGACATATACGACACTTAGTGTTCAGCCTGCGTTTGCAGTGTAAGCGGAAAAAATATTATAATTAACGACATCAAATTGGAAACTTCAAAAATAACAGTATTTCTCAACTATTTAATGGATGTTATTATACATATAAACCTTTCTCTTGAATCACTATATCTATTAAAAAACCGCATCAAAAGCCGGTGCGTAGTTTTAAAGATTTAAGCATACAATGGGACATAGAGACAGAGTAAGCGACTTTGTTTTATACTATGTAGTGTAGTGATTCTACTTACATTGTGGTTCCTCCTCTGAATAACTTCTAGAAACAGCGTCGGTCGGTCCTGTGTGTTCTTCGTGAAGATCTGAAGCAAGTATCCGTCATCATCGTAATCTATCAGGATGTTCAGTCGCTCCAACACGTCAATACTCTCGGCCACTCTCACTTTGCTATGTGACAGCTGCTCTCGAATTAGTTTGTAGTATTTAGACGGTATTGACAGGAACTCCACCCCACGGGAACGGAGATTTTTAATCTGGAATAGATGAATTAAAAAAATATACTATAAGCAATCCTAATTTTTTCGAATGAATTATTTTATAAACCTTTTTTTAGATTGAAACACCCTTTGATAGCATCAGAAAAAAAAATATTAACAACTAATTCAGTTATCTCAAAGTTGGGAATTTATTTATTAAAGGTTTTAAGGGAAACCTAGTCCTTGCGGAATATTAGAAACACACAGACAGATCACTCGTATACATAAAACTATATGTTAAAACATAGATACGCGTTAATATACTTTTTCAAAGGTTAGGTTTAAGTGGGCCAGATGATCTAAACAGGTGGACGACCTCGAACTAATTAAATATTTGCACCAGTCCCGTTAATTTTTTCCCTTTTAGTGTAGGAAAAGAGATATAATTACCGCGCTAATAATATCGTCGGTATTGATAGCTATATGCTGCACCCCAGCTCCGCCGTGGTACTCCACGTATTCCTGTATCTGACTCTTCTTCTTCCCCGGCGCCGGTTCGTTTATAGGCATCTTCACGTTCTCCTCCCAATTCGCCATGACCACTGAGCGGAGAGCCGAGTATTCGGTGCAGACTTGTTTATCGTCTACTGACCAGAATCTGGAAGAAATAAAACAATATTGTATTCTGTTATGTGTAGGTATAATAAATAAATAAATATGAACGTTGACCGTAAAAGAAGCGCGACGTACCTACATCACAGATGTTCGTTCAGCGTTGCCGAAATATCGATAATATTACTATCGATACTTGGGTTTCTTCTTTTAGTCGACGGGCTAGAAATCTGTCACTATTTGAATCTCAATTTTATCATTTGGCCAAACAGCCGAACGTGGCCTATCAGTCTTTTTAATACTGTTGATTCTGTCTACCCCGCAAGGGATAAAGACGTGATTATATGTATGTATCGACAATCTTACCACACAACCTTTGTAAATCTAAGAAATGCAAATAAAAAACTAATAATACCTGTGAAACTGCAGACATCTCTCATACCAGGACGCAGCCGTCTCCATCCCATTGTCTGGCTGGTTGCCCACCACGTGGTCAATGAAGTCTATTTCAACCTTGGGCCTGAAACATAAAGTTTAATAAAAACAAACTGATATGTATTCAATTTCTAAACCTAACTAAACCTAGTCCTTGCTTGAATTTTTTTATTGAGGGGAACGTTTAAATAAATCTTAACGCATGCGCCCGCTCTGTGTTCCTTATAGTGTACGAGATTAATTTTGCCTTTAGGTAGGTCTGATTTTTAAAACCCTTTTTTGGGACTACTTTTGAAAGGGCGGTACCTACTCTTAGTCTCACAAAAGAGTACCTTCTTGGACCACATCTTGCTTACCATCAGGCAGATTTATATCGAACGCACATAATATCATGATATCGTGGTGTTTTTTATTCCTACTATTTAATTGGCCACGAGTCAAAAAGAGGAAGAATAAATGCTGTTATTATGGTGCATCCACATATGCCTGATTATTGACCGCCTTGATATTATAAAGGATGCACGTGCCGGCGGCATGTGTGGATAGACCATTATACTACCAGCAAATCATCAATTTCTTTTTTATTTGCCCTTGTTAAACTTACAGAAATTTGTTGATTGGATCGTTGTCAAGTGTCTGGTACCCTGGCAGGAAGGGACCGCTGTATCTCGATCTGTCTACCAGCGTGTGAGTGTTATCTCCGTACTGTGAAAAAAATGTCAGTCATTAGGTATTAACGGTGCAATGATTTGTTTGTTAGCGTTTATGTCTGCATAAATCGATTTTGAAAATTATTTTGTCACAATCTTTGGCGCGGTGCTTCGCTCCTGCGGAAAATTCCTGAAATAAAAGTAGCCTATGTCACTCCTGAAGGTCTATTCTATATCTGTGCCAAATTTCGTGAAGATCAGTCTAGTAGTTTTTCAGTATTCGTTACAAACATACAGATATTATTATTTTTTTTTTAAATTGGATACAAGGTATCACTTATTGACGTCACATCACTTAAATCTAATTATATCTACCACCGCTTCTAAAGCACAACGAACTACACTGCAGCATTTTCACCGGACGTCAATTCACAAATATAGATCTCTTAAATCTTAGGGTAAAGAAAAATTAAATTTTAAAAAATACTAACGGTTTTTATAGTAGCCATTCTGACCACTCCATACTGATCTCTTTCCTCCCACAAATCCCGGACCACCACGGCGCCCTGTCTCCTGGCGTACTCCAAGATGTAATCCAGGTTCTCCACCTGGAACGCCACGTCTTTCACGAAGTCTCCGTGATAGGCCACCTCGTTGGTAAACTCCGTTTCTTCTGGATCGTACTGAGCTTGGAATACGAAAACTATCTGTTACGGAAAATAAATTATTAATACTTTTAAATAAAAATGCATAAATTTTGATTAAGACTCAAGAAAGAAAACCCGGGAAAATAAAAGAGAAGGTTATTTGTAATTATTTTTAACAACCTTTTTTATTTCTCGGATAAAGGACAAGTGATGTACTGTAGGATCGTGGCAAGTGAAAAAGTTTTACATTAAGTAGGTATGTACCTATTACTTTTAAGCTTTTGATATCATTTTTATTGTTAGTGTAAGAACGAACTTATAGTTTTTCTTAGTTTTATATCGCACATACGCGCTGCTTATTTTTGTGTCGCGTTAAGTTTGTTTAGGTACTAAATTCAATTACAACTCCTTCACCACTCCGTGAAAGAGACTTTGTATTGATCATAATATATGAAACATCAGAATGTACTTTAATGTATGTTATATCAGAATGTACAGAAAGTTACCTAGAAAAACGGCACGGTGGACAACTTATTATACATGTGTACTTGCCTTGTTCATTCTGACGGCATGTGAAGCCACCTTCCGTGATCCAGTCTCCAAGCCTGAGAAAGCCAGGGGCTCGAATCCAAAACGTGTTACGTAGTAGCTGGCAGCCTACGCAAATAATATTGTTATAGATAAAAAGTCATAAAAAAGCAACTTCCGCCCTCAGTTCAAGTCGTGTGAGGTGTGGTGACATCCCATACGTCAAAGCTGAATCACAGCGTAGAGCCTAAACCGCGATATCAAAGATTTCAAAGATTGGAGCTAAAATACAATTTCCGATTGAACATCGTCGGAGCCGCGGTTTCCCAGGCAAAACACCAGCCTGGCGGAAGATTTTCACTTACAAAAGAAGCCCGAATCATTGCTTCACGCGTAAATTTTAACGGCAGTTTTATAAAAAGTATAATTAAAATTTTTGCCGTATTATTGTAAAGATATCTAAAGTTCTAGTTTCATTAACGCTCATAAACACTATTTATAAATTGTAAGACTTTTAGAAAATAATAAAAAGTAAAGTATTTTTATAATTGTACCTGTTTTGCGTTGGACACCCAAAACGTGAGATGGTCGAAGGCCAAGAATTTTCCATTTTCCGGTTTTCTTCCCTTATCCGTATAAGAAGTCTGGAAAAAGTTAAAAATTAATTCGACAAATAAGAGAACTAGTTAAGCAACATTTAATTTAACATAAAAATAAATATTTAAGTAGGTACCTTAACTTAAAACAGAATTATTTCGGCTTAGTATTGAAGAGTAAATAAAGTACTTATTACTTTGTTTGATTACTACATTTTTACTTATATTTAACAAAAAAGTAAGCAGAGATCTATCTCTCTCTCTATCTCTGGTATAAAAATGAAATTATTTCTTTGATATGTAAATGATATTATCTAGGTACAGCATAATTACGTTTTTGACTAATAAGAACATAAAATTACTTACCATATTGAAAATCAAAAAACAAAACTAAAATTCTTCTAAACTTTGAAAATAAAAAAGACAAGTGAACACGGTCGGCGTCGTGTGAGAATCAAGAATCTAGTTTGACGCCTCTGGTTTTATATTCCAACAGAAATCTCGTATTCATAATAACATTTTGCGTTTAATATAACCCGGAATAATGACGTGTTCAACTGTTCACACTTAATTTTGAATTGCATTGTATTATACATAAATATGCCGAATTGATTTGAAATTACGAAAAGTGGAGACTTCCAAGTTTGCATGAAAGCTTTATTGTAATATCCTGAAGGGCTATTTTATCTCTGACAAATTTTGTGAAAATCAGTTTACATTTCTGAAAGTTTCTGAATTTATTCAATATTTGTATTGAATAAACTTACAAAAAATACTTATCTTTTAAATGTGGATAAAAAACGTTATATATGCTCCTTCCTTCTTATTATTTTGCTGGACTTAAGTCCTATGTACATATACTTATACAATTTCTTAAAGATTTTTTCTTGTATAATATTTCTGGCATCTGGTTGGAAAAATTACGTTTTTATTTTTTTCCAGAATAGGCAATTAAATTCTATTAATTTTTACTAAAAATTAAGATTGTAATTTTAAAAACTTATTAATTTAGAAAAATCCAAGGTCTAGCTTGTATTGAATCAATGTAACTTTTCTAGTTTTCACAATTGGGTTATATCTTACTTACTTAGTCTCAATCCCTGTTTGAATAGTCTAGTGTGGACACCGACTTATCTTCGGGTCCGATCGAGGCTATCGATGAGAGCCGAGCCTCCAAGTATCTACACAGTGGTTCAAATTTACAAATTACGACCAAATTTTTTCTATAGCTTATAAAAGATTTTAAAAAATGACGTCAATTCTATATTTATACTGATAAAAGAACCCTCTTCAGACGGGCGGTCAGAATGTCTGGTTGAAAGTTTAATGCTTTTCAGTGCGGAGGTATTCCTCTGTGTCCTAGTCGTCAACAAATTCTTTTGCACCTGATGATCCAGTATACTTCTTTTCATGGCCTACGATAAACATTTTAAAGTCAAATTCACCGTAATTGGTCTAGTCATTCTCGCCAGACAAAGGCGACAGAGGCTCACTTATATTTTGTTTTTGTTTTAACTGCGCTAACATTTACTTTTACATACAAGCTAATAGCAAAGTGTATTAAAATTTTACAATTACAAACAAATTTAATATTACCTCCTACCTGGCTTTTGTAAATTAAATCCAGCATTATTAAATTTTAATTTCAATCAGTAAATGAATAAAAAAACAAAAAATTATCCAAAACTTCTAGTTTAATTTCATATAAAACTTCAAAACGTAGAGGAATTCTTCAAATTCACATGGACCATAAACCGGCCCACTGCTCCATCAGTTCGATAAATAGAATGCAAATGTATAAAACTGGTCACCAACGCGTCTCGCTGAACACAGGCGGGGTGGCGTGGCGTCTAACACTGACCTACCTACTGAGAGCAACAAATATTACTCTCTTCTTGTTTAAAGTTTGTCATAGATACTTTTATTATATACTATTAATTATATTGTATACTTTTACAGTGGAATGTAGTCCTATCGAATAAAGATAATACTGAAACGTTGGAAATGCATATGATTTGATTATATTCAATAAATAAACATGTGCAATAGTTCTGAAATAAAATGAAAGGGATGATAATGCGTCGCTGTATTTTGGCATTATTGCTTAGTTAAATAATGAAGCCCATTTTTATATTTTCATTATGAATGTTGAAGAGATTCCATTCAAGTTTTAGTAGAAAAAAGCTGGCATTTCCTTTATAAAACCTCTTAAATTCTGAATACAGAAGTATTTTTAATAAATATATTGCAACAGTGATCTTTAATACTTCTATGTTACATTTTCTATGACTGCACAAACAAACAGATTTCGTTTAAAATCAAAAAGCAGTCTCTACCCCACGTCAGTTGCTTGTCGGATCCGGTCTCGGGCAGTCACTTAACATAAGTTGTATTTCACAACATTGCGCAACTTATTTATAAGACGAGAATTTTCCACGTCCCATGGAAAGGTCGGGTTTAAAAATAAATATATTTTATGCTTAGTAACAATGATATAATTAATGAAAAAATACATAGTTCGCAAGGTGTTCTTAATGCGACGAATCGAGCATAATTTGTACTTCTTTTTGACAAATATTTGGGTGAATTTATTTGCGATTTGATAATCAGACATAGACTTCCATCTTCAATTCATTTATTTCAGTCGAAGATTAAAAGTTCTCCCAGGAGAGGACCTAGGGTCTACCAATGACCTTTATGCACAAGTTGAAACGGCAGGCTGTCTTAAATAAAACACTTCTTACGCGAATATAAAATGTATTACTATACAACATACATTTTTATTATTTGTTACTTTCTATATAGATAATCAAAACATTTTAAGAGAGTGTCTGAGCCGTGTAGATTACCTACAAACATCGATTTAGTGACCAACGTGTAACCAATAATAAAACCACTTTATCCACAATAATCTACAAGAAGATACATACATAGGCAAGTGGAAAGAGGTAGTCTCTGCCTACCCCTCCGGGAAAGAGGCGTGATTTTATGTATGTATGTAAGATACACACATATTATACTTACTCGTCTATATTCCTTGCGCGGTAGACAGACCCAACAGTTTCTAAAAGACTGATAGGCCACGTCAGCTGTTTAGCTTAATGATAGAATTGAGTCGCCTTTTACGACATCCATGAGAAAGAGATGGAGTGGTCCTATTTTTTTTTATTGATATTGTGAACCACACGGCTCCAAGAAGATACAGGACAGGATGATTCTTTTCAAATAACAGTACAATGTTTGATAATGACCTCGCTGAATCTTCAAATATTGCTTCTATTTTAGGTCAAGCCTCAGCTTTCGGCTTCACTTCGTCATTCTTTTCTTTTTTAATGTTCTTCCCCTTTTCCTTTTTCTCTTCTTGGATGGTCACTTTCGAAGCCTCCAACCGCTCAATCGCTTCAAACACCCACTTGTAGTTCATGGCGCCGAAACCCTATTAAAATTCATATTAAGTTATACGAGTATTATTCTTAGGTATTCTTTATATTATCAACTAAGTTTTCATGGCTAATTAAAAATTAAGTAAATGCGCAAGTCCTTCTTTATGTTTTTTTATTCAGTCTACTTATAACTCCTAAACTTAATAAAAATAAGGAAAATATAAAGAAATAAAGGTAATGAAATCACTCACAATTATTGAAGGTATTTACGCCATTTCGTCAATTTCAACTTTTAAATTTAGGTATTATGAGAAATACAGAAATCAAAACAACCTTGTTTGATATTATTCCGATAAATATGTAATTAATAGTAGACTAAACTATGCAGTGCGTAGTAAAATATGAAACAAGTAAACAAAAATGAAACGTTCAAGCAAAATAACGTCGTCATACGAATCGCATATTATGGTATTAATGATTATGGTACAAACATAATAACGTACCTACATAAACACACATACATATAATCACGTCTATATCCCTTGCGGGGTAGATAGAGCCAACAGTCTTGAAAAGACTGGTAGGCCACGTTCAGCTGTTTGGCTTAATGATAGAATACTTAAACTTCAATTTTATGATTGACAGACAAAATCCCTATTAACTTACTCTATGGTTCTTCCTCTGCAAAATCTCTATGAAAACCGTAGGCCTGGCCTGGACATGTTTGGTGAAGGCTTGCATCATGTACCCTCTCTCGTCGAAGTCTATCAAAATATTGTTCTCCTGCAAGAAGAGGTGGAATAACGGCTTAAAACATTTAAAACATTGTATTGTTGTACCTTTTTATATGTATAAGCGCACTTACAAAAGCGCGACTTTTTGTGTTTTTTAGTGTATCGCGTTATTAAACCGTTTAAGTAAAGAGCTTGCAACGTTGTCGTGGTTATCACGCGTTAGAAAAATAACGACTTACGAAAACGTAACAAATAACAAAGCGAGTGCCGCGCGTTGCCGTGTGGTCGCCGGCACCAATAAAAAAAAGGAATGGAAAACACTCCTTCTCTTTCCCATGGTGCAAAAAGCGACTAAGGGATCGGTATTTTCAAGACTGTTGGCTCTGTCTACCCCACAAGGGATATAGACGTGACTAAGTATGTAACAAAGCGACACGCCTTAAGTCATTAATAGATTTAAGCGTACCTACTTCATTTCATCTGATTATTGCTACTGTTTTTCAAACGAAAAATAGTCCAACCAAATCAAGTTGCGCTTTTATAATACCGTTGTATACATACATATTATCACGTCTATATCCCATTCGGGGTAGACAGAGTCAACAGTCTTGAAAAGACTGATATGCCACGTTCAGCTGTTGTTTGACTCAATGATAGAATTGAAATTAAAATAATGACAGGTTGCTAGCCTTTTGCACATGAAGAATGCCAAGTTTACAAGCCTATCCTTTAGTCGCCTTTTACGACATCCACTGGAAAAAGATAAAGTTGTCCTAGTCTTGTCTCTATTGGTGCTGGGAACCACACAGCACGATAATACCGTTGTATTATACGCTGTATGATTGACGGGAAATAGCAATAACGTATTTTTTTAAACACGTTTATCAAAGAGTTTTTCTTAGTTTTTTTTTAGAGCTGAGCATTTAATCATTACCTGCAAGGCGTCGATTCCCTCGCTGACCTTCAGGGATGAAGTCTGGAGTTTCTCCCGGATAAGATCGTAGTAGGTGGAAGGCCAGGTGAGGATGTCCGCGCCGCGGGCTTTAAGGCTTTTCATCTGGAGGAAATAAGTTTTTTTTTATTTAAAGGTAGATATCCCGCTATTTTTAAGAGTCCTGCAAAATAAAAGCTTTAGGGTATTTTGTTCCTGGTACTAGGTAAGTATATGTTTTCTGCGCGACAAAGGGAATAATAAATTTTCCGAGTAAGTAGCTTTATTTACCTACTAGTTATTTTTTTTAAAGATAATTTTTAATGTCTGTAAAAGTACGTACAAAAGTGAGGATGTTTTTTTTATTTCACGTGGAATAGTTATTTTGGGCATCATTGAAGCCCTCAAGGATGAATAATTTTCCCTGTTTTTCTTTTCACATTTTCCATTATTTCTTTGCTCCTTATAGTTACAGCGTGATGTAATATAGCCTGAAGCCTTCCTCAATAAATGGTCTATCAATGCATAAATATTTTTTCAATTCGAACCAGTAGTTCCTGAAATTAGCACGTTCAAACAAACAAACAAACTCTTCAGCTTTATAATATTAGTAGGTATAGATGTGAGTTTGGTAAGTTTATCAATTTACTTAAAATAATACAATTCATCTCTCGTATAAAATTCAACGAGAGTTTATAAATTTCCTAGGCGTTTCACAAATTCCTGTTATTATTTGCGTTACTCTACTCTAATGTCCACCATGACCATGTGATTTAAAGGCAAAGCGATTAAATGTAATGTAAGCATAAGCTACTTATCCAGTGCTTAATAATATCTTACCGTAGCCACTATGTCATCGGTGTAAAGCGCTATATGCTCGACTCCCGCCGTGCCCAGCGCTTTTACGAATTCGCTGGCTTTGCTTGTTGGCCGTATACCTTTTGCCGCTTCGTTCATTGATAGCTGAAAATAATTCGTTTTTAACCAGTTCTTCAGGTTAAAAGTACTTTTACTGTCAAGTAAGCTCCTTGTAAAAATACTCACAAGAACTGTCTCATCATTGTTAATGACTGACGCAGAGTTGATGCTGGAGTATGGAACCAGATCATGCTTGTAGTCCACACACCAGAATCTATAAATAATTAAAGTAAGTACCTAAGTTAGTATTGATTGAAATTAGGTATAACTTAAAAAAACTTTACTGATTAAACTGGTAACATCTTTGATTTATTGAAAGATTTCTTCTAAGTCCGTCATTTTGTACAATTTTTGTTTTTGTGTAAGAAAGAATTATATCGTATATCTTATATCTTATAATTATAATATATCTTATATATAAAAATTTAATACGAAAAAAAAAGGTTAAGTTAACCTTTAATCCAAAAGGTATAAGGCCAATAAATGCTGTTTTATTTAAAGATTAAATTTTGTGGGTTACCTACATATATAGGCTATCTAAGGTATGGTAAGATAGAAAAGTTCTCTTAAGAACACTCCTTCTCTTTGTCTAAGTCTTGCAAAAGTAAAATAAAGAATTTGTGTCCGTGTCAATACAATTTAAAGATATAATTATACCTTAAAAATGTTATTAACTTGCCGTAGCTAAGCACCTGTAAGTTTATAGTCAGCAATGATTCTTACGTATTTTTTTGCCTTTATCTTATCAACTTAAACTTACCTTTGCAGGTTCAAGTTCTTTTCATACCAGGCCACGGATTCCTCTAGTGTCCCGTCAGCCATATTGCCTTCGACGTGGTCAATAAACCTCAGGTTTGTTGGTGGCCTGAAAATAAGTTCAATTATTCTTCACCTCAAATCGATATCCTTCTTTTTTGAAGTCGGTTTAAAAATCAGTGCGTTGCTTTCTACATAATATTCTTAGAAACAACAGAACAATAAGTATTTGTATTACTATGGCTTTACTAGATTTTGATTTTGATCAAAATCGTTCATGAAAACATAACTGGCAGAAAGATATACCTATACAGTCTTTTGCATATAGTATTTATTAATAGAAGGACCAGCATTATCACCGTCCGTTTATTCAACAAATTTACAAATTATTTATTGCACTGATGAAATATGGGATCGTTTTGTGTGAAACAAATTGCAAACTAATTTTCAAAAAAAAAAAAGAAAAAAAAATATTTTCTTTATTTTTAACAACTATTTTAGCGTCTATTACCAGCCATTACTATTATTAAACTAATGAGGTTGCATTACTCTTTTTAAATTGTGATCCCTGAATTGTGCACAAATAGTACTTACAAAAATTGATTGATTTCATCGTCTCCCACTGCTTTGTATCCTGGTAACAATGTTCCAGAATAATTTGACCGATCTATCAGAGTGTGCGTGTTGTCGCCGTACTGCAATGTAGATTATATTATTACATACATACATATGGTCACGTCTATATCCCTGGTGGGGTAGACAGAGCCAACAGTCTTGAAAAGACTGGTCGGCCACGTTCAGCTATTTGGCTATATTATATAAATACTTATTTAAGTTCAAATTTTTGTTGTTTCTGCTGTACGTTGTCTGTCAGTCTGTCAAACAGTTGGTTACCTTGTTGTTGCAATTTTCTGTTTACGATTTATATATCAAAATCAAATTCAGAAAATAGAACTACTATTGTTTGTTTGTTTTTAAACTCTTTATTGCACATAAAAAAAATATTAATTCAAATAAAAATATTAAAGAGGATAAATAAACTAGATTATGGTTGTCAATTTCTAAACTGATTAAACTTTCTCGTTTAATTATACTAGATTTAATAAAGGTACCTACGGAACGTGCGCGTTTAACACAAGTATTATTTATAAATGTCAATGTCTTAATTTAAAATTCGAATGGACTTGAAGATCGAAGCTTATTTACGCTTGGGTTGGGAAAGAAGGTACTCATTTTCTTGTATACTATTATAATAAAACTGCTACGATGAGTGTACGTATTCGTCTATGGTTTAGATTTAAGACATACCTCTTATTGAAATTTGACGTCCGATGTAAATGCAGACATGGTAAAAACATGACGTTTAGTGCAATTTTAATACTTACTGTTCTCAAAACAGCATATCTAACAGATCCATTCTCATCAGCCTTCTCCGTGATACCTTTCACCACCATGGCACCCCCTTCTTTCGCGCGGCGCACCAGCTCATCTAAGTTGTGGACTTCAAAGGCAACGTCTTTCACGAAGTCACCATGAGCCGCCAAGTCCTTGGCTAGTTCACTGCTGGATGTGGTTGGTGATTCGAAGACAAGGGTTATCTGAAAGGAGGTGTTTTAATATAATATAAACAAAAAGGACAGGCTTGTAAACTTGGGATTCTTCTAGTAGGTGATGGGCTAGCAACCTGTCACTATTTGAATCTCAATTCCATCATTAAGCCAAACAACTGAACGTGGCCTGTCAGTCTTTTTGAGACTGTTGGCTCCGTCTTCCCCGGAAGGGATAAGTATAGACATAATTATATGTAGGTATGTATACAAAAAACCGCACAGTTATCGCATCACCCGTACATCCACCTCAGTTTGGTCCAAAGGCTCGACTGACAGAGAATACCTACTTTGTGGCATTAAGTTCACATTTTACGTGCATAAAGTATAAACTAAAAAAGATACAAATAAATATTACTCTTTTACCTGATTAAGTCGAACGGCATGGGACACAACCGGTCTCTCTTCACTAGGGTCCTGGACCGCTAGCGGACTGAACCCGAGACGGGTCACGAAGTAACTCGCTATCTGCAATAATGCATTACATGTTGTCTTAGACGGTTGCAGAAGTCGGACGGTAGTCGCTTCCATTTCCAGGATCATGGTCAAAGACGCACCCCGGGTATGACTGGAGACGTGACGATGTTTCTAGGACCAACGCCAAAAGGAAGAAAAATTTTATTTTCTGATCGATGGATTGTCTAAAGTGAAGAAAAAAAACGGTTTCTATGTTCCGATTTACGAGCCTATCGCTTATAACAGAAGACATTTGTCACGTGGTGTAGTCTGAAGGACTACATAGAAATAGCTCAATCAAAAAGAAGAATAACAGAAAAAGGATGCTACACTCACCGCTTTGGCATTGCCAACCCAGAAGACCAGATGGTCGAAGTTCAGGACCTTTCCTTCGGGTCGGCTGACCACGTTAGACTTGCCCTTGGTCATGTTACCTATAATTATTTGTTTCGGAGTGAAATAGGTCAAAATCTACGCAATAAACAACTTTTCTTGAAGTTTTACTTTTCTATTCCTAATTTTTAAGTTAGATAAGGGTAAGTTTCAAATTAACTTGTTGTAACTTATGATTAATTGTTGGTTTTTACTTGGTTTTAAAATAAGCGTGGCTTTTAATTAATAAAAAGTGTTCAATAAGAACTCTTAAAATGTAGTGCGAAAAATCAAAATGCGGACAAAACACAAGAACAAACGGGCAACATCCAATCAAAGATAATCTCTGTTAAAAAAAAAATCATTCGATTTATGAATACTTCAAATGTATTGCGAAAAATCAAAATGCGAACAAGAAACAAAAACAAACTGGCGCTCTCCGAATAACGTTATTCTCTATTTGCTAGTAACTTAAGAACCAAAGCAAATAAACTTTGCGAGTTGTACTTTATACTTATTCATTTAATGTTATATTAAAAAATCTGTCATTCTGTCTGTTTGTTACATACTTATATAGCTATTTAAGCTAGCACGTAAGAGTTTTTTAATATGGGACATTTCTCTATATTATGGGGTAAATAGTAAATTACGTTTAAAATATTTATATACCGTCATAGCGCCTTACTTGAGACAGTTTTGGAATTCAGGTGTTTATAAACTTTTACTGTGTCAACGAATAGTGACAGTATTCACATCTATAATATAGTCTGTACCTTTTTTATCCAAAAAATGCTTCCCCAAGCCCATAGGTACATCACAGATTTTTTATTTTTTTTATTTTTGCTGTCTCATGTTACCATCATGAAGTGCCATAATTGATACACCACACAAAACATATGAAAGTATCATGAATAGAATTTAAATGAATACTTGAGACAGTAAAAAAATTCAAAAACTACATGACCAACTGAAAATTTTTTTTTTGGGCAGCTGCACTAAATTTTAAGTACCAAAAATGAAACAAGTTCCGTATAGCTCAATTTTTATTAATATTCATTACAATCAGTTTAAATCAACGTTGTTCGCTTATTTGGCAATGCAGTGAAAACAAATAGAAATACTTTTCTAAAGTAAAATAAGGAGAAAATAATGAAACAAGAATTTAATCTTACATAACTCAAAAACTTATAACAATCATACTCCAATATTTTCATATATAGTGGGTACTATAGTAACTAAAAAAATAATACACGTTTTTGGTAGCTTTATAAGCTAATCATTACAATAATTAAACATTACAAAAATAATCAGATAAATCAGTTTCTAAAATGAGACGTTTCAAGTTGACTGCATGTATCAAATTGACAACACTTAAGTGAGTACTTGAACTTACAACTAATAAACAATATTCTTCAGTCTTAAAATTTCAATCAGTCTTCATTAATAATAAGATTTGGCTTTATATTACTTACATTTACATTGAAACTGTAACGACCTCTTTTCAACAATACTGGCTTAACAACTGATATAATTTTTTGAGAGTCAACAGTCATAATATCATCAACAGGGGGAAATACATAAATTCCTTTATTTGTGCTTTTTCTCAAAAACTTACAGGAATACTCATTCTCATTTAATATTTCAGTTATCTGAGCAAAGAACTCTTTTACCATTGGTTTATTTTTAAAGCCATCATATATTAAGTGAATTTTTACAAAGTCATACATTTTTACAGATACTTCAGAAGTAGGTTCGGTTTCTATATGTTCATTCTTGGTTTCACTTAAAATTTGTTTCAGTTTCATTTTAGCAGATTTGGAGGATGATGGTTGCTGTGTTGATTTAAATACTTTTGGCTGCGAAGTTATATCGTTTTGATCTTTAGGTTTGCGTTTTATATCAATAGATTTAGAGGTAGATGGTTGCTGTTCTGGTTCATATACTTTTGGTAGCGTAATAATGTCGTCTTGATTAGTGGAAGATAATGGTTCCTGTGGTGATGCAAATACTTCTGGCTGAGTAATTACATTATTTTGATCTTTTGTGGAAGAAGACAGTTTCTGTACTGATTTAGATATTTTTGATTGCGAAATTATGTCCTCTTCACCTTTTGATTTTTCTCGTGATTTAGAGACTCTTGGCTGGAAAAATATATTTTCTTGATCTTCAGAATCTAAATATACATGTTTTCTTTGTTGTTTTAATTTAATGTTAGGAATGATATTTGATTGGGTTGTGGTTTTTTCTATCAAATTATCGAAATCTTGTAATTCAGATATATTATCACTATCAGATGTATCATGTACAGAATAATTGCTAGAAACTGTAGTATCCGTGTCTTCTTCACGTGCTGTTTTCGGTTGCGTAAATAATGGATCTGAATCTATGTTTACTTCTAAATAATCTTCTTCTGCATCACAAATTCCCACGTCTACTTCTTCAATATTTTGAGTATTTGAAGGATTTGTAATATCGGAGACTGTAAGGCTTTGACCTGCCGAAGCTTGCAATTTTTTCTTTCTCACTTTAGGAGGAGCTGATGTATTAAGACGACTTTCTTTTAAAAAACTTTCGAATGCACTCGCCCATTCTTTAGATGTGCTGTTATTTTCTGGAGTTTCAACGGGAAGCTTGGCCAGAACTGTTTGTTTGTTGAGAGGGCAAATCCCAGCTGCACGAAACCCTGACTTTAAATTCTCTGAAGATGTCAACAGTTGATCTAACGATCGTTTTAAAAGTCGCGGAAACTGATCTTTGGGAATGCAGCCCCTGGTTTTCTGCTTCCATTCTAATAAGGTTTTTCGCCATATTGCTTTAAGTGGACGGAAGTAAGCGACATCAAGCGGTTGGGTTAAGTGTGAACTATTTGCAGGGAGAAATATGAAACGAATATCTGATTCCGCACATTTTTGTATAACCTTTACAGACAGATGACTTGCCAGGTTATCTCCTAGTATTGCTTTCGGACCTTCACCTACCGAACTGAAATAAGGTACAACCACTTTGAAAAACCAGTCTTCAAACGTTGTACTGTCAAACCAACCGCTTCTTGTTCGATTGTAGAATGTATTAGCTGGCCCTCCTCTCAACCAAGAATCGTAAAGGTGCTCAGCCTTATATACGACATATATTGGTAATAAAGCTCCTGATGCTGATCCTGCAAACATAACCGATGTGCTCGATTTCGAAGCGTCAATGATATTTTTTGGACTTTTGAAACCTCTTCTTACTAATACTTTTGTTTTTCCAGGGTCGTCGGTAAAGTTAGTTTCATCAAAATTCACAATTGCTTCTGGTTTTACTCCCTCCAAGCTAATCATTAGATTATCAAAATAATCAGATATCATTTCAGGATTAACAGCAGCTCTTGCTCTTTTAATGTTTTCACAAAACTTGTACGAAATTTCATGTTTGTTTCGGTCTAAAAATCCTTTCAACCAAAATCTTCCTGGCAAATTGTTCTTAAATCTAGGTTCTGTCTTTCCCTTCGTGTCAAGGTATTGCTTCACAATAAGCGTCAAGTCAAAGGCTGTTATAGGAAATCCCCATTTCCCGCAAAGAATTAAGGCTTCTACAATTATATTTTCATCTTCATTTGAAAAAACTGTGGGTCTTCCAACTTTATTCATATGCTTACAACGCACTTTTCTCTGTACAGTGGCTGGTGGAACATTATATTTTTCTGCAGCTTTTCTAATCGACATACCTTTTCGCACTGAAGCCACTGCATTTTCAACCGCTTCATTGGAGTAGTTACGGTATGGCCGTGACCCAATTTTCTTTCGATACCTTCCCATGTTCTGTCAAAAAATCGAAATGAAGATTTAGGTAAGCCCAAGATAATTGTCTTTCTTGGCAAATTTTCTTGTCAATTATTTTACCCTTCCATTGAAATCTTCAAAACCATAGTAGACATGAAAATTCATTACATACACCACAGATATAAAAACATTACATTAAATGTAATGTTATTATATCTGTGACATACATCAAAAGATAATTTTTATAGGATTGATTAATAAGAATAGAACATTTTACACCATTGTTATTTTTATGAAAAGATTATCCATTAATCGCAAAAAAAATCCTTTTCGTTCACATTCATATTATATTTAAAATACTTGACAACAAGTTTACATGAATCTATGGTTTCTATGATTTCATTGAAATATTAAATTTTTGACAGAAAAAAATGGCCGCAAAACGAGCTTTTAATTAAAAAGAAAGTTTTAACAATTATTAAGCCATTTTGAGACATAGTAAATAACTTGAGACAGTTGGTAACTTGAAACAGTAGGTAACATGAGACAGTAGATAACATGAAACAAATGTATCAAATTACAACCACTTCGAAATATTTTCATTTGGAGTGGCACACAAGCCGTCGTTTTAACTTAAAATTCACGAAACCTTTGATAGTTTGTAGCTAAATAGTAAGGTTAGGTTATGCAAAGACCAGATTTTGACAAAGATCAACACAGATCGAGTAACATGTGAAGTTTTATGAACCACAGAACTTAACAATTTATTGTGAAAACTTTCAACTCTAATTATTCATAAAATAGGCTTGAAAAGACTTACTTTAGTTATTATTTATCTTGCACACACTTTTCTCCTGTCGCCATGACACTTGCCAGCAGTAATGTTACCATGTGTAAAAAAATATGGGTGCGTTCGAAAAAACCAGTTATTTGTATCAAGTTAACCTGCAGTATCAAGTAAGGCACATTGACGGTATTATAAAAATTACTCGTTAAACTTAATTAAATTAGCGTTTAACTTAATGGGAATAAATCTATTTCTGAAATGAAAGGTAACTGTGTCCTTCATAATACCAAAACATAATTTTTAGAATATTGATTAATTATAACAAAGCAATTTTTTTTTTGGAAATTTGTTGTAGCAAGTGAACATAAATGTTTTAACTAGTATAATCGACAAATACGTGTATAGACTACAAATGTCTAATTATAGTTGGCAATTGTATCAAATTAAGGCATTTTAACGATTATGCAAAGCCCATGAACTAAACAATATTACCTATATTAAATACCGTAGGTACCTAGGTATCTTGAAAATCTGAACATAGGTACTTAATAGAGATTATAAGAACCTAATAACGCACTATGTTTCTCTGCTTTATATATATATATAGCAGCTAGTTAAGAGAAAACATAGTGTGTTTCAGTTGCTTCTCTTCTATAAATAGATTGTCAATCAATTCAATCAAGGGTAATATCAATAAACTTGTGATTCTTCTTTCAGGCGATTAGCTCGCAACCTGTCATAAGTTAATATCAATTACAACATTAAACTAAACAGTTGAACGTGGCCTTCCATTTTTTTCGAGACTGTTGGCTCTATCTACACCTTAAGAGAAAAAGACGTGATTATATGTACAATAATCAGGCTTGTTTGATTGTAGGAGGAAATTAAGTAAAAAGTTCTGTTAAGTCTTGCAATGAAGTTACCTACTGAAATTTGGATACTTAAATTGTAAGAACCTTACCTTTTCCTTCTAATAAAATGCAACACTACCACTACACAAAATCGTAATTACAAATGTGATATTTATTTAATGTCCAACTATTTATATTAATTAGCACTGTCTATCTCTTCAATAGATCTCATCTCTATATAGATCATGTCGATTATTCTCATAAAAATATGAATTACGAGATTCAAGATGATCCGGTTTTGTAAAATTAACTATATTGAAATATGTGTAAAATCATAAGTTGATTTTTAATAATTACATCTAGATTGTACAGAGTACGCATTGAAAATTAAAAAAACAACAATTGCGTTAAAAAAAACCACAAAGGAAACGTTCCCATAATATATTTTGTCTTCCAACTAACATTATAATGCGATTACATACTTAATGTAAGTTAATACTTATCACGCCTTTTTCGGAAGGGTAGGCAGAGACTACATCTTTCCACTTGCCACGATCTCTGCATACTCCCTTCGCTTCATCCACATTCATAACTCTTCTTTCAAGCTCGGCGGTTTCGGGTACTCTTAACCTGACCCTTTGTCAGTGCGTCCTGAATTTGAAACTTATTGTAATTTATTTCCATGTCCACGCGCAAAATCCTTATTTTTCATATATAATTGCTTTTTTTTTGTGCATGTGTTCGCAGCATTTTATTAGATACAAGCAATTGCTTAATGCTTATTTTGTTTATCTAATGTATCCGTAGGTAAGCAAGATGGTCATTAGTCGATTTAATATACATACATCGCATGATTTGTTTAACACATGTATTTTTAAGATCTTGATAAAAGATCGTATCTTATTTTATTGCGGATGACGACGTGATGTTTTTCTAATGTTGTCATTATAAAATGTAACGGCATTGAGACATCAATGTAAACAAGTATAATTTGTTTATTTACATTAACGCACAAATTATAGTTTATTATGAGCAGTGTGAGGTATGCAGGGATCGTGGCAAGTGCAAAGATCGTCTCTGCCTACCTTAGTAGGAAAGAAGCGTGATTTTATTTATACACATAACCGAATGCAACGTAATATAATTTATGAACAAAAAATAAATTCGGATCTGAGTTGTATTCCACTGAATGTTTACCTAAAACAAAAGTATGGGGAAAGAGTTGTAAAGAAGTAAGTACCTATGTTAGGTAGTTATATATCTATGTCAATAACATTGTCTTTTCTTTCAACCCCGAGTCAGTGGCATTAGGTTGAGTTCTGTTTTCCAATGCTCATCTAAGCGCCTTCCCGGTGCATTCCTCTTAAATGGCAAGATATCCACATACGAATAGCTTTATTTTTCGTGAAAAATTTGTTAGAAATTTACGTTCCATTTCACTGAAAATCAGTGCATTGTGTAACCTCATCACACGCATATGAAACCCTTTGGTTCGCATCATGTAATTTTTTTATAATTACGAACAAGGTATCACTTTTTGCGCCAACAAAGATTTTGCTTTCTCTTTTTTTCCATATTGGAACTATTGATTTAGCTGTGGGTAAACCAACAAAATCCGGATTGCGAATTTTGTTTTTCTTATTTGTTTGGCTGTCTGGTACATGATATAGGCATGATTTTTACATCCAATTGCCTAAAACGACGATAAAGTAAAATACTCTAAAGAAAGACATCAACGCAACCATGAAATATATTGAGTAGTTTCATGACTCATTGGGAAAATTGTCAGTAGTAATGAAATAGTTTCTGGAATAAAGGTTTGTAATAGCTGCCAGTCCAAATCAATAAACTAAATAAAAAATAAATCACATTGCGTTTTTTGCTGTTTGCAATTGCCCACACTGTTCTTATCTACTGGTCCCGGTTATATCTTATATATTTTCCTTACTACTCTGAAACGAGCCTATGCGCCTTTTAACCATGATCTAGTCTAGAGGATTTAGTTCAGTTAATCTTAACCCGTATTGGATCATACCTAGTATTTTTAACTCGAGAGTTCACCGGCTCGTTAGAGTTAATAAATAACCGTAGGTACCGCCTTATTTTAAATATGGAATGCAATGTTTTTTTTCTAAAGTCGTGGAGGAGGAGAGTAGAAGATTAGTGGAGGGATTAAAAGTTATTCAGTTTATTTTCCGGGACATCTAATTACAGAACAAGCTTTGCCTGCAACTCTGCCTTGAATTCCCAGAAAGCCTTCTTGGATAATAATTTTTGCAATATTGAGTAGGTACTCAGTTAAATTAAGATTCGATTTCGAAATATTTTTTTTAAAATATGTGATTCTTCCTATTTAATAAAAAAGGTAAGTAGTTAATTAAAATAAAATAAAAACTGTTTTCGGTAATAAAATAGTTTCTTTTATTAATTTATATTATACATATACATTATATTTACATAAGATCGTAGGTATAATCATAAGAGTATTTAACTTGCACCTATATTTTTTTCTATTTTACTTTATTCTCAAAGGTAAGGCACCTCATGGAAGCTTCGTATTTCGCAATTTTCTTTACGGTCTGAATCACTCATTGTAAAAAATTGATTGATAAATTCATCATATATTACAAAATATAGGTAATTGTACTTCATGATTAAAATAAATAACAAGGGCCATTTTCCACTAATCTGCGTTTTTTTATTGAAGTCTTTTTAATAAAGTTATGTACTATTTTTTGATAAATTATGACAACACGTAAAAAATCTAAAACGCAAATTTAAAATTGAGGGTACATCATTTTTAAACCCCAGTTTAATAGACATTGACCCGAATTTTACCAATAAATTGATTTCAAATACTAACCTAATATTTATTTACAAAAATACAATATTTAAAAGTTATAAAGCATTTTGATACAATTCTTTTAAATCAATATGACAAAGTCCATTAATTTATTAATTTACAAGAAATAAAATCCATATGAGGTGGCAAATATAAAAAAAGTACAATATTAACAAAAGTATTCAGATAAAAAGACTAGGTTGCGCCTTAAATGGATTTTATTTTTTCACAATAATATTTATCAATAGGTAACAACGTATTCTATATTTACAAAAAAAAAAAACATATACACAAAGGAAATGCATGCGGAGATTATTAAGTTGATACATGGATAACATTCAGATAATATAGTATAAGAGCTAGTTGCACTTTTGGTGACTTTTATTTTGAGATGTACGACCGATTTGGCTGCGCCATTTTATAAGAAGTACCTAATCACTGAGGTGCGACTAAGTCTGCGTCCACCTTTAGAAGGCCGATTCCGTAATCGGAGCCCAAATGGTAATGTATTACCGGAAAACGTCAAATACCCTGATTATGGAATCGGCCCCTTATTGATAGTTACCAAAAGTCCAGCTGTCTCTTGAAATAATATAATAAAACATGGACTTAAAATTCATTATTTCTCATGTATTTTATTACCTAAATATAAAAAGGACGCAATATTTGAAGTAAAGATATGACTATTCGATTTTTTGTGATTTATTTATAACATTCACATTCTGTAGTGACGTGTTTGTGTCCAATACTAAATTCAATTTAAGTAACATTACAATATTGGTAATTCAAAACAACGAATGTGTTTTATAAAGCATGACTAACTATTGTGAAATTCTTTATCTATGAAATAATTCTTGGTTACAAAATTTGTTTCAATACACGGAACATAAGCTAAGCCAAAATGGCAAAGATTTGACATCTGTCAATTTGTCAACGCTTGACAGATGTCATTGAATCAATTAAATGTTTTTTTTTTAATTTTCCATATGTAGCTATAAACAGATTACAAATGTATATATTATCTGTATATAACAAAAAGAACAGTATAAGATTTTCAGTTTATTACTATGTGACTAACTTCAGCACGATGCCCAATGGACTATATTAAGATGACACAGTAGTTTCGCATCCCTAAAAAGGGATTTTATTGGTAACTAAACTGAAATATCGGTACCAGGGTTCATGAGATGTGTACATACAAAAGAAAAAAGGAACACAAAGCTCTTATACTAAGATTACAATTAAATATACAGAATGGTAGATTTGGTATATCACGGGTTACCTTGGAGCGAAGTATGGAAACCAATTTGAGATCAATTTTTCGAAGAGGATTCATTTTTGGTGTGTTTTTACCGCTGGAGTATAAAATTATATGGAAATGAAAACTAGCACTGGGTTTTAGATAACAAAAGCAATTTAAAAAAACAAACAAAAGAAAACACTGATGAAACAAAAGAAAGAACATGATGAAAGACATATGAGTTGAAAAATAGTTATTTTTTTAAGAATAGGTAGTTAAGTAACATAGATTGTTCAGGCCTAAAGTTCAGTTTATGACCTGATCCGGAATTAAACATTGAAAATTAATGAATATCAAAGCAAAAACGCGCCAACAAAATCATAGACACTTCATAATTTATCAGTCGAGAACATGGTTTGGTCTACATAAAGTTTTAAAACAAATATATTAGAAAATAATCTTAAAAACGTTTCAAGTACCTAAGTCAACGTTTTGTCATGTACGAAGTGGTGTTTTCATACCCTACTGGGGTAGACAGAACCTATTATAATGAGGCTTCATTGAAAAATTTACGCATTTTTCTTCATCGTATTTTTTAATTTATATGCCACGTCTTCATCCTTACAAGGGTTGACAGAGCCTACAAACGAGAGTTCATAAAAAAAATTCGTACTTATGAGACCAAACCGCCTAACTTACACTCCAAGGTACACCCCGCCAAAGAGATTTCTCGCTTCCCTCAGTCACGGACTACCGTTGTATATCACAGAGCTGCTGGGAGGGGGGTACGTCGACTAACTGGGCCCTCTCCACAGCCACGAGGCATCCACCAGGAGCCACCAGCAGGGGCGCTGAAGGTGTACCAACCCACACTTTCTTCACGTCTTCAGTCGTATTCTGGGCTAATGGAGACATGTAGCTGCCTCTGTAAAAGGTAATTATTCAATTAATATCTTATATATAAAATTCTCGTGTCACAATGTTTGTCTCCGTACTCCTCCGAAACGGCTTTACCGATTTTAACCAAATTTTGCATGCATATTCAGTAGGTCTGAGAATCGGCTTACATCTATTTTTCATACCCCTAAGTGTTAAGGGTTGTCCACACTTAACATTTTTTAAATTTTAAATTATTTATATGGCAAAACAACGTTTGCCGGGACAGCTAGTTAAATATATAAAAATATGGCAAGTGGAAAAATTTTGTAAGAAAGATTTTGAGTCCGCCTATAGCCAGACAATGAAGAGAGCAAGTCAAAGTAACCGTCTCTTATAACCTCTGAAGTCTTGTAAGGAAACTTCTTTAAATCATGGTATTTATTTGTAAATAAAGGCAAATAAATGGAATTCTTCTTGTAGATGATGTGCTAGCAACCTGTCACTATTTGAATCTCAATTCCATCATTAAGCCATATAGCTGAAAGCGGCATTTAGTCTTTTCAAGACTGTAGGCTCTGTCTACCCCACAAGGCGTGATTATTATGTATGAACAGTATTTAAATGATACAATATTTGCATTAAATAACACGGTTATTAAAGAAACTATGTTAATGATTAGTTTCTTTGAGCAGCGATTTTAATTAATACGACGTCATGACTATAAATAATGCCATGTTGTTACTCTATATTTATTTATTCTCATTGGCCAATTTATTTATTATGTTTTTGCAATTATACACTGCGTAGTGTGTACTGGAAAACTCTATAATGATAGGTAGGTATTGTTTTAAATGGTGAAACTTTATATACATAATAATATAACATACATACACACATACATATAATCACGTCTATATCCCTTGCGGGGTAGACAGAGCCAACAGAGTCTTGTAAAGACTGATAGGCCACGTTCAGCTATTTGGCTTTGAGATAGAATTGAGATTCAAATAGTGACAGTTTGCTAGCCCATCGCCTAAAAAAAGGAATTCCAAGTTTATAAGCCAATCCCTTAGCCTTTTACGACATCCATGGGAACAAGATGGAGTGATCCTATTCTTTCTTTTATTAGTGCCGGTAACCACACGGCACCGATTAACCAAATTAAGAACATTTACATTAAATCAACCCAACTCTATAAACCATTCTATTGATTAAAATAACAACAATACAAAATTATTAACCTCAACTTCCTATCAGCGTGTAACAAAGCGTCTGCCTTCAACAACCTCATGGCCACGGCGACCAGTATGAAGAGTATGAGGGCGCCGCACACAGGCACGGCGATGGTCGCCGCTTTGAACCAGACCTCCCCGTTGTAGTTCGCGCCACGTTCGCTGGCGACCGCGTTGGCATCTGGAAAATATAAATTATTACATACATACATATATATGGTCACGTAGTATGTATAATTTTAGTGAAATATTAGTTGAGACCAGCCAAAATTATTCTACATAAATACATACATATGGTCACGTCTATATCCCTTGCCGGGTAGACAGAGCCGACAGTTTAGAAAAGACTTTAATGGCCACGTTCGGCTTTGGCTTAATGATAGAAATGAGATTCAAACAGTGACAGGTTGCTAGCCCATCGCCTAAAATAGAATTCCAAGTTTGTAAGCATATCTCTTAGTCGCCTCTTACGACATCTATAGGAAAGAGATGGAGTAGTCCTATTCTTTTTTTTTTGTTGATGCCGGGAACCACACGGCACCTAAATAAATAACATAAATTATTGTTAGTAAGTTATAGGTTGACATTATAGAATGACGGTTTGTTTGGTGCAGTGGTAGTGTTAACCGTTGAACCATAAGTTTCAGGTTCGATCTCCGGTCAGGTAATTTTTATAAGACTTGATTGGACTTATCGGTTGGTCCGCCGAAGCTCTAAAAAGGGATGAAAATGTAAAAAAAATTATATGTAAATCTATCTGATGTAATCTATAAAGAATTTGTAACTTTCTATAAATATCACAGGCCATTTTTTTTTATGGCATTCGCTCCAACACGAATCGAAGAAGCGTTAACTTTCGTTACAACGGAATATGTAATGCAATAGTCTAGTTCTCATAAATAGTAAAATATTAAATTCTTAAAAAAAAAATCTAGTCGGGAATCCGGACGCTGTTTTGTAATTAGCTGATTTAATAAGACCATTCGGACTATACCAATCATCACACATATTTATGCCGTTTATCGTCAACGCGTTTCAAGAACCGCGTACCTACCAGTATAAACGCATCACTATGCGTTTTCTCCATTATTGAGTGATAAAGTGCATCCAACGTATCCATTTATTTATAGACCGTAGATCTGCTGAATACGTAATAACATCATGTTTATAAATATACCGGTTGTTTGCCTTCCTTCAGTCTCAAACGTGATTGTCAGGATATTAGACGTGTGGGGCCAGACAGAGTAGAATAGGAACCTTCTCTTCTATTTGAGAAGTTTTTAAGAAGTGATGCATTGAAATAAATGTGGGAGCGTCGGTGTCAAAAGAGTCGGGCAAGTTAACGCGAATTTGTATGTGGTTTAATCAGCGCCATCTAGTGATCTAATACCAATTCGCATTTACTTGGTCGACTGGTTTGAGGGAGTAAAACTCGCACTAACGCCGCCGGCTAAAAATCGTGATGCACAGTTTCTACGAGTATCTAATCCTAAGAGATTTATATTTGTTAATTGATATCCGGTGCAAATTCTGCAGTGTAGTTTGTTCCGCCGCTTCTTCAACACATGCGCTTTGGATGCAGTAGTAGTTAAAATCCGATTTTTTTTTAAGTTATGTGACGTCAATGAGTTATACCATGTAAATAATTTGAAAAAAAAAATTCAGTGTATTCCTAACGGAGTCTTATACATACACGGCCTTATGGCAATGATCCTGGATTAGTAAAAAAAGTAAAATTGCGGAGATCAGATTGAAATCTCTTCGTGTACAAGAATCGAGAATTATCATAAGCTAAACTAGGTCTCTTCTCCAAGAGAACTGAACTTTGAACTTTGAAGAAAATTGAAAACCAGAAACGGTAAATATTCAAAAACCATTAAAAATATAATTAAAACTAGAAATACCTCGGGTGGTCTCATTATATCAATAAAACTGGAACATTATTCGCGGAATTGCATCGCAGAGGTACCAGGAAGACATCAATGTAGTGGAGGATACAGTGTCACAATTGCATTCTTTTTGATAACGATATTAGGGTATTGTTTGTCGCGTCGGCTCATTTCAATTTGAAATATAAGCACAAAATTTGAGTATAAGAATGCGCTACATGACAGAATACGATCGGGGAAAGAAAAATCAACTGATAAAAATATATAAAGCTTAAATAATATTTCAATATTGCCGAAGCGAATATAGAATAGGATAGATTTATTTTCAAAATTGGATACAAGGTATCACTTATTGACGTCACATCACTTAAATCTAATTATAACTACTACCGCTTCCAAAGCGCATGTGTAGAAGAAGCGGCGGAACTAACTACACTGCAGCATATATTGGAACAATTGGCACATGTTAAGTAATCCATAAAGTTAGTAGCAAGGCACGCGCGTCGGGATTTTATCGCGCGGTAAACTATCGTTGTCCCGTTTCAACATATAATATAAAGCGAAATAGCAATAGCTTTTCGTGTGATAAAAACGGGCTGAACTCCAAGGGGAAACAATTTATTGGTACTTAACCAGGTACTGACTGTTTTCGCGTATTATAAATTGCGAAGGAATTAAGAATAAATTACAGTTACAAAATTTACGCTGATTATTTTTTGTCAATTCTGTACCAGTCTTCAAATTACATACAACAGAGAAAGGATAATTAGAAATTGCATTAGAAATATCCGCAGAAATTGCAACCGATGAAAGGGCTTCTTTATTACCGCTTGCTATTATAAACCTTACGCTTTAGCCAATAAGAATAAAACTTTAATGTCTGTAAAGGTCCAAGGCATTCTCGTTTAAACACACAAATAAATTACTCTCAAGATATACGCTCCTTAGAACAGGTTCCTTCTATTTATACAGGTCGATTAATAGCGGCTTCGTTCTTCAGCTAATTTAGCTTTTATCAGCCAGTTATAAAGTTAAATATTGATTGTGTTTATAATGCCTATAAAGGAATAACCTAAAACAATTGCGCCTCGCTACAGAAATTGAACCAACGCCGCGGGGCAAGCTATTATTATGAAATAGGGAGTTATATAAAATATTTCCTATATAATCTTCAGGCATTGAATTATAATATAAGCATTGGAATTTGCACGTTGATAGTAATCATAAGTTTGGTTAGTTTGTTCTGATCGCTATTTATGTGCCGATGTTTCGAATTTGTATCGATTATAGCTGTGTAAATAAATCTTTTATTAATATTAAGTAAAGTTCTGTGTTTCTTAAAGTAAATTTACTACCAATCAATCATTTTTGATATGGGAAGAAAGTAAGGGCGTCGGTGGTAAATCGGTATGGTCGGCCCGGTTAAAATGCGTGATGCGCAGAAAGGCACAGGTTCAAATCCTACCTCGGCCATGTACCAATGACTCTTTTCAAAGTTACGTACATTAGTTTGAATACTAACCGATGCTCTTACGATGAGGGAAAACATTGTGAGAAAATCTGCACATTCAGGCAACTATATGTGTTACCATAGATCCAATACGGGTTAGGTTTACCTGCAAAGGTTGCGGAGGTCAGATGGGACTCGTTTCATCTGAAAACCTGACTCACACAATCAAGGATGCAACCGGGACTTAAGCCAGGAGGAAGAAGAATCACTTAAATATACTTAGAATCGAACAGTAGTTAAATATTAGTTGAGACCAGCTAAAATTATTCTAACGCCATATATAAATGGTAAATATACTCGTATCTATAAGTGTGATCAGCCTTTGCAACAAATATATCTATATAAAATCATGCCTCTTTCTCCGAAGGGTAGGCAGAGACGTAGGTATCGTATCATCCGCATTCATTACTTTTTTCATGCAATTCACTCGGTTTAAGGGAAAACTACGTAACTATAGCTTTGCTATAAATATAGAGATTACACGCGTAGAAAATCGCGGGCAAACCTCATTAAACATAAAACACCTTTCTAAAGCTGTCTTCAAGCCTTTGTAGTGAAATAAACAATTTTTAATGAATCTATTCCAACAAGTTTTATAGCACTATGTGGAAGAGTCTTATAGTGTAACTATATAAGTCTTTTATAGCTCCTCATCGGTCGCTAATTGGCTAAGTTAACTTTTTATGGATACCTTTTTTGATTCAACACGACCACATGTTTATGATAAATTTTATTGATAAAATAGTATTTAGTACTTGGTAGTTTCGTAGATTGACGTCATATCGTAATGTGTGTTTTATTTGCACTTTCAAAAAATCAAGTAAGATGTTGTTTTGACCAAATAGGCTTCTATTAATTTATTGAATAAGTGTTTCTACCTGTTCACAGTAACAAACACAGAATCCTAGATATGAAGTGAACGTGACACTACGAGGAAAAAAGAATATATTTACAAACTTATATCGAATTTAAAATCTGAATGAAGATCATTTTTTTTTAATTTAATGTAATTAAATAGAAAAAGTTAACTTAGTGAATTGAGACGCCATGGCACCTATAAATGTTTATCTAATGACTTGAGATGTTAATATTGTAAAGGTTAGAGAGTTTAACGGGATGAATATTTAAGTTGAGATTAAATCTTTCTCACAGTGTTTGATTGCGCTTCAAAATTAGTAGTGTCTTTAGATTTTGCCCTAAGACGTAAGCATAGTCCCAGATATTACTATATAAGATAAAATAAAACTTAGTGTATCGTCCACATAAATTGATAAAATTAATATTTTGCAGCAAAGTTACCAAAAATAAATGTATGTAGCTTACATATTTCTAGCCTTAAGACGACATAAACATTTTTCTCAGTAAAAATTATGCTTCTGATAAGGCTGTATGTAAGGAGAAAGATACAACAGCCTGAATAAAAAAGATAATTTATGTAAACTATCTGACAAATGAATTGAATTTTGTATGTAGTCTAAATGACCTAAATAAAGAAATTTATTCCGATCGCTACGGTTTTAAAGTTGAATATATCGTAACCAGGGTTCCTTATAATAGTTCAAAGAAACTAGCGACAACAATGTGTCATTACGCACGCATACCTAATTGATAGTTAGCCGTGGACACAGAAAGTATAGGCCTCAACCTGTCCATGATTATAGAGGTACGTAAATTAGCTACACTGTTAAGTGACAATAGACAACTAAGTATCTAAGGGTTAATAAGTGTGCCGTGTGGTTCCCGGCAAGAGAAAAAAGAATAGGACTACTCCATCTCTTTCCCATGGATGTCGTAAAAGGCGAATAAGGGATTGGATTCTCTTTTTAGGCGATGGGCTAGCAACCTGTCACTATTTGAATCTCAATTCTGTCATTAAGCCGAACAGCTGAACGTGGCCTTTCAGTCTTTTCAAGACTGTTAACTCTGTCTTAATATATAGTTATTATATTTTATTAATTCATTTCAAAGAATTAAAAATATATTTTTTTTAAGTAACGTTCGTTCTAACTGTTGTGAGATTTACGGAGTATCGGTATTATTGGGATTGCATCCAATGTATTAAATTTTGCTTATCTTATCTCAGACTATGGATCTTTATTAGCAGATTAACCAAAAAAAAAAAAAAATTAAAATATTAACAATCAGATTTCTTTAACGACCCAACATAATTTAACTTTGATAGGCTGCAAAAATAGACGAGGCTTATTCTTAACCCCTATTTTAAACTTTCCAAATTACTATCGAGGTAACTTACCAAACTCCCCAGTGACGTTCAGGCGGGCCCTGGCCTGTGGACTGTCTTCATGGTTACACAGGTCGTTGAAGCAGCAGAGCAGCAGGGAATGAGCCAGGGTTGGAGTCCCACCAGGCGAGTTCTGGCAGTGGGCCATCGCTTCTTGAGGCCTGGAAATGATAAGGTGTGATTTGAAATTATTTTTACGATGAGATTTCAACGCGGGTTAGGATATTTCATAATTAACAATAACAACATAAAACAGTATTTTAGAAAAAGAGGTAAAAAGGAGTTCATAAAAACACAATAAAGGTTGAAATGGAGGATTTTCCATTAAATTATATTTTCAGCTCTCTAGGTAATATGTTAACAGAGTTATAACATCTGAATGTCCATAATACTTACAATGTGAAACCTTTAGTGATGTGAAAAGTTTAGGGAAAAAATAACTATAAATCTGTTAGGGTCATAGTAAAAGTCAAAATATTTTTTCTATCTGGAGTCACATTTAGACGCCGCCAGAGTACAACGTCAAATACAACGGAAATCAACTAAATTCATATCAATTATGAACCACATTCAATTGGAGTTCCAGATGATTTAGCAAAGACCGTTCGTGCTGCGAATTAACCTTTTTGCCGCTTAGAATTAATTTCAACACGTCAATTTTGCCTCCCGGTATTGGGACAAAAACCATACGGCCTCGGCGCGTACGCAAGCTGCAAGTAACATGGAGCAAAAAGTATGTAATTTGTTTGTATCTAAAACTCGCATGTCCTTTTGTGTGGGTTGTGGTACAAGATATAAGATATTCGCTAAAATATTTTGCTTTTGCAAGTCTTGTGCAATTTCATTTATAATTTCCATCTTCAGTTTTGTTTTTAATAAATAACCATCAAACAATTTTGCACTTTTTTTTTTACACTGGTATTGTGGTAAAAACTACTGTTTCAGCGCCTGCGTACGCACTTTTGATTTGGGTATTTTGTATTTATTTTCGTAATAATATTTCAAAAAATTAAGAAAACGCATTTCACGAAAATGAATCAACAACAACAAGTAAATTTGTGATACATTTATACAGCCACACTAAATGATTATTCAGTTATTTTCCAACCAGTATCTTATTCATCACCCATCTATACCATACATCACCCACCCACTTATATTTATTTTACGCCGGCGCTTAAAACTTGGACCACGCACCATATCATTGCTGGCTATTACGCGCAATCAAAAGGATTGGGATTATCGTACCACCAGCTAAATGCCTGAATGCGATCAAATTACTTGTTATATTTTGCTTTATTTTTACTCGGCAGTGTATTTGAGTAGAATATACTTTAATACATACATGTGATCACGTCTTTATATCTTAGGTAGACGAGCTAATAATCTTGAAAAGAATTAAAGGCCACGTTCAGCTGTATGGCTTGGTGATGAATTTGAAATTCTCATAGGACACATCAAATAATGACAAGTTGCTAGCCCATCGTCTACAAGTAGAATCCCAAGTTTATTAGCCTTGGCCCTTAGTCGCCTTTTACTTTTTGAGACAGATATTTTTTTTAAAGGCATAGAATTGTAATTTTAATTGTGTTTTACATGCGTACAATGATACTTGTAAAAAAAAGGTAAATGTCAACAACTGGTCAAGCGACTGTTGTCCAAATGTTTTTGTTTAAAATTGCAAAATAGTATTTTAAGATCTCGGGAATCACAAATGTAATGGCTATTTGGAGAACAAATAAACCATTTATCTATTGGAATGACATCACGGAAAATTTGTTTAAATTTAACTAATTCTACACAAACAGTTTGAGGTTTATCTGTAAATTAAGTTTTTTACACGAAGCGACTCCCGCCTGACCTCCGCAACAGTTGCAGGGAAACCTTATCCATATTGAAATATGATAACATTTTTTTATAAATGTGTAAATTCTTTCACTGTACACTTTAACAGCGTGAATTTATATAATTGTCTTCACAGCATACACATTAATCTTTTTGGCGTGGCACCTACGTTCCCACGAAATAGCAAAGTTAATATAAAATTAATCTTGTTTTTTATGGTCTTTAACCTCCATGAACTCTATTATAGAGATATCCAAGTTCTAGATTGAATTATAATAGCGATGATATAAATAACAACATATTATGAGACTTTTATTGGATTTTTTATTGGATTAAAGGATTATAAGTGGACATTAAGAGACGAATTTAAGTAAACTGATTTATTTCTTGAACAGCTGAAAATGTTCTTTTAGTCTTGTCAAGACTGTTGGCTCTATCTACCCAGCAATAGATACAGTCGTAACTATATGTATGAATGATTTATGTATTTAATTTATTTATCTGTGTTCTAATTTTGAAATGTATATATTACTTTTATTTTAAAATACACATAAGTAACTATAAGTTTAAAAAAAATAATAATCGTATGTACTAAAAGCTAAAAATAATAACGTAAGTCCTACCTCCCTTATCATACCAGTAATAAGGTTATATTCGAATGAGTTCTATGAGAGAATACAAAAATACAGTAAATTTGTAAGGCAAAATATACAAAGGCGGATTTAGGGATCTCTTCCAGTCAACCATTGGATAATTAAGAGGAGAGTTACTTGAATCCTTATCCTATATAATCCTACATTATAAAGTAAATTTTGTAGTGTTGTAAAGTTTATACCTAAAAAAACAATCAGTCTATTCATTCGCTACAGTGCATCGCATATTATTTATTACAACCGCAATTCATTTGCATCCAATTTTCTTTCTATAGATTTAATTCTAAAGAATATGAATTTTAATATCGTTGTGTTTAAAAATTCAGACTTCATTGGAATAATCTTGTAATGATATACCATCGTTCTCACGGGAAGATCCAATAGACAGACTAGGCATTTGGAATATTTTAAGAATTTTAACTCGACTATGGTCCAGCCATTAGGGTAGCTAAAAAAATAATGATAGTTTACGAATTTTGCATAGGATCGGAATTAGTTTTGGTTCCACAGATGGCTGTTTAGATAACAAAAACTGGATCAGTTTTGTGACACGATTTTAAACCGCCTTCAAAAAAAAAGGTGGTTCACTGTTTGACCTGTATGTATGTAAGTTTGTCCGCGATTATCTCGCGTTTCTCTGAACCGACTTTGATGCGATTTTCAGGAAAGTGTTTGTTATACTTAGGATATGGGTTTAGACATAAAACCGACTTCAAAATAAGAAGATATCGATTAGAGGCTATTTTCATTTGGCTATTTTCACAAAAGTTATTTTAAGTTTTTATTGTATAAAATTAATTGTAATATTGTAATTATAAAATTAATTTATTCACATTTAATAAATTGAAACAAATAATTGAAGGACGTGTTGAATTTCATTAAAACTTACTTATTACGGAATTCGGCATATCGTCTGAAGAATCATGTTCATATACTTAATTTGCCCTCACCAATACAATTTACTATAAAAAAAAAATTAAAACTTATACCACTGCACAGTAACATTTAATTAAAAGGCTATTTTATAAATACTTCTTTACAAAGAGCTCATTAAAGCTTGCAGTTTCAGAGATAACGATGAACATGCGGCAAAAACAAAGAAAATATACCGACCTCGATAAGACATTTACATGTGCTTGCTTACAGAAAATATAAAGATTGTATATTTGTTTTTATTTAAACTTAATTTACTTTATTGCACATTAAATAGGTAATGTACAAAAGGTGGACTAAAGCCAATAAGTCATTCTCTACCAGTGTCAACTGTTCTAATAATGTATAAATAAAAGTAGGTATACGTAATAACTTATAGTTACTTTCTCAATGGCATAAATAATAAATTTATATAGTATAAGTAGAACTTATAATTATGTGTGAGTAACATACATAGATTTATGTGACAAAGCTATAAATTTTTTCCCATAATTTTATCTATTATGATGAAACAAAAATTAACAAAATCAAACATCCAATACTCTCGAACGTCGTCAAAATCTCTAATTTAAGGCATTAAGCGAGAAAATATAGCACATAATCTGATTTAAGCACTTAATATACAAGATTATAACGCTACATTAATCGTAGCAGTAAATTATGTGGATTCCTATGATAAAAGTAGCATTTCTTATTAATTGGTAATTAACTTGATTCGTTTAATGCATATTTCATGAACGAAATTAAGTATCCAGGTAAAAAACTGTTGTTTTAATAACTTAGAAAGAATTGTACAATGTGGATGAAGCGAAAGATGTAGGTATGCAGGGATTGTAGCAAGTGGAAAGATGTAGTCTCTGCCTATTTCTCCGGGAAAGATTCGTGATTTATGTATGTATGTAGAATTGTACAGGTTGATATAAGTTTAAAGTACCTACCTACTTTTAGGTGTTTTTGGTGTGTTCAATAAAAACATTTAAAATAAAATATTATCACTTTGTGCTTCTACAGTGTAATGAAAAAAACGTAAGATTGGGTGGGCTGTCTTTAGAGTCAAGGAGGTCAAAGGGGACGTGTTGTGGTCATAGGCGGGTTTTTCTCCGGGGTAATATTTTTTTTCTTAATTCGGGGGTTATTTTTAATAAACAACATTCCGTAGATTGCCCATCTGTTTAAAACTTCGTTGCAATTTCAGATTTTGTTACATATTTACAAGTAGGTACTTTCTTTTATACATTTTTTTGATAACGTTATTAATCAATAGATTGATAAAAGAGGCCCATTTCTTTTGTTATCAATAAAATTGACAGGGATGAAGTTGTATGTATATACACAGCGAGTCTTTTAGTCACAAACACATTTGTGAGATTTCTATTAAAAATAATAGAAATGAAAATAACAGGTAAGAGAGTGGAAATTACTAAATTTTTAACTTATCGGTCAAAGTTCTGGTGATGATAAACTGAAAAATAAGAAAAACTGAGTTTATTTTATAACATACATGCGATGCAGCGATGGAATAAATTTTACATGAGGCCCAATAGCTCAAAAATTAACAATACCGATGATAAGCCATGCAACATAGACGTCAGATAATAGTTATAACAAAGAATATTGTTTGAAGTAAGACGTAATAAATAAATGAATCATCAAATCAATCTATAAATCAATGTAAGGGCAAGTAGTTGAAAGATTTAAACATGGCGCTGAAAGGGTCGGCGCCCGCGCAGCTGCGCTATCTAGGATCCTGACCCGCGCCTCAACCCCAAGATATCACGAACGGGGACAAAACCGACATCACTCACCGACATACCACAAACAACACGAACAATATTAATTACTAATAAATATGCATTTCAATTTGAGCTCGATCGACTCTTAACGAAGATCGTTAGCCCAGATAATGGACGGGGGAGATTGCCAAATCGAGCAAAAATTGTTTAAAGCAAATAAAAGCGGGCATGCGCGCAGGGACCGGTTTCTCAACTCGGGCCGATCCGAATAAGATAATCAACTGAACGGGTAATTTAAGAGCATAAAAACCGCCGACTGCGCTGCGGCTCGCCGTCGTCGGAATAATTAATAACAAGAGGTGAACACACGGAATAAAAAAATAGATTACTTAATGGTCTATTGAAATGTTATGCGTGGAGGTTAAACAAACATAAAAAGAAGGAAAATCCTAATCAGATGTTAGCGAAATAAAACACGGTGATTCGTATAAGAATGTAGTAAGATTGATTGAAGATATTCGAAAATCAATAAATACATGATATGGACGTGGCAGAGACCCGTGCATGATAAGCAGAATTGATGGATGACAACGCAGCTCTTCGGCGAGACGAACAAAAGAATAGATAATTAATTCCATGTCGAAAGTTAACTAGAAAACAGAAGAAACCGACGTGACATCGAAAACAAATCATAATTACAATGCTATAAACACTGTCATTCGAAACGACGACGCTATAAGGATTAGAAGAAATCCGCTATCAAATTTGTTTAAATTTAAATAAGTAGCATTTAATGATAACGATGTCGTACAATACGAAATTTATGACGGTTAAGTTTGTATAAAATAAGTTAAACTTTATGTTTCTAATGACTGAATTTGTGACATCACACACGATCAAATTTATTTTACCTAATTACCCATGTTACAACAGGAGATACAATCTTCCAAAAGGGTTGTAAACGAAGAATTTTATTCGGGTGATCGAATCCAGATCACTGATCATGATTATCGTTAGGACATAACTCTAATGATCTAACAGCAAATTAGCCAGTGCAATATACAGAAGCAACAGGAAATGTTTAGTGATTAAGATATAATCTTTATCTTAAATGATTTCGCATCGTATGTTAACTAAAAAATAATGAGGCAGTTACAAAAGTCTAAAAAGCTCGCATCTTAACGTGTTACAAGATCTGGAACTTTTGATAGAGATGCTGGTGTGCTAAAGAATCAAGACCAATCAATCTCTTTGCCATAAATGTCGTAAAACGCGACTAATGGAATATATATAATAGATATTTATCTATTGCAAGCTTCCATGCCGGTCTGGTAGCGACGGAAAGTGCAGATTGTAAAAGTCAATCAGAGTAAGGGTCAATGAACTTGGATTTCTTCTTTTAGACGATGAATGTGATTCTTCTTTTCGGTGACTATGATTAGGCGATGGCTAAGCAACCTAATGGTTTAATGATGGAATTTAATATTTGAATCATCTTAATTCCATCATAATACTAAACGTGGCCTTTCAGTTTTTTTGTCTATAAAATGATAGAGAGAGATTCAAATAGTGCTAGCAACCTGTCACTATTTGAATCTCAATTCTATCATTAAGCCAAATAGCTGAACGTGGCCATTCAGTCTTTTCAAGACAATTTGTTGGCTCTGTCTAGGGATATAGACGTGACAATATGTATGTATGTAAGTGATAGAGACATTGTGTAGTACTTACGTATCAGCCAAATGATGGAGGCAGCCGTGGCGTGCGTGGTGGGTCCGCCTCGGCGCGGGCAGCTCGCTGTAGCAGCCGCCGCCGGGCGTCGACAGGCACATGTAGCCTGTTCCCACGCACTGAGCTGTGTTGCAGTAACACCTCACTTCAGCATCCTTGGAATCTGAAACAATGAAAACATATTTGTTTTTAGTACGTTGTACGTATTTGGGATATTACAAAACTTCATGATAATCTACTGTTAGGAAAGTACGAGAGAGTGTTGGAAAAAGTTGAACAGTTTTATACGACAAAATAGAAATTTAACTTAATAATACTAAATGAAATGAAGAATCCTATTACTGGAGAGGACATCGAGGCGCCTTTACCATCGTAAAGTTTGATAGCATTCGATTTACTGAATCAAGTTTACCTAACTACAGTGCTAACAGTTTGCAGTCCAACCATCGACGCCCACGATGCCATTTCACGCACGTAAAATAAACACAAGCTAAATGGAACCGAGGAAATGGTTAACATACCATACACTCCTCATAATGCTTTTGCGATGCCATAAAATTGCAGATGATCAAACTTATAATTTTAGTTCCAAAAATCTTGTTATGGCCAAATTCGACAAGCCGATGAACCGTTAAAAATAACATACACGAAATGGTCCATGCCGCGTATATTTCATATGAATAATGCGCACGTCATACTTCTCGGGTCCCTACATAAATATCGTACAAACGACCAGCCTCCGACCGCATTCAATGTAAATGCCCCGACTCAGACGGTGAAACAAAACGAAATTAATTTCAGAGTTACGCCGCTTTATTTGCTCCCTTCGAAACTTAAGGAAGACCCCCCTTGATGTCCGGCATCCTCGGAATATCTTTTTCGTTCAACAAACGTTTTTAAGTCTAATTTTTTAATGATTAGTGATTCAGCCGACGATACACGCCGGTGGGACATCGTTTAAGCATCTCGATAAAAAATTTGATTCCTCCGAATTGACAGTAATCAAGTTTAAAAGCCCAATCAAGTTGATTGTAATAAATTCTCTACAAACATGGGAAATGGTTGGAGAAAAAGAGAATTTATTCGTTTAGAATGTGCGGCGTTTCGCAAGAAATTCAAAATACCTTTCGTTCCATTCTTTTAAAACAAAGATGAAGTCGCGAGCGGCGGGAGGCGAGTTCAGGCGAGCCGGCAGTAAATAAATAATTAAGAAGAATAAAAAGCGAACACGCTCCATAAAAAGAGCGCTCTACGGCGCGCTTAATAACAGAACCCTCTCGGTGGAAATTGGAAATTTTAATGGCGAACTTTAATAGCTCTGCACGCGGAATTACCTTCATTAATTGCAGTTCCCAATCCGTTTATTATTTAGACAGAGATTCTATTACGGTCTTAAAATTTATATTGTCTGCTATGTAAGACTAATTTTATCTTGTATCTGTTCTTTTAGTTTGTGTGAGTTTCCAAAAATGTTTATAAGAGTTTGCTCATTAACTCTACAATTAGCGTTATCAATACATCGTACATTATGTTGCACGGACTCCATTAGCTCGGCAGTACAATCAATTTCCAGTCAAAAAGGAACACAAACGGAACACCGCTGCATAAGGTAAATAAAAAATAAATAAACAAATCCGAAAAGGTCCCGGCATGTTATTTGGAATTGATAAATGGCCCTCTGAAGATAGGTGGGAGAGAGATGCAGCGAGGGCAGAATGGGATACAAGAACTAATGAGTCGAAGACGGGACCGGTGAGTATGGGATAAAACATTATAAGATAAAGAAAAGTGCTTCTTATCCTTAGAACTTTTGTTTGTTGTTCAGATTTATTACCGTGGCTTCATTCTTGGGTGGAAAGGTATTCTTATATTATATCTTTTTATCTGCGAGGCGGTCCGTTGAGCACGTTCACGGTACATTTGCGCTGAAAGTGCAGTTTTATGGTTGTGAATGCAATTGATATTCCCGATGTTCATTTTGGGGATTTGAGCAATTGGTCACCCTTCCAACGCGTGCCCACACAAATGAGGTGTTAATTTGGAGTTTCCTCTCCGATTGAACCACTAATTGAAACGATGAAAGAATTTTAAACCAGCGTAACTTTTTCACAATTTGAAATGTTCTTTGAAATAGGCGTCAAAATAATTAAGTTCTGCATTAAATATGATGTCATCCGGAAGTCACAATATTTGGAGAGCTATAATTTGTTACTCATAATCGCTTATCGGATGCAGATGTCCTCCTAAAGTAAATATATTTAAGAAGGTTTATTTAAAGTGCTCAGATGAGATCAGGAGCCGGTTTCTGAATCGCGATTGAAACGTTCCCGAGAAGCAGCCGAGATCGCTGTAAAAAGATAAATGTCGCTCCGTTTGCCACGTCCCTTCAATTTCATCACATCGGACTGCAGAACGCCTATGATATCAGATTCCAGTTCATTTCAGTACGTTTAGCTCGTTTCAGATCAGAGATTCAATTTAGATTGGCCGGCGAGATTGCGGTGAAGTTGTGTGCAGAATTATTGCTTTACCCTATTTCGGTTTGTTATATTTTGCTATGTTGCAAAAATGGGCATGATATGTATATTCATTAAAATTTGAAGAGGACCGAAATGTCGAATGCTCCTCAGGAGGATTAAAATATGTTGTGCTATAAAAACAAGAGACAATAAAACTTTTGTTATGATTAGTTATGTCTAAGCGTAATAATGGTAAAAAAGAGTAAATAATATAATTTGAGTGATCTTAGAGATATTTTTACATAGAAGCGATCGTTTTATTGCGCATAATCTCTTGTGTCGTCACGATATCAACATGCAGTCACGAAAATTTCCGAATGTTCTCTGGCTGTGTAACAAGCGAGCAACTAATGTTGCGATGGAGGCTTTCTCCCCGCGTTCACACGCTGTCCGGGCCCGTTTTATCTAGTACTTTATTACGTTAATAATGTTTGTGGCTCGCGCCGCAGCCGGTTCTGCTATTCGGATTGGAGCCAGCAGAACAGGCTTTATGCTGATTGGATGACGCGGAAAAAGCAAGGCTGTATTGCGGCCTTGTTGTGGAATTCCAATGTCCGCTACTCATTTACCATTAGGAAGATTTGTAGCTTTTGACTTTATAAGCCATAAATCGATGATATTATCGACGTTCCAGCGAAATTCTAGCCAGTATTAGTATTCCTAATATGGCGAAACGCCACTGGCGTCTCGAATATCATTGGCGGCGCATACGCAGAATGTTAAGTAGCCGCTCCGAGGCGGGTTTAATAATTGTGAGCGTAGTTAATTTATATTGCTTTAGCTCGGTTTATCGCTTGCATCGTTGCAGCTGATCGAATCACGACTCATCCTCTAATTGCGCTCGCTGAATTATCTTCTGTAATGGATGTCCTCGGCGGTAATTATCCATTGCGGCGCCAGTAATCTGGCCGCGGCCGCGGGCAATTTACATCGGAATGCGAGCCAGAGCTGAGAGGCCTGTCTGTGGGTCGAGTAGCGTTTCTGCAGCTATCGCGGACTGCGATCGGCGCCCGAACCCCCGGTTGCTGCACCTTGACAAATCGCAACGATAATCTCATCGGAGATTCACAACGTATCCGGTACAGCTTGGAAAGCGGCTACAACGTATGAGCGTAGCGGTACATCGCGACGGCATATCTGTGAAGGCCGATGAACTGGCAATAAATGCAGCGGGCGAGAGCAAAGCAAAGCAATGTCTGCGACCAGTCGTGATCACATCCTTGGAAAATTGCTCATTCGCACGTTGAGCGCTGCGCTATGTTTACGACTAATAGAAACAGCCCCACGACCGTTTATTATACATCAGTTTCTTGTTGGGAGATCGTTTCATACCGATTTAATTCCACGGCGGCTTTGATTAACATAGGTTAGAATTATTCGCGAGGTCCGTTTTGCTTTCGCAACGTTAATGAAAATAAGGGGTCTGTCCGTCTTGGGCGCCGCCCCGAATGTGTCTCTAGCCTTTATTGTGAAGACATAGAGCTCAATAGATCGCGACGAAATTGCTAAGCGGAATCTAGGCATGCGTCGTTTATCAGTCATTCGGCACACGTCTCGTCAGTCGAGGTTATCGAGTTGCTTTCACGCCACTCGAATAACATTTGAATAATCAAACGCGTTCGTCGAACTCCTAAAAGTGCAAAATAAACTAAGGAAGTGACTAGGCGCAGGATCGAGCGCCATAGCCACCTGTTCGAGAATCGAAGTATTCATCGGATCGTTAGTCCACAATGGACCACAAAAGGCCGGCTACCTGACCGAGGTTTATTTTTTGTGCCGCCACAAGTCGAGCTCGCGAGCTTTATCCGTCTCGTATGAGGTTCGATTATCGAGATACCCCTTTAGTATGTGGGCGACATAAATGTCACACACACAATGCTCTCCGTTTAACGCCGCTCTCAATGGTCCGTTTGTCGTCTTAAATCATAACAGCTCTGTCATCTGGTAGTCAATTGATTATAGTGCGCGTGCCGACTTTCCATAAACATTTAGCCCTTTGTTGGTGTCCACGTTTATTCTGAGCGTGTATTCGAGATTTACCGTTTCAATTTGTTGTGTAAACATTGGTGGCGTCGCATGTGTCCACGTTTCATAGGTGACAACCGGCAGATGTTAGCGTCTCCGCTAAAAAGTGTTTTGTTGTGTCGCACCTTTTTAAGGTACTGATGTGAAGAATATTAGCACCTTTGTCTCTGGAAAGTTAGCAGGTTCATTGGCATCGGCGTGCGTGTGGCAAGTACGAGTAGATTGTGCATGTGAATGCTCTTATTGTGCTCGATATAAAGCCGATAATGTTGAGACGAATGGAACGGTGCATACATAAATATGTTTCAAGATAGGCGTACCAGATTGAAAAGCAACATAAAAAGCTTAATCAATATCTCAACACGACCGCATTCTTCTGTTATCCGAGAGAGCATGCCTTTCGATTTAATTAGATCGTGAAAATATATTTGGAGCGACGCAGATGAGAGCGTCGTGTGAAGTGCCACTAACGGTAATGTTGGATTGTTCAATGCTAACACAATAATGATGATAATTAGCTCTAAGATGGCATTAAAGACAATTGGAAACGATGACACTGACATTCTGCGAAGCTGTAAATTGCATTTATTACTTCTTTCATGAGTGGTTATTCTTCTTAGGCCAGCTTTTGCTTTGTCGGTGAAGTAGATGAGCCCATTTTTTTATTCTTTTAATTTGTTTAATTATGACCCTTGAAATTAATAAAGGTACGACATGCTATAGATAATTATATCACCGCAACCCCTAAAGGTGAATTTTTGGAAACTTTCACACAAGGAAAGTCCTCGAGAAGAGTTAGTTAACTGATATACAAGATAACACTGGTCAAAGTCAATCAAGGGAACGGCCTTCGGTCTCTGTCTACCCCGTAAGGGAGAAAGACGTGTTTATGTATGTAAACGAGGTAACTGTTTGTACTCTCTGTAATTTAAGACCCGGAGAAGAAGCAGGAAGGAATGCGGTCGCGGAATTCAAGCCCCTACCATTGCGATGAGATTGATACATTTAACTTTCACACTAAGTGGCTGTATGTTATGTGGTATGCATTTTTGTACTGATCAACTTAAGGTTATGTTAAGGTGTTTTCAAATATCGTTTGTTTGTTTGTTTATAATTTATTCGTATTTGTAATTCAACAAAAATTGTTTGATTGATTAAAATCTTCTTCGTTCAATCAGGTTAGTTACTTATGTAGTCGAAGGATGGCACTAAGAGATGATTTCCCGTAATTCCCGCGGGAACGGAAATTACCGGTATTTTAGATTTAGCTGCGGGTGAATGCTCGTTTTATCATTATATTTAACCCATTAAGCGCCAAAATAAAACTAGCAATATTTTATATCAGAACCTTATATTTTCGGAATCAAATAAACACAAATAAACTCAAAATGAAAAAAAAGGGGGGAAAAATAACCATGTTGGAATGTGGGGGGGTGTACTCAATTGAGTACACTGGCCACTTACAGGTGATATTTTTCAAAACATTGTTTTTCTATACAAAAAGTCTTCAAACAAGTTTTACATTGCCGACGAACTCTGGCATGACAAACTGCTCATCGTAACTGTTTTTCCAGTTTTTGAGGGAAATGTTCCAAACCACCATGCGCTAGTCCATCCACTGTTGACGATGAGGGGCGATTCAACGTTTGTTTTGGTTGACGCAGATAATATCTCACAATACTGCGTCGAAACAGGAGTTGGTCCATTGGATTCTTGTAAGATAACACATACAAACGCCAGGAATTTGCTATGGCCATATCCATCATATAAGTAAAAAGAACGCACCACCATTTCTTCCTGTGAATATCAATCCAGTAGAGCGATATAGACTGGTCAAGCTCGTCAACCCCGCCCATTCCTTTGTTATAATTTTGAATTGTATAGTATCGTGATTTGTCAGCATTTTACATACACTATTGTCCTTCCATTTCACTAGCAATAATTCATTAGTTTTGTCGAATCCGTAGTCAAAAGCAGCTCGGTCTTCCTCCTTCATTTCTTTTACAGACTTTAGCGGACATTTCTTCATTTTATTTTCGCGAACTGTACCCGTTGCATTATATCATTATACAGATTTGTACTTGAAATAACGAGCTTATAAACCTCTTCATCAAATATCTTCTCAAAAATTTGGACAGGATTCAAATCTTTCAAAGCCTCTTTCACAAACTGCTTTCTTTGGTCTATCTCAGTAACTCCTTCAGGTGTATAAGAAGATATCGTATCACACTTACGCCAAGTTGGAACTCCTCCCTGCTGACGTATTCGAAGACGTTTCGCCGCCAACGGTTCCTCGTCGCTACTATCGTCATCACTGATTGGAGTATTTTGTACAAATACCTCAACATTTCCAGGAACATCTTGTGGCAAAGACGTAGAAACCATATATTCATCTGCACCTTCTTCTTCATCCGTTAAGACACTTGGTGGTGGTGGTATGATGGCAATGCATATTCTGCATCATCATCACTTGTCTCAAAAATAGTTTGAACAGCTTCTTCCAGGCCCCGGAAGTCGTTACTTGCAACAAAACGTCTTGATGTCATTTTCAGTAAACTGCAAAAATAAAAGGGTATTTTACTCATGCAAGTTGCCACTGTACTCAACCGAGTACAGCAACATTTGAAACCAAATATTTTCTAAAATACTTAAAATTTCTAAATATTTTGTACTTTATAATACTAAGTAATAATTAGTGTATAAAATAAATAACACAAAACATAATTACAATAGCGGTAGATAATAAATAATAATTATAATGTAAACTTACATGTAGGCGCGTTCTAACCGTCCTATTTACGATGCTGTCACTGATTTAATTTTCAATCCACCCTCAAAATTTATTAAAAATTCTTTAGGTCATAGATATTTAAATAGATACTACCCACAAAAGAGTCGTAAAGGTGATTAATGTATAACTTATGACTATTAAACTATCCGTACTTGTTTGAGTACAGAGGCGCTATATGGGTTAATGACTCAGAGATATAAAATGAAAACTTATTTACCTTTTTTACCGCAAGCTACCCCGCGAGGGATACTGTCTTGGGTAGGTATCAGATGGCTGAATCGATTAAAATCCCGTCTCCATACAATCAAAAGATCGAATATGCTTTTAAGTTATCCTGTGGATTTTTAACGGTTAATCAAAATCAACTTCAATACGTTTTGCGTTTAGTTTATACTATAGAAAGCTCGATGACTATGACGAAATTGACTATTTGTAACTTTGTTTTATTTTTAGTCGCATGGCATTTTGCGAGACATTTGCAAGACAAGAGACAATCTGCGAGACATTTTGCGACCAAAGGATGTTTTGCAATAGAGACGTTTTTCGCCTGAGCTACCTCATGGTAAAGCAAACTCTAAAGATCGTAGTCTTTAGGTCAGATTTGTTTCAATATTTGATTAAAGGTGCCTCTGTGATAAATCAAGTCAGAAGAATAGAAATGATACGATCATTTTAAATTTCAAATCAACTCGCAGAATATCCCTAATTGGTCTAATTATCGAAACTAGAATTTTAGAACATTTTCCAACTTAAAAGTTGAAACAATTTTGGAGTGTGTACCTACAATAAGAGCATTTTATAGTTCAAAAATTATTTTAAAGAAATCGTTTGTCATTAGTATTTGACAGCGTTATAAAATAGCCAATTCGACAGATGATTTTTAAACGAAACCGAAGTGTTAGGACCTCTTCTAAACCTTTGTAACGAAATGCATACAGTAATGACATGTACCTACATCAATGACATGAACATCTACTGTACCTATGTATTTTAATTATATTAGTTAAGATCAGTTGACCATTTATAATATTCAGATTACATGGTAATTTTCACATTAAATGCAAAATCAAAACGTGGGAATAACAGAAAAGACTAAATACAGTTACATATTATGCGCCTAGAAATTAGAATTAATCGGCCATTTATAACGATTAATCAACAAACGCGAAATGCTCTTGCAAACAAGATTCGATTAATCGCATCGCCTATTTGAATTTATTAGTCGAATTGTGTTATTCTATCAACGTATCAATTTTGTGAGAATCGTAAATTTACAGCGTTGTATGCAATTAAAGAGTTAAATTACGATATTTGTGGAATTTCATGATTATTTATTAGTGGATTAGAAAATAGCGGACTTAATGCAAGTTTTAATCGATAATAAACCTTAAGGCGGTTAGTTATAAAGCGTTACAAAATAATTTAAATCGTAAATGATTCCGGGTAAGAGGTCAATAGTCATGATCGACTAAACACGTATTTTGAGTATTTTTTTTGTTTTGAGTGGTAGTATGTGTAATGCCTTTGTCTTGTACGTGATAATAGACTAATTCGTTTACTGCAAGCCGACTGAATAGATTACAATTTGTCTTTGACTATACAAGGTGTAACGGAAAGGGGGTTATCATAAAAAGTGGGTGGATACTATACCTTAAATAGATTCTTCCTACTGCTACTGCTGGTCCTTATCACCATGTTCATAAATGCATGTCAATAAAATTTCGCAATAAAATGTATTTATTTAAATGTAAACAAACGTGGCAAATCACTATCGGGTCAACATCCCCAATTCAAAACAACACACACACTAAGACACTATCGATGTACACTAAAACACTAACTCCTCACTCGTCATTTTCTCCTGGTACCGTCGGCGACCTAAGTCGTAGGTAGCCGCTTTGTCGGCGGCTCGGCGCCGTCAAAGAGATCGCGGCAAGGCGGCGAACGTTTGACGAAGATTCTAAAACAAACAAATAAGACTCGTTTACTTAATCAATAAGAATCATTTTGCTTTGACAGAGGTACGTCGTTTAAGACATTCAATCGATTTGAAAATATTCGCATGAAATGCAAAAGAAATAATAATTACCTACATACATAAAACCACGACTTTTTCCCGGAGGGATAGACAGAGACTACATCTTTCCACGATCTCTGCATACTTCCTTCGCTTCATCCACATTCATAACTCTTCATGCAAGCTAATAAATAATTACCTACATTACAAAATAAATTGGTAACTAAGTCAAAGAAAGATTGAAAACCTACATACCTTTCAAAGAAAGGGTTCAAAACGTCGACCTCCTTGGATGCACAAGTCAGCTCTCCGGTAAATGGAAACCCAGACATTGCGAAGCATTCCTGGCGTTACAGTATCGCATGCGGTTTGATGCGGGCAACCATTTCTTCGCTCGAAGGGGAATCCGACGCATACACTTTATTTTTAATGTATCCCCAGAAAAAAAGTCAAGTGGTGTGAGTTCTGGAGACCGCGGAGGCAATGCGATACGTCCTCCTCGTCCAATCCATTCCGGGAACCGGGCATTGAGGTGGCTGCGCTCATCACGAGCGAAGTGAGCTGGAGCGCCACCATGTTGGAATATTAGGTTGTTTTCCATCACGATATCCACGTAACTTCTCACTGGCATTACTGTTCCTCATTTAAGTAATTTTCTAGGAAATTTAGGCTGTTAGGCAAAAAATATGGTTCAACGACAACATCTCCGACTATTCCAGCATCCAGCCAACACATTTATCCGCCACTGGTACTGGAAAGATGACTCCGTAAAAACATGTGGATTGGTAGCTAGGTATGCGACCAATAATGTTCATTGTAGTCGTAATAATATTCTGAATTACTCAAAGAAATCACGAAAGAGAACACGTGTACGAAAAAGTCAAAACACAAACACAAACAATGTTGTCATCAGTACTGCCAGACCAAAAATCCGATTGAGCGCTGTAAGATGTAAAAAAGCGCTCGATTTCTTGGAAATTGTGCTTTAAAAAAGCGCTAGATATCGCGCTAAAAGAACAATTTTTCTTGAATGAAATAAAGCAAACAAACAAAAAAACACTCTATTAGGCTTTAAAATAACTGATGCTGATAGAGCCATAGAGTTTTTTAATATGTCATGATGTAAATTAAAAAAAAACACCAGATTATCCGCTAGGTGCCATAATTCTGTAAAGCGCACCAAACACATAAAAAAGCGCTAGATCTAGCGCCCAAAGCGTTAAAATGGCAGCACTGGTTGTCACGCAAATGGATAGCGAACGACTGATTGACTTCTCAAATAATTGTACATTTCCGCTTCCCGATTCTGGCATCCTAGTACAGGGGAGACACGGGCAAAGTCGACCACGGTCACGTTAACCGGCTATTTTTGTAAACAAAGGTGAAATAAAATTATTTTAGTACAAATATGTTTTGTCCCTTTGGTTCAATATCTTATTAATTTTACCATAATAAACGGGTTAAAAACAGTATTATTTGATTTCAAAATTTTACCATACTTACTACCACTCTTACCAATAGGAAAAAGTGGCATGTACAAAACGTGTTTCCTAGGTTGACTAAATGTTGACAACTTTTTTATGAATGTGGCGATAAAATTAAACAAAGTAAAAGTTTACTAATCACAAACGTAAATAATCAGGTGGGATCATCATTTTACCCTCACTTACCCTAAAGCGGAAGAAAGGATACGTGTACATCACCTGTCTCGCGGCGTAGCGCCATTGGTCGGCGCTTAGTGTACTAGACAGTGAACCCATTGACTGCGCACACACACACTCTCAAATTTGAATATTGACCTTGAATTAGTCGAATTTAAGAACGAGAGACAAGTACTCTATCTAGTCTTGCCTTCTCGTTTTGGTAAATTAGGGGCCCGTTTTCATTTATTTTTAAGTAGATAAATTAAACCTCTTGCGTATCCATGAAATCCTGGTAGCTAAATGATTAATTCCTTTATTTTATTCGGAGATGTTTTTACCCATGATGCAAAAAAGAGCAGTGTTGTTGATGCAGATGACGCAGAGAGACTGCCGTCTGACGTCCGCAAGGATCAGAGACTTAAAAGAAAACATGTTTCCCTTCACGAACATTTCTTTCTTCCCGGACTTTTAACAACCTATGTAAACGTCATTTAAGTACTAGATCATTAGTAATAGTTTTATTAATTTATGACGATATTCGTTAATCGGCTTCTTAAAATATGAAAAAGAATTTCGTTCGTAATAGAAAATTTCTTAAAATATCCGGAACCATTTTAATACATTATTAATCGACCTTGCTCTTTGCTCCTTGCAAAGAAAAGTCACGCCTATTTCAGGGTTCATTTGGAAAATTTTAGTTAAAACCAACAACAATAGTTTGCTCGGATTTTGTGATTCAATAATAGTTTGATTATTTCTCTTTTTAATTATTATTTCTTTAAAAAATATTTCTTTCATATTTAAGTTTTTCAAAATGTTACAAACACGTTCTCTGGTAACTACTACATTGATATTATTCAGTACGCTTAGTTCGTTGTTTTACTTTTACTTTATTACTGTAAAAACGCCAGTCCGGTATTTTAGTTGCTACAATTAATCTGCTAAAATAATTGATGAGAAACTGTTAGTCAGTTTTCTTTTTTGCCATGAGATTGAAGAGTCATATGAAACACTGATATTCAAACAGCCTTCAGTGTAAAGTTGTAATTTTAATGAGATAAAGTAAAAAATCAAGTTTCGCAGGTGGGACTCGTCAGCTAAATAGTAAAAAGTAAAGAAAAAAGCAGGAACACTTAGTTAAGAAAAACAAAAAAAAAAGATATCCGGAACCCTGGCTCTAAAATACTATTTTAAAGTACCAGGAGTACAGACGGGTGGCGTCGACATTAGGCCAGTGGGCCAATGGGTGTGATCGTTAAGATGCTATTGACCTCACAGCTGTTTACTGCTGTAGTGTTGTGCAAGTTTTAATAAAATAACATAAAATAAAATAAAATCGGCTGTAAAAAATAAAAATTTCAAAATAAAAAATTTACTTTTAGGGTTTTGCGTGGCACCAGGCTGTTTGTTACCGGTAACTCGTTTGGTGTACTCAATATGATAACCCCCTTTCCGTTACACATTGTATATGATAGCGCATTAATAGTTTTATAAATAATTATAAAAATATTGTTGGAAGAATATTATCTGTGTATAAATTTCTTAGGCAACATGTCACGAATAGATAGATGTAAGCAGGCACAATAAATGAAATTATTTGCTCATATAATTTAAATGTGCAGTTATAATTCATTATTTGAGCGATATTTATAGAACGTCATAAATGTATTTGAATATTTTAAATGTTTGTAACACTTTCAAAATTCTTGGAAATCTTCCTTTTAATCGACTGACAATATATTTTTCTTGAAAAAGACATCCGTAGCGAAAAATTCAAGTCGATTTATCGATAGCATCGCAAAATATTTATCAGTCGTTATGTAGTCGATTAAATTCGAATGATCGATTATTCGAAACGAAAGTCTTCGAATTTGCTTTAAATGGAACGTAAATGTTGCATTCTTATACTGTCAATGTTTAATGATATTAATTTAAAAGACAAATTACCCTGCTCTAATATTATAAATGCGAAAGATGTGTGTGTATTTGCATTCACGAAAAAACTTTTGAACGGATCTTCATGAAACTTAGCAGTAATATAGCTTAGACATTGGAATTACATAATAAGTTAAAATTTATAGAGATAGCAGACGCCATCAGGGGCAACAGCATATAAAAAATGTATAAATTGCTAAAAGTAAATTTTTCTTTTCATAAACGATTAAGAACATTTCAAAGCATTAATTACTTAATAAATGGTTTCTAAACATTGTTTTTCACCCGAGACATGAAAGCACATAAAAATTAACAACACTGTGCTACCAGCCGCTTCAAGCATGTTTTAATTATCAAACTTATTTCACGTATAGTCGATAATTTTAATCGACTAAATTAATGGGATGCTAATGAAACTGTTCGATAAGATTTTAAGATTTTGTGCTCAATTTATGTGTTTAAGATACCGTATTAATTATAATGGCTGGTGGAAATTTATTTTGGGAAAAGAAAGAAAATACAAGCATTTACATTAAATTTATTTATCACAATTTATTCAGTTTCTACAACAATTATTTAATTTATTACAATTAAAATATAAATGAAAAATCTCGAGAGACTACAACATGATACACGTTTTAAGGTCGTGAAAATTTTCTTCAGGTTTGACACCGGTTTGAGGTAACTGCTAACTTAGCTTACTCAGATTTATTTTAGGGCACTAAGCATGAATGTTGTATACCTTTATTTAAATATAGCTAATATGAAAAGGAAAAATGAATCGAAGGTGTTTTTCGTACATTAACTCTTGTTGATTCTTAAGCGTAAACTAGTAAAACAATAACATAACTAGGTGAATGGTATGTAAGTAGAAGCCCAAACACGCTGACTGCTGGAACGCCACTTTCGAACGCAGAAACAAACAACTCTCGTTCATTTACGACAAATATTTAAATAGGTTTGGTCCAAGTCATAAACAGATACTCAACATCCGGTAAAATCATCTTACATTAATGCGATAAAGCCGCCTTTTGTTCTTCACCACCTTAGCGTAAGTTTAGGATAAGTTATTTATAAATTTGTAGATACATATATACAAATATATATTATATATAGTATATTCTGCAGAAAATACTCTTATAATTAAAGCCCTATCGATTCTATCACTAAGCCAAACAGCTGAACGTGGCTTATCAGTATTTTCAAGACTTGGCTCTGTCTACCCCGCAAGGGATATAGACGTGATTATATGTATGTATGTGACAATGTTATTCTGTATACAAACATGAAAACGATGATATGGGGATCCGGCCTTGTTGTTTGTGGGCCTCAAAGACTTAGAATGCTAAGATTAACTCAATCGAAGGTTTCAATTTCCAGCGAAATGCTAAAAAGTGTAGAAAAAAACACAAAAGTGAACGAACGAAAAAATAAAAAAAAAAGATTAAAAAATTTGATAATACCAACTGAAAAAATATTCACTGGCGCCCGCCTCGGTTTATGACTTGGGACCGATGGGTAGAGAAACGCGCATGTGTACTCGTCTCGGGCGCCGACGGCTGATGGTGGTCCCAGAGTCTGGCGCGCAGCGGGGAGCCTCATGACCACCGAATTGTTTTTACCATTCTTTAAGTACATAATATTATTAATAATATCCAGTTACCTAAAGATTTGAAGATTATAAGATATTAAGATTATATAAAAATATTTTATGTAATTTTCCCAGAACAATGTAGGTATGTAAAAACGCCAGTTATTTGCCAGCCATATGTGTCAACTTACGTGCCGGGCTATGTATTATATAACCGCAATGATGAGATTACATATTTACCTCTCATGAAAACTATAACCCAATTACCCAGAACCGTGGTCATAGAGAGGACCTTGAACTCCACAACATAGGAACGAGGATATTACGAAAAATAATTACAATAATGTCAATCAAAAAGTTAAATACGTGTAAAACACATGCCTTAGAAAGCATACTCGTGTAAGCACAAGTTACCAAGAACACTTGAAGAGTTTTTAATGATAATAATGTTTAGATAAACGTAAGTCATCACAGCATAACTAATGTGCCCGACGTAAAGATAAGGTCTACCGATTTATGAAAGCAAATATAAAAATTGTAGAAAGCGCTTGAGTACCGAGGTCTGAAGTACAGTCAACAGCATAAGTGTTTATTCCATACCATATTATGTCAAGGTAATAGGTAAATGCAGTACACAAATGAATAAGAGTAACTACTAGATGTGATGAGCTTTCCGATTTTTGAGGACTATTTAAATATCTTTGTAGCAGAGTACCGAAGCTTCAACGATATTAACTTACATCTTTCAATTTAATTTATGCGATAAAATAAAAAAAAAACTTCCCTAGAGTAATAATAAAAGGTTGCTTGTAATAGCTATAAAGACTCCATATTTATCTTGTATTCATACAGCAAAATTAACATTAAATTAAAAAGAAAAATAAAAGACATTTTATCAGTTTCCTATAACTCATCATATAGGACAGCTGCAAAACCAACACGTTTCGATACGCCATTTCTCGTTCTTGCGCGAAAGCAGGTTCGCTTCCCATTCGTGAACTTTCAAAACGAAGTCAGCTTTAAAACCTATGGATATAGCAGCTGAATTGGAACGCACTTTGCTTGATGGCTGTACTTTAAGGGCAGGTGAACTGGCGCCAGCCGCCAGCTGATTGCTAGCACTATGTACTGTTTAACATATGATAATTTGAAACGAGTAACTTAAATGTGAAGGACTATTTCTCCTAATCTTATCTGTATTTAATGTCTTGTTGGGTGACGAAGTACTAAAAACGATTGAGAATTACTCCATATACCAGTACTCTATGATAGATCCCAGGTTGAGCTATGTTTATACAAAGTTATTAATAAGTTTATTTAGGTTGGCAACAACGAATGACATAAACATGTCAAAAATTAATTAAATTTGCCCATGCGGTGATTCTTCAAATTACGAATTATACATACAATAAATTCGTCAAAGAATTTTGAATTTAGAAAATTTAGAATTTACCAACATTAAATCACACTTAACCTACAAAACCCTATATTCAGTATAATCCAAAAATTTCACCGCGACCGCATCAAACTATAATTACGTTCGGTTCACAGACAATTACCCCAAAACGCGACGTTGTTAAACCCATCAAATGCTCGGAAATGACACGAAATCGTTTCGCTGGCCGTCTTTGAACCATTAAGCGCATGGACCTATGATTTGAGGGGCTAACCATCTAACGAAGGAGCCGTAAAATTCTCCTATAATCACCGAGGACCGCTCCTAAGGGCCTGATTACAGGGTGCCCGCCCACCGGCCAGGAATCCGGCTGGAACGAAAATCAAATAGTCCTAATTTGATACGAAACGGGTTTGAGAGTTTTGATACACGGAGCGATTCGATCGGAAGATTTGTTCGGGTTAGGATTTGAATTTGCATAGTGTTAGGACGCCTTTAGCAATGTTGATTGTTGGTTTAAAGGATAGAGATATTTTAATTTAAAAATATTAATATGCTTCTTCTAATCGGCATTGTTGATTTGTTCGAGAATTCAAAAAGAAAATTATTTTATTATTCATAACGTAATTCATCTTAGTAATCTTCTGTATTTGTTTTGAAATAAATAATTTAAATATCTATTAATATCTGTGTACATAATTCAATTTATTGATTGTTCATAGAAGTTATTCTGAATTCGCAGCACACTTTTAAACTTGGTCGAAGTCGAATAGTGTGAAAAGTCTGTTATATATCTGAGACAGACAATCCCTGAAACAAAACATCTTAACTCATTTTCCTATTACAAATTAAAGACTCAGTACCAAATGATCAGGGCCGAGCCAAACACGATTTCGCTGGTCCTAATTATAAGGGCTGTGAAGGTAATTGCGTGCATCGTTGCGTGATTGTTTTTTGTTTGTTTGAACGCTTCCTGGCATCCTACCTCCTTTGTTTCACCGTAGATTAAGGTTGTTACGTACTTTACTTAAATTTAGTTGAGTACTTTATAATATTCCACGTTTATGAAAATTTACTGACATTTAACTTAACATCTACGCTTACTTGTCGCATGTTGGCGTGCTTGTACTTTTTTCTAAACATCGGTAGATAATTTACGCCTTTCCTGATAAACATCTTGTGTTCCTACTAGAGTCCGCCCGCGGCTTTGCTTGCGTAAAGCGCAATATCTCGTAAATTTTTCTTCAGGCGAAAATTCCAGGAAATCTTCACTTGATGCACCATTACACTACATAATTAACCTAAATGTCAAATTTCAAAACTCTAAGTCTCAATGGATTAGGCATTAATTTGGTCAGTCAATCAGTTAGCATCCTCTGAGTAGGACTAATTTGCATGAAGAGACATGAATGTGGATGAAGCGAAAGAAGTATGCAAGGATCATGACAAGTCGCACGTTGTAGTCTCTGTCTACTCCTCCCGGAAAGAGGCGTGGTTTATTGTAGATATGTATGTTTTAAATAGTAATTGCGAAATGTATTTATAGTCGAAGAGACAGAGGCTAGAAACACTTCGCTAATTGACGTTAAATGCTTGCCGTTTGTCATTCGTGTTATATGCCACAGTCGTCGCTTAAGGCGCTACATTCAGATGACATGTACCTCGATGCGGGCGAGAGGCTCACCCCGCGCGGGGCTCACCCCCGACCACGCTTGCCCCGCTAGATCGCCGCCGCACCGTAGCCGCTGGCGCGTGACCTCACGTTACCCGAATAAAGTTTGCGAATGCAATGGAGTCCGCATCAGAATATTTTATTGTTTTTGATACAATAAAATAATTTTACAAAAAAACATACATATATTAAATTACATTATAAGCAATGATATAGTTGCGGATGTATGCAAAAATTTTGTATAAAATGAATAAGTTTGTAATGGTTTTAAAAAAACTACTCGTAATTACTTATTCGATTTCGTTCAATCAAAGGTAATTTACATAGTAATGTATATCATATGTTCCGTAGCCAAATGGCTACGGAACCTATGGTTTTCTATATATGGTTTTCTATCTTGGGTTGTCGTTGATATCGGCGTCGGAATAATGCCATGACTATCTAAGTCCATAATATCAACTGTCGACTCCACACCATCCGCACTTCTGTGTTCGGACATTGTCAACGACGATATCGGAGACAATTTATTTTTCCTAAAAATTAATAACAATCAAATAATGGGATAATGATTGTGATCGTGCCAAATGAAGAAAGCGAAGAAAAGTAAACCCTGCGACGTCTTGCAGCTGAGGAGGTACCCTGAATAATACAGTTACCTAGGAGTAAGTACCTATAGAAAAAGACAGAACAATCATCCAGTAAAAAGTACTGTTTCCGTAGGCAAAGACCACAGGGCAACAACTAGTGACAGTATAACCGACGGCGGCGGAGCTGTTGTTTGTTGTTGTTTTATCTATCTATCTACCTACTGCCGCCCCGCCACAAGCCGGTATCAAATGAAATATTTTTCACCTTCAGTGTTTGCGGAGAAAATCTCAGTAGGCATCTATATGTCTATCTATTAAAATTCAAAAATTCAAAATTCAAAATTTTTATTCATTATTATAGGATACTATTATATCGCTTAATAATTGTCGTATGGTTTAACAACATTGGTTGACGTCAAATAAATTACTTAAAAACTAAGTTTACTGCCGCTTCCAAGGCGTCAGTGCAGAAGAAGCATATGGGAAGCTCTTCCAAGTTTTTTTTAACATGCTAACATGACGTAAAATTATACACCTATTTACACTAAACGAAACAAATAAACTGTATTAAAAACTAACCTAAACTATCTATAATATATTTCAGAAAGAACCAAAAAAAAAAAAAAGTATCAAAATCCACGATCCTAAATACCTACGTAATATCACCCCGGCCGACGGAAAAGCGACGCGTAAGATTCAGAGATCAACGACACAATTCATTAAGCTGAGCTGACAATTATGTACAGAAATAAATTCAAACAAAATGAATGTAGGAAATTAAATACTTCGCAGAATATTTTTCAACGACGCTCGGAGCGACTGGCACAGGTCCTGCGTCCGAGAATGTGATCCGCGGAGTGAAGGCACGCTTACAAAGGACAGCGCTTTATCCCACCCGGTCGTGTAGGAATGAGACAGAGATAAAGTGTCAACACTCTACTGTCCAGTACTATTGTCGCAACAATTTTAATTCCTGTTTTCATCTATTTAGTTTAATGACGTCTAAACAAAACATCCAATCGAAATTTCATCTTCCAGAAGTTATTATTTTTTAATGATCTTCAATTTGGTACAAAATTCAAATTTTAAATCCTTATAGTTTGAGATAAATAATCGAAATCTAGACTTGTGTTCCTGAATTTTTTTGATCGAGGATTTTTATTCCAATCGTGTTTTCATCTTCCACAAATATAATTGAATATATTTACTTTCATATCCTAAAATATTGAAACGATGCAAGTTATATTTTATGAGAAAAAACCAAGTGAAAATGACCCAAAATCTATGATATATCGCCTTAAATCTCTTTGGAATTAATACAAGACTTTTTTTTGTTTAAGCAGTTCCTTTGTTATTGTTAAAATTGTTTGTTATTGACAAGTAACACGCGCGTTTCTGGTATTAATAATTAGTAAAAAAAAATTCGGCGTGTGACTTAAACGCAAAAATATATAGAAGAACATATAAATTTGACCCCGTGTTTTTGTGATAACTATGTTTATTGAATTTACACAATAGACATTATTAAAGATTGATTTCGTCAAAAATATTTTTTTCTATAGATTCTCGAATAGTTTCTTCAACTAATATAAATTTAATGTCGTATGGAATGTACGACTATGAAAGCTAAAGGTCCCTACGTCTCCCAGTCTATAATTTGAGACTAATTTGAAAATAAGTCTACCTGACTGGTCCTATACCTGTTTTTGGCCTCGAATTGCATTTTAATCGACGGATGTCGGTCGGTCCTAGTTGAGAAATGATAATTTGACCAAGACATATGTTCAGTCACAAAGTAAGGAGAGTACAGAACTTACCCGGGTAAGGTTTTTTTTAAAACATATATTGAAATAACTAATGCATTTGAAATAATTTTGGAAGGGACGACCTTGCAAGTAAAAAGTCATGAATGTGGTTAAAAAATAATTATGGATCGTGGCAAGTGAAATGTGGCCTTGACCTACCCTTTTGAAAAAGAGGCGAGATTTAAGTTAGTATTTATGTATAAACGATTAAAACTTTCAAAGAATTAGCAGCGTCGTCAGGAAAAAATATTATCCAAAAAATGAGAGCAAAATAGAAACTGTATGGAATATATTTTCAGTTATGTTACATTCTGTAAATTCTTTATTTTGTACATCAATCAATGATCACTTTTTGATACAGAAAGCGGCAGATCTGTATTTATTTCTTAAGAAAAGGATAATAATTGTAGAGATATGGTAAGGTAAGGATGTGTGTAATTTAATGCGACTCTCTCATTTACGACCAAGATTTTTTGAGTTTTTCATTTGTTCATAAATTTAAATCTTGATTTATAATTTAATTATTCAGGGTTACTTATTTTAATATCAACAGTTTATCACATATTCAAAAACTTAGAAAAAAGTTTTATTTTGACAGTTTTTCTAATTTGTTATTTTCCTTTTAGTCGTTAAGCAATAAATACCTATCAGTTTTATTTAAAAGTCCCTCCTTTTATATTTTTTATTTAGTTTTAGAACATGATAAAATTTGACATGTTTTCTTATATTCATAAGTAAATACATATAAAACACGCCTCTTTCTTGGACGGGTAGGCAGAGACCACATCTATCCACTAATCATTTTCGATACCTTGTTATCAAAATTATCGTAACAATAAATTGCTGGTGGTTTTCATCAAAGTTCAATATAAGATATAATTTATGAATTAATTTGACATGTATTACAACATATAGAATTTATTATCAGGTGATATTTTAATGATTACCATGTCTAATAAAATGTTATTTTATTGCAAGGTTACAGATAAAATGTCGATGACTTTATTATGTAACAAACAATAGATATGAACGGAGCTTTGCCCGCCGATTTATTCCTGGTCCCTTAGCAATATCGGGATATTCTTCATCTTTCTACTCCTACTAGTTTCGACTGTAAGCAGTCTGTTGTACAGTTATTCAGAATCCATACGTCAAAACTACTGAACATTTCATATAGGTCAATTAGTTTGAATAATGTATTCAATCGTCCACATTTCTATTCTAAGTTTGGATAGTTGTGAAGTTGACGTTGTTGAAGAAAATGCTGCAGTGCAGTTTGTTACCGCTTCATTTGCACTTACGCTTTGGAAGCAACAGTAAGTTTAGTTTTAAGTTATTTATTTTACGTCAACCAATGTTGTGAAACCAAAAGATTATTACAATTATTAAGTGATATGAATTCTCCTATAATAATGAATATTTTTTTTTTATTAATTTGTACTGTACCGATTTCCATAGCGTATTTTCCACTCGGGCGGAGCGGCGAGCGAATTCTAGTATTTAATATCTTGATTTAATTAGCTCTGATGCCTAAACACCTAAACTTAAAAACAGCCAAAATATAGCCTGACAGACAGCAAACAACAGTATTGGAAATTCGTCGAAGCGTAACCAATGGAGCCGAATAGTATCCAAGGCCGAATATATGATGGCTTTCAAAATGGTGTAAATGTTTATACCAAGCTTATCAACAGGTTGCCATTAGTATGGCGTTCGTAATACGAACGTTCTTAAAACCGGGAAAGAAATACAATTTACGGAATGGAATAGTTGTTTTGTTTTTTTAAACGACAAAAATAAAAAAGGATTAAGCTCGCAGAGACGGATAATATTTTCTCCAACTTTAATTTCTTTTTACTTAATTTTTAAATGTGCAATAAATCAGTATTATTTAAGAAATCCTTCTATTTGCTGTCGAAGCGAATATTTTACAAAGTGTTGGTATGTTTAAAAACTCTTATTTCGTTGCATTCGGGTAAATAGGTATACATTAATACACGACGTGACAAGCTTCCAGCCTATAAAGACAAAATATGTATAATGCGACAAATGTTTGTAATATGTCAACTAAAGTGTGGGTGGTGAAAAATGAGACCTCTTTTGTTTCGTCGGCTAATAGATATCGAGAGAAGTAATTAGCAATTAATATGGAATTGGAGTCATCGATACAGTTTTATCGTATGTGGCAGTTTTGGTGGGAATTAGTTATGTTAAGGCACGTAATATCGCTTAATTATTGTATTTTTTAATGTATTATTTAATTTTAGTGTGCAATTAATCTATACTTATATTATAAAACTGAAGAGTTTGAAAAATTATTTTTGTGTTGAGTAGACCATTTATCGAAGAAGGCTTTAGGCTATATAACATCACGCTGCAAATTTTAGGAGCGAAGAAATATGGAAAACGTTGAAATGAAAAACGGGGAAAATTTATCATCCTTGAGGGCTTCAATGATGCCCAAAATAACTATTCCACGCGGACGAAGTCGCGGGCACAGGTAGTATATATATATTATCTATATATATTATTATCGACTGCGTACTAAACCTTTAATAATGTGGTCAATTTAGTATTACGCGTTTATCCCTGACGAGCAAGACAGAGCCAACAGTATCGTCAACATTCTACTAAATCGAAATTCAGATATGATAGTCCATCGCGTGAAAGAAAAATGTAAAGATTTTAAGCTATAGGTACCTTTAATGGACTAAGAACTAGACCTTAAATAATGTGGTCAATTTAGTTCTCTCGATTGATATACGATATCTGAACGGAGACAAACCAGTTCACAAACGAAATTAAACTACGAATCTAAATAATAAATGGGCTCGCATAATCACATCAAAACAAGATTTATAACGTTCGACACGGTCACTTTTCACTTTATCTGTTGGCGTAATTTAATTTAAAGTGATTTTTAATTTTATCTATCTTTATTAAACTTAAAAGATTTAGGTCACTATTAGAATCTCAATTCTATCATTAAGCCTGACAGCTGAACGTGGCCTTTTGGTATTTCAAGACTGCTGGCTCTGTCTACCCCGCAAGGGATATAGACGTGACTATATGTATGCATGTATGTATGATTTTTAGGTAAGAACAAGTTGTTACGATCACCGTACTAGAACTTCTTCAAAAGCCATAAAATAACCTACTTTGTTTAGGCATTTTTTTAAATAGTGGAAATTAGTATGCCATACGAAAGTCTCACCAAATTAATATCTATTAATTAAATATATAACTATTGGTCTCCGTATTTAAATAAACAACTCAGAAAAAAAACAAGAGGGTCAGTATCTTTGAATTGATTAAGACTGGGCTGGACTTAAGAAAGGGCTATAAAACAATTTCGCCTTAATTGGTAGTCCGCCGGGGACGATGAGAGGCAAGTATTACAGTTTACCGTATAAAGTTTATTACCAACGGTTTAATTTCGTATAGAAAAGCAAGAAAGAAGAGGCCTGACTAGACAAAAACTTCCAGAACAAACTTAGTAATTTTTAAAGCTAAAGGGCACATGAAATTTCACACACAAAACACTCAAAACACACACACATAAAAAACTATATATAAGCGGTTAGAAAAAAATAATAAATTTACATTTCTATAAGAACGAAGTAAGGTTGCAAATTTGTACCTGTTTGAACTACCCGCTGAAAACCGCTATTTAACACCTTTTTTCAGATGATGATGAAGCAGATGATTTTTCTCACCGTAAGAGCATTGGTATGTATTAAAACTAATGTACAAAACTTCGAAAATAATCATTGGTTTATTGACTAAAAACTGTGCCTTTCTGCGCATCACGCATTTTAACCGGCAAGTTACTGATACGGCCACCGACGCTTCTCAAAGTCATTAACAACTGTTCGTTATACAATGGGACAATAAAAGTATAAGTTTAGCCAATATTCTATCGTTTGATCGATGTTCTTATCACCCGCAATAAACAAGTATATAATAGCCATTAAATCCCTACAGCTGTGTCGCAATCAACAGACAGACAGACAGACGATTTATTGCTGTAGCGATTGGCCTATGACCCAGTACGCCTTTGGTATCCGTGGTAATTATATGAGGGAAACATTTTCAAGTAAATTGATAAAATGTCTTAATCCTATTAATGTAATGGTAAATATATTAAAAATTTCTCATAGAAATGTCCGCAATTAATATTTTTTTAAACTGTGAGAAAAACTTTGGCTCCTATAGGTAGATTAATTATAAGCTGTGATTTTATTCCGATTAAAATGTAGAATTTATTGGCGTATTTTCTATATTAAAAATTTATATTTAGGTGTATTTGTAGATTTGTCTTCCAGGTTTCCTTAATTAGTTTTATTTAGATTTATTTTAGCTTTATTAAGGTTCTAGTCTATCGACTACAAGAAAAAATAAGTCGTGCAAAAATGCACAAAATTCGCTACTCAAAAAAAAAGAAAATAATCTTAAGGCTTAAGAAACACATTCTTTAATAAAAGAACTGCAGAGCAACATTTACGTTTAGAACCGTGAAAGTTACCATAAAAACAGTTAACGGTTTGTATTCAAATGAAAATTTGACTGTCCCGGCGTGTGTTGAAAACATTTTAACATTCCTGTACTGTGAGTCACTATAACCTTAACGTGAGTAAATAAAAGTTAAACAATAGAGCAGATCAGTATGTGTTACTATACAAATTATAATGCTAACAGATATTAACCTTTTTCTTATTTTAATAGAAAATGTTAAGGTATCTATTTAATACCTGTTTAAAAAAAGTTATCCGATTTATATTGTGTTAATTCATTCATACAATCACGTCTATATCCTTTGCGGGGTAGACAGAGTCGACAGTCTTGAAGACTTACAGGTCTCGTTCAGCTGTTAGGCTTAATGATAGAATTGAGATTCAAATAGTGACAGGTTGCTAGCATAGGTTAGCATGAGCTAACAACCTGTCACTACTAGACTATGGAGTGTAAATGAAGAATCTCAAGTTTATAAGCCTATCCATTGTGTTCATAAAGTTCTGAATTCTATTAAATAGTTTTATTTTTCTTCCTAGCGAAAGTCTAGTTATTTATTTATTTAAAACTTTATTGCAGAAAAAAAATGTACAAAAGGCGGACTTAATGCCGTTTGGCATTCTCTACCAGTCAACCAGCTGACCAAACAGAAAAAACTTTAAGTTGGTGGTGCGATAAAGTGCACATGCATACTGCAAAATACATACATTACAAACAAAATGAATAAATACTTACAATATACATAAAATACATTACAAATACATACATAAAATATCAAATCAGGATGACCTATTGTTGATCATATTGAGTTAGTTAATATTATTCATCCTATTATATTCTATGCAAGAAAATTAACAATTTTAAAATAATCTAGTGACAGTCTTCTGTCCGCTCGTGTTTGTAATAAAATGTTCTGAGTCACTTTTATCCTGTATTCAACATGCATTGTAAACATTGCAGGAGACGTGAGTAAGATGTGAAATGTACTTATAATCTGTGCCCGGGGTGTGATAACTAAAGACTCCTACATTATATCAAAGACCCATCAGGAACCTGAAGTTAATTTATATGTAACTGGAGGTGCAAATAAAGAATTAAGTATTGAGTAAAGTGATAATAATTTTAAAAAGTAATAAAATTATTGTTAAGTGTTTTAAGGTACTGTCCGCAGTTAAATGCTGCAGAGGTCTGACTGAAAGAACTATACTGACAAGACCAAACCTCAGGGCTGGAAGAAGCCTTAGCAGAAGCAGTAGAAATAGCTGAAGGAACGACGTAGGGTTTTCCAAGAATAAGTCAGCGACGAAGACGAGTAAATGGAATATTAGCTATGCGCGACTATTACCAAAATTAATAATATGAAAAACTTAGAAACACGCGTCGAAAATACAAATAAGTCAATTAATTAGAAGAAAAAAAATATTAATAGCAATACATAGTGATGTGACGTATGTCGTCTAAAATAAATATCGATAAATATCTCTAGGTCCGCGTTTTGGCATGTCATCGATGCGATAGCGATCAGCGCGCGACGGTGGCGCCAAAAACGGGCCGCAATGAGGTCACTAATGGCGACTCGCCAAGTGCATGCATACGAGACATGTCATGCATCACAACAGCACCGTCTTACTTAAATGTTTTATTTCGACGATCTTATTAAAGAGTTGAGTCATTCTTTGTAAAAAAAACTTGGGCCAATTTTCCAAAAGTAAAAAATATAGCCATGAAAGAAGTTCGATACTGTTTTCACATTTTGATTACTACATAAATAAAAAAAAATATGTTTGGAAAAAGTCTTAAATATGTGTTGAGGTACATTTAAATGAAATTGAGGCAATTAATATTAGTCAGCTACACAAAGAGCATTCGAATACACGGCCGTACAACGCAGAATCACAAGTACAAAAGAGAAACGTAATTACGCGATAATTCTCTTCGTATGATTGTTTAGCGAAACAAACGTGATTTATGTAAACCCGAGAAATTATTATAAACACAACTCTCCGATATTCCAAACAGAATAGCTCAAATGTAAACCAAACAGCCAACGTTATTAAAGTAAGACTTTCTTCTGATTTTCGTGACAAAGCCTGTCACGTTGTACTATCATTGGATTTAGAAATTAATGGTGCAGTATTAAGCACTTCAGTGGCACACGGCCAAAGAACTGTGGCGCCGGCAGCGAGTGCAATAGATGAAGGCTTGTAATGTGAAACGCGAAATAAAACTAGTAATGATTAATGTGACACCAACACCACTGGGCTGAATCCGGCTATAAAATTTATGAAATAAATTGCTCTTGTATTTTGTGTTCATAAACGATATACATTGTGCAATGTTCCCAAGTGAAACTGTTGCAATAATTTCCAACGAACCCAATATGATTCAAGTTTAAAAAGCCAAGGAAACATTCAATTTACAGTATAATTTCCGTTAAAATACTTTTAAGATTTAATCAATAAATTATGTGCTTTCGCAAATTGGCGAAACAAAGCAAAAACAAGATAAGTGTACACAATGGACTTTAAAACTTGTTCGGAAACAATTATTGCGGGTTTATGAAAAAGACAATAGTGATGGGCGTGTAGTCTTGCTAATCGTTGATCGAGACAGGCGCCGCGTCGACAAGGAATGAGGTCGACAGGCGACAAGCCAAGCGAAGCGAGACCAAGCGGTCAAACCGTAATATCGATAAACAGGATAAATGGTTAATCTGTGCAATTTGTTCGAACACTTTACGACTAAAGGCGCGTCAAACTACAGATTTCTTGTGGATGTTTAGAGCCCTGCTCCTAGTCTGCTAACATTAATAAGCGAAACGGCTTTCCATTCACACACTACATTTTTAGTCTTAAGTAATTACAACGCAATTAATTCGCATTCGTGCGGGTTATTTACTGTTTTTTTGTGTGCAAGCAAAACAATTTCCGCTGGAATAACAACATATGAACAAAGTCTATCGGTGAGAATAAAATTTTAACAGGCGTCGTGATGATTATACTGAACCCCAATTACGCTCACATCTCAGATGATGTGTTTGATTATTATGGTTTTGGCGAATTATCGACTATACATTCTCGTCACTAGCGGATGCGACGGCGCCGAAGCGCGGTGGCGCCACTCTTTCGCAAACAATGCCTGTCCTGGTCGTCATCGCTTTGGAAAACCGCCGATTGTTAATTGTTATGGTAACAATGAATTTAGCACAGATTCCTTGAAATGACCTGACTAATGAGCAAACCACATATAAGATTGTATCATAACAGTGCAACACTTCGTCATTTAGTTCTATGTAGATTTTATGTGGATTCAATTCATCAAATTCGTTAATTTTCGAAAGTAACAAACTAGTGTTAACTAGATAAAGATTTACAATAAAGTAAGTATATTGTATTAATTAAATAATAGTTAAATAGGAACGATGGAAAGGTCACGTTTAGATGACTTTGATCAAATCGGGTAAGAAGGTCAGGTCAAGAGTTTTCACAAAAGATTGATGAATCATGCAGGGATCGAGGCAAGTAGAAAGATTTTCTTCCAACGGATCCGAAAAGGAGACGAAACTAATATTTGCACAATTCGAGGAGGTCAATAAACACATTGAATGAGACACTTGGTCAGTATATACTAGGGAAGGTGAAAAGGACATCAAGTTTTATCAAGCGATTCGACAATAGGCCGATAGAAGTGTCACTGCAGATAACCAAGTCACAGTGCAGTATGCACTTCTTAATGGATGAAATAATACAATCACTCTTTGTTTCAGAGCTCCCTTAGCAACGTTAAGTAGCTGTGTATTAAAAAGTCGACTATAACCTATAACATCATCGATACATCAAAGAATAAGGAATTCTGGGCCATTCGAGAAGTGATAGCGCAATATGTAGCTTCATTGGTTCCTATATTTTGACAAGTCTAAAAGAACTACCGAATGAATCCTTTACCAAATGTGTTCGAAATGTTGTTCGCAATGCTGTACAATGGACATGGACGAACATACCTGAAACAAAAAATATAAATATAAGTTTTGGTTCTTCTGTAAATTGAGAATAAAACCGAAAATTTCTTTCGTGCTTTTAAAGGAAGTTTGATAATAATATTTTTTATTTTTATTTCTTTCCATTTAGAGTGGTATAATTATTCAATAATTTAAACTTAACATTTGTATGTAATGACGAGTTTGCAAATGAAAGATAAAATAACAGGTACCTTGACATCAAACCTACTGGTGTTGGTAGAACATTTCGTTTTTTCAACCACATGCAAGCTTAACAACCAACTAGACATGACACCAGACTTTAATTACCAACTTATGGAGCATATTTCTAAAAGAGAACCAGACGCAGGAGTGTCTGTTTATTATGCCAGGCCATAATATAAAACTTATAAACAATATCCCGATTTACACGCTACTGTTTGGTATAAATAAACACGGTTCGATCGAAGTACCGTCAGCAATGACTTGAGTCATCTCAATCACAATACTAATATTTCTTACCATACCATGCAAATCGTGATCAAAACAATATGCGTGACAGACCTGTTGATGAGTATGATTGGCATGAAGTACTTCATGCTAATTTAATAGTTTATCAAATAATAAATAGTTATCAATGAACATCATGGTATGTATTGCTTCTGCACGATTGATTTACATCAATAACTGACGATGTTATTTCTGGAAATGAGAACAACTCAAAGAACCCTTGAAATTCTATTTTGTCCTCTTTGACAAATCTCCATTATCTGGATCCGAAATTTGTGGTTCTAAAATAGATTTTTATTTCAATTAAGGCCACCAGGCCAGTTAAAAAAATATTAAATAATCTAAAAATAATTTCTGAATGGCACTAGGCCATAAATTAAAAACCATTACAGCGCAATTTTATTTGTGAACTAAAATATCCAGTTCCGAAGACAGTTAGCCAGTACACATATTATTGAACGCACTAACGGTACCATACTTTTTCAGTTAACTCACATCTGTCACCACGTGCTGCTTGCTTACCAGTACCAAGTCCAATCAAACTAGACCCACTCTGATCACACATAACAGAACAATTTGAGTAACAAAAGACACACGCTTAAGGTCTAATTATAATAGTCATAAACCGCTACCCTTGCGCTGCCGATGCCCTTTTCTAGAATGTTCTATTTGAAGCAGATATCCCACGAAGTTTAAAAACAGATATAATAATAGCATTGACTTTTGTTATTGGGTGTAGTTTAATGGATTAGTTAATGTAAAGTCAATCCTGACAAAGGAGTAAGATTATCTATGAGTCATAACACTCACACCTAAATAGCAAATTGCAGGGCGTTGCGGGCTCATTCCATAATTCTGACTACTATTTGAAACTTTCTAACTGATGTCAAGGTAAGACAATTATAATGTAATTCAAATTATTTCAGGAGAAACAATATTTTTATTGTGTTACTCTTATTTAGATTGCAAGTGAAAATGAAAAGAAGAATGACAACATTTTGCTGCAACATTTTTGACATGCTTCGAAAATCCAACCCGAATTATAAATACTTATACAAAATATGTGCTCGAAAATAAAGTGTCAGTAAAAATAGAGTCAGTAACAATAATCATGTAGCCTGTCTCTATGTAGACGTAATCAAACCGCAAACCACAACTACTGTCAGCCTCGACCTACCCATTTTCGCACATAACCTTGCGACCTAAATTAGTTCAACATTATGTTTGTTTCGACGTGTTGCTTGTTCAATCATTGTTATTCTAAACATCACTCTTAACATAAGTAGCTTTATTTGTTCAAGTAATCGTTAGAGAACATAAGCAAAATGATCATTATATGTCAAAAGATATGACTGATAGCAATTTAATAAAGATGGATTTATAATAGATTAAGTTTCACTTGATTTCCCACAGTAAGAAATATGGACACGCGACGAGTCAATTAATATAGTTGTTCGTGGCGTCGCTGTGCCCACGCTGCCAATGCACGAAGACTAATAGAGAGAGAACAATAGTAACAAACTAGAAAATTACGAGTAACACAAAATGAGAATAAATTAAGACCATAATGTATAAATTAGAGTGCAAGCCGCGGGAAAAAATAGCAGCGTAAGTGCGGCGCCGGCGCCAGAGCTGCAAGGATATACCCTGCACGCATAGAAAGAATCATTCAACAGAAAATACAGTGCATCAAATTATGAACCCTAATGGAACATAACAAGATTCAAATTTCCTAACCAATATTTGCGGATAAGACTATTCAACAGAAAACGCGGATACTGAATGCGTCCATGCGACCGTAGCAAGTCATTACGATACTTGAAAGCGCTGCTATAAAAACAAACTAAACTACGCTTTAATCCTATACCATAAAGTCGGTTATCACAATCGATTGCTTCATTAGAAATTCGTTCTGTCCTTTTCGGTAACTATACTAAAGAAAAGGAGAGCATTCATAAAAACTATATCCGCGAACGCAACGATGCCGTTCGTTTTGACAAGTAACACGTTGCTAGAGAGGTGATAAATATCTAGTTCAGACAGATGCCCGCGTCAGCGCATAAATTCAATTTAATGCAGCTCACAGCGAAAATGCGGAAACAAGAAAACAGACAGGTCGGAGAACCAACGTAAGCGTGAGAGAACCCGAGATCGCAGCGTCGGAATCATGTGGACAGACCACTTCAGAAGCTTAACGATGAATAAACAAATGTATACAATGACACTTAAAAAGATCTTATAAGTACATATTAACAAAACAAACCGACTCAAGTACAACCTGATTGTCCTGAGAAACGCGATAACAACTTATCGATTGTGTATAGAACGTAGTAACTAAGTACTGTTATTTATATCCGCGGCAGGTGTGTTTGAAAGAGTAAAAACATAAATTCCGATTCGATAACAGATGTTAGCCAGCCGCCGTCCATAGTCGAGTGAGAAACCGTGAACATTATTCAGAGCGTAACATTTTATGTAAGCCGAAAATATTTCACTAAAGCTGTGGTACGCCCAGTCATTACTTTACAAATCTGTTAATGCAATCGAGTAAAGTAAAACCAACAATGCTCCAAAGTAAAGTTATCTAAATATATTAAAAACCCGGTCTCAATCGGTGTGGTGCTCGAGACTCTTTGAAGTACAGACCGTGTTTTATTATCTCCAGTCGCGAGCTCGATATCTTTGGAAGTCGTCCCGGAGCCACAAAAACTTCAAGTCTTATCAAACGACACGAACCTCAACTTAAGGCGGTCCCTATTTTTACTCCGCCGATGCTTTTAACCGTATCGGTGTTTCAACCCCGGAGATTTATAACGAGTTGGATCAATTTACAGACCGCCGGAAATCTACGCAAGGTAACGAAAACCTGCTCGGTTCACCATTGGTAATTTTAGACCATAAAAGCTAAGGGACACTGCAATCGAAAGCCACTCAAGATATAATTGAGTCGGAGGGCGTAAATCTTAAGTGTTCAGAAATGAGAGGAATCAATAATAGATTCCTTTTAGTCGAGGCCAAAATGGCAACATTAATTCGATAAGAAATGTTAAAAAGAAAGCGGTCAGAAATAAATGCAACTATGTACGTAAGTTGGACTGTAAGTATTAAATAAAAATAAAATATGAATAATTCACGGTAGATGTCTATCCAATTGGGAGCTCTTAAAGTAAATAAAGATAATAAGGCACGCTCTTGAAGTTCCATTAAGGGGTAATGAGTGTTCGAGGAATGTAAAGTAACAGAGTATGATGGAGTGGCGTTAGAAATGTCGTTGACAGGTAGTCGATGAGTCAGCTCTAAACATAAACTTAACACGGTATACGCCAAAATTAATAACGTAAGTTTGCTACATATTTAAAAGATTTAAGAAGCAAATGTACCTTTTTTTAAACTTATAAATCAAGTCAATTTGATTGTGGACATTCAATTAGGAATAATAACCAATATCCGAGTAAGGCTTTAAAATCAGTGTCTACACGAAACGAGTGTAATTTACTGGATCCAGCTAAAGCTAGAAGTTATTAATCACTTACGCGGACACTCTAATTGCGAGTCACTGCAGTTTATTTAGTAGGTTCTCAGCCACTCGAAGCAGATTTAGAAACAATAAGTCAAGATCGACAAATAACCACTACAACGAACGAAGAAAAGACTCAGGTAGATTTTTTTATGTATTCTCTGAAATATCGTCATCCCGGTTTGGCAAATTCGATGGGCAGGTAAGTGTACCTGTTGCAACTTGACGAGAACAAAAGGGGCTCCTAGAGGCGTCGGTCGCTAATGGCAGTATGATACAGTGTGGGCGACAAAGTCAATTAGGCCATCCGCCGACGCCATTCCCGGAATGTCGCCGACAAATGAGCAGTTACGATAAGAGCATAAGGTAAGACTGTCTGGACATGGACGTCCTTTTGCCCTTTTTGCTGCGCCTTACCTTCGCCGTTTCTGATAACGGCACCTTTTCTTAATTGATTTTCTGTGTTTTCTGATTTCTTATCTCCCAATCACATTACTGGGGACCCATGGACAGTCGAGTTTATCGACAATTAACAACCATTATGTGTAATCTAACAATAGAACACAAGTTTTATCTGTATCTAAATTCTTCACAGACATTATTAGTAGTAATAAAAGTACAAAATTTTACAACGCTCTTGTGGATATTTCATAACAACTAGTAAAGTTCGCTATAAAATTTAAGTGCATTGGTGCGGCTTTGAAATTTTAACATTTCCACTCGAAGGCAATGCTTTCTGCACAGCTATTTGCGTCATCAAAGCTATCGTGTTGTGTACTGTCATTGTAATTAATATTCCTGTCGATACCCCAGCATCCGGCAAATAATTGATAAAATGAACAGCAAATCGGGTATAGACATTTCAGTGAACAACAGCAGCAACGCCAGTCGTAAAAGTCAGATAACATTGTGACTCACATACAAGTGCAAGTGCTTTCGAGTGAATCACATCCTTTATTCTCTGGACACAGCGGTGTTCTCTCTATATTCCATTACTCTTTTTGATTCTGATTTTCCAGATGCCTGTGTGAAGTAGTCACGGATTTTGTTTTGGAACAGTAATCATTGCGTTGGCTCGGATTCAAGAGCATCAGTATTTTTAATTCGTTGCTTACCGACGTAATAGAATTGTTAATTTTATCACCCATAATTGCGCTATCGGATAATTTCTTCTTCAAATAATTAGATAGAGCCCAATGGTCATTATAGACTGGATGTATTTAATGATAATTGCCACACAGTGGGGTTTACACTGACCTTTTTCTGAGTTTAACCGGTAATGTAATAATTATGGATGATGCAAAGCCAGTAGGAGGTAATAGTCGTGCTGAAATCGGAGATACAATCATTGATTTACTTGGCTTATGACCCGATGTTGTATTAACTTACAAGTGAACGTTTTGTTTGAACGAGAATTTTTATAATAAAAGTATAAAGCGACCAGTAATATATGTAATAATGTATTTCATCTTGCATTTGACACAAACGGCTGTTTTTATAACAAGGGTAACTCGTAAAAATATTTTTTTTTAATATTAATGGAGCGTAATGGGCTAAAACACGAACTGCAACAAAGAATACATAATGAACAGCTGCTGGCCTATTTAATTATATTATAATAGGCCTCGGTGCAGTAATTATAGTGCCGGTACGTAATATCACTTGTCGTGTAGTAAGCATGAAAATGGTAGTTGAAGACGGAACTGGTTTGAACGTGGTTCTGCATAAATCCATGTGTAAATACTTAGTACCACTGCATTTTTAAGCTCGATCCATCGCTTGTCACCTTGATGATCTTACAGTTCTTTTTTAATTTCTCGATAACTTACTTTTTTTGAGTTGCAAAAAGTTCAATTTTAAATTGGTTCGAAGTACAGATGGCTTGTTTGTTTGATTAGCAAGATTTATGTGAAAGGAGTTGATAGTAGCGACCGGTTTCCTTATGCACTTGAATTCTCTGAAGCTGAATTGTAATACAAGTAAAAAGAATGTCTTATAATTTATACCTGTCCACATATCCAAGTCAGTTTCATCACAGTGAACAAAAACATGTTTTAATAATGCGCTTCTCTTTATGCCGCTTATGAGACAATACGTCCAGAGAATAAATAAAATAGCGCTGAGTCACTCTTGTCAAATTAAAATATTTATGGCTGTCCCGTGAGTTCCAAATATTTCTAAGGTCTAATGTTTGATCATCGGTAACTGTTTCTGTTTTTTTTATAGTTTCAGTTTATTAATGTTAAAAAATGTGTTGTAATTCGCATTTGAAGGGTGACATCATTTACGATAAACACATTTGGGAATTTCATTGTATCTAAACTAACATTCGTATCAGCGATAATTGATAATGTATTTGCAATAGAGGAACAAGTTTTCAAAATGTAACTATGGGGTTCCTGGGCTGACATTACTGTTGTTTGACAATAGCACAGAGCGTGGATGGCGATCTTTACTCTGTGCATAATACCTTGACAATGTAATCGTGTTGTGCCGTGCAAAGACAGTCACCTTGTTTTCTAAACACTAAAGTCAGGTTGGCGCCACAATTGCTTTCAAATACATAAAAGCACTTTGCTTCTTCTGTTTTGTATTTGTTGAAATAATATAATTGATATTGATATATACTCTTTAAAAAAATATGAATAATATCTACTTGCACAGATTTTAAGTATCCGCACAAATAATAAAGAGAAATCAGTGATATGTTTTGGTTGGATTTACAGAGGAGAGGATTTACAACAAAGCGAAACTAATTCAGTGCTTAGTGTAATTTTATCTTTGCACATTGTTTGTCCATTATACAACGCATGTCTTCTCAAAGTCTCTCTCCCCATAACGTGATAACAGAACTATACCTCTTTCGTATTAAAAAAATATTTTACGTCTAGCATGGTTATTGGGTTTCACCAGACTGTCCTTGTATTGTATTCCTTCAGATCCTTCAGATTCTATCCAGATTGTACTGTATTCCTTAATTTCGTAAAATCAACTTAAAGAGTAGGTACAAGTCGAATCGTTCTTCCTAATACCAATATTGATCACTACGCCACATTTCGTATTAATTCTCGGTCCTTGCCTAAAAGTAAATTAAAAATGATAACGTACCATCTCTGTTATTCTTTAATTTGTGACACAGTGGTGTTTGCCCAAGTGGCATTTACGAATTAGCATAACACATTATGGTAATACTACAGAGCGGTGAATTGTGCCTAATGTTTGCAAACAGGCGGCTTATTTGGCTTTTGTCGCTACTAACATTTGTTGCGATATGTTTATCCAGGTTAGATAATGCAGTGGCATTTATACTTATAGAAGTTTTTAACTTGTAGCTAAAATTTCATTTCGCAATGTCTTTTCTGGCAGGGAATCATAATAAATAGACCCAGGCCAATGAGACAAAGTTCGTTTCTCATCTTGCCCTGGTCGGGGTTCGAAGCAGGGACTTTCGGTGTCACAGACAAGCGCACACAACGATACCGCTAGCTGTATCTTAGTGAAACAATTTTCCATTATATTCAGAGTTTGTTCTTTTTATTAATATGCATCAAGTAAATTAGTCTAAAGCTCAAAATCTTGTAGGTACTTAATTGTACCTTGTCGAATTAAATTAATTTATAAAAGGTTTTGTCAATTAGATTAGTACACTAACACAATTTGACGAAATGGATATAATCTAAGGCAACAATGTCTAGCCAGACCAGGCTTTTTGAGATTTCACCCTTATTGGTAACACCTCTTCCTACGCGCGCTATGAGTACCTAATAACTCATTTGAAATAGCCAATAAATTGTTACTCTATGAAGTTTAATTATATTTAAGAGTGATTTCTCATTGCAATACGAAAGTAACTCTTAACAACCTTTTCAGCATCATAGAATCAAGATTGTTTCTCTCAACGCGCCTTGTCTGGTTGATCAAACATGATAAAAGAAATTATTTCACTTCAATATTAAAAGTAAAAGAATCTTCCGTTTCATCAAATAATTTGAAAGTAGAAAACATATTGTTAGTCGGTACTTATAATTCCCTAGGACCCCGGGTTCTCCTTTAGAGCGGAGAGGACGTAAACGGTAATAACAAAGAGGAAGAAGAAGACTAATAATTACTATTGATTCAAATACAACAGAAGATGAACAAATTATAAAACCTAAATCAATTGAAGGCATTATTGCAAAAACACAAACCAATAAGTTTGAACAAGATAAAGATTTAAGAACATGACCACAGCACCAAACATGGCTGCCGTGACGTGACTGGACTAATGGCATTAACACTAAACAATTTTCGTAATTAATGCAGATTTGCGTCTGAGGCAGCGGTGGCGCCGCGCCCACGCCCATCCTAGACGTAGGCGACTGCGATCTTCAGACATTGCAGACATGTTATACTGACACCAGAACACTAGAAGTGTAAAAAGATTGTATATGAATCGTAATTGTATCATTATCATGAATAAAATTGATTTGATCAACAAAAATACTTATCTTAATTATTATCAACACAACTAACATTAAATACTTTTACGGTATAAATTGTATCCACATTTTCATTTCGTATCATCCTCTCTAGTACATTAGTGCCTGCTATTTCTAGAATAATAATTATTGTTATTGATTAGTCATTTAACCGAACGATACATATCTTTATCTTTTAGGTTTTAGCAACATCAACATTATATTCAGTACCAACTACCAAGGTCCTGAAGATAGCATGTGATTTTGCCACTTTTGCGTCTGGCTGGTAAAACACTTTTTTTTTAATTTATACCATAAATTATCGATAACATCTCTTTCTCGCTAGAACCGTGTGAATAGTTTTCTTCCAACCAGTATTTTATATATTTTAGACAAAATAGAATACTGTTCAATTTTGGCAATTAAACCTGTTTTGGTGGTGAACTTCATAAATTAATCGCGATAGATTTCCGAAGGTCGGTGAATGCCACCGATATTCGGCCAATTTAAATGTATATCAAGCAAAAATTTACATAGTGCCATAATATTAGCATATAGAAGACAGACAAAACATAGTATTATTTCAGCTGTTATATTGCCGACATAAAATTCGATGTTCTCTTTTTGTTAGAGCATTGATTGCTTTGTTATTTGTGTTGTCACATTATACAATGAAAATCAGTTATTTGTTATATGTCATAACATAACTTCTAATTTATTATTTTATGAACTAAACCAGTATGACTTTTGTATTGTAGTTAAGAAATAATAGCTAGTTTATTGATTTTTTTAATGGATTCGCCAACATTGGCTTCAACCATAGGTAAGAATAGCCTTAGTGGATACTTGCATCATTATTAATATTCTGGTGAAATACAGAAGAAATTATTAATAATTAACTCAATTCGCATTATTATAGACTTATGACGTACACATACATTAATGAGTACATAATTAGTTTACGTTATTAAAACTACGTTCAACTTGTCAATCAACACCTTATTTAACCACACAGATTACATACAAATTAATTAAGTTGTAATACACTTGTTTGTGTAGGTGTTAAATTCTGAGGTGTTGAGAATTGGCAAATCACAGACCAAAATTAACATACTATTTTTGACACCAATTGGACATTGCAATGTAATTTCGTTCAATAGAATCATTTAATAAAAGTTGAAAGAACAAATCAAGATCATTTCTCAAACTAGCAGCTAGTTAGACTTCATTCCCTGTTTCAATCAGAATGATTATTCACGAATCATAGAAAATAAAGTGAAGGGACGTTTAATAAAGGACAAGAAAACATGATACAGAAAATAACAATAACAAAAAAAATACAGACAAAATAGTATCAGGTTCTTTTGAAAGCATAAGAAAGCATTCCAAATAATCGCGAACGATTCGATTGAAAGATTACTGTCAAGCAAAAACGAAACTGCATACCTGAATGTAAGCTGACTTTGAAATCGATTTTAAATCACTCGATGTCATTAGTGTAACAGCACGACTCGATTAAAATTCGAGCGAAGTAATCATCGAATGTCTTGGCCTTATATGGGCCAGATGCATTCAGTCTAACAGAAATTATTTGGTCGTGTTTTGTTAGTTCATTTGATAGGATTTCTTCGTTTTAATGATTGCAAGAATCGAAACTAATTTTATCCACAGTTTTATGGTTGTAGAGTAGTTTGTATTTGAATAGCCCCGAAACAAATAGCCTCCAAATAGCCTCTATCAAAACACACTCTGATCCCGCGAATGACGCAACTATTATCTGTGAAGAGATGCTTCTATCAAGAACTGTAAGACCACCCACGGCTGAAGTAATAAATATATTTCACAAACAACTGTTCGGTGAACAACATACTTCCGAACTCAAAACATTTACGTGAGCAAAATTCTCAGCAAATTATGAGATTTCTCATAAATATTTCAACGGTAAAAAATTTTGGATCTTCAAATAAAAGGAAGCAGAATTATAATAATCTAAGTGACGCCTTTTAATTTCTTAAATGTAAAAATTGTTACTGGGTTATATCTGGGACGGAAAATTAAACCATCAACAGCTTCTTCACTTCAGTCTGAATCACAATATTTGACATGAGTTACAACACTGACCCATTGATGTGTGCGAACCTTTACGACACTGATCGAAGATTGAAATGCATTAATGCAAAGTACACATTACACATTCGTATCGAAGTGCATAGAATTAAACGTAGTGCCATGACATTATTTTTTATCGCCTCGATGGAGGCCAATTCAAAGTACCAATTATCAAGTAGCTCTTGGGTTGTTGTTAGTTGAGTAAAGTCATCTAATTTCAATACAGTATTAGAGCCATTTATAGCTCGTAAACTTAAGATGAAATGCAAAGCTTTTCTATTCAATACAAGTCTTCATAACTTATCGGATTTGTCTCCTACTACTGGTTTACTCCTTTTACAAAAGCGTGATTTTGACACTGAAATATTTATTACAGCTGCGTTAGCCCACGCAGTTGTCAAGTCGGCTTCCTTCAGGTTCGTTTAAGTCAATATCCAGAATGCCTTATATTCTACATTTATGTCGTATGTTTATACTGCCCTACAGTAAAAACAGTGACTTTGTGAATAAGTACTTAGCGTGGCTTTTATCTAATTCCGTTCAACGGACTAGAGTCAATTTGATTCTTGGGGAACTGCTAAAGAAAACGCCAGGAACATTTAGATGAGACTGAAGAACTAAATGTCCAAGTGGCTTAAAAAGATCCACAATAAATTTTACGCAAATATTAAGATTTTTAACGAGAATGGGTGTCAGTAACGACTTTGTTTCACAAAAAGGGTAGTACCATGGCAGTTACAGTTTATAGGCGCTATGTGGTCGGGTGTGACATAAATATTTTATAGCTGGCAGGTTTGCGGCTTGTCTGTCCAGTCACCTTCAAGTACATACATAAAGACATGCGTACAGTCTGTGCATACATAGTGGCTGTTTAGCAAGTGCATTGCAAAACTCCGTGACAAGCAAGATTAATGGTGATCATGATAACTCCATTTGAAAGGGTTTTTAGCAGATAATGCTTGGATAAATAGAAATAACTTCGGTAATTGTCGAGGTGCTGTGGTGAATTTTTATAGTACGAAACTTCAAGACTCAAGACTTTGTTCTTCAATTTGTAGCTAAATGATAGATAGATAAAACTCTTTATTGCACCATAAAAAGTAAAACATATAAAACAGCACAAAACAGATAGAGATGGTACAAAGGCGGACTTATCGCTAATGCAATCTTCCAGTCAACCGATGATGATGATGAATGATCCTTTGGTTATTGAAAAATTCTGTTTCTTAAAATACTCATACCGACTTGTATGAAATCCCTTTGCGGGCGAAAATAAAAGGAACTTAAACTTTGCACCCTTGATTTTATGTGATACAAAATAAATCATAGAAGATATATACGTATCTCAAAATCTATGGTCGGCGTGGTCAAATTCCATTTGAAAGTTGATTACCCACTTGGTAGGTAATCAAGATTTTTAACGATTATGTGAATTGTGATGGCCGACCGCCATTTTCCTGCGGTTTATACATCAATTAAATTGTGGCACTAAATTGTATTTAAATTAGGTAAATTACTTTTAAATGCGAACCCTTATTTACTATACTCGAATTATAAAAAAAAAAAAAATTGCGAAATAAAACATTCTATACTATTATCCAGGCACGGCTTCGTTCGCATATAAATTGGTATGAATGGATAGTTAAACAGACAAATTTCAGGAACTCTTATCCAGTTCCAAAACAATTTACAGGTGTAACAGTACGGTTCTAGAAAGTGTTTATATAGACTTCGGCTCGTATAATAAGACTGAATCGAAAGTATATATAAATACGATAATGTAAATTAATAGTCATAGTATAACTGCAAGCAGGAGAAGTGAGCCCATATAAATTTCGCAAGGCATTTTAACTGTTATAGGGCAAGATTTTACATTATCATAAATATTTTAAGTAATAATGGCTTTGGTAGTGGAGCAATCGATGTTTGTAAATGTTCTCGTTAGCAGAGAACATAAAATACAGGAAGAGAGAACGAAGTTGCTACCGTTAACCTGAAAATCCTGTTCTAACTCGATTCGATAGTTATGGTTTACAAGTAGAAATTAATCAAACTGAACTGTAACTAGATGATTTTTGAATAATAACTTGGTAGGTGGTTTTATTTGCGCATACTGTATTTTATAAAATATGTACTGAAGCTTTGATTTTTTCAATATCCTTTATCCTATCTATATACCTATCTTTTCCTACCTATATCTACCTATCTTAATTTGAAAATTGCAAAAGCGCCGTTTTGCAATTTAAAAATAAATCTTTCTTTTTTCAAATAGATAAAATTGCAAAATCGTTCTTTTATAAATTTAATTCATAAAAAACAACAAATAAAACTGAATTTATTAAAACGAACAACATTTTCCGTCTCATAAAACATCATTATCAGGATAGAGTTAATTAATTTAAGGGCCAGCCAACCGCGACGTCCGTCCGGGACGGCAGCAGTAATGTGAATCGCTGAAACCGCGGCGCAAGCGCCACTGGCGCCACACTTCCGGCGTGCGGCGGAAGTCGGTTGCAACTGTTAGTTACGCACTAGTAGCCCATTGTCGGAGTCAGGTTACCTGTTGCTTTATCACCGTGTTACAATTATAGCTGATAGTTGTCGGATGCAAAACATGGATCTTTCAAACTGATACTCAAACGAATGAAAATATAAAAGGAAACGTATTTCGTGGTGAGACAAGAATGTAATAAAGAGGAAACAATACGACAAACTCTATACAATAATATATATACAAAGAAAGGGATGGAAGAGTTGTGAGTGACGAGCTATCGTGCGATAGAGACCAATGCTTATATAAGACTAATCGTATAAACACGAACGCTAAAGTCCCATTTTAATCAACAGCAACAACTTTAACATTGAATTTTGAAAACAATAAAAAATTCTGGCAATACGGCGACATTTTTCGAAACCGAATCTCTCGCCAAAATCATAAGACGATTTCAGAAAACCACTTAATAATAACATTTCGTGGACATCCGCGTTTTCTCGTTAATTTTCGTGATCTTCAGTGCATGACGCATCTGCGGTCATAAACACGCGTACAATAACCTACTAAAACAATGCAATCGCTCTTAACTTTTGTTTGTGCTCACTACAGCTACAAAAAAAAAAGAAAAATGCTCAAAGATAAAAAAATAGCACGCAACCTAAAAGTTTGATTTCTCACCGTTCGCTCGGGTAAAGAAAGTCGCTTTGTGTAAATACCCTGACTAACACAATCTCGGTCTCCTCTCCAGAGAAGTGAGGATGCAATCGGGACTAACTCCAGAAGATAAAAAAAAAATTCTCAACTTAGCAAAACCGGTAAAACTAACTGGTGCTTTAGCAATGTAGTTGTACTGAATAATTTCTAGATACGTCGTTATTTCGATATTAAGAGTAAAATTCAAGTAACATTCTATATTTTTTTAACAGGTGTACACTGCATCTGTCAACAAGTATAGTCATGACAAACACACAGACGATACATAATGGCGTGGAGCTATAAAAAACGAAAGTAACCGATACAAGAAGCAACCCCCTTTTTAGTCTCGTATCTATGTTCTCTTAAAATAAACCTTAACAACAGTTGATATGGTTGAAAATGGATTAAATTCGGAGTGGCTCATCATTTGTGTCGGCAAGTTTTGGCGCCAGACAACTGTTAAGCCGACTGTACACCCTTGTCTATGAAAAAATATCAGGTAGTAATTATCGCTTGACATGCGATGGTATCGGTAATGACGTCATAAGGCCGAAAAACCTATGACTACTAACTATTACTGTTTTGAGCTTTTTTGAAGCTTTATCTATTTTTGATAAATTTTCTTCATCGACCTATGTTTTACATAAATACATATCTTTTACGAGAATTTCACTATCAATATAGAATTAGGCAGGAAGATAATCTTTAAGAGGCAAATGACGTCAAATGAAAATCACTTCATCCCGTGGTATTTGTTTTGCTCGTAATCTGTGATTCACTTCCTTAGAAAGTTTTTCGGGTCGTAAATAGGCTAATCTTATCGCATTGGTGTAAAATAGGTATGTTGTTTCATTTGTCCATTGTGCTGGCTGGATTGAAACTTCGATTTTTAAATATGTTTAGTTTTAAGCAGATTCTTAATTTTGTTGGTGGCCAAGTTTTGTTTTCGCTATTTATTTTTATTTAGGTAAGCACTTTTTTAACATGGTCCTTTCTGGAGTATATGATACGAGCATTTGTCAACGAATGCCTTCCAAAATAAACATTCTTATTTCAAACTAGCTGTGCCCGCGACTTCGTCCGCGTGGAATAGTTATTTTGGGCATCATATTTATTTTTGCAAACATCCTCCTCGGCTTTATCAATTATAGTCAGGCGGTCACGCGTATTAGAAAGAACGCTGGTTCGCCGTATTAAATGTTTCGCTGCAAATTGCTTATAACGACTATATCTCAAAACCTATTCGTCTGATTTATATACTGTAAATGGCAATTTTAGTCTACATGAAAAGCCGAAAGTAATAAATTATTATACATATTTATTTGGATAAGGATTAATACTGAATTAAAGAAAATTGGTTTCAAAATAACTTATGTTCATAATGAAAAAATAATCTTAAAAAAGAACATAAAAGTGGTTATTGTAAGTAAACCTTAAGAGATAGATATATGCTCTCGCGGACTTTTTTGTGGCAAAAAATGAGTACTTCACATCTTTAGTACATTGTTTTACTATATCTTTGTTGGTTTGCGCAGCGTTCGCGTGGAAAGCTCGCAGATGGCCGACTCATTCAACTTTCACCTGCATTGTTGACGTTTCCAGTAGGAAATCCGGGATAAAATGTAGCCTATAGCCTTCCTCGATAAATAGACTATCTAACAGTGAAAGAATTATTCAAATCGGTTCAGTAGTTTCTGAGATTAGCGCGTTTAAACAAACAAACAAACAAACAAACAAAACAAACTCTTCAGCTTTATAATATTAGTATAGATGTATTAAACCTTAACTTTTTGCGTTTTGAAGGATTACCATAGTCTTTCATTTTCAAACAAGGGATTACTGAACCAAAGCAAATGCTAATTGATACAAGGCAGTCAAAATAGTCCCCGCGGGTCCCTCAGAACTATTCATATCAAGTGGTGCAGGAGCACAAAAACATCGGCACATGTGCGCGCCGGGCCCGGGAGTCGGGGCGGCAGACGGCGCCGGTGACGCAACGGTATTCCAGATTCAAAAACCAATAAGGACTTTTAGGGTTAATCGTTTGAATTTGGAATGCACATTTGTTTCATCAGAAGACAACTTAAATGTGGAAGAGAAAAACAATGTTTTTGAACAATAAGGATAATAATTAGGACGAATTGAATTTGATTTTCTAACAAAAGAAATGTTTCTCTAAACTGAAAATAAGAGGAACTCCAATCAACACCACTTGAATCGAAGAAGTCTAATTATAGATTAAGCTTTGATCAGATTATATTATTTCGGATTAATTAAATTTCGGTTTCAACCCGTCACAAGTATCTGATAAACATTACAAATTACATCACGCAACAAGACAACAAGTAGTAGATACTTATGTAGGTAAAACACTAGCTTTCTCTTCTATTACATGAGTACTTACGAGTATGAGTCTCGTACTCGATCCAAACAATATCACGGATATTACGTATTGACATCACAATAACGAATCAGTGATTAAGCCTGTTTTTAGTACCTTTGTTGTTATACAAGTGGCTATAAAACTTAAAAGCGTTAAACAGTAGTTAGTTTGTTCTATGTAGGTATATCCCATTTTGTGTGAGTTCGATAGATGATAGATATTCAATTAACGTGTAATTATCCTAATGCCAATACATTTTGTAAGTTGATTTCATATTTTTTTTCATAGTAGTCACACGATTTTTGTGTTTATTGTTAGATAATATGGTTTGTCTGTTATAGTCTGATCCTAAATTTTACTATTACAATTCATAAATCATGACTTCTTAGATGTATGGTGAAATTGACTTGATTTATTGTCACCAGATTTTACAAAAATCTTATTTATTTTTATTTATTTATGTACACAGAAAACATCGAGAATGATAAACACAAGAAACAAAATTACAAAGGTTCTGCTTATTTCAAAAGAAATCTCTTCCAGCAGACCCGAGATAGGATACATGATCTTCTTACACACAATCTTGTTACATTTACAGGCGTAAAATCTGTATAGGTATACCTATTTGGCCAAAATAAGAGGGTTTATCAGACAGGTCAAACCGTCCATGATGATAAAGACGCTAAAAATGGCCAGTAGAATTGAGACCGTGATAACATTTTCGCATTTTTACAAAGTTTTAATCATAAATAAATACTCTGGCGTGTGCATAGTTTGCGCATACGCAGAAATCTACCAACCAATCAACAGAAAAAGAAATCAACCAATGTTGTTAAACCATACGTTTTGACAATTATTAAGCGATATGAATTATCCAATAGTAATGAATAAAAATTTTGAATTTGAATCAAAAAAAAATAGTAGCTTATCATACAGATTTCTTACACCTCATTAGTCATATTAAGTCAACATTCTTTATCAATTTCACTTGGAACTGTTAGTTTTGTAAGTATTAGAGGGATGTTGAAGGCAGCAACATGTGAATAGGAAAAGCTGACTAATCCTTTCGTCGTCTAGAAAGACCTGGAACTCTACTGACTGGGGAGTATCAAGCGGACAATTCCTTACAAAGTATAGTCAAATATGAGATACCTAAGAAAATAAAAGTGCGTTGGTGTTTAATCGATATTGTAAGGCCAAGTACATACTGGATGGTAGCGAAAATGCTAGCATATCAAGTTGCGTCTGCTTGAGACTCCTGCTGACTGGGGAGTAAGCTTTCTGGGTAATCAGATTTCTGATAGCGCGTCCTAAGCATGTCCGGAGTGTAATTGAGACGATGCAAATGCAATTCTTCGTGTGGTTTCCGCTATTTTTGGACCACCCTCCTATCATATTGGTACATACATAGATTGTTAAAAGGGTAGGCCAAATTATATTTGATTACATACATACATATGGTCACGTCTATATCCCTTGCGGAGTAGACAGAGCCAACAATCTTGAAAAGACTGAATGGCCACGTTCAGCTATTTGGCATAATGATAGAATTGAGATTCAAATAGTGACAGGGTGCTAGCCCATCGCCTAAAAAAGAATCCCAAGTTTGTAAGCCTATTCCTTAGACATCCATGGGAGATGGAGTGGTTGTATTCTTTTTTGTATTGGTGCCGGGAACCACACGGCTTATATTATATTTGATTAAAGGAACTAAGAGACCACATGTTATCATTTGCAACTACATGACATACCGTTTCTTTGTTGTAAGTGGTTTATACTTAGTTAAGTACTTATAAGCCCAGACATATTGAACAGTTCATTATAACTCTCTCATTTTTCGTTTGCTTTGATATGCTTCAGGGCCTAGTGTTTAAAGCTTTCAGGCTTTTTACGAATTTTCCGTTTTGGCTCTCATATAATTCTCGGCAACGCGACATAAAGGCAGGATTTTTTCGGTTTAGTTATAAATGACAAACGTATACCTAAATATAATTTTGATAACTATCTCTAAAGATAACAATGTTGTCAATTAGGTAGGTATGATGATTTTATCAAAAATGGGGATATTGCGTGACAAAATACATGTTTTCTTAATCAATATTTAATAGGTTAAGTACCTACAATTTTACACATTATGGAACTAGAAATACGACTTTATTGGAGTGAATTTAATAATTTTAATCGGGTAATTACAATTGACAATGCTTCTAAGGCTAGATATACAATGAATATCTTTATTGTATTTTAATTATTTGTTGACAGATAAACTTCACATTTAACAAATTAGAGTGATAGCAATCATTGTTGTTAAGTATTTGTGAAGTGAGTAGACTCGTTTTATTTTTAATGATTTATAAAATTAAATATCACGTTTACAATTGCAGGTCTTTAATAAAAAAAGTATTAAAAAGCTTTGTTCAATAAAGGTGGCAGGTGAAAAGCGAAGGCCTTTGCCCTAACAAAGGTTTCAGAGTTCAGACTGGAGTTGCTTCGTGTAGAAACTTGACTTGCCCAATGCAGGGTCATGGTCAAAGACGCACCCTGGTCTCCTCTCCAGAGAGGTTTGGACGCAATCGGAGGAGCTATATGATAAAGACACCGCTTCCCTGTCTTGCTTTAAATCCAGACAATTTGTGAGATGAGATTGCATATAACGACAGCCGAATTACAACACGATTTTGTCGCAGATACCGCCTGACGTCACAAATCGATAACCACCTATCTGATAAGATGGCGCCGGCTGCAATAAGCACGCTAATCTGATGGGTTTTATCGGTCTCTGTTGGGTCTAGGTTCAGGAGAAATGGCCGGTTTTCGTGGTAAACCCTTGAGTTATCAGGTTATTCCAAGTAACAAGTTATTTTCTCAGGAATTTTGTTAGTAGGTACCTATTTATTTGAAGGAATATTGTGGGATTTCTTTATGATAATGAGTTGGGAAATACAAATAATTCGTCGAGTGAATGGAATAAGGAAAGAAAATTGTTATTGTTATGTGGACATTTAATATGTATAACTCTAAACTCTATAGACTTCAAAGAGATAAACTTGTAGGCGACCTATGTGTTGATATCTGAGTGTGATGATAATTAATTAGATCGAAAATAAGATGGCAAAAAGGTAAGAGTGTATGTATTTTTTAAGCGGCAAAATTTGTACAAAAATCTGTAGCTGATAAGAACTGCGTCACTAGCGATAAAAATAAAATGTTCCGAACAAGGTCCGTTTGACCCCGGCCCGATAAACTCTGACCCATACAGATTTGGTTATATTTGATGCTCTCCTGTTGCTATCAATTACCTGCGGCTTTGCTTGCGTCTTTTGTTTAATTTTTGGTTGCATTTACCTAGTGATTTAAAAAAAATTAATATGGTTCTCGACACTTAAACTTAGGACCACTACATGTCTTCCAGTTGATACCAGATTCTTTGACACTAAAAACCTCATGGTTCCTACCTACATAACCTTTGTCTTCAGGGATGAAGGATCACCATACGAGCGACATCTTACACACACTAAGGGCTTCAAAGTGACCTGGTTATGGAATCAGCATTCTAGCGAAAGAGCAGTTATACCTATCTCTTATTGTACAGGACTCTACCTACCTGGTTGCTTTTTAGAAAGAATTTTCTAAAAAAAACTCGTTTAGGATAGGTGATGGGTAAGTAGGTAAGTGGGTACCTACATACTTATATTGGGTACGTAGGTATATTTAGAAGGCACTTACCGTATACCTATTATTAGACTCATGTCTCTAAGATATAATTGAACCAATAGTGTGTCAATAGTATCAGTAGAATAGTTTGGCATTTGTGTTCGGAATACTGCCGTGTAAGAAAAGCTATTCAATTAAGACAATCGAAATTAATGATTCTAGTTAGTTAAGAATATAAAATCCTTCCCATCCCATAGCTGTCACGTAGAACCTAAAAAAAAACTTTGGAAATGACACTGAAGTAAGTGTAGGTAGGACTAATATTACAAGAAGTTATAAGTGAGGCCAGTTTGATTTAACAACAATAAGAAATTGAGTAAGGATCTATTATCTCTGTGCTATACTGGGATCCAGGATACAAAGAAAGGTTTATTTATACATACACATTATAAATTTTAAGTAGGTAGGTAGGTAGTTAAATGTATGGGGTTCTCACCTGAGGTGCTCAATCCAGCCTCCGATGACACTTCATCACCATAAACGGCTGAAAGCTGGTACAATACAAGTACTAAACACACGCTGAAATTAATGACCGCCATGGTACCAATTAAAACTATTAATCACACAACCAAGTCAACATAACTAACCGTCCTAAAGAACACGCATCATAAAAATATACCCCGTCTAAAAATATAACTTTGGGTACAAAAATCACAGTTATTGTACTATAAACTTCTTAATTAATCACTGTTACACTTTATTGTGGCACATGAGTTATTTGTGACAGTTTTTTTACATAAATTATTACGGAGAAAAACGAACACGCGTGTACATTAATTTGTCGGGCGACGACACGTCCTCCCACCGAGCGAACAAAACTCGACTGAAGAAGAAAGAAAAGGAATTGCAACGCCAGCCAGCCAACCAATGGTCGGGCTCGGGTCGGCAAATCGGACGCCGGCAAATAGTGATTCCGTGTGTCGATAAAAATGTTAATGTCGAGTTTCGATTACGAATTCCTTTAATATTGTTAATTTAATGTTGAATAGGTAGATTATTAAATTCTTTTTTTTGGTCACAGGGTTTGATTGAGAACTATTTTCATTATTTTTTAACGCAGTTTATATCATACCTATCGATAAGAACTAAACCTAGTTATTGTAATCTAAAAATACAAGTTGCTTTTTGATACTAAATATAATCATAAATATATATATAATAGATAGCATCAAAAAAGCAACTTGTATTATATTTTATTCAAAGATTACAATCATTATTACTTTTTTACAACTTGTAGCTTGCAAAATAAAATATCTAAACGTATTGTATCGATATTACTTCACCTCAAATATACAACACTAGCAAAGCAGGTGCTTTGTTGGTGTTATAATAAAGCCCACTTATGTTAAACAAAAGTAAACCTTACACGTATTGCAACTAAGTTCATTCTATCAATACTTCTTCTATGTAATAAGAGCTAAAATGCGCAAGCGCATGGCGCCAGTTTTATAGTAGCCGGCGCTTGTTTGTGGCCAGTGGCGAGTGGCGACCACGCGGTCGGCATTCTTCGCATTTACGTTTACGATAAACTTTTTTAGTGGCCGGTACCACAATCTTTTAACAATAGCGTCAATAGCCACTATTACAAGTAAATATTTAAATCCAATGATTACCTTCGAAGTACCATTTGTATACCCCAGATAACATAGGTTTGATAACTGTAACTGAGGTCCCGGTTTGCGCATGTAAGTATGTAAAAGGTCCAAAAAGGGTTCCATCATGGAGTTTCAATAACACTTAAAGACATTATCCAAAGTAAACACCTACAAAGTTACAAGCAAAAAAAAAAGTTATATCAATTTTTGACGAAATTGTAAGCCAATGCAAAATATATTGAGTGATAGATGTCATTGGATAAGTTGTTAGTAAGTGCATAAATAATATGAACAGCATAGTTACTTAAATATTTACGGTTTTACTATGCCAATAAATTAACAAATTTCAACAACATTGCAATAATAGAAAATTGAAGAACGCTTCAAAAATTGTTAACAACCTTTATAACGAGTACTTGCACGGTATTTAAAATTCTGTACATTTATTTTTAAACCGAAGACAAGTACCATAAACAAAAGACAAAGGAGTGTAGAGTTGAAAAAATTAAAGAACGGAATCCGTCTGCCTTTGTATCATCGACTTTGGAATGCGACCAAAGGCAAAGGCATGGTCCCGTTGAACCCATGCATATTAATATTTTAATGGTCATAGACATTGCTGTGACATGAGTATGTAAGTACGCATATAATTATTATTTTAAAGGGTTAGAAACATTATTGATCTAAGAACTACTTATTAGAAACGCAGAATACTAGTCGTATTATATCGTAATAGAAAACAAACGAATAGATTCATACCTTTACCATACGTGACTACAAAAGATTTTATTATTTGGCAGATAAACATTTACGTGATAGAACTGTTCTTGTTTAATATGGCGTGTCCGATAGAATTATGTCAATATCTAAAACGATTCTAAAATGATGTTAAAGAACGTTTAATATATTCCCAAACTTTTTATTATAATGATAATACAAATTATGATTCTATGTATTTCCAATATTGTAAAACCTAACTGTTTTCAATGAGTGATTATAAGTAATTTACGATCCGACTGGAGTGCTGTCGCCGGTATCAATAAAAAAGTGGCGCCTGACTCAACAGCTTCTATATCGGCCCACGCGACGCCGTTTTTAACGCGCGAAGAAATCTCGCTGTCTCGCTTTTTATTATGACGTGAAACGGGACAGCGATAGTTTTCGCGCGATAAAGCGGCGTTTCGTTTGCTATCCTATGGGGGCAGGATCGGAGAGATAAGATTGAGGAATTTGGGTAAACAATACAATGGTTATATGAATTAATATTTGAACAAGTTGGACGCTGGGAACATGAAAAGACAATTTCTGTTGCTGTGAGGTCCTGTTGGATCATGTTCCAACGTGTTTCTTAACTTTGATGCACGAGGATGAATTACGTCATAGTATAATTAATCATATTGATAAACTTCTATATTTATATACTAGTACTACAATAGTATATATTATAATGGTACATAATCGTCAATAAATTGTTAACTCGATTTTATTTCCATTGTTACTACTCTGCCATTAAAATCTTTCAAAATCAAGAGCAGCACAAAAGTAAGATTTATTTGAACCCTACTTAGGTAATAATTTTGTGCACGCGTCACGCCTGCTAATTTAGCAGCTTTATAGATATTCCCGAAGTTAAGTGAAGAAACTATTAGTCTTATGTCGAGTTGATTATTTTCTTGTTTTAGGACCTCAATGTTATCAAAGGATTTAACTGACTGACCGAAGACAACCAAATTTTTTGAAACTTAGTCATCAAAATTTCTTGTGGAAAAGTTCAACAGAAATACCATAAAATTTAAAAGTATTGCTTGAATAGTTGTTTTTGTTCATGTAAATAATGTTATCAGTATAACAGGCCGTCGCCCAGCGCAAGCGCCCGGCGCAGGCGCCCTGCGCAGGCGCCTTATATAAGTTAGATAGTTAGCGTTAACTTGCAAAAAACTACATAACATCAGCTTCTCTAATACTGAATCCCAAAACTAAGTTTTTGTAATTAAGTAATGTGTTCATTTCCACATCGTAAATTTTGACGCACATTGCGCCTGCTAACGCCCCTGACCAGAAATAGCAGCACTGTTGCAACGGTGTAAAATACGATTCTTGGAACAGATAGGTTTCCTCATAGTTACAACTCATATTGCTTAAATATCTTCACAGAGTTACATATAATAAAAATTTGGTTGACATGTATTTTGAGAATGTAATCAATAAGGAAAATAGGTGTCTTTGTAAGTCTTGTAACTAAAATCTTCAAAGCGTCATCTTAAATTATAATGACGTGTACTTAGTTGATCACAGTTTCTGTATTATGTGTAGTTGATAGTTGAGATGATAAAGCTATCCCAAGCGTAAATGACTTAATCAAATGAGAAAGATGAAGTGGATTTTGGGATTTTAATAGAGCTGTTGATCCAGAGCGTGCTATGTTATCATGGCTGTCTTTAGGTTTTCTTCTCTTCTTCGTTGTAGGGTCCGCTTCTGGTTCTGGTTCCGATTCTGGTTCTGGTTCTGGTTCTGGATCAGGTTCTGCTTCAGGCTCTGGATCCGGTTTCGGTGCAGTTTCTGTTGGGGGAGGAGAGGGAGGCTCAGTAGGTAGTTCTGTGGATGGTTCTGTTCGTGGAGGCCCTAGAGGAACAGTTGTTGGTGCTGGGGTGGTTGTTGTTGTAGTGGTGGTAGTTGTTGTAGTTGTGCTAGTAATAGTAGATGGTGATGGAAGTTTCTTTTTTAAGTATTTTTATTTTCACCCTTTCCGTGGTTGTGCCTGATAGGATGAGCTTGACGAGGCTCATAGGGACTCAGTGACTAGGCATTTTGGATTCGATCGGGTTCGCTATGAAAACAAGTGGGTCGTCTTTCCATCTTCCCCCTTCTGATGAAGTTATGATTAAGGAAACAACCCAAGTGGGTTTAACAGGGCGAATTTTACATTTCATTTATCGATATAAGAAAGAAAAAGTTGTTTGAAAATAATGATTCAAAACTTACTTTTTTTAACAATCTTCCTGCATTTTATTCAACAATGAGATTCGTCGAAATCAAATAAAAATCACGTTACTTTTGTTTCAGCGTTGTTTGCCATTTGGAAGTGGAAACGCTCTGCTTATCACAGAAGCTAAATTTTAAACAATATTGATTAAATTTCTCTCAACCAAAGTTAAAATAACTGTAAAAGTGAATTTATATGGGTAAAAAAATCGCAACACCTTCTTATGGGACATTCTGTACTTCTGAATTTTCATATGCAGAATGGTCATTTCGTGCACCTTTGTATGATTTGTCGTACTAATTTAAACACATTTGAAAGGTTGATAAATATACTCGTACATACTTTATTAACGGGGTAGAGCCACAACGCAATATTTTTCCTATTATTACGAAAAGTGTTTCAAAATTTCGCGGAATAATTGTAACAAGCATGCTTCGATCAACTATAGAGTAGAGTTTTGCCGCGGACACTTTTTTAGCGCGATTGTGACTCTAGTTTTGAATCGCATTGGTTCGTAGGTAGGCCGCATTTACCGCCATAAGGATCATCACTGGATAGCATCCAGGAATCGAATATTCTAGAGTTAGAGAATATTCTGGTTAAGTCAGGTTTCTTAACGAAGCGAATTCCATCTGACCTCCGCAATTGTAAAATTATTTCTCGCCTTATAAATAATAGTGCTTTTAGAATCCAGAGCTTTAAAGAAGCCTAGAGTATGCTTCCAAAAACTTGCTAAGTATGATGGGAGAGAAATTTAAGTCGTGGCATATTAACTTAAATTTACATGTCAATTTAACCTCTTTCTCTTCCTGCTGCTGTTATTAACTTTGAGATTTTGAAGTTTATGACAGAAATAAATCAAACAAAGTAATTAATACCATTTATTGTGCAAAACTTATAAAGTTAAACTATAAAAATAAAACCATAATGTTTCGCAGCTTGGACTTCAGTAACAGCGTTAAGCTAACAAAACTCACGCTGGATCTTTCTATTCTATTCTATTCATGAGGTCTACGTGTTTTCGTACATTTTGTATTCACTACTTATTGCCCTTTGAAAGTTGTGTTCTATCATTGATAATTAATAAAAAGTGTATATAGTTCGTGAAGGGCCCCCAGGTGAAGAGTTGTAAGAAATCTTACATATAATAAAGTTCACTTGTTTTCCTACAGCGTGAAATGGATATTGTAGGGAGTGGTTTACACGGGCTTTTTTTATATTTTTATTTGGTTTTGCAACCGGTATTTTTGTTATTCGGCTACTTTAAATTATGATTACGAATCCTGAGATGTAGTTGATGGTTCAAATGATAAAGAAATCTTAAGCGTAGATTACTTTTTCTCAGGTGAGAAAGATGAAGTTGATTTTGATATTTTAATAGGAGCAGTTGATCCAGAGCGAGCCATGTTATCATGGCTGTCTTTAGGTTTCCTTTTCTTCTTCGTTGTAGGGTCCGGTTCCGGTTCTGGTTCTGGCTCAGGTTCTGGTTCAGGTTCCGGTTCCGGTTCCGGTTCTGGTGGAGGTGGAGGTGGAGGTGGAGGTTCTGTTGATGGTTCCGTCGGTGGTTCTGTTGGTGGCTCTGTTGGTGGTTCTGTTGGTGGTTCTGTTGGTGGTTCTGTAGGTGGTTCTGTAGATGGTTCTGTCGGGGGAGGTGCTGGAGGATCAGGCGGTGGTGGTACCGCTTTGGTGGTTGTTGGCGCCGGTGCTGGAGTGGTGGTTGTTGTAGTAGTTGTAGTGGTAGTAGTGGATGGTAGTGGAAGTTTCTTTTTCAGCATTTTTATTTTAACCCTTTCTGTGGTTGTGCCTGTAAGGATGAGCTTGACGAGGCTCATAGGGACCCAGTGGCTCGGCATTTGGGATTCGATTGGATTCGCTATGAAAACAAGTGGGTCGTCTTCCCATCTTCCCCCTTCTGATGAAGTAATGAACATGGCGATGATGAGTACTGACCCTAAGGTCACTGGAAAATAAAAGAAACACAAAAAAAATAGAAACTTTTAGCAAGCCCTGTGAGCTTTGAAGTTATAAATATCAGAATAATGAACCTATGAAGACTACACAGTAAGGCGACGGGGTAAGGGGAGATACATACATACATAAAATCACGCCTCTTTCCCGGAGGGGTAGGCAGAGACTACCTCTTTCCACTTGCCACGATCTCTGCATACTTCCTTCGCTTCATCCACATTCATAACTCTCTTCATACAAGCTCAGCGGTTTCGGGTACTTTTGACCTGACCCTTTACCAAGACGTCCTTAATTTGATCAAGATACGTTCGTCTAGGTCTTCCCACTTCGACCTTTCCCTCCACACTCTCCTTGTACATCTGCTCAGTCAACCTGCTTTCATTCATCCCCTCCACATGATGGTACATCTTCTTTCACATCACAACATTCCCTTATCACGCTGTTCCTTATCCTGTCACTCAATTTCACACCCATCATACTCCTTAACGCTCTCATTTCCACTGCATTTATTCTGCTTTCGTGCTTCTTTTGGGAGGGGAGATACTAAATAAAATGGAATTTTTCTTGTAGGCGAGGGGCCAACAACCTGTCTCTATTTGAATCTCAATTCCATCATTAATTTCAATTTCAATACATTTATTGCAAAATTATGACTGGAACGGCAAGCGTTTTTTTTTTCAATTTAATTAAGTTGGTACTCGTTTGATTGTAATTCAATTGATACATAATGATTTGCAATAGAGATTTTGAATTGAATCTAATTTAAAATTTTGAGAGTGAACTAAGGGAAAATGCTATGTATATTTATAAAAGATAAGTCATGATCTCTTTAACTATTTTTATTATAAATTTTATGTTTTATTTTCTTGACCACCAACTTGCCCAATAACGTTAAGTTCGTTACATCCGATATTATGAAAAAAAAGAGGAAATTGATAATAACGATTAAAAGATATTAAGACTTACTTTTTTATTAACAATATTCCTGAATTAAAATTAGCGTAGAAATCGGACGAAACACGTTATTTTTGTTCCAGCATTTTTTGTGACGTGATAGAGGAAACGCTCTGCTTATCACAAACTCTATTTTAAACAAAGCTGATTAAATTCTTTCAAGCACGCAGTTATTTAACATGTGGTAGAATATTTGTAATACCTACTTTCATTACGTGTACATATTAATACTATGAGACCTCACCTTCTGCTTTTCTTGATTTCGATACTCAGAATGATGATCTTACATTTTATGATATATTATTCACTAGCAACCCGCTCCGGCTTCGCACGAGTAGCATTTATAGATAAACCTTCCTCTTGAATCACACTATCTTTTAAAAAATAAAGTGCACTAAAATCCGTCATGTAGTTTTCGGGATCTTAGCATACATACACAGGGACAGACGCAGGAAGCGACTTTGATTTTGACGGCCTCTGTGGCGCAGCGGTAGTGCGCTTGTCTGTGTCACCGGAGGTCCCGGGTTCGAATCCCGGTCAGGGCATGATGAGAAACGAACTTTCTCTGATTGGCCTGGGTCTTGGATGTTTATCTATATAAGTATTTATAATAAAATATAGTATCGTTGAGTTAGTATCTCGTAACACAAGTCTCGAACTTACTTCGAGGCTAACTCAATCTGTGTAATTTGTCCCGTATATATTTATTTATTTATTTATACTATAGAGTGATTACCTACATATTACTCACACATCTTCTTGTAATAACTAAAATTATTGAGCGCCGTTGGTCGAAATGGTAAGGTGCGCGATTAAAAGTGTGCTAAGTATGGTATAGTGATCAAATCCCACCTCGGACAATGATGTAGGCCGTTAGGTTCCAAATATTTTCAAGACATACCTATATGAAAGTAATGATAATGTCCTTCTAAACTTGAGCTTTAATGTGACTTGAATTAAGAACGTATTCACAGAATATAATATGTTATCATGAGACAGTTAAACCAATGTACCATGTTCGGAACAGCTCTTGCTCTTGATAGATTTTGTTTAATATTTTTGCTTCTGTACGTAATTTATCTTAAAATAAAATAAACAAACAAATTGTTGATACCATTTATTGTGCAAAATCTATTAGATAAATAAATTATTCAGTCTTAAAAACACCTATGACGATGTGAAATTATATTCTAAAGCCACGTCTTCTTCTGAGGGCGGGAGCACACATTCTAAGTCCACATAAAGTTGTCTTTGGGCCGTGAGTTTGTCCACTATTTGTGCAAATGTTGGCCGATCGTTGGGGTCGTTGGACCAACATTCGACCATGAGTTGGTAGAGGCGCGGAGAGGCGCGTGCTGGCTTTGGGAGCCGGCTGCCGCCAGCCAGGAATGCTGGCACTTGGTGGTTGCTCAGTTCAGCGTAGGGGAATCCACCTGAAATGATACACAAGCCGGTTTGATTATTACATACTTATGGTCAAGTCTATATCTTTTGTGGGGTAGGCAGAGCCAACAGTCCTGAAACGATTGATAGGCCACGTTCAGCTATTTGGCTTAATGATAGAATTGAGATTCAAATAGTGACAGGTTGCTAGCCCATCGCCTAAAAAAAGAATACCTATATTCACCTCTTAAGAAGGATGTTGTGCAGAGAATCAGAGAAAGTTCGTTTCTCATCATGCCCTGACCGGGATTCGAACCCGGGGTCTTCGGTGTCACAGACAAGCGTGTTACCGCTGCGCCGCAGAGGCCGTCAATGGTTCATGGGTGAATAAGGTTTTTACACGAAGCTTAAAAATCAGTTAGTAGTGCCATGTGGTTCCCGGCACCAGTACAAAAAAGAATAGGACCACTCCATCTCTTTCCCATGGTTGTTGTAAAAGGTGACTAAGGGATAGGCTTACAAAATTGGGATTCTTTTTTAGGCGATGGGCTAGCAACCTGTCACTATTTGAATCTCAATTCTATCATTAAACCAAATAGCCGTGCGTGGCCTATCAGTCTCACGGCTTCGATGGTCGAGTGGTTAGCGCGTGAGACTCTGAAGTTGGCGGTCCAAATTCGAGTCCTTTTCAAGACCCACAAGGGATATAGACGTGACCATATGTATGTATGTAGAACTCAGTTATAGTAAATGACTAACCTAACGTAGCAATCTCCCATAGTAGAACTGCAAAAGCCCACACATCACTTGCGGTGCAATACTGCGAGTGCAGTATTGCTTCAGGGGCGAGCCATCGTAAAGGCACAGGGTTGGCCCGCGTGTGAACGTAAACGCCGGTACGGGAGAGTCCGAAGTCCGCAACTTTGAGCACACCAGCTCCGTCCACCAGAATATTACGAGCGGCGAGGTCTCTGGAAGAATTATAAAGTTGTTTATTACAGACACTCACGCGACGTGTTTATGCGAAAGTAAGTTTGTTTGTTTGTTGCCTTTTCACGCGTTATCTACTGAACAAAATTTCTTGAAATTTTGTATAGGTATATGTAATTATGAGTCTGAAGAAGGACCTAGGGCACTTTTGATCCCGAGACAAACTACAGTTCTCGTTGCATTTGCGAAAAACATGTATTCATTTGTACATACACATACTCGTACACATATAAAATAACGCCTCTTTCCCGGAGGGGTAGGCAGAGACTAACTCTTTCCACTGGCCACGATCTCTGCATACTCTTTTGTAGGTGGCGCTTAATTCGCGCGGGCGAAGCTGCGGATAAAAGCTAGTATTTTCTAAATAAAAAAAGCGATCCATGTAATCTCGTTTTATTTTGGCAGAAATCCTTAACTCACAGTCAGTACTTTTAATTAAAACCTATTTTTACGAATAAAACGATTTACTCATCGGTGTAAGACTATTCTCAGATCAATCACATAATTGGAGACTTAATAGCTGTCTAAAAAGGTCCCATAGGGATAATAAGCCCGCATATTTAGTATTATATACATTGTAACTATATACTTAATATAAGTATTATAAGCCCGCATATTTAGTATTGGTTACATTGTTACTATATACTTTATATATTATAATTTGGTTTGTACTTATTTCTACATTGTGTTTCTTTTTGTTTATCTCTAGAAATTACTTAGACAGCTAACTAAGTATATTGTCTATGTAAATTATTCTTAAATTTCATAACGACTTTGTTTTTTCTATTCTCACTTCATAAACGTCAATTCCATTAATATTCTTATTAACCGGCAGAATTCCAGAGAGAATAAATAAAACTGAGCACCAAGGGCCCTTATTGACATTCAGCAAATTAAGGACAATATGAGAGAAAAAACGCTTTGACAGGAATACCGTACCGATCCTTGTAAATTACGCGTGCTTTGTTCTATAAAATTCGATTTCTATGAATAAACTTTAAAGATGTGTACGGTTGATTTGTACGAGATATTTTTGCTAGAGCAGTTTACATTTGGTTGAGGGTGTCGCAAAATGTCAGTAGTTCAATGTTCCTATAACTGTCAATTCAAACTGTAAGCTTATCAGTTAAACTTGGCCTTGCGTTATTCTAGACTGATAAATATAAATAAATAAATATATACTGTGTGTACCGCCTTAGGGATGGAGACAAGAAATAAATGTAGGATTTTCTTGGCAAATTGGGCTAGGCGTGATCGTGATAAGCCAATTAGAAATTCAGCCCCTGATAATTTTATTGTAGCAATAATATTTACCAAAGATTTTGCGTTGAGTCAAGTCATGCTCGAGTCATAACAGGCAGTGTAATGTTCAAGTTAAAAGTTCAGGTTAGGTTTTTCCAGAGCGCCGTTACCGAAAGATATTCTCACAATTTCACTCTTATAGGTCTATTCAGTATAGTTTTGGGTTTATTCCTTACAAATGAAAATCAGTAGGTAGGCAGAAAAGTACAAATCGTTTCTACATACATACATACATATGATCACGTCTGTATCCCTTACGGGGTAGACAGCACCAACAGTCTTGAAAAGACTGATAGGCCACGTTCAGCTGTTTGGCTTAATGATAGAATTGAGATTCAAATAGTGACGGGTTGCTAGCCCATCGCCTACTAAAAGAAGAATCCCAAGTTTATAAGCCTATCCCTAAGTCGCCTTTTACGACATCCATGGGAACGAGATGGAGTGGTCCTATTCTTTTTTTTATTGGTGCCGGGAACCACAAGGCACTCGTCGTTTCTCTTTACAATATTTGCATTCTTACAATATTGACAACATGTATTTCTTTGACCGACTTGTACTGTACAATGAGCGTCAAATGACTGGCGGGCACATTTCAGCGGCGCAATGTTTATATTTCGCTCCTAAAAAGATCTGAAGGTTTTGGAAAGTCAAAAGAAAGTTAATTTAATATGCTCCTCAATTGGTTCCCGTCTATGTAAACAACATTAAAGAGTATTTACAGTTTCGAGCCCCGAGCGAGGCCCCGGGGTACATGAATTAAATATAACTGAAGCTCTGGGGATGTCCGTTGGTTCCCGGAAAGTCCCGGGCATTTCCCGGTGCCACCTTAGAAATACGTAGCGATTTACATTTTGTATATTAATTTTTTATCGGTTTGTTTTTGCAGATACCTACCTACGTTTCATTTTACAAAAACATTCCGTGATCGGTATTCGGATACTTTACTCTTTTATTGCATTTAGTCTTATTAAAGAAAGATAAACTCTTTATAGCACCATAAGAAAGATAACCAGAAAACAAGTAATAATATGTATATATTATTAAATTATATGATTTGTATTAATTTTATCTAGTTCATCTTTTTACTTTTTTGCTTCAAATAATGTAGGTACCTAAGTACTTATCGAAATTTATTATCCCATACCAAAAGGCCTAAACTAATTTTGAGGCGCTGCCAATCTTTGCGATCTGTCCTAAATATTCAATTCAAAATCTTAAAAGTTACTTACATACATACATACATACATATGGTCACGTCTTTATCCCTTGCGGGGTAGACAGAGCCAACAGCCTTGAAAAGAATGAATGGCCACGTTCAGCTATTTGGCTTAATGATAGAATTATGATGTACAGCAGTTTAATTACAGTAACATAGTAGGTACGTTTCTAAATTTGAGTATTTATATAAGTCTTAGCTGCGTGCCGCGGCTTCGCTCCCGAGAATTGCGGGATAAAAGTACCCTTATATTAATCAAATATTTACACGTGAACTAATTTCATAAAAATTGTTCTAGTAATCTTACCTAGCTTGCATGAAGAGAGTTATGAATGTGGATGAAGCGAAGGAAATATGCAGAGATCGTGGCAAGTGGAAAGAGGTAGTTTCTGCCTACCCTCCGGGAAAGAGGCGTGATTTTATGTATGTATGTAATTTTACCTGTGCGTTATGCCTCTTTCCTCCAAATGTCTCATCCCTAAAGCGACTTGTAGGGCGTAATCTCTCATTGTACTCCCGTCCAGGTGGAGAGCTGGTTCAGCCACGTAGTGGTGGCCGGGTCTCGGAGGATCGCAGAAACAAGGCTTGTCTTCACTGAGGGCTGGGTCGGAGTCGCTTATGTTCGTGTATTCGGCTGAAAAATTTATCGAAATCTATATATATACATATAAATGAGAAAACACTCACTCACTTACTTATCGTGAAGGTAGATTGAGACTACTCAATATCCGCTTTAAGAAAGGAATTTTGGAAATTTCTGCAGGAACGCGATATATCTGGAATGTTTGATTTACGTGGGTAGAACCACGCATCCCTAATATGATTATAAAGAAAAAAGAGAAATATTTGTCTTTTTTTTGTTTGCAACAAATGAACACAAAAACTGCTGTATACTTATCGATTTTGACGAAATTATGCACAGAGATAGAATATACCTTCAGAAGGTAACTTAAAGTTTTTATTTGTAAGCAGGGTTTCTCAGTAACTGAAATACCATTGTATTTTTATGAGAACTAAAGTTCTTAAAACCTAAGTAAAACCGTAAATCCTAAGTAAAAAGAGGCAATAATGAAACAAAGTAACTTACATATGTAACAGTTAAAACCTGAATAGTAAGGCAGGCAATTTTGTAGGTTGTTGTGTGTGAGTAGCCGGAGCAAAAGGCTTTATTTTATTTCTAAACATTTGCCACTTAATATTTATTAGGCGTTTTCCAAATTTTATTACACAATTTAATAAAATATACCTAAGTTTTTAGTAAAGTGTAATACAAGAAAAATTTATGCGACCGTTTCACTAGGTGTCAATGTTCTTAAGGCGTTAACAAACATATTGTACTGCCACAAGGGGTTGATAAATTGTAAAAGAACACACTGGCTTTGGATACACAATGGATTCTGGATACAAGTAGCAAATGAGTGACAAAATGGAAAACAATAGCTTCGCCATTTAGTACATACATATAATCAGGTCTATATGCTTGCGGGGTAGACAGAGCCAACAGTCTTGCGGGGTAGACAGAGCCACCAGTCTTGAAAAGACTGATAGGCCTCGTTCAGCTGTTTGGCTTAATGATAGAATTGAGATTCATATAAAGCGACAGGTTGCTAGCCCGTCGCCTAAAAGAAGAATCTCAAGTTAATAAGCCCATCCCTCGCCTTTTACGACACCCATGGGGAAGAGTTGGAGTGGTCCTATTATTTTTTCTATTGGGTGCCGGGAACTACACGGCACATTTATACCATTTAGTACCTACGTCATAAAATAATAATTTTATGATGGCTTGAATGGAATGGATGGATGAACGGAATACTTACTATCAGCTTCCGAAGCCCTAGGCGTGGTTGCGTCGCTGTCCAACCGCCTCGTCACACCAGACCCCTGATCCACTCTACGTTTCCCCCTGGCCGCTCTCAGCAGAGACAGCAGATCTCCCCTGGGAGCGTGTTCTAGAAGCGCTATGAGAGGAGTCTTCCTGGTGCAGCAGCCGATCAGACGGATCACGTGCTTGTGGGAGCCCACGTGCTTCAACATCGTGATCTCCCGAAGGAAGTCCTGGAGCTCCTCGTCGGCTGCGGTTTCTGTGTTTGAAAATATTCAATTTATTTATAGACATTTATTTAGTTTTTAGGAAGGAAAACATAACACCTTTTGAATAATCAGTAGATGGTTCGGTACGGTGTTCGTTTTGATCAATGAACTTTGAATTAATTGGACCTTAGAGGCCTAAAGCTTTCTGCTATTTATACATATAATCAGGGTAAACTTTGCAAGGGATATATCCACTACTTATACAATACTTATCGGTATTTTCTAGACAAAACCTGTAGACAGAGCCAACAGTCTTGAAAATACTGATAGGCCAAGTTCAGCTGTTTAGCTTACTGATAGAATTGAGATTCATATAAAGTGACAGGTTGCTAGCCCGTCACCTAAAATAAGAATCCCACGTTTATTAGCCTATCCCTTAGTCGCATTTTACTACATCCATGGGAAAGAGATGGAGTGGTCCTATTTTCTATTAGTGCCGGGAACCACACGGCTCCTACTATTCATCACTTTAAAAAGGCAAAGACACGTAGGTACATATATTTTCTCACAACATGTGTTCAGCTCTTTCAGCTCCAAGTGCCTACGTATTGATTTGTAAGAACTACTACCTAACTAGAACAATAACTCAAATTCAAATTCAAGATTCAAATTCAAAATGTTTATTCATTATTATAGGATACTTCATATCGCTTAATAATTGTCAAAACGTACATATGTTTTAACAACATTGGTTGACGCCAAATAAATTACTTAAAACTAAGTTTACTGCCGCTTCCAAGGCGTCAGTGCAGAAGAAGCGGTAACAAACTGCACTGCAGCATTTTCTACAACAACGTCAACTTCACAATATATAACTAACTCTTATACCTGACAGCATTTTGGCAGCCACCGTGACAGTTTCCCCGCTAGGCGTGTCCAGCTGAGCAATATGGACCCTGCCAAAAGCACCACTCCCGATCAAAACTCCCAAATGAACCCTACTCCTGCGCACTTCCCATTGGTCACCACCTTCTTCGTCACTCTGCAATTGAAGAACATATACATACAAAGGTTATGTCTTTATCCCTAACGGGTTAGACAGAGCCAATAGTATAAGTAAGCCCGTGCGTGAAAATATTGTAAGAGTCAATAAAGCGGGAATGGCTTTTAAAGTTGGGTCTCTTAGGCGATGGGCTAGCAACTTCTCACTATATAAATTGCAACATAAAACTGTAGAATTTTAGTATTTTAAAGTCTGCTGGCTCTGTCTACCCCGTGTCATCATCTTCCTGGCATTTATCTCTCTCTTTATCTCTCTATTGCGTAAGTCAGGTTTTTATGCGAAGCGACTCCCGTCCAACCTCCGACCTTTACTATGAGACCTAAATCCATACCTACTGGTTTTGGTTACACATCTAGTTGTCTGAATGTGCAATAATACCTTACGATGTTTTCCTATTTATTCCGAGAATGGAAGAGGTATGAAAATTTTCTTGTAGATTTTACCTCAAAAATATCTTGCGTATCTTAAATGGCGACTAAGGCATACAAACTTGGGATTTTTAAAGGCGATGGGCAAGCACTATTTGAATCTCAATTCTCAATTCTATCATTAAGCCTAGCAGCTGACCGTGGCCTGTCAGTCTTTCAAGACTGCTGGCTATGTCTACCCCGCAAGGAATATAGACGTGATTACATGAATGAATGAATGAATTTTACCTCAATTTCTTTATGGACGTACAGTGGACTCTCTTCAAACTGCCCTCTTGTAGCTACCTCAGCGTCTCTGCAGACAATGACAAACATATTTTTAATACAAACATAAATACATATCCCTTGTGAGGTCACGTCTACATCCCTTGTGGGGCAGACAGAGCCAACAGGCTGAGCGTGGCCGATCAGTATTTACTGATCGGCCACGCTCAGCTATCTGTCTCAATGATAGAATTGAGACTCAAATAGTGACAGGTTGCTAGCCCATCACCTAAAGAAAGAATCCCAAGTTTGTAAGCCTATCCCTTAGTCGCTTTTTACGATATCTGTGGGAAAGAGATGGAGTGATCCTACTCTTTTTTGTATTGGTGCTGGAAACCACAGTGCACAATATTATATGAAAGGTAACTGACTAACTTATCCCTCAAAATCGCACAACAGATTTTGTATAATTTAATTATACCTATGTGTGGATCAAGACTCTTATGAAAAAGTACTAAACTTCATCCGAACTGAATTAGGTTCCCTTTTATCAGTGTAACGGCATGTAATGTAAGTAGACGCTATAAAATATATTCTTAATAAAAAAATTAATTAACTTGCATATAAAATGAATCTACAGTAAAACAACATCTTTCAAAACTTTAATTAATTTATATAACCAATTTTATAACTAAATATTTAATTATCATATTCATATACTCATAAGGTTGCTAAACACAAAGCTGTTGATGTCGAAAAAAAATATAATGTCGACACTGTAATTTTCAAAATTATTTTATTGTATAAAATTCAACATGTATGGAAACCGTACAATTAGATTCATTACGGCATACCGTGAAAACTCTATACACGCATCATTTCGAAAGTAATCATTAAAAATTCTCATCGGGAAGATTATAGTTGCTCCACTGGGCAGCTGTATCCTATCCGAAGTACGCAATGCGTAGGTATGGGAATTATATCGACGAATGTATCGATACTTTTTAGTCCGGTTAATTGAGATAGTAGCTGAAATACGAGTGCTAATTCGCACTGCACGCGTCTTACCCGGAGGTGAAGGCAGTGACTAAGTACGTCTTTCTATTTGCCAAGATCTCTGTATACTTATTTCACGTCATCCACATACAAATATTCTCTTCAGTTAAGTTTTTCGTTCGGTATATTCTTGACTCAAATTTTATATTATTATTTATCGTATCAATTAACCTAATATAACGCTATCAAATTGGAGTTAGGATGGATAAGTATTTGTTGAAATACAAATACTTATCTAATACATATAATATATTACACATACATATTACATACATATGGTTTTATTGATTTTTTCCCGCACATGAAAACTATAATTATTTTAGCTATTAGCATTTCATATCTGGAATGACAACTACTCAAAAATTCTGAAGTTCGTACAGCCACTTGCACTCACAATCTGGCATTACCGTAGTTATCGACACAACAATAATCATCGATAAAAATACCATCTCACGGCGCATCTCTAAGGTCATGGGTCAGGAGTCGCCGTTGCAGGTCGGATGTTCTAAGTGAAGTGATGTAACTTTTACGCAAACGTGATTTACCCGCGCCTTCGCCGGCACACGATTTTACAACATACATCCATATGAGTGGATCGCGTTTGAGATCATTTCTTTTATTACCCGTGACGGTCATATGCGATGCAGACGTTGCGACCAAAAAGATTTGTTAGCTAATGTTACGATATATTTTTTTTACGGTAGGTTCATTTTTGATTTTGAGTCTTTAACTTTTTTAAGACGTGCTCTTTGTTGCTTTTTTTTTTCTCTTAGGACTATTGGGCAAACACGACACAAACCGTATCAATAAATAATCTATTTGTTTGTAAACTCTTTATTTCACATAAAATGAAATAGAACAATTACAAAATTGTTGGATTTTAAAAGAATATAAAAACGTATATTTATTTAAATATGTATTTACTTAGATGCTTCACATAGGGCATCCTTGTAATGGAAGGGCATTTCTCGCCCATTCTAGATCGCTATCAGCACCCATTCACTTGCCCTTTGGCTCAATGCGTCGTTATTCATTTAATTCCACATTTAGGGTATTGCCAATGCCTTTAATTTATGACTTGATTCCAAATGTATTTCGGAGACTGAGTTCAAACTAAGTTCTGTTATTAAAGGTTTTCACCAAAACGGCCAATTTGTAAAACATAATCGTAAAATAACGGGATATTTTATTCATATTTTACTAGTTTCCACTAGAATATAAATTTGTTGGTTACAAATCCCACATGTGCTTCTCAGAACTGTTAACTAGGTACATAATGTAGTAAAATTGGTTGAGTAGATTATAGAAATTAAATTATTTTTAATTATAATCGGATTTTTATGGATTATCTTCGATCGCGCTCATCATAAATGTCTAAGCCGTTATAAGACCGGCAAATAAAACCACATAACATGAAAAAGAGTGTATGAAGTTCATTTCTAACAAAATTCCTGAATATAAATGTATCAAAAATTACAAATTTAAGACTAAAACTAGCCTTAAAAAAGGTAAATTTAAATTAGAGATCGATTTTTGTAGAAATAAGCTTATCTGGGTTAAACGAGCTTTATAATAAAATTATATAATAGATTAAACTAGAAAATTAGTATATTAAACATCCTTCTGTTCTCTGCATCATAGATACAAATTTGGTTTAGAAATTATATAACTGTTCTAACATCGACCCAGTTGTTTCAGAAAAATTGGTTATGTTGTAAGGTCAGGTCAAGAATACATTAAATCGAGAAGCTTACATGTAAATCATGTTTGTAGAAAAAAAAGTATGCAGGGATCGTGGTAGAAAAACGTGTTTTGGTATCAGATAAGATATTTATATAAATACATACACAAATCGTATCTTGAAATGCTTAATGATAGAATTCATACTGTCAAGTTTTTTTATTTCGACCTTTTTTAAAGAAATCGGAATAATATGAGATAATAGAAATGCCACACTTGAAATTTAAGAAATAATGTGTCATTCTCCTTCAACGCACGCAATTTGCACAATTTTAGATGAAAACGTTATGGTGACTGGTCGTGGTGATATTCATCATTTACGTCGATACATCCACCAATACTTACCACTTCTATTGTTTCATAATATTCTCAATTCTATGAACATACATCGCCTCTATACAACAAGCACCATAGTAACAGCCATTGTAACGCGTAATATGTAATTATTACGTGAATTATAATTCTATATAAAACCTTGATATCGCAGAATGAGGAAATTGTTCGTCGTGGAAATCCGGCTGAAACAATAGCTGCGGCACGCGACTATTTCTATTTATCTATCTACATTTTGTTACCATAATGTATATCTTATTTATGTTAAATAGCAATTCAGCGTTGGCGGTGGAACGGTTAAGGTGTCCGAATAAAAAAGGCATATCGTAAAAGGCGACTTAGGGAATAGGCGCACATTCAATTAGTTCAAGTTAGTCGGGTAGCGAAGATAAAACAAAGTGAGTGCCATTTGCTTCTCCTCATGCAGTTTATGAAAGACAATCAAGGGTAAGGCTTATAAACCTATTCCCAGTCCCCCTATTTGAATCTTAATTCCATCTTGAGCTATACAGAGAACAGAGAATGTTGGCTCTGTCTACTCCGTAAGGAATAAAGACGTGACGCGTGGCCTACCTGCCAATGCCATGTACGAGTACCTACGTATGTTCTCCAGTGACTCTTATCTGAGTTATTTTCGAGCATAGTTTAATTGTTGCCCGATTCCATAACGTAACTTGCCGTGTGGCTCCCGGCACCAATACAAAAAAAGAATAGAACCACTCCATCTCTTTCCCATGGATGTCGTAAAAGGCGACCAAGGGATAGGCTTACAAACTATGATTGATTATATAGGATTCTTTTTTAGGCGATGGGCTAGCAACCTGTCACTAGTTGAATCTCAATTCTATCGTTAAGCCAAATAACTGAACGTGGCCATTCAGTCTTGAAAAGACTGAATGGCCACGTTCAGTTATTATGTATGTGTGTATGTATGTTCCTTAACGGTGAGAGATAAAATTGAGACCCGATTTTCTTTTCGTAATAAGTAAAAAAAATTTAATTAATTATTCTCAAGAAGCGTTATATTCGTGTAATTGTCTCAATCCACGGATCGTGGTCGCGGGCGAACCCTGGGCTCGACCCTGGGAGTACAAAAACTCAAAACTACAAGTGGTATAACAAAAAGCCAGTACCGATTTTAAAAAGGTGAGTAATTTTTCAGGCAGGGCATCACAAAAAATATTTTGCCGCATGTAAAGAATTTACACTTACATGCATATAAAAATACAAATACTTTATTTGCTATAAATGCGGTACAATTATAGGTGTTACAAAGCATATATATTTCGCGCATTTAACCATGCAGTCATGGCATGCAAAAATTCAGAAAATACTGTCTAGCATGTTAAGTATTTTAATATGCAAGACAAACTAGACCTTTTAACGTTCACCATATATCTGCTAATCTGAAAACAGTTCCCTTCTACTAAGCTATCACAAATACCTTTTTATTGTTACTTCGTTTCCGGAAGGCTCATTGTTTCTCACTTGTTTCTCATCTCTTATTTGTACGAAGCATGTGAATGTCATTGACACTAATGAATGGGGGTAGAATTTTCATTAATAGATACCAAGAATATTCCGATACTTAAATCTATAATATATGTAGAGAGAAAAAGATTTGTATTTTTGGTTTGACATAAATAAAATCAAAAACGTATTGACTGATTTTGATGACATTGTGGCGACATCTCTACGCTTCAAGTTACAACAGCCAAGCACGTGACACTATCAGCTAATAACAGCGAAGAGCCTAAATCGCGCAAGCAAAGATTTCGAGGATCGGAGCATATGTATATACTCGTACAACCTCCTTTTAGTGAAAGGCGAACCGTAGGCATCGCGCCATTCACAACATTTATTGTTTAAAATTCAATCAGGAGCGAGCATTAATCTTTATAACTACTTTTGCCTATTTAATTTCGGCATGAAAGTGAAGATTATATATCATAACCAATATTTGTTGTTTATCTTTTTACAAAGCATCAGAGTTGGGACAGAGGTAGATCAGTTTTTTGTTTCCACAAGAAGCAACGGGCAATAGTCTATACAAAATGCAAGTCACACCTTATTTAGTAACAATATCTTTTGTCTTTTATAATATAAGTGTGGATTAGTATGAAACTAAGGATTATATCATGGAGTCAGAGCCATAATTCGTTGTTAATCCTTACACAGAACATAAACGATTGCTCCGAAAGGGCTGGCGTTCCTTGCTTTGTGGTTGCAAAGCTTTTTCAACGCAATACAAACTAGGTACGTGCTTTATGACTGGTAAGAGTTCAAAAGAGAAAGGGGTAATGCAATTAGTTACATCGTATGTACAGTCGAACTAAAGAAAAGGACGTCGACGTAAAATTACATTTATACATAGTGCATATCCTATGCCGGGTAGCAAAGCCAGACTTAAAAAGGTAGCCTATCGCCACAAGGAGATTCCCAAGTTTAGGTACCTTTTACGACATACATGGAAAAGATATGGAGGTGCCGGGAACCACACGGCACGAACGGAAGATTAAGTTGATTTTTTTCTTTTAATTTCGTCCAACTGGACTAGGTAAATAAGGTTTTACACGAAACCTATCCCGTTTGTCTTTTGTCAGGGAAACCTAACAAAAAGATTACAGTTGCGCATCCTGTTGCCTGAATGTGTAGGTTACTTCAGGATGTCTTTCCTCACAGCAACGTCATTGGTTAGCACAAAACAAATGTACATAACGAAGAAAATATCTTTTGGTACCAATATTGGCCGAAGTAGGATTTGAACGAGTACCTCCTGCCCGAGACGACATAACGATTTGATCACAGGGGCTACGAAGTCAAACAATTTTATACAAAGATTTATTCTTCTTCTGAGTATAGCAGGCTAAAAATAAACGCCCGGGTCAGAACGCTGAATCTTCCTTAAGCATGTAAATATTTCCCTTAATTAAAGGACATAGTTTCATTTAGTTGACTGTACCTACAGGTTAAGTTGCAACCTCTGTGCTGTTTGTACTTCCTTGAAGGGTCTTGGTTACTTAATATTCACGGTAACGAATTTCCTTTGCCGATTAAGAAATTATTTTTATTGGCTTTGTAATACTGCTCCTTAAAATTTATTTATTTACGCTCTTTGAAAGAGGGAAACGCAGTGGTTGTTAAAAAAATTGAATTAGTTTAAATAGTATTTATATTTTTTGAGTCCTTAGACCCACATAACATGTCTTTATCATGTAAGAATTCGAGTCGTGTGTTGTTGATATTATTTTTGTCATGTTTTGTTAGGGTATTTTTTTCTTCGTCTTTTTATGTTTGTGTTTTTTATGTTTACAACGAATTAACTTAAAACTACTTAACCGATTTGAAGTAGGTACACTGATAAAATAGACCATTAGGAATAACGTAGGCTTCTTTATTTTCTCAAATTTCCCACAGGAGCGAAGCCCCGACCAAAGGTTATATAGCCCATCGCCTAAAAGAAGAATCCCAATTTTAATAAGCCTATATACATTAGTTGCCTTTTATGACATCCATGGGAAAGATGGAGAGGTCCTATTCTTTTTTCCATTGGTGCCGGGAACCACACGGCACGTGTAATACGTAACAATTATTTAGGTCATTGAACCAGCCAGCGTGGCTGCACAAGACTTCGTTACTATACATATATGTATATAAGGGTGTTTAATTTATTTGTTTATTATCTTAAAATTAATTGATTTAATAATTGGATGTTGTTCAAACTTACAACAATGAATAATACAAATCATAGCTCTTGTCATAATAGACTCTAAAGGCTGTTATTATTATGTAAAAGGCTTTAATATAGACAGTAAAATAAGCGATTGCTGTAAATACGCTGCAGGCAACGGTAACAGTGCGCTGATCTGTAATTTAGTACGCTGGACAAGAGTAAATGTTCTTGGTTATGTAAATTAATCTGTTTATTCCTATTTGATCACCTGACTGATCCTATTTCACGTTTTTGTATCCTGAAATCACCCAATGGCAAATCTCATCATTCTCCTCACCTTAGGCCTTATCTTGTTTACCACCTGGCAGACTGAGGTAGAACGCCCTCAAATTTTGTATAAAAAAAAACTTAGATTAGAAAACGTTTATCTAAACAATTGTTTCCTACATAATTAATAGAAAATATATCTGCGCCTCAATAATATGCCCGCTGATTTTCACGAGTTTTATTTACGTCTCAAACCAAAATAATCATACATTATGGCATTTATAGGTAATGGTCCTTCTATGTCAACCAAGTAAGTATTACTGGAATAACAAATAAAAACATTAAGAAAAACTACACAGATTTAGCTAGCCCCATTTAGTAAGGTCTAGACTAATGGGATGAATCAATTTATATTTACATTCAAGATTCTGTCCAATCAAAATTAGGCGTTTCGCTGATCCAGCACATTTATATTAATTCATGTCAATGTACAAGTCCCGTATTCCATTTCTCAAAGAGTTATAACTGCGTTACGTCATAAAGGGTACACCATACTTGTTCGAAGTCATTTCTTGGTTCATCGGACTTCCTTTTTGGGACAAAAGTAGGTGGTATTAAAGTTGAATTGGGGATTTCTTTCTTATCTCACGTTATGTAATGATTTTTTTTTTAATCCGGTTGTAAGTTCAGTAACAGCAACGTTTCCTTTCCGATTTTGAACTTGATAAAATTAGGGATGTGTGCCGGAAGGCCAGGTCAACATTCATATGGTCACGTCTATATCCATTGCGGGGTAGAAAGAGCGAACAGTCTTGAAAAGACTAATAGGCCACGTTCAGTTTTTTTGGCTTGATGAAAGAAGGAAGATTTAAATAGTGACAGGTTGTTAGCTCGTGGCCTAAACGAACAACTCTAAGTTTATAAGCCTATCCCATAATCGCCTTTTACGACATACATGAAAATAGAAAATGTGGTCCTATTCTTTTTTTTATTGGTGCCGGGAATCACACGGCAAAAAAAACAAAGGTCAGGTTAAGAGTATTGTTAATCGACGAACTTGCGTGAAGGGTCTGGTTCAAGCGAAAGAATTAATTTATGATCGTGGCGGGTGGACAGATGGTCTCTGCTATATAAGCAGCCCCCACCGCACGGCACGCGCGACGCCGTTTTTATCGCGCGACTACACGAAACTATCGCCGTCCTGTCATAATAAATATCGCGTGTCATGCTACTGAGGCGGGAAAGAGGCGTATTTTGTGTATGTACGAGTATGGTAATATTATTTTCAAACATGTCATTAAATTTTTTTTTGTATTCTATAAAAAAGCCATTAGTTATATTGTAAGCATATATTCATACAAAAAATTCCTAAAAGCCTTTATCCCGGAGAGTAGGCAGAGACCACATCTTCCACATCCTCACAGCAGAAAGTGGCCTGTCAGACTTTTCAAGTCAGTTGGCTCTGCCTACCCCGCAAGGGATATAGACGTGACTTTATGTGTATGTGTATGATTTAGAAGTTAAAGATTAAAAGACATCAACGCGTTTTATGCATTCAGTTTTGCACATTCTATTGTTGTTCTCTTCGCTCGCGTGTAAATTATATACACACATATAGTCACGTTTAATCCCTTGCGGGGAAGATAGAGCCAACAGTCTTGAAAATATTGGAAGGTCAAATAGTGGCAGGTTGCTAGCTTATCACCTACAAGAGAACTCCCAAGTTTACGCCTTTACGACTAGTTAGAATAGATTTAGTATTTTGGAGGTTGATTTTTGAAAAAAACGTATTTTATGTTAAAACGTCTTTAACTTTATGCATACCAATATTTCATTCGAATCGATCCAGCGGATTAGCTGTAAAAGCGGAACAGGCAGACAGACTTTCGCATGTATAATATTAGTAAGAAATTGGTTATCAACCAACAAATGTTATAATGTAATTTTATGGTTCAATTTTACAATTATTGACCATATTTCACCATCAGACGAGTATGTTACGTAAGCCAATAATATATTTACGCGTAAATTCCAAATAAGTGGATGTAAAACAGGTATTTTGTTTGCACTCGGAAGATCAGAATAAACATAAAACCGATGACATTCTGAGAGAAAGTTCAGAACGAATTGTGTAATTTTTGTGTTTATAAAAGTCTGATAATATCAATTAATATCATGATGATTGAATTAAAATGTTAAAAAGACCAGCTCGTAAAGGTTTGGTATGATTATAAAATAACTGAGGTAGATAATGATAGCAGGTTTGCCTGCGTAAAAAGAAAAACCTTGTTTATTTCTCATTAGAATTTCTTGTAATATTTCCCTACACTTTTCAAAGATTTTAAAATAGAATGATAAATTATGAAAATAATTAAAAACCAACCAGTATTCGTATTAGTTAAGTAAAATCATGTGTGAAAAAATATGAAGAGAATGTATTATTAAATCATATATAATATTTATAGTCGTATTTACAGTCGTATGATAAGTCCGCCATTGCACATATTCTTCTAAATCCAATTACTTTTTTGTAATTTATTATATTTCTTTTTTATATCCAATAAAGAGTAAACAAAAAAATAAGAAAATATATTCAAAGAGTTAACGACATAGAAACATGTAACCCCTATTTATTTAATCTTACTTACAATATTAATACAATGAGTTCTAAGTGCATTAACTAATCATCTAACTGTCAATTTTTTCTTAAAATCCAAAACCTGAGGTTCAAATTTCCCTAATCGAGACTATAGGTGAACGTTCCATCAAAATTAAGGTTTTATTTAACGTCTCAGAGAACACAGACTAAAAAAATTAAATGTTGTCGAACGCAAAACGTAAATGTATCGAATTTCAAAAGAAAACAGACTAAAAAAATTTTATGTTGTCGAACGCAAAACGCAAATGTTTCGAATTTCAAAACCTACTGGTCAAAAGTTATGCATACAAATGTTCATTCATTAAACCCATTGTTGAACGGAACGTCCAAATAAAAGCCAAACCGCCACAAACAGTTCAGAAACTGTTACGCAAGCTGTGTTCTTTATATATTTTGACTAACCATTAATTTAAGTTGATGTTAAGAAATCATTTTGCGAAAGGACCGTCATTAGCCGTCCATTCAATTAGTCATAGATCAAGTATGTTCTTTATTTTTATGTACCACTTAAGAGGAGTAAAACCTCCGGATATAATTATACTCAGTCGAATTGAGAACCTCATTTTTTGAAGTCTTCAAAATATTATTGCACAAACAAATACATAATTCACCAATTCACGTCGATGCATTTTCATTAATTCTATAAAATGTCTGTCGGTTACTAGTCCAGTTATATCAAATAAAAGTCATTTAATCATTGGTAATTCTAAATTCGTAGTTTTAAACGAAATCGCTGTTTTTTGTAAAAAAGCATTTACGTACGAAGTAAATAAATATTATACCTAACGTTAGATAGAACCAATATTTAAACGTCTCGAAGGCCACATTTTGATGGAACACTTTAATATGATAATTATAATGATACATATATTTAATCACGTCTTAATTCCTAAAGAGGTAGATAAAGCCAGCAGTTTTGAAAGCCTGTTCTCCTAAGTTAAGGCATTAAAAGTTGCCATTGGACGTGGTGACAGAAAAATAAGGGATTCAAGCTGACATTTACTTTAAAGGGTTTGAATGGGCATATGTATATATCTCTTGTTACGCTAACAGTTATATACAAATGTGTATCTTTGTTCGTTCCGAAGTAACTCAAGAACTAATTATAATGATATTTGTCAAACAGTCAGATAAAAAAGGAGTAATATACATTGACAGAAACAACAATATTGAAATTAAAAAAAAATATAGAAGTATAAATAAAAAAAAGAAAGAAAGAATAGAGACATAAAGGCTCCTTTTTTTGGGACAAACCACGGGTCCCCAAAAGTTGGTTTTCAATTTAAAAAAAATATTTCCCAACCGAGCTAAAAGGAAGAGTTCCGCTTGTAAAGTAATACCCGTTCAATACATATTGACTTTAAGAAAGATGTGTAATAACTAGCGAAAGCCATGTGACGTCACTACTCTCACCTCGCGACTGTTGATGTAACCTTTGTATGGTAAGCAGTGACCGGCGGGACGGGTTCCGGATGGGCGGCGAATTGATTTGTAAACGTAATTTGGTTGAAACCTGATTTGTTTAAGGAAAATGGACATTGTTTGTTTGTTTGTTTGTTTGTTTGTTTGTTTGTTTGTTTGTTACCTCTTTATTTCACATAAAAACGCGGAGCCGCGGGCGACCTCTAGTATGTATATAATAAAACACTTTCTTTACTGACATCAGACAGAAATATACAATTGCACTCCTCCCGAGAGAATTTTGGAATGTAGATAGGTACCTTATATGGTCTAAGGATGCACTAAGAGAGGATTTCCAGAAATTCCCACGGGAAAAGAAATTAACAGGATTCTTCACTTTTGTAGTTTATATAAAAAACCGTACTCATATCTCTTCCAGATGGCAAAAAGGTGACGTGATGATTTCCATACAATGATCTGCGAAACAGTTCAATGACGTCATCGACCATTACTCTCGCTCTTGATGACCGTAATTCGCGGGTTCACATTGAGGTAAATGTGTTTTGTTCTTTATACGGCTGAGTTGTGTAATCCGGACCAGTTGGTATAGGTTACGCTCTTGCCGTCAGTACCCATCCATTCAGAATTATCATTTGCTAAAATAATTGAATATTTTAAAACAATTATACCAATACTTCAACCTCTGACGATTGTAGAAATAAAGCGAGTATTTTCATAGAAAGTATCTTTTTCAGAAAGTCAACATCCACCTGACCTTAGTCCCGGTAGCGTCTTTACTTTTTTGAAAAGGCTGTATCTTAAAGTGAGTAACTCTGATTTTTATCTGAAATAATCAAGCAAATCATTCTTCTTCTTCAAGGCCTTCCGACTGGAACAAGCCGTTCGAATATATAAAAATGAATCTAATATTTATTTGTCCACATTCTTTTGGTTCGGTAATGATGCGGTAAAAGTTCCTATTTTGTCGGTAATGTCTGGCTTTTGTTGCGGTTATAGCAATAATAGTCTTTATGGCATAACAAAGCGGTACTAAATTACTGTATTCACTATTTGTCTTTGTATTTCATATCACTTTCCTTAGCAACAATATAAATAACTCCGTTAAGTTCACACCTAAGCCGATCAAATATTTATGTAGGAGAAATTACGAGGAACAAAACGAGGCTTATGTTTTTTAAGAGCAGTATAATTACAGAGGTGTATACGTACAAAACCAAAGGCAAAAACTAATAATGAAAATTTCCGTGAATCTCACGACAGATACGAGTACTATAAATAAGATATATTAAATTCTACACCTGAGTAAATATTTTCCTACTGCTGAATTGTTTTCGTTCATTAAATTAGGTACTTATTAGCTTTCATCCGCGTCTTTGTTCAGTCGGCAGAATTTTCGTCATTAGGGTTCCATAGACAAATGGTAAAAATTGTACAAGTTTTTTAGTCGGTCCGTATGTATTTTCGGGGATATTTTACTTTGAATCCAAGAGTATTTTAATTTATTATGATACTACAACTTACAACTTCCTTCTTCTTCATGGCTCTAGTCCCAGGTTGCATCCTTACCATTCTGGAGAAGAGCCCGGGGTAAGCCCTTGACAATAGATCCTGGATTGGGTGAGACAGGTTTCTTTGCAGGAGAACCTAATCCGTATTAGATCATATGGTTACACATCCAGTAGCCTGAATGTGCAGGTTTCCTCACGAAGTAAGAGCATCAGTTAGTAATCATACTAATGTACATAACTTCAAAACTAGGCATTGATACTTATAGGCCGCGGCGGGATTCGAACCGGTGCATTTATACGCATCACGCGTAATAACCGGACACCTTACCTATTCGACTAAGACCGACGCACAACCTAATACGGTTCACTATTAATCTATACTAATATTATAAAGCTGAAGAGTTTATTTTTTTGAACGCGCTAATCTCAGGAACGACTGGTTCGAATTGAAAAATTATTTGCGTTGAATAGACCATTTATCGAGGAAGGCTTAAGGCTATATAACATCGCGCTGCAACTATAAGTAGCAAAGAAATAATGGGAAATGTGAAAAAAAAGGGGGAGAATTATTTATCTTTGAGGGCTTCAATGATGCCCATTGTAACTATTCCACGCGGACAAAGTCGCGGGCACAGCTAGTTTAAAAGATAAAGTTACTAAGAGCATGGGAACAAAGCTTTGGACTTATCATTTATTCATAAAAATAAGTCACAAGACTTATTACAGGCTACGTTTAGTCTATGTTTGGTCTTTTGGTTGACTGGAGAAACCTTAAGGCATTAATAATACCTTTGAAAGGAAAAATAAAAATCAATTTTTCACGCGAATGATACCAAGCGTGAATGCTAACTTACTTATATTATAAATGCGATAGTTTGTAAGGTTGTGTTGATGTGTGTGTGTTTGTTACTCGTTCACGCAGAAACTTCTGAACGGATTTTCATGAAATTTTGCAGTTACATTGCTTAATTAGACATTGGTATAAAATAATCAGTTAAAATTAAACGATATTAAAAGTAAACGTAGCCGCTCCCAACAGTAAGTTGAGAATAAAGTTACGGATCCATTCGACTGTGATAAACTTTATTAAGATGCGAGTGAATGTTGAGGTTACATTATGGTATTGGATAATCAGATCTCGATTGATCGATAGATCATTTATAATGACGATTACAGACAGAAGTGAACGATGGTTGAACGATAGGCGATTGAAAACGCTACGAAGTTTGACAGAAAAGGAACATAGTAATAGTTTACAATGATTGTTTATAAAGGTTGTATGTAAAGTTTGAATAACAAATCGTCTTCAATTACGTCAATAAGATTTATATTTTGGGTCCTTAGAACAAAACAGTGTTCCGAGTTGAGTTCAAAGTTTATATAATAGCAAAAAACACTCACTCCTTCACTCACACACTGATCATACGTCGTCTATATCCCTTTCGGGGTAGACAGAGCAAACAGTCTTGAAAAGACTGAAAGGCCACGTTTAGCTATTTGGCTTGAAGATAGAATTGAGCTTCAAATAGTGACAGGTTGCTAGCCCATCTCCTAAAAGAAGAATCCCAAGCTTATAGTCTATCATATCCCTTAGTTGCCTTTTACGACATCATACTATTCTTTTTTGTTGTGGTGCCGGGAACCACACGGCACAACGTGTAAGTTAAAACAATTTAATTTAACGCATTTCACAACAGTTGCACTGCATCCTCTGTTCCACATTCATTCTCGTTCTTACAACGGATGTAAGTGATTAATCAACGTGACTATTACGTTTAAGATCGATCTGTTATGTAGATCTAAAATCTATCCTTTCTACAATAATGGGTTAGGTGAATGCAAAAGCGTTGGCCGTAGAAGTTTTACTGAGTAAATCTTTCCGTGGTGGCGAATTAACTTGGTGTACAGTCAACAACAAAAACGAGCATGTGGTTTTGATTTTTATGAAGGGATCATGTTTCTCTGCCGTCTGTACACCATTTGTAGTGACTGGTCATCTAGGTAGGCTAGGCTAGGCTAGGCTCCGTAGGCTCTCCAGATGTGACGACGCAACCTGGAGTGACGCCAGGATGATGGTGACATAGAGAGAGAGCGTGAACCGAGGGCGTCGGTGGTCGAATCGGTAAGGTGCCCGCTTAAAATGCGTGATGCGCATAAAGGCACAGGTTCGAATGCCACCTCGGCAATGTACTGACTATTTTCGTTATGCACATTAGTTTGAATACTAACCGTTGCTTATACGGCGAGGGAAAACATCGTGAGGAAACCTGCACATTCAGGCAATTGTCAAATACAGTATCAAGCACGAACGATCCAATACGGGTTAGGTTAGGTTGCGGAGGTAAGATGGAAGTCGCTTCGTGTAAAAACCTAACTCACCCAATTAGCGTTGTCGCCAATCGTAATAGCCGGACAGACCAGCCAGTTTTTCCGAACATTTGGCTAAAAAAGCCGGACACGACTTAATAGGTAAATTTAATAGGTGCGACAAAACATTTGTAGGTACTTAGAAAAGCAAATATGCAGAGATCGGGGCAAGTGGAAAGAGGTAGTCTCTGCCTACCCCTCCGGGAAAGAGGCGTGATTTTATGTATGTATGTAAAAAGCCTAACAAAACCCAGACAAGTCGGACACCGTTTAATTTGGCCGGACATGCGTTAAAAAAGCCTAAATATGTCCGGCTTTATCCGGACGCCGGGCAACGAAACACCCAATGCAGAGTCCATGGTCAAAGGCATATCCCGGGCTCCTCTCCTGAGTGGTGAGGATGCAACCTGGACTAAAAGTCAGGAAGAAGAAGGTAATATTAGGAGCCCTTTGACCGCAAAATGTAAGTAATATGGTTACACTCGGCGACTGTCATCTGACTTTCGTGACCCTATTAAACGGGAAAATATTACTAAGTTTAAATTATGATGGTTTCTGTCTAAAAGTGCAAGTTTCCTTACAATGTATCCTTTTGTGTAATGTCTGTAATTTATTCGCACTATGTTTGCATGCAATATGTGTATGCCAACACGATTTATCTAATGACTATATTATGAATATGTGTAATAAGATAAAGTTGCATGTTTAGAGCTTTAAAGTGGTGTTAAGTAATATTTATCCTGCATATATATTAATTAACATACAATTTGACAATTTATCGTAAAATATAATAATTTTACACTCATTCATGTTTTTTAATGCAGACAATGTGCATTCGTCCATGATTTAGATTTAAGAGATGTATATTTGTAAATTGACGTCCGACAAAAATGCTGCAGTGTAGTTTGTTCCGCCGCTTCTTCTACACATGCACTTTGGAAGCGGTAGTAGTTGTAACTAGATTTAAGTGATGTGACGTCAAGAAGTGATACCTTGTATCCAATTGTGAAAATAAATCTATTCTAATTTATCTTAATTTTTTTTTTATTTTAAAGTTAATAATAGTTATTTGATTAATTAACCTTGAAAACTGATATAAAGAAAGTAGTTATTTTATTTTAAAAAAGATCGTTAGACCGCTCAGCCATTTGGCGTCCCAACATTTTTAAAGATTCCCTGAGTCACTTCTTACAACATTTACGGGAAAGAGACAGATGCATACCGTAAACATCACAACATATATACATATGTATATTTATTACAATCTAAAAAAACGTTGTGAATCTAGTTTTTCCAAAGAAAAATAATATTGAAATGCCAATGCACTTACTAAGGAGAAGAAGATAAAATACAAAATTATTAAAATAAAAATTAAATTATGTAATAGAATAAAATAATTCACGATTACCAAATATAATTTCCAGCCGGGTCTCTCACACGGAAGTGGGTATACAATTTCTCCACATCATAAATATTCAGAAAACAGGTTTTGTTTCAACTCATCACTGCGCCTTACGTAACCCACCGATCTTGCAAAACCACTTTTTGTACCTTTTGTCTCCGGTTTTTGACCTGTCCGAACCTCTCATTAGGTCAACCTTTTTCTTCTCCACACATGATAGGTAATTTATAGTTACCGTTTTTTTTTTGATAATAAAAAATCTCGAAATGTCAAGGTTTACGCAATTCTATAGGTGTGTATTGCATAATAAATATTTTAGCGAATCTCTCTTATTTTCTGTATGGATGTGGCAAGCTTATTTGTGACATTATGCAACTGGGGTCAGGCTGTCCCGGCGTTGCGTAACGTCGCCCACGCGGAGAAAACGGTACTTTCTACCTCTTTCTTCCAAAACTAGACACATGTATTGATTTTTCGTATCAGTGTATTTATGAGGATGATAAAAGAATTTTTGATTAATTTGAAATTTAAAAAAAAAACCTATTTTAGATGGTCTGTGTTAGATAATTACTGTAATGAGTTACAAAATTATTTAAATCATGAATTAATTTATTGTAATTAGAATTATATTTCTGACTTTTTTTTATGTGTGAATGTGCTGGGGTCATTTGAAAGTAAATCACAGAGATTGGTTTATCGGTTTTTATGCAAAAAGAACTTTATAATACAACTAAAATTAAGAATTAAAATTACTATTTACATAAATACATTTAGGCACCGTAATTTTTTCTCTACTTAACACTAGGTTTCGCCGGCAGAGCAGGTATCACAAGTTGGCGCGCTTCTCACGCTTCTTAGTATGGGCCGCCGGACTGTCCGGGGGGTCCGTATGAGGAGCTGACACCCCCGTGACCAGAGGAGCCGCCGCCGATGCCGGCGCCGTGACCGCCACCAATGCTGCCTCCAGAGATGCCGCCGCCGATGCTACCGCCAGAGATGCCGCCGCCCAGAGAGCCACCCAGAGAGCCGCCGCTGATGCCGCCGCCGATGCCGCCAGCGAGACCGCCACCAATAGCGCCACCAGATTCCTTCTGGGTCTTGTATTTGATGAAGTAAACCTCGGGTTTGGAGGGCTGGGTGGGCGCGGCAGTGGGGATGGTGATGTCGGGCTGCTCGTCGGGTTTCTTGACCAACACGTAGACGAGGGTCTTCTCCTCGTTTTGGGCTTGAGCGGGGATGACGGGCGCGACCGGCGCGGGGGGAGCCGGGGCCTTGATGAAGATGATCTTGTAGTGCTTCTGGGGCACGCCGCCGCCTCCGATCACTTGTGGGCGCTGTTCTTCAGGTTCTGGTGGGGGTACGTGGACGTAGATGTGTTTCTGGACGATGGGGGCACCGCCACCGAAGCCGCCTCCGAAACCGCCGCCGAATCCGCCACCGGACGAGAATCCGCCGCCTGATGAGAATCCGCCGCCTGATGAGAAGCCACCACCGCCGGACGAGAATCCGCCTCCGAAGCTGCTGGAGCTGAGTCCACCAGATGAGAAGCCTCCGTGACCTCCGCCTAGTCCTCCTCCGAGGCCGCCTCCGTGGCCGCCTCCCAGGCCTCCGCCGAGTCCGCCGAGTCCCCCGTGGCCGCCGCCCCCGCTGGGAGCGTTGTAACTGTATCCCGCCTCGGGTCTGGCCGAGCCGAGCGCCGCAACGGCTGCTAATACCTACGGAAAATAATTCACTTTCAGTTTTCGCTATTGGTTATTATCAATTTTTTTGCGATATGGGTCAAAGAACAGGCGAACGAAACGATACATCCGGATGCTTTTAGTTGTCTTAAGAATAAAAGTAGGTAAAATATTACATACGTTCCCTTATATTGCCTTGATTGTTTACATTTAAAAAGCACTTATTTATCTCGAGTGAATTTACTACGATTTTCAATAAAGGCAGTAATAGTTCACGATGCAATATTTTACGTCCAATAGTTCGAAGACAACATCACAATTCCTCCGGGCGTATCGCCGATCACTCGATATAGTCGTTATTATATCGATACAGTCCAATCGCTACTCGGTTTGATTCATGGCTCCACTGGATAAGACATAAATTGAATTACACCTCCGTCCAATGAGATGCGTATACACAAGCACCAGATGAATTAAACCGAGCACTGTCACTAGGAAGCGCATGCGCAGGGGGCATGTCACTCGGGTCACAACACTTTCACTGCACGATACCCACCACAAACGCTTTCATGTTGTCTCACGGAGGTCTCGAGGTTGTATGATGCCTGACTTCGACGACCATTGGCTTTTATACCAGCAGCCGTCCGCACCTCTCTCCCTGGATCCTCCTAACTCACGGCCTTCGAGCCAGAAGAGAATTATGAATTTAATGACACCCGTTCAATTCGTCTTCGGTGAAAACAATGTGGATCTTGGACATCGGACACTTTCACAGATATGTAAAAATAATCGGTAAGTTAATATAGTGTTTTATTATCCCATTGTAGCCGTTCTTGTTTATTTATGTGATAATGTGTGATGTTAATTGTCACCGCGTTGAATTGTTCGCGCCATTTCGCATATTTTTCAATTTAACACACCAACGGTATTAAATATTTGTTAATTTATGTGATTTTGTACTTTCTTAATTCATTAATTTCTTTTTGCACAAAATGGTAAAAGAAATTGTACCAATTTACCAACGGACCTTATAGAAATAGTGGGAGTAGGAAAAAGTACAACAAAAGTACACTTTTACAAAAAGAAACTCATAAAAAGCATAAATAAAATTTAATTCAGTAACAAATGTAAACATTTGTAAACTATACATGTTTATAATCCCGTCTATATTCCTTGCGGGGTAGACAGAGCCAATATTATTATTGAGGCTTGTAAACTTGGGACTCTTAGGCGATGGGCTACCAACCTGTCACTATTTGAATCTCAATTCTACCACTTAGCCAAACAGCTGAACGTGACCTATTAGTATTTCCAAGACTGTTGGCTCTGTCTACCGCGCAAAGGATATAGACGTGATTTATATGTATGTATGTAATATGTGCCAAACTTGTTGATCAAGGCTTTTATTTAATTTTTGTCTCATTTTCTTTACATATACCTACATTACCTTTAATTATTTTGGAAGATACCTCAGTCTCAAAATGATGAAATGAAACCCAATAACCTTACCTGTCAAACTCCGATAAGTTGTTTATGAGTAATTGATGACCATTTGAACAAACATTTGTGCATTGCTTTAAATAGAAACCTTTAGTAATTGGGCGGTATTGAGTGCTTTCGTAAAGATTTTAAAATATTTTGCAAAATTTTATTTTATTTACAATTTTATTTAAAATTTTATTAGCAATCCTTAATGAGTGTACAAAAAAACGAATTCTTATTATATTCCCCCGGTCTTCTTTTACGACATCCATGAAAAAGACATGGTTTGGCCCTACTATAAAGTAAAGACATTTTGATTTTTATGCGACTTTTCAAATTATATCTTATTTGACGAGAAGTTTAGTTTGTAGTCTTTGTAGAAACATTCATATTATCACGTCTTCATAACTCACGGGGTAGACAGAGCCCACAGTCTCGTAAAGTCTGAAAAGCCCCGCGTGTAAGTTGTATGGCTTGATTATAGAATAGTGAACACACATAATAATGATCTTAATAATTAAATTTAAATCATTAAACTATTGTTTTTCAATACATCGCTCTCGACATTAAAATGTATCGTTTAATTTATAAAAGTGACAGCTTCAATTGAGCAGTGACAGTGAAATCGTATTAAAACAAGATGGATCGGCTTGTAAGTAAATGTCTACGCACGGACAAGAAACAATATTTTTTTATGAACTATAAAAAAATATTGTTACTTAATATTATTTTGGATATAAAAAAGTCGTTGTTAAATAAAATACTTACATACATACGTTCATAATCACGTTTATAACCCCTGCGGTAGACAGAGCCGACAGTCATGATAAGACTGATAGGCCACATTCAGCTGTTTGGCTTAGTGATAGAATTGAGAATTATATAGTGACAGGTTGCTAGCCCATCGCCTAAAAGACGAATCCCAAGTTCATAAGCATATCCCTAAGTCGCCTTTTACGAAAAATTGGTGAAAAAACTTACCCAATGCATATCAAAAAAAATCAAAAATCAAAATATATTTATTAACTAAATGGTACATAATTTCACTGTGGTTGTGTATATATATACACTATATATATAAATATATAGGTATAGGTAAATCCATTCCCCATATAAAGTCCTTACGAAACTATCGGAACGTTATGCCTTTACTGTGAAGCTTTAAGCACTAAGATTATAGCAAATTACTTTGATCTATGACTATGTTGATGGTTGCGTTGTATATATTTATCACTTGCGCGTGCGTAATTGTATGTTTGTTTCTCAAATTGCTATAATACTGAGAGTTAGGCCGATCCACGCGTAATATAGTAATATATTACAGTTATATAATATACGATAATACAGTTTTACATATTTTTCTTAATTATCTACATGCATGCCGTGTGGTTTACGCCACTTTAAAATAGAACCAATCTAAGTTTATCTTTCTAATGGATGTCGTATTAGTCTATACTAATATCCGGATTTTATTTATTACCTCCATAACCCACGACTTCACAAGCTAAAGAATTATCGTAAGAAGAAAACCGCCTCCAATCGATATCTTTCTTTTTTGAAGCCGGTTAAATTTCTAAAAGTAAAACAAATACTTTCCTAAAAACCACATCAAAATCGGTTTAGCGAAACTCGAGATAATCGCCTTCAAATACATATTTAGGTAAAACTGAGAACCACCTTTTTTGAAGGAGATTAAAAACTAACCTAAGTTGGTATTCCAGCGTTTAGCTATGGAAGTTACAGACAGACAGACAACATATAATATCAGTATAGCTATGGAAATTCCAGTCATTGTCCTCGTCTCTAAAGACTCTCATTAACTCTCATTGACTCTCATTTTCAGCTCGTGACTCACACAAGCAACAATTTCATAAATCACATTTTGTTTTAGAAAGCGATTTATCGCAAATGTATTTTGCAAAAGGTTACAATCAATTAATGCCAAGTTTTTTGAGTACCTAGCGATTGGAAGAGTCATGATTTGATCTAAATAACAATATATTAATTGAACACGTAATAATTAGGTGTCAAGTTGGTTAACAAGGTCACGGAGGTCAAGCTTGGTATTATTACAAAGATCAAGCTTGCGGGGTAGACAGAACAACATCTTTCCTCCTGTCACGGCTCGAGCATACCTAACTTCTTTAGCTACATCCAAATTCCTAAATTTTGTTATGCAAACTCTTCGGTTTAAGGTTATCTTGACCTGATTTTTCACCAGGATAAATTAATTACAGGAACGATGTTTTGGAAGGCCACTAATAAGGCTTAAAGGAATCGACGGCCTCTGTGGCGCAGCGGTAGTACGCTTGTCTGTGACACCGGAGGTCCCGGTTTCGAATCTTGGCCAGGACATGATGAGAAAAGAACTTTTTCTGATTGGCCTGGGTCTTGGATGTTTATATATAAGTATTTATTATAAAATATAGTATCGTTGAGTTAGTATCTCGTAACACAAGTCTCGAACTTACTTCGAGACTAACTCAATCTGTGTAATTTGTCCCGTATATATTTATTTATTAATCTACACACACGAAGAGAATCGTATCAAATCTTTTTTATACAACTATTAGGAGTGCAATGCATGATATACCTAGTAATGGTCGAACTGGACTTTAACTGACCAAATCATAGCACATTGAAGAACATTGAATCAGAATTACATCAATCTGATCATAGTGATGTGACAATGGCGTTCAATATGTACCTAATTAAAGCCAACTATTTTCAAACTCGGCAAAGTTTTAGTCTTGACATTGGCATAATGGACCATGACGCAAGAGTCGTCATGTAAAAAGGTCCAACAAAAGAATGCCGTGTTCTTTTTTTAAATGATTGACACGTGGTGTGGCGTAATGCGCAAGACTTCTTCAGTAGGCGAGAGTCTTTGTGCCAACTTATTAGTTACCTGTGGAGCCGCTTCTGTGTTTATCTTAAACGACCGTAAGACATCTGCTCAATAGTCTATCCATACTTAATATTATAATGAGTAAAGATTTTTAGTTTCGTTTGTATCTCAAAAACTACAGGACCAATGTAAATTAACGTTTTTATGCACTGTTTTTACATCAAAACTTAACAGTTCTAAATATTTAACCACCAATCAGTTAACCGGCCTTAGAATTTAAACATATATATAGTCACGTCTATTTTCCATGCGGGATAGACAGAGCCAACAGTCATGAAAAGACGAATGATGGAATTTCAATTTAAATAGTGATAGGTTGCTAGCCAATCGCCTAAAAGAAGACTGCTAATTTTATCCACGTCGCTTCCCTCCTTCGAGATACAGGCTCATTCCTAGTTCTAGTGACGTGTGGTTCCCGGTACTTTAAAATAGGACCATTTCATCTGTTTCACATGGTTGTCGTAAAAGGCGACTAAGATATAGGCTTGTAAACTTGGGATTCGTCTTCTAGGCGACGGGCTAGCAACCTGTCACTATATGAATCTCAATTCTATCATTAAGCCAAACAGCTGAACCTGGCCTATCAGGCCTTTCAAGACATTTGGTTGTTGTTGTATGTATGTACGTAAATATATCTAATAAATGTCATTTAAAACGTAACTTTCATAGTGCAGTTTTGTTAATAATTTGTACCTTGTAATCAATAAATAACATTGTAACTATATTCAAGTCGATAATAAATAAATGGTTTTCATCTTTCATCACTTTAATGATTTATGTGTAATTTATATACATACCTATTACACATTTCTCAATAATTAAGCCGTTGAAATACAATTTAAAACCATTTTAAAAGTGCAGTGGGTGGCGATTTTCAATGAAACTTATACCACAAAATAAACCTTATGTTGATGAAATATCTTCGTTTTAAATACTTCGAAGTAATTATAAGTGTGGTTCGTTTGATTGGTGGACCCATAACATCGTAAATAATTGTAGAACAAACAAACTATAAATCTTGGTCAAGGAAATAGGTTCCTAAAAAAAGATGATTTTGTTTATTTTGTAGAATAAAATTTGATTGTAGAGAATCCCCGTCATATTTCTGTACATACATACATATACTCACGTCTTCTTTCGGTGCGGGGTAGACAGACACAACGGTCTCGCAAAGACTTAAAGGCCACGTTCAGCTGTTTGGCTTCATGGTGAAATTGAGATTCAAATAGTGAAAAGTTGCCAGCCCATCGCCTAAAAGAAGAATACCAAGATTATAAGCCTATCCCTTAGTCGTCTTTTTCGACAGCCTTGGGAAACAGATGGAATGGTCCTATTTTTTTTATATTGGTGTCGGGAACCACACGGCACATACATATAATCAACATATTTCGAGTATTATATAAGGATTACTGGGATTAATACGCAATCAACATTTAATATTTTTTATGAAATGGGTTACTTTGATTACCCTGAACATACCTTGAAACATTCCATTCAGAGCAATCGTGTTATGAATTACCTCGTTAGACCCGTTATAAATTCAGGGATCAGTTACCCTCTTTAAACGTCAAAGTTAACATGCTTACCTTTGATATGCTGTCTGTACATAATTTGCTTATTAATATCTTAAAGTTCTACAATGTGGCCTTCAGAGTCTTATGGCTAGAGGATCTGCTAACCAGTAATTAAAAGAGACGTGATATGTGCGCGAGTGTGAGCGGTCATATTCTACCGGTAAATACAGGTTGACGAATAACTTATGTTTTTACCTATTTACTTAAATTTTACAATAAATCACGTCTTTATTTAAATAAATAAATAAATTGTGTCCTCTATGGCGCAGCGGTTGTGCGCTTGTCTGTGACACTGGAGGTCCCGAGTTCGAATCCCGACTAGAGCTTGATAAGAAACGATTTTTTCCTAATTGGCCTGCGTCTTGGATGTTTATCTTTAAAAGTATTTATTATAATAAAATTATCGTTGAGTTAGTATCTCATAGCGCAAGTGTCGAACTTACTTCGAGGCTAACTCAATCTGTGTAATTTGTACCGTAAAAAAAATGTGACAAGTTGCTAGCCTGTCACCTAAAACCGGAATAGTTGAACACAAAAATAACCTTAAACCTTCTTTTGTTCTTTCAACAGAGCCAAGTGTTGATATAACATGACATGCGCAATAACATACCTACTCTAAAATTACTTAATTATGATCCATTACCAGATAAAGTGCAGACCAAATGCATTCGAATGAAATAGTTACAAATAAGCGGTTACGAAGTTACTTATGTAGTGTCCGACTATTTTGTGATGCGGTATTATGCAACGGAATTGAGATGTCACTGGGAAGAGAACAGATTTTTCCTTTATTCTGGCATTCTTAATTATTCTGGCGTAAGTCCTGAGAGAGAAAAGGGGGAAGCCTCATATTATGAGGCCTCATATATAGGGTGTGAGTCACATTCTTCTTCTTCCTCCTAGCGTTAGTCCAAAATTACATCCCCACCACTCTGAAGAGGAGCCCAGGGTACACCTTTAGACCATTGATCCTGGATTGAGACTCCTATACAACCTCCGCAGTCTTTGCAGGGGGACCTGAACCCATATTAGGTCATGGTTAGACATCCAGTTGGCTGAATGTGCAGGTTTTACGATGTTTACCCTCATCGTAAGAGCATCGGGTAGCATTCAAACTAATGTAGGTACTTAACTTCGAAAACTGTTAATTCCATAATGGCATGTTGTTCTATGACCTATGTTCTCCTCAGGGTCAACTCTTTCTCTGTACCATATTTTTATCAAAATTGGTTCAGTGGTTTAGAAGTGAAATATTACTTTCGCATCATAATATACCTATGTTTATTTATGCCTGTACTTCATTGCCCTAGCGATTTAAAAAAAAAATTGAAAGAGTATTCATCTAAGTCCCTTTTCCCTTTTTGAGTCCTCATGTTATATGTAATTTCATTTATTCATTAAACAACAATATGATGTCTTCCTGATGAAAGGTGCATTTTAATATCAACGGTCCGAGTACGCGGTAAGTTCCGGGTTCAGATCCAACGAGACGTGGGAAATATTTGTACACGTAACCGTTTTGTTTGTAAATGTGTATGTGTTATAATGTCATACTTTGATACAATTGCATGTTAAACATATTGTAGGTTGGTGACCTTTTCTAACCTTTAATAGCTTAGATTATGTTTGTACTAATTTTGAGTATTTTCCCTATGTCCTTCGATAGCGTTTCCCTTAATCGACTTTTACAATCGGCATGGAAGAGAAGCATTTTGTACACACTGAGTATGTATTTTCTTCGTTACTAGACCAGCATGGATGTTGTACTAGATATGCGTTGATTCCCTTAATTGCCTTTTACGACATCCATAGGGAAGAGTCCTATTCTAAAGTGGCTGAAAACCACACGACACCTATGTCGTGTTTACATGTATTTTTTTTATTTATCTCTGTGTAGTAACACCATAAATATTCTGAAGGACTCCATTGTGACAGGTGTGTATCATCCGAATTGAATATTTATGGTAGCAGTATAAAATAGTATCATGGCAATAAAATGTTACGAAATAAAATCAGAGTTACCACGGCTGACGCAGAATGACGCATTTCTTTAGCAATATAGCGTAAGTATATTAAAAACGATTAAATTTTTTTTGCGAAAGTGTGAAAATGTATAGTAATATTGTATATCTGTGCATTCTTCCACGATTTAGATTTAAGGGATCGATATTTGTAAATTGACGTCCGGTGAAAATGCTGCAGTGTAGTTTGTTATGCGCTTTGGAAGTGGTAGTAGATATAATTAGATTGAAATGATGTGAAGTCAATAAGTGTTACCTAGTTTCCAATTTTGAAAATAAATTTATTCTATTCTATACCAGAAACCTACATTTACCTTACATAAATAGATTTATGAACGTGAATGAAGCCAGGGAAGTACGCAGTGATCGTGGCAATTGGAAAGATATAGTTTCATCTTACCCACCTTACTCCGTGAAAGAGGCGTGATTTTATCTATGTTATTTTATGTATGTAGGCTTTATACAGGACACTTTCGTCGCTTTATGAATAGAGCTTTAAGAAAAAAATGTAAGAGAATTTGACTCCATACAGTTGTTCTTAGTCAAAGGAATATTAATAAATTCAGTGGTAGCGGCAAAATATAGAGATCGTATATTTTTTCTTATATTTATTCGTACGTAGTTATGAATGTGGATGAAGCGAAGGAAGTGTGCAGAGATCGTGGCAAGTGGAAAGAGGCAGTCACTGCCTACCCCTCCGAGAAAGAGGCGTGATTTTATGTATGTATGTATTTATTCGTACGATATTTTTTAAAATGGAAAAAGATGAGCCAAGCGTTTGACTGAAACTATTCTTAACATGATTTCGTACCTATACTTGGTCCGTGCGAATTTTATCAAAAAGGTTTCCACTTATTTCGATCTTATTTAACGGTCTGGAGATAAGTAACCTAATATAAATAGACACATTATAGACTATGATGTTACTTCACTTCGTTTGTATGCGATACCCGCCGGTTGTATAACGTGTGGGTCATTTCCATAATTGCTATTCCGTCCGCAAAAAAATAAAGACGCCATTTAATTTAATAGATATTTGATCAAATCTTGACATTCAAATAATTTTTTTATTGATATAAATGTGTAGTATATCTTTTTGATTGCCTATCTGTTATGATTTTACAATTAATACGCTGATAAAATTTTGATGAAATTAGAATCTTTGTAATTGTAGATTAGATATCAGGTTTAGAAAACATTTGCTTTGTTTTTAAGTAATCAAAGTCAAGGTAACGGCCAATTACGGCTAATGATGTATTTTAAAAAAAAGGCTAGGTTAAGTCAGCAGCGGCACCCATTTTTTTCTGTTGCCGTGGGAATTCGTGATTTTTACTTTCAGTTTGTTTGTTTGTTTGTAATAAATTAAAATTAGATTAGTAAATTTCTATGCAATAAAGATATTGCATATAAATTTACACAGTAACAAGAAATAGTACATAGTTATAAAAGAAACAAATTACTTGCAACGGCGGACTTATCCCATGATGAGATCTCTTCCAGTCAACCGGCAAACAATAAAGAAACTAGATAATTAATTAAAAAGCGGCAAGTCATATACTTCTCAACGAACACATATAACAAGTTTATATAACACTCAGTTTTTTATGTACCTACGTTGTTGTGCCAGTCTTCATTGCCAGTCACATTTAAGTTTAATCTATATTTCTATCAGTGATTGCTTTGTCGTCTTTTTTTAAATCTAAGTATTACTAGACATGACAACGCACATGCAAAATTTTTATTTATCTATATTTCTATCAGTTGCTGTTTCGGCGTCTTTGCTTTTTTAAATCTAAAGATTCCTAGACATGCATTGCACCGCTCACTATGAAGCATTGCCGGTGAACCACCTGTACTGTCAGCCGCAGATAAAGTTATCTTGTATTGAACTCTATAACATCGTAATAAGGGTGATTTTTGATGAATTTGGTTAGGTTGATATGCTGTTGACCGTTCAATGTACAAGTGTGTCAGACATCTCGAGATTTCAGATGAGATTGCAATTGTTACCAAATGTAGTCTTAGATCATAATGACAGGAGATGAACTAGATCATCTTTTGAGTTAGTGTTAGTATCTAGTCTCTTCCGGATGAACTAAACAGTAACAAAAAATGTTCTAGTCAAATAGCTTTAAATCTACTTAGTAGAAAAAAAGTGGTTCTTTAGTTATTATATGTATGTATGTTTGTTTGTATGTATATCTTAAAGTATTGTAATGCCGTCACAAATGAGCAGAGAAAGGCGATCGTTATACAGTATGAGCAATGAAATGAATCCAGTTTCGCGAATGTCAAACATTTGTTCCAGGTGTGCGCGTGATTGGTTTGCGCGTGATTTCTCTGACTATCAGTACATACCGGAACTTGTTATTTAAATCTCTTGCCGGGTAGACAGAGCCAACAGTCTCGAACATTCAACTATATGGCTTAATGATGGAATTGAGATCAAAAAATTACAGATTGCTAGCCCAAGAAATACCTACAAGAGGAATCCCAAGTTTATAGCTTGTGTGACGAGATACTAAATTAACGTTACTATATTTTATAATAAATGCTTTTAAAAATACTCATAAAGATAAACATCTAAGGCACAGGATTATCAGAGAAAGTTAGTTTCTCATGCCCTGACTGGGATTCGAACTCAGGACCACCAGTGTCACAGACAAGCGCACTACCGTTGCGAAGGCTAACGAATGAAGTTAATGTTATAAAATTTATGTTATCGAGGAAAGGTCTTAGAAATAGAGGGATATCTATAAATATATGTTTAACCACAGACTTAAGTATTTATTTATAACTTTACTCAATAAATATGTATATCGCGTTTTTATTTTAATGTATTCTATACTAATATTATAAAGCTGAAGAGTTTGTTTGTTTGTTTGAACGCGCTAAACTCAGGAACTACTGGTTGCTTGTACTTGAAAAATTATTTTTGTGTTGAATAGACCATTTATCGAGGAAGGCTTTAGGCTATATAACATCATGCTTCAACCATTAGGAGCGAAGAAATAATGGAAAATGTGAAAAAAAAAACGAGGAAAATTATTCACCCTTGAGGGCTTTAATGATGCCCAAAATAACTATTCCACGCGGACGGAGTCGCGGGGACAGCTAGTGAAACTTCAATAAAGTGACGCCTTTTCATTTTGCTTCATTCAATTTATATTCATAACAGAGTATTTTTAAGTCAGACAATTTAATTTATTCTCGTTACTTCGCAATATTTATTTTTTTTGCTTGAAATTTGAACGAACCATTAGAATAATATCAACTGATAAAATGCTAATTCTACTTAGTTTATTAACATAATGTCTAGGTCGGAAAACATCGTCATTCTAAATTGGGGCAAGATAAGTATAATATTTATTGCTTAAAAAATAAAATTGATTTTGATTCTTAAAGAGAATCTTCTAAATATATTAAAGAGGACACTGACTGAAATATCGACGCATAGCCCAAAACCGCCGAGTTTCTTATATACCTTCTCATTGTAAAAGAATTATCACCAATACTACCGAGAGAACGGAAATTATACAAAATATTATATAATAAAATGGTGGCTTGTAAGGTAAATTTTGTAAATCGACGCATCAGGCCACAGTTAGTATCCAGCCAAAATTATTATTTGTTTTTTTAGGTCTAGTCTATGTCTGTGCCAAATTTCGTAAAATAACAAACAAGAATACTCCTCTAGGTCCCGGTTACAAATCCCGGCCAGGGCATGATGAGAAACGAACTTACTCTGATTGGCCTGGGTCTTGGATGTTTATCTATATATGTAAGTATCATCGTAAAATATAGAATCGTTGAGTACGTATCTCGTCAGACTCGAACTTACTTGGAGACTAACTCAATCTGTATAATCCGTCTTGTATTTATTTTCAAATTTTAATTTATTTTAAAATCTCAAAGGTCCTAAAATCCTTAAAATATCGAAGTATTCCAATACTTGCTTATAAGTATCTATTACAATACAAGTAATTAAGAAGAAGCAAGTTAAATAAGTAAGAATACTTCATTGCGCCAAAAAGAAATAATTTAAAAAATATTAACAGAACAAAAGACGGCCGCCTTCTCGCAACTGTAATGAAATTAAAGAACATCACACTCCTTTGACATGGAACCCCAAAAACAACAGAACAGGTATGTTGTATATGTCTTTATTACTTGTCGATATATTATGTTATGACACCGCTAACAAGTGAAAGTTAAGCTTCTGGTTCCAAATCGGCGGTGTTATGCCATTTAATGTAACCTTTGGTTTTACCTGAGATCATTATCGAAAGAAATTCAAATTAAGAATGTTTCGGGTTAAGTGATGGTCTAGAGGTCAAGAAATTGATGAGTGCGCGTTTGAATCGCACTGTCTTAATTCACACACTCACGCACACTAGCACACACACACACACACACACAAACAAACTCACACACACACACCCTGATCATGAGGACCTGAAAAATCCGGAATTTCCAAAATTAAAGCCTACTTTTTCTCCTTGAGGTCGATCTTTTTTTGTGCCGAATTTCATCAAAATCAGTCCTACAAAAGTAGATCTCCTCATACGTACGATTGCGCGTCGGTGGTTTAAAGTGTGTAGGATATATGATATGGACCGAATTGACCACACAACTTTCTATTTCCGTTAAGGGCAGATGACAATTTCAACAGCATGCACCACATGCACAACGTGTGATTCCCGGCACCATTACAAAAAATAATAGGACCACTCCATCTCTTTCCCATGGATGTAGTAAAAGGCGACTAAGGGATAGGCTTATAAACTTGTGATTCCTCTTTTAGGCGATGGGCTAGTAACGTGTCACTATTTGAATCTCAATTCTATCATTAAGCCAAATAGCTGAACGTGGCCATTCAGTCTTTTCAAGACTGTTGGCTCTGTCTACCCCGCAAAGGATATAGACGTGACCATATGTATGTATGTATGTACCACATGACTCGCCGGTCTCAGGTGACGTGCCCAGACACGCCCCTTCTTTATTATGCCATATTGTAACCTTTGCTTTTCACAACTGAGATTATCTTTGATATTTATATAACACTGTCTTAAGATAATGGTGGTCGAGTGGTTCAGGTGTCAATTTCAAAGGTACCCGTAACAAGGAAGGTTATAATCTTACTTCGGTAATTTACCATGGTTGTGAGTACGTTTGAATGCAAACAACTCTTAAAAGTGAGTAATGCATTGAGAGAAAATTGACACATTCAGGCTAAATGTGTTACCATCATCAGGTCAGATTTTTCTGTTAAACGGGTCACGGAGGTCAGACGGAGTCGCTCCGTTTAATAGACAGACCTACATATCAGGAATAATTATTGGTGTACGAGTATAATGATTACAAATGAATTTTTCAGAGGGCAAAGATGACTTGCCACGATATGCATACGAGTACCTACTTCTTTCGCATCATTCACATTCATAACTCATTTCTTAAGAGCCCAAAATCCCAAGTCTAAAAGTCTATCCCTCAGTCGCCTTTTACGACATCCATGGGAAAGAGATGGAGTGGTCCTATTCTTTTTTGTATTGGTGCCGGGAACCACATGGCACTTCATACAAGATGCGTAAATCAATATACCCTCTTCAAAAAATTACAGAATTAATTCACAATACCTACATATTTTGCACGTTTATAACGTAACCGTATAATTTTTGACGGTCGTGGGTACCGTATTATGTAAGTTGCTAATGCCAAAAGAACGGTTTTCCAAAACAGTTTTGCTAGAATTTGTATTCTGCGTGTAGTTCGAACTTTGCTTTGAAAACATTGACGGCGAGACTCGCTTAGCATAATTTACTTACTTATTTTTGTATAGACAGTCTAGCGGCCGTGTAATTCTGCGTAGGATATGTCGCGTTTTTTTTTACTTTTTATAGCAATCTGTATATGAGACACTATAGTACCTACACCCGCAGCTTCGTATAACGAAAAATTTCCTTAATTGCTTTTCGCGCGGGAATTTCGGAAAACAGTACGCACTTAGTGTTAACGAGTAAGTAAAAAAGAATAGCTTTGTCATACTATATCAGATCCAGTATGCTGCATTTAAAATGTACATAGGTAATCATGAAGTATAAAATGCAAATGAGGTTTTATAATTAGATTAATGTTTTCACACGCATACATATAATAATTTAAAATGTAAGTAAACAAGAAGATTAAGTACTCAGAATACTTATTATCACGTCTTTATAGAATATACTGATAGGCCTCGTTCAGCTGTATGGCTTAATGATAGAATTGAGCTGCTATGCTAGCTAGCGCATCGCCTAAAAAAATAATCCCAAGTTAAACCTTAGTCGCCTTTTACGACATCCATAGGTGAGAGATGGAGTGCTCCTATTCTTTTTTGTTTTGGTGCCGGGAACCACACGGCAAAGTAATTAGGTATTTGCAATAATTACCATTTTCTCATTAGTTCGCGTACTTTATGTATGCCGCAACCGCCGAAAAGATTTGGAACAAAGATAGATTTAGATTAGGCTCCAGTTACCACCTCCTTGAGCTTAATGTTGTTAAATATTTTTTCATATATATATTACTGTAGTTTATCTTTTAATTACATAGGTACCATTTTTGGATAAAACATATCCCAACTACTTATTATAAATGTTAATTACGTCGCTTTTTTTTTAACATAGCGTTATATTTAAATTCGTCGCTTTTTACAAATACCGCCAAATTTACACGGGCGAAGCTGAGGATAGAAGCTAGACAAAACTTTTAATCGGGCCTTTAGAAGTAGTTGGTTTCAAAACTATACCAAATCTTTTTAAAACATGTAAGTTGTCTAACATACTTGTTTGATATATCAAGCAATATGTTTTTAAACGAGAATATCTGTCATTACCATAAAAAGTATTAAGTACTCTTCAATATGAAGACTACTTAGAGCGATGTCAGGGGCATTAGGTATGGAATAAGGCAGAGGTCACACTATCGCGATAAGTGATAATTGAGAATAAGATAGTGTGACCTCTGCTCTTCATACTTTAACGATGCCCTGTCACCGACACGCCCTTGATGTTGGCTTGCTCGCATTTGTCCTTACTTGATTCGCTCCCATCTGCTTGTTTATTTTTATTTTTTTATTTGCGATGAAATAATTTGTGTTGAACCTCTGTATGTTGTTCATGCTGAATTTAACGTCCACATAATATTGCTTAAATTTAAACAAAAAATACACTTTTATAACTTTTGTGTGCGGTTGGTAACAGTATAAAGCGATGAATTTTTGCGGTTCGCAAAAGTCCGCGTGAGAATTATGTAGATTGTATGTAATGATAAGATTTGCAAATTGTTTAAAAATTGCATTTTTCGTATATTGTTGATTTTTTTTTAACCCGAGCGGAAAAAGAGAGGTGTAATAAGTTTGAAGTTCCTGGCTACTTGTTGGTCTGTCTGTCTGTCTCTGTCCCCTAACGCGTCGTATTTCTAAAAAAATATTATTCATTATATTATTTATTTATTACTTTGTACATAAGTACCTAAGTACTAAGGTACTCGTACTAAGATTGAGTTTTTTTTATTATTTCTTACTTTTTAAAGGGAACTTATTTTTGTGTCGGGATTATAAATTTCAAAGCGAGGAAAGCAAGGTTTAATTTTAACGGGTCAAAGTGGAACACGTGATGTCGGCAGATGACATTTTGTTTTGCAAATGTATTTATTTCGTAACACACTTACAAATGATTTTGACTTCTAGTTACCAAGTGCGAAGTGATTCAATTACGCGATTTGGCAATGTTTGGACAGTCTGTTCTCATGGACTTATTATTTTTAATTTAATATCAAGAAAAATATTATTTCAGCAGTGTTACTAAACAAGATACTAATGAATATATTGTATGACCCGTTGGCACGAGATTATTGATGAACGTGGATGAAACAAAATATTGTAGGGATCGTGGCACGTGAAAATATAAAGTCTCTGCCTACCCATCTGAGAAAGAGACATGATTATATTTGTATGTAAAACACAAACATTTTTGACTTGTATTTCAAACGCAGGTCGGAATTCTGATTCTTATTTAGGATTTGAACTGCTTTTGCTAAGAATATTACTAAATAAAATATCGCCTTAAAAGAATCCCAAGTTTGTAAGCCTAAGAGATAGTCGCCTTTCACAACATCCACAGGGAAGATATGGAGTGGTTCAATTTCTAAAGTGACGGAAACCACACGGCACATTCTCATTCATAATTCTAGCGAAACATTGGTGAAAACCGTGGAAACTATCGATAGGGAAAAACATTTTTTCTCACAAAGCAATAAACGATTTGACCGTGGAAGCATTCCAAAGCGAACAATTTGGAGATATTACGAAACACATACAATGTCATCGCTGCAAAATGAATAGACGATATTTCGACAAAAAAATATATTTTTAACCTGTTTCCGAGGAAAGATATAACATATATTTCTAAACAATATGGTGGTTGGGACACCTATTGCATTTTAATTCTGAGATTTATTTCATAGCTTTACAATGGCGCTAAAACTCGTGCTAAACGACGACACGTCATTACTATGGTTTAGTATAAAAAATATAACAATACATATATAATCATGTCTATATCCCTTGCGGGGAAGACAGAGCCAACAGTCATCAAAAGACATAAAGGTCACGTTTAGCTGTTTCGCTCAATGATAGAATTGAGATTTAAAAATTTACAGGTTGCTAGCCCATCGCCTAAAAGAGGAATCCCAAGTAGCCTATCATTTAGTCGCCTTTTACGACATCCATGGGAAAGATATAGAATGGTTCTATTCTTTTTTATGTTGATGCCAGGAACCACACGGCACCAATAGAAATATAGACAGACAGAAATTCTAAAAATCTCATTTTGGACTTCTTTTGGTCTTATATAGATCCTTCATATCGATTTTTTTCCAATATCTTCCAAGTACAGACATCAGTCAATTATTATTTTATTTTGTGTATGGATAACTTGTTGTAGTATAGCTTAGCTTTTGCGTGGGACTTCGCTACCATAGAACTATATAGGTATGCTTGTGTTGCTCCTAAAGCCTCTGTCAAATTTAATTAAAGTCGGTCCAGTAGTTGTTAAGTTTATTCGTTACAAATAATAATACAACAAAAGTTACACAAATCTTTTCTTCTCATAATAGTACAATTATAACTTTTAATTTAATTTAGTGTGCTAAAATAAGGGATATGAACCTACATATATAATGTACCAATGAACTTTGATTGTTAAATCCGTTTTCAACATACGCGAAATAAATTCATTACATAAGTATAATTACACATGAGAGAGAATGACTCAATACAGTTTATAAATAGTGCAGTTAATAATGTATAACCAGATGTGATAAAAAATAACCGGTTTTGGAATGTGAACAAGGCTAAATATAGATCGGATTTGAAAACAGATAATAAGGGACTGTTAGGTGCACGATGAAATTAGAACTAGACAGGTGTGTACTAAGGATGACGACATTTCAACTATTGTTCCTGAATTTTATTGTGGAGCTTTTGATAGCAGATGAGAATAAAACGATAAATATTTATTATTGTTCCTAAGTTTATTGTGCAGCTTTTGATAGCAGATGAGAATAAAACGATATAAATAAATTAATATTAACCTGTAATAGGTTAGACAGAAGCAACTGGATGGCATGATCAGCTGGACGGTATTAAACCCATTTTAAACATGAATTCTGAAAATTTATAATTACTATGTATTCATATTTATAGTTAATAATTTTAATTTATTTATTTAATTTGTAAATAAAAGAAGAACCCTGAGTCGTGATATTGGAATGAGCGAATTGAATGATCATTCTTCTTACCATTATTCATATACTTACTCATATTCTTACTTTACCATTTATACGGCAATTTTTTTAAACAACATAAAACCATGAAACGAACCAGTTTCATTTGTATTGCAATTGAATCACAATAATTAAAATTGAATTCTCCGCAGCGAAACGAGGGCATTGTAACCAGGGCGTGGGTACCGCGTTTCTTCCATTTACTAGGATTAAAAATTGTCTGAGCAATTTCAAAGACAAAAGAAAACTTCTTAATTAATCACTGATGACTGGCTGGTAACGAGTATTACAAACCTATAGAATTTTTGCAGGTTGTTATTTTGTGAGGATAATTAATTTTTCAATAGGTATCGAAAGAATAGCTTTATAATCTTTTACAATACTGATTAACCATTTTCCACCTAGCCCAAGAAACGTTTTAAGATCTTGATCCCCTTTTGTTATCACCCAAGGGATCCAAATATTTAGTTCCTGGTAATTTCTGTTCACAGAAAGTTAACTAACCTGCGGAAAATCTAGTTGCATTGGAATTTCATATGCCACTGTTTGTTTGTTTGGTTTTGTGAAGAAATTAGCGTCACAGCTGATTTCACCTACGCTACGATGGTTCACGTGAAAGAGATAATTGAAACGGTCAATGTTTCAACTTGAGTAATGTTTCAAGTTGACAACTTTAGTAGGTACCTGATTGTACAACACGTGGAAAGCCCACATCATAACTATTTACTCAATATTACTTTTAGCAATGAACATGAAAATAAGAACGTTAATTTTTACATAAAATGAATAATTTGACAACATTCAAATTTTTAAGTCGTTCATGGAAAAGGTTACTGATTGATCACTCAAAATTCAGCAAAAATCATTAATTGTGCAAACTGAAATACCTAATAAAAAAATGGCAAATTTTTAACAACATTAGGAAGTAATTAAAAATGGCGTAAATTTAACGCCCGTGGGTCCGAAAAAAAACAAAAAGTTCTGTGTTTATTTCTCCACAACTAGACCACATGAGGAATTTTCATACCAATTTTCCAATATCAGGAGTTTGGGCTGCAAGTTGACATGTCAGTTAATCTGTCAATGTCTTCTTTTATATAATTTAAATCCAAATGCGGCCCTGTGCGGACGATTTCAGTGATTGGTCAGCGATTGAGTGGTGAATGAAGGAAGCGTTTTTCGCTATGGGTCCAATCATTATGAAATAATCTGTCTCTGAACGGTCTTGATGCGTTCTCAGATACAAAGTTACATAAAAGGCAATACTTTGTTAAGTGGATCTTCATATTTGAGATAATATTCTGAGAACATGTTACTTATTATTACGTCTATTGCTTTGTAAGAGTACCTTTCTTTGTAAATGTCCAGTTGGACACTCTTAATGTAGTAGTATTTTGATATTTTATATTTATTATTTTTATTATACAAATATCATCTAATATTATGAATGTGAAAGTAAGTTTATTTGTTTGTTCGATGTTATAACTTACGTATGGAATGATGATTCACGGGTTATCTACTAAAATATTTAGTGAATCTTCTTGAAATATCAAGTTCATACAATTAAGAGTGGAGAAGACCTTTCATACCGGTAAAAACTATGTTTTCCGTAGGATTTCTGATAGGAAAATCTGTATTTCGTTGTATATGTTGTTTTTTGTAGGTGCTTTTAAAAGCCAGTAAATAATTATTTGCAAATTTGTATAGAAGGTATTCCCTTCCATACAAATTTTCATCCATAATCCATCCATATTCATACTAACATTTATAAATGCGAAAGCCTTTCTGTTACGCATATACGGCTCAACTACTGGACCGAATTAATGAGTTTTGTATAGTTTTGTATAAATATACTTAGTACATACATATGGTCACGTCTATATCCCTTGTGGGGTAAACAGAGCCAACAGTCTTGAAAACACTGATAGGCCACGTTGAGCTATTTGGCTTAATGATAGAATTGAGATACACTTCATTAGTTTCTAGAATTATCCACGGGAGCGCAGTCTACGGAGATAGTTAATCTCAAATTAATAAATGCAATTACATTTATTTACGTCAAAATTTTGTGTCCAACTCATGGAGGGGTTTTTGTAATTGACAGTTAAATCTACATACAGATCATACTAGGTCAAGATTGTGTAATATAAACTAAAGATGTTGTCAGGTTCTCTTAGACGAAAGATTGATCGTGTTACAACCTTGTACTATCATAAATATTAAAACAATTTTGTACCAACTACACAGGTGGTATATTAAATTGATAACATTACTTCACATTTAGTTACTTGTAAGAGGGAGGAATGTAGGGACTTGCCTAAAGCTATATAATATACAAAAAGAACTCATACATACATACATAACATCCCTTGCAGGGTAGACAGAGTCAAAAGAACCGATAGGCCAAGTTCAGATATTTGGCTCAATAAAAGAATTGAAATTCAAATAGTGACAGGTTGTTAGCCCATCGCCTAAGAGAAGAATCTCAAGTTCATAAGGCTATCCCTTATTCGCCTTTGACGATATCCATGGGAAAGAGACGGAGTGGGAGTGGAAAGTGGTCCTATTATTTTTTCTATTGGTGCCGGGAACCACACGGCACAAAAATCTCCCCGGGGCATAAAACAAATTTTAGAAGTGATACATATAAAGAGTAAGACACTATTTTTCATTTTTTCGATCAAATGTCTAAAAGCTTGTTGCAAGTGACATAAAATCACACGTCCTTCCTGGAGGGGTAGGCAGAGACTATATCTTTCCACTTGTCACGATCCCTGCATACATCTTTCGCTGCGTTCACAATTATAGCTACCTCCATGTAAGCTCGCCAGTTTAAGGTATACTTGACCTGACCTTTGCCATGTTTAAGATTCTTTGAGTACGAAACCTAAAAAAATATAGGACCTTCTGAACAATAGCTCCAATCCACCTAAAATGCTCTGTAAGAATACCCATTGCTTTTGATCAAACGCCTCTTTAACAAATCGATGAAATCGTAGGACTTCAAACTCGAGAAAACCATTTGCCGCAAAATTTCAAGCAAATATCTTTTTAGTGAAGAACTCAAACAAACAAATTGTTACAATTGGTTACAAATGATTGATTTTTTCAAAGTAAGCGTAAAACATGGAATTTTTTCTCAGAACCAATTCAATAAACTCATTGGTTTCAGAGAGAATGGAGTTAAGATTTCTTTGTTAAATAAGTTTATTTTTATCTTTCCTAATTTCGAATAACTTCCTTAATTGTTTGGCTGCTACGACTTTTATTATTTAAACGCTTACAATTTTCAATTACATACTTTGGCATTAATTATTACTTAAGAATGAACTTTAACCTTAAATTAACATTTGTTTTTTCATCAAAAACATATTTTCCACACGGTTATTAAGCTGATTGAGCATTTTTGTAATCAATCATTATCATTCATGTTAGCACATATCAACAATTACTTTCGTGAAGTGTTTGATAAATTGACACTGGCAACCCAAAAGCTTGCCGAAGTATCATTTGATTGACATGTCGTGACCTTAAACCTTAGTGTGGCAATGAAGTAGCGAATGGTTTATGGCTAGCCTCCATGGCGCAGTGGTTAAGAAGCTCAACCGCTTTACCCAAGCAGGTTCGATTTTCAGTGCATATAAATTTTTGTCTATCGGAGTAGGTCGAGTTACAAGAATTGGGACTCTAATTTAATCAGGATTCAAATATAGGTAGTGACATGAGTTAGGTATATTGCTAACACAAGTTTAGAAGTTCTTCTTGATTGAATTTAATAATCTCCGTGAAAAGAGAAAGCAGCTAACAAACATTACCTATATTTTACCAGCTTGGAATCATCTATAAATTAATTGTTTGTTAATTTGTCTCAGTACAACATAACATACAAATTAACACAATAAAGTGAGCTTGAGCGTTGTCTATTTATTTATTTGAATATATCTGAAGCCCGAGGGTAGAGGTTTTTGTTGACAACTAAAGGACGTAAGCGGCTCTGCTCGCGTAAAACGAATAATCACCATAATTTCCTTTCACGCGGGAATTTCGGCAAATCCTCTCTTCGTGCACCCATAGACTACATAAGACCCAGCTGTTTTGAATGTGCATTGATATGTCAGTCAGTCATTCACTTTCACCTTTTATATATTAAACAGCAGATAACACCCAGGACAGTCGTCTCCAGTGGTATTGATGTCAGTCAGTTATTCACTTTTATCTTTTATATATTTAGACAGCAGATGAAATGAAATGAAAATGAAAATGAATGATAATGAAAAAATATTTATTCATTAACTTACAATATGGTAAATAACAAAAGTGTTTGAAGTCTCCTGTTAAGTATGTAATACCTGTGTTAGGAGACTCCGCTCATCCAAGGGTACAGATTAAAAGTTACTTATACTAAAACATTACTTAATTACAATCTAAAGAAAAAATCTTATCCAGATGATAGCAGAGTGTGAAAGTGAATATATTATGAAGATAGATAACACCCAGGACAGTCGTCTCCAGTGGTATTGATATGTCAGTCAGTCATTCACTTTCCTCTTTTATATATTTAGACAGCAGATAACACCCAGGACAGTCGTCTCCAGTGGTATTGATATGTCAGTCAGTCATTCACTTTCATCTTTTATATATTTAGACAGCAGATAACACCCAGGACAGTCGTCTCCAGTAAAAAAGCCACTGGTTCTTTCTGATTCATTCATTTATTTATCTCTCAAATTAAACCTACTACATGAAACATAAGTATAAAACAATATTTGCGATGTTTTCTGAAACAAACATGCTGAAAATGCCAATTAGAGTTGAAGTCAGACATTCATCATGTAAACAAACACTAACCTAACAGTAATAAATAAACAACAAAATTGTATATAATTGTACATATAATATAAATAAAATGATTTAAGTATTTATTAAGCAAATATTCATTAACAAGTTGACCAAACATGTACCTGAAAAGAGGTTGTTGAACCACACAAATTAACGTACGCTTACTCCTAATTTGAGAGAAAAAAATTAATACAAAATTTCCTGGAAAAATTCAAAGAACTTAACCAAATTAAGCATGTAGCAAATTGTAATTAAAATGGTTCCAAAAATATAGGTATGTATATACAAAATTTTCCTACGAAAGGCTAATCTCACTAATAGTTATAATTTATTTTCGGACTTCACTTATCGGTCTGCCGTGTGGTTCCCGGCACCAATGCAAAAAAGAAAAGGACCACTCCATCTCTTTCCCATGGATGTCGTAAAAGGCGACTAAGGGATAGGCTTACACACTTGGGATTCTTTTTTAGGCGATGGGCTAGCAACCTGTCACTATTTTAATCTCAATTTTATCATTACGCCAAATAGCTGAACGTGGCCATTCAGTCTTTTCAAGACTGAATGGCCACGTTGGCTCTGTTTACCCCTCAAGGGATATAGACGTGACCATATGTATGTATGTATGTACATATCGGTATATCGCTTCACATATTTTTCAAACATTGTGACGAAGTAACAGCGCAAATTCTGAATCACGAAAAATCTCGGAAATCTGAATAACATCTTCATTAAACAATGAAATAGCTTATTTTCGCGATACAATCTCGAATTTAGAAAGAAATAATTCACATAGCGCAATACGCGATTGCATTTAAAAGAACGCCGCGCCGGCCGATTATCTTCTTGGCCCATCCGCTGTTAGTGAGAAAAAAAACATACGGATTATGTTGAAAGAGCCGATGGATGGATGATAATACTGTTTCGGACAGGCAGTGACTAGGTCATGTTTGAGCCAGGGGCATTACACAAATTTTATATATAGAAAAAAAAAAAAAATATTTTAACATTCAATTTTGTTCTAAAAATTTATTTTATAAATTTCTACTTTCGGATACCCCCGTTTTTCGCAAAAGCTTTTATTGAATCATATGAGTATTTCACAGAGCATACGAGTATTATCGCTTGGCTATCGCGCCATCGAGCAGTGGAAGTCCGGGTTATGGCTACAAACATAGCTTTTCTAAAACCTTTAGGCACATACATGATGCCATTGTCGTGGCCTTCCAGTCTTGAAAAGACTGTTGGCTCTTACCCCGCAAGGGATATAGATAGATGTATGTGTGATGTCAAGATACCCGAGACGGTATGATTCTTTTGCATTCTCAGCTCCTTAGTTAAAAAATTCCGTAGATATGTCACTGATGCTGTGAAAATATTTAGCACTAGCTGTGCCCGCGACTTCGTCCGTGTGGAATAGTTATTATGGGCATCATTGAAGCCCTCAAGGATATATAATTTCCCCCGTTTTTTTTTACACATTTTCCATTATTTCTACACTCCTAATAGTTGCAGCGTGATGTTATATAGCCTAAAGCCTTCCTCGATAAATGGTCTACTCAACACAAAAATAATTTTTCAATTCGAACCAGAAGTATATTCCAGAGATTAGCGCGTTCAAACAAACAAACAAACGAACGAATAAACTCTTCAGCTTTATAATATTAGTGTAGACGAGTAATGTACACGCCAGCAACTTTTAGGATTGAATATGAATTTGTTAAAAAAAAATTGTCCTTCTCACAGCTTTGGAATCTTTATAAATTCTTATTATACGGCCTTTGTCCATTTTTATCTATTTCACATCTCAATTGTATTACCACACGTCTGTAATATATTTCAGCATCTTCAGTAGTTGGCAACTGACGTCTAATTTAATTAGACGTTTTGTTCTAAAAAATAGTGACGATTGCAATAGACTTAAGAATCCTTGAATGAGTAATAAATTATAGAACCCTGTCACTGCAAACTGTTAAAAGTTATACACATATGCATACATACATACATATGGTCACGTCTATATCCCTTGCGGGTTAGATAGAGCTAACAGTCTTGAAAAGACTGAAGGGCCACGTTCAGCTATTTGGCTTAATGATAGAATTGAGATTCAAATAGTGACAGGTTGCTAGCCCATCGCCTAAAAGAAGAATGCCAAGTTTATAAATCTATCTCTTAGTCACCTTTCAAGACCTCCATGGGAAAGAGATACAGGTGTCCTATGCTTTTTCCTATTGGTGCTGGAAACCACACGGCACTTTTCTATTTTCGTCGAATAAAGCCCACATTTCTCTTGGTATCTTTGCCAAGATACTTGTATATATTATTCTTACAAAATGAAATCGAGCCAAAAACATTAAATATGTATGAACCATTGGTTTATCAAAACTTTGCAGGAAGGACTTTCGAAATTGACCTTCGAGAAAAATAACAGTACATTGTTATTGTCAGACCAAGAGAAATGTGGGATTTATTCGATAGGAAAAAAGTGCCGTGTGGTTCCCGGTACCAATAGAAAAAACAATAAGACTGCTCCATGTCTTGCCCATGGATATCGTTAAAGGCGACTAAGGGAAAGGCTTATATAAACTTGGCATTCTTCGTTTAGGCGATGGGCTAGCAACTGTCACTATTTGAATCTCAATTCTATCATTAAGCCAAACAGTTGAACGGGGCCTCTCAGTCTTTTCAAGACTGTTGCCTCTGTCTACCCCGCAAGAGATATATACGTGACTATATGTATGTATGGATTCCCGTTTCTAAAGTTATTTTGAAATCTCCCTACTCAGCACTCTTCCAAGTATTGAGATATCCTAAAAAGTTGATAGTATATAGAAAGTCATATTTGCTCAATACGTATGTTATCAATGGACGAATATTGGACAATAAACTCCTTAAGATATTTTATTTGCAGAGCTTTATTCCAAAGGCTCGAAATTTTTCCTTTCACTCGTCTTTTGTGTGTTCTCGACTTTAGCTGTTATCTTTCGAGCCCTTAGGATATTTGTTGTCCAAGAGATCTTGACGCATATTTTCGGTAAGATTGCGAAAAATGGTTTCAAAAAATAAAATACACTTTTCCTGATCCGCAAAAGCGGTTAATATTTTTTTTATCTAAATTCCTTCTTTTTTCTAAACGCTCCGGGCAGAATTCAGGTTTGCCCTTCCTTGAAATATCTTACCTATGAAAGAAACCTACATTCGAACATTCATATAATTACGTCTTTATCCCTTATGGGGAAGACAGAGCCAACAGTCTTAAAAACACTGAATTGCCACGTTCAGTTCATGATGGAATTGAGATTAGAAAGATATTGACAAAAAATGTATATAATCTATATATAATAGATTATTAAGAATACTCGTATCTGTCTGTCTATATATTTGTATATATGTTTGTTCTCATCACGTGAAAACTATTGCTCGGATTTGGTCTTGGTTCAACTAAGAGACTATATGTATAAAAAATCCTCCCAAGGTAGAACATAGGGTGTCGGTCATTTTTAACTGGTGTGTGTTTTCGGAGGACGTAGTCGTGGGCAACAGCTAGTTTAAATTTAATAAGTCGTTGCGTTTCATCGCAAAATAACGTCATATTCGTGAGCTAGCTTAAATTTGATAAGAGTATTTTTGTTGTTAAGAATAAACCCAAAATTTATAAGAACATATTTAATAATTGAACTAAAGCTGAAATGAAAAAGAATGAAATTAATTTCAAGACAAAAGCTATTCTTTGACAACCTTAACTACATTCAGACTATCTAAGAGATATGTATCTTCCAATATCTACATTTACATACAAGATCTATTTTGACGTTTTGACATATTACCCAACAGTATGAAGTGTCAATACATTTTTTTAAAGCAATCTGATCATAATCTTATATCGCAGTATCAGCATTGCGTGCATCAACAGAGCACTAAAGACAGATCTTACTTGCTCTGTGGTGCGTCAGTCGTTGCGACTAGAGATGATCAACTCACGAATGTGACGACATTGTGCGATTAAACGCAACGATTTTACTATTTGTGAAATACCGTTGTCATTGAATAGAATTTGTTCATTGAATAGACTTTGATGGAACGACGGAGGTGCGAGTAATTTTTTTTAAAGTTGCTGTTACTGTGAGGGAAAAAATCGTGAGAAAACCTGCGTATTCAAAAAAAAAATTCAAAATTCAAAATTTTTTATTCATTATTATAGGATATAAGATTCAGGTAACTTCTTCGTTATTCCTTTAGATTTAATTTTCCGGAGGAGTTTTCAGATGGTACTTCTACAGCCACTACAATGTCTTCTTCGTAAGTCTTAATGGCCTCTGTGGTTCAGCGGCAGCGCGCTTGCCTGTGACATAGAGGATCTAGAGTTCGAATCCCGGCCATGATGATATACGATTTTTTTCTGATTCGCCAGGATCTAGGATGTCTATCTATGTATTGATTATAAAATTTTGTATCGTTAAGTTTCGAACTCAATTCGAGGCTAACTCAATCTGTGTAATTTGTCCAGTAAATATTCATTTATTTATTATCTACAGTATTGTAATCTCATGTCATTTCTAAGTTATGTACTTACGTTAGTTTCAATGCTAATCGATGCCAATGATGTATAACACACATTATAGGACAGTTACGGGCTATCTTTATTTATCTCTGTACACATACCTAGTTATCAATGTAATGCTATATTGCAGAACTAAGTACATAATACATATCTATACCTAATCGCAATGGTAATATACGCACTAATGTGAGAATCGTGCGAGATCTTCCCGGAGATTCGGGTTTCTGTGTCATCTCGATTTGGCCGCGTAATTGGGTTATGTGAACCTGCGGAATAGTGCGTTAACTTGCCAAACTTTTAGATGGATAGTTGGTAGTATATTTTGACTGACTAACTCAACTTGGTGACAGTTTTTAGAACTGTGGCATCGATTTTTAATGGTAAATACTAGTGTATGTCCACATATATGGGAGTTTCGGGAAATTCCCGCAAACTCCTAGTCCACATCCAATCCTATTAATATTTTTAATGCGAAAGTTTGTGAGGATGTGTAGATGTGTGGATGTGGCGATGTGTAGTTGTATGTTTGTTATTCTTTCACACAAAATCTACTCGACAGTATTTAATTAAATTTGGTACACGGATAGGATATTACCTGAAATAGCATAAAATGTACCTGTTTTTATCCTGATAATTCCACGGGAGCAAAGCTCAAGGCGCAGCTTGTAATATAAAAAGGAACCACACGGCACAAATGGAAATAAAGAATAAATAAACAGACATATCGGTAACGTTTATCCAATACAGAAAAAAAATTACAGTTACAGTACCCTGTAATTTTTAACTCATATGAAATTGAGGTAAGTAGCTGCGTGTGTTAACTCCAAAATTTACCTTGAAATTGCGTCCCCGTGAATAATGTAAAAACACGTCATTGATATATATTTTAAACGGTACAAGAAGAAGAAAGCAGACAAAATTGATTTTATAAAATGAAATTATTATTTATTCTAAACAGCTTTCCCGCGTAATAAAACAAACAAATATGTTGTGAGATATGAGTATACACGGATTTCTGTTTATAACTAAAACAATCTATGTTAAATAAACAATAGCATAATTTTGGCAATAAAACTTAGGCAATAATAGTTGTTGTTTATCGTGTTGTTTAATGTACGGAGCAGAAGACCGGATTATAATTGTAGGTTAGGTTAGGTTTCAAATTCAAATACTTTTTTTTTTAATTTTAATAGTACTGTCTGTCTGTCCATCGTTTTTCAGGTCAAACAAATATTTAATTACAGTTATTTCAAAATTGTACTCATAATAATTATTGTTGTAGGTACTATTATTTTAATTAATTTTAAAGCTTTGAAAATTATAGATATACATTGTATTTGTATTTTTATTAATACTTAAAACATAAAGAAATTCATTACTAAGTTAATTATGATTTTGTAGCCTTTGTATAATTACATTTCACAGCTACATTTTGTCCAAAATACTAAAATTTTGTCAAGTTAAAATTAATTTTAATAATAAAATTAAAAGTAATTAAATTCAAAGATTCCGTAGCAAGTGGAATGATAAGTACCCCTCTGCCTACCCCTCCGGGAAATAGGCGTGATTTGGGTATGTATATTAAAATTATTATATGAAATATATTAAAATTAACACATTTTTTTAGGCTTTATGTATATTTTTGGGAGATATAATATTTAATGCACTATTTATTATGCAAGAATAGCTAGTTAGATTTCACCACCACTCGTCACCATATTGACTTCTTTTACGTGACTATATGACACGATAGCATACATTTAGAAAGAAAAAACGTTTCACTGTACGTACGAACGAAGTCGTGGTCAAAACCTATATAAAGCGTGCCGATAGCTATTAGAAGAACTGAGAGGAATATAAAATACACTATATACATACATATACAGTATTTAGTCACGTCACCATTACATGCGGGGTAGACAGAGTCAACAGTTTTGAAAAGACTGAGAGGTCACGTGCAGCTGTATGGCCCTACGATGGAATTGAGATTGAAATAGTGAAGAATCTCAAGTTTATAAGCCTTTCCCTTAGTCGCCTTTTACGATACCCAGATGTGCAGTGGTCCTTTTCTTAAGTGCCCGGGAAACACACAGCACGCAAAAAGGCCTGTTTCAAAATAAAAGAAGGTGCTATTAAAAAACTAGTTAGGAAGAGTTTAATATATATAAACACTGTACTTATATTTATAGTCAACATATAAAATGTATGTATGAGACCTTAGAAAGTGACCTGACTCGGGAAGCAAACTCGAAACAATACGATTGTTGCCGTCACTGATCCATGAGCGATATCAGAGATTAAGATACGTATCTCTTATGTAAGACAATATAACATGACTGTATATGTATCTATATGTTTTGTTTTTCGCAAGCATTCCTAGAAATACCTACTTACACTAATATCGTTATTGTGAAAAGCTGTCTGTACGTTAACGCTTTCAGAACTGATCGATGGACTAATTTTTGAAGAGTTTATCTGTTTCTCAGTACTATTTATTTTAATAATCAGGTAAATCCTTACTACTGTAATCATTTACTATACTTCTACCCCTTGGCGTTAGTCCTGGTAACATCCTCACATTTCTGAGGAGAAGTCCGTAGTGCGCCTTTACGTCCACGATCATGGATTGGCTGAGTCAGGTTTTTACACTAAACGACCATCTGACCTCCGCAACCTTTCCAGTAGAATCTAACTCCTAGTAGATCATAATTACACATTCAGTTGTCTGAGCGTGCAAGTTTCATCACGATGTCACGATGTTTTCCCTCACCGTAAGAGCATCGGTTAGCACTCAAACTAATATAAACTATTCAATCCTACTTATAAATTTACCGTGTGGTTTCCAGCACATAAGAATAGTACCGATCCACTCTTTCCCATGGATGTCGTAAAAAGCAAGGAAAATAAACTTGAGACTTTACTTATGGGCGATGGGCTAGCAACCTGTCATTATTTGAATCTCAATTCTATTATATAGCCATACAGCTGAACGTGGCCTTTCAGTCTTTTCAATGCTGTTGGCTCTGTCTACCCCACAAGGTATATAGACGTGATTATATGTATGTATGTTTTAGGTTATATTTTACGTGATTATATGTATGTATGAATACAGCAAATCACTTTTCTATTCAAAACTTAGCCTTGCTTAAGAACAATTTACTCATAATTACTATTGGCAAATGGATTAAGAAATATATGTATTCTGTGCACGCATCTTCGTTCGCGTAATTCTTTCAATACTGATTGAATTTTAATTTCATAACATATAAACTTATTAAACAGATGCTTCAATGGGACTTAATATATTTACTTTAAATTTACTGGAATAGATTAAAAAAAAATAACTTATTATAGCGAATAAAGTTTTTAAGTAATTCAGGTTATACACGAAGCGACTCCCGTCTCACCAACGCAAGGAAACTTAACCCTCATAACAAAGGCTGAGCTAGATGAATATACCTACCTATTCCCTTAGTCGCCTTTTACAACAAAAAAAGCATCAAGTGTCTTTTTATAAAGCACTAAAATCCACACATAGCAATAGACAAAATTACTTTCGCATTTATGTAGGTATGGATGTGACACTTTCTTCCTTATTGCGCCCACGCACACGGAATTCAGAAAAGCGTAAAATGTCAGAGCGCGTGACAGAACCAACGCTTAGTCTATGGTTAGAACATTCAGAAGCATGTTTAGTTTATGTAATTGTGGACTTGAGTCACTATTGACTCGTCTGAATGCCGATAAAGCAGTTATGATCGCGGAAAGAAAGCGAAATTTTCAATGACTCACCCAAATTGGCGTAATCGGGTATGGTTATGTCATATGGACCACCACACATACAAACATATAAGAAAGCGATTTGTTATGTTAATGAGGTTTCAATTGGATGGATGTGTAATCAAGATCCAAGAAAGTGGTTCCAATGCAAAGATTGCAAAGGTTAGACGGGAGTCGCTTCGTATAAAAATCTGACTTACCCCAATACAGGATCTTCAATATCATATGCTTTACGCGTGACGTTAAATATTAAGAATGTTAACAAATGACCTCAGGATGAGGAAGAACATCGTGAGGTAATCTGCATGCCTACAAAAATCTGAAAAAGAATTTTTTTCTTATTCAGATTTTTACGGTCTTATTTCTTATTCAGATTTTCTACAGTCAGACTTCACAACTTCACTATCCCAGAGCGTGGTCATTCATAGACGAACCTCGAGCCCTATGGAAGAAGGATTGAGCAAAAACAATGTTGTAAGCGTGCAATTTCTAATTTTTAACAAAACAGTTGGTTTTTCTTAGAATTTCACATCCGATGTAAGCGGAAGTTTTTATACAACGCAGCTTCAATTTCAAAGGATAATTACCTCAATTACTTTGGCGAAATTTCACTGAAATCCAATCATTTGCGAATAAAAACGGAAATAGCTACGTTATAAGAAACTCTAGCGGCGCCCCGTGGCATCACTTTTGTGGGAATTTCGGGATAAAAAGTATTTATTAAGCTATTTTAGGTTATAAACTTGGGATTCTTCTTTGAGGCGATGGGCTAGCAACCCGTTACTATTTGAATCTCAATTCTATCTTAAAGCAAAATAGCAGAACGGGGCCTATCAGTCTTTACAAGACTGTTAGCTCTGTCTACCCCGCAAGGGATATAGACGTGATTATATGTATGTATGTATGTTTTAGGTTATATTTTTCCCGTGTACTAAATTTTCAGGTAACTAATTTGCAGGGGTAACAAATACAGTTACAAATTTTCGCATTCATAATGTAAGGGAGGTACTTAGTATGATCCTAACTTCTCACCGCTTACAAGGCAGTTTTAAGTTCATGTTTAGTCATAAAGCAAAACCGCAGAATTGTGTTTTGCTGTTACAATGTTTAAGGTTTCTACTTTATAATTTATTTACAAAGTTAGTAAGGCATGAAAGTTCGAAGATTCAGTTTTGAGTAAGAATATGTGAGTGGAGAAGGTGATGTTGGAAGTTTAAAAGTAAGTATATTTACGTATAGGTAGGTAATACCGCAGTGTGGCCTGGCACGTTAGAATAGTCCATCTCTTTCCTAAGGGTGTCGTAAAAGGTGACTTAGGAAAAGGCTGATCAACTTGGAATTCCTCTTGTAGGCGATGGGCTAACAACCAGTCACTATTTGAATCTCAATTCTGTCGTCAAGCCAAAAAGCTAAACATGGCCTTTCAGTCTTGACTTTCAGGACTGTTTGCTTTGTCTATCCCGCAAGGAATGTAGACGTGACTACATGTACGTTATGTTAGTGGCGATTAATAATTACTTAAATATTTATTCAAAACCGTATGAATAAATATATTAGTATGATAAATAATAAAATTTTAGTTTGGAATTTCTACCTCTTAAAACTAATTTCAACCATATAAAACTGAAAAAACATAAATATTTACTTCGGAAAACGCAGAACCTCTTTTCTCGATAAAAAAAATTGACTTTAGGAAGAAACCCCGCTACCTTTCCCAGGAAAAGAAATCATTACAAAATTTGTCACTCCATCATGACGTCTCTATTTTCAGATTATGTCTCTCCTTTCAATTCTGTCTAATCACGGGCGCCATCTTTGATCACAAGTGTTGTTGACAGATGGCGTTGAAGTCTCAATGTGTGCTTGCGTTTCTAAATTTAATTTCAGAACATCCCCAAGTCGTTCTAGTTTCAAATCGCGGGTATACGGGTTTTTCTTGAGTCGCGAGGGTATTTAATACCTATTAGCCTTTTCACTCATTTCGGTAATCGCTGCACCTATTTATTTATGTATATTGTTTATCTACTGTAGTTATGTATGTATATTATAATTATTTAATTTTATATTTTGTGTAGGTATAAATATATTTATTTAGTTTAACCCCACATAAAGTTCTCTGTAAGACCCAATGGTTGACTGGTAGATAAAGCTTCCAGCATTAAGTCCGCCAATTGTGCTATACATATGTATTTTGTGCAATGAAGTTTAAATAAATAAATAAAAAAATTTAGCTGATGTAAACCCCTTAAGCTATGTACTCACGACCGCAGATGCAACGGGAACCAGGCCCGCTGTCGGTGCGGCATCGGATCCGACACGGGTGCGGGTCGGAAGGCATGTAAGATCCGTTTCACGGCCCTAGCACTCACTGCTAGTAGCGCGATCATGGCTAGCACGCAGACGCCTCCGAATATCGCCCATAATAACTGTAAAATACAATGCTATACAATAACCTTTTATTACATCACAATAAGTTACAGCAAATTCACAATTGTGTTTTAAAAACACAGCAGCACAAGGCGACCTTATCACTTTTATTATAAAACTAGCTGTGCCTGCGACTTCGTCCGCGTGGAATAAAACCAGGAAGCACTTAAGGATGAATAATTTTCCCCGTTTTTTCACATATTATTCCATTATTTCTTTGCTCCCTATAGTTGCTATAGTTGCAGCATGATGTTATATAGACTAAAGCCTTCCTCGATAAATGGTCTATTCAACGCAATAAGAATTTTTCCCTGATGGATTGAGAAACAAACTCTTTAGTTTTATAATATAAGTATATATAAAGCTTTGTTTGTTTAAATCATCGCTAGGATACATGTACCTAGTGAACTTGAAGAAATCATACATATAGTCACGTCTATATCCCTTGCGGAGTAGACAGAGCAAACAGTCTTGAAAAGACTTGGCCACGTCGGCTCATTAATCATATGTGATGTGTAATGATACTTCCGGAATTATGGATTCTTTGAATTACTTATCTAATAATAACATTTTTGTTTGAACATTCATGTATAGAATTTTCAAATAATTATTTTTAAATAATAGGAGAATTTTCTAGAGTTACTTACATAAGTTTCATATGACACTCTTTCATCTTCATCAGGATCTGTAATAAATATTGATATTGTGGTTAAATTTGTCAATAAAATACTGGTTAACTGTAATAACGGGAAGAAAAATTAAGAATTCAGATTTATAGAACCATTGATCTCAATCTACATATACCTATTAATACGAGTATTGTAAATGAGAAATTGAGTTTCTCTTTTTATTACTTCTTCACAGTTAAAATACTAAACCGATTTGCATGAAATTTTGCGTACGAATCATATCAGTAGAGAATGCAACTGGTTACAAGCAAAGATGTGTAAGAGATTAACAAAGAAAGACAGAACTATATGCCTGTAAATATACACTGACAGTAAAATGGTAGTCACTTCTTGGTAAAAACCTGATTCACCCAATTCACGACCTAGGTCTAAGGCGCACTCCAGGATCCTCTCCCGAAAGGTGTGACCAGGAGGAACAAACTCACCGTAAGCTGTAGAATTACCAGCAGGCCCCACGCATCCTCTTTCATCGACAAGGTTTACCCTCGCCAGGAGCTTAACATCCAGCTTGATTCTGGTATCCTTCGGCCCGTCTCTTCCCACGGGTTCGTTTACAGGAAGAAGGTGCCACCTCAGGCTGTCTCCCGTCGCGATAGGACCATCAGCGTCGATTCTTCTAGACACAGTGTTAGCGAACCAGGGGGATGGATGCGCGTCGGTCACCATTTGCTTACCAATGCTGTTGGTGAAAAGTTAGTATGTAAATAAGTGTTTTATTATCCAAACTAGCTGTGCCCGCGACTTCATCCGCGTGGAATACTTATTTTAGGCATCATTGAAAACCTCAAGGAGGAATAATTTTCCCCGTCTTTTTCACATTTTCCATTATTTCTTCGCTCCTAAAAGTTGCAGCGTGATGTTATATAGCCTAAAGCCTTCCTCGATAAATGGTCTACCAAACACAAAGAGATTTTTCAATTCGAACTAGTAGTTCCTGAGATTAGTGCGTTCTTACAAACAAACAAATTCTTAAGCTTTATAATATTAAATATAGATTATAAGAGCGATGGTGGTCGAATCGGCAAGCCGCTCGGTTAAAAAGCGTGTGACGCAAAAAGGCACAGGTTCGAATCTCACCCCAGTCATGTACCAATGGCTATTTTCGAAGTTATGTACATTAGTTTCAATACTAACCGATGCTTTTACAGTGAGGGAAATCATCGTGAGGAAACCTGCACATTCAGGCAACTGGATGCGTAACCATGATCGATCCAATATGGGTTAAGTTCCCCTGCAAAGGTTGCGGAGATCAAACGGAAGTCGCTTCTTGTAAAAACGTGACTCACTCAATCCAGGTTCCATGGTCATAGGCTTTCCATGCTGGTTCCGCTGAAAAGGTTGCGGATAAATACCTACTGGGCGTCTTTAAGTCGTTCCAAGACTGACGGCACTGTCTACTCAGAGTAAGGGATAAAGTCGTGATTATATGTATGTACATATGTACGAGTACGTACATTCGATCAATAAGAAAAAAAAAACGTATTGTAAAATCTAAAAATTTTCAATATTGAGTTTAAATATTACGAAAACATTGATATTAATTTGTAAGTTTAGAATATTTTACAATTTGATCCTCTCGTTTATTGCGTAGGCAGTAAGACAGATACTAAGTTTGAGCTTCACAAGTAGTATAATTTTGATACCTTGATTCTCGGAGGGAATAACTTTATAAAACTCTATAGCTACCTATACAAAACCTGCTAACTTTGTTCCATCAATCCACATTTCAATTAGAAAAAGAAGAATGATATCAACTGTCTACCCGAATAACACAAGGCGACAAAGTGATGGATTGATCAATAAGTTTATTATGATTGATTCGCAGATAAGTCTTAGGAGTAATAAAGTGTAAAATAAGGCCTCCTGGGTAACGTAAATGATTGATTCATACATATTATAACATATGTATCCCTTGCGGGGTAGACAGAGACAGCAGCCTTAAAAGTGCATGTTTAGCTGTTTGGCTTAAGATAGAATTGAGATTCAAATAGTGACAGATTACTAGCCCATCGTCTACAAGAAAAAACCCAAGTTAGGCTTTGGCTTAAACGGCTTTTACTACATCTATGGGAAAGATATGGAGCGGTCCTTTTCTGAAGTGCTAAGAACCACACGGTTGTATATATAATACATGATTATAGAAATGCAAAATTTTAGAATTTATACAAAAAGGAACTCGATGATTTAATTATTTAAACACGAATTTACCTATTCGCTTTTAAATCATCGTACCTAATTAAATGTGTTATTTTAATTATGATTTTCATTTACAGAATTATGTATTTTTGAAAATAATTGCTTTTCTATCACCGAGAAATGAGATTCTATTTTTGATTTAAAAGAACAGTTCTGGCCTTTAAAATCAAATTTTAAAAAAGGAGCGGTCGCCATTTTGTAATTCACTATAAAAAGAGTACCTATTTCTTTTGATATGGGAGTCACGAGGGTAACCTTTAATGTGGTTTGCATCACAATTCAAGGCGGTTTGGATTAGGTATTCTGACACCAGCGTAAGGCTTGAAATTGCATTATGCTGACCCTTGCGCATTTCCTTAAAAAGAAAGATCCGAGTCTTGGCTATGAAATTTGGAATTGGAATACGTCCGCCTAACACAGTTACACGCCCTCTCTCTTACCAGCAAAATTTTCAAAATAACTTAAGAACAACATACGTAAAAACTTTCGGAATTATCAAAATTTGTAAAAATATTTTTTTGTGATTGGAAACGGCTTGATTTAGTTTTAGATTTAGGTTTAAAGAACTTTATTCTCATAAAGAAATTACATTCCACTTAAAATGAGATGAGTATATGCAAATGTGTGACTAAAATACCCGCTGCTGAGGAAAACTTCTTGAAAGATCAACGAAATGAGCCCAAAATGTTTATTGGTTCTGTAGATAAGGTGACAACTCAATCTTTCCTACGTCGTGAAATAAGGAAGCGAAAATATGAAGAATTTATTGCAAAATGTAACGTCACTTCAAGTACATCAATATCTATCCCAGCTATAGTTTGGACGTCTGATAGTTGCTCTGCTAAAACATCAGATGAGGACGCTGAATTTTGTTCTGCAGAATTATTATCTAAACCATTCTTAAAAATAACTCAAAAGATGAGAGATGAGCTAAAAAATCTTGCTACATCGTGTGATAGAACTAAAGTTTCTGACCGATCTGCAGCATTAATTTAAGGCAGCGTTACTTGACATAAATGTTATTAGTATTGCGGACTCAACAAAAGTGATAGACCGAAGCAAAATACGAAGAAAACGGCAGATGATTCGTAAAGAATTGCAATTTATAGAAAAAACATGAACCTATAACAGCTATTTTTTTATGGTCGTAAGGACAAAACTTTTAATATAACTAATAATTATATATATTAAGCTTATAATATATATCAAAGGAAGACTAAAGTTGAAGAACATATCTCAATCATATCATATCATACACCCAGAAAATCTTTTGCTGGCTATGTAACATCAAGATGATATTCAACACTTACGAGAGCTGGCTCTTCGGAGAGGTTTAAAGGCAAGAAGAGAGTCCAAAGGCAAGAAAGTTCGTGATTTCCAGTTACTAGAGCAAAAAATAGATGCGACAAATTATTATGATTTGATAGAATGGGCGAAAGAGAAGATAACAGAACCTCCTGTAACAATGAAATACAGCGACCCTGAAATTAGATACTAATAAAATTGCATCTGGAGTTCAACTGTTTGACATTGAAAAGTACCTACCCTTGCCACACTCAGGCAGTCGAAAGGTGTATCAAAATTTTTACTGAGGCTTCAGCATCTGTTTGTGGACCCGATGCTAGAGATGGATTCATTCGTACGCGAATAAAATACAGGCAAGAAATACCCATTTTTAACGCCAAATCTCAGTATTTCCGTCAAAAATAAGACTCTAGATCTTCTGATACGGAACATATTTTTTTTTGTTTTTATGGTTATTTTATATAGTTATTCATACTACTAGTAGTTTAAAGTATAATTTCAGTAAAATATATGGTAATAATGTCTTAAATAAATGTTAGTTTGAAACTATTTTTCTTTCTTATTTGTCTACCTTTATATCTAATGCGCCACCTCAAGATATTGAGTTAGAAAGCTGTAATTTTGTATAAACATTATCATTACTATGGATCACTGTTTGGAAAGACAGGAAACTTAAAATTAAGAAAAAAAAAATTTCACTCCACCCTAGTAGGGTGGAGTGAAACATATGAAAAAAAATTTTTTGCTCTTTTATATATCTCCTGTATTATTAATAGGTGACCATATGTGAAAGCTTTATTCGTGCAGAAAAGCAAAGGTCTACGATTTTATTTTCAGGTGGCGCATCGAGAAAATTGTTTCTCAAAAACGAATATTTTTACTTATATGCCTACCCTTAAAAAAGAGTTGTTCTTAAATGTTTTGCTTTCAAATGTACTGTTTTTAGGTTTGTCTAATTGTTATCTCATAGTCAAATATATAATTTTTTTCATAAATCTTAAATATATAGTTTTTAAATAGTGCAAAAAGTTTAGTGATTTAAAATAAAAATGCCAAAAAACGCGTAAAGATGTGCGGTGTCCTTTATTTGGTGATCCAGGTGATCCAATTAAATTCAGTGATAATATGTTACCTACATATTATGATGTGATTAAACACTACTTGTGGATAAGAAACAAAGTTAGAGTTTGATAGAGTTGGGAAGGACCCTTCAGTCAAAGATTTATGTGAAATGATTGCTTTCAATATTGAAACAATCGGGAGTAAAGCATCTATGCCTACAATTTCCCATCAACAAATCGTGTCTAGACTAATTTCGTATTATCAAAAGTACAAGAATGTGAAAAAGTTACGCAATGACTCAAAAAAGCCGATATTCTACGAAGATTCAATAAATAAGTTGTTTGATATCGCAACGTGTAAACATTTACACGTTGCGATATCAAACAACTTATTTATTATATATCGAGCGTATATATCGAGAACTATGCATGAGTAGGGTACATCAAAAAATATTTACAAATCACAAATTAATTCTATGGTAGTGGTCGCGATGTGTAGTCTAAGTTTTTTCTTAAATACATTTATGCTCATACTTGTTCTAAGTTCTTTAGGCAACTTGTTGTACAGCTGTACTCCCTCAAATAGTATCGTCTTTTTTCCGTAGTTGGTTCTAGGGATTATTAAATTAAGTAGTTAATTTTATGTAGGTATGTACTCTAGTAATATATAAAGACTGACCTGACAAAATACCCTTGTTTGGCCAGCCCCCTCGGCAGCCGTTGAGGATACCGTGGAGGGGGCAGGGTCCAGCTGATGTTAGCGAAGAGTTCCCCTTTAATGGAGACCACAAACGCGGACACAGATGGCGCTGGCAGACGAGGGGAGTGTGCGCAAGAGCATACGCCTGCCACGCATTCTGAAATTGGAAGGGTGTATTAGTTTCGCAAATATGGTAAAATGCCATGTAAATCTATGTAATTTTAAGTATTATGTCAGTGAGAGTGGTGGTTAATTTTTGAGGTGGTTAATACTAAAGTAATGATTACTAAAAACGTAGGGTAGCATAGCAGTCATATATATTTCAAATTGTATAGACTGAGCTTACCAAAGGGGTAAATAAACTTGGGTACAACATTTATGGGTCTTTTTTTATGGTGCCGTGAACCACACGGCAAAATTACAGTATCAATAGTTAATCGCATGGAGATCGGTTCAATAGTTTAGACGTGGAAAACAAACCAACAAATTAGTATGGATAGCTACAGAGAATCTATAAAAAACCATGTCGATAAGACAACTAAAATTCTTCAACCTTATCTGAACGGGAATCGAACGCGAGGCCTTAAGAATAAAGAACGTCACCTTAATTGGCCACTTCTTCAAACCCGTTTTCTGAGCGGGAGTTATCATAGTAATTTCATTAATTAAGGCTTACAGAGACGTCAGTTTCAGTAGCTTTTGCTTACGTGTGATGACGCAATGAAACAACTTGATAAGGCAATTATAATATTCAACGGAGCAATTGTTTTCCTTTGTGTTTTCGATTTGTGGTTAATTTAAAAGATTGTAAGATTTGTCATATATTTTAATAATAAATACATATGTACATACATACATAGGTACATATGGTCACGTCTATATCCCTTGTGGGGTAAAAAAGAATCCCGAGTTTGTAAGCCTATCCCTTAGTCGCCTTTAACGACATCCATGGGAAAGAGATGGAGTGGTCCTATTCTTTTTTGTACTGTTGCCGGGAACCACACGGCACAATCAATATGTAGGATAGGCCAATGATGTGAAAATGTGTGCCGTGTGGTTCCGGCACCAATAAAAAAAGAGTAGTAGGTATCACTCCATCTCGTTCCTATGGATGTCTTAAAAGGCGACGGAGCGATAGGTTTATAAACTTGGAATTCTTATTTTAGGCGTTTTGTCTAAAAACCTGACTCACTCAAGCCGAGATCATGGTTAAAAGCATATCTTAGGCTTCTCAGAGAGGCGAAAATGTAACCCAATTAACGCCAAGAGAAAGAAGGGGAACTGATATACTCACCATCTAATTGGACTATTTTATCCACGACCGTGTGGCCGTCCCAGGGGTGTGCTGTCAACACCACCAGGTAGGAACAGCCTGGTCTGACGGCACAGGTCTCCGCCACGTGGTTCGTGAACGCCGGAATGATCCACCATTGCGTGTCCTGGAAATTGTCTCATTTTAAGTCTTGGAATGTGTGATAGCTATCTGTATAATAAAAGATATTTTATGATATGATTTTAAGAAAAATAGAGAATATGATATGATTTTAACATAGAAATGTCATATTGTTGTTATTATTCCTATAGTTTTAGATATCAGAGGTATCTATAGTTTAACAATAAATACTAAAAATCCTGTATCGTTTCGGGAGAAGTAGTATATTTTTACTTGTCATGATCCCTGCCTACTTCTTTCGCTTCGTTCATAAGTCCTTTTATGTCAGCTCGTCAGTTTCGATTATTTTTGACTCTGAACTCCCAGATATAAATCAAAAAGAAATTTCATCTCTATTTTTTTAATTATTTCGTATTCTATCTATTACCTACATATACCGTGTTGTAGTGAAATTCTTATAACTACAGAATGGTTGTTCATGAATTGTCATCATTTCAAGATACGCTTGAACACATAACTTATAATTAACTTTAATGTTTAGCTTCATCAATTGACAATATTTACATTTATCTAAAAAAAACAAGGCGCTTTTGTACGGAGTTCCTCTTGAGTTATATTAAAATTACCATTTTCTTTCGTCCATAATTTTCAGTAAAAAAGCCTAAGATTCACCTATATATTAAATCAGTCTAGCGGTTAAGCCGTGAAAACGTGACAAACAGAATTTAGCATATTAAACATACGCAAGTACCTAAGTACTAAGACTCACACAAAGTTCTCCACTTATCTCAATGGAAGACTGTTAGATAATTAATCTGTACTAATATTATAAAGCTGAAGAGTTTGTTTGTTTGAACTCGCTAATCTCAGGAACTACAGTCCGAATTGAAAATTTTATTTTTGCGTTGAATAGACCATTTATCAAGGAAGGCTTTAGGCTATATAATATCACGCTGCAACTATAAGGAGCAAAGAAATAATGGAAAATGGAAAGGGAAAATCAATCATCCTTGAGGGCTTCAATGATGCCCGAAATAACTATTCCACGCGGATGAAGTTGCGGGCACAGCTAGTAATATATAAACCGCTTATTATGTCATGCAGATTGTATTTTATACAACAAGCTTTAAACAAATAAAATATGAATGACAGGAGTGTTCGGCGTATTCTACACAAACATTCATTGACTAAATATATTAATTATCTCTCGCCTTTAATATCAAAATAAAATCAACAGCAAGATAGGTACTAAAACATTAATCATAGCTTTAAATATATAATCAAGGGTCCTATTTATAAATTGGTGTAATTTGCCTGAGGCACTGAAGTTTCTTTAATTAATATGGCAAATTCTTACTTTGAAACTAAGCGTTGATTTATGAAATACCTAGTTGATCAATTCGTTATTATCAAAGGTTAAAAAGTTGCAATTAGTTCTTTAAACAGAGTATGGAGAAAAGTTATAAATAAGTATATATTCCTAGCTGTCCCAGCAAACGTTGTTTCGCCATATAAATATTTTTTAAGTAATTTCTAGTTTAAAAAAATGTTAAGCGACAACCCTTATCACTAAGGGGTATGAAAAATAAATGTTGGCCGATTCTCAGACTTACTCAATATGCACACAAAATTTCATGAGAATCGGTCAAGCCGTTTCGGAGGAGTACGGGAACAAACATTGTGACGCGATAAAACATATAAATAATAATAAAATTATATTATTGACGAGCATTGACACACCAAGATGAAACTACTAGTAAATAAAAAAGTCCTGAGACCTTTAGATCATGATAAAGGCTGCAGACTCGTAAGATGAATGTGGCTTTTCCCTTTGTCGCCTTTTACGACAATCTTTAATGTACCACATGACTGAGTTAAAATTATCTACAATATGGCATTTTTATGGTTTAAAAAAAAGAAGGTTAGTATATACCTCAGACAGACACTAGTCTACAAGTGTATAACTTTTGAAGACTCATTTCTCCTGAACCATCTCTAAATAGGTACTTTACTTCAAATTGATATGAGAACTCAAAACTAAGAGAACGGCTTATTAAATTGGGGTTTCTCTTGTAGACAATGGGCAAGCAACATTTCACTATTTGAATCTCAATGCATCCTGTGGCCTTTCGGTCTGTTCAAGACTGTTGACTCTGTCTACTAAGCAAGGGATATAGACGTGAATTATGTATGTATGTATTTGACGGCCTCTGTGGCGCAGCGGTAGTGCGCTTGTCTGTGTCACCGCAGGGCCCGGGTTCGAATCTCGGCCAGAGTATGATGAGAAACGAACTTTCTCTGATTAGCCTGGGTCTTGGATGTTTATCTATATAAGTATTTATTATAAAATATAGTATCGTTGGGTTAGTATCTCGTAACTCAATCTGTGTAATTGTCCGGTATATATTATTATTATATTATATATTTGAATCTCAATCCATTCTGTGGCCTTTCGGTCGTTTCAAGACTGCTGGCTCTGTCTACTACGCAAGGGATATAGACGTGAATTATGTATGTATGTACAGTATACAAGCACTTACACCAGGAATGTTGTACTCATAGCACATTGGACTCTTGCAGTCTATGGTCTCCGTCACACTTCTCACTTCTATAGAATAATCGCGGGCAGATTGACCTGGGAACAATGAATATATGGGTAAAATTAATTAATTAATTCATTCATATAGTTAATGACGTCTATTATTGATTATCGCAGTATTGAAAGACTCCTCCACTAAGAAGCAACCTCTTACTATTTAAATTAAATTATTAAAATAATATATTATATAGGTATATGACGTGTGGTTCCCGGCACCAATAAAAAAAAAGAATAGGACCACTCCATCTCGTTCCTATGGATGTCGTAAAAGGCGACTAAGGGATAGGCTTATAAACTTGGGATTCTTCTTCTAGGCGATGGGCTAGCAACCCGTCACTATTTGAATCTCAATTCTATCATTAAGCCAAATAGCTGAACGTGGCCTATCAGTCTTTTCAAGACTGTTGGCTCTGTCTATCCCGTAAGGCATAAAGACGTGATCGTATGTATGTATGTATGTATATATTATTTAAATCATCAATTCCATCGTTAAGCCATACAGCTGAATGTCGCCTTTCAGTGTTCGCGAGACTTTCGGCTCTGTTTACCCCGCAAGGTAAACAGACGTGATTATATGTATATGTATATATTAAAAAAACAACATTACAGTTATTTTCCTACAAGTGTTTCGTGATAAATTCCCCATGCAGCATGCGTTTAGATCATGTGTCTGTCTGTATAAGAACAAATGAACGTAAACCACGCAATGTTTAGCCATTGTAAACAAACAACACTATCGTACTAAATCTCGTGGTATAATCAACCAACATTAATAGACTTGGTGGTTCGTGGTCTTAAATCAATGACTGGCAGCGTATTGCGTATTGTGGATCAAAATAATGTGGAAACAAAAAACTATTTTAAGCTGTATTTATTTTTTTTCTGAAATTGGGAATGAAACAGCCGCTTTTGAATTATTTTTGGCGTATATATTTATGTTACCAACTAAGCTTATTGTTGTAATTTCTGTGCATTCTTTTGGGCGTCATCAATTTGTAAAAATTCGGATCTAATACATCATTATAATGTGATACATGGCCAAGCGGTAGTTGCGTGTCACGGAGATGAACAATGTTTGCTACGGCGGAGAGTGGAACTGAGAACACGCAAAGATGAGAGATAGAGAGAGAATATTGATCTAATTATCAATTAGAATTCAAATACAAATTAGAAGAATTAAAGTAGAAGATACTCCATTAAGTTGCGTTGTAGCAGCGACAAACGAGAGCACTGTCGTTCAATCAAAAGCTATAGATAAATTTATGACTAGATGAAGTAATAAAATGCAATCATCGCTAAAAGAGGATAATATATATATTCTAGCTGCTACGCGGTATCTAGTGATATAAATATCTAAGGCGTTAGCGGCACAGAAACGCTTTGCAGCGTTTGACAAGACTAAGGAGGCTATCGAAACAGTTATGCCGTAACTGATTTTAAATTTTCGCGTTGCATTATACTATTATAAAAATAATACAGGTATTAATTACAATGACTCGAAACGTTCGAGATAAAATAAAGGTACTTTACGAACGTACGCGTTTATTACCTGTATTATTTAAGTTACGCTGTACTACGATGTAGCTGCGGTCGTTTCTTGATTATCAATATTATTTCGTTTTATTTTCAGCACCAAAACAATAAACAGCAGTGAATTTTTATTTTTGTACACACTTTATCCGTTTTCATATTCATACATAACATTACGTGCCTTTATAGAAAATATACGCCTGTTTACACTTCAATCGAGTTGAATTAACCACGAATTTATAAAAGGCAAACAATTTTCTTTTCCGTCAGAATGTATTACAGAAATTTATTTATTACGCCACAAAATGTTGACCGTTATTGCGTTTGACTATAGATACTTCAGTTCGAAACTGTCCGAAAATATCGATGTTTATTTGTGTTACAAAATTTTGCAAACTTCTGTTCGGCCGTGAAAGAGTGATTGACTAAAAAACATCCAAACAATCCACGTTTTGATCGAGTTGTAAACATTTTGACTAAGCGTGACTTTAAACGTTTTCAGGAATCGTTTTACATCTGCTGGTTCGTCAATGAATTGTGTTCAACTCTTGAGTTTTTGTGTGGTTTTCACATAGATTCTATCGCGGCACTTACTTAGGTAGTATTTATTATGTTTTTGATAGAAAATAAAGGTTTTCTTTAAACGGGCGTAGACACTATTTGTTTGATTGCCACATTCCAGACTTTTCTGTCTATAAAAAGTAACAATAAATTAATTTACAAATTTTCTTTTTTTTATACTGCAATGTTCTTTCATAAAGTGTGTACCTGACGTAGTCTTAAAACTAAAAATAAAACTATGTAGGTATTTAATTTACTTAATGCTAGGCTCGAATCAGCCAAAATCATAGGAAAAGTCATCAAAAATTAAAAGGATGATAGTTAATTAAAAGTCATTGTGTCTATTGTTAATTTTACCAAAATCTTATTTCTAACGCATTATTTGAAATCTTTCAGATCTAAATATGAACGCAAATCCTGTTAAGTTGGTAACGGCTAGAACGAAATTAGCAATGTCCTACAACTAAGACGGCTTTCAACTTGAGGGCGGCAGTAGTGTGAAGCACTTACCATCAGACGGGCTCCAAGACACATTGAGCTTCAGCTCGTGGTCGGAGTCCTCAAGGGGCAGAGGGTGCACCACCAGGTCTCGGGGTGCCCCCGCATGATGGACCGGATACAAGTCGGGTGGATCCGGGCCTCTGTCCTGGGGGAGAAAGGCATAATTATAATTTTTGTTCATTGTAGATATTTTGATTGTAAAAGCCCATCAAAAGAAAGGCAAATAAACTTGGGTTTCTTCTTTTAGGCGATGGGTTAGCGACATATCACTATTTGAATCTCATATTCATTATAAAGCAGCTGCACATAGTTTAAGCTTTTTCAAATAAATTTTTGGCTCTGACTACTGTAAGGGGTAAAGACGTATGTTTATGTGTTTAGCTGGATGGTTTTTATGAATCAATGAATAGGTTTCCAGCTAGTCGTCAGAAATCCTATTCCTAAATTGACGTTTAAAAGCTGTTACTGTCTATTGATAATGATAATCGATATTGCGGGAAAGTCTCCTCAACTTTTATTCAAACACCTAAAACTTTCATGAGTAAGACTTATAGAAATAAAATGAAAGGAATGTTATGGTCGGGTTTTGTAAAAGTGTCACGTAGGTACACATCGTAATCATAACCTTCTTTCTTCACGATAGTTGAGTAAACATTATAGGTGTACTTTATTTCAGTGTTATAATGAAAAGCAGAAGGTACATGCTGAAAGATCTGAGATGAATAATAGCTCGTTTGTTTATTGTTACTCATCTCAAATAACTCTATTTTAACTCTCAAAGGCAAAACAAAGAGGTGTTATATCCATATCCAATCATAATATAGAGAACTAGCTGTCCCGGCAAACGTTGTTTTGCCATATAAACAATTTTTAAGTAAATATCTAGTTAAATAAAAATGTTAAGGTTGTTTGTTTGTTAACCCTTATCACTAAGGGGTATAAAAAATAGATGTAAGCCAATACTCACACCTACTCAATATGCTCACAACATTTCATGAGAATCGGTCAAGCCGTTTCGGGGTTTAGGGGAACGAACATTGTGACACGAGAATTTTATATATAAGATCATGTCCGTGGAGTTTGAGCTGTCAGACAGTCTTATATAAATGAGAAAGTCTGTCTCGCGCGGACCGGTGGGCGAAATCTAGTTTAGTATATTTTCCTCCGCATTTCCTTTGATTAAATTTATTTACCCAAGTATGCAGAGATCGTGGCAAGTGGAAAGAGGTAGTCTCTGCCTACCCCTCCGGGAAAGAGGCGTGATTTTATGTATGTATGTATGTATTTACCCAAGTTCAAGGAAAGTGACATAAAACAGCTTATTTTCTTAATCCATAATTTATCTCCATAGACAGAGTATTCTTGTTTTTTTTTTTTTTTTTTTAAACAATGTTTGTCTCTTTTTTCTCCTTCTTCCTCCTGGCTTTAGTCCCGGTTGCATCCTCACCACTCTGGAGAGGAGCCCGGGGTATGCCTTCGACCACGGATCCTGGATTGGGTGAGTCAGGTTTTTACACGAAGCGACTCCCATCTGACTTCCGCAATCTTTGCAGGTGAGCTCATGGATACGGATATGGATGTGCAGGTTTCCTCACGATGTTTTCCCTCACCCTAAGAGCATCGATTTGTATTCAAAATAATGTACATAACTTCGAAAATAGTCATTGGTACATGTCCGAGATGGGATTCGAACCTGTGCCCTTTTTGCGCCACACGCATTTTAACCAGCAACCTTATCGATTCGACCACCGACCGAAATATTCCTTTCTTTACTTACATTTTCTATCTTTATTTATTGAGTATTGGATATTTAAAGTAGGTCTCATGCGTAAACGTTATCAAGGTACGTATTAATTTTATCGCATTGTTAATACATACTACAAATGTGATAAATGAACTAATATTGTTTTATCAACGGCTATCTTTAATCGATAAGGGCGTTTAATATTTCATTTAACAAATTTTTGTGGGAAATGTGCGCCTAACATTTTCAGTTTAGTTCTAAAGTAATTTTCACAACTAAGAATAACAGTAAAATAATGTAACCGAGGGATATCGGGACCTTTTATAGAATACAGACTTTATATCAGTTGTTTAATAAGAAGATCTTTATTTCCGATGTTTTTAAATTTTACAAAGAATATTTGAAAAACTATCCAATTTTGGACAGGACAATTCTAGCCCATCTCACACTAAGAACATGACACATGTCCTGTTTTGCAATCTGTATAATCATTTATTGTTTTATTTTTCTAAACTCGTTCCTTCTTTAAATAATACTAAGAGTACTAACTCGCCTCCTTATAACAACTATCCAACGTTAACGAGAGGCATAAAAAATTTCAAAGACCGAAGTTTTAGTCTTCAACGTCTACGTCACTTCTCTTTCTATCTTTTAGGGTAGCCTCAAAGTGAAAGCGAGCAAGAAGATCAGACAAAATGCTTTGTCAATGTTTGTATATAACTTTGCAGGACCCTTTTCTTAACCAGACTAAAATCTATATCAGGCTCTTCAAACTAGCACAAAGTGACAGCTGTTAATACAAATACGATGCCATTGTTAAAATTATGAACCGTTAACTGAAATGTAAAATGGATTACTTGCCATTCTTTACATTTTCCTCGTCGTGGACCTACTGAAATAAATGTCTCTAGAAATAAAAAGTACCCTTGTACTAAATTTCTCTTTAGTTTAAGTTCTATTACTTTTCCTTTATTTTCCCGTCAAATTCAAGTTATTGCCCACGGCAATCATTACCAGCATTTTTTTAATTAATTTAGTAATGTTGCCGTCACATTCATTAGAAAAAATATCGCTGTCTCGTTTCACATTATAATGAAAAATGAAATAGTGATTTTTCGCACGATGAAAACGACGTCACGCGTACTATAACTACAGGGGATAGCGTTAGTCCCAGTTGTTCCCGCGTCTTTTTAGAACGAAGACCAGGGTTCTCCAATAACCACGATGCTGGATGGGAGGGAAACGTTACATACATACATACATATGGTCACGTCCATATCCCTTGCGGGGTAGACAAAGCCAACAGTCTTGAAAAGACTGAATGGCCACGTTCAGCTATTTGGCTTTATGATAGAATTGAGATTCAAATAGTGACAGGTTGCTACTCCACCGCCTAAAAGAAGAAACCCAAATTTTTAAGCCTATCCCTTAGTCGCCTTTTACGACATCCATGGGTATGAGATGGATTGGTCCTATTCTTTTTTGTATTGGTGCCGGGAACCACACGGCTTACGTTAGAGAAACGTTATTATGTGAGAAAGATGAATCAGAAACTTACATGGTCGTACCACATGGGTGGACGGGGATGCATTTCGTACCCAGGTGGAGGGGGTCTCATAAAACCTGGAGACTGCTCAAACGGGTAGCCCATTTGCTGGGCAACACACACAACGCACAATAACTTCACTTCACACAAAAACACAAACACATAAAACACACACTTCCGATCACCCATTGCGTACGCGCACTTATAACTGAAACCTTGATTCATCGATCACTTATCTATTTCCTTTACAGTCATAGAACATATTTTTTCCAACAAATATCATGTTTAGTCACATAGTTACTAAACTCGAAAACCTTGGTAGTTACTTTGCCATTTTTATTTTTTTTACTTTGAATTTAGTTTTACTTAGGCTTAATTTAGTTTTAATTCTGCTTCTAAGCAACGTTTCACCTAATTTAGACGCAAAAACAAAACGCACTAATTATATTCCTTAGACAATAAACAATAACTCGTGTTACATATTAAATTGCTTGCCGATCAACTTATTAATCAATTTCGGTCCAATCTGATAATCGTTCTGACGTTAGATACTCCAATTGATTAGATAAAGGTATTAGTGGACGCTAATACTCATGAGTTTCGCTTCGAGTATGAGTACTTCTGTTCTATGCCCAGGCGTAAATTGAGTTTTTGGTGCTTTATGGGTGGGTGGGTACAGAAAACTTTGATATGGATATTTATAAGAGCTCAAAAGTGGCGTGTGGTTTCCGGCACCAATAGGAAAAAGAATAGGATCACTCCATCCCTTTCCCATGGATGTCGTAAAAGGCGACTAAGGGCTTATAAACTTGGGATTCTTCCTTTAGGCGACAGGCTAGCAACCACTATTTGAATCTCAATTCTATCATTAAGCCAAGCAGCTAACCGTGGCCTATTAGTATTTTTAAGACTGCCGGCTCTGTCTACCCCGCAAGGGATATAGACGTGATTATATGTTTGTATGAGAGCTCATAAAGACGTAACGGAATGTCTTTTTATCGGGTGGAAGCGATCCTCGTCTGCCCGCTTAGCAACGGGTGCCGGTAGATTTTGTGGGATCTGAACATACCGAAATTACATGATGTCGACACCATGACATGACAGACATGCGTGTGGGCAAGGTCCTCAGTTCTATAGTAAGTAGTTCACATAGGTGACCCCTATATATGTATTTACGTAGTAAGATCGAGACTCTCAAAACATTCGCTTTAGCTGAAAGTTTACATTTAAGTTCCATTTCCAACTTTTAGCGCTGAATTTTAGGAAATTTTGATACTACTCGTAAAGGCTATCAAAATCAGCTAAATCAGCCAAATAAGCTAAATCAAATAAATGCGTAAACATGGGTCAACATATACATACCTACATATGGTCACGTCTATATCCCTTGTGGGCTAGACAGAGCCAACAGTCTTGAAAAGACTGAATGGCCACGTTCAGCTATTTGGCTTAATGATAAAATTGAGATTCAAATAGTGATAGGTTGCTAGCCCATCGCCTAAAAAATAATCCCAAGTGTGTAAGCCTATCCCTTAGTCGCCTTTTACGACATCCATGGGAAAGATATGGAGTGGTCCTATTCTTTTTTTATTGGTGCCGGGAACCACACGGCACCAATAAAAATAATAATAAACCACATGGGTCAACAGATATGAAATTTCACATTTATGCCACTTCTTATCTAGGAGTGCATTAAAAGAGAATTCCACAAAATCTCACGGTAAAGGAAATTAGCAGGATCTTTCGTTTCAAAACATAAATACAATATTTAACAAATACCGAAAATTTTACGGTTTCTTTTTATTAAACAAAAATATTATCCTCTACCTACATGGAAGATGAAAAGGAATTTTTTTTTATGGTAAACAAAACATGCATACAATATACTCGTACATACCAATAATTTTGTACACCTATTCAGAAGTCATATAATGCTGGCACGTGTGGGAACACATTGAACGTTGGGAACACCTCCAAGGCTGTATTTTTCTGCTCAATATTCGGGAAAATACTTATACTCGTATCCACTCACAATAAGTGAAATGTTTATTGTATAGGCATATCCCTCCGTTTATCTTTGGATACGTAGTACTTATAATAAAAAAGGAAAGATACGTTATTTGTATTAGGTACGTATATTTATAGCTTTTGACAACCTCTGTGGCGCAGCGGTAGTACGCTTGTCTGTGACATCGGAGGTCCCAGGTTCGAATCCCGGCCAGGGCATAATGAGAAAAGAACTGTTTCTGATTGGCCTGGGGCTTGGATGATTATTTATTTAAGTATTTATTATAAAATATAGGTAGTATCGTTGAGTTAGTATCTCGTAATACAATTCTCGAACTTACTTCGAGGCTAACTTAATATGTGTAATTTGTCCCGTATATATTCATATTTATTTACTTATATTAAAAAAGGAAAGAGACGTTATTTGTATAACGTTTTTTTATTGCTATATTTATCATTCTTTGTAGCGTGAGTCCCGGATGCGTCCTGTCTAGAAAAGAGTCTTTATCCGTCTTGGTTCCCGAGAGTGTCGTGTGGTTCTCGCACATTTAGGACCACTCCATATGTTTCCCATAGATGTCGTCAAAGGCGACTAAGGGAAAGTCTTATAAACTTGGGATTCTTCTTGTAGGCGATGTGCTAGCAACCCGTCACTATTTGAATCTCATTCTCTTTATCATTTAGCCATACAGCTGAATGTAACCTTTCAGTCTTCAAGACTGTTGACTCTGTCTACCCCGCAAGGTAAGACGTGATTATATGTATGTATTCATTCCAGTAGTTTTAGAGTTATTCTTACACAAGGAAACAAAACAAATAGAACAAATCTTTACGAAAACAAATAAGCGGAAATTCAAAACTTACATAACTTATTTGATCCGACTCCAAAAATTGTATCCCAGTGGGCATAGGCTCTGAACTATCCATGACACTTTCTTCCATACGTGTCGTGGTCGTCTTCTCCGTCACGAATCTTAGCCCCGGTATGATAGTCAGCACCTGTTTCCCGGGTAATAGAGATTTTTGCCCTGGACTACTGTTTTCACCAGACAAAATCAAAACAGCCACGTAACACAATGTCCCTTGCCATTTCTTCATTGTTCTACATTATTCACTAAACGAATACCTTTTACGTTTTCATCCTTTACGGGGTGGACAGAGTCAACAAGACTCGAAGGCCACGTTTAGCAGGATGGTTTGGAATATACTCGTACACTATTTATACTTAAGTAGTCTTTTCTTTAATTTCACTTCTGTTTAATTTTATTTTTCATATTTGGGACATTGTCTTTGTGATGAAGATGTAATATAAATGTTCTCTTATTTAATTTGGTCCTTTTGGTACGACCTACTTTTTTATTAAATTAAATACCGGTTATTTTTATGTAGCATTTAGTGTGCTATCTTCTAAGTAAAAGGGATCCGCGTTTGATCCCCGGTTAAGTCATGATAATAAATATGTTTTGTTTTTTTAGGCTTTTATTGATCATCTACAATCATACATGACATCTTAATCATAGTAGGTACATGGGGTGGACAGAGTCAAAATCTAAAAAGACTGAAAGGAATACAGGTAGATGGCTTATTGATTAAGATTCATATAGGGTCAGGTCGCCCAATAGGAAAATAAGCAGCTGGAGCATTATTTATATTTTTCATTTACAAAGAAATTTTTTGAAATTGTAATGGTAACAAAGTCTATGGCAAAAGTAAATTTTAGTGATATTTAGAATGAAAAGTTTTTACGAACAGAATTTCTTACTAGCATAACGTCAAACAAAGCGAACGTCTAATTAGAAATCTGCGTAATCACCCATCTAACTATCTAAATTTAAATTACACCAAAAAGTCCTTCGAGACCTTTTGCTCTACCCCTTAAAGCTCAAAACGTGATAATTGGCGTGGTAGCAAACTCAAAAGGAAATTTTCAAATAATTACGAATTAAAGTAAAAGTTAATCGAAAAGGTTACATTACACTTGACCGACGCGACGGTATCCCGGTTCGATGCTCCAAGTGAGCGAGATAAAACGAACAGTGGTAATTGGTAATGTGAGACGGGTCTACGGTCGTAATGTGATCGCAACTTTGAAAATTAAGTTGGAAATTAAATCAAGTTGGAATTGATTGAAACAATTTCTAATTTGCTGACGTTTACTGGAATTTAAATTTATAGGTTAACGTAAATTTATAACTCTCGAGTAAAGGTAAAGGAATAGAATTAAAATTATCTACCATATGAAAGCAATATTACCGTGTAGGGGGAAACTCTGAGAACTAGTTTGTAAAGGGTTTAAAGGTTTGATCACGAGAACAACTTATTATCATCATTGTAAATAATACTGAATTAAACTAAGCCCTAATATTATACTCAAACCACTGTTTCCTTGCGAATAATTACAGAAAGCATTAAATCAGTAACAATTTTGTTACTATGAATTTGTAAGAACGACCGGAGGACAAGTAAATTGTTATGCGACTTAAAAAGTCCTTAGAAACTGAAATGCTTTCATAAAAAAAAATAAGCACATGGTCTAAATTAAGTAGGTACAAAATTTTAACAATTATAATGTTTAATTTGATTAATAAGAACACTTTTTAAATCTGAGCTTAACATTTTTTTAATAAGCACAAACTAATAATTCAAATATTTCATTTAAATCAAGTTCGCATCACTAAAACTATTTGTACAAATGTGTCCGTTGTACCGGTTACAACCGGTTTGGGCGGAATGCGCCCGCCCAAGAGCCGACTTGGCAACAACTGCCGTTCTCGCCCCAGTCCGGCGAAGACCCTACCAGTGGAACTCGATCGATTCTCACTCTCAGCAATGAGAACGCAATGAGGATAAAGTAAGACTGTAATTAAAAATTAATCAGCCCTGAGTAAAAGTCACTCAAGGTCCCTTTTGTGTAATTTGTTTGTAGATTGAATATTAATTAGGTGTAAAATTATATCCTCGGGGGGTTAATGTTAGAAAAGTTAACTACAAACCTGACGATGAAATCAAAGAAATCAAAATCAATATTTTATTGAGAAAATATGCCTTTTCACGTCATTTTACATTTCAATAAATTATATTGAAGTTATATCTAATTTATTAGTATTTGTCATAAAGCTACAAGCTTCAAACTACCTAAAAACTTAACCCGTGTGACGCCAGTCCCTTTGAAAGAACAGAACTAAACGCTCTTCAAAATGGACACCCTCCCCAAAAGGGTGATGGTACTCGGCCCAATTCGACCACTGGTTAGCGAAGACGCACCAGCTGAAGAAACTCTTCCAGTATCATTTACTCTTTTTTTCATGATGTTCATGATAAAAACTAACACAGGAGTTCCACCATGGTCAACGAACAATATAAAATTCTTCCATTACTAAGTGACTGACTGACAGCCAACGATTAGCCGAAACTGGGCTTACATAAGCTTCAATTTGGCATGTAAGTTTTCTGGGGAACACAGGTGAGCAATTATCGAGATTTTTTGCTAGCATCATCTACGAGTAATATGATACCTAAAGCTTAAGAGTTTGTTTGTTTGAACGCGCTAATCTCAAGAACTACTGGTTCGAATTGAAAAATTCTTTTTGCGTTGCATAGACCATTTATCGAGGAATATGATTATCTATACTAATATTATAAAGCTGAAGAGTTTGTTTTAGGCTATATAACATCACGCTGCAACTTTAAGGAGCAAAGAAATAATGGAACATGTGAAAAAAAACCGGGAAAATTATTCATCCTTGAGGGCTGCAATGATGCTCAAAATAGCTATACCACGCGGACGAAGTCGCGGGCACAGCTAGTCTAGTGATAAAATAAAAGCGAATGTCAATCAATAAATCTTTATTCATCACATAAAAATCACTGCACATTCAGACATCACAAGGTTGAAAAAATACACTTGGATACAAACTACGAACACTCGATTAATTGAACATTACAAACGCTTACTCTAATTCAGTCAGTCATACAAATTTATCAGGACTTCCTTCTCTTTCCACATTCGTTTGCCACTAACTGAAATAACAATCGATTTTTTTTTCATTTATATTCACAAGTAGGAAATTATGGAATAAATGACTCTTCTGTTTTTATCCGACTTCAAAACAGATTCTCAATTGGACAATATTTGTTTTAGTCATATAATAAGCAATAAGCATAAGGATTTATGATTAGTAAATGTTCTAGCAAGATTTTATATGTGGAAAATAATGACGTTTCACAATAAAAGGGAACTTAATAAAATTAAAAAATATATTCAGTTCATGACTGTTGGCTTCGTCTGTGAAACATTACAATTGGTTTAAATACTTTTAAACTTTCAAGCAAAATTATATATGGAACCAAATTCAAAATTAGATAAACAAGGATTAAAAAATATAGGGGTAATAGATTCTAGTTAGTGGCATACGATAAATATTTTGAATAACACATCAGTTTTTTTTTAAGAAGTCTCGTCATTTCTCGTCATTGTTAATAAAAGTCTATAAACAAACTTACAATTCTTATTTTAAATGAAATAAATAAACTTAAATCCGCAAAACTTATATGTACGTATCATACTTTCATTACTTTTATGTTCGAATAATAATTAATTAGTATGGAAGAAAAGAATATTAAAAACTATATATATGATAATTCAAAAATAAAATAAAATAAATAAGATACTTACAAATATACATTTCTATTTTGAAATTTGAATATAGTAATTAAAAACAATGTTTCCTTTTTAATAATTTACAAAATAGGCACAGTAAGTAAACTGCATACTATTTTCAATATGTCCAACAGTTTCAGTCGTCTATTTGCAATTGTTGATAAGTATGCAAACTTCGTTCACGTGACAACAAACACTACTTAACAGAATCGCCTTACATTTCCAAATTCCTATTAATTATTTTTTTCACTAATAGTTCTATTTTCTTGCCGTCCCTAATTTACTTAGGTCCCGAATGCTTACTTACATCGACAAAGAACACTTCTATTTTATTACTATGTATAAATTAAGTTTATTAAATAAATTCAATGTTATCCAAAAGCTTGAAAATTATTATATTTTTTATGAATGAAATCAAATTTCTCTTTATTTATTTATAAGGTTTTCATACCATTTTCATAATGTTTCACCATTTAGATAACATTAAATTACAATATTATTTAAATTATAAAACAATACAATACTGAAATTCTTAGGATAATGTGAATAAAAAAATAAGTTCATTTTTATATATTTTATATAACTGTTAATCTGTTAAACAATGTTACAATTACAATATAAATGGCACAGAAAAGAAACATGTTTACGTCACAAAGTACACATTAAAACTATTTTCAATGAATTAATGATGTTATTAAATTCGTTAGAAAGGCAAGATTTGTCTAAACTCTACTTATTCGTATATATATTCGAAGTATCAAAATCAATCACAGAGTTAGAAAAACTATTACTAAAATAAATTAAAGTGGTTAAAACTGCTTTTATAACTTAATAAAACTTAAAAAAATAAGATACATACATATAGTCACGTCTTTATCCCTTGCAGGGTAGACAGAGCCAACAGTCTCGAAAAGGCTGAAAGGCTACGTTCAGCTGTATGGCTTCATGATGGAATTGAGATTCAAATAGTGATAGGTTGTTAGACCATCGCCCACAACAAGAATCCCAAGTTTATAAGCCTATCACTTAGTCGCATTCTACGACATCAGAAAATATCAGAAATTAAATCGTATTTTTTGTACAAAACATATATAGAATGTAACAAAAATAAAAACATTTATACTTACAAATGGAAGTCGAAAAACTAAAAGGACAAAATAAATTTCAGACTGCGCTTGAAACTATGAATGATGTGCATTTTGGGCAGTTGCAAACTATCAGATAAACTTCTGAATTGACAAGAAATATGTCAAAAGCGTCAGTGTCACAACTATCAGCTGTGACATCACATTCACCCGTATTCACTTCTATAGGCTTACATATTAACATTAGAGATCGGATAATGGGATGCATATTTACCTAAACTAATATTTTGGCTAAGAAAGTATGGAGGCGGCTTCTTTATTTCGGGATTCGAATTATTTTGAATCCCGGAAATTTTATTAAACAAGAAATTGAAACTTATCGTATATTAGGTATGATAAACTCCTTTATAAACATAAGTGATGGATGATCATATTTATTAAAAAAATTACCTACCTACCGGGATTCCAGAATTATACCGCGTGATTTTTTCCACCTCAACTTTAGGTAAATTTGGATTCGAATACATAATTAGAACATTAAGTGTATCAATGCTGAATCCCGGAATTTTTGAGGTACAGAAGTACGTTCCATACTAACCCAACACCCCAACCTTAGGTAAATATGCATCCGAATATTCGATCTCTGATTAACATACATGTTATGGGTTTTCATAATTAGAACCTTTGTTCTTAAAAAAAAGTTGTTCATACTGATGCGTACACTGATCTCTAAAAATGTTGAAATCGCCTTTTTTGTTGCACACTGTATATATCGAAAGTAGTATCAGAAATAAAATTTTACTGAATGAAAATTAGTTGCCATATGAAAAAATAGGTTAATTTCTGGTAAGACACGCCCATTTACATTAAAACAGTATAATACAAGAAAAAAATAACACATTTTAACAATGATATGTGTTAAGTGTAGATTTATTAGAGTCACATCATACAATCGATATAAAAATATAATGCGACATAAAAAATACACTTTTATTAAAATCACTGGTATTTTTTATTGCATTGGTCGTTTTGTTGCTGATATGTTTGACCAATGTGATTTAATGAAGGTAATTACTAAAGATCGGAATAGGTACATAGATTGAATTGGGGTCAATGAACTGAAACGTATATATTAATATGGCCATGCCTCCGTCCGGGATTGCGGGATTTTTACAAGTGGCATGAGGAATATATTAGTGGTAGCTGTTTTCCCCCGACTTCGTTCACGTAAATTGTAGTCCTATGTTACCCGCGGACAATGTAGTTTACTGTAAGTGTAAGTACTGAAATGGAATCGCGGAAAAGAGGCTTATCCATGTTATGCTTTCTATGGTAATTCATGACGCAAGTACATAAAATCAATCTACCTGTTCCGATCTCTGGTTATTACTATTAATAGTAACACTGCGACTTAAGACTTCAGGTAGAATAAGAGTATCAAAACGATGATAAGATAAAATAATTTAGGTTGACTTCATAAAAGAAATCATTGGCTTGAGCTCACTTGATTTTCATGTAAATTGTATAAAAATTTCATAAATAATGAATATAATTATGAACTTTACGTCAAGCCTTAGCCGTAGGAAAAATCACGTTTTCAGAAAAATAAGGCTCATACTGCCTTAAATTATTTGTTTCAAATGTAAAAAAGCAATAGTAATAATTTGATCGAGCCTTAACATTTTAGTACAGCTATTAAAAATATGGTCAATTCAACAATTTAAATAAAAAAATACCGAATAACTCAAGTCGCAATGCTACCATTTGGTAGTAAATTTCACGCTAACGGGCAACACAGCGCTGTTGTCATCAGCCGGATCCGTTGTCTGTAGCCGGCTTTATCAGCCCCTGGGAGTACGCCATTTGTATACTCTCGCATACAAATTTGTACTGGCTCTGTAAGAAAATAACTTGGTTGAGAGGTCGCAATACTTTCATTTTTCAATACATAGAATTAACTACTTATTTCTGTATTTCCTTATTCATTTTACATTCATATAATCACGTCTATATCCCTTGCGAGGTCCGCAGAGCCAGCAGCCTTGAAAGACTGATAGGCTGGCTGATGTGCCTTGTGGTTCCTGGCACCAATACAAAAAAAGAATAGGACAACTCCATCTCTTTCCCATGGATGTCGTAAAAGGCGACTAAGGGATAGGCCAATTAATTGGGATTCTTCTTTTAGGCGTCACTATTTGAATCTCAATTTTATCATCAACAGTTGAACGTGACCTATCATCCTATAGTTATTAATTAAGTATATACCTATATATTATATTCCACTCCATCTCTTTCCCATGGATGCCGTAAAAGGCGTCTTAGGGATAGGCTTATAAACTTAGGATTCTTCTTTTAGGCGACAAGCTAGCAACCTATCACTATTTGAATCTCAATTCTATCACTAAGCCCAACCAGCTGAACGTGGCCTATCAGTATTTTCAAGACTGTTGGCTCTATCTACCCGAGACATATAGACATGATTACACACATAATGTAAGTAAGTTCATATATATATATATATATATATATGGACTGACCGCGACCCGACTTATAGACGTGATCATATGTATGTAAGTAATATATATATATATATATATATATATATATATATATATATATATATATATATATATATATATATATATATATATATATATATATATATATATATGAACTGACCGCGTTCTGTATACACATGGGCCTCTGCGTGCGCATGGCGCGCACCAGGTCGAGCGGGTAGAGCGGCTGGCGGCGCGCGAGCAGCTCGCCCGCCGTCTCGGCCAGCACCAGGGCTCCGGTGCGGCCCACGCCCGCCGAGCAGTGCACTATCATCGGCGGCTCCAGGAGACGTTCTTCTGCTGTACATTGTTCGACTACGGTCGGTATCACTGTAACACGATTAAATTGTTAGACGCCCTCTGTGGCGCAGCGGTGGTACGCTTGTCTGTGACACTAGAGGTCCCGGGTTCGAATCCCGGCCAGTGCATGATGAGAAAAGAACTTTTTCTGATTGGCCTGGGTCTTGGATGTTTATCTATATAAGTATTTATTATAAAATATAGTATCGTTGAGTTAGTATCTCGTAACACAAGTCTCGAACTTAGGCTAACTCAATCAGTGTAATTGATCCCATATATATTTATTTATATTATTTATTTATTTTCTTTATGATAGTTAAGTAAGTTATATAAAAAACAAGCGTCCCATAAAACTTGTACATCAAATGAAGCAATATATTAAGTTATTAACGCCCCCCTATTGCTTTGCCCGTTCACAGTCTATCTATAACATCAACAGATAATGCACCTATTTAATGATAAAAGAAATATTTTCTTTATAGGTTCAATATCTTCGAAGATAAGCCCAATTGTAACAGACAAACGATTAAAGTTACAAACTTTATTTCTTTATAATCATAATATAGTTATAGATCTATTATTAACACTGAGTCATCTCATTTTTGACTTGATAGCTTTGCTACTTAACAACCGTCTTTCATTCTCTCTTATCATCCTAAAGTACTCACTCATAACAAGTTTTATATTAGTTAATAAGCTTAAGCCACTGCGCATACATTGTGCCTTATTACTAAGTGTCTGTTGTGTTGCCTTATAAATAAATAAAAAAATAAGTTTGTTCAAGATACGGCAAGTGAGATGCATTCCTCTAGCAATAGATTCTCACCAGCCCGATGGTTCCTCAGCAGCGAGCAGAGCTTGGTGAAGGAGATGAAGGCGGCGGGGTCCTCGGGCACGCCGTGGTCGGGCCACGCCGTGTACTGCAGCTGCGTCACGCTGCGGGACCCGCCGCCGGCTTCCTGTAAAATAGTAACATATTATTAAAAAAAAAATCGACATTTTGTTAACTACTAAAATCCTAAAGAATATATATGATTGTGGTTTTAAGACCACATATGACATAATGGAAACTTAAGAGTCATTGATACATGGGATAGGCCGTAGGATTAAAAATTGTATAAATTTCAGAAGTTATGAGAGTGAAGTTAGACAAAAAGAGAGAATCAAGTTTTGTAAACAATCATCTCTTACTCGACAGATCGAGTTAGCCTTGAAGTAAGTTCGGAACTTGTGTTACGAGATACCAACTCAACAATACTAAATTTTATAATAAATACTTATATAGATGATGACCATTAAAAACCCAGGTCAATCAGAAAAAAATCGTTAAACTACCGAAGGTTCGACTGGCAGAGAATGCCTTGTGGCATTAAGTCCACCTGTTGTACATTTTACGTGCATAAAGTTTAAAGTACCTGGTTGACCGAGCTGTGCTCGGTTTTTTGTTTTTGGTAGAACGTGTTTTAATATTAGTCAAGTTTTGATAAATAAAAAGTACGACATAAGCCAAACATAACGAATTGTGCAAATTGTACCTTCAGCGTCATCTCTCTGCGTACGTAATGTCCGTAATTTTGTTCGCTGTTCGTGTACACTGTCAGGTCATCGGTCGCTTTGAGTGGTGTACTGCCAACCTGTAAAAAATAATCAACATAAATTTTATATAGACTGCTGTCTCTTGGCGTTAGTACCAAATACATCAATCTCCTTCCTGGAGAGGAGCTCGGGGTGCTTATGATCTTGGATTGGGTTGAGTCAGGTTTAAGAAGCGACTTTCGTCTGATCTTCGCAACGGTTGTTTAGTAACATTTCACATCTATTACTATCAGTATATATAAGATTGTACAGACGACTAGTTTATTTCAGCGGTTTCGCTTAATTATTTCTTTTTTCTGGCTATAGTTCTCGTTGCATTCTACCCGCTCTGGAGAGGAGCCCGGGGTATCCCTTTGATTTATAGATACTGGATTGGGTGAGTCAGGTTTTTACACGAAGCAACACTCATCTGAACTCCGCAACATTTTTAACCCGTATTAGATCGATCATGGTTATGCATTTTTCCTCACGATGTTATCCCTAAGAGCATCGGTTAATATTCAAATTAATTTACTATAACTTCGAAAATTGTCGTAAGTACATAGCGTGAGTTGGGATTCGAACCTGTGCCTCACGCACTTTAACCGGGCACCTTAACGATTCAACCACTGACGCTCCTACGGCTTCGCTTACTTACTAGTTTTATAATTGATATATGTGTGGGTGAGATCACAAAAAAAGATATAACGTGAAAAGGTAACAAACAAACAAACAACCTCACTTTTAGATTCACAATGACAAGTTGAGACATACCTTCGGCCAATACTGATGACATTTGGCGCGCCCTCTCTCGGCTAGAACGGTCAACATCACGACCAAACTGCTTTCACTCTCCCACACCATCTGCCAAAAATCTCCTACTGTCGATGATAAAGGTCCTGCAAATAATATAAAACGTTATCATAGATGTTTTAGACCTTGAATCTGTAGTAAGGAAAAGATAACAAAAAATGACGACTATAAGATTTTGAAGTTGTAGTACCAATACACTTATGCTTTCTAAAGCTTTACACAATTGAGAAACAAAATGAGAAACTTTGGTTTCTCAATGCATTTAGCGAGAAACAAATTATAGGTATTTTACGAACACCAGTTTCAATATATTTTTAGGTCATTCTCTCCCAACATGGTGTGTTTCGAGTTTGTATTCTTAGCTGTGACCTTAGATATGCCGTGTGGTCCCCGCCACTTTAGAATTAAACCACTCCACTTTTACCCATGGATGTCGAAAAAAAGGACTAAGGGAAATACCAATGCACTTGGTATTTCTCTTGTAGGCGGTGGACTGAATATCGTGGCCTTTCCTTAGACTCTGCCCGCAAGGGATATAGACGTGACTATATGTATATATGTACCTTGTGTTGCGATGTATGTGAGTACCAAATCGGAGTTAGGTATCTCCATATTGATGTAAGAAGCGTTTATATAATCGCCATTGGGTCCGTTTTTCAATATCACTCGCGTGGAGTCGTCTGTAAAGAAATAACACATGTAAAAGTTATTAATAAATATATGTTTTCAAGTTGTTCTATTAGTGTATCATATCTGATCACATTTGCCAAACGCCAGAGTTTGAAAGGATTTTTTTTAAAGACGAAAGCTTATTATGTGATTAATTTCCACATATACAGAACGGTTTATGTTAAAAAATTTACATATGGGAATACACTTTCATATGAAAATACTCCAATAAAAATAAACTCTAAAATCATACTCACAAGGCGCAATATCCCTGTATCTGTTTTTATTTAAATTGTGAGGTAACTTCGACACCGCACACGGTTCTTCGGGCAATCTCCTCAACAATGTTTCGTATTGAGTCAAAGCGGCTCCATTCGCTAATCCATCGCCCAGCAGCAACATCGATTGTTCTAATGCGTCTCCCTCGAACCTCCCGGAACCGAGCGGGACAAAACACACAGTTGGTTCTTCGTGGCCGCCATTTTCCGGCTCGTACACAGCTGCAAATTAAAGTTTAATTATGTTGTAAAAAACTAATTTTTAATTATTATAGATATAGCTAGATAGCTGTTGTCAGTTTCTTCAATTACAGGACACATTTTTCGCATTTCTCAGCGAAGTAACGGAAAGGACGTCAAAGTATGAAGAAGACGCACAAAGTCGAAGAATTATAGTACTAAATCAACGATATATTTGTTTCAATAAATACAGGTTATATTTATAGTCATCCAAGACCCAGGCCGATAAAAAAGTAAGTTTCTCATCTTAATCAGATAGGGATAAAACTCTAACAGCGCCATAGAAAAATAAATAACATACCATTAGGTTTAACAGAAAGTGTTAGCACTCCTCTCGTGCTCCGTATAAGTTGTACGACTTGTTCGTGTGTCAGATCGTCCACTTCCGTTCCGTTAACTGATATAACCTGTAATAAATTATATATTTTATTTTATTTATTATTATATTTAAAATTTTATCGTTGAGATCTTGAACACAAACATAAAATTATTATAATAATTACAAGGAGAATATAAATCATTACAAATGTGCCGTGTGGTTTTCGGCACTTTGCAATAGAATCACTCCACGGATGTCGTAAAGGGCGACTAAGGGATAGGCTTATACACTTGAGATACCGCTTGCAGATTCCGCAGTCACAAGTTGAATCTCAATTCCATCATGAAGCCATACAGCTGAATGTGGCCTTTCAGTCTTTTCGAGAGTGTTGGCTCTGTCTACCTTTTGTCTGAAAAGTATCGTGTATGCCACCTGTTTCTCTTACTATGTAGAGTGTAAAAGTCAATCAAGGAAAATGTCTGATATATTTGAGGTTTAGGCGATGAGCTAGCAGTCACTATTTGAGTCTCAAATCCATCATTAAGCCGTACAGCTAAACGTGACCTTCCAGTCATATCGAGACTACTGGCTCTGTTTACCCCGCAAGGTATAAAGACGTGATTTAATACATGTATGTTATTCAGATAACTTACCTGATCCCCCTCTTGCAATTCGCAACGCGGTGCCACGCGAGAAACCAGTACTGGGGCGCCGCCGCCGCCGCGCACGTTAAAACTAAAAGAGTGAGAAAAGAATTAAACTTATAGTTTTTTAACAAGTTTGGTTGTGACGTGTGGTTCTGGCATTTTTCATCTCTTTCAAAAGGGTGTCGTAATCATTTATGCTATCTAGCTGAATTATTTATATTTTTTCGAAGCTTTGCCTACCTAGTAAGAGATAAAAACAATATACGTTTGTATATATTTATTTGTAATTGGAAGTATAGTATGTTTGTATGTACACATTTTTTTTTTGATCAGAAAGGGCATTCTTGTCTCACGATAAGTATCTAGTAAATTTAGTTCACTACTGCTAAATAACACTTTTATGTTTATAACACACTTTTAACAAAATGTGAATTATTTAACACTAGCTTTTGCGTGGGTATTCGCTCCTAAGGGAATTTTCAGAAAAAAAGTAGCCTATGCTATTCCTAAAGGTCTAATCTATCTATGTAACCAAAGTCATCAAAATAAATTCTGCAGTTAATTTAAGTTCATTAGTTACAAACATGCAAAAATACAAATCTCTTTAATATTAGTGTGCATTGATATCGGGTCCAATAAAACATTTACGTACCCGAAACGTCCATCTGCGTCTGCGACTAATACGACTGTCACACACTCGTCCGCTTCCGATGCTGAAGAAGACTCGTCCACGTATGATAGAGGCACGCGAAGAACACGTTCTAGGAAGCCGCCATCGCTGAAAAGTGAAAACTGGCCGTTAAAAACAAATAACCCGTTTGTTTTTATTGAATTTTATTTTTCAAAATTCAAATATAGAACACTAACTGGACTGAAGGATTAAAAATACCACTTTTTATTTTTTTCAAAATCAAATAGCGAACACTTATTCATCGTTGTCGCGTTGGTCGCTCTATGCGGTGCGGGGCGTGTGGTAGCAGAGTGTGGTACCACCAGTTATTTTGTTTTTTAAAATTCAAATATAGAAGACTAACTCATGATGCCGTGAGCTTCCCGGCGTCCATAGAAAAAAGAATTGGACCACTCTCTCTCCCATGAATGTCGTACGCTTATAAACTTGTGAATCTTAACATGTATCTCAATTCAATCAGTAAGCCAAACAGCTGATCGTAGCCCATCAGTATTAACAATGCTCTGTGTTCCCCGCGAGGGATATAGACGTGATTATATATATGTATGCAAGACTAACTCGTCGTTGTCGCGCTGGTCGCTCCAGGCGGCGCGGGGCGCGGGCTCGCGGTGCGTGGTGACGCGCGCGCCGCGGGCCGCCAGCGCGGGCGCAGCCCCGGCCGCCGCGCCCGCCGAGCGCTCTCGGGGCCGCGAGCTGCTGCGGCTGGAAACAAAGTGTTCTTTTTTCAATTCTCAGTTAGCAGGAGGCTGATGCACAGTCACTGACCTCTATCTAATAAACAGGCTGTACCATACAAGTGACAATACATTTTGTGTGGAAAGTTAAAGTACCAGATTAAATGGATTAGAATAGAATCATTAGAATAGACGTCACATCACTTAAATTTTATTATAACTACTACCGCTTACAAAACGCATGTGTAAAAGAAGCGGCGGAACAAACTACACTGCAGCATTTTTATCGGACGTCATTTACAAATGTAGACCGCTAAAATCTCAATCGTGGACGAATGCGCATTGTCTACATTAATAAATGTAGAACTAATTGATTCAAAGATAGATCTGAAGATAGATAGATAAAACACTCTATTATGTAAGTAAAAATCATCATCTCTACTATTTTACATAAAGGAAGACAAAAAAAAATTAAAAGCAACACACTTTAAAAAATACAATTACCGCACAAAACTCCTATTGGACGATCTGGACCTCCTAGCATCCTCCAGTGCTTGCGTCTCGGTCCTGGGCACGGTGGGGGCAGTGATCCCCGCCAGGGCGCCCAGGGCCCCCAGCAGGGGTCTCCGCCGGGGCGCCCGCAGCCTGAAGAACCCGTGGCGTTCCACGCTGCACCGCCAGAGGGCCTTCGCGGCACGGCCGGAACGCATGTTGAAACCTAATACTGTGTCGTAGGTTTCGGACTGGAAATATTTTATTCTGTTATGAGAAATTTCGCCAAAAGTATGTATTTATAACAATTAAAACATGTTTGCAAATAATATAGGCACGTAAAAATAATTTATTAATCAAATTCAAAATTTTAATTCATAATTATGGGACATTTTAATATCACTTAACAATTGTTATATCTTGTCACTTTCGATTTGGTTGAAGTCAAATATAGGTACAAATATAGATAGAGGTTGAAGTAGGTAGTTTTGCCCCTCAAACATACAGAAACCATATGTTTCCTATGGATGCCGTAAAGGCGTCTAAGGGAATAGCTAATAAACTTGGAATTCTTGTTGGAGATGGAGATGGGATAGAAACCTGTCACTATTTGAATCTGAATTCCATCATAAAGGCATGCAACTGAACATGGCCGTTTCAGTCTTTTCAAGACTGTTACCAGGCAAAGTACGTATGTAGACGTGATTACATATATTATGTATGGAATTAATAACTTACCGGTTCCCTCTTAATCTGAATAAAAAACTGCTTCTTCTTGAAGGATATCTTGACGATTTTACTCCAAGAGAATGTATTCACTCGTATGTTATTCTGAAAGACTACTATACCTATTGACGTCACGCCAATAAATATGTCCTTCCCGTTTGTATCCTGAAACAAAAATAATGTATTCTTTTCTGAATAAAGAAGTCTCATAAAATTTTAATTTTATATAAGTACTAGAGGCCGCCCGCGACTTCGTCCGCATGGAAACCCTATCAATCCCGTGGGAACTCCGGGATAAAAAGTAGCCTATATGTTATTCTGGGTCTTCAGCTACCACAAACCAAATTTCATCTGAATCGGTTCAGTAGTTATTGCGTGAAAGAGTAACAAACATCCATACCTCAGTAGGTATGGATGTTTGTTACTCTTTCACGTTTTCACGTTTATGTCAGTACATACTTACAAACTTTCGCATTTATAATATTATTAGTAGGATTTAACAAAAATTATTAATTTCACGGATTGGAGCATAAATAAAACCTCCGACTCAACATCGTCTGTCACGCGGTTCCCCAGGTATCACACCTAGCTTAGCGGAAGATCTTCCCTTTGTGGCGGTCGAGCCCGAATCATACATATCATCATAGTCGACGGCCTCTGTGGCGCAGCGGTAGTACGCTTGACTGTGTCACCGGAGATCCGGGGTTCGAATCCCGGCCAGGGCATGATGAGAAAAGAACTTTTTCTGATTGTCCTGGGTCTTGGATGTTTATTTATATATAAGTATTTATTATAAAATATAGTATCGTTGAGTTAGCATCTCGTAACACAAGTCTCGAACTAACTTCGAGGCTAACGCAATCTGTGTAATGTGTCCCGTATATATTTATTTATTTATACTTAATTCAGTTTAACATACCTTAGCTGGATGAGACTCCACACCGTAGCAATCTAGTCTTTTCGCGTGTTCTAGAAAGTTCGCTTCGGCGTCCGCGGGCGCTTGGCCCTTATGCAACTTATGTAACTCCCGTATACGACGCTCGTCCTCCGAGGTCTGTTTCGGCAGAAGACTGAACTCTGACAGGTAGTTCGGTGGATGTTCTGACACGTTATAATCACCGAGTTCGGCTGAAACAGAAGGTATTAAATTAATACTTAACCTAACAAGTAAAATATAATAATTTTACTGATTAGGTTAAGCCATACGGCTGAACATGGCTTTTCAGTTTTTTCGAGATTGTTGGTCCTGTCTACCCAGTGAGGGATTAAGACGAGATTATACAGTATGTGTGTCAAGTGTTAAAGTCAATTATGGACAATGCAATTTAGAATTCTTAAATTTCTTGAAATATTGTTACTATCATAGGAAAAGGAATGTGATTGCTAAAAAGGCACAGGCCAAACTACTGAATAGGTTAACAGATTTGTGTAATTACAACAACTTAATGACGCTAACGTCATTAAGTTGTTGTAATTACGTAAATTTTACGTGGAGAGCTACTTTAATTGTCTTCGTCATTGTAATATTAATAATTTTTTTTATATACTGTCACAAGCAATTCGCTAATTGAAGAAACCAGTCGTTATAAGTATTTCACCAATGACTTAGGCATTATCTAACAAAGCCCTAAGCAGAAAAAACTATAAATATGAAATGACAAGTCATGTAAAACGCATTTTTAAGTCTTACATTTCTTCTTTTATTCAGAAATGTGGGTAATTACAGAACAAATAATAGCCTATGTTACTCCCGAAGGTCTTTTTTATATCTGTGCCAAATTTCGTGAAAATTATTCCAGTAGTTTTTGAGTTTATTCATTACAAGCAAAAATACAAATAGTTTCTCTTTATTATTAATGTGAGTAACAATCACGTGATACACATATAGACACAATTTTTAAATAATACAGGTATTAAACGCGCACGCAACCTACCCTTCATCTCGGATGTTTTGAATCATGTTACAATGATCCGTGGTCACGGAGCGACCGACTCCGAGTTAAAAAAAAAGGATCATTATGTGCGTATAACATGTTTAATCAATCAAAACATTCACACTGAAATATATTTACCTTGAACTGTAAACGAAGCTAACAATAAAGCGGTGTTTTTGGGCGCACTCATTCGTCCGTCTAGCAGCAGTTTCCTCAACTGCAGACATAGAAGGTATCTTGTGTACTCCTCAGCTAATCTAGAAGGTTCCGGAGGGTAGAACCTCACCGCCAACCAGAACTGCGCATTGGCACCCACTTGCTTCTTCACAGATTTACTGCTGTCAAGCCATCGCTGAAAATATATTTTTTTTTTATTAATACGAGTATTGTATTTGTTTGTAAACTTTTCACTGCTTATAAAAAGAAATATAAGAACAGTTATTGAGTAGTTATTACTCAATAACTGTTAGAGATTAAAGAATAAATTAGTTATTGGGTTATTTGCACAGCCAACGTAGAAAGCTATTATACCTTCACTTAGCTGACTCTACAAACTCATCATTTGATCTCCTAGTATAACAAAACAAATGACAGTTTGGTGGATTTGGGATGTAGTAGTCACATATCCCTCTGACTTAAACAAATTATAAATAAAAACAGTTTCAGCTTACAGTACAATTTATAAGCCTATCCCTTAGTTGCTCTTAAATTAGAATTCTTCTTGTAGCTGATGGGCTAGCAACCTGTCACTATTTGAATCACGATTCCACGCAACTGACCGGGCCTTTCAGTATTTTCAAGTCTGCTGGCTCTGTCTTAAGCAAGGCAAGGGATTAAGACGTTTTTTCATGAATATTTAATTTATACATGACAACTAATTTTAACAATTTTTTTTCAGTAATTTGATGTAAGTACTGGAATTTATTTTACTTTCTACATACAGTGGAATCCGGTTATAACGACGGTCAAGGGACCAGTGATATTACGTCGTAATAACCGGAAGTCGTACTAAACAATCATTTTTTTTTAATAATCATATACAAAATTTATGTACATACGTATTAATACGTATTAAGGTGACTAACAGACAAAAAAAAACATTCACAAAAGGTTCTATTTTGTGTTTATTCTTTTTTATTGTGGATATAGTCGAGTGATTTACACCAAGTTCCTTCGCAATAGTTACATTCGACTCGCCAGCTTCTAAACGTTGTAAAATAAAACTTTTTTCTTCAATAGAGAAACTTTTTTGCTTAGCCATTTTAGTACGCGCACTCACTTGTCACCCGCAAATTAGGAAATGTAACATAAACAAAACCGACAGTCCGCGATGCATGGGCTAGGTAGGTGCGCGGGGCGGGGATAGCTTCTATTATGTACCTATAACTTAGATTTGTTTGTAAACACGTCGACGCACGTCGTTATAACCGGACAATGTGCGTTGAATTCCGTCGTTAAAAGCGGTCGGTCGTTATAAGCGGAGTCGTAATAAACGAATGTACTTTCATAGTGGCTCGATACGAAACCAAACATATGTCTATAGTTGCGTCGCTAAAAACGGTTGGTTGTTATATGCGAAGTCGTACTAAACGGATTCTACTGTAACTGAGTTTTACTGTTTAATTGAACAAAGCATTCCATTATGGTGAATATAACATAATGTTATTTACATGCATAACCCATTTGTGCTATTTCCTAGACTAGGTATAATGAATAGTCTCATAAACTAGTGTATGTCAAGCTTAATTGAGTAGGGTTCATTCATAGGTCACTTGGTCAAACAATTAAAGATAAGGACTAGGTAGGTAGGACAATCTATTTGTTAATTAAGGATGTGAGATTCTGTCAGTTTTAGAACTCTTATATGATTTTTGATAATGTAAACAGTTCCATTAAAAGTATCAAAAAAAGACTTGAAATTTTCTGGAATTTTCACTTATAAAACACACATTGGCAATTTTGTTTATGTATATCAGAGAATAAGTGATAATATTTTCTGATATACTTAAACGAAATTGTGGAATAGAAAGGATTGAAGGAGGCCTATGCCGATTGTGGAACAGATATACACAATTTTTTAAGAATTTAGATGCTAACCTGATTAAAGGCTTATTTATTAATTTATAACTCCATCTCTCACTGGACATCTAAGCAGATCACTAAAGAGTAAAATACTTATTAAATATGCTGCTTAACAATAGCTATAGCAGCTTTCCACACAAAATAAGCCAGAACCTAGTGAATTTACTGTCTTATACAATTTTTAACATTCCTACATACTCTGAAAAGATTTGGCATAAGATTGAAGCCCAAGACGGGAAAGTTCTTGAAAACATTATCTTAAAAAAGATAATTGACTAATAAACTAAATATTTTCTTAATAATGATAACTGAATAATTAAAGATTCTTAAATTTTAAATGTCAACCAAGCAGCAGTTAATCTTTTCCTTAGTAAAAATTGTCACTTAACAACTTAGGTGAGCCCTAAAATTTAAAGGCCCCATTGTCTAGCCCCCAATGAACCAAGTTAACATACAGACACTGAACTCTCTCATCTCTGCATGTTCAAGGTTGCACCCTCTACAGAAGTGTTTTGGGCCGGGGGTCTGCCTTTTATGCATATTATATTTTTACATTCAATATTAAATATAAAAGCACATACAGTTATTTCTGTGTTGGTAGCATTAGGTGTAGATCCATTTTCTGTGAACTGCAGGCCAAAGTAGTCTTTCTCTACCAACTCAATGTGGTGAAATACTTGCTCTAGTAAAACACTGCCCTTTGCTTTTTTCTGAAAATTGAAGTTAAAATAACATGCACTTGAATTACTTCATCTTAATTCCAGTTACATCCTCACGTATCTGAAGTCCAATCCAGATCATGGTCAAAACAGGACATGTCAATCAGTCATGTGCATACTAATCTTAGTAAAAAAAACCTGTATTGATGTGTTTCTAAGGTTAAGGATACCAAACGCCAATAATATTAGAGACTACTTTAATGATTGTTTATAGTTGTATTTTTTAACATATTAAAATTTAGATTTATCATAACATTACTACAAGAATCGAAAACTTACCTCAATTTGAAAAGTCTGCAGCGTTTCGTCCAAGAACTGTACCGTGACATTAATGATATTCAGCTTTCTTTCCCTGGCCAATTCTGATGCTCGTACGTTGTACGTACCACTCGAACTGCTGAATGCGCGACGTGAAACGCTCTCAATCATCATCTATTACTCAGTTACCGGATTTCTTTCAGATAAGTCAACGCCCGGTTGCGGCGAGCCCCCAAACTATAATCACCACACAACAACACTCATCATTGATACAAAACTTAACCTATGTGAATCATCACGACCTCCGACACGTAAAACACTACATGTTTCGTCTGGTAATCCCAATTGAGAATCACCGTGACGTAATATTTTTATACTTAGTTAATAAAAAAACAATCAATGTTTATTGTTGTCTTGCAGCACAAAATAGGAGCTCGGTTATTTTTATCTCAATCACTTGGGCAAGACATGTAGCCGATCTAATTAAGAACTGCTACTCCTAAAATAGAATATATTTCACAAATTCTATTTATATATTAACTATTTTAAATCGAATACCCCTGTATTTTAGTAAAAACAACACAATCTGACGTATATGACATAAGACTGATCTGGTTGCCGCCATGCGTCGCCATGTTCAATTCACAGATACATAATTATATGTTTGAAGTTCAATTCAATGGGGTTGGATTGGAAGCCAATCTGTCGTTTATTTTTCCCAAAGCAGAATGTACGACAGCTAAAAGTTTTCTTTTGGATAATTTTACATGTTAATTTTTTTTACTACATGAGTAATAAACGACACCAAAATGAAACAACAATAAAATCGTTAGTGTAATATTTTTAAATTTAAGTTTGCGCTTTTAGTTTATTTGGTATTCATCTGAGTAAATAAGCTATTTGACAAGTTTTTAAAAACCAGTTTATATTATTAGGTAGGAGTTAAAAACTTATTAAAAGTTGTATTTTTTACTTTTGGTACTTATTAGCTGAAAAAATCAAATATGAAACTAAAAAAAAAGACAATATGGCGCTGCAGGTTTCTGCTGTCTGCTTTTACAAAATCATTATCCATAGCAAATATTATTAACAAAAATGGTAAAATATTATAGTAAAATCACACAATCAAAATGTAAAACAGTTTCGAAGGCAATAGTCCTCAATAATACAAGTAGGCGCAAAAAGGCAAATGTCAAGTTTATGAGCAAATGACGTCATTATCAATCCGATCAATCAGGAGGGTTTTGTATCACATGACAAACGTTTAAAAATGTGCTTTTTTTATTGATAGATTTAATTATTATTCAATTAATACTCATACTAAATACCGATGACGGTAATTAACACCTCATTTTTCACATTGTCAAATAGCCTATAGGGAAAAGACCACATTTTCATTATTTTATTACTATTACTGACCATTGTGACAATATCAACGGGCTACAACTGACAAGACAGCAGTCAGCAGACGCGACCATTGAGTCGCGAGTATACGCACAGATAAGACTTATAAGTCTTAACATTGACACGCTAACCACATCCTATCCGTCTGAATATTAAGTCCAGCGTATTTGATTAGTCAATGTCAGTGCGGAAGCGCGGCAGAGTCATCGACAAACTTTTTTCTCAAATAAAATCCGAAACTAACAATCCAGTAAAAAATTTCAATTGATTCTGCTTGGCGTTAGTTTCAGTTGCGTTCCAACTGCAAAATTGTGAAATTTTTATCCTACTACTATTATAAAGGCGAAAGTTTGTATGGATGTTTGTTACTCTTTCACGCAAAAACTACTGAACCGATTACCATGAAATTTGGTATGTAGGTAGCTGAAGACCCAGAATAACACATAGGCTACTTTTTATCCCAGAGTTCCCGCGGGATTGATAGGGTTTCCATGCGGACGAAGTCGCGGGCGGCCTCTAGTAATGCATATATATTCTGAATACATTTAGCTACCTTAATACCTACGTAAGTAGGTATCTTAACCACTTTACCACTACCGCTTAAATCCGTCCTATCATATTCATTACTTAATGAGGAAACACAAAACTTAGATTTCAATATTGTCGCCTCGTAAATTTAAATGAGTTTGCTTTGGAATTTACCTACATACATACATAGGTACCTTAGATTTCTATGCTGAACTTAGAATCGAAATAATTATGATTATGGTTTTCCATGCTTTTATCCTAATCCTATAATGAAACGAATCGGTTGTGTGAAAATAATTATAGGGTTGTAGTTATAGTTACATAATGTTTGTTTATTAGGAATGATTCTACAGCGGTGACGGGTCTCGGTTCGTGCTTGATAGAATTAAGATTCAGAAACTTGCTAGCCCATTCACAAAATAATTAACCATGTTTTGACTTTTAATCTGCGCGGGTAGTTGGCACAATTGGTACCCCTATTATATTTTTTTTCTTCTAAACCACCATGTTAGCTTGTAATAGACGAATGAGCTTTAAATTTATTATTGTTTATTAAAAAGTTTTACAAATATGTGTCATATAGATCTACATTATCATCCGAATAGAATTTCACCTTTATCTTCTCTGCCTTTTATCCGCAAAGGTTAAATAAAACAAAATATTCAAACAGTTATCTGTCTTTATTCTGCATCTTTTCTTAAACCAGCAGCCATAGTCATTCGTTCGGTACCATTATAGGAAGAAAAAATTAATACACTATTACATACTGTTACAGTTTGGTTTGAATATGTGATACAGCTGAATTTATGTGTAAGTAGATTTTATTAATTGTATACTATTATTATTACAGTTACGTACGGATCATGAAAACCAGAGTGCAACGCGATTTTGCCGTATAATATTTTGTTACGGGACTAGTAGTTACAGTTAAATTATATAATTTGTACTTAGCATCCTATGCTTCTTCTATTACACTAATGTTTGTTAGGAATCAGGTTTTTACTATAGCTAAAACACTGAGCATTCTGTGCTACCGATGAGATCTCAATGCTGCACCCAGAAGTGATTGTGAATGAATGTGTTTCTTAAAAAAATCCTGACCCTTGAAATAATAAGTACAGATTACGCGCAATATCGCATCGCACGATTCTAAGTCACTGTATACCATACTGCTTTTGTGGGTGTAGTGGTGTGCGGTAGTCGATAAAAAATTCCATGAATAATTTTGCATTTTATGGCCAAACGTCCCTTTTAAATACACTTTTTTTTGCACTTGTAATAATTTTTGAAAATATAAATTTTGATAATATTTTTTCCTTTTGTTCCTAAATATTAATCCAAATAGTTTTATTATCCTTAATATTGTATTTACAATTTTTCAACAGCCGAAAAATATGTTCAATTTTTATAATATTATTTTTTAACGACTCTTGTTAAGTAGTAGGTAACAGTACAAATATTAATGATCACAAGTTGGTTTTCATTGGTCATTAACATACATTATAATATAGTCTTATGCACTATCTGTAGGTAATACAGTTAACAGGAGGTCTTAAATTGTGAAATGCCTAACTAAACAATTTATTTACACAAAAAGGACACTTAAATTAAATCTGTATAGTTACAAATGTGAAAAAACCTACGTAATATTGTTCAGTCAATAACAGCATGAGTTCATAAAGTAAAATACATTTATCTCGAACATTCTTTGAAATTATAGGTATGGTTATGTATAGAATTTTATTAAAGTACTATAATGTGATGAATACAGGCTAATACTTGTGCATATTTTTTGGGAAAACACTTAAAACATAATTGTATAATGTCAAATTTTAGTTTTTTTGGAAAATCTATATATATGTATAATATTCAAAATCTACATTTCCAAATGCGAGGCAATTTTATTAGTTTAATACTCATATGCCCAAAACAATATGCACATTAGCTATTTGTTAACGTTTTAAGACCATCTGTTATATGTATAGTTCAATATTCTATTGTAAAGTTTAGTAGTTTACTTTAACGGAATACTCTCAGAAATTTTAAAATATTGTTAATATCGCCACAAAATCCAACTTGAATCTACAAAGATTTCTAAAAAGCTTATAAAATATTTCCTTCAAATAAAATATAACTAATAATACAATTTACTGAAATAAAATTACGAAAACAATATTTACACTTCGACAAATTTATTTTTATTATTACTCTATACATATCGTTTTATGCCTATCTATTAACAAAAACCTACTAATGATTAAAAAATTCTCAGTAGGCCTCTAAGACTGACGACACATTATCTACTTTTATAATATCGAATAATCCTAAAACTATAAAGTGCAACATTCGCTACGTAGAACGAAACAACTCAGAGTATTTCAATAAATTAATGATCACTCTACATTACAAATAATCGCCGATATTTTAAATGTAGGTATTGTACTTATTTACAAAATGCAATATTTTTACAAAAAAATGCTAATACTAGGAATACCCACATTTCGCCGAGTAATAATCCTATCAAGTCATACTTTCTTTCATTCATTTTGCACTTGTGTACTGTATGCGAACTTGGTTGATGATTTTATCCAATATTTAATACTGTATTTAATTAATAATATGGAACTATGAAATGCTAGATGAATGAATGAGTGAAAATGTGTGTATGAATAAATTTGTGTTTTAATCGGTCTCTACGGAGTAACACACAATTCGTCAATTTATTATTTTGTACTAAAACACCTAATAATATCAAGACATTCCATTCAAATACCACGTCAACTACATCGAGATGAATATTCAGTCGAAATTTGTTATTTCACATTAACATTACACTTAATATTATGTAAATCCCATTTCTTAACTTGGCTGGAATCCCAAAGATCTGCTTTAAGGCCTGATTAATTTATTAAAACGAACCGCCGAACATCTTTTTAATTTTAAATAAGACACTATCGATGCAAATAATAACTAAGGTGTAATAACGAGACGTTTACGTGCAGATCGTAAAGCGAAATTATCGACATCGATATAAAAGTCGTACATCTCGTCACTATTTTGATAAATAAAAATATAGGTGTTGTCTGTTTTAGACCATTCCTTTGGACATCATTCTGACGGTGTTCTTCAGAGCTTGACGTTTGTTGCAGAACCATATTCTGATGACTTCGCGTTCGTATCCTAGTTGGTGTGCAAGTCCCGTTATTTCTGTGCCTGGAAAAAACATAAAAATAGGCAAACTTAAGTAGGTAATAAATAAATTTAAAATTGTATTTTTTTACCTATGCTAAAATTACGAATAAGACTAATAATTTAGAATCTTGTGACTTTTAGCTGTCTGGCCATGTTAGGCTATTAATGGAGTGACATCTGCAGTAATTTTTGACCAAAAGTAAATAATCTGAATCTCCTTGCTATTAATACTTCATTCACTTCACGAAAGGATTTTGCAAACCGTTGATTCTTAAAAATAATACTTATATACCTCACACAAGATAAACCTCCCAAACTTCTACGACTATAGGGGTAATAAGTGAAATAAAAAATTACCAGAGGGATGCGTGTTCCTCTCAAAATGCGCGTTCAGCAGCTCCAAAGCCTGAGGAGTGAAGGAGGTGCGTCGCTTACGTTTCTTGCTTGGCTCCATACCTATGAAGTCTGTCAAGTGGTTCTGCCCAGACGCGTACCTGAAAAATACAATGTGTTTTGTAAATATAAGATAGAAATATGTTTTGTCATGTGGTAATACCACAGAAATCTGAATAAGCAGGTAGATTTCTTTGGATTTTTCTCTGGAACGCTATTATGTACGTTTAATTTTAGCAGTTAAAGATTAGAATGGATCTATAGAGCGTTTAAACATTTATTTTACCTTTGTTTGTTTTTATTTCTTATGCTTCCTGCTTGGTAGATATTTTTACCAATTTTCAGATAAGCTTCTAAATTATTTCACAAAGGAAAAGTAGTATCAAGTACTTTCAGAACGAATCTGTTTTGATTTTATATAAATATCGTCCAAACGAAAGATATACCGTATCTTCTGATTTTATTCTGAAAACCCGTAATAAAATCGGAACGGTTACACATTTCCTACATTGAAAAACAAATTAAGCAGATGTAAATAATAAACCTTGGTCTGGTTCCATAATGCCGACATCATTTGAATGCATCCATAAATGAATCTTTACTAATCTGGCGTCAAGTCTCGTTGACGTAGACATAATATAAATAAATAAAGCCGTTAGCCGTTATTGATTTTCATATTGTTGTATAGTTTATATTATTATATCTTATATTGTTATATCTGATTTTTTGTACCCAACCTATTTGATACATACATACATAATACACACGGCTTACTATTTCAAACTTATTCCACCATAAAGCTGAACGTGGCCATGTATGTTCAAAACTGTTGGCTCTGTCTACCCTGGGATATAGAAGTGATTATATGACGTGGTTATAGGCCAAATGAGATTTAGATCGGAACAGATAATGAACGAATAATGTGTTGGGAGTGGGCTCAGAAGACCACCTCGATTTGGGTGGAGGATGTAAAGTGGCCCGAGGTATCTACTAGGCACACTGTACCATAACCCTCACAGCCAATAAAAAACGTGTAAAAACCAGGGAGAGCAACATCTTCCCGTATTAATTCAAGGAGTATCGTTAACGGGTGCGCTCGTTAAAAATTACCACGAAGGGGGATAGGCGATTGCAAATTCAATGCACTATTTGCAATGTTAAACCGTCCCGTTGCATTCAGATAATGCATTTTAATGATGCAAAATGTAAAATCGATAGATCCTGGACCTCTTGCCGCGTTGTTTAATATTTGTTGAAGATTTAAGTGACACCTGGGTTGTATGGAATTGTAACGGCGTATCGGCAGTTTCTTATTTGCTTTTGAGTATATTGTGTTTTATTTTTTTACGGATGCTTTCATACGATTAGGGACGTAGTTTAATTTGATTTATTTAAATGAACCGATATTATGAATCCAGACCTTATTATGAGCATTTAATAACTAGTTGACACTATCTCATGTAGCAAAATGCGTGTTAGTAACCTTTTTCACTAATTTCTAATTGTTACTTCATAATTCTTTATCTTATATATAATAATCCAGTCTATAAATAGTTATGAACTCAAAATTTACTAGTAAAAAGGTACTGTTAGCATCAACATAATGTTTACGGCATAAAAACAAAGCCACAGATAAACAATAAACGTTACAGATTAGTTCTGTACAAATGTCGTCAAAATTTGGTGAAATAATCGAAGCACCAAATATTGACGACAACTCTAAGCAACTAAGTGATTATAAGAATAGTGATAATGGAAGCGGATACAAATAAACATAAAACCTAGCCCGTACAAGCGATAGTTAGTCCAGATTTGAGAAATATTTTCACAACGTTGCTAAGCGTTATAGGCCAAATGTGTCACGATGTAGCACAACCACGAACAAACTCACTCAAACAAATAGTTACCTCTCTTCCGCTTCCTTCATCCAACGTTCGAGCACCGGTTTGATTTTCTGCGCACTTTTTGGTGTTATATCCAATTTCTCAAATCTGTATCGAACACAAATTTAATGTTAGAGTCTTACTATGCACGCACCGGTCAAACAAAAGTCTAGCGCGGTGGAAAGCACGATACACGACGATCTTTACCCAATCCAAATGAACTTAGCGTAAAACAGGACATTGACATAGACGCTAACGATTGTGTATAGAAAAAAACAATAGGTAATTTAAGCTGCCGGAGCAATCAGTTTGATTAATACTGAACAAGGTAACAATAAAACAACGAATTCAATTAGAAACGAAAGGTAACGTATGCCAATGCCCTGGCTTTTGAATTGCGCAAAATGAATATTAATAAAAATAAGAGTAATGAAATAATACATCATGCTAGATTAGATGGAAAGCAAGAAATTATTCACCGTGATGTTACTACAGTAAAAGTGATAAAGTTCTCACAACGATTACTCATAGTGTCGAATAGACATGGTTCTGTGGCCATACAGTGAAGTGGCACGTTTGTCTTTTACATCAAAATGTAACTGTAGAGTATGATGCATGGCGCCTTACGGTCATTACGCGTATGCAAATACGTACGTGTGAAAAGGAAAAGAAAGAACGTCAAAACCAGTAATTACAAATAATTATATGCGGCATACATTCGAAAGCAATGCCCGGATCCCCGATCGAGATAAGATTACATTAAATAGCGTTGAAACATTTTGATTTAAAGACAATCTACATGTGGACTGGGCCGTCGAGAGTGAGTCAAAGCGTGTTCTTAATGCATGTAAGTTAAGTACCTTCAAATTTATCGCTCAAATATGAGTTGTTGATATAGATGATGTTTTATTTCTGTTTGAAATTAATGAAAGTTGTGAAGACTTATATTGAATTTGGACCCAATTTGAGAATATATTTGAAGGTGCTGTAAAGGGATAAAAACAAAACACGTACATGTTTTGTTGTTGTGACGACAGCTGAGCTGCTAGCATCTGCGAAGCCAGGGCACTGGGGAGGGCAACAAATAATCTGTTAGATTTGTATTATCCAGTGGCAGGCTATCTCCCAGGATCTAAAGAGACGCCACAATAGATGTAGAGATAGAGTCGCACGCATTAAATAATGATATTTTCTTAAGCAATTACAAAAATATATTTTACAGCACGTTTTGATAAAGGAAAAGATTTTGAGTAGTTTTATGTTCACATTTTACTTTTATAAGTGAATTCTATTAAGTTTATTTTCACGAATATAGTTTCAGGATTTATGTAATTATAGCAGCCAATTTAGACTAACTGGTAAAGAATATATTCTAAGCTGCTTTTAGCACCTTCAACCTTATGCACCCATTTTGCATTTTCAACATATTTTTGATTGTTCCACATTGTCCATTGTTTACTGTTCTTTATTTGCTTTTTTTCCCATTTCTAAATCGCTTTAATTCTATTTTAAATCTATACTTTCGAATATTTTTTTATATTTCAAATTCTGTTGTGTTTCTTGTTCCCAATGAAATTTTAATCCTATATGTTGACACAGCGTAGCTCATATAAAATTATAATAGAGTGCAACCCGTACAGATATGGATTATTCAATGTTTACTTCAAGACACGACAATGACCATGAGAGGTTCAATGTGCCACGTCATGAATCCAATGCATTGATTCAATAGAATTCTAAAGATCGGAAAATGGATAATATGAATACAACTTGGGGGATTGTTTTCAGAGTTTATAAAATTCGAAGTGCGTTTTTTATTGGATAATAATGAGAAAACTGAATCCTTTTTTCTTTCGAAATCCTTTTGTCTTTTTAAGAATTAGTTCACAAACAATAACACTAATTAATTTTATAAATGTACTTATTAAAAAATTTCAAATTTCTATCTATACCCATATCGTTCAAAAATCCAAGAAATATAATTTCCTAAGTGAACAAATAATTGAACGTCCGGTTATGAACAGGGATTGTTAAATTAATTCTTTCCGAAATAATATGTTTTAATTAAAATGCAAATTAATTAAGTCCAGTATAATCAAAGGGGTAACTACCATGTACCGGCGTCGCGACACCAAATTGGAGGGAGTCGAAAGAAAAATTAATGGAAAATGAAATCAGGACGGGACAAAGACAGGGGAATTCTACTCTTTTAATTACACGAAAAAAGTAATTACGGCAAGATAATTAATTAACTGGAACAGAAGTAACGATTAATGATTTTATTATACGAAGGAGGTCGGTGCCCGAATTGAAAATTTCCTTTGGCCTAATGTTCCGTTTCGCGTCGAAACACGATTTGTTGGAAGGATGTTTCGTTCCGATCTCTTGGATCGGCCATAGGCATAAATGTCGATCCCTAATAAATTTTCCATTTATGAAGACCCAATGTTAAGCAGTTGTTAAACATTTTTATGTTCGAACTTTTTGTACTCATTCGATTAAATATAAATCGTCCCTCAAACTCATAGCTACGTACGCGTACTTCAGGATTTTTAGAAAATCTCTTTATTAGTTACGAAGACACCTGAATTACTAATTTCTGCGATCTTAATTTTAGATTTATCTACGTCTACCTTTCCATTTCAGACTAAGAATAGCTTCAAAGTTCCAAGAAGTATTATAAACATTTTTTAAATATTTCTATTTTTTCCTTGTTCGAATTGAATATTGATAATTTGCATCAATTTTACATTATACAAGTATAATTACTGATTAAACTGCCGATTGGCAATCAACAATCAATTTAAATACACCCCTAGCTTTCGTTACTGAAAGATACCAAATCATTAGAAAGCCTATAAAAAATGGCGTACCACCACGGAGCGGAACAGAAGCCCGAATGGTAATTAATTAAACGAATTGTGAGCAATGAAAGGAGTCATGCTGTTTTACAAATCACTTCAATTAACGATATTAAAAAGTTGGTGCGATAACGGAGTTGCGTTTCTTGAAAAATGTGGTGTTACTTGGTTTTTGTTGTCGGCTGTCGAGCGTGCCACTTTATCTCCACGATCTATTTTATATTATGCATGTCCACACATCCTTCTTTTATTTTGTGGTTTAACACATTTTGGTCATTAGAAATTAAATCTTAATCGAATATTCGGATGTGTGTACTATCAGATTCGGGTCCCTTGTATGGTATTATGACTAGATATTACTTTTACTAAGTCAGATTGCTATTCGGTTTTTATTGCAAATTTTTGAGTCTAATTTGTCTGTGAGATTGTAACCTACAAAACAAAACTGCTATTCGAGTATTTTGTTGTCAGTTGCTTCTTTAAGTGGCTTATAAAGTTTGTGAATATGAATCGCTTACATTCCTACTTTGATATGCCCTACCTATTTAATTGACTACATTAAAAATATCATAATTTGAAATTAATTGACCAATCGAAGGGCCCCGAATCTTAGGATTACGGAAAGAAGCGAATATTAAAGGGTTATCATAACAAAATCATAAATACCTGCAAATTGCGCTTTGACTGTACGCTGGACCCTCAGTGACTGACAGGGCCTGGCCCACTTGGGTCTGCGTCAGCCCGAGGCCCAGACGACGAAGCTTGAAGGCCTTGGCGAACTCCTTTATGTCTTCCAGATTGATTCCGTCCACCACGTTGCTAGATGACTGGCTGATTGTAGGTTGATCTGTTTTAAAAAGAAATACGTTAGAATATTACGTTCTTATTTTAAATTGATGTATCTATCTATCTCTTTGCAGTAAAGTGACAGTGTGTTAGTTTGTATGTCGATTCTCTTGTTTTAAAACATGGTAGTTCCTTATTGTTTTATGGTACTTCATTTATTTTCTGTATGGACAAATTAGTGTGCAACTATTTGACGTATTTCGCGATTAAAGATGTGATTAAATAGAGTCTTGTTTGTTATATCAAAAGCATTTCATAGACTATTCTTTGTATTCCTTACTTGATAGGTAAGTAAAGTTCTCTTTGATTTAAACTTAAAACTTTTACTATAACTATACAAAGTAAGTTTGTGAGAGACTGGTGTCTGAACTAAGCAGATGCAAGCAGAATGCTCAATGAAAAAGAAAACAGAATATGTAAAAATCAATATAATTAAACAACTTGGTTGCCAAAGAGAAATTCCGGTACTATTGAAATTAGTATAGAAACCACTCGTGAAACCTAACTATCAATAGTATGTTACAGTAGTGGTTGAAGGTATTTGAGTTAATTGTATGTTAAATGTAATATAATTAACTATCTACGATACGTGTAATATCAGATAGGGATTCATGAATCAAAAGAGCTTTGCCAACTGAGAACGTCTGTCTAAGCCCGTCTAGCCATTACCGTTTAAGCGAAGCAAAATTATAGCCAAGTTTAGTGGGCAATTTATGTAATTAGTAGATCGTGGCGGTTCCTAATTATGCGGGATGTCATTAGCGCGGAGACGTGCTACCGCGACGAAGGCTGGCTCGCGACTGCATCCCCCTCTCCTTTGCTTAGCTAACCGATGACAAATTACAATTCGCGTTCTACCTCCGTTAGTTTAAGCAGTAGTCTGCATCAATTAAGACAGAGTAGGGTAGCTAAATTGGCAATCGTTTCTCCATTTACCGTAGTCGAATGGCAGTCGATTTCTAATTTCGTTTGTTATCTATAAGTTGGTGTTTGGAAATTTTGTGATTAACTGTAATTAGTTTAGGGGTGATTTCAAGGGGAGGTAATTTAATGTAATTCCTATTCGTTGATTGTAGCTTTTGTTTGATCTGTGCATGTTTTGGGGTGACTTTTATTATGTGCAGCAATATTCAAAGACAAAATTTCATAGTTAAGACAAAGTAATGAAGTACCAATTAATGAAATGGTCAAATGAAACGAATGAAATTGGTAGGCACTTTTTTTAGTCAGTGTAAAGCAAATGGAAAAACAGCAAGCAACACGCTTACCATACAAGAGTATCAAAAGCATTAACTAAGTATTTATTTCAGTCAACACTCACAGAGAACCAAAGCCGATGGCAAAAGCTTAGTAATTAATGATAGGTACCTTTAATTTAAATAAGTATTCGTTGCATTAAAGAACAGATAGACATTAATTCTCGATACACATTAAAATGTTCCATATCTGCTCTTACATCAGAATATTGGCATCACAAATTAGAAAACCATACCGAACGATCTCGTACACGAGAGGTCAATATACGCGGACGGACACGCGAACTTAATTGTGTCTAATTAATTTATTACATGTATTAAACAATTAACTGTTCGGTATCTTGATGCATTATAGTTATTGAATTTGGGACGTAGTAACTTGGCCAATTGACTTATCTTTGAAATGTAATTAATGGGTGCGTTTTCATCACGCGATGTCTAATTGGACGCCGAAAGGAGTTGAAAATGGATAGTTTCGTGAATTCTAATGTAGACAAATGTACCCTTTTTCATTTTCGCGATGGCTTGACGTAATTGAATAACGTTATCGTGATTTTGATATGAGTTAAAAAATTGACATTTGGTGCACCTTTCCAAGCTTTCATTTATGCTCCTTAATTGTTATTGATCGGAGTAATTCAAATATTTTAAGATTTATCTACATGATATGTAGTTCAAAACCCACAATACAAAGGCAAATACACAGATAACGCTCAAGAATTAAGTGTGAGCTTAAGTTGCAAGTCAGATGGACACAGTCATTCGCAGATATAAGCAAAAATTGATTCATTCAAAATTTGTCAGCCTTGGAAACCAAACCTGGCCCAGGTGAAACACATGACTTACCTACGTTTACCACTGCGAGATTTTTTAAACCATGGCTGTACCTATTATCGACAGTAGTGCGTTTATGTACAAATAAACAACATCTAAATTATCCTGCTTAATATATTTCTAAGTACTTAATTATCCAAGTGGACTCTAGTTTCCTCTCGTAAATGATCCACTAATATCAGTTTTGCGTTTACCGAACAGTCTAATGCCAAATTCACATGCCACACCGTGCATATTTAAAGCCGAAAAATTCGATGAAACAATCGATCCACCGCCATTTCGACATGTTATATTCAACGCTTCATTATACGAAATTAAAGTTTTCGAGTGATTAGTTGAATCATGTATAAGCCGGCCAAATCAAAAATACTCGTTAAAATTTATAGTCCTACCTTAAACATTCTTAACGAACAATCAAATAAGGAATAGAATAGAATGAATTCGAAATTTTCGATACGCAGATTATAAATTTGTGAGCAGTTGTAATGGGTGAAATTATGCGAGCCGAATTGACTCGATTCATGTTACGATCACAATATAATCGGATACGTTATCGATTATAATTAACGCGTTATTAAAGTAACTGTTATGAGTACTTTTGAAGAAGTTTCCCCAAGAATTAAAGCGGTCTTAGGTAAAAGTTGAGCATTTCCCGTAATATTATCGAGGGCTCTTCATTTGCTTAACTGTAATTAAAAACCCATTTGAAAGGTTATTCAATAAAAATCGGCTATCGACTAATGGAAAATTGTATAGAACAATTACTACAAAGTTACAGAAAATTGTAGATTTAAGTTAAAAGTTTAATTACAGATGGAATAAAAATTGTGATAAGTTTAGTTATTTCTAGGTTTACGTTTCAAACTCAAGACCCAAATTTCGTTTTATTATTGATGTGAGATACAATAATATTCATCTTTAATGATAAAATAAGCACCATTTATAAAAGAACCGGCAATACTTAGGTTCTTTTAATGAATTTTCCTAACATTTAGTCTAAGTTTCGCAAAACTCACTCTTTCAGATTTTCTTTGTCATCATAGCGTACATATAATCGAACAAAATGGAATATTAATTTTAAGAAACATAAACACAAGGGTCATTGTTAAATAAAGAAGTTAATCTATTTAATTGAAAATATTTAAATCTGTATGGAATTAGTGAATCATGTCTACGATTCTACAAAGCAGTATATAAAAGCTTATAAGGAACTCGATAAAATGTAATGTGATTCGCCGTTTGCCGGGAAAGTGGGTAACAAATGGCCACTGCCAATTTACGTATTAAGTCTATTAACAACAATTAACAGTAACGTTTAAATGAGTCCTAAATATAGATCGTAGATGTCGAAACAGAGTTTGTAAGAAATAACGGTTAATTCCTAAATGTTTGCTGTTTATGTCTTTGAATTATTTCAACGACTAAACTATCGAAAGGCAGGATTTGCAAATAATTTATGATCTTGTATAAAATAGTTCAGTACGTTAATGCAATGCTAGATTTGGGTTTCAAAATACTAAGTATTTTTATTTCATACATTAAAATGAAGTACACAAAAAAGCACTTTGTTATCTAAATTGAATACTTTAGAGCGCATTTCAATTCATCTTTTTACATAGGTACATACATATAATCACGTCTATATCCCTTGCGGGGAAGACAGAGCCAACAATCTCGAAAATACTAATAGGCCGCGTTAAGTTGTATGACTTAATGACATAATTGAGATTCAAATAGTGACAGGTTGCTAGCCTATCGCCTACAAAATGAATCCCAAGTTTATAAGCCTATCCCGTAGTTATTCTTTGTTCCGTATTTTTATTGAACGAGTTAAATTTTATCAGCCACGTTAATTATTTGTAATGGATTTTAATTAGTTAATTAATTAAATTCGATGAACACCGGTTGTGGGTCGGTTTCTTTGATAAAGTTGTAGTATCTTTGTGAATATTATAGGTATCATTTATTTGTGATAATAATTATTCTTAATTAAGCAATTTGAACGATTTTATCGATTCGAGATTGCTTTTTGTTCTCGATAAAATTAAAAGGGTACATAAATAGCTCTATTATGTCGTTAAAATGTTTCAATATGCTTTGATTTGAAAATTTTCTATTTAATGTGTAATTGTTCTGTTAAAAGGCCAGGTCAAGTGAACCTTCTCTAAAGGGACCTACATAATAAAGATGCTTTACAAAAAGTAGGTAGGAACGGGCAGGTTTAACATAAAAATCTGTAAAAAAAATTTAAGTAAGGACACTGTCACATGTTAAATTGATCTTGTTTTTTTCCTATCCAAGTAGCTCGCATATATTATAAAGCGTGCCGATGCCAACTCTGTTATAAATCAGCCAAAGTTTTGAATCTTCTTTAAAACTGCGTCTTGTTCCCAAAATTAAGAATCGTCACATCACTGTTTTGTTATTGGGCGTAAATGATTTGACATTAGTCATCCGACTTCATTTTAGGCGCAGACCTAGCCTAGGATTATTAACCTTAATGGAAATAAAGACTGTAAAGATTAACTGTTAAAAGTTAATTCTAGAAATGTACTGACTGCTATTTCCTAAAAGCAAAACCTAAAAACAATCCAGCTTTTCTGCTAATGGACACTAACAAAACGCGAAACTCCTGAGAGCATTCACGCCAAAAATACGCTATCGATTTATTTAGACAATTGGACGTAGCGAGAGGAACTGAGTAATTTAGTAATTGTATCCACTAACAACGAATTAAATAGTAATCAATAGACCCGGGGCCGCGGGGCACGGACCCTGGCGCCTTTACACCTTAAGACTCGACTACGATACGATTATACGATTTTTTGTAGGTCTTTCGACTTGTACGTCGGCTAGTTACCTATCATGATCAAATTGACCAGTCTGTAATTTTCTAGAGCAAATAATAATAGACACAATTCTTCAAAGTTAGACTAGACATTTAATTTAAAATAACCAAAATTAAAATATTTATATTGCAAGTTGGGAGTTCCCTCACTGGATCATATTAGTGTCTACAGTTAAGCATCTGATCTTAATTGGCCGGCGATGTTATCTTCAAAGGTTATCTTACTAAGCTTACCTAGTTTTAGTAAGAAAAGAACAGAATTTTTCTTATAAAAAGATGAAAAGAATTTGGTTTCGGTTCTCGAAAATGGAGCGTCCATTAGATATTTTGTAGAAATATCCTTAATATTCATATTCTAATAAATTTATTTATTAGGAAAATTTTATCAATACCGAACCAAATTTGGATATATTCTTGTAATTTGAATGGACCTTGCATTGAAATTACGATTACAAATTTAAATTAAGTACTACATTGTAACAGTCATGGACATGGACAACCAATCCGATACTAGAAAATATAATAAAGTCTCCTAGTGTAAACGCCCCAATGGATTTTGGGGCTATTGTTTTAAATGGTACTTACTGAAGTTCGACCCTTATTTCGCGTGTTTGGGTTTATGTTTGTCTTCTACAATAAACTGCTGCTTACGTAACTATGCGGTAGTTACCTGGTTACGAAAATTTGGTAACCATAAAAGTAATTAATACTAGCTAAAAATAAAAAAATGAATTTACTGGCCTATGATCTGTCTACTTTAGCAAAATGCCATCGAAATTCAATTTATATGATGTGCTGTGATTCACTCAGTCTCGCTTTCTTTTTATATATTTAGAAAAGTAATTGCATGCAATATGACGTAAAAGCATTCGTTGCTATTTTTGAACACATTACAGCATTGAGAGTAATAAACTTGGAGTTCTTCATGTAGCCGATGGGCTAGCATGGTGACAAACTGTCACTATTTGAATCTCAATTCCATCATTAAGCCATAAAGCTGAATGTGGCCTTTCAGACTTTTCTGTCTAGCCTGTGAGGGATATAAACGTGACTGAATGTATAAAAGTGTTCCCAAAGTCTAAGCTCGCGGCGAATAAATAATATTAACGTAGATATATAACAGCTTATGATCAATCCATTGACACTTTTATCAATCATTGATCTAGACCGTAGGCGCATGCGACAATGTATTGCAAGATTTAAAAAAACGATAGTTACGTAAAATGGTTTTAAAGTACAATAAATAAATATAAATAAATAAATATATACGGGACAAATTACACAGATTGAGTTAGCCTCGAAGTAAGTTCGAGACTTGTGTTACGAGATACTAACTCAACGATACTATATTTTATAATAAATACTTATATAGATAAACATCCAAGACTCAGGCCAATCAGAAAAAGTTCTTTTCTCATCATGCCCTGGGCGGGATTCGAACCCGGGACCTCCGGTGTCACAGGCAAGCGTATTACCGCTGCGCCACAGAGGCCGTCGTAATAATCAAATATGGAATAATCAAATTATGGCCATAATTTCCTATTGTTGTGTTATTGTAGCCTACAATATTGATCAGATATTTTCCATCGCCGTTGCTTTCCATCAGGAATCGCTAATGATCGTGTAATGGATCGTTTCAATGCATTATAACCGATGGACTAATTATCATAGCTAGGTCGCACCTATAAGGCACTGATATCATATCATATTGTTCATCATATTGGTCATAACTAAATTATGACCAATATGATGAACAATAAAGTTAATATTTTTTTTAAATAAGATTTTTTTATTTCACAGTGGCAGAAATTGTATGAAGAGCGCATCTACAAACATACATACACTCAAACTCGTAAAATGACGTCTACTCGTATATCTACCCTTGCGGGGAAGAACCAAACAGTCTTAAAAATCTAAAAAGTTTCGTTCAGTTGTATGGCTTAATGATGCAAATGAGATTCAAAAATTGACAGGCTGCTAGCCCATCACCTACAATAAGAATCCCAAGTTTATTAGCATCTGAGTAATAAGAATGAACGTATTTATTAATACATTTTATTTCCTTATAAATATTACAATTAAATCAAATTAAAACTAAAACTACTAAAATTGTCGAAAAAGCTGATTGAGGTATCTCGTGACCGGAGGGCTGGAAATTATCTGGCTCAGAGAATCAGCATTGCCATTCAAATTGGCAATGCTGCCAGCCTTCTAGGCACACTCCCGCATGTTGATGCTATGCAGGGACTGTACAATTTATAAATTAAATTTTAGTTTGTAGTCATCTTTTTTCTTTATTTTTATAAGTAGTTTTAGTTTTAATTTAATTAGTTTGTAAGTATTTTTTTCTTTCTTTTTATAAGTAGTTTTAGTTTTAATTTGATTTAATGAACGTATTTAAGTTTAAATATTCTATTAAAATAAAGAAGAAAAAGGAACGTTTTAAAAAACGATGATGTGTAAAAAGATTCACAGAAAAAGTTTGGTCATGTAAATGAAAGGAAACATATTTACAAAGCGAGAGTATGGAAAGATTGAAAGAGAAAGGACAAGGCATTGTTACAAAAAGAAGAAGAGGAAGAATAAGACAAAGAGGCAGTATTAATCAAGCAAAAAGGGAAAGATTATTTGGAAAATAAACTTGACGAGAAAACTAACATTAAATTTTTGCGCTGACACTCTACATGTACAGTGAAATGCAAATTGAGTCGAACAGACACCAACTTCCGATGTTCACAACAGTTGAACCAGCTACAATTGACGGGAACACATATTGTTAAATATTCATACGAGTTTCTATTATTGTGCCGAACCTATTACATCGAAGGAGATTATAAATATGAAGCATTAAAAGTAGGCCAACTTTTAAATTCCAGACTGGCTTAAATGTTGGAAATGGGACGATTAAAATAGCTTAACGTCACATTTGGCTAGATACCGGTATTTTTGTATTGGATCGTCAAGATAAATCTATATTTGTCTTTGTTTATTTTAATGTTAATGTTTCATTGATACTTTGTAATATATTTTTGTCGTTGCCATGGACTTTGTATAATTATTATGAGGGTTAAAATTATCCTATTGAACACCATCGGACACTTGCCAATGACACCTAAAGGTATCTTAATTAATACTACTTCTAAACCATATAAATCGTTACTGAATCGATTTCCCAAACCTATAATTGAAGTAGCTCGTATGCTTAGGAAAAAAGTTCAGCAACGGTGTCGTTTGCTTTTTTTCAGTATTGGCATAAGTAGTTAGTTTGTAGCCAACGACACGATAGAAGATTAAGTTCATCTTTTGTAGCTTTAATGTTCAATAAATAAAAATTAAATTCAATAAACAAAACATTACAACACTAGCAGAAGTCAAACAAAACCAATTACAGTTCGCTGACAAGATAGACAAAGTGCGGCTCACCTACGACGAATGCCCGACCGCAAGCCTACTTTAGCGTAATAAACTTTAGAGTTTGTTCCCGAACGCACTTTCAACTTCCCAACAGCACATCCTACTCTTTATAGCATTAGGTAGCCTAGGACACTGTTAGACTTCGTTCCAGTCTAATGGATCGCATCCATGCTTAGAACAACTTTTATGGATAAGTAGAATCGAGTTAGTGTCGACTCGAAAATAGCGCTTAAGTTGGCCGTTAGTTTTGCTTTTGTTGTTGTACAATAGCGAACGAGGTTAATTTGTCACCGTTAAATATATTTTAGTTAGGGAATTTAAAGGAAAACAGGGAATATAAAATAGAGTTAAAGTGTTAGCGCGACGCGGCGTAAGAGACAGTCGGGAGTTGGGGGCAGTTCTGTTTTTCGCTTTCAGTTTGTTTTACAGCAGCTAAAAACTGTTACGAAAGTATTTATGTTTTTGTTTACTCAAATATTCTGATTGTTATGATTGTTAATTTTTTTTTATACACGCTCCAGTGTTATATTTTAAGTCATTTGACAAAAAGCTTAGCGCAATAACTAGGTTTCCGCAATCGGATTTCAATTTTGACAAAAAGCCAGTAATAGCACGTACATTTTTATTATGCGCATGAGTACGAAAGGGTAACATTATTTCAAAACTAAGATAAGGGTAATATTAGAACAGAGATGGCATTGTTTTTGTGAATGAAATATAATAAGTCATTGTTGGTTTACCTTAATAAATAAAAACCTACTCTTTAAAAGCCAGCAGGAAAATTAGACATCTTGCCTTAAATTTGAATTTGGTGGCAGTCTACTATAAATAGGGAGTGAAAGAGATCAATGTATTTTGATAATTCAACACATCAAATCATAATTCCTGATACTGAGAAAACTATTCGAATATCTATCTTACAATGAATTAAGAGTGAAAACGTAGTGAAGAAACCTGCGTATTCAGCCACTGATTGTTTACTTATGATTCAAGCTTGGTCAGAATACAGTCCGTTTAGCAATCATCATTCAAAATTACTATAAGTTTCCCTTCCTTAACACAGTTCGTAGACAATCTATGGAACACACCCAAAGGAGCAACTATATTAAACACCATAATGGTGTTAAATCAAAAGCCGTGACTTACTTGGCGAATCAGCGAGTAAATCGGCGTCGTCTTGCGATGGCGACTTGACAGAGCCTGGCGACATCTTGATGGGTGGGTGAGGTGATGCCATGGGGCCCGAGCTGGCGCTGCCGGCGCTGCTGGCCGGGCCGGCGTTCGCGTTGCCGTGGGAAGTCGTGATGGTGATCTCGCCGTTAGAAGACGCCAGCCTGGTAGAAATTAAAGATTTAATAATATGAAGATAAGAGGTATTTTCGATTGCGGCGGTTTCGGTACAAAAGTACCCGAAACCGCCGAGCTTGCATGAAGAGAGTTATGAATGTGGATGAAACGAAGGAATGGAAGGAATATGCAGAGATCGTGGCAAGTGGAAAGAGGTAGTCTCTGCCTACCCCTCCGGGAAAGAGGCGTGAGTTTGTGTATGTATGTATGAAGATAATATCTGTACTTGAGATTATAAATAAGGGGTAGGCTTATAAACTCGGGGTTCTTCTTTTAGGCGATGGGCTAGCAACCTGTCACTATTTTAATCTCAATTCCATCTTAAAAAAAAAAATTGAAGGAAAAACCTAGTGAATATGTTTTAGATCTAGTTTTAGTTAGTTTGGATGTTCCTACATTATTTATTTTTATGTTTAGAATAAAGCAAAGAGAATTGGTGGCCTGATTCTGTTTTTCGTATGTTTTTTGTAAAGTAAGTATTTTTTGTTGTGTTGTTTTGGTGTAAAAAAAAGAGAGGAATCGTGGACATAAACTAAATCCATTATTGTTCTTTAGGTAGGCAAAGACCAGGATAAATGCCAGAATTGATTAAGGTGAAAAAGAAAGCTCTCCCTTACACTAGGCAAGTATTACCGCAGCAGTTAGGATTAGATGATAACACACGAATAAAGTGATATAACTATAATATAATATACACGTATCAAGTGATATTACTACTAAGTAAACCCTAATCGAGCATTTAAAATCTCCTTAGCATCATAGCCGGGAAATGGTACGTGTTGCCTACAAGTGGTTCAAACAAATGAGGTGCGCGCTTCATTTACTGCGCCGAGGCATTAGCTGTAATTGCAGCTAATTAGGGCCTCATCCGCTGCAACAAACGCACACACACACACACACACACACACACGGTTTTATTACACGTTACACGGTAAGAGATGCTGCGACGTTTACAAAGTTTGATAGTGTCGCATAGTGCAAAATTTGCAATGTTTATTAAAAAGGCGGTTAGTAAAAGAAATCAAAAGTACCTATGTAGGATGATATAGGAAGTGCTCCTTCCTCCTACAAAATAAGTGAAGTGAGTAAATTTATTTGAGAAAAATAAATTCATAGATATTATTATGTATTTAACTATCATTCTTATTTAAATTAATTTTATAAAATTATAATTTAGGTCCAATAAAAAAGCGAGTTTAATTAATCATAAACTAATTTCTATGTATGAAATTGTGTAAAGAAATGTAATTCACTTCATTTCATATATTTGTTTTACAAATTATTGTTACAAACTAATAATAACATCTATCATGTATAATTTGATATCGTATTATATTACCAAACAATAAAATATCACTTGAAAATGTTGTTACTCATATCACGCCAATAATTATTGCAGCGACTAATTTGCATGTTGATTTAAGTTATGCAGTAATAAGCAGGCGGCATTAAAACACACAGTAATTTAGTGTATGAGCTGTGACACGCACACATTCATGAGACCGTACAATGGGTACGCACACACACGCATAAAATTAATTGTTCCTATAATTTATCAACAGGTATGTTCGCCGACGTAAGTGCTTGTAACTTTTTCGACTAATTTGTTGACAAAGAAAATGGTTTTTAATTTTGTTGGATAGTATTTATAGAAGTTGTAAAAAGGAAAGTTTTGTAATTAATTTGAAAGAAATTTATAAATTTTAATGACTGCTTCGCCAATTTTTTTTTTAAATTTTGTACGAATACAGTTAGTAATCCGAGTTCATAAATAGTTTATATTTTAATGAAAATTCCATCGGAAACGTAAAAAAAACGAGATTTTTTAATAAACTCTTAGAAGCTCAGGTTTCATTAATGGGCACACAAACAAAGTTTAATATAGAGTTTATTATTACTTTTTGACCAACGTGTCACTATTTTGAAAATAAGTTCCGTCATTAAGCAATAGAGCTGAATGTGGCTCTGTCTACCCCGCAAGTTATATAGACGTGATTATATGCATGTATGTTTATTACAAGTTAAATTCATATTTTTATCTGATATTTGTAACGAACTTTAAATTTATTTCAACCTAGTACTTAGGTTATAATTATTAGAACGTAAATATTAATGTATTATTAGTTATAATTTTTATAGTACTAATAAAATTTAAATGTCAACATAATTGTACTTTTGTATACGCTCAAGGATTTATTAAACTTAACTTTCAGGCATAATTTAAGCCTGAGACGTTTAACATAATAATTGAATGCACATAAAATTCTTATGTATAATAAATTATTACGAATGATGTAGGTAATATGATACGCCCAGAGGTATGATTAAAATAAATAAGGCTTCTTTTATTGAAGTCAATAATTGGTTTTTAATAAACTTAAGACAACGTCGTAAAAGAATATCCAAGGTGGCTTGACAGGCTATAGTTTGGCTGGTTCCATAAAAAGGAGATCAATTAGGGCCCCTCAAAGAGTTGCCCTTATGATATTAATTAATGCATACAATAACTTAATAACAGCGACATTTTTATAAAAAAAAAGAAATAGGGGACATTTCTTTTAGGAAAAGGATGGCGGCTTGTAATTAGAGGCATGAACTGGAAATTTAAATGTGGAACCACCGTCTTTGCTGGGTTCATTTGTTATCTGATACAAGGTCAGATGGAAGTCACTCCTTGCCTTGACTACTAGTTCGTTATCATAAAGGTTCATTTCTAGAGATGACTGAACCAAGGTCAAGGGGATGACGATAAGCAAGATGACGTGTATAACGAATACAATTTATTCAAAGTACAAAAACGAACCTTAGTATTTTTATCGTTGCAAATGACCTTATTTAAAAAAAAAATCTCCTCTTTACGTAATATACAATAAAAGTGTCGTGTGGTTCCCGGCACCAATAAAACCACAAAAAAAAGAATAGAACCACCCCATCTCTTTCCCATGGATATCGTAAAAGGCGACTAAGGGACAGGCTTATAAACTAAGGACGCTTCTATTAGGCGATGGGCAAGCAATCATTCACTATTTGAATCTCAGTTCTATCATAAAGCCTAACAGCTGAACGTGGCCTATCAGTCTTTCAAGACTGTTGGCTCTGCCTACCCCGCGAGGGGTATAGTCGTGATAATATGAATGAATGAACGAAATTAACTCGTCACATAAAGAACACAACCGTTAGTTCGTACCCCTTACTTACCGCAGTCGGGTAATTTTAGTAATCAGTTAGATCACTATCTTCCATTTGGCTTTACCTCATAATTTCACGATTTACAATTTTAATGTAACAATAATAGACACAATGATATACAATATTTATCTAGATTGAAGGTCAGAAATGAGGTATGAACTAAATAATGGACGCGAGAATTAATGCCAAAGAACAGTAATTATAAGGTCGCATTAAGTTAATGTCTTTGATGTACGCACACATACGCACATAATAGATGTGTCTAAAATAAGGAAGGACTAGAAGGTTAGCTTAGTGTGTATATAACTAGAGGCCGCCCGCGACTTCGTCCGCATAGAAACCTTATCAATCCCGCTGGAACTCTGGGATAAAAAGTAGCCTATGTGTTATTCTGGGTCTTCAGCTGCCCACATACTAAATTTCATCGTAATCGGTTCAGTAGTTTTTGCGTGAAAGCTTATAATTATGTTTAACTGTTACTGAGAGATTATGTCTGTTGAATACATCGCACAGCCAAAACTGTTGATCGTAGAAGTTGAAATTTGAAATGTTGTTCTCTTAAAAGTGTAAGAATAAGAAGGCATTAATTATTATTATTAATCTCTTCTTATCTTACAAGTAAACAGGGTCAGCTTTATAATAGAACTACATTTTACTAATTTATTTAATATCATGAGAAGTAAATTATTTTATCAATAAATTAATTTTGTGCCGTGTGGTTCCCGGCACCAATTCAAAAAAGAATAGGACCACTCCATCTCTTTCCCATGGATGTCGTAAAAGGCGACTAAGGGATAGGCTTACAAACTTGAGATTCTTTTTTTAGGCGATAGGCTAGCAACTTGTCACTATTCGAATCTCAATTCTATCTTAAAGCCAAATAGCTGAACGTGGCCTATCAGTCCGCTCAGGACTGTTGGCTCTGTCTACCCCGCAAGGGATATAGACGTGATTATATGTATGTATGTATGTATGTATTAATTTTTGGCTGTATATTGAGTGCAACAATGAGTGTACGACGGTTCACTTCTGTTTTCTCATTATTGCGTGAAGTACAGCCGACATCACAAGTTTAGATCTCGAATTAAAATTAATCGAGGTTCTTTGTTTTGGAGATTTGCTATTAAAATTGTTGTAATTAACTATCAAATATGTTTATATTCTGCTCTTATTAAAATATTAAACTTAAAAATTGTGTGTGAATTACGGTTTTTTTTTTCTGTAATGTATGTAACCTAGTATTCTTTTTTCAACAGTCATATAACTATTTAAATCTCAATTCTATTATTAAGTCAAACAGCTGAACGTGGGCTTTTCAAGACTGTTGGCTCTGCCTATCCCGCAAGGGATATAGACGTGACTGTATGTATGTATGTAATAGTCATATAACCATTGTATCACAACCTTCTTTAGTATTTAACCAGCTCCTTAAAAAACACAACACGCTCTATGAATGGTTGTTACAATACCACAATTGCACAGTATAAACCGTTAATATAACTCGTTAATTTATGCATCAAGAGTCAAGATAGCAGATATATTCTAAGGCGATACCTCGTATCTATTTATCACTATTACTGCGAGGATTAGACGCGTCACGGGCGCAAAAGGTAATTATACACGTTCGAATACTTAATGCTCGAGGCAACGTGGCACACTTAGTTTGTAGACTTCAAATAAATCTTGATGTTATCGTGCTGGCTTGTAATAAAGAAAAAATACCAAGTATATACTAGGCGCGTCCCTTGTAAATTGTTAAGTCAAACGAGCAAAAGGCTCAACAACTTGCAATCAATCTTTTAGGCGATCTGTAGCAATCCTTGACTACTTTGAATATTCAAGTGGTTTCCGGCACATTAGAAAATAATCACTTCCATTATTCCCATGGATGTCGTAAATGGCGACTGAGTAGGTAGATAGGCCTATAAACTTGGGATTTCTTTTGTAGGCGATGGGCTAGCAACCTGTTACTATTCAAATATCAATTCCATCATTAATCATGCTGCAAGTGCAGAAAAAAGTAAAAAAAGTATGCCAGCTGTTTTCTCTTCCCGCGCAGTTTGTAAAAATCAATCGAAATAAAGTCTTTTTTAAGTTGGAACGTCTTTGAGGAAATTGGTTGGCCTGTAAAATATATCTGAATTTCAATTTCATCATTAAGGCAACGCAGCCTTCAAGTCTTATAAGTTCTTATGAAAACTTAGGATGAAAATGTGTCATATTTTTATGTAATCTCGTGACTCTTAATAAAAATATATTGAAATTACATCCAACATCTACAAGATTTTCTATCAATGGTTCATCTAATTATATGGGCGATTTAACCGACTATCTCTACATTAGTGTGTACTGAATAAGGTTACGATTATGTGGATTTAGTTTTCCTGTCTCAAACTGGTGTTGTATACTTAGGAAAACGGCCTAGATTCGCATCGTACAAATGACATTTATGGACTATTATTTAATATATATATAAATATATATGGGACAAATATATATATATATATGGGACAAATTACACTGATTGAGTTAGCCTCGAAGTAAGTTCGAAACTTGTGTTACGAGATACTAACTCAACGATACTATATTTTATAATAAATACTTATATAGATAAACATCCAAGACCCAGGACAATCAGAAAAAGTTCTTTTCTCATATGCCTTGACCGGGATTCGAACCCGGGACCTCCGGTGTCACAGACAAGCGTACTACCGCTGAGCCACAGAGGCCGTCAAATTATTTGGTAATCTGTATTTATATGACTCTTTTAAATAGCACTTAATTTAAGATTAATATAATTTTCTTGCATTCCATGCCCATACTTACATACTTATACTATATAGAGAAAGGATTTGTTGATCGTTACTTTTAAATTCATAAACTAAAATTTTGATGATATTTGGCATAGACAAATCCTTCACAAGGGCTGGTGTTGCCATGTAGGGGTTTACCCATAAAACTCTTGGTTTTAAAATTATTACTGAGAAGCTATGTTTTGTTCAGTGAGCTAAATTAATAAAAATGTCTTCTTATTAGTTTACTTATTGTGCGAAGAATACCGAAAGTGTTTCTATCACAATTTAAGAAACAGTAGGCCTTCCCTACGATAACATCACATATTACACTTGCATGCTTCTTTCGTTTCATTCACATTCATAGCTCTCTTCATGATAGCTCGTCAGGTAATCTTTTACTGATTTGTGCCAGGATATCTCCTAACTTAATATATACTTGTACAATATACATTAGCAAAAGTATATAAAACAATTTGCGTTGATTAAAAACAAGAATATCAACTTTGAACAAACACACACAAGCGAGATAATGGTAAGCAGTCATAATGCGTAATTGCTTTACATTACTGTATCAAAGCCGTTTTGCTGATGCCGACTCAGACGCTCTAGTTTTGGCATTATTTATAATTTATTTTTTAAATTAGAAAAATAGATCACAAAGAATGGGACACACTATTATGGGATACTAGATAAAAGATACCATATTTTAATAAATACTTTATAGATAAACATGTCAGACCCAGACCAACCAGAAAATGTTATTTTTCCATTATGACCTAGCTATGAATCCGACAACTGCGCCAAACAGGCAGTCATTGTAAAAATAGAGTCATACTTTTCACATGTAGGTACTGCACGCACAGACCTGATTGCACTACCTATTAAGCAATATGTATTATGCTTTATTGCCGTGTGGTTCCCGACACCAATATGAAAAAAATAGGACCACTCTATCTCTTTCCCATAGGTGTCGTAAACGGCGACTAAGGGATAGGTTATTTCTAGGGATTCTTCTTTCAGGCGATGGGCTAGCAATCTGCCACTATTTGAATCTGAATGCTATCATTAAACCTAACTAATAAACGTGGCCTTTCAGGATTCCTAGACTGATGTGATTATATGAATGAAAAATTTACGTTTATGCTTAAACACAAGGTGGTGATGCTGGTCCGAGGAGCATTTTCTATTGATGGATAGAAATCGAGAATAAACCAATTATAAAAGAAAAGACTAACTGGCTGAAAGACTGACATATCAACGCACAATCCCAACCGCGGGGTCTAGAGACTTAAATTTGCCATACAGGTGTGGTTTTGGGGGCGCTCTAAGACAAGATTTATCGGAGTTCCCACGCGAACTGAAATTAACAGGATATTTATCATTTTGTTAAAAGTTTAGCAACGGAAGTTCTAATCTTGTCCAAAATATTGGGCAAAGCAATTGTCATTGGTAGTATATAAGTAAACTAGCTGTGCCCGCGACTTCGTCCGCGTGGAATAGTTATTTTGGGCATCATATTTATTTCTCGGTCAGGCGGTCACGCGTATTAGAAAGAACGCTGGTTCGCCGTATTAAATGTTTCGCTGCAAATCGCTTATAACGACTATATCTCAAAACCTATTCGTCTGATTTATATACTGTAAATGGCAATTTTAGTCTACATGAAAAGCCGAAAGTAATAAACATATTTATTTGGATAAGAATTAATACTGAATTAAAGAAAATTGGTTTCAAAATAACCTATGTTTATAATGAAAAAATAATCATAAAAATTGAACACAAAAGTGTTTATTGTAAGTAAACCTTAAGAGATAGATATATGCTCTCGCGGACTTTTTTGTGGCAAAAAATGAGTACTTCACATCTTTAGTACATTGTTTTACTATATCTTTGTTGGTTTGCGCAGCGTTCGCGTGGAAAGCTCGCAGATGGCCAACTCATTCAACTTTCACCTACATTGTTGACGTTTCCCGTAGGAAATCCGGGATAAATGTAGCCTATAGCCTTCCTCGATAAATAGACTATCAACAGTGAAACAGTGAAAGAATTATTCAAATCGGTTCAGTAGTTTCTGAGATTAGCGCGTTTAAACAAACAAACAAACAAACAAACAAAACAAACTCTTCAGCTTTATAATATTAGTATAGATACTTGTTTTCGTGAAACCTGCACGTGTGAGTTACACCTCACTTGTAGTCTAGATTCCGCTAATGTTTGATTTGTCTAGTCGGCTTCTTTGAAACCACTGCCTTGGCCGTACCACGATACCGTTTATAAAGTTAACATTTATGTAAAGTTTTAGTCTAAGAAATATATATTTTTTTTAACAGCCGTTTTATTTTCATACATATGACACACTTACAGAAATCTTCTTTACTCTTAAATATCAATATTTAACAAGAAATAAGTACCGGATTTATATTAAATCTCAATAAGATTGTAAATAAATATATAACATTACTCGTATTTTATTAGTCGCGTAAAAATGTGACTGCTAAGGAAGTGACGTCACATGCTACATTACTTTTTGTTATCATTTTCCGCGCTGTCAACACCAGAAAATTGTATACGAGTGAATACTATTTAAGTAATTATATCAAAGGTTCGTGTCATTTACATAATATTTAATAATAATAATGTCTTTACTAACTTTAGAACAAAACTATATATTATTTTAATTTTTGGGTTTTGAATTTCGGAAATTGTAAGTATATTAAATGTTTATCCGAAACTTTTGAACAATGGAGCCGAAAACTATATGTTCCAAGAGGAGAGTGGAATGGAATTTCAGAAATTCCATCAAGTGCGAGAATTAACAGAATTTTTTTCTAGTTTATGGAAATATTCAGACGTCTGTGGGAGATTTAGTAAGTACCAGCTGTTTAAACAGAATGACAAATGTATTCTAACTACGAACAAACTATAATAATCAGGGGACATTACCCGCGATAGCATCTAGTTTTTATTGCTAATGAATTAAAAATGATAATGCAGTATGACGAATGCATTTCTCATTCTATTAGTTTCATATGTTAGCTTTTATTTGATGTACGTTATATTGTTATTTGCTTTCAGTGTTAGTAGGGTTCAGTACATTTTCATGTTGGTCTAGAAGTGACGAAAAATATAATGTGTACTAGCTTATTTTATTGTCGTGCAGATTGTAAAAGTCAATCCAGACAATAGACTTATAAATTTGGTATTGTTAAGCGAAGGGCTAGCAACCTGTCTCTTTTTAACGTAGTCTTGGGAAAAACGGAGTAAGCAACCCAACTGCTTGTTCGCTCTGTTTTTCCCGCTAGGAATAGTGGCTATCTAATAACAAATACAAATGAGTGTGTGTGTGTGTGAAGGTTGTAGATTACAAGTAAGTCGATTTTTTCGGATAACCATTTTTAATAATTACATAATTATTTTATTATTTTTTATATAATTATACTGCTACACATGTATAATTATATAAAACAAAATTACTCCATTCTCTTTGGCTTCACCACTTCCTTGATCGTTTTATGATCATGTTGATCATTACAAATTAATACAGCCAAGTGATCATTTGTTATTTAAATTATGACTTAATTATCCAATAATTGGTGTGACGTCAGAATCGATCTAGATATATGATCGATTGGAATTACCGAGATCTTACATCAAAACTTCCTTCTCTTACTTATTTAAAAACACAATATGCTACCCTTATATAAAGCACATCTACGCAAGTGAGAACAACCAAAAATACTTATTCTTCCTTTAAGATTTAAAAGAGTTTTAACGAAAAAAAGAAAATATTGCCTTGATCTTTGTATTTACCTTTATTTAAGCCAAATTCAACGAAACTATATAGCGTAGTATCCAATAATATTCCTGAGGAACTTGAAGTAAGAATGTGAGAGAAAACAAAAAGGTACAAAATACCAATTATCAATCTTAAAAATGCAAATGTCCAAGCAAACTACGAGCTTAATATAATTGGCGTCATGAAATTTTTAATCGCTCGGCTGTTTGCTTTACCTAACCTTCCATTTACCAGAAGTGCCTTTGGCTACACGTTTAATGGATTACGACTTTATTGCTATTACAATTAGGGTCCTTTATCCAGGGCTGATAAGGCCACCAGCGTGGGTGCATTGACAAGTGTTGTGTGCAATTACATGACAATAAGTGTAATTAGTGTTACACATGCATCTTGCGATGGTGTGTGCGTGAATTAGTGATGAAGGTTTGTTGGGTTAGATGTTATAGTCTATTTATAAGTTAGGTTTAAGCCTAGGTTTCGTTTGTATGTATTTTGTTTACGATGTGTATTGAAAATTATAAAAAAAATGGTCGAATAAAATAAACTGTGATGTTATGATAAATATATAAAACTAGAAACATTTGTATAAATAATTCAACTTAGTATTCAATCGCGCATCGACAATTATAAAAAGCCACAAATATATGAAAAAACAAACGTGGTCTTATTGAATTAATGGGTTTAAACATTGTAGTCTCCCTGAAAACCAACTAAGTGAACACGGGAAAAAAAATCTTAACTAGTAATAAAAGTAATAATCAAAAGACTAACCTGTTAATATTATTCATCGGCACAGCTCCAGAGTTATCCCTATCGTTCCTTTCTCTCGAACCTCCCGCGAATCTCTCGTAATTCTCCCTCTCCTTATAATGCCTCTCGGGTCTTGGCGAAGACGACCTTCTCCCCTGCATTTGCTGTGGCATATTGTTCTGCTGTACGGTCTGCAGAAGATTGTGGTTCCCTTGAGGCTGTTGCTGTTGCTGTAAAGCTTGAAGCAACTCCTGCGCATTGGCGGCGCCGTTCGACAAGAAGTTTGGCAAACCCTGGTTTAGTAATGCGTTCGATAAAGTCGGGTTCAGCATGTTGGGCCGAATGTTGGCGGACTGTTGGGGGTTGGAGTTGAGGAGTTGGTGGGGTTGGGCCATCGCTTGCAGGTTGGCGAGGGAGGTGGATACCACTTGGCCGTTGTTCAGGGCCAGGTTCACCATCTGGTCGTTGGAGTTGACGTGGTTTACTGGTATCGTTAGGATCGTCTGTGTTGCTATTCCTGTATGAGAAAAAAAACCTAATGAATATCGTGTCAGTTTAAAAATAAGTATTCTTCCATGTCAGTTTTGAATTATTAATCGGCTTTCGATCGAAAAAAGTTTTTTATACGTTTTCTCTCGATAATTGTAATTATGTTAAAGACATTGATACTAAATTTTATCGACAAGTATACAAAATCTATAATAGTAGGCACCTAGCCTGCTATAATAGATTTTAACATTAAAAAATTATCAAAATTTTTCAATTAATGTCGAGCGATACCACTATTTCCTTTGAAAATGTGTGTGTTCAAACCTCAAAATTACCTTCAGGTTTAGTACCTTGACGCTCTTGTCAATAAAATTTAGCATCAATGTCTTTAACATATTACAATTATCAAGAGAAAGCATTGTAAAACATTAGACTCCCACGAACTGTAACCATAACCAAAATGGACAGCTGCTGCAATGTAAAGACTCACAATTTAATATTTTTACCTTGCGATGTGGGTATGAGTAGCTGTGCTCCTTGTATTCCCTGCACCAGCTGTCCCGACGCGAGGATGAACTGGGGCATTGGGGACGGCATCGCTGGTGGCAGCATGTTGCTGTTGCCCACAGGGTTTGGGGAACCCATTCCTGGATCAAACGTTTATATTTTATTTGAGAGCGTTCCTATCTGGCGGATTTAAAGCAAGGTGTGGTCTAAGGTGCCGTGTGGATTCCGGCATCAATAGAAAAATAATGGGACCTCTCCATCTTTTAACCGTGGATGTCGCAAAGGCGATTTAGGGATAGGCTTTTCTTTTCAAGACTGTTGGCTCTGTCTACCTAGCAAGAGAGGTAGACGTGATTATATGTATGTGTGTATGTGGTCTAAAGTATCATGCGCAGTTTAAAAACTGCCTTTTTCGATCCTTTTTATATATTTTTTGTAAGTATGTAAAAATAACGATGAAACCTTTCAAGAAAAGGTAAGTTGTGTCTTGCACTATGCGTGGTTCTTCTTGGCCGAGCACTCCCGTGCTCCATAGTAAAAATATTTTTAAAAAAATTTGGAAATATGTGAAGAGAAGTGGGAACCACGCTCTTGTGACTAATATTGTGGCTATTAGCTAGATATACATACGATTACATTCTTTATCCCCTACAGGGATCCCTTTCTCCCTTTCATGCAGTGATTTCTATATACTTTTGCCAAAACCACAACGCTTGTACATAAATATGTTTGCTCAGTATGTTCGCTTAATTAACGAATGAAATTTAGACGTCTCAATTAAAAGACAATACCAAATAATAATGACATTTATTTAATTACTGCTATTCGTATAAGACTATGCTTATGACAATAAAACAATTCGATGACCCATCAGTCATGGTGTCAAGTGTTAGTTAACAATAGCTCAATACACGCACACAATCAACTTTCTTTAGTAATTAAACAATAAAATTATATTGTAATTACACCACATCGGCGTCCGTCTTCGGATAATAAAGTAAGATGGGAAATTACACAAAATCCATCTTCAACCGAGCAAGACTAATTTACCGAGAACAAAACGACTCCAACAAAAATCTAAAGCATTATCTGCAAGCCGTACAAGCCCGTTAAACTCCACATTAACATAACGTATTCATTTAAACCATGACATTTCACATTTTGTAACAAATGCTCTTTCCTATGGCGCATCAATTAAGAGCCGAAAAAAATGGATAATTAGCTCTATTAAGACAATAAAACTCTTAATGATACCGCAACAGACGTAATATCCGTGCGTTCGTGAAAAAATATGTAATTATACTCATTATTTAAATAGGTTTTTTCGTCCATTACGGCGTTGCTTTAATGGGCGGGCTATGGGGCCGCTATCTTGAATTCATTAAATCGATTGGTTTCGGTAATCACCTAATTACCACGTGATTCCAAAGTTAAGAGTTTTAATGCGCGAACCGTGTCTTTCTGATTATCCCGATCTGTCTAATTCTCTCTAATTAGCGGCCTCTGGCCCAAAGAGCTATCTGGAATTCAGTTGTGCTAAAAATATGAATGTGGACGCGAAATGCAACTCCAATTTATATTTTCTGTAATAGGTTCCGAACATTGATGGCTTTTACAGTTAGGATTTGCATTCGCTAAAATGGTTTTCCTGTCAATGATTTTAAATTTAAATCCGGGTATTTTAATACTTCAGTATTGTGCTTAATTAATCGTAATGTGATAGACGAGAGCTAAAACTAGATATTCTTCTTAGGATGGCTGCAAATAAGAGTATCATTCGTTTTACAGAATTAGCCTAGTCGAAAATATAGGTTAACAAATTAATACTGTGTTAACAAATTATATGACTCTAGGTTCCTCTAGAAAGTTTGCGAAGGTCAGATGGGAGTCGCTGTGTAAAACCATGGTCAAAGGCGCATTGCATGTTCTCTGGTGATCATTGCGTGTTGCACCCTCCACATCAGTATTTCGGGGCCCGAAGGATGAAGAAAACAAGAAATTAAACTAAGTAGTTTCTTTACCTGGAGCACTGACGCTTAGGTTCAAAGGCGAGTTGATGACAGGGTTGGCAGGCATGGACGTCAAGCCCTGTAGGTTGGCTGCTAGCTGCGACATTTGTTGCGACATCTGTTGCTGCAATTGTTGCGACATCGGCGGCATATTCTGTTGCATGTTCGCCAGATTTTGCAGATTTTGGAACATCGACGCCACTACGGACAAAGTTATCTGATGAGTCATTTCTAATTTGCAACAGTTTTGTTTAGAGAGGGTTAAGAGTATTGGCTTTAGTCAAAGTAGTTGTGAAATCTGCAATGGTAGTAGCAATATCGGCGGCATATTCTTTTATATACGTATATATATATATATATACTTTTACATGTTCGCCAAAAGTTCTATTCAAAATATTTTTTTAAGAGAAGATTTAGAGAATTTGGTATGTCAAATGTAATGGTAGTAGCGACATCTATTGCGGCATCGGCAGTATATATGCGAGGTTCCGGGGCTTTTGGATGATCGACGCTGCTGCGGGTAAAAATATCACATCTATTCCTTGGATTTGCAAGGAAACCTTTGGCCTTTACCATCCCACTCCTGAGCAAAAGCCTGTTCTTATGTTCATTGTCATGAATTAAATCGTTAATAGCTATATAAGGTATGGTCTTTTGCATGTTGGTGGCTATTTTTACTACAGCGTGTAAAGCAACATCGCTTAACGTCATATTTGACGTTGGTCCAGGTTGCGTCCCCACCTCCCTGAAGGCGAGCCCGAGGTTTGTTTATAACAACGATCCTGGATTACCAACATTTCTAATTTAGTTTAATGTTAATAATGCCCCGTTTTTTGAAGTTCCCCAATCAATATTATCCCTCCATGAGTCTAAGAGCCGAATCACAAGAGGGGTGCGCGGTTTTCGCTTGTATGCCCTTCAAAAGTGCGCCCTTTCTTGACTCCCTATAAGTTCATTATAGTTTTCTTTGTTATTTTGAAAATTGTATTTTTATAAGACACAACTACATAACAAATACATACAATTAATCACGTCTTCATGCCTTACTTAAGTAGACAGAGCCTGCAGTCTCGGAAAAACTGGAAAGCATAGATATTCAGATAGTAACAAACGGAAGTTTACTGGCCCGTCTTGAACGAGAAGAATCTCAAGTTATGAAGTCCTTCTGATTCACATGTATGATATAAAGAGAAGCATATGCGAACAAGTGGCCTTTTTAAGGTATATAGATAAACAATAGTACGTATCCTGTTACTCTGCTCTTTTATATCGAGACAAGAATTTCTCACTCCTTCCTTAATATACAGCTAAATGCCTACTTCAATCTTAAAACTAATGAAATATCCTAAAATAATAATGAAAGCATTCAGTACGAACTCACTGGAGCCATTCAGATGCTGTTGTTGCTGTGGTGAGCGGCGCGGGGAGGGGGTCCGAGGCTCGGCTATCTGCGCGCGCGCACCCCCCTCCGGCGAACTCGCGCCACTCTCGCGGTCTGACTCCGCCTGCTGGCAAAGTAAATTAATTATTATCTAATATACAGTAATACACTTAAAAATTATAACGTACTTGCTGAGTAAATACATACATAGATACATATGGTCACGTCTATATCCCTTGCGGGGTAGACAGAGCCAACGGTCTTGAAAAGACTGAATGGTCCTATTATTTCTTGTATTAGTGCCGGGAACCACACGGCAACGGCTAAGTAAATAATTTTTGTTATCATCAACATTTAGGCCGTAGGTCGTCCACTGCTGAACATAGATCTCCCCCAATGACTTCCACCTCGCTCTGATGGAGGCGACCTGCATCCAAAGTTTCCCCGCGGACTTCCCCAGATCATCGGTCCATCTCGCGTGGGGCCGTCCTACGCTGTGCTTTCCGGTATGTTAAATTTTGGTAAATGATTTACATAATACATACATACATATAATCACGTCTATATCCCTTGCGGGGTAGACAGAGCCAACAGTCTTGAAAAGACTGATAGGCCACGTTCAGCTCATTTGGCCTTAAAGATAAAATTGAGATTCAAATAGTATAAGGTTGCTAGCCCATCGCCTAAAATAAGAATCCCAAGTTTATAAGCCTATCCCTAAGTCGCCATTTACGGCATCCATGGGAAAGAGATGGAATGGTCCTATTCTTTTTTCCATTGGTGCCGGGAACCACACACACATGACTGACAATATTGACAAAAACACACAGAAAAGCTTCTAGGCTAAGAAAGTTGACCTTAGACAGAAGATTCCAATACTTTCTTTAATATACAAACTTCAGAAGAGTTTAAGCAAAAATGGTCATTTAAATATTCTTATAAAAAAGACACCATATACTTAGTAATTTTAAGTAATTAATATATAAAATGGAGTCAAGCCGGAAAATAAGTATGCAACGATCGATTTACGACTGCTTAATTTATTCCTTATTAATATTACTAGCTTTTGCCCGCGGCTTCGCCCGCGCAAATGTATTTATATTATAAGGATACGCCATAAAATTTCACCCATTTTTTTTATCCCGTATCGTGCGGGGCTGTTTTATGTTTATATTTGGTTTAAATTCATATGGCTTCTCCCGTCTTGTCCCGTCTCTTCTCGTTCTGTTCCGTCCCGTCCCAACCTGTTGTGTCCCGTCCTGCCCCGTCCAGTCCTATCCTGTCCCATCCCATCCTGCTTTCCGCAACTGATACGTATTTTTTACTAACCAATATTTAAGACTTCTCGCACTTCGACACCTATCACTATCAAAAATATCAAATCTAATCAACAAATCAAAAATTAACTGAAATAGAGAGTAAAATAAGTTAAATAAGTCAAGTTAAAAGTTAATGAATCAAACGAATAATAATTTCAAATCAAAATATTTGTAGTGTGTAATATGTAGTTTCGCGTATGTCCGCTAGGGGCGCTGCTAAAATTACACGATAAATTAAAATATTTTACGCTACCTAGCTAAATGACGGTAACGAAACCATAGCGCGATCTATCTCGATGCCAACGCCATCTATCGAGCATCGAGACAACTCGTGATAGTTAATAGAAAATAAAATTCGGGTGTTTTATTTATGCATACCGATTACGCCGAGATTTATGGACCGATTTACGTGATTCTTTTTTTGTTCGGTAAAGTATACTTTCAAGTTGGTCCCGTTGTTACCTAGTCAGGATCTGATGATGGTATTCCAGGGAAATCAAGGGCAAACCTCAAATTTACAGGCAATTACGTTTTTGACAATTTCATAGATCTGTTTAAGTATTTGCGTCTGATAGTCATCATCCCATGTGAATGAGCTGATGATGGAAGGTACAACTCCTCAACGGTTAGGAGTTGAAAGAAAATTCTTACGAAGTTATACGTACATGTGAGGCTATTAGGTTGACCTGATAATAAAAAGTAAATCTCATTAACGTTAAGAATTTAGGTGAAAATGGATGCGGACAAATTTCGTAGCTGTTTGTATGGGTAGTGTTAACACAAAATAGGGATTTAAAGGCGTGATGTTATTAATGTTATGCATGTTTGTACATAATTATGTATTTTATTATGTATGTTAAAGAGACGACTGAAAGTTGTCATACAAAGTCTTTTTTTTTAAGGATGGGAAATCATCAAATGACCTCTCCCGCTCTGGGTGGAACGGAAGGGAGTGTCAGACTTTTACTGACTAAAACCCACCTCGTTCCTTCAGTTGCCCTTTGCGTTCCGGGGCCACGGTATCTCGTTAGAACTTTCCCGCAGCCCCGGCTCAGTTTATCCCGTTTCCCCCCCTTGGGGGTTGACATTTCAAAAATCCCTTCTTGGTGCTCACTTATGTTACTAAAGGAACCTCTGTTCAAAATCTCAGACTCCTATACCGAGCGGTTTCGGCTGTGCGTTAATAAATCAGTCACCCATTCGCACCCCCTAAATCACGATTGGAGGGTAGTTTGAAAAAACTTATAATGTCAAACATATTTACTTGCCTATGTACGTGTTCATGCCAAGTTTCAAGTTTATAAACCCAAGGAATAAGATTTTTCATAGAAACGTTTTTACCCCTTTTCCCCCCCTTGGGGGTTGAATTTCCAAAAATCCTTTCTTAGTGCTCCCCTACATATCCCAAGGAACCTACATTCCAAATTTCAGCTGTCTACGACCAGTAGTTTCGACTGTGCGTTGTCTGTCAGTCAGTCACTCAGTAACGGAAGAGTTTTATATATATAGATTAATATTATTGCTTTTCGACGAAAACAAAGTAATTATCTCAATCGGTCATAATGTAATAAAAGTAGAAGGCTAAAACATAAATATAAATAGGTTGTAAGTACAAAGTTAATAATCAACTTTGTTTTTTTTTAATAAGACTTACTGCAATCTGAAGAAGGATACGTACATACATTTGATCATGTTTTTATTATTACGGGTAGATAGAACCAACAGTCTTCAAAAGGTAATGAAAGGCCACGTTTAGCTGTACTCATGAGTAAATGATAGAGTTAAAATTCAAATAGTGACATGTTGCTAGCCCACTGCCTAAGAGAAGAATCCTAAAGCTAAATTAACCTTTGCCTTAAGATAAAATTTAAATTGAAGAAGAATCTAAAGCTGATTAGGCGATAAATATTGATTTTATAATGATGCATTTTTCTTCACTAGTGAACCGATCGCTTTACAGTTTTCTATTAAGATATCGATAATTAATTAATTAATCACATGGTGGGATTCATTACATACCTAGTAATAAAAAAATATTGGTAAGTAGTGTGAAGTGCAAGATTTTAAATGTGTTTTAAACCAATAAATTTTAATATTTGTTTATTTTTTTATTTATTTAATACATTTATTTTTTAATACATTCATTTTATTTTTTTATTTATTTATTTTTTTATTTAATACATATCTATTTTATTTAAACCTTCTAATTTCAAATAAATAAATAAATTTTCTCTTTATATATTATTTATACCTACTATAAAAATATCAATTTAAACCAGGTACCTACTTCAAATTTATTCGAATCAAAATTATTACATTTGTTTAAAATAACAAATTAATAATTATAATTTGTCATGTCTACTGCCATATTTTACAAAAATATTGTGTTTTAATATTTTGCAAGTTTGTTCAGCCTCTGACAGCATAAAATATTCAAAATTAATGAATACTACTAATACAAATAAGTGAATTTTTAAATTATTTAAAAATGCATCATTTATTAAAATAATTTCTCACAACCAAATATTAAAAAAAATCATTCCACATGTTCGAAAAATTTCTTTCATTACCTTATTAATGGATCTATGCCGCTAGTAATAAATAAATGTTCTTAAATTAGAAATATTAACATCTATTATTATTAGAGTTCATTTTTCTTTTTATTTCAAATAATTTTTAGTTTTATTAAATAGTTGGTGCGATGCGTACTTAAATCTTCTCATGTAAATGTAAACACCTAGCACTGTGATTTTTCAGAGAAATTTAATAAAGCTTATATAAAGCTGAGTAGAAAATCATTGTTAACACACATTCACACAACAATACAATTATGATATTTTAAATGAAAAAAAGAATTTTTAATCTACAACTAAAATAAACTACATTGTACATGTAAATTAAATTATTATAATTAAATCACAACTTATTTTGATTATCTGCATAACGCTTCGTGAAAATATACCACTTCTAAATTTATTACTAAGTATATACTTACAAAAGATAATGTCATTCTCTCCACTTCTACGGAATAATTCACTTCCTATTACCACTGTCTAAATCGCTTTGACAACCAATAAATATCGCGGAAAGTCTGAAACTACGTTACAAGCAGTTCTCTCGAAACTCCTTCAAACTTTTAAAAAGTGACCGTCGAGTATAAAAAGCTATTTTGCGAAAAAGCTCACTTTATTCTAATCCGGTAAAACTTTATATCACGTCAAAAGTTCTTTTGTCGGTCCGTAGCGGAACTATGGATAGATAACGGAAACGGAACACTATGGATAGAGCGGTGCCATATTTTTTTTTTTACTTTTTTTTATTTATTTATAGCGATACAGCACACACACCCGCGCGGCAAAGTTGCACAGCGCGGAATGAAAGCGCGTCATCAGTTTAAAAAATCAACCCCTTCGGTGGTGGTTGGAAAAAATTCGCCCCCCTAGCGGGCGGGGGTGGCCCTCCGAAATCCTTGCCAAAGCGATCGCCATCGGACCGACTTGTCACTTGTCGAATAAGCATAATTAAAGTTTTCGTTCGTTTAATTCGTTCTCTTAATTAGTTGCGGATTAAGCCTGAGCAATGTAGATTATTAATCAGTTTTATTTTTATCAAAACATAAGATCTGTCTTAGATAATTATAATTACATAAAATTTTATAATTAAACTAAATAAATCATAATTATAACATCAGTAAAATCATATTGTCAAGAGAGAGAAAAATCAGATTAGACGTTAGACATTTGTAATAGGAACGTCTATCCATTAATGAGGAAGAGTGACGTCAATAACATAGATGCAACAGGTCGCAACAGCGATTACCAATCGGGAATCAGATGCAACGCGACTGAATAGTTCCGTCATTGGCCACTGCGGGAAGTCGCGATGTTCGATACAAATACAAATACTTTATTTGCTATAAATGCGGTACAATTATAGGTGTTACAAAGCATATACTATACATTTCGCGCATTTAACCAATCATGGCATGCAAAAATACAGACAATTTAAATCTGTAGCTCTATCTATCGATCGTAGCTATAACAAAAATGAGCAGCAAATTCGTAACAGCATTAGTAGTGTTATTATTTTATAACAGACACGATGATTATCTATGTGAGTCGGAATCGGAAATTACATGTTTTAGAGGTTTATGTATCTTTTGAGTTACTACATAGTTCAAGAGTATTGAACTTTTTTATAATTCTTGTTCCTCTTCATCAAGATGTTACTCTTATTAGAAGATTTAAAAACAATTCGCGATCAACAGGAATCACTAAGGAATTTATCTGATGATCAAAATTACCTTTTACTCTTTCCTACTTTAAGTTTTAAAGTGTGAATTGTTATTAAATAAACGATCTTAATATTCAAAGACTACCTGTTATTTAACTCTTATAATTTATATCTCGACATACAAGATACAGTCAGAAAAACTACATCAAAATACGTCCACAACCAGAAACACAAAATACAGTACACATCACACTTCAGTGTTGGTGCAGAGTTAAAATGGATTAAAATAAAAGTGAAACTTACTTTCTCGTTGTAATTCCTTCGTATTTTATACAATACGTACAAATGTGCACCCGTGTCAATAAAATATCATTACTAGCGTAAGTTCATGTCATCTTCATAACTGGTCTGGAAGCGAAAAATCCTTAAGTTGAGTGCAATACTTTAATTTCTTATCACGTAGGTTGTAAAAGCCAATCAAGGGAAAGGCTTCTAAACATGGGATTTATTTTTTACCCAATCTAATCCATCTAAATGATGAATTGTTTGCGCGATTTTACCTAATGTGAAAATTATTAATAAAAAATTGAGTTTTTTTTCTCTAATTTAGCAAAATTTCATTGAAATCCATTGTTAACTTTTGAAAATGAAACCGGAACTTCCTTTTAACTAAATTTTGTCATACAGGCTACTCTTTCGGTTTCTTCTCGTTGTAAACATCTGAAAAATTATTGCCTTGGGAACAACAATTACCCTTAAGGGCTACAGTACTCCTAATTATCTACTCAAGCGAGTAAACTAAAGTGCAGACACTTCTCACACTCTGTGAAATGTGTCAATTAAGTAATTGGTTCATTGATAAGTTGGGACCTAAATGTGTAATTGTTTCATAAGTTGGAAAATGTTCAAAGCACCGATCATTGGACACTTGCGGCGTGTCTTTGAGTTGTGCATTGAATGAATGAATAGCTTTATTTGAATAACTATAATCGTCTTCATTTTTTTCGACAAAGATATATCTGGTTCGGGGATTTCTTTTTTATAATTAGAGGCACATTGGCCTATGTTTTTATAAGCGGTGCTAGTTTAGGGCAAAGTCTGTGTGTCCTGTTTCCTGTTTTTTTTTTATAGGTATAATTGACTTGATTCATCCTTCTGGAAATTTCAAGCATTTGTTTGTTTGTCGATTGGGGGATTATAGTGCATTATCTGGTGTGTAAGAGTTTTTAGGTCATTTGGAATGACGTCTTATTTTATTACCAGTATATTTTATAATAACATGAAAAAAATCTTAGTTAAAATCTTATTTTTAGTAGGTAATGTTCTACCAAGTGGAAAGAGGTAGTCTCTGCCTACCCCTCCGGGAAAGAGGCGTGATTTTATGTATGTATGTATGTATGTATGTTCTACCAAGCCAATTATGTGAAGATAGCAAGATCGAGCGCATTTTCGATTGCGCCTTTAGGACCAAATATGATAGAATATCTTGGTACCTTATGAGTGAAAATAATTAAATGAAATTTATAAAGTCGATGATACAAAAGTAATAAGTAGATTTTCGAAATTTAGAAAATGATGACTTATCCAATTTTTGTGTCTGAATCCGATTAATTGGTATAACATGAAACCATTGACCTGTATTTTGTAAACACAGATTGCTTCGCTGACCTACTTATTTATATGGATGATACCTATTTCATCTATTTGCATAATCTAAACACAAAAACTCTGAGCATTTTCGTTCAATTCGTTGAAATTTTTTTTCATATGTTTTTAGTGAAATTGGATTTAAGTTAATGATTTTGTTAAGGGTCGCGATTCTTATTAATTTAGATATCTATGCGGAGGCGGGTCTCGATGAATGATATAAAAAGTTCGGTGAGTTCAGTTAGTTTCTTAGAAAAATTAGCAGCTGATTTACTGATTTTTTATAATTTGAAAGGATTCAGGTTATTTTGAGAAAAGCATAGTCATGTCGGTTGCTACTTATGATCGGAGATGAAAAAATTATAGTCAACAAGTAACATTCGGAATAATCAGCGGTACACGGAAAAATCAGTAATTATTCAGATGAAGTTGGACGAGCGAAGGGGGTAAAGCAAGGGCCGGCCAAAATAAAAACGGCATTGCGTAGGGGTGACACCCCTCGCCCCTCGCCTCTACAAATGTTATCTAACTGCGTTCGCTCGCGCCGCGGCTCCATTCGGAATTAGCGCGTCCGAACGAATTTTCAATTTGCACTCGATTTTTTTCTCGGATAGTTTCGTCCTAATGGAAACGGGCGCGCGCCGTGAGAAACGGAATCGCTCGATTGTACGTATCACGTCATAATTCGGCGGGCGAAGTGCGGTCATTATCGGCACACACGCGTAGCATTGTCCGCGCCGATGTGTGTGTAGATTTTTACTCATTAATTTTAAAACGCTCCGGATTTTTTTCAGGGCGGGCGCTAGGGGTGCGAGGGGCGCCAGGGGGGTGAAAATTGGCGATGGCCGCCGGGCGGGGTGTCACCGACGGGGGTTATTAAATAGATTGGTCCGCGGCCGAACGGAGCCGCCGATCTGCACTTGTACTCGCGTCATTAACGGGTTGAGAACCGATTTTAAATCGTGAAATAACAGCCTGTTACAGGAAAAGTTGAGCACGGCTTATCGAGCGCTCGGTTCCGTTTTCTACAAGCTTAATTGCATTAAACCTTGTTTTTATTAGTTTCTTCGTCGGATCATTACCGGGCGTGCGATTCGCGGGGCGCGTGACACACGGCGGTGTGGAGCAGACGGGCGTCTCGTGCCGGGACAGTCCGCATTTCTCCCGCGATCGTGGTCACAACAATACACAGGAGTGTTCCGATACGTACACATACGCACGACGTTTTTTTTCTGCGGCCGTTCGGCAGGAGGGTGGACAGTGGGTGGATGGGGGGAGGAAATGTGAAAAATACTCGAAAAAAGGCGAAATTGTAGCAGATATATAATTAAAGCAGAGCGTACAGTAACAACGTAGCGATGTATTATGCAGCGCGGTGTCGCCGCTGCGGACACCGCGAACGCTCTTCATATCAATATATCATATGTTTTGTTCGGATGACTTTTCATACTGAACACGAGTTCCCGAAAACGATAAACTTTATTAATGATTTGATAAATATATAAATTGTATCTCTCATAATGCATTACAAGTACAGCTAAGCGTAGTGTTCTAGTTCTATACAAGTTAAGTGCTTTGTATCTATCGGGTCAACGATATACGTTACTAAAAATCGCGAATACAAGTAAATCAAAGAAAACACGTTCAAATACTAATAAGAATGGAACTCATGACCACGGAAATAATAGAACAATGTTAGGGTGCATAGATATAAATTTTATGTATGTATGTAAGTATATAAAATTTTATGAAATACGATATAGGTACTTATAAGCATGAACAATAATGAACAAAATATTAAATTGCATGTCAATTTTGAGGTATTCACAAAAAGACAGGTCAAGATTATCATGAAGAAAGTGATGAATGTAGGTAAGAAGTATGCAAGGAGCGTGGCAATAGGAAACACCTATGTGGTCTCTGCTTACCACTACTGGAAAAAGACGTACTTCACTGAAATATGTATGTCAATATCATATATATACATTGTATATGCGGCTTCTGTGGCGCAGCGGTAGTGCGCTTGTGTGTGACATTAGAGGACCTGGGTTCGAATCCCGGCCAGGGCAAGATGAAAAACGAACTTTCTCTGATTGGCCTGGATCTTGGTTGTTTATCTATATTAGTATTTATTATAAAATGTAGTATCGTAATCTATCAGTAATCCAAACATCTGAACGTGGCTTATCTGTCTTTCAAGACTGTTGGCTCTGTCTAACTTGCAAAGGATATAGACGTGATTATATGTACCTATGTAGGTATGTAGTATCGTTGAGTACCTAAGTAGGTATCTCGTTTCGAGCTTAATTCGAGGCTATCTCAATCTGTGTGATTTGTCCCGTATATATTTATTTATTTATATAAATATGTACATACATATATCGTAAACGACACAGTTAAATTGAATAGGTAGGTGCACGGTCCACGTGGTGGGAAGGGATCGCTCCACAGAGCAAAGTCGGGCGGGCGTTCAGTGCACTGTGGCGCGCGATAAATCATGTCCCGCGAGTTTCCTACAGTACGACACATATTTTTAGACAGCCACCTAAATGAGTGAGATGTTTTGTGGGTTAATGTGTGTTCCTATGTTTTTATGTCATTTTGTATGCATACATGATACTCGTAACATATAATAACAACAGGGGTAGACAGAGACTTACATTCTGTCATCGTTCTGTATTATTATATTGCTTTTATAAATATACATAAGTTTTATTTCTCCATACAAAAGTAGGTTGTTTTGAAAAAGATTTGTCTTTTTGTAATGGGGAATGATGGTGAAAATCTTTAGTATCCGGGTACTGCAGTAGACTTTATACGGTACATATGAGAACGTTTTTTTTGTTATTATAAATTTAAACAAGACAATTAAATTCTTACAAAAAAAAATAATTTAGTTTTTGTGACTTTAAGATGAATAAGTACCCAATTCATACATATGAGTACAAGGCTATAATAAGTCCACAGGACATTAATTAATTATTTCTTATGCAGATAATTAAACAGATGTGCTTTTAAAGAACTAATTAGTCGTAATTAAACCTATTGAGGATAAATAAGCATTGCTCTATAATTTCTTGATTATATTGTAGTACGTGGTAAGGGGACGTACGTGAATGAATTTCGCCATTTTGTCAATGTACTGGGAACTTAGCGGCTTATAATGATGCTTCTTTTCGTTATATTTCTTTGCCGTGTGGTTCCCGGCACCAAAAGAAAAAAGAGTAGGTCCATAAGAAAGAGATGGAGTGGTCCTAACCACTTCATCTCTTTCTAACCATTTTTCATTTTGATAAAATTGAGTAAAACTAAAAATATATTAAAAGAATCGCCAAAAATATGCGAAATAAATTTACCCTTTGTCTTCAAGTACACAAAGAGTCCGCTTTGAATTATTACTAGCGCTAATTGCATCTCCAATCACTATTTAAATGGGATCCAACAATAGAAATTTAAAAATTCAAATTCGACGATTATAATCGAACAATCGAAAGAATCGAGTGAATGGAGTTGAGTGCCCACGCGCCGCAACAGGGTTCGATAAAAAATAATGTGAGAACAGAATAGAAACTTCTCATCTGCTTCAGTTTTAGCGAGAGCATTACGTTTAAATTATGTTATAAATTAATGGGAATGCCATGGGAATTTCCAGAGTCTATGTTACTCTTGAAGGTCTATTTTGTTCAGTAGTTTTTGAGTTACAAGCGTCAATTTCAGAATTGTTAGAGCATTACATCAATCAATCATTGGAAAAATTACCTAAATGAAAATTACGAAAATTTTTCGATTCTCACGATGTGAAATTATTAAAGTAGTCAAGCATTTGGCATATCGCGCAAGAGATAAAGACGTGATTATATGTATGTATGTGAAGTAAAGACAAGTCAGCTACACATGTATAGTCTCGTTATTTTGCATTTCAATACTTGAATCCAATAAGCGTTTGGACGCGAACACTTACAACCCTTTGGCAAAAAAATCGATTATGATTTCATTATTTGATTCGTTACTTTGAGTTGCAACAGACTCTTAATTACTTTTTTTTCTATTTAAGTACTTGGACAATACAATTTGCCATTTCTATCAGGCAATTTCAAGTTTCAGTGATGTTTTATTGTGCCTGATTAAATTAAAAAGTGTAATTTTTTACGGGTTATGTGTACCTACAACACACAGCGTGTTAAGTGGACATTTTTACAACACTATTTAGAGCATTATCTTTCGCAGAATGAAAGCTCTAAGCAAAAAAGTTTTGTGTAAAATTTTTGGCTACGTTGTCAGCTGCCTTTCCGAAAAGACTTACATACATAAACAATTCGTTTGGTATGTAAAGGATAACATCATCTTCAATTTTACTACCGAATTCCTAAATTCCTATCTGCTTTTCTTCTTGTTCATATTGAAAAAAGTTAATTAAGGGCAAGGCTAATAATATTGGGATATATTAAGCGATGGGCTAGCAACCTGTCACTATTTCAATCGCAATGCTATTATTAAACCATACAGCTGAACATGGCCTTCCAGTCTTTTTAGATAACGTAGGCCATGTTTACTCCGTAAGGGATAAAGACGTGAGTACATGTATGTTTTTAGAAATAAACCCAAATGAACCAAATAAATATTAGCGTATTGCAAAGCTTGGCACAAACAGTCGATAGCACCCATAATCGAGTTACAGAACGATAAATGAAAGGTAATTGGGGGAAATTACGAATAAATGGGAGGTTATTATTGAATTTAATGTTAAATTAATCGCGAGACCCCTCAGCCATCTGTCGTGTGCCCCCCCGCTGATCATGGGATGTGTCTTCATCGATTCTGTTGTAATTGCTTTTGTTCAGACTTCAAAAGAATCTAGGGGTATAGTTACTATATAGGCGTCGGTGAATCGGTAAGGCGCCCGGCATAAGTTCGAATCCCACCTCGGCCATGTACTAATGACTATTTTCGAAGTTAAGTTAGTTTGAATACTGACCGATGCTCTTACGGTGAGGGAAAATGTCGAGAGGAAATCTGCGCTTTCGCTTCATCTACGTTTAAGTTAGATACTTCTGACCCTTTGCTAGGAGGTTTTCCTAGACAAACTAATCAAATCGGTCCTGTAGTGACTGCTGGCAGGTACATACTTCCTTTTATCATAGTGTATTCTCGACTAGCATTATCCAAATTAGATTGGCCTTAAACCAGGTTAAAACAATCAGGCTTGCAGCGTTACTTAGAATCTATATACCTACAACTTGTCTCTTCTGCAAAAAGTAGGTCTTATACCTAAACATACAAAGTGATACATGCGATAACAAATAATTTTAATATATGAAAAACGAAGAAGAAACGAATCCAAACTATTTAATAAGTGCGCGATAGTTTTCGCAAAACTCGTTTAATATTAGATACCTATGTCCAAAAAATCTATTAAACCTACACACATTGACATTCAGGAACAGGGCTGAATCGGCGCTGGCTACTGCAGTAGTTTTTCAAATATGCAATTTACTGATTTCGAAAAAAAAGAAGCCGGGACGCCGGCGGGGCCATGGAAAATGGCGATGAAAAGAAACTAAAAAAAAACAGCGAAAATACTAGGCCCGCGTATGGTAAATAGCATCGGCCCTGCCGCCCACCACCCACACTAATTCGTTATTTTAACAGAGAATTATTAATGTTACAGAACTGATAAAATCTTCTAGCTAGATTCAGATCTACCGTTCTCCCGCAAAAAAGGAGTACAAGTAAATGAGATGCCAAAAGACATAATTACATAGTATAAAGTCGCTTCCCGCATCTGTACTTACGCATGTGTGTTATGCTTTCATCTTTAAAACTACAAAACGGATTTTTATGCAGTTTTTTTTTAAGTAGAAAGACTCATTCAAGAGGAAAGTTTATATGTATAAATACTACCCGTGCGAAGCCGGGGTGGGTCGCTAGTATTAAAATAAAAGACAAGTGTACGTAAGGCTGATAAAAAGTGAGAAACCAATATTAACGCGGACGTTATTATTAGTCTGTTAACGTATATATGTATGGAGAGATTTAGGTTAGAAATTTTCTTGTTTTTTATCGATTTTAGGTTGACTAAACGACACACAAGCAAAAAGCAATATCCGTTCGACTTGAAAAAGAAGCCATATTCTTTTTTTAGGTATGGAAAAAACCTAGTGTTAAAACAAAAACCTCTTAGAAGTCAATGCCTCGTGGTTACGCGTCGTATGTACCTACTTACCTAATGACACAAACCCACAATGTGTGTAATCAGCTCGCATTACGAATGTATCAAGAGACACGGCCATTATGTGCTATTAATGTGAATTAACTTTTTTGATTAGGGCTTATTAAACGCGTCACGTGACCAAAACACGAATTTCATGATTTTTTATCTTTTTCCTCCTTTTATCTTTTGCCTATTTTCCTGGATTCAAAAATGTATCAGTTTAATGTGGAGACATATCTTGCATTTTTCTTGGTATGCAAAACTTTGCTGTTAAAAAAGATGACCGTATAACAACAAACACATAGTACCTACCTACAAATGCGGGCTTATCCCTAACTGAGATCTCTTCCAGCCAAACCCTTCTTATTCGGAGATCCCTTCGTATTTGGAGATGGTGGATCTTCACATTGCCAGGTCGGAAAAAGGTAACATACAAATTCTTTCTTCGTATTGTGTGGTCTGTCACTTACAGATCATGAAATCTCAAAAGCTACTGAGAAAATAAAAATGGAATTTAGCGGGATGATGGATTGTAACTAGGTGACATCAGATTTACAGCGGATGTCAGCTTTTAGTAAGAGACTAGTTACACATAGGATTTTTGGAAATTCCTTCAGGAACGGATTCATACGGGCGGGGTCGCGGGCGCTCTCTAGTGAACAAATATTCTTTTGTAATGTAGACCACTGAACCTCGACTAATAAATGTAGTGTATAATTATACAAAAACAAAATGGCAACAAGCTAAAAGCAGTAATAATTAGCTTACAAGTATCGGGAGACCGCTAGTTATTACGTGCCATTACTAAGAATTAAGTTTTTTTGATTAGCCGTAATCAAGGAGGCTACCAAAACATAGTTTACACAGTAATTGTTATAGGTGTGACAGCCATTATTTTAATTGCAAAGTTGTATAATTGCGGCTTACGTTTCTTTCTATGTCATTTTAATGACACTGAGTATCGGATGTTTTGAGGTTATATGGGGAAATTTTGCAGCAATTCCATGCTTATAATAACTGTCTTGATTGCTTACTTTCAAAGAATAAAATTTTATGTTTCCTTGATTTTAAATTTAACTTTTTTTTAAGTTTATCTAATCTTGTTGCGTAAAGTCTCATATCTATACTAATTTTATAATCTATGTATATTATAAAGCTAAAGAGTATGTCTGTTTGAACGCACTGATCTCAGGAACTACTGGTTCGAATTGAAAAAATATTTTTGCATTGAATAGACCATTTATCGAAGAAGGCTTTAGGCTATATAACATCACGCTGCAACTTTAAGGAGGGAAGAAATAATGGAATATGTGAAAAAAACGGGGAAAATTATTTATCCTTGGCATCCTCAGCATTTCAATGATGCCCAAAATAACTTATCAACGCGGACGAAGTTGCGGGCACAGCTAGTCTATTATATAAACATTATACAGTGAAGCTATTTGTAAGTTAGTCGTTGAAAAAAAGCGCCTCTTCTTAACACTTGCGCTTTGGTAGTGGTACTAGCTTATACTTCTCAATAGATAAGTAAAGTTCCATATCTATAAGCGATACATTGTAGTGTTGATTTTGATGATGAATTTGTAATTTTTGGGAAGCAATCCTGTTCCCTAACGGGATAAGATTATAATATGCTATGTTTCTTTTGATTAATGTTAAAAAGTTTAAAGTTAAATAAAAATATATATTTATCGGACAAATCACACAAATTGAGTTACTCTTATAGTAAGTTTGAGACCATGAGGTAGGTACTAAAACAACGATACTATATTTTATAATAATATGAAGACTTAAATAGAAAAACATCCAAGACTCAGGCCACTCAGTAAAAGTTTGTTTTCCATACATACATACGGTCACGTCTATATCCCTTGCGGGGTAGACAGAGCCAACAGTCTTGGGAAGACTGAATGGCCACGTTCAGCTATTTGGCTTGTTGTTAGTTTGTTTTTCATCATGTTAGAAATAGTTTTGAGCTAGAAGTACCTATCAATGATTATGACATATTATAATATAAAACCAGAACAGATAATTGTTGCCTCGTGTACCAATGCCATAAGTCTGAACGTAATTACCATGCTTATAATAAAACTGTTTATGAACTATAAACATCGATTTTCAATAATTATGAGTAATTCCTTAATGGACGAGGTTATAATTTTCGGGGGATACAAGAAACTTGATTAATAGAAGGTTGAATTTTAATATTTTGTATTATAGACTTAATATTATTAAGGAAGTGATTTAAAAGGCATAATGCCTTGTGTTCTTAATGATTGTACTATGTTTCTTCAAAGAAAAATTTTCGTACAAATATTCAAAATTTTATAAATACGTAATCACGGCTCATTCCTGGAAGTAAAGTTAGAGACTATATCTTGCCGGTTGCCACGATCCCTGCATACTTATTTTTTCGCTTTATCCACAGTCATAGCTCCCTTTACGCAAGCTCGTCAGTTTACGGTAAGACGTCCTCGATTTGATCTTAATTAATTATACTTATAATTATATACCATCTTCACCATCTAAAACCATTGATTGAAATTCTTTTTCTCAAAGTTTTTCAAAGGGTTGGTTAGTCAAGAACCCGAGTGTGAAACGTTTTTCAAAGTTACTTTTCACATTATTTGCAGCTTATTATGGAATCTGATATAGGTACGCTATATTTCCAAAAACAAATGTAAATTGACATAAATATATCATAACGTCTATACGGGTATATACCCTTGCAGGGTAGATAGACCCAAGAAAAGACTGAAAGGCCAGGTTCAGCTGCTTGGCTTAATGATAGAATTGAGATTCAAATAGTGACAGGTTGCTAGCCCATCGACTAAAAGAAAATCCCAAATTGTAAGCCTATCCCTTAGTCGGCTTTTACGACATCCATGGGAAATAAATGGAGTGGTCCTATTTTTTTTCTATTGGTGCCGTACCCCACGGCAAATGTAATTTACTTTTATCAATCCAATTAGAACTCTAAGACGTAGTTATATGATTCAAACTTTAATTTGGCCAGGTTATGCTGTCTGAACATTATGATTATCGATCACCCCACCACACCCTTGAGCGAAAAGAAAGAGTTTAATTTGCTTGCCTAGTTGGCAATTACGACTAATGATAATAGCACTTTATTACGTATGTCCATTAGGCTATGCTACTGACCTCTTAGCCGAAGGTCGGAAATTCTTTATACGGGGTTTGTCCTTCTTGGTGCCTTATTAGATGTAAGACTTGTTAAGATTTTTATGATTTTTGTAATGAAATCATATTGAAGCTTTTTTCCATCTCCTAATCTCTTAGGTCCCTTATTCGAACGAGATTGACCGAAGCATTTGAGGCCCTAAATATTGTCGATTTCGTCTGTGAAATATGCACACAGTGAACTTTAGTTGATTAAGATACGCGTACATACATATTATCACGTATGCTATGCTATATCCCTTGCGAGGTGGACAGAGCCAACAGCCTTGAGAAGACTGAAAAGTGTAGGTGCTGTTTAAGGTGTAGGGACGAAATATTTACTTTTTAAAGATTCTGGACAAATTTACTCATAGGAGATTGATAAAAATATGTCGACATGACCCATAAATAAGTTTTTCTGAATAATTTATTGGATGGTCAAATATGTTAATATTTGGCAATATGGTTTCAAGGAAATAACGACTTTGGCACGAAGATTTTTGCCAAATCAACAAAAGATTGTTCAAATCTTTAGAAGCAATTCCCTCCCTTATAAATGTTATACATTCCTTCCTGCCATATAAGTAGGCCCCATCGTTACCGGTACACATACATTTTTTAATAACCCAAATAGGTTATTTCTCCGGAGCAAAAGTCCTAATGGCTAAATAATTGGACTTACCACTTATATTTTATCGTTACGTGTATAAGGCGCTTAATTTGCCGCGATAAGACTGCGTTATCGTTAATTTTATGTGAATGATAATTTTTGAACTCATTTTCATGTGTTTTGCTTCGTAATGATTATAAATTAACATGATGTGTCCATTTTGTAATTACAATAATGTTTGTCTTTGTAACATATTTAGGTAACATATTTTTCAATAAAAAAAAAACTTTTTTTTATTATTAAATAGATTTCAGTCTGCTGATGTTGGTTATAACTTGGTGATTAAGTCAAACAGCAAGCTGAACGTGGCCTTACAGTATTTTCAATACTGTAGGCTCTATCCACCCCGTGAGGACAGAGACGTAATTATATTTTTGTATGTAATGTGTGTTTTTCTTAAGTGGACGTGGGCTGTGAGTGTATCCATTTATTTCTAGATGTAGTTTCAATTATTTATCGTCAAGACCCAGAGGCAGCATTAATAAAATATACCTATTTAACACATGCTACTGTATGTAATGTCGTAGTACTGACGTTGAAATTGTTTTTAATAACACACCTTTGTGTCATAATTTATAGATAAGCCATTTTGTAGTTTACCTTAGTGCTGTCACACTTTTTCTTCATGTAGAGGACAAATTTAATTATTTTAATTTAAAAGGAAATCTTTTAGTGAACAGGAAAGTTATGAGTACCCTAAATATATGGGGTAGCATGAAAATATTGATGAATGTGGATGAAGAAAAAGTAGTATCCGGCACACTTAATTAATTGAACATTTCATCATGCATTTCCGCAAGTCTCTTTCATGAAAAGGCAAAGATTTTGTTAAAAGTTTACAAGTTTAGAACTCTTCAACCTTTAACAAGAATATTCTTAAATAACGCTAAATTAATACTAATAACATCGATGCAACTTCAAACAATTCTCTTACACATCACTAGTGTTTAGCAGGTACCAAGTTATTTCATTAAACACCAACTTGCGTCGTAATAGTGTCTGAGTAGAGGGCCGGACTGGGCCATTAAGGAAAGGAAATTAGTGCATTATTGACTGATTTCCCTTTTCAACTAGCTGATAGACGCCAGTTCACGTCGGCTTTTCGATTTAAAATACTGACTGGATGTTTACTGCATTAGCATTGATCGATTACAAACTACAATTTGCTTTTTTAGGGCGATGGGGTGGTTCGGATATGAATTTGTTTGTTGTTGAGAATTGAGTTGATGTTGGTGTTTGCAAGTACTCGATTAGCAGTTACATTTTTGAGAAATAAAAGAACATCTTTGGTTGTCAGATTTTAAGTTTGAAAATATAAGTTATAGGTATTTCCCATATTGAATCCATTTTTTTATAAACTTGCGTTTCTCTTGCTTACTTGCCTATTGCAGGATCAGATAAATAGAAGGTTCAGTTTTCGTGGAATTTACGGTAAAACATATTCGAAAAATCGCGGGCAAAGCGAGTTTAGAATTTGGAAGTCGATTGATTCTGTGGAATCGTCGCGTCTGTCATTACTACCCTCACGACAATCGCCAATTAGTTTTTATAGTACGCTTCATTACAGCCAGTGTTAATTATTATAGCGCTGACGAACGCCCCTCCACGACCTAATTAGGACGGGTGCCGTGTTTTTTTTTTCCTTTTTGTTTTCTTGTCAGCAAATTATGAGCATTGGGGTGTGTGCGTTTTGTGTGGGTACGTGTATGAGGGCACTTAGAATATGAAGCGCTTCGCGTGTCGCGCCGTCGCGTAGCACCAATTACAATACAATGCGATTTGAATTATTTGAAAATGGAATTGTTTTGAATTAGGAAATTATTGTTATTTTTTAATTTTATGTAGCACTGTTAAGAGGTGAGTACTGAATGTGACGTCGCAACTGACTGTTGTGGCATTGTGAACGTTCTCATATTGCGTCTCATTCAGAAGTAGGTACAACTGTTCCTAATCATTTCAAGTGTTCTCGTAAGAAGTATCTATTGCCTTAAATAATGCCATGATGATAATTATGATGACATCGATGATACAATATCGAGAATGCCAAAAACTCAACGAAGTGAAGAAAAATCTTGGACACTATAACACCAGGCTCCTAATGCTCCTGGTTGAAGGTAGGGAGGTGAGTATTAAAAAGCAGCTATTTGAAGTTTTGATTACAGTATTATTTTAATATACTTATCTAAAGTGTTTTATTTAAGAATGGGAATGTTTTACATAGTATCTGTGTAATATCCCTTGATAATGGAAAATCATTTATTTACTTATTTATGTACACAGAAAACATCGAGAATGATAAACATAAGAAACAAAATTACATAGGTTCTGCTTATTTCAAAAGAAATATAATAATAATTATGGCTATAACAATTAATGTATAATACATCGCTTACCAAAATTGTTTTATTCACATGCTGCTTACCTGTAAATAAAAAAGCAAACATTAAAACATTGTTTTACTTCTTACAAAATTACAGAGTCGATAATTATAATTCGGAACAGATATTTACCATTGTAATAATTGTAGCTTTAAAAAAAACAGTGAAAATAAACGGCTACTTTCCAAAATAATTTTTAATTAATAAGTATAGCGACAGGCGTCTTTAAATTTTTAATTGGTGAAATCCACGGCATAACACGTTAACAATCGATAAACTATTATACGGACTCTAATCGCGCGGTCGTAAATATTCGATAAAATTAACAAAAGAAAACTGTAAAATAATTAAATTTTCTAATCGTACCAATTAGTGGGTGAATTTATGGTTTCACTTATAAAAGGCCCACTGGTAACGAGTACTTGAGATGAGGAAACGGTTATAACGTTTTTACAATGTAGCACAATTAAGTTATTAACTCGTTGTTTAAAAAAAAACCAGGGCGATGACAAGAAGTTGTGAAGCGCTGCACAATAGAGTGATCGCGCGTTGGAAACAATAAATATACAATTTTGTGAAGAATTAACTACTACTTTAAAGAAACATTGTGTTGTTTAGCGCCGTTTTCCCGCGTCTCATTTCTGAAGGTATAATCCGTAGAGGTCACCGTATATGCGGATCAAGTGAATCAATTATGATAAAAATAAATTGAGAACAGGTTTTTTTAATGAAACGGAGAGGGAGTCGTAGAGGGCATTTTCCAATGATTTGGTGTATTCAATTAGTAAAATATCTAAGATGTATTTATACTCTTTGTCTCTCTTATTTCGAGATCATCCAAAAAGATAGAAAGAGAGGAAAAATAAAGTAGTCCTGTTAACTTTAGTGAAAAGCCCAGAAAGATATTGAAAGTCAGTTTGGAAAGAAAAAGCTTGGAAGTAAGTATAAAAAAGATGGCAACGTTGGACTAAATTATACTGTAATTTAATGTAAATTTATATGTAACTATTTTAAAATAATATTGACTAAGATTAAATTTATAAACTGCTTATAATCCTAGGAATAATTCCAATCTATATAATTAACATGACACCTACATAACATAAAAACAGGTCCTAATAAGGATAAGATATCTCCTAGTTATATCAATCACGAATGCAGCAAATTAATGATCTTAAAATAAAATGTAATGACACGTACGGCCTTTAGTTACATTACAAACTTATTAATAACTTAGACAATAAAATTTGGACTCTGTGTCGTGGTAATAAACGCGTATGTGTTGTTAATTGTAAATTGGCGCCTGTTTATGAGATCATGGTTGGCACACACTTGATTTATTCCTTTTAACCGACTTGACCCACATTCGTGGATTGCCTTTAATTGTTAATAAGCATAATTAAAATGCGTTTTAAATGTACAACAACAGACAGACGCGCTTTTAATTGTAATGCTGGCCAACCTTAATGAAGCTTATGAATTTGAGGCGAGATGGTCTATTTCTTGTTTTTGTACGGTCCTGACTGATATCAGTCTCCTTCTAAATAGTCTAAAAATTTAAATAGTATGGTTTACCAATAAATCAATCGTTAAACCGATTCGCTTAATGACACAATAATATAATCGTACCGAAGCGATGGCTCTAAATATACTGAATTTGGATTTTAACCCAAAATAAGGATTTCCTAAAATTCCCGCGGGAAAAGGGACCGTTCTCGTATGCCTATGCCTCTTGTGGTACCAAGTGCCCTACAGACAACGTTCATTCGAAATTATTAAGTGTAACAAGCTTAAATTCCATTGGAAGTGTTTAGGACCTGGCTTGTCGTTACAGATGATATGCGTGCCAATGGTCTGAAAACTGAAGACGCCGGAGACCGGACAAAGTGGAGAGAAAAATGTAGGATAGCGGACCCTGGGTCCCGAAGCACTATGATGGAGGGTGCAACTGGGAATTCGCGAAGATGATAGAAAGAGGGTACGATTTGTTGACCACTTTTTCGTCACTTTATATAAAGTAACTAAGAAAACAGTTACATATCAGGGATTTTACACTCAGCCTTAATGCGACATCTCAATTCCACCACCTTACCATAGAAATCTAAAACTAACTTTTACGATTTCTATGCTATAAACCACACCACGCTTTTAATACAGACATAATTATTTCAAGACATATTCATAAACATGTATTTCTCAGTAAAGGAGTGGTATAATATGGGTAATTAATCTCATTGTTATGTCAATAGCTACCAGTCTGGTTGAAAACTGGTACAATCGGTAACAGATTTTTATGAGTTTTATATTACTATATCTAAACATTCTACAATATTGGTCTGGTATCAAAGAAAAAGCAGAGTTTCTTTTCGAGACTGTAAAAGTTTATCAAAGGAAAGGTTTTAAATCTCTTTTAGGCTCTAGTAATGGTTAACTTGTCACTATTTCTTAATAAAATGATATCTCGTTCGGACTCAACTGCTTCAATTCTCAACAAATGTTTTTTTACGTGATAATGTTTATACAACTTTCCATACCAAATTATTTTCATTAATATCTTTAATTATTCCATGATAAAAAGAAAATTATAGGCAAGTACCTAATTGAAAATATTATAAAATAATTTAATCTCTAAATGATTGAAAAAAGATATCAATCATTTTCTTATAAATTATTATTTTAAGTGGCTACATTTGTCGGTGTCTGTACAAATCTATACGTACTCTATATGATACCAATCCATTATAAAATTACATTACGGTAATTTAAGATAAAACAGGTTTTATAATTATATTATAATATCGTATAATAATAGATAAGCTCACATACAACCAGTGATAATTATACCGGCGAACGTAAATAATGAATATCGATTTGATCTTAGACTGTTTATGGAAAACCACAGATAATATATATTAAAAAAACTACATTTAGTTAGTGGTTTGCTTGCAGAGGTTGTGGAGGTCATGAGGTCATAAGAGTCGCTTCATGTAAAATCTTATTTACTTAATTTAACTTATTTAATTCTCATGATTGAAGGATTATAATCATGGTCAAAGACGTATCTTGGGCTTCTTTTTTGAGAGGTCAGAATATAATCGGGTGACCTTTTCTCCTAATTTAAGCAATCTATGAGCAGTTTGGCAATATTTCATGAAAATCTAATGATATTCTTTTGAAAAATTTTAACTAACTGGAAATATTTAGTTTTAAAAAATATTGTTGTAATAGTGTATGGCTTATTTGATACATGCTTGCCTAGTGAAAAACCATAGATTAAGTTTTAGAAGTAAAAATGTAATCTGCAATGTACGTGTATTAGATGTACTGTACGCAGACTATTAATTTGTTAAACTGTGACGTGTTTTGTAAAAAAATATTTAATATAAACAATTTTTTAATTTCAACTTTTCATTTTCAACAGACATACATACATTACGCCTGTTTCCCATTGGGGTAGGCGGAGACTATGGATTTTCACTTGTTACAAACCTCTCCCGCTTCCTCCACACTCATTACTCTTTTCATGCATATTCGACGATTACGATTATGCATTTTCAACTACATTGTATATGCATTTTCAACTACATTGTATATGCATTTGGTTCTTAAAGCTGGAATACCGAAATCAATATTAGTAATTAAAAGATATTTCATAGTTATTACGATCATTCGCATGTCACTAACATGCCTTAGATTTTTTTTATATAGTGTATCAGCCGATTAGTGCATTTGTTCTTTAGTCACCTTTTATTTCTTCGGAATGAAATGAAATAGTCGTATTATATGCTGCTGGATACCATACGACTAAATAGTATAATTTATATAACATGTCATTCTCTAACCTACATCTTGTAATATATTAGCAACAATTTACAATCAACACCGTGGTATGAAATCAATATGTAATTTATCTAACACGACCTTCTGTCAGCTATTAACTATTTAACAATCCACGATTATGGCATTCAAATTGCAAATTATGTTTTTCTAATAGTTTTGTAATGACTGGGGCACAGATAGTTCAAATTGGCCGAGTCACATGGGTACGAAACTATGGGCAAAAAACATTTTAGACTCGCGCGAAAATCTACTTGTGTAACCTCTCAATGTACATCTTAAATCCAATAAATAGATTTTGCTAAAATATCACTGGTTGATTAATTTTTGAAGTTTCGCACTCCAGGAAACAAAAAAATAAATGTGCAAAAAATTTTAAATTTTGTTTATTTTTTTTACCTCATTAGTAACGTTACCCAAACTTAAATTTTAATTCATTATAACGCTCAACCAGTGTGAAATTTATTGAACGAGTCTACTAATTATCAAGATATTATAAGCATGTGGGAAGTATATAATTATCGATATATTGTTTGAAATTATGCGTGTTTCGTAATCGAAGCTTAATTGTTTACAAAAAATTCCAAGTTGATTTGGTAATCTAACATATTGTGTGGTTTATTAGTCTGAAGACTATTTATTGTCTTCTTGTTGTTGTCTTTGAAGGCAACTGAATGACAATTTAAGGACAAAAGCACTATCGACTACAATATGGAATTCCCTACCTGACTCTATGTTTATACGTAGTAAAATTTTATTCTTCAATTTTAAGGTCAGGGAGAATACGCAATTTCTTATTTTGCATATACCTACTACCTAATATCTTTGCTTTTTGAATGAATTGAACCAAAAAAATATAATGCAATAAAGACATAATCCTGAAAGCGCTATTCTCCTCTTAGTGTTATATTTTTTCACAGGGACAAAAATTTTGGCAAGAAATACAATTGTTCTATTCTACAGGGCCTGGAATCGCACGGCATATCTGACATATGCGATGTCTCTCTCATATTTTAATAAGAAAGAGAGAGAGAGAGAACTACAATACTATAACATTACAACTAACAGTCCTTGAACGCATACCTGCAAATGGCACGTTAATATCTAATTATCGCAATTAAATGTCAATCGAGCTCAAACCCAGCGTTTGATAAGAAGGTATTTCTTAATGATTTTAATTGCCAGTCGCATTAAGTTATACACACAGCTAGGAGAATAATAAATCTTTATGAACCGGTCTTTTAAATTTTAATCAATGGCACGGAATTATTGGTTGAAACAAAAGTTTGATTAACAAGTTAATTATTTTAAAAAATACACCTTTTTTATTTTATTTGTTCCAAAATCATTATTATACGAACACAAATTAATAAATATAAAAAAATAAAAATGGAGTATCCCATGAAAAATATACAGCCAAAATACAAAACTTCTACAAAAATACTTCGATGGGATTAAATTTTCTTTTGTTTTTAGTCGACCATTAATCAAACATTTCAAGTTAAACAAATGTGAGTTAGTTAACCTATATTAAGGTATATACAACTTGGTTTAGTTTATTTAAAACCAAAATTAAAGTTTTTATCGCGCGATTAATGTACTGCGTGCCATGTAAACCCCGCTGGATATATTATCAAAATTATATTTCATTGCTAACGCTACTTTTGCATCATTTCTACCTTATTATGAGCATTGTACTCACACATTGACGAACCGGCACACTAATTACACATCATTACTACTAATTGTACAATACACTAAGAAGTATTCGCGACTATTAATGACTTGGGCAATTAATGCACACATAGATGTGTGTGTGTGTGTGTGTGTGTGTGTGTGTGTGTGTGGTTTTAATGTACACCGTGAAGGAAGGAAAATGAATACTTATAATGAGTGGGATTTTACTTAGTTAATTTGTATACTAACTGATGCTCTTACGGTGAGGGACAACATCGTGTTCGTGATCATGTGTAACCATGATTGATCCAATTCTGATTAGGTTCCTGCAAAGGTTGCAGAGGTCAGATGAGAGACACTTCATGTAAAAGCCTGACTCACCCAATCCAAGGTTCATGTTCAAGGCATACCTTGGGCTCCTGTCTAAAGTGGATGGATGGAAGATGCAACTGGGACTAAAGCCAGGAGGAAGAAGAAAAATCCTTATCCATGCTACGTAATCCAACTACAGATTTTATTAAAAGAAGACATTAAATACTAGAATTTAAAAGACTAATTAATAATATTATCTATCAAGTAGCTAACCATTAAAATACAGGTACAATTATCTTTTCATTCAACGCCAATTTTGCATAATTGGTTAAACTTTGCAAAATAAACAGCGCAAGTTAAGAGACAAAACTAAACCTACTAGAATATTCGAAAGGCGAATGAAAACACGCGGTTAAATCAAGTGAGTGCCACATAAAGGCCTCGCTACACTGTCGAACAATGCCCACATAAAATATGCAGGGCTTCGACGCGTTCATAATCGACTGGTAATAAGGCGATAATACATGAGCCATGGTCAAACTAAGCTTCCTACAATTTTTAGTTTTTCGAGAAAAATATTTTGTTTTTTAAAATTAACTAAGACAATAAATAAAACTTAATATGTGGAGTTTTTTTAATGTAATTATTAAGTAGTAAAAATAAATAGTTACAAATATCGACAAAAAATATGCAGCAGTACTTTAGGTAATTTGATTCGTGATCAAGTGAGAATTATTTCCCATTCATGTTTCTGGTACGAGTACTAATAGAAACCCTTAAATACGTTTAAAGTTTCAGGGAGATATGTCATACAATTTCCTTTTTTGTATATTTTTTAGAAATTTATAATCTTTCAAGGATTATTCCAATGTTTTATATTGAAGTGATTACCGGTAATAAAGCGGTAATGGATACTTCACGTGAATGATGAATGATGCCGCTTATCTTCTGACTACAATTGATTCTTACATTAAATATCATATAAATATATTTTTTTATCATAGAAAACGTTTAAAAAGAAAGTTAAAAAAATTGCTTTCGTTATTTTAAATTCAGATTTCCACGAAAGGGATCAAAGTTATCAAAATGGAGTGTATTTTTGTAAGCGATTCAAAAATTGACTTTACGAACAAATAACTGTTGAGTTCATATTAATGTATGTAATATGGACAATTTTTTCTTTGACTAATTTTAATGTTTGTTACCGCTTCTTCTGCACTGACGCCTTGGAAGCGGCAGTAAACTTAGTTTTTAAGTAATTTATTTGACGTCAACCAAGTTGTTAAACCATACGACAATTATTACGCGATATAATAATATCCTATAATAATGAATAAAAAATTTTGAATTTTATTGATTGATGATTTTGTGTGTTTAAAAGATTTTAATACTTGTTTTTATTGTAAACATGCATTAGGAAATTACAAGGCAATATTATATTAAAGCCTAGTTGCACGACAAACGTTGTTCTGCCTATTTGTCTCTAAACATACAAATCATACATACATATAGTCACGTCCACATCCCCTGCGGGGCAGACAGAGCCAACAGTCTCGAAAAGACCGAATGGCCATGTTCAGCTATTTGGCTTAATGATAGAATTGAAATTCAAATAGGTTGCTAGCCCATCGCCAGAAAAAAGAATCCCAAGTTTGTAAGCTTATCCCTTAGTCGCATTTTACGACATTCATGGGAAAGAGATGGAGTGGTCCTATTCTTTTTTGTATTGGTGCTGGGAACCACACGGCTGTTGTCTCTAAAACAACATAATAACATTTTTTATGTTAATAGATAGGTTAATAGGTAATCATCAAAGGAAAACTATAAAAGGTGTGCAAAATTGAAATGCTCATAAAAATTAATATAACATATTGATTACAAGACACGTTATGCTCGATATAGCAGTAATTAGCTTATAATGTATTCGTCGCGCTGGGACCGCCTGGGAAGCTGGCGCTAATGCATAATAGTAGAATCAATCTATTTCCAAACACCCTGTATTCGAGATATCGTACTTCAGCCACTATTCCATGATTAAGTACGTGTATTTCTAGAACGAGACGTTTATATCTAGGAATCTAGATGGTTAATGGTAAATTATATTTGTGAAAATTCTCCTTGATTAACCAAATCAATTCATTGCAGGTTAAGCAGTTTGATAAAATTACATGAATCTTGGAGCTCCTGTTGTTTTGACAATACTGAACCTTCACTGTCTTCATCTACGATCTCTTATTTATATGGTCTATTCTTCACGCACAGTCTTTTTAAGAAATTGTAATGACCTAGTTGTAATCATAATATGGGTCAGATTCTCCTGTAAGGTTGCTTGGCGTAAGTACCTACCGGTTAGTCATCTCATTGGAGGTAAATCCGGGGTGCGTTGTTGACCAAAATTCTGGTTTAAGTGAGTCAGGATTTTTACCCGAAGCGATTTTGCAAGGGAACCAAACCCGTATTAGATCATGGTATTTTTTTTTTAATTTGGTAATGTTACCCCAGTTAGGTTATCAAATAAAAGAAAACATTCGTAATGTAATATAGAGTAGCTTGTAAGTGTAATAAAATATTTTTGTTTAATTTTAATAGCTTGTCTACATGCTGAGTTTACCTGTAATGGTTGACAAATTACGGGTAAATTAAAATTTATTTATTTATGATACGTATATTATGTGAATGTCATACTTTATCGCCAATTTGTAAGTTAAATAACTAATTCAATTAATATCTTATTAAACACATACTCGTCTACTCAAAACACAGGTCTGTGTAGCCAGTGTGGACTGTGATCTCTCATTAGTCGAATGCTTAATGGTCCTAAGCATGCGGGCGAGATCGCTTGGTCAGAGTGGGCGAGGTTCCATTGTGAGGTTCGATACGGGAACTTAATCTTAGTCGATTTTAATTTATTTAGCTTTATTTTTCATTGATGTTAAAAAGTCGAATAAGCGAATAACTGGTAAGTTATAAAAGTAAGCTGAACTCAAGTCTGTAGGTCATAAGGCTTTTAATCTAAGGGGTTCCGGTCCCACGTTGGGTGCCAAAAAAAGTCGCTCCCATTGTCACCAAAGACACTGCTAAAGCCATATGTGCAGCACATACTCGCTTGCTATATCTGATGAAATACTGGCACTGTCATTCTTATTAATGTCAACTGACAAACGCATTCATAACTAGAATTTTTTTAGAAATCGAAATGTGTTCAATTTAAAATTAGAATAAACTGGATGTTATAATGCTGGTATGTTACAACGTTACATGCGTACGTTGCATTTTAAAAAGCAACAAGACAATGGAAACAAGCGTCAATTCGGAGGTGCCAGCCGTCGGCCGCTGGCTGCTAGACTGGCGTTAATGACAATAACTCGCTATTAACGACGCTAAACCGACCGGTTTGAGAATTGCCCCCTCTTCTACACAACACCACTGCCGCACCTACCTCCTCCATTTGTCCGGATTGCACTAAGAATGCTGGTAATAAGGACGATGCTATTGATTAAAGATGTGTATGATTCATCGTCTGGTCTTGAGATTTGGATATTGTTTTTGTTGGCATTAGGTAGCTCTAAAGTGACATTTGAATAATATCTAGTAGACTACTTTTTTGATCTGTTTATTTACGATGAGTAATAAAAACGTGACATGAAAAATTTGAATAAGTACATTATCTATTATTCGTATTCGTCGTAGTATCTATTATCGTATTATTTCTTTATTACTAAACAATAGAATACACTATACGTATATCTAGCTCTAAATTCAAACTTTGGGCACGTGTGTCGTGAGCTTAAAAGTTTTCAATGAACGCGGCAAAAATGGCGTCACACCACAGCGCGTCACACACTCACACAATCGCAGTTAAAAAGCCTAATCAACGCCACGGATTTTTCGGTTCGCAATCAAGCGAACGAATTTCCACAGCCACCAGGCGCAATTGGAAAAATATAATTACCAACATAATCCTCGGCAAATTGGATTAAAAATGAAAAAAAAAAAGTAGAAAAAGTGTTTTAGGGTGCGTCATTATTTTTTGCCGGGAAAGGGATTGGGCCCTAATTACGACAGATGGATCGTTGTACAGTATGTAATAACGCTAATTAATCGATCGCCGAGCACCGACGTGAGGATTTTTAAATTTCGAACGCGTCTACAATATTTTTTTTCGATGGCTAATTATTTTTAATTCGATGGCGCAGGAAGTGCTTTTCCTACAGCCAGTGTTTGTAAGTGAAAATTATTGGATTTAATATTTGCATTCTCTGATCATTATATTTAACGACATTTTTTATGTCGCATGTGCGTAGTATAATTTGAATGTCGTGTCTCTTTTTTATTATTGGAAAATTATATATTGGTACTTATGTTAGGATTGGTAGTGTGTAACTAATGAAAACAGAACAGAGAATTTAAATCTTAGGTTAGTGGTCAACTTAGTCTAAGTAGAAAACTAATAGCAAATTAGTACTAGACAATTTTCCCAAGATATTTTCGTATTATAAAAATGTTTTAAAATATTTTTAAATATATTATTTAAAAAATCTCAATCTAATACACAAACATTTAATTCGAACGAGTTAACCGCCCAACGCCCGCATAACCGTTGATCTCCGTGGAGTTCCCACCGAAACGTCAATTTCGTCGGCAAATGAGCGGGCTATTGAAAAATTCACGAGTCGAGTAATAAGCGTCAGAAATTATTGGGTCTAACCTATGAAGTGGCAAAGGCATGACTACACAGCAAGTAGTGGCGAGGGTATACGAATAGAGCCACTTAATTTCACCCTTCTACCCCTTCATTATAATCACCACCCACACATAGATACTATCGATCCGAATGTCTGTATACGACGCGTTTATACAAGTGATTAGTGTATTTAATTTGAAAATGCTAAGTAGTTGCCTTGTTTTATCGTTGTGTTAATGTTGTGTGTGTGTGTGAGTATAATTACGTAGGGGTGGGCCAACCCTTTCATATCGCACCGTCGCGAAGTGATCGCGATCGTAATATTACGATTAATGCTTTGGTTTTAGTTTCGATCGGTATGAATTTGTTGGGTCGATGTTGCGATATTAAAATTTGGGTGTTGGACACATTATATTTTAGCCACTTTTGTATAAACTTTTTAACAATTCAGAGACATGTTTTGTTTTAACACACTAGTGTCCTTTCTTCATTATTGTGCCAATTTAATTATTTAATTAAATATTCCGAAAGAATACTGGAAGAGGTTGTTAGACACATCCTAGGTTCAATGTATGGATTTTTTTAAACTAAGGACGCAACTATTTAAGTTTTATTGAAGCAATGATAAATTTAAAGTTTAAAACAATAGTTGAAAAATATCGTGAAAGCTAAATGGCTGACTTGAATGGCCCTTATCAACTACATATGTTCAACTTTTGCTGACATCCGATATGGTAGCAGAGAACTATATGATGTAGAGACCAAGGCTTTTAAAATCGTCATAACACGTCAATTTTTTTGTAAGTATAATAAATATACAAAATAGGTGGGTTTATACACCTTACAATCTCTCTGTAGAATAAATACAAAATCGAATCTTATATTATAATATTCTTATTAATCTAATATCTATTAATCTAGATGTAGGATCTATAGGTACATTAGAATCTATATGTAGGTTTGCGTATCTTGTCTGCATGGATTTCAAGTTATGTAAAGATGTAATAATAAGTTAATCAATATACATTAAAATTAAGCCTTATTTATATTTCAACCTATTTGACGTTCAGAATAGCAGAAATAGAATATTTCATTGTAGCTGACCATCCATTATATATATACTACTCTGTCAAGAAAGTAGCAGGAAAAGATCAATAATACACAAACTGTTTGTTATTCATCCAAATTTATTTTATCACCTTCAAAATATGCTCCTTTAGAAACGATACACTTACGCCAACGAATAATCCAATCATCAAAACCTTTTTTTAAACGCTGTTTCCGGAATTGAGGTCAGTTCTCGCCGCGAATTCTCTTTTATGTCTTCTACCGATTGAAAACGGGTGCCACGAAGTGGTAATTTGAGTTTAGGAAAAAGAAAAAAGTCGGCTGGAGCCATATCTGGTGAATATGGTGGTTGCTCGATGGTATTTGTTGAGTGTTTGGTTAAAAATTCGTTCACAATGATGGCCTTGTGCGAAGGTGCATTATCATGGTGCAAAATCCAAGAATTTTCTTTCCACAAATCTGGCCTTTTTCGTCGGATTTGCTCTCTTAAACGCCGCATAACACTCAAATAATATTCCTTATTTACCGTTTGACCTTCCGGCAAGAATTCCGAGTGCACAACACCGCGATAGTCAAAGAAAACAGTCAACATGACTTTGACTTTTGAACGACTTTGGCGTGGTTTTTTCGGTTTCGGTTCAGTTGGAAGGCGCCACTCCGAAGCTTGTTGACTAGTTTGCATGTCAAACTCGTAAACCCACGTCTCGTCACCAGTAACAATGCGTTTCATGAATGTTGGGTCGGAATTGACTCGTTTTAGCATGTCCTCAGCGACTCTCATTGAGTTTTTGAAAAAAATTCAGGTCTTTTGGGACTAGCCGAGCGGCAACATGTTTCATACCCAAATTATTAGTTAAAATGGTACGGATCGACTCGTGAGATACAGAAAGTTCGGTGGCTACTCTCTCAAAGTTGAATGAGGATTTTCAGTCACTATTTCCTTCACTTTTGCGATGTTAACTTCAGTTGCAGACGTTGATGGCCTACCAGAGCGAGGCAAATCTTCCATCACATCTCGACCGCTTTTGAACGCTTTGTACCACTCATAAGCACGAGTTTTTGATAAAGTCGTTTCACCGTAAGCCTTCTGTAACATTTTCAGTGACTCCGAACACGATATTCCATTGGCAATGCAAAATTTAAGACAAACTCTTTGTTCGATGTTTTTATCCATTATGAAATTAGCAATACACACTAGATATGATATAACTAAAAATAGCACTGTATTTAATGTAAACAACAGATGCAACTCAAACTCCGCGCCAAAATGGAAAACAGTTGTGCCAATCTAACAACAACAAAAAAAAACAAAAATTTGAATTTGGAACCATAAATAAATAATCCATTCCCGATACTTTTCTGACTGAATGTACATCAATGTCATCCTCCGATCAAGCTTGGACTTTGCACAATATTTACTTTAGATTGTAGACAGTTCAAACACGTGTCTCTTTGCATACCTCCGCAAATACCAGCTCGGTTTAATTAAAAACTAAACAATTAAGTCTTAGCGCAACTGTCATAACAGGTGCATAGTGAAAACTGGTAATGTTTAACAAGATAAGGCAACTTTGTTATGCAAATTTTTGGTACTGCTTAAAGAAACAGTAATTAACAAATCTGTGCTAAGAGATAGTCCATGAAAGTGTAATGTAAGAATACAAGTTACACCCGCCCGTACGGACGCCCGTGGCTAAGAAATGTAAGTATGTATGTATACGTCATGAAATCACGTTAACGTCGCACTTTGGGAAGGGGCTGTAGATCTTTACAAGTAAAATAATAAAACCTTCTCTATAACTAAATACTTATTTCTTTTATTTTAGACAAAAAGAAGACAGAGTTATATACTTTCTATTTCTGTCTCTTATTTTGCAATGCGATCTCAACAGGGTCCGATAAAATATGGTAAGATTGTGCAAACTTTTACCTAGTTACCTGCACAACATTTTAACATTTTAACATTACAGATATGATATTTCTGACTCATTCTACTTCTATTTACCAAGAAATTAAATTCCAAATAACACATTTCTTTATAATGTTTCCAACATTAGAGTATATATTATTAACAATTTTTAATTCAAATATTTACCTCCTGAGGGAGGAGACCGGGCATGATCTAGTGTCAACACATTAGGAGGCGAAACGCGTTAAAATTGAAGTTAAACTAACGATTAATTCGAGCAAAACTCGCCGGCGTCATTAGCAATTCGTAACAACACTTACACGGGAGTAATGAGTCGTCTGTCCATATAATCATAGAGCAACCATTACTCCCTCCGTGTAGGATGACATTACATTTAAAGTTTAAGGATTGTTCGAAAAAAAAATGTTATATCTATATTTTTAAAAAGGAATTTGGTTTAAAATTAATATTAATTACAGGTTGTAATTTAAGGTTTAAATTTAAATTTAACTGTAATAAATATGATGCAGTTCTTCCAAAGATTTTTATCCTCCTATGTTTTAGGTATAGTAAACAAAACTCTTAAAAGTCATCAATTCTGAAAAGAAGTCTCATAATTTGCCAAATATCGAAAAATTTACGCCCAAAACAGCCGACCATTTCACAAAATTCGAAGACGTCCACTATAAACAATCAAAAATTAAATCGCCTCATAAACAGCCATCAAGACTGACACGATAATAAACGTAATGCCAGCGATCTGAGCGCGGGACTTTTACAAAAAAGGCGCGACGCGTGGTCACTCTACACTGGGGGAGGGCCTCAACGACATTAATTTCTTGAAATGAACCTAATTTACATTTAAATAAGGACTCGCCTTAGCCGGGATAAGTTGCGAAACTAGCGGCCCGAGGCACTCGCGGCCCAAAGCAACGTATTTCATTACTATAATTCAATTCAGACAACTTAAAGTTGCTTACGCGGAATGTGAGGAAAAATTATTATCATTTAAAAAAAGGGCGGCGATGGGCAGTCACCGCTAATGTACTAACACGGGAGCTACGGTGTAAAAATTAATTGTAAGAAGTTCGACGCGTAAGTTGACTTCAGTACTTACTTAGTTATTGTCAATTCCTTAATGTACGGCGGACGACTTAATAGCATCTAAGCGCACTGCCAATTTTCGGCTCAACTTAAATGGGTATTACGCTAGTAAGTAACATACATACATAAAATCACGCCTATTTTCCAAAGGGATAGGCAGAAACTACATTTTTCCACTTACCTCGATCTCTGCATACTTTATCCACATTCATAACTCTCGTCATGCAAGCTCGGCGGTTTCTGGTACTCTTGACCTACTCTTGTACTTTTGCCAGGACGTCCACAATTTGGTCAAGGTACCTACGTTCGTCTAGGCCTTCCCGATCCGACCTTTCCATCCACACTCTCCTTGTAAATTTGCTTAGTCAACCTGCTTTCATTCATCTTCTCTGCGTGCGTAGTAAGTAGCTATGTAACTGTTTGTCAATTGTCATATTTTTTTCAGTACTGCTTTACTCATCGCTAGAATAAGGAAACTTGCAAAGGACGGGATGCAGACAATATTTTTTTATTTGGTTAACTTAAGGTAAAAACAAACAACTAATAAAATCTAACATGATTAGTAAGATTTAAGATGAAGCTCTATTACTCTCATTTGTCCATAAATTGTCACTAATTGTACCCATACATAAAAAAAACGAGCATTAACACGTTTTTAAATATCACAAGTGATTCATCGTGTTAAAGTCGTTAAGTAGGTTTATAAAATAAACAAGCGAATTTCGCTTGGAAGCAGAGCCTTAACTTCCCGGGAACTTTTTAACAACGTTCGATCCAACTCTCCCGCTAAAGTGGGCCATCAATAACAAAATTAAAAAAATCCCCAATTTGAATTTTAATTGCGTCCGATTATAATCAACCCGATCGCGAATTACTCGGCCCTTGGAGATTTTTCTTATTCAAAGAATCATCTCTTAAATAATTCATCTCTGGGACTAGTTGCCGAAAACCGGTTTGAAGCGGTTCCGACCGGATCGCGGGGGGAGTAAGTTTAATCCTTATAAATTTCCTTTTTACACAAAGCAATATAAGTAATTAGCATAATTTCGTTGAGTAAATGAAATATGGTAATGAGGGGGGTACTTACCCCTTCTTGGGGGGGTTGTAGTCGAGGAGGGGGTGGCAGGGTGGACCCTTCTAGTCGCATCTCGTTGATACTCGTCACCGCCGATGTAGTGATGATTACAATTAAATTATACGCCATTCAGGACGCTTCTCCGGCCATTTTGTTTTGATTTGACGCTTTCATGCTTCTAGGGCAGACTGCCGTCTTCATTAATTAATGTTATAATTTAATACATTCTGTGTGTCCTGCTCTAAACGTTTGGGCTCAAATTAACAATACAATTCAACTGAAAGCAAACTCTTGCTTTGAACGTTAATAATAAATTTTTATGTCTTATTTCATAAATATGCTATCAAATTCCCATCGATGTTGTGCATTTTATGGTAATTTAATTAAATATGATATAGAATTTCTTGGTACAATTATCTAAGTTTACAAGAATGTGCTAACATGTCGATTTGTAACTCAAAAGGAACTTATTGTAGTGATTTTCGTTAAGAGTGCAAATAGTAAAGTTCATTCAAAAGAGTCAAATCAACACGCGTAGAAAAATGTGAACAAACAATATAACATACAAATTTTGGTTTTTATTTTTAAGTAAAACAATGAGACTTGGTAAATTTAAATGAAATAAATTATCATCTGAAATTCAAGTGATACAAAACAGTCACGTCACACAAATTGAGTTAAAAATTTTAAACTTATGATAATATATAGGTATATATAAAATTCTCGTGTCACAATACGTTCGTTCCCGTACTCCTCCGAAACGGCTTGACCGATTCTCATGAAATTTTATGCTCACAAAATTTGCTCATATTGAGTAGGTCTGAGAATCGGCTAACATCTATTTTTCATACCCTAGAAATTACTTAAAAATTATTTATATGGCAAAACAACGTCTGCCAGGACAGCTAGTATATATATTAATATATTCTAGAAGCGTTAATTCCTTTGAATAAATGAGAAACAAATTTCATGTTGTTTATATTTTACCATCGAGTCCTCATACAACACCAATTAAAACCCAAGTACTAATAAAATCGGAAAGGAATCGAACTAACTACCGTTCGTGAAATGCCGCGGTGATAAAAGGTCTTCGAAAACACAATACCGTGTTCCTACCCTCGCCTTTGCCGTAGACAAAGACAGCAATATGCAAGATACAGGCCGTCAGAGAAGGACGGCGTCCAATTGGAATTAATTAATTATAATTAAGTTTTAAGTTGACGCGCCGGTTACGAGTATAAGCGTAGACTTTCATTTTGCGCTTGTGTGCGTTTATTAAGTAGTTGTGTGTGTTAGTTCCTATTATCGATTTGGAACTATGGCCAGAGATAATGAGTAGGGTAGGGCGGTTTGTAATAAGTTTTTGAACCGTAGCGAGTAGTATGGAATTCGGAAGCCACCGGCTTGTCTTGATAATGGACCGCCGCGGCGCATATTAAATTCAGCCGTGTTATACATTTTTGGGTAGTTTAATTTATGATGGCAAATCGTATTAAATTTTAATTTATTCACGAATTATCGAGTAAGGTCTTAAGTTAATTTTAGATTGGAAATTGTAAAAAACTTAAAAATAAAATAGATATAAAATACTTTAAGTTTGTACTATCAGTGCAATCTGAACTATGTATGTAATACTTATTCAAAATTGATTCAGGCTTGAAAACAAACATATAAATTGTTAATCCCTGAGGTGAGCCAGTATTGTCGTTGCTTCCTCATCCTCTCAATTTATTTGTACTTACTTTATCGAATTTAATTGCCCTGATATAATGTGTGTTGAAAACTACTTACTATAATATGGTCGGCAATAACACGTAAATGATAAAAGTTTTAGTTTTAGCTCAAATTTCATCAAAATGTCAAGAGCTCACGAGAAGAGATTAATTATTTTTTGATCAAAAGGGATTGTTTCAAGTATATGTACCTAGTCTTTGTAGCCTTTTAACAAAAAAAAATAGAAAATTAAAATTTTTGTTCGTAATACAGTTTAATATTAATGAGCCCATTATTAAATCGTGCCACGTGGTTCCCGGAAGCTTTAGAAAAAAAAATAGGACCATCTCACATAGATGTCGTAAACGGTGACTAATGACAGGCTTATAAACTTGGTATTCTTCTTTTAGGCCATGGGCTAGCAACCTCTCACTATTTGAATCTCAATAGATACTACCATTAAGCCAAACAGCTGAATCTGGCCAATCAGTTTTCTTATGACTGTTGGCACTGTCTTATATATAAAGACGTGAGTACCTATGTATTGTTAAAAAAACATAATTCTGCACAACTATTCAAAACATAAGCATAGTTTAACAGAAGGTTGCCGTGTCCGAACTTATCACCTGCATAGCAAAGATCGGCACACATTGGGGGGGTTGAATTAGGAGCGTCTAACTCGGGGGGTGGCACCCCCCACCCTCTATCGATTTCGAATGAGGAACTGGACTGGAGACATGCGAGGCGTAATAACAATTCGAGATCGTAGACTTTTGACCCCCCCCTCACCCTTTGTTTAGATACAACACAGAGGAGTGACCAATTCGATAAGTCCTTGTTCAATGTACTAAAAAATCATGCTCAAGAAATTATTTCTAAAAGTATACATACATACATACATACATAAAATCACGCCTCTTTCCCGGAGGGGTAGGCAGAGACTACCTCTTTCCACTTGCCACGATCTCTGCATAATTCTTTCGCTTCGTCCACATTCATAACTCTCTTCATACAAGCTCGGCGGTTTCGGGTACTTTTGACCTGACCCTTTACCAGGACGTCCTTAATTTGATCAAGATACGTTCGTCTAGGTCTTCCCACTCCGACCTTTCCCTCCACACTCTCCTTGTATATCTGCTTAGTCAACCTGCTTTCATTCATCCTCTCCACATGACCGAACCATCTTAACATACCCTTTTCTATTCCTGTAACTACATCTTCTTTCACATCACAACATTCCCTTATCACGCTGTTCCTTATCCTGTCACTCAATTTCACACCCATCATACTCCTTAACGCTCTCATTTCCACTGCATTTATTCTGCTTTCATGCTTCTTTTGCCATACCCAACTTTCACTCCCATACATTAATGTCGGGACCAACACGCCCCTGTGCACAGCCAGTCGAGCCTTTTTGGATAGTTTCTGACTGCTCATAAAGGCATGCAAAGCTCCATTCACCATGTTCCCCGCGTTCACTCTCCTTTCAATATCACTATCATACTTGCCATCTGATGTAAACTTTGATCCTAGATATACAAACTCTTTCACTTGCTCCACTTTTTCTCCTCCAATCAAAATATTACATGCTGTCATTTCTTTCTCCATTTCAAAAACCAGTGTTTTAGTTTTACTTACGTTCACTTTCATTCCTTTCTCTTTTAAAGCTTCATGCATACAGTTTACCATCTCCTGTAACTCCTCCGCTGATGACGCCAGTATAACCTGATCGTCGGCATAGAGCAGACATTTGACGAGTAACTCATTCATCCTTAATCCACTTTTAGACTCTTTCAAATCTGTCAAGCAGCTATCCATAAATAGGTTGAACAGCCACGGTGACGCAACACATCCTTGCCTAACGCCTTTCTCAATCTTAAACCACTCAGTGTGCGCTCCGTTTATCCTGACACAAGCACTCGAATCCTCATATAAGGATTTCAGTGCTCGTATCAAGAGACTGCTCACCCCATGCATAGAAAGTGCTGACCACAATTCATTCCTCTCAACTCTGTCATAGGCCTTTTCCAGATCTACGAATGTGCAATAGACTTTTTGACTCTTGGCCAAAAACTTTTCGGCTATGCACCGCAAGGAAAAGACCTGATCAGTACATCCCATTCCCTTTCGAAATCCCGCTTGAGCATCCCATATTTTGTCATCAGTTTCATTCCTGACTCTATTAATCAATACCTTAGCATACAATTTGCCGACGACGCTAAGCAGGCTTATACCACGATAATTTTTGCAGTCCAGCTGTGACCCTTTTCCTTTGTAAAGTGGCACGATAACAGCCTTACACCAATCTTTTGGTACTCGGCCGCTTCTCCAACACAAATTGAAAAGGCAGTACAACTGACTAGCTACTACGCCTTTTCCTGCTTTAAGCATCTCGACCGACACTCTATCACACCCAGCAGCCTTTCCCGCTTTCATACTCTTAAGTGCTTCCACAATTTCGAACATTTCAATTTCGCCTTCCATCTCACTCTCTTTTTCTTCGCTATAGCAGAAATCTTTCTTATTTCCTTCCTTTTTTTCAAATACACTTTCAAAATAGTCCTTCCATATCTTTAGTACACATTCTTCTCCTTTCACAACGCTACCATCCTGGCATCTGATCCTAGTCAGCTCTCTGGTTATAGTATTTCCTCGGGCTGACCTTACGGATTTCCAGAATACTTTCAGATTTGACTGAAAGTCTTCTGATAGCCTTTTATCAAAATCCTCTTTATACTCTTCTTTCTTTCTAATCACAGCTTTCTTAACCAAATCTTTCATTTTCTTATATTCCTTACGTGCTTCATTCACATCTTCATCTATAACCTCTTGCATTCTTAAGTTAGCTTTTGCTGCTAACAAATCCAGCCATGCTTTCTTCTTTAATCGCACAAGTTCTTGCACATCTTTACTCATCCACGCATTTTTGTGATTTTTTCCTTTCCTTCTTCTACTTACACCACACACTTCAACAGCTACTTTCACAATTCTTTCTTTAAATTCCTTCCATCCATCTTCAATATCGCTCATTTCCTCTAAATCTTCAAATTCATCCTTCAGTCTATTAATATACTTCTTACCTACATCCATATCTTGCAAATTTTCTACTTTTACTCTTTCCAAAGCGCTGGTTTGCTCCCTTACCCTGTGCCGCCAGCGATTGAAGATACCCCTTATCCGGGATATCACCAGTAAATGGTCCGAGTCAATGCCAGCACCGCGATATGCACGGGTATCCAGCACTTTGTTCTTCAATCTTTCATCTACAATCACAAAGTCTATCATACTTTTTAAAATACCTTCCACTCTTGTGTAGGTGTGGATCTCTTTATGTTGAAACATTGAGTTCGACACAAAAAGATCCCACTCTAGACAAATTTCTAATACACTTCTTCCATTATCATTCACCTTTTCGTCACCAAACGCACCAAGCACCTTCTCATATCCATCACGCTTTACACCCACCCATCCATTAAAATCACCTAACATAATAATCTTCTCATTTGGCTTGGTAACTTTCAATACTTCTCTTACACTATTCCAGAACTCCTCGTTTTCGCTTTTTGCTGATGTTGTACCCCTCGAACCCACATCCCAAGGTGCATAAACACCTAGAACGAAGATCCGAGTGATTCCAACTTTCAGCCTAATCCATAGAAGACGAGGGCTGACACACTCATACTCATTCACGCACTCAGCCATTCGTGCAGAAAGAATTAGACCGACCCCTTGACAGCCTCGGCTGGTACTGGAAATTCCAGACCAATACGCCGTGTAAGGGCCGTGCTGCGTCGCGTCGCATCCTTTCCGCTTCGTTTCATTCACGCACAACACATCCAAACGTCTTTCATCCATCATCTGGCATACTTCCTCAATCTTATCCTTCATTCCTCCTCTTACATTCATCGTCGCAAAGCGGCTTTCAGCAGACCGCATACCGCTCCCGCCGGGAACGAGACGTGATGGGGTGCGGACACCATCGCCGCCATTTAGGTGCTCTTTTAAAAAATTTGCATCCATGCGATTCCCACGAGACGCAAGGGAACAATTTTGTCCGCCCCAGCAGAGCCCCGCATGCCAGGGTAAGGCTAGCCATTACCTGGGGGTCGCCCAACCCCATGGCGGAAGTGGCACGCTCGAGACTAGGCTCGCCCCTAGCCATGCATCCATCGGCGCGGCAGACCTTAGATTGGCAGGGATTTACATTAAAGAGGAATCCCAAGTCTATCCCTTAGTCGGCTCTTACGACATCCGTGGGAAAGAGATGGAGTGGTCCTATTCTTTTGTAATGGTGCCGGGAACCACACGGCTCTAAAAGTATCGAAATTAATAATTTGGAAAAATAAAGATTATCCGAATTCTGTTTTTTTTATACCAAAAATTTATAACAACATTTTTGGCATACAAATTGACCAAATACTATACCTTGCCCCTCAAGAACTATTAGGTAGGTACGTTCTTGAGAACACGTCTTAAGCGGGTTTATAAATATTGTACGATTTCTTAATTTAAGAATCAAAATTTTGATATATGTATATCATTTTGTGCTGCATTACGCGAACTGATACAAAGACAGATTTTCTTTTTGTTTAGGGATCAACAGTAAAAGTTACCCCCCTAGATTCTCAAACCGTAGGTATAATAAAACAGCAATTATTACAACACTTGAAACGAAAAAGAAAGCTCGTTTGTCGAAATCCCAAACACTCAACCGAAAACAGGGAAAATAGAATAACACAAGTCGGAATCCAGAACCTACTCAAACAAACGTGGCGCAAGTGGCGCCCCCGGCGTCTAACATTCGCGCGAAAGTAAATAAAATAAAAAAAAAAGTTGGAAAGTGGCGAGGGAAACGCAAAGGATTCAGCCGAGGGCCGCCGCGACGGGCGGGTTGAAGCGTATCTAGTTAACTCACAATTTAACCGATGATTAGTTTTCGTGAAGATGAAAAGTTCTAAATTTGATATTTATGAAAAAGACAAAATCATCACATCATATCACAAATCGATTTTGTAGTACGACATACTTACTCGTATTATAATTTCGGGTGAAGACGATGTATTTTTTTCAACTAAAATAAAAAAAAAAACAATTAAACGTAGAAAGAAAATGTTTTGAAAATTAATATTTTCAAAAACTATTATTGTATCAAATTTGTAGTATCATAACCTACTGAAACATTTTTGTTTAATTTTCTGGACTGGAGTACTCCTCTAGTTACTTAGCAGCACCAGAAGCACTATTTTTCTTCAGTCAGTCAACTTAGCTGACTAAGTTGACTGACTGAAGAAAAATGCAGGTTAACAAAAAGGCGTACATCTGTTACAAAAAAGGGTTAATCTCGGTTAACCGGCCCACTGAGCGGTGCGGCCGGCCGCTTGTAAGCACATATTTGTTCGCGCCCGACGTTTTTGACATTCCAACGCTGCCTTAACTTTTCTTAGGGTTGTCAAATTCATTCTATTCTTAAATCACTTTTTTACTCGTTACGGAGTTAGATAAGTGATTTGAAGTGATCATTATCGTGTTGAATTGACAATAATGTGGATAAGACCACTAAATTAGCTCAAACTTAGAACTAAAAATAATTTTGAAGAAAATTTTTAATGTCAAATTACTAATGAATTGCACACATGAAAATTGCATTACTTATGCCAGTTATAAAATTTGACTAAGTTTATTAAATTCAATTCACGGACCTATGTTAAAAATCAGTAAAACTATTAATATAATAATAAAGCAATACAAAAACTAGTTAGCTTACAAGTTTTTCGCAATATAAATAAATGCCTTGTGGTTTCTAGTACTAAAGAATAGGACCACTCCATCTCTTTCCCCGTGGATGTTATAAAAGGCGACTAAGAAATAGGCTTATAAATTTGGGATTCTTGTAGTCGATGGGCTAGCAACCTGTCACTATTTGAATCTCACAATTCCATAATAAAACGTATGTATGTATATTAATAAATATAAGAAACATTAAGCGAAATTATTATACAAAAGAAAACATGGCAAAAACTCACAAAAGTGCTGTTGCATACTGGCTTCATAGTACTAAAAACTGATTAACATGAAGCAAAAAGCATGATAAAAACTCCCGACAAACATAAAATTAAGTTAGTGCTGTCGACAACCCTAGCGAAGGCAATGAAAAGTCGGTTAAGCTAATGTTATCGAGAAATAAAAATGTACGTATAATAAAATACAGCCGCGCGAGGAAACAATTTGCTAGAGACTGGAAGATTTCATGCCGCCGCCGACCCGCAATAACGATCAACAGTCGACTTTAACACCTTGTAACACGCTTTAAAACTGTCTGCGGTAGTTGAGTAGAAAATTCCTTAAATTTTCCGACTACCCGCAACCCGAAACGGCTCTAAAGGGGACGCGTTAAAGTTTAGTTTCTGTTGTTGCCTCAGAGTGGTAATTCAGGAAGAAAAGAGAGTTTTCCGGTTCGTCGGGGCGTCGTGACATTTGTGTTAAGCGGGGCCGAGGGAGCCCCATTCATAAAGGACGTTCACGAAGCTAGCTACTACAGTTTGAAAGTAAACTTGTTGGATTGGATGTATGGAGATTTTCGGGCCCTGACGAGCGACGAAGACTTTTTTGTTTGTCTTTATTTGCTTGTTTTGCTCGTCGGGATAACGTTTCGGAATTGTGTGACTTGAAGAATGTTACTTTTATAACTTATTATGTTTTATGTAAATCAGTATAACGTGTTTGAATAATTGATGAGCGTATCATGCCTGGTTATGCTGACTAATTGTTACAAATTATGTAGCCGAAATTACGCATACGATTATTATGGTTAATTGTCTACAATACTACATTATCTTACGTAATCCGTAATGTTTGTTTCCGAAACAAATAAAATTTATAATGTATATTACATATGTATCTTGTATGTATTTATGCAGTTTTTTTTGTTATGTATGTATTTTGCAGTATGCATGTGCGTGCACTGTATCGCTCCACCAACTTAAAGATTTTTCTGTTTGGTCAGCTGGTTGACTAGTAGAGAATGCCAAACGGCATTAAGTCCGACTTTTGTAAATTTTTTTATGCAATAAAGTTTCAAATAAATAAATAAATAATTTCAGATCCAAATAGAATCTAAAGTTGGACAAATAATAATATTAATAAAATGGATTTCCAGAAAATAATAATAAGCCTGGCTGACAAAACAAATGTGTATTCACCAGTCAACTAATCTGCACAAACTTTATATAAAATAAAAAATACTACTAGCACTAAACACAAAAAAAAAAATACAACAGGTCATTCCTTAAAAAAGTTGACTGGCAAGAATTCAAATTCAATATTGGAACAACTTTTTTTTCTAATACGGCGGCAAGGACACATTTACGGGGCCACCTGTTGAGCGAGGTCACGTGACTTTTTTGCTCAAGGACGCGTGCCTCCTTCGCTCATTCATGGGCGGCCTCCCCCTGCGCTCCTTACGCGGGGGTTAGGGGTTTTTTTGTTCCCTACGTACTCCCGAGGGCTTTCACCTGCGTGCATTTTCAGGGTCACGACGCTGCGGCGTTTGTTTTTCCCCTTTTTGGGTTTAACTTTGTGTGTGTGGGGTAACCCAGTGAGGTTTGGAGCACTGGTTTTTGTTTTTCTTGTAAACGTAACCTACATTGAGGTGATTTGTTGGGACTCTGAAGTCGTAGATAAAAGTGTGGTCGGAAAAAGTCTGAAATAGTGAATAAATGAAATTGATTGCGTAGTCCGTGTAATTTTTTTTTAACAAAAACTTAGGTTTGCAAATTTTTTTTATCGTATTCATTACTCTTGAATCGCCACTTTCATAAGTATGTGCTAATTTTTTCTTAAGCGCGAGAATATCAGGAAATTCTCTCTTACTTCTTCAAGGAATTTTTATGATCACATTTATTTTTTTACGTGTAGACTAGTAGTTTCACGTGTCGAGGATATGTGAAAATAATCTTGAATTACCTAATCTTTATGGTTATGTACTTCTTTTGCTTTTACCATGTAACTAAAAGAATTGTATAAGTGTGACTTCTGTTTTTACTTACATGTCTATATTATCTCATGTTAAAAAATAAATCAAGACACGTCTTACAACAAGTAGCTGACAACTTAAAACGGTAGCACGCATTTTGTACTACACATTCACCGATACAACATTACGGGCACTATGATTATTGTTCTATTTTACACTAAACAGAACCTTTTTTCTTAGACATAAGACTGACTTTCGGTAACGATGGAATTATTAGACTTAACCGGATTCTAATTAAACCCTGTCCCTGATAGTGCACCGTGGAGCCGTAGTCTGAGTAATTTACATTAATCCAATAATTGCATGGAGGTTTCCTAGTTAGAAATTCAAATGAGATGATGTACCGGCAGGGGGATGGGGCGGCGAACGGTTATCAGATCTTGATAGTTTTTAATTAGGTTAAACATAGTGCGAAGTAGAAGAAAGGTACCAGCCTTTTGTTAAGAATACGGATGAAGTAATAAAACAAATAATTTATGACGTTGTCTGTTTTTACTTGTAGTTTATTTTATTCTTGGAGCGAATGTATCGTATCTCAGATATCGTAAACTAAGTATTTAAGTATGAATCGTATTTTATTTTAACAGAAATCGATTATTTGATTCCATTTTGTTTTCAAAACTATATTACAAGTACGACCTTGGTGAAGTTCCAAAGCTGTCATTTTACCAAGCGGCAGAGGCAGGGAAGTATAATTATATACAGTCATTCATCACGTCTTTATACCACGAGGGGTAGACAGAGCTAATAGTATATAGAAAAAAACTTGGCAAGGACGGAATTCAGATTTAGATAGTATCATGTTGTTGAAAGCCTTACCATTTATAACTTTACTTTCAAACTTACTTCGAGGCTAACTCAATCTGTGTAAATTGTTCCGTATATATTTATTTATTTAAATTTGATTTTGATTGCGAATTATACAAGACTTGTGTAGTCTAATGTACTTTAATAATGTTTTCTTGTTCTCCGCATTATGCATAGTCTAATTTCGAGAAACTTAATATATTTACTGTGTGTACGTTGGTTATTTCGTACAACGTTGGCGGTTGATTAATTAAATTGTTATGCTAATGTGATGTGGAGGGGATTTTTGGTCTGCGATAGTTCCTTCCCAGACTACTGTTGAATTAATTATACCGCTGATTACTGTATAATGAAGGAAATAAATTAACGCGAGTTAAAAATGTGTTGTAAATTATATATTGTTTTGCGTTACGATAAAAAAATTAAATTATGCTTGCTTCTTATATCTTTAAAAAAGTCGTATGTTACTTGTTTACAAGTTGTTATACTAATGAGCCGTTACAGATGCTTTCATTATTTTATTTTATTAAAACAATACATTACTTTAATTTAATTTACACTTTTTTATTATAAATACTTGTCCATCTATTTGATCTAGTCCAAGAGCAGTTTCACCATACACGCTACAATTGGTTGCATACGTAATGAATAGTTATCATACATACAACATATAGTCACGTCAATATCCCTTGCGGGGCAGACAGAGCCAGTGTCGAAAAGACTGAAAGGCTACGTTTAGCTGTGGCTTAATGATGAAATTGAGATTCCTATAGTAAGTGGTTGCTAGCCTACAAAATGTTGGATATCACTTATTAAAATTATAGTTATGTAACTAACTAACTGTAAGGGTTAATTCAAAGCAGAGGAAAATACACCTAAAGTGGTAGTATTAGGTATACATTTTTTAAATAGTAGATGTCAACTATTGTTCGCTAATAAATTCTATTAATATTCATTCACATTTTGAATATTGTAAGTCCAAAGGCAAAGTAAATTTTACCTTGTTAATTATACTTAGGATTTTTAGTGTGAGGAAATTAAGTTATCTGTAACTAACTCCTCCTCTATCAGTTCTTGAAAATAGTCAATCAAAATAAATCTTATTCAATAAACTAACCAAAATTGCCTTTCTGAAAAAAATAAGCAATTTAGGTAAAAAATTACCAAACACAACCAGTAATGAATGCATTTCGTAAAAATGTTAACAATAAATTATTTTTTAAAATCACGATATATAAATTAAGTGGTATTTTATAATTAAGCAATTCAGGGTAACAGTCCCAATGATTGACCGCGCCAGAAATGCAAGGAGCGGGAGGCGGCGGCCGTCGACGCCTTGGCAATTTCCGAAATCACCCGGCGACAGGCAATGCTGTCTCGAATACGAATAATGTGATCCGGGCTTAATCGATCAGTGTGTATAAGTATGTGTGTATTTTGAAGACCATTTTGCATAGTTTGATAACAAATTGGAAGTAGAAACGATCGGTATAACGAATATTTTTAATTTGAATTTGATTAAGAATTTCTTCAGTTTGAATCATGTGTTTTTGCTAATGTAATTTCATACCTAGTAAGATAAAATTGGAAGTCGAGATGGTTGAATTTACAAGTCTTGTCTCGTATCTGTGGTTCGTATTGCATAATTTTGTATTTTTGTCTAGTGTGATACGTTTTTAGGTGACTCTTTTTGTCGATTGTTTGTGTCATTGTGTGTTGTATATTTTGAGAGTTATGATTATGATTGGCAAGATATTTTGAATAATCTTGTTTGAACATTATTTATATTTAATAATAATAAAGAACCGTTTCATTCCTGTACATAGTCTTGTTGTAAATTGATAAAAAAATCCTAAAACACAAACCACTGTGCATTTAAAACAAGCGGACGGGTAATTCGCAATCATTTGTATCTGTCATCGCGTCGCATCGTGGAGCCAATCAGAAATATAATTAGATCGGGGTTCCCTAATTGTGGTCTCAAGTTGCGGCCCGGCCGGCCGAAAATCGATAGATGACCTGGCGCAGGCAAGGATTCTATTATATAAACACAATACAGTCTACCCTGATTTATTTGTCTTCGTTACACATGAGGCTGATTTGGTTAATTAAATTTTGAGACACATGCTGTTATTATTTTAAATATGTAAAGGAAAAAGTCTGTATGTAAGGGAAGTGATTTATAATTCTAAAAAAGCACGCATTATTAGTGAAATTAAGTGGCTGTAAATCTTTATCCAATGTCTAATATTATAAATGTGAACCCAACATCCAAATTTTAAACTATACCTTTGTATTGAGTAAGAAAAATTTTATTATACATAAACTAAAAATGATTTTTCTTTTGAAAATAATTTAAATGCCGATATTGAAATACTATATAGACTGTCTGAAATCTACTGGGTATAAAACAATACATATTTTAGCAGTAATAAAAAAATAAAGGATTGGAATAAGATCTTTTTGGAACTTTTTTTAAGTAGACTTTAAAATAAAGCGTTAACCCCTTCATTATACACCGTTATCTGAAACGGTTGTCATAGTTTCAACACCTTATTACAATGTATTGTAACCTATAATTAAAATAATACATAGCTTCCTTTCCAAACGTATTACACCTCAGCACAATGAATTCGATTCCCATGAATTAGCAAAACTGGCTAAGGAAGCGATAACCGTTACTCCACCAAGCCTCGACCAGTCCGTCATAACTCTCAACTCCAAAAGTAATACCATCAAGTCGGTGTTAACTTAATTTGAGTCACTTTAACAAGTCCAATTAAAGGAATTTGTGTTTCTCTTATCTTCAATATAACATTGAGCATAATTTCAAATTATATTTCAAACTTTCCGATAATGAAGGGTGGAGGGGGTTGGGCGGCGGCCTCTTCGCTTATTTCATTAGTTACATAAATTCTCCTATTGAGGATGGTAGAAAGGGGACGGTTTACCCTTATTACGAGAGTCTCCTTATCAATACAATTATTAATATAATAATATTATTATTGTAATAATTTCGGAGCGGAGTGGAGTTGGTAGCTTAACTTTGCGAGCAATAAAGGGTGGTGAGAGATAATGGAATGGAAAACAGTTTGAAGTTTTATTGGAAAATTGGTACCGACTAATTGGCAGCATTATCGATCTGATGTGACTCAAGGCGAGTCATATTTTTAATTAATTAGTTTTTGCCGGAGCGTTTAAGATTTGTATGTCCATGGTGTATTGTATGTGTCTGATACACCATTGGCCGAATTAATTAAAAGAAGGTCAAAACTTAATTCAATAATAAGTAAAATGATTTGGCGAGACTGACAAACGAGTGAGGTCTTAATGATTTAATTTGAAAATCTTCTTTGAGGCTAGCAACTTGTTATTTTGTATGAATCTCACATTATTGAGTCATTCAATCTTGTGACTACTAGCTCGTTTAACTTTTAAAGGATAAATACGTGATATTAGTGTGTGTACGTTAACCAGACCATAATGTAGCGATAACATTTTAAATATTAATCTTTTTAGTTTATAATTGTGTGATTTTTTTTCTATTTCTCCTTCAAATTGTATTTTGTACACTATAAAGGTAATAAGTTGTAATGAATAAAATAAATTCTTTGTTAAACCATATATCTTACTTAGCTTCGTTCTCCATATATATTTAATAGTTTATGTAGGTATTGTGTTGCTATACAGGACTTAAAATTGTACATTAAATCAGGTAGATAGAGGAGAGGAGAGCGCCTACATTTTTCAATGTACCATGATCCCTTCGCATCCTTACTTTCTTAACTCATCCACTAAGTTGATCCGTCAGGAAATAACCAAGTTTATTTATCATCCCTGAGGTTTGCTGCGCGACCTTAAGCCGCTCCCAAATAGCCATCAAAATAGGAGGTAATCCCAACATATCCACAAGTATATCCATAATTCCTTAGGGCCACGTCTCATTATAACACTAATACAAGACTCATCCCGAAGTTACGGGGAATACATTAAAGGGTTCAATCCTTACTGATGAGACATCGGTCGGGGGGTCCACCCCGTGGCCGCCCCGGGCACTGCCCCGAAGGGGGGAAATAAGGCTGGCATTATAGGAGATAGCGTTCATTTACATTGTCCAATAACTCCAAGTAGTGTCCAACCGAATATTAGTTTATGGTATGCGGTCTGTTACCGACGAATATCCTATCTATTTATACGTCTAATCGTGTTTTTGATTTGACGAATCTGAAAAGGCATTAAAGACGGTTAGAAAGTCGAGAACCGTTCACCAATAATTGAAATAGCTTAGTACTAGTAAAAATTGCAGCATTTTTCGGCTAATATTTTAATGTTTTTTTAAGTAAAAATATGTAAGAAATACAAGGAAAATAACAATAGTTGTACATTTTGTCCTGCAAATGGGCAATAATTTTTGACAGAATGAAGACTGTCGATAAGAAACTTAGAGTAGGTTTTCACTTAATTTTAAATGGGGAGAAACATATATATAAAAAAGTCTTTGTTTTGTCAAAACGAAATAGGGGAAAATAACTTCTGCCTGGGCAGCTAGTTACATAATAAACTTTTTCAACAAAAAAGGGTAGAATAATTTCACCCTGTAATTAATTCGATTTGATTTTAATTAACGAGACGCCCATTTCAATAAAAAAAATTAATTCTCCAAAGGATTTCTGATTACTAAACGTCCGTTGACAAAAATGGAATCGAATTTTTGATTAAATCTCTAAATTGGGCGTTAATTCAATGTATAAATTGGGCATTTTGGATGACATAACTATGCTACGTAGAATCAAGATTCGATCTTCGTACTACTTGCACAATATACCTATTTTGTTTTAATTTTCATAAAAATATACGTCTAGTCTATATCTCTTGTGGGGTAGACCCATCTATATCTCTTGCGGGGTACACAGAGCCAACATCGCATAGTAGCATTTAACGACCTCCATGGGAATGAAATGGAGTGATCCTTTTCTTTTTCTATTGGTGTCAGGAATCACACGGCACGGCTTAAACTTGAGGTTTTTCTTTTAGGCGATAGTCTAGCAACCTATTTGAATCTCAACTCTATAGTTATGCTAAACAGCTGAAAGTGTCGTTTTTTCAAGACTGTCTGCTCTGTCTTCCCTGCAAGAGAAATAGACGTGATAATGTATATGTTTGTATGTACGCTCACCCCTGGCGTAGTAACCACATTAAGGCTATAATTTGCAAACGCAGGTTTGGGTACAGACGGAGTTGGGCTAACGATACTTATAGTATAATTACATATTCTATGATTAGACTAGCTATTAAGGTTTGCTTTACATCCGATGGGCTATATACTTCAATCCAATACATACATACATAAAATCACGCCTCTTTCCCGGAGGGGTAGGCAGAGACTACCTCTTTCCACTTGCCACGATCTCTGCATATTTCCTTCGCTTTATCCACATTCATAACTCTCTTCCTGCAAGCTCGGCGGTTTTGGGTACTTTTGACCTGACCCTTTACCAGGACGTCCTTAATTAATCCAATCCCAATTTTAAAACCCACTAATAGCATAAAGGGATAGTAAGATTGTTTTTTTGTTTGTTTGTCACACTGCCACTCTATAATGTATAATATATGTACTTCTGTATATATAATACTTGTAAGAAGTAAAGTTATTCACTATAGAAGATAGAAGAAAAGAGGAGAGAAATAATTAAATTTAAAGTACTATATTGTTGGAAAGAAAATGAAAATATTTGGCAAAAAAAAAAAACAATCTCTGATATTTTTTCCTAACAAACAAGCCATGGCAACCGTTGCTATGGCATACTTAAAGAAGGTTGCCTACACTCTTGAATTTTGCACGAACGATATCATTATTCGTATTCCTTTAAAAAAGAACCGTGCCTTAACAAACATGAGACTTTTGACCGAGTAAGCCTTTACAACGCTTTCTTGTTTTTTTTTTTAAATCAAACCAGCACCTTGGAATGAAGAATTTCGTGTAATATTAAATGTTATTTAATCACACCTTCACAGTTATAATTTCAGTTGGGGCTTTGGAGTTGGGGTACTTTTTATATAGGTACTCTGAGACACGACGGCCTAGTTAGTTGTTAAAAATGATGGAATTAAGATTTAGATAGTGACAGGTAACTAACCTAACGCATAAAAGACAAATCCCAATTTGATAACTAACTTGGAATTCTACTTTTAGGCTTACTACTTTACTAAGATACAAAATCAGAGCTAGCGCAGCTCCGTCCGCGTTAAATGAAAAATCCCGTTACTTTCCCGTGGGAACCGTTCCCGTACTACCGTTCCCGTGGGATTTTCTAAATATCCTTTCTTAGCGTTATCTTATTACAACCTACCTTACTGCAAAATTTCGTCTTTATTGGCTTACTAGTTTTTGAGATTTCATGATCAATGTGTGAGTGAATTCGCTTTAATGATTTATTTTATTTTATGATCTTTATTGCATAAAAAATCTATAAACATCATATGTGTGAGTGAATTAGTGTTGTTCGCTTTTATAAACATCTCAGCGTTCCCAGTGAATGCACAGGCAATAGCGATCTCCGGTCTAGGCTTTCAATAATTAGGGTAGTGCACACCCGTCTCGTTCCGTAAAGCCTGCGCTTTGTATGCAGCGTGCGTCTTGATTCTTGTGTGTGCATGACCGAATGTCCACACTGCACTGAATCTAATTTGTATTGTATATACATGTGCCGTGTGGTTCCCGGCACCAATACAAAAAAGAATAGGACCACTCCATCTCTTTCCCATGGATGTCGTAAAAGGCGACTAAGGGATAGACTTACAAACTTGGGATTCTTTTTAAGGCGATGGGCTAGCAACCTGTCACTATTTGAATCTCAATTTTAACTTAAAGCCAAATAGCTGAACGTGGCCTATCAGTCTTTGCAAGACTGTTGGCTCTGTCTTACCCTCAAGGGATATAGACGTGATTATATGTATATATGTATGTATTGTATATGTTACAGTTAAAACTAGTTTTTAGATTGAACGCGTTTTCCCTAGTTAGAACTAGTTTTTACTAAATGCCTTTGTTAAAACTAGAATTTACTAATGCTCAAAATTAAATATCAGTTAAAACAGGTTCTTACTAGACAACACGCGTTTTTCCGAAGAGAGCCAGTTAAAACTGTTCCGACCAAGGCCATACTAACCTAACCTAACCTTTTGTTGCCTTTGTAACTGAAAGTGCCACGATAGTTTGTCTTGTAATCACAAGTAGATCCTCATCCTTTTTATAAATTTAAGATTGTTTAATTTTTATATTGTATACTAACCAAAGTTCCATATAAATGTTCCTTTTTAAAATTTTATGTTTGTGTAACAGAACACACAAAACTTGTTTGATTATGATGACATATATTATTTAATTTTAATTAGTATTTTAATTTTTTTTTTTCAACAAACATGAGCATAAAATCATAATTTAAATGGTATAAGAAATATTGTCGAAACCTTGATGATTGGAGTTGAAAAGATATGTCAGAAAATGGACCGCCCAATGCACTACATTTGACGAAATATTCGTATTGTAATCATTCGTTTTTATACATTAATATTTTCTAATGTAGACAATGTCCACTATTTAGATTTACCAGATCTACATTTGCAAGTTGACGTCCGGTAAAAATGCTGCAGTGTACTTTTATTCCGCCTCTTCTTCTACATATTCGATTTGCAAGCGGTAATAGATATAATTAGATTAAAGTGATGTGACGTCAATAAGTGATACCTTGGATCCAATTTTGAATATAAATCTATTCTATTCTATTCACTAGAACAAGACGACACTTCGTATGCAATATGTAGTATGATTCTTGTGTGTGAGTCCACGCCACTGAATCTAATGTCGTATTTAGGCTCTTATTATACGAACCTGCTTTGATATCCAGCGTTCCTGGAATCGTCAATGTTATGATTTGTGGTTCATTGGGTTTCCAATGCGATTGTTTGAGGGAATCGTGCGTGTATATTTGATTGTAATGGCCTCTGATAGATTAGTAAAGACGTCTTGTTTTTTAATTGTCTTGTAATTTAATAAAGCTTATGCGCAGAATTTTACTCCCGAAACTATTTATACATACATACATATAATCACGTCTATATTCCTTGCGGGGTAGTTAGAGCATAGTCTTGAAAATACTGATAGGCCACGTTCAGCTGTTTGGCTAAGCGATAGAATTGTGATTCAAACAGTGACAGGTTGCTAGCCCATTGCCTAAAAGAAGAATCCCAAGTTAATAAGCCCATCGCTTAGTCACCTTTTACGACATCCATAGGAAAGAGATGGAGTAGTCCTCTTCTTTATTGGTACCATGTGGTTCCCGGTACTAAAATTATTTCAAAAAGATGGTTACTCTTGAAAGTTTGATTTGTGTCTGTGTTAAAATCAGTTTTTTAGTTTACTCGTTCCTTCATTTTTCTTTGAGTATAGATCTCAATGAAGATTTAAATACTTAGGATTTTAGACTAGCAACCTGTTATTGCCTGATTTTCAGTTCTATAATTAGGCCATTTAGAACGGGGACCATGAATCTTTTCGGCATTAATCTCTGTTTACCCCGTATGGAATGAAGACGTGATGCATTTATTTCTAGTTTGACTTTTTCAAAACCGAAACAAATGTACTATGTGTATCATAGAACTATGCTAAAAAATATTTCAAGTCTATTGAGAATAGCATAGTCATCCAAAATTGGAATTAGTTTAGGAATGGATTAGAAATGAAATAAGTTCCGTCAGGATATATAAGTATTTTATATTATTACTAGCGACCCGCCCCGGCTTCGCACGGGTGCAAAATTATAAATGTTATTATACATAAAAATCTTCCTCTTGAATCACTCTACCTGTTACAAAAAACCGCATCAAAATCCGTTGCGTAATTTTAAAGATTTAAGCATACAGACAAACAGACTAAAATAGCGACTTTGTTTTATACTATGTAGTGATTATTCTTCTTAGGGAAAAAGGCATTATTGTAATTTAATTGTATTGTTTTACACATTAAAAAAACAAACAGGCATACGTCAACCTTGTTAATGTTCTGAAACTGTAGAACGAAAACCCAAAGCTCCACGTAGCAATATGACGTATCTTCCATCATTAATTCTATAGCCAACGTCGTCTAACATAAATCCATACGTAGCCGCACGCATCCTACCGTCAAATAAACTGGCAGTTTAATCAAAGCCATTAGACAAGTGAGCTAAACACCTAGGGCCACTATCTGTTGACCCCTGAACGCTCCCTGTGTCCCCCCCTTTTCGTTATTTCAGCCTTTCAGCAGGGGGGGAGGCAGGTCTGCGAATACTGGTGGAGGCTAGCTGATGCCTTTAACGCCTTGCTGGCCGTTGACCAGCGCTAGGAGGCGGGAGGCCATGCGTTCTTAATAAAGATGGCGGAACAGCATGGCCGTTATGGCCGAGAAATTTGGAGGGAAATTATGAAATTGTTAACGTGTTTGTGTTAAGGTTATCGGTAATGTATAGCTTAAGTTTCGTACAAACAGGTTTATGAAACATCATAAGTTAGCTGACACTGGATTTGGTACGTATTTGGCCGTCGTAGACTGACCTCTACGAAACGTCTACAATGGTCTACGAACAAAGAGTTATTTTTTACATTATTAAATGTCTAAACGCAACTTATATCCACTTATAGTAGTCTCTTTTCTCTATATAATCTCTTTTGTTACGATACAACACACATTTTTTTTCGATCAAACTAATCAATGTACAAATTTTTTTTATATAGATACGCTTTTGTTTAATGTAAATAAGTACATTTAGATTTTCTTGATCTTAAAATTATCTATAAATAGTTTCTTAAGCCTTGAATTATGACTGTATTACTAACTAAATAACTGATTAAAATAATACATACATACATACATAAAATCACGCCTCTTTCCCGGAGGGGTAGGCAGAGACTACCTCTTTCCACTTGCCACGATCTCTGCATACTTCTTTCGCTTCGTCCACATTCATAACTCTCTTCATACAAGCTCGGCGGTTTCGGGTACTTTTGACCTGACCCTTTACCAGGACGTCCTTAATTTGATCAAGATACGTTCGTCTAGGTCTTCCCACTCCGACCTTTCCCTCCACACTCTCCTTGTATATCTGCTTAGTCAACCTGCTTTCATTCATCCTCTCCACATGACCGAACCATCTTAACATACCCTTTTCTATTCCTGTAACTACATCTTCTTTCACATCACAACATTCCCTTATCACGCTGCTCCTTATCCTGTCACTCAATTTCACACCCATCATACTCCTTAACGCTCTCATTTCCACTGCATTTATTCTGCTTTCATGCTTCTTTTGCCATACCCAACTTTCACTCCCATACATTAATGTCGGGACCAACACGCCCCTGTGCACAGCCAGTCGAGCCTTTTTGGATAGTTTCTGACTGCTCATAAAGGCATGCAAAGCTCCATTCACCATGTTCCCCGCGTTCACTCTCCTTTCAATATCACTATCATACTTGCCATCTGATGTAAACTTTGATCCTAGATATACAAACTCTTTCACTTGCTCCACTTTTTCTCCTCCAATCAAAATATTACATGCTGTCATTTCTTTCTCCATTTCAAAAACCAGTGTTTTAGTTTTACTTACGTTCACTTTCATTCCTTTCTCTTTTAAAGCTTCATGCATACAGTTTACCATCTCCTGTAACTCCTCCGCTGATGACGCCAGTATAACCTGATCGTCGGCATAGAGCAGACATTTGACGAGTAACTCATTCATCCTTAATCCACTTTTAGACTCTTTCAAATCTGTCAAACAGCTATCCATAAATAGGTTGAACAGCCACGGTGACGCAACACATCCTTGCCTAACGCCTTTCTCAATCTTAAACCACTCAGTGTGCGCTCCGTTTATCCTGACACAAGCACTCGAATCCTCATATAAGGATTTCAGTGCTCGTATTAAGAGACTGCTCACCCCATGCATAGAAAGTGCTGACCACAATTCATTCCTCTCAACTCTGTCATAGGCCTTTTCCAGATCTACGAATGTGCAATAGACTTTTTGACTCTTGGCCAAAAACTTTTCGGCTATGCACCGCAAGGAAAAGACCTGATCAGTACATCCCATTCCCTTTCGAAATCCCGCTTGAGCATCCCATATTTTGTCATCAGTTTCATTCCTGACTCTATTAATCAATACCTTAGCATACAATTTGCCGACGACGCTAAGCAGGCTTATACCACGATAATTTTTGCAGTCCAGCTGTGACCCTTTTCCTTTGTAAAGTGGCACGATAACAGCCTTACACCAATCTTTTGGTACTCGGCCGCTTCTCCAACACAAATTGAAAAGGCAGTACAACTGAATAGCTACTACGCCTTTTCCTGCTTTAAGCATCTCGACCGACACTCTATCACACCCAGCAGCCTTTCCCGCTTTCATACTCTTAAGTGCTTCCACAATTTCGAACATTTCAATTTCGCCTTCCATCTCATTCTCTTTTTCTTCGCTATAGCAGAAATCTTTCTTATTTCCTTCCTTTTTTCAAATAAACTTTCAAAATAGTCCTTCCATATCTTTAGTACACATTCTTCTCCTTTCACAACGCTACCATCCTGGCATCTGATCCTAGTCAGCTCTCTGGTTATAGTATTTCCTCGGGCTGACCTTACGGATTTCCAGAATACTTTCAGATTTGACTGAAAGTCTTCTGATAGCCTTTTATCAAAATCCTCTTTATACTCTTCTTTCTTTCTAATCACAGCTTTCTTAACCAAATCTTTCATTTTCTTATATTCCTTACGTGCTTCATTCACATCTTCATCTATAACCTCTTGCATTCTTAAGTTAGCTTTTGCTGCTAACAAATCCAGCCATGCTTTCTTCTTTAATCGCACAAGTTCTTGCACATCTTTACTCATCCACGCATTTTTGTGATTTTTTCCTTTCCTTCTTCTACTTACACCACACACTTCAACAGCTACTTTCACAATTCTTTCTTTAAATTCCTTCCATCCATCTTCAATATCGCTCATTTCCTCTAAATCTTCAAATTCATCCTTCAGTCTATTAATATACTTCTTACCTACATCCATATCTTGCAAATTTTCTACTTTTACTCTTTCCAAAGCGCTGGTTTGCTCCCTTACCCTGTGCCGCCAGCGATTGAAGATACCCCTTATCCGGGATATCACCAGTAAATGGTCCGAGTCAATGCCAGCACCGCGATATGCACGGGTATCCAGCACTTTGTTCTTCAATCTTTCATCTACAATCACAAAGTCTATCATACTTTTTAAAATACCTTCCACTCTTGTGTAGGTGTGGATCTCTTTATGTTGAAACATTGAGTTCGACACAAAAAGATCCCACTCTAGACAAATTTCTAATACACTTCTTCCATTATCATTCACCTTTTCGTCACCAAACGCACCAAGCACCTTTTCATATCCATCACGCTTTACACCCACCCATCCATTAAAATCACCTAACATAATAATCTTCTCATTTGGCTTGGTAACTTTCAATACTTCTCTTACACTATTCCAGAACTCCTCGTTTTCGCTTTTTGCTGATGTTGTACCCCTCGAACCCACATCCCAAGGTGCATAAACACCTAGAACGAAGATCCGAGTGATTCCAACTTTCAGCCTAATCCATAGAAGACGAGGGCTGACACACTCATACTCATTCACGCACTCAGCCATTCGTGCAGAAAGAATTAGACCGACCCCTTGACAGCCTCGGCTGGTACTGGAAATTCCAGACCAATACGCCGTGTAAGGGCCGTGCTGCGTCGCGTCGCATCCTTTCCGCTTCGTTTCATTCACGCACAACACATCCAAACGTCTTTCATCCATCATCTGGCATACTTCCTCAATCTTATCCTTCATTCCTCCTCTTACATTCATCGTCGCAAAGCGGCTTTCAGCAGACCGCATACCGCTCCCGCCGGGAACGAGACGTGATGGGGTGCGGACACCATCGCCGCCATCTAGGTGCTCTTTCAAAAAATTTGCATCCATGCGATTCCCACGAGACGCTAGGGAAAAATTTTGTCCGCCCCAGCAGAGCCCCGCATGCCAGGGTAAGGCTAGCCATTACCTGGGGGTCGCCCAACCCCATGGCGGAAGTGGCACGCTCGAGACTAGGCTCGCCCCTAGCCATGCATCCATCGGCGCGGCAGACCTTAGATTGGCCTTAGATAGGTATTTACTACCTCTTTATATAGGTAATTTTATAGAATTGCCATTTTTAGTCTGATAAAGAGTTTTATCTGACTAAAAATGGTAATTTAACTACATATACTTCGACTACTAGTCGCACCACACATTAGATTGGTGATTACCAAACTATTTGAACATATAGTTTGTCAAATATTGCATTTCCAAATGCAGTTTAGCAGGAATATTCAAATTGATCGTTAGTAAAAATATTTTATTTCACGTGCGAAAGACAAATAGATAGGTCACGTGATCCGTAAACATTTACTTACTTCCATATTCAGATGTTGTGTCATGAAAGTTGACATTAAAAAGGCATGAAATTCAACATAAATTATTACGGTAGCCTTATTTTTGTCAAGCTATTTCATGGAATACTTTTTTCTCAGCACTCGTTTGTTCTGTTGGCAGCTCGTTTCAGGCGCGGTGAATGCGGCAAAACTTCCGGCAGCAGGGTCACTTTATCGATAGTGAAATCCGGTAGATCTGACGACTCTTCGTCTTTTTGTAACGGGATCCATACTGTTCCCGCCAGTTCAGCTTCTTTTCCACCCTTTATATCAGTTTCCAGCTTGTCGCCCACCATGATGCAAGACCGGGGCTCCACGTTGAGCAGCTTACAGGCTTCCAGGAAGATCTCCTGGTCGGGCTTCTCCCACGGCAGGTCGCCAGACACCAACAGGCAGTCGAAGTACTTGCGCAAGCCCAGCCGGTCGATCTTCTGCCACTGGGCACGCGAGGGCCCGTTCGTGATCAGACCCAGAAGATAATCCTCCCGGAGTGTTTCCAACAGATGTATCACATCATTTGTCAATGCCAAATACTGAAACCTTAATTTTAGCCATTCGGCTGATATATTTTTAGCGATATGTTTGTAGTTTTTCGGCAAACAATTGCGCCACAAGTGCGCAGGCCACTCATCCAATGCGTAGGAGTCGTCATCATTTTGTCTTCGGTATTATTAAAATAATACCGAAGACAAAATCTTGTAATTTGAAAATCTTACCGCTTTTCGAGACATTAGGGTTAAATTTTTAGTAATGAGCTTTTCTGAACCATTTTTATAACATTTTTCTCATAGAAAGAGCTTTATTTTTTCAAAATTCTTATTTAACAGTTAAGAAGTCTAAGAAAATAAGGCAGACATGAATCAAATCAATCGGGAACAATCGAATTTATCGAGCACTAAAGTCCGCTCACTTGCCGGTCCCTGCTTTGCTCACGACAGCATTTATCAAGTCAGACGTACACACATACATTACAATGCCTAGGATCTAGGGTTGGCACAAACTGTTCTCCAATGGTCTTACTTTGCTACAGAGATTAGTATTTTGATTTATAAAATTTTAATAGTTGTCTATACTTATTTTTACTTATTAACATTATTGTTAAGAAGCAAGTTCAATAAACTTATTTTTCTTCAAGTTCTACTTCTCTTCTTTCTTGGTGTTAGTCCCGGTTAAATCCTCACTTCTCTGAAGAGTAGTTTGGAGCATGATTGCAAAAGTAGTATTGATTGACAAGCCGGAAATGTACCAGGATGATCATGTTAATTTTTTTGTGCTCTAGTGGATTCCTTTAACGTATAATTTAATATTTTGCTTAGGTTAAGGAATAATGTTAAAATGTCCATATTGAATGCGGCGCCGATAGATAATAGTCATCCTAGTCAAAAGTCTAGGGAACACGGCACCAAATTTGGATATTGTTTCAAGTCGATACTAAGACGTTACCGACTGACCATGTGCCACCCCTACTACCCAACTAACACATAATGAGAGTCCAACGTATATAACTCATCTCCGGGGCTCCCAGTTAAATTATTCAGGGGAGAGTAATCTTATTACATTTACATATTAATCAACGGATTTTAATTATACCCCCCTTCTCCCGCGCCTTGATAATTTGCTTTCGAAATGCGACTTTGCCTTGATTGAAGATGTATTTGTGTAGGTGACTGTAATCATTAATAGTTTGTTTGTGTAAGCATAATTTAGTATTCAAAACTGGCTTGGTGATGCGAGCCAGTCGCAATGGTTATTTATAGCGCGAAAAAGTGTAGCCTTAAGAGTTAAATTAATAAAAAGTAACTACTGATCAAGAGAGTGCTTGAACCGGGTTGGACTCTGATATATCCGTAAGACTGTAAAATTTTACCAAATCTCGTAAAGTATGAAAGTATAACGTAGTTGATCATTTCGACATGTACATATAATAATATGTTTTTTTTATTTTCAGTTTGAAAACAATCTTTAGAATCTTTGCAGAGGAATCTAATACAATGTGGTTTAGGTTCGCCTGCTACGGTTAGGGGCAGATGGAAGTCCCTTCGAGTAAAAATCTGACTTACCTAATCCAGATAGAGGTGTTTTTAAGAAACCTGAAACCACGTTATAAAGCGCCGATGGTAAAATATATTGACAAAAGATAACTCACCATAAAATTTAATTTCGCGTGTGGCCTTTCTAAATTAGGTTATTTTGTGAGTACTTTACCTGAAAAGAAGAAAACAAATGTTGTTAGACAATATTATAATACATACTACAATAATATAATTGAAACAAGATATTTGCAAATTTTATCGATGTTCAACTAAACATGCTCTAGCCAAAAGATAATATATTCAAATTGTAAGTTATGTTTGTTTGTTTTTACTTTTCGCTTCATCTACTTTTCCTAGAATTTTCAACACTGGAAAAGTACTGTTAACGTGGGATTTGTGTTAAACGATTACTGTTCACCTATAGCCGCAGATAAAAACACAAAAACGCATTTAAATATCACATCTTTATCCCTTTACTAAAAGGTTGCTAGCCCACCGCCTGTATGTAGGACCAGTTCTTTGCAAGTTTTAAGACGAACAATTCGCGAATAAAAAAGCACCGTTACACATTTCGCACTTCAAAAATGGAACCAGTAATGAAAACCATAAACAAATAAACATGATCAGAGAGTTTAATCAGCATGCTCATTTGTTGGACCACGCAAGCATTAAGGTTTCGCGTCGGACGAGGCTTGGGCGGGGCTGTATCGTAAACCATCCAAGATATATTATAAAACGGCTACCAGAGAAGCCTTCGGGCTGTTATTAATAAGTATGTTAATGTTGTACGGACGTTGTTTATAAGATCTCGAGTGTGAACGCTTCTTTTTGCTGTTGATTAAACTGAAAGGGTTTTGAGAGGATTTGGAATAAGGGTTTTTAAAATGGATGTGTGTTGTGTACTCTTTATATGACATAGAACCTACTTAAAATTTTAGCAACAACAAAACAGTACAAGGTTCTATTTTCGCTAAAAGAGTATCGTTTCCATATAATTTAGCTTTCTTTATCAGATGTAGGTTTAGAAACATATGATCCATTAAACGCAACGTTTAAATGATACTTCACATCATGTGAAAACATTTCATACTTTTCTGATGAAAACCAGTGGCATAAAATATTTGCGTTAAAGTACAAGTGATTCTTAAGATTATTATTTCTACTCGATCTTGGGGTTTTCTTGCCTGCCTCACCCTAAGATATATTCAGTAGAGATATATTAGTTCTATCCAAAAGATGAGAACACAGGTTTGACCTTTTTCCTATCTCTCTCATTTCGCGTATTTCCTGATGCACTCACCAGCACAATCCATCATGGCGCGGATCCGAGCTTCGATTACTCGGCATCCTCAGTTTTAAGTCCATTGGATCACATTCTTTCGCCAAGTCTAACCTACTGATAGCCCTAAAACACATTTTCCCTTTCATCTTTTCTATTCCTATCAAGGAAATTCTACGAAAGTATAAAACAGCTTACACAATACCTTAAAAATTACCTAAATTATTTCTCAAACTGTATTCCTGAAATACAATTACTAAGCTAAAATTACGTTAATACAAATTTTTAATAAAAAGCTTTCTTATGATTGCCACCATTGTCAAACTTGCTGATTCCAACTTTTCAACCCTTTGTGAGTCAGGACTACATTATTTTATTTAACTTTTTCTGCCCAGTTATCAGGCGTTTATTCAAATGTAAGCCAATTCAATCTCACAAGAATAACAAATTCACATTTTTATTATTTCATGGAAATTACAATTTCAAATTTATAAAAATAATGTTAAAATAATGAAATGAAAAAAGATTTTTTTTTTTTATACTTTTACATCGAGTATAAAAAAGACACACAAACTTCGTTTTTACGTTTAATATATAACTTAGCAACAAGAAAAATAAGTAATAAATTATACACAACAGTTTTTCTTACGGGTGGTCGAACAAAATATACTATGTTATTATTTCGTAATTATAATTACAGGTTTTTTGTAGTAATTCATAAACAAACCAGAGGCACGTGGCATTACAATATAAATAATTTTAATAATTGTACACTTAAAATATTTATATCATATTCGACTATTTTTTTTTTGTGAATTCTATGTCAATTTATTTAGGAAAAGGTTTATACCTGGTACTTTTCCGTTAGGCGAGTGTTGTGGTTATTGGTTGTGTCTACTAGTTAAAGGCAAACATGATACCGATTAGTATGTAACTAATTTTAGTAAATCAACTACATAGTACTTTAAAATATAAATAGTAATACGGAAACGACTAATTTCTATCAAGTATGTTCTAGTGTGCGTGAGAATGATATGGGGTAGTTCTATTCGAAAGTGCTGAGAACCACTCAACACTTTAGGATTTTTCCATCTCTCATGGATAGCGCAAAAGGTAACTAAGATAAAGGCTAATAAACTTGGGATTCTTTTTGGAGGCATCGCTTACAAAAAGTCCCATCTTCATCCCATCATTTCCCAACATCCCCATTTGAATCTCAATTTGTCATTTAGCTATACAACTGAACATAGCCTTTCAGTCTTATCAAGACTGTTGGCTCTGTCTTCCTCAAAAGGGATGTAGACGTAATTGTGCGTATGTATCCCTTTTGAGGTATATATATCGATCAAATATAAGTACATTGCAAATCAGACAAAAATCTGCGATTTTCTACACCACCATACTAAAGCATAAATTTTTGAGAATGACAAGGAACTCACACAATGTAATGGAACCGCCTCCAAATATGGATAACACAGAAGAATATGACGGACAGATTTGTCGAAATGTACGATAGAATCTCAATGGTTCGGGTGAATATATAGACATTTTAAAAGTTAACATTTCGCACGCAGGCCTAATTTTTTGTGCTAATTCTTATTAGGTGAAAGTGAAATCAACTCTTGACTTTTTGGAAGATCGATTGTAGACATTATTTATTGGTAATAAAAGATCAAAATCAATTAAGCGGATAAAATATTTTAATACATATCATTGTTTCTAGTGTAGTAAGACATATTTATTTTAAAAATCCTATATCACTATAATATAGACTCAGAGAAATAGCTATTTCTGTGCTATCTATATTTGATGGTAGTCTTCTCAAAGGCAATTCCATAATGGCGGCTCCTTATTAAACGCTTGCATCATGCAACCAAGATAAATGCATCTTGAAATTAATTAATAAAATTGCACTCAGTATGCGTTCCGTTACAATGACGTCTGTGTATGTTAATTTTAATTTGATATTTCATGATACCATTTATCTTCTTCCTCCTGGCTTTAGACCCGGTTGCATCCTATCTCTCTGGAGATGAAGCCTGAGGTATTTCTTTGACCATGGATCTTGGATTGAGTGAGTCAGGTTTTCAAACTATCACGCATTTTAACCTTTGCAATCTAGTTCATATTTTCGTGACTCCCTAATTGTCAAAATCTTGAAGCATATTCAAATTTTAAAAATACATTTTAATTTAAAATTGATAATTAATAGAAGAAATTTATATCAATTTGAATAATAAGTCTTGAATTGCAGCGATTTTTCCGCGTTCCACAGCTGCGCCTGCGCCGAGGCGACTGGATCTCGTATCGAGCCACTTAATTGCGGCCGCTATGATTTATTATCGGTTAATTTTATGATAATGAGACTATGAATAATCTGCGAAAGGAGTATTCTGTAAGCATGCGATTTGTTGAGTAAAATCGATTTCAGTAATTAAATTTCCAGGATATAAGTTAGAAAAGTACGCCAATTTAATGTTTTTTTTTTACATTTTAATTAAATACCTAGTTAAGAAAAGGAATGCTTTTTTTTAATTGTTATAGTATTCATTCAAAATAAAAACAATAAAAACCACAATTACAGTTTTTTTTTTCATAAACTTAACGCTTATTTTTTCTTTCATTTAAAGAGAATGTGTTTATTAAGACTTCAACATGTTACGTATACAACTGCTTATCATAAATTGATGAAATTAGGGCTATTAATACAATTTGATTAATGATGTGTCTCATAGAATCCAAATAGATATCATTATATTATATGACTTTATTATTCTGTGATGAACTGGTCTCGGTTGATATAAACCTGTTCAACAGATATGTTTATTGAAAGATTACTTTCTATTCAATATCTTGGTTGTCAGTAATCGTTTGATAAGAAACTTATATTTTTAAGTCATTACAAGTCAATTAGTTAAAGTTTAAACTAGATTGCAAATGTCATTTCATAGAAAATGTCCGTGACTGACAAGCGAATATAATGAGTGTGATGAGAGCCATACTATTACAGGCTTCATATTTTGATGTATTAATGGTATCCATCAGCTTCCTGGCATTAATACCTATTATTAGAAGACAAATTCAACTTGACCGAAAACAAAGTACGTTCAGACAAAAAGGACTCACTACTATTCATTACGTATTATCAACTTGGGCAGTATCGAAACGGGAGCAGATTCCAAAAAGTCTACTGCTATTAGTTTAAAATTATGACGAAAATTTAACCTAAAAAGAAATGACGAAAGCGATATCGCGAAAGTGTTTCGCTCGCAGACAAAATAGACTTGACCGACTACGAAGTAACTTCTTGCAGAATAAGCCCCGACTTCTATTCAGTGGATATTATGTCGCTAGTACGTAATAACACCTCGGGCAGTATCGGAACGGGAGCGGATTGTAATAAGTCCGCTGTAATTTATGTTACACGCAATTAAAGTAAGATTGTTGCGGCCTGCTCCGGGAGCCATTGTTGTTTTGCTTTCCATTATGTTATTCTATAAATAGAGCTGTGAGTTCTGCGAAATTTTAAAGTGTCTTAATATTTTGTAAATTCAAAAATATCGATAATTTGGATTGTACTAATAATGTCAATGAAATAATGTGACGTGAAACGTAAGACGTGTGACGTTGGTTCTTATGATTTAAATATCATTTTTTTAAATTAATTACATCATACTGAAATTTATAATAATTTACTACTAGATTTTATTTAGATACTAAGAAAAAAGTTAAAATAGTTGAAAATTTATACGACGTCCTTATAAAATTAAAAATTAAATAAAGTAGATTAAAAGTGTAATTTAAAAACAAATAAGTTTTAATCCTTTTTATTTAAAAAATTACCCCCAAATTGAATTTTATTTACATGTTTAAAAAAAATCTTTATGGTTCTAATGAGCGGTAGTAGGTACCTAATTACGAGCAATATTTTCTCACCATAATGGACGTAAGTCATCTACATCTGTACGCCCGAAGCAATAGTAGTATACAGTAGTTGACGAAGACTAATGTTGATCTATTTTAGAATTAAATGTAATTTTGAAGATTGAAAATTAACTACTTTGAATCATAATCATGAGAAAGCTAAGAGAGAAAGACTACTGATGATTAAAACAAGTGACTGATGTTGACATAAGTAATAATAAAAAATGGTCTTAAATAAAATAACATCTATTTTAGTTAAAATTATATGGCTGACTGGCTTTCGTGATTTTGATAAAAAGATGTTGTATTTTACTTAAAGAACGCGAATTAGTTTCAAATTTATGAAATAAATAATTATTAAAAATAAAATAAACATATATCTTAGGTACTCGACAAATAAACTTAATATCCTTAATAAGTAAATTTGCATTTTGCTGAATATATATATCTTTAATATGACATGATTTATTAATTTCAATTTTAAAAATCTATCTAGCTCTCTGCCTATACTAATGTTAGTCTGTCACTAAATGAGATTAAATGCACCGCGGCGAATGTTTGCCAATACGAGCTTTATCAGTTCGTACAAGTTCCTTTAGATAGAAACGTTATTTATCTAGACTATATTATATCACTTTCTCATTGAATTACCATAAAATGTTGTTAATTCCCGATTTCAGGCAATTCCTGCCTTAGTAATGCTATTATGTCATTTTCATGCCATACAATAGCATGTAAGTAAGTTCAATTTTAACGCTAAGCACCGGAACCTGTTATTGAATTTCCCTCGAGAAAAAGTCATAACAAATAACCACGTTTATATCCTTTGCGAGGTAAACAGAGCTAACAGTCATCAAAAATCTGAAAGGCCACGTTCAGTCGAATGCCTTAATGATAAAAGTCAATCATGGAATTTTCCGTCTAAGCTATAAGTCTCTGTAGGCTCTGTCTACCCCGTAAGGGATAATAACGTGATTATATGTATGTATCGATTTAAAAAGCCGGTCAAAGAACGACAGCAACCCGGGAACTGGAGCCCGGTAATGATCTGATTACCCAGATTAATGAGACGAATTTATATCCGGAAAACGTACACCGGATTAGGACAGCGACGATATTTGAGACGATGATGTACTTTATAGGCATTTTTAACGATTTTCTTGATTTTATTTTTTTATTGTACAGACAATTAGTTTGACTAAGACAAACAACAAGCTCCGCCCATAGCTACAGATGTTATTATGATTAGTAATTTAAAGAACAATAATTCATTTAAGGTAAAGTGTAATTTTTTTTTTGAAAATCTCTTATTCTATATCATAGCGGTATTCTGGGTTATATATCTTGGGCAAAAAATTATGTATTAAAAATGTTTTTCAAAACGAGAGGGATTTTATGTCTGATTTGTGTGAATTAAAAGTTATTTGAATTCTATTAAGAAAACAAAGCATGACACTAGCATTTTTGACATTTATTATATTCTTAATAACACCTCATGTTATATACATATGTACTTATAATCACATCTGTATCCCCTGCGGGGAAGGCAAAGCCAACATTCTCGAAATGACCTAGGAAGGATAAGCTACTACGTTCAGCTACGAGTATTTGGTTTAATGTTAGAATTGGGATTCAAAGAGGTTGCTAGCCCATCGCACAAAAGAAGAATTCCAAGTTACCTATTAAAATTAACATTAGTTTTTCATTGACATAGGTATATTATTGTTATATTCTACTATTCTTTTGTTTAAAAACAGATCAAACATTAATACAGAATTATTCAGATCGAGGTGTGTAGTTTCATTTTAAGTGGCAAAGCTAAAACGATACTCCATCGAGCATCTGCAATTATCTTAGATTACGATCTAAAGAAGCTATTTCTCGCAGAACATGAGTATTAAAATTAAATATAATTAACGAGACGGCAGAACCAATAAGTCAAGTATCAAAATTCCATAATAATTAACAACGTACAGTAATAAATATCACCAAGACGATTATTAAGCGGCCGAGCTAATCACAAACCACTGTAACTATGAACCGAGGCTAAATTGCACCAAAGGGATAAATTGGAGCGAAAACATCTTGTTAATTGTATGCATTAAATTGTGTGATCATGGGATATTAACGGCCAAATTAAAATAGGGTTTTATGAGTAAATTACGAGAGCAGGTTAATTTTAATTTTAAGAATCGGTTTAATAGTGAACAAATGGTATTTTGACTGGAATAAACGTTATTTATATGAAACATGAGGTTGATTTTGTGAACCTATTTCGTGTTGGTCTGTAATTTTTGAAAAGTACGTACTTAAAGTAAAAATTCATTACTGTTTTTATCAAGAATGAAAGCAGGTAATTATAGAAAACGGTGGCATTTTCAACACAATAAGATTCTTAATTGCTTGAAAATATATGTCAGGTTCAAAGTTATTGTAGTCTTCTACGCAGCCCCAAGCGTCGCAGCTTTTCCTCAACCCCTGTATAATTAAAATGCACACTTATGATTAGAGAGAACTGTGATAATTTCAAATTATAGATACTATCAAGAAGTATGCAGTTAAAAATGACCATACCTATTATAGCTTCACGATGAAGTAATCATTTTTGATGATATAACAAATGTGGATCTTATCGCTATCGGAGTAAGAGTTAAATGATTAGTTTTATTAATCAAAATTTTTTCACTTAATGCTATGAATTATCTGCTAGTACATCTTTTGGGCATTTGAAAATAACATATACAGATATATGTACATATAATCACGGCTTTATTTCTTAGGGGGCGGACACAGTCAACAGTCATTTGAGAACGCTCTAACCACGTGCTCTCAGACAAATGGCTTGAAAATGATGAAGATTAGTTTTTCAAGAGTGTTTTATTTATTTTATTTTTATTACAAAATACAAATGTGAAAGTATCAATAATATTTATATTTGTATCACAATGTTGACGTCAATCCCGTTTGCGTAGTGAAGGCAACTTTATCTAATAGCTACGAGTTTTCTTCAAAAATAAAAACCCCCTACTCGCACACAGCACACCAGCCAACCAATAGATTGATCTGTAAAGAATTTGAAATCGACAAAAAATCATTCATAGTTCTTCGCGATCCTTACTTCAAAAATGTGGATTTTTCCAAGTTTTATTTTACACAGAATTTAATTTCCGACTCTTACGTGTCACGGACCTCAAAAACTATTGCGCATCGTTCGGCCGGTAATACAAAGCAATCTAAATTGGAAAATAGGCAACGCGCAGTGTGTGCTTACCCAAAACGAATACGACGAATGCGACGCGATTAAAAAAAGAAGTACGATGCCGATCGCGCCGCGGGGGGAACCCCCAACCCCCCCTTTTTTCGTATTTTTTCCCTTTTTTTCGGGAGGTGGGTGTGTACGGGTGCATGCAGCGCGCACCCACCTTTGTTTCGCATAAACAAATTAATTTCGGACTCTGTTTTTGATGGTTAATGTGTTCGAAAAATTGAGGTGATTTTCGCAAAAATTGGAGCTGATTAGCCGCTACTTATGGTAATCGTTGGAATGTTCGCACTTTTAATTGATTCAGGTAATACTCGATCAGCGAGGAGTTAAACGGACTGAATATAAAGTTTTGGAGTTGAATAACTTTGTGCGACTAAGATCTTTTAAATTCATTTAAATTTGCTAGACTAGATGAATAAAATTTTTGACAAATACTTTTTTTAAATGAATATTATGATATAGAAAAAGTTACGTAAACTTTGTAAATAAGTTAGCGTTCTTCTACAAGGCAAGAATAAGGTATCCAAACAAAAAGGAGCACCAAAACCAACAAAGCTTCCGCAGCCATACAAAAACCCGACAAAACACGCAAATTGAGCGGGCAAGTTGACCAAGAACACATTGGAGGACGGGCGCTTAAAAACAAAAGACTATCCGAAACAATTGACAATCAAACGGCAGCGAACTCGGCAGTTTCTCGCCGGCGTTTCACTTGCGTTCGAGTTAACACCAATTCGAGATGACATCAGGTGATAATCAGCCACTTCAGATACCGTCGGCCGGCGGGGTAGGCGCACCCTCTCTCATTAAGGGTGGCGGGCGGCACAATGCATGTTTGTACTGTTTTTTGCCCATTTTTTTCATTATTTCATTTCATTTCGCCCGCCGCCCACACGTCCGCGCTCGCGATTGTGTGCTCCGCTTTTTTATAATTCGTTACCTTTTTTATCGGTCGCTCCATTTTCAGAGGATGGGCACAGAGTGCGACGACGCACGCGGGCGGGTGGCACGCGGCGTTTGTACGCTCGATGTATGTGTGAATATTGTGAAATTAGTAAATCTTGTAGACTTTACGGGCAGCTTGAGCTACAATAAATTTAAATAAAATTAAAGAATTTAAAACTATTATAAAGCTGAATAGATCAATAATTTATTATTGACTGTGCATGAAAATTTGGTGGCTTCGTAATAACAGTAGTGTGTTAAATATTCTAAAGGCAAGCAGCCGACTGTCAAGAACTTTTGAATCTTTTAACTGGCTGTCGTGAAATGATTAGTATTATATTTTCTTCGACATACATTGGTTTCATTCACGCGAAATGTATTACATTTAAAGCTTCCGCTCTCTGCTCCGCCCGCCTAATACTTTTCTATTTTCCATATACCACACTATGTATGCCAATTTCACGAAAATCGCTGGGCTCATCTGTAAAGCTATAACAAACCAACAAACTTACTTTCGCATTTAAAAAGTTTTTTGGATCAAAGAAGAACTCTTAATAATATTCTATTTCTAAATCTAAGAACGCCAGTATGCACACCCGTTTCATAGACCGATAGATCTAAGTTGTGCATTACTTATATCGTTAATAGGTTTTTGTTTTGTGCGCTGATAGGTGCCATTGTCTCGTCGGCGTCCGAATGGGTGCTTGCTCATACAGAACTTACCACTGATTTGATTTCAGAATTTCATTAGATCATACTGGAGAGTTTGTTCCTGATACGTCATTTCTAAGATGCTTTCGCCTTCACAGTTTTAGTTTACGATTTATTAATGTAAGTTATTGAAACTGAGGTTAATATTGTTATAAGTCGGTACCTCATGACTGAGGGTCGTGGCCACAATAAACTTCTTTTCTCTTCATGTGGCTTGGTCTTGTCATGATTATGGCTTCTGTAGGTATATAAGGTACCTATTACCTAGATCAACTTGTACCTTTCTTTCTTTCTTCTTGTCTTTGACATTCTGAAGAAAGGGCAATCATAGAGAACCCTAAAACGACAAACTTGCGGGAAACCTGTGATTTGAGCTGTGCGTTGTTGTCAGTCAGTTACGCCGTAACGGAACAGTTTAATATAATATTATAGATTATCACGGCAAAACGCACGTACATTCATACCGACACATACTCATTTCTCAGCAATATGATGGTAAAAACTATATTGTTACAAAAAGCTAGTGATGTGATACTTTCAGATATTCTGATGGTTTCATGTTGGTATTACAGGTTCATTAGTTGAGGCTATAATTTAATTGGTTGTTACAAGGAACAAGTCATTATTTGATTTGAACTATAATACAGGTTTAAGCAATAAAACATACTTAGTTACTGTTATAGTTTGTCTTTTTGTAAATAAATAGCTATTAACAGTCGGATTTATTATTTAAAGGTAATGTAGGTACTATTAGATTTTTTATATAGGTACATACATACGTTTAATATAATTTATTTTCTCCGAAAATCGTAAAACTATCATAGTAATGAAGTACAAACAGATTCTGAATAAAGTAATTAAACTGCTACATATATTATGTCAAATTTGTTTATCGAAGAAACACAACCCAAAAATAGCAAGAAAACAAAATTAAACGTGCCATTTTCATTATATGAATATGGTAACTACGATTGTTGATGGTGGTCAAAGATCCGTCATTTGTTTTAAACTTGTGGAACAAATTTTATGGCGACGTCATAATGCATAATGTACTTTATGATAATAGTAATTTGTTTTATATTGCTTCAAAGACTGAAATTTTAAGCTAAATCATTAAAAAGAGTAAAATAAAGTAGCCCTCCTCCTCCTTCCGAGTATGCTTTTAAACCTCACAGCCGATTTTGAAGCAGATTTAATTTTTATCAAGTAAATTGGTTCCAGAAGGGTTTATTCATAAAAAAAAAACCAATAACATAGAGGATATTATAAGAGTGTAAAGTCGGGCTGAGTCGCTAATTGGTAATTAATAAATATTTAGATAAATCAAGTATGGATATTAGTTATAAATTATTAGCGTTCGGGAACATTAATATAAAAAAATAAAAGTCATCATTTTTGTTACTATCCGAAACAATATTTATTTACTTATTGTTTGTATGTTTACTTTTCAAATAAACATCATAAAACGTTTAAATCGGCGATGATAAAGAGCAAATCAAAATCGACAACGGTAAACAAAACGAAAATACAATTAAATTAAAAAAACAATCAGGCGAAGACCACTCTACGCATTTCGCTGTCCGCATTTGTAAGTGTATTGAAAAAAAAAGGGAATTAAACGTGTTGTAATACGTGATTCCGCATTTTAATTCATTCGTACCGTACAGACATCCCTTTTTTAATGTTTATTGCGAATCATTTTTTTTTTCTTCTTGATATTGTTAAGTAGTGCGCCGGCGCGTAGTCCATTCCTTTAATTTGCATTGACGATTATTGATAGACACTGAAATTTATTTATAGCCGTTATTAAGTAAAGCTCTCTATCCTTTTGAATATTGATGTAAGTGTGATTGAATTTCGGTTATTTTGTTAGTATTATTTAACTACATTAAGATTGCAGCTATTCGTAAGAACCCTCATAACTTAATAAGAATAAAAATATTTGGAGCCGTATTTTAAGTAACATTTATTTGAATCCCATATCCTCCTAAGCTATGCAATTGAACGGGGCTTTTCAAGCTATGTGTACCCCGCAAGGGATGTAGATATGTTTATATGAAGTGTACGTAAGTTTATTTCAAATATTTTTTATAGTTAGTATTAACATACATACATACATACATAAAACCACGCCTCTTTCCCGGAGGGGCAGGCAGAGACTAAATCTTACCACTTGCCCCGATCTCTTCATACTTCTTTCGTGAAATCAAATTAAGTTAATCTAATTAGAATGTCATAATCGTTAATCTAAGACTTCTAAAGACACATCTAAAAATCATTTTTTCAACAGCTGTACAACAAACACCATAGCATGTCCACGTAGTTCCATCATTAAAACTAAATTCGGTGGCATTAGACGGGCGGAATCATGTGCTAATTGCGCAGGGTTGCCACCGGTCGCGACGCGAGACTGACAAACGACTTTGATCAATCACCCAGTCCTCCGTGGCCAGCCCTGGCCGCTGTGCCGTAGATTTATATTTCTAGCAGCCATAGAGTAACTATCATAATGTGTAAACTAAACATTCATGAATTGCTTTGAATTTACAGAAAAAAAAAATAAACTCATCCTTTAAAGATACTTACAGGTAAACTTTGACATGACTGTGAAATTATTAAAAAATATGGTAAATTAAAGATCGTTTGTCGGACTCATTAATTCTCGTAAACATTAATTTTCTATTGGAAAAATAAAATAATAAATAGTTACCTGTAGATTTTTATTGTTTGAACATATACACATATCACGTCTTTATAGTTTACGGGATAGATAGAGCCAATCGTCAAAAGACCCGATTGGACGACTTAGTGATAGATTAAACTTTTAACTGTAGTGACATACATTATCTAGAATACAATAAACGTAAGACTGATTTAAAAAAAAAAAAAATATTTTTATAAATGCAGACTTGAATATTTTGGAACATCATTCAATATGCCAAATAATAGACCATTCATATATTTTTTACACTAAATTTCATTTTAGTTTCTAAGTGCCGCGCTCTACTATAAAAGCTATACTTATTCTAAAACCAAACCTTCGAGAAGCGAATGTTATTTAGCCAATGTTATTACGATTACACGCCATTTTGGACCCTAATTTTTGTGTACTGCGACAAACAACAATAAGAGAAAGCATTTTAAAATATTCATTTCGTCCGAAGAGATATACATAATAATAATTCGTAGAATTAAATATTGTAGGAAGTATAGTTATTCAAATGTATATGTAGCAAAGTTAGTTATTCCTACAGACGATAGAAGGAGAAAAGAGGAGAGAATAATACAATTTAAAGTACTATATTATGAAAATAAAATGAAAAATATTTTACAATAAATACAATCTCTGACATTAATTCGTCACTAACAATACCATGGCAACGGTTGCTATGGCGTACGTAAAGAAGGTTGTCTACAAAGATAATGTTAAATCAAACTTATTTGAAAGAAAGAAACAGTTTCAGACATACATCTTAATGTGCTGCTACAGTATTTTCAAGACTGTTGGGTCCGTCTACCCCATAATGGTAAAAGGTAATTATATATCTATATATATTTTATTTACAATATGAGATTCAGTGTAAGTTAATTGATATTAATGATAATCACTAGGTACTCTGAATTTCAATGACATAATTAGGGTATACATATATTGTTTTTATCTTAGTAACATAACATATAACATAATCACGTCTATATCACCCGCGGGATAGACAGAGCCAACACTCATGGAAAGACTGAAAGCCACGCTCAGTTGCCCAGCTTAGCATTTCCCTTAGTAGCCTTTTATGACATCCATGGTTAAAAGGGTGGAGTGGTCCTATTCTTTTATCTATAAGTGCCGGCAATCACACGGCTCAATTTATCTTAGTGTTGCTTAATTTTATCGTTTCACACAGAACACACAAACGAATTTAAAAAGAAATTCCAGTCACGAACTCGAAAATCCACGAAAAGTCCTACAAATTCCGGGCCGCGAAAATTGCATGCTTGTTTTATTCCTTCTGTTCATCTTTTAGTTCAAAGCGTGTTCTCAACACTTTCGCTGGGGCAGAAAAAAGACAAAAATACACAAAAACAAAAGAAAATCTATGAAGCGGCCACGAACGATGTTAAGGTCAGTTGGTAGTCGCTTCGTGTTAAAACATGTCTTACCCAATTCTGGATCATGATCAAGAAAGGTGCTTCCAGGCTCATCTCCAGAGAGACTTACATCAGATGGAAGAGGAAGACAGGTGTCAAGTTGCGTGAACGATTTTCCTTTCTACATACATACATAAATCACTCCTCTTCCCCAGAGGGGTAGGCAGAGACTTCATCGTTCCACGTGTCACGATCCCTGCATACTCTTCATGCTTTCTCATCTTTATCATCATCCTACCAGCGTTTTGATACGATTGTGCGCTCCTTAGAGGAGCAATGTCCACGTATGACCATTACCTAAACTCTTAGGTAGGTAACAATCGGGTGCCCGAAGTAAATACTCTATTCGTGGTGAAATAAATGATAAGCTTCAGGACTTTTTCAAGACCACATGACTATTCTTGACCTCGAATAGTCTCGAAGCTCTTCCCAGCCATTACTTATGAGCTTTATTACTGAAAAAGCATTAGCTTGATTCTGAAGAAATATTTAGAAATACATTACGACACATATATCACACAACATACATATGGTCACGTCTATATCCCTTGCGGGGTACACATAGCCAGCCTGAAAAGCCCCGTTCAATTGCATGTCTAAGATGGATGGATATCTAGTCTTGAAATATTTAGACGTTGCCACTTATCTAAGCGCAGTTGAAATTGCTTTATATATATGTATATTTGTTGGCATTTTCTCCTAAAGGATTTTTGATACGTGAGTTCATGGAGATGATGATGATCTTCTATTTTTTTCTTCTTTTATATTTAAAGTTTGAGTTTTATTGGGCGCAGCTGTGTAAATATTTAATTTATTATTTAATTATAATAAAGTTATTTAAGAAAATAATTGGGAGTAGTAGGTACTTGAATGTTACATAAAAATAGAAGTTTTTAGCACTCAGAAACTGAGTATTAATGATATATATAAATCTAAATGAGCAGTCTTGTTTCGAAGATTTCCCAGTATCTTTAAACAAGGACATTTCTCCTTGACTTTTTCATTTCCTTTGCATTAATTAAAACTCTAGGATAATTATTGGAAACACAACTAACTACCTGTTCGTATTGTTTTAAGATATCATTTAATTGCAATTTTGTTATTGTTGATTTTTATTAACCTTGTTAAGTGCGTTGTTGAATTTCAATGAAGAAGGACATTATTTGTAGCGCAACATTTTTCAGATTGTTCATTTAACAAAAATGGTACATTCGCGTCGATAGTGAACCGTTGTCTTTTTGTTCTGGTATAGGGATGTTGGAAACATTTAAATTCTAACTAACTAAATGTGTAAAAGAGAGCATTGACTGACTGACTGGCAATTTTAAACGGACTAGGTACTACTAAGACTTGAAATTTGACATTTGTGTTCTTTCTTTAGGATTTTCTGAAATTGCTGCAGGAAAATAAATTTGCGAGTTTTTTCTTTTCTTCTATTTTTCAGTTGCTTTTATTTATGGAATCCTCAAAACCGTCAGCGTCTCATTTTGAAAATATATTCTGGATTATATTTTTACGACAGCTGCCTGGTTGAAACTAGGCATTGGTCTGCCCTTGGAATTATTTATTTATTCTTTATTGTAACAATTACAATTTGCAAAGTATAATAGGCGGACTAAGAAAAACTAATTAGATTTTAGTTCTTTAGTCGAATTGTCACCTCCAACAATATCAATGAGCAGGTGCTGATACTATATTCTTTCTCACTAAAACATCCCACTAAATAATCAGCATCCATTCATATAAAACAATAACCATCACACCACATCCTGATTTCTCGCGAACACAACAATAAAACAGTGCTGAAAAAAAACCTCACAACATTTTCACTATAACTTTAGTAATTTACAAGCCAATTAAAATAAAAAATGGTATGCACCCCTGCACCGCCACCCCTTTAATTATGATTTTTTGCATTTTTTAATGATAATAAATAGTGGTTGCAGCTACATTATTCCCAGACCGCTCAACGGCTTTTGTTACGTCGCTGTGTGTCCTATAACACTAACGTATAGGCATTTTATTGTCTTTAAAAAGAAAATTATTGACTGACTCATATATCAACCCACAGCTGATAAACAGCTGCATCCTCCACTCTTAATGAATCTATGTCAAATCTCTAAGATTTGACATAGATTCATTAAGAGTGGAGGATTTACCGAAATTCCTGCGAGAAAGGAAATCGGCGGTATTTTTACGTGGGCTTACTAAGACGGTGATAAAGTACTACATCCGGAAGGTGGTGGTATGACACCTTTGTTGTTATTGAATGAAGTGAATGGGATCTTAGATTTTTTTAATAATGTGATGTTTAATATGGCGTTATTTTATTTTTGTTATTCATATATTGGCTGTCCTAAAACTATTATAGGGATATTTTATCGGCAGACATACTCGTTCAGTAAAACCCTACTCTCATTGTTTTTGTAGCTACAACATTTTACTAAAACCAAAAACAAAAGAAAAAAAAATCACGAAATCTGCTAATTAAGACCGCTCTATCGATATATCAAAAGGAGTCCTTAAACAAATTGAACTGCAATCGTATCGGAATGATGCCCGGCCTCACAAAAAAGGCCCGGTTAATGAAAAAACTACACACCGTCAATATTTGATGAGAGCCAATTTAAATGTTCGTCCACTTGTAGACATCGCATAGTTCGATTCCACTAGCTACTCGTGTAGCTGCCCCGCGTGGGGAGGCGCCGCCGATCCAAAAAAGAAAAAACGAAGAAAAAAAATGGCGCTCACGCGGCGTGTGTGTGCGCCGAAAAATGCAGATATAATGCAAGTAATAATAATAATAATAGGATATCGGGCGTCCACCCACCACCACCCAATTTTCATTCAAATGTGCTTGCGTTTTTAACTAGTTTTTGACGATATTTTTTGGGGATTTCCATTAGCGACTGTCGGGTAGTCGGGCCTGAATAAGTGCCACTTCTGTTCTTTTTGTGTTGTTTAGTGCGTTAGTGGAATGTTGAGTTAAATAGATGGAAGTTGTCATTGATGTATTATTATGCTGTAACACTCAATGTAAGGGGACAGCTTTCACATAAAGATGATTTGGTGATTATTGTTGTAATTTTTGATAAGTAAGTTGATTTATTTGGTCTTTGATTTGAATTAATTAAGAAAGTCTTTGAGGTTTACTTTAACTTCGCGATTTAGAATTAATTACTTAAATTACAGAGAATTGAGCCTTGTTACTTTAAATAAGTTTTTGTTTACTTAGCTCAATGTATTACAATAAAGTAAAATCTCTTTGGGCTGGGTTAACAATATATTTTTTGGAAAGTTAACCCCCCACCAATATTTTAAATAAGTATTTCACGAACCACGCGATGTTTGTACAGCTAAATCAAAAAAAAAAATATTCCTTGAAAATGAAAATTTATTTACATCCTTTCACACAGTGCCTTTAATTAGGCCATCCCTGTCGTATTAATTAACACCGTGTTAATTTTTTGGCACGAAAAAGTGACAATTTCAAATTCGGAACGGACTAGGTCGAACAAAGCGCCCGCGCGGACTCGTGCGACATAACATGACATTCAATTTAAACTCCGACTACGTAGCACACGTTCAATAATTAACATAATGTACTTTTTCTCCTTTTTGCACTTTCCGTTTGACACTCCATCACTCATGGAAATTCCATTTTCAATGCTGCTATAGGAGGATGGGGCGAGCGGGGTGGTCTTTGCATCCGCGCATTGGACATGGCGGTTTCGGGGAGAGGGTGGACGAAAAAAAGATTGTTAAAAAGGCTGGCCCCCGTGCGGCAGTGTGTGAGTGCGTGCGGGTAAAAAAAGCGTTCACTAATCGATACTATAGATTCTGAGGCAAGTAGGTTGCGCCAACCGATTGGTCGGCACCGAATCGCTTCGCATTTTTTCGTGGAGGCTAACGAAGCGATGAATGTTTAGTCTTTCGGTGCAATTGCGAGGGCCTTTTGATCCCGATGTGTCGTCTTTTTACCAAAGCCCGGTCTAACTGGACGGTCAACACTTGAGAATCGAGCGCGCTTATTCACACTTAACCCCTGCCTTTGTTTTTATTTTCACTTCGGCTTCCGTGAGGGGTAAGGAATGCCAAGAATTTTTGGGTCAATGCTTCGGTCGATGGTCGAGTTTTGTTCGACGAATGGGTTTTACTCTTTCACGGATTGATTTTTCAACTTGCTCTTTAGTTTTAGGAGAATAACGTCTATTGTAGATTTAATGATGCTTGATGCGTTCTAAGTCTTGTGACTTTTCGCTCTCTTTATACCATTAAGACGTTACAGGTGATTGTGTATGATATTTTTAGTATAAACACAATCATACTTATTGCTTAATAAATCACCACAGTTTAAAATTCTGTAGGTGTTGAGTTCCGAGACATAACAAAAAAGGTTTTTTAAAAAAAAATTGTAAACAAATATGTAGAAAGTTGCATATGAATGACAAATATTTGAACAGAACACGTTGATTAGCTATCGCTATGGGGCGAGTTGCATTCAGAAGGTCCAATAAAATATATCGAGAGCAAGCTCGACCAGTGATACATTGTCGGTTTTACAACTTTGCGATTTGGGATAAATAAATAAATAAACAAATATATACAGGATAAATTACACAGAATGAGTAAGCCTCGAGGTAAGTTCGAGACTATTGTTACGAGATACTAATTCAACGATACTATATTTTATAATCAATACTTATATAGATAAACATCCAAGACCCAGGCCAATCAGAAAAAAGTTATTTTCTCATCATGCCCTGGCCGGGATTCGAACCCGGGACCTCCGATGACACAGACAAGCGTATTGCCGCTGCGCCATAGAGTCCGTAAATAATAATATAAGTATAATATAAGCCGTGGATAATATAAGGGAGAACTGTAGGTAACAAATGTACCTAACTTTTTCTCGAGAGCTTTATTTTCTCTAATATTATTAATGACATTGTTGAAAATTAGTATAGGCACATCACTGGTTCTCTTACCTTATTATTGAGATTGATTTTGATGTTGCTGTACGTCAAATGATAACATATTCTTCGAGCCCACTTCGAAATGTTTTTATTAAAATAGCATTGAGTAAAAGGTAAGCTGATGCTACTCGTAAAAATTATCTACCCGTTCAGTGAAAAAAAATGTATTTACTCTAGTCTTTTCGGGGTCCTGTCTATCCCTTAAAGTCGATAAATATGTATAAATATCACGGAGAGACTGAAAGACCACGTTCAGCTGTGTTGGTTAACGATGATGTGGCCTTTCAGTCTGAACTGTTGACTATCTGTAAGAGATAAAGGCTTGATAATACGTTTGTTTGAAATGTGTATGTATGACTGATAAATATAACTTGAGCTGTCTATCCCACCACCACCCATGGCTCTACCAACCTTTCAATACCTTAACAATACGACCGGTCATGGGACTTTAACAGCTTTTGACTACCTTCAAAATCTTAATAGTAAATAAATAATAAATAAATATGAATGGGAATGATTACGCATATCGAGTTAGCCTCAAAGTGAGTTCGAGACTTGTGTTAAAAAAAACTGTCAATAACTGGGTCTCTTACCTCATTCTTGAGATTGATGGGCTCTTGCTGCGGCCGGGGCGGCGTGTGCCGTCCCACCTCCGCGCCCTCCAACATATCAGCCTCGCATCCCGACTCGTCTGCGAAAATTTATATATAATTAATACAAATTCTATATTTACCACATGTGCCGCCGTGTGGTTCCCGGCACCAATACAAAAAAAGAATAGGACCACTCCATTTCTTTCCCATGGATGTCGTAAAAGGCGACTAAGGGATAGGCTTACATACTTGTGATTCTATTTTTTGGCGATGGGCTAGCAACCTGTCGCTATTTGGATCTCAATTCCATTATTAAGCCGAGCAGCTGAATGTGGCCATTCAGTCTTTTCGGGACTATTGGCTCTGTCTACCCCGTAAGGGATATAGACGTGACTATATGTATGTATGTATGTTTATATTATCAAATAAAGAGGTAATAATCATCTCAGTGGTGAGCGAGAATAATCATCACATTCAATATTTGTAAAATTGCAAAAGTGGTTTTAGTTTTAACTCCTGTTATTTAAAACAGATAAACATAAATTTCCGCTAATTTCCATTCCAATGCAAATTTCGGGAAAACGTATTCTAGACTATAAACGTAGTCTATTACTTAGGAAACCTACTAAATTCAAAACTTTTATTCATTATTATGGGACACTTCTATATTATGTTTTAATAATAGTCATATATTTTGGTTTCACAACATTGGTTGACGTCAAATAATTTACTTAAGTACCGCCGCTTCCAAAGCGTCAGTGCAGAAGAAGTGGTAACAAACAACACTGCAGCATTGTCTACAAACATAGTGTACTTAATCCCAGCGATTTGGGCTGTGCTTTGATATAACATTCAATCAGTTTCATATTTTCCATATTTAAATTTTGTACGAGATTTCGAGAGTTAGAATAATATGTCAAAACAAAGGATTAATAATACCAGCCAGCTTCCTTTTGGACATTACTTAACATTCTATTAAAAAAATTGAATTAAGAAACAAATCCAGCCAGTGACATCCAAACAAAGCAAGCGTAATCCAACAAAAAGTCTCGTATACAATGTTGAACACCTTCACAAGACACGCGTAGCGCCCCCGCCCCCGACCTACCCCAACACGGCGGTGGATGTAGGTCAAGTCGCCGCCGAGACCGTCTTAATGTGAGGGCCGCCTTATTTCACTGTAGCCGACTTATTTGTGTTAGAGTGTACTTACTTTGGTTTTAAGTATTGTTTTTGCTTGAGTTTATTGTGGATGAGACGAGATCGCGTCTATTTTGGAACTTTGCTTATAGTGATTATGGGTATTTAAAGTCTTTAGGTATAATCTTATATTAAGTATACACACTCAATATTTTTTTCTTAAATTTTAACATGAGTAAGCATAAGTGAACGTGGACGTGGCCTATCAGTCTTTTCAAGACTGACGGTTCTGTTTACCCCGTAAGGGATAAAGACGTGATCATATGTATGTAGGTATGTAAGCATAAGTCAACTTTTAATGCCTTGTTTTAGTTGCCAAAAAGTTTTAAACTTGTTAAATAAGTAAGAATCCGCCGATCTTGCATGAAGTGAGTTATGAATGTGGATGAAGCGAAGGAAGTATGCAGAGATCGTGGCAAGTGGAAAGATGTAGTGTCTGCCTACCCCTCCGGGAAAGAGGCGTGATTTTATGTACCTATGTATGTAAATAAGTAAATAATCACATAGACTCATAATTTACAGAGCAGACATCTAAATCAATTGCTTGCTTGCCTGCCTGCTCGCTTGTAAAACTGGACTTGTATTTCTCATTGGCATTCGAGGCGACTAAAAGATCCGGTCACTGAATAAATAACTGATGACCACTCAGGTTGATTTCCGTAGACCGAAATAAAGGACTGTTCAGTCTTTCTAAAAAAATATCGGGCAAGAAGCAGAGACTTCTGTGGCTAGATGACCTATAAGATTTTATAAAATAGTAATATCATCCTGCAAATATTAAAATTGCGAAAGTTTATAAGGATGTGTGAATGTTACTACTGAACGGTTTTTATGAAACTTGACAGTAATATAGCTTAGACACTAAAATAATATTGTAAGTTAAAGTTTATAGAAATTTAAGGCTCACGATGTCGCGGATAACAGCTAGTTAAACAAATATAATATTTGTATTATCTTCTTAAAATTACTGTATCGAGAAATGATGGTTTAGTTTATTTATAGAGAAAATGGCGAGTCTAAAGTAAACAATAATTAGAAATAGATCAAGTTCTTAGTCCAATTGCGTTCGTTCTAGGAACTGCATTAGGATGGATAAATATATTTCCACTTTAGTGCCATATTTTAGTAAGTTTCGATGCTGTAGATATAATTAAATATGTTTAACGTGAGTAATATAATATATTAGGAACCTGTACTAAATTTATAGTTGAACTAACATTTAATTCTATTCTAGCAAGAAACCCGTGCCCCAAAATAGGTTGGCAGAGGGTGCAACCGGGAACACATACGCACACTGACAATTCTATTCTTTGTACAGATTGCACAAGACAAGGTCAAGCAAGACCTAACACTGCTTCAGTGCTCCTAATAAAATAGTCAGTCTCTATAAGGAAGCAACTTATCAAATCTAATGCGCCCGATACTCGGCGTCCAATACATTGAATTATGAATAGCAAGAGATGTCCAACGCTAGACAAGATTAAATTAACAGTTACGACAACGTGAGAACCACCAAAATATTAAACTTGGTTTTATTATCGGAAACCAAAACTCGACCCTAGTACACCGCAATAAGAAAATAAGAGGCTGTTTCAAAGCAAGCGATTCTGACCCTTGCAGACGCTACAAACTAAGACACTACCAATCATTGTTCCGCAAATAGCCTCGGCAAGCCTAAGCAACACGAGCCGATGCCAAAACCTAGCAGCCGTCGAATATGATTGCTCCTAATGCGGCCGTTGGAGGGGGTGGGTTAGGGTGGGGGGTTACTGCGACGCGCCGTGTTCTGACCGAGCAGTAAGTCTGGCTTAATCCTATCGGAAACGCGCCTCCATTCAAGATCGGGAAGGCTCGACAAGGCCGGCGATGTGCAGACGTGTCCCGAGATATCTAAGAATTGTCTGACAAAGCTGGTCCTCTCGGGTCTTACGTGATGACTGGACTTTAACACGATCCCACTTTCAGAACAGATGTTGAGGCTTCAGTTTTGTGCAGAGAGATACTGTGGCATTTGTTGGTCTAATTTGACATGCAACACAATAGAAATTTATAGTTAAGAAGATCAGTAAAATTCCATGTTGTTTAATTTCGGATAATTTGATCTAAATACCTAAAACAAGATCAAACGAACCTGTTAATGTGTTTTACCTATGAACCAAGCTAAAATGTAATGTAACTTATATATCAAGACGTCATTTGTGCAAGTAATAAAATTCAGTTAATTAATAAACTTATTTTGGTAATTTTTACTGCATTTGTTCCATTGTAAAACGAAACTGAAAACAGCATCTCAACAATGCCAAAATCATTTTCTCAAAACCTAAAATTGAGTTTACAACTGAAGCATACTGTCGACAATTTTTATTGACAATTTGACTTAGTTAATTTAAACTCTTAAAAATTTACTATTAATTATTCTCTTTAAATCTAGCCAGCCTTATCACCACATACCTCATCCCATCGTAATCCATCCACTGCGGATATAGAAGATCCTCGGATAAATCCCGTGCCTTTATCGCTTATGCAGCCGCCCGATGCATCTAGACACCCGAGAGGGGGACATTACAAATTAATAGCACAAAGACCGGCCGCAGATCGCCACTGCGAAAATTTACAGGCCGGCCACTTATAATGGAGGTACGGAGTAGTGCACTGCGGTATAAAGACTCTAGTCAAGTGTTGGGAAAAGTTCAGTGTTAATAATATTAGGAATTACATACATACATACATATAATCACTTCTATGTCCCTTGCGGGGTAGACAGAGCCAACAGTCCTGAGCGGACTGATTATTAAGATATAAGATAGAATTGAGATTCGAATAGTGACAGGTTGCTAGCCCATCGCCCAAAAAAAAGAATCTCTAGTTTGTAAGCCTATCCCTTAGTCGCCTTTTACGACATCCACGTGAAAGAGATGGAGTGGTCCTATTCTTTTTTGTATTGGTGCCGGGAACCACACGGCACTATTATTAGTAATTTATTTATTTATATATATATTACTAAATTATATTGTAGGAATTATTTCACTTAACCGTATGGTTCCCGGCAGCAACATAAAAAAGAATAGGACTCCATCTCATTTCCCATGGATTTCGTAAGAGGTGACTAAGGGATAGGCTTATACACTTGGGATTTTTGTTTTAGGCGATGGGTTAGCAACCTCTCAATTCTTTCATAAAGCCAAACAGCTGAACGTGGCCTACCAATTATTTCAAGATATCGCTCTGTCTACCCCGAAAGGGATAATATATACTGTTAATAATAGTATTAGTGACGATTGGTCATTTGTTATCTAGGAAAATTTACAAACTGGCACTTATATAATTGATAGATAGATACATTATTGATTCGTATACTTCACTGGTTCAACAACTGTACTGTGATTGAATTTCAGAAAATTTTAGATAATATAAGTACCTATTGTATAATTTGATTTTGTAAGAATTTGCCAATAACCTTTAAAGGGATATAATAGCCATTAACAATGGAGGTAGCGTATTGCGATATAAAGCCTCTTGCCTAAATGAAAGCGTTGAGGAAAATTTAATTTTGTAATAATAAAATAAATATTAATAAAATGGATGGGGATTCTGAGATTCACTTGCATATGTAAATTTTCAGAAACTTTTCAAAATGTTTTTATTTTTTATAGATATCCCACGATATTCTGGGAAACGTTAATTTATTTACAGGAGTTTACTGTAATTTGCGTACACAATTACGACAAAGCTTGTAGGAATTGTGTTTTTTTTACACAATGATATTTTTAGCAACGAATTAAAAAGATTGAAGTTGTTTGGCAAGTTATTTACTTGAACTTCACTTATTGTATTCCGTCATGTGTTCGTAACATCAAAGGGGTCTATTTTGGTGCATCGCTAGATCTTGACTTAACGAAATGGTCTTTGTTCGGCTGGCCTACCAACACCCCCACCACCCCAAATGGGTGGGGGTAGAACGCAACGTGTTAGAAATTAGAAGCACTCTCGAATACGCATTGCCTTGCCTAAACAATTGCAGCACTAAATAGCACTAATAGTATTAAAACCATTGATTAAATATCAGTACTAATTTCAACTTGTGGTTCCCGGCACAAATAGAATAAAGAATAGGACTACACCATATATTTCCCATGGTTGTAGCAAAAGGCGACTAAGGGATTGGCTTTTAAACTTGAGATTCTTCTTAGGCGATGGGCTATCAACCTGTAACGACATCTACATATAAGGTTGAGTCATTTCATCGAAATTTCTAATTATTAATTATTTTTTAATTATTGTAGATGAGGCAAAATAAGCATTGTGGCAAGTGAAAAGATGTAATATCTGTGTTCTCATAGGAAAAGAGGCGTGATCATTTGTCAAAAGATATCAATTTAAAACCTTTCCTTTGGCGGGCTTTTTCAATTGCTGCGGGAAAAAATGTAATACACTTAAATTGTTCAGTTCAATGGAAAAACAGAAGATTTGATTCCAGTCACATTGCATAGTCAGGACTGAATTAAGATTAGATAACTGTAGATAAATCTTCATCGCGACTAGAAATTTCCAATGGATACCACAGTTGACCCCTTAAATTGGTAACCATATCTGTTCAAATATGCATTAAAGGACAATACTATGCAATTCATACCGAAATAGTGCCGCTAATTTATTCATTTATTTTAACGCAAGTCACGAACGAACTGTTGAAATATAACAATTTAAAAGTCGCAATAAAAGTCTTCAGTATATAATATATTGATATTCTGTTTATTTTTAGGAATTATTTGTGATTTAACTATATAAATCTTTGATTGAATCATGGCTAGAATATATTTAATATTGTGGTATTTACATATTAGGTTTTAATTAGGTTTCAATTTTCGATCAAACCTCTTTACGGATAACCTTTTTACTTCAAGTTTTCTACGATTGTCCACGTGAATCAAATGTTTTCAAATGCAAATATTTTTTTTTTATTGAGAAGAATTAGTAGAATCCGTTGCACCTTTCTTGGCGATATAAGTCCTACGTAACTTAACATTACAATATGTTACCCGCAAGACAAGATAATGTTTTATCTATTTAAAAATATTCAACTATTTCCTCTCCTCTCTCCTCATCTTTTCATTCGGGGCCTGTGGTCAAAAGTCAACTATTTTTTCTTTAAGGACACACCTCTATTAACAAAAGGTATTACTTTCACCATTGAGATAATAAGAGAGTTACGTCGAAGGTGTGCAATTTTTTTCATTCACTGATTATTTCCGTTCACGAGAGTCCATTCATAAATAAAATTCAATGGTTATATATTCAGCCAGCAAGTCTTCACTAAATGTCATCTGACCCTTTTGACTCCCACGTCCCACCCCCCGGGAGACCTGGTGCAGTCATATGTAAGTAGGCGCCGGTCACAGGATAGGGGGACATTTTAGATTTCGTAGATATGGAATTTGGATTGAACCTTGAAATTTTGGCAATTGAAAATAGGTTCTTTCGTAAAGATAATAATAAGATTACTTTACTGATAGTAAAAGGACATTCAGAGCAAAAAGAAGTATAAAAATCTATAATTTGGATTAATATCATCTTGGATTAAAATATGGGGAATATATTTATTTTCATTTAGTGAAAAAATTTGTTTAAACATAGTTATAATATAAATATAGAATTTTGAGCTTCTTCTAGTGTCCCATTAGGTATGGGTAAAGTGATTTAAGCATTCATGACCTTTATTTAATAAGATAAATTGTATTAATTGAAGGATTCCATTTTTTAAAATAAATTAGAATTTATGGTTTCTGATATCGATCTCAACTGAATAAAAAGCTGAAATCCAACCAATCCAAACGAAAATGATCTTAATGGCATATACTTAGTGCTCTGTATGGCTTGATAATATTAAGATAATGCGCACTGGAGTAACAATCAGTAACGGCTTAAACTGGGCAGCTTTCGAAAAAGTTAACACATCTTTGAGCAATTGAAATTTGCATTGCTTATAGTATAATAAAAATATGATTCATTACTCATGTTTTCTTCAATTGTATTATATTAATGGCCCTTGATGGCGCCCGGCGATCATCCGAAACAGGATCGAGTACGAACTCTTTTGTTTCATATTTTTCTATTCGAATATCATTCGCGGCTTTAACGACTGGCTCTACAAAAGTAAGCGGACAAATTGCTTCTAAAACAACAAAAGCCGACCGGAAAAATTCACAATCGCACCGAATCATTAATCTCAGAAACAAATGGAAATCGGCCGACATCTGCTATACTGCTGGAAAAAATGGCCGCCATAGTCGACAGTTGTCACGTTATTCTCCACGGGATTAATTAGAAATGCGATTAAAAGCAAACAAAACAGGGAATGGTGAACTTAAATTAATGAAAAATTACCACCCTCCGAGCACTCGTCAACTCTTTTTTTTTAACAGGGTCGCTCCCGCGCATTAAGCGGCTTTAATTTGAATTCGAAATTAGAATTACGCGCGCTTTATAATTATTGTTTTTTTCGGCCAGTGACGGTTGATTTCTAATTCCGCGAGGGTTGGTTATTCGCATTTTAAAAATGAACACTTTTTGTTTTATTTTTTTCCAACGATATATTTTTATTGATAAAGATAATTGTTTTATTCTATTTGTTATTTCAATACGGGGAGTTGAACGCGATTGAATATTTTTCTTTGCTCTTAAAAACGATAGCCTTTTCTGTATGTTTAATTTAGCGGGTAATATTAATGAAATAAGGAAAACCCCTACTTCAATAGTATAGAAACTAAAACTACTCTCTGCTTTTATCATTGAATCATTGAAATCTTCGACGAGCGACGGCTTCAAAAACAAATACAGACAAGTATCTGCACATAACGCTTTGTCATAATTGCTCGACTAAAATGTCTATAACAAAAGGAAACGTTGACATTAGTTCTTTGAACCGTCGTATTAATAGTATGAAACAAAAGTTTATTGCTTACAACATCACAAGAGCACAGTCTTAATGACCAAGGAAATGCTGAGTGTAAAATTCCTTTAATACATGATTTAATGTCGTTCAGAAGGAATAGAATCACCTTTACTGCGTGTTGGTTTCTTATGCAAATTTATACAGCGGCGTCTCATGGAAACATTGGTTTAGTATTTGTTTATGGGTTTTGTTGAAACATTATACGTAATAATAATAATTGTTTCTTATATTGTCTGTCATAAAAAGCGACTAAGCAGATTCTAGTATTGCATCTACGTATCACATTTTTAAACCTTGTGGAATATACAGAGTCAGTAGCCACAAGACTCGTATAGCTGGATAGCGCCATATTGTATGCGCACGGGCAATTATTCCGTCTCTTTTTAATTTCAATTCAATATGGCAGTAGTGTCTTAATCTGTGCAACTTCTACCGTTGTTGTTGTTGTTGTTTTATTTATTAGGAACATCAATTATAACAATTATGAGCATTCCTTTTTCACCGCTCCTGATTCCCACCACAAAAAAGGCCTAAGCAAGACTTAACATATTGCTAGCCTGCAGTACTTAATACTAGGTACCTAGAAGCCATTACATTGCGCAAATAGATACGAAAACAAAACCCCATCATATCAACAGTTAAAGCACCAAAAAGCAAGCTTACGTTGAACGCGCGAAACCCGCAACGTTCGGAAACACGAAATTAAACGCACATTTACAAATATCGGTCAATTAATGGCCACCAGTGATAACAATTGAAATCAGTTTCGCTTTCGGCTGCGTTTTAACGCAACACTAAATATAATAATAGATGGACAGACGCCACTTTCCATTTTACTGGTGCGTCAGTATCGCGGGTGACGGCGCGGGATGCACGTGGATGCTGCAGAATTAAATTGTCCGTAATCGTGGCGTGTTCGAATATCAATTTTCATATATTGTTTTAACAATTTCGTATGCATTGTAAATACTGGGTGGAAAGTGGGGATGGTTTAAGACTTCATCAAATTAAATTGTCCGTAATTTATTATACATATATATAATCACGTCCCTTGCGGGGTAGACAGAGCCAACGGTCTTGAAAAGACTGATGGCCGAACGACGAATAGTGACAGGTTGCTAGCCCTTTGCCTAAAAGAAGAATCCCAAGTTTATAAGCCTATCCCTTATTGGCCTTTTAAGATATCCATGGGAACGAGATGAAGTTGTTCTACTATTTTCTTTATTAGTGCCGGGAACCACATGATACTATTTTTTTTAACATATGTATGTATATAAATATACATATTAGTAACTGACCTAATGAAGGTTGGTTAAGAACATTTCAATTAAATGAAGAATCCAAATAATACATCACACAGAAATAAAAAATTAAATAATAGGGATAATCATACATCAAGTTACATACGGGTCGAAAGATAAAAAAATTAATGAATTACAACTTGATAGTAAGGACTACCTTTAAAAAGGTCTTTCCCTGTTTTTTCTACAGTATCCATTCATACTACCTATAAAACTTTGCAGTTTCACACATAGAATTATAGTTGGCTGGCGAACTGAACATTAAGATTTTTCTAAACAAACACACATTCAAATTTAAGCGCAGCTTAACTCCAGCAATACGCATCATAAAAATTGCTCATCCATAAAATTCATAATAACGCATTACCCACAACAGACTTAATATTAAACCTTACCATTTACGTAATAAAGCTTTAAATCCTACAAAGGTTAACAATTCATTAGTGCGACGAATCAAAGGGTTGGCAAATCCAACTCGTATTGTTAGAAGTCACGCGTCAACTAAGTATTAAATATAATTATGTTTTTATATTTCCGTTGCTATAGAAATTAAAAGCGTCTGTGAATATTTTTTATTGACTTATTATTATTTTTATCCGTATAATGATATGTAATGGATTCCGATTGAATTGTATTGTGAAGCATTTCCCACTCTATAATTCCTATATCAGATACGAGGTTTTACATAGTTCTTAGTTTAAAATAATTTTGTATTAAATAAAATGTGAAAAATAAAAAGGCTGATTCAACGATTCGATATAAATTATATCATGATTTATCAGTTTATCATTCAAAACCCGAGGTGGTCAAAGAAATTTAGTTTTCCAACTAGACTGGGGTAGAACCCGGGACCACGTGGCTAAGAGAAATCCATTAGCACAAGGCCACAGAACTGATTAGTAATTTTTTTACTATATATGTGATTTTTTAATCGCACAAATATACACAAACACAAACTAAAGCCTTTCATACAGCTACACCAATTGTTAGAAGTAGGCTAAATGACGCTGTGGTGTGACATACCAACTCTAGTCCAAAGATTTATATATTGATGCAAAAAAAAAGTAAGTACAATTTTACAATAACTTGAAATCCACATTAAAATCGTACAGCCGAAAAACAGACGAACCCAACACCGGCCAGCGACATCTCACAATTTGGACTCTAATTACATTTAATGTCCACTGTTATTTTTTGAGTTTTAATGCGCGCCGTCATAAAAAGATAATCACGAAAATAATTGAAACGAAATAATAAAGGGAGGAGGGTGAAAGGGGGGCGATTAATGACGTCGGGAGGGATAGTCGGCGCATTACGACCTAAATAATCAACATAATTACACTTTTTACCCCGACTTCCCCTTTTGCCCCTAATAAGTGGCGTTGAAAAGATTCTCTATTTAGATGGCTGTAAAAGCTTGCCAAAGGCCGCTTTCACATTGGACTGTTTTGTTTTTGGTTACGATAAGTTAACTCGAGCACATTTTCAAATTCAAATATTAAGATTGTTTATGTTCCAAAATATATTAATACTGTATTACTCCCGAAATTAGACAAACTTCCTAAGCTTTTTTTTAAAAACATCGGAAAGGATATTTAGAAAAATTATTTCCAAAGATTAATATTATATTAGCAACATATTGAAAAGTAGAATAATTGGGTATTTCTTGGATAGGCATGGGACATCTTTGACTTCATCGTCACTAACCATCTGGTGAGATGCAAGAGAAATGCCTTATCCAATATTGAATAAAAACATATATTATTCAAATACCTAACACTGTGCGAAGCCGGGCCGACTCGTAAGTGCAGAATAATTTTCAATCGTAGCATTGACATCGTAAAATTTATCGACATTATAATTTTCCAAAAATAAAGTTTAAGTTTGATACAGGATCATATCCTATAAGGGTGAGTTTACGACGACTACGAATGATGTACCGGAAAAGCAAATACTTATTGAAAGTTGACGTTTTTACATTACTTAAAAATTTCAGCCTTGTATTTTTGTTCTATGCAGGGTGAGTATTTTGTTTTGAGTCGCTATTTTTTAAAATATGTCGTCGCGTCCCGACTCAGTATGAACTTACCCTAACTCGCATGCAAAGACGGCCTTAATTTAAACGTGGATTTTTATTATTTTACCGACAAGTGTGAACATCGCGTGTAACATTGTTCTCTTGTCTAACACTTGTTTAGTAATAGTTTGATGTCTAAACTACTGATTTATTCGTCATCATAATGACATGAAAAAAGACGACTTATAGATCAGTCCTTTTTTTTTGAGCCTAATTCCGCGTCACAGTGTAGATATATTTACATGCTAGTCCGCAAAATCAAATATGTATACATGTAACTAATAAAGCAAACAAATATTTTTTATTATTTTTTAGTTTTATTTTTTGGAGGACTTTTATCGTTTTGATATGTCAGCCTACATGCTTGTGCCATGATCACTGCATACTTCTTTTGTTGCCGCCTGCCTGACGTCAAGACTCTCTGGGTATAAGTATAATATTATAGGTATCATTAGAAAAAGTTACCATGTATCATAAATATAACAGACCTCTGTGGCGCAGCGGTAGTACGCTTGCCTGTGACACCGGGGGTCCCGGGTTCGAATCCCGGCCAGGGCATGATGAGAAAAGAACTTTTTCTGATTGGCCTGGGTCTTGGATGTTTATCTATATAAGTATTTATTATAAAATATAGTATCGTTGAGTTAGTATCTTGTAACACAAGTGTCAAACTTACTTCGAGGCTAACTCAATCTGTGTAATTTGTCCAAAAAAAAAAAAAAAACAGACACAATACAAGCATGGCAGATAGCAATCGTTATGAAAACATAATGATAATATTTCAACGCACGAAGAAATATTAAGAAAACAAAAATTACACGGGACATTAATTTTTAATTAGCTTGCAGTAAAAAAAAGCAGATTTGATAAATAACATGAACTTACTAATTCATTGAGAAATCTTGTTATTGTCTGACAACTAAGTAAGTAACTTTGTTTATAAACGTTCGCTTCGAACTTTGAGCGCATAAACGTTTTAAAAATGTGCTAATGGAGACGTATGATGCGCATGCGCATACCCTGGACGGTTCACAGGACCATTTTTTTTTCTCTACCGGGTTAACAACCTGTCACTATTTGAATCTCAATGCCATCATTAAGCCATACATTTGAACGTGGCCTTTAGGTGATTTCCAGATTTTTGGCTCTGTCTACCCCGCAAGAGATATATATCAGAAGTATACGGAACCCTAAATACTGCGTCAGTCTTAAATACCGGGCAGATGCACTGGACTGTCACATTACGAACACCCTCCTACGATCGGTGTAATTAAGGATAATGAGGCGCCCTATTCAACAGTCCATCTTGCTTCGGATGTATGTAAGACTGTACAGGATGCATTGACAAGTTACTTGTGAAAAAGGAGTGAGTTTTTTTTAACATCGAACGGAAAAGGTAGCAATTATTTTCTTAGAATTGACTCTTTCGATATTCATGTACCTATAGATATGTAGGTCAGTTCTTTATTGCCAGGAACCACGCGGCGCAATTCAAATTTACGGGGTGGACAGAGCCAATAATCACATGAGCATATTTAGCTGCATGGCTATAAGATGCTCTAACATCTAGATGCATATGATAGCATCTAGATGCATATGATAGCATCTTTAAGACGATTCAGAGTGGCAGGTTGTTAGCCCATAGCCCAGTTAGAGGGAATCTCAAAATTCCCGCGAGAATATGGAAATAAACAATATTTTCCGTTTCACGCAGACATGGAACTGCGGGCATAATCCTACTTATATTATAAATGCGAAAGTTTGTGAGTATGTCAGTATGGATGTTTGTTAATCTTTCACGCAAACACTACTAGACTGATTACGATGAAATTTGGTTTGTAGGTAGCTGAAGACCCTGAATAACATTTAAGCTACTTTTTATCCCGGAGTTCCCGCGGGATTGATTCCACGCGGACGAAGTCGCGGGCGGCCACTAGTAAGTAAAAATATTTTAACATAGTACCATTTCTAAACGACTGTTAAGTATTTAAAACGGTATTTAAAGAGCATTAATTAATGTTAAATAATTCATCGATTAATGTGATATCACGAAAGACATTTATGCATCAGTTCAGTCGAAGCATCAACATTGATTGGCTGACTGAATCAAGAGACAAAAGTTTAAACTTAACAATGGCGCAGGCCATAGAATAATAATCGGTGGTACGTGTAGTTAAACATTTAATGTCTTTATAGATCAGCGACATGTCATTGAGTTGGTAATGCAATGTAAATGAGTAAGCATCCGTGTGTGTGATAATTTATCCATACATAAAATACGATAGTAAATTAACGATGTCTGTACCTACTTACTTGAGAAATATTGGCAATAAATCGATATGGGGTATCTATAAAAGACGAGCAGAAGCCGAAAATACAAATACGGTTTTTTTTTCTTTTATTATTTCTATTAGTCTGTTTTTCTGTCTGTCTGTGTGGCGCAAAACGCGAAAACTATTGCACCGATTTGAAAGGGGTTTTCTCAGATGTGTTAAGTAAGCTTGCTCCAACTAAGAAACTGGTATACAAAAATTAGGATCACTCTATCTATTTTCTATGGATGTCGTAAAAGGCGACTAAGGGATAGGCTTATAAACTTGGGATTCTTCTTTTAGGCGATGTTAGCAACCTGTTACTATTCGAATCTCAATTATATCCTTAAGGCAAACAGCTGAACGTGACCTTCTGCTCTTTTCGAGACTGTTGGCTCTGTCTTCACCGCAAGTGATAAAGAGGTGATTATATGTGCGTATGTATTTCTTTTTGTTAACACTTACAATATTCCTTTATGCGTCTTGAGATTTGTTATAAAATATCGAATTAAAATATGCTTTAAGAGTACAAAAAAATAAACACAAGACGCAACGAACGCCAACTTCTAATTAAAATGATTAACTTAATGGTCTTAGTCATTAGTGAATTTAATTCCAAATCGTCCGTTTTTTTTTGTCCGTAAAAAATTATAACTCTGCTCCCATTTTACGATTGGTACAGCGAATTTAAACATTTTACGAGCCATCTTTCATTTATGCTATTGTTTTGCTTACTTAGCCTAAGAGCATGTAATGTTCTCCTGCTCATTGCACAAGTACCAACTTGTGACTTGGCCAAAATTCTTTTCTTAACAGGCGGTAAACAAGAAATCTATCACTTAGGTATTACGTAGACACTTAGAGTGTATAATAGTTCACGTCACGAAAACAATATTCCCGAGTCCATCAGGACATCCCCAAGTCGTTCTCGTTTCAAATACTACTAATATACATTTGTATTGTGTGCAATGAAGTTTAAATAAATAAATATTGTTATTCTATTACTTTTGACAAAACAGTTTTAGAGTAAAAAATCACATACGAGTACATCTACACATCCTTATAATCATTCGCATTAATATAGTTAATCGCCTTTCTATTTTTATTTCTTCCCACCCTTAGGTCCGCCTTTGTACCTCATTACCTTTGTTTTTTTTCTGTTTTTCTATTTCTTATGGTGCAATGAAGAATCTATATATCTTAATTAGTTGCAGGATTAGTATTACACGATAGTAGGATTAACATTTCAAACACAAGATACTTCTTTCAACTACGCATTAAATGAAGTATGTAGGTACTCATAACATCTAATTTACAATAAATCATTAAAATTATCAGCACAACCACAATGACCGATTAATTCCTAATTCAATATATATTATTTTCAGACGTCACAAATGAGCTATTAATTCAAACATAATAACCCTATGATGTTAAAAATATCGTAACGAAATATGTTACAGGGAAAATTGCTTTTTTTATTTATATATTTATGTACTAGCAACCTATCACTATTTGAATCTCAATTCTATCATTGAGCCAAATAGCTGAACGTGGCCATTCAGTCTTTTCAAGACTGTTGGCTCTGTCTACCCCTCAAGGGATATAGACGTGATGTATGTATATTTATGTAAATTAAGGAAAGAAAATAACTAAAATAGACTAAGGAAAAATTTAGTATTTAGTGTACTACTTTCTTCAAGAGAAATTTCTCCCAGTAGACCCACTATTATTATTTAGTCTAAATCATCTTTGCACTCCATCATCCTTCCTGGTTGCATCCTTTTTTCAATGTAGAGAAGTCTGTGAGCAAGGCACGTGCACTGCAGGGACTTGCCAAAAAAAACCTAACTAGCTTTGTAAGTTAAGTTTTTTTACACAAAGCTACTCCCGTCTGATCTCCGTAATCTTGCTGGTAAATCAAACGTGTGTAAGATCATACTTATATATTAAGATTTCCTGCCGTAAAAGTATCGGTTGGCAATCAAATTATACTTAATTAACTCAGAAAAGAGTCATTGATATAAAGCCGAGGTAGGATTCGAACCTTTCCACGCGCATTACTAAGTTCATTTTAATCGGACTCCATAACCGTTCGACCACCAACGCTCTCAAAAATTATCCATTTCGATTGACTTATTTATCGAGACGTAAACGATATTTCTTCTAAGAATCACTTCATCTTCTTGCGCTCACGCACCTTAACTGCTCTACAAGCATATTAACATGATACCTATGCCTAATTATGGTCAAGAAGTTAGACAAAATTCCCCCTCGGAAACATGTCCTTGTTTAAACAAATTGATTATATCAATTGTGTTGAATTAAACAATCTGTTGGAGTACGAACTTCCTCTCCGCTTCGTTGTTATCTATAATGATATCATTAAGAGGAAACTGTTAGTTTTCGTTAATCAAGGTTTTCCTTTTATATGTAGACTAGATTATGCCCGCAGCTTCGACTGCGTAAAATGAAAAATCTCAGTATATTCCCATTTATTTCTGTTACTGTTGTATCTAAATTCGATTGAACGTTGTCTGTCAGTCTATTACGTAGAAACACATTAATTATGAGATATAATAATAATTGTAAGATAATAAAAGTATTGATCTGTTTATCGACTGATTTATTTATCGAGATGTAACGCATACTTGATTGATAGAGGATAGGAATAGGATCACTCCATCTCTTGCCCATGGATGTCGTAAAAGGCGACTAAGTGATAGGCTTATAAACTTGGGATTCTTCTTGTAGGCGATGAGCAACCTTAACAGGTTAAAAGATAGAATTGAGATTCAAATAGTAACCTATTTGAATCTCAATTCTATCTTTATGTTGATTCATAAATCTATAAAGTTTTTAAGGACGTAAGTTATTGTTGAGCAAAAGAAAATGCATCTTTAACCATGTTTCTCTTAAATAATTATACTCCCACTGCCTAAATGTTAATCTGCGGAATCAAAAAAAAAGTACTAACTGGATAATCAAAGATTACCGCAGATACCAAAATTACTGTGATCAAACCAAAATTAGATCCATACATCAAAGTCAATAGACGCGATTAACCTGAAATCAAGTATTTAAAAAAAGACCTAAACATTTCGCAAGTGATCCGAGAGAGGCTAATAACATAACAAAAGGGTTGTAAGCGATTTAAATTTAATGAAATATTTGATTTATGCCTCCGAACGCATCAGGTAGCTTATTATATGAATATATCATTAAACATTACGTATAATTAAAGCCGCGTTTAGCCCGAAGCAACCCCAATTTGAGCGGTCCGAGGCATTATAATTTTAATAAAATTGCCGGTAGAGTAAAAAAGAAAATTATAACACATCTGATTGATGTATTATTTGGTAATTTATTGGTTGTAATTACATCGTGTAATAATGCAGTGTAATGCCGGAGTGGTGGTAGGATTTATTAGTATTTATTAAAGTATGAATTATTGTATAATTACTGGGATGGTGCGTCCAAACTAAACAGATACGTTGTTTTAGGGAGCGATTTATAGCCAGTTCTCGGAGATCTAATCGGCGCCCCGGTTCCGAAGGCGCCTCGATAAATATCTACTTAAATCTTCATATATACTGCTGTATTCATATTACAAGAAGGGATTATATATAACTTAATAATAAATAATAGAGGACTGACTTCTTACTTTGTACTTTTGAAGAATTCAGTCCTGATCGTAGAATTCGGAATCATACGAGTATTATTCAGATTTAAATGGATTTGAATTAAATGTTATTATTATATTTATATATTCAATCAATCTATCAACACTTTTATATGTGAAAGTTTTTTATGCTATTATTTTTTTTATTACAGTTTTGTAAAGTCTCGCAAATCATCTTTAAGCTTTTAACAGAAGAAAAAGCAATTATACTATATTTTTTTTTATCCTAATATATTATAATTTTTTTTTTGATGAATGCCAAAAACTACGTTCTATGAAAATTTAGATTCTCAATACAAAAATATTATAAGAACATTACATAATCTTCTAATCGTTTTTATTAGTTTGTTCAGCGAACGCCCTTTCCTATGTCTTACGAAAACAAATAAACTCACTTTTAATTTTTATAGTTGTTGTTTAATAGCTTTTATCGGTCCTAAATGTTGAACACACTATAACGGTGCATCGTAAAAATAAAATATTTCACAGATGCGCCTCCTAAGCTGTTATTACGTGTGAGGGATTGGTAATTTATTCATTGAGAGGATAATTATCATATTTGTAACTCTTTTTGTTGTTGTCGTAGTTTGTAAGAGTTTGATCCGTAATCGGAGGTCTGGATGTCATCCGTGACTTTATTTCTATATATATATATATATATATATATATACAAAACGTTATTGAGTGACTGACTGACTTACCGATAGACAACGCACAGCCCAAACGCGTATATATAATTAAACGTTTGGAGAAGGACCTTATGTAAGTACTTTTAATTCTGGTAAAAAGTTAATTAGTTCCCGTGGAATTTGCAATATATTGTTGCGGTTTATCCGTTTGCGATGAAATTATAAATGGCTGAAACGATTTTAATGCGGTTTTATTCAATAAACAGCATGTATAGGTATGAAATTAACTTGTTCGTTTTGTCTCTTTACTATTGCTAAATTAAATAAAAATATCACGAAAGTCAAATATGTCGTTTCGTGTAAAAACATGACTTACCCAATCATGGACCTGGACCAGAGACCTCGGGTACCTCTTCAAGGACGCAACGGGTCCTAACACCAGGAGGATGATGACTGACTATTGCCAATTTACTTCATAAAGTCGCTACTTCCCTACCGTCCCTGTCTCTCTCTACTGATCTCTGTCTGTCTCACTGTACGCTTTCACGCCTTAACCACTGAACCGATTTTGATTAAATTTTGCAAATACTTAGTCCCTCACGAGAAAGATAGGTACTATACAGTTACATGATTTTACATACATACATATAATCACTTCTATACTTGCGGGGTAGACAGAGCCATCAGTCTTGAAAATAACAATATGCCACGTTTAGCTGTTAGGTAGTTTAATGATAGAATTAAGTAGATACATAATTATAATTGCAATAAAGAAAAGGCGGACGAAGTCGCGGGCAAAAGCTAGTTTACATTAGTAGGGATAGTAGCGAGATATGAACGGGTACACCACTTACCGGAGCCACTGGAAAACAGAAAGTCCCTATGCAGGGAAGCCGTCTTCAGGTAGGGGTAAAACAGCTTGCTGACCTGCCTTGAACTTGCGCCCGGACTGTAGACCAAAAAAAAAATATCATATTATACAGGGCACACACATATTTCAAGCTCCGGCTACGCACGGGTAGCATTTATATTCATATTTACATTCATTCATGTGCATTCGTCCATGCAGCATGAAAATGCTGCAGTGTAGTTTGTTCCGCCGCTTCTTCTACACATGCGCTTTGGAAGCGGTAGTAGTTATAATTAGATTTAAGTGATGTGACGTCAATAAGTGGTACATATTATTTTCTTCGCAACCAGGCCAGAGTAAATAGTTTCGAAATCCGAAGGGCTCGTTCAGCTGAATGGTTTTGATTGAAGAGTCAGATCACTATCTGTTATACGCTATCTGAGAGAAGCAACTGGCACATACTATTTTTTTTTCTTCGCTACCAAGCTAAAGCCAGTAGTTTCGAAATTCGAAGGCAAAGTTCAAAAGTGGTTTAATGATGGAATTGTGAGTCAGATCACTATACACTATCTGTCACTATAGGTTGTGAGATAATGGATAATGATATGACATCCACAATCTAGGTGGGAAGAGAACTAGTACATTCTATTAATTTTTTTCGCTTCTAGAGCAAGTAGACCATCCAGCTGAACGTGGTTTCGAAAACCACGTTCAGCTGGATGGTCATATGAAAAAATTGGGACTGTAGGGTGTAGACTTAATAAAAAAACTCAAAATAAGCTTATAAGCTTCTTGATTCACTTGTAAAATCTACGCGTGCAGAGATGCAGCTGAAACATTGTACATGTATATGTTTAATTATTTTTGTTTTTGTTAATTTGTATTGTTGTTATTAGTATACTACAAATAAATTACAATATCGTATATTTCATAACATCCCTAATGGACTAGACAAAAAAAATCAGACAAGAATGACGCAGTTTCAAAACTTAAGCCCGTGTAAAAAGTTTTCCGCCAACCACGTGTTTCCGCGGCAAAAGAAAAATGTAAACGACTGAAGTACGGAACAATGCAAAAAGTCGACGAGCGATTACATCCCCATGTCCTATCCAGTGTTGCCAACTCACTTAAAAGTTTAACTTAAAAAACAAAATTTGAAATTTGTAACAATAATTTTTTTAAGATGTTGATGTCCATGAGCTTTTACTTTGGTCTTTTTTACCTTGATTCATCGTTTGACAAGCTTTTCAGGAAAATTGCACAGTAGAAAAAAAACTGTAGATTTATATTTAAGAACTGATTTGGTATCGTAAAAACTTCAGTTTTTGATGTCATTTTAAACGGTTTGCTCAACTGAATGAGCATTTTTTGGTTGCTGGTTCCATGAAATTCTTTATCGAATGAGCTTCTTTTAATTTATTTATTTTATTTTATAAACTCTCAGATGTTGGCTACACCAGTCCCATCTTCCGCTTAGAAGGATCCTCGGGGGTGGGGGGTGGAGGGGAGGAATGCAAGGAACGCGAGGGACCTGCGCAATTTTTAACCCAAGACCACGTGTTAGCCACGTGTTCTGAAACTTTTCCGATGAAGTTTGCTTTTGGAATTCGAAGTTCGAATTTAAAGACTGTTACAGACTTGTTTTGGCGGGTGCTGTGTTTATGCGTTGTTTTTTTTCTTATTAAGTGTTTATCGGTTTACTAGAGTACGCCCGCGACTTCGCCCTCGTAAAAAGTAAAAAAATATCTTTTATTGATGTACCGGGGGGAAATTTCAGCATTCCTCATTTTACTAGTCCAGGTACAGTTACAGTAGTAATATATTTTGGACATTTTGGGTTCTTTTGTGAATTTTAGAAAAAATAAGACAAACAGATTTTGTTTAAAATATTGGAGATTGAATTTTAATCTTTTGAGACAGAAAATAATTCTGTTAAGATGTTATCTTAAAAAGAAAATAATTCTGTTTCTGTCTCGAGACTAATACGACCGAAGTCGCGGATAATAGCTAGTTTAGATTCTTCATTTCACCATCTGTCGGCTAAAAAGTCACAAAGAATTTTCCACAGTTTTATAACAGTAATTAATTTAAACACGCCTCATTTCGAAAGATGTTAATGATTAAAATATCGAGAATTATGGCGATTAGTTCCAAATTTTGAATTGATCATTATTATTGATTGATATTAGCCGTGTCTAACAGTCATAAAGAATACGTTCGTCAAATTTCACCTTACAAGGAAATTGTTACATGCATAGAATTCGAAATAATATAAGACAATAGAAATGCCACATTGTTTTTGTGTAACCGACGACAGTTGTAGCTCAAAATTAAGATGCAATTTTTAAAAGTTCTTGGGGGTATTTTCACAAAGCTTGACCATCTCATCCATACTCTTTTATATATTTTTTTATATATAATTATCAAGTAATAGAAAGAGATAGAAGATAAGACATATCCTTTCCAAATGTGAGTGAATAAAGGGGCTCATGTCACAACCGTCAGTTACGACGTCACATTCACTTGTACTTACCCACTTCTATAACACAGAATAATACATAGCAGTATTCAATTCTTCTTCTTGGAATGCTCTCCCTGTCGATATATGGAAAGCCCAGACTATTAATAGTTTCAAAAATCTCGTTAGGTCTCATTATCTTTCAACTCTATCCTAAGTATACGTTATTGTTATGTATTTATCTGTATTTATGCGTATTTATATGTATTATATATAGATATATATTCTATATGTATTTTATTATGTTCAAACATTTATTTATCTTGCTCTGCGCCAACGCCGATCTCCTGTTTGGTTTCCTTCCACCCAAAGGTTGACTGGAAGAGATTGCTTTAGCGATAAATCCGCCTTTGTACCATCTATATCTGCTTTGTGTTGTTTTGTATGTTCTACTCTTATGGTGCCATAAAGAGTTTTATCTATCTATCTATCTTTCTGGCGTCGGTCCCGATAACATCCTCACCTTCCTGGAGAGGAGCCCGGGGTCTTCACAACCATGATCCTGGATTGGGTGAGTCGAGTTTTTTATATGAAGTGACTCCAATCGCAACTTTTGCAGGAGAACCTAACTCAAATTTGTATATGGTTACTGGTCATTTCTTGCCTGAATGTGCTGGTTCCCTTACTAATGAATATTCCTCTAAAAGAGTCATTGGTACATGACTGGGGTAGAATTTGAACCAGTGTCTCCAGAGGCATTACCGGCGCCTTTTTACCGGTTCGATCACCAACGCTCTCCTAAAGTAGTATTCTATTGTCTAATATCATTGTGATTTCTATGGTTACATGTAATAAAGAGAATAAAAAGTGCCGCTTTCTCAACAATGCTTCAGTGGGTATTTCGCAATCAACATATCAACTAAACCGTGTCTAGAAAATTCTTAATTGAACTAATGAGAAATAATTACAATTTTTATTGCGGCCGTAATCATTACGATGCCTTAAAATAATAAAAGCAATTAGACATTGATGGGCGTAGCGGAGTCTCTATATCTGTCCCGCTTACTCATATAGCATTAACATGGGTGTGAGTAGTAAAGGCAATATGATTAGATGTAATTGTTCGAACGGTTATAAAAGTTGATGTCAGTCTGTTTGTCGTAAACCGAGATGCCATTTTCATTTGATGTTCAAAAAAAAAATGTAAGTACATTATGTACTTGATTACATTTTTGGTGGATGAGATTGTTAATGAATTGTAATTAAAATGAATCATTGTGGATTCAGACACGTGACTATTCTAATTAGACGATAGATTGGGAGTTGGATGTTTAATGGGTGATGTGATCATATGAAAATAGAATGGTATGTATCTTGATTCTCGTGTTTAATTGCATTTTTGTGAATCATTTGTGTTTTATTTAATTTTTACCTATTACAGAATGACTCAGTATCAATTCATTATTGAATATTTTATCAGAAGGCTTTTAAACTTGGGATTCTTCTTACAGGCGATGGGCTAGCAACCAGTATGAAATAAATCTTGATTCCATCATAAACGTGGCCTTTTCGTCGCGTGACTTTTAGCACTGTCTACGCCGTGAGGAACAAAAACATGAAATGTGTATGGGTGTATGTAAAATTGCTCATAATTTTATTTTGATTCAGAAAACTAATTTTCATTTAAAGTTTTATTTAATTCTATAAATTTCCAAAATCTAATCTAATATCTAATTGATAATATGGTCCTAATTTTGGTACCGGAATCCTAAAAATTATATTTTAGAATCATTAGATATTTTTTTTTCCAGATATAAATATAACTGATCTTCTTACTAACGATTTTTTTATTAAATAATCCCGTCCGTTCATATTTATTTATTAATTTCGTTATTACATTCTACAGGGTATATATGTACCTAATCATTTTTATATAAATTATACAAGAACCTTGGATAAGTTAACAAAGTTGAAAGGTCTACTTTAAGAATGACTGCGGGTGTGTCTGTAAGTATAGTTTTAATTTTTTTTTTTATTTATAAATATTTTAAACTTAAATACAGGCCTCTTTAAAAAATGTGTCGTTATTTTGTCGAAATAAATAGTCTAAAAAATGTTTAAATTATCATTATCATCATATTTTATTTTTATTTGTTTTTATTAATATGTATTAATGTTAAGTTTATATTTCTATCCCCTAATAAATGTCATTTAGAATCCGTGTATAATTAGACATATTTTTACAATATTCAATTACGTAAGTTACGAGTAGGTAACTAGTTTTCATCATATTTGATTCATAGTAATAAGCCTTATACCTTTCTTTAATGAGATGACATTATTAATTAAAAAATTAAGTATTTTCTGCTTAGATATTGCTTTATTAAAACCGGGTAAAACATTTTATCATCAACATTTTCTAAATAGTTACAAGTGTGCATAGAACCCTCAAACCTATGATAATTAAATGAATTATAAGATTTTGTTGAATATTTTCAACCAACCATTATCATACAATATGTTGATACTATATTCTTTATGCTTAACCCTCCTAGAACTAGAGTATATCCCATATATATCTGCATATCCCTATATCTCAACCTATATGTTTGTCTTGATTCAAGGGTGTTTCGACATTGTTTGTGACATTGCTTACTGGGGCTCTATTTTCAAAAGACTTCAAAAAATATCCATTCGACTGTACGTTTTCAATTTTTGTTATTTCGCCAAATAGAGTCTGATATTCAGGTTGTTTGTAAAGATAAGCTACCGAAGTGGCCATATTCATTGTGTTAGAATATATTTTATAGATATATGTATGATTGTATAAATAATTTGAGATATTTTTATCTGATGGTCAGTGAATATTTAGAATAGTTGCAAATATTTAATGTGAAAAGAAAAAGACTATGAAAAAGTTGAATTTTAAAAACAATTAGAATTATTTGATTTTGAATATTTATGTTGCTATTCACATAAAAGAAAGTGATAATATATGTTCTTAAGGAATCAACCAAACCAACAAACGACCGAAGTGATCGAACGATAATTGAATCGATCATACGTCTCGACGATTTCGATTGAGACGTAAAATTGAAAAATAGCACCCCTCGGCTCAATAGAACGATATCGCCGAATGTGCGTAGGGTGTGAAATAGAGTACCTACTTAATGTATTGTACGCTGTAGTACAATGTAATTCACACGGAAAGGAATCACAGACGAATGTACGTAAGTAAAATACCTTTATTTCGGTACCTAAAGAACTTGACCATAGAATAATTTATCAATAATCGTTTATTTTCGACTTCAGAATATTAGTTTACTGTACCTACTTCCTGACTATGCTGGCAGTATCGAATAAAAAATTAAGTAGTTTGCGATAAATACACAGATACTTACTAAGTACTATATTAAAATTCTCGTGAAATGTAGACTGGCAAATTCAATCAAATTATATTGCATTTTGAAAGGTTATGACTTGTAAATTTGTACTCTACTTTTATAAGTACCTATGCCTGGGGTGATGAGCTAGCAACCGCTGTCTCTATTTCGGAATCTCGATTAAATTTAACCCATTTATACGTCAAAGGTAGTTCTTGATTTAAAAATACATAATTACTTCTCATAAATTTGGTTGACTGAAAGAAATAACGATTGGGATAAGTCCGCCATTGAGTTCTTCTAAATCCAATGACTGTTTTATAATTTTTATAAGTATTTCTTTTCATGAGCAATAAAGAACTTACAAACAAATCGTATTTTTTATAGGAACTGAACATAGCATAAAGTGTGTCTCCATAAAAATAAGGACAATTAGTTTCTTTAAAATAGAAGGCGGTTCTCAATTGGTCCTTTTCTGTTTGAAAATCAATTTCTCGACTAATTATGAACCAATTTTGGAGATTTTTTTTTGGTTTGAAAGTTGAATAAGTACCTACTATCTTACTAAAAAGGTCTATTTTAGTCGTCAGGTAAATGTCTTTATCTAATTTTATTTGCAAATAATAAGTTTTAATACTTACAAATTCTACAGCAAAGTATTCTGACATTTTCATTGCATAGTAATTAATAATTAAAAATGGAATATTTTTTATTGTTTATCAATATTATTATAATCTTATTATTTTATTTTATGTTATTTCAGATTTAAGATTTCTTTGTTTTTACCGTCTTTCTTTTTTAATAAATTTCAATTTCTAAGCACTGATAAAGATTATTGAAATAATATTTATTTCGAAGTTGACAATATTTATAGAAATTACAGTAATGTTAATTATGTAATAATATACATTTCTGAACGGAAAATATATTTCAAATAAACAACATATTGTGATCTGTGAACGTGAACATAAATGTTTGCTAATACAGTCCGCCTTTTTTAATCTGTTTCATTCAAGAACCTCCGAGGCATTAGGCCGGCAGCTGCCATGCGTTCCCCTACACTACTTTTTTCGATTAGCACCGTGTAATCAACATGCATCCCTTTCACACGAGACGTGAATAAACGAGATAGACGAACCGCAGGGTCATTTAGGCAAAGAGGAAATTAATAGACATAAGAAAAAATAACGTGTGTTTCTGATTTGGGAATCTGTTTTTACGATAACGACTACTCAAACGTGGACTTAAGGAGATTTGGTTAATATTAAAATCGTACTACTTAGTGAATTTCCTTTTTAATCGATTTGAATAATTAAAAACTATGGTATGAATTTTGTATGTAGTAATTAATAATATTTATTCATAAAATAAACATTGTTTTTTATTAAAATATCATCATCAAATTTTTGCCCCACATATTTGAAAAAATCAAATTCAGTAGGTACTTACTTAATATGCGTCTGCGCAGTTGTGCAATAAATAATAAATTCAAAATATAGGTATTAATTTCTAATGAAGCAAATATAGGTATACGTGGAACAATTTTGATGAATAAAATGATTCTATTCAAAAAGTTTGAGGTCAATGTATTTATTATTATATTGGATATTAAAGATCTACTTAATAAGATAATAATTGGTTTCCATTTTAATAGATAATTTAAAACTCATGTATCTAACCACAAAAATTACATTTGAAGGTTTATTATTATGTGAATTTAACTATCAAAACTCAATTTAAGTCTTAAATAGTAATTCAAGTATGTAGTAAGTATAATATAACCTATACCTTAGCAAACCGTGATAAAATAAAATTAACAATTAGACAATAAATAAATTATATATTTTTCGCAATATTTTTTCTCTACAAAAGAAAGTACATTAACGAAATACACCAGTTTTTGGAAAAAAGAGACAGAAAACGTTATCTACGTCCACTGGAGCATGATATCAAATAAATATTACCATTAAATTTAAAACGAAATCACATAAATTTTCGGCGGACTCGAAAAAAAAACGATGTTAAAAAGTGAAAAAAGAATACCTACGAAAAATGCAATACATATTCGAACCAATCAGCTGTTTGATTCCATACGCCCCGCCCATGACTTTCTACTTTGACACGTCAAAAACAATATGCCATTTCAGCAGTTTTCAAACAGTGTACGAATGAAGTACCTATTCATTGCTACGAAACATCTTCAGGAACACGAGTTGGGCATGCTAATTCTCTAAGTTCGCAAATTTAAAAATGAGTTAATTTTTTTATATATGTTTTGAAAAGTTTAATGATAATAAAAAAATATTATAAGATGTCAAAGAAGTTTTAATTAAGAATTTACCAAAAGTTAAACTAAAGATAAACAACTTATTAAAAATATTTTGAAAATATATTCTAACTTACAATATTCCAGTGGCTATGTAGCTATTCGGGCTTCGATTTTGTTTTCGTAGCAGAGACGTTGTTAATTACCCGGCGCCCGCTGATTCATCACTTTATAGCGTCTCAATGGCAATTCAGGCCGATACAATTATAACACTGCAAAACAATTCCAGTTTCTATAAAACAATTCCAAAAAACACAGTTCAAATTTCGAACGCACTCAAAAAGTTTGTGGTTAACAGAAAGACGCGCGTAATGTTTTTTTTTCAGCAGCTGTCAAAAAGGGCACGGGCGAGCGCAAATACGGCTGCTCACGTCAATACGTTGACGTTCACTAGTCGCGTCGCGGCCAAGTCGAGGAGAAGAAGGCAGCGGTCTCGGCCAACCCGCCTTTCGTTCGTCTCGCTCTCGCGCGGCCTGCCCGCCCGCACCATTTTTACGGTTTAACCGACTCAATTCAATTCAACTCAACTCAATTGTCGTAGCGCAAATGCCTTCGCACTGGACGCTAGAGTGAGATGTATAGCGTTCGCCTTATTGCAAGTGATACAAGTGTCTAACTATGTTTATAATTATTTCGCAAAACTTATGATAATAACTTGAATTTTTAAACAGATTTTCTTAAGAAAGACTTTCGTGTCGATAGTTTAAATACAGTACGCACGTTCGGAAATACAGAAAACAGCCTTAATCTTAGTTTAAGACGCAGCAGTGGCCACGGATACATCTATTCCTCTCACGCCACTATCGTCCGGCGAGCGTTTCCTTCGCGCGGGAAAGAGAAACCCGATGCCCGATAGGCGTTACCGCTTCACTCGGCTCCCACTTCTGGGTGTGTAAAGTTTTAGGCCGAAACATGTAAAAATGCATCTTGAAAAAAAGTTATGTATTAAAAAAAGAAGCTTAGTGCGCGGCGGGGGGACATTAATGTCGGGAGGTGGTGAGGATGGCTTTTTTCGCATGCTGTATTTTCGGGGGTGTTCGTTTAACTGGACAATGCATTATCAGAGTGTTCTATTCGGACGCATCACCTTAGTGCCCCATTTGAACCCATATCCCGTATATTTTCCGCCAAAAAAATAAAAAATAATACGAATGTCTATCCCGGAGGCTTAAACTGGTCTTTACGATTAAGTATGTAAAAAAATTAACGCAACTTTGAATTATTTCGAACAAAATTGGTTAATGTTTACAATTTTTTAGCATTATAAGCACTCTACTCACTTAAATTTATAAGCTTAAGAAACAATCTAAAAGTACTTATTAAATAAAATATTTACACATCTTGCATCTCTTATGCTTCTTATCCCACAGTTTAACAGCCCCTAAAAACTTTTTTTACATTTTATTAACAAATTTTTTATTTCTGCATGAGACTAGAACGAATAAATGACAATTATGTAAGAAATTAAAGTCTCGAGAGAAAAAGAGGCGAGTGCCTTTAACCGCGATATTGTATTGGAGAAGTTAAGCTTTCACACGAACAACATTATATTTATTTAATTTATATTAACATTATATTTTGAAATTAATTTTCAAAAGCAAAAAAAAGTCAAACTACTTGGTATAAATTTTTTTCTTTTTTGTTGGAGAAAAAATAAAAACATATGTAAAAATAACCAAATGATATCTACCAGATATTGAAATAAATCTTTAAACAAAGACAGTTAACTACAACATAATTCAATACCTAATTGTTACTTAAATTGTGTAAGTAATTAAAAATAATTGAAATATCACTTCTGTCGGTAGAGCAATATTAAAAGAGTAATAAATGAAGAACGAGCTATTTTTACCATTAAAGTTTTTATAGAAGTCTGAAAGCGTTTTAGGACTATTCAAAAATCATTTACGTGCAAATCTCTCGGATAAAACTAATACGACATTAAATATATCCATCGAAAATATCTGAACTGTAATATTTGATGCGGTTAATTTATGCAGCAAACGCAATAGTTATAGAAGGGCTAGTTCGTGTGGAGGATTGATATAATCTTTTTCTTCCTAGCTATAGTCCCGGTCTCATCCTCACCACTCTAGAGAGGAGCCCGGGGTAACCCGCTAACCTATACGCGGCACCTAACCTTGGATCCCGCGTTGGGTAAGTCAGGTTTTTACAAGAAGCGACTTCCTCGGCAACATTTGCAGGGGAACCTAACCCTTATTGGCTTATGGGTACTCTGAGGAATAGTATAGTGTTGAATAATAGAATTCTAAGTCTGATAGCATTATTGGACTATAACACAACCTGTCAACTATTTGAATTTTAATTCCATTGTTAAGTCATAGAGCTGAGCGTGGTCTATAAGACTTTGCGAGACTGTAGGGTCTGTCTACCCCGTATCGAATAAAGACGTGATTGTATGTATGTAACGAAAAATTCGTTCACGTGCATATCCCATTCAAGCCCCTGGCAAAATTACGAAACTTGCATAAAAAAACATGACCCCAGTTTTAATGTCATCATTGCAAGCAAGCGATGTAAATAATTCGCTTACGGCATGCAATGCACACGATACTGATATTAAATTATGACATTATAACATAAAGTTATTAGGAATATCTAAGGGCGATCGTAACTTGATCACAGGATGGCCCGTCCGCTGCGTTTGGACATAGTCATAATATTAGGTTATTCAATTTTAGTCTCCGATAAGTTTTGCTTGTAAATTTGTTTAGTGCTCTATGCATTGAAAGATTAAGTTGATCAGTTTCTGGGTGATGGTGAATGACTTACAGATAACGAACTACTGAAGCTGTAATGAAAATGAAGTTGAAAGTTGGCATGTTTTGTAATATATATATTTTTTCATACTACATATGTACCTACTTATATTTTTCCTTACGGAAGTCTAAGGAGTAGTCTCAAATTCAGTTACACAAGAAAGCTTACTAATAGAATTGAGATTCAGAGGTAGATACAGATACCATCGCTTATAAAAATAATATTAAGTTTGTAAGACCTGATCAACTTTAACAATTTTGTGCACACAAGAAATAAAGGTGTTACTTCTTTTCTTTCACACACTGTGTTTTTTCCGAGCTACCAGATCACAGAAGACTAAACATTTTTATTTTTAGTGCAACATTATAATCATCTTGAGACAAAATAGATTCTTAGTTAAGGAGTTAGTGTGCCAATAACTATTAAATTCAGAGCAAATTATTGCAACTCTATATGGTTGATTGAAAGTTGTGACGAACGGGTTAAAAGCTCCTGTAACGCGCATTGCCTCATAAGCTGTGGCTAGCATATTTATTAAAGACCTTTTTTTACGAAATGCACTGGTACCTAAATTGAAATAAGTACCTAGTAAAAAAAGCTAAATTTAAAGATATCAGACAATAAAACGAAATTTCAAAAGGTTCTCAAACAATGTTAATAATAACAGAGCAAGACTTTAAACTAGAAAATTAGATTTTGTTGGATACTCTTAATAATAAATTGAGATTCGGAAATAGTGAAAAATTACTGGTCCATAGAAGTAAAGAAGTTTCTTCACTTTTCTGCTATTGCAATAAAACGTATTTTAAAAAATCACCATTAACAATACGAAAGAAGAGTATGAGAAGAATGAAGAAGATGATAGGTATATATTGTTGTGTTATTTTTAATATTGAAGACATTTATTATTCTGTTGTTTTTTTAAAGATGGAAGATGTATTGTAAATACTAAAAGAAGAAAGTAAAATGATAGACTAGTTTTTGATGTTGAAATGGCATAAAATGCTATACTTACTTACTCTTAACAATTTAACAAACCGAAAATCTAAGTCTCAAACATTTTAAAGACAACTATTTTTAGTGCAGCTAATCTCACCTTGAGACGTGTGGATCCCGTAAGAATCAATACAAACAGACTAATGTATAAATTTACCGTGTGACCTAGAAGCAAAGCTAGTGTCTCGAAATAAGCACTGTTATGTGACACTAATTTTCCGCCGACTCCAAAAAAGGAGGTTCTCAATTTGAATGAACTTTTCGTATCCAAATGCCAACCAAAATTGCACATTAGAGTCGTTATGTCTGTCTGTATGTGTATCTGTTTTATTCTTATAGATACACAATTTGTACTATATAGTTGAAGTTTGTAAGATATGTATATTCGATGAACCAGTAAGAATAACCAAATATGACTCTGAAAAATAAAACCTCCTTATACTCGTGTCATTAAGGCTTGCATTAGATATTATGTCTTTGTAAATGATATGAATGTTCCTAAAACCGATTTTGGTGTTTTTTTTTATTGTTTATACATACAGATATACTGTCAGTTTAGTCGTCAGGTCAAAATTGTATTTTCAAATAATTGGTTTTATTAAAATTTCTTAAGCTATTCCGACATTTTGACCGAAGTCCTGATTTCCATATCCAACTTGGATACATGAAATCCAAATTCACATTCGAGATTTAGCCGAATTTTATCCACATCTTTATCTAACTTCAGTACTTTATACCTACAGAAATATCTAATATTAGCAAGACGAAGATCTCCACAGGTCAGTTAACTAAATGGTACAGATCCCAATAAACTTTCCGCTGAACTGGATTTGTTCCACGGCAAACAGGCACAATGAATTCGATACAAGAATAGCGGACGTCCTGTCCGGGGCGAGACGTATAAGGCAACAATTACATAAATAGCTAAATGACGTCACGACTTTAAATCCGGCAACTTGCAGCGGCCGAAAGTTGCCGCTCTTGCCGTTAATAATTGATAACTCCGTTTCATTACGTATACTGTAATAAATAAGTTTAATATTATAAGATTTAAAAAAAAATTAATACCTTTTTAGTCACGTACACGTTATCATATTGCTGATAACAGTCGTTTCGTCAGCATTTTTAGAGAAGTTCTTCAGCAACATAGCTACTTTTTCAAAAAATTACAAATCTCGCGATCCCCACGGAATCGGGAAGAAGATCAAGTTTTAAAGGCTTTTTTGAAACTTTATTTTAAAAGTACATCTATGCGACATTTATAAATTTTTTCTATGAAAGTAAAGTCGTTTTGTGGTTTTCTGACATACTCACTCCTCTTTTGATTTAATAAATGGAATAAACTTAATGATGATGTCAGGAGGTTGATGATGATCTCGAAATCTACTAACAAATAAATTAAAAATAGAAAAAATAATACGTAAAAAAATTAATATTTTTATTTTATTTTTTCTCACATTTTTTTCCAATTTATATTAATTGATTAATTACTGCTGGAGGACCATTAGAGGTATATGGTTACTAACTTAATCATTTCAAAAAACACATTGTATAGGATAGTTTTTATGTGAGGCGGCGTCGACACGTAATAAGTGACGTCAGACCACCGTCTACGTCTGAGTCTGGGTCGGGGCTAAAAATTAACAAATCCAAACAGATGTAATGGATAGCTCGGTGTTAAACTTGTTTGAAAGGTTTAGTGATATATTGACGTAAAATATTTTTTTTAAACCAAGGCAGAGTGATGAAAAAAGTGTTTTAAATTAAAACGTTTAAGTCTGTTAAAAATAAATTAAAACGCTATTTTTAACAGACTTTAATATATTTTTTAATAAAGTTGGTATATAATTTTTTGTATGGTGATTACGTAAAGGTTACTGAAAAAAATAAACATAATGGTTTTCATGCAACAACAATGTTATCCATTTGTTATTATTCCAGTTCGATAGAGTTTTAAAAGCAGTTTTTGAGTTTTTGAGAGCAGATAGTATGTTTATTTTGTTGTGGATCCGATAGTCATACTAACCTAGAACGAGATACAAATATCAGCGTACATTGTTTTACCAATACGGCAGTATTTACATTTATAAAACTAATGCTGCAAAAATAATTATAAAGGTACTAGGTAGAAATATATGTACCTACAATATGTATATTTTTTACAGCATGATAGCAAAAAATAACAACGAAAAAGTTCGCTGCGTAACTGCTACGACAAAGCTACGCCGCCATCTACGACTGCTACGAATTTCGTCGATCTGCTACGAAACGCTACGAAATTTATTTACATCGATAAAATGTTCAAGGATGATGAATGTGTTCAAACTGTTTTATTTAAAGCTAGCTTTAGCGTGAGGCTTCTGTCCCGTGGAAATTACTAGAAAAAGAAGACTATGTTACTCTTAAAAATATTTTTTATCCGTATGCGAAATTTAGTAGATTTTTATTTGTTACAAAATAAAAACACAAAACTGTTCCCTTTATGAAACAAGAAGTTTATACTTATGTATAAGAAAAGAAGTAGGGGCCACTAATGGGCAACATTCAAAATACTGAACAACTAATTATACATTGGCAGTTGACTGTGTAATCTCTGTAAAATTATTAAATTTATCTTCGAACATTTTGGGATTGCAATATAATATGATGAGAAAGAGTAACCTAACTAACCTTTAAAATGACTTTCACCGTCATCATCACTCTCCTGCCATTAGTTTCGGTTCCGTCCTCACCTTTCTGTATAGGAGTCCTGGGTCCATGAACACGATCCTGGAGTACGTATGTTAGGTTTTACGACTCCAATCCTTATTGCTCGGCATCCTTGACAGGCAAACCTTACCCATATTGGATCATGCGTTGGACCCATACAAAGTAATTTTCCTATAAATAATTAACATAGCCATATTTGACATCTTTATGACTATGGATCCATTTAGACCTCATTGTTTCATTTCGAAATAGGTACATTTTCTGCACTTCCTTATAAGAACACAATAGCTTAACCCGCAAGTTTACGATTTCTTACTAACTTTAGACTACAAAGCGGCCATTGTTCAACACTGAAAACTGGTTTCTTGGATTTCAATTATCGAATTAGATAAATTTTTAAACTGCAAAGTTGACATTAGTGTGGGTCGATAATACCTCCGGTTCGGAAGCGGGTTAATTAATAATAACGGCGTATGGGTGATTAATGAAAGTGTACCCTTCCTAATTTATAGTTGGACTTAAGCGCCCCACCCCCCGCGCCCCTCGGCCCAAAGCAAACTAAATATCCAATACCTCGATGTGTAATGAGGATCGGGTAATCTTGATCTGTTTATAATCTTTATTTGAAATTGGAAAGTTTACCAACTGGCCACTAAGAAACAAGTTATTTTTAAGAATAGAAAAAAATAGTCTGTTAATAACATGCACTTATGTATAATAATCTATTTGAAATTGTAATGCTAACTGGCCACTAAGAAAAACTTTGGTATTTTAAAAGGAGAATATAATTACCTTTCAATAATAGCGAGTGGATTTTATAGGTTTTACATGACGTAAGTACCTAATTGGACATTATTGAAAATTCTCACAGTGACGAAACCCCTTAGAGGCTTTATTATTTAAAATTTATTGTTTCCTGAACAATTTTTCAATAATTTATATTAAAAATATTTGGTTTACCCAAATTGTACAAATTCATGACTACCCATCATTTCTTAGAATATAATAGAATAGATTTATTTTCCAAATTGGATACGGGGTATCATTTATTCACGTCACATCACTTAAATCTAATTATAACTACTACCGCTTCCAAAGCGCATGTGTAGAAGAAGCAGCGGAACAAACTACACTGTAGCTTTCTATCATCTTAGTTAGCTTTTTTGATGATGGTTGTAACTTGTGACACACTACTTATCATTTTTCCGCTTAATAATATATATAATTTTAATAGAATAAAATGAGAATTACTCTTTAGACAAAAAAGAGTTAAAGAAGGTACAAGTATCAAGATTAACAGTCGCGCCATATTATTATGAAGACAAGTACGAGCAGTGTATTCGGACTTTGGAAATCTAATTACGTAGCCAGCGCCCTTACCTCGACCCCCCTAGCCCCCCTCCCGCTCACCGCCCCGCCGCACGCTCCGCTTAAAGTGTTTAATTAAATCATTTCGTGTTTGTATTGTCTAATTATTTATTAGTTGTTGATACTTGACTTGTGAAATATAACATGAAATTTGGATATTTCGACCAATGGTTTCGAACGTTGGCCATTATAACTCTTGGTTCTCAAGATAAATTAGTCGATTTTGAAAATCTATTAAGAAACGGACACAATTTTATACATATAGACGTAAGATGATGTTTTCTGGTACGTCTATAAATAATTCTTGGATGCAATACAAAACACATTCTTGTTAAAACTTAATTTTCTGTTCTAAGTTTGGATAATTATGAAGTTGACGTTATTGAAGAAAATGCTGCAATGCAGTTTGTTACCGCTTCTTCTGCACTGACGCTTTGGAAGTGGCAGTAAACCTAGTTTGAAGTAATTTACTTGACGATCAAAACCAATGTTGTGAAATCAAAAGAAATGACAATTATTAAGTTATGTTGAAATATCCCAGATTAATGAATAAAGATTTTGAAATTGGAATTTCTTTTTTTTTCAGTTTATTTTTTTTTTATTTTTTTTTTGTTAAGAGACGGAGAAACATAATAAACCATCATATGAATGCTGTCAGTTGCTAAAGACTATGAAGCCCAACATCTCTATAAATTTTACCAGGAAATTCTTTACCATTTCATATCTACACGGCAGGATAGACAAACAAATGGAATAAGTCTTTTATAATTACGATAACTTTGAGTGGTCCTATTCAAGGGTGGGTATTACACAAAATGTAAAGCATATAGGTATATCCATTAAGATTACTCTCGTCGTACCAAGAGGAACAACGCAGCCGCCTCGACCAAGCGCAGAATTATACATGGTGTATTAATACGTTCAACTCTATTGCTAGTGAAGTTTTAATTCGATAACCCGCCACCCCCCACCCCTCTTTGGTCTACCCGGCAATAATGTATTTATGGCCGATACCGCGACCCTAATGAGCGTTCATACGCCTCTTTATGTAACCTTCGTACTTGGGTCGGAAACCCGTTATGGGGAAGTGCAAGTTAATTTCACTAAATCTCTTATTTATCGGAACGATATATCGGTGTACCTGTGTTTGAAATTGTGATAAATGTAAAAAGAGGATATAGTTAAAGTATACTTCTTTTGTTTATTTTTTCCAAAATATTTCTGTGTTACGCAATAATTTTGCGATTTATGGTAAATAGCTCTTTGACTAACTCACTGTCGACAAAAGCAAATTTTTTTATTTGTTTAAGTACTTACATGCGTATACATTTTTAGAATATAAAGATGTTTTACATAAAAAAATCGAAAAATATATTTACAGTTTAGTTCTATACTTATTTTTTTTCGACGACATTCCTGCCAATATCGGCACTTACTTCCAATGCAACAAAAATTCCGTTATACTTCGCGAATTGTATATTAAAACTATAATAAAGGATACTTACACACAATCCCACAATTACCCACGAAAGAAAAACCCGTAGGTAGTAATCTTATCATTATAGCTTTCTCACAATACATTTAATTACAAACAAAACGTAGATAAACAAAATACAGAAAAGGATAACAAACAACTTCTCCAAATATAAATAGAATTAAAGCCATCATCGCGACAACTGACCCACCCTTTATTTGCGTTAACGCACAAGATGGTGGATAAGGCATAACGTATCACTTTTATTAATCATAGCTTAAACGAAGCAGAACACGGTTTTTGTTTATGCTTTAGAAGATTTACCTATTTTTTGTTAATGTTAATGAATATTTTAATCAAATCGAAATTAGTATTAGTTTACGCCCGTGGCTTCATGAAAAAAAAAATACGAGTATCTTTAAGAAAATCTCTGGACCAAGTGATTCCGGCTGTGCATTGATATGTCATACGATCAGTCCTCTTGTTTTAAGATTATTATTATTATATTTTCTTTATATTAAGATTGTAAATAAAGCTCCTTTAGAGGTCAAGTTGTTATTGGATGTAAAAGGCGATTAAGAAATAGATTTATGAACTTATGGTCCTTTAAACTTCAACTCTATCATTAACCCATACAGCTGAGGGTTATGTATACAAAACATTTCTCATTCACATCACAAAGATTTTTAAACATGATTTTTTTATCATAAATAATATAATAAACAGATTTAGGAGGAGAGCAGACAATAAGAAAAAGTATGTAAAGTATATTAAAAAAAAAAAAATTGACATAAAGTATGGGTTTTTCTAAAATTGTTCTGGAGTCACGAAAGTCTTATAAACACCTGACCAAATACCAATACTGTAAAAATTAAGATGATAGGTAGTTCAAATAGTAAAAAAAATGAGATACCACGTCCATACCGGAACTAAATCTCCTACATCCCTGTTACCAGAGTACGTCTTCCACCAACTTCCTATAATTAATTACACTCATTATCATTATTGTTCAGAAGGCAGTTTTGCCTCGATAATGAATTGTTCTTCTTCATCATTAATTAGTTTATTATAATAAGTTCGTTTGCAGATTAATCGAGTTTTATCTGATGGCCTACACTTCTCGCTTCGAAAGTCGAGAAACATTCGCCAAGTTATATTAATTTGCCTCTTTGAAAAGGTTTGTTTTGATAAATCGCCTGAATAAGACGCAATTGCTTTTGCGAAAGGGTTGGTAGGTTTTGAATGAGATTTTGAGTTTATCGATCGGTCATAATTTGCATTTTTTTTCTACAATTTTTGAAAAGACAGTTTTATGTTTTAATTCTTTTTTTATCTATTTAAAAATAAATAATAATACATTATAAGTTCCGCAAAAGTGGTAAACATCAAATAGAAAATATCTATAAAAGAAATATTTTTATATAAATTGACATACCTACTAAGCCCTTGGTACATATCATACGTACTTACTTACTTATAGACAGAATCAACAGTTTTGAAAACAATGTAAGGCCACATCCAGCTGGCTTAATCCCGAGTGACAAGTTGCTAGTCCATCACCCTAAAGAAGAATCCCACGTTTACATATGTATAGTCACGTCTATATCTATATCTCGCGGGGTAGACAGAGCCAACAGTCTCAAAAAGACTGAAAGGCTACGTTCAGCTGTATGGCTTTATGATGAAATTGAAATTCAAATAGTGACAGATTGCTAGCCTTTAACGCCATTCATGGCAAAGATATGGAGTGGTTCTATTTAAAAGTCGGACACCACACGGCACCATCCCGTGTTCCCTTAATTTATACAGCGCAAATACTAATAAATACTTCAACTTGTAACAACTCTCTCAAAATATAAATCAGATTATAATCTACGAACCTACTTGTGGGAACAGTAATATTGTTTAAGTTAATAAATAACACATTTAGGAGATACTTTACGAGATATAATAACGGGTAACATTATTCTATTTTCCAAGCAATATTAATAACTAGCTGCTGCCCACGACTTCACTCGCGTGGCTGGACGATTATTTTAAGTTATTATTTCCTATAGATTAGCTGGAAGTTCATGGTAGAACACCAAGTGTTCCAAATGTTGCTCAGGTCTGTTATATGTCAAAAACTATTTAAATCTTTCCAGTTGTTCCGGAGATAACATGATAACATGTCTTATAAACAAACAAAAACAGGTTCATTTTTCAAACTATTACTCTATTACTGCTTCTTCATTGCCTAGTTTTGGTTTAAATTAAATATATTTAATGTACAGATTTTTTTTAATTAATGTTTTATTATATGTTTATACAATAACACCTCACAATAAACTCATAAACACGGTTAGACACTGGAAAAGTTTTTAATCATCAAGCCATTTAATGTAACATCAAAACAATTAAGTCGAAAACAGTTTTATGTGGAAACAAAGCTATTAACAGACATTAAATTAAAACAAGTACACGATTAAGTGTAATTTATGTTAATTACTAACAATGTGAGTTAAGTAGATTTACTTGTGAACATTCGTTTATCACTCGTTGCCCGTTTCCATTGCTGAATACGTTACGATATTGGTCGCAACTTTATATGATTGGAAATGACAGCGTCGGTGGTCGAATCGGTAAGATGCCCTGGTAAATGCGTAATGCACTGAAAGATACAGGTTCAAATCATACCATGACTATTTTCGAAAGTTGTGTACGTAAGTTTGAATAATAACCGATGCTCTTAAGGTAAGGGAGTTCAGGCAACTGGATGTGTAACCATGATCGATCCAATACGGGCGACGACTACCTGGACAGGAAAATCATCTGATGTTGAGAGTACTAAATGTGTTTCCTTAATTAAACTGGGTAATTTTCCTTGGTAAGGGCGTAGATCTGACGTGGGTCGCTTCATGTAAAAACCTGACTTGCCTAATACTACTGACTTGTTATCACAGATTTGCCTATTTCCGGCTCCTTTCCTAGGAGAAGAAGTAACCAAGACAATATTTTTTTTTTGCAGTCTAGAAAAAAAAGATTTAATTTTATGAATATTTTATTTAAATTTAATCAGTTTTATTTTTATTGCTACTCATATTATTTGAGTTGTAAATTAAAAATAATTTTTTGACACCAATATAAGAGAGTCTAGTTAGATGAACAAAAATCGTAGGACAATGGAAACGCTTTAATGAGACATAAACTTCCGTAATTAGGTAGCCGTGAAATTAATATTCCGCACGCAGATTAAACTATTCTAATTAGTTTTTTCTTACAAACACCTTGAGGTGTTAAAAAATAACTACTTACTTAGAACTGTACTTAGAATGGTATACTTTTGATGTACTGAATGTAATGTGCCGTATTGTTTGTGAGTTGTTTAAACCGGTATCGAAGTTAATGCATAAGTAGTGTGCAGAAGATGCTTCACATTCGAGTTTTTAAAAGTCAGTCAAGGGAAAGGGAATCTTGGGATTCATATTTAAGCGATTGCAATCTTGCAATAACTCTGAATCGTAATTCGATAATGAAGCCATCCAACTAAAATACTATATACTCCGTTAGGAAACAAACGTGATGTATATATATATATATTACTGTTTCCGTAGGGATAACAGTAAATCCCTGCTTTTCGCAGCCTCTATACTTTCAACTGTACGTTGTCTGTGAGCCATTCAATCATTTAAGAGGTTGGAGAGTTATGCGGTATAAATGTGTACAATAGTTAATGCCTTTTTTTTATTTACAACTTTACATGTACTTTTAAGTAAACGTAATTCTTCTTCGAAATTTAAACTTACTAAATTTTTCAAATTATAGTTTAAACGGTATTTTTTAAATATTATTCTAGTTAATATTATTTATAATCCTTATTCGATGTAATTAAAAGTTAATTGAACTAATTTGCTTATAAACAGATAAATCCCAAAACATCTTAAAAACCGTCACAGTTTCGTTCACAATACAACAGGCAACACAAAACCTAACCGGCCACTTGACGAACTTTCTAATTAATAGAACAGATTTACAGGCATACACTGCACCGTATCTATGTATCTATCAGAACTGACCCACCCCTTATAAATAATAGTGGTAAGGCACCCGTTTATACCACCCTCTCCCCCTAAGGGTAACATCTACCCAGTGGATCCCATTTCCAAATTGCATTTCTAAACTGAATCTCGACTTTACAACTGGTCAGTACAGTTACAATTATAGCACCTAATTTGGGGTGCTAAGGTTTATATTGAGGTGTTGTTATAAGATCTAAATTTAGCGCTTCTCTTGAGGTCATAACCTAAGAAGGGGGGCTTCTCGGCCTGTACAAGCACTAACTTGTATAATGAGATATGATAATAAACGCTTCAGTTGAATATTGATGTCGGAGTTAGGGATGCACTCAGCATATTTACGATCAAGACGGACTTGTAATTAATTGTGAATGTAATTATGAATCATGAAGGTTTTCTTGAGTCAGTAGGCCGTTTCAGAGCTGGCCGTAGATGGTTAAACATCTCTTTTAGATATTTTTGTTCGTATATGTCTAAGTTGAACAAAAACGTGTTAATGATGAGTTCCTGTTAGCATTTACATAATGTACAAACTAACTATGCCAATTTTATTTCAATTTTACACGTTGTCGATCAATACGTCAAGATTGAAACGCCTAAGAAGGAACTTATGACGTCACCGCCCAATGAATTCTCCATGAAACAGGTTCCAGTGAGTCACGCTGACATTATGCCACAATTATCTTCGCCGCGCCTTCAGTACTTATGCCAATTAATTGTTATGTCTACTTCGGTGAGTATAAGCCAAATGTTCAGATGTAACCGGTGTTTTATGGGCTATTTTTAGAATAGAATAGATTTATTTTCAAAATTGGATACAAGGTATCACGTATTGACGTCACATCACTTAAATCTAATTATAACTACTACTGCTCCCAAAGCGCATGTGTAGAAGAAGCGGCGGAACAAACTACACTACATTGTAATCAGACAGAGCAAACAGTCTTAAAAAGATAAAGGCCACGTTCAGCTTAATAATAGAATTGAGATTTAAATAGGTTGGTAGCCCATCGCCTGAAAGAAGAATCCCAAGTATATAAGCCAATCCCTTAGTCGCCTTTTACGACATCCATTGGAAAAAAATATGGTCGTACCATTATTTTTTAAATTGGTGCTGGGAACCACACGGCAATGTCAATGGTGACTACGTTTGCAGAATTTTCAATTTATCTATCGGATTAATTTTTGTTTTAAATTTGAAAATTTTAGTTCTACTCATCAAACAATTAAAAAGTCTCTGTATATTAAATTTTCTATAGCGAAAACATATTTTTTTTATATTTCATCAAAGGTCTCTTTGTCTCAAATCTTTTAAATATTTAAAGTATGGCACTGATTGACTGACATATCAACACAAAGCCCAAACCGCCATTTCTAAAGATCTTGAAGTTTGGCGTTCTTTATATAGGGTGCACTAGGAGAGGGTTTAGTAAGGAAATTATTTAGTTTTTTTTTCCTTCATTTATTAGCTTTATATAAAATCACGCCTCTTTCCCGGAGGGGGGGGGCTCTGCATTCCTTCGCTTCATCCACCTTACTTATCTTTACTTTACTTGAATAAAGAACACATACCGTTTTATACCGTATACTATAATCAAAACAATAGTTAGTGCGCAATTATCACTTTTATGGCGGCGCCTAAGCACCGTCTACTATACTTGCCTATAAGCGAATACTGTGACCCAGCTTCTCAGAAGACATGATGTGAATCATCTTTCGTGCATAATACGTTGATTTATTTATAAAACTAGCGATACACTTCGGCTTCGCACGGGTAGCATATTAGGTAGCACAAGACCGTTGGCTTTGTCTTACCCGCAAAGGATAAAGACGTGCCTATATGTATATGCTCAAGACGAACATAATGACAAGTTTTTGCGTCTGATCCAAACAATTAAGTGATTCCAGCTGCTTTCGGTGGACGCTCATAAAATCTGCATAAGAAGCATGTCTGCGAGGAGCCTGCGGTGGGTGCGTCTACAGTGGTGCAAAAATTCATACATATAAATATAAATAAGTATATGTCTGATGTCTGTATTTGAAATATATTGGTAAAAAATCGGCATGAAGAATCTATATAAGCGACCAACGGAAGCCTAAAATGTGATTTTTAGAAATCCTGTCTGTCTGTATGTGTGTGCTCGCATCACGCAAAAACTATTACTCTGATTCGAATGCGATTTTCTCAGATGTTTGGTATAAAAATTCTCCCACCACCGCTCAAGGGGGCAATACAGGGCTGACTTAAAAAGCTGACCCGGCTTTTACAGCGAACGAAGTCGCAAACAATAGCTAGTAACTAAAAAATACACAAAGATTGAACTAGCTCCGAAGTAACTTCTTGACTTAAGTTACAATAGCTTAAAGACACTATATCCAATTATACAAAATAGATAAAATTTCCATTTATATAAGATACCACGCAGTTCAAAAATGTACACATTTTGCAAAAAAGAAAAGGCTGTTTCCATCGGAAGTGAAGAGAAATGTACAGTTACACTAAAGACTACTGAAAAAAAAATTAAAGTTCAGACATACCATCATTGCGCCAAACAGCGGCTCTGTGACAGTTATCAGACAGAGGTAAGCTATCATCAACTGTGAAATCTTTCCTACGTAATTTTGTGTGCATGTATACAAGGTCGGAGTGGGAAGGCGTTGACGAACGTATCTTGATCCAATTAAGGACGTCCTGGCAAAGGGTTAGATCAAGAGTACCCGAAACCGCCGAGTCTGCATGAAGACAGTTATGAATGTGGATGAAGCGAAGGAAGTATGCAGAGATCGTAGCAAGTGGAAAGATGTAGTCTCTGCCTGCCCCTCCGGGAAAGAGACGTGATTTTATGTATGTATATATATATATACATATCTTTAACGTAAATGATTAATATTCTGTCGACACTTCTATTGTTGCAACAATTTTATTGAGTGATGTTTGAAATGTCCTATACATACATATATAACAATGTCTATATCCCCTGCGAAGTGAGTGTTAAAACGCTGATAGGCTTAACTGATAGAATTAAGATTAAAATAGTTACAGGTTGCTAGCCCATCGCCTAAAAGAAGAATCCCAAGTCCAACCCAACAATAGTGAATAAAAACAAATATTTAGTGAATAAAAACAAATATTTGATTTAGTCAGTTAGTAAACTTCCGATCAAAACAGAATTTATTTATTACGTTTACAATAATCAGGGTCAATATTAAATTCCACGTTATTGCAACCACTGTAGAGGAGTCGTTGGCTTGTGCACTCATTGCTCCAGCAGATCATTGTTTCAAGTCCACACAATAGGACACAAGTTCATACCCGCGCGCGTTTTCCAATGGTTACTTTTGGGAAAATGTTTTAATATTATCCCGTCTATATCCCTTGGTGGGTAGACAGAGCCAGCAGTCTTGAAAAGACTGATAGACCACTTTCAGCTGTTAAAACATTAAAAATAACCAAAAAGTCTTACATACATACATAAAGTCATGTCCATATCCCTTGCTAGGTAGACAGAGCCAACAACAAAAAAATGTCAATTGGTGGTAATTTCTTTAATATTCAATTCACTTCTGATTGATAAATTGCGCGTGTTTCCCGGCAGCAATAGAAAAATTAATAGGACCACTCCATCTCTTTCCCATAGATGTTATAAAACATCTTTTATGTTTATCAAGTTTATAAACCTATCCCTGAGTCATCACTCAGGGATAGGTTTATAGACTTGGGGTTCACCTGTCAACCTGCCTCTATACATGAATCTTAATTCTATCATTAAGCCAAACAGCTGAACGTGGCAATTAGTGTTTAAAAGACTGTTAGCTCTGTCTACCCCTCAAGGGATATTAACATGTTTGTGTGAATGTGCAAATGGAGAAGCGCAAACTATTCACAGTGATGCGCTATTTGGCGACAGTAAGTAATTTACAGCTACATTGTCGCGAGTAATGTTCACTTTATTACGCGTTTCGCTTTTAATTAGGAATTGTGTCTTGTAAGTATGGTCCGTTGTAAACGTTATTGTTTGAGGCACTGAGCGCTGAACGGCCGACTCTGATGGTCTGCTTTGCTCTGGAAGAAAGTAAGTTATGCTAAGGTAAATAATTATGAATAAGAGATTATGAATTTAGCACAATAAAATTATTGTGCTAAATTCATAATCTCCTATATAGATAGTGTAACGAGGGACATCGGGATTCGTATTCAATTAATATTTCTTAATAGATAATTATAATATATTTATTTGTCTAATCTGCTTCTGATAGATTAGAGTTGTAATATATAAAAAGAATATCTGAAAAAAAGCTATTGAATAATTGTATACGATACTCAGGTCCATTTTCACTCGAAAACTGGTCTGGTCTTTGTCGCTTTCTTGTTACAGTATGTTATTGTTATTCGTATTCGTATATCTTTCGTTTTTAAACCGCTAGACAAATTTTCCTGTTTATATGTTGCATTCAGGCAAAACATATAGGTGTATTTGGGTAATTATTAGGATAAAGGAGCGAAATCCCAGCAAACAACTAGTAGAGAATTAATTAATTAAGGGCCACTCCATATCTTTCCAGCGATGACGTCAATGGAGACTAAGATGATAATGAAATAAGCGGAATGTGAAGCACAAACGACGTATCATAACAAATCCCTTGCCATGCAGTATAAAATAATTTTATAACGAGTGTTACAAGTTCTCAACACTAAAGGAGATCGGGAGGTGGCTCGGACGGGAGCTGTGAAATATGGGACCACCGGCCTTACGGCGGCGCCCGCGCCTATCACACTAGAGATATCAAGTGTGACAACTGGTCAATTTGGTGTGACAAGTTTTTTGTTTTATTTTCATGACATTTTTCAATGTCAGACCCAAAACTCTACATTTTTGTCACAGAATACTAACTTAACGATATAGATAATATGGCGAATTATACAGATAGTTACAATTGGTTTAAAGAAATAGAAATTTAATGTAAATCTGAATATTGAGCAGTGATGACAATAATATTAAACACGTAGCAAGAAAGTCTAGAAAGATTTGAATTTATATATAATATTAATGCCATTTATAGCAGTTAAAAAGAAGAACCACTCAATATACTTTCAAATTGAAAATGATTTTTGAAAAAGCCTTTTCATTTAACGAAATAAAAGACTGTGTATACTTACAGTTACGTGTAGTTTCGGATTTATTAATAGACAAAAAAAATTATATTCATTATAATAAAAAATGAAATAGAAACTTATAAGTGTTATCAGTTTTAAACATTCCAATTTCTTTTAACTTCTTTTTGCCTCACCACGTAACCGAGTAGCGATGTTCTGTTGTACTGTCTGTCTGTCCACTACCGTGCACGTGTGTATGTGTGTATATATGTGCAGTCTATGCATGTGTTCAATGCTCGTCTTTTGTTTTGCGACCTTCACCTTTCGCTGACCGTATTTCGTTTTGTTGTAGTTAAGTTAGTCCACTTTTATGTGATTCCGAGTTCAAATGAATAGGTTTCCTTTGAAAATGCTCGACATTTTCTACTCAATTCTCTGATAAGTTCGACGTAAAAGGAACGCCTAAGACATAAATTGTAAAAGAAGGCATGGTATGTATGAGTATATCTTTGAATAATGGAGTAATAATTTTAATATCTTACATTTAGGAATGTTATTCATAAATGCTATTTTAAAGGGAATATGATATAAGTAAGACTAATTATTAAAAATATAATTTCTTCTTTAAAGCACATTGAACACTGGGCCTCAGTGGCTTTTTAAGTTATCTGTTCAAGTCATCAAAGAAGTGAATATTAATTTTTGTATGTTTTTTAAATTTCATTAAAAAAACTCTATGAAAAGCAATTGGTAGTTACAGTGCAAAAATGCAATAGGCCACTTGTTAAGTCACTCTCTTACGAGTGTTACAATGAATACAAGAAATTCATATTCAGAATGGTCTTACGTTACAATTTGCACTAAATTTATCATACAATAACGTTTGTATCTGAAATTATTATTCAAATCAAGCTACATTAATCAATGCGTCGATAAAAGAAAATGCGAGCGGCGATCCTCCCGTGCAGTTTAGGGTCGGCAACAGAAAACATCGATATCGATAATCTGTTATTTTTCAAATAATCTATAACTAAATAACGCATCTATCTTTGCTGGTATGCTCATTTGCCTTTGTTTATTTTCACACTTGAATACTATATTAATGCATTTACACTATATTTAAGCTTTTGCATTTTCAGGGAACTCAACTTTTGGATTTTTTATGAATATTAATGTTATATTAAATTTGTGTTGTAATATAAGCTGAAAAAATATTATCATTGTTTTATACCAATGAATTTAGTTGATTATAATATACAAATATTTATATTCGGCAGTCAACTTTTTGCGACCGAGGTGAAAACATTACATTATTTACCATTAACAATTCATCGATAACATCACATTCACATCACTAAATTCCAGACAAGACAGAAGTTGCGTGAACGCGTTGGATGTGTGCGTGCCGCTGGGATAATGAAGTATCTGCACTAATATATTATAAAGTTCATTATAAACAATTATTTATTGTTAGCGCATGTTTATTAATAAGCCAGCCGATAGTCGGCTACTGCTTGTGTTTGTGAGATAGGGCTGTTTCTTGGATCTTTCATTGTCATTTCTACATCCCTTGACAGAATAACTATACACATACCTATAGAAAAACCGATGAATTTGTAGGAAAATATTGATAAATGTAGTCTTAAAAATATTATTACGCAGTTCGGCCTACCAGACCAAGTATACACGAGACATTATGGTACCTTTTTTTACTAAATTCAATTACTGTATGTTTGGCAGAAGGGTCGAGGTCTTGGACTTCTGTGTGAGTGATAGCTGGTTCGAATCCCACAGCAGCAATAATTTTATAAAAAAGGAACGTTTTCTAGTTTGTCGAAATCTCTTACCTTTATCTTACGCCTTTTCGCCGAAGAAGTCCTAAAATCAGAAATATGTAGATATTTTTCCTACACATACACGTACTATGCTAATGATATATTCTATTATCTGGCGCATTCAGAGAGGAGGCTGAACGTAGCCTGCCAGCCTTTAAAGACTTTTGGCTCTGTCTCCCCGTAAGGGATAAAGACATGATTACATGTAAATAAAATATCAACAATAAAATTCACTACATTCGCAACCCTAGTGAACACTTTAACTGTCAATGCGTCGAATATGAAAGTAAGCACAAAGCCGTCGGGTTAGATTGTGCGAGCACCCAGATTGCGCTGTTCTATGTTCAAATAAAACTGGAAACACTGGCTGGAAAAAAATTTTTTCTATATTGATTAAAATTTATAGTTTCTTTAAGTAACTTTATTTTTTAAAATTTGGTTTATTTAAAAGTAGGTACCTGCGTTTCCAATTATGATTTTAAGCAGGCACTGGCTCAATTAGATTACGAGTTTGATACACAAGATTTATAATCCTTAAGATTATCCACCTAGAGTACTTATTATTTAGTATTCAACCTTGACAGTGATTCTCTATAATAAACTTCTCTATAGTAGTTATTTATTTTTATTTTGATATCGTCTTTTATTGTTATGTAGTCATTTATCTCCATAAATTTATAGCAAATAAGTGTAAACGCAATGATAAACTTTTACTTTTATCAATTATTTTTCCATGCACAGATCCTTGGAAACTTAAACTTTTTCAATTACTTCCAATTAGGTAGGTACTGGAAGTAATTGAAAAAGTAAACGTAAGTTGAATCCAAAAAAAAAGTAAACACTATCATAATATTCCGTCAAAGTAGGGCTGCGCCATCCATTTATCCTGGGAGTGTGTACCAAAGCGCTCGATAAAACTGGACGAAAAAAACCATCGCCACCCCTAGGCCCGGTGCAAAAAAAAAAAGAAAAAATGCTCGTTCGTAATTTAAACGTCGTACCTACCAGTTGTCGATAACCGATGGCTTGGCATCAGTTTATTTTTAAATAGTCATATGAGTGTCTTTTATTTAATTACGTATTTGTAATAGAATAAAATTTTATTTTATGTGGTCTAAGGATGCGCATTGTAGGGTTGCACTAAGAGAGGTTTTTCCGAAATTCCCGCGGGAACGGGAATTGTGGTGATTTTTAGTTTTACGCGGGCGGATCTACGGGTGTAAAATTAAGTAAACATTATAGAGAGAAAAGATTTGTATTTTTGTTGTAAACTCCAAAACCACTGAATACATTTAACATCCTCCAACAATTTTAATGATATTTGCCATAGAGACAGACAGAACCTTCAACAGGTAATATAGACATATGTCTATATTACCTACTGTTATACATATGTATATATAGATTTTTTTTAAAGCGATGCAAAGCCTGGTTTCGTTATACTTATTCGCCATTTGATTTCCAGCAGAATAGTTTTTCAAGACCTTTGGCTCTGTCCACCTCGTTACGGATAAAGACGTGTTTATTATGCATGTAAGTACTCGAATGTATGTTGAAAAGAACCACGCCGAATCTGTCCATGAACTCTCTTAAGAGGCGACTTAAGAAACATTTATGTTTTAAATTAAAAGGGAGCTAATTATCTACAATGATAAACTTGACCTTCTTTGTAATACCAAACTCGTATTGGATTCACACAAGTACTAACATATAATATTTCACGTCATTATCTCATACAGGGTAGACAGAGTCAGATATCTGAAATGTCGCGAAGGTTTAGCTGGATGATGGAAACTCAGATAATAATAAATTATAATTAAATGCTATTTAGTGATATTGATAAGTGGCATAAAAAGAGATGTTAGCAAACAGCTGTTTTATGCCTTTTGATAAATTACCGTATTACGTGGGGTACCTAATTACTTATACTACATAAATGATACTTATCTAACAACAGGTTAAGTTAAGTATGTAATTCGGATTAAAATGAGTTATTATAGGTTCTATCGAGATCACCTGCACTTTTTCATAAACTACTAGCGGTCCGCCGTGGTTTTGCCCGTACACAGCGTATGACACCGGCATATAATGTGTGATCGAATATCAAAGTTACAAAATTTACCTCTATAATATCTTATATATAAAATTCTCGTGACACAATGTTCGTTCCCGTACTCCTCCAAACGGCTTGTACGATTCTCATGATTTTTTTTTAGCATATTGTGTAAGTCTGAGAATCGGCCAACATCTATTTTTCACACCCCTTAGTAATAAGGGTTGTCCACCTTTAACATTTCTTTTTAACTAGAAATAACTTAAAAAATATTTATATGGCACAACAACGATTGTCGGGACAGCTTATTAGTATATATGTACTTAGATAAGCTTTTTCGCGTGACTTCGCTAACGGGCGAATTTGCAAATGTAGGTTACTACTGGATCACGTAGTTTAAAAAAATTGTACTCTGATTGAGGATGCAATTACTGAGAACGGGCAAAAATAAGAGACAATTTTCAAGCTAAATTTTGACAATTAAATTGTAGCCACGTCGCTTATGTCACACACCAACGGTTAAAAAAAAAGTGACGCGCTCATCCAAAAGCAGCCAAGAGTCTAAATCGCGATTGCGAAGATTTCACGGATTGAAGCATAAACACAGCCTCAGACTCAAGATTGTTTGTCGCACGGTTCCCCAGGCATCACACCTAGCCTGGCGTAATTATCGCTCCCGCTACAAATTTATATATTGCAGACTGACTGTTTTCAAATTTTCAAAATTGTAGCTTAGGTTTTATATATCTTTCAGTATTAACATTCCCATTATAACATTAAAACTAAAATTTCAAACGCCACTTGCCATAATTTCTTAGCTAGCAGAAGCTAAAAGAAGCAGTAAACAATTTTAACGGGCTCATTAAAAATACCATAAGTACTTACGTCTAATACATAAATTCACTTTAATACATTGTGGGGCAGTAAATCATGTTTTATGCGTTATAATAATGAAGTTGTGGAGTTTTTTCTTACGTAGTCGTATATTTTTTTCTGGGCTTGTTTTTTTTTTCAAAGCATTTCGTAGTGCATAATTTTGTGTATCCATCCATATAATCACGTCTGTAAGCCTTGCGGGGTAGACAGAGCCAGCAGTCGCGAAAGTCTGACAGGCCACGTTCAGCTGTTTGGCCTAATGATAGAATTGAGATTAAAATTGAGGTAGCAACCTCAATCCATCGCCAGAATCCAAAATTTATAAGCCTATCCCTTAATCGTCTTTTACGACATCCATGGGAAAGAGATGGAGTGGTCCATTACTTTTTTACATTGGTACCGGGAACCACACGGCATTTAATTATAATTTAATATTTTTTTATATATACTTTGTTATTTATATCCTTAGTACATATTTGAACCTGCATCTTAACGCTTTTCGATAACAATCTAACTTTTAAACGTTCGATCGTCGATCCTACGATCCTAGAAGACAGTTAAAAATTCAAAATATTCCATACGAAAATCACACCGCTAATCTCCCACTTATCACATCAGCATTCGCGTAGTCTGACCCAATAAAGCTGAATAATACGAGGCATAAGTGGACAAAATAGTCCCGGGCACCTAGCCCAGTATTATTTGCAGGATCTCTAAACATAGCACAATGGCTAGTCATCATTCAATTGTGCCAGTGGAAATGGGCCGTTTATCTACAATGGACCTATCATTTCGTTGCATTTCTTTAAGTTTCATACATTATGTATGGGGACCGAGCTGGTGTTGCGCCGTTTCGGCCGTTTCGATTATTTTTTTATTATAATAAATACTTAGGTCTAAGTGTATCAAATTATATACCTATATATGTAACGTATGTACATGCATACACATAGTCACGTCCATATGTATATCCCTTGCGGGGCAGATAGAACCATCAAGTAGGAACGGAGTTTGTGACTCCGTTACTCGTACCTACTTGATGGTTGGAAGGACAGACAAAATTCATTCTTTAATTATCTAACAAATCCCCTTTTTGATCGGATCTGAATGGACTACAGGCTCGATAGACTCAGGGAATTCCCAATACAACTTAGAAATGTTCAAGACAAGAGAAGATACGAAATAGGCATTATTTGACCTGGCGTGAACCACCTTATACGTCCTCTTGCTATAAGCAGATTAAGATCGCGCAAAAAAATTTCATTTACATAAACACTCTTATTGGACCTAGGACGAAGGCCGGAAGTATAAAGAAGATACGTTCGCCATGTTTTAGCGAAACTCTATGATGAAGCGTTTAATCAGTCAATCACCATTATTTTTACGCATACATACAAAAAATCACGCCTCTTTCCCGGAGGGGTAGGCAGAGACTACCTCTTTCCACTTGCCACGATCTCTGCATACTTCCTTCGCTTCATCCACATTCATAACTCTTTTTTATGTATTGTGATAATGACACAAATACGAAACGGGTTCACACCTTATCTTGGCTAGTTCTGCTAGACAAGGATGGAAGATATTTGCCTGTCAACTGCATCTACCCGAAGGTCGTGCGCAGAGGAACTGATGCGACCTCTAGCGGCTACATTTGTATAGCTTATCCTGTAATCTTATGACAAGCTTCTGCTCGGGCCTTTGCTATTGATATTTATTTGTGTTAGATACGAATTACTACACACATAATAAAAACAATGTAGACAAAGAGTACATTACATCACAATTGTTAGACTTGTGTTGCAGCAATGCAAAAAGGCTATTGAATTTTCAGTGAATTGAGTGTCCTTCCTTCAAGACGTTTACGATTTTATATGAAATTCGTTAAAAAGTTTACTCAAAAATGTCAAAACTTCCTTAAAAAAAATTTAATGACCCTGATCAAGTTTTTATTACTTAGGGGGTAAACAGAGTTCATAGTCTCGAAAAAACTAGAAGGTATTGAAATTTAGATTTTAAATACCTACAGGTTGTTAAACCATCGCCAAGAAGAGGAATCGGAAATATTTTTTTATTATTCATCTTTAATTTGACGTAACTACATTTTTTTTGCCTATATATACAGGACCTCACCAAAAGGTCCTAAATAACTGTATATTCTTCTTAATATCCTTTTTAACACCCGACGGAAAAAGAGGGGTTTTATAAGTTTGTAACTACATGGTACTGAGAATGCATTAACACTCTATGTATATATGATAAGATAGTGATGTCGATAATACGGAATAATTAACATAGGTAGCAAAAAAGGGTAGGTACCCATTAATCATTAGTATAACACATAAAAACATCTCCCGCGGTACACAGGAGTACAAAACATTTTTAATTGAGCATTTTTATCGCGCCTATCATTTCGGCTTTCCAAATAAGCTCATTTATAACACGGGGGCTGAACAAAAACAAAAATTTGAATAAGGAGGGCATTATTTATCGCCGCCCCAATGAAGGCCGTTAATGTGATTTTTTAATAAAAAAAATATATATACACGAACGCGCCAAACGAGGATCATGTATCATCGCTTTTTCGGACAGTCATTGTCCATGGATGTTTTTTTTTATTTACACACAGCGAAACAAAGTATAGATCAATTTAATTACGTCGTAAATTTTTTGACGCGCTCTTTCCTAAATAGTTTGTGCTAATTTTCTGTTTTTGTATTCCATTCTCGCCATTATTCTATAAGAAAAATTAACATTACGTGTTTTTGTTTGACACGTATTTTTGGATATTTTTTATGCGGTATAGTGATTTGAAATTAGAGGTATCATGTGGAGTTTTGGTTATTTTATATAAACAAGTTGTTAGATCCTTTTCTGGAGAATTTTGACGAAATTATTGTCATACTATCTCGATGAAACAAAATCAATATAATATCAAAAATGAATTGAAAATTTTGCAGTAAATTATAATTTTACTTCAATTATTCTAAAATAAAATATAAATGTAACTATGAAATCCAGTTTTCAGAATTTTCCGGCCAACGCCTCTTACACCCCTAGCCTTCGAAATTTGAAATACCTGAACGTAACTAGAAAGAGGGCGACATCCAAACCCTTCCTAATTCAAAAAATTAAAAAAAGAACTCCCTTAAACCCGCGTTGTCACGTTCCATATTCGCGTTAATTACACGTCATTGTTTTTTTAAAAAGCAAGCCGATGACGCGCGCAATTAAGGCTGTGTACAGACAACGGAAGACGCGACATAAAGCCCCACACACAATGCGTCCTCGGCAAAATTCGCCGCAGGGCTAGTGAAATTAACAAGGTGATTTACACTTGACACAAGGCACCTGTTTTTCTATGTTGCGCTCGCTTGTTTTAAACTCTTTGAATGTTATAGTCATGTACGTTTTGTTTTATCATTAAGGCGGATTTAATGATTTGTAAAGATTACAAGCGGCGTTACTTTATCCAGCGTCAATAAAGTAAGGGTTTATTCACGTTGTATGCATAAAATCTAGTCAGTATTGGAACTTTTGAACATTTGTTCATTTAAAATGTAGAGTGTTTCAATACGTTTACTAAAAGATATCTACAAATAGTTTAGATTCGTTTATACTTATAATTATAGTAAATGCTTTTTTATACGTTTTTTATATAAATAATAAAATGCGACTCATTGATTATGAGATAAAAAGCATTTTTTTATTTTCATTTTACCTATGAATTTTATTTACTTACTTATTCTTCAACAAATATACATACTTACGTAAAAGAAATCTCTGTGTGACACGATGGCCCAGCCAATTTGCAAATGGTTTCGGACAGAAAAGGCACCTTGTATCTCTTGTGTTGCCTACAAATTGCTCGAGGCTATCGCTATGTTGACTACTTTTTATATTGTTCGTATTCATTCTCATTGTCAAAAGATCTAGGCGCCGTCTTTATTTTATCACTTTTGTCACAAAGAATGACGCATGAACATAGCAAGGGGTAAACTTGACCTGTCTTTGATATTTTACAGGATTTCTGTAAACTGTATTTGCTAGAAAAATAACTTACCTTATTTTTAGTCCTTTGTTGTTTAGTTAAGTTAATTCAATAAATTTACAACAATTTTCGAGGAGACTACCAATACCTAGCAGCAGCTCATTAAATTTTTAGTAATGTGTTTAACTAAAATTTGGTACTAATAATAAGACAAATAAACGTACCGTACGAGTTTTTTCTTCTAATTTTATTACAAATGATGACTGAGAAACTGATCTTGCAGTCAAGAACTGGTTTTTACCCACTTAAGAGTATTCCCGAATTCCCGATTACAGTCTTCGAATCCCTGGTCTCGGCTCGAATGAAGCTTAAACTGAAAAAAAAGACAAAATTGTGGTGTGAAAATTGGGTCAACAACCTTTTCCTACGTTGCCACAGAATTTTATGTATATAATCTGCGCCAATCCAAAAACAAAACATCAAACAAACCCGCCAAGAATTACGAATGAGTATTTTATCGTGACAACAATCAAACCTTACGTTTGCAGCCCGCAAGTTTAATTATGCAAACATCAAGCCGTCGCCAGATTTCTCATTAGAGCCAAGATAATGACGGTACACACTGTCGCAAAATTAGATAGCAAGCACGCACCCAAACAGATATACGCGCCACATTAACATAAACCGAATTTGCATGTAAATTACATTTTACAGCATCTTAATTAAAACATTTTGGCATTATAAATGATCAAGCGGGGAGAGCGCCCCTGACCTTACGCGCTCCCTCGGCGCGGTTCATTCGATAGTTTGCTATTTTGAATTTGGAATGTTCTAATTTTGATTTACATTAATTGATTTGATTTTTTTCAATTCGAAAATTAGGAAGACGGCTCTACAATTTAAAATTATTAAAAAATAGATTCATATGCGTAGGTTAGTTGTTTACTTTTTTGGTTACTTATTCGCATGATAATAGATTTTTTTTTATATCATCAATTTATCAAATCAAACACGAATTTGCGAACAAAAGCTTCTTCTCATTATTTTTTTCATCATCTTCCAATAGTTACTTAAAAAAACACCACTCAAATCTTACAAATGCCATAATAATGTACTAAGGATTTACAAAAAACCATTGAATTTTAAACACCCAAGTGCTTAATTAGAATTTTTATTGCCGTTTCCTGGCAACCCCATCGATAATTTCTTCACTAATAGCATTTACATGCAATTTGAAGAAAAGAAAACCTACGGCGTTATCCCCTCCCCCTCTCCCTCCCTTTCTGAAGAAATTAACTGAAAACTCTTTAAATAAGTTAGCAATTAGGGGTAACATAAAATTTACATAATTGTATAAGTTGTGTACTGTTTATGTTTTGACAATGGATTTATGTACTGCAGACGCTGTTTAGGAAAAAACTCCCTGAAATTAGGGTAATGTTGTTTATTTTGGGTAAGTATTACGCAACTGCCCAGAAATAGAGTACTTCGTACTTTCACGAGAATAAATTGAGAATTTTATATAAATCCGCCGACATTTGTGACTGTAAGTGTAAATATAACAAAATTTGATATATCGGGTAATTCAGGTGTTCAGTTAGAAGGAAATAAAACAGAAGAATATTAGATTTCATAAATCTAGGTACCTACATTTCCCTACGAGATATTCAGCTAACTTATAGCTTAAGTGACGTAGGTTTCAAAAATACAAAAATAAACTACCTACGTGACTAAAATTTAAACATTCAAATTTGCTTCTTACAAAATTCCTTTAACTTTATGATTATCTAAAGTACTTAGCTAAGTGCAAATAAACGGTTGTTCACTTGAATAAACAAAATACTGTAAATGATGCTTTTGAAACAACAAGCAGTCCTTATATATAGTTACAGGCTAAGGGATATCTGGAATAAATATCAAATTACAGAGGAAATCTTAGTGAGCCCGAATTCTCATTAAATTGATTAATTAAAAGAAAACCGAGTAACAGAACAACGAGTGTACAGAAGTGGAATCGTTTTGGGCATTTAATCATTAGTTGACATTTGAAAAAATTGCGTATATAAAAATGTAAAGCTATGTTAAAAAAAAACTAGTAATACAGCAACGATTGTACAGAAGCGTAGTCGCTTTAAGTATCAAGTCATAGTGTTCCATTCGGGAATCAATTAATTAATCTTACGCATACTTTCGCTTTTGTGTAATATGTTAATAATGAGAGCTTTTAGAGTTTCGTTGGTCGAATCGGTAAGTGCCCGGTTAAAATGCGTGTGGCGCAAAGTTGATACAATGCTTTTGAAAAAGTAACGTATTGTGTAACTTAAGACTAATAATGCTAATTTACTCAACTGACTCACGGTAACCCAACTTACCATTGAGATATTAAAAAATAATAAAAGTAACTGAATTTACTTAAATTAAAGTCATGATTTTTTATTATATTGTTGTGTAGTGAAATAAAAATCACTTAAATATATGTGTTATTAGAAGGTAAGGAATAGCAATTTAAATAAAAATTGGGTAGTATCAGAGTTATAAGATTACTAGCTGTCCCGGCAAACGTTTTGCATTTTGTGGGTATGAAAAATAGATGTTGGCCGATTCTCAGACTTACACATATGCTCACAAAATTTCATTATCAAGCCGTTTCGGAGAAGTACAGGAACGAACATTGTGACACGAGAATTTTATGATTATGATTTATTCTATCTAAATCCTTACCCGCCTATGAATAATATAAAGGCTAAAGTCAGTCTGTCTGTAACACTTTCACGGCTCAATTGCTGGATCAATGTTTAATAAATTTTTTACCTATGCATATAGTTAACACGAAGTCTTACATATGAAACTTTTTATGGTGTATTCACATAGCTCCGGGCAAGGCCATTATAAATTAAATTCCTAAATGTTTGGCTCTACTGTCTCCTTATTTTGCGACTGAGTCGTCGCGACGTCCATAAGACATTCATTAGCAAGAACTCGAACACAATTCCACTAATTTATTCCAATAAAAAGGAATAACACCCCCTTCAGCCCTTCTGGGCTTATACAGGAAGGGTTGCGTTCATATTTATTTTCCGGTCATAAAAATTGATTATTATTATTATCTATACTAATATTATAAATGTGAAGGTGTGTTTGTTTGTTTCTCTTTCGTATTAGAACTACAGACAGGGCCGATTGTCAGAGATTTATTTTTATTTTAGGGCATGATGAGAAACGAACTTTCTATGATTGGCCTGGGTCTTGGATGTTTATCTATATACGTATTTATTATAAAATATAGTATCGTTGAGTTAGTATCTCGTAACACAAGTTTCGAACTTACATCGAGGCTAACTCAATCTGTGTAATTTGTCCCGTATATATTTATTTATTTATTTATATATTTCTTTACAGTGGCGCCCAACGTGGGGCATGACGTAACACGCGATTTCAACATATGTCCAACAATAGACACTGGTCTCAGCATATTTCATAGATGAAGTTACAATTAATAATTTCATCCAATACACATTTTAGGCCCAAACGCAATAAACACACTGTTTATTTTTGCAACGATGTTGAGTTGTTTATGTTATTTTAAGTGAAATGTATATTTTTATGATATAGTCTTTCCCATAGATGTAGTAAAAGGTGATTAAGAGAATAGAGCCATTGATCCAGTGTATGGGTAAGGTTCCCCTGCAATGCAGAGGCCAGACGAAATTCGCTTCATGTAACACCCTGATGACTTCAAATAGAGGCAGCCAGAGCTCGTCTCTATAGAGTTGGAATACTAACTCCAGGACAAAAGTCAAAGTTGTAAGTACCCAACATTCCATATTCCAATAACTAATGTTACACAAGTAAGAGGAATGTTTGACTTTTTGCAAACATCCTGTAAAATATACATAATCGCCTATATATATTATTATTTTTTCGGTCCAACCCTTCTCGAGATTGAATTCGGTAAAATAAACTGAATTATATGCTACTTAAATGAGTGTCAAGTCGACCGGGCCCCCGCTAAGGGCCACTCACTTCTTCACCTCACCCCTAGATTCTTCTGAGATTGTTTCCGGAAAGTCGAAGTGGCGTAACCTGGAAAAATAAAATTTGATGTTTATTTTTTTCGTGTAAATTTAGCTTCGTGATTTGTAACTTTTGGTGTTGTCTATCTCGGAAGGGGTAAAGACGTGATACAATGTTAATTAAGATTTATATTTGTTTATTGATGGGAATTATTTTTAAATAAAAAAATAAGATGGCGAGCCATGAAGGTCTAATAACTAATTTAAACAAAAACCATTTGGTTATGTTTCCATAATGGTTATGTTTTCTAGATTTTTAATGCTATTCAAATTTTACTTAACTTTTATTTTAGAAAACTGTACCTAAAAAGTAATTGGGTTGATTCAACTGATGTCACGTTAAGTTATTTATGTTGAACGAATATAATTATATAAGTAATTGTTTATAAAAAAAGAAACGATTTGTTCAATAACACAATGTAGAAATCGTTTCCATTACACATCGTAGGTTCAAACTCTCAGTAAAAAACTAAAAATTGTTGTCATTAAAAATAAAAAACAAAAGCGGACAAAATGTAGTTATGCAGTTTTTCCCGTAAGCACGAGACAAAAGTAGGCGGAGGCCCTCCGCGAACGAATAGGCCGGGGCGGCGAGCTTTTCTCACTCTCTTAAACGCTCTTGCCTACTGTGCCCCGATCGCCCACTCTTGGTACTTGTTATAAACTGAAAGAGAATAAAAATAATTTATGTTTTTTGCGGGAACCAAGTACAAAAAAATAATAAGCCTACACTTTTTTTCTACTAATCTACATAAATTATTGAATGAAGAAAATATTGTGTGCTAATTTTTCATGATTAATTTAAAATTCATTTTATTCAGTCTTCTCGTATTAAATGAAGATATAATATTTCTTTTTATATCACTCTTTTTTTTATTAATTTGTATATTTTAAGTCATTTTCTTGAATGAACATATTATTTATCGCTGAAATAATATTCCGTATGGTTCCCGGCACTTTAGAATGGAACCATTTCATTTTATGTCCCATTGATGCCGTTAACGACGAGTAAGCATAATGCACGTTCATCTATTAGTATTTTCCTTTAACGTTTCCTCCTCCCCAGAAGAGGTGAGGCTGAACCTGAGGACTAGCGCCAGGGGACAAAGATCAAGATGTGTCGGTCGCGGTACAAGCGGCAAGTGCAGCTGAAGAGGCGCCGGCCGCGTCGCGCCGCGGCTTTGTGTGACGTGTCTCACTAATATAATAATGTTTATATATCTTCATTATAGTAGGCCTTTGTCATTATGAAACATGAGGTTTTAGTACTGAACGTGAGAGGATAACTTTATAAGTTTCCACGAAAAGCTGAATAAGTACTTATAATTCTGATTTTCTATCACCTCTCTCATCTTTGCGTGTTGTATAACCTCAGTTTTACTTCGGGCCTTGGGTCCACTATATATAATGTACTATGTGTATATATATTCAGATTTCTATCATTTATTTAAAATACAGCTTCAATCTGGTCAAGATAGAAAGTTAATGATGACCGAAGCCGTATCTGCTGTAAACAAAGAGTCATTGTGCGTAGTTTGAAGTTCATTCTGAAGCCGAGATCATTAATGATCAACGAAAACCATGTCTTTCAGAAGATGGAGTTTGAATTGAGAACAAAATAAATAAATCAAAACTACATAATAAAAACACAATTATTTTAACCAAATGAGCCCAACCCTTGAAACGCAAGATTCAAAATTACAGTGTAAAAATATAAAAAATCCCAAGTCCATTAGAAACAAAAATAAATTGAATTACAACTCGATCGACATTTTCGATTTGAAGGCCTAACCCAATTAGATGGGAGCGCTGATGGAAAAATAAAATAAATACGAGGAACAAAAAAAATTAAAACAAAAAGAGTCCAGATATAATTTGAAATATCTCCGTAAATGCAAAGTGCGAGTGCTGTTATTTTATTCAAATGAGGGCGAACTTTTTTCAACCCTTTCTCGTCGCCATCAAAGTGGCCTGATATTCAATTAAAAAAAGAAGAGCGCCCCGCGACTGAAAATTAATCAGAAAAAATGCTTTTAACTAGATCTACATTTTAATGAAATTATTATTGACGAGTATTACACAAATGGCTCCGTTCCTTCGCCGAGATTGCGTTGCTAATGTCAAGAGTAAATGTTCCCTCTTTTGTTTGTTTGTGTTAGTATTGTGTTGCTCTTGTTTTGAATACTAAGGGAACGAAGTTTTGTGAACGTTTCAGAAGTATGGAGAGATCAGTTGATTCGACATTTACTCAATACGTAATAATGTCGAATGTAAGAGAATAAACTATACTATAAACCCCGGTTTTTAACCGCCTTGTGGCTGAATAAGGTAGTCGTCAAAAATGTATGAGCTTGCGTTAAGGAAACTATTTCAATGAAACAATTTTTTTTTTAAATAAAGAGATAAGTACGTCTTAAGACCCAAAACCCTGGCCAATCAGAAAAGTAATTTTTTTATCTAAATCGGGATTCAAACCCGGGAATGTCTCAGAGGCAGGCACTAAGAAAAATCCCAGTTCAGAAAACTAGTAAGAAAAACTCTAACGTGAACATTCAAAATTAAAAGTACCATGAAATAGTCTGCTTCTACGTTAACCTTTAGCTTATCTAAGGGCAACAGTTAGAAATAATATAATGTATCAATTGCGAATTTCACTCAATATAGCGGAAATAACCTAAGCACCATAATCAGAAGCATGATTCCAATATGCATATGAGGTCATGAAAAGTGCTTTTCCGGATACAGAGATAGGAATTAATTGTTGATCTCCATAACTTCAGCACACTGTTACACCGCGGTCAGGTAATTAAGCTGACGAATTTTTTATTACATGAATGAAATAAAGTTATTACTTTACTTACTTTATTGTTTTTACAAATGGAATATTTTATATTATATACAGAAAATTAGTAGAAATTTGATTAGTGAACTTAATGCAAGCATTCTCTACCGATCAACCTTTAGATAAAATCTTTACTTCTTTTTCTTTTTGTTTATTTTTTTTATTTTCATTCAAGTAATACTATGCATTTTTATAATCAGGGTTTTGTTACATTCTTGTATAATGCATTTACGATGCATGATTTGTATATACAGAGATGATTTGATGATATATGCAGAGCTTAGTGCTTCATTTTGTTACAGTTCGGTGTGACAGGCGGCCTCTATAATTCGAGAGTCGGCTCGTCCGAACACATTATTATTCACCGACGGCACGAAATGAATTCGTTTTTATTCAAACGCCAGAATGATATAATTAAAATTTGAATACAAGATTAACTCGAGAAAAATTCAATATCGAGTTTCGGTTTGTTTTGTCGTTTTGATTAGCAAAGGATTGGGACGTGCTTAAACGCAGTCGGTGTAAAACTAGTGCCGGCTTTTCAATTTCGTTTTTATAGTAAACTATTTTAGTTAATTGATTTTTTCATGAATTCAGACACTCACTTGGGTCTTGCTAAAATTATTTACTATGCCAAAAACTCAAATTATTAGTCGGTCAACCTCGTTACGCAGTTGAAATCCTTTTTAATGGCCCAGTAAGTTTACATATGATTTAAGAACTATTCATTTAACAAATAGATATAATTTACATCAATTCTAATATAAGGAAACTTATAGTAGTTCGTAAAACACGTAAACTAGAAAAATCGTTCATTCCTACCTGCCTAAACCACGCGCTTTGTTAAATCCCCCATAGGCCACTCACCTAAATTGCTAATTAATCTAAAACCAGCCTATACCCCAACATTCAATCAGAAAACGAACTTGATTACCACACAGCCAGCCCAATTCGAGGAGGTCTTAATAGCAGGCTCACTCAAAGTCTGCCTCCACCAAAGCTGGATTTCTACCCGTAATACACTTAAAACGCCTGGGCTTAAATCATCGTCAACGTTTGTTGAACAAGACTCTCCGGTCACATATCAGGGGGGCCTACGGGCCGGGGGGCCTAGGGGTCTTAGGCCCCACTCATCCCTCAATAATTTTCAGTCTAGGCATAGACTTCAAGGCATCCTATGTAGGTGTTTTGTATTCGGGGTGCTGTATAACGTAAATATAGTAGGAAATCCGTTGTGTGTATTTGATCAATTATTGTGAGGTACCGTGCGGTGTATGTATGTGTGTGTTTTGTAAGCTGCATTTGTTGGGTGAAAGCATCTTTGATATAGTCTCGCCTGGAGGGGAATCCAGTTCTTAAACTGGAACGCACTGAAATGTAGGTACGGACGAAATCCGAAATGTTACGTTAGATGTTTCTTTGAGTACACGGTAGATGAAGTATAGAATTATGATGTCTGAGATATTAATTGGTCGTTTGATTTACGGCAGAGAAGGATTACTCTATTTGATTTTTAATTTGGTTTTTTCAGTACTGTAAATAATTTTCGACATACTTTGTTCACATACATACTTATATGTCTTTATAACCTAAAAGACTGAAAGAGACTATAGTCTCTAAAGGCCAGAAGACACGTTCAGTTGAGTATCTCCCAAGAGACACAAGTTTCTAAACCTTATCGTTGATTTTCTTTTGCAATCAGTTAAGTACCAAATATTATAAAATTGTCATAGACGCAATAACTAATTTACAATAGACGCGTCTAGAACTCAATTTGAATTTGGAATTAAACTGCAAGGCGCGTTCCTAATCAGGGTAAAATCAATTTCGTTCTAATATAATATTCATAAAGTGCCTTTCAAATAAAATAGTTAAGAAGCAATAAAATAACGTGAGCAAAACAGAAGCTAACTAGATAATATAACTACCCGTCAAAGCAAGAAATAATTTAATAATATTGATTAATATTTAGACATACAAATGTTATCAGGTTTGAAAAATTCTTCCGTTGCTACGTAACTTTTTGTAGATACAATTGTTTATTATATTGAACTGGTTAAAAACGAATAGTTGACTTTTATGTGCCACATTTTTCTTCTGCTCATTAAAGTGTATAAAAAGTGAGAAATTTGTTTATGCTCTCTTTTGCACAGATACCCATCTCTTCATATTTATTTTCATCTAGGATCGTGGTCAAAGCGTGTACCCAGTGTTCCTTTCCGAAGAGGTGACGATGTAACTCGGACTAACAATAACAACAAGAAGGGATTTCAAGTTCCATATTTAAAAGCTTCGAATTTCAAACGATCCATTTCATGACCAGCCAGTATCAAGAAGTTATTAAGCACCTAGACTCTGTATATCAGCTCAGCATGGCGCATTCTCTAATGCAAGCCCAAGAAAGTGTTTTACCATTTATGTCTAATCCTAACTCCAATATAAACGAGACAGTTACTGCCGCGCCTTGGCTACTGAATTTATATAATTATACACTTTCACCGTATTGATAAGGATGTAGTGATAATATTATTAATTTTCTCAATACAAGCACTATAGATCACTCTACCTGAGATTGTACAGTTCGGTAAAAGTTAAAGTCGATGGTCGAAAGGCTATCGTGCCCGGCAAGTAATGCGTGTGGTAAAGGTTCAAATCCTTCGGCCATGTACCAATGACTCGTTTCTGAGTTATGTATATTATTTTAAGTTCTAACTGATGTTCCTGCGGTGAGAGAAATCATCGTGAACCTGCACATTCAATTCAATATGATTTAGGTTCCCCTGCAAAGGTTTGGGAGGTCTGGTGGGAGTCACATCATGTAAAAGACACACACCGAGCTGCTAACGAGACTAACGCCAGGGGGAAGAATATATTTAACATGTGGACTTGTAAAGGTACCTTCTCGTAGACCCAAAAATTCAAGTTACGCTTATGTCAAATATCTCGTCGAACGACCAACGAGTGTCAAAACTTTGGACATTTGAAATTGAGACATCTTCTTCTTCTTCTTCTTCTTCAGCCCATATTCATCCACTGCTGGATGTAGGCCTCTAGTAATGCACGCCGTTCTCCACGGTTTTGTGCTTTTCCCATCCACCTCCTTCCAGCAACCAGTTTTCGCTTTTTCAATATTAGTTTGGATCGAAAAGTTGGAATTTCAATAAAACACACTGGCATTTTGGTGCGAACTATACTTTAGGCGCCACTATCGGTATTTATTTAATTCGCTCAGTGCGGAAAACTAATTATAGAAGGCTGTTTAACAACTTATCGTAAGGTCCTACAAATATACTTGCAGAAGTTTTAATAACACTAATATTCGACTAGGGTTGTCATTTTTTTATAAATATACAGGCTGACTCTAAATTCACTTTTGTTTTTGATGTCACGAAGCATGCTAAAATAAATGATATGATAGTGTGGACGGTGACCATAGTATAAAAAAATAAAAATACAAACTAACCAGTGATTTAATTCCGCTGATCATACTATGAAAAATTTAAACGGTGCACCTCAAATTTCTGCTTAACCGAAGATTTAACAGCTTTGGTTATTGTTGAATAAATATGGTGAAAAAATAACTACTTATTAATTAGTATAATTGTCTCAAAACTATAGTTTCGCTATTGGACTAAAACTTAATGTTGAATCAATCACACTAGTAAATAAACTAGGTCGACCCTTCTTCATCTTAGGCATTAGTTTCTTCCTCAATTGATACAGAAATCTTTATAGGTAAGACATCTAAAGTAGTAAGAAAACAAAAAACTTAAGGAATAATTACTTACTAAATTAAATTTATTATTTAAGCTAGTTAAGCTAATTAATTATTTAAGCTAATACGACACAGTGAAAAGAAAACAAACATTATATTGCTTTTTACGACAACCTGAATGAAATTACAGACTTTATGAATCGCCAACCCTGTATGTACAGTTACGCACAAAAATAGTGTCTGATACACTTCCTACTCGTTGACATAGCACGCGCTGCGCCGTCCTAGTTTATTACGCATTAACACGAAGTTATTATAAATTTATATTAATTTTGTTGCACTTAGGTGCCGTGTGATTCCCGGCACCTTTACAAATAAGAATAGAACCACTCCATCTCTTTCCCATGGATGTCGTAAAGGAAACTAAGGGATAGGCTTACAAACTTGGGATTCTTTTTTAGGCGATGGGCTAGCAACCTGTCACTATTTGAATCTGAATTTTATCATTATGACAAAAAGCTGAACGTGTCCATTCAGTCTTCTCAAGGGATAATAGACGTGACCATAAATGTATGTTGCACTGAGAACTTTATATTGCCTTGCTAAGTAATTTCTCTCTATATTTTCTAGGGAATTTATTTTTTAAGTATGCTTGGATCGTAGCAAGAAAGTTGTAGTCGCTGCCTACTCTTCCTGGAAAGAGGCGCGATCTGATGTAAATTATGTTTGTATTTATATGTATTTCTGCCATAAAAAACCGCCCCCATTTTTAAGTATGACGGCGCGTCCAAAGATATCGTTCATTTCGTACATTCAATACTAACTGTCAAGCGTTGACAGTTGACGTAACACCGAACACTGGGGAGGCGGCCATCTCGATCGGGGCATTGTCGATTGGACAGTTGAAGAGGCAACACGTTGCGCGCGCGCCCCACGTGTTCGGTGGAACGTCTTGATTTTTCATTGTTCGCATAAAGCAATTTAACTTGTGATTAATAATTGTAGAATTAATAAAGAAGCATAACGTTAATCAATACGGTAGTTCGTGATTTCTTTTATAAACTATATCTCCTCGCCCGACTACCCACGTAAAGAAAAATATGGAACAGACACGTGAAACCTCTGATGAGCCTTTAAGTACTAAATATAACTGAAATCCTCCAGTACTACATATGAATTTGTTGAAACTTCTTTAAATATCAGTTAATACTACATTATGACATTCCACACATGTCAAGCTCAGTTAATTCGCGACCTGTCAATATGACAATACTGCCCGGACACAAAAGCGTAATGAATTCTTTGAGCCGTGTCATTGGTCGATGCGATTCCAATGTTAGCCACTTAGCAAACTAGCCACCGTTCGAGTGATATGTTTATACGTTACCATGCGAATTAACAAACACTTTGTTGTTGTAATGAATAATGTGGTAACAAGCAATTTCTACAATAATAATAAATTTAATGAAATTATGTTTGTTTGTGTCGTGTGGTTAACGGTACGGTAGAAAAAAGAATAGGACAATCTTTTGCTCATAGATGTCGTAAAAGGCGACTAAGATATAGGCTTATATACTTGGGATTCTTGTTATAGGCGATGGGCTAGCAACCTGTCACTATTTGAAACTCAATTCTATCATTTAGTCTAACAGCTGAACGTGGGCTGTCAATCTTTTAAGTCTGCTGGGTCTATCTACCCCGCAAGGGATATAGACGTGATTATCTGGATGGATCGATATTTTTTTAACAGCTGACCGTGGTCTTTTTGTCTTCTAGATTATTGGCTATATATGAGTGTATATTTTCTTATTATAAATGTGGATGAAGTGAAAATAGTATGCAGAGATCCGTCAGGAAAGAGGCGTGATCTTGTGAATGCATGAACGTATAACAACAAAACGTTTTTTACTTATATTTTTAACTATAAATGTTGTTTAAATCTAAAGTATCTGATTTATACAAAAGAAATAAAGTTTATTATTTTTAAACATTAAAAACAAAGCGATATGTTACATTAATATAACTCGAACAAATTCAGACAACATGTCACATACCCATTCCTGAATCTCGTCGGACAGTGTCGCTATATTTTGATGTCCAATTTATTTTCGGCATCCACTGATCGTGCTATGAGATGTATTAATACAATATTCCCTTTAATTTTTAATGGATATCGAATAGCCAGCGCTTTCTACGGACAATTTACTTGACAATATTGAATGGAACAACCCAGCCATGTCGAGTTGCGGCTGACACTGTGTGTTACGGCTACATAATATGTTTTGACATTTGTTTTATTGGAACCGTCGAATGGTACTGAAACTATTGATGTTGAGAGAAAAAAATACATACATAAATATAATGACGTCTATATCCTTTGCGGAGTAGACAGAGACAATAGTCTTGAAAAGACTGAAGGCCACGTTCACTGTTTGTATTAAAAAACAATATAATTTAAAAAAAAGTACCTATTTCTTTTTATTGTGCTTTAAATAAACTGTATAGATAGATGAATTTTTCAATACACAAACATAAAGTGAAAACTGGTCATTACTTCATCAGCACCAAGGTGGATACTTCAAGGTATAACACTACTCTTTTCAATCGGTGGCTAAAGTAGGTACCCTGGACTGGAATAGCAATAAATTTAAAATGGCTCGGGTTATATGTAGTCGTCGATGTGGGTTGATTCATTACTTCGCAATTAAGTTGCGATAAGAGTAGAGTAATCACGTATGCTAATCGAAGTTAATTCTCTTGTACCGAGATACCTCGCCTTACTCCGATATCTATACTAATTCATGCTATCCATCCATATTATATAAGTATACTAATATTATTTATGCTAAAATATATATGTCTGTTACGATTTCCAGGCGCATGACAGATTTTGATGATTTTTTTTGATGAATATAGTTATTAATCTGACGTCAAAATAAACTAAGTTATTACTAAAGAAACATCCGCTTATGTCCCGTTCCCGTAGGATTATTTAGGAATCCTTTCTTAGATGACGTGTCCTAACTACAATCTACCTTCCTACCAAATTTCATCTTTATCGGCCTAGTAGTTTTCTTGATATCGTGATGAGTGATTACGCGAGTGAGTGTTGTTGCATAACTATAAAATTAATAATAATTAGTAATATTTATTATTTTTATTTGTATGTATAAATCTCAGAATCAAGTGATTATATCCGAAGCATTTCCAAGCTCTTTGTAAGCCACAGGTGGTTGAAAATTTCCCCAAAATACTGGATCAGTCGGATGTAAAACATTTGCGGGTAAAGATCGTGTTTTATGCTATTACAGTACTTAGAAAGTGAAGGATCATTTGAATCAATTGACATCAATAATACTTAGATAGTAATTTAATGTAATAGTAAATGTAAATGTAATAGTGCCGTGTGGTTCCAGGCACCAATACAAGAAAGAATAGGACCACTCCATCTCTTTCCTATGGATGTCATAAAAGGCGACTCAGGGATAGGCTTACAAACTTGGGATTCTTTTTAGGCGATGGGTTAGCAACCTGTCACTATTTGAATATCAATTCTACCATTAAGCCAATAGCTGAACGTGGCTTTCAGTCTTTTCAAGACTAATGGCCCTGTCTACCCCGCCAGGGATATAGACGTGATTATATGTATGTATGTACGTGATTATATGTATATTTGCGGGGAAAGATCGTGTTTTATGCAACTACAGTACTTAGAAAGTGAAGGATCGTTTGAATTAATTGACATCAATACTACTTAGATAGTAATTTAATCGTACTAATCCAAATAAGTAATTTTATTATTAAGCGAGTGTAAATAGAAACATTGAAAGACCTAGAAGAACATACCTTGTTCAAATAATCCCTTACTCGACACTTTACGTCCCCGTCAAGAGTTCTCTTAAATCATTTCAACTTAATTACAATAACATAAAATACTAGCCCACGACTTCGTACGCGTGGAATAGTTATTTTGGGCATCATTGAAGCCCTCAAGGATGAATAATTTTCCTCGTTTTTTTTTCACATTTTTCATTATTTCTTTGCTCCTAATAGTTGTACCGTGATGTAATATAGCCTAAAGTCTTCCACGATAAATGGTATATTCGACGCAAAAAGAATTTTTCAATTCGAACCAGTAGTTCCTGAGATTAGCGCGTTTAAACAAACAAACTGTTCAGCTTTATAATATTTGTATATATAGTATAATATAGATATGATTTCATCAATAAGCCATCAACACAATGGCACGGGTCGCGATTAAACAGTCGTGTAATTAATCGCATCCGACATCGCATGTGCGATTGACGTTTTTTGGTTAAATTTTAATTATTTTACAAAATATTGAAAAAGTTGAGCGCGTGGGACTAGTGGCGGAATAGCGGGAAGGTATGGATTCGATAACAACGTTCAAACATACATATGGTCACGTCTTTAACCCTTGTGGGGTAGACAGAGTCAACAGTATTGAAAAGACTGATAGATCACGCTCAGCTATTTGGCTTAATGATAGAATTCAGATTCAAATAGTGACAGGTTGCTAGCCCATCGCCTAAAAAAAGAATCCCAATTTTGTAAGCCTATACCAGTACAAAAAAAAATAGGACTAATAGGCCACGTTCAGCTGTTTAGCTTAATGATAGCATTGAGATTCAAATATTGACAGGTTCTAGCCCATCGCCTAAAATAACAATTTCAAGTTTATAAGCCTATTCCTTAGTCGCCTCTTACGACATCCATGGGAAAAGAAATGGAGTGGTCCTATTCTTTTTTTATTGGAAACACAACCACAACCACACGGCAATTGAAAAATAAACAGTGAAGCTACAATAAACACACGCAAATAGTTATTTTATTCCCGATTGGTGCGGTCTCCGCCGACTCGTCCAAGAATTAATAACAGTCCGAGGGGATCTGACCGCTGCAATCTGGAAAACGGTGCCTTTTTGAAAACTCGCTCGTTTTTTTTTTTGCGATTTTTTTCTATTCAGCCCGATAGTTTTTTGCGGTTGGCGACCGTTTGCGATTTTAATGGGCACCGACAGTCGCGTATTTTGTGATGAGTTGATTGGTACATTTTTATGTATAGTGGAATAGCGGTTGCGAATTGTATTGGTCGATTAAATTGAATGTAAACAAAACTGATCATGTTTCAAATCAAACTGAATTGATTTTTTATTCGGACCATGAAAATGAGTTTTGCGTATATTATCATGACTGAATTAAAGTTGGTATCAAATTATTTGAAAGGTATTGACTGATTTCACTATTTTTTTTATATCATACTTACTCGAGATAAAATAACATATTTCACCATTACGGAATACAAGGAGAACAAACATCAATAACTCGGTTATATTTTACATATACTTAGATAGTTACAATGACATAGATATGAACGGACCCGAAGAATTGAAATGAAGGGTTAATATTGTTTTAGATATTCCGTGTATGTTGTTAAAGGCGAATAAGGGTGGGGCTTGGGATTCTTCTTGTAAGTTACTGTTTGAAACTTGGCGTTTCTGTCTTTATGAGACTGTTGACTCTGTATACCCCTGTAAGGGATATCTACGTGATTATATTTATTTTATTTATTTAAACTTCATTGCACAAAATACAAATGTATAGCACAATTGGCGGACTTAATGCTAGAGAACTTAATGTGGGGTTAAACTAAATAAATATATTTATACCTACACAAAATATAAAATAAAATTATTATAATATACATAACATACATAAAAACTACAATAGATAAACAATATACATAAATAAATAAGTGCAGCGATTACCGAAATGAGTGAAAAGGCGATATTAAATACCCTCGCGACTCAAGAAAAACCCGTTTACCCGCGATTTTGAAACTAGAACGACTTGGGGATGTCTTGATGGACTCGGGAAGTGGATTCCAGAGCCTAACAGCCATAACGGCGAAAGAATTGGAGGCAATACCTGTACGGTGAAAAGGGATAGCAAGAGTTAACTTATTTGAAGAACGTAGGATTTTTTCTTGTGTAGAACTTAATAGTTGGAAGTCTTTTTTAAGATAGTCTGGGGCAAGCTAATTATTGAGAATGTATATATATATGTATGTATGTAGAAAATTTCCTTGAAATAGCCCAGTTCCCAAACTAGTACCTATAAACATAGTGCGTCGAAAGTGGAGAATCGACCAATCACTGCTAACGAAACAATTATACAGGGCTATGGGGGGCTCATATTGAGGAGGATAGGAGACAATTAAACTGGCAGTAAATTGCTAAGCATTTGAGACAGCATGTAGCGCAGAAACTGTATCGGATGGTGCATAATGCGTCTACATAATTCCAACGCGAGAATCTTTTTTAAGTTTTGGGTTGGGCATACTAATCATTCTGGGGTGGGTATCACAATTCACCATGACGCCATTTCCCAGAACAGTTCCCAGAAATATAGGCAGATACTATTATACATATTTCCTCTTGCCAAGATTCCTGTATGCTTCATCTACATTCATCAATTTTTTCATGCATGCATGTCGGTTAAACTAAGATTTCCCTGTAAAAGGTCAGTAGGCCAGGCGTGAGACATTCTCTAGTAATAAAGTCACTTCATATATCATTCCTTTGGCTTTCAAGAAAGAAGACTCAAGGAATAGGGACATTCATCTAGTGCAGCTATTACCATAATCCAATATGATATAGATTCTCCTACAAAGTTGCGGCGATCAGATGAGCAGTCACTCGGAAAAATATGACTTACCTATTCCGTCCAGTCAAAACCATCTATGCGCAAAGGCAGTTCACTAGACAATCCTCGCACATATATAATCATCTCCATAGAAATCTGGACATCTACCGAACAACTTCTCATGAATGTAAAAAAAACTGTAACCCTATTTCTAAAGAGTAAAACTTATGATGAGGCAGAATTGTAATTATGCGCTTAATTTAGGTAACACCCAAGCACAATATCATTATACTAACTACCTAGATGTTGCTGGCCTTCAAGAATTGATTTATTTTTCAGTAGTTAGGTACCCTATGAAATCCCCCTACCCTCATTTATACTCGTAATATTAGTATGATAATTATTTATCTAATACTGTATATTCTTGTTAGTGATTTGGTTACTATACTAGCTTAGTTGACAAGTTTATGTGTTTTTAATTTTTATTGTATCGTTATTTGTCTGTGTAAACTGTATGTTATAATATTGTACAATGTTGTTACCGTTAAACATGATTAGTAAATTTGTAACAAATTAGTGTAAACAACTACTTTGGAAGAGCGGGCTTTCCAAACTCAAGTATTTTATACTTAAATGGAGGACCCAATCATTTATGAGCTATTGTGAAAAAGAGTCTAATAAAGATATATTATAGTTCTATTCCGTCCTGGGTTGTATTCAAAGACGTACCCTGTGATGCAACCTTGACTAAGATCAAAAAAGGTGGTTCTCAGTTTCACCTGTGAGTATGGATACCTATAGTATGTTTGTCCGCGTTTGTTACAAATTCAAATTTAACCACCTTTAAAAAAATGCGCCGTGTGGCACCAAAAAATAAAATAGGACCATTTCATCTCGTTCCCATGGATGTAGTAAAAGACGACTAAGGAATAGGCTTATACACTTGGGATTCTCCTTTTAGACGATGGGCTAGCAATCTGTCACTATTTGAATCTCAATGCTATCATAAAGGCAAACAGCTGAACATGGCCTATCAGTCTTTTCAAGACTGTTGGCTCTGTCTACCCCGCAAGGGATAAAAACATGATTATATGTATGTGTGTAAGTAAAAAATGAGGATACCGATTTGCTGGTTCTCTTTTTACCGAAAGTTATTTAAATTATTATTGGACCAACCAAGAAATACAAATATAATAAAGTTAACAAATCAAAACAAAAAGGACGAGAGAGCAACCAAAGTTGGTTCAGTTCGTGGGTATTTTTTTCTTACTACATATGACTCAAAACAAAAAAAAAAAAACAAGCACAAATACATCGACGTCAAAAAATTTAGTGCAATTATATCTCTGATTAATTCCAAAGCACTCATGCTAATGCAATTTAGTGCATAAACGGCATAAAACGGGACTCGGTAAATGCACTGATTATAATGAATAATTCAGATGGCGAATAACTTTTACACGGCAAGTCTTATTGCGTGGGATTGCTATTTAAATGTACCTTATTAACGTTATCTTTGCACACCGAATTCATTAAGGAACTAACTATCTTTAATTAGAAAATTGCCAGGATTTATGGTGTATGTGGTGACCGTGGTGTTAAGCATTGCATTATGGCGTCGTTTTGGTGAGTCAAAATTTTAATAAGTTAAAATAAATTTGGGCCATGGACTTTCCAAATGGATGTCATAAAAGGTGACTAAGGGAAAGGCTTATAAATTGGGATTCCTGTAGGTGATGAGCTAGCAACCTGTCACTATTTGAATATCAACTCCATCATTAAGCTATGCAGCTGAACTAGACCTTTCGACCTCTTTCCGACTGTTGGCTCTGTCTACCCCGCAAGGGATGTAGACGTGACTTTATGAACATATGTAAATTTAGCCAAAGTTTTGACTTTAAAAAATAAACTAATATTTCGGCAAATTGTTATGACAGCGATACCTCGGGCAAAAAAAAGCATTTTTAATTGAAAATTGGATTGTATTAGACCTAAATCTGCCTGATGATAAACATGAAGAGTTCGAAGTCGGTTCACGCAAGCCCAAACACGTAATGCCTAATTTATATTGCCTTAAAATCGCTAAGTTGTAGTCTGCCTAAGCCCTGAATAAGTATACTATAAATTGAGTACTGAATCAATGGTGATTTTGCTATATTTTTGATCATAATTCACTAACTACACATAAATACTTTGTAATCAACCGCTAATGAACAGAAGGTAGGTGAAAAGTGGCTAGAGGGCTCCATAAACATAGTAACTATTGATTTTATATTTTTAGGGATCCAACAAGAAATATAGAGTGAAATGCACAAATAAAAAAAAAAGAATAAGACCACTCCATCACGTTCCCGTGGATGTCGTAAAAGGCGACTAAGGGATAGCCTTAAAAACTTGGGATTCTTCGTTTAGGCGATAGGCTTGCAACCTGCCACTATTTGAATCTCAATTCTATCGTTAAGCCAAACAGCTGAAAGTGGCATAACAGTATTTTCAAGACTGTCGGCTCTGTCTACCCCGCAAGGTATTATATGTATGTATGTATGAAATAATATTCTTTACAAATTAAAAAAAAAATTAGATGTGCTTAGGTACTGTTGATCTCCCTTGTTATTATTTACAGAATTTCACGAAATTTCATCAATTTTTCAATCTACAAATTGATTATTTTGATAGAAAGTTGAATATTAGCAAACCTTTGGTAGTTCACATTACGTAACCTGGATAAGAGGGTTTCAGTAATATGGTCGCTTTTTGTAAAACAAATTGAGGGTGATGTCCTGAAAATGATGTGAATGTTAGAATTTCCGTTTCTTTGCATCGGATTTAATTGTGTTACGAGTACAATTAAGGTTCTAGGTTCTCTTCTCGCGCATACTGTAAAGGTCATCAAATGAAAACTTATAAACTTAGGATTCTTATAATTGGCGATGCTCTAGCAACATGTCACTATTTGCCTCGAAAATACTCAAAGGCTACGTTCAGGCTTGAAGACTGAATGATGGAATTGAAATTCAAATAGTGACAGCTTGCTAGCCCATCGCCTACAAGAAGAATCCCAAGTTAATTAACCTTTCCCTTAGCCACCTTTTACTACATCCATTGGAAAAATTTAAAGTGGTCCTTTTCCAAAGTTCCGGGAACCACACGACACAAATTTTTGATCAATGTTATTGTTTAAGATACGGAACCTTCGTTCTTCATATCTACTCAACCTCTTTGCTATCTTCAATTTTAAAACGAGTAAAAAATGACTAAATGCAGTGCGCGCGTGGCCTCCTAAGGCAATGTAAATGAGTGAACAAGTCGCGTTGCTAATTGCCAATTTATCCATACATATCAGCTGATTTATTGCTTATCATTTGAAAATGCCTCCGACTGATATTTATAATCAATTCCTGGTTAGAACACAAACGCAGTCTCGAGATAAGTTAATTAAACAAACTATGAACCTTTGCATACCTACATAACAATGCTAAATACCTATGAATAAGCTTAGGCCCAAATTCTTGCTGGAACCCTTAAAGAGCCCGGGGTATGCCGTTGACCATGGATCCAGGAATGGGTGAGTCAGGTTTTTACACAAAGCGAATCCCATCTGACCTCCGCTAACATTGCAGATGAACCTAACCCGTATTGGATCGCTCATGGTACGACATCCAGTTGCCTGAATGGGTTTCCTCATAATGTTTTATTTTATTATTATTGGTACATGGCCGAGGTTTGATTCGAACTTCTGCCTTTCTGCGCATCATGCATTTAAACCGATTACTTACCGATTCGACCACTGACGATTAGTTCCAAATTTTCTGTCTAATTAAAAAATAGATACCAAAAAATGTTTAACATTGACCTTTTGACCCACCTACTCCTAGCGCACATGTCTTAGAAAAACTCGTAGAGGCTGACGTCTGGGAGACAACATTTTGGAGACTGAATGTGTAAAGACCAATATGATTTAAGATTGTCATGTAACCTGACCTCCTTAGTCTTCGATTCGAACTTATTTATAGACAATTTATAAATAGACTTATAAACGCCCCGGATCCTCTCCAGAGGACGCAACCATGACATGATGATAGATTTTTAAGGTTACATAACGAGGGAGGTAGGTACTTTTTTAGCTAAACTAGTGCGAAGTATCAAAATGAGCAAAACAAATGCACAGGCCGAGCCGCGTGCAGCGCCGACGCCAAAAAACTCGTTATAACGAAACACAATTACCGGAGAATAAGGCTGTCCTATGAGTCGACAAAAAATTGTTGAACATTTCGTTTCATTTTTTTTAACAGGTATTTAGTTATATTTGTCTTATATTAATCAAAAGAAACTGCGTGGTAGATGTAGGTACTAGGTAAAAAAAAAATATGATTTCAATATACACTAAACGGTGGTCATATTCTGCAGTTCATTTTCATTTGGAGGCCAAAATTATTGGCCACAGTTGTTACCTAAGTTAGAATGTAGAAGGTATTTCATTGAAATCAAGCAGAATTTTACTGAAAAAAAAATAAATCTCTAATTTAAAATAAGATTATATCTTCCTTTTTTTGGATTGGATTCTACTGATTTGACGAAGTGAGATGACAGAGAAGGATGTAAGTCACAATATCGACAATACTTTTACTAAGTTCGTTAAAAATAAAAATATAATGCATTATCTATTACTTGTTAACTTTGGAAAAAAAGCACCTTTTTTCACAACCGTCGTCTCCAAAGTTTTCCCTGTCCGCAGCAGTTAATTACTCCTATAACGACAGTTAGAGCATAATGAGATTTTTGCAATTCAACAGTAGCACATTACAGGGTGCTGTTTGTCAACCCCCTCCCGCCCCGTTGACCTCGGGGGATGTTATTAGGCTGCTTTGTTAATGAAACCCATGTAAACATATTTTAGGAACTTATACCTATAAAACTGTTTTATTCTTACGGTGAGGGAAAACGTTGTAAGGAATACTGCACATTCAATAGATCTGGTAAGGTTTCTCTGCAAAAGTTGCGGAGGTCAGACGAGAGGCGCTTCTTGTAAAGCCTGACTGAGTGAGGATCCATCACTCTCCACTCCAGGATCATGGCGTTGGATACCCAGAGCTCTATAGAGTTAATATACTCAAGTACGTATGTGTCGTGCGGATCTCGCGACTTTATATTAAGACCGATCTAGTTTTTTCGTGGATGTTTTAAAATACATACACCTAGTCCAAAAACAAATGAAGGTCCCCTTGTTATGTAGGTCACGGAAGTCAGACAGAAGTCGGGGAGAACGATGATGACCTATGAATATTTTAAAAGATAATACTACTAATACCTATGTAGGTATGTACCTATATACATATGTGGGGTAGACAGAGCTAACAGTCTTGAAAAGACTGAAAAGCCACCAAATAAACTCGCCCCATATAAATTTGATATAACACTCATATTAATGTATTACCAATAATTACATAGGGGTCTTATGCCGGTCCGTAGCAGGTATTCAATTACGCTGTAACGTTTAGTAATTCTGGGAAATCTCAGAATGTCCAACAACGCTGAAATCTATTTGGCGGGAAACCATCAAACTGGCCTAAGCCCTTTAAGGATAACGTCTCATGCTGGTCACTCGATAAGGTCAGTTTAAATTCGATATTTTAGGTTTAAAATACCCAGCCGATTATATGATTTCGGTATAAGATTAATATCAAAACTGTAGAGGAAAAGATAAAGGTATGAACAGGAAGCTGGGAACGAGCGGGAATGAAGTACTTACTTGTTTGTAAAAATTAGGTTATGTAAAGAAAAATGAGAGGAATTAGCTGATAAAGGTAGATAATCAGTTTCTAAAAGAAAAATGAGAGGAATTAGCTGATAAAGGTAGATAATCAGTTTCTAAAAAATACAAACATAAATATAATGACGTCTATATCCTTTCGTGTGGTTCCCGGCACCAATAGAAAAGAATAGGACCACTCCATCTCTCTCCCATGGATGTTGTAAAAGGCGACTAAGGGGTAGGCTTAGGTATAAACTTGGGATTCTTAGTTTAGGCGATGGGCTAGCAATTTGTCACTATTTGAATCTCTGAATTCTATCTTAAAGCCAAATAGCTGAACGTGGCCTATCAGTCTTTTCAAGACTGTTGGCTCTGTCTACCCCGCAAGGGATATAGACGTGATTATATGTATGTATGTATGTATATCCTTTGTGGGGTAGATAGAGCCAACAGTCTTTAAAAGACCGAGAGGGCACGTTCAGCTGTATGGTTTTATAATGGAATTAAGATGGAAATAGTGAGAGATTGTTAGCCTATCGCCTACAAGACTCCCAAGCTATAAAATAAAAGCGTAGCCCTTGGTCGCTTATAAACATATAATCACGTCTAAACCCCTCTCAGGGTATACAGACCTAAGATTCAATGATTACAACATTGTGATAGAATCTGGAGCAGAAATATTTGAAGTCTAGCTTCTCATGTGATAAAAGAGGGAAATTACTCGACAGAAGCATAAACAGTCTCGATTGGACCTGGTTCTATAGCAGAGCCTCTTAGGTGCAAATTCTACATCTTGTATGTAATAGATGAAATGATACGTTAATTAACGACATAAGGGATGTTAACAGAAATAGGTAATTATTTTAAGCCTCGTTCCTCATGTTTAAAAAGAGGGAAATTATCTATTCGTAAGAAGCGTTATCAGTCTCGATTGGACCTGGTTCCCCAGCAGAGCCATTTAGTTGCTAATTCATACATATGGTCACGTCTATATCCCTTGTGGGCTAGACAGAGCCAACAGTCTTGAAAAGACAGAATGGCCACGTTCAGCTATTTGGCTTAATGATAGAATTGAGATTCAAATAGTGATAGGTTGCTAGCCCATCACCTAAAAATAATTCCAAGTTTGTAAGCCTATCCCTTAGTCGCCTTTTACGACATCCATGGGAAAGAGATGGAGTGGTCCTATTCTTTTTTGTATTGGTGCCGGGAACCACATGGTGCTAATTCATATTGTTAAAAAACGATAGGCCATTAAATCAACTGCACCTGAAACAGAAATAGATGAGTATTTAAAGCCTATAGTTCATCATGTGAAGAAATAGGGAAATTACTCTACAGAAGCGTAATCAGTCTCGATTGGACCTAGTCCTTTAGTAGAGCCTTAGGTACCAATTAGGAAGCTCTAATTATCGGCTGCGTCAGTCTCGCAGGCGCCCAATGAATATGCAGGAGGACAATTGGAGTTACGGACCACTTATGTTAATGTTTGTTTCTTAGCGTTTAATGATCTGAGTTAGATTTCTTTAATTAGATCATCAGTGTCATGGAATTGTAGTTAAGGCTTCTTTTGTATTGAGGACTTCAAAGTTCTATATATTCTAGGAAGCTACCTTATCATTTTAATTGTTATTTGTTTATACTTGATTGTACAAAGTCCAGGTGTGTAGCATAGGTGGACTTAATGCTAGAGGTCTACCAGTCAACCATTGGGTCTAAAAGAGAACTTTATGATTCACTGTTACAAAATATTACAAATATAAATACATATAGGTATATAAACACTATAGTAAATTATAATATAAAAATTACATAAATGTTTGATAAATATATAAAATTAAATGATGACAAACTTAGTTACTCTAATGGTAATTATTTTAGTAACTAAACGGTGGTTTACTGATCGATAAATAAAATTCTTCGAATAAAGGATTCAATAGGCAATTTGACAAGTAAAATAATTTTATTATATATATTAAATTTCTACAGGGAAACTGTAGGTATTTTACGCGTTTGAAGTCATAGGTGAAAGCTAGTTCTCAATAAGAAACCTATCTATTCGTCAGGCAGAGACAAAAGTAAGGCTGTATGTAGGCTAGCGAGCGACGGGTAAGGCCGAGGAGATAGGCGCACCTCATTAAAATATGTAAATGCACCAGACATTACTGAGATAGGTGCTTCTGACTTATTGGCTGGACAGCTTTAAACTCTATGTATGAATGCCCAAATAAAACCAATTAAAAATCATAATGAGTACCTACTTACATAACAACAAACATCTGTAACGATCGACGATATGAAGAAAGTGGATTTTCGCGAATTGGAAAGTGCCTACTTCTCTGGGAAAGGGGTGTTATTTTTTATAAGTATGTAAGGAAATTTACAAGAATCACCACTTTGTCTATCGTCGATTTGTGTAGAAATTCTTTTATTGTTACAAGTACAAGTCTCATTAAATACTAATCAGCAGCTTATATTTACCCTGGGCTCTTTGTCTGTATGAGGCAACAATGTAACCAAGACCAACACCACGAGGAAGGAGGCATCTTTATTCTATATTTTAAGCTCATTACTTTTTAATAATCCTGATGATTCAATGTGGTCTTCCGCATAACGTCGTCCCCGGGTTGTGAACGCATCAGTCGGTAGCGGGCACCTACCGCGCGCAACTATTTAGTGACATTACAAATGTCGCTCTGTATGTCTGTGTGCGGCTACCGTTCTTATTAATAAGGAGTATTGGCGGTGTAAATGTAGAAACAACTTCTTCTCATTAATATGATAAGGATAAAGAACAGCCTATATTTGGATTAAATGACAGATATCTATGTCAAAAGAACTCGTGGTAATCTAATAGGTGGTTATACACTCCAGATCTATCCGGCGGGCAGATCGGTTATTTTCCACATACGAGAACAAGACGGGCATCAGTTCGAATCCTGATTACAACAAACATGGTCGAGTAAAAAATTTATCGTTTTTGAAAACATAACGAGTAAGCCATCTCTAAATCAAAAAAAAGAAAAAAGTAAATTTCTGTAGGTAATTCATGTTGTTCATTTTCGGAGACACAAGTGTACCGACAAAATTACATATAGGTCAAAGTACTTTTCAGGATTTTACCTACTGCTAAAAAGAGCCATTTCCATACTTTAAAGCCGACATTCGTTACCTCAACCCGCTGAGGTAAGCAGTGTTGTTTTATTTCCAACTCCACCTCCATCATTACGTACCTTCAGCTCATTACGGCCAACAGATCACTCGTTTAATTCTTGCATTTCCGATCCAAAGATATTCAAATATAAACCCTAATGACGCACGGGAAATGTTAATAAAATGTTAATGCGGCGAAAGCCGTCCCCGGTAGCAATAAGTGACAGATTTGCTTGACAGACACTGCTCGTTTACCACAATATATGGATAAGTCACGACTTGTTTTTTGTATGATTGTTATTCACGTTTTGATTTTAATATTTTGTATTATTATCTAAGTTTGAATTATCTATCTTTTTATTGCTTTCTTTTGCATGCGGAATCATCACACACCTACTTACCTATTTTTTTAGTGAATGCATAGCTGACGGGTTATAGAAATTCAATATTATTAAAGACTTATGCTTGAACAGTTAATCCGTGAAAGTCTTACCACAATCGCTAAAACTTCTTCGTAATCCGAATGATGAACTTAAGATGAATAAAAACAATCGCTATAATTAATCTTAACTTTAATCAATTGTCAAATCGATTGCATCACTAATATCCATATGTTCGAAGTCGTCGTCGATTTTGGGCGCACTAGTTCTTTTTTGCCCTGTAGTTTCTTTTGACCCAATAACATTTGACCCTATCTTTAGAACTTCTGCAGTCTTTGCCACTGGTGTCTCTGGTTTACTGCCGGGAGTACCAGTTTTGCGCCTTTTTTCTTTTGGTGCTGGCAGGTTAGAGTTTAAGTGGCTTCTCTAAAGTAAAAAGAAAAAAAAATGTGTACATAGTTCAGATAATTCGTAAAGCGTATTAATAATAATTTTTACAATTTTAGTGTTTGCTTGCGAATAAGTAACTTTATTTCGCTAAGTAATTTACACATGCATTTACAGGGTTCTCATATTTCATTCGATTTACGAAAATTGCATAAGAATTGTTCAGTAGTTTTGAGTTAAATTTCTTACGAAAATTTATGAGGTTTAATTTCTTACAATTTAACAAAACGACCAAAAATTATTGTTTGATAATTCAAACCTAAATTTTATTGTTTTTCTAACCAATCTTTGACACATACACTCTTCCAACTAAAATAATTGTACAAGCACACAACACACACCCAATTAGTGGCTCAATTACATATAATTTAAAGTTCAAAATAGCAATTGCATAAATAACATCCCCCATCGCCTACTATTTAATAATTCAGTATCGAATTTAAATTAAAATCGGCTAAAATAACTGTAAACCGATTCATGACTGGCAAAGTGGATCAGAATAAAACGCATTAAGTTGTTTATTAGGTATGCATGCGATAGTTTAATTGTATAAAATTAAACTATACATACATACATATATAATACAATAATATCGCATTAACAATAGGTATATGTTTGACGGAAAGGTCGCTCGCTATGTTATCTCATATATAAAATTATCGTGTGACAATGTTCGTTCCCGTACTCCTCCGAAACGGCTTGCGGACCCTAGGTCCCAACTGTAACAAACTTCAAGATAACCTTTCACGTTATTTCTTGTTTTAAATAATCTGAGGTAAGGTAATGCAGCAAAAGTAGAATGCAGGGATCGTGGCAAGTAGGAAGATGTCTCTGCCTACCTCTCCGGAAAAGATGTGTGATTTTATATAACTATATAAGGTAATGTTGTATTCTACAACTTGGAATATTCTATCTTACCAATGATGGGTTCCTCCTAACCAGCAACTTGACGTCTTCAGCGTTTATTACTGTTCGCTTTGCATGCCTGGAATAAAAACAAAGTTGTTTACAAAATAAAATGATATTAAAAATAAAATAAAATAGTTTTAAGGAAACAAGCATTTTTTTAATTTCTTATTTGTATCATTTAAGGAACTACCTACTTGGCAGTATTAAAAGGCCATATTCTCGTATCGTAATAACTTTAAAGCAAACTTTAGAAGCTAAACTTTAAAGCCATACAATAGCTGTGATAAATGAGAATAATTGCATTTTTGCTAGAGAAAGAAAAATTGTGATTGTGAAGCTAATGACACACTGCCTTCGAATTTTTTGTGTGAATGTAACATTGAAATTTACTTTGCGAATGCTTCCAAGTCGGTACCATACATCGATATTTTTTTGAAGACAAGTTCTGATATAATTTCCATTGCTGGTTTGGTAATATCCAATCCCATTAGATGACATATTTCAGTGCAAATGGACCGGATGTCGCGATAAAGGGAAACGCGAAGTTTCTGAAACAAAAATTGTAAGTACGCCATCTGTACTAATTTTACTGAACTGACAAGCAACATTAAGAAATTATGTAGTTCTAACTTTTTTCAATAGATGGCATACGCAGCGGTTTGTTTACATCCATCCCGGTTTCTACTTTCTAATACAAAATGTATGTCCAAAGTTTAACACTTTGACTACAATGTAATAAAAAACTTCAATTGGATGCTTACCTGTGTTGGTGATAAATTTTCAAATGTTGACATTATTTTGGTAAAAGATTTTTAAGTTAGACGTATAAAATAGAACGAAATTATCATCACTCCACATAGACTTAACGTAAAGTAACTAACCTCAAAATTATTTTATTTGACAATGACAGAAATAAACAAAGGAACTATATTTTCTATCACCAAAATTTATATTTGTCATCAAGTTGTATCACCTAATAAATAGATCTATCGCCACGAAATATTTTCGTTCTCAGATAAACAAAAATTGTTCCCAGGTATGAATTATCAAATTAATGTTAATATATGTGTAAAATAAGAGATCGATAACCAATAAAATTATATTGAATTACATGAATATAAACTTCGTTCTTATAATAATAGTTTTGTTACTTAAATAATAGCTCTGTGCTCAGAATGGTAGATCTGTCACCAAATAAATCGATTATCGATCCCTGACTGCGACTCCTTTTTATTTGATATTTTGTCACCAATACAGTAGTAACATTTTATTTCGTTCAGATATTAAATTAATAGTATTCGTTACCAATTTAATACATCAATTTATAATTTTAATGAAAAAATGATCAAAGGGGCGGAGACAAATTGGCGCGCTTTAAAAATTGACCAATCCGGCCTCAACGATGGGTAGTAGTTAACTATTGATTATTTTAACTTTAATTAAGTGTTTTATCTACTATTCTGCTAGCCATAAGCCAGCTATTTTAAACCAGCGCTGATTGTTCAGTGGTTATTATTTTTAAGAATAAATATTGATTATTTTAACTTTAATAAAGTGTTTTATCTACTATTCTGCTAGCCATAAGCCAGCTATTTTAAACCAGCGCTGATTGTTCAGTGGTAATTATTTTCAACAATAAATATTGATTATTTTAACTTTAATTGTTTTATTTACTACTCTGCTAAAAATTTTATTTAAATATAATTTATACTACCAGTGGAAATTTAGAACCTTGGGAGTCTAGTTAAGTAGCAGAATCTTTTGGTTGAAACGATGATGACAACCCTAATTTTTTATTTGAACTTAATGCAATTTTCTAGTAACATAATATGATTTATTGGTGATCTCTTTAAATTAGTTTGCTTAAATACTTATTAGGACACACCTATTATAATACATACAAAAACATTTATTTGGTACTAGACCTTATATCTCAGGATTTTAGGTGATTTATTGTGGAACTGATTTTGCATTATTTGGTGACTACATTTTGGTGACAGATCTACTATGTTGAGGACAAACCCTATTATTTAAGAAACACAAAACTAATTAAATTGGTGATAGCTTAAATGATACCCATAAACAAACCGGCATGCCGGGCATAGACATCTTTGTAACGTTTATCTCTGACCTATGATTAATAGGCAAAGACAGTAATGAAGTATAATGTCTTAGGAGTTAAGATTTCGCATTCAAGTCTTACATAGATAGACATTTGCCCGGAACTTTTTCTGGTATTTCCAAGTTTATTAATTAATGAGATAGAGACGAGAACATTTTAATCTTTTAATTTTTATTGTAAATGTATTTGTTATATATTAATTTATTTGTATTATAGTGTGTAAAATTGGCAAAGCTAAAAAAGTAATGTTTTTTATCGCAATGAAGTTTTATCCCATTCTTGACCGCGTCTTTATAATCTAACACGGTATGAAAGGAAAAATTTTAAGAAAAATGAAACTAATCTTACAAATTTACTGCATTTAATGAGCATTCTGTACATACACTTTGCAAAAACATCCCACTGTCTTAGTATAAAATATGTTATATGATCAAATATTTTAATCCCAGTATATAAAACAAAATGGCGGTATGTCCATATTGTCCTCTTAAATTCTCTCCAGTAAACGTTTATCGTAGAATAAATTATAGAAATTTATGGTGATACCTCTCAACTGCTGTCTACACCGTCAGGGATAAAGACGTGATGTGAAGAGTAACATACAATGTATGCAATTACTTAAAATATTTCTGCAAACCTTTATATTGAAAGAAAGCACAGGCTTATAAAACATACATCAGAAAATATGTCATATTATAAGGCCCTTAGCCCAGCCCAGACAAATTCAAGTTTTAATAAATAGGTACTTAAGACAAACTTCAAGAAAATAATTGTCACGATGTGTAAACAAAGAACTACAGTCATACTAAATCTTTTTCAAATGCTTGAGTTACAATCATTCATAGCAATTCAAATAAATGCACTTGAATATTGTATGTTAATTATAAACAACCCTTATATAATTTCATTTGTTAACAATAACAATTCCTTTAGATGTCAAGTCCGATGAATGTGCTAGGTTAACAGGTAAATTTTTATTTTAATATATTCAATGTTAAAACGATTTTTTTCCGCCACTGTTTTCTTATACGTATGTATTGATAAATATACAAAAAATATAAGCTGTACCAACTGAAAATTAGCCCTTTTCTCATCAAAAAACGTGAGTGAATATGTCTTACACATAAACAGTCACTTAACAAAAACGTAATTTTTTATAACTTCTAATGTTATTTCATCATTATTATTATTTCATGAAAAGCCCTAGTTTACTTTTAAAAATAATATATATTGGGCTTTTACTCGTGACATTAGAATTAATTACCGTCAAAAGAATTCAATCCAGCAATTGTTTCAAGCCACAAAATATACTATATTTATTTCATTAACATACCTAGAATACTTTTAACCTTACTGTTTAACACGGGATACACTTTATAATAAAAATGTCCTTACAAGACTTATTGGCTCTGTTCACCCGGCAAGCGATATAGACATGATTATTTGTATGTATGTATGTATGTCCTTACACATTCACTGGACTATAACATCAGGCAATCAATAGGATGCGTTTACTTCCAAAAATATAATCTCAGGAGACTGTCATTTTACACTTTCTTCACAATCTGAACCACGTCTTCATCAGCTAAAATGTGTTCGATGCCAACCTTCTGCGGTTGATGCTTCACCGACGAGCCCCACACGAGGGCGCTAGAAAAAGAAAAAGAGAAATAAAGAAATAAGTTCTCTGTCTGGTAGAAATTGCTTCTAGCATTAAGTCCGCCAATTGTGCTATACATTTGTATTTTGTGCAATAAATACATATAAAAAATTGGTATTTCAAACACATACATACATGCATATTATCACGTCTATATCCGTTGCAGGGTAGACAGAGCCAAGTCTTGAATAACTGATGGGTCACGCTCGGCCGTTAGGCTTAATGATAGAATTGAGATTCAAATAGAGACAGGTTGCTAACCTATCACCTAAATGAAGAATCTCAAGTTCATATAACTACCCCTTAGTCACCTTCTACAACATCCATGGGAAAGATATCCCAGAAAAGATAATGAAAATCACTACAAACATATAGAAAAGTGAAACCATTACTTACTATTTAAATTCCTTAACAATGGACCTATGCAGCTTATTACAGAAGTCTTCAACGCTCGTTCTGTCTGCATGCAATACCACTGGGGAGTTATAATCGGGCAGTTGTCCTTTAGGTTTGGTGTATATCCTGATAAGTTTGAGGTATTCCCACATTTTCTCCAGTAGGTCGTCGAAGTTCCATTTGTGGTGAGCCGAGATTGGAACACAGTGCGGGATTTTGTAGATTACGTCCAGTTCCTCTATGCTAATTTGGTCTGGAAATAATGAATGTTTATTTTTAACTGCTGATTACAGATAACTTTTATTTATTTAAAATAATATACAATAGGTGAACTTATTGCCTAATAAGGCATTCACTACCAGTCAAACCTTTAGACCAAATATTTTATTAAAATTATACCAATGCAGTGTCGGGAAGACGACCAAGGGCTACGGCTTATAAACTTGGGATTTTAGGCAATGGGCTAGATTCAAATAGTGACAGGTTGCTAGCCCATCGCCTAAAAAGAATCCCAAGTTTGTAAGCCTATCCCTTAGTCGCCTTTTACGACATCCATGGGAAAGAGATGGACTGATCCTATTCTTTTTTTTTTTCTTTGGATATTCAAGGGAATTCACTTTAGAAACTGACTGGATATTTCACTAATTAGACCTTACGTGGCGAGAGGAATGACATATACCAACACACTCCCCAAACTGCTGGGTCTAAAGATGTGGTCTAGGGGTGCACTAAGAGAGAATTTTCCGAAATTCCTAGGGGGTGTACTCCAAATACGCATAAGTCTTACCAATTTTATTCAGTAAATAAATGCAAGGCACGTAGATCCTGTTGCCTTCGATGACGTCGATAAGGTCGTCGCTGGTCGCGTCATATCGCAGCGTTATGTCAGCATTGTGGATCTTGTACTCAGAGAGGATGGTCTTCACCGTTTCCATGTCCAGCTCGGTTTGGGGGCACTGAAAGTATGAAATATATTTATTTTTTCAAAATTGTGTACTTGCTTGACCCTTTGGGAATTTTCAAAGACATCAAGGAAGAGATTGCATGTGCGTAAAGGCCGCTTTATGTTCTGTTTCAATTCTTTTGTTTCGTTCTAAATGCTTTTGTGCTTATATATCCTGAAACAATGTGATGTCGTCACGAGAATCAGTCTTTGCAAGATGACAGTTCTCATCTCACTATTGCATTGCCAGAATTATGCCATGAACAGCAGAATATTTATGAGCAATAGAATGTTTATGAGCAAAACATTTTTCTTGGCTTACAGATCATAAAAAAATAAATTTTATACTACTCACAGTAGAGTTTAAATTGATTCCTCCTTTGTCTTTTTTTCTGAAATGTATGTTAGGAGGCTGCTTGTTTAACCGCAACCCGAAGCCTTCCAACTCATGCTCTAACAGTTTCTTATGCTGCAACGGCTTCAGCACGTCCAGCACTATGAAGATGAGACTGCAAGTCCGGGCTACTGCTATGACCTGCCGACCTCGACCTTTGCCGTCTTTGGCTCCTTCAATGATACCAGGCAGATCGAGGAGCTGTAATGTTAAGAGTATTTATGTACAAATGAAGGCTACTCTGGGAAGGATGCGGAGATTAGTCAGGTGGCACTTCATGTAAAATCTGGACTTTCCCACAAGAAGATCCTTTCTCCAGAAGGGCGAGCTTCTAGTTAATGTCTAGTGTCAAATTTCATCAATTCCAGTCTAAGTATAATCTTACAAACAAAAATACAGTTCTTTTTAATAATTTATACATATCTATGCAGATGCTTGTTAGATTGTGGTTTTGGTTAAGCAAATCTCTTTACCCTAATTATATTTTTATTAGGGTAAGTGTGGTATGACTTTTTACGAGAAATGCCAACAGGAGCCAAGGCCTAATCATATTAGATATTTTCTTTTCTATATTACTTACTTGAATCTTAGCACCTTTGTATTTAATACATCCTGGTACAGTAGTGAGAGTTGTGAACTCGTATGCTGCTACCTCAGAGTACACTCCTGCCAAATTAGAAAGTAATGTCGACTTGCCCACTGATGGGAAGCCCACAAAGCCAATACGGGCATCACCAGTTTTGGCCACATCGAACCCTGTAATGTAATGAAGAATAATTGAATGAGTAAAAGACGGACATTTGTTGCATGATAATATTACATACATACATAAAACATGTATGTATAATATTTGTTGAAAATAATCAAGTTACATTAATTCCCATTTTCATACATTAATAACAATGCAGCATGAAAGTTTATAAGTACTTATGTTAATGTTGCATAAAACAAATTGTTCAGAATTTATCATGATCTAATTCAGAAATTAAAGAGTAGGAAAACTCAAGTTTAAAATTTATTATTTCTTTCTGTAATGAAAATTCACTGAAAGTTTACACTTGATCTTCATTTTCCTTGCATAGCCTGTGTCTATGTCTTGAATAAATTAAAACAGAAAAATATCACATAAATTTGCACACATTTTTGTCACACATCAGCTCACCTTCGCCCGTTGCGCCGCCACCACCCTTAGGAGTTATCAATTCTCGCCTCAATTTAGCAAGCCGGGCTTTTAGAATTCCCAAATGAAGAGCTGTGGCTTTATTTTTTTGAGTACGGGCCATCTAAAAAGGACAACATATTTTTTTATAATTCATGTAGAAAATGACAGAAATCAATAACAAATTTTATTATTATTACTTATTAGCAGAATTTTTTTTAATTTTATTTTCAGGCATAAAAAGAACATAGATACATAGACTTCCATACATATTTAACTTAAATAAAATATCAATATTATTGTAGATTCTAAAGTACAATTATATTATTAATTTCAACCAAAATTTAATTATAACCTATTGTACGAACCTCCGACTCGATCGCGGCAATTTTTTCTAAGATAGTAGACATTTTCACAGATTTTTCTTATGCAAATTATTTATTTATTATCGAAACGATGTTAATTTGTACAAGATAAATAAGATTTAACTGTATTTTTATAAAAATAAATAGAAAGCGTGTCAATCTTATTTCGTGGACACCTTTCCGTTCCGCAAAGAAAATGAAAACGATTGACGAACTGTCAGTGTCAGTGACACTTGACACTCACAACACAACACAAATAACAGTGTTGCAAGCAGGGTTTGTTAACGTTACCAAATAACCAATACCAAAAAACACTACAAGTACCGTTATTTTCTCAAAGTTAAGACTTTTACTGTTAAAGGCGTGATATAGGTAATATTATCTTATAACGTTATATAAAGGTATTAAATTAAATTAAGTTAAATATATCGTCACCAATTTAAAGTTAAATATAGCGGTACCAATAAACGTTATAAATAACATTAGCAAGAAGGGTTTTAAATATTGCAGCGTTATGTGAAATAAAAATCTGTTTTGTTACATAAAATATAGGTACATAAAGTTATGTTTGTCGCAACGCAACTGAACGATTCGTGACACGATTAAAAATGTTGACGGCGAATCCGTCATTAAATCTACAAAAACAGTCCTAACGATACAATCAATACCTTTTACTGTTAACTTATGTCATAACGTTAACGATAAATGAATTTACCGGTAAATAAAAAAAAAAGTTTTTTTGACAGTTAAAACTATACCAATTTTTTTACGGTAATTCAAACCCTGGATGCAAGCGTATACATTCCTATTTACCAACGGACCTTTGAAAGTGTATTTTCTTGTATAATTTTGTATAATAACTCTGGTAGGTATGTATAAAGCAACAATAATTCACAAAATCAAATTTATACAACTGCATCAATCCTATTTCGAACCCTGCCATCTATAGACAAATTCTACAAATTACTTCCTACTTCAATTAATGCAAACCATTTCGTTGTGACTACCCCTAAAGAGATGGCGCTTTTTAAATAGTTTTAAAACAAACCACGTGGAAATGCTTTGCCGCAGGTTTGCGCAACGTAAGTAAGAAGAAAAGACAGGAAAACTGTGGGGTTCGGTGTTTCAAACTGGAATGCCTCAGTACCTTGTACGTTGTCGTAAGGGGTGGGTTCGTCGCTACCGAGCCGCTAGCTTCGCCTAAAGTTTACGAGCGTAAATAGGCCAAAATATTCCGACTAAACTGTTGGTGAATTACATAGTTTTAGAATTAATGTTGCTTGTATGTAGTGTAAATAATTGTAATTATCTGTGTGAAAAATAGATTTAAGATTGTGGATAAAACTGTTAAGTTGGAAGTTGAAGAAATAATTAAAATACCACTTGATAAATAGGTAAGTTAAGCCGAAATACTTACAACAAACATAATTAATAACTCACTTATCAGTTTGTTCTTAAAATAAAATAGTCAAAACAAGCGTTAAGGCCTGGAACAATAGTATTTTTCCACGTGAATCAGAGGATTTATGATGATGTTTTTTGATAAAAGTGATATATGTAATTATAAGCCTACTAAATTTCAAATTAAAGTCAAAAGTCATGTTTCCGAGTGCTTTACTACTTGTAGAAAACTAAATATATTTTTCCATGCTTATGATGCATGCAGAACCAAATTTATGGGGTAGTTTCCCCTACATCTTTGCGAAGGATAGACGTGATATGCTTTTGTTATAAGACTGAGTAACTCACTGACCCCAGGATCGTGGTCACAGGCACACCCCGGGCTCCTCTCCAGAGAGTTGAGGCTGTTGCCGGGATTAACTTTAGAAGGAAGAGGATAAATTACGTAGGTAGGTATGTGAAGTGAGGGCCGTGTGGTTACCGACACTTTAGAACAAGACTCCACTCAAGTGTCCTGTATCAGGATAGGCTTATAAACTTGGGATTCCTCTTGTAGGCGATGGGCTAGCAACCTGTCACTATTTGAATCTCAATTCCATTATAAAGCCATACATCAGAACGTGGCTTTTCTGTATTTTCAGGGATATAGAAGTAATTATACCTATGTATGTATGTATAGTAAGTTATGTGTGTGGCATTTACAAGCTTTAATACACACTTATTTGGACATTCGTGTAAAATATTTTCTCGCCTTATCGAAAAATCTTCAGTTAGCCATCAAACGGCTTGGACATCGCACAGTGAGAACTCAATACAATCATAACATTCCATATCCCTTCCATTTTTCTCAAGGGCCCTTCAAAGCGCGACTACGCGTGAAAATTTCCCCACAATATATCAGAATGTGACATTTTTCCCCGAGAACATGGCTGAAGTCTTATCACGGATCGCAAATTTAACTGGCCGTCCTTTTCTAATAGATAAATTCAATAATACGGACCCCAACTCGATTATGAGGCGACGAGCGTGCGTGAAATAGTGATGCCCTTTTATCTGAATGGAGAAGTATGGTTTTTAGACTGTATTAAAAAATAAAAGAGTTGTTTTATGGTTTTAATTGTAGATTTACTGATACCCCGGGCCAAGGGTTTAGGTCACCTATCAATTTACTCTTTCTAGTTAATATTCATTTGTACTTAGCTACTTCCTATGCAGTGCTAATAATTGCAGATATCGGTGTAAGGAATGACTTACGTTATAAATATTCTGATTCCTAAGAAGATGGTGAAGCAATCTAAAGAGAATAATTCTTTTTAGGTTTTGCGTTTTACGAATAGCTCTTTTTGATAACGACCCGAAGATTTATGTTCTTTATGTAACATCTATAATTTTTAGATTTTTCGAGTACGGCATATTGGCTATTAAATTCGTATGTAGTTTCAGTATCTGCTTCTCACACACACTCGACGCAGCTTTTATCGCGCGAGCTATCGCTGCCGCGTTTCACATCACAAAAGAAAACTAAACTGCGGTAGTTTTTCGCGCGATGAAAACGGCGTCGCGCGTGCATGCAATAAATAAGGTTTATTATCTTGTTTCAACGTGTATTTTAAACTGTTTTCTATTGTTTCAGATGAAATGATTCCAATTCGATAAGTACAGACAAAGAATTTTATATTATATTCTTATTAATAATTAATAACGATGAAATCGTGTAACAAATTGAGATGATTCATTAAAAAAAAAAGATTGTGTCAACAGTTTTAATGCCAATAAAAACAATGGAATTGACATGTTCGGAATTTAAATTTTGAATATGTCTTCCGAAGTTTCTTTGGAGGGACGGGAGAGGCCTGGCTTGATCCGAAGGGCATTAGGGGCCTGTGTAAGGGCCACTTGTTCCCAAGTGGGCCTGGTGATTTTGGTGGTGGTATATGTTCTTCTTGGTGCTTTGTTGTTCGAGTACTTGGAGTCAGGCCCGGAGGTCCAGAAGCGGTCGGCCATTCAAAGGTCCAGGGAGGAGTGCTTGAAGGAACTTTGGGCTATAACAGGTAAGTGTTATTTTTTTTTATAAAATTTATTTTATTCGCTCGCTACCTTGTTATGTATAAAAAAGATAGAATATGTGAAAACCAATACACGGAAGATTCTTGCTCTATGACATGTCTATGCCTAACTTACTCTTAAGTGCAGCTTCGCCTGGTTGAATTGAAAAAATCCTGCAAATTTCCGTTACCATTGAAATTTCACGATCACCTCTATTGGTGCTGGGGTGCGCCCTCTTGGTCCAGATAATTGCAGCAGATAAAAGTGTTTGTTCCTTTGATCACCTCTTACGAAATGCACAAAAAGAAATGTTATTGTTCTACTCTTGAGCAGTGCAAAACAATTAGTTTTTTTTTATAATTTTATCCACAATTAAAATGCCTACATATATCGAGGATATAAAACCATTAAAAATACCTAATGTACTATATGAATCTCAATTCTATCATTAAGCCAAACAGCTGAACGTGGCCTATCAGTCTTTTCAAGACTGTTGGCTCTGTCTACCTCACAAGGGATGTAGACGTGTTTATATGTATGTAGGTACATATGTTAAAAATAATCTTAAGGTAAGTGCTATAACGATAAAATTAGGAGTCGATAAAATTTTAACAACTTAGGTAAGTAGGTATATATCGCTCCTTACCACCCAGGAAACTTGTAAAACGGTTAAACATTCAACAAGTGAAATGTGCATTGCCAAGACAACGCAAAGTGCTAACTTGGCGTCTTTGAATACTGAAGGTACCTTCATAAATTAGTTTTCACAAGATGAAACTGCAAAATTTTTAAGTCGCATGTGATATACTCGTAGATTTAAATTGATCACAACTGTTGTATCGAGACTCACACGACTGTAAAACAATATTTTCATTCTTATTTATTTTACAAAAAAAAGAAGACTTAAGACCTACATACATACATGCAGTCACGTCTATATCCTTTGCCGGGTAAACAGAGCCAACAGTTTTGAAAAGACTGATAGGACACGTTAAGATTTTTGGCTTGATGGTAGAATTAAGATTCGAATAGTGACAGGTTGCTAGCTCATCGCCGAAATGAAAAATCCTAAGTTTATACGCCTATCCCTTAGCCGCCTTTTACGACATCCATGGGAAAGAGAAGCAATGGTCCTATTCTTTTTTTATTGGTGCCGGGACCCACACGGCACCCAACATGTAAGACCATTAAAAATTATCTTAATGAGCCCCAAAGCGATAAAATTAGCACGGCCGGTTCGATTCGATATAATCTTAACAACTCATATCGCTTCTTACGACCTAGGAAACTTGTGAACCAGTTAAACATTCAACAAGTAGAATGTGCAGCTTGCCAAGACAATGCAAAGAGCTAACTTGGTATGTTGGAACCAAGGATGCCTTTGTAATTAAGTTATGACAAAAGTTATTATCTGTTTGTATTTAAAATCGATAGCTAATCAGAGTTTGTGTGTGTAATTCGAGGATACTTAATAAGAAGAATACAAGGTAAATGTAGGCATGGATCAAATTGAGAACATATGGTGAAAGATCAATACTGCCTTAAATTGGCTAACTTGGAGTTTGGAGCTTGGAGTGTGCATACAAATATTGATTTATGCTTTTGCTGCATCTGCGTGGGAATTTCCTTAAAAAACCTATAATATTCTTCAACGTTATCTCTATGACAAATATCGTCACAATTGATTTTTCGAGTTTGGTTACAAAAATTCAAATCCTTTTTTCTTATACCTAATAGAATAGTACCTAAGTATGACAAATAACCTGATTATTAGATTCATCTAAATAATTTAACTGAGTTGACGGAATTTAAATAATCAAATCACAAACTCATATTATTGCATAAATTATGATTGTCATAAAAACAATATTCACAGTATCAAACCGCAGGATATAAATTGAACTCAACGCTTGTCAAATTATTTTGAAACGGAACGTTATAATAATAATGGACATGTGCTGATTTTCCACTATCTAAATAGATTTACTAGCATAATTCTGATACGGAAATACTTTGTGCTAAATTTTAATTGTGTTATATTTCTACTATTAAGGTTTAAAACAAGTTATAATAAGATAAGCTTCCATCTTGGAGATAAAGTGTTTTGGCTTTGTCCACCCCAAAAGTAATAGAGAGTCGATTATAAGTATACATTCTGTCTGTTAGACAAGAAAAAAAATTCAGGTCTTAATAGACCTGAAAAATCTGGGACCGGGAAAGTTTTCTGGGTTGGGCTATGTCACAGTCTGGTTCACAATTATACCATTAATCCATCCAGCTGAACATGGCCTTGCAGTTTTTTCAAGATTGTTGGCTTTACCTCCAACGAAAAACCGTGATACATGTATCTATCTGTGTTTGGACCTAACTCAAAAAAAAGACATGCTTACATAACCGTGGCAAGTCTTCTTATCTTCAGATAAATGGTCGGAAACGATTTGACCCTTTGACAACTGACCTTTAAGGGAATACTTGTAATTTCCCTTGTGCGCGGCTAACGGTGAATGATCATAGATTTTTCGATAGTTGAGTATGTAGTATATTTTTTTTTGCCAAGAGGTGCCTTTTTATAAAGTTGAAAGATTTCATTTAGCCTGAATTAGGAAAAGTTAATACTAGTTTATCACTTGACCAGGAATCTAACTCAGGACGTATCTCTAGAAGCCACAATACCAATGCAACATAAACGCCTTTAAGTACTTAATGCCATACACGTGTACAACAAAATATCGAACAATCAAATTAATACAATACCTAGCTGCTGATGCAGCAACCTTCCAATATAAAGAGTAGAAGTCCTTTGTTCAGTGATAAAGTACCTATCGGACAAAATGTCCTTTAGGGCCGGCTTTTAAAACGCTATGTCATGGCAGGTCCATCAAAAGGCGGAAGAACATAACATTATGTACGTGACAGTGTATTTATACCACGGAAAATGTGTATGAAATTTTATATTTGACAATTTTTACCGAAGAGCCGATGCGGAGTGGACACGATAATTAAAACAAATAATCGTATGTAATATTTCTTTGTTGTTTGTTAAATTTGTTTTCGTTTCGAAATTATTTGCTTAAGAAGTATAATGCAGAAAAGAAAGTGGCTATAGTTATCTTTTGCGTAAGTGAATGAAATGACTTTTAAGAACCGAAAATATACGCTGTGGTATACATACCACAGCGTATATTTTTTACACAGCCTAACGTACACGTTAGGCTGTGTAAAAAATATACAGAAGTAAAACCTTAAAATTTTACATACGTACAAAAAAACCTTACAAATCTGTGCTTTAGTATTTGAATTCCACGTTCCATTTTCACATTACATACAGAATGAAATCGTGGAAGTCCTTACATCCAATTATCAGAAATTCCCAATGCAGAGCCAAAACTTAGCTCAAGCTCAAATCTGTTTCGTGTAATTTGCGTGCGTCGCATCGCATAATTGCACCGATTCTTAAACAGAAAATAATGAATACACAGAATGTACCAATTACTTTTAAGGTGAGCGAAAACAAAGAAACCTGCACATTCAGACAACTGGCAGTGTGACCACGACCAGGTCTGATTTTAGTTCCCTGGCAAGATTGGCAAGGTCGGACATAAGTAATGTAATATTTGACCTACCCGATCCCTTGGGCACCTCTCCAGAGAATAGTTGAAAATCTAACGTATGAGTGACGACGAAACATACATACCTACATGAGGATTACGACAACTTACCCTAAGAAGAAGTTTTGTACATTTTACATAGGGTTGAGCATGTCATCGCTTTTCACTTGCCATGGCTCCTGCAAACTTAATGCGTAAACCTTACTTCTAAAGTTTCCAAAATTGTATTTTTGTGCACAATAAACCCTAATCACGTAACCTTTTATTTATTTTTCATCATCGATTTAGTTCTGTTCACTTCATATTTTATATTCTTAGTGTCGGTCGAGTTGGCGGATTCTGATATGAGCTAATTTGAATCGTGCACGCGTTTCAAAGCTGGACTACGTCTCATCGGCTTGATTAATTTGATTTGTAGGATAACTAGCTTCACCTGGCTTTGCTCGCGTGAAGTCATATAGAATATCATGTCTTATCCCCGATACCAGGAAAAAAAAGTCAACAGTCACAAAGAGACAGACCGTACGTCTTTTAAAATGGAACTTAAAACAGATTAGACTACCGCCTAAAAGAATAATCCTTCATTTAAAAGCTTTCCTGTTAACACATTGCATTATTATAAAATTATTTCCAAAACCTTTTAGTGATTTATGCGAGAATCAGTTACAAAATAATATTTGATAAACTTTTACAATTAAATTACTTATAAATTAATAAATACTTAAATAACTTTTAAATTCGCACAAGTTAGATAAACATGAATATTATTCAAGAGTAAGATTGCACTAGTAACTATTTCTTTCAAACCGAGTGATATGTTGGAATTTAACTGATTTAAATTTCGCATTGCATTATACTATTTATAAATACTACAGGTACTCATTTTGTGAAGTCGGTTAATATTCACCGTAATAAGGCCGCGCACCAGAATAAGGACTCTGTTAGGTAGTAGGTACGGTAGTTGGCGTGTTACTAACGAATTGGCGGTGGAAGAAAATTCTGCCGTACACGACATACGGAGCAGTAGCCCGCTGGTTTTCACTCGCTCAGTGACCATGGATCATTGTAACATTATTCGAAACGCCTTAAAAATATAGGTACGTTAGGTACAACATGATTCGAAACGTCTTAAAAAAATATAGGTACTTTACGTACAATATGATTCGAAACGTCTTAAAAAAATATAGGTACTTTACGTACAATATGATTCGAAACGTCTTAAAAAAATATAGGTACGTTGCGTGCACGTGTATTAAATACACGTAGTATTTATATTGGTAAAAGTTGTAACTATTTTTTTCCAGATTAATCTTAACTTCAAAGTATATCTGTTTCATTACGAGTATGAACTTATGACGTCATGCTACTCATACAACATACATACATACATAAACTCACGCCTCTTTCCCGGAGGGGTAGGCAGAGACTACCTCTTTCCACTTGCCACGATCCCTGCATACTTCCTTTGCTTCATCCACATTCATAACTCTCTTCATGCAAGCTCGGCGGTTTCGGGCACTTTTGACCTCATACAACAACTAGGTACAAACTTTTTGTGAATAAAAATCTGGATTACATGAAAATTTTAATTTATATTTAAGTTGTACATATGGAAAACTTAGCCAATTGCTAAGAAGTATAACTAGGACTATAATAAAATAATCTTTAGTTATGGTCTTCTTTTTAAAGTCTACATTGCAAGTAAACAAATTATAACAGACATGCAACCTTTGCACGCTATTGTACAATGCAGTAGGTTTTCTATAAACACTGTTCTTGAAAATGAATTCAAAGTTACCAGTTTTTTGCTAAAACCAATCAACATTCTCCGTTTAAATTTAAAAAAAGGATTAGGATATATCCTTTTATATTATATTATTATTACCTATTTATATTATGTAATTTAACAAAAAGGATTAAATAAAAAAATACATTTTGTCATTCATGCGCCCGCATTGGTTTTGCATATAGATAAATGAGGGTAGATGCAAAATCATAGACCAAAGACTTACTAGACAAGAACTAGGAGGAGCCTTATTATATAGGTATTTGATGGACGACAGATAGATATTACTTTTTGTCATCAGTTGTCTTTTGGTTATTTAGCCTTTTTTTGAATTCCTGCATTGAAGCAGCATTGTTAAAATCAAGAAGAAGCATTGTTAAAATAAAACTCTGGTCAGATTTTAATCTGTAATATAAAACTCTGTTCAGATTTTAATATGTATATTTAATTTGTCGATATAGTTATGGAAGTCGGGTCAGTCTATGTAAATGCCTGTATTTAGTCTATGTGCAAAATGTGAAATTCCTATGCGCTAGGTTTGATTGTAGATTATAAATCAGTGTCGCCGAAAACCATAGACTAAAAATAATCACTGGCAACACTCAAGGTGAAACAATTAAGGTCGGTCAACGCCATCTGTTGAACGGCAATTAATAACTTTGAGGACAATTGTTCCACTTTGAATATAGAATCCATTTGTTTGATTTGGAACTTTCCAGCATTAACCTTTTCATCGGATTGCGACTAAGGGACCGCGAAAATAGGAAGTAAGGCCGTTCTTAAATTATGTAAATACCTTCTGACGAAACGGAATAATTCAACTCGAAGCTCATTACTGTTATCAGGTGATATTTGAGCTTTAAAACTCATTTGCATATCGAAATTTTGATTTTAATGAGATAATTCATCTCCGTGGTTAATGGAGGATTATTTGTTTTCTTTTTTTATAAATTAAGCTACATTCAATATAAGAAAAAAATATGTTGAAGCGAAAGAAGTATGCAGAGATCGTGGCAAGTGGAAAGATGTGGTCTCTGACTTCCCCTCCGGGAAAGAGTTGTGATTTATGTATGTATAAGAAAAGAACATCTTAAGAACAACCTCTACGGTTAGAACTTATGTTGTTGGGGTACCTAAAACCTCGCAATTTTTTTCACGTGGATGCCGTAAGAGGATATTAAAGAATTGTGCACTTTCATGTAGTAAAACGAACAAGATCTTGGATCTGGGTTAAATCTCATTATGCCCCTTTATCGAAGTAGTAGACAGAGACCAACATCATCCCAGTTTTTCCCTGAGAGCATGATCATAAAGGTTTCCTGACCTACTCTAGATCATAGTCGAACCCCGGACTTCTCAATTGAGACAAAGATTAGAAAGATAGCAATGCTCCCTATATAATATTCCTATACCTGACTGTCCGTCCTACCTCGTAAAACATGGAAACGGCAGAAAAAGACATTCCCACAAGATTAATGTAACTCGGCGCCCCGTTATTAATCATCCGTTGAAAGATTCGTTTACCCCCAACTTCCTCAGATTTGTATTTCGGTTATTTTCATTTTATATTAAAAAAAAATCGTGACTGTGGAGAGGCGAAAGCAATTTCCTTGCAATGTACGAAGGTTTTAATATTCATGTCGCATGGATGAGGTTATCGTAATGTATCATCGAGTTTGTGTTACGTTAAGAGCATACTAAAATGGAAAGGATATTTTCATTGTAATTTTTTATTGGCATTTTAATTTGAAAGTAGATAGGTGTTATGCCGAAATTTGCGTAGTACGCAAAATGTTTTAGACACTGGTTTGAGTCAAATGTCAACGTTGACAATGATATCGGCAATCTGCTTAGAAAACAATGAAAATTGACTTAAAATTTTGGAACACGTTAACTAGTTTTTATGAAGAGACAGAAACCTTTTTTTTAAGAATATTTTTAAACATTGATAAATCAGTCGCTCGTTAAGGGTGCGTTTCCAGTGAAGCGGAGCAGAGCGGTTAGGATAGGAGCTGCACGGTTGCCATCTCAAGTATTGTAATTGTGGAAATATAGTGCTAAGATCCACTTCTCTCATCTCCGCTCCAGTGGAAACGCAGCCTAACGCCTTCACAAAATTTGTAACTTCTACATCCGTTTTCATAACTAAAAACATAATTCTTTCTTTTGATACCAGTCCCAAATATATTTTTTTTAAATCGGGGAAAAATAAGCAATTTGATACCACTATCAAAACACTTTTCATTTTGGTCGGGTAAAAAATGAACAATTGACAAAATTTTATAGGCCAGACGAATTTTTAATTAGGTAAACGTGGTACGAACATATTTTACTCGTTTATAGTTATTACCGACAAAGAAACTTTACCTACACAATTAATGTTAGCATCACACACAGTGAACATTAATTATTCTATCGTCACGCATGTATCAAAGCGAATGATAACAGGATCCTAATTGGATATTCAGAACATAATGCGATAGGTATCCGACAAGTTATAACAGAATTATGGCTAGTTTACAAGGAGAGTGTGAACCGGAACGATGGGAAGAGAAGTTATTGTACCTTCATAAAATCAAAGATGGCCTGGCAAGAGCTCAGATCAAAAGTACTCCAAAACCAAGGAGCTTCTATTAAGAGAATGAGGAATATTGATGAAGCGAAAGAATTTGCGGCAAGTGGAAATTAACCTAGTAAGTAATATGATATGTGTGTAGGTATGTAATAGTTTACTAATAAATAATATAAATATTTTGTATGACACAAAAAAATTAACTTTCATGTCATTTCTTCTTTTATATACCTGCGAGTTAAGCTCTCACCCTTTATAACAAAATAATATTATGCTAAGCCCTTGACTACATTAAAACGATTCACAATAGGAAGGGACAAAGACAATATTGAATTCTGAAAACTGTTGTGCTTTCGGCTTGCATTGAAACTAACATAAAATAAAGTTTACCGGCTATTGTTTTACGAAAATAGTTGCTTTAAAAACCTACTTTGACGGCCTCCGCGGCGCAGCGGTAGTGCGCTTGTCTGTGACACTGGAGGCCCGGGATCGAACCCCGGCCAGGGCATAATGAGGTACGAACTTTGTCTGATCGGCCGAGACTTGCATTTTTATATATAAGTAGTTATAATAAAATAAGGTATCGTTGAGTTACTATCTCGTAACAAAAGTTTCGAACTTAATTCGAGGCTAACTCAATCTGTGTAATTTGTCCTGTAAGTACACATTTTTTATTTATACTTAATTTTGTTAGGTTAATCAATCTTTCGCTTCATCCACATGCATAAGTCTCTTCTTGAAAGCTCGTCGATGGGTACTCTTGAGTCTTGACCTGAGCAGACCATTGACTGACGACTCTGTAGCGCCTACAAAGTGCTACGACATTGTAGACTGCTACAACTGTAGTCTACGAAAAGCTACGACCGTTGTTGCCCCTTTTTGGCATTCTCTACTCGACCCATTTGAATTTCCTATTGTAACTTGGTATTTTTCGGGCAGGCCTATCATTAAAATAATTCACAGGAATAACAACATTTTTAAAACATTTAGATACATCGAGTAATTATAAAATACACATAAACTAACTTTAACTTAAGTATGGAATTTTTTCTATTGTGAATGAAATATTATACTTACTTCTTCATTTTTATTTACTATATAATTATTGGAATTTTTACCCATCGCCAGGGTTTCTATCATGCAGGAAGCTTTTCCACGTTGATCTTTAAAAATATTTTTTTTTGTGTACAACAATTTTTTCAATAAGAATTTTGCATTAAAAATCTGTCCTTTTTTGTATTCTTCCTCCATGAATCACAAAGCATAATTAAAACATCCATTACGTAATTAAATCCCTATTAATCTAGATATTTGTGCAAAAGATAACGTGCGCACTAATTCTGTATTTCGTTTTCGCACTAATTAAAATCAGCCCGCTGTTGTAGAGTAAGATCCCAGAGCCGTAAGACACAACTTATTTTCTAAAGAATGGATCTTTCGATTCTTAATAGCCTTTCATGTACTTTTAATACCTGCATGTTTGTGAGACTTGCCCGGTGACACCTGCGCAGGTACCAGGCGAGAAAGGTAACTAAAAATCACAGTTACTTAACTTAAATTTTTATGACTGATTTTTATATATATTTTATAGAATATTACTCTGAAGTCATATCAGAGAAGTCAGACGCTTTCCATGCGCCAGACCTTTTGTCAGACGCTTTAAAGCTCTATCAAAAAAAAAATAACTTAATTTATTTTTAAATGTCTGACTTTTATATATGTTATTCAGATAACTATTACAAAGTTGTATTAAATCAGTCAGACAGTTTGTAATGACCAAACACCCCTTAAACACAAGAATTACTCAGCCTCGAGTATGAGCGCGATAGCACAATGCGCATGCGCGTCAGAGTAAAATATCTAATATTTGAAAAGTACTTACTGTTTTCAATTTCATATTTTTGCATATCTATTCAAATACGATGAAATTTATAATTAAAATAATAATTAATCATTTTTAAAATAATATAATATACCTATTGCATATAAATAGGGGAAAATGAATTTTTTTGTAGCAATAGCCTTTCAAAAAGAATGATTTTTATTTTATTTTCAAAAATATATCTATTATAATAATTTCAATACGAAAATAATTAATTATGATTAATCAATTGAATTATTATTTTATTGTCTCTTAATCATCTTCATCATCAAAATAATCATTTGAATTTTCATCATTTATTAAATCTCTATACTGTCCACTCAAGTCATCGTCCTCATCATCAGTTAGATTGTCGTTGCTGGCAGCATTTTCTGTAAAAATAAAATCATAAACAATTAAAAAATAGAATGACAAATATAATAAATTGTAAGCCAAAAGTCAAAGTACGGTACCTGGTTCATGAACTGATTCGCTAACGAATCCGGGTAATTGGTCACCATCAAACCAATGAAAACGGTACTGGTTATCTTCTCACGTCCATCCATTATTTTCCGGAGTAAAAATAGTTGGTTGTTTTTGATTTGCATTATTCCATATGCTGGTAATGTAATTAGCTCGAAGAAATTGTTGAAATAACTCAGTTTTGCGTGGTGGTAAATTGCTTGCGTCGAAATTTCTTAAATTTTTTGTGTTGAAATCTTCGTTAATGTCAGAAGTAGTGTACCTAATTATTTAAAAACAGCTGAAGTCGGGCAGCATTAACGTCAAGTATACCAGCAACATTATAAATTATTCGCAGATAAATTTATCTGCGAAACTTATAATGTTGCTGGTATAAATGATGAAAATTCAAATGCATATTTTGATGATGAAGATGATTAAGAGACAACATATACATACATACATACATATACATATGGTCACGTCTATATCCCTTGCGGGGTAGACAGAGCCAACAGTCTTGAAAAGACTGAATGGCCACGTTCAGCTATTTGGCTTAATGATAGAACTGAGATTCAACTAGTGACAGGTTGCTAGCCCATCGCCTAAAAGAGGAATCCTAAGTTTATAAGCCTATCCCTTAGTCGCCTTTTACGACATCCATGGGAAAGAGATGGAGTGGTCCTATTCTTTTTTGTAATGGTGCCGGGAACCACACGGCACCATTACAAAAAAGAATAAACAAGAGACAATAAACTTATAATTCAATTGATTAATCATAATTAATTATTTTCTTATTGAAATTATTATAATAGATATATTTTTTAAAATAAAATAAAAATCATTCTTTTTGAAAGGCTATTGCTACAAAAAAATTCATTTTCCCCTATTTATATGCAATAGGTATATTATATTATTTTAAAAATGATTATTTATTATTTTAATTATAAATTTCATCGTATTTGAATAGATATGCAAAAATATGAAATTGAAAACAGTAAGTACTTTTCAAATATTAGATATTTTACTCTGACGCGCATGCGCATTGTGCTATCGCGCTCATACTCAAGGCTGAGTAATTCTTGTGTTTAAGGGGTGTTTGGTCATTACAAACTGTCTGACTGATTTAATACAACTTTGTAATAGTTATCTGAATAACATATATAAAAGTCAGACATTTAAAAATAAATTAAGTTAATTTTTTTTTGATAGTGCTTTAAAGCGTCTGACAAAAGGTCTGGCGCATGGAAAGCGTCTGACTTCTCTGATATGACTTCAGAGTAATATTCTATAAAATATATATAAAAATCAGTCATAAAAATTTAAGTTAAGTAACTGTGATTTTTAGTTACCTTTCTCGCCTGGTACCTGCGCAGGTGTCACCGGGCAAGTCTCACAAACATGCAGGTATTAAAAGTACATGAAAGGCTATTAAGAATCGAAAGATCCATTCTTTAGAAAATAAGTTGTGTCTTACGGCTCTGGGATCTTGGACTATTGCTACGGTTCAACAATAAATCCAAATTTAATTTCAATGCTTGTACAGTCGGCCACATAAAAAGTATACCATCTGTTCAGAACAGTAACGCCATCTCACGTGTACGTTAGCTGCAAGCTGTATAACATTTATTCTTTTATTAATTTTTTTCTTTAAGTAGAAGTCTCAGTACCACCTGCAATACCTCTTGTTATTTTGTCGGTACCGTTATCTTTTTCTATGTACTCCACTGTCTTACTTCTGAATGGGAGCCCGGGGTGCGCCCTGTGACCATGACCCTGGATAGGACAGGTTTTTACACGAAATTACTCCTATCCGACTTCTGCAGCTCTCGCACAGGAATCTTACTCATATTTAGGCCATGGTAAAGACTACTACTAGATTTTAGTAGATTTTAACGACATCTATCGCAAAGCAGAAGTCACACGGCCCTATGCGGCTCACTGTACATTGCCTTAAATTGATAATCTAGGATTAAGTCTTTCGGATTTACAACTGATACCAATTCAATATTTTATTAAGGACTTAACGTATCATCCCCTGATCAGTTTAATTACCGGTTTCATAATTAGTGTATCGAAATAATAACGTTCACTGGTAGATTCAATTATTTCAGTGCATTTACGAACCATAACTTTTTAATAAGGTTTGGAATGATCATTTTCCGGAATTGAATAATAATTTATTGTAAAATAGAAGCTAGAGAAGAGAATAGTTAATCAAGAAAAAGGCGAAATTAACTTAGGATTCTTCTTTTAGGCGATGAGTTAGCACCTTTAGCTATTTCAATATCAATTCTATTTAAGGCATACAACTGAGAGTGGCTTTTAGTCGTTTTAAGTCTGTTCTATCTCTCTCTCTCTCTCTATCTCTCTGTATTCCCAGCAAGAGATAAAGACGTGATTATATATTACAGTGTTTTTAATAAATAAAGTGATGCAAGAGATAGGTTTATATTTTAAATGCTACCCGTGCGAAGACAGGGTTGATCGCTAGTTGTGGATAAAATAACTAAGTTGCAAACAAATTTAGCCACGTTTCATTTCGTGCGTGGCAAACATTGAGATGTGATCTCAAATCCAATAACTACGTATTTGAACGCGTATTTATTTGTAGACGTTTGTCTTGTTTTGATAGAGACGTTATAGGGTGTGTTCACATTACAGCGACTTAGGGTGTATTGTAAATTACATACCTACATGTAATCACGTCTTTATCCCTAACTAGCTTTTGCCCGCGGCTTCGCCTGCGGTAATTTCGCTTCCATAAAAAGATTGCTTAGATTAAGAGCCTTGCATTGACATAAACTAATATTATGCTTTGCTTAACCGCTTAATGCCAATTCGGGTAAAATTCCGAATATATCATAGGAGTGTTTCGAAGTACAAAATAAATATTTTAAAATATCTAAAAATAAATATCTTTTATAGTGGAAGAAATATTGTTTCCCTAAGATTTGCATGGGAAAACACTTCAAAAAATTAATGAAGCCATAAGTAGAAACTATAATTACATACATACATATAGTCACGTCTATATCCCTTGCGGGGTAGACAGAGCCAACAGTCTTAAAAAGACACAAATGCCAAGTTCAGCTGCTGGCTCAAGAGTAGAATTGAGATTTAAATAGTGACAGATTGCTAGCCAATCGCCTACAAGAGGAATCCCAAGTGTATAAGCCTATCTCTTTTTCGACATTCATGGAAAAGATATGGAGTGCTTATATTCTTAAGTGTAGGAAACCTCCCGGCCCAAAAGCTTTTAACTGATAGAATTATAATATTATTATGAATGTAATGTTAGATCAAAGATCACGAAACTGGTAAAACATCAGTCATCCGTATGGGAACGTATCCAAAGCGTACAGTACATATTTGAAGGTAACTTTAATAAGACTCACCTTCCTTTCAATATGGCGACCACACTTTTGGGTCTTTCCGGGGTTGAATGATTTAGTTAGTTAAACCTGTCCGACTACCTACTATCATATGGAAATGCTAAATATGTGAAGGTACTGTCCTTTAAGTAAGTGTATATAAATTAAGGCTATTGAAAGGAATTGCATTAAATTAAGATTTTGACGTAGCGAAAAGTTAGATCATTAAATAAAAAAATACCCAAGTTTAGAAGTGTTTCTCCTGATTTACCTTTGCAACCTGCGCGGGAAAAGATGCGGGCTAAACATTATTAATAAACAAGTCTATTAATAACTAAATAAAACTATTATTAGATTATTGCCGTGTGGCAATCTCAATCTCATTCTCATATCTCAATTCCATTATAAAGCATTCCATTATACAACTGAAAATGGCCTTATAGTCTGTTCAAAACTGTTGGCTCCGTCTACTCCGCAAGGGGTATAGACGTGACTATATGTATGTGTATATTTGATTATTATTTCAAAAGTTAATCGAGGTTAACCGCATAACTTAATAATTTGTCATTAAATTGAATAATTTCTAGATCCGGTGATAAACTGCCACTAATAACTGGACACCCTACCCGACACCGCCGAAGGGTCGGCCCTAACGCTAGATAATAATTTAATCTGTACATTTCACTTTATCTCGTTTCAACGAAGACGAAGTACAGACATTATTCATGCACCTATTCACACCCTTTTATGCCTATTAATCTTTAAAGGGTTTTGTTTATCACAATCTTATCACGTTAGGAATCTGTTAGTTTCAGCTTTAGTAATTTATCGCTATCAAATTACGGGTTCTTTAATGGCGACATGGTACCGTTAAATAAATAAATATATACGGGATAAATGACACAGATTGAGTTAGCCTCGAAGTAAGTTCGAAACTTGTGTTACGAGATACTAACTTAACGATACTATATTTTATAATCAATACTTATGCTGATAAACACCCAAGACCTAGCCCAATCAGAGAGAGTCCGTTTCTCATCATGCCCTGGCCTGGCCTGGAGAAAACACAATTTTTATGTCATGTTCCCAGGAAAATATCTAACTAAACAAATTAAAATAATGCTTGCATGACGTGTATAACATGATTCGATTACCACGTCGTATTTTACACGGCCACAGATACAATTCATCACGTCACGCTGACGTGGGATGCGTAATGAAAATTGTAATTAAATACCGTGTCAATGAACTCTAATTGAAATGTTAATCTATGAAATTTCTGTGCGTATGAATGTTTTCGATAATATTATTTTTATTGATACGTTCTTTTGTAATAAGGTGCACATGTTCCTAGAGGAACCTATTTCAGGATCTAGTATAGTATTACTGACCTCCATGATAAAAGTTACCAAACCTTAGAAGTTAACTGACCTACGAGTAATATGGTTGCGTACAAAAAAAAGACTAGTATTTGATATATAAGTGAAATCCGCTGAGATTTGGATAAGCCGGACCCCGACATTGATCCTTTCGGGCCCTATATAAATCCTAAGCATTATTGGTAACGCCTTAGTTTTTTAAACACGTTAAAATAACTAGTTTTTTCTCGTGAATTTTTTATTATGTAAAAAATTACATAATAAAAAAGGAACAGAAAAATTAATGACTTTATTAAAATGAACTATAACTCTATCCTTTTTTGGCTTGCCATGGTCACTGCATCTTTTGTTTCATTCATCAGTCTAATAAAAATTCGCGACAAATGTTTGTCCGTTAATTAACTAGGGCTCGAACAAATTTTTCTTCTAAAGTTTCGATTTACACGTGTCAATTACACAAGTGGAAATCTAAATTTTTACCTACTAAATAAGCCGATTTTTTCATCTACAAAATAAAAATGCCAAACTTAATTCCGACAAAGAAAACAATTAATCGGCAAACAAAATGCAAGATGGCGGTCGTAAATTACCGCAAATCACCGGTTGGAGCTGGTTCCTACTGGTTTTAGTTACTTACGGAACAACGGGGCGGGGTAATCGCGGAATGGTGTGCTGAATATTGCTGTAAAAATGTCAGTTATGAAAGGCAAAGCGTTGTTTACCAATTGGCTAAGTTAAGTTTTGTTAACTTATGTTTTTTTTATGTTAAACTCTGCCAAAACGATTAATTTATTTGATTGATAAATATAAGCATGGATTTTATTTCAAGAAATATCTTTTTTTTTCTGCTTGGTTTCCTTTCACCCAAAGACTTTGACTGGAAGAGATTGCATTAGCGATAAGTCCGGCTTTGTACCATCTCTGTCTGTTTTGTGCTTTTTTGTATATTTTACTATTGTGGTGCAATAAAGAGTTTTATCTATCTATCTATTTGTGAAACGAATTTTTAATCTGACTAGTACTTATCGTTAAATTTACCATCCTATTTATTAAAATACTCAATAGTTGTAAGTACATACCGTTAAAATACAATTTCCAGAAACTCCTCGGAACATGACGTCAAAGTCATATACCTAGTCACGTAAATATCCATCACGAGGTAGTAAGAGCCTATAGTATTGAAAAGACTAAAAGGCCACGTTCAGCAGTATGGCTTTATGGTGGAAATGAGATGCAAAGAGTGGTCGATTACTAATCACCACATCACCTACAAGAGGAATGTCAAGTGTATAAGTTTTTGCCTTAGTCGCTTATAACGACATACATGGAAAAGATGATGAAGTGGTTCTATTATGCAGTGCCGGAAACGACACGATAAAAAATATGTTTAAGAAAGTAAACTTAGCGAATTGTTTGGATGTCGGGAAGTATATATTGGAGCTGAAAACATTGAATTTTGAAATGTTTACCCGCGGGGGAGCCAAGATGGGTCGAAATTGGATGGATGTGGAAAACAACCTTTGTGTACTTAATATATTTCGCTATCATGTTCGTAGGTACATCAAAAGTACAAATTGAGTTTTGTCATGGCATTTTAAAACGATCAACTGATTATTACTTAGCGAATGCATTACCTAATTCTTGTTTGTAACACCCAATAACAGAAATCTTTACATAGTCTTCTTTAATTATATGAATATGGGAGAACAACTCAACAAAATTTATTAGAATTAACAGTAAAGAAAACAATAATAAGTCACAGAAAGTTATATCGGTTACATATTTTTCTACACCCATTTTATGATCAGAAACAGATGCTACATTTTAAAAAGGAAAATCTATTACTTAAAAAAAGAAGTAAATTAATTAACACAAAAAAATATGTTTCATTTCCCGCCAAAAAAAAATATCTCAACGTTACTTCAAGTATCTAAACATAATTTAACGACTTAAACAAATAAAAATTACTTTTTTTTTGTAACACGTACGTTTGTTGCACGTAGATAACTTAGAATAGAACAATAAATGGCAATAAAAGTGCCAGGTCACAGGGCGTGGAAAGACAAACACACATGACTGAATTTTTATGTAGACATGTGACAAATTCTGTTGTCGGCCGCGAATAAGTTTTTATTTACGAAACAAAATGGCGGCATTAATCCGTGTTAAGTCTGGCATAATTTTCGCATTTGGCAATTTGTTTAGTTTATGAGCCTAGCGTGTTTTTATCGTTATATTATGATGACGTTTTTAGGGTTATTCTAGTAACTATTTTTTTATAGTAGTTACATTTGCATGACTACAACTTTCTTTATACCTGTTTATTGCATATTATGTTGACGTTAGTCTATGTTGTGTTCAATTCTCTGAATAGGAGCCAGGGGTCCCCTTGTTATTACGGTCCTGGTGTGTGAAATCAGATTTAACACAAGGCAATTCCTGTCTGATCTCCGAAATATTACAGGGGAACGTCATCTATACTGAATACGGGTCACACAAATAGCTTACCAAAATGTGTAGGTTTCAAGATATTTCATCTTACCGTAAAGGCGAAGGTCAGCAATTAAATCAACATTAATTCTTACTTACCTGTGATATGATTCCAATCCGTGCACCTTGAAACGGACCCTTTTTAATTTCTGATATCTTATTTAATCACTCGGTCTTCGTTGCTCAACGATTGGAATGCATTCAAGAAAGTTTTTGTCTTGCATTGTTGTAAACAATAGAAAAAAATGTTCGTCCTTTAAAATATTAGTCAATTCCAATTTTAAAATAAAACAGTCTTGTATTCATTCTTATAATATAGTCGGAAGATGGAAGGTAGCTTATACTAGTTTACTAGTATCATTTATTTTCAATTAATGCTTAAAATTACTAGATCCAGAATCTCCAATTCTTCGCTTGCTATTAATATCTTACTTTATACCTTTCAAAATAATTCGAAAATGGATTGCACCGTAGACAGCATAGCGTAACAAAAAGGAGTTCAAACAGCGTGCCCAGCGGGGAATAACCCTGTGACATTGTTTATTATTGCTCTCTTTGACCACTGACATGTATTTTATTTACGTTTCTGGCCTTTTGCTGCCGGGAATACTCCATATTCAAATTGGTTTTATAACCCTTCGATGATCATGGATTTTGGTATAATGCCTTGATTGTTATGCATCAAAATTATATTAGCTTCCATTCCGTACTAGTAGTGAAGAAAAACCATGCTGTTTGCTTCTCATTCTGCAGAAATTGTAAAAGTCAATCGAGGGAATGGCTAATAAACTTTGGACCCCGTTAAGGATGATGGGCTAGCAATCTATCACTATCTCAATTTCATTCTCTTTCGAATTTTGAGAATTTCGGCTTTGTCTACCCCGTAAGGAATAGAAACGTGAATTATGTATGTATGCATGTTTTATCGCAAACAGTTTAGTTAAGTTTTCAGTTGAACAGAATAAAAACAATTTCAGATCTTTTGTTGGACGATGGATAAATAATTGAACGAAGATGACATGACCTACTGCAATAATATCATTAACTAAATTTGTATAAGTCATTTTTATATGTCGTTACAGTGGTAAATAAAGCTCCATCTTTTTCCTGTTTAGTAACAGCTTTTAACCTAAAAACAGTACTAAACTAAACAGTAGTTCAAACTAAATAACCCACCCGCACATTACTCAGAAAACACTCAATATTCAATTTCAAAAATTTTTCTTCCATCAATCATTATAACCAGACACGAATAGTCTTGGATGATCCATATAAATCTGTTATGAAAATCCCGTTTATTTCCGCTGAAAAATGTCATACGGATCACAAAATGTAAATGGGGACCTTTTGTGTTCCTACACAGTTGTGTACTTGTGTATTAAGGCTTTTAAATTATACGACTAAATATACACGGTCGTATGGATTTTTTATTGTCAGGTCTGGTTATTTACGGTTTTTGGTTGAAGATAAAATTGTTTACATTTTTTTTTTATGTTTTTGAATGCGTTTTGAGGATTTATTGTCTGTGCTTATATCGAGGGAGAGAGAGTAGGTAATGATGATTTGTAGTCGGAAATATTTTATACTTTTGTTGTAAATTATTTAAAATTCAAGTGAGGTTTATACATTGCACCGTTGACTTTATTAAACTGTTTGATATAATTATTAAACATGATGCAGGTGAACTATAACTAAAACTTTGATGGCGGTCGAGCGCTCCCGCTACACATGATATACCCTAAGTCTCTTTTTCGGACTGATAGGCTGAGACTACATCTTTCCACTTGCCGCGATCCCTACATAATTCTCTACCCCTCTGAGGGCAGAAAGTGGTCTGGTAAATAATTTCAATTGATGATTACACTTGCTAGTTTTAAGTTGCTTTCATGTCTGAAAAGAACTAATAAAATTATAAGATTTATAGAATTAACTAAAAGAAGAATTGATAGAATATTCTAAGGAGTTTTCTAAATACAGTATATTATAAGAAAATATTTGGCTAAGCTCTCCCATTCACTTGCCTGACCGACAAATATCCATTCCAGTACTTATAAATAAGTTCGCTTTATCTAGAAATAGCATAGCAGATTAGCAATGAAAACAGATTACGGCCACACTTGTATAAGCTTGCAATCCGAAACCAGGTATGTCGCACCCTAATTGCCGACCGCAAATAAATCTTCCCACGCCCTTTCCCAGACCTCGTTAAATAAAGAAAAAACAAAAATAATTCAAATTACGATTACGTAACAATCTCGTTTCCCCACCGAATACATGAATTTTCTTCGTCCAATGCACGCATAAATATCTCAAATCTACCATGAATCATCTTATGAAAAAGTTCTCTGGAGCTGTTAACGAGGACATATTTCTGCTTAGAACAAAAAGATACCCTGAGACAACTGACTGTACACAAGAAAATGTACCCTGACTTTGTAAAGACACAGTTTACTTTCCTATAACGTTACATTTGAATAATCCTTTCGCGATTACTACAAAGAGATTTTATTTTGTACGTAAAAGACATTGCTAATGCGACTTGTTTGAAGTGTTTTTTTGTAGCGGAGTGCCTCGGAACGACGGCAAAAGGAACTAGATAACTGTTGATACAAGTATTGTCCCTTGGTTCTTGACAATAGTGCTTTTATTGAAACGCTAGCTATGTTTCTTGCCGGTCGGGAGAAAATGAACAGGCCAAGTGCAAATTGCATCCGCACGCATCACTGTTTTTTTATTTTATTTTATACTAGAGGCCGCCCATGACTTCGTCCGCGTGGATCTATCACGCGAGAACTCCGGGATTAATGTTATTCTGGGTTTCCAACTACCTATATGCCAAATTTCATCGTAATCGGTTCAGTAGTTTTTGCGTGAAAGAGTAACAAACATCCATACTGACATACTCACAAACTTTCGCATTTATAATATTAGTAGGATTCAATATTGTATTTGTCTTCCATCTGGCAGTTCATTCCAAACCTTAGCTATTCGAACTAAAACGTATTTCCGAATAGTTTTCCTCTCGTGTAGATTGTATAAGTCAAACAAAAGAAGACTCATAAACTTGGTGATTGACTTGCAAACTGTCACTATCTGTGAGGTTAGTGAAATTTGACACGATCAAACGAATCAAGCGAGTTAACGCGAATTTCTGTGAAACTGCATTAGTGCTGTGGTGTTACCACTAGATGGCGCTGATATCACATACATACTGTGTGATGATTTAGACAAACGTGTCTTGATCAAATCAGGAACAACTAGGAGACAGGCCAGGTACAGATCATACATACATACATACATAAAATCACACCTCTTTCCCGGAGGGGTAGGCAGAGACTACCTCTTTCCACTTGCCACGATCGCTGCATACTTCCTTCGCTTCATCCACATTCATAACTCTCTCCATGCAAGCTCGGCGGTTTCGGGTACTCAAAATTCAAAATTCAAAATTTTTTATTCATTATTATAGGATATTATTATATCGCTTAATAATTGTCGTATGGTTTAACAACTTGGTTGACGTCAAATAAATTACCTACTTAAAAACTAAGTTTACTGCCGCTTCCAAGGCGTCAGTGCAGAAGAAGCGGTAACAAACTGCACTGCAGCATTTTCTTCAACAACGTCAACTTCACAATATTAAATTATACTTAGAATAGAATGTGGACGGGAGAATACATTGCTCACGGGAGATTTATATATTTATGAGATTTAATATTGAAAAAAGAAAAATATATATATATATATATATTTTATGGATTGCCAATTTTAAAAAGATTTATGTACAGAGTGTACTGAAATTTTGATTTAAGTTCAAATTAAACTACAATTAATTACGAGATTCCTGTGCCAAGCTCGAGCCAGATGTTTTTATCATTAAGGTAATCATCAGTCCTATAATAAGCCTTTTCACAAAGTACTTTCTTTACATACTCTTTGAATTTTCGGTTGGGCATATCAAGAACAGACTCCGGCAACCTATTATAAAATCGTATACAGTTCCCCATAAATGATTTACTGACTTTGCTAAGCCTATGAAACGGCATGACTAATTTATGTTTATTACGTAAATTTCTATCAGTTGTGGCACTAACTTTTTGAAAAAAAAAAAAACTACTTTTGAGCTGACCCTTTACTAGGACGTCCTTAATTTGATAAAGGTACAGATCGGGTGGCGATGAAACCGGCGAGGGTGTTTGAAGAGGATGCAGGGATTGGGGCAAGGAGAAAGATGTATTTTTTGGCTTGGCTACCTCTTCGGGGAAGAGGCGTGATTATAACGAAGAACTTTAACTATTTTAATGAGCCAATTTAAATGTAAATAGCTGTAAGATGACATTTTGTCGACGTCAGTTTTCGGTATATTTAAATAAAAACGAGGGAAAGCGGTACGAAAATAATATCCGGCGAAATATAAGTGGGATTTTTATAATTCATTCCGGGGTTTTCCGTTTTACGCGGTCGAGTTGCGGTCTATTGTGTATGAGATTATTTTTAAAACACTTAAATGCAAAATTTTATAATATAAACGTAAACGTTACCTCTTCATGCAACACATTTCAATGATTTTGAATTACAAAAATTATAAACTAAATATTACGAATTGCGTTTGCTTTATTAAGCGCGCCAAAATTCAATCTTTTGTTTTCTTTTCTTTGTTTAAATGGTATTATTTCCAGCCATTACTACAAACAATCAAATGAGGTTCCATTTCCTTTTTTTAAATAAGGACACTTGAACTTTGCAGTATCACTTTGCTTCTATCGTATCAGTTGCTTAAAACTATATATTTTAAACCACAATAATGCGAACCTACTGCCAAGTCAAGCACGCAGCCGAATTACCTTATGTACATGAGTTAATACACTCAGCTGGAGCGCGTTATTTAGTGATCCATCGTCTGCACGCTACCACAGACACAACGGCCATTACTAGAGAAAGTCCAGAAAGAAGAAAGTATTTAGCTAACACGGTCCAGAGAATTTGGTACCCACTATTTACGATTTTAAACTTTCGCGTTGCATTATACTCTTACTCTATTATGCTTTTCAGACAACCTGACTCTGCGTACTCCTCTGTTCCGGTCTTTTTTTTTTTTGGAGAAATCTTTCCAGGTTCAGGCTATAAGGCTCTGGAATGCTCTTCCTGAAATGATTAGGAGAGCTCCTAGTCTATGCTGTGAAGGGGTTCTTTCTTCGGCAGATTAATGATGGGTCATCCTAATTTGACATTTTATGTATGTATGTGTATTTATAGTGTATATTATGTATCTTGTATGTATTTACGCATTTTTTATTTTGTAATGTATGTATTTTGTCAGTATGCATGTGCACTTTATCGCACCACCAACTTAAAGTTTTTTCTGTTTGGTCAGCTGGTTGACTGGTAGAGAATGCCAAACGGCATTAAATCCGCCTTTTATACATTTTTGTTTTTTGTGCAAAAAAGTTTAAATAAATAAATGTACTATTATTAAATAATACAGGTATTAAACGCGCAAGTAACGTACCTTTATTTTAGCGAGCAGTCGCTGGTTGACCACGGATCATTGTGCCATGATTCGAAACATCCGAGATAAAATAAAGATACTTACGTTATGTGCACATCTGGTACCCAGTTGGATTTTCTTCAGGCTGTTAAATAAATAAAAAATATATGTACATACATAAATAAATTATGCAGATTGAGTTAGCCTCGAAGTAAGTTCGAAACTTGTGTTACGAGATTCTAACTCAACGATACTATATTTTATAGTATATGCTTATATAGATAAACATCCAAGACCTAGGCCAATTAGAAAAAATAATTTCTCATTATGCTCTGGCCGGTATTCGAACCCGAGACCTCCGGTGTCACAGACAAGCGCACTACCGCTACGCCACAGTGGCCGTCGTAAGTGATATACTTACTGTAAAGTATTAACCAAATTCCTTTTAGTTTTTTGGAATTCGTTTTACTATACACATACTCCTGCAGTATAACAGGTTTAATCATGTCCCACGCCTTTTTCCATGAGGGATAGGCAGAGGCTACATATTTCCACTTGCAATGAGAGAAAAAAATACCTATTTCTGTGTGTGTTGTAAAAACATTTGGTTTTATTTGACCAACATTCCGAACTTACCTAGAGAATATTGTGCCATTTTCTTTTATAAGTAACTATCAAGGAAAACCTTCGATATAAGTCGGCTATAAATCTATTATTTGTTACCTCCGTACCTCCTCCAATATCTTATTTCAGCGTTCATTCTTGAGAATTATTCTTTCATGTTTCATTTGATTCATTAGGCTTCACAGGCAGGCCAAAATTAACATTAATATTTCTATCAATGATTAGGGAAAATGGAATAATTATGTCGTAATTGTAATTGACTAGCTTCTACCCGCAGCTTCGCCCGCGCTAATTTATCGCCACCTTCACGCGCGAATTTAGCGCCACCTACAAAAGAATAAGTGCAGGTTTTTCGGAAATCCCGCGAGAACTATAGTTTTTATCAAGATGAAATGTATGTACTTAATGTCCTCCGGACTCAATTTTAAGAAGTTTGGTTCCGTAGATACGCGTTAAGAGACAACAAACAAACTAATACTCGTAAATAAACTTACATACTTTTGACTTTATAAAATTAGAATTTATAAGAAGGAATTTCTCATGGCAACATTATGAGAAGCCGTAGGTTTAATTTCAAGTAAGACTGCCCTACGATAATAAAATACCTTTTGATTGATTTCATTTGATAAATTAATATTTTTTCGAAATAGGAGTTTATTTGAGGGATTCCGCGAATTTTATTCGATTTGGCATTTTGAGTTTTAGTTATATCGAGAAATATGTATATGATTAAATATTAGTACTAGTACTTACATCTGGCATTCAACCAAACAATTTCTTTTTCAATCATAAAAATATCAGTTATTGTATTATCACGAACTAAATTTAACTCGAAATAATAATATGATTCTAGCAATTTTAATCTTGTTTTAAAAGTAGAAGCATTGCAAGCTGTGGAAACAATAATATTATGCATTGAATTTAATGGTAATGATATTAAAATTAAAAGTCCAGCTTTAGCTTGAAACGTTCTCATGAAAAAACTTTTTGATGAGTTTTTACGTGATATATTTCCTACTGCCCACTGCTTTGCTTGCTAGCTAAAATATAGGTAAACTTTGGAGGAATGTTTTTTGATTTAATCTCGAATCCTAACATTTGTGCCGTGTTCTGATCCGATAAATATCCGATAGATATAAATGCATTTTGAATATTGCTAATCGTGTTATCTAAGCATGATTTGTCCCTATAATTTGTCATAATATAAGTGTGAACTATCCAAGAGTGGTGCAAGATAAAATCCGTAACATTGCTAAGTTTTATAAAAATCAATTAAGAGATTTGTTAATTAAAGAAAGATACAAATCTAAAATATGAATAATTAAATACATGCATAAATCACCTCTTATCATACGGGGTAGACAGAGCCATTAGGAACTGAAGGAAATTCAAATAATAAATAAGTATTATAGGACAATATATATTGTGTAATAAATAAGTCTTTGTACTAAGCAAAAATATAAATTACTACAAAAAGAAAATGTTTTTCACAAGGTTATTATTCATTTAAGAATTAAATCGTCTGCAGTTATTATTTTATTCAAGGTCAGTATAAAGTTTCACTTGAATACCCACGTGAAATCATTAGCTGTTTTGACGTAATCGGTACATACAAAATGTTATCACTATCAGGAATGCTTTGATGAAAATGATAACCATGATACAATATTAAAAGTAGGCATACAATATTTAATTTTTGGAGTGAATAAAAATTTTTTGTATTTTTCTTCAAAGATTTTCATAAAAGAAAAATACAAGAAAAGAACATGTTACCAAATAAAAAGATTAATAAGGAGCTCTTAATTTACTAAACTGCACGATTTTCTTTGTATTTTAAACAATACAATATTACAATACAGTATTTTAAATAATACCTTTGCTTTATTTTTCTAAATGGACGCCACAAGAATAATACAAACATCAGTAATTCCATCAACGCCAATTACTTAATTAATATTATTTTGCGTACGGGGCGCCATGGTAGTCCAAGCGGGAGGTGGCAGAGGATTCATACAACCCCTTGGCCTTGCCACGCCCCAACCCCAGCAGATATTATTCAAAAGTCTAGCCGGCTCCATATCCTCAAATTCCAGTCTCTCTTCACCCAAACTCTCAATCCTCCATCTTCCGTCCAGAACAATCGCCGGAGTATTCGTTGTCCTTAATCTACTGAATTCTCTTTGCGATCTTCTCATAATTCTGTCTACTCTGTCTCTGAGACATCTATTGTAAGTGGCATTACTTATTGGTAATAACCTTCTGCACACATTACCAGTGTTACCTTCAGCCTCACATCTCAAATAATCAGCTTGCAGATAAGTGTTTCGCCTCATCGTGTCTAAAGCACACATTCTTGGCCCAACATTTCTGCCATTGTCTCTGAAGAAGTATTGTATCCGAACATTTGGTCCAATATTGTCCACTATCCAGGGTAAGGTCGTACGGAAAAATTGGCGATCTTGCGGAGTATTGAAGTCTGAGTATACTCTCATCAACTCTTTTCTATTCCTCTGACATTTAATAAATGATAATCCTATCACTAATAATATCACTTGGAGGTACAGTCCTTTGGAATACATTATGTTGCGTATCCTTGCACGGACGTTTCGTTACTGACTTTGATTCATGATAATTTAATTAAAGCAATTTCGTAATGTTGGGCCGTGTAATAAGGGAAGTGCAATTATTGTATAATATCCGATTATTGGTCTGTTTAAACATTACTTATGTCGAATCGGTAAGGTGCCCGGTTAAAACACGTGTTACGCCTAAAGGCACCGGTTGGAATTCCACCGCGGCCATGTACCAATGACTATTTTCGTAGTTATATACATTAGTTTTAATACTAACTTATGCGTAAACGTAGTTTATTAATGATTGTGTATTATAAAATAGGTAACGTTGTACGTAAATAATACTAATGTTACAGGCAATAGCAGATAAACCTGGCAACCTCCCACCCCCATTAGTTTATATGAATCTCAATGGTCATGTTTCTTTATATTTGACTGTACATTTAGCGGCTGTGGTGCGGCGTTGATGGGGCTTTGTGACTATGTGTACACCTTTTAAGACCTCTTTTTATTTTTTATACCTGGGTAATCCCCATGGTGGAAAAGGGATAAAATTAACCAATCTTTATACATTACTAGAGTACACCGGCGGCTTTGCTCGCGTAAAACGAAAAATCCCTTAAATTTCCGTTCTCGCTGGAAATTCGGGAAATCCTTAGTTCATCATATATGATCCGTTGGTACTCCTATGTCATTCACCCTGACAGTTTCTTTATATTTTTAGATTATCCATTAAAAACATAATGTATCAACAAAACGGCAACTTTTACTGAGATTCAGCGACATTTTCGTCCCAAATCTTCACACGAGCATGAACACTCAGCCGACTCATTATTTTTAGCATTTTTTCTCTTTTTTACCAACTCTTTAGGGAATGTGTTGCTGACGTTTTTGTATTATCTTTTTCTGCTTATAAAATATAAGCTATTTTTAAGAGTTAATAACATGAGTTACCCTACAGCTTAATCACAAATTCTTTTGTTTCAGGTATTTATGGATGATATTAAAATATGAAAAGGTATGAAATAGAATTTGATAATACAAATATTGTAAAGCAATTTTATTTCTTTTTTATATCAAAATTCAGAAATTATTTTAAATCGTAGCTACGTTATGGTTATTTACATTTTAATTTTTAAACGTTTAGAAGAGATGTGATACGAAACTTTTCTTGCAAAAGACTCAACAATTAAATGCAGTTATCCATTTTATTATTAAAACTTTGATCTATATTTATCTATATCATATTTAAATATTTCAAATTAACATATCAATACACAGACTTAACCTTTGGATCTACAAATTTTAAAATCGACATTTTGTTTTCGCGTGATCTAGCTGAAAGGGCTAAGAGAGGATTTCACGAAATTCCCGTAGAAATGGAAATTACAGGATTTTTTTCACTGCACTCGGGGGGACCACGGGCACGCATACCAGTTTTTCCCCCATGAAACCAGTATCACATTTTTATTTCATAGTCCTGCGCCTCGGGGCTCTGTTCTAGTGGGAATTTGGGTAAAGAAGTACTTATTATTGTTATTTCAGGTTATATTCTACATACACCATCTACCTACCTACCTGTTTTACTATTATTCTACCCGTGTACTAAATGCCATCCAAATCGGTCCACTATATTTTGTGTGAAAGAATAACAAACATATATAGTTATATTTCGCATTTATAATATTGATAGGATTAAAACAACTTGTTATTTTCTTTTTAAGTGAAGTTTAAAGACATAAACAATAACATAATTAGTGGTACGGAACACCGCCAATATAGAAACCTGAGTTGAGCCGGTCTCATTTAAGGATATATGTGGGCGCGGGACACGAATGCGGCCCATTTATTTTGTGTGGAATTATGATAATGAAGCCATTATATGCAACGTAATGGCATGACTTCAGCATATTTACAACTCGACAATGTGATGTGGGGGAATGTGTGTAAACTAATAAAAAAAAACTTCTATTTCAAATTAACATATAATTATACATACTTACATTAATCACGTCTATAACCCTTGCGTAATATCTACATATATAAATACTGATAGGCCACGTTCAGCTGTTTGGCTTAATGACAGAATTGAGATTCATATAAGGTGACAGGTTGCTAGCCCGTCGCCTAAAAGAAGAATCGAAAGTTTATAAGCCTATTCCTTACTCGCCTTTTACGACATCCATGGGAATGAGATGGAGAGGTCCAATTCTTTTTTTCTATTGGTGCCGGGAACCACACGGCACGGCGTGGCACGGAAAAATATAATTTTAGTTGGTAAAAAATCATCGTTGTTAATTCTACTTGAAGGAAGCTAGCAAGTTGTCACTATTTGCATCGAGGTAAGCTGACCTTTTTTTTTAACTGTAGAGTCTGTCTACCCCTGTGGCCAACCTTTGGACGGATAAAGACGTGATTATTATGTATGTATGTATGCCATTGTTAGACATGAAAAAATAAACCATAATACGAAACGAAATGAAGTAACCCTATTATCTGCTCTTAGAAACCACAAGGCTTGCAAAGACACACCGAGTCCTAATTTAGGCTAGTGTGATCTAGGCTTAACATTTAAGATTGCGACCGTACCGGTACAGGAATAAGATAGAATCTCCATTAGTGTGCATTAATCCTAACTAGTGTTGTAACCGCTCAATACTCCACTGTCAATAGATATCGATAGTTGAGAAAAAGCAATTGTGTAGATAGCCCAGTTACCGTAAATGCTGTTGACACGGAAAATACTATCGAATGTACTTTTGATAATATCGATGCAGCAATGCTGCTGAAAATTGAGTCAATAGTTTTGGCCTATTGATAATTACAACAATACTATCGAAGGCAAGGTCACTTTACTTCAATATTAAAGCTTCAATGCTATCGATGGGTAACACCTATTTATTGAAGCTTTAATATAGAAATGACTGATTACCTATACGAGCTATCGATATGACTTCCAAGGCCGACTATCGATAGTTCGTCAACACTAATCCTAAGTGATGGGACGCTACGTCCTATCAAGAACATTTATGTTTCTGAGATAAATCTACTAATGAAGCATCCTCTGTAGATGAGTTTGTGGTTTGTTTAGGGCTTATTTATACTGACGACTAGCCCAATTTTTTGGGCCTGTATATTTTATACTGAGGAGTAGCATTATTTGTTTTTTTTTGGCCGATATGCGAGGTTAAGGTTTAACATCGGTGTACACAAAAAAAAAATGTCACTTGTGCAATTTCATATCCTACCGTGGTAGTCACTCTTGAATTTTGATTACTAATCTTGCACATTTGGGCAACTAGATGCATCACCAAGATCTGAAATGGTTCAAGTTCCCCTGCCAACAATGAAGAATCGTCGTCATAAGCACACCAAGTTCTTCTCCATCTATATATATATATATATATATATATATATATATATATATATATATATATATATAGTTTATGTATAGTTCATTTATTTCCCTCATGCGTTCTTCTCCCCCCTGGTTGCATCCTCACCACTCTGAAGAGAAGTAAGGGTAAGCCTTTGACCATGGATCCTCGTTTGGGTGAGTCAGATGTTTACACGGAGCGACTCCCATCTGACCACCGCAATCTTTGCAGGTGAACCTAACCCGTATTGGATCGATCGTGGTCACACACCTAGGTGCCTGAATGTGTAGGTTTCACGATGTTTCCCCTCATCCTAAGAGCATCGGTTAGTATTCAAAATAATTTTCTAAACTAATTAATAACAACTTTGAAAATAGTCATAGATGGTCGAGGTGGGACCTGAACCTGGGACCTGTACCTTTTATGCCGTCATTACCCTTACCGATTCGACCACCGATGCTCTCAAATCAAACTTCTCTCTTGCTTCTTGTTACCTTCTTAATCGTCATGTTTGACGGGTCTTTGGACCCATAGGCCGCTTACATACATACATACATAAAATCACGCCTCTTTCCCGGAAGGGTAGGCAGAGACTATCTCTTTCCACTGGCCACGATCTCTGCATACTTCCTTCGCTTCATCCACATTCATAACTCTCTTCATGCAAGCTCGGCGGTTTCGGGTACTTTTGACCTGACCCTTTACCAGGACGTCCTTAATTTGATCAAGGATAGGCCGCTTCTCTAACATTTTATTTTCACTAACGGCTATCTTCAACCTGAGCTTCTCAGAGTTATCAGGTTACAAATACACCTGATTTACGACCAAGAAAAGGAAAACATTGCGAGGAAATGAATGGAAAATGTATGTAATTACATATAACTGCGCATACTTCCTGTTATTAGTCATTGTCGATATAACGTTACCTCGAAATTGCAACCATTTGTAAGTAATTACGCACGTCGATTTAATAATTCATTTATATATCAAGGAAATGAAGATTTCAAAAGACACAACATTTCTAATAGACACAAGAGTCATTAAGTTTGCGTTTCGTTGGATAACATAGTGATGAATTTGAGAATCAATAGTGCTTGTTAAAAGAAGAATCCCATAATGGTCTCTTTCCTCCCTTAATATTATTTTAAACTCTGTTCGGAAAAAGTAACTATCATAAACTTTATTCATATAAGCACAAACAATGCTTTTCTTACCACACAAGAAATTGACGTTCAAATCGAAACCGTAATAAAAATAGCTTAATCACAACAGGACTTTAACGCTGACCCTTTCTCTCAAATTTAAGCCACGAAAATAGATCGCCAAAATCCACAATGGAAGTTTGGAAAGCAACTTCACAATAATATACCGCAGAATAAGAATAGTCTCGGGCCACGAAAGTCATTTTGAAACGAAATCCCGCGAAATCGGGGAAGTCATTAAGGTGTGCCGAAAGGGAGCAATTAGGGAACTGGGACAGAGAGAGGAACACAATGAGCCTCATTGTCGTATGCGTAAGAGAGTGACGGCGAATTTTTATTTTAATTAACAAAGGAAATGGTTATGAGGTTCGGTTTGCACGAAGTCGTAAGGAAAGCATTCTGTGTTATTAATTGTAAGTAAAAAGTAAGGTAAACAGGAATATATAAGTACATCGCCATAGCATAAATTCAGACAAATTTTATGGATCGATCTATTTTGTGAGGTACGATAATAAGGTAACATAAGATTTGACCATGTCTGGAAGTACGCCTCTGAGTATTTTGTTTTAGACCAATTCCACATTTTGCAATATAGAAATTAGCTTACGTTACTTTTATGCTTTTACTATATATAAAATCATACCTAAAAAGGTACTAGAGAGGTAAGCAGAGACATATATCTTTACACTTGCCACGATCTCTGCTTACTTCTTTTGCTCCATCCACATTAATAACTCGCCTGACCTGACCGTTTGCCAGGACGTCCTTAACTTAATCAAGGTCGTCTTGGCCTTTCCACTCCTACCTTTCCATACTTTTAACATTTAGTATATTAGCAAAAATTTGTAATAGCACGTTTGCAACAAAATATGTTAAATTTTTTCGGTCGTACAGGAAAATATCTTTGCCTCTATACACTTATCAAATCCACTATTCGTAAAAGCAGCTCTAAAAAACAAACCTATACTCCTGAGAACGAAATAATAGGTTATATTCTCAAATAGTACATTCAAACAATAAATACACATTAGGCGTTGCTTATCCCCATTACAAAGGGTTCTTTGACGGGCATTAGTAAGATAATTATGTACCCATTCCATCTCATTCACGCTCCAATTATGGTCGGGTAACGAGTTCTTATAAGACGCTGTGGTAGACAGTTGCTTAGCCAGCCGTGGGTACAATATCCGAGGCACGTTTCCTAGTATAGATCGACTGGATGGTACAATACAGAATCTACTTTATATACTTTAAGAATCAATTTAAAAGGCACCAGAGATAGCTGTGAATTGAGACAAAATGTCAGATGAACCCATCCATTACATTCACGATCTAAGTACTAATGAGATTATTGTTGGTTACGGCAGACGGTTGCTTATAGTTCACATTAAGTCCAGATGTTAAGCTCATTTAAGTCGCTAAATGAATAAAATATATAAAAACCAATACATTCTTTTCCGTTCATGGGTAACATAATTGCCTACGAGCTAAAATCGTCGATTAGATTAGTATTAGTAAAGTCGATGCAGCATTAAAGCTTCTCTTAACATGTGTGATACAAAAGTGCTTATATACAAAAGTGCAAATGCTTACGATACCATCCCTACACCAAAGTTTAGTTCTATATAAACTTATAAGCATCGTCAAGTTTTTTTAGTTTTTTTATTATAACTACAGCAAACAGTTCATAGTTTACACCACGCTCCCAGCAATGATTCTTGGTTTTAGACGGCAATTGACTAATCCCCGGCTTAGCTCACCATTTATCATAACTGCGGGATTACAAAGGTAAGCCACATATGACACGAGGCACGCCGCAACCTGTGGTGTAATGTTACTACCGTATTAAGTGGGATTTAATACAATTACTTATAGTTACAAGTCTTAAATAATGCTTGGATAGGCTGTAGTAGACTTAAATATAATACTTACCTGCACTTGTATTCGAAGATGAAACGTACGAAAATAAGAATCTTAAACATAATGTTTTAGTTGGCTTTAGTAGTTTTGTTTTTCATTATCATAGCATGACTTGGCCCATGTTATAATTGATGTCTAAAATGTTGTGTGTATAAAATAAAACACACAATATCATTTAGCTTGATGAAACAAATATTAACAATTTATTACTTTTATAACTATGTACTGTATATCTTGTTATTGTGTGAATTTCTGTGTAATAAAGATATTACAAACTAACAAACAAACAAAAATATTATATATAGAGAAATCGTGGCAAGTTCTGCCTGTCCTTTTGCAAACAGGTGTTATAATACATGCATATTCTATGTAGATATATCGGTCCAGAAAGGTAAATTAAAACCTTTTCTATTTCCATAAAAAGCTTATTGACTTATCTATGAAAGTTAACAATTATAATACCGAATCTCAACTAAGTGATGCCATCTCAAATTCTCTTTGAATGATCAGAAATGGCTTGCTAATTACTAAGTTAGTCCACTTACTATGTCTAGATCTAGATTACTGTAGAATGTACATTATCCGACAGGCTAACTATTAGTGGATGGATAATTTCTAAGTGCTTCAACATTATAATTGGATTTTTGAAAACTAATAAAGTTATGATGAAGGAGATATACCTGGGACATGTTCTGGTCTACTTTTTGAGTTATGTATTAATCAGATGTCTACAGGATTCTTCTTTTATTAATTTTTTTGAGTCACAGAGGTCATACAGCAGCAAGAGAGCGCTTTTTGACTTTTCAGTCTGTGCTTCAAAACTGTTTAAAAATCTTTTTCTCCCATGGTTCCCAATCAATGTTACCAAATCTATTGAAATTATTTGAAAATTAAGGTTTATTAAATTTTATGACTTTTTTAAAAGTAATGATGGTAATAAAACCCATCGTAAGGGAACATGGGTTAAATTCCCGTAAGGTCCAGACGTCATGGGCAGAGAATGTAACCAAGATTATCGCCAGGGAGAAGAAAACGAGTAAGACTATAATCTCTGTACATACATACATACATCACGTATTTATCCCTGACGGAGTAACCGCCAACAGACTCACAAAGAATTAAGGCCACGTGCAGCGGCAATTCTTAAAGAAGAAATTGAGATTCAAATAGTAACAGGTTGCTAGCCATCGCCTAAAAGATGAATCCTAAGTTAATACAATTTTTCTTCGCCACCAGCATGGAACCATGTACTATGTGTGATGAATGTGTACCTACTCCTTTAGTTGCCTTTAACGACATCCATGGGAAAAAGATGGAGTAATCCTCTTTTAAAGTGCCGTAAACCGGGAATCTTTGTTAATATTTCTTATAAGCATATAGCGAAATTTTGTCGAAGCTATAGTCGCTGTCATTGTTGAAACGTAGCTCGTTGGCGATATTGATAAAGATATTTTGACAAAGATTTGTGATGTTAATAAACCTAAAAAAAGTAAGGAACCTTATAAATAATGTTTACTTACAGCAAACATGATAAACATGTCAACATCGATCATGTTCGCAATCTGTTGCGACTCGCCATCACAGGGGGCTCGGCTTGTTACGAAGACTTATTGTTTTAGTTTGTTATTGAGATTTCTGTTCTATCAGCTTTGTTTTTTTTTCTCTTTTATCCCTAAGAAAAAAAGGAATGTTTGAAACAATATACTTAAATTACTCACTTACCTATACGAATTAATTGGGTTTCATACAACAAAAAAAAATAGTTTTCAATGAAAGCATTTTAGTCGATTGTGTTGAATCATTTCATATTTTTCTATTGAATGTAAAAGCTCACGCTATAAAATGTCCGTTTGAAAATAGATTATTTGAATTATTTTGATTACAAATATTTTGTTATTAAAAAAGAAAGTCCGCTTCTAAAAACCCTTTTACATTATAAACGAAATTTGTATGTTCTGTCTAATCTTGCAGCCTCTGAGCACTTAACAAATATGGTGATCCTATGTCAATGTCATCGGCATATGACTCCGCACTGCAGACTAATAGACGCCACTCATACACACCAATGAAGTGCCTATAAATCCATTGCCACCGAGTGAATCACGAAGGCCTACGTTTAACTCATGCACTGCTCTAAACACATACATAAATATAATCACGTCTTTATCCCCATGTAAAACCCGTTAAATTTTGCTAAGTTAAATAAAGTAAATATCAAATCATCAAACAAATAAATTGTTCAATAACAGCCTTGAAATTGAATCAAAATCAATACCTTTTTGTTGGCCCTCAGATATTTGCCTTTCACGGCAATTAATGTTTAGACAGCAAAACGACGTGGGCAAACTGGCGAATCGATGGAATATTCAATAAGGCGGCACGGCTGACAGTCCTGTTTATTTGTTTAGGCTCTGTTACGTGGTTTTGAGAGAGAAGTTTCGAGATAAATATGTATACATTCAATACGTCTTCATGAGAATCATTTAAAAGCTGTCAAACTTTATGTACAAAGACATAGACGTAGAAAAAAAGACGGACGGAGTGAGGCTTGAAAAAAAGTGAAGCATCGTAATGACGATGCGTGTGTGAGTGACAGAAAACTTGTCATTTTGTGAAATAATCTAAGACGCATCTATGACGCAATATCGGCCGACTGTAACACTATTGGTATATACATATTATATAGGCATACTATTAGTTCTTCATTTTCGCCGTATAGTCAAACTCCGTCCGCCTTTTTTGGACGTCATGTATAGCGATTGCTGTTATATTTTAAAACTCTTTTGTGTGTGTTTGTGTTGTGTGTTTAAACTTGTGTAATGTTTAAACGTTTGAACATAAGAAACTAGGTAAAGAAGATCCATACTCACCTTCTTCATAGAGAGGAGCCCGGTGTTTTTTCTATGACCACCTATCCAGAAGTATTAAGTAATTACAAAGATTGATTGTCTTACAATAGTGGCCGGTTTAAGCTTACCTAGCTTGAATCATAATATTTAATTAAACAATCTGTTTATTGTTTGCTTATATTTTCTCAAGATATTTAAGTCATTTCATAAGTTCACCAAGTTCCATAACGTTCGTCACGTTGAATTTAGATGAAAAACCAATAAAATCATGCATATCTAGGCTTATGTCGCAAAAATATTCAATTCATAAATGATATTTATATACCGTTCTTATACATTTTTTCACTTTTAAGTTAATAAGGTAAATTATTTTTAGATAACTCTATTGTTCTCTCCAAAACTGGGTTATAAATTTATATAAGTAGGTTGGAATCAAGATGGAACAATATCCGGACGGAGGTCTGTTTGTGAAATGTAAAACAAAGGTCGTGAATATAATAATGATTAGAGATTCAAGTATTTTGGAAGTCTGAATAAAACGATTTATGAACGAAGCTGAATTATGGTAAAATAAAGAATTCCAACTCGACGTTAAGGAGTATATGCGTAAAGAAGCTGTAGACCGGAATAGTTAAAAAAGAAACTATAGAGAGAGAATTTATTTTTAATCGTAGCCTAGCAACCATATTATACGGGAAAACGATTAAGGTTGCAAATATTGTGAAAAATAATTTTCTCCTGGAGCGCAGCATGAATCGATTTTTATTTCAAAGTTCAACGAAATCATTAAGGCCGTTTTCGATAACGCGTATAATATTACTTACCTGTTGAATCTTTCAAATGTATGCTTGTTGTTTTTTTTTTTAATTAACCTATATTACTAATTTTGTTATGGGACTGTTAAATAATACAAAAAAATATTTTATTTCTAGTCTGAATTCCAACAATGTTGGGCCTTGACCGAGCTGGCGGAAATAGCCCGGGATAGCCTGAATGATGCTCCAGCCATCTCGCGAAGTGGCCTTATTACTGCGTTGTGTCACACGCTTTACGTGCCCGAATAAAAAAAGGTTAATGCACAAGTTTAAACCTGACTCTTTTGTGAGATATGAACGTTAGTTACTGAAAGTTAGATAACTTATTCTCTTACGGTGAGGACACACTACACTATATTCAACTGTATTTGTTTTCTTCCTCCTCCTGGCTTTAGTCCCGGTCGCATCCTCACCTCCCGAAATTTGGCATACATATACATAGAAAGAAATAATAAATTTTGTAGGAGTTTACTTTAATATCCCGTAGTTAGTATATTCTGGGCTGTTGGCTTATTTATTATACATACGTTTATTTTTTCGCCAAAAATTCCACACCGCACCCATGAAACATAAATATTGTTTTAAAATAAAGAGCCTCGTTTACACCCATGGCATTTCGAAATTTGCATGCCGACCCGCTTGTTAAAGAGCAAAAAATTTTTGTCAAAGCATTGAAAAATTCCGTACTGTTTTGAAATTATGAGTGTCAGCGGTTAAAAGCGCTTTATTTGTCAATTCATGTCTCAAAGTAGAGTGGTGTTTTAGGTTTGTTATTCTAAAAAATATTATTATTAATGAATTTGTATTTCCGTGGTTGGAACTAGTCCCTACTAATACTATAAATGCGAAAGTAAATGTCTGTCTGTTATGTTTTCACACCTACACCAATAAACTGATTTTGATGAAATAAGGTTGATAGAGTTGACCCTGAGTAAGAAATTTTTGTGTTAATGTTAAATTATATTTCTTTATTACTGAACTCCAAAACTCGTCACAAAAGCCGATTGTAGAGAGAGAAACATTTAGTTTTGCAGGCCAAAACAAATTTACATGAATAAATAATATAGACAGGCAACTATAGTTGTACTGTCTATTGAATTGAGCTAAATCACAGTTTGTTTAGGATTAGATCGGTAGGTAAATGTTGGTATTGTGAAATTAGAGTAAGGTAAGGAAATACCTGATATTATTGTATTCTGTTACTCAAAGCAGCGATATAATTATCCCAAATTTAATGCTGAAGCACGAAGTAATATTTGCTTTATGAATTCAGACGGATACTTAAACTTGTTACTAAAGTTTGTAGCATATTTTTTATTGAATTCAAACCCATTGTTTCCATTTTAATACACTACAATACTATCCCATTACCACTCATGGCTCTAACAACCTTTCGGTTAAACGATCCAATTCCTGGAAGTAGTCATAGTACGCAGCTCTCGCGTCAGCTTTCTTTAAAATCTCTTAAGTATCTCCTTAGTTTTGTAAAAAAACACAATAATCATACTTGGTACCGATCATGATATCCCTGAGGAGGGAACTGGAGAAGTTACAATCAAGATTGAGAACTGATCCTGTCAATATAAGAACCCAACTCAGCTTGGATCAAGGTTTCAATTCCATTGCCACTTCTAGCAATAACATTATTCTGATGTTATTTGTTTTTTTTTTATGTTTCTTGTTTATTATCATAAATAAATTTCTTAGCCAGTATAAGGTTTATCCTTTTTACCTTACTGTAGTTACCTGAATGACCTCACGGTAATTTCCCTGGCCTTAAGGGCACGTTGTATTACCTGAAATGGATAACCATGCTCCCGAAAGGTATATTTCTCTGATGTTAAAGTAATAATCATTACGATCAGAGACTATATAAGATTATTACGATTTGTATAGAAGTAAGTACATACAAATGAAGAAGGTATATTAATTCTGTTCTCAGATGTTCATAATCTGAAGGATTATTATTAGTCTTCTACTTTAATTCATTTTCTTGGATTAATAGCAGTGTCTAGTTACAGGAATATCTTTAATTAATTTATCATTTGTTGTTAGTATTCTCAGAAGTTATAATGAAATATTTCTGAGTATTTAGCCTAACTTTGTGAATTATGTTTTTATTGAATAATCATTTATATGTTACATAAAAAGGATAACAATCTTTAATTATTCTATGTGCGTAACATTATGGACTTGTAGAGAATACTTTAAAAATAAGCCCAGTTTTTGTACTTTTAAAGCTCATAGAAGTAAGTATAAACTAAACGATTTATCGAAATTCTAACAAATTGTTGTATATCAATCAACTTAAGAGAGAAATATAGCCAGTTTTATCTTTAGTTTAAATATGTTTCAGATTTTAAAAAAAGTTTTGAATAAATACGCCTCTTTTTAACCAAAAATAAAAAAAAACAACTACACCTTACAACCACTAGCGATCGGCATTCAATTAGGCAGGTTATAGTTGATTGATGGGTGTTCCCCTCTCCTGACACCTAGTTGAGACATCCATCACGGGCGAAGAAATGTAGGTATACTTTTTAAGAATATGACCTTTAGCATTAATGCCAAGCATGTTTCGTAACCTGTACATTTAGATAAAATCTCGAGACTTGGTTGCAATTGTGGTAAGGAGAGCCAGGGTTCTGCCTTTGAACATGATCCTATAATAGGTAGGTATTAACACGAAACGACTTCTTTCTGACCTTCTTAATTTTGCACGGAACCTTATCTAAATTCAAAATTTTTATTCTTTATTATTGGATACTTCATATCGCTTAATAATAGTCAAATCTTTTGGTTTCACAAAATTGGTTGACGTTGAAATAAATTACTTAAACCTAAGTTTACTGCCGCTTCTAAGGCGTCATTGCAGAAAAAGCGGTAACAAACTGCTAATTATCTATATTGGAGTATGGTTACACATTGAACCTCTCGATGAAACACTCTTTATCCTTTACGGGGGAGACAAACCTAAAAATTGTCCATAGACTCTATGGCCCAAGGCCACTTTTAGTTGGTGCTATTATTAATTTTATGCACAGTGGTTGACTGGTAGATAATATTATTAATACTAAGTCCGCTAATTGTATTAAAGACTAGCTCTGCCCGCGACCTCGTTCGCGTGGAATAGTTATTTTGGGCATCATTGAAGCACTAAAAGATGAATAATTATCCCCGTTTTTTTTATATATTCCATTATTTCTTTGCTCCTTATAGTTGCAGCGTGATGTTATATTGCCTAGAACTTTCCTCGATAAATAGTCAATTCAACGCAAAAATATTTTTTCAATTCGAACTAGTTCCTGAGATAAGCGCGTTCAAACAAACAAACTCTTCAGATTTATAATATTAGTATACCTAGATTAAATAAATAAAATATTACACATAATTTTAACGCCTCTAAATGTAACTCAACCGAATACGATATGGAAATCTTGCATCAAGCGGCAAGTATTTTGCATAAATCAGGAGGAACTCCATCAAGTGACACCAAGATGAAAGCTATGTAATGTGGCACTCAGTAATCCGGCTCATGAGCAATCTGGGTAATTTGAGACTGTAACACGCGGGATATATTTGTATAAATAAGAGGGATTTGGAAACTTGTTTACATACATACACATATATAATCAAGACTATATTCCTTGCATGGTAGACAGAGCTAACAGTGTTGAACTGACTGATAGGCCACGTTCAGCTATTTGGCTTAATGATAGAATTGATATTCAAATAGTGAAAGGTTGCTAACCTATCGCCTAAAACGAATCCCAAGTTTATAAGCCTATCCATTACTCGCTTTTTACGACATACATGGGAACAAGATGGAGTGGTCCCATTCGTTCTTTTATTGTTGCCGGGAACCACACGGCACAATCTTGATTCTAAAATATAAATCTGGTTGTTTGATATGTAGCGTCACATGTGCGGCAAAAAACGTAGTTCATCGATCTCCCATCTTGACGTCCATTCCAAACTTGATATAAATGGATACAACGCTTCTGCCGTGTAAGTGTAATGGATATATTTTTTTTACTTTTGGCGCGTAGTTACCAGCAAATTTAAAATAAACAATCAACTTCTTTTATAAAGTAGTTGTTGAAAGCTTAATGCATTAACATAAAACGCATGGTAAATGTCTTCTAAGGTTAGTGTCAAAGCGTGTTAACCTAATGTTAGGCTGTTTTTGAACTTTGAAGTTTGATATAAAAATATTATGCCTTCCAAATTACTCCTAAATGCCGGTTACATTTACGCTGCTACATGATTAATTACTAGCTGTTGCCCGCGACTTCGTCCGCGTAAATTTCGAGTTGAATCTTGATCATACAGTCAGACAAAAAATTAAAAAAAAATCCCTATCCATTTCAGTCAAAAATACTAAATGTACAGACAAAATATTTTTCCTGTTTTATTATATGTATATGTAGATTAATCATTAGCAACTAATTCAAAAGCACTAACCACCGCTTATATAAGCACTCCAGGGCTAATAGTACATCACGTAGAACATTCTAGAGTAATCCTCACGCATTAAGTGGGTAGGTAATTGGTAATCACGGCGTTATTGGCGATGCAAAGAGAATCTCAGATGATATTACATTGAGAAATACAGATGTCGATGTTATATTTAAATGATAAACGTTGAAGCATTTCAATTTGTACTATTTATAACTTTCATTGGAGAAATATTTCACATTAAACCTTGGATCTTAAAACAAGATACTATTTTGTTTTCCTTCACCATATTGTTTAACCTAAAATTATACTTATTGGACATATATTTCGCAAACAAAAAACACGTTAGTTATAACAGATTTGCGTAATTACATGATTAATTATTAGAGTTACCTAATCAAAAGCACTTCAGAGCGAATAGTACGTCATATTGAACATTCTAGAGTAATCCTCACGCAGTAAGTGGGTAGGTAATTGGTAATCACGGCGTTATTGGCGATGCAAAGAGAATCTCAGATGATGTTACATGGAGAAATAGAGATGTCGATGTTATATTTAAATGATAAACGTTGAAGCATTTCAATTTGTACTATTTATAACTTTCATTGGAGAAATATTTCACATTAAACCTTGGATCTTAAAACAAGATACTATTTTGTTTTCCTTCACCATATTGTTTAACCTAAAATTATACTTATTGGACATATATTTCGCAAACAAAAAACACGTTAGTTATAACAGATTTGCGTAATTACATGATTAATTATTAGAGTTACCTAATCAAAAGCACTTCAGAGCGAATAGTACGTCATATTGAACATTCTAGAGTAATCCTCACGCAGTAAGTGGGTAGGTAATTGGTAATCACGGCGTTATTGGCGATGCAAAGAGAATCTCAGATGATGTTACATGGAGAAATAGAGATGTCGATGTTATATTGAAACGGTGCCGTGTGGTTCCTGGCACAAATAGAAAAAAGAATGAGCCACTCCATCTGTTTCCCATGGATGACGTAAAGGGTGACTAAGGGATGGGCTTATAAACTTGGGATTCTTCATTTAGACTATGGGCTAGCAACCTGGCACTATTTGAATCTCAATTCTATTATTAAGCCAAATAGCTCAATGTGGCCTATCAGTCTTTTTGAGATTGTTGGTTTACCCCAAGGGATATAGACGTGATTATATGTATGTATGTATGTATCGATATTAATTTTGCCGAATTATGTAATGATCATATACAATGGCCGACCGACGCGTGATGAGCTAATGGAAAACTTGCAATTCAGTGATATGAATTATAAATTAATGTTTGCTTATGCTGAGAGCTTTGAACTGATATAGGTTTTCACCCTTTTATTTTTAATTCTAAATGAAACATAGATATTAATTTTTTTATGAAATATTGGTAGGTACATAGTTGTAAATGGTACGTTTAATTATCTTTATTTTTATGGTCTCCATTCTAGCTAAACCTTTGAAATTGATGATTTCGTATTTGAACTAAATATTCTTAGTCAAGTCATAGGAACAAAATTGTTAAGAATCGCGTCATGTAGGTGTTTAATTGGTACGATGTTTACTCGTACCAATACATTAATTAAACAAACATCTAAATTAAATACGACAACATGGCTATTACAACCTTCATTTCTTTATTCCTTTGAAGCAATAAAGAAAATCTTAAGCTACAGAATTAGCTCAAGTACCGTGGATGGGTTGATGCCACACGTCGCCAAGGGCCCTCGAGGCGGCCTGGAGCGCTGGCCTTGGCATGTTCCACATAACATTGGGACGTAACCTTGCGTTATGACATTCGTTTGTTTTATTTTTGCTCGTAGATACAAGGCATTTTTAGTTTTCGGAGACAATGAAAAAAAAAAAAAGAAAAACGATTATATCGCGTTTTTATTATTTACAAAGCCCACAGACAAAACACGTCATGGGAGGAAACACAGCTGTCATACTATAATATGTTTTTCATCGTACTAGACATAGCGTGAAAACTATATCAGAATTATACTTTCAATAAATATTACCAATATAATGTAACTAATTCTTTTAAACTCTCGCGTTTGTTTGCAAACGGGAATTAACGCGAAAACATACCGGTTTTTTTTCTGACGGGTTTCCCCGATCGTGGTCGGTGTGACCCGGTCGAAAGTATAATTTCCTGTGACCACAGCTAAAATAAACTATACCATAATGATATTTTTTCATTATGGCATAGTTTATTTTAGCTGTTAGCACGCCAAAATTAAACAAAATTGTAAAAGTTTTAAGTCGGGTTCAGCCTCGCTCGATGAGTTAACGGATTGTTGTCGGCAACAAAGTCTGCACAAATTAACTATAATATATTTTAAGGTTGGGTATAATAATTGAAATAACTAAAACTAATACTATTAAACCTTATCTAAAAAAAGAAACTTATTCGTATTTAATATATGGTTTTAATTGTATATTGTAATAGGTATAAAAAATACACAAAATTACAGTGCAATAGTGTACTATAGCATTGTAGTTTGTTCCTTCACTTTTTTTGATATTGCACACACACTTGCATCTTGATAGCGTAAGGAGGTTTAATTATAAGTGCATAGATATCTTTTATTTGTGTTGTATCCTATTTAGAAAATAAACTTATTTTTATTGTAAGCTAAATAATTTTTCTAGCTTAAAATTCTCGAAGTGGTAGGCAGAGTCTTCATCTTTCTACTTGCCATGATTTTTTTACTACATACCAAATTAATTCCCGACTCTTGTTAAAATTAAAGTAAAATTTTGCACCAGATTAAATAAAAGCTAACTTAGACTATATTTCGGTAAAATCGGTTTAGTAATTTTTAAATTTATTTGTAGATTTGTTAGAAACAAAAATACATTTTATTTCTTATTTTTAATATGGAAACATGAATAAAGTTGAATGAACTAAGGTTCATTCATTCAAAGTTCATGATAATTGTCAAAACAAAGGGAATAAATTCATTTTCGCTAATTAGTTTTAACTCGAAAGTTTCAGTATAAACTGAGTCAGGTCATCTAGACGGCACAGTCGTATACAGTTAGCAATTACGATAAAATATGACAAATTGTTATTAACAGTCAAAGTTTTAATGCAATTAAAAACTCATTCAAAGTACTATGGAGTCCAGACAATGATAAACCAGTTCGAGTAGCAAAACTTTACGGACTAAAAAGCTTTAATTTGCAACTTTGGGATAATTATAACCTATATTATTTTTATGTAGTAAAATAAATAATATAAACAAACATACTTTGCCATAATTACCTATAAATGTATCGTTTGAGGCAAAAAATAAAATTTCGTCCTATTTCGTCCCATCATTGATGTATGATGCCAGATGTGTCATAATCTGTGGCAATTTTAAATTTAGAACAGCGGTTCGATATTTGAAAATGCCTAGCTGTTCGATGGCAACTCCTGGCGTTTAGCCAACGAGTGCCATAGACACAAAGTAGGTATCCACATCTGACATTCGCATTTAGGTCATAATGATATTTTATCTGTGGAGCACCGTTGAACGTTCCGTTTCAGCGTTCTCTACACGCTCACATCGGATAACTTTAAAATAACTAATTTCATGTTTAAATGGAAAAATTTATAAATTTTCCATTTTTGTCATAAGGTTGGATAGTGTACCATTCGCTTGTTGTCCAGAAAATAACTATATCAATGATGAATTAAAATGTTTTAAAGACGACTTTTTGAACACCAGCTAGGCAACAAGACTTAACTGAAAATGTTAATCCACTACGTCGTTAGAAAATGTAGTAAGTATTTAATATAAAATTAATTCCCTTTATCAGCTTATCAAAATGTTTGTTCCAAGAAATTCTAAGTAGTCTACAATTACCCCGTACATAATTGCTGTGTACCTAAATAATTCTAATTTGGAAAACTTATAATAGTAGGTAATGTAGGTAGTAATATAATTATTATTTTAACTGGATGTTTCGTTTGTAATGTACCTATTACTAGACTACATTATGCCCGCAGCTCCACTCGCGGATATGGGAAAATATCGTTAATTTCTGATTCATTTAAATACAAGGTCGGTACTTACATACATAAAATCGCCTTTTCCCGGAGGTGTAGGCAGAGACTACACCTTTCCACTTGCCACGATATCTGCATAGGTAAATTTTGGTACCTTGTAAATTAAAAAAATGTATTTAATACTTAAGCGGAACCGTGAACGGACGTTAGTAATAATCATATCTGAATTTAAAACATTATTGACATCCAAATTGACACTCTGGCACTTACCAAGAAATTCCACTCCTGACTGAGACACTCTAAATAACCAATTAAAACTTTTATTTTGTACCATTATTATCCCCTAATTGTCGTAATTCGAACTCTCGACAACAAGTTTGTTGATTTTTCGGTAAATAGAAATTTGTATTTAAGTGTTAATGTGAGTCTTCTTCTTACATACATATAGTCACGTCTATATCCCTTGCGGGGTAGACAGAGCCAACAGTCTTGAAAAGACTGACAGGCCACGTTCAGCCTTTTGGCTTGATGATAGAATTCAGATTCAAATAGTGACAGGTTGCTAGCCTATCGCCTAAAAGAAGAATACCAAGTTTATAAGCTTAATCGCCTTTTACGACATCCATGGGAAAGAGAAGGAGTGGTCCCATTCTCTTTTTTATTGGTAAATTTCGGTCACATCCTTTAAACATTGAACCTGGATTGATTAAGTCAGGTTTTTCACTACACGAAGCGACTCTCGTCAGACCTCCGTAACTTTTGCATGGGAACCCCTATGAAATTGGCTGATACGTAGGTACACCCCACGGTGACGTGGTATTCCTTGTTATACTTTTCATGGTCAGGTACCATACTCGTAAAAGGAAGCGGCACTAGATTAATGTGTTTTTTATACATACATACAAATACGCCTATATCCCTTGGGCCCCCCCAAGGGATATAGGCGAGACAGAGTCAACAGTCTTGAAAATACTAAAAGGCCACGATTAGCTGTATGGCTTCATGATGGAATTTGTAGTGTATGTATCCATAATTTCAAGCAAAACACCATTTTAGGAAAAGTTTATTTCTTTACTGATATACCAATTTTAATATTCCATTCCATATACAAATAATAATCATTTGTATATTTGAATAATTAAACCAATACAGAACAGAATTTAAATTCAAATAAGTTGTGCCTATCGTCTACAAGAGGAGTTCCTTATTTTTAAGCCCATCCTTTAGTCGCCTTTTACGACATCCATGAGTAAGATATATGTATAATGGTTCTACTCTAAAGCTTCACAAACAATACAACACTAATTTGTTAATATTTTCTTTTTTTTTAATATTTACTAATTAGTATTGTTATAGAAAAAAAAGGTGCAAAAGTAAATCCAAAACTATAGAACAACCACAGCGAAGGGCATAAGTCTCGTCATCTTACAAGAGCCCGCGCTATTTCCGCGGTCGAGGTACCTGTGACCCCGTTCCGACCACTTTGACGATTGACTCTGCCGCACTGAAGGGCTCTCACGGTCGCAAAAAGTGCTTTTCGGAATTACGATTTGAATATGGAGTTTCGAATACTGACGATCCGTTTTACGCATGCTTTGATAAATTAAGGTTAAACGGTTTAATTTTTATTTTTAAATTGGAAGAATGATTATGTAATATGCAAAGGATATTGACGTTTCTTTTATATTAACTGAAAAGTATTAATGTAGGTACAATAACCCAATACGATTAGTATACGTTTCTGTCATACATAATAATGTAAATAGGAAATAACTAATCCAAAGTAAGTTTCAATACCACTTAATTTAAGGCGAAACAGGAAAACAAGGCAGGTATCCGAAACAGAATTTGAATAATTGCGGAAATTTCCTTAACGTCCACGATTTATGGTTGAACGTTTAAAATGTTGACTCGGGACGTCACAACTTGATGAAATATGGAAACGCTCGGACGGACTTGGAGGCAACAGAATAAGTTTATTGTTTTGTTTCAACAATTTTAAACGGACGAAAATTGTAGACGTACAGAGAACACAGATTAAAAACTAGCATTCTTTATTTGAAAAAGTATTTTTTTTTTATATTTATTTGTTTTTATCTTAGCCCCTAAGAGTTTTTGATAAAAGAGGGCCATTAAAACTTCATCCTTAGAATATATACGGAATTAATCTCATTTGACTTGTCGAATTTGTTATACGAGTGAAATATAATTTACTTGCGTATTTAATCAAAGTAGGGAGGCGTACGTACATATTTTTTGTACTTTGTAATTTTATGATAATCTTGCTCTTGTCCTTTTAGTTAAAACGTTTGTAACGCTAGGATTGTTCTACTATAAACATGTTTGTTGGAAAGTGGCAATAACTGAAACAAGCAACCTCATTTCAATCCGAAAAATCCTGTACAAAACGACGCTGTCATCAAACACAATAAACAAACGATAATCCGAATTTGAAATCCAATTAAGTAATCGTTTGGGTCAAGGCAAATCCATATATCAAATCAAATAACATGAAACAGTGTGAAATAATCCAACCGTTGAAGTTTCGGCCCTTAATAAATTAGAAACGTGTGGGTTCGCAAATTGTCAATATGTTTGGGGTTACTCCTGGATTTTGGAAGGCTTTTAGTCAAAAAGTTAGTTTGAATATTGAATAGTTTTGTTATTATAAGTTAAATAGGTTTTGATCAGTGTGGAAGGGTTTTAAGAGCAAATTAACATGTTTACTTAAGTTATCAATAATTAGAGGTTATGGTTACACGGCTAATTAAAAGTTAGATAATCACAAAATTTGCTTTCTGATTAAGGAAGTTATGGTATTATTGTCATGTGCCATATAAATTAATTCATACATTACGCAGTAAAAGTAATTTGGTAACCTTTCGACCATAGATGCAAAATTTTGAGTTAAGAGTACTTGTCCTCAATAACGATTGTCTAGGAATTCTCATAAGTTCGAAGAATTGTTATTGGTAAAAAATTGTTATTATGATATCAATTAGACAAGAAAATAAAACTAAGACAATTCATTAATTAAATTACTTTTTAACTTATGCTCGTCTGGGAATCCCCACGAGAGCGGAAATTGGGTTAAGGACCAGTTACCCTATAAATTATTTGCATAAAATATCAAAGACCTGAGCAAACAAGCGGGGATTACCCTCTCTAAGTGCTCGCCGCCATATAAAACGTCAATCAGCCCTTACCTCCTAGAACATACCGGGACTAATCCTTACGGTCACCTTATCTTACCTTAACATATGCGTCCTAAATTAAAAGATTACTTTGACCATCCCTTATTTGAATTTAGGTGGCCTCACGCACTTAATTGGATCGCTAGCTTGGCTTATATTTTTGTTGATACACACATATAACACGTGTTTATCCGTTACGGAGTTGACAGAGCCAACAGTCTCGTTAAGACTGAAAAGTCACATACTCTCGATGGCTTAAATCTGTATGAAAAATAATGAAATGTATGTTTTGGTATACATTACATAGTAAGATTACCCTAATAATATATTAAACCTATTTAGAGGCAAAACAACTGTACGCCAACAAAGGTTCGGCTTGACTGACATGTTTTGGGGTCATACATCAAAACTTTGAAATGGCTGTCTATAGAAGTAACATTAAGCCTTTACCCCATGGCACGTCTAAACTGACTGCTGAAGAATGTAAGGTCAGACTTAATTCATTTCTAGTTCTTTTCCCGGAGGTCTACTATCGTGGGCATTTAGAATAGAATAGAATAGAATAGAACAACACTTATAGTTCTGTTGGGCTGGATGAATTAATGATGGAATTAAGAGTCAGAGAAAAGTAAGTTGCATACTCATCGCCAGTAGAAAGTCCAAAATTATAATTACACTTGATTGACTTAGAAAACAAGTTATTTAGTTGTTATAAACACTAAATTCTACTTGATGATTGATTGATGAATCTTTGTTACTAGACATTCGACTTATTGTTGAACAATAACATATTTAGCAAATAATACCGAAAACGGGTCCGATCATTACTGTAGTTAAATACATCATCTTTTAAACAAAGCTCTCAATGATACTTAACATTTCGCCAAGTAATTCAATCAATTAATTAGATCTGACGTAAAAGTTACTCAGTTACAAATAAGTCTGTTGATTTTCAGCCTCTTCAGAGTTCTAACCAGAGTTTCGATGCTTCCAACAGATTAAACAAAAGGGGTCTTCTTGGATCGATACGCGATGTAGACAAAAAGTCTTATTCTTAATGATTCATTGAATATTTCAGTGCTTACAAAAGAAAACGATTATTATTTTCTTCCCTTTCATTGAATTCTGTGTATATTTTTTTATTAAAACATATTTTTAACCAATTAATAGATACTATTGATGTATATTTTTTTCTTTTCTTAATACATACATACATACATACATATGTTCACGTCTATATCCCTTGCGGGGTAGACAGAGCCAACAGTCTTGAAAGGACTGAATGGCCACGTTCAGCTATTTGGCTTAATGATAGAATTGAGATTCAAATAGTGACAGGTTGCTAGCTCATCGCCTAAAAAAGAATCCCAAGTTTGTAAGCCTATCCCTTAGTCGCCTTTTATGACATCCATGGGAAAGAGATGGAGTGGTCCTATTCTTTTTTGTATTGGTACCGGGAACCACGCGGCACCACCATAAAATAATATTCGGCTTAATAGTTTTAAAGCAGTTAAAAATGTAATTGTTCGAAACTGCATCAAAATCTGTTGTGTAATTTACAAGAAACAGATACTGTATGTTCGTCTTCATCATTTTGTATGTCGTGTAAGTCTTTGTCTTTATATAGTGTGTTATACTACGTTACTTTTTCCTGACATAAAGTACTACCGCTTGCAAAGCGCATGTGTAGAAGACGCGGCGGAACAAGCTACACTGCAGCATTTTCACCGGACGTCAATTTACAAATATAATCTAAATCTTGTGCGCAAATTAAATCAATCAATTTATTATCATTTAGTAGCTTTCCCTGTGATTTGTACTATTTCCTCGTTTTATTAATAACTGGGCCTATCGGTTTTATTAACCTACTACGGCTTTGCTCCGCTTTTATTTTTAATACTAATACTTTAATAGTTTTATCATGAAATATCCGGACAGTATCTACCGACTGTAACAGTTGCTACCTATTTGCTTTTACATTTCAAGGTCAATCAATTTAGGAGTTCCAGTGGTAGTGACACATAAATGTCAGGATTGCGTGCGTCGATTCGGATTACTAAACAGTCTAGTTATATACGGTTTGTTGTCGAATTCATAGTCTCCCTTAATTGATGTATTACTGTCATGGAAATAGTGACTACGTTTTAATAGTACCTACCTCATATTGTACCTTCAAAACCGACCAAGATACGGAAATGTCATCAAGGAAGGTGAAATACATACATATATAATCACGTCTTTATCCCTTGCGAGGTAGTCAGGGCCAACAGTCTTGAAAATACTGATAGGCAACGTCCAGCTGTTTGGCTAAATGATAGAATTGAGATTCAAATAATGACAGGTTGCTTGACTATCGGCTAAAAGGTGAAATCATCTATTTATTTAAAGGAGTTTGAGGATTTATGAAATTTATTTCATTTGATTTATATAATTACATTCATATGATTTGTTTTATCAACAGTTTTGATTCAGTGAATCCAAAAATTGTATAGGTACGTTATGTTTTTTTTCCATATATTTGTTCACTACAGGCCGCCCGCGACTTCGTCCGCATGGAAACCCTATCAATCCCGCGGGCACTCTGGGATAAAAAGTAGCCTATGTGTTATTCTGGGTCTTCAGCTACCTACATACCAAATTTCATGGTAATCGGTTCAGTAGTTTTTGCGTGAAAGAGTAACAAACATCCATACAAACTTTCGCCTTTATAATAGTAGTAGGATTACCAATTGTGTGTGTGTATGTGCGTACACACAAGAAAACTAGTAAAATCCTCATAAAAATTGTGTTTATCCACTGCGCTCCAAAACGTACCAAATTTCCGATTAAATTAATCAAAAATCCAATACGAAGTATCAAATAAGTAAACCTTATTTCTTGTTTCAGTTGATACAATTGTATCAATTTGGTGAAACCCACGCAGGTCTCTAAACATTTTCATTTAACATTTCGTAAATTACTTACAAAACCTTTTGTATTAATAGAAGGCCAGTTTATTTTTGATTATAAATAGAACTAATAATTTAATTGAAACATAAATACTAAAGGATAATCCATCGCCGTAATGAATTTTATTGTTGACCACCGCTCCCACGTAAAGACTTTGAGGTACGATAACTTTTTGAAACACTTCAATTTATTTGTTTAAGTACTTACTTAAGTAGTTTATGGTCAAAAAATATATAACTTAAAAACGAATTTTGCAGTCAATGAATTAATTAAAAAGAAAGAAAACTGAATAAGGTTAAATTGTTTAAAATATTTTAATTACTATAAGTAGTAAGTATTATTAATATCTATTCAACGTTCAAATTGAGACTTGTTAATATTGTGGTTGAAAAAAGGAGATGTTTCTTAAATTTGGTCATACTGTTTTAAACTTCATTCATTCATTATATAACGTCTATATACCTTGCGGAGTAGACAGAGCCAAAAGTCTTGAGAAACTGACAGGCCACGTGCAGCTGTTAGACTTGATGATAGAATTGAGTTTAAAAAAGTGACAGGTTGTTAGCCCATCGCCTCTAAAAAGCATTTACACATAATTAAAAAGGGTAAAAAAAGTTCACAAATCTTAATCTATAATTATATCCAATGTCTAAGAAGTTCAACCCAGTCTTTGAAGAATTTAATAGCTTAAGTCCACTTAAACACCGGCTGGGTGCCAAGATTGTGAAACTAGATAAGAAACTCTGGAATCTGACAACACCAAAGGTATTTGGAAATATTTTAAACTGAAATAAAGGAGATTTAGGAGATTAAATTTAGATATTGATACAAATAAGATTATGTTATATGGATGATTTAAAGATGTTCAGAAAAGTGTGTTCTTTTAAACACACATTTTTGTACCTCTTCAAAGATGTGCCAAATATTTTTTATTCAGCAGTAAACAGGGAATGAATCAAAAGTTAATATCAAATTTAATTTTATAAGCAATGTTAAAACATACATAATATATATTCACGTCTATATCCCTTGCTGGGAAGACAGAGCCAACAATGTTGAACATACTGATTGGCTACGTTCAGCTGTAGTTTGGCTTAATGGTAGAATTGAGATTCAAATAATCAAGGAATCCCAAGTTTATAAGCCTATCCCTTAGTCGCCTTTTACAAAATCTATGGTAAAGAGATGGAAATGTCCGATTCTTTTTTCTATTGGTGCCGAGAACCACACGGCACCGTTAAAATAAATTGCTCATAAATTGAAAAGTTAACTACATAAGTATCAATATTGAATTTTCCAATTTGCTTGTTAATTCAAAAAGACGGCTCGTCAAATTGTGCCTCCTCAATTTTCTTCCTATTAAGTTGAAAAATGTTTATCGAGGATCCTAATCGAACCTTTCACAATCGGGTCGCTGGTATACCGATGTGTATCGATATCAACCGTTTACGATTCCCGCTGATAGAACACGTAATTTTCCAATTTCGACTTTTTACCTCCGATTCAAATATTGAACTGGCTGATATTGTCGATGATGTATTGACTTTCAAAAATAGAATACTTTAATGGAGAATTCGAGATACTCTAATTAGGTACTTTACAATGCAATGGTAATTTTACAGAAACAAGAACAAGTTATATATATGTATATCAAGAATAAGCCGCATTATAACAAAGGTCTGCATTTGGAATAGTCATAATTAACACAATGTAACCGCTAAATAAAGACTTTAAAAGTGAATGAAGTCAAATTTGCCTAGTTTATGAAATACATTGTGATAAAACCTTAAAAATAATATTATCGGACATTTTTCCCAAATCCTAGTTACCTTAACATGATCCAATATTATCCCAAACGGTAGAGCAAGGTAACTGTCTATTTGAAAAATGTTCACTTAACCGCCTAATGTATTGTTTTTCGTAATATGGGCCCCTTTCATTGTGTTTCGACGCTTTCAGTTCGATCACCCATTCTGGTCAATTTTATTTCACACCTTGTTGTTTTTATATTGTCGGCCTATGTGGCTCAGCGGTAGTACGCTTGTCTGTGACACCGGAGGTCCCGGGTTCGAATCCCGGTCAGGGCATGATGAGAAAAGAACTTTTTCTGATTGGCCTGGGTCTTGGATGTTTATCTATATAAGTATTTATTATAAAATATAGTATCGTTGAGTTAGTATCTCGTAACACAAGTCTCGAACTTACTTCGAGGCTAACTCAATCAGTGTAATTTGTCCCGTATAAAAAAAAAAAAAAAAAAAAATATTAAGTTTTTTACGGTCAATATAAGATTGACTAAATGTTATTTTAAATATGATTTTTTAATTTTGTATTAACCAACTTATACAAGGTTCCTGAGATTAACTAGATTTGCGCGTTATTAAGTGGGAATTTTCAGAAAAAAGCATTATACCTAAGTTATTTTGTAAACGTTTTGTAAAACAAAATATAAATCTTTTCTCTTGTATGAGTATTGAAATATTGAAACGTTATTAATCAAAGTAAAATTTAATGCAATGAAACAAATTGTATGCCAAATGTAAATTGTAATGAATAGGTTTGGACCAATCTGATACGAAAGACGAATGAAATAGTATCTAACTGACAGTTGAATGATATTGGAAAAAAATTATATGGAGGATCTACAAATGACCAACCAAGAGTACTCGAAAGTATAATGTTTTTAATTCCCGTCTGTCTGTATGTTTGTACTCACAGCACGGGAAAAGTATTGTTCTGATTTGAATAGGTTTATGCATGCATGGTTCAACTTAATAACTGGTAAACAAAACTTTCTTTACTCACCTCCTAAAGGACAATACGAATACCGAACGAATTTGTGTAGCTAGTAATTAATAAGAGCGCATTGATATTAATATATTTGAGCGTAAATCAATACTGATTGGTCACATGATTAATGCGGCCGATGCCGCAGTCTTGTGTAAATCAATCAGTGACGTCACCGCGACGGCCGGCCATGCTTGCCAGACCATCAATAAAGGCATGAAGTTAAAAATATTACATGCCTTTAGGCGAAGATAAAGTTGACAATCATCTTTTTAAAAAAGGAAACTGATCTACTGACAAATCGCCCAACGTACAGCCCAAACCGCTACAGGTTTGAATTTCGAATTTAGCTTCTCTACTCAATTTTTTTTTTTATGTGGGCGTAGGTGTCTTGTATTACTAATTTTACAATTTCTAACTTAATGACTATTTTTTGTCTCGCTTTGATCGTTGTACATTTTCTGCTTAAAACACTACCTAACTTCAAATCAGGTGTAATGTACACCAAAGTTATTTGGTGAACTATACCACGTATTAAAGGTATTCACAGATAATTGACGCACGTGACAGACGTATGTTACAATAAAATGTGACAAGGGTCCACTATAATTTATGCCAAGTTTATAAATTTGAAGCATGAAATTCAGATATTTGTGGTTTAGGCAGAGAATTTAAAATAGTTTTATGTGTATAATAAATTCTGTTTTTAAGACAAAAAAAAAGTAGTCTCCTCTTCAATCTAAATAAATATTATATGGGACAAATTACACAGATTGAGTTAGCCTCGAAGTCAGTTCGAAACTTGTGTTACGAGATATTAACCGACGACGATACTATATTTTATAATAAATAATTATATATATAAACATCCAAGACCCAGACCAATAAGTGAAAGTGTGTTCCTCATCATGCCCTGACCGGGATTTGAACCCGGGACCTTCGGTGTCACAGACAAGCGTATTTATCGCTGCGCCACAAAGGCCGTCATACTTAAATACTTAAATAGATAAACATAGGAGTATAACTTGTAATTTTTTTGTGTTTAAAACCTATTAGTTTAGTTATCATTACATAATCTAATTTGATATTTATTTTTTCATTTTTAATTCAAAATTAATTGTTATGTGCTATTTAGGAATATAATAAACGTCCTTAAAATATGGGCTATTCAAACTGTTTTATATATATTTAAGTTCCTAAATCCCGTCGGCGCGAGGGTTGTAACATAAATAAAAGAGATTCAGGAGAACCCAAGTTTGGCTGTTAATATTAAGAATTTAGTAAATGAGGTTACAGTGACTTTACAAGTTTCTAAAAGATTGAATTTTCGCATATTATACGAGTTGTTTCTTAAAAGAGAATCTTAAATAAATTATGCATTTTCTTTACGTTGATGCAATTAATATGAAGTAGAAAGATATGTTTGAATTTAATTGCATCCTTTGTTCGACAAAATCAAATAATAAAGTTAGAGTAAATGCAAATTACTTTAATTTTTTAAATATAGTATAATTACATACTATTCCTGAGATTACAAAGACTAAAACTAGTCTTTGAAATCTCAGGAATAGTATGTAAAAGGATAAAAAATTGGGGCGCGCGTGGGAAAAAACCCACGTTTACTGTTCAGTGAAAGCTCTTTCAATAATTAAGTTTCCTGAAATACATATTTTTACAGAAGAGGCCTAACTCCATTGTTTTGTTAAAATATAAAAAGCTATCTTTAATCTATTTGGAGATTAAGACACAGAACTGATAACAGTTACAACATATTAAAAGTAAAATTGTTTTTTTTTTCTTACTTACGTATTTTTATCCGTCCAGGAAGTCTCAATGACGGAAAGTAGATAAATTCTTGGATTTTTCTAACATAAAATCAAGCCTGTTCAAATTTCCACCGAAACAGAAAATATGCAAATGATTTCTTTTTCTTTTTTTTTTTTAATACACCATATTATTAAATAAAGAATAAACACTCATTCCTTTCCCAGCCAAAGTTTGATGCCCCGCCGCTGTTTTCATTCAGAGCAATCTTAACTGAATTGTAAAGAATAGGATAAAAAGTGAGATTACATCTTTTCATTTGCGAAAAGGTCCGAATATTGGCCCTTAGGGGCATTTACTTTGTAAAATGGTGGATTGAGTTCGAGAAAGTCAACGCTTCAAATCTTTGAGAAGGAAACATTTCTGAATGACTACTAAGGATTTAATCCAGTACAATATACGAGTACATGGACGTAGCATATTAAATCTTTTCGCTTCATCTCATCGCTTTAAACCCTCTGCTGCTTTGGGCCTGGGGTCGATATATTAATCAATAAAACATAGCATATTTATATAATAATAATATTGAGCAGACTAATTGATATATAAAATATATACATACTTATAGTCATGTCTATATCCCTTGCGGGGTAGATGAAGCCAACAAAAAGTCAAGTCACAAGTCTTAAAAAGACTGAAAGGTCAGGTCAGATACATACAGTATAAAATAGATATTGAAATAATTTTAATACGGTTTGCTACTATTGAATATACAAATCTGATGCTTGAAGAAAGTATAAGGTGTAGTGTAGTTTGTTCCGCCGCTTTTTTTACACATGCGCTTTGGAATCGGTAGTAGTTATAATTAGATTTAAGTGATGTGACGTCAATAAGTGATACTTTGTATCCAATTTTGAAAATAAATCTATTCTATTCTATAACTTAACTTTCATAGTTAGTTCGTTAGTTAAAGCATTTAGCTACTTTTATTATTGTTATCACAATCATAACTAACTGAAGAAATAAAATGAAATAACAAATCCATCTCTTAAAATATCGCAAATAAACATAAAATTTTATATCTTTTGCGATAAACGTAACATATTTTTTAGCTTACACAGCTGTGGACTTTAAGCCTTATTGTATTGTAGATTGAGAAGGTAAATGAAACCGTTCTTATTTTCAGATAACCAATCTTTATTGGGCCATTTTGTTTTGTTAATTGTTTCTCTGTGTTAATTACATACAATGCTTGTGTTTTGTTTTTCTTTTTTACTTTGATATAAGAGAATTAATTAAAATAATTCTAATTTTTTAAACTTTAGCATAAGAAGAATAATAAATATTATTGAAAAAATCTGACACATAATTATATGGTATTTTTTTATAAACTACGTGAACACCACTCGCCATTATTATAATCCATGTCTCACCCTCAAGTTTCATCTACAGGGCGTTTGATAAATGAAGCTTACGCCTCATTTTCACGGCAGCCATTGATTGATTAGTTCCAATATTGAAATTTGTATGTAACGGCGACCAAGCAATTGGTATTGTAAGGAACAAATCAATTTTCGTCTGTCTTCTTGTAAGGCCGTTGAAGTATTCTTTAAGAGGAAATTGTAAGCGCAGAATATATTGTTCATGATTGTTAATTACTATCAAAAATGTAATGGTAGTATGTAGTAAGTTTACCCCTATACCTATTGAAGGCGTGAAGTATTATGCCGGTTCCAGGGTAGGCAGAGTCAAGAGTTAACCTTAAAGAACCAAGAATACTTTTAAGTCACACGTTTAGCTGGGCGGCTTAGTGATAGAATTTATTAGGGATAGTGACAGGTTAGATGATCGCCTTAGATGAAGGAGTTCCAAGTTCCTTTAAATGTCTTTGCAAGCCGATCGGTAAAGTCACTATGTTTTTTCTACGCCCGCCGGCATGGAAAATCCAATAGTTTAAATTTTAATAATCATTATTAATAATAGAATATTGAATGAAAAGTTTCCGTAAACATATATACAAATATTATACTTAGGTAATTAATAAAGTTATTAATTAAAAAGTTAATTCTGAACCCGGATTAACTGGGGCAGGTTATTTTGGAGGGTGCGTCATGATGTTTTCTTTAATCTGAATAATATATCATTTCGATTGGATGGTATAATACATCCTGTTCAAAAGGGAATTTCTTAGAATACATACATACATTAATCACATCTATATCCCGTGCGGGGTAGACAGGGCAAACAGTCTTGAAAAGACTGAAGGTCAAGCTCAGCAGTAACAGTTTACTAGCCCATTGTCTACAAGAAGAATCTGAAGTTTTTCCTATAGTCGCCTTCTATGATACCCTTGGCAAGATGGAGTGGCTCGATTCTAAAGTGCTGCATACCACACGACACTTAGTCTTATAATATTGTCACAAATTGGAGATAAAAGTAATTTATTTTTTGATGTTTGGTACCCGGCTATTTAGAATTGTGCCACTTTATCTCTTCACAGTTGATGTTGTTAGATGCAACTAAGGGATTAAGCACAAGACTCTACCCAAACTACAAATGCGAAGAACGAAGAACCTAATCAAAAACTTTTACCTACAACTAAGTACCTATATAAATAAGTATATATTATCCCGGCTCACTGAAAACGCGTGTTCTATTAAAAACCCAGCGTAGTTTGCAAAAAAAGTAATTTTCCCTAAATGGAACTGGGTTCAGGTTAATGGTATCAGGTGCCCTCAAATCGAATCTGCGAGTATTTGACGAAATTCCGAAGGTATCATTACGACGGCCCTTAAAACTGATCCGAGAATACGATCTTTTTAAGGCCTTATTCAATAATCTTGAATTTTATAGCGAGTGACGAATTGAAGGTCTTTTTTATGAAGTACTAGAGGCCGCCCGCGACTTCGTCCGCATGGAAACCCTATCAATCCCGCGGGAACTCTGGGATAAAAAGTAGCCTATGTGTTATTCTGGGTCTTCAGCTACCTACATACCAAATTTCATGGTAATCGGTTCAGTAGTTTTTGCGTGAAAGAGTAACAAACATCCATACAAACTTTCGCCTTTATAATAGTAGTAGGACTAGAGGCCGCCCGCGACTTCGTCCGCATGGAAACCCTATCAATCTCGCGGGAACTCTGGGATAAAAAGTAGCCTATGTGTTATTCTGGAACTTCAGCTAACCACATACCAAATTTCATCGTAATCGGTTCAGCTGTTTTTGCGTGAAAGAGTAACAAACATTCATTCTGACATCCTGACATACACCCAAACTTTCGCATTTAATAATATTAGTAGGACTAGCGCCTATCCGTGACTTCTTTCAGGCATATTTTAGGCAATTTATTGAACATACATACATATACTTTTCTCTCGTTCGTTCCAAGTTCTCCATGAGATTCGATGAACAAAGCCAGGATCTCCCCATGGGAGACCTCAGGGTCTACTATAATTTGCATGGAGGCATAAAACAGTTAGTCATTACAGCAAAAATGTATAAAAGCTTATTAACTAACTTGGGGTTTTTCTTTAAGGCGATGTGCTAGCGACCTGATACTGTTTAGTTCTCATTCATCCATCATTAAACCATACAGCCACACATGGCTTTTCATTCTTTTCGAGACTGTTGGTTCTGTATACCCCGTAAGGGAAGAAGACTTTATTATAAGAAAGTCTTAATCCCTTACGGGGTAGACCTTACGGGATACATATATCCACGGATGTATATATAAAGCCTTAGCAAAAATTGCAAATTTTTTTCCTATCGAATTCATCCTAAACCAACTCGGGCAATGACGTAGCATAAAATTGAAAATTAGTCGGATATATTTTCTTTAGTCTTTGAAAAACTTCTGTCTCTAAGTTTCGCTACAATACATACTCGTATAAGTGAGTTACTTCATACTTAGACTAAAGTAATCCCAGCTCTAGTCGGGCGGTAATTCAATTTGGGATGACCTGAACTGGGTTTTCGTTATAATACTAACAATTTACGAGGGTCTAAACAACGTTAGGTTCAATCATTTATACAGCTTAAAGTTGGCTTTTCATATGAACATTGTAATAATCACTAAGTTTATTCAAAGTGGTGTTAATCTGCTAGATAGAAAGAGAGAAACTTCACGATGTGTTATCAAAATCGCTTAATGAATTCCAACTAATATTAGAAATGCGAAAGAAAGTTTGTTTGTAGCCTCTTCACGCGTAATCTTCTGAACAAATTTTCTTGAAATTTCGCGTATACCTACACAATGTAGAGTCTAACCTTTTATCCCAGGAAATACTATAGTTCCCGTGGGACTTGCGAATAACCTATATTATTTTGTTGATGGCTTTAATTTCGCACGGGCGAAACAGTAAGTAAAAACTATTGTCAAATAAAATAAAGTTAATAGCAAAAATTATTATATTCATTAAGTCTATAATTTCATTTTGCTTGTTCTTCTTATAGCTATAAATAAATTTAAAAATGTAAGTAGTTTGCAACAAAAAGTACCTAACTTTAATATAAACCCCAGAAGAAATAAAGGTATTAAACGCGCACGTAACGTACCTTTTTTTCGAACGTCTTGAATCATGTTACAATAATTCGTGGTCACTGAGTGGTCCTACTAACATGTATAGTATAACTTGTCTGCCAAGAAAGATGGCCGCATTAGTTACCTGCAATATGACCGTAATTACGTCATAATTACTGACAAATGACCTCCCCTGGCGAATATAAATCATGTTATAAATAGTTGTCTGTTGTTGCAAATAATAGTGGTTACATGTTAAAGGGGATCTTTTGTATTCAAAATTAAAAAAAAATTCAAAATTCAAAATTTTTATTCATTGTTATAGGATACTATTATATCGCTTAATAATTGTCGTATGGTTTAACAACTTGGTTGACGTCAAATAAATTACTTAAAAACTAAGTTTACTGCCGCTTCCAAGGCGTCAGTGCAGAAGAAGCGGTAACAAACTGCACTGCAGCATTTTCTTTAACAACGTCAACTTCACAATATTAAATTATACTTAGAATAGAATATGGACGGGAGAATACATTGTTCAGATTTATATATTTATGAGATTTAATATTGAAAAAAGAAATATATATATATATTTTTATGGATTGCCAATTTTAAAAAGATTTATGGACAGAGTGTACTGAAATTTTGATTTAAGTTCAAATTAAACTACAATTAATTACGAGGTTCCTGTGCCAAGCTCGAGCCAGATGTTTTTATCATTAAGGTAATCATCAGTCCTATAATAAGCCTTCTCACAAAGTACTTTCTTTACATACTCTTTGAATTTTCGGTTGGGCATATCAAGAACAGACTCCGGCAACCTATTATAAAATCGTATACAGTTCCCCATAAATGATTTACTGACTTTGCTAAGCCTATGAAACGGCATGACTAATTTATGTTTATTACGTAAATTTCTATCAGTTGTGGCACTAACTTTTTGAAAAAAAGAGGTATTTTTCCTAACATACATTATAAGATCAAAAATGTACTGGGACGCTACTGTAGGTATGTTTATTTTCTTAAAGAGTTGTCTTAACGAGTCTCTTGGTCCTAAATCCTAAAATTAATTGTTTACTAATATAAACATTGATCACTAGATTTATTTTTGATAGGTATTTTTATTTATGTGTGTTAAACACATAAATAAAAATACCTATCAAAAATAAATCCAAATAAGTAATTCCCAACCATTCCTTGGCCAATATAGATAAAAAACGAACAATAAACGTGACACACCCGCAGAATCCGGCAAAACGTATTTTTCCTCGTATCTTGACGGGAATCTTCGCGATTTTTCATCCCCAAATCTGTCGGGGTCATTCGTGTCGTGAGACGCGCTGAACGGTTAATGACGTCACGTCACTCATACCATTTATCATGAATCACGTACTAAAACTAAGTATATATTTTATATCCAGGTACCAATAGAATAAAGAATAAGACCACTCCATCTCTTTTCAATGGATATTGTAAAAGCGACTTAGGGATAGGCTTATAAACCTGTCACTATTTCAATTTCAACTCTACGAGTATCATTAAACTTAACATTGAACGTGGCCTATCAGTTTTTTCAAGACTGTTGTGTTGACTCCGTCTCCTCCGCGAGGGATATAGACGTGATTATATAGTGTGTTGTTAGGATGCTCACCAACTTCTATGGAAGTGCTTCATCTGTAAACAAAAGTAGGAAGGATCTTCTAAATAATGTAGAACTATTCCGACCTTGTGGTATCGGGTTACCTAATGAGAATACTCTATGACGACAAAGGAAAGCGAACTTCAGGCGACTTCATTCAACGAATACGCCATCGATGGCATAAGATTCAGAGCGAATTCGTGAGAGGCAACATAAGGAATCCCAAAAAGTAAGTATCAAAGTAAGCAAAACAAATTTCTCCAATGGACCCTTTGGTGAATAAGGTCACTGCTAACTCAATATAAAGTACTGAAGTTGGTGGAATGGAACTTAAGTTGCAAGCTCATGGAAGGAGCCTGGAATCCTGATATAACTTTGATACGAGAGTGGATATAACAGACGCCATTGCATTCAAACGTACGTATTTCACTCGAAAAGGAAAAAACCGCTTTTCGTTCTTGCCACTAAATTGATTGAGCAATACTGAAAAAAATCAGGTACAGTGCCCTAAAGAAATACGTACCTATAGGAAATCCTAAAGAACTTTATTCCAACCAATCTGCAGTAAACCTTGAGATGCCTTCACGGCCCATTTGAGTCCATACGGATTCTATAGCCACTCTTAGAACTACAAAGCGTACACTACTCAACAAAAAAAGATTACATCTTTCGATTTGGAAAGGGTCTGGAGACCTTTCTGTACGTTTCGGAAATACACGGACTTCATTTTAGTGGAATTATCCGGTTCTTAATATGAGTGGAAACCTTAGTAACTACGTCAATATCCCACTTGATTTTTATATGAATATAAGATAAGAGGCTTTTGATTTTATATGGTAAGTTATTATACCTTTTCCCCTTTCTTTAAAACACCATTACTTACATAATTTCAGTAAGAGTTTCTATAAGCTTACTAAAATAATTTGTAGCAACTAGTTTATAAAAATGTTCATCTTTTCACGGCGGAATATTACTTTAAAATGTTTTATTATTGAATCTGAGTTCAAGAAATCGACATCTGAAGTGCAATCGGAATAAAGCCGCATGGCTTAAAATATCCCAATATAGCATACAGCACGAAAACACTGGAAGGCTTCAGCTGCATAGCTGAAGCCTTCCAGTGTTTTCGAAATCATTGGCTCTGTCCACCCCGTATAAGATAAAGAAGTTATTATACGTATGTATCTTAATCATACACAATTTCTTGTACTTTTTTTTATTCAACCAATTTTCGTTATCCAAAAATGTCTTCATTATGTAGGAGGATATTCAAGTCGATGTACAAAATCCAAACATTTGTCAGTACGGCTGTTGTGGGCAGCATCATTAATTTGAGGATCCATTTATCTTTGGATTTCGAAGGAAACAATGAGGGGTGATAAAAAAAACGGTGTAAATACAAAATAGCATTGTTGAGGGTGAGAAATGGGAGTTTAATCTACGTTGAGGTAAAAATAACGTTTGGAAATTCAATTGTCGACTTTTCCTTTACGCTTCTGCGCCTATTCAATTATGGTTGTAAATGTGAAATAACTTCATTATTGTTGTAACGATTCTCATGCAAATGTACCTTCTAATTGAGTGGATAATAGGAAGTTTTAATAGCCAGCATGGTGTCCGACCAAATCACCCTTTTCAGTTTAAACCTTCTTACGGATTATCGACTAAACTCATTTCAGAGTTCAGTCGATAATCCGTGAGAGGGAATAAATTCACAGGAAAAATTAAACTCATGTCAAATCACTTGTATAGATTGTTCACTACTTAAAGCTATTGTGGATTAAGTATCCCATAACAATCGTGAGTATAAATGACATTGTATATTATAAATGTGCCGTGTGGTTCCCGGCACCATTAGAAAAAATAATAGAACCACTTTTTCTCTTTCCCATGGATTTTCGTAAAAGGCGACCAAGTGATAGGCCTTCATTTTTGGGATGGTAACGTCTCACTATTTGGATCTTAACTCTATCATTAAGCCAAACAGCTGAACGTGGGCTATCAGTCTTTTCAAGACGTTGGCTCTGTCTACCCCGCATGGGATATAGACGTGATTATATGTATGTATGTATGATATTACCTACCAAACTATTGGTTCACATGTTTTCAGTACTTTCACCCAAGAATGTCTGATGAAACTGACTTACATAACACAGTTAACATTAACCGTATTTTTTTTAAATGGAAGAAGTATAAAAACTCAAAGAAAATTAGGACAGCCCATGAAGAGATCTGTAAATCGTGGGTCGTTACGTCTAAATGAGCGATTTAGTCGCAGAAGTGAGCAATAAAATCACAAGAAAATCTCGTCAGTATTATTAAAGGGCCGAGGGTCATTACTCTGTTTGGCGGAAAATTAAACGGTTCTGTATCTTCTACACAGACTGTTAGGGCTACAGCGGACTTGGCTTGTAGAATTACTGATAGTTAAGGTATGTTTTTTGTAGTGTTTTTAATCTGTTAGTTCGAAAGGTTGGCTGGAAGAGATTGCTTAGTGATAAGTCCGCTTTTGGTCAACATATTCATTATGTACGTTTCTACTTCATATGTATTTTTTTATGAGCAATAAGGATAATTTGTATTGTATTGTATTTTTTTTTTATACACAGATTGAGCTAGCTCCAAAATAAGTTCAAGACTAGTTTTAAGGAATACACTAACTCAACGAAACTACATATATTACTACACAGTATAAAGCGAAGTCGTTTCCCGCGTCTATCCCTCTGTATGTATGCATGTATGCTTAGATCTTTAAAACTACTCGATACATTTGAAGCAGTTTTTTTAAGATATAGTAATTCAAGTGAATGTTTTATATGTATAAATGCTACCCGTGCAAAGCTGTGGCCGGTCTCTAATTTTATAATAAATTCATAAATTCAAAACCTAACCTAACCCAACCGGGGATCGAACCCGGGACCTTTTAGTTTAGAGCCGAGAATTCGACCACTGCGCCAAAGAGGCCATAATTTCTTAGATAAAATACAAGACCAATCGCTAATGTAGACTCGGTCGTGGACACCTGCAAGCTTTCTGGGTACAAAATTAACTAAATGAATAGAGTAGCCCAGTGTAAGTGGAAAGGAAAAGGACCACAATAGCATATTTCTTTTTTCTTATAAACATACATACATATAATCACGTCTATATCCCTTGCGGGGTAGACAGAGCCAACAGACTTGTAAAGACTGATAGACCACGTTCAGCTATTTGGCTTTAAGATAGAATCGAGATTCAAATAGTGACAGGTTGCTGGCCCATCGCCTAAAAAAGAATCCCAAGTATGTAAGCCTATCCCTTAGTCGCCTTTTACGACATCCATGGGAAAGAGATGGAGTGGTCCCATTCTTTTTGTATTGGTGCCGGGAACCACACGGCACTTTTTCTTATAAACCACTCTACGGCGGTATAACGCGTACAAAATTACATATCAATGCTTACTTTCAAGTCTGACAAGAGTACCCTTTATTTTGTAGAATCAAAAGAGAAAGCTAAATTGTAATGCAGACAGCGTTTGCGAAATATCTGACTGTTGCCACTAAAATATTCTCATGTGTTGTAAACTTAAACGCTGTTATGACCGCTTGCATTTGTGCATAGTATGTACTTTTGTAACCGCCTTCTTAAAAATTATCTCGGATCTAGCTGAACCGATTTTGATGCGGTTTTCAGTAAAAAAAATTTTACTTAGGAGATGATCAAATGATTCAGGAAATTTAACCGACCGAAAAAAAGGGAATATCGATTAGAGGCGGTTCCCTTTTTACAAAAGTAATTCACATTAAGTATTGTTAAAATTCTTTTTCATGAAAAATAACTCAAATTTTACTATTTACCAACTTAACTACTCGTAATAATAAAAAAAAATAACTTTTTTTCAAAATTAATTTAATTAATTTACTTTGCTTTGTGTGTTTTCTCGTGGTTGTAATAAACATTTGGCATACATTTTATACAAAAATAAGAGGAGAATATCGTAACCTGTATATACAGGACACTGGATTTCAGCAGCAGTCAGACCACCTTACTTGCAAACTTCAGGATAGTGGTGACCTGCGGATCCCGAGCTCCTCCCACAGAGGTGATGAAAGGCTGTATGATAAAGAGAGTTGAGTGAGACTGTGTGATGTGTTGTAAAAATTAATGCATCATATCATAATTGTTGTTATTATATACAAGGAACTATAACATGGCATGATAGATGGCAATTCTATAACAACAATATCATGAACGCAAACTTGAATCCAACAAATATTTGTCTTATATGAGCAAATGTTGATCTGTTTCCAATAGATGCAATATTATGACTGCATTTATTGTCTTCCAGGAGAATTGTATGAATACGGTCATAGTATTGTCTAAAGCTGTTTAGGATATTAAACTTGGGAATCGTTTTAACCGACTTTATAATAGAGGTTCCGCATTTTATAAAGTGTTGTGTGCTCCAGTTTTCTATGAGGCTGCTGATCTGATTTTATTAGATTTTCGCTACCGAGTTAGATAATACTTATACGATGTAATTAGAAAAGGTTTAATAGGTTCATAAATCTCTGTGAAGATTATCGTAGTTAGATACATCATAAAACTCTCAACTAAAAAAATCAATAAAAGTAACATTTTTTATTTTTTGCTACTTAAATTTATTTTTTATGCAAAACAGATTTTTTTTAAAGAAACTTGATGAAAAATATAACTTTTTTTTTAAATTTTACCGACCTAATCAATTCGATCGTTCTTGTTTATTTGTTGCCTACCAGAGTTCCGCTGCCGGCAAAACTTAATGGAATTAATTTTTCAGTTTAATAATTTTGTTAGGCCACAACAAATATAAGAATACAATACTCTTACAAATTACAGAAAACACCTCGTATTTCATAAAAAGGTGTGACGCCATGCAAATTGGCGACGTTACGTACAACATATGAAAGCAAATACGGGTTATATTCGTTCGGTTATGTTGGATAAGTACGGTCTTATTCTTCAGGGAGTCGACCCTTCGGAATCCTCGGATCATTTGACACGCTATTTTATGAGTCTGTTCCAATAAAATGGAATTCATGAACGTTGTATTGTCGGAACGGCAGTAAATGTTAGTTGAAGTGAAATTTATAAACGATCATTTGTAGGTACATAAGTCCTGTTGCTAAACGTTAGTTATAACTGATTTAAATTTTCGTGTTGCATTATAGTTATAAATAATAAAGGTATTAAACGCGCACGGAACGTATCTTTATTTATTTTTTTGTAACGTTTTAGTCATTCGGCAACATGATACGGTACGTTAAGTGTGCGTTAAATACAAGTAAGTATTATTTATAAATAGTTAACATTAGTCAATCTATACTATAAATAAGAAGACTGAGATTAACTTGGTCTATAGTCCATTTCTTAGAGGATTGAAGTAAAGGTACCATCGCTATAAGTCTCTTTGCTGAAAAATTCATTTTTAAATTAACACAGGGCCATATAAAGGTGCATCATCATGAGAGTAACCTATCATTCTCTCAAAACTGCTAGCTCTGTCTACCCCGCAAGGGATATAGGCGTGATTATATGAATGAATGAAAAAGAAAAAGCATAGTAAAATAATAGATCATACATACATACATATGGTCACGTTTATATCCCTTTCAGGGTAGACAGAGCCAACAGTCTTGAAAAGACCGAATGGCCACGTTCAGCTATTTGGCTTAATGATCGAATTGAGATTCAAATAGTGACAGGTTGCTAGCCCATCGCCTAATAAAGAATACCAAGTTTGTAAGCCTGTAGATGTCATAATGATACATAGTCATGTCTTTATCCCTTGCGGGATAGTTATAGCCAACAGTAACAGTAGTTTTTTAAGAAATTTCAGTACATAACTAAAGAAATGGATAAAAAAGATTTTCCGCAAATCTGCCATGTTATAATAATATACTCGTAGCACGCGAATTTATTTTCGCCCATCAGATTATTTCTCATGTGCGCATCTAAACTTTGATCTAATAGAAGTGACCCATTACTATAAATTAAATTGTTAGATACAGAGACATACCTATCACACAAATGACGATAAGAAAGAATAAACAAAAGACACCATTCCATTCGACTTTTAGAGAGGTTTACGCGTCTTCATCCCGTCATTCTCGGTGTAACGAGCCGCCATTTTCACGGCTTTTATAACTTTACCTCGATTCGTTAAAATACCATCCATTTGCGCTGTTTTAATAAAATAATTTCGTATTTTCGGGTAAATGGTACGAGTTTTGTCTCTTGGGTAAATCACAATGGACAAGTTAGAAGTTTAAATCAAGCTATTGCCTACGGCTTCGTAACACACGAATCTTTGCCTGACTGACTGACTGAGTGACTAATAACAACGTTGAACCAGAATACTGGGAGGAAGGAAGCTGAATCTTGGCATGTCCTTTAAAAAGCCAGAGCAATAAGAGAGGATTTCTGGAAATTTCCAAAAGAACGGGAATAAATAAACTTTTCTATTTAAAATGATGACTGTTACAGTTTATAGAAGTTTACAAATACATAGTTAAGTTGTACTAACTTTGTAAAGGAAATAAACAACTTTAATTTATGCGCCGGAGCTGCGTGCGTGTTCTACGTAGTTTCTGGAAAATCTCTACATTTCAGCAAAAACAGAAGAGATTTAGTTTATGTGAAGAAGAAGTATGTAAATCGAAAAATTTTGTTGCTTTTTAAGAAGTTACGGCAAGAAAACGTAAATCTTTCTTTTAAGATATTAGTTTAATATTCAAACATTACTTTACGATGGTCTTGCAAAATTCTTTTGCCAAAAAGTCTCGTATCATTCACAATAAAATGTTACTCTCAGCAGGATATTAATTTCCCGCCGAACTCCGCAGCACAAAGTCGCCGAGTCACTTCACTTCGCATGGTTTATTTTCTTCCACTCCTTGAATCGCCTCGGAAAAATTAATATCTGACTGAATTGTTTCCGCGTAGATACGTGAAAATATTACGATTTATTTTCAACGTTTTTCGGTATATGGCTACATATTCCGGGGGCAGTAGGTTTAGTACCGCCAGATATATTGTACTTTTTAATTTTTTGCTTATTAAAGCGATGAGGTAAATTGACTGTTTCAATGAAAAAAATATACTACATACAAAACAATTTCCCTGTTTGAACCCTTATAAAATCTAACAAAAGATTTATGTAGGTCCAACTTTCCATACGGACTTCATTCCGTGACTTACAAACTACAGAACAACGACATAGATGTAGCTAGATACGATCAGTTTCCTTTTGTAAAAACAAAACCAACAGTGTTATTTGTTTCTGCTTACCACGAAGTCAACATTAGAAGCTTTATGTTTTTTGGTACTTATAACTATTAATTTAGTACGATTAAACATCTTAATCTTCTTTTAACATGTACGATTTTATGACTATTACCACAAACGGTGAATAAAATACTTTAATTTGCCACGCGAGACTATCAGAACTAGGAAGAATGAATGATATTTATTTACAGTAAAAGTGATACAAAATAATAGATGGTATTATCACGAATATCGGTATGTATTTATACAAATTTGTTCTCATCGCTCGTAAGTATATATAATTTCCTCAGTTTAAACAAACGCGATCAACTTAAATCTATGTCTATGCAACTGAACTACCAACGACACGTACTACAAAATTCGAAACAGTCGTGTACGAATACAATACGTACAATTTACATTACAGTGGCTGCGGTAATCGTAAACATGAATTTTGTATGAAACTAGCCGGCAGCCGGCTACACTCGTAAAACTTTTACCGGATTCATGTGCCGTAGGGTTGCTTCGTATAATTGTAAGAAATGTGCAGGAATAGCGAAGTCTTTTTCTTGTGTTTTTTTTTTAAGTTATAGAAAATTTTAGTACGGCCTAAAAATTACATTGTAGTTTTTTTTTCAGCGATTTCATGTGTGACTTAAAATTTCGACGATTTGGTTTCTAACGGTACAATAACAGGGAAAATATGGAATCGTTTTATATAACCTGTGTGTTACAAGCATTAGTCTACGAGTGTGTTGTCAACCCTTGCTTACTCGTAGGTATACACGTAGTGGACATAGAAAAATATAAACTTGGTTTGGTGGGAATACTACAATCTAACTATTTCTTTTGTCGGTTCTTAATTATTTTTTTATACGAGTAACTTATAAATCATTACCTCTCTAGATTACTTAACAAACTATTTGTACTTATTTGAATCTTAATTGTATCATTAAGCCAAACAGCTAAACGTGGCCTTTCAGTCTTATAATGGCTGTTGGCTCTGTCTACCCCGCAAGAGATATAGACGTGATATATGTTATGTTTGTAACTTAACAAAAATTACTGACAAATTTCCTTTCTTAACGTTAATAAGAGTTATCTCTTATTAACGTAAAGAAAGGAAATTTGTTGTTTGTTGAAAATTAATAAGAGATAACTCTTATTAACGTAATCTTCGAGACACTGTTTTAGTTTCAGTTTAATTTTTTCGGTGTTTTTAAGATTGTTTTATTATATCTAAGTTGTGTAAAAGATATCATAAAAAAATCAACGCTTAAATCAAATTTTATTATTATATTATTATCACCTAGTTACTTTATAATAAAATTTATATTAGATCCCAAAGTCACCCTTATAAACTAAAAATAAGACAAGCCACAACCAAGAAACTATGGGAATTTAATAGAGAAAACGAGTAAACTGTGAAGGGCCGAGAAAACCCCAAAATAAAGCGACCACTCCACATCATAAATGGGTATAAAGGCGCGCAGAGCTAATAAAAAAGGGGTTTACTATTATGGGATGTGGCAAATATTTGTCATGCTTCTGACGTCAGACCCTGGTAAGGAGTTTAGGGCATATGACCAATATATTTTGCTTCTATCTCCTGAAATTTGTCCCGGTTACATCCTCACCTCTTGAAAAGGAACCAGGGGTGCGGCTTTTGTACTATGATTCTGGATTGGGTGAGTCAGGTTTTTTAAACGAAACGACTCCCGTCTGAACTTCGCATACTTTGCAGGGGAACCTCACCCGTATTAGATCATGGTTACACATTCAGTAACCTGAATGTGCAGGTTTCCTCATAATGTTTTCCTTATAACTCAGAAAAAGATTCATTGATACATACAAGGCCAAGGTGGGATTTGAATCTGTGCTCCCATATGCATTACAAGCATTTTTTAATCTGATACCTTAACTATTCGACCATCAACACAAAAACACTTTAGTTCATACCTATCCAAACTTTAGTTCATGGTTAAAATGACAAAATGTCAACCAGTAAAAATTACAAAAGATATGATGAAACTTGCACATTCAGTGCAATTTAAACTAATACGTTTTACTCAGAAAATCAGCCAAATGGCTGCAATGGGATTCGAACCTAGTTACTTTTAAATAGATACGAATTGTCTGATCTCTTAACCACTCGTACACCAAAGCTCTAACGAGTGTATACTAAAGGACCAAAAAAAAAAGCCGAAATAAAGGGCCTACTTCATATCATAAATGGTAACAAAGGCTGGCTGATAAAAAGTGGCTTACTGTTATGGATGTAGAAAGTTATGTGTTGATAAATGTTGGGAAGTATCTTATGTTTACTCGCGTGTTAGTTTCCGTAAAAGTTGGTGGAAAATATTATAGAGTTGAGCTCATGGTTTTAAATAATGTGTGTTTATGGAGTTCGAAAATATAGTGATCTAAAAGTTGAGAAATAATGGTTCCTTAATTCCAATTGAATTCAAAAATGTTTTGATACAGAGATTAAAAACTATGGATTATGATGCTGTAGAAGATCTCTTCGTAAATGTAGTTTAACCAACCAGTATATTATTATGTGAAATGGTAGTTTTGAGTTTCTTTATCTTTTATTTTTTAAATGCTTTATATATTATTTTGTGATATTTATTTGATAATTTCAAATTGTATCAACAGTGTGGGAAGTCTGAGGTCTGTAGCACAGTTTTAACTAACACAGACTTCAGGGTTCATGTTATCTGTACGTGTAATTTTATCAAATAAAGATTTATTTATTATTATTATTATGTTTCTCCTCTTGGGTTTCACGGGTCTATACACCCCGGATTTTTGAGAGGCTTGCGTGGGGATATAAATCCAACACGTAGAGGCCCTTTGGAGAAGTTGATGTTATGTTGTTCTCCTGCCAAAACCCGTTCCCGGCCATATCAATACACGATATGTCCATGAACAGGTCTCGGCAGGAGGTGGAGCTATTACAAAATAAGGAAAAGAATGATGGGTTATGGAGTTGACGTTTGGATGGATTTAAACTGGGCTATTGCTGGAGAAGTTCGGACACCTGCCATAATCATGAATACGTGACTATTATGTGGCAGGTGGTGACTCGCCACTCACTAAATGGGCCCCTCAAATCAGTCACCATGATAAGCAACAAAGGGGCAACATCGGCGTGGGTGGCTAAGGATGTCGAGAGGTGAGACTGCGGGGCGTGAAATCGTGGTGATCCAGTCAGGCACCCCCGGCGTTATGACATTTTACACTTCCATCCTTCGAGCGTATAGCTCTCGCGACTCCACTCTGACCGGCCGGTTAAGGCAAGCCAGAGGTAGGGGTCCTGTCCCTCATCGGTTTCCACTCCGACCTTGGCGAAGGAAGATCGGAGGCGAGGAACAGGGGCCTCCCCTGGGAGCACTCAGGTCCGTGGGGTCGCTACTCCCCAACAGCTCGCCACAAGCTGCCCTGCGGAGAATTATTATTATTATTAATTCGGCGTTTGTTTCGGTAGCGTTCCTGGGAAGAAGAAAAGCGTTTTATGATCTAGATCCAAGGTTGGGTAAGTCAAATAGTCACACGAAACGGTTTTCATTTGACCACGGTGGCCAACCATCTTTACATGAGTGATAAGTTACCTTGAATTTGCTTTAAATATCAATGCATTCATTTTTTAAAATAAACGTATGATTTTAGATAAATGAATAAGATTTTTTATCAACATAATGGATTAATAATGTTTTCTAGGCAAATAAAAGTCACTTCCACAGCTGGCACTAATTGCAAATGTGCTTAATTTTAACTCATAGCTTTTTGTCCTTGCATTGTATGTAGCCTAACGATTGTAAAATGAAATAGTTTACCCGATAAAAAAATTTAACATACATACATACGGTCATGAATGGCCACGTTCAGCTATTTGGCTCAATAATAGAATTAAAATTCAAATAGTGACAGATTGCTAGCTCATCGCCTAAAAAAATCCCAAGTTTCTAAGCCTATCCCTTAGTCGCCTTTTACGACGTCCATGGGAAAGAGATGGAGTGGTCCTATTTTTTGTATTGGTGCCGGGAATCACATGGCAGTTTGTTTTTTGGCACATTGGCATTTTCTGAAATTCCCCTGGAAAATTGTAGCTTTTGTTAGAACTATCACGTAACGTTTAAATAAAAAAATGAAATAACAAAAATCTTAGCCTTTGTAGTGAAATTCATCATAATGCAACTTGTAAAAAAAAGAAAAAATGCAGTACATTTCTCTTTACCACAAGATGCGACCAGTGCAACGTATTTTTCGCTACAAAGCGGAAAGTAACTACGCTAGAGAGCGGTATATTTTACCCTCCTCACAAAGGATTGTGGCCAGATAAATACTTCCTCTTCGGAGTTCAGAGGCTTTCTCAATCAAATATGCGGGAATGGGGGTTTTAGGTTAGGTTTAAGTTGTGAGAAAGTAGTCTACATCTGATATACTGTATCCTTTTGGTTATTAACATAAGTCCCAAGTTCAGTGAAAAGTGCCTACTGCTAAATAAGTGATTGATAAGTAAATTGACTATTTCAAGTTTAACGTCTACATACATACTTTATTAGATACGCGCTGAATTACAATACGAAAACTTCGACTTTTCTGTAATTTACTTACTGATTCCGACTAAAAATAACTAGACAGGCTGCCTACAGTTACAATCGCGTGCAAACAGATTGTGAAATGAAATTATTCTTTTGTCCATTTTCATGGATTAGATATTTTTGTGTCTTGTAAATTTTACTAAAAGATAATGTTCTATGACTTACGTGTTAGAAGTGGATTCATCTTTTCGAGACAGTTAGCTTTGTCTTCCCCGTTATTTGTTATATTTTGATTTGCTGGTGATAAAACAGATGATGTGGCAACTGCTTTTTTTTCTTCTAAAACGGAATGAAAATGCTAATAAGCTTGGGATTCTTCTACCTAGTCTAGCAACATAGTTTCTATCTCTGAATCCAACTTCCCTCAAAAGCTAATAAGCAGGAATATGTAGTGGCAACATGAAAACAATTAATTACTCGTGGACTTGTAAATATGCTTGTATAGGAAAAAAATAAAAGATTTTATAATTCCAAAACCCCAAAAAATACTGCAAAAAAACGCTGTTTAATCTCGTGTCGTTTCAGTTTCATTTCCTCACTTTGGTCCAACCGAAAAACCCGAGTTTATAATGTATTTAAAAATGAGGAGAGGGTCGCAAATGTTGGGCGAAAACAAACCGGCCCGAGGCATTTTGCATTAATTTTTATAAGGAGAATTATGTTCTGTGCGCCAAACATCGCGATTATAAATTCTTTGAAACGGATATTGTGCTCGTAAAAGGTGAATTCAATTCGCGACCGGTGACTTTCGTCGCATGTAATTTGGAAAAATGTTAAGGGTTGATTAGCCAAAAGTCGTGTTGTTCAAGTGTTTAAAAATTAATCCTCAATATCTACTCCGAGAATTTCATACAATATAACATACATACATTTAATCACGTCCACATCCCCTACGGGGTAGAGCCAACAGTCATCAAAAGACTGAAGGCCACGTTTAGCTGTTTGACTTACCGATAGAGATTGAGATTCAAATACTGACAGGTTGCTAGACCATTGCTTAAAACAAGAATCCCAAGTATATAAGCCTATCCCTTAGTTGCTTTTTACGACATACTTGAGAAAGAGATAAAGTGATCTTATTCTTTTTCTATTGGTGCCGGGAACCACCCGCCATAATATAATGATAGTAGATAGATATAGATTATATATATATGATTTATTGCTGTGGCGCTTACTTTTACGGATTTGCATTTGTTCTTTTCGTTTTGACGCCCTCGTCTGTCTAGAGAGAAGTCCGAAGTTCAGCCACAACTACGATCCTTATTGGGTAAGGAAGCTTTTTCCACTTAACGTATCCTATCTACCCTTTGCAACGTTGTGCAGAGGAACCTAATACATCATGATAATACTCCACATCCATGCCTTATTGTGCTGTTTCCCTCACGATATTTTTCCTTGCTGGAAAATTATCAGTTATTATTTAAACTATTATACGCATCTCACGTGAAAGAAACTATTAACATATAAACACCTCATAAATTATTTCTGTTATAGTACTATAAATGCACAAATTTTAACGCACACTTAGATACTTTTACTGTGAATTTTATAAAGTAGGTAACGCGAAAGTTTAAATGTAAAAACTCTTTGTGTTGTGTAAAAATCCACCTGGCAAGCAAAGTATAAAATCGATGCATTCATTAGGGAACAATCTCCGATACCGTTCGGGACCCACCTGTGGCCACGCCGGGATTCCAAGAATCGCTCTGTTTGCTGTTTGTTATCGTCAAACCATTCTTGTTGCGGTTTTCCTTGAGTTTTCTTTTCTATATACGATTAAATAATAATGATGGGCTAGCGACCTGTCACTATTTGAATCTCAATTCTGTCATCAAGCCAGACAGCATCAAACAGCTGAACGTGGCCTTTCAGTGTTTTCAAGACTGTTGGCTCTGTCTTCCCCGCAAGGTATATAGATGTGACTATATGTATGTACATACATACATACATACATATGATCACGTCTATATCCCTTGCGGGGTAGACAGAGCCAACAGTCTTGAAAAGACTGAATGGCCACGTTCAGCTATTTGGCTTAATGATAGAACCGAGATTCAAATAGTGACAGGTTGCTAGCCCATCGCCTAAAAGAGGAATCCTAAGTTTATAAGCCTATCCCTTAGTCGCCTTTTACGACATCCATGGGAAAGAGATGGAGTGGTCCTATTCTTTTTTGTAATAGTGCCGGGAACCACACGGCACATGTATGTATGTAGAATATTTATAGATTAAGTTTAAATCGTCGGTTGTGTCAAACTGAAACTCAAGTCTTTTCCGTTGTTTGTTGTATCGACTGACATTCCTTGTAATAATATGAAGTTATTTTCTTTTTTAATTTTCTATCAAAATTATAAACTAAAAAGAACAATACCTATCTATCTACAAAGAAAAGAAAATTCGGAGAAATGGGAAAACTTTAAAGAATCGCAAGCATTTTTCGTTGGAATGGAACGCGATTTGAAATAAGAACATGCGACCGGGCATGAGGTATACCGATAAAATACTTTGCCATAGAGCTTGTATTGAAGGCAGTTTGTTTTAATGAGAGCACGAAATGCCAAGTTAGGATCATATCTAAGTAATTTTAAGGTGTAATTTTTTACTAAAGAATAGGAAAATTTATACAAAAATTTGGGCATATAAATAAGTAAAATTTTATAAATATTTTTTCCTTATTGCATTGCTTTTCCCATATATTATATATGCGAGTATATATTTTTTAACTTTTGTCATACTTTATCAAATTCTACAGAATGTATAAATAACGAGGCCAAATCGCCAAACATAAGTTATTTCGAAGAAATAACTTTCCACTGCCTCATATAGATAGAAATGCGCACTCTATGTGTAATGTAAGCTCAATATACTTTAGTAAAATTTGCAGCGCTGTGTAAACTGATAATACAAAGGAATTTATTCCGTTCTGTTATCGAAATAGTGTTAGATTTGTTACGACTATTCCATTCCTTTATGTTATTCGTTTGGATATGGCTAGGCTATACCCTCAAAGTAGATAAACAAACATACAAACAATAATGCCTTTCTCCCATTGGGAAGGCGCAGACTATAGATTTACACTTGCTACGATCCTTAGTGCCGTGTGGTTCCCGGCACCAATACAAAAAAGAATAGGACCACTCCATCTCTTTCCCATGAATCTCGTAAAAGGCTACTAAGGGGTAGGCTTATAAACTTGGGATTCTTCTTTTAGGCGATGGGCTAGCAACCTATTTGAATCTCAATCCTATCTTAAAGCCAAATAGTTGAACGTGGCCTATCAGTCTTTACAAGACTGTAGGCTCTGTCTACCCTGCAAGGGATATAGACGTGATTATATGTATGTATGTACGATCCTTACAGACCTCTCCCGCTTCATCTCCACTCTTTTGATGCACATTCGACGATTACGGGTACTCGTAACATTCCCGAGTTCCCTGAAATAGCTGATAAATGAGATGAAAATGTTTTAGTGTTCTTAAATTATCGTCTTTCGAAACTATGAGTAATGAAAAACATCTTTTAAAAAAAATATTTTATAAATAGAATCATTGAACAATGTAAAGTTGGTGCTTGTTTATAAACATTATTGACAAATATTTATTCTTTGTTACAGGTAAATATCGCTTATTTTTGAGTGGATCGGTATGCTGAAAATAAAATTATAGTACGAGAAATGCAAAGTGATGTCCGAGTGTAAATGGTAAAAGTAAATATTAGTTTTATAGCTTCGAAGCTTTTATACGTGCAAAGAACTATCTCTGTCCTGTTTCACGTCATAATAAAAAGCGAAACAGCGATAGTTTTTCGCACGATATAAACTGCGTCGCCGTCGCGTGTTCCGCGCGCATATAAAATGCTACTGGGCGGGTATTTTTGCTAGTTTTATTCGGTTTGATCTTTCAATGCAAACTTGGTTTAGATTTCTTTTGAACACATTATACCAGAACATCCCGGAAATGCTATATCGCTAACAACGATTCATATTTTGATTAAAGTAATATATTATACTATAAATATGTTCAGCATTTCGCTCCTTCCATATCAAACGCCAATTTAATTTATATAAAAACGTACACCATCCATACTCAACGCTAGTTAAAGTTTTGTCAAAAATAGATGCAAAAAAGGAGGGAATTTCTTCGAAAACGCTGTTACAAAAGTAAACACTCGCTAGCTGCTTCGGGGAGATTGGATTGGATCCGGGAACACTTTGTCGGATCCCGCCCTGTGTACCCTGGAAATCGGGAAACATTATCATAAGTGAGGCACATGTGTTAAATTTAAGGGTGTTTTCGTTAACGTATGTACTTTAGGCGGTGTGGTTCCCGGCACCAATAAAAAAAGAATAGGGCTCCATTTTTTCCCATGGATGTCGTTTTAGGCGACTAAAGGATAGGCTTATAAACTTGGGAGTCTTCCTTTGGGCGATGGGCTAGCAACCTGTCACTTGAATCATAATTCTATCATTGAGCCAAAAAGCTAAACGTGGCCTATCAGTCTTTTAATTTTGTTCGCTCTATCTAACCCGCAAGGGATACAGACGTGATTATATGTATGTATCTACTTTATTTTACATAGAATTAAAAATTAATGTTCGGTTCTTAAATTATTTTTAAAGATTTCCTTTTTGTTCTTAATATATTGTTAAAGAGTTTACTTATTTACGAATAAGTAAGTTAATATAATTTACATGATGCAAAATCTGAATTTCTCATGTTAAAAGCAGGTTTAATATTAACAATTACAATTACATTATGTAATTGTAATTGTTAATATTAAACCTGCTCTTAACATGAGAAATTCAGATTTTATGAATCCAAAAGAATGTCATTCTATCTAGAATGACATTCTTTTGGATTCATAAAATCGAAAAAAAAATCACACTTATATGATCGAAGGCACAAACTATCATCACGTATCGTTGCGATATCATATCGATATCATCCAATCCATGTTTTAAAAATAAAACATTCGACCAGAAAACGATTAATTTCACACGCATTTACTTTCCCATTTATACAAGAACTAAAATACATTAACACAAATATGTTTCGAATGTATATTTATATATTGTGCAAATAGATTCCGTTTTGTGGTCAGACCATAGTGACCTGCGTCGACTGGCTCATAAATAATTAATTTAATCGCACTAAATGTTTATTCATTGCGACCATTCGATCGACTTTTTGGTCAGAAATGGCACATTTGTATGGGCGGTTGTTCATTTGTCGAAGTGACTTATTATTAGATTTATCGTTTAGGAACTATATTATACAAAATACTTTGAGACATCGTACCTACGAGTACTTTTGATATTTCCTTGTCCTGTCTGTCTGCCTTTTTCCGGAAAAGTTAAGAAGCGCCTATAACAATTATTATAAGAATTCAATCCGTTGATAAATTGTGTTTCTAAAAAAGACATAATTGGTAAATACTGTACGGGTGAATTAGGTTTTCACACGTAGCGACTCCCGTCTGTCCTCCGCAACCTTTGTAGGGAAACCTAACCCATATTGGATCGATCATGGTTATACATCCAGTTGCCTGAATGTGCAGATTTACTCATGATGTTTTCCCTCACCGTAAGAGTATCGGTTAGTATTCGAATTAATGTAAAATTCAGAAATAGTAATTGGTACATGGCCGGGGTGGGATTCGAACCTGTGCCTTTTTGCGCCACACGCATTTAACCGGCCACCTTACCGATTCGACCAGCGACGCTCTATAATGTAGGTGCTAACAGATGATGAAATCTAAGTATGCATATGCATATGCTTATTATTTTACTCTCTTGTTCAATCCGAGCCACATGATACAGCTTAAAACTTTCTTAAGAGAGCCATGATTTTACCAACTGTGAAGATAGCTAGTTTGATTTCACTAAAACAAACTTGAGGGGTCTATAAAAGTTCCCCGTAACGAAGAGCCCAGGGGTAAATAGTTTTGTTATTTTATCTTCGAGCTGTGTGTTGGCAAGCGGTCACGTAAGCCTTGTTAAACATTGACGTAGTGCTGTATTGTTCCCGCTCCTAAATAATAGGAATACTCCATATCATAAGATATCATAGGAGATAACTCCTAAAAGGCGACTAAAGGATAGGCTGAAAAACCTAGGATTCTTCTTGTGGGCGATGGGCTAGGAACCTGTCACCACTTGAATCTTAATCCCTTTCTGGCCTTCAGGCTTTTCCAGATTGTAGCCTCTTTCTACCCCGTAAGGGATATAGACGTGTATGTACGTTGTCCTAATAATACTTAAGAACTGGTGAAATTTTCATTTTAATACAGTATGTACATAATAAAACTTGAGCGACAAAGAAATTCGCGTATGTGTGTTGCCATGTAAGTTTCCGTTAAAAAAAATAATTTTATAATTTCTTCAAAAAAAATACATGTATATAGTTATGTCTATATCCCTGATAGGGTAGATAGAGACAATAGTCTTGAAAATACTGAAAGGCCACGTTCAGCTCTATGGAATCGAGATTCAAATGCTAGCCCGTCGCCTGAAAAAAGGATCCCAAGTTTTTTAGTCTGTGTATACATATATGTATGCAGTAACAATATTAAAACGTTCTTTAATTTATTATCAACGTGACTAAGTCAAGATTTTATGTTGCCGTAGCGTAAAAAATCCAGTATTATCCACCTCAGCACCCGGGGAGCGCCCCGCAAATTGCCGCGATGCATTTTTCATGAATCGGCCATCGGGTGCTATGAATCGTTGATTTAATTATACGGATAGCCGCTGACTCTCCGAATTCGAGTGTCTGATTTAATCGATAACTAATTGAAGATTTATTTGCCGCACTAACTCGAGTTGGGTCAAGCATTTTTTGTTGTTAGTATGTAGGTATGTGACTGAGTTTGAATATTTGTGTGAAACATACCTAATAAAAATATCGGAAAGTTTAGCAGAACCGCAAAATCGATTTTTTTAAATAAAAATGTAAACTCTAAATACGGTTTAAGTGCAGATATACATATATATAATTACGAATGACGATTAAAAATTCTTAATTTAAATACTTTTTGCGCTCGCACATATACATACCTACCTATTAAAAAGATTGTATTGACTAAAAGGCCCAAACAGTACTGTTTTCGAATGATTTGCTATAAACGACCATTTACTCTAGTAAACTGGCACCCTAAATCTTGTCAAATTCCTATTCTCCTAGGAAATTTGATGAAGATTGATTGAGAACACGTGAAAAGATAACAATCTAATACAAACAAACATACGAAGTCATACATATTAATCACGTCTATATCCTTTATCGATTGTCTGATCCTTTATAAAAGCCTGACAGGCCACGTTCAGCTGTATGGTTTAATGGTGGAATTGAGATTAAAATATTAAAAGGTTACTAGCAATCGCCTACAAGAAAAATCTCAAGCTTATTAGCCTTTCCCTCAGTCGCCTATTACGACATCCACGGGATAGATAGAGTAGGAAAACATTATAACATACTTAACTGTATTATTTATATTCACAGTAGTTATGTTTGGAATAAAATCCGCGTTACTAAATATTTCGATCTAAGCATAACAATTTGAAAAAATAATATCTATCCGCCAGTAAAGAAAAAAAAATCTAAGCACTTCGACTATCGAACTAAGATGAAATAAATGTAATATTCTTAAGCGCCAGGCACCACACGGCAAGAAAATATAACAATTGAATGCCTAAACAAACAAATACACATATCACCTTCACATTTATATTATTAAGTTGGACACATAGTGCGTTTGATACAGTAGTTTGAAAACATACCTATTGAATCGTTTTAATTTGATAAATTGAGTTCCATTCGTCGATTGGAATTAGCCTTTACGGTTGTTGCGAGGCGTCACAGGTTCAATTTCCTGGTCGGAACAAATAACCGATGTGTTCAGTGAATGAACGCTAGTGTGAATGTCCTAGTCATTTGTCACTGATATACGTATGTATGAACTTCGAATGACATCTGAAAGGTTCGAAAATTATTATTACTACTTATAAAGTTATTAGATAAGCAGAGATTATATTTTTAATGAGGATAGGCAGATATTTCATGAAAACTTTATAAATGGAAATATAGCAAACATTAATTTATAAAGTGCCGTGTGGTTCCCAGCTCCAATACAAAAAAGAATAGGGCCATCTCTTTCCCATGGATGTCGTTAGAAGCGACTAAGGGATAGGCTTACAAACTTGGGATTCTGCGATGCGATTGAATCTCAATTCTATCATTAAGCCAAATAGCTGAACGTGGCCTATCAGTCTTTTCAAGACTGTTGGCTCTGCCTGCCCCACAAGGGATTTAGATTTGACCATTTTTATATATGTATAATTTATAAAGATTTCATGCAATCATACAAAATGGAGACAGAAATATAGAATTGCTTGCTTTGAAGAAGAATTTGCTTCCATCTTACACTGTTCTGTTAAATAAATATAAATAAATAAATATTTTCGTTTCTCATCATGCTCTGCCCGGGATTCGAACCCGGGACCCCCGTTTTCACAGACAAGCGTCCTGCCGCTGCGCCACACAGAATAACAATCGAAGATGTAACCGGGAACACGCACTAATGAGACAGTTATTTTAACTGTTACCATAACGGTTTTAGGTGTCATTAGGGGCTTGCTGATCGCCCTGAGAAATCTGAGTACCTGATGGAAAATGAGATGAAGTAGAGATAGTACACTTATTATTTTTATAGAATACTAGCGACCCGCCCCCGCCTTCGCACGGGTGCAAAATTATAAATGTTATTATACATAAAAACCTTCCTATTGAATCACTCTACCTGTTACAAAAAACCGCATCAAAATCCGTTGCGTAATTTTAAAGATTTAAGCATACAGACAAACAGACTAAAATTGCGACTTTGTTTTATACTGTGTAGTGATATCTACTGAAAAATTGTTATTTTAGTACCACAGCACAGACCAACCAGTAATCAAAAGTTAAATAGATATACCTTTCTGCTTTCATTTATAATTTTAATAGAATATATTGACTGAAAAATTGTTATTTGGGTACTTAACTTGCTACCAACCATACTTACTTTGGTCGTTCACTTTGAACAACTTAAAGGTAAATTTTAAAATATCGTAAATTTCAACGCTCAAAGTCACATTTTGCATAAGAGCAGTAGAAGAAATGTGTAGTTTATGAATTTTGCATGCTAAAGCGATTCGAAGGCACCGAAGCGGACTTATTTACGGAATAGGAAACTGCATTTTACATTTTATTTGAGTCGTGTGTTTGTTGTTTAGAATTGTTGCTCATTTGTTCAATAAGAAAAAAAGACTATGAATATTGTTACTACTTATTTTTACATAATGTATTGAAGTGTAATAAAAACACTATGAGTGTGCCTCAAAATAATAAGAAGATTTAAAATCACTTTGATTTTTTGATTATTGACTTCAGCTAAGAACTAAATACATTTAACGTACATTTATGTACCTATATTCTTAATATTTTTTGTTAAAATCACGATGAACTTGCTTTTTGGTCTTAGAGTTATAAAATAAAATTAAATATATTTTATTAAGGTAACTTGGTGGATTCGAGTGGGGGATTTACGTGATTGATATCAACGAACGGTTTCCAAACGATTCTTGTCCAAAACTCCTATTTACACTGAAAAATACCATTAATTAAACAAAAAGGCGCGAAGGGACCGGAATCACCGGAAAGATATTTCCGGCCAAAGGCTTAATTAACCCGAGCCAACCTTATTTTATTAAAACGCGGCCAATTAATTATTTTTGGCCTCAACTGGCCTTATTAGGATTAACGCCTTTTGCCTATTAAGGGATTTCGAATGTAAGCTTCAGGTCGACTTACCGAAGGGTATAAATGTTTGAACTCAGATTTTCTACTGCTTTCCATTCAGTGAAAAAAACATTTACCTTGGGTATTTGAATCATATATAATGCGAATTAGTAAAAAGGCGGCCGACTATAATAACTTTGTTATTTATTTGTATTTTCTTTTATGGATTTAGTTTTTTTTTATATGATAACGTTTGTCTTTAAATCAGCATGACTACTAAGGTAAAATCTAGCACTACATGCAAGCTGTAATAATACCTTTTCACACATGAATTAAAAATCCTGAAGTTGTAGATAATTTGATCTTGTTTCGTGGCATAGTAAACAGTAAGAGTTGCACGTGTAGATTCATTTAATTACATTTTACAACATTAAGAAAAATAGAATTGATCCCATTTTATAGTTCCGGAAATCACACGGCAAACTACTCACGTGCATTTCATAAATTAAAAACCAAAATTTAACTTACAAAGTTCATTAGGTACCAATCTAAAATAAATTTCCAACTAAACAAAAAAAAAATAGAACTCATATTTGTTACCAACTCGTTCAACAAAATTAACAACAACTTTAAAAGCTAAACATTTCCACTTACATTTTCCACAGCTTGCATTTTTTACAGCGACAATGCACGTCCTAGTTCTAGGTAACGTTCCCGTAAACAATAGCAGGACTTGGCGGTTCTCCCGCGTTGCGCACAATACATTGACGGCTACACACCTAGATGGAAAACAGGTTACTATCAGACGCACAATGGACACGCCAATACAATTGTGGACGCCAATTGTCGGCTTTAATTCAATAGTGTCGGCGTTGGCAGTTGCGATAAGCAGAAATTTATTAGATGCGTTTGCTAGAGTTGCTGTGTTTTGTCCGTAGATGGGATGCAAATATAAGGATGTCGAAATGGTTGAGTTTTTAAATTTGAATATTATTTTCCAAATTTAATTATCGAGCAATTTAAGTTCTATCTCTTATAAATATTTTATGATTTCCTACAGCTACTACTCTTTTGCCGAATAGTTTTATTGAAACCCGAAAATCAACCAGAAATATTTTTTTATCATAACCAAACCAGCGATTAAATCCATGATCAGGTGTCAACAGAAATTTCATAAAAATTCATTAAAGTTCGTCTTTATCTGAACGAATTTTCATAATCAAATTTCTGACCGAGTAACAACACAAAATACAGCATAAAATAATATTTTGTACCTATTTTCCATAATTTTTAAGAACCTATTATTTTCCATTATTACTCGCGTTGGGTCGGCCATCTTAATGGAATTCCTTGCAAATATTCCGAGAACTTCTCCAGTCTTTATTAAAATGTATTTCCAGTTCTCTTCATTAAACGCATCTATGTCCACAATTTCACCTTGTGTTTCTGAGAAAAAGATTTTTTCTACAGGTATACTTTTTCTAAGTCCTCCTCTTTTTTATATATTTTTTAAGGAAAGGAATTTCTCAGCAATTCAATATTGAAAGAATTTTCTTATTATAGGATTTGTACTTACTTAACGATTTTTACCGTTTTAGTTCGCAGATACTGCATAAAAGCAGATTCTTGATCGGAAAAGGAACTATACTTATAACGTATGCAAGTTTCATTGCAATTATTTCGTGCAGATTTCAGTAAAATCCCAAACCCAAAACTGCGAACATACATACTTATAGACAGGGCTAACAGTTTGATGATGGAATTGCGATACAAATAGTGACAAATTGCTAGCCTATCGCCTTTAAGACTAATCCCAAGTTTAAAGGGTTATCCCTTAGTCGCTTTTTACGACATCCATGGGAACGAAAGATGGAGTGGTTCCGGAAACCACACACTGAATTCTTTATTTAATAAAGCCTGTACAAGAACTGAATAAAATACAAATTGCATTTTCCGCCATTACAATAGTTTCACACTAAATCAAATATGACGCGTTAAAGATTGCCCACAATATTTCAAACTGTCGGCGGTTCATGCAAATGGTCGGTTAGTCGGTTACACAAAGCCATAAACCACCATTATACTAACGAATCATAGTAATTACGGTCTAGTAATACCGGCAAATAGCTTAATCGAAGGGAATTTCCATAATTACAGCGCTGGCGGTAGGCATTTCCTATTTAGAATTTGGTATGGAAAAATGGTCTTGTGGTATGTAAGGTTGGATTAGGAGCATTATTTTCGTATTACATATTTTAAAGTAGGTTTTTTATAAGGTATTGATTGTGTAATGAACTGTATAAATACTACTTAAAGTTGAGTATGAATGGAAAGGTTTCTCATGTCATATTTTTGATGTCCAATATATATTCGCAAAGTATAAGTATATACATATATGAATAATGAGTGCTAATTCCATTTATTGAATTGACCTGCGGTAACTCGACGTCCATTAGTAAAATTAAATAGAAATGCTAAATATTATTATTTCTAACAAATTAGAAGTTAATGTGATTACTCTGACATTTAAAAATTACTAGGTATAGATGATAATTTGAAGTAAAGGAGTCTATTTAAAGACCGCGGCGTACTTAACTCAAAATTTTAAACCGCAATAATACATATAAGAACAATTTGCGAAATATCCACTTTATTTATAGAGCCTAGACATGAAAGCGGACTTGAAACGAGTTTTCTAAGAAAGGTTTTGAACATTTTTTTTGTAGTAATTTACTTATAGTTCAACTTAAAATTGTGCAAAAACTAAATTATGTTTATAAGCTTTTCTTATCTTACACATAAGTCTAAATTAATGTATTTTGTCAGCCTCTGTAGTGCAGGTGCTAGGTCGACGCTGACCAAGTCAAGATCCAATGCCAATTCCTTCATTCAAGTTTTGGATAGGTACACCTCTTTTGTCAGTACCAGTCACGATCTTGCATGAAGAGAGTGATGATTGTGTAAGAATTACAATTCCTATGTGTTTGTGACATGTTGAATGATTTAGGTAAGAAGTGAAAGGATATATAGTCCCTGCTTCCAGGAAAGATGTGTAATGTGATTTATGTGTTTATACATACATACATACATATGGTCACGTCTATATCCCTTGTGGGGTAGACAAAACCAACAGTTTTGAAAAGACTAATCGGCTACGTTCAGTTGTTTGGCTTCATGATATAATTGAGATTTAAATAGTGACAGGTTGCTAGCCCGTCGCCTAAAAACAGAATCCCAAGTTTGTAAGCCTATCACTTAGTCGCCTTTTACGACATCCATGGTAAAGAGATGGAGTGGTCCTATGCTCTTTTCGTTCTGGTGCCGGGAATCACACGGCATTATGTATTTATTTTAAGCAGATTTACAAACCTGTGCATTCCGTTAGCCATCGGAGCAGCTCTTGAAATGCAATCTCGATGCAGGGCTGCCGTTGACATCGCATTACCAGCCGCTTTCACTTTATTTCTGGCAGAAAATTACTTTTCATGCGCTTTAGCGGTCGCCTCTTTGATGAAACAGATATCAGAATGTCGCAGATGTATGCTCGTTTGGATATAGTGGCTTTTTTAAAAAGTAAGATTTAAGTATGATTCGAGATATAAATGAAAAGGAAGAGAAAGCTAAAAGCCGCAGAAGGAGATCTTGGCTTGGTATCTCTGCCAATAGTTACATTCTGATCCTTTATCACATTTTTTGTAAACAACAACCTTCCTTAGGAGACGGCTTCCTAAGATAAAAATATATATTTATATACACGAGACTAATTACACAGTTTGAGTTAGTCTCAATGAAGTTGTGTTACGAGTAACTTATTCAATGCTACTATGTTTTATTAATAAATACTTACTTGTATAGATCCAAGGCTCAGGGCAATCATAAAATGTTCGTTTCCCATTCTGCCCTGATCGAGATTCGAATTGTGTGAAACAGTTATAAATGCTGCACTACAAAGGCCGTCCAAAACAATGTAAGTGAGGAAAACGCAAAGATGAAAGAGAAGGAAAGTATTTAATAGAGATGGTTTTTGATACACCACGTGCCGTGTGGTTCCCGGCACCAATACAAAAAAGAATAGAACCACTCCATCTCTTTCCCATGGATGTCGTAAAAGGCGACTAAGGGATAGGCTTACAAACTTGGGATTCTTTTTTAAGGCGATGGGTTAGCAACATGTCACTATTTGAATCTCAATTCTATCATTAAGCCAAAAAGCTGAACGTGGCCATGCAGTCTTTTCAAGACTGTTGGTTCTGTCTGCCCCGCAAGGGATATAGACGTGACCATATGTATGCATTTATACCATATACTTATACATATCTCTATCGCTTAAAGTGTAAACAGAATAAATAGCCTTAAAGAAGAATCTAAAGTGAAAGCCCTAAATAACTTTCAAGAAAATTAATTGATTAATTTATCTTGCCGACCTTTATTAACATAGAAGGTATAATATCACTTTCATCATCTTTCAAGCCATATAAATTGTTCTTTGATAACGGATCGGTTTTGATCGACCAAAGTGTAATCCTTTTAGTAACTTTCTGGGAATATATGATCTTACATAGATAATTTGATTGATACCCGAGTTGAGCGCCGGTGGTCGAATTGGTGAAGTGCTCCGTCAAAATGTATGATGCGCGTAAAGACAGGTTCAAATACCACCTCGGCCATGTACCAATGACTATTTGTGAACATATCCTACTAATATTATAAATACGAAAGTTTGTATGTCAGGATGTCAGTATGGATGTTTGTTACACTTTCACGTAACTAACTACTGAACCGATAACGATGAAATTTGATATGTAGGTAGCTGAAGACCCAGAATAACATAAAGGCTACTTTTTATCCCGGAGTTCCCGTGGAATTGAGTCCAAGCGGACGAAGTCGCGGGCGGCCTCTAGTGTAAAATAATATTATGTATATGTTTTTGTTGAATACTAACCTTTTTTACGGTGAGGAAAAAGATCGTGAGGAATCCTGCACCAGCAACTGGATGTGTAACCATGATCCAATACGAGTGTGGTGACATCTCTACGACACAAGTCACAACATCCAATCAAGTAATGATCAGCCAATAGTCTAAATCGCGCAAGCAAGGATTTCACGGATTGGAGCATATGTATAACCTCCGACACAACATCGTCGAAACCACGGTTTCCCAGGCATAACACCTTACCTGACGGAAGATCTTCCCTTTATAGTGGTCAAGCCCGAATCGTCGCTCCCGCTACACGGGTTAAGGTACCCTGCAAAAATTGCGGAGGTCAGATGGAAATTACTTCGTGTAAAAACCTGATTAACCCAATCCAGGATCCAGGGTCAACGGCGTACCCTAGGCTTGTCTCCAGAGTGGTACATGAAGATTTTATGAGATATAACTTCGTACCTAGAATATAATTATTATTACAAAATAGGTTCAAAAGGAATAAACCTAACGAAGACTGATTAGTGAAGAGAATTCGAATTCTTTGTAGAAGAAAGTTTTGGAATTTCGGAGTACGCTTACAATCTGGAAGTTTGCAAAATTGGTACTAGCGTTATGATCAAAGTCGCCCTTAAATCGATCACAGGAAAGTCTACTATGTTTTAAGTTTATTATAAGAACCCTTGTTTCCTAAAATTCCAGTTTTATGGATACACTAGTGTACGTCTGTGGTTTCGTGCGCCATAAAACTGAATTGTGCCCGGCGGGATAAGAACATAGATTTTTTACTGCGAAAAGGGGGAGAAGACCACAGGAACGAAGTTGCAGGCAAAATAGTATTCCATTAAACTCTTTACACTCTTGGAAAACTTGTATGGCATCTACTTACTAGCGACTCGCCCCAGCTTCGCAGGGGTAGCACAATGCTATGATTTTCACACAAACTTTCATTAACATAAACGTACCTACATACATTGGTACGCGGATTTTTAACTATATACATATATAAAACGAATTTTATTCGAATCGGTCTAGCAGCTTAGCTGCGAAAACGCAACAGACAGACGGTCTTTCGCATTTACAATATTACTAAGAGAAATAAGGGATACGAGATGCTTCAAAAGTATCAACAACTATCCTTGAACTGTGAACTGCCTAAACTGCACTTGTAAAGTCTTAGAAGTGCACTGAATAGTTTCAAAGCATCGATCCAAATTGATGGGTTAAGTTGTTGGGAGTGATTACATGATGCAGAAATTACAGTTATGTGAATTAACTTGACTTGACTTAAGGCCCTATGTCCCCTAGCTGGGGCAGAGGGCATCCACAGTGCGTCGCCATCCCGCTCGGTCTTGAGCTTCGCGTTTTATTTCGCTCCAAGTCTTCCCTAGATTCTTCATGATTGTCCGCTGCGAGGCCTGTTTAGGGTGTCCACGTTTACGTTTTCCTTGGGGATTCCAGTCTAGGGCTTGCTTATGTGAATTAAGGCCCAATGTTAACCGCCTTCAAAAACATGCCGGTTTTCAGTGTGACCAGTGCATGTATGATTGTCCACGATAATCTCGAGTTTCGCTGAACCGATTTTGGTGCAGTTTTCAGAAAGGTGTTTTTTACACTTAGGAGAAGGTTTTAGAAATTCAACCCGCTTCCAAAAGAATGATATCGATAGGATGCAGTTCTCTTTTTACAAAAGTTATGCTGTCATGCGTTTTGTCGCCTACGTGTAGTTTTAATTGATGTTTGAATGTCATAAGGGCAAATATATATATACATATGTGCGTGTGTGTGTGGTTCCCGGCACCAATACAAAAAAGAGATGGAGTGGTCCTTCCACTCCATCTCTTTCCCAAGGATGTCGTAAAAGGCGACTAAGGGATAGGCTTACAAACTTGGGATTCATTTTTAGGCTATGGGCTAGCAACCTGTCACTTTTTAATCTCAATTCTATCATTAAGCCAAATAGCTAAACGTGGCCATTCGATCTTTTCAAGACTGTTGGCTCTGTCTACCCCGCAAGGGATATAGACGTGACCATATGTATGTATGTATATATAAACCTCTCGTCGAAACTGACTGACTGACAGACAACGCACAGTTTAAACCGCTCGATCTAAAGACTTGAAATTTAGCATGTCCTGATTTGCATATGGTCAAGGGGTCACTAAGAGAGAATTTTCCAAAATTCCCGCGAAAGCAGTTATATAGGGGAATAAAAAAAAATGTTTATCGGCAGGAGTTCCGAGCGTTCTCTAGTTAGGTACACAGTAGACCCGATACGTCATTGGCTATAAAAATATCTCTTCTTCATATACTCAAATCAGCAACCAATTTGCATACTTCAGATAATGAGCTTCCCGATATGAGATCCCCAGTCAGTGTTTTTCCTCAATTTTTCACAACATTTTCACCGAGCCCTTTCCACTTCGTTTGGTACGAAGCTAATTTCCTGTTATACAAAATCTCAATGCTTGCTGTTTGACCTATTTATTGCTTTGTAATCACAGGTTTATTAAAGTCGAAAGGATTTTTTTATTGCATAAGTAATATTCCTAGCAACCTTTTGTAAATCAAGGTTTTTGTATTCTTTGTGAATTATTAAAATTTATCATCTCACAATTTGACAGTATTTCTCATGATATTTTTAGGCAATAAAGATACTGTACGATTTCATCATTGAAGTGATTATGTTACATACATTATAAATAACGTCAGAAAAATGTTATAAATTGCATGAAATATGTGTTGTAGAGAAGAATAAAGTTCTTTAACAAAGCCAACGCAACGCCCTTTCCAAAAAGAAGCTAATATAGATTTTCGCTCGATAAAAACAACGTCGCGCGGGCCGTGCTAGGGAGCAGATTTTAAATAATTTTACCCAAGCCATGATATAATTTCTATAGTAACAGGACCTACCCATAACTAGGAAACAGTTTCTTGGCTTTGATATCCTGGCAGTATAGAATTATCAATCATTCATACACCAAGATTAACAATATCATTTTAATTAGAGACACAATAGGTTATCTAAGCCAACAGACGCTAAAATGTTATATCCACTGGATTGAAATTTTGCACAGCGTCCCTTAATCGCCCGAATAATAGCGTTAGAAACAATAAAGTCAGATTTGGGATGTCATTTTGGGAAGATTACGTGAGCCGTAGGGTTTACACAATACGATTCGATTTCGATTTTTTACAAACTACGATATTCTAACATTTAAACTATTTTCTTCTTGTATCAAGATATTATACATTGTATAGATATTCTATGATCTGGTGAAGTTCACGGGAAACGTTGAATGCTGGTCGCAGAGCGAAGTGGAAGTCATTGGGGAGACCTTATTTCAACAGTGGACGTCCTACAGCTGAAATGATCATGATGAGAGATATGGGCATTTTTTAGACTATTGTACAACTAAAATTTTCGAGACCATGGCGTAATTAAAAACTGTTATTACCTAGGCGTATTTGAAACTGTTATCAAAGTACTTTTTGTCATAAACCACATTAATTTTTGCTATGAGTATTTAGTATATTATTTATTTATATTGTCAAAGAAAGTTCGCCAATACAGCTGTTGTTAGTAAAGTTTGCAATTTGTTGTTGCCTCCAAAATAAATAAGGAAATAGAAGTTTCTAACTTTAATGAATAAATTAACTAAGATATAATTTTTTTCTTCCTCGCGTATTGGAATTGGTTGCTCTTTATAAGGTTTTGTTTTTTTGTGATAATTTATATTTACCAGCTAGTATGAAAAGTATAGACTTTCCTCCTGGCTTTAGTCCCAGTCGCACCTTCGCTCCCTCTGAACAGGAGCCCGGGGTCCGCCTAAAATCATTAAAGTTAGTTATGTTAGTTAGATTTTCATTTGATGCAACTTTCGTCTGACCGCCACATTCTTTACACGGGAACCCTTTAAATGACAAAGGTGACTGACATAACTATCACAGAAACTTACATAAAATCACACCACTTTCTCGTACGGTAGACGGAGACTACATCTTTACAGTTGCCACAATCTCTCTTTCGCTGAATCCACATTCGTCAGTTTCATTCATTCTTTGAAAAGAATGAACTTAAGTGATATACATATACGGATCGGTTTCAGGTACTCTCGACCTGATCTTTTACAATCAAAATCCGCCGAAAATCAGCTGAAATCATTAAAAAAGCCTCACTTGGAAATTTCCAGATTTCTATAAAAATCTAGTAACAGAATGAGAACAGTCCTTGAAAAAAAAAGAGACAGCATCATTAAGTATCTAACTGAAGTTATCTATAACTCACCCCCTGTTGACATATTTTATTGCCCTATATTGCAAAGAAGATTGGCCAAAACGCTTTGACCTTCATTATTTGTGGGTAGCAATAAAACTGTCGGCGACCCACCATTTTTTACTGTACCGTTAGCTTTATATTGACCCAACCTGTTCGTCGTAAAGGTGAATTCGCAGAGATACATTCATTTAGCAGTAATGTGCAGAAATCAACCAATCAGGTTACGTGGGCGAATGAGGAATGCTGTGATTGGTTTATTTAACGCAGCTCCATTTTTGACTGTGAACATTTTAAACTAACTTATGAGGTTTTTTTTTTATTTTTTTCATGAAGATAAAATCTAAATGACACTGAGGTTATCACTTCCATTTTGACAAGACTGATATCGTTCGGTATAATCGAAGTGGAGTCAACTGACCACAAATTTTACGTCACGAGTCATGTGTTATATCTATAACAACACACACAGATCTTCGATCATGGAATTGAAGATGACAGACAAATTGGTAATATTATAAAACTTCTGTATGATCTATTTCTTAAATGAGTGAGACCAATCGATTTCCATACCATATCTTCAATTTTATACTTATAAAATGTTCAATTGGTTAACGTTACTTTAGCAAATATGAAACCGTTTATGGATACAGGTGAACCTGAGAATAGTATAGAAGCCGTAGAAACTTTACTATACCAATAGTTCAAGTTTCATTCGAAAAACTAAACTCCAATGAAATGTTGTTGTGATTCATGTTCATAGCTTATAATAATGAAAGACAGAACCAAAACCATAAGTACCATGAGTGCTTTGAAGACTTATCGCGTAGCATTTAAATCAAGCAAATACTTTACCAAATAGATAGCGCGTGGCGGTTTCTGTAATATAGTGAAACAAATGCGTTAATTGCATTTTCATTGTAATTTAAAATCACGTGACCGGATGAGTGTAAATCTTCAGTAATTACACGCTTGATCGCTGGATTAATACAGATTGTGACCTGAAATGGAATTTTAATGAAAATATAGATAGGGATATCAATAAAGGGAACACACTATATTTATTTTACTCTTACTCTTACCTCTATAGTTTGGATCTAGTTTTTTATTTCGTTATTCGTGATTTCCCTTTCACATTAAAAACTACTGGACGGATTTCAGTGAAATTTACTAAGTACACACGCAAAATATAACCAGGAATCTGATTATCCCGATATCCTCGTTGTTCTATACTAACTATAATTAAAAGATCTTTCGTCGAACATTTAACCCTATCGCCCGGCTGAATAGTTTGATCACCCACGAATATCGTCTACAAACTCTGCTAGTGAAATTAAATTCATTGATTTCGAGTATTTCGGTACCAATGTTGTTTTATTCAAATAAGTTTCAGCTCGGTATTGTTCAATAGCAATCGTTCTGATGATATAATTATTATTTTATTTATCAGTAGATAATGAAATGGTTTTTGCGTAAAATTTTTTGAATAACCCTTTCCAAGGCTCCATCTCAAAAAATGCCCATTGCAACGTAAACTACTTCTGAATTTCACTGATGCTATATCAATGGTCATAAAGCGATAAACATACCTTAATCTCATCTTTATCCCTTACGGGATAGACAAAGCCAGCTACTTCAAAAAGACTGGAAGGACACTTAAAGCTGTGGTGCATGTTCATGGCTTAACGCTTGAATTGAATTCAAATAGAAGCAAGTTTAACATTTCATTAATGAATGACAAGAATCCTAAGTTTAAGATTCATACGTTAGATTTCATTTAATCATTGATATAACGATGAAATGTATAAAATAATCTTAACTATATAAGTTCCTCTCTTATGATGATCACGAAAATAAGACGAGATTTACTCCGAGTACCCTGCATTACCCACTCTTGGACACAGATGCAGAATGATGAGTCTAAATGTTTCAATATGCAATCTTTCGGTATTCACGTCAAAAAATTGTGAAACTCAATAAAATGGCGTATCAATCAAACGTCACGAAATACCCACAGCTGATGGCCAGCCAATAACGTCGGCGATTTAAATCTATCACTTACAATGTTCAGTTTGATTTATTATTTGGTCCGAACAGCTGTTAAATTATCTGACATCTCACGGCTTGCGGTAATTAAATTTTCATTTTATTTTTTCACAATACAGAATTTTAACATCTAAATTACAGTTTCTTTTTAATTCGATCTCAACCAATAAAATATCGTGTTTTTTTTCTGGCAATACCGTGTGGTTCCCGTCAATTTAAAATAGATCTTCTTCCCGTAGATGCCATAGTAAAAGGGAACCAGGCTCATCTGTTGCAGGCTTTTATGTTGATCTAGTTGCAAGTCTAGTTGAAAAGACAAGTGTTCCAGCCGTTTATCCCGCGCATATTGTAAAAGACAATTAAGGGCTTCACACAAACACATCCCTTTTTAAGCAACGGCTCATAGTTTATATGTCTGTAATCTAATCTGTTATCTATCATTAATTAATTCATTTAAGCCTGGATGACTTAATAATGAAGCCGAGATTCACTTAATCTCTGAGTAAATAAGGAGTATAAGCTACATATTCATACAAACATAGATACATATGGTCACTTCTATGTCCCTTGCGGGGTAGACAGAGCCAACAGTCTTCAAAAGACTTAATAACAGAATTGAGATTAAAAAAGTGACAGGTTGCTAGCCCATCGCCTGAAAAAGAATCCCAAGTTTGTAAGCCTATCCTTAAGCTACATATGTCAGTCCCGTATAGAAAGAAAAAGTGTATATGTGTACGTGTATTAAAATCTGCTGCTTTTTTGAAGTCAATCAAAAAGGTAAAGGTGAGTGACATATCCATCAACGGCCCACCAAAACCATTGTAGATATTTTTCCGTAAACAATTTCGTTCGGGCATTTGGGCAGCCATGTTCCAGGCAGTATAATTCTCGATACTAAACTAAATCTAAATAAACGTTGGTCTATTTTGCTGTTTAAATGGAACGGAATCAACTTAAATTAGTACATCTACACTTGAGCTATAGGCATATATTTGATAAAGGATATGTGACAGGGAAGTGACTGCAATTTTCACAACAATAATACATGTTAGGTTTTTGCGTTATGAGAAAACGCATAAGTGCAGTTCGTACTTTTTCTCGCCGCGTAAAGTTATGCAATATCCCTAACATTTCTACCTCGTGGGGTGCTTTGAATGTGCCGATAATGTTCTAGAAATGACTGGAAATATCATTTAACTATTCTTATCCATACTTACAGCTACTATAAATGTGAAAGTGTATACTTCTTACTTTACCTACCTTATATACTTACTATACTTACCCTACAAAACCCCTAAACATTTATATGCATAAAGCAAGGAGAAAGACACACGAGCGGAGACGCGGGCGGAAGGTAATAATTCATCATTATAATCAAGGTCCTTTATATTATATCATATTCATACTGATATGTAAGTACGATTATAATAGCTAGCACATTTGGGATTCAGTTTTAGACGATGTAATCAATCTGTCACTATACCTTAATCTCATCTAAACATGACCTTCGAGCGGAAAGACAGAGCCACAGGTAACAATGATGGTATCTACCTGGATTATAAATAGCCCGCGACTTCGTCAGCGTAGAATAATAATCTTGGGCATCATTGAAGCCCTCAAGGATGAATAATTTACCCCTTTTTTTCGCATTTTCCATTATTTCCTTACTCCTAATAGTTGCAGCTTGATGTTATATAGCCTAAAGACTTCCTCGATAAATGGTCTATACAACACAAAAATAATTTTTCAATTCAAACCAATAGTTCTTGAGATTAGCGCGTTTAAACAAACAAACAAACAAACTCTTCAGCTTTATAATATTAGTATAGATGATTAATTTATGTATGATTTTAAATCATAATCAGGTTTCCATCTTATAGCCACGGCGCAAGTTTGTAGATTATAAATTAGGTCTAAGTAATTACTCTCTTCCAGCAATTTAGTTCAATGGCAGGTAAAGTGGAATAAATCTAGGTTAAAGTGCTTGGGTACAGTCGAGTGCAAAATGAACGAGTGCAGCATGTTTAAATATGATTATCGTGCATTGCAGAGTTAACCACGCTGGTGAAGGTGCTTTGTTTCATATTTGATTATTTTTCAGTTGTACCTAATTGATTTTATCTGGTGTTGGTACGTGTTGGAACTTGAATGTTAACACTTCATTTTATAGTGTTGCGTAGTATTAACGATGTATAAAGGTATACCTGCGCCTTAAGAAGTAAATACAGATTCCTTTATAATTAAGAGAATAATATATGTACTTTCTAATAGATAATATAGCACTTGATTAAATTTTTCGTGCTTTTTCTGATTGTCAATTTTAACTACCCAAATAATCTGGTTCAACATTGACTTTTGTCAAAACCTTCTTACCCAACTCAACATCTTACCTACCTAAATCAAAATCCTCCTTGTGCCCGTGGAATTTCGCAGTAAGATTACCCTATATTGGATTACCCTAAATTCCCATGGGAACGAAGCCCCGGGCAAGGTAGTATCAGGTATCACGGTTAAAACGGAAAGGATCTCATGAATTATTTTGAAAGGCATCCGTCCTGATTTCATAGACGTTTAATGATCATCGTGATTTATTTATAGATCACAACAACTACTCTTTGTAATATTTAACTTTATTTATCTCTCTCTCTCTGTCTTTTATAATTTAAAATTTATGTATATATAAAAGAGTTATACTTGCATATGTTGGAACATGGAATCTGGATTTCTGTGGCATGAAAAGAATAGCGTAAAGTGTGACAAAAAGATTTATGCTTGGGTTGTCTTATGAAAATCAATATATCTTTTACTCTGGGAAAAACTATAATTAAAAGTTAATAAAGACTTGTTAGAAAATCTCCTTTTACAACTTACATTGCATGAATCAAGAAAGAATAATGTATATAGACATCCACTGAATATTTTTACAACATAAATCATAAAAATACTCATCTTTGATCAAACGGACCCGTCGTTTCACCTTTATTAGCAAAACGTACAAAGTTTAATCAAAGCCCAACTTTTATAACATCGAGTTAAAAAAGTCATAAGTCTTAACGATAACTCCGGATCTGCTTTGCAACTCGCGGATGACAAAATTTTGATGGCGAACATTGAATTAAGTGACAAGAATTGTTTTATTTTACGTAAAGCACGATGAAATGGATGAATTCATTTATTCGCATAGCAATCGGCAGGCATTAAACAAGTTGGCTTAAGACTTGGTCGAATTTTTCAAAATTTTATTTGTATTTCTGTGACTGAGTTATTTATTATTAGTTCTACACGTTGTACCATTTCATTGTGCCGTTTTTATGTTGACTTCAGGTAAAAATTTATCTTTTATAATTGGACCTGGCTTGACATAAAAGTTTGACGTAGGTACTTAGGTACATTAGGAAGGTGTCAGTTTTAATTTTTAAGTATACGTATGCATTAGAGAATAGGAACAAGAACTGCTGTTTCTAAATTTAAAAAAAAATTGTGATACTTCAGTATCGAAAAAAACAGTGCCTAATAAATATTAGTGCACATATGTCAGTGTACGCCTATTATAGGTTAATCTATGCTAGACTGTGGCCCAACAGTGCGTCGCGTAGTTTCCATTTACATGACTAATTAGTTGGCAGCCTGCCAAGACTGTTTGTGTGTAGACTGTGTTCGGTGAGGTTCAGGTCTAGATGTATGCACGATCGGGTATGCATTTGGTCCTATACGCATTTTGATATGACGCAAAAGGTCATGTTCATGAAACGTTGGCCGCTGATGTTTCTGAAAACAAAGTTTTTCGTTTTGTGTTTTAATAAAATGGGTTATTGTTTAAAAATGTTATTTCATTATTGTTATGTATTTTTTTCAACAATGTCATGCCAGTTTGTGCGTCAAATACTTCTTTTTTATTTTATTTTCTTTCAAAGTATTTCACTACTTTTTGGGATAAGTCAACCTTATTTAAATACTCTTTTCGAATTATTAGCTAGGTGAAAATAGGTAAACAAATCATAAAGATTTTCGAGACTTGTGTTTTATGATAATAACTCAATGCCTCTATGATTAAATATTCAAACACCTAGGACCAATTCGATGAAGAATATTTGAATCCTTGAAAGTGTATTAAAATATAATAAATATATAAAAATTATACGACTGGTTGAATAAACTTTTGTTACAAATTTTCCCACATTGGTTATGCATAAAACAAATGGTACGATTGAAATAAACATACAGACATCCGTTACCATGTTACTGTCAAACATCACAAATATCAGAATAGTGTATTCTCCATACTGGCAGTGCTGCCAAGTTTAGACGAAATCCCAATATCCTGAATATTTAAGGAGAAGTCAATGGCCTCAGTGCTCAGGCATATAATATACATATTTTGCCTAAGTACCTACTAAGGTGTTTATTTTTAGGAGGAATATTGTTGACTTACTTGTTTAAAAAGTCAATGATTTTTATTTAAAAGTAAAGTTATACTAATAATATATATACTATGTAATATATATTGGCGAAAGATTTTTAAGGATAAGAAGAAGAGTGAATAAAATGAAATGCGATTTAAAGGTACAAATTGGAATTTCCCAACTCATATAATATTACCTCAAAAGTCCGGACAACGAAACCTACTTAAAAGCTATGCATATTTAAAAAGTTTCGAGTGTGTGTGACACATGACAAATTCAGGGCTGATTGTCTAATCTACAAATAAATCATTCACAGTTTTTTTACTTAAATTCTTGTTTGTCAACAAAAAAATTTAAATTTATCAACAATTAAAAAAAGTAGAGAAATTTTTACTCAATCTTTAAAATAACTCTTAATCAAGTAAAGATGAGACTTTTTCTCAAAAACAACCCAATGTGATTAATAATTGTATTTTAATACAATTATTAATCACCGATTAAAACTATCTTAAACCATGAAACATATTTGAATTTGCTAAAATCAATGATGGATTCGATTGATTCTTAATTATACAATCCTTAGACTTAATGTCAAGTTCATGCTTACAATATAAAGTTTTCAAGCCATTATCATGAAGTTTCTGCTACTTTTCTTTCTCATATTCACTTGCTTTAGGTGCAAGAGACAAAATGTTTGAGTACAAAATGGTATCTTTATTATCAACTTAAGCGTTTAAACCTTGGTCGATAACCAGTAAAAGTTTCATGTTTTAAACTGTTCGGGACTCATCCGCCAGAGCCTTAAAATTTAGGTAGGTACCTACGAGAAAATGTAATCTAGTTAGTACACCATTTTGTAAATATCTTTAATATTCTAATAATACTTGAGATTTGTCAAGAGAAATCAAGATTGTTTACCTTCATTTCGGTTAGGATTGAACTACAGCAGACAGTGCCGTGTGGTTCCCGACACCAAAGAATAGGACCACTCCATATCTTCCCCATGGATATCAAGCCTAATAAACTTGGGTTTCTTCTTGTAGTCAAGGTGTCGCAACCTGTCACTTTTTGAATCTTAATATAGCTAACGTGGCTTTTTAATCATTTCGAGGTTCTCTGTCTACCCCGCAAGGGAAATATAAAGATGTGATGATGTATACCTATGACTACAGAATGGGACCACTCGTCTTCACCAATTTAATGGAGTGTGTTTTAGAACCACATTTCAACTGTAACATTTTATGGGTGTATACATACAAACTACATTTTACCCACAACTCTGCCCTTCTTGAACAAAATCCCTATTCCCGTGGGAGTTTTGGGAAACCTCCTCTAGTCATAATCCCTAACTGGGTAGTATGCTAGTATGTTTGTTTAAACATACCAGCATCCTGCCTAAGTCCAGTAGTTTAAATAAATAAATAAATATATACGGTACAAATTACACAGATTGAGTTAGCCCCGAAATAAGTTCGAAACTTGTGTTACGAGATACTAACTCATCGATACTATATTTTCTAATAAATACTTATATAGATAAACATCCAAGACCCTGGCCAATCAGAGAAAGTTCGTTTCTCATCATGCCCTGGCCATGATTCGAACCCGGGACCTCCGGTGTCACTGACAAGCGCACTACCGCTGCGCCACAGAGGCCGTCAGTTTCGTAATACGCTGTCTGTCAGTCAGTAATTCCAGAAAAAAAACTTTAATTGAAAGAGTGAACATGTTCATTTCCTAGTCGTTTTTACAATTGTCAATAAAAATCAATAAACAAGTCAATAAAAGTCTTTACAACAGCCGCAACAGGCGAGTCGTGGTGAAATTACTTATAACTGGACTTTTATCCTTTTACCGCATGTCGAAAATAACCATTTTCCGTAACACGAAACACGCCATTCAAGTTTAAACGCTGTCGAACAAAAAAGTCTCTTTTGAATTACATATTATAATTCAAAATCAATTGACAATGTAAAATCGATCTTAAATGCCCATTAAGTCGGTGAGTAATAAAATTTTAACATGAAAGTTCAACACGTTTTCAGGATATTTCCTTCCAAACGGATTTTTACCAATGTCATTTTGATTCAACTTTGCAATTATGTATTTTTGTTACATAAATTACATCAAACCTATTAGTTTAAAAGGTGGGAATACTTTACCGATTACACCTTAAGCTGAATAGTTTATTTTTGGCATCGCCCATATTTTTAAACGTTTCCCTTTTTTGACAGACACAGGTACATAAAGTTTAGTCAAAAATTTCATCTTTTCATTTATAATATTTTCCTAAAATTATATTCAAAATCTGCAACTATATCACCGTGTACAACGGATGTTACAGTTTCACACAGGACCATAAAATATCAGAATAGTTGCCATTGCAACGTAGCATAACATGAATAATTTATTTTTATACCTTGCAGACTTCTATTCTGTTCACAATGCAATCCGTGGCTCGTTTAACATAGTATAAAGTAGCTGGAAAAATATATAAAGAAAGACGAGAAATATTAGTTTTATCACATTAATTCTTAGTATTTACAATGGCATTTTTCGCCGACATTTTGATTCTTAAGAATTTACTATTTATAAATAATACGTGCGCGTTTAATACGCTTTACGTAACTAGTAGTAAATAGTAACGTACCTTTATTTTATCTTGGGCGTTTCTACCTGCATTATTTCTAAATAGTATATTGCAACGCAAAATTTTATAACTGTAAGAATAGTTCAAAATAAGATAGCGAATGCAAGTCAACAGAGATGGGCAGACTATGGATTTCCACTTGTTACTATTCTTACAGTTCAAAATATTAATATTATTGAACTTCATACTGCCAATGATTACACAATCAGTTGCAAAATACATGTTCAGGTATGCAACAGCAAGAATACATACAAATAATCATGTCTTTATCCCTTACAAGGTAGATGGAGCGAATGTCTCGCAAAAAGTGAAAGCCATAAGTATTGAGATTAAAATAGTGACAGGTTACTAGCCTAATAGTAGAATTTCAGGTACATAAGCCTTTTTCTTGTCCTTTTTATATCCATGGGAAAGAGATAGAGTGGTTCTATTTTAAAGTGCTGGGAACCACATGGCAACGTTACTACGAGATTCAAATTTCATGAATGCATGAGTAAATTGAATGTTCTCATACAATACTCGAACTAGTCATTTGGACAGCGGGTAGTTGTAAACTGTATCCATTTCAGTACAACTGTTTTTGGCAGTGCCGGAAAAACTATGATGCTTCAAACTTTTAATTGAAATTAAAAAAAAAAACTCACGCTGCGTTTGATATGCGCTGAAAATTTAATCAGTTTTGTGCTCAAAACGGTTTTTGGCGCGGCATGCCATAGGTTTTTTTTTGTAGTTTGAGGATTAGATTTTGTGGAGTATTTTAAAGTTTGAGAGCTTTCTTGAATTACTTAAAAAATATACATAATTACGTCTCCTGCATCTACTACCAAATAAAAGGCATGATTTAAAGTAAAACTTCACCCAAATCACTAAAGCTGTGTATTTAGTCGTCTTTATTTTCTTATAAACTTTTTGGCTTTGGGTTTTTACTCACTGTAACGACAATATAAAATAATAAATCCTTCATTTGAGGTTCAGGAGACAGTTTCACCGACTCTGGTATCAATATTGTTTGTCCGTCTTTCACGTCCATGTTTGCGTATTTATTCGAATAATAGACATAGAGTATTTTTCACGCGGGCGGAAGTTATCTACTTAACTTCGACCATATACTTACTTAATGGCATATTAGCGTCATGAAGTATGTTTTAAGAGCCAAATGTGTCATTACACCGTATTGGTGTCGGCTAATTGCTGCTTTGATGGCCCATTCGCTGGCGTGGAAATGATGATATCCATATGTTCACGTGTAGAATAGAAAAAAGACAATTTCTTAATTAACAACCTATAGAATATTTAGGAAATAATCAACTAAGGGAATGGCTTATTAATTTGGGATTCTCCCTTTAGTCTCAATTCCATCTTTAAGCTGAACGTGGCCTTTTTTTAGATCATAACAACACAAGTGTGTAAAACAGCGATATATGAATCATTTTCAAATATAGCTAATTTCTTCTCACCCGAAAACGCGAAACATTTAAAAATGCCTCGAGATACAGCAGTTCCATTGGTATCCAGTATCGAACAAGTTACCGTTCCTGCTCTCGGATTTATTCGCATGATTTTATTTCCGATTCATTCGGCCGTGACGCGGAGATAGGCGAAGATTTTTTATGAACTCTCAAACGTGGCGCGAATATTTTACTTTTAATTTAACTAAGTACAGATTTAATCGGAATATTTGATAGAATGATATGAAGGTGAATTTACGAGATGATTTGATAATGTGACTGCCCTGCAAGGGTTAGTAGAAATTATGACTTTTCAAACAATTGATACGTTTGATTTTAATTAAATTTTTGCGAAGACAAGAGATCACTCAATATGGACATAAAGGTGCGTACAGATTTTGTAACAATGTTGTATATACTACGTCCACATTATCAGACATTATTTTCCAACTTTGCTTTTACATATAACAATACTGTACGCATTAGAATAACAATGCCATATAACATTTGAAAGTATCAATAATAACCTGTTAATAACTTAATACTTAACATATTTTAAATTATAAATTTTAGTGCCCACATTACTGAAACAATGTTAATTACCATTTTTATTTAACTTGTTATGTTATATAATCGTACGCACTGTAAGAAGTCCTATACAAGAGTTGTAACAAATATGTATGTATGGATATTTTGTTATAAAATATAGGCTTCTAAGGACTGTTAACCAAAAAAAAAAAATATTTTACCTCATAACCTACAACAAAATCCTTTAGTATTCAACAATATTGTTTTTTTACGAAGACATAACTACGTCAGGTTACTTTATGAGCCATTGCAAGTTTCTATTTCTGCGAACACTTTTATTTTACGGTTTGTATCGTAAAAAAACAAAGAAAGATACTTTGAGTACAAAATTTTTACGGTTGAAAATTATATTTTACGTTTGTAATGAAAAGTTATAGCCTATTTTGTCAATTTTTTACTTTAAATTATTGCCGTCTAACAAATTGAATAATTCAACCAGACACAATATTGTTTACTAAACAACCCACGTTTTAATGTATTGAACAATCTACCTTTTATTGTATATGATATACGTTATAAAGTAATTAAAAGATTTTATTATATAACCTGAGTAAACCGGTGGCTCGGACCGCGTGAACCGAAAAATTCCGCTAATTTACTTTCCCGTGGAAATTTCGGAAAATCCTATCGTAGGCATTTCTAGACCACATCAAAGGAACCCTGGACCTTTGGACCAAGCGGTTCGAGCTGTGCATTGATATATGAGTCAATCAGTCAGTAGTCTTTTATAAATTAAGGTTCATATTTTTGACTTAATTATTCATCACTATCACTTGTATAACATAGTGTAAAGCAAAGTCGCTTCCCGCGTCCGTCCCCATGTCTGTTTTTAGGATGTCTGTATGTATGTATGCTTAGATCTTTAAAAAAACAACGTATTTTGATGCAGTTTTTTTTATAGATGAGTGAATCCCGTGCGATCCCCTTCTTCGCACGGGTTTCTGTTCGCTAGATTTAAAAATGAAAAATCTATGAGACATAATACAGTGACTGTTACTTATGTGTGTGCACAAATACCGTCTTATGTCAGAATATTCAACTTGCCTAATGAGTTGCTTAACGACTGTCATTTAGAGATAACATCAGGATCTAAATATATGTTTAAATGTCCAATATGTCTGGCTTAAGTACTCTTTGACAATAGATGTACTTGATTAGTATATCTTCCTATAAAAGCCGTAGGCTATCTAGAAAAGTATATTAAAAATACTTCATCTCAGTCTCTAATGTCCACAAAAACTTAAAAATGATAAAATAAAGTACTATATAACAATTGTCTAGATATCTTAAATTCTGGATAGCTTACAATCGCACTACTATTAAGTACCCCCTATACAAAGCGAATCACGAATGGTCGCCCGAATATTCTATAGCGCCTTAAGGTTTGTTTGTAATATCTTTATTGCACAGAAATTAACACAGTAACAAGAAAATAGTAAGATCTTAAGGTCTTAACTTCTGAACATTTCTTGTGTGAAAATTCTAAACACTGCCATTATTATTGAATATTTATTGAGTTTCCTCTCTCAGCTGCTCCGGATATAAGGCCACCTACGCGAGCATTCCTTGAGCCGCCTATTTTTCAGTACTGCCACTAATTTCCCATTCTGTTAGATTATCTCGCTCATGGTATTATTTTATATAAATTAGTCATAACTATGGCCCGCGACTTTGTCAGCCTTACAAGTTCACTAAAAAAGCGGTCACCCTGTATTGCCTCTTAGAGGGGTGAGGGAAAACTTTTGTATACCAGTTGGACCTTGTTGGACCAATCCTAATACATCTGAGTGAATATTTTTCGCGTTTTGCGAGTATAAATTAAACTAACAGAAATTCTAAAAATCTCATTTATTATTTATTATTCGGTTATAAAGAATACTCCATATCATTGTTAATGTATCTATATCTTTCAAGTACAGACATCGGCGAGTAACTATTTAGTTATAATATATCACCATATGGATTATCTCTTTCAAGTTCTACTACTATCTTTATATTCATATTGGCTGAAGTCCACTTTCCGACATTTTTCTCATAATCTGGTATTTAGTACATATAGTTTAAAATCTATAATTAAATCGCTTATGTTAAGGAAGCTAACTAGTTCGTTACATCATCCAGGTTTATTATAAATCCTTTACATTGTAACACGATCCTTTGCCTACGTTTTGTAATGACCTTTGGGGAAGTCGGGTCCTGGAAAAGGTTATATCAACATATTTTTAGATATTATTGTTCAGGATTTTGCTTAACTTGACATTGTACCGTCATTGTGTGAGAAAATCAACGATTATTTAAGAGGTGCTTTTATCCATATCCATATTTATTTTATAACTTTTTGTAAAAAAGTTCATTTGACTGTTTGGGGCTTATTTCCTAATAAACAACTGAACCTAACGTCTTGAAAATTTTGCATACTTAAAGCGTGGAGTACGCAAATGACGATGTACTTTTAACGCTAGCCGAACCGCGACGATAAATAGTTTATCAAATAAAATTGAACTAAACCGAACTATGCTGCAAATATGACCTAAAATTTATTATATAGGTTCCTATGGTATCTTTATCATTAAGGTCAAACGGTAATCGCTTTTTGTAAATTTCTTAAGACTTTCGTAAGATAGTTACTGTGATCCGTTTAATGCTTTCTACTCTCCTAAAATCTTAAAGTATATTTATAACTGACCATGTATTGGCTTCAACGCAACTGCATATAGAACACATACATACGTGTAGTCACGTCTCTATCCCTTACGGGGAAGACAGAGCCAACAATCTTGAAAATACCGATAGGTCACATTCGGCTGTTTGATATACATATATTTAGTTGTTTGTTTTATATAAAACACAACCGATTAAATACCAATATAACGAAGCCTTTACTTGTCTCAATTTATTTTAAATGTAGCAAAAATCAGCAGCGGAATCAACACGTCTGCACACAGCTTAACTCAAGCCACGGATCCAGAAATGCGGGATCACGAACCCAATTCAGATCCCGAGGTTGTGGAGATACGGTACAATGTACTGATCGAGATAGGACCCGTGCTTCGTGACGTTTCACAAGTGGTTTTTTGTATATACATATCGCTGGGATATCTTTATTGGCCGTTGGGTGTTTTGGTATGATTGAAAAGGTAATTTGAAATTTCTTTCTTTGATATTTTGTTATATATTTCGATACGATTCTTTTAAACATTAATTTCACGTCACCGTTCTTATGTTTGATTCACTCCACATTTATTTTATATATTGAATTCTAAATAAGGACACTTTGCCTTATGGTCATATTATATGTTTGTATTAATAAGTGGATAAATTCGTTGTTTTGTTTCAATAAATGCTTCGTAAATAGCAAAACTCAGCAAACGGAAGTCAAACAATGTTTGAAACAAAGTTACAGTTTAAGCTTTGATCTCCCAATTTACTCAATAATGTCAATGACTTGTTTTGTGGTTGGAAATAAATAGCAAGGAAACAGTACAGGGGTAATTACGGCAACCAGTGGCAGGATAGAAAATTCAATTAACGCGCAACTCAGTGAACTAAATCATAGAACAATTAATGTGGAGAGACAAGGCCAAAGATTACGTACATACATAAAATCACGCCTCTTTCCCGGAGGGGTAGGCAGAAACTACCTCTTTCCACTTGCCACGAACTCTGCATACTTCCTTCGCTTCATCCACATTCATAACTCTCTTCATGCAAGCTCGGCGGTTTCTTGCTTGGTACTCTTGACCTGACCCTTACCAGGACGTCCTTAATTAGGTGATTTAAAAAAATTAAATTCGACAAACACGAAGTAAAAAGTACAGCACTTTGATAAATCAAAGACTGATATCTCTTTGGACCTTTTTAAAAAAATCAAATTTTCACGGTCGGGCTTTACCGCCTAATATTTAAGAAAAATCTAGGCGAAACCAACTCATAACACATAATTTCAAAAAAACAATTTCCTTTGATGAAACATAGTACATTTACACCGATCGCTGTATACACTTATGCGTATAAAATTCTTTCGTACAGTTTTATGCATTTTAATATCTATCATTATATATCAAAGTCAATGTGTTAATTATAGGTTTGTTAAGGCGATAAAAGAAATTTTGCTGAATCAAAAATCTTAGTACTCAACTTTCGATTGATAGTAATGCAATTAGTATAAAACCTTTTCTCTGTAGCGTTTTGTGCCAACGGCCTGTTTACACAATAATCGGGCGGAATTTTAATTAAGTGTTTAAAAGACTGATCACGCAGAAAAGATTCACAAACTCTTTAATGAAATTGAATAAAAATGATTTACGAGTGCCGTGTAGTTCCCGGCACCAATACAAAAAGAATAGGACCACTTCATCACTTTCCCATGGATGTCGTAAAAGGCGACTAAGGGATAGGCTTCCAAACTTGGGATTCTTTTTAGGCGATGGGCTAGCAACCCGTCTCTATTGTATCTCAATTCTATCTTAAAGCCAAATTAATAGCTGAACGTGCCCTATCTGTCTCTACAAGACTGTTGGCTCTGTATACCCCCCAAGGGATATAGACGTGATTATATGTATGTATGTATGAATATGATTTATGGCGCTAGTTCAACTGATTAGGTAATAAGAATCAACCGAATTAGATGAACCGAAAATTAAGGTATTCATTTAGGATATTTCCCAATGATTGCATGATGAAAGGGAGCAAGTAGCGGGTTTCCCGGAGGGGTAGACAGAGACAACATCTATCATGGCAAGTGGCCACGATCCCTGCGTACTTCTTTCACTTTATCCAAATTCATCACTTTCTTCATGCAATCTTGTCGGTTTCGTTCGTTGACACGGTACCATGGTTTTACCATGGAATTACTCAGGTACTTCTGACCTGATTTTATTAAGCTCAAAAGCTCGTACAATTTTTCGTATTTTATTTTCAAAATTTGGAGACCATATTTTAAATCGTTGTTTTTATAAAGATAAGTCGCCATAAATTACCGAACATTTCAACCTTTGTTATAGTCGTAACCGGACCTCAGGCCGGACCGTAGACTGGACCTCCCCAGGGAGGCGCCGTATGATGGATTTCACTAAATTATTATATCAGCGAAATGTAAATTTTATATGTTACTCTTATTAAATTACGTTTGTTTATATAGATCAGTACCTTTATATCGCAAACAAGTTTTAAGAGCGTCACGTTTTCTCGTTCTTTTAATGTCTTATTTTTTAGTAGTTTGTCATAAAATTGTTTGTAAGTGCGTTGTTTATTATTGAATTAGTTGTAAATTTGTATCATACATAATATTTACTGGTTACACGAGGATTCTGATATGTATTAAAATTTTTATCGTTGAATTTAGATCTGTTATTAAAATTACGATAGGTAATATGAAATCAATAAAGATAAATCTGAAGCCTTTGATGTTATTTCAAAAATTATTTAAGTTTTAACCAACTTAAAAAAGAAACACACCATACAACATCTATAGAGAGAAGCCATCTTAAAAGTTAGATGGTGCTTGTCACTTTTGATTAAACTAAACTGCGCCGGAGATTGGCGCCCTCATTAATTTAAGGGTCTCATCGGTATTGTAATAGTCTTCAAAGAGAAGGCCGTTAAAGAGCAGTTTGTTGTGAATTGTGGTGATTTATAAGCTTTGCTGAGTTGTTTTCTATTAACACTGCTATTTATAGAGGTTTTGGGATCATGATATTGTTTTGGCAAACTTCCTTCCATAGGATGTCAAAATAGCCCACATGTTTCATATAAACATTGGCTTATATCTTATTTTTTTATATTATAGTCTAAGTAGGATAGTATGTCAAGTGCATACTATACTTAGACTATAATATTAGGTTTTTTCGTTTTGATTAGACAATCTGTTTAGTTACAAATAATGTCGTCTATCATGACCGACAACTAAATTCTTTGAGAGTATAAGATATATGTAATCTATTTTAAATTGACTATAAAGTTAAACACCTAAATTTTAACTCAATTAATCGTAATTTTCTTTGTTTCAGAACGCCTCAACGTTCTTTATGAGCGCAACTGGACGCGTCTGGTTCACGAGCAGCTGCGCAAGTTCGAGTCTTCTATAGTGGCTGCGGCGAGGCAGTCACCGGAGGCTCAGCCACCAGAGCTGGTGCTAGACTCCAAGTGGACCTTCTCTGGAGCTCTGATTTATTGCATCACATTAATTACTACTATAGGTATGACTTTAACATTACTATTGGATTTATCTCTATGATATCTCTATAATTTTACTCTCACATTGTAGTAGCCTACAATATGAGAGCATAACCTCACATTACAATATCATCAATATATAACAAGTGATCATTTACTTTTCATTATTCTTTAATTAATTATTGGTATTGTCTGTAAAGAGCAAAGTCCTGACCTGTCTGCGGAATTCAGCATTTAGCTGACGAAACCTTCGAGTCTACATGAACTGATCCCAAAGTATAGGAACCCCGGACCACGAAACATTGTAGTAGACGGTGCAAACGGGAAGTAAAGTGTTCAAGTTTACTTTGGAATTGCTTTTAGTAACGATATTTCAAAAAATTCCTCATTGACTTTTAGATAAAGGCCCCAAATCTGGTGCTGACACATTGTTTTTGCAGGTTACGGTAATGTATCACCACGAACGGCAGCAGGCAGAGCAGCAACTGTGGCTTACGCAGCCGCTGGTGTTCCCCTGACGTTGGCCTGTCTGGCCGGCTTGGGGGCTTCTCTGGCAAGGCTGGCTAGGTTGGCTTGGCTGAGGGCGACGAAGAGGAAAGTGCCGAATGCTTGGAGGAAGGATACGGAGGTGGGAATACTTCAATTGTTGATGGAAGTTTTTTTTAAGGATTATTGTTTAAATAAATGAAGATTAATGAGAATCGACTAATTATTTTAATTGCATAGCAAATTTAGTTCTTTGAATAGATTTTGAACGAGATGATACAGATCCTGCATAATAAGTTATAATGTTCCAACATCGTAAAGGTCATCAATGAAAATCCAATGTTCTTTGTGATCAAAATACCGTTCAATACGTTAGTATAAATTTACAATTCTAGATGGAAAATCACCTTCCCCTGCACGAGCAACAGCGTCTGCTCCCACAGGCGACAGAACACAACCAGTACACATCATTCCCACCGCGAAGCCACAAATCCCCCGGGACCGTCCGGGCCAGGGCTGGGGACAGAGGTCAATATTCGCAAGTATTTGAGAGGGCCCCGACGAGCCCTAGAGCCGCGACGCTAGGTCGTATCAAGCGCAGTGCCTTGGCTGATGGTGAGCTTGCTTCTGTCTATGTCTTTTGATTGGGAAGAATTTTTCGGTGCATATTTTACAAGGATAATGTGGGATGTAAAAAAGTGACAGGAATAGAAAAAGGAAAGCTTTAACGGTTTAGTCATGATAAGAGGATGAATATAAGCAAATATCCAAAGTCAATGGTAACATTAAAAGGTGAAGACCTAGTCGATTACATTAAGGACGTTCTGGTGAAAGTTCAAGTCGAGAGTTCTCATACCAATACAAATTTTATCAAAAATTGTAAAATATTCACTAAAAAACCTTTCCGTGTATTTGTTGTATGCTGTACATATTGCAGCTTTAGTTAAATAATAAATGTTGAAACATATTCAGTTCAACTTATTGTTTTCATAACTGGTACCACTAGTTTTCATTGCAAAAATTACAGTCCGACTGATATTTGGATGTGTTCTCTGTTTCCTCATATTTACCACTTTATGATTTTTCAAGACAAATGAGAGACAAAAGGTATTATTTAAGAACTTACGTGAACTAACCTAGCCCTTATTTTGCCGCCAGGCGGGATGAGGTCCAACGTACTCAAATTTTAATTTAAATCAAAAGATTGATGATGCATATTTTAGTAATCATAAGCAAAATAGAATTTTGTGTAAGTGATACTATAAAGATGGTCAGTGTACACCTACGCTTTCTTGCTACGCTTCGTGTATGGTTTCTTCTGTTTTATTCTAATTTTCAAAAAGATTTCCATTTTCAGAGCCACAAACCTCATCAGCTCTTCAAACTCAAACGTTAGATCGCAAGAGGACCACCGGAAAATGCCTTGCGACAGTACACGGTCCTATTAGAGGCAGAGGACGAGGCACTATACAAAGGCCAAGAGGTCAAGTGATAGAACAACTAATTGCCGAAGAATGTGGGGAATTATCTTCGAACAGGTGTCAAGATGATCTTGACGATTCAGAAGACACTGATGAAGCGTAAGTTTTTATTTATCATTCAACACGCGATGACATTGATTTTGTTGTAGGTACATTGATTTTTATATAATTTTCATTAATAATGTAAATTCTTAAATCAATCGATTTTTATCAATTGTATCGAGATAAATACCGATTTATCACAAGATGATCTTTTGGGATTACTGGTCTGATAATAATATCTTATCTCGTTTTCAATCCTTCCTTCAAGGAGCAATATTGTTATTGGTTTTTGTTGATCCCTTCATTATTTACATGACAAATTTTGTATATTTTTGGAGACAATAAAAGGCTTTTACGTAACATGTTTCTCGAAAATTGAATAAATTATTTTTAAGATCACTCGTCTCTAAACAAGAAGACATTTGTTTTCGACAGTTCTCATCTACCTCATTTCTAAAATATAGACATGAATAAAATGATTGCTTTGTATTTATTACAATGCTCCACTCGTTTTTATTGCATCAGCTATATTAAAGTCATAAAATACAGAGTAAATTTGATTTTATACAAGTACTTTTTGATCAGATAGATCTTAAGAATATGAAAGATTGTGGTATACAATAGGCAACAAAATACAACAATTATAACAAATTTTCACAGAATTTGCCCACACGACACCCCGTCACGAGTGCCTTTGATTTGGAGCGAAGAGAACCATAAGAGTAAGAGCTGCGCAGTCCCCAGCAGTACTGCTTCTACCAGCGTCCAGCACCACATGAACCACGGCATCGACCACTGCCATATACCAGTAGGAATCGTGTTGTTTCTTCTCCTGGCGTACATTTGTATTGGGGCCGCCATTTTCTCCGCCTGGGAGAACTGGAGCTTCTTAGACGCGGCCTACTTTTGTTTTATAGCATTAGCTACTATAGGATTCGGTGATTTCGTGCCTACTAGTTTCCTCACCTCGAAGCATACAACTGAGAATTCCAAAAGTGAATACATACAAATGATTGCGTGTTGTGCTTACTTAGTTTTCGGACTCATATTAATAGCCATGTCGTTTAGCTTGCTACAAGATGAAGTAGTCGCGAGATGTACGCAATTAGCAAATAGTTTGGGCTTGTCACGGCAATGACAGTACGAGAAAAGCGATTGTAGCTCCTCAGATAATCACCTGAGGATGTTATGATCGTTGTTGTAAGGCAGTAAGTTTCGGGTCCCAACGGATCCCTTTCTGTACTTCAATCTATTGGAATTGTACTTCATGTTATCATTGTATAATAAATAAAATTATTTTCTCATATCAGCGTAAATGATTAGTTTAATGGAAGAATTTGAACTTTTTACGAAATTTGTACTCGAAAATGAAATGGTGTTTGTGATGTAAATAATGTATAAAATCTATTTATAAAAGCAAGGCTGAAATTGTAATGATACAATAAAATTGTGTTGAAATGTATATTGTTTTTCCTTTTATCACAATAATGTATCTACCTGTTATGTGAGATCTTCATAATAAGTAACTCAACGGTTATTAACCATATCAAAATGTGGCTAAAAAATTGGCAGTAAACCTGCAACCTCTATAACATCGTTGGGTGCCTGTAAGTGGACAATTGACTAGATTGTCCACTTACCACTTACATTAAAGTCTTAAATTAAGGACTCTTTCCCTGTAATCAAATTAGGTACACCAGATCTAATTTTGGACTACGCATAAGAAATAACTTTAAAACTCTCCGAGTCCAAAAGGAAGTGTGTGTGTAAAAACAACTGGAAGAATTAGGCAAGCAAGCAAACAACACTCATCTAGTACCTACTCAATGATTTATTAAGATAATGAATACCTACTTGAGGAAACATCATTGTAATCTATAAATAAATGTATAAAAATTTAACCGTACCTGCATAAAGTTTGAAAATCTATTAAAACCAAAAGTTAAATTTATCCTCAACCAAAATTAGCTCAGAACTTGTACATTTCTCTCATACTTTAAAATTTTACTGAAGCCCGAAAGTTAAATTTTGTGGAACGTACAATGTCGTGGCACAAATCACACCAATTCTTCAGGTGTTAGCAAAACTCCAGCAAAGGCTGCATTCACAAGTTTTATTAAGTTTGCTCCTTCAAAGGCGCAGCGGAAACAGCTGTTCGTGTAATATGCATTGAGTTTACACCGGGTATAGAGTCGACGTTATTCAGAGTTTGCTTTAGAGGCTAATGATGTATTCAGAGAGATAATAATTTTGTGATTAATATATTTAAACTTTTCCGTTATATATGGATGGATAGATAACATACACATAACGTAGTGAAATTACACGGGATCCCATCTTTAATTGTCGTACAATTTCCCGAAAATCTTACAAGATCTTACACGGGACGGTAACCGAACAAAGTCGTGGGAAAAAGCTTAGCCATAATAAGTAAGTATTATTTTGACTGGTATGCACTAATTAAGGGTTTACAGAATATGACCTTGTGAAATATCAAACATTTTAAGTTTGATGTTACAAATCATAAAATACTTAGTTCAAATTAAGTACTTAAAGTAGGTACCTATTTGTTATCAGCTCGTTTATTTCTTAATTCTTTATCGTTCCTAAAATCGTAGTATGATTCACGCCAATCCGAAATTCGTAAAAACAGAGATAAGTACTTTTGGTTTGTCGTCTCTATTTTTTTTCTGTCTAGGTTTTGTCCTGTGGTTTATGTCAGTGGTAATATTTCGCAACTTGCAAACTAGTTTGAATAAGCAAGTGCAGTCAAAGTAGCGGTTGACGGCTCTTTGGCTTCAAGAGAGAAGGTTATATCCAAACTTACCCAATCCAGGATCGGTCAAAGGCGCACGCCATGCTCCTCTCCATAGAGATGATGAAAGAATAGTAGATAAATACTCGTTTATCTTCAAACGTAAATTCCCAAGTCGTAACCGGCATCACTTTCATGTTATGAAATGTCACACTAATGCGATCATGATCATTTTTGAAAGAATAAAATCTAATCAATCTCCCGGACTGAACATCGTAAATAATTTAAAGCGAAGGCATACTTCGGGAATACGGAGTTTGGTCGAAATCTAATAACGTTCGTAATTCGTGCCCTCACGTAGCGGCAGGTAAACGCTACACACGTTACCAGGGACCCAATGTGGCAAATGGTAATGATGTTACTACGAGATACGACGAATCAATTTTGACTCTTCAGTTCTTCTAGGAAGTTCTGTTAACCGATTTTCATGAGGTATGTATATATGTTGGTATGTTTGTGTTGTGTTATAAAATTCTCATGCAACAGTCGTTTGCAGGGCTAAATTTTAATACAAAGTGTGTTTATTACTATTTTCAGTATCATGAAAAAAATTTATACAGATTTTATCACAAAAACCAATTGACGTGTTCTCTCTGCTTTGATAAAATCGAATTTGGATTTTGTATTGCACATTGCTGCATGAAAGCTTAGGAGACAACCTATAATTTAATACTTAGCATGCCAAACGGTTAAGTTGAAGAGAGAAGTTGACTTTTTGACAATTCTCATACATAACGACTAAAAGCGCGTCTTTTGTAAATATTATGTAACATATGAGTAAGGGCGGTGGTAATTAGATCGGAATGAGTTAATAAAAGACAGGCTTAGAAGAAGGATCATAATCTCTCGTTTTCATGAATTATATCCATTACCATGATACATCCACAATTGTCGATTTTAAAGTTTAGGCAAATATTTGGCAATTTTTTCCAGACATGAACTCGCCTTATAATATTGCCGTGGACAGTTAGATATTAAGTACTTTTCTCTTTTAAGTCGTAAAAACTTTTTTTCTCTATGAAAGTAAATGTTAATATGGATATATATGCAAACGCCCTTCATGACAAAACTATAGGCGATACTGTATCTTTTGGATTTTTCTTCCTAAGAATTCAGCACTCAATCTTCGAGAACAATATGTAAGGGCTCGTAATTCAAGGGCAGCGGTTCCCACAGGACCACGTAATCCTACCAGATGTAGTTGTCCAGTTAACCAATGTAACGTACAAGGGATCTAATCCTCTTGGAATGAGCTTCTTGTATTTACCAGTCGAGTGAACGAGTAAAATGCTCGTATAATAGATTTATTTGAGCGGACCGCACGAATTTAGTATTATTTTAGGGTTTAATAGGAAAATTGATTGGATAGTTTTAAGCTATGATTGAACGCATATCAGAATGTTAGTATACTAGGTATTTGGTTGAAATCATGGCGTGGATATAAGATATAGATCTATTTTGAGTACCTCATTGGTAAGGAAAAGTCATAAAGTTCCTGATTTATGTACCCAAAACAGAATTGTAGTCACTAGCGGTAACACAAACGATGATGCAGAAGGATGTCATGATAATTAAAGAGACATACTTATCGCCTATGTGTATTTCTAGCTATTGTTAGTGATAAATTTAGTAAAATTTTAAGGTCAGTTATTTGTATTTTACCAGGAATGAATAAGGTCGGTAACTGCTTATCAAAACGAGATCCTAAAGTGACAATTTATCAAAAGCAATGCAAAGAAAAGAATGTAATTTGTGTTACCTACCTCTTAGTTTAGAATTTGTAACAATAATAATATCAAAATAATGGCTCGTTTGTAGTTATTTGATACGAAATTTAAAAATCGAAATATGTTCAGCTCTTCATACAAAATTAAATAAAATAACGTTCTAATAATGTAAGACATTCAAAATACGGTTACAACAATATAAAAAGAAACAAGAAGATTGAGCAACAAGGAAAATACACTTTCTTCCGACAAAATTAATACAGTTTGAGCTGTGAGATGGATTGCTCGAACTGAGGATTCATTTGTCTTCATCCCGATCTGAAAAAACTGGGGGAAGAGCCCTCGGACACCTGTTGGGACTTGGCGCTTTTTTCTTGGGGAAATAATTAATCAAACACTACCAAACTACTTGCTGACCGTGGTGAACTTTGTAAATACAAAACTTAGGCAGAAAGACAAGACAATAAAAAAAAACATTTGTTTCTTTTAGATTAATTCCACTTCCAACAACAATCATCTGATCTTGGATTGGAAGTTCATACTATAAAATATACAGATATAGAATATATGTATAGATAGATATATAGAACCTAATGAGCACGATAAAACTAAATTAATCATACTAATTAAGAGGTTAAAACGAGACAACAATAAAAACCAGACCAAATAGGTTTGTGTGAGAAAGAAATACAATAGACCCCAATATATCCCTAATCGGATCCCTTGGACTGATTTGAAATCTTGGCACATTGATATCAAAAACAAGAACAGACTGAAGTTGCAAAATACGAACCAACAATTACATCTAAAACAATGCAAGGCGAAAGATTAAAATCATTTATAACATGTGAATTATTTTGAAACTTAGATTTCTTTGTAAAACAATCGTTGTTCCAAGATTTCTTTACAAAAAAACATTTAATATTTGTTAGAAACAGACATCATTCCCGTTAAGTGTTAGCGTCTTATATAAATTTACTAAGTTTCTATTCCCAGTTGTAAATGAAGAGGGGAGAACCTGTATAGCATAATGTTGAACTTAAGATTCAAATAGTGATATTTAGATATTTTACAATTTACCTTGTCTGGTCCATTCATTAGAAGTCTATGCTCTAATCCTTAGAACGGATATTACGTTTGTTGGTTTATTACTGGGGTATTATTACAGGATAGTTTTATAACGGATCCTGTTCCTTCGGCTCTGAACAAAGGATCATTTATACTAACAAGGGTTGAGATATGCGAATGAATTTTAATGATTCTTAGTATTATGTGAATAGTGAATTAAGAATTGATTTTGTGGTTTGCAATACAGATTTTTTTACGTCGAATTCTTGTAAAATTCTTTAAATAAAAGCCAGATATAGGTTTCTTTTAAAACATGGAGGAATTACGTTAACTTTACTTCACGATACTAGACTACAGTACACAATTTTTTTTTCATTATTTATTTTACCAAATTTAGTAAGAATTCTAAACATGTAATATTAAATGTAAAAAATAAATCAAAATATTATCTAATGCTTCCGATGTCCGAAGATATATAAACTAAATATACACTCGTACGCTTGGCAAACAAAGCAATGCAAAAGCCATGGTATTTGTCTTCTGTTCTTAATATATATGAGTCTAAAACGTGCATCCGACATCACGGAAATGCCGACCAGACTGGCAAAGCCGTAGTCTAATACATATATCATGACTAGACCAGAATGCTAAATATAAGCTGCTTATAAACTTGGAATTCTTCTTTAGGCGATGGGCTAGCAACCTGTCACTATTTGAACCTCAATCCATACTTAAGCCAAACAGCTAAACGTGGCCTATCAGTCTTTTCAAGACTTCTTGCTCTGTCTACCCCGCAAGGGATATAGACGTGATTATATGTATGTGTGTATGTACATACAGTAGTTTGTGTGGATATTTAACAGACAGTTAAGAATGTAAATAAATACGTATTCCACTGTAATTTTTTGCTGAAGAAAGATGAGAGAAATTGATACGTTTCATTAAATCGCGGGAACATAATGCTTGAGTTTTATTTTTATTAAATATATTTTATAAACATCATCCCTTTCCCGTTAATCTTAGCTGAGTTCACTTTTGCAGGGTCAAGAAGGTCATATTTAGTCTTATCCTGACTTACATACTTCCAGATAGTGGTCATACGCCGAACTCGGACTCAGGTGGTAGCAATCAGAACAGGCACAAAGAGGATGATGGTAATTTTGCACTATAATGCTTATGACTATAATTGCCTTAAAATAAGATTGAATTTTCATCTAAACTCCATGTATATTATTAAAGAAAACAGAATTTTCACCTTAACTCTATGCATATGAGTTAACATAAAAGTTTCAATAATGAACCCAAAGTTGTTCGACGTTGTCCCAACTTCAGTATTTTTAACCTTGCATTCAACCTGACATTGTTACAAACTTCCCTAAGGCACGCTAATGAATTCCATTGTGAAAGCACAAACATCGCATTTTCTATTCCCAACAACCTTAACGCAACAGTTGCCACAGTCTAAACGATTGCTTTTACAATTCTCGAGCAACTGCTAAATCTGCGTATTTTGCAACGAGAGTTTGTTTTATCTATCTATAGTCTATTTCTTTAGGTAGGTACTGGAATAGAGGTTAACAATATTAAAATGTTTGTTAAATAAAAAAAATACGTTTTTCGAAAACAGTGTCATTATGACCTCATGTTTGTTTGTTCTTCCAATGGCTACAAATTAATTTAAAAATCTATAAATCTATGTATTATACATTTGAGGCCTTAATACTATCACCTGGGATGACCTGATGACAGTCACCGTTGAAGCTGTTCCAATGGCAGAATATTATAGTGGGAAAATTTTTCTATAGTTAGAAAGATTGTAGACATGCTAAGTATAAAGCATAAACCATTTAAAATACATTTTTAAATTGTTTATAAACAAAAAGACGTATCATGATTGTTGACTTTAATTTCCGTACCTAAGTAAATGGAAAATAGACTATGGACTATAGTATGAATACCGACAACGACGAATTTTTACGGTTCTGGTTAAAAGCGTGTCTTTTGTAATTTCGCTAAAAGGGCCGGACTTGGGTCGAGTGGCACATCTATATGTTAATTATGATTGTGGTACACCTTCTTCGCCCATGAAATTGACGTCACATGTAGAATAGAATAACCGGGAACAAAATAGAGTTTCACTTAGCTAACGAATGTTTTTGTTGTTTTTCTGTATAAAAATGTTTGTAGGTAGGTATATTGTGTTACAAATATACCTAGAGGTTTTAATGTGTATCATTTTTTAGTTGCGGTTTCAAAGTCAAGTTTCAATTTAAGAATTTGTTGTTTATCTATGATATAAGTAGTATTCTCACTTCTAGGAAAAAGACGCGGTCAATATGAATTAATGAGACTTATAAAATATAAGTATTCTTTTAATTCATAACTTGACCCTCCTGGACTCAAGACGCGAATGCGTCCCCACTTCTTGCATAATTCTATTGTATAATTAAAGCTCTGAGATCTGAAACTACATAAAAACATTATTTCCAATTAAAACCAGTAAATAAAATATCAATAGAAAATAGTCAAAGGCTTTCTAACAGGATGCAGGTTCCACGCATCTTAATGAGCACGCTAGCGATAACTAATGGTCTCACATTGCGTCGAGGTAAAGGCAAAGTATGTAGGTTCAATTCCGCCTCTCTAGCTCTTAAGTGCGAGTTTTCTCAAAAGATTGAGCTTTAAGAGTATGTGCAAGTAAATATATATGTGACAAATAAGACATAAAGAGGTAGCCTCAAATTAAATTAAGGATAAAGTAAAGAAACGAGAAATAAATTAAATAAAATACAAGAAGCCATTTTTCTTAAAAATATTTTTTATGACAGGTTCCTTCAGAGAAGCAACTTATTTTGCACCGTCAAAATTCAAACACTATTCCACTCCACGTTGGCCAAATTTACGTGTCAGACTATTTTCAAATAAACTACAGCACTAATTTAAAATACAGCAGTTTTTGAAATTTTTCAAACTTGTGAAACTTGTTAACTCCGTAAAGTATAAAGACGATATAAATAAGAATACACAAAGGGTTTTTAAAAAACTTATTACTTTTCGCCACCAACAGTACCTAATGATATTTTACTCCGTCAACCCTACTTCTATAGTCTTCCTCAAAACATGGCCGACATCACTCATTCATAATATATTTTCACACCTGCCGGGAAAGGAAAGGAACATTTTCCTTTATTAAAAAAGCAACATGTTTTCTCAGCTTTACAAATATGACTAGTGATTGATGGGAGTTAACGATGTGTACGAAATAGGGTTAAGAAAACTATCTGTAATGTAATGGATATTGAATTGAAAGGGTCACAATTCTATTGGATACATTCTCTAATAGATGTTCATCCGTTTGAAAAATGTTTAGGCGATTTTTATAAGCGAATATCATAGTTTAAATTTGTAACACCGAGTACCAATGCACTATTAAGAAAGCCAAAAGATTGATTTATACCAATACATTCTAATAGATAGCTTCTAATAGAACTTCATTTTTCTATAAAAAATTGATGATTTAAAAAAAAAATTCAGTACCCTCCGAACTATTATTTTAACACAAAGATCAGAACATATTTATTTATACAAAGACATCGTGATTGTCTTTTCACAAAGTGTTAAAATTAACGAGAATGTTTGCCACTCTTTCACGCAAAAACTACAAGACAGTTATTTGTTGGTTTGTTACCTCTTCACTTCTCAGGTTATCTTTTGAATTAATCTTATTAAAATATCAGATTTTTTATTCATCTAGGATTTGCGAAAACCTGTATTCTTTTGTAGGTAACGCTTAATTTAAACGAAAATGAAGGCGAAACTGCAGGTTAAAGCTAATAATATGATAATTAACACATAAGTTAGGTACAATTTGGACCTAAGTGACGATAGGTTCGCGAAACCTAAGCCTAGTAGATTAATAACACAATTTAACAGGGTCTCTCAGGTAAATAGTGTACCCCGAACTCATATTACATCAAATGAAATACCCAACCTTTTATAATAGAAAATCAATTATGAATGTTCATGGGTTTATTTGTAAAACCGTATAGTAGTTAAAATTAATTAAAACCACTTGATTTATAAATTAATATTTCGAAGTTCACATTACAACGAAGGGATTTTTTGTTCATCTCAAATATTTGAGATAAATATTACTTCGCATTAATTGAACTTATACCTACTATGCATACTTCTTTAATTATCATTAAATTGTGTTTAGGCCCTAAGTTTATGGCAATTATATTTTTAAACTGTGCTGTTAACCACACGGCTGTAAAAGTAAATTATTTCTGTGTCCCTAAACCCTTTTTAGACTAGTCTCTTCTAAATTATGTTCTATAAAAAAGAAGCCTTTAAATTTATTCATCTCGGGACATTTATTTCCGTCCCCTTTCAATAACTATCAAAAGACATTTATTTACGCGGCGAACGTGCGCCGAATACTTTTTAATCTCAATTTCGTTCATATTCTACGTTTTTGGAGTAAGTTTTAGTTTTATTAGCACGTATTCAAAAGTATTTGCATAAAAATAACAAGGTGACATCTGCCGATCAATGAATAAGCTTAAAATGAGATGTAACCGGGTAATATTAAATTATGAAAGTAAACAAAAATTTACCAAACGCACAAGAATTTTCTCTCAATCAAGTTCACGAGATCTTTACCACCATGCTTGGGCACCGGAGCCTGCAGTCACTGGGAATTCACCGAACAATATCCCAAAATTCAAATTAAAATGTACATTTGACTGTTTTTATTTATATCTAACACTAACACACCATTCAATAACCCTCAATAGCCATTTATTTTCGTATAAACGTGCGCCGAATACATCGCAACCGAAATCTGTCACCGCGCCACTATTTTGTTGCGAATAATATATTTGCTTAGAATTCCGTGGGGTGGTCGCGTACGTGCCGCAAATTGTAGCGATGCAAGAGAAATGGAGCGACGCGATAGTCGCCCGACACGTTTCCAACGGGTTGGCGCGAATTGTTGAGTTGATTCATAAATATGCGATATCGGAGTGAATCCAGCAAAAGAGGGTATGTGATCGGTGTGCATGTAAAATATTTCAATGTATTTATCAGTGATATTTACAACACTACGTTTTGTAGTGAACTTTGGAGCAAGCGAATCAATACAGATATAAATACATAGATTTCTGTATAATTATAATAACATTCTAAGATACTCGTAGTACGTAAGGTAGTAGACTTTCCTAAACCTATTAATAAGTTAATCTTTTGGTATTTTTGCCGACATAGCAAATATGTTGGTAGCCTTTACATACAGAGCCGCGGAAAAAAATACATATTTTGTTGATAATTAATAAGAAACAATACTCGTAGTAATTACCATCTTCAAACACAGTCTAGATATTCTAATACTATTTAAAGCAAAAATCTGTACTGATCAGACACTGTCTGTGAAAAAAGAAAATAAATTAACAACTAATTCTGGAGCAAAATTAGTCTTGACACCCACAACTATTCAGCAAACACTTTAATTAATTAAAATAACAAGAGCTAAGAGAAATCGCTAAAATTTATTACAAAATTCTTGCGAAGAACAATTATTATTAACCCAAGATTTTTAATTAAGTAAAAAAGTAAAATAATTAACTCTCACCAATAATTCAGCCACAAACTCACCCAAAAGGGCTGTAAAGCAAAATTAAGGTTTAATAGAAGAATAACCTGATGTAATTGCCCAGTTATGGTTGCTGGTGGGCAGTTATCGTCGGTTTGTGGGCACGAACCCACTCCTTTAGGTTGTTTTATACAATAAAATTAGGATAAATGTGTAGAAAGCCTGCTATGGCCCGGCGTATACAGGCTGTATCTACAATATAGTATGCTAAATATAGGTTTGTAAATTTTTTTCACCGTAATCGTTTGTTGTCGATCCACTGTTGATAAGCAAAATAACATCTCGACTGCTTTCATGGCTACTTCTTTCAAATATTGAGGTTCGTTGAAAAATTAAATGCTTAAGTTTAAAATCTGTTTTTGTTAATAACCTGCCTCGTTATACGGGATATTTAACATGAATAGAAACTCCAAGTAATCAAGTCAGCAGAAGCCCAAATAAGGCTTTTCTCTTAAGATTCTCTTGTTACATAACTATCATGTTATCAAACACATTCACAATAAAGAGAACTTACATGTTATCGAAGTGCTATTCAGAATAAACAAATTTGAAATAAGGTAGGAAATATTGATAAAAAATATTTTATATTTTTTTCATGAAATACTTATACGTCTTTATTAATAGAGCATGAAGAGCGAAATTCGAAGAGCTTCAAAGTTATCTTGAAGGCGCCTAGTGTAGTGTGTCCATTTTGTTGACACCGTGAATAGATGATGGATGCCCTACGCCTCTGACTTGCCATTTGTTGTGGTAATTATGTTACAAATACCTTGAGAGTGTTTTTCTAGGAGAAATACCCTATTTCCAGACAAACTTGCAAGAAGAGAGTTATGAATGTAGACGAAGCGGAAGTAGTATGCAGGGTTTATAGCAAGTGGAAAGATTTGAAAACTGTCTCTGCCTACCCCTCCTGGAAAGAGGCTATGTCTGTTAGTATATTTATCAATAGACTACAAATCCGACTATTTCCATAATCCAGGAACGAAATATTCTTTATACCCGGATTTGTTGAGGTCTAAAGTCATAATATATAAGAGAGAACAAGTGGAAATTAACCTAACTCGGGTCATGGTTACTAAAAGATATTTTTTTCTCACTTTAAGAGCATTGCTCAGGATTCAGACAAATGTACGTCATTTATTAGTAAATAGCAAGAGTATGGAACTAATCCGAGGAGTATAGTACTCGTAAGTACATACATACATACATAAAATCACGTCTATATCCCTTGCGGGGTAGACAGAGCCAACAGCCTTGTATAGACTGATAGGCCACGTTCAGCAATTTGGCTTTAAGACATAATTGAGTATAGTAAGTATGCCTAATAATAGGTCGATGGCCATATTATCGTCCACCGACGCTTTCCTTACAAAATTCGCTGTAATCTTTGAAAAATAATCACTGGCCAAGGTTAAGGATTAATTAAAAAACAGCGTAATGAATGACTACTTCGGAGTCCACGATAAGAATCTCGAACTTTTCTTTATAAAAACGACGATTTTTTACGTCTACGTCCCTTCATCTTGAAACTTTGCCCTCATAATTTTATTAGGTATTCTTTGTCAAAGTTGGTCAGAGAAAGTTGTATATTAATATTTTATGAGTTGCTAATCTCAAGTTTTCTTTGACAGACCTTGATTGCATTTTCTTGTTGTCTTGCTATGTGTTCGTGAACTGGAAGACATCATATATTTTATTCAGTTGCCTAGATTTCACTCACATGGTTTAAATCTTGCTAAAATATAGCTACACCATCTCTTGCATTGAATGTCTTATAGTCTTGTACAAAATGTTTTTCTATTTTTTCTCTTATATTCAACACTTTTTGAATTTAAAGCTATTTTACAATCTTTAAGATTTAAGTTTTTTTTTTAAATGCAAAATTTCCTAATCCAATTAAAATTTGTTTGCCTTAAAAATAACACTATTGCGTGTTTCTTTATCGTGTCAAGGTTTATTAAACGATGACAGCTTCGGGGGCATTTTTTGTGAATTTCCATTAACAAGCATTATCATAACTCACGAGCTAAATTTAATTTAAGACTTTCTTGCGAGGACATAAGATGTATTTTGATAAAATAGAATGGAACTATAGATAAGGGTTTATACACATTTCGTGCTCCAACGCGGGCATCCGGTAACTGAGAACAAACAGTTAAGTGTACACTTATTATATGAGGATTGTGCGTGTTGATGCCTTGGAAAATAAGGAGCAAAATTTGCGGGTAAATCTCTTTTTTCTAAGGCGACGCTAAGTGAGAATTTTATCAATCTGACACTTGTGATCGGGTCTGTGGCGTGGCCAGACAATTTTCTTCACAAAATCAACAGTTTATTTCAGGGTACGGTGATTGCCTGATGTTACTCAACATGCGAGATTAAATGAAGTTGACTGTCAACACTTATATAGTAATCAATTACCAATTAAATTTAATGTAAATGTCCGTGGCCATTCAGTCTTAAAAAGACTGTTGGCTCTGTCTACCCCGCAAGGGATATAGACGTGACAATATGTATGTACCTATGTATGTAAATGTCCTATTATCTAGAAAAGACTGAAAGCCACGTTCGGTTTAACACGTTCTTGGTAAAATTCATAAAAGGAGATTGTGGCAAGTGGGAAGATGTAGTCTCTTCCTATTCCTCCGGGAAAGTTATTTTATGCAACTTAAAAGAAGGTCTCAGCTCATCGAGAATTGATAATAAGATAGCGGATAAGCGTGGGGCGACAACTCGACTTAAGGTAATTTAAATGGAAACTTTTCTGCCACTGCTGGCTGGAGGTGTGTTCCATTTGGCCTTGTTGATTTGACCCTCGTAAATTAATTACTATCACGTCTATATCCCTTGCGAGGTAGACCAAAAGTCTTTAAATACCTGAAAAGCCATATTCAGCTGTTTGGCGAATATCAGTTAACCACTACTTAACTGATTCACTGACTTCAGAAATGGTATCTATGCTTTTTGCTCTGTCCATATCCTCCGATATGTGCCGTGTGGTTCCCGGCACTATTACAAAAAAGAATAGGACCACTCCATCTCTTTCCCATGGATGTCGTAAAAGGCGACTAAGGGATAGGCTTATAAACTTAGGATTCCTCTTTTAGGCGATGGGCTAGCAACCTGTCACTATTTGAATCTCGGTTCTATCATTAAGCCAAATAGCTGAACGTGGCCATTCAGTCTTTTCAAGACTGTTGGCTCTGTCTACCCCGCAAGGGATATAGACGTGATCATATGTATGTATGCATATCCTCCGAATAATACAGACACAACAGTAGGTAGTACAATCATTACATAACACAAATCTAATGACGTCGCCTTTCCCCTAATTTTCTTATTACAAGTCAACGATCATTTCTTTAACAAGGCAAGGTGACATGATAATAATGATGAAATAAAACTATTAAATAATTTCACTATTTAGCTTTGAGATTGAAAGAACTTTGAGATTACCCAAAGACACGTAAAAATTTTCCATTTTATTTTTTGTACAAAGTCACGTCACGACGGCAGTCGTCACTTCCAAAAATTGTAAGCTTTTTCACAATTATGCATTCATCTTCTTTTTCAATTAAAAAAAAAAACTAAAAAAAAAATTAATAATTATACAATACTTACCTGACCTAATTTTTGGTAATCTATCAATAAAATTCAAAATACGAGTATAAAGTGACAAGTGGAACATGCCAATACTGTGGCCGACGTGGAAATTGTTTAAACTTTAGCCATTATCTCCTCGTGAAGTTCACAGTACATTCGTAATATTCATTATTTATTTCCCGACCACAAAAGGAGGGTAATGGATTTCACGATTATCTATAAGTTTGTATATAGGTATGTTTTTAACATTCCTTACTACCTCAACTCGAAATATCGTTATTTGTTTCAACGACCCAAGTAACCCGACCTCATAGTATGGCGTAAATCTATCGCCGTCTCGTTTCACGTTATAATAAAAAGCAAAACAGCTATAGGTTTTCGCGCGATAAAAACGGCGTCGCGCGTGCCATGCGACGGGGACTGAGATATTTTTAAGGCCGTCCATTCCAATAGGAATTTTTATGTTTTTTATAAAATGTTTCTTAAGACATAGCTATTGTACTCCACCACTGTCCCTGCTGGAGGGTTTAAAAATGATCAAATTTCCCCATGTCCGACCGCAAACCACAAACTAACTAACTAAGGTACCTAAAGTAGGTAAGGTAAGGTAAAACAAACTTTTAAAAAGTTAACATGCACGTCATCAAAAAAGAAATATGTGAGGTGTGTGAATGAACTAACGCTAAGTTTACATCTTTTTTCGTTTTTGCATACACACATACATATAATCACGTCTTTATCCCTTACAGGATAGACAGAGCCAATAGTTTCGCATAGACTGATAGGCCACATTCAGCTGAGTGGCTTAACGATGGAATCGAGATTCAAAAAGTGACAGATTGCTAACCGATGGGCTAAAAAAATTTGCCTTTACCTTAGTCGCCTTTTACGACATTCATGAGAAAAATTGGGATTCCAAAGTGCGGGTTATCACACGGCATCATTAGGAGGATAATGCTTCATACATCATAATGCACGGTGGAGTGCGGGCATACCAACAAAGTTGTAAGACCGTAAACAAACTTGCAAAGTTTTTCCCCGCAATGACGCCGCTTGTTGTCATAGAATTTATTATGAATTTACTTTGTCTACCTGAACTTGTTTCACATATAAAACTGTCTAGTTTATGTACAGTCAACAGCATATGAACCTGTTTGCCTCTTCTACCGCGTCATGGAGTTCCATGCAGGGTAACTTGATAAACAGTTGACTGAACTAACCCATGCTGTTCTTCAATCAATATTGGTTAAGTAATATTGGTTAAGTAATTTATTAATTTAATATCTTCCCTCGCCATTGACCGCTAGAGTGAAGGCCTCTTTCAGTTTCTTCCATCTCTTTCTTAAGCAGTTTCCATTCACTTCATGCTAGCTGTTTATTAAATATCATCATCACATACACATCTTCTTTGTGGGCGTTGCCTTTGCATCATGGACCTTGTTTGCATGCCACGTGACCCGCCCCTTCCATTTGAGTTTCGTAATACACCTTATGACGTCAGTGACTAAGTCTACTCCGTCTGAGCGCACTGGTTTCTTTTACGGTCTCTTACCGTAACACCTGCCAGCTTCCTCTCTACCACTCTCTGGGCAACTTGGAGTTTTTTTAAGAATTATTTTGGTAAAATTAAAATTATAAAATTTTAAGCTTGCATTGCAGAGAGTTATGAATGTGGATAAAGCGAAGGAAGTATGCAGAGATCGTGGCAAGTGGAAAGAGATAGTCTCTGCCTACCCCTCCAGGAAAGAGGCGTAATTACTACGCTTTTATTAGCTTGGGTTGTATGTATGTATGTATGTATGTATGTATGTATGTATGTAACGGAATCTTTGAGCTTAATTTTCACTGATTTCTAAACGTCTGATCAACTTGGAACTTTGCACACGTATCAAGGACCGATGACAATGCAATATTTTGATAAGAGTTTCTCATTATCCTTATTAAAACTGCCAGGATTAATAAATTCATTTTTAGATCCTTCGTATGAGAGTAAGAGAGACAGAGATAGCACCAGTGCCAGTAATCTCCATACAAGAAACCAAGAAGTTCTGACGTATAATGAGTCAAAAAGAGATGTAATATATTTCCATATAATGTTACTATTAACCTGAGGCTTCTTTATTTCATCGCATTGCTCAATTTAGAATTACCATTAGAAACCATAGTAGAATTAGTAGAATATTTTAAAACAATAAAAAATATATAAGTAATAAAACAAAAGTAATAAATGAAAATTGAACAACAAAATTTACAAAAATACAAGAATAAAGTTACTACCTACAGAACTTTGCGATATTTAATACGTATTTAACATATTAATGCAATTCTTGAATTAACATTAGGTATCTTTTGCCTATTTATAATAGCAACACTCGTTTGGAAAATGAGTGACAGTTTTTTATGTCAAATAAGTTTTGCAGTAAGTTTTGATTGAATTCGATTCGAACACCTGTAAACTTTCTTTCTGTTGTTTTTTACCGGTGCCTGTGTATTTACCTATTTGCACTTTGTTTTGTGCTGTTAACTTGTCGTTATTTGGAGTTTGGAATCTTCCGTTGAGTCGAGCTTTGTTCTTCCGGATATTCGTGTGATTTTATCATCTGAGATTGGACTCTGACTGTGTTTACTGTGTTGTGCAGATATTTTGAGATAGGACTCCTGTAAAAAGTACCTTATTATTTGAGGTAGGAGTCCCAAGTTTGTGTTTGTTTTTGTGAAAGACAGATTTTACAACAAAAGTGCCACGATGTCTTCAGATAAACTTTGTTGCGTTCCTGGTTGTAAAGGCAGTGGAGGTATGTTTGAAATATTTTTGTTCCTGTATCAATCTGCCTCTTACTCTTGTGGTTTGATTCCTGGCAAGGCCACAATCGAAAATTATTACGTTTGCTGGATAGTCAAAAATATTATTAACAGTGATTTATCACTATAAAATTCTTTTCAACTGGGTTTAACAATCATCATACATACATATAATCACGTCTATATCCCTTGCGGGGTAGACAGAGCCAACAGTCTTGTAAAGACTGATAGGCCACATTCAGCTATTTGGCTTTAAGATAGAATTGAGATTCAAATAGTGACAGGTTGCAAGCCCATCGCCTTAAAAAGAATCATGATGATGAGAATATTATGAGATTTAATCCAATCAGGCCACATATAACTTTAAGAAAGTTAGTTGTGAAAACCTCCGGCGATGGGCGCATGGTTGCGAAAGTCTTTTCTAGTAAGATAGTTATACCAGAAGTGTTAACTTCCAAAAAATAATTGTATAAAAAAACTAAAAAACTACCCGTTTTATTGCAAATCGAACTAAAAAATAGAAAATAAATAATAGTTTAAAAAAAACTAAAAAACTACGCTTTTATTGCTAATCAAACTAAAAAATAGAAAATAAAAATTAATGACAAAGGAATTCAGTAGTAGCAAGTCGAACAATCAGTTATAGTCAGTTGTAGTAGTAATTACCTCGGATTAAAATTATAACAAAATTAAATTTATAAACAAAACAATTTAAATCAGAGTAAAAAGCGTGGGGTGCATTTTACTTCATTTTCATAACTCTCTTGTCATAAATATATGCTAATAGAATGATTTTAATATTTACTACATCAGGCACCCCACGCTTTTTACTCTGATTTAAATTGTTTTGTTTATAAATTTAATTTTGTTATAATTTTAATCCGAGGTAATTACTACTACAACTGACTATAACTGATTGTTCGACTTGCTACTACTGAATTCCTTTGTCATTAATTTTTATTTTCTATTTTTTAGTTTGATTAGCAATAAAAGCGTAGTTTTTTAGTTTTTTTTAAACTATTATTTTTTATGTAATGTATGTAGTATGTATTTTTGTAAACACCCAAGTCCCGACTGTCCACTGTCACTGTCCAACAATGTGTCGATAATAGGCTCAGTGGAAATAGTTTTAGATTTTTTGTGTTCTAATACTGCTCTACAGATTTTGAAATATGAATAAGTAATTAAAGCAAACATAATAACATATGTAAGTACGGGAAAGGACACTGGGCACTTTGCAAGTGAGCCGCAGGTAAAAGGTAAGGTAACTAAGTAATTTAAAAGATTATATAAAGGCTATTATCATATAAGTATATAGCTATATCTTTTGTTTTCCATTCTGATTTGAATTTAACGCATGAAACCCCGCAAAAGCTCCAAATATTTCAACGCGAAGGTAAACGAGGCTAAATAATTCATTCGTTCATTTACGAACAATGCTCCCCTTTTGAAATCAATTCACGCGTTTAATCTTTCTAAGTCCTAATTTAAACTTTATCGACTTCACTAGAGGCTTTCCGATGAAATATAAATGTTACAGTAAAAGCCCGTATAAAGGCACGAGTAAAATCATCAACCTTTTCTACGTACGAAATTAAGAAAACAATTTTTTTTTTTGCTCTTTAGCCCACTTCAATAACGGAAGAGTTATATTCAGCCCCTGTAGCAAAAAACTATCGTTGTCTCGTCATAAAATCGCTGTTGCGCTTTTTAACACGTAAAAACTTTCACGTTATAATAAAAAGCGCAACACCGATATAATTTTTCGCGCGATATAAACTGCGTCACGTGTGCCACGCTACATGAGCAGTTAGATAAAGATAATATGTTATCTCTTAAAAAGGTTTAACCATTACCAAGCGTTTAACCATTACCTAGAGACAATTTCATCTTTCAAAACAAGGAGGGTATCTCCCAAACAATCGAAGGGCGATCGACCGTTGCGGACAGACAGACAAATGCCTCAATATGCCGTGTGTTAGCAAACCGTTTATTTCTTATCTGTGGCCCTATTAAGCTCCCTCTATATTTATTGTGCTGCATTTATTTTCTGCTATGTAATTATTGTTGAGATGTTGCTTCAGAAAGGGTCTAATGAAACTGAATAAATATATATAGTCTCGTCTATATCCCTTGCGGAGTAGATGGAGCCTTAATTCAAAATAATGAAATGCCACGTCAGCTGTATGGCTTTATGATGGAATTGTGATTCAAGTGTGTGTGTGATAGCAATAGTGAAAGGTTGCTAGCCTATCGGCAACAAGAAGAATCTAAAGTTTACAATTCTATCCTTCAGTCGCTTTCTACGACATTTCTAGGAAAGATATGGAGGGTTCTTTTACAATGTGCCAGGAACCACATGGCATATTTTTGCATAAATAACTTCTGATAAGGTTGATGTTTAGTAGACTCCTACACGTTAATATTCAAAATAATGATATGTATGAAAAGATTTTCCAAAGTTTGTCTGCTGCGCATAAGTTACTAAATCAACTTTAGTTATGAAATTTTGATTAGTAAACTCGATAACATGAAGGAACGCGGAATAGTATTATTAAACAACATACAGACGACATACTTTATTCCTCTGCGTCGTAGACAGAACAAAAAGTGTATTAAGACTTTAAAAAATGCGTCTTTAAGAAGACTCATATACGGCTTATGTACTTTTTTGACCTACATTTCTATTATTAAAAGGACAGTTGAAAGCATAAAAACGGACCCTCTGTCCACAAAAACCTATCTGTCGGCTGTACCTTGACTTTCACTTACATATCATTATTATCCAAATTACCGTGTAGTACCGGCACTTTAGAATAGAATTACTCCTATATTTCCCATGGCTGTCATAAAAGGTGACTAAGAAATAGGTTTATAAACTTGGGATTTCTTTTGCTGGCGATGAGCTAGCAACTTGTCATTATTTGAATCTAGATTTCAAAATATTTCAGTGTTTTCAAGATTTTTTTTTATGACTACAAGGGATAAAGACGGGACTATATATATATGTATATAGTATCCAAAATAGAAGCAAAAACACTGATTTAAGCCCAGGACCAGATATTAATCAAAAATGCTTACCAATAGACCAATAACAGAAATGCAAAACAAACGAAAATCAGGTTTATGTTCAGTATTGGATTTCAAACGAACGAAGCGGATAAATCAGTGACACGTCATGAATGTAGTTACTGTAAACGGTTGCTGGAGTAGAGACGTAATAACGTTAACGCTGAAATCCGAACTGTCAACTAACGGGACGTGTTAGGCTTGAAATTAAAGTTTTCAATTTTCACAACACATTGATTTTGTGTGTGAATATTTAAAAATTAGATACTGTTTAAGTTTGTAATTTTGTTAATTTTACAAATTTTTTTTATTAAGTATTTCTTGGATCAATTTTATTAGTAATCTTTAATATTTTTTTAAAGAAAAACAATTTGTCATTTTTTCCCATTTAACTTCAACACACCTTTGAATCAGTTACAAGGATTATGAAATCAATTTATGAAAAGTCTCCTCACGTTACGGCACATTACGTGACGTATTAGAATATTAAAAATGTTCTTATTCCAATATTAATTTCAAATTATTGACTAGTATAATAAACATAATCATAGGCACAGTCTGAAATTAAAGGGATTCAATAACCCATGCTCCAAAAAGATCATCAAATCCACTTCCACAATGAAGAAATCTTTGTAACAATTTCAACGAATCAACAAACCTTTGGACAATTCCCAGTGACAGAACAACTATAAATTGGCAACTGGATGTAAAGCAGCACGGTATCAGTGTTGTTACGAAGTTAGCGCCCGCCGCAGACAAATGCATGAAACTCGATACTGCATAGTTCGTAACTAGGGAATTCTATATAAATTTTATAAGTGCGGGTATGTTTCTAAAACTGTTTATGGATAAATGTAAAATTAAACGTTATTTTGTAATTTACAAAACGGAAGAAAACAAGTCATCCTAGCGTTTGTTTGGTTTCATCTTAAGAAGAGTCTGAATATCCACCTGAGACCATGATCTAATGAATGCCCCTTTGTTGCCTATTACGACATTCACGAACCAATAAAATGATCCCATTCCTAATTATTGTCAGTAATTAGGAATGGGCACAGACTTATTTTATCATACATTGATACCTATACTTCATGATAAAAATATTTTCCAAATCTCAAGGAAATCATAGATAGAATATTACGGGTACTATCAAGGATTTTAGGCCACTACATGAAGACGAGAGGAATACAAATTTATATACAAATTTACTACAAGGAAAAGTGACTTGATAATGCAGAAATTGTTTTTACTTCATCCACTCTTTATCTTGACAAAGTACTATTCCCGTTAGATTTGTTCGCTAGTCAATTTTTTATTTCTTTATTCAAACTCCAAAAATCATCAAGGACTTTATGTGCGCTATATTGAAATGACCAGCAAAAGTTATTTAAATTGACTACGTCCAGAATAAACACAAGTTATCCAACGGGAACTCCTCACAAACAACACGACGACAACTACCTGTGGCCGCTCGTTATCTCCCAGTCGCCGCTTCCTCTGCTGCAGACACAGACCATAGTTATACAGCGTGTTCAGTACTGCGACATAATGTTTAGAAATTCTAATGAAGTTGTGATGCAGAATCAAAATAATAATTTGAAAATTTTCAAGAGAAAAATTTGTTGAGTCCTTTATACATACATACATGTAATCACGTCTATATCCATTGCGGGGTAGACAGAACCAACGTTCAGGTGTGTGACTAATTGATAAAATTGGGATTCAATTCAATGAGTGACAGGTTGCTAGCCCATCGCCTTAAAGATAAGCATTAAGTTTAAAAGCCTATCCCTTAGTTTTTTACCACATCCATGGGAAAGTAATGGAGTGGTCCTATTGTTTTTTTTTATTAGTGCCGGGAACCACATGGCAAATGGTCTTATGCTTTCTGAAAACCGTACGATACCCTATCAAATGAGTCCTTGTTACTTATATAAATAAAATTCATTCATTTATTCATTCATTCCTATCTTTTTTTTGTAGATACGAGCACAGTGCGTTAGTGGTGCTTTTTGTGTTCATATATTGTGTTACATATTATATGAATACAAAAAGAAACTATATTACAATTTAAGTTTTTTTGGTGCATAAATAGTTAACAAAACTAGATCAAACTTTGATAATACCGTACTACTTGTTATACTACCCATGTTTCAGGTATTCACGCTACCTGAATTATTGAAATTATACTTATCTAAAACTAAAATTGACTCACGAAATAATATACTATAATCGTATTGTGATAAGTTTTACTTTAACTAATGGTCTCGATTCAACAGCTCATTACCTATTTTTAAGCTCAAATGTTATGAATAAAGATTTTTATCGGTAACAAATAACTTCCGAAAATTACAAAATGAAATATAGCCAACATGTAGTATAAACAGTTAGCCAATTAATTAATACTTGGATTACATGAATGTTGTTTTTTTGTAAGATTTAGAAATAAATAATTTGGTAGCTAGAAGTAGGTGAAGGTATATATATACTCATGAACTTGAGATTCTCCTTTTAGCCTTTCATCATATTGAGGAGGTCGTGAAAGGTTTGGTCAGTTATACCCTAAACTGACTGGCTTGTATAAATGCATTGGATTTTTCAATGATGCAAACGGTGTATGGATCGTGTAAGTGATAGAAGTAGTCTATGTCTACCCCTCAAAAAAGCGGCATGATAACGAGTACGTATGTACTCAGTAACAAAACGTAACGGTCCGTTCAAAGTAAATGCCTTTTATAAATACATACAAAATTGACATAACGCAAATATTTCTCCAATCATAGACAGTACAAATAATGTAACGTATGCATTAAAATGTATTGAATTTACATGCGATCTTGACTCTTGAAATAGAACAATTTCCTTTGTCAGTTTTCTTGTTGTAAACAAACAAAGCGAGATGTCTTCGTAATGTTTTCTTAGAATTTGTACAATTACGTTTAAAACAAAGAAGACAGCCATGCATTATTTTAATGACAATTTTATTTTGATTTGTTTCTTAACTTGAGATATTTCTTTTAGGCGATGGGCTAGCAATCAGTAAGTGAGTCTTAATTCTGTCATTAAGCTATTCAGCTGAACGTAGTCTTCAAGTCATATAAATACTGTTGCCTTAGTTGTACCCAGTACTTTAATAATAAAAAAATGCACTTTAACAGACAAGACCGCAGACAATAGCACTTGCACAGATCATCGTTATTTAGGTTGAATATACATACAAATAATCACGTCTTTATCCCTTGCGGGGTAGACAGAGCCAAAAGTCTTAAAAAGACTGATAGGCAGTTCAGCAGACGTTCAGCTGTTTGGCTTAATGATCTTAAGGTTGAACTTACCACAAAATATGATGTAACCCAAAATTTCTATGTAGCTGACCGTGTGGTTTCCGGCACTTTGGGATAAGACTACTGCATATCTTTCCCATGAATTTCGTTAAAGGAGACTAAGCGATAGGCTAATAAACTTGAGTTTCTTCTTGTAGGCGTTGAGCTAGCAACCTGTCACTATATAAATTTCAATTCCATCATAAAACTTTACAACTGAACGTGGCAATTCAATCATTTCGAGACTGTTGGCTCGGCAAGGGATATAGACGTGACTATCTCTATGTATGTTATTGTAAAGCTTGTATGTATATACAGTTCCAGATTTCCAGAAAACATGTTGCCTTTGCAGCTATTTTATCCCTGAAAGCTGTGAACTAGGCTGATTACTTGATTCAAAGTGGATTCAAGTCTACCCGTCTGAAATAAAGACGTGTTTCTATGACAAACGAGAATATACTCATACTTGAGTGAGCAACGAAATGGGTCGTAAGCTTAGAAAACATTGAAAGTAAAGAAATAAAGCTTCGTGCAACATTATTAGTGTCCATTGTGTGAATTTTACGTATAGGAAGTCCTATGAATGGAGTTTAAGGCATTAAGTTTGATGAATCAGTACTGCTTTAGATTAAATTTGATGTTTCTGCCTGCGTGAAAAGTATTCCATGTCCTTTCCATACTCAAAACACCAACACTTAACAGTTAACTGTGAATAGGTAACAATAAACCAACAAAAATAACTTGCTCATTTATAATATTGATATTAATTATATATAACTACAAACTGTTTAATAATTACAATTTTGTTTTAATGCCACATATTTCAAAAATATTGTACATATACGTATAATTTCTCAGAATACTTTAGAAATGAGCAGAACTCTAGTTAGAAATCTATGTACCACTGTTTCCTGTATTTATAATTCCTATATTTTTATGTGAACATGAATTTGTAAATAAATAATTAATAAGCTGCATAACAATTTTTTTTTCATTTATAGCGCACCCGTAGAATATCGGTATGTAACACAATTAGCCTAATCTCTGCACCGACGTTGTGTTGTATTAAAAATGCACGAGGTAAAAGGATGTGAAACCAATCCATTATTCTTCACAAGCCAAGAGAGTAACGAGTAATAAACTCGAAATAACCTCGTTACGGATCCAGCAAACTTAATGTGTGAAGAGAATAGTTACTTTAGTCAGGATTAGTTTTTCGATTACGCTAAATAAAACGCTAAGACTATGTGACCTATGTAATCTATTTATATATTTAGATTTAGTGCCGTGTAGTTCCCGGCACCAATAGAAAATAGAATAGGACCTCTCCATATTTTTCCCATGGATGTCGTAAAAGGCGACTAAGGGATATCCTTATAAACTTGGGATTCTTTTAGATGATGGGCTAGCAACCTGTCACTATTTAAATCTCAATTAAATCTTAAAGCCAAATAGCTGAACGTGGCCTATCAGTCTTTTCAAGAATGTTGGCTCTATCTACACCGCACGGGATATAGACGTGATTATATGTATGTATGTATGTATTTAGATCACATAGATACAATAATGAATACGTAACAATGACGAACATAAAAAGGACATAAATTTTAAAGGTACATATTAAGTATGGTATGGTTAGATAGTGTCGCAAATTATGAGACATTTAGAACGTAACATTAATTCCATAGGTTTTTAAAGCATTTATACCTACTCGTAATTCATTTATAAGTATTAGTTTTATCTATTACGACATAATTTTCTGAACTGAACTTATACGTCGCGATTATTACGTCCGTTCACAGATCATTAAGTCCTTTCAGACGGCTGTGTTCTGTCTGAAACTGGTATACGATTACATTCTGAATTATCTCCTTAATAATTAATAATTTATCCTATACTTATGATAAGGTAACGTAAAAAGTGGCATTGCAATGCAATCTCCTCGAGGGAACCACGAAAACATTGCATGAGAGAGTTGTGGGATATTAAATATTACATACATACATACATACATACATATGGTCACGTCTATATCCCTTGCGGGGTAGACAGAGCCAACACTCTTGATAAGACTGAACGGCCACGTTCAGCTGTTTGGCTTAATGATAGAATTCAGATTCATATAGTGACAGGTTGCTAGCCAGTTGCCTAAAAGAAGAATCCCAAGTTTATAAGCTTATCCCTTAGTCGCCTTTTACGACATCCACGGGAAAGAGATGGAGTGCTTCTATTCTTCTTTGTATTGGTGCCGGGAACCACACGGCACTATTAAATATTTACTTTTATAAACCACCCGACATGGATGCTACTTAATTAGTTATTTAATCTATACATTGGTATACCAAGGGTACATTTCTACTGTAAACGTGGCGTAATCTGTGCAGCTTGTTAGCAAAAACAAAGAGCCAAGCGAGTTTTACGCTTGATTAAATTTTAATCAGAGTTTACTGGGATAACGCAGTGTCAAGACGCGATTTGAGACGCAAGATTCTTGCACTTTGAAGTGATATTATCGTGATTAAATAGAAAGAAAGATATCTAAATCGTTGTATATTGAGACGTCAGTCGCTTGCACATTGAAGTATTATATTATTTTGATTAAGTAGTGAGAAAAGATATCTAAATTTTATTTGGTATAAAATTAAAATACAAAAATGATTTTAAGTACAATAATGTAATAAAATTATTTACCTTTAAATTAATTAATTACTTAAAGTAATTTAAAGGTACAGCATTAAATGCACATAGGTTAATTGACTACTCTGTACACAAATGTTATAAATGCAAATTGGTTGAGCCAATGTTTTCGAAAACTGCGCTTTTCTCATCAGCATAAAGGTGCCGCGTCGATTTTATGATTATATCGATTCAGATAAAGAAAATTTATTTTCATCTTGCAATATATTCTACGTTAAATAAGTCGTTAGTATCTTAAGCGCAAGTCCACCACTGCTGAACAAAGACTTCGAAATTTATCCAAAATTATCTTATTCAATCTGCGTCTTCACAATAAGGTTGTATTTCCTACATTCCTATTTTTTTAAATAAAATATTTGTAAATATATACAGGACAAATTAGATGAATTGAGCTAGCCATCGCCTATACACGAATTAGCAGATAATACTGCTCTCTTTTTCCTGTTCCTCTTTCGCTTTTTTTTAATAATCTGACCGAATCAATTTGACCGATTCGGAAAATAATTTGCCACTGCATTTATTAACCTTCATTTATGGAGCAATCTCATAATAAAATCAATAATTAAAAACAAATAGGACAAAACAAAAGCGGTTCCCATGGTTCCAATCTGATTGCGTATTAATTTTGTTTCATTTAGATACAAACAAATTAATTTCTGATTACGTAGTTCCCGGATAAATTGTTCACCGGAACATTGCCTGTTCGCATCGATTGTTAAATCAGAATAGGTGTATTCGCAATGCATCTGCGATTTTAAATGTTTTCTTTTAACTAAGTTCATAGACAATTTAAAAAAAAATAACTGTCAATTATTGTACGCGTCAAATACCTACTTATCAATGTTTTGCTCGCAGCTGTGGTTATCGTAATTACATATTTACTGCTAGTAATATTTTTTCCCTTTTCATTGCTGTAAGATTTTGCTTACAAAGGATGCATATTTCTATATATCTCTAAAGCCAGTAGGAAGAAAAGTATTTCAGATTTCTTTTAATCAAAATTGCCGACGTTTTATACAACTTTTTTATCATCAATTGCATCACAAAACATTGCAATTGTAGTATACAACCAGCGGTTGGAACCGGAGTACACTTATAAACGTGGTCTTTAGAATTACACAGTTAATTAATTTTTAATCAAAACCTATAGCCGTCGTTGCGAGCGAGGAAGATTGAGTTTTCCACAGAATTTTATGAAACTTCATCTACTTCATGCCTTTATTCTCAGGCCTTTGATAAGCTTTTACAACGTAATACGTGCTGTGACTAAATTGATTTACATTTTGAACGGTATCGGATACACTCGTTGCGCGGCTACGGCTACACTTTTGGTATGTGATCGAGTCGCGATTGAATCGATAAATTGCAATCGAGTTAGAATAGTTTAATTATTAGATTTTACTTTTAGGTATATAGCCCAAGCCGTAAAATATTGGTATTTATATTTTTTTATTTAAAATTTTATTGATACAAATATTTGATATGCCTTACATTACAGTATAAGCTACATTGAAGGCGGAAAGGATTCAGAACAGTAAAATAATTTTTAGACGTCCATACTACTTAAGTATGTAACAAAACGATGAATTTACCAAACGCGAAGACCGGTAAATCACCAAGTTGTTTATTTTTACTACAAACCAAAAGTTTTCTGAAACATACGGACATATTTTCGTAACAATAACCCATTAAATGCCTGTTTATCGGGCAAACCACAAAGATTGACTTAGCCCTAATATAAAGAAAGTTGTGAGACTTGTGAAGTTAATATTTTTTTAATATCTTCAACAACAATAAAACTGAAACATACCTTTGGGAATCTGCACCAAAGTACATCTTGGAAGATTCTTAGAAAACCACAGGTCGCTAAAATTTAATGAAGCGTCCAAGTTTTACCGGCCATACAGTTCAACAATCTCAGAGACCAATAAAGTCTCGTGGCACATATAAAATAGAAATTAGCTTTGTCCCAAGTAATACAATTACATTTAATTATCTAATTAGTCCGAAAATGAAGACTCTTCACTCTTAAGAGGTCGGAGTTAAATGGAAAGCTGACGTCTTAATTTTTGGTTAAATTGGAGAAGTTTAATCAAGTCTTAAAATGCAACTGTACAGAAATAATATATATATTATTTCTTGTTACCAAGGTCTTTGTTTCCGCTTTCTTATGGAACATCATACTATGAATATTATATTCATAGCATTATTAAACCGTTTGAATGTGCATCTTTTAACGTATAGTTTGTAAAATAGATTTTTATTTTTTACTCTTCTTTACTCTTACGTCCGAAGTCAGCCTTTGACCACGGTCTTGGAGGGGGTGAAACGTCTCCTGTCTGACCTTTGCAGGGGACTATTAGTCACCTACCTGTCCAGTGAATTACAGAGTAACCTAACTAAATACTTTCTTGTACAGTTTCATTGTGCCGTGTGGTTCTGGGAACTTTAGAATAGGACCACTCCATATCATGGATGCCGTAAAAGGAGAATAACGAAAACGGTAATAAGCTAAGGTTTTTTCTTGTAGACGATAGGCTACACGCATAGTATAGTGACAGCACTATTTGAATCTCAAAGCTTAACGTGGCCTTACAGTCTTTTAAAGACGGTTGGCTCTGTCTACCCCGCAAGGGACATGATCATATATATGTTTATATGCACAGTTTATTCAATATTTTCTCAAATACCGCCGCGGTTATACCCAAATTTAATATATAGACCAAACTCGTGATTTCGTCACCTCAATCTACGTCAAATATTCGAGCGTCTATTAAACTTTAATCAACGGAGTGAGAGCAAAATGCACCTGGGATACTGCACTGATTAACACTGCACCTTGAGCGAATGCAGGCAAAATGGAGTGGGGTTCAGTAGTTATAATGATCTTGGAGGAAAGGGTTTAAGGTTCAAATTCTGTCATTAATAACATTTGCACATTTAGTATGAGATAATATAGATAAAAAGAAGAAGTATAATAAGTTCCTGATTTCCTTGTTGTAACTTTAGTACTGTTTGATGGAGAGTAAAAATGAAGTCATATTATATCTATGAATAAATAATAACATCAAGAAGAAGAAAAGTTAACGTTAACATGATTAATTCACGGTTATAATTATGTCATCATACTAGAGGCCGCGACTTCGTCCGCATGGAAACCCTATCAATCCCGCGGGCACTCCAAGATAAAAAGCCTACCACATACATACCAAATTTCATCGTAATCGGTTAGTAGATTTGGGGGAAAGAGTAACAAACATCCATACTGACATACTAACAAACTTTCGCATTTATAATATTAGTAGGTTATACCAGTTACTCTTTAAGTAATTTCCTCTATTATTCCTGATGGTATACGTTATCACTGATTGCTTACTGTAACAAAACCTGTTAATTCGGATACACACTATTATTTAAAAAAAAGGAAATATGTTGTTGCTTAAAACTTAGTCAATAATTTTTTTGTTTTTGCTTAAAAATTTGTCAATTTGATGATATTTGCCACAGATGTAAACTTTGAAGAATAACTTAGGCTTAACTCTCTGAAAATTCCCAAGAGAACGAAGCTAGGAAAAAATATATTTATCTGCAAAATGATTTCTCAACAATACGCTAAAATAATTAAAATGGAGACCAGGACAAGTGCAATTCCGCTGCGAGCCACGCTGCACTCTATTATGCGAGAGGCATTGTTGATTTATAATTGTTACGCTTTTTAGATTCCTTTGTTCTTGAAAATAATATTAAAGTTTTTTTTTTTTATCTTGCGCATTATTTCGATTAATATTTGTTTATTTCCATTTAACGCTAGCTATAAACTTTCAGATAACCGATACAGGTATATTATAACAGGCATTATAGCTAGCTATTTTTACAATTATATTCTGACAAATATGAAAAGATATAACTTACCAAAAATTTACTTTTCTTTCTTTCTCTCTCTCTCTCTCTGCCCATAATTTTATCTTCCTAGTTTCAAAAAGGGTCCCAAATTCACTCAGCTTAAGTCCACTGGTTCACGTATTGCACAAACAAATATTAATAGATATTGTATCGCTATGTCACGCGTGGATTTCTTCAGCCTTCCTCTTCTATTTGGACCTGACGGAAAACTTGCTTAAATATTTATTCGTTTGGCAAAAACTTTACAAATTAAATCTTCATGAAGATGAAAAATATCATCCGCCTAGATCAAAGCTCATGTAAGATAATTTATTAAGCTTCAATTTTTTTTTATACATGAATAATGTTAATATCTTTTTCGTTTTTAATTTTCGTACATCAATACAGGTAATAAACACATATGAGCTAAGTATTACTTAGTAGCTCTGTGAAAAGCACTCTGTTTCAGTAGGTACCTCAATACTTCATAACTAAGGTAAACATAAAACATGTTCGCCTATAATAAGTGTAGTCAGAACGTTAATCACGGTAAACATTTTTTAAAATATCAAAGGTAGTAATTATCCAAGTAGAAGCCACACGATACCTCCACAACATTGATTCCACCGCAACCCCTACTCATTATCCTACTTTTTCTCATTTAAGTCCACATTTATGATAAACGCGAGCCAAGTTAATATTGAAATTATGTTTGAAAGCTTAGGACTTTAACTTTTTTTAATTTACATATTTATGTATATATATAGGGGAAAAATGCAACTGAAACTTAGACCACGGAGAAATTTAAAGCAAGGTGACTATTAATATAAAAGTAATTTTTTTCTAGTAGGTAAATTTTTTTTCAAGGATAATTTTCTTTTCCTATATGTAAATTAAGCTACAAATTTTTTTCCGAATAAGTATAAAATTTTATTATCTTCTATTGAAGACCATAATACTTTCTACTATTTGATAATTTCTATTATAAAAGATCTTGTCTGAAAATCAGAAAAAAAATCCTTCTTATTTATTCTTAATTACAACTTCACCGGGGTTCGAATCAAGGACTTTGTAAGAGTGAGACAAGCACATTACCAGTACCAAGTACGCTTTAGAGGCCGACAAATTGCTTAGAGCCTTCGTTGAAATTTAAACGTAGCCTTCCAATAGGTCAACTTACTTGCCGAACCTCTTTTTTTTCCTCGTACGATAATTTCGACTAATCTGAACTACATAAACCAGTAATCATCTATTCACCACCGGCACAATACGTCACACTAATTAAAAAGTTACAATAACTCCACTATCGTGTCTTGCTCTTCGATGTTAGACTGTACTACATCATAATAAAGTTGGTTTCTCGATGTTTCTCGCACAACAATACGGATCCCAATTAGTAAGAATTGCTCACTGGATCGTGGGGTGTTGACTGTGTAACTTCTCTGTTTAGCTGTAGCATTTAACTATTTAGTTGGTCGGACTTTATTAGTTATATTAATGTTATTATTAACTATGAAATAGTGCACCTTTTGCTGCCCAGTGGGCGCCACTCAGTATTTTGTGTAATAGTTAAGTTTTCCGGCACCAATAAAAATATAGTAAAACCACTCTTTCCTATGGATGTCGTAAAAGTAAGGGAAAGGCTTATAAATTTGAGATTCTTCTTTTAGGCGCTAGGGTAGCAACCTGTCACTATTTGAACCTGAATTCTATCATTAACCCAAACAGCTGAACGTGGCCTATCAGTCTTTTCTAGACAGTTGGCTCTGTCTACCCCGCAAGGGATATAGACGTAATTATATGGTATGGTATGGATGGAAAGGTTAAGACCCTACCTACCTTTCCGAGGAAGATGCACGATTGTTCTATAACAACCATGATAACCCGTGTGACCTTTGCAACATTTGTAAGGAAATTTAGCCCATAGGTACTGGATCATGGTCACACGTCCAGTTTCCTGAATTTGTAGGTTTCCTCACGATGTTAAGCTTACCCCTTAGTCGCCTTTAACGACATCCATGGGAGAGAGATGGAGTGGTCCTATTCTTTTTTCTGTTGGTGCCGGGAACCACACGGCACAACTTAGCTTAACCTTTCCACTTGCCACGAAAAGAAAAATCCGAAGTCCTTCCCTTGCTTTTAATAATACGTAGGAAATATATTAATATCTCATTAAATTTACCAAGTTCCTAACTTATTGCCTTCTGGCTTATTAAATAAAACGAGGTAATCTCTAATAACGGTAAAATTTGCAAGTGATTTTCCGCTTCTACGCTTAATTTATCTAAAGAATTTCTTTGGTAATTTTTCTTAGTTGTATTTTTATTTAATTTTGTAGGATTATGTTTTTTTTTTTTCATATAATTTTCTTAGTTTATTCACCTTTAAACTATTTACTACTTTACAAGATAACTCGAATTCCACCTGTTTCTAATTAACTCCTGAACTAATTTCAATAAATAATGCTACAATGGATGGATGAAAAAAGAAAAAAAAAAGATTGCCGAAATTTTAACGACATATTTTAATAAAACTTAAATAATGACTTAGAAAAATCAGGAACCTCGTAAATTGACCACGGTAACGTTAATCTTGAGTGGGTTTTACTGCGACATAAATCTGGCTGTGAGCAGGAGTCGTAAACTGATGGTTTACGAGTCCTGTGGTGTGTGCACTTATATTTGTTAATTGGAGATGTGACAACATACATATGGTCACGACTATATCCTTTGCGCGGTAGACAGAGCCAACAGTCTTGAAAAGACTGTTATGCCACGTGGAGCTATTTGGCTTTAAGATAGAATTGAGATTCAATAAAAGAAGAATCCTAAGTTTATAATACTATCCCTTAGTCGCCTTTTACGACATCCATGGGAACGAGATGGAGTGGTCCTATTCTTTTTTTTATTGGTGCCGGGAACCACACGGCATGGCAGATATGACAATAATCCTGTAATAGCTTTTGCATGCGGCTTCGGTCATGTTCATTCATAGACATATTCTAAGGGAAAATAACAATTCCGGGATGAGTGATATATTTTTCCTACTGTATTACTTGAAGAGGTAATAAACAAACATACAAACTTTCATGTTTACAATATCATATGGGATGGTTACAACGAAAAGCGATCGCTTTTTTCTTTTGCAAATTTCATCAAATCTTTCTCAGCTCTACTTTCCTTCATTCCCTAAGGAATCTCATGTAGATATATCACAGCTTTCTACACTTCGTATGTTTTCTATCAATCAATCAATTAGTAAAAATTTTGTGATATTGATGTACAATTAATATTTTTCAGAAAACTGATGTAATATCTAATATAGTCTGCCTCTCTGACAGAGGTCACAATGTATATCATATCCATACCAATATTATAAATGCAATAGTCAGTTTTTTGTTTGTTATCTGCTTACAGCTAAATCACTAATCAATTAAGAGTGTGGAAAACTATAATACATAGGTAACCTTTTCATCCCAATAAAAACTATAGATTTGCGAAAAACATGTATTCATTTGTAGGTGGTATTGCTAGTGTAAATATATATATATGGAATAAATTACACAGATGGAGCTAGTCCCAAACGATTTTTTTGCACTCTCAGTGTATTCACGCCTTTATCGCTAATTATAATCAGTTAAGTGCCAAAATTAAGTTAATATTACAAAACTATTGAATTGGGCTAACCGGTAATAATAGAGTTAGAATCATAAATATATATGTATAACCATGTCTAAATCCCTTGCGGGGTTGACACAGTAAGCAGTCTAGAAAAGACTGATAGGCCACGTTCAATTTTTTGGCTTGATGATAGAATTGAGATTCAAATAGTGACAAGTTGCTACCCATCGCCTTAATAAATAAATAGAAAAATAAGTTCGAGACTTGTGTTATGGAATACATATGGTGTGTTTATATAGCAATATTTTCTAGCGTATTTTTGTGTTTGCTAAAACACGAGATGAAATGCCAGCCCGGATAGCATTTCGCGCCGGTGCTCCGAAATGAATAGAAAGCTAGTCAGATTGAAGACCGGTTCAATACTCGACCACTTTTCAGATGCACAAAAAATAGAGAATATTTCGAAGAGTACTTGTATATTTTTCAATATTATACGTTATTATTTTCATATTTATAAGCCTTTACCTTGATCAACTGTTACATTCGTTGATTCATATAATCACGTCTATAGCCGTTGCGGGTAGACAGATCTGGCAGTCTTGAAAGACTGATAGGCTACTAATAGGATAGAATTGAGATTCAAACAGTGACAGGTTGCTAGCTCATCGCCTAAAAGAAGAATCCCAAGTTTATAAGCCTATCCCTGAGTCAACTTGTTACTTTTTGAAACTCAATTCTATCATTAAGCCAAACAGCCAAACGTGGTCTTTTCGAGACTTTTGGCTCTGTCTACTTCGCAAAGGATATAGAAGTGATAATATGTATTTATTTAGTTAGTAAATTCAAATATTGAAAAGACGGGATTATTTAATTGCTTCCAAATTTTCATGGAGTGAAAATTGTAATAACATTTCGGAAAACAGATTTCGTAATTCAGCGAACAATATTAACAGCTCCCGCTTATAGCTATTTTGAACAAATTGCACAACTTTCCAGCTTCCAAACAACACGATTTTACAAAGCATAATCCTACTAGGATACAGAGCTACCTAGATCTGAAACAAACTGAAAACGCTAACAAAGTTTTGGCGTTAAAGTGCCCTGCGGTTACATACGGTGTACAGAACTTTGGTAGGTATCTACATACATATAGTCACGTCTATATTCCCTGCGGGGTAGACTCAGAAACAGTATTTAACAGACTGAAAGACCACGTTCAGCCATGGCTTATTAATGGCATTGAGATACAAATTGTGACAGGTTGCCAGCCTATTCGCCTACAAAAACAATGCCAAATTTATAAGCCTATCCCTTAGTCATCATTTATGACATCCATGTTAAAGATATGGAGTGGTCCTATTCCATAGTTCCGGGAACCACACGGTATACTACATGTTAATAAAAATACTACATTTATTTAAAAACTTTCTACGAATTAAATCGTTTATTAGCGTGCAGTTCGTTGATACGAGGAGTCCCACTCGAAACATAAGTAAGCTCTCGATGTGCGCCACAAAGCTGTACTTCAGAGGAGCTTCGCGTTTTTGCTTTATTCTCATTTCGTACGCTGTAAATAATGACCGTTGTGTCTGTTTTTTAAGTATCAATTGTGTAAAAAGTACTATTGTAACACAGTTTTTACGAATGATTTAGGTATCTAAAGTATGAAGATATATCCAACTAATAATTATAAATGCGAAAGTTTGTATGTCAGGATGTCAGTACGGATGTTTGTTACTCTTTCTCGCAAAAACTACCAAACCGATTACGGTGAAATTTGGTATGTAGGTAGCTGAAGACCCAGAATAACATATAGGCTACTTTTTAGTATAATATTAAAGGAGATAACTGTTTTAAAGATAGCGCTGGCTGTGTACCATGTCGTTTACAGCCAGCATTATGCTGTGGAAAACATACATAAAGTACTTTTCTACTTTTTTTTTTGTATAATGGTGTTCTTTGAATGAACGCACAGCCCTAACAGCTGAATCTAGAAATATTGGTCAGAGGTTAACGGAAAAACAGAAATAAACAGGAATTTTTGGTTAACACAAGCGTTCTCTTGTTAATATTAAGTTTAAGTAAAGGGCAAGGAATATAAACAGCATCTTCTGATATATATCTTCCAGGAACTAAAATGAAAGTAAGCTATTGTGAAATGATGTTGATTTTCCGTTTCCCAAGTCGAACAACGTTTATTATCGTAATAACGCGTTTGTTCTCAATTCGCAAGCAATGGTTGAACTAAAGGAGTGTCTGGAAGTGTATTTATTCAAATGCTCGAAATAACTTATCATTCAAATTCATAGAATTTTCACAGATATAACGAGAAGCATACGCGACTCATTTAATTTTTAAAATAGCTCTTTCGAATATTAGTTCTATAGTATCTGGATTATTTGCGTGTCATATACGAGCACCATCAAAATCATTCCAGTAATTTTTGACTTGATTTGTAAATCAACAAAAATACTCTATATCAAATATAATACATTATATAAAAGAAAGGAAATAATTGTAATAACCTAGTTATGTGCATTCAGTGTGTGCCAAGGTTTAGCACTCATTAAAAGCTAATACTTAGACAAATACCATATACCTACTTTTGAGCAAACAAAGATCCTGTTATTCCTGTTCCTTTGCTTGGAGAGAATTTCAAGATATCCTCTCTTCATCCACCCCTAGACCATCTGAAAAACCCACCTACGTACCAAAATTCCATATTTTTAAATCCAGTAGTTTAGTGCTGTTGATATTAAGTCAGGCAGTCAATCACTCAATCAGTTTCCTCTTTTGTATAAAAGGTTGTTTTCTACTCAACAAAGAAAAGTATATATTTAAATAAGACATTTCCAGTAATTATATATCCGTGTTACCAAGAGCTAAGAAACTTGTGGGACGTCGGTCAGTCCAGCAAACTGACAAGCGATCGAACTCCAATTAATTGCAGCTCTAATTAAAACTTGCACTATTAAGATTTTGCATTGAATTAATGTTACCTTAAGAGTGTTTTGTGTATTGTTTTATACTGGTTTGTTAGCTAAGAAAAAATATAGCACACTAGATTTGACAGTCGTAAAAGGCGACTAAGGTATAGGCTTATAAACTTGGAATTCCCCTTTTAGGCGTTGGACTAGCAACCTGTCACTATGCGAATCTCAATTCTAATATTATGCCAACTAGCTGAACGTAGCCTATCAGTATTTTCAAGATTATTGGCTCTTTCTACCCTGCAAGGCATAAAGACGTGATTAAATGTATGTATGTATAACATTATTAAACAAAAACTATACATTTAAAAAAAAATATGAGTATTATTAGTAGCATCAAGGTTAGGTACTCTACACATCAATAGCAATACAAAATACTATTAGATAGTTAATGCTGTGTGCTCCGGTTGCAAACCCAATACCCGGTCCAATTTGCGCTCACAGATTATGTGTGAATAAGTGAAAAGCTGCATAGCCTAGTAGCTAGCCACAGAATAGTAGGAAACAATATCATAATATATTATACACATACGGGGTAGACAGAGCCAATAGGAACAAGATTCGAAGGCCTCGTTTGACTGGATAGGCTTGATAATGTATTTGAGATACAAAGTGACCAAGATTTCAAGCCCATCGCCAAGTAGATTTCTAAGTAACTATATAAGCCTTTTCCAATTTCGCAATTAAGTATTACATGTATTGCTCTTGTTATTAAGAACTTTTTGTGCTTTACCTAATTAACCAGTAATATCAAAATTCACGCAGTCTACAGTGTAACTAGCCTCCTAAATTCACGATATCGTCTATATACGTATATTATAAATGCGAAAGTTTGTATATATACTCATATCAGTATGGGTGTTTGTTATTTTTTCACGCAAAACTACTGAACCGATTTACCGCGATTTATCCCGGAATTGCCGCGGGATTGATTATTACGTTATGATAGGGTTTTTAAGCGGACGAAATCGCGGGCGTCCTCTAGTCGTCTATATTACGAAAGTGTTGATGGTAAAGCGTCTGCGGTCGAACGGTAAGGTGCCCGGTTAAATTGTGTGATGCGCATAAAGGCACAGGTTCGAATCCCAACTCGGCCACGTACCAATAACTATTTTCGAAGTTATATACATTAATTTGAACACTAACCGATTCTCTAACGGTGAGGGAAAACAACGTGAGGAAACCTACACATCGATCCAATACGTTTTGCGTTACGTTTTGGAGGTCAGATGGGAGTCGCTTCGTGTAAAAACCTGAGTCACTCAATCCAGTATCCATGAATCCACGGGCAAAAGCTCACCCCAGGCTTCTCTCCAGTGTGGTAAGTAATTTTCTACCTAAATTTTAAGATTTTTTACGTAACGATGTCATACAAACCAAGTAACGCGTGCTATTTCCCGCCCTATAAATGTATAATTTCAGGTTCTACCGCTTCCCCAGGGACTCGCCTAAGTGATTCTTTGTGTTCCCTTATCTTTGCTCAAATGTACAGCTACCATAATTTTCGTTATGTAAAAATGTGAGTTCTGGAGAGATTATTCGACGATTTTAACGATGTAAGTCATACAAGTATGACTCTTTTGCTCGTCTGACCTCCGCAGCGTCGTCTTGCCTCATAGCCTGTTTATTTTTTGTTTCTATTTCTTTATCTCTTGTTGCAATAAAGAGTCTATCTATATATCCAACTCATATTGGATCATGGTCACACGTTCAATTGTCTGATCGTGTACGTTTTCTCAGATATTTTTCCACACGTATTACTACTCTGTCAAGAAAGTAGCAGGAAAAGATCAATAATACACAAACTGTTTGTTATTCATCCAAATTTATTTTATCACCTTCAAAATATGCTCCTTTAGAAACGATACACTTACGCCAACGAATAATCCAATCATCAAAACATTTTTTAAACGCTGTTTCCGGAATTGAGGTCAGTTCTCGCCGCGAAATCTCTTTTATGTCTTCTACCGATTGAAAACGGGTGCCACGAAGTGGTAATTTGAGTTTAGGAAAAAGAAAAAAGTCGGCTGGAGCCATATCTGGTGAATATGGTGGTTGCTCGATGGTATTTGTTGAGTGTTTGGTTAAAAATTCGTTCACAATGATGGCCTTGTGCGAAGGTGCATTATCATGGTGCAAAATCCAAGAATTTTCTTTCCACAAATCTGGCCTTTTTCGTCGGATTTGCTCTCTTAAACGCCCCATAACACTCAAATAATATTCCTTATTTACCGTTTGACCTTCCGGCAAGAATTCCGAGTGCACAACACCGCGATAGTCAAAGAAAACAGTCAACATGACTTTGACTTTTGAACGACTTTGGCGTGGTTTTTTCGGTTTCGGTTCAGTTGGAAGGCGCCACTCCGAAGCTTGTTGACTAGTTTGCATGTCAAACTCGTAAACCCACGTCTCGTCACCAGTAACAATGCGTTTCATGAATGTTGGGTCGGAATTGACTCGTTCTAGCATGTCCTCAGCGACTCTCATGCGATTGAGTTTTTGAAAAAAATTCAGGTCTTTTGGGACTAGCCGAGCGGCAACATGTTTCATACCCAAATTATTAGTTAAAATGGTACGGATCGACTCATGAGATACAGAAAGTTCGGTGGCTATCTCTCTCAAAGTTGAATGAGGATTTTCAGTCACTATTTCCTTCACTTTTGCGATGTTAACTTCAGTTGCAGACGTTGATGGCCTACCAGAGCGAGGCAAATCTTCCATCACATCTCGACCGCTTTTGAACGCTTTGTACCACTCATAAGCACGAGTTTTTGATAAAGTCGATTCACCGTAAGCCTTCTGTAACATTTTCAGTGACTCCGAACACGATATTCCATTGGCAATGCAAAATTTAAGACAAACTCTTTGTTCGATGTTTTTATCCATTATGAAATTAGCAATACACACTAGATATGATATAACTAAAAATAGCACTGTATTTAATGTAAACAACAGATGCAACTCAAACTCCGCGCCAAAATGGAAAACAGTTGTGCCAATCTAACAACAACAAAAAAAACAAAAATTTGAATTTGGAACCATAAATAAATAATCCATTCCCGATACTTTTCTGACTGAATGTATATACGTAACCCTGTAAGGAATCTCTTCTTCTTCTTAGCGTTTATCTGATAACATCCTCATTAACATTTACATTATCAAAAACCATTCAAGACCTTTATTTTTTGATACCTTTTATTATTTTATGAATCTGATTCTAATTACTTTTACATCTCCCTGTAAATGAGTCCATCACTGACCGGTTCCGATATTTCCGATGACAGTAATCCTCGTTATCTCTGACACGAGCAGTGAGGCACGGCTAGTTAATACCTGATGGTTAACTATACAAACATACATTAAATCACGCCCCTTTCTTGGAGAGGTGATCTAGTTATCGGCATTTGCCCTCTATTTAAACCTTTGTTACTAATATATATATACCATGTCCCTGCTTCTTACGAGGTAGGCAGAGCCGACAGTCTCTTAAAAAGACCAAGACAAAGTTGAATTGGTCTATGATGGAATTTCAAGCCAATAAGTACTGAATATTTTACTTTTCCCAAAGTTTTACAATTAATTATAACCAGTTTGATTTTCATTTTTACGTAGTTTTATTAATTTTACTGATAAATAAAAAATAATAATTATTGGAAATTTTCACGAGTAATAAATAAGAGGTAAATTTGACAGGAATGAGCCTATTACAATAAAGTTAGTAGGTACCTAGTTACCTAGTGTAAGTGTTAAAGTGTAATTCAATATTTCACTTGTACGCTAAAACTTCCGTCACAATATTTCTCTATGCAAATTGAAAACTTTATGGATTCAAAACGGGTAACTTCAACCCGGTTGCCAGTTTAAAAAAAGAAGGACATCTATCGAATCTTTATTTGTCATAAAATTGAGAGTATATCGCAAATTCCGAGAGCAAACACGAGACGGGCGAGTTTAAATTGAATCCGCGGACTGTCGAGATAGCGCCGCGATCTTCCTACTATTATCTATACATATGTGTATACCTTCTCTTAGTTCAGTGAGTGACGAATATTGGGAAATAAGGTATCTACATACATACATACATATAATCACGTCTTTATCACTTGCGGGGTAGACAGAGCCAACAGTCTCGAAAAGACTGATAGGCTACGTTCAGCTATTTGGCTTTAAGATAGAATTGAGATTCAAATAGAGACAGGTTGCTAGCCCATCGCCTTAAAGAAGAATCCCAAGTTTATAAGCCTACCCCTCAGTTGCCTTTTACGACATCCATGGGAGCGAGATGGAGTGGTCCTATTCTTTTTCTATTGGTGCCGGGGACTACACGGCACTATCCCATTTTAAAAGCTTAAAAGATCCAATATTCTATGAATATTTTTTTATCAATCCAAATTTAACTTTAAAATTTAATGTACAAATAGTGACATTAATCGGATATTTGTTTGTAATAAAATTGAGCAAACACTTGACGGTCGATCTTCCTCCTCTCGTCTATATACCTAGTTCCCTTGGTTCAGTGGCATATGGAACGAAATTGGTTGTTTTTTTGTTGTTTGTATTTTTTTTAATTTATCACAATTTTAAATGTAAAGTACCTAATATTTGAAGCAAACTTAGCCCTGGCGAAATTATTTTTCATCAATTTAAACTTCCAATCCATAATTTCGAATAAGAAAAAAAATCTATACGTATGTATGTAAAATAACATAGACTAAAAATAGTAGTAGGTACATAACATCTTTAATAAGCTACGAACTTTGCTACGAATTTATGTGTTTTGCTTAAAAGTGCTGTTCAAAAACCGATTAAGTATACTCTTCAATATGGAATGATTATCGGTCGAACCAGTAACCGATATTTTTTTCGGCTCTGTGTACTTATTCATTAATATATTAATTTAAATACGTCAAGGAAAAAAATAAGAATAGAACTTTAAAGAGAAATTAAGTACAAAGGCATCACTTATTTCTTATTACTTATGTTTGGTTGGTTGTAAACTTATTTAATGATATTTTCTCAATTCGGCGAAATAATCAAAAGCTTCAAACCCGATTTGAAGCTTCCAAACGTACAAAGCACAGTAAAACCCGCAGACTACATCGTAAAATCCTTAAAATATACAACAAAACCATTCGTGGAACACAGTCTAAATGTTTAGCCACTCAGAACGAAGCAATCTCTAAATTACTTGAGAACCAGACTTACTTACGAAGCAGCTGTAGCTGTATAAATTCAGTTATTTAGCACGTTCCAATGTTTCTAAAAATTTATAAAAAAATTCGTATATTCATATAATCACGTCTATATCTCTTGCGGGGTAAACAGAGCCAGCAGCCTTGAAAGACTTACAGGCCACTTTCACCTGCTAGGCTTAGTTATAGAATTGAGATTCAAATAGTGACAGTTTGCTAGAAGGGCAGCGGCTATAAGAAAAATCCCAAGTTTATAAGCCTCTCCCTTAGTCGCTTTTAACAACATCTATAGAAAATAGATGGAGTGGTCCTATTCTTTTTTATATTAGTGCCGAGAACGACACCGCACCTATTTCATAATTTTATACAGATCCGGGCAAGTCCTAATAATTTTAAAAGTTTTTGAGTACAATTTCACGCAAAATCTTCTGGACAGATTTCGATTTAATTTAGTACACAGGTAGAATATAACCTAGCTTAACGCAAATGGTATACTTCTTTCCGAAATTACCACGGGAGCAAAACCCTCAGTCGTACTTAGCGAAAGGTATTCATAAAGCAGAACTGACTGAATGGTTCAGGGCCGGCCTTGACGAACTTTTAAGTTGCGGATGTCTTAAAAAGAAAAAAGTAATCCTGTAATGTATACTAGTAGGTTATAAAGGAGCAATGAGTGTGAAGGAAGTTTAAGAGGTCTGTGAAAATCATAGCAAGAAAAAAACCGGAGTTTTCCACTACTATGCTCCTACACTATTTCTGTAAGAAACAGGCGTAATGGTTGTTTGTAAGGACTTAAATTGAATCATAAGTATTATTTCATATTTCGAATACAATAATTCTTTTTTTATAAGTTAATGCATACGTATTTAGGTATAACTTTGTTTCATGCTTCTTCTTTTGTGACTTATCTTACAAATAACATCAAACCTCTTGACGTCGCAATTTACAATAAATATAAGAAGAAAATACGACGAATGTCTGCAAGTAATAAGAACATTGACAGACTTTGATCTCTCCATACTTTGAATTATTTACGAGTATAAATCTCATGCCAATCACAGTCACAAGCTAATCTAAGAACCAAGGATTTTTTCTTTATAAAAAAAAAGTAAATTAGATATCTAAATTTAAAAAAGATTGACTGACATATACATACGAGTACATTTATATACAAGACAGATTACATAGATTGAGCTAGCCTCGAAGTAAGTTCGAGACTTGTGTTACGGGATACTATTGGCCTTGGGATTACAGATTACATGTGCCAAGCAAAATGTCTTTTAGAAATGCACTAAGATAAAAACCTATTTAATACCTCCAACACGGCTTAACTTCGCAACCTCCAATTTCCTATTAATAGTGTAACTTTCACCTAACTGTATTTGCTCCAACTACTTATCTACCGAATTCTATGAAGACTGAACTAGACAGTGCTCAAGTTATCGACAGACAAACTTACATGCAAACATACCAACACTGGTGCAGCTTTGTAACTCCTATAGATCGGTCGGACGGACTAATATGAGGCAATTTGTGCTACCTTCTTCAGACAATGTTCATACTGGCATATCCTGTATCTATTAAACAAGAAATATATGTATTATATATTTGTACACGCATTTAGGATTCTTCTTAGTCGATGAGCTAGCAACCTGTCACTATTTTAATCTCAACTTTATCATTAAGCCGAACGTGGTTTATAGTCTTTCCAAGATTGTTGGCTCCGTCTACCTTGCGAGGGATAAAGACGTGACTATATGTATGTATATATATTGCACACGCATTTTCGAAAATTGCATAACGATTTCGTTGAAATTTCTTCCTAGTAAAAATACTTGACTTCAGGGAACAACTGTTAAGTAAAACATTATTTTTAGAGCCTTTAATATAACCTGGTACTTACATTATCGTTACTTCTTTCAAAAAATCGTACCAGGGAAATGAATATCTGAAAAAATCAATAGGAAATCAAGTGCCGATTCCAGGGCGGGAAATATTCATTTTTGCAGCCTTTCAACTGACTGCAATCAAGCCGGATTGAGATTCGATATTAGGAAAATAAACTACTAGCTGATATTACTTACTCTTTGCTGACATCCAGTGAATGGTGAATACAGAAATAGGAAATAGACTCCTATTTACGTAGGCTTCGATTTATTTGACAGTTTATTGATTTTGAGTAATTGGTGTTATGTTTTTTTTTTTTTTTTTTTAAATGAAAGTGATTAAATTCCCCTGGCATCAGGCCAGGTTGTGTACACGATTTTCACCTATGTTGATGCCATAAATTTACAAAAAATTAATTTTATATGTAAAAATAATTATAGGTAAAAAATAATACTTATGTGTTTTGTAAAACCATTAATTTACTAATTCTTCGATTAAACTTCACAAGTACTTCGGTAAAATTAAATAAATTTTAAAGCAGTCAATGTAAAATTTAAATTTGATCAAGCTTTAAATTCTTAGATACTTAAACAAACACGTTTCAGGAACACTTTGCAACATTGCTGAAGTCACTTTTAACTCGATTAAAGTGTACAATGGAACAATGTTGAGTTTTGAAGCGGTAATGAAACATGTAAAGTCTGCGGTAGTTTTAGCTTGAAAGCTCGTGAATGGCTGACGATCATTTATTTAACACTAAGTTTTCTGTCATTATATTATGCTAAAGGTGGGGTTTTACTTCTGGCGAAAAATTATGAAATATGCCTGTGAATTTCACCATAATTTTAGCTACAGTTGTTGCCTTTAACCATGACTATTGTATGTAAAACAGAAATGTAAAAATTTCTTAACTGGCGGTCATTTATTAATCTTTGAGCTTCATTGAAAAATTGTCTAATTACATTTTAAACTTACTAATTCCGTTCTAATCACATTTCAGCTTCAATATTTTTAGTAGTAATAAGTGAAAATAATATTTACGCAATAATAACGGTCGCTAAGTATCAATGTAGGGATAGGGTAAGCGCTCCAGCTAAACGCGACCTTGGACTATTGGTTGATTGACTTGATTTTATCTTAACCTTCTAACGAAGAGAGTTATGAATATGGCACCATTACAAAAGAATAGGACCACTCCATCTCTTTCCCACGGATGTCGTAAGAGCCGACTAAGGGATAGACTTGGGATTCCTCTTTAATGTAAATCCCTGCCAATCTAAGGTCTGCCGCGCCGATGGATGCATGGCTAGGGGCGAGCCTAGTCTCGAGCGTGCCACTTCCGCCATGGGGTTGGGCGACCCCCAGGTAATGGCTAGCCTTACCCTGGCATGCGGGGCTCTGCTGGGGCGGACAAAATTTTTCCCTAGCGTCTCGTGGGAATCGCATGGATGCAAATTTTTTGAAAGAGCACCTAGATGGCGGCGATGGTGTCCGCACCCCATCACGTCTCGTTCCCGGCGGGAGCGGTATGCGGTCTGCTGAAAGCCGCTTTGCGACGATGAATGTAAGAGGAGGAATGAAGGATAAGATTGAGGAAGTATGCCAGATGATGGATGAAAGACGTTTGGATGTGTTGTGCGTGAATGAAACGAAGCGGAAAGGATGCGACGCGACGCAGCACGGCCCTTACACGGCGTATTGGTCTGGAATTTCCAGTACCAGCCGAGGCTGTCAAGGGGTCGGTCTAATTCTTTCTGCACGAATGGCTGAGTGCGTGAATGAGTATGAGTGTGTCAGCCCTCGTCTTCTATGGATTAGGCTGAAAGTTGGAATCACTCGGATCTTCGTTCTAGGTGTTTATGCACCTTGGGATGTGGGTTCGAGGGGTACAACATCAGCAAAAAGCGAAAACGAGGAGTTCTGGAATAGTGTAAGAGAAGTATTGAAAGTTACCAAGCCAAATGAGAAGATTATTATGTTAGGTGATTTTAATGGATGGGTGGGTGTAAAGCGTGATGGATATGAAAAGGTGCTTGGTGCGTTTGGTGACGAAAAGGTGAATGATAATGGAAGAAGTGTATTAGAAATTTGTCTAGAGTGGGATCTTTTTGTGTCGAACTCAATGTTTCAACATAAAGAGATCCACACCTACACAAGAGTGGAAGGTATTTTAAAAAGTATGATAGACTTTGTGATTGTAGATGAAAGATTGAAGAACAAAGTGCTGGATACCCGTGCATATCGCGGTGCTGGCATTGACTCGGACCATTTACTGGTGATATCCCGGATAAGGGGTATCTTCAATCGCTGGCGGCACAGGGTAAGGGAGCAAACCAGCGCTTTGGAAAGAGTAAAAGTAGAAAATTTGCAAGATATGGATGTAGGTAAGAAGTATATTAATAGACTGAAGGATGAATTTGAAGATTTAGAGGAAATGAGCGATATTGAAGATGGATGGAAGGAATTTAAAGAAAGAATTGTGAAAGTAGCTGTTGAAGTGTGTGGTGTAAGTAGAAGAAGGAAAGGAAAAAATCACAAAAATGCGTGGATGAGTAAAGATGTGCAAGAACTTGTGCGATTAAAGAAGAAAGCATGGCTGGATTTGTTAGCAGCAAAAGCTAACTTAAGAATGCAAGAGGTTATAGATGAAGATGTGAATGAAGCACGTAAGGAATATAAGAAAATGAAAGATTTGGTTAAGAAAGCTGTGATTAGAAAGAAAGAAGAGTATAAAGAGGATTTTGATAAAAGGCTATCAGAAGACTTTCAGTCAAATCTGAAAGTATTCTGGAAATCCGTAAGGTCAGCCCGAGGAAATACTATAACCAGAGAGCTGACTAGGATCAGATGCCAGGATGGTAGCGTTGTGAAAGGAGAAGAATGTGTACTAAAGATATGGAAGGACTATTTTGAAAGTTTATTTGAAAAAAAGGAAGGAAATAAGAAAGATTTCTGCTATAGCGAAGAAAAAGAGAATGAGATGGAAGGCGAAATTGAAATGTTCGAAATTGTGGAAGCACTTAAGAGTATGAAAGCGGGAAAGGCTGCTGGGTGTGATAGAGTGTCGGTCGAGATGCTTAAAGCAGGAAAAGGCGTAGTAGCTAGTCAGTTGTACTGCCTTTTCAATTTGTGTTGGAGAAGCGGCCGAGTACCAAAAGATTGGTGTAAGGCTGTTATCGTGCCACTTTACAAAGGAAAAGGGTCACAGCTGGACTGCAAAAATTATCGTGGTATAAGCCTGCTTAGCGTCGTCGGCAAATTGTATGCTAAGGTATTGATTAATAGAGTCAGGAATGAAACTGATGACAAAATATGGGATGCTCAAGCGGGATTTCGAAAGGGAATGGGATGTACTGATCAGGTCTTTTCCTTGCGGTGCATAGCCGAAAAGTTTTTGGCCAAGAGTCAAAAAGTCTATTGCACATTCGTAGATCTGGAAAAGGCCTATGACAGAGTTGAGAGGAATGAATTGTGGTCAGCACTTTCTATGCATGGGGTGAGCAGTCTCTTAATACGAGCACTGAAATCCTTATATGAGGATTCGAGTGCTTGTGTCAGGATAAACGGAGCGCACACTGAGTGGTTTAAGATTGAGAAAGGCGTTAGGCAAGGATGTGTTGCGTCACCGTGGCTGTTCAACCTATTTATGGATAGCTGTTTGACAGATTTGAAAGAGTCTAAAAGTGGATTAAGGATGAATGAGTTACTCGTCAAATGTCTGCTCTATGCCGACGATCAGGTTATACTGGCGTCATCAGCGGAGGAGTTACAGGAGATGGTAAACTGTATGCATGAAGCTTTAAAAGAGAAAGGAATGAAAGTGAACGTAAGTAAAACTAAAACACTGGTTTTTGAAATGGAGAAAGAAATGACAGCATGTAATATTTTGATTGGAGGAGAAAAAGTGGAGCAAGTGAAAGAGTTTGTATATCTAGGATCGAAGTTTACATCAGATGGCAAGTATGATAGTGATATTGAAAGGAGAGTGAACGCGGGGAACATGGTGAATGGAGCTTTGCATGCCTTTATGAGCAGTCAGAAACTATCCAAAAAGGCTCGACTGGCTGTGCACAGGGGCGTGTTGGTCCCGACATTAATGTATGGGAGTGAAAGTTGGGTATGGCAAAAGAAGCATGAAAGCAGAATAAATGCAGTGGAAATGAGAGCGTTAAGGAGTATGATGGGTGTGAAATTGAGTGACAGGATAAGGAACAGCGTGATAAGGGAATGTTGTGATGTGAAAGAAGATGTAGTTACAGGAATAGAAAAGGGTATGTTAAGATGGTTCGGTCATGTGGAGAGGATGAATGAAAGCAGGTTGACTAAGCAGATATACAAGGAGAGTGTGGAGGGAAAGGTCGGAGTGGGAAGACCTAGACGAACGTATCTTGATCAAATTAAGGACGTCCTGGTAAAGGGTCAGGTCAAAAGTACCCGAAACCGCCGAGCTTGTATGAAGAGAGTTATGAATGTGGACGAAGCGAAAGAAGTATGCAGAGATCGTGGCAAGTGGAAAGAGGTAGTCTCTGCCTACCCCTCCGGGAAAGAGGCGTGATTTTATGTATGTATGTATGTATGAAACGAAAGATCAGAGCATCTATATGCAGAGATCTTGGCAAGTAGGAAAAGATAGAAACTCTGCCTAGCCCTCTAGAAAGGAGGTATGATTTAATGTATGTAGGTATAAAAATACGTTTCATTCTTTTTTCAATACTAGCGCACAGTCACGACCTACCCTATTTAAAACGGTATGGCGATTTGAAATCCTTTCCATGTCAACAGTAATTAGTGATGCTCCACATTTTGTCATTAGAAACTCGATTACAAACGAAGCGCACGGCAACATCGCATTACGGGGCCGTTCATTTTAACAACGTGTGAGACTAATGCATTTAACTACGCCATTTTGTGCCGAGATTACCTATAGGGTAAAAGATAAATAAATAAAGATAATAGATAATAAATAATGATATCCACAAGGTTGAACTAAAGAAGATGAACTGATAAACAACAGTGAACAGTCTCAACTTGTGGACTCTGTGGCGCAGCGGTAGTGCAGATCGTCTATGACACAGTAGTTCCCAAGTTCGAATCACGGCCAGGGCATGACCGTTCTTGATGTTTATAAATAAAAGTACTTATTAAAAAATATAGTATCGTTAAGTTAGTTACTCGTAACACAAATCTCGACTTACTAAGAGGGTTACTATGTAATTTTTACCGTATAAAAATAAATGTGTCTTAAAGAAATAAATAAGACTCGAAGGACGAAACCGCAGAATGTTCTGCAGCCCCACGGTAATGTGTCTCAACCTTTATACGAGAATATGACGTCACAGCTTTTGCTTTGTGTTGCACTCAATCCCCGCCCGACACCGGTTTAATTTTGAAGTTTCAAGTGCCGTGTGTTGCCAGTTTCATTACGGGTTATGTGGTTTATAAAGTTTTTTAACCGGTGGAAAAAGCGGTATTATTAACTGTTTACGTATATAATTTTATTTCGACGTTTGGTTGTCAGTGTGAGAAGGTACCCGTATTTTGTACCGTACCATACCCACCTGAACTCCCTATTAGTATGGATGTCTGAAATAACATCATACATAAAATAGCGCTTTCAAATCCGCAGCGGCGTCGGTATCATCGCGATAAGATTTTCGAAGGCAAACTTTGTCAGCCTTAACTTTCCTAACTCATTTAACTGTAAGACCCTGTCTCACACCTCCCTTGCTCATCCGCTCATTTAAATGTTCCCTTGAAATAAGGGGTTAGTTATATGTAATTATATTTGTTTTATTGGAAACTTATGAAATCAGAGGCGCCCTGGCGAAAGCCTTAAGTCAAGTCCAGAGCACCCAAAACCGACGAGCCTGCTTGAGATTTATGTACGTGGATGATGCAAAAGAAGTATGTAGAGATCGTAGCTAGTGGAAATATGTAGTCTCTACTATCCCTCTGGGAAAGTAATAGTGATATAATGTATTCATTTAATCTCACTATTAGCACTATAATGTAGGTAAAAAATAAGGCATAGCAAAGTCATGCTTTTGACAAGATTGCAAAACATCCTTCAAAAACTCTCCAAACTGTTCGTACAAGAACATGTGAATTTGTGGAGCATTTCTACTAAATCTTCCTTTTACTAGAACCACTGCACAGTACGTTAACTCAAAACTGCCGACTCTAAAGGAATTAACATCAACGGTTCAAGTTATTTTATTTTCCGTCTTTCGTAGCTTAAAATTTTAATTGGTTCGCTTTAAGTTTTGTACCTCTCACTTGACTTGTAGCGCTGAAATGTTATTGCGTTAAATCAACGGATTTAAATCTTTTGAATTCTTTTTCTATTTTATAAACTCTGGGACTTATTCTGGTCATTTTTTTGTTTTTCTTCTAACGGCCGCAATTTAAGCGCTAAATTGTTTGATTTTTTATTCCTTTTAGTGTATCCATTCATTTTCTGCAGTAAATCTGCAGAAATTTGATTTTTCGGTATTGATTTAAACTTTGTAGGTATTGATATAAAATTTACAGTAAAACACACTACACCTACTATTACTGCACAAGACGAAAACATTTTCAATTGAAACAATACCGTATTGATATAAACTTTAAAATAAATTTTCTGCAACTGTCATTTATTAAATAACAAAGTAAAAACTTTGTCAATTTAAACAATATCTTCGGTTTTTGCTTACATTCTTTTATTGCTTATATTCAATACATCTCCTCGAAATATAAACAAAATAAACTCAAGAAATGAAACATTGTTTCCCGGAAGAGAAACAAAAACGTACAGAATTAAACAAATAAATTCGAACAAATTGCTGTACATAAAATGAGGTGATAATTGGAGTGGTATCTTTTATTAGCTTCATCGGCTTTATGGGCGAAATAATAAAATATCCAAGACTTTTATTGCTTCTATAATACGATGAAAAATTCAGAAAGCGAAATTGCTTTTAAGGAAAGCCTTACACATAACTACGGTGTCGAGAAAAATGAAGACGCAGCGCTTTAAAAAAATTAAACCGTAAATTTTATGTCAGCCTCTTCATAAATAGGCAATAAAATGCTTGTCGGCACATATAAGTTATATGAAACATACAGGGAGGAAAGTAATGCGTGTAATCAGATTTATTTAAACTGTAAAAATATGTTGACGCTAACTTTATCGTTCTTAATTTTTTTATTATAATGAAGGAACGCTAAACATTTTCCTGAGTTTTGTAGGATTATAAATGTAGAAAATAGGAGGAGCATGGGTTCGTCCACTCCATGTTTATTTCGGAATCGAACATCGGTCCGAAATCGAAAATGCTTAGAATAATAAAACGGTGCATATCGGTTAAATCCATAACAATGCCATCTAGTGCAAATCGGTGTAACTACATTACACCTAATAAGTTCTGAGAAATTATTTAGATGGCGTTGTCGCATATACATATAACTTTTTTATAATATCTATTTAAGAAAGTTGTGTTATTCATAGTTAATATCAGCCTAGCTTTTAATTATAAGTTTTATTGTCTCTTCAATTTTACTGAACGCCGTCTACAATTTTTTGTCGCTTTTATGTGAGCAAGACAATTGAGAAATCGTTGCACTGGAAGATGTAGGGTTCGTTTTGATAGAAATACCAGACGTGACTTTTTATAAGACGAGACATCTTAAAATAGTGAGCTTATAAAATTAAATTACTTCGTATAAGATTCGTGGTCACACAGCATGCATTTTAATAGTGCTTCAAATAGGTCCATTTCGTTTCAATCTTATGAAGGAAAATCCACTTTTACCTAGTGTAAAAAAATAATATTATAGATGAGAACAGAGTTCCAGAAATCAGAATACACAGTCTGAACTTTTATTCGTAAAATAATTTTTCATAGCATGTTTAGACGATGAAGCATATAGCTAAATACAAAAAAATTAATACTTTCAACTGATGAACCAATTTTGGTTGGTTGAATGCAAGTGAAAGGTTTTATAAATAGAGGATGATCAAAAAAGAGATGTATGGAAAGAAATTTAGGAGGAGAAAACGTGTGATTAGAACTAACAGAAGCATTAGTAAAAAACAAACAATGCTGCCGACCCCACGTAAAGAGTGGGAAAAGATAATGACAAAGAAAAAGAAGAATATTACACTACACTACGTTACACTAGCAACCTGTCACTATTTGAATCTGGCATTTCAGACTTTTCAAGACAATAATAGGCTTTGTCTACTCCGCAAGGGATTGACGTGATTATACGAGTATATTTGTATGTCACACTGGATTGCATTAACAGCCGAAGATTTAGCGGATTTATCAAAGATGGCTTTAACTTATATTAACAGGAAAAGTTCAGTAATATCTGACACACGCAAAACTATTTATAAGAACTGAACTTTGCGATCAGCCGGAAAAGTTTACTAGGAAAATAACTTGGTAGTAAAGTCGCATTGATCGCTGAGTTAAATATTATCACCTATATTGGACAAAAACTTAAACAAAGTTACTTAAATATTAATAAGTTAATAAACTTACTGTTATTTTTATATTAAGGTGTATTTGTATGTTTATATTATTAGCTTGAATTATTCATATTTGGTTTATTTTGTTGGTATTTACTTAAATCACATGTTACAAAAAATTGCATTAGAATAATAGAACATCAATAATTTTAATTAAAAGAAACAAATGCCAGAATGTGCTCAAGGACGATAATTTGTGTAAGCAAGCGCATTTTCCAATAATCAATTGAAATAGGTGCTTGCATTGTATTACATATGTTTGAGCATTTATTTATCTAGCCCTGCGCCAACGCCAATCTCCAGTTTGGTTTCCTTCCTCCCAAATGTTGACTGGATGAGGTGGCATTAGCGATAAGTCCACCTTTGTGCCATCTTTGTCTGTTTTGTGCTGTTTTATATGTTCTACTCTTATGGGTCAATAAAGAGTTATCTATCAATAGGTAAGTACATACAAAATCATTTTGTTTTATAGCAATATCCAATATGTGGGTTAAGTGATTCGATTTTTTCATGACTTTTTGCAGTCCCCAACGCCTACTATTATACATGTAAAAGGAACTCTGCCTTTTCTGTATAGTAACGTTTTCACGCCTGAACCACTGAAACGATTTTGATGAAGTTTGGAACACATATAGAGTTGGCCCTGAGGAAGTATAGGCATAGACATAAACATTTATTGCAAAAAAACCAATCATGCGGACGAAGTCGCGGGCAAAAGCTAGTTTAACATAAAAACCGATCCCTAAATAAATCTTAAATTTTAAGGATCATAGTATCCGCCTATTGGTCGCGATTCGTAATATTTATGAGGTACAATACCTACATAATGGGCTCTTCAATTTGATTCATTTCCACCGGGAAATAAATGGAAAGTAAATGTAGAAAAAAGATATTTATTATCGAATTACCTGTTCAAGATTTATGTTGTTACGGCAACGCAAATGTGATATTTATATTATTATCATATTTTCATATCAAGCCGGAGAGGAAACTTATTTGTTACATTACAGCTTATGATATAACATTTTATAACTGAAGTGAGAGCGTTAAAACGATTTCTATAAAATTTATATTGTTCAAGATCCTACGGCTATGAGCATTTTTTTGCTTTGTGCGAGTACACACGACTCGCGAGATACCTGGGCCACCTCTCATACACTAATCAAGACGATGTCATACAGTTCCTAAGCCCGCCGTACCTAGTAGCGAATTCCAGTTCTTTTAAGCATTTCCCATAACATTACATACATATAATCACGTCTATATCCCCTGCGGGGTAACCAGAGTCAACAGTCTTGAAAAGACTTATAGGCCACGTTCAGCTATTTGGCTTTATGATAGAATTAAGATTCAAATAGTGACAGAATGCTAGCCCATCGCCTTAAAGAAGAATCCCAAGTGAATAAGCATAACATATACATAACCATAACATTAAACATAATAAATTTGACCTCACCAAGAGACACAAAGTTAACAGACATTTACAAAGTAAATTTTATATCGGTGGTCGGGAAACATGAGCTGAAAAAGTCCTGGCATATACTTAGTTCCTAAGAAAACATCCGACGCTCGGATATACCAAAGTGCTCCAATGTTTGTTCAGGTTATAAATAACGCTAACTAGATGCCAACGGACAGGAAAATTTCATATTTAACCAGCGTTTGCTGGTAAAATTTCATAATCGCAATTTGATTTTCAGATTAGATATTTTATATTCAGTGTGGTTATATACCTAAAACTTTTTTACCTTCGTAACTAAGCCATCGAAAGGGATGTTTTGAGTTTAATAACTATTGGCTCTGTCTACTCCGTGAGAGTATAGACGTGATATGTATGTCTCACTCGATAGTGGACGAAGTATACACAAGGCTAGATGATTACGATTAAAAACTGTTACCTATGTAACGCTATTAGCATTAAGTCCGCCCATTGTAATTTACAAACTGTAAATGTTACAATAAAAGAATAAATAAATAAAAATATCGACTTTGATCAACATTTCTTCTCGCGCTGATTGTAAATGAAAATAAAGAGAAAAGCTTTTACAATTATGTTGGTTTCTTCTTGTATGCAATTTCCGAAACTTACCACTAAAATTACTTCTAAATGTTAAACCGTGTGACCTACAAGTCTTGTTACTAAAGTCTCTGACTGCCATCGAGACAAGATATTTTTATATATAAATACGTGTGGTAAGGAAGGTTTCATAAATAATGAGCGTTTCAACTATTTTTAACCCGACGAGCAAAAAATGGTTCGTTATATTTTATCTTCTTCCAATTAAGGAAAATTTTATTACGTTATTAATAAAAATAAAAAAACAGAAATAACGTTAAGTTAAAATTCCAATCTTAAGGGTCCAATTCCCAAAATTAATAAGCAGTTATTTATACCTCCCTTGAAAATAATTTGCCCAGAAAAATGCCAAGTACCCACACAAATTGGTAGATGTAAATGCACCTATAAAAATGGTTCTTATCTTCTCAGACGTTAATAAAAAGGCGATAATAGCCCGATGTTATTTGGATAAGATATTCAAAGCCAAATTATCCGAAATTGTTTTAGCTCCGAAGAGGGGAAGCGAGTGAATTAATTCAATAAAATTACTCAGCTTTGAAACCTTTACTGGGTAAAAAGCGAGCTTGACTGCTATCTTAATAGGCTGTGTTCAAAAATACACTGTCAATCCTTTATTCCCTATAATTCTTCATACACGGGGATCCAAAAAAAATTTTTTTTTTCGAACCGTTCCTCATACGTCTTTTAAATTTCAAAAATTATAAAAAATCTAGTGTAAATCAATAAGTGAAAATTTTAAACTTTACTAAAATTTACAAATAATTTATATATGGTTTAGGTCAAAACTATGTATAAAAAACAAAATAATAAACCAAAACATATGGGAATAATTTAATATCAGAAATAACACTAAAAATAAAACAAACTAATACCTAGAAATCTTTCTGTGACGGTACTCCATCTTTCTTAAACTCCCTGGACTTAAGGTGTTTAGCACTTTGATATAAATTCATTTTTATGTCCGGATACGCGTTCAATAGATCCTGCCACTCTTTCAATCTCAAATATACAAGATCAACCACCTACAAAAAAGAAATTAGCATAATAAAATATATAACATACATATAAATATATCGCCACGTCTATATCCCTTGCGGGGTAGACAGAGCCAACAATCTTGAAAAGACTGAAAGGTTACGCTTGCTACGAAGGCTTAATGGTGGAATTGAGTTTAAATAGTGACAGGTTGGTAACCTATAGCCTGAAAGAAGAATCACAACTTTGTTCGCCTATACGTAGACCTTAACGACCTTCCATGGAAAAGAGATAGAGCGGACTTATTCTACAGTGCCGAAACACCACACGGCAAAGTAAAAACAACTTGAAATAAATAGAATTAGGTTTTGGCAATGAGTAAGAGAGAGGAGCAAACATACCGTTCGTGTGTAGTAGGTATATTGGAATCTTGTATTCGGGAACAGTCCTGGGACGAATCCAAAATATCCGTTTGTGGTCAATAATGAGGCCAACTTCTTTTCTGGACTGTTATAAATAAAACAAATGATTCATTTTAGTGTACTTAGTACTTTACAAACAGAATTATTTAACATAAAGTTTTTAAATGTAGAACTATTCTATGGTTTTTTTTTTCTTTATCACATTTAAATATCGGCCAGTAAGAAATAAATGATAGTTCATTTTCTCTCCCGCACATGTAAAATTAAAAAAGGTTTGCGTACCTGAAGAAATTGTACCATTTCTCTACTTCACCTTCATGTATGAAGTACATTGTAGCTACAATGTCACCCTCTTGGACTATGCACTTCCCTTAAAAAAAAAACAATGTATATTAATAACGTTAAAAAGTGGCAAGTTTTCTTATTTTTAATTATGACAATATATTTTCATGATCATGGATAAGTTTGGTGTTTCCTAAAGCGACTTGTTACCTTAGCAGCACTAAAAAGACTCACCTGGGAACACAACAACCCTCCCAACTCTGGCTACCAACTGCCTTGTGAAGTACTCAGGCAGTTGTCTGAACAGAGGCGGTGTTAGGATATGATACAAGTATAGAGCACTGAGGATGTCTTCACGGAGACAGTCAGGTGCTTGGTGAGCTAGTTCTGGGAGCCAGTTGCCTGGATTTAGATAGATTACGGTTAATTCGAAACATGGTTATGATGAGGTGAGGTGAGTGAGATCAGTCAAAATAAAGTTATTAAATCAATATCACTTTAGAGTGAAACGAAACTATTCGAAAACAAGGACAATTGCTGGTAGGATTTAATTATCCGTTTTTTACGGATATTTTCTTTCCCATAGATGCCGCCTTCTGACTTTTAGTCTTAAAGGCTGTTTTGCCATATAAATATTATATATCTAGTTAAAAAAAATGTTAAGGGTGGATAACCCTTTACACTAAGGTGTAGATGTTGGCCGATTCTCAGACCTACTCAATATGCTCACAAAATTTCATGAGATACGGTCAAGCCGAACATTGTGACACGAGAATTTTATATACATATAAGATAGTCCATTTGTAAGTATGTTCTAAAAAGAGCTTACTTACCTCTTTGCCTATGCCACAAGTGGTTAGTATACTCCACCACAGACCGAATAAGCGAGGGGGAGAGTCCGCTATGTTGAAGGTATATGTTCAAAGTCCTCACGCTGAAGTCATACTGGTACAGTTCTCGAAACCTCGTGTATATAGCGCCAACCGCCACGCTCATGAGCCATATATTAGTCAGGCACAAAATGAAGTTGATAACAATCTTGTAATAGATCTGAGTGGTGTTCACTTGCATGACCTGAGTAAAAAAAAGTTTAAAATATCTATATTTAAATTAGGAACTTCGATACTTAAAAAATCTTAAATTTTAATCCAAAGTATGGGTAATTTAAACTTCAACGCTCAGTAGTTGACACTTAATCTTTTCCTTTGCTATACATACAAATATATACCCAACGTCTGTATTTTTTACAGGATAGACAGAGCCAACAGTTTAGGTGTAGTGTGTACAGGGTAGAAAAGACTGAGCAGTTTAAAAGCTCGCACTGGATGAATGTGCATGTGTATATTCCCATAGCCGCCTTTTACGACATGCGAGTGAAAGAAGTAGAGTACTCTTTTTCTAAAGTGCACGGCACTTATAAGTTAATAACTTATAAATAATAATCTAGAACAAAAACCTACAACCGGAATAAAATTACAGACTAAAACTACGCATCACGCAAAACCTACCTGTTCTAAGGCGACAGAACCACACGGACAATCCGGTTTAAATAACGCCTAAGAGTGTACTTACAGTGTTCAAAGTAGTATGTGTCTGCAATAACACTATGAAAGTCAGCGCTACGATGTAGTCCGAAGACCAGTGTTTTGGAGTCACGAAAGATACTCTTCTTGAACCATGTTCATCAAAAAAACTTCGAGTGATTCGAGCACAACCTTAAAAAATAACTACATAAACATTTATACATACTTAAAGTAATATCTATATTCCATGCGGGGTTGACAGAGCCAACAGTCTACTTTCGGCTGTACGGCTTTATGATGGAATTGAGATTCAAATAGTGGCAGGTTGCTAGCCCATCGCTTAATAGAAGAATCCAAAATTTATTAGCCTTTCCTTACGACATCAATAGCAAAGAGATGGAGTGGTCCTATTCTGTTGTGTCGATAACCACACGGCAAAATTATTATTAATTATGATTAAAAAAAACTGTTGACCTCCACGCCTTTGATCTGCTATCATCCATTCATCAAAGTTAATGGTCCGATTATGTGAAGTTGGAAGTATTGGCAACACCTTCGGATGAGTTTCTAGTGCAAAGAAAGTAACGAAACGATTAGTTTTTTCTTAATTCAATAATAATAATGTCGACTTACATATAATGTGCAATGCAAGAGACCTACATTCAGTTCTTATTTTATTTTGTTTGTTTCGAAAAATTGTATTTTTTAAAAGAAGATATCTAGAATTCTGATTTGTTAGCTATAGGTCTTTTATATTCAAAGAGACCTTTCAAAATAAGATGTTTGCAAGAAAAAGCTCAGTACGACAACAAAGGAAATAAACCTATCTCGGGCTTAGCTGTTGTCTTGCAAATGTCCAAAAAAAAAGACTATAGTGGAGGGTGCAACTGGTAATGCGCAAAGATGAGAGAGAGTTAGACTTAGTTGTTAGCGACTTCTAGTAGCTCTCCCTCATCTGACCCCAGGCTTTGAAGCAACACTGAGGAGGAGATTCCCCTTAAATACACTCAGATCATGACAAATTCATATTAAGATTTCAAATTATTTATTTACTTACCACCTCTACAGCCAAAATATATCCAACCACATGTCATCGAATGCAAAAGCAATGTCAAAATTATAAACTTCAATGAAATCGACGACCATTGGCTCTGGAATACATAATTTACATATAGTCACGTCTAGATTTCTTGTGGGATAAGCAGAGCCAATAGACTTGAAAAGACTGTCAGGCCACGTTCAGCTGTATGTCTTTATGATGGAATTGAGATTGAAATAGTGACAGGTTGCTAGCTCATTGCCTACAAGTGGAATCCCAATTTTAAAAGCCTATCCCTACATCGCCTTTTGCGACATCCATGGGAAATATATGGAGTGGTTCTATTCCAAAGTGCCAGATACCACACGGCACACGAATCTGGAATTCATCAACATTAAATAAAAATTAAGTGTTGTATAACGTTTTGCATATAACCCCTGGACACTCCAAACAAATGAAATAATTCCGATACGAGTTCACGCAACAAAAAAAAAAAACAATGGCGTGTTCATAATACGCAATGTGTACCGCATACCTTTCGAAATTAATAAATGAAGTTGGTACCGAAGAGTATGTAATAGCTACGTTTTAGCTGGTACTTTCAAAGCAACTTTGTAATATGTAACTTTAATTTCTCTATAATATAGAGGGTCTCACGCTATTATTTATACTCTAGTCACTAACTTTATAAGGCTGATTTTAGAGACACGCGTTTAATCAGCACCAGCTACACGTGCACGATTACAATTTAACGGCCTATGTGGCGTAGCGGTAGTCCGCTTGTCTGTGACACCGGAGGTCCCGGGTTCGAATCTCGGCCGAAACGCCGAAATTCTAATCTCGGTCGAACACAACTGAAATGCGCCGGTCGTGCGCTAGCGCTGCCAAAGTGCCTCGTTTTACAACCTGTCAACGTGGCATTTCAGTCTTGTCAAGACAATCGGCTCTGCCTACCCCGTAAAAGATGAAGACGTGATTAGTTGATGTGTATTTTTGAATAATTAAATAATAGACAAAACTGCCTTATAAATCAAGGATACCCTAATCCTAAACTCTCGAACGGACCTATGAATGTGGATGAAGCGAAAGAAGTATTTAATTTGCTCTGCGCTAATATCCTGTTTGGTTTCCTTCCACCCAAAGGTTGACTGGAAGAGATTGCAATAGTGCTAAGTCCGCCTTTGTACCATATCTGTCTGTTATGTATGTTTTTCCTCTTATGGTGCAATAAAAAGTGTTCTCTATCTATCTAAATGTGTTGGGTTCGTGGCAAGTGATAGATTTTATGACGTATACCTATAAATGATCTTACCTTGAAAGTTTTACATAAATGTTTGTGAAATTCGTACAATAGATGCAATCTGGCCAGCCTCGAAATCTGATAATAGATCCAATGGTCAAATATCAGTGTTACTACAGGCACCACCAGTGAAAATATATTTACATAGAACTTCCAGCTTCTGAAAAGGCGGGGACCTATTTTCACGTTCATACACTTGTCTCCAATTACTGTCACTTCTAACTGCAATAATAATAATCTTTTATTCCTAAAATTTGATTACAATAGGTCTCAACTATACATACATTTGCGCGTATACATATTTGTTACCCTCGAGACGTCGGAATCATATTTTTTTAAAATAAGAATAAGAATGTCTTTAAATAAGAAGTAAGCAATTATGATCATTATGTCAATATTTCAATAGACTTCATATAAAATAAAAAGTTACACTGTGGGATGTCTAACCGGGAAAAAACATCTGTATATGAATCCATACTAATATTATAAATTTGAAAGTGTATTTGAACGTTTTTTTGTCCGTCTTTTACGCCAAAACCACTAAATCGATCTCGATACTAATATATGTGATACATGACAATGTGTATTCGTCCACATAAATGTATACATATAATCACGTCCATGTCCATAAACAAAGCCAACAGTCTTGAAAAGACTGATAGACCACGTTCAGATGTCTGTTTATAAGCCTACCAAGTAGCCTTTACAGACATCCATGAAAAAGAGATAGAGTGATCCTATTATTTTTTATACTGGTGCCGGGTACTTCACGACACGGTAATACGAGTATTTATAACATAAAAAAAAACAATACTTACATTAAAATACTCAGATATAGTATGTGCCAAATGCACTAGGTCGAAAACTATAAATGTGGTCGACAAGAAAATGGAGGCGCCTCCTGGAGGTAATATGAAAAGAATGAACGTCATATACGCAGTAGCGGCGGGGCCGTACAGGCACGCTATGAAAAGCCACCTGCTGTACCAATTACCTCTATGTGCTTCCCTCGCCACTGTCATCCACTAAATAAGAGAAAACAATTAAACATTTATTATTAGTGTAATGCTGTGCGGTTTTTCGGCACTCTAATAGAATAGGACCACTGCATTCCTCACCCGTAGATGTCGTAAAAGGCGACTAAGGGAATGAATAATATAATTTGCTGTGTGGTTTTTCGGCACCCTAATAGAATAGGACCATTGCATCTCTCACCCGTGGATGTCGTAAAAGGTGACTAAGGGAATGGATAATAAATTTGGGATTCTTCTCGTGGGTTGGCTTGGCTGGTAACCTGTCACAGTTTGGATTTCGGTTCATTAATTACTGGCCATACGGCCATACTTTCAGTCATTTCAAGGATGTTGGCTCTGTCTACACTGCAAGGAATAAAGACGTGATTATATTTATGTATATATTAGTGTAATAGCCATATACATATATATAAAAGAAGAGGGCAAATGCCCTGTGCGCCCTCGTGCGCCGCTTCTAATACTGGATTCTATAACAAAAACCGAAACTACCACAGTCTAAAATATTGTTAATTACGCTTCTCTAGTTACTTTCGTCCATTAAGGTTAACTTGTGAAACACCGCTCAGTTTTCAGAATAATTTTAGTACGTCATGGGGCACAAAAAGGTCTTTAAATTTTGTTTATAACATACACACATGTAATCACGGCTTTATCCCCTCAGGGGCAGGCAGTGCCAACAATCTAACTAAGAATGAAAGGCCACGCTCAGCTGTATGCTTTAATGATGGAATTTAGATTCGAATAGAGACAGGTTGCTAACCTATCGCCTAAAAAAGAATCACAAGTTTGTAAGCCTATCCCTTAGTCGCCTTTTACGACATCCATCGAAAAGAGATGGAGTAGTCCTATTCTTTTGGTTGCTAGCCCATCGCCTAAAAGAAGAATCCCTAGTTTATTAACCTATGCCTTAATCGCCTTTACGACATACATAGGAAAGATAATGAACTGATCCTATTCTAAAGTACTGGGAATCACAAGGAAATTATAATTAATTTTAATTATAAGATAGTCCTAAAATAGTATTTATTTGAAAGCCGCGCTATATAAAGCAGAATAGTGATAGATACATACCGGCAATTTGATAGTTTTCCGACCTCGTAAAATGTATCTGACTGTGTTGTAAGGATTCTCAGGTTGAGCTTTCTTGGTCGCCATGAAGTCGTTACGTGATTGGGGATTGTTTTTTATATTTTCCCTGATCTATAAATTGAGAAAGAAATCTGATTATATTTTGTAAACTCATTATCTATTACGATTTAAAAAAATAGTTGCAATACTTCGGCAGAAATATATATATATGGGGATTTATATACAAACGTGATCAACAGAAGCCAAAAATGAGATTTTGTAGTATGTAGAAATTCCCTCCATCTATATTTTTGTACTCGCGTCACGCAAAAACTATTGCCCCGATTTGAATTATGAATAAATACTTTACAGTTTCCTTATAAGTTTTTCACCATAATGAGTATCATATATTTTTTTTAATATGTAAATGGTCATTTTTGAACGAAATTGATTTGCTTGCTTTGATAAATAACTCAAAAAAAAATTCAAAATTCAAAATTTTTTATTCATTATTATAGGATATTATTATATCGCTTAATAATTGTCGTATGGTTTAACAACTTGGTTGACGTCAAATATATTACTTAAAAACTAAGTTTACTGCCGCTTCCAAGGCGTCAGTGCAGAAGAAGCGGTAACAAACTGCACTGCAGCATTTTCTTTAACAACTTGATTCTTTTCTTAGGATAATTTTTTTAGGCGATGGGCTAGCTATTAGAATCTCAATTCTATCACTAAGCCTAGCAGCTGAACGTGACCTATCAGTCTTTCAAGACTGCTCTCTCTCTGTCTACCCCGCAAGGGATATAGACGTGATTATATGAATGAATGAACTAACCGTGCCGTGTGGTTCCCGGCACTAATAGAAAAAAGAATAGTACCACTCCATCTCTTTCCCATGAATGTCGTAAAAGGCGACTACGGGATAGGCTTATAAACTTGGGATTCTTCTACTAGGCGATGGGCAAGCAACCTATCACTATATGAGTCTCAATTCTATCTTAAAGCCAAATAGCTGAACGTGGCCTATCAGTCTTTCAAGACCGCTCTCTCTATCCACCCCGCAAGGGATATAGACGTGATTATATGAATGAATGAATGAATGAACTAACTTTATCAGTGAGAACTTCATCGAAATGCTTTATAGACATTTGCAAGACATCAGTGTACCCGTCCGCCGTCACACTCACTTTGACTGGCCGAGGAACGGTACCAGACAGTTGGCCAAATATTGCACCCTGTAACAAACATACATATATCATCTATATCCTTACGGGGTGCACAGAGCCTCAGTCCCGAATATACTGAAAAGCTACTGCATGGCGTGTTTGCTAACCGATACTCTCACAGTTAGAGAAAATTCAGGCATGTTAATATGTGACCAAGATGCAATTTGAGTTAAATTACCTTCGAGTCCCTTCGTGTAGAAACATGACTTATCAAATCTAGAAGACATGACATGGTCATATGGTTCATCCCGAGTTTCCCTCCAGAGAGGTGAGTATTTATCCAAGACTAACTTTAGGATAGGATTTTATTCACAGATTCTATTTTTATTGTTCATTGTTACTAAGTACATACATGCATATGGTCACGTCCATATCCCTTGCGGGGTAGACAGAGCCAACAGTTTCGAAAATACTGAATGGCCAAGTTCAGCTATTTGGTTTAATAATAGTATTGAGATTCAAATAGTGACAGGTTGCTAACGCATCGCCTAGATAAAGAATCCCAAGTTTGTAAGCCTATCCCTTAGTCGCCTTTTACGACATATACGACGAAAGAGATGCAGTGGCCCTATTCTTTTTTATATTGGTGCCGGGAACTACACGGCATGTGTTTCCCGACCACACGGCATCTACTAAGTATATAATGCCATTATTTATTTAATAAATAAATCGCCTACGTTATATAAGTGGACCCTGGGCTAACCTTAAGTGCAAATTACCTTTGTCAAAATGGTAATTTTTTCTTCATTTTGAGATATAATCACTCTCCCTCTATGCACGACATAAATGTAAGGCATCAAATCCATTTCTCTCATGATTTCTTCGCGTGGAATAAAATAAAGTTGGGAGCTCTGACTCGACAATTGTCTTTGGAACTGTTCACCACCTCCAAGCAATGTGTCTAAAGAGGCATATGTTCTAAAAAATATAACAATGATACAATACATACACAACAATATTATTTTATTTCTTTATATATTTATGTACATCAAAGAAAAAAATCATAATTGAACTTTGTCTATAAGGAGAAATTTATTACTTATTTCTTAAGAAATTTCTTGCAGTAGGCCCACGACAGGACAATGTAAAAAAAGGCATCGGTTTGTGTACATAATTTATAAGATACTAGCTTTCCGCCCGCGGCTTCGCCCACGTGTAATTCGGTTATATACAGCGTTTTTTAATGATAAAATAAATTTCGGGTGTTTTATTTATGCATACCGATTACGCCGAGATTTATAGACCGATTTACGTGATTATTTTTTTGTTCGGTAGAGTATACTTTCAAGTTGGTCCCGTTGTTACCTAGTCAGGATCTGATGATGGTATTCCAGGGAAATCAAGGGCAAACCTCAAATTTACAGGCAATTACGTTTTTGACAATTTCATAGATCTGTTTAAGTATTTGCGTCTGATAGTCATCATCCCATGTGAATGAGCTGATGATGGAAGGTACAACTCCTCAACGGTTAGGAGTTGAAAGAAAATTCTTACGAAGTTATACGTACATGTGAGGCTATTAGGTTGACCTGATAATAAAAAGTAAATCTCATTAACGTTAAGAATTTAGGTGAAAATGGATGCGGACAAATTTCGTAGCTGTTTGTATGGGTAGTGTTAACACAAAATAGGGATTTAAAGGCGTGATGTTATTAATGTTATGCATGTATGTACATAATTATGTATGTTATTATGTATGTTAAAGAGACGACTGAAAGTTGTCATACAAAGTCTTTTTTTTTAAGGATGGGAAATCATCAAATGACCTCTCCCGCTCTGGGTGGAACGGAAGGGAGTGTCAGACTTTTACTGACTAAAACCCACCTCGTTCCTTCAGTTGCCCTTTGCGTTCCGGGGCCACGGTATCTCGTTAGAACTTTCCCGCAGCCCCGGCTCAGTTTATCCCGTTTCCCCCCCTTGGGGGTTGACATTTCAAAAATCCCTTCTTAGTGCTCACTTATGTTACTAAAGGAACCTCTGTTCAAAATCTCAGACTCCTATACCGAGCGGTTTCGGCTGTGCGTTAATAAATCAGTCACCCAATCGCACCCCCTAAACCACGATTGGAGGGTAGTTTGAAAAAACTTATAATGTCAAACATATTTACTTGCCTATGTACGTGTTCATGCCAAGTTTCAAGTTTATAAACCCAAGGAATAAGATTTTTCATAGAAACGTTTTTACCCCTTTTCCCCCCCTTGGGGGTTGAATTTCCAAAAATCCTTTCTTAGTGCTCCCCTACATATCCCAAGGAACCTACATTCCAAATTTCAGCTGTCTACGACCAGTAGTTTCGACTGTGCGTTGTCTGTCAGTCAGTCACTCAGTAACGGAAGAGTTTTATATATATAGATAAATCACGTCTTTATCCTTTATAGGGCCTTTTTTGTCCTTTTAGGGCCTAAGGTAGGTAGAGCCATGAGTCTCGAAAAAACTGAAATGCCATGTTGTCTATGGATTCTATACCGAAATAGAAAAATATTTAACCCTATGTCATAAAAATTACTGATTAATTGACAACCAAAATAACATGCATAAGTGGGTACCAAATACAATGAACCTTTATTAATTTGTAAATTAAGAATACTTTAATAAAATTTGATCAGATGTTTCAAAAGAATGTGTTCAACTATGTAATTTTTATATTAGAAAATTAATTAAATGATCCTTTTTAAACTTTATAAGTGTTCTCAAACCAAAACTTAGTAAATAATAGTAAGAACCTCATGAAAAGTATACTTACGCTTTGTAGAAGTAGTAACTCAGATCTTGCCTGAAAATGACTCCCATACGATCGAATATCAAAGTATGAATATTAATGCCTTTGGTCCTGTAAAAACAAAAGGTATATATTATTTTAATACGATACTTAATTAGATGACGCATTGATGACATGAGGGCGATAGTAGCTTACCGCACACTATTTATCAGAACGTCAGTGCCATATGATTTATCCTGTTACTCTTTTACCATTACAATATAGGTTAGGTTTCCCTACAAAGGTTGCGGAGGTCAGGCGGAAGTCGCTTCAATTATAATCCCGAATGACCCAATCCAGGATCCTCTCCTAATAGTTTGAAAAGCAACAGAGTTAACGAAATTCTTCAGTGTAGTTTGTTCCGCCGCTTTGGAAGCGGTAGTAGATATCATTATTATACTTAAGTTAGGTTAACGTCAATAATATATAAATAATATCCAAGTCGGGATCCTGGTCATATTGTACCAGTGATTGCTCTTTAGAGATGAGAGGACATTGACCTCGGATCCTCCCTAGGGTAATGATAATGATAATTAATTTACCTTATCCACCAGTAGCTGAAATGAGCTACTGCTCTCTTAATAAGTTTCTTTTCGACTCTTTCTGCAGTTAAAAATGTTTGTAACTGACGAACGCCATGTTGGAATAATGTATCGCTCCTTGATATAAGTACTAATAACGTCAATGAGTATGCAACGACAAACCTTTGAACAAATAACAAGTTTACCATATTGAAAATATAACCAACCAATAACAACCAACTATTAAAAACATATTTTAATGAAAAATGACCTCGAATGACCTTTTTCATGCCCGGCCAAAAAAGTCTGACGATTGCTCATGGTATTCTTTTCCTTAAGTTGGTTGTATTATTTATCATATGGGGAGAGGCTTATAAACTTGGAATTCTTCTTTTAGGCGATGGGCTAGCAACCTGTCACTATTTGAATCTCAATTCATTTTAAAATGGATATCGTAAGAGGCGACCTACGCATAAGTAGTAAACCCAACCACGGAGGTCAGATAGTTTTCCTGTATTTTATTCCTGGAAGCGTACCTAACTATTCAATTTAGAAAGGGCGCGACCTGGACTAATTACAGCAAGATAATGTAAAAAAAACTCGTTTCCTACAAATACCTAAGGATACCATAAATAAAGATTCTTTGCCGTGTGGTTCCCGGCACCTTAGAATAGCACCACTTCATAATAGGACTACTCCATAATTTCTATGGATATCGTAAAAGGCGACTGAGGAAAAAGCTTAACTCAGGATTATTCTAAGCTATGGGCTAGTAAAGTGTCACTAATAAAATCTCAATTCCATCATTAATCAATGCAGATTGACGTAGCCTTTTAGTTTATTCAAGACTGCACTCTCGTCGGCTCTCTCTACCCCGCAAGGGATATAGACGTGACTATATGTATACATGTAAGGATTCTTTATCACTCTTAATGTAAGCTACATACCAATTCACTACTCCAAGTACGAATAAGTTGATTGCTACTAGTATATTTCCTTTCTCTCTTATTCTAAACTTCCCTAAATTCATACCCAACAAACCCGACTGCGCCAAATTTATACTATGCGCAAATAACTGAAATAAAAAAAAAGAAATAAAATATTAAAACACAAAATTTGAAACAGTTACAATGATAAGAAAGGTTTGGTATTAACAACAGGAAACAGAACTTAGTCGTATAACATTGCATACTTCTCATGTTTGCGCACGAGTTCCCTACCTTACCTTTTTATCAGCATCGTATCGGTATCATCTATACTAATATTATAAAGCTGAAGAGTTTGTTTGTTTGAACGCACGTTATACGCATATGTTTTTGCTTCTCTGCTCTGCTGCCTTCTAAAGTTTGGAAGAGAACCGTATTATAACTCTATTTGCTGTATTACAAAATAAAAACTATTCACCATTTTCAATTGATCGTTGGTGGGGCGGTCATCAATCGTCATGTAAGAAGGTAGCCAGCAAGTATCAAGACGAGTCATATTCACAAGGTTGTCATCATTATCAAAAGTGAAATTTATGCAGTTAGTTATGAGAAAATGGCTACCAGCGAGTGTTAGAAGAAGCGTTATGACTTGCCATTTAGCAATCTGAAAAAAAAAGTATTTTTCAGTGCCGTGTGGTTCCCGGCACTAATACAAAAAAGAATACGACAACTCCATCTTTTTCACATGGATGTCGTAAAAGGCAAATAAGGGATAGGCTTAAGAACTTGGGATTCTTTCTTAGGCGATGGGCTAGCAACCTGTCACTATTTGAATCTCAATTCTATCATTAAGCTGAACCACCAACTACCAAACAGCTGAACTTGGCCAGTCTTTTCAAGACTGTCGGCTTTGACTACCCCGCAAGGGATACAGACGTGATTGTATGTATGTATGTAGTATTTTTAGCACATATCCGGGATATATTTGCTCTAGTGGGAGTTTCCAGGAAGAAAAGTATGTTAAATAAGCTCTGTGGTAGACAGACAGGGTTATTCATAAAAAGCAGAGTGTGAAGCCAGCTATTTCACTTCTCGCGAACATTGTATAAGGCAAGAATTTCAATTCCATCAAGTAACCATCCATCTCTACGTGGCCTTTCAATCTTTTAGAGACCTTTGACTCTATATCCCGTATGGAAGAAAGACATCTATACTAATATTATAAAGCTGAATTTGTTTGATTGTTTAAACGTGCTAATTTTAGGAACTACTGGTTCGAATTGAAAAATTCTTATTGTGTTGAATAGATCATTTATCGAGGAAGGCTTAAGGCTATGTAACATCACGATGCAACTTTTAGGAGCGAAGAAATAATGGAAAATGTGAAAACAAAACGGGGAAAATTATTCATCCTTGAAGGCTTTAATGACGCCCAAAATAACTATTCCACGCGGACAATAGATATATATATACATGTGTTTGCTCATGTGCGCATAACTTACCTTAATGATTGCACTAATAGACGACGGTCGATCGGCTAAATAGTCCAAGAACCCGGTTAAAATGTACAAATGAGCGAAACGCGCCGTCGTATTGATCAAGTTCAGAGAGCCCTCGTCCAGCTCCCTCGATAATAACATCTGAAGAACATGGTCCCAAGGAACGCATCCAATGACGTCCATACAGAACCCACGCGTTAGGTAGTGTGCCATTGTCTTTTGTCTGGACGTGATCAATATACCCCTTTCGTCGTAATAAGCCAACTGAAAATGAACAGTACAAACCTTTTAATCTATATTTTTTCTTAATAATTCAAAGATCTATTACGCTCAAAGAGAAAAGGCTTCAATATTTGAATCTCAATCATAAAAAAAATTTTAAACGTACGTATAGATAAAGATATATTTCATCAGGCATCATTCATTTATTTATATATTCATTTGTATATCCCTTGCGGGGTAGACAGAGCAGACTTGAAAGAATGACAGGTTACTGTGAGCTGTTAGGCTTAATGATAGAATTGAGATTCAAATAGAGACATGTTGCTAGACCATCGCCTTAAAGAAGAATCTCAAGTTTATAAGCCTTTAGTAGTCTTTTACGATATCATGGGTAAGAGATGGAGTGGTCCTATTCTTTTTTATATTAGCGCCGGGAACCACACAGTTCAAAGCAGTTATAACATTACAATTGTTAACTTACTTTTCGTATTTTTAATAACAATTTTAGTGTGAGTTTCGGATTTATACTTACAAAAAACTTCAGTACAATATCCATCAAAGAGATTGCATCACAAATAGTCACTAAAAAGTTTAAATACCATCTGTAGAACACACCACCACCACCTAAAAGAAAAGATTCATATATACACTAGCTGTAGCCCGCGACTACATTTGCCGTAAAAATTCATTAACCTTCAATCAATTGCCCCTTAGAGGGGGAGGAGATATTTTGTATACCAGTTTTTTTGCGGGACAAGCGATTTTTTTCACTATTTTATTAATATTTATAGATTATATTGTTTTCTGGGCAAGAAATGCAATCTTACCTAATAAAGCCACCGTTACAATCGATATCAACACTGTTAGTGCTCTAAATACCATCCAAAATTTCATCAAACTGAAAAAGGGAATTATTATTTACATGTATGATTAATTTGTTACCAAATTTAATTTTTTTTATTTTTATGTCAGTAATGAAAGTCATTAGGTATAATGTTCTCTTTAAGGTTCATACTCTTTGGGTTAAGTCTTTTAATGACAGAAAAAATATTTGCTTAGAATTAAAAGACCAAATCACAGATAACTTATACATTTTGAAATTTTATTTTATACATAGTTTTGGTACTCAAATCGATAAGATGTCCTAAGCATCACCCGTTTGAAATGGGTGATTCTAAGGGGACAAGTTCAAATCTCAATGTCATGAACTAGACTTATGTACTTACATTAGTTTGCGTACTGACCGATACTAATACGGTGAGGGAAAAAATCGTGAGGACACCAGTACTTCCACGCAACTGGATATATAACTATGATTAGATATGGATTAGGTTCCCCTGCATTGGTTGCGGAGATCAGATGGGAGTCGCTTCGTGTAACAACTTTACTCACCCAATCGAGGATCCTGTTCAAAAGGTATACCCCTGGCTAATATTTAACCGACAATAACTCCAAGAGAAAAAAGAGTAGTTTTAAAGTTACAATATTTCCGACATGAGATATATGCATTATTATTTTATTCAATTGTATTTGTAAGTATATTGAAAAAATGGACTCTTTTTATAAAATTAACTTACCTCGAGTCGGGACTCACGTATAATTCTGCCTGCTCAGGAGGTTTCTTCTTTGTTTCTATTTTGCCTGTGTTTTGCACGATCGCAGTCTGAGATCTATCGCTAAACTTCTTCGCGTCAAATACCTTCTCACGGATTTTTTGTAAATACTAAAAGTGTATAGATATAGAATTTTATTTTGACATGAATAAACGTAAGCTTGTTTAAATATATAGGTTTATTTATGAGTTGTTATTTATAGTGCCGTGTGGTTCCCGGCACCATTACAAAGAATAGGACCACTCCATCTCTTTCCCACGGATGTCGTAAGAGCCGACTAAGGGATAGACTTGGGATTCCTCTTTAATGTAAATCCCTGCCAATCTAAGGTCTGCCGCGCCGATGGATGCATGGCTAGGGGCGAGCCTAGTCTCGAGCGTGCCACTTCCGCCATGGGGTTGGGCGACCCCCAGGTAATGGCTAGCCTTACCCTGGCATGCGGGGCTCTGCTGGGGCGGACAAAATTTTTCCCTAGCGTCTCGTGGGAATCGCATGGATGCAAATTTTTTGAAAGAGCACCTAGATGGCGGCGATGGTGTCCGCACCCCATCACGTCTCGTTCCCGGCGGGAGCGGTATGCGGTCTGCTGAAAGCCGCTTTGCGACGATGAATGTAAGAGGAGGAATGAAGGATAAGATTGAGGAAGTATGCCAGATGATGGATGAAAGACGTTTGGATGTGTTGTGCGTGAACGAAACGAAGCGGAAAGGATGCGACGCGACGCAGCACGGCCCTTACACGGCGTATTGGTCTGGAATTTCCAGTACCAGCCGAGGCTGTCAAGGGGTCTGTCTAATTCTTTCTGCACGAATGGCTGAGTGCGTGAATGAGTATGAGTGTGTCAGCCCTCGTCTTCTATGGATTAGGCTGAAAGTTGGAATCACTCGGATCTTCGTTCTAGGTGTTTATGCACCTTGGGATGTGGGTTCGAGGGGTACAACATCAGCAAAAAGCGAAAACGAGGAGTTCTGGAATAGTGTAAGAGAAGTATTGAAAGTTACCAAGCCAAATGAGAAGATTATTATGTTAGGTGATTTTAATGGATGGGTGGGTGTAAAGCGTGATGGATATGAAAAGGTGCTTGGTGCGTTTGGTGACGAAAAGGTGAATGATAATGGAAGAAGTGTATTAGAAATTTGTCTAGAGTGGGATCTTTTTGTGTCGAACTCAATGTTTCAACATAAAGAGATCCACACCTACACAAGAGTGGAAGGTATTTTAAAAAGTATGATAGACTTTGTGATTGTAGATGAAAGATTGAAGAACAAAGTGCTGGATACCCGTGCATATCGCGGTGCTGGCATTGACTCGGACCATTTACTGGTGATATCCCGGATAAGGGGTATCTTCAATCGCTGGCGGCACAGGGTAAGGGAGCAAACCAGCGCTTTGGAAAGAGTAAAAGTAGAAAATTTGCAAGATATGGATGTAGGTAAGAAGTATATTAATAGACTGAAGGATGAATTTGAAGATTTAGATGAAATGAGCGATATTGAAGATGGATGGAAGGAATTTAAAGAAAGAATTGTGAAAGTAGCTGTTGAAGTGTGTGGTGTAAGTAGAAGAAGGAAAGGAAAAAATCACAAAAATGCGTGGATGAGTAAAGATGTGCAAGAACTTGTGCGATTAAAGAAGAAAGCATGGCTGGATTTGTTAGCAGCAAAAGCTAACTTAAGAATGCAAGAGGTTATAGATGAAGATGTGAATGAAGCACGTAAGGAATATAAGAAAATGAAAGATTTGGTTAAGAAAGCTGTGATTAGAAAGAAAGAAGAGTATAAAGAGGATTTTGATAAAAGGCTATCGGAAGACTTTCAGTCAAATCTGAAAGTATTCTGGAAATCCGTAAGGTCAGCCCGAGGAAATACTATAACCAGAGAGCTGACTAGGATCAGATGCCAGGATGGTAGCGTTGTGAAAGGAGAAGAATGTGTACTAAAGATATGGAAGGACTATTTTGAAAGTTTATTTGAAAAAAAGGAAGGAAATAAGAAAGATTTCTGCTATAGCGAAGAAAAAGAGAATGAGATGGAAGGCGAAATTGAAATGTTCGAAATTGTGGAAGCACTTAAGAGTATGAAAGCGGGAAAGGCTGCTGGGTGTGATAGAGTGTCGGTCGAGATGCTTAAAGCAGGAAAAGGCGTAGTAGCTAGTCAGTTGTACTGCCTTTTCAATTTGTGTTGGAGAAGCGGCCGAGTACCAAAAGATTGGTGTAAGGCTGTTATCGTGCCACTTTACAAAGGAAAAGGGTCACAGCTGGACTGCAAAAATTATCGTGGTATAAGCCTGCTTAGCGTCGTCGGCAAATTGTATGCTAAGGTATTGATTAATAGAGTCAGGAATGAAACTGATGACAAAATATGGGATGCTCAAGCGGGATTTCGAAAGGGAATGGGATGTACTGATCAGGTCTCTTCCTTGCGGTGCATAGCCGAAAAGTTTTTGGCCAAGAGTCAAAAAGTCTATTGCACATTCGTAGATCTGGAAAAGGCCTATGACAGAGTTGAGAGGAATGAATTGTGGTCAGCACTTTCTATGCATGGGGTGAGCAGTCTCTTGATACGAGCACTGAAATCCTTATATGAGGATTCGAGTGCTTGTGTCAGGATAAACGGAGCGCACACTGAGTGGTTTAAGATTGAGAAAGGCGTTAGGCAAGGATGTGTTGCGTCACCGTGGCTGTTCAACCTATTTATGGATAGCTGTTTGACAGATTTGAAAGAGTCTAAAAGTGGATTAAGGATGAATGAGTTACTCGTCAAATGTCTGCTCTATGCCGACGATCAGGTTATACTGGCGTCATCAGCGGAGGAGTTACAGGAGATGGTAAACTGTATGCATGAAGCTTTAAAAGAGAAAGGAATGAAAGTGAACGTAAGTAAAACTAAAACACTGGTTTTTGAAATGGAGAAAGAAATGACAGCATGTAATATTTTGATTGGAGGAGAAAAAGTGGAACAAGTGAAAGAGTTTGTATATCTAGGATCAAAGTTTACATCAGATGGCAAGTATGATAGTGATATTGAAAGGAGAGTGAACGCGGGGAACATGGTGAATGGAGCTTTGCATGCCTTTATGAGCAGTCAGAAACTATCCAAAAAGGCTCAACTGGCTGTGCACAGGGGCGTGTTGGTCCCGACATTAATGTATGGGAGTGAAAGTTGGGTATGGCAAAAGAAGCATGAAAGCAGAATAAATGCAGTGGAAATGAGAGCGTTAAGGAGTATGATGGGTGTGAAATTGAGTGACAGGATAAGGAACAGCGTGATAAGGGAATGTTGTGATGTGAAAGAAGATGTAGTTACAGGAATAGAAAAGGGTATGTTAAGATGGTTCGGTCATGTGGAGAGGATGAATGAAAGCAGGTTGACTAAGCAGATATACAAGGAGAGTGTGGAGGGAAAGGTCGGAGTGGGAAGACCTAGACGAACGTATCTTGATCAAATTAAGGACGTCCTGGTAAAGGGTCAGGTCAAAAGTACCCGAAACCGCCGAGCTTGTATGAAGAGAGTTATGAATGTGGACGAAGCGAAAGAAGTATGCAGAGATCGTGGCAAGTGGAAAGAGGTAGTCTCTGCCTACCCCTCCGGGAAAGAGGCGTGATTTTATGTTTATGTTGTTATTTATACACGCGATATATATATTTTTACACGCGAGTTTACACCAAGTTTTGAAATACATCTTACATATTATCAAGTCTATATCCCTTGCGTGGTAGACAGAGTCAACAATCTTGAAAAGACTAAAGGACCACGTTCAGCTGTATGGCTTCACGATGGAATTGAGATTCTTTGCTAGCCCATGGCCTAGAAGAAGGATCTCAACTAATTTAGATTCAGAATGTTATAGGTTATTGACTAGCAAGTCATCAATTGCTAAGAGAGACACCAAAAGCAGGTCAAAGCAGCGCAGTTTGGAAACGGGCCCGCACCAAGATGTAATAAAAGATGTAACATTCTCTTCGAAGCGCGTGCCTGCGTTCTTATTAAATATGACGAGTTCGCGCTTTCAAACTGCACTGCTGCTTTTCGAGTATTCGACTCCAATGAAAATTGTATGTTTGCAACATGCAGAAAAACATGCACAATGCAAATAAATACAGAGTGACTTTTAATTCAACTGCATAAATTTAACTGTTAAGTGTACTCATCTAAAGGATATTTAAAAACGTTAAAAGAAAATTATCGGTTCATATTTCAGAAAGTACGAAAAAAATAAAAGTATCAAAATCCACGATCTTAAATACGTCATATCACCCCGGCCGGCGGAAAAGCGACGCGTAAGATTCAGAGGTCAACGACAAAATTCATTCAGCTGAGCGATCTCGACAACTCTGTACTGTACTTGAACATGATACTAGAAAAATAATTTATTTTTCAGACATTTATTTACATGTTTAGTTTTAATTTCTTTTTGTAGTATTAGTCTGTATTAAAGCGTGTGACGTAGTTTTTGAGGGTATTTTAAATGTGAAAATGATGACGTTTAATTTAAATAAAAATAGGCTCAAACGACAAAAGGATACAGTTGTTTCAAATGTCACCCTGTATATACGAGACGAATTACACAGATTGAGTTAGCCGCGAAGTAAGTTCGAGACGTGTGTTACGAGTATCTAACTCAACGATACTATACTTTATAACAAATACTTATATAGATACACATTCCAGACCCTGGTCAAACATAAAAATTTCGTTCCCATCATGCCCTGGCCGAAATTCGAATTCTTGAAGCCCTTGAAGAAATAAGCTTTAAAATAAGATGCAGAGCAGACTTACATCGGAATGCTTTATGATATAATTGTCATAGATTTCATCGAATTGAGAAGTGAATTCCTTTATAGTATTCGTTAGGTAGACCCATTCATGCGGATAGCGTTTCATGATATTGTTAAAATCTGTCACTCTAATGTGTATTATCTGAAAGAAATTATCAAATCATATAGCTGCTAGCTTCTGCGGAGTTTCGCTCGCGGGAATTAAGCGCCATCCACAAAAAGCGATGAAAGTTCATAAGAAGTAGTTTTCCTCCCTTTCTTACTCTGCCGTTAACCACAGAGATAGAGAGAGACAGAACATAAGACACATTTCTTACCTCACAATCTGTATATGCAACATACGTCCGAATCGATGGTTTCCCTAACAAAACGGGAGTCATACTGATCATATCACCAGGTCCATAAAACCTCTTCAGCACATCTCCTTTTTCGTTGTGGTACTCACATTTCACATAGCCCTGAAAAAAAAAATACTATCCGCTACTATGCCCATAATAAATCTATGTCATATCGTTTCGCGGAGTGAAGAAAGAATAAATTCTTAAAAAATTTCAAAATCACTTACTCGAACTATCCAAGTAATATTTTTACATATCACACCGAACAAAAACATTGTAGCATTTTGCGGCATTATTAAGAACTTAGCGATATAAGCTAGCTCTCTAACAAGCGACGGGTCTGCGTCGTAAAAAGCGTCTGATTCGCCAATAATCTTTTCAGCCACCTCACCCTGCACCTTCCAGAATATATCGTATGGCTCATCTTTCAATTTATTTGGATTTAGAACATCTACTCCGTGGTGATGTTTCCAATGACACTCCAAATATCTCTCCAGTCTTAGCATTAAATTCTTATGAATAGTGTGATGGCGGTAATAACTCCTCAATGTAGTCACGAATCTCTGATAGTTCACTCTATCTCTAAACTTCAAATACATTCCTGCGATAAATATAGATTTGCAGTACATGGCTATAAGATATCCATGGTAACATATTATCATGTAAACGGCTATGTCTATCATGGTATTTGGTTGAACTTCAGAATACGTGTATTCAAACACGAATTGTGTTGCAACAATTACACTCTCAAGGCTCTTGAAAGCACAGTCTCTCTCAGATAAATTATTATCATCGCAGTGGAATGTTCCAAAAAAATAGCTAGGACTAAAAATGGGATAATAACGAATCATCAAGAATGTTACAAATGCAGTAATGTACAGGTATGAAAAATAACTCAAAATAATTCTGACATATACTGGGAATATGTGGTCTTGGCCTATGCTCCAATTGCGTCCACTGCTGTCAAACAATATATATATTTTAATTAGCCGATTAAACTGACATACATAATAGTATTGGGGACTCCCAACCCAAATTGAAATAATTTCTATCCACAAAGCCGCCAGTACATCCAAAACAAAACTAGGCTTCTTGAATCTGACCAACATAACTGAAGCGAAATCTGAAGCGCCATACTCGTCGGTATTTACTGATGTAGACAAAGATACGAAAATGTCGGCGATGTAAAAAAAATCCGAAAAATATTGCATATTAAGAAACCACGGGGGCAATTGTGTTTTACACAAGTTTGGTGGATATGTAATTAACACGAAGATTACAACCATAACGATAATGAAATGCCATATGTGACTAAACGTCGTATTGCGCGCCAATACCCACGGAAACTTGTCATTTACAAATAATGATGACTTTTTCAATTGTGAATCATTACACAGGACCAGTTGACCGAGATACTTGGCACAGTGGTAAAACGTTTCCTCGGAAGGCATCTCACATTTTTGAGATAGCTTGGATTTTTTCTTGTAAGAATCAACGCAATCTGATATCTCCCACCATCGTCTCTTGACCCAGTCCAAGCCTTCGTCCTCCGCTCTGTCCAAACCTTTTACGTTTTGTTTGCAGCTGTACAGGGTCTTAGCATGTTGCATTTTATCTTTTGCTAACTGAAAGACGTTTTTTCTATCGTCTGGATATCGATGTAAACTTCTCAATAAATCACTTCGTGTTATATATAGTACTTCGCAGTACGTTAAACATTTAACTTTTATTTTTCTTTTTAGAGGAGGGATGATGAAACTTATATCTCCAAAAAGAGTACCTCCCGACACTGATAGCAGAGGTGTCGACCCGTCATCTGTAGAAATCAGTTGTACGATGCCCGATTTCAAGTAATATAAATGTGTATTCGAATGTGGTCCTGCAAAAAACCTTGCTCCAGGTAACTTGTAGTCTAGTCGTATTAAATCACTGATAAATCTCTTGTACGGACTGGATGTCTTCCTCAGTGTGGGACTGTGAAAGAAAACAGGCCATATCATGTCTTGTTGGATATCAATTCGTAGATATCTCGGTAGCTCGGTCAGAATATGCGGTATGTTGATGATTCCAACCCGTTGTGTCCACATTAAGTTGTAGAAATTTCTAACACTGACGTGGGCCGTAGGAGATGGGTTTCTGCGCTTCGTTTCTTGTATCAGCTTATCGACATGTGGGTGAAACGTGGAGATCCATCTAAGTGATAAAATGGCTTCGGAAAATAACTTGGGCAACAACAGAACGATGTCAAGTATACAGCCACAACACATCAGAGCACAAGCGATCCCGAATTCAAGCAATGTCGATGGTTTTGTCTCATTAAATACATGATGTATAATATACGACATTACGTATTGATAGCCATAAAAGTACCATGCGAATTTATCACTCACGGATTCGTTCTGAAAATAAAAAAGAAAACTTAAAAAATGTATATTTTTGCTTATTAATTTAAAAGCGCCCGCATCTTTCGCCCGCATGAATCGACAAATCCCGATAACTTGAGTTCGCGCGAGAATTTCCAAAAGTCGTTTCTTAGCTGACATCTCCTAGTCACAATCTACCTTCTTGTCTCGTGGTTACTTACTTACTACATATCCAGTTGCTTAAATGTGCTCACCCTAACGATGTTTTCCTCACCATAACATCGTAGAAACTTAACACAGGAAAAGAGATTTTAGTAGTACACTTAGTATATTAGTTGATTACCTTCCCTGCGGCAACGATATTTCATGAGATTTTTGATTACCTTACGAACAATGATTACCTGAACGGCGTACTTTCTCCAATCATAAAAATACTCTGTTCCTTTGCAATCTGCGCAGAGTCCATGAAACGTTAATAGTAACATCATACACGTAAGGAAATTCACACATAAAATAATTGTGAGTGTGTATCCAGCATACAGCTTCCAACATGTATGCGTGTTAGTCAGTTCAAAGTATTCTACAACCCTGTATATGCTGAAAGAATAATACACACAAAGTTAAAAAATTACGCCTCTTTCACGGAGTGGTCCACAGAGACTACATCTTTTTACTAGCCACATCATGCAAGGTCATCTGTTTCGGGTGCCAGAACGATATTTTTGGCTTATTTATGGAATAATAGAATTCAGATTGTGACAATTTTAGTTAAGCCTTTCCCTTGATTGCCTTTTACATCCCGCACGGGAAAAAGAGCAGCTGGTACAGAATATGTTTTTTTATTCCCTACCAGACCATAAAAAAACTTGAACTAGATGAATGTGCCTATTTGCAGCGTAAAAGCTTGCACTAGATGTCATGGCATATAACATACGAGGTAGGCAGAGCTAACAGTCTTCAAAAAAAACTGAAAAGCTTTGAAACTGGAAGAGATCCCTTCATGGGATAAGTCCGCCATTGCAAGTGATTTATTTGTTTTATAACTATGTACTGTTTCATTGTAATTGTGTAAATTTTTGATATAAAATAAATTAGGTACTTAAAACAAAGTTTATTGCCGCTCCCGAAGCGTCAGTGCAAAAGAAGCGGTAAAGAACTGTACTGCAGCATTTTCTTCAACAACGCCAACTTCAAAACTATCCAGACTTAGAATAGAAATGTGGTGGATAGTAATTAGCCGTGTATAGTATAGCCGTGTGGTTCCCGGCACCAATACAAAAAATAATAAAACCACTTCATTTCTTTCCCATGGAAGTCGTAAAAGGCGACTAAGGGATAGGCTCAAAAACTTGGGATTTGTTTTTTAGGCGATAGGCTAGCAACCTGTCACTATTCAAATCTCAATTCTATCATTAAGGAAAAAAGCTGAACGTGGCCATTCATTCTTTTCCAGACTTTTGGCTGTGTCTACCCCGCAAGGGATATAGACGTGACCATATGTATGTATGTATGGATAGTAATTACGGTAACTCGGCTATCGAAAGTATCGATAGTTGACTATCGATTTGCAACACTACACACGGCGCTGGCTACCACACGGCAGTAATGGCGTCTTACGAGCATCATCGTCTTGGTAGCGTCTACACGGCGTTCACGGTGCAGATTTCTTGTGGGCGAGATTTCCCTTAATCCGCCGTGCTGACGACGCGAGAAAGACGCCCAGAGTGTGCTCTAACACGTCTGTAGGCAACCTTTAGCAACCGTTGCTATGGCGTATACCAAGAAGGTTGCCTACAGACGTGCCGTGTGGTTCCCGGCAGTGCCGTGTGGTTCCCGGCAGTGCCGTGTGGTTCCCGGCAGTGCCGTGTGGTTCCCGGCACCAATACTAAAAAGAATAGGACCACTCCATCTCTTTCCCATGGATGTCGTAAAAGCCGACTAAGGGGTAGGCTTATAAACTTGGGATTCTTCTTTTAGGCGATGGGCTAGCAACCTGTCACTATTTGAATCTCAATCCTATCTTAAAGCCAAATAGCTGAACGCGGCCTATCAGTCTTGTAAAGACTGTAGGCTCTGTCTACCCCGCAAGGGATATAGAAGTGATTATATGTATGTATGTTTGTTGCCTACACGTCAATAAAACTTACATGATAAATTCCAGGAAACTCATGATGTGCGGCCAGAATGTAATGACACACGTGTCAGGCGCCAACAACTCGTCGAAGGGTATCAGCGATAGAACATCTATTAATATTAACACTGCTGATTTTGGTAGGTGCTCCCTTCTCACCGCTTTATCAGTAACTTGTCTGTTTATTGAAAAAAAAAAAAACATAAACACACAAAATCACGCCCCTTTCCCGGAGGGGAAGAGATCGCGGAGGGTATCGTGTGCTTTTGACTTGATCTTCAGCCAGTCGCCCACGTTTTGCAGTTGAAAAGACTGTACGGCCAAATTTACCAACGTCAGTCAAGCATTATTTCACACAAGACAAATATGTAAAGAGCAATAAAATATCCAAAGAATATTCTTTCTAGTGCCGTGTGGTTCCCGGCACCAATAGAAAAAAGAATAGGACCACTCCATATCGTTCCCATTCAAGGGATAATTTATAAACTTGGGATTCTTCTTTTAGGCGATGGGATAAAGACGTGATTATATGTATGTATGTAAGAATATTCTTTATAATAAAAATTATTCAGTTATCGCATAGTAGAAAAACATTCAAAATAAGTCATTAATTCATGAGATAGGTCCGCCATTGCATGTGATTTATTTCTTTTTCATGTACTTTTTCTGGTAACTGTGTAAATTTCTGTGCAATAAAAATATTACAAACAAACAAACAAAATAATCTTTCTCGTACCATTAATCTCGGTTACATCCTCACCTGGAGAAGAAACATCCATGGAAAAAAGATGGAATGATCCTTTTCAAAGTGCTGAGAACCACACGGCATATAAATACTAATAGAAAATAAAACACAGTAGAATGAAATCATACCTGTGAACAATATGAAGGAAAGTGTCCAAAAAGTATATGCCGTTTGCAAACACCATATAAAAATATCTTATACCCTGCGTAATGATGTTATAGTCGAAGACACTAGAGCACATTGTTATGTTGAAACACCCATCTAATGGACCCTGAAACAAATAATCACTTCATTGCAACTTCTATACTAATATTATAAAGCTGAAGAGTTTGGTTGTTTGAACGCACTAATCTCAAGAACTACTGGTTCGAATTGAAAAATTCATATTATCATCAGGAGCGAATGTCCAAAGCATAGCTAGTTATGCTTATAACCCATTTGTCAGCTGAACTAATAATCAAAACCGTTTGATGCAAATGATAACTACTCGTTTATTCAGTGACTTCGTTTATTACTGTCACAACAAAGACTCCAATATTTTATAAGATTAAGTTTTAGGAGCCTTAAAGAAATTGAATTGAATTAATTGTATCGGGCAGGCAGCCACTAAAGAATTTGCCAGACATTTTTGCATTTAAAATGCTAAAATTCACGCAATTTTACTTACTGGAACACGTGTCTTACGCTAAACTCACATCCTCTACCCTCATATACCTACATTATATGTTATTATGAAAAAATTGTAAGCTTTATTTAATACAATATTTTAACTTGCCTCTTACATCACATTACCTGCAACGTTTCAACTTAAACGTTACACCAGCCCAAAATGAGATAGAGAACCTCTGAGCCAAAGGTTTTTGCTTGCCAGCGGTCGATGATAAACCACTGGTAATAAACCTTCCATCGTGATAATTGGAAGCTCCTACGAGCTTCGTTAACTTACTGAGGCAATCAGCTTGGACCACATTTTTTGCACTAGGTAAAACTGCTTATTCCCTAACTCGTCTCTAACAACATCCACGGCAAACAGAATGGTGGAGGAATCATACGGCAACATTTTGACTTACCAGAAAAGTCTTATGGAGTACGCAAAGAAGTACGAGAAATTGGAATAATGGGTTAAATGGTATGAAAATGCAGTCACTCCACTGTATCTGGGCTTCATCGTACAAGCTGTTGTCTACTTCTTCTTCATCCTCTTTCCAACTCTTTTCACTGATACTGGATCCCGTCAACATTGTGAGGAAGAGTAGGTAATCGTTGGTAGTAAATATCCTTTATGAAATCTGAAAGGACTGTAGCTAATAGAGATTCAGTTTCTTGATTCGTACATAATTTTATGATCTTTTTTTCCTACTTCTTCACAAATTTAAATGGTATGTAAAGCCATTTTTTTAACAATAAACAATAATCAAGCATTTATTTTTTTATTTAATTTTTACATGGGAAAAGAGGTTGCTTATTTCGTAAGAGCTTTAAGTTCTTCTTCAAAAATAGGTTGACTAATAGTAGTACGAGTAATATTTTACTTTTTTAACATGATACCTCTTTCTCTTTAAAAGATAAAGGTGACTTATCTATCAAGATACAACCCAAACTAGGTACTAGACCGATCGGGCGGAAATTTGCCATACAGATAGTAACTATGATGTAGGATCCGGTAAGAATGAATTTCACGAAATTTCCAGCAGAACGGATGTAAGCAACGTTTTTGCATTAAAGGCGGGTGGAGCCGTGGGCTTTTCCTAGTTTTTTATAACAATATTATTTGCATCTGGCAGATTCACAGATAAATAATTAAAACCTGTGATAGATTCCGTTAAGACATTTCATTTACCTTCTTCAATTTCTGAATCTGTAGAAAAATCTTGAAACAAAATTCTGTTTATTGTTTACAAAGTCATTTTGAATTATTTTTTTTCTTGACCGTTTATTGTCCCTGGCAAATTTTCGTTAATGAATTTAAAATATTCTTCCCCTAGCAATAACACAAAAATGCTTGCAAATGACCGAGTCCTGATAAAAACCATAATATAAAAGAATTTAATTAAGTATTCTCGGCAGAAAGGCACTGTTTTTGCCTTTTGTTCCTCAAACAAATTAAGCTTTGAGAAAAATGAAACCCCTATTTTTAAGATGCTGGACTGTTTAAACATTTGGTCTCTGTTTATCTTCAATAGATAACATCTGTGTCTTGAAGAAAAGTTGCTCTTTATGCACAGTCAACCTCCTTTTGGAATTGTTCTCGATTGAACGGAGAAATCACAGTTTCCAGTATGATCTAGAGAAGTAAATTCAGCGTTGCTTATTACATGGACGTACCCTTCTATTACCTTTACAAATTTTACTTACAAACTATTGTTACACCAGGTGTTACAAAGAGCGTCGTAGTCACATAAAGGACTGTGCTCGAAAAGTCATCGTTACATACCAATGATTATTTAAGAAGTTCTGTAAGTTCATTACACATTACACAGTTTGAATACTAACCAACTCAATTAGTGAAAACATCGTGAGGAAACATGCACATTCGGGTAACTTGATGTGTAACCGTGATCCAATACGGATTAAGGTGTCCTGCAAAGGTTGCGCAGGTCATGAGAGTCGTTTTGTGTAAAAACCTGACTCACCCAATCCAGGAGCCATGGTCAAGGGCATACCCCGGGCATCTCTCTAAAGTGGTGGAAATGTTAACCGGGTCTATAACAAGGAGGAGGTCGCACACTTACGACATCCGCTGGTAAGATATGGAGTGACAATATCCTATTTTTTTTAGGCACCACACGGAAAAATAACATTTTTTTTCTTAACTGTACTGATATTCATCGTTTCTACCATGATCTACAAGTACACAGTACTGTAATGAGCACTAATGTACCATTTAATTAAGATAATGCGCGCTTTTGACTAGGCTGTGCGGCTCGGAACAAGATCCTTTTTAGACGCAATGCAAAAGGCGCATTCACTGATGGAAATGCTCCACACTTTTCAGTTTTGTAACACACGTTATGGTAACTTAACATACTCAGCGTAAGTAGGTTTTGTAAAATTTTCAAAAAGTAGTCTCGTGTTTACTTTTTTTAACCCCCGAGGAAAAGAGATGTGTTATAAGTGTGCCCATGTAATGGATTGATGACTCAAGAGTATAAAAAAATATGACTTTAAAATTTTCGCCATGAACATACAGAATAATATGTAGGTAAATAGTATATAGTTTAGTAAATTTAAATATTTTTACTAAGAATGGGTCAAGGCGACGTTTCTTGAAAAATATTACCACACACATACTAAGGTAACTTAATATTGACCTTTTTCATTTTTTATTTTTTGATTTTCTCCAAAATACTTATAGATTGTCCTGGAACAAATAAATGGAAGATTATTTTGAAATAGATGCCGATACGGTGTTACATTGTAATTTGGATCAATCGAGTGTCGTAAACCCAACATGTACAATAGCTGCCGTCTTTACGACTACTCTTGATTCCAGGATTTATGGTCAACGCCGGATAAAACGTTTACAGCATCGAATCGAATGAATCTAAAGGAAATTTGTTGTATTCAAAAAGGAACATTAGCTTATCTAATGTAGTGTATATAATTTTAATTGATAAAAATTAATGTGCTCTAGATGGAAAACTTACATACGTATGTATGTGTACGTCTAAATCCCTTGCGGAGTAGACAGAGCCAACAGTCTTGGAAAGACTGAAATACCAAGTTCAGCTATATGGCGCAATGATGAAAACGAGATTCAAATAGTGACAGGTTGCTAACCCATCGCCTACAGAAAGAATCCCAAGTTCGTAAGCCTATACCTTAGACGCCTTTAACGACATCCTTGGTAAGCGATATGGAGCGGTTCTATTCTAATATGCCGGAAACCACATGACACTTTGGAAAACTTACTTTGCTAACTCCCATTGCTTTATCACAAAATGAAGGCCCTGGCGAGTGAATCCAAAGGAATAATCAATATCACAATACTATCATCATAATACCTTTGTGCTCATAGAGAATCAGCAGATATCGAGAGTTTAATTTAACGCTTGAATATGTTTGCTCATTCAATAACAGGAATTTACCCACTATTGAACCTAATGTTCCATATGCTAAGCTATGATATAAGCATATTTTCCCGATAGAGGTTACTCCATAATTGAGCTATCAACTGGTTCACTTTAAGTGCCAATAGTTGAAAAAGCCTCGAATGTATTTTGAATTAAGGCCATTTTTAAGAACAAGATAAAATCTCACGTCTGAAGTTGTATCCCCCTTAAAAGTCGTAATATTTGTATTGCCGTATCTTAAGAGCCTTTCGGATCATGCTGACAAGTAGAGATAAGTATCAAGCAGTAATGAGTAGAATACTCGCTCAGTTTTTTTTTTTCACGATCATAACCGAAGCTTCGCCCAAGCGAATCAAGCGCCACTTTTACAAGAAACCAGGTTTTTCGCAAATCACGCGAGATTTACAATTTTTACTAGGATGAAAGATACTCTATGTGATTCCCACACTGTAAGTATGTATGGAAAATTTCATGCAGATCGGTTCAGTGGTTCAAATGTGAAAAGGTAACAAACAAACATATTTAAAAATGCAGGAACACGTTAGATGCAGGCCGCTTCTGCTTGACCAAAGTAAGTGACTAAAATGTTGATGATTCGTTTATTTACGATAAAATAGTGATCCTTCTTATTTCTACTTTCATTTCATAAAAAGAATACACCTCAATGATATAAATCAAAATAACCCTTTAGCACGAAAGGCAATATAGTTAAAAACACACATCAGCGTAAATCTATCAGCATTGTTCAATCTTCAATAGCGATTTCGCCGATTCGGCGCAAAATAAATTGATCGCGATTTATCGGAGATTTTTTTTGCCGCTATAGAAATTCGTCCAATCAGTTGGAGGCCCATTATGTCATATGGGTAATAGGGCGAGTGTGAACGTATTACTTCCTTCAATGGATGCACTCGGAGGAAATAGCGCGATCTCTCGTGGATGATTGGGTGTGAGTTATAGAATATCGAGAATCGAAAGGTAAACGGATATCGGATGCTTTTAGCGTAAACGTATACCGTTTCTGAACGCTTTTAGGTTATGGCTTCGGAATGATTTGGAATTTTTCTTGTGGTTTTTTTTTTTTTTGAGAAGTATGCTGGATATTTCGCAGAAAGAAAAAACACATTGATAAAAGTATTTCACGCAATTGATAAATGGTAATTGTATATTACAAATGACGAATGATTGAAAGATGTTGCATTTTATTTCATCATCTATTTATTTTATGATAACTCTTCACAAATGTTCTTCTTCAAACATTTTGACCTGATGAAAATGTGGTTTTTATTGTAATGTTAGTCCACAATAAATTAAACAATACAAACTCTGTACCATTCAATATAAACAAAGTAGGTACCTCACATTACGTCCCAAAATACATTCCTAAGTTGTACTTTCAAATTATGTACTGTAATAGCCATAATAGGGAGTGTCTAATGAGACCGTCCCGTAATAAACGAAATAGGAGAATTTGCCGCAAATACTGATTAAATGTAACCGCAGAAGAACGGTCCCTCGGGAGTAGGATGTAGGGACAAAGTACTTTTACTTACTCTGATTGAAGTATACCAAGATATACTAAGATGTTTGTGGAAGGAGTTTATCTTGAACAAAAATGCGATCATGAATATCAATACATACATACATAAAATCACGCCTTTTTTCCCGGAGGGATAGGCAGACGCTTCATCTTTCCACTTGATTAAATAAATCAATAAACTGATTTTTTATTGACAATTAAGCCTAAATCCGTGAAAAAAAAGAAAAATAGAATGTGTGATGTTTGCAAAGTAATTAAATATTACCTTTAGCGACGGAAATGGACTAAGGAATCAGTATAGAAAATATAATCAAGGATAGATAATATAATTTAGATAGGAAAAAAATTATAAATTACTGTGAAAAGTCGGATAGAATAGTTATAAATATAAATAAAAACATGACATAAATATATTATAATAGTATATAAGATAAGTTTAAAAAAACTTTATTTAAGAATTCACTTTCTTAAAGGAAATTTCAAATGCGTTGTATGTATAAGGAAACTCCACGATAAAATCTCAACTGTATCCTCACATTAGAATAATCCGTTCGGCTATAAATACAGGATGCTCGAATAATATGCGACTATAAATCAGGTGGCCGTTGTCCGACGTTTCCAGCCCACGTTATCCGCACCCTGTATAAACAATGTATATAAGCATATCGCAAGGTTTAGCGCCTTTTTCGTCCCCTTTTCCCGCCTTTTTTTGTATTAAAGCTGTCATATTTAAATACAGATTTGCATAGTAAAGGACGTGGGAATATTTTCGTAAGTTCATATGATTTTAATATTAGTTGTATCCCTGCTTGCTTTTCTAAACATAAAATTTCCATTTTTCACAATGTCGTAAAAATTTCGACCATACATATACTCTATAATTCAGATCATATTTGAACATTTTGGCTTCCTACGTCCAGTTGCTTTGGTTATTTTCTTGGCTGTAGGTACCATTTGATAGTTTAGGCTATATAGGCTTTTTACATAATTATGTAGGTTAGGTTAGGCAGTTTTAGCTGTCGCATTAGTTTTGCTAAGGGAAAACTAGTTTATTTTGATAGAAACAACACTTACGATTAATGTTATGGCCCTAGTCTCAATTTATTTAGCCTTATCGAAATTGACTAAGTTAATTGACAGAATTTTTAAGGGAGCAATTGGAAACCTAGGCTCTAAAATGTCATTAAGAACTGCAACTACGTGACATTTAGTCGGATCAGGTCGCAACAGATAAATTCTTGTTTTATCTATCTTTAATAACTAGTATGTATATCAGAATAATCACGTCTATATCGCTTACGGAGCAGCCGAACCAAAAGTTTGGAAAATACTGAAAGGCCACGTTCAGCTTTATGGGTTAATGACAAAATTTTGGTTCAAATAATGACAGGTTGTTGTTAGCCCATCGTCTACAAGAATCCCAAGTTTATTAATTAGCCTAATAGAAAACAAAAACATAATTATCTCTACTAAGATCCTATTAGAAAAGGGCATTCTTTCTGTGTTCATATTACGTGGACTGTACCATTTAGCCGTTTACAAGCGGGCCTGTTTACAGTCTCCTAATATGTTCTGTGTCAACACGTTACGTTACGTACTTTCCTGTATTATTTCAGTGGTAAGATACGTAGTGAGTATTAGATACAATAGTGATAGTTTTGTATTGTTTCTCCTAGCGTCGGTATTCTGGAATCTGAATTAAACATTTCTGTGATTCTTGTGAGCTATTTGATTTAAAATCCGAGGTCTGATATCTCAGTGATACTTATAAGTGATATAGCTTTGGAAAATTTTAACATATGGTTTTCTGCCTGCCACTTAAAAACACCTAAAAAGATATATATACCTCTGAAAGTGAAAAGAAAATACAACTGAATAGGTTTAGCCTGACTTTGGCATACTGATATAATAATGACGTGGATAGGCAAAATGATGATTATATGTCAAATGTTACATATATCTTATGGTCCATAAAACTGATAGAAATTATATAGGAACTTACATTAAATATCTACTCGTACCACTTTAAATTATTAAATTTATAATATACTATACATATAATAAAACAGTAAAAATATTTTGTCTGTACATTTAGTATTTTTGACTGAAATGGATAGAGGAACACTTAGAATGAATAATAGAAAGCAAAAAAATTTTTTTTTAATTTCTTGTCTGTCTGTATGTATGATCACGATTATCTCTGAAAGTACTAAACCGATTTGCTACAAACTTTCACCAATTGCTTTGTTTTAACTCAGAAGAACATTTAAAGTTTGTTTCATCAAAATCGGTTCACTAAAAAAAAGTTATCGATATTTGAATGAACTCAAAGCATGAGTTTGCCTATAAATAAGTTACGAAATTTAAAATTCAAAGTTATTTATCATTGTACGACAGCTATCTACAACATATAAATATAAGTGAATTTTTTTTTACATTTTTGTCTGTCTGTCTGTATCTGACTGTATGATCAAGATTCAACTCAAAATTTACGCGGACGAAGTCGCGGGCAACAGCTAGTTTATAATATAAATCCAAAGGTCAAACCATTCGACATTTACTCGAATATCATAACGAGAGCTATTCTGTTTTCGTTGCATTCTGTTCCATTTGCAGCACCGAAATATCTGATTATACGTATAATTACGTCTTTATCCCGTACAGGGTAGGCAGAGCCAACATTGAAAAACCTGTCAAGCCACATGACTCAGAAAATCCTAAATTCATTTGACTTTAACAATCTGCGTAGGAATTGATAATAAATACTTACATAAAAAACCGCGTAATTATTAAGCGTTTATATGTAAGGATCAAACCATTCGACATTTACCCGAAGACCAGCACGAGCGCAATTAAACTGGACCGTAGTAGTGGCCCTGCGGTCTGCCCCCTTCGCAGCACCGGGATAATCAGCGTTAAACTATATCCAGCCATTCCTGTAATTTGTCTGGGTGGATGCTAGATAAACTTAACGTGATTAAAGTTGGAGGTGATTTTGATTTACCTTTGAAATAAATTGGGTTTAAAGCATCTCTCTCATCTCTGCGTGTTCCCTGTTGCACCCTCCATAAGTATTTCCAGGTCCGGGGTCAGCCTTTGTTTTAATTGAGTTAAAAGTATGAATATTGTTATAATCGGTATTAATTTTAATAAAAAGATATAAACATCTCTTCACTCTTCAAATTCACATAATGCTTTCATTATAATAAACACGTTTAGGGTTATAATTATTTATTCATGTATAAAGAAAATAAATACTCCTACTAATACACTTGTTGTATGGTACCACAAGCTACTACAAATTTCCCTGGAAAAGGCTTAATAATGCAAAAAGACTTACAAGCACCGCATTCAACATTAGACAGACAGCCGTTGAATACTGAACATATTTGCTAGAGAAAGCTAATATTTCCAGAGCAAACGAACAACACGTGCCATATTTCTGAACGCGAGACGGTAGAAAGTGCACAATTTACTTGCATTCCGCAAAATTCTGGAACAATCTTAGCTTGCGTCGGATTTACTGTCGCTTCAAAAAAAGCTTTATACGCTTCTCCGAGAGCTTGTCTTGTTACAGAAACTGCAAACAGCAAAAATGTAATGCAATCTCCTGCACCAACATTTTCCCTCCATTGAGAAAAGTGAATCAAATTTTCTTGTCATTTCGACACGAGAATTTATACAACTTTGTCTTACAATCTTTCTTGAATACTGCTTTTACGAGTCAAGTTTGATCATGGATTTTTGTTCAAACCCTTTGTTAACGAACTGTGAGATACCTATTTCATAGCTAGAAACCATCCTTTGATCCTTGAATATTAACTTTTAATAGCTGGCCATTTTGCTAGAATTAATATGCAATTTGCATGTTAATCGTCCATTCGGCGGAAAATCGTAATTTTCGTCAAGATGAAGTTTCTTAAGGTCGTTAATGAAATTTTCGTGAACGTAAATTATTCCTAATTGAAAGGTCTGAGTGAATTATTTGACTTCGGTAGTCGAATAGTTTCGTAACATTATTTCAAACAATCTCTCTCATATCTTTTGTTTGGCTCTTATTTCGAGTAGGCATTAAAGCAACTGGCTATTTATCTCATCACGTCAACTTGTTTAAATTTCATCATTTTATTTCAAGTAAGTACTTTTTGTTTTATGTATGGATAACATATGTATGTTATCTCATTATTCCAGAATTTGTATTAACTTACTACCTAAAAACAAAATATGTATAATAGCTTAGCTTGTCGTTGTAAGATAGTCCACTATGACCTTTAATGAATTACTTCCTATCAACTGCACCTCTCAATTTTTTGCGGTAAAAGTCGCCTTTTTATCATACTCTACAAAATGATCACCTCGGCAAACTTTGCAACTTAGATTGACTTCTTCGCAAAGTTCTTCAAACTTTGAAATTAATCTAGGGAATGTATAGCGTCATCTTTATGATATCTGCGCTTCCATCCTTAAAATGAAGTAAGAAAATATCGGCGCTGAACTCAGAAGGCAAAAGTTCAAAGGTTTTGAAGTTGTGTGTAAAAATATATCAGTAACTTTCCACGCAACAGGTGGGTTTATTTCCAAAATTCGGTGCAATTAGAGTTGGTAAATTTTTCCTTTTGAAATATTTGTTGACAGAAAAGTTGTTTAGGTAATGAATGCTCTGCATTTTCCGATCATCAGAGTATCGTGGTCGAGTCGCAAGTCGCAAGGAAGTTGCACGGGATTCGTAGAAGAGCGTTGATTATGATTTTGATATTATAACAAAATATTGATAACGTAAAAAGTTAACATAAAAGATAGTTGGCTAAAGGCGATCTAAAACCGCTGGATCTAGAGATTTGAAGTTTAGCATAGGTACCTTATATACTCTATGGGTGCATTAAGAGCGGGTTTCCTGAAATTCACGCGAAGCGGGAAATTAACGGAGTTCGCGCTGTACACGGAAACAGAGCCATGGGCATACTCTAACTTCAAATATAGAAATCTAACTTCAAAAAACAAAACACTACATCACCAACTAGTTATGTATCTCCTATCGTATGTACTACGTCACTTTATACCTGTGAGGCAGTAACTTTATTACTTACACCAAGATCGTAAAACATCTATGAATTCGAAATTAATTGGACCCTTTTTCATGGCATAATAATAAGGGTGCTGCAATTTATAGGGCTTGTCCTAACAAGCTTGTAATAAAATTTAGAACTTGGGTCTTAACAGAGCCAAAATTGGCTTGTTTCATTTTATGATTTCCTTGGGTAAGAGCATTCATAGAATTGAACGGCGTTTTATTTAAAGACTTTATTAAAGTAGTCTGTACATGCCTTAATTGAATTCTCTTTTTTAATTGTAAAAAATATAATATTTTCGTCGTTTTTTAATTGATATTAAAGTATCAGTTTTGATCGCAGGATGAAATGGAAAGCAATTTAAATAAGTACAGATTCTAGAACAATACTTTTAGTCTGGATCTCCGTTTACGTTAAACAGAAATTCCCATATTTCTCATCCGTGTGGAAATTTTTAAAAGAAGCTTTTATAATGTCATTAATATTTGGTCCTAGTATAATGACGTTATTTGTTTTCTATGAGCGGAATAGACGGTCTATTTTATGAAGAAACAAAATTATCACATAAAAAGAAGAAAGGAATCTAAACGAAGAACGACGAGCTACGTCCTGACCTAACTGGTTATTTTTAATCGTATAAATCAGTGAGATATTTAAACTCTTGACATTTTCTAGGATTGGAAAAAGATTGCACCTCGCCGATGGCACGGTAATGCACATCGTTTGGCGGCGGTCCAACATTCGATACCGGCGTTTAGAGGACCACGCTAGGAAATATTATCTTTAATGGCGGAAAAAAGTTGGATTCCAGATGACAAGAAATTCTTGGCGGGACGTATTTTGAAAATTTGCCAACTTGATGTCAGTACATAATTTAGTTGGAAAACAAGATAGGCTAATAGATAACCTTAGGATTCTTCTTAAAGCGACGGGCTAGCAATTTGTCACTTATCTGAATCTCAAATCCATCATAAACCATACCTACAGCTGAACGAGGCCTTTCAGTATTTTCGAGACTGTTGGATCTGTCTACTCCGGAAGAGATAAAGATTACTATATACATACATATTATATGTATGTATGTAATTTGTTTATCCCATGCAATTTTGGAGCCAGAGTAGTATAGTTTGCATGGAAAAATTTCCTCAGATTAATTCAGTTTATAGAAACTTTTCAGACATAACATGCAAACAGTAATGATATGTAAGAGGCTACTGTTCTGTGATTATTGGTAAATGTGTAGAAATCGGAATAACCTAATTACTTGGAAATATACTAAAAATGCTCATCATTAGAATTAAAATACGTATTTTTACGTACCAGTAACTAATATGAGATTCAGCTTATCTTAGTAAAACCCACAGAAGAAAATCAATATTCAGATGATTATAAGTAGAACGAACTCACAAAGACGATTTGTTGACAAGAAATATCCAGCGGAACGAATTGTATAAATCTGCCTTATACAATTTACCAGTGAATTAAGTTCGCCTTCTCAACGTTACAGTGTAACTGATTTCCCTAGTCGTGTAGGATTTCGATACGGTATCGTCTATACGGTATCGTCTCCATTCGACTTTAACTACATTGCACACGAATATTATGGATTTATTGTTGAGATTTTGGTCAACCTTACACTGATAAGAAAAAAAATGACTAAATTAAAAACGTAGTCAATCTCAGCTCAAATAATGTGTTTATTTTCATAAAATTAAATTATTAACACTAATAATATTTATATAATTGTTAATATTATCTGAGAAATTAAACATTAAATTAATATACAAAGAGAATTAACACTAATTAATTTTCTACTAAAGAGAGTACTTATAACAAAAAAACTTAAACAAATAAAAAAATTTTGCTACACCAGTGAAAAACATAAGTTAAGTACACAAACTTTAATACATTTTTTCGATTAGGTAGTAAGTAGGTAAGTACTTACCCAACACAAAACTACTAATTAAGACATTCTTATAATTAATATTATAATTTATTTTCGTTTAAAATTTTTCCTTACTTTCTTAACAAGAGATATTTTTATTAAAAAAAAATTATCTAATAGGTACATATCATTCACTTCACTTATACAAAATAACAACAACATTAAACCGTATACTCTTTACAAAGTTTAGAGACGTGATGCGCGGCGACGGCCGCACGACGTGGCAGGGCCGCCGCGTCGTCGCCTGTCGCCGGCCGCACGCTGAATGCTTGGAATCTTGACGTGCCAGACATCATCCTTCCTAATATCCTGAATTTGAAGAAATTAAGCGAGTGGTTACACTTAAAACGGATAGAAAGGTAATGTTCCCCTCCGTTTTAAGTGTACGGTTTTGTTTTTATGAATTTGATAAAGTGGTCTATTTTTTTTTGTTTGGTCTAATTTCATATATTTTTAGTTTTTTTGTTACCACTCCGACGTTTTTAGTAAGCTTTGATTTCTAGATAATTATATGTATGTATATGTTATCTTAATTAATAATAAACCTACTAAACAGAAATAAACGTGGATACTTAATAATCGTGAATAACCTGAAAAACTAAATAAGACTCTAATATATACAAATATAAAATATCGTAAAATAGTCTTATAAACTGTTGCTCATAATATTTCTTATTTGTAGTCAGTGTTACATAAATAAACTTAATAACGATCAAAAATGTTGTAAATCCAGATAGTAAGCTTTCACAGAAATATTACGCAAGTTTCAAATAAGTTTTAAGAAATCTGGTAAGCAACTTGTTGCGTCAAACCGAACGATTGAAGTTACAACTATCTTTCATTGCTTTCAGTAAAGTTCCAAGTCTGGAAACTTTAAGTGGGTACTTAAAAATGTCTACTTCGTTTTCAATTAGCTCATGAATACTGAAATCTCGGATCTTCATTAAAATTTAAAAACATTTAAGAACATTTATAGACAAGATAAACTAAGACTAAGCAGACACTAAAATTATACTTTTAGTCATTTGGTAAAATGGACTAAATTATTACTTTTTTGCGTATAACATCACAATTTGTAGTATTTTAATGCGTCTCCCACATCTTTGCGTATTCCCAGCGGCACCCTCTGCCACTATGCTTCACGGCCTTAATTGGATCCTCTTTCTAAATATACTCTTTCCATTATTATTTGCAATGTAATAATTTTAGGTCTTCTGCAATTCAACATTTAAATATTCTTAAGTGTTCTTCCTAAGCTCTTTACGAGTACGAAGATATGAGAAAACATCTGGAAATAAAATAGACAAACATATTTCTGGAAATTACTCACCTGACAGTGCAAGGAGGCTTAAGCTCGGGTAGCAGAAAATCCACTTCGTAATATACTATTTGCATAGCGGGCCCGCTCTCGTCTCTTACGACTAGATTCTTAGAGCAAGGCTCGCCTGGTCTTATGTTGACGCATTTTGCTAGAATATTTAAAACTATTTAGTGGATTTAAGAATTTAATTAAGGGTCAATTGATAGCCGAGGAAATTAATGAAGTGTAATCATTAGTTTCATCTTCATTTACAGCAGATTACACGATTCAAGACTGAGAAGAGAGCCAGGTGTTGTGTATGTATAAAACACAAAGGGACAACCGCCAGATTGCAAGAATTCATGGTTGCACATCCAGTTGCCTAAATTTGCAGGTTACCTATATTTTTAATATGAGCTTCAATAAGTTAGATTGTTATTATTTACCACGTATATATTCTATTAAAAAAAAACAGTGATAGTCGGTAACTCCGTCTCAGATTGCCGTTCAAAGTGAAAGAAAACATTACGATAAAACCTTCACATATACGTATGAATCACTATAGACTATAGTCTAAGCTATTTACAGAATCGCAGAGATGGTAATGGTTCCGCTGTAATTACCTGACCCTCACACCCTCAAATTGTAAGATTGTAAACGCAATAGCCAAACGAAAACCAGGATCACGATACAATATCTTACTCAATAAGCCTTCATATCCAGACTAGGTAAAATAGGGATCCTATTACTAACTTACAAGCTATTCATCGATCTGTCTGAACGTCTAACCTATATCGGGCTATCAAACCAATAATGGTATTCACCGACAGCATTTCTACAGTATTAGATAGGAGGGCGGATTGTATTGTTAGCTTGAATAATAAGCAAAACTTGTAACTGACTTATAGAATAACAAGTTATTTTCGGCTTAATATCCCCATCAAGTAAATAGTTGGAAACGTCGTACAATTGCAGCGTCTCTCTATTAAAAAATTGCGTCCGCTCTGTAAGAATTCTGGATTCACCGATAACCACGATCGTACTATTTTATCTTAATTTTTATGCATATATATTTTTTCTACTGCTGCCTGAAATCCCGTGTGGACATTTGTCACTTAAATAAGTTATCTACTTTAAGTATCTGTCAATCGTAATATTATTTCGCCAATAGAATCACATACTTGCAAGTATTTTCAAAGAAAGTACTCCGTTAATATTTATCAAGGCTTTTGAGTTAGGTCATGTCAAATCTGTCTGACCTATCATAGATATTTTTTCTACATTTCTATAATAGAATATGGACTTACCAACGATCTCGTAAAGCACATAAACGCCGATATCCTGTAGCGCCTTATGCCATTTGAGAACCTTCTCCACTGGGCCGGAAAAAACCCTCGCGCCGCTCCTGTGAAGCGCCTGGACGAACACGAGTGGATTAACTTAATAGATCATTCATCAATTATAATTCCATTAAAACTGCCTTTGTACTTTTTAATACTGTAATTTTTGAAGGTTATTTAATTAAGGAGGTTGTTTTTGTTCAAAGTGATAGTCTGATTATCTTTCGGTCAAATAGTAAATGGTCAGTTGCAGTTGTAAACTATTTTGTGATAGATTTTGTCGCTGTACTAAAATAACTTTCAACGTATTACATACATAAATCACGCCTCTTTACCAGAGGGGTAGGCAGAGACCAAAACTTTCCACGCTCCCTTCGTACTTCTTTGGCTTCATCCACATTCATAACACTCTTTATGCAAGGTTCCGGGTGCTCTTGACCTGACCTTTTGCTAGAACCTCTCCGATTTGATCAAGGTACTTCCGTCTAGGCCTTCCCACTCCAACAGTCCCATTCACACTCCCTAGGATATTTGCTTAGTCAACCTGCTGTTATTCATACCAACTTTTAAAATGTTCTTTTAAAACTAAATTAAGTATAATTGATTTCAATCAGGCAGTCTAAAAATCACTAAATCCAGAACATACTTAATAATGACGTGAAAACTTTGTCGCAGTTACGTGATATTGCTAAGAAAACTATTAGTTAAGTAATAGGAAACGTAGTCGTTTAATTTCATTGTTAGTTGATAACTATTCGCACGTGGCTTATTAATTTAGCAAAGCTTATCTCAATCTTAATTTTACAGATCCTACCAGGTCGCAAATCACCACATAAGATTATAACTTGCCTCTCACAAAATTAAGGTATATTTGGCTAATAGAATACTGTACCTACTCTATGTGTTCAGCCATAACACAAGGTAATGTTATCGTATACGATAATGTTTAATAATAAACAAATTTCATTTCTTTAAATGTTTTTATTACTGGTTTGGGAATGATGCGATCCATGATACGCTGACCATAACGAATTAAGTTTATATTTTTATTCGTACAGTTAGAATGACAAAGTGGACTGGAAAAGATCCTTTCATGGGATATTCCATCGTTTTAATTTATTTCTTATAACTATAAATTACTGTGCAATGAAGATATAACAAGCAAACAATGTATATAATTTTCAAGCAGATCATCGATTGGATGTCGATTTTGGAAACGACCCGAGATCTGCCGATTACCAGTTTAAATTCTTGTTTGAAATAAGTTTCCATTCTAAGAGTGTCCCTAATAAACATCATAATGACAGCTCTAAAGATAGGATTTAACGTCTCCGGTTAAAAAAAAACTGTTTCCGAGACAAAGCGACGGATATTGCACTGGCTCAACTCATCGGATTTTATTTATGTCGGCTAAATCACTTGCTATTATTGTGCTATTTACTTCAGTTACTTTTAGTACCAACAGTTCTTTGGAGTTTCGGTTTTATGGCGACTTAACACTTTTCGGGGATTAAAGACATTGTAGTAGATTTTATCGTAATGAATGAAAGTTGGAAAGTATTCTGAACAAAATAAAATCGCGCCCGCCACATTAAATGTAGTGCGAGAATCTGGTGTATATAATTTTGAAGTATACATATGTAATGTATTTAAGTACCTATGAGTCAAACCGTTATCTTATACAACAGTTTTAATACCTATAAGTGTTGGAAGATTTCATCTCGATAAGACGTCAGCTAATTTAAAAAAACACGTCCCTTAATTGAAAACAATACTTCTGAAATTGGTTAATAATTTTCTCTTTAATAATTTTAAATTAACCGTAGCACCAGTTACTGTTCAATCAAATATTACTTCTGTTTGAAAAATCAGCGATTAACAAATACGTATAAATTATTGAGTGATCAGATAAGTTCAAATATCATCATCAGTTGTAAGGAAATTGAAAAGATACCTACAAAAAATACAAAGACAAACAAAGAGTAGTAGTTACTGAGAAACCAGCACATCCTCAACTCAAGTCAATTGTTTTCTGAGAAATTCGTCGTCTGCAATGAAATCTATATTTTTATTCGTCACATCCGTATTTCTTCTGACCATCACGTATATCGGAACGTCACCAATCTTCGGTGATGGTAAGTCAGTAATTGGCAACGACTACGTTGAATATGATTTGCTCGAAATAAGAAAAACCCCCAGGAAAAAGAAAAGTTATAAAGGTTTACCTCATGGTCTGATCTCATCTTATAAGGAATCCAATGGAAAGTACATAGCTGACTGTGTCACTCACAAATTGCCGAAAAGTGCATGCCCTGCACATTTCTTGTCTTTGCCACCCTCTTTTGAAGATTATAATGAATACTCAATTTGATTTTCCCAAATACAAGCCATCGCCTACCATAGAAATTGCTGGCAATTATTTATATATGGTTCGTAAAGTGTTATTTTCAATGTTTTAGTTTTAACCAGCTCCGGTATTGGATGGGTAGCATTTATACATATAAGTAAACCTTCAATCGATTAATAAAAAACTGAATCAAAATCCGATATGTAGTTTTAAAGATCTAAGCATACAGACATAGGGACAGACACGGAAAGACTTTGCTTTATGAGTACAAGTATTTAGTGGTAGTGATAAATGTACTATGTCGACTCACACCAAAAAAATAAATCTAAATTTTACTTTGACTATTTATTACTTGGTTACAACTAGTTACAAGAAAAAGTAGAGATTTTTGATACCAACTAATCATTCAGAAGGTCTGGAACTGGGAAATTTTTCGAATTTATAGGACTGAAGTTACAAAAGTTTTTTATATGATGGAAACAATAATTTCTTGAATTTATATACAGTTCGACTTAAATTTCATAACAAATATGTAATAAAGTAAAAACCAAAAAAAATATATTTTATTTCTACATAAAAAAACCGATAAGTTAAGAATATACATAGATTCAAATTCCTACTCAAGTCAAGAAATATATCGATAAAGTATTATTACTTGTGAATTCTGTGAACTGTAAACTAAGTTGTTAAGTTAGCAAGTTCCTAACTTCGTACTTACCTTAAGTTTATCCCCACGACTCATAATCTGATTCTGTATTTCGGGTTTGTTCACATCTGAAGCCTCAGGCTTCTTAATCGGTGCTGAAAGATAAATTATATTAAGACTAGCTGTCCCGGCAAACGTTGTTTTACCATATAAATAATTTCTATTTAAAAAAATGTTGAGGGTGGACAACCCTTATCACTAAGGGGTATGAAAAATAGATGTTAGCCAATTCTCAGACCTACTTAATATGCTCACAAAATTTCGTGATAATCGTTCAAGCCGTTTTGGAGGAGTACGAAGACAAACATTGTGACACGAGAATTTTATATATATAAGAAAAAGAAAGATTAAGTAATGATATCAATTTGAGAAATATAACAGAAGCTTCCAAAAAGCCACATTTATGGCTAAACTAGGCAAAATCTATATTTCAGGCCTTACATAGATTTCTAATCTTGGACGTTCTGTTTAGTACTAATGGGGTATTAAAATTAAATTTTGACATACCTATTGAAATACTAGCATTGAATCAGACCACATAACAGGGTAAGTATTTTTCCATACTCCATATAACATATTACTGTTCATACATATAGTTACGTCTATATCCCTTGCGGGGTAGACAGAGACACCAGTTTTGAAAAGATTGAAAGGATTAGTTCAGCTGGGTGGCTAATGATAGAATTGAGAATCAAATAGTGACAGGTTGCTAGTTCATCGCCTAAAAGAAGAATCCCAAGTTCATAAGCCTATCCCTTAGTCGCCTTTTACATACATGGAAACGAGATGGAGTGGTCCTATTCTTTTTTATTATTATTGGAGCCGGGAAACACACATTACGTGTAAAATATTATATAATACACTATATATCATATTTTATTTTATAACATGAAGATTGGTTTAATAACTAACCTATGAAGAGGTAAAAAACTAAACGTCTCTAGTTTTTGTATTATTTTTTTTCCGCTTCTCATAAGGTATTATCATGAAATTTTAATTTATTAAAATACTATTTTTACCCGTGGCTCTGCCCCCATATAAAATAGGTACCGAATGACGATAAAAGTATGGAACGTACTCTGTAGTTCTTCGACAACACAGATATTATTTTATTAGTACAATCAACAGCACATCAACCTGATCAAATTCACAACAAATTCCTCTGTATTACCGCGACAAAGAGCTTCCATGCAGAGTAACTTCATATACAATTGGCTATACCTATTATACGTACTATAATGACTCATTGAAACATACTCCTATCTTTGTAAGGTCGTAAAAATAGAAGCACGGATCTCAAGAGCGAATCCAACCAAGTATCACAAAGTTTGCCTCTGAACTTAGTTCTCTCGAAAATACGGAGTAATGAGCTTGTTAGACCGAGTTAAGAGGCTTTAACGTGGCACAGGTTGACTAAAATACCTTCAGACTTCAGGTTTATTTAGCATCTGCTGAGCAAAGACTAAGCTTGGAAAAGGATTTAAAATTTTGTAAGCTCGAGAATATAGTTCGTTTTAAAAATAAGTACTTACGTTAGTTATGTTGTGAGTATTCTGTGGTGTTCTTTATTTTAAGTTTATAGACTATGAATAATTAATTTAAAAAAAACATTACGTATTAGAATAATTGACTGTCATTTTCAAATTTTTGCAAATGCTCGATACTTTATTTATTGACAATATTCAAAAATTTTAATTATAGAAAATGTTCGAAAATTTATTTTTAGAAAATGTTCTTAGTAGTTTCTTAGTATATTAAGACTTACTATTGGTCACTGGTTTCCAATTATTTTGCGAGTTTCTCTGATATGGTGTAGGTGTTTCGAAAATCTTAGGAGGTTGCGTAACTTGCTCTGAAACAAAAATTGATCTGAAATAACTGCAATACGAGTACGAGGATGAAATGTTAACAAAAAAAAATTAATAAAGCCAACTTTTTTGATTCTTCAAGATTTAAATTCTAATCAAAAAATGCTTAAAAGCGGACTGATAGAGATATTACTGAGAGAGAATATTGATGATCTAGTGATAGTGTGGACAAAATATATTAATGAATTATTTGAACTCATTGTCACTATGATGTTACCGTTGATGTTTTCAACACAGTGACTATCGATATTTTATCATTTTATACACATAAATTCCGTGTGGTTCCGGGCATCAATAGAAAAAAAAATAGAACCACTCCATCTCTTTCCAATGGATGACGTAAAAGTCGACTTAAGAATAGGCTTATATAATTGGGATTCCACTTTAAAGCGATGGGCTAGCAACCTGTCTCTATTTGAATTTCAATTCTATCATTAAGCCAAACAGCTGAACGTGGCCTTTCAGTCTTATGATGACTGTTGGCTCTATCTACCCCGCAAAAAATATAGACTAGATTGTATATTTTGTGATGTTATACATATAAAACGTACCTACCATTGCGCATACGAGTTTGAGCCAATTCCATAGAATTCCGTTCTTGCGGCATTCGATTTTGGTAATCGCCCGCGAATGACGGGTTGGCGGATATAGTACCCCTTTCTCTTTGCATTTGTTGGCCTTATTTAGATAGAAAAGGAAAATAAATAGATCTATTTGTATGTTCAAACTAATGAATAAACAAAAAAGATTTTAACAATAATACATTTTTAATTTAATAGCAACACAAATTTTTAGGCTAGGTTTAGGCCGCCGTACCGTGCAGTTCCTGAACTTTAGAATAGCTCTCGCATAACTCTTTCCCATTGATATCGTTAAAGGCCACTAAGGGAATAGGCACATTCATCTAGTGCTACTTTTACTATGAAACGAACGCAAGCAGTCTCTTCGTTTAAAAACTTGACTTACTCATCCCAGGGTTATGGTCAAATAGCGTACCCCGGGCTTCTTTCCAGAGATAAGGATATAACTTAACTACTCTTATTATACAAGACTATTTTCAAATCACTTCAGAAAGCCTTATGAAATAGACTAGACACTGGCATAAAGAAGTGTTCGTATAATTTCAAATTTAACCTTTTTACAAGTGAAAGTGGGTAGTTGGATAATATTGGTGCCGTGTGGTTCCCGGCATCAGTACAAAAAAGAATAGGACCACTCCATCTCTTTCCCATGGATGTCGTAAAAGGCGACTAAGGGATAGGCTTACAAACTAGAGATTCTTTTTTAGGCGATGGGCTAGCGACCTGTCACTATTTGAATCTCAATTCTTTCATTAAGCCATATAGCTGAGCGTGGCCTATCAGTCTTTTCAAGACTGTTGGCTCTGTCTACCCCAAGAGGGATATAGACGTGACCATATGTATGTATGTGGATAATATTGAATACTTTACCAGTAGCTATGAAATTGGCGTTAGGGTCCGCGTATGCGGCCAAGTACCGCGGATCTATTCCAGACATCATTGGTCCTTGGCCCGAAGGAAGCTAGGTATATTAAAAATATATCATAACTTATATAACAGAATGCTTTAGGAAAAACTTCAGTGTTTCTCCCATTGGAGTTTTGTATATATAAAGTTAACTGCCGCGGATTTTAGAAATAAGCCCTGTTTGTTAGTCCTAAAGGTTTTGCCGGTATACTTACGAGATACCAAAATAGTTCAAAATCGGTCTAGGTGTTTTTGAGTTTATTGGTTATAAACAAAAACAGATTAAGTATACATTTTACTTAATTGAATTAAGTAGGTAGGTTCAGCTATATGGTTATCTAATATCATGTGAAATCATCAGTCACACTAAGTCATCTTAAGCTCATGTAATATTTGACCATCGCAGCATGAAATAAAGTACCTATAGTGTCCGACACGTAAGTATGGACTTTTTATTAGGTATATCAAAAAAAGCCACCGCGCATCCCGGAAGTGTCAATTCTAGGGTCAACTTATATGCCGTGTGCAGTACTTACACAGATAAAACTTGGAGAATTCATTTGAACGTTTCCAAAATCATTTTTTCCCGTAGGAGATGGTGCGTAGGGCATATAAACAGGCACGGTATGTGAAAAATTTTGTGCTCGGGGGAGTGGTCTCTCCAAAAATATACTTTCATCAGGACTAAAAAATACATGAAAAATTAATAAGTACACACATGTCATATATTAAAGAAACTAGCTGTGCCCGCGACTTCGTCCACGTGGAATAGTTATTTTGGGCATCATTGAAGCCCTCAAAGATAAATTTACCCCGTTTTTTTTAACATTTTCCATTATTCTTCGCTTATAAAAGTTGCAGCGTGATGTTATATATCTAGCCTAAAGCCTTCCACGATAAGTGGTCTATTTAACACAAAAAAAAATTTCAATTTGAACCGTGAATAGTTCGTGAGACTAACGCGTTTAAACTAAAAAACAAACAAACTTTTGAGCTTATAATATTAGAATAGATAAACAAAAGAAGAAAATAAATCTTAATCAAAACAAAAGTACAGTTAGGGGAAGAAAACCCTCTTTGTCCACATATCAGCTTTATCTGTATCCGACTTTCCCTAAGTAGTAAGAGTGAATGGTTCAACTAGGCCTACGGTGTAGTGGTAGACTCTTGGCATTTTTGTATTTCGTAGATTTTAGCCGAGATTTACCTTTCATTATTTCCTCTTGTGAAAGTAGCAGTCTGGTTTCCACTTTTAATATTTTGCGGAAAATCTGAAAAATCTATAGAGTTGAATAATATTTGAAATAAGTTATCCTATTTTTAGAATTCTGAAAATATTGATGTATTTTACCTACCTCTGGGCTCTCTAATAATATATCTTTCCATTTCAATTCAAAAATAATTTCAATATCTATGCAAATAACTAAATAGTATCTATTTTTTATATACTTTAGCAGTTAGGTTAAAGAAAAAATCTTATAAGAAAAGCGTAGTTAGCGATGGCGGGAATGTAAAATTATTTCCTTTTATAAGATGTAGCTACAAAACACAATGCGCTATTTTTAAAATTAGAATTACTCATTAAATTGCCTTTGCTAGATATACATGAAACACGATTGCCAAAATCAAAATAAACGCGAATTGTCAATCAAATGTCAACACTAGGAATTTGTTTATTGTCAGTGTAACAGAAATGTTTCATTTTTATTAATTAAACAGACAATAATATGATACGAGTACGGCAACGTAGCGAAAAAAAATACCACTCAAAGAGTATTCGAATAAATCAAATTTGTCCGACAGATACAGTATTACAATAAAGTTCACAATATTCTCAAATATACGACTTTGTTTATTTACAAGTAGCAGCAGTAGCGATGTGTAATGTAAAAAGTGTTTAGTTTTTAGATTAGGTATTTACGATCACTAATATATAAAGGATTTTTGAAAATTCTATTCCTAATGCGGACTATTATATTTCCAATTCAGGAAATTGTATTTATTTTGTGTTAAATTGTGCAATTTTTCGATTGATAAAACTGGCAATACATACTGACACTATTAACTGTTGACAGTGACAGAACAACCAGACAATGATAGGTACCTTACCTACTGCTGATTTGATAACGTCATTGATAGTTTGTGTTCTAAGTCCTGTATTTTTCTTTAATAAGTAATTACCAATTATTTTGATATAAAATAAAAACCTAACTAAATATTAACACAATGGAACTTCAAGATACCTACTATAATAAATCAGAATACGTAGAAACAGTATGTACTTACAAAGTTACACTACGGTATCACACTTCAAAGATAAACTGAAAAGTCACTTACTACAATCTCAATCCAATACATAACAGCAAACCTTTACATGCTTATCCCTTCTCATTCTTCAGTAGTTTTCTTCTGCCTACCTATTGTCTACTTTGCTGTAACAATAAGAACATAGTTACACTCACGCTCATACTCAACATACATAAACTCCCTAGCACTGCTATCTACTTGTTATTTTGTGTTGATATTTTTAATATTATGTATCCTTCATATTGAATGGCAAAGCCTCCGTACTAGGTTCCACTGAAAATCAGCACATTGTGTAACCTCATCCATCATACACATGCATAATGCTGAGTGGAAACCCTTTTGGTCGCATCATGTATTTTTTATTTTTTATTTCTATGTTTATGGATGAAAATGTAATGTTACATCTTGCGCCAAATAAAGATTTTTCTTTCTTTCCTTCTTTCTTTGTAGTTACCTAGCTAGCTCATCCTAATCACTTTGTTATTGTAACACCATTCTTTTTATTATTTTGTAGGCTTCCGGAAACAAAGTAAGCAGACAAACAGTGTTATGTGGGTCACAAAACATAATATTACATGGAAAAGTAATTGTTCAAAGCGATGCAATAATAAGAGGTGATTTAGCAAATGTAAAGACTGGCAGATTTTGTATCATTAGCAAAGGATCAGTTATCAGGCCACCTTTCAAGAAGTTCAGTAAGGGGTAAGACATTTCATTCAAATAAATATGAATGACCAAATTGTAATGGGATTTTAAATCCTCTAGTATCATTTTCTAACTGATTGTTTGCACTATACAAGGAATTGAGGTAGGTATTAACATGTTCGCTACTTAATTAGCATTTTCCTTACTATTAACGTTGCAAAATATGCCATGGATTGCCAATGTATAAAATACTTTTATTTATTCTAGTGTTGCTTTCTTCCCTCTTCAAATGGGTGACCATGTGTTTGTTGGAGAAAACACAGTGGTGAATGCGGCCGTTGTGGGATCCTATGTATATATTGGAAAGAATGTAGTAATTGTAAGTATAGTGAACAATCACTATATAGTATAAAGTCCCCTTATTTTCTTTATTTATCTATAGTCTGTATGTATGTGCTAATTCTGAAAAGTTGTGAATGGATTTTGTTCCTGTTTAAAATGTTGGAAAGGGGGTTTTCTGAGATTTTTATATACATTCTACCTATGTAAACTATATTTTATATAAATACTAACCAATGCTCTTATGGTAAGGGAAAATATTGTGAGGAAACCCACACATTCAAGCAACAGGATGTGTAACCATGATCAATCCAATATGGGTAAGGTTTACCTGCAAAGATTGCAGAGGTTAGACGGGAGTCACTTTGAATTAAAACCTGACTTACCCCATCCAGAATCCATGGTCAATGGCATACCCTGGGCTTTACTGCAGCAGATTTTACAGACATAAATCTTTAAAAATCTCAATTATGTTCTCATATTTCAGGGCAGGAGATGCGTCTTAAAAGACTGCTGTATGATTGAGGACAACTCCGTCTTGCCTGCCGAGACTGTTGTTCCATCATTTGCTCGATACTCCGGCAGTCCCGCACGGCTAATCACAACATTACCAGAAGCAATGCCTGATCTCATGACAGAATTTACAAAAAGCTATTATCAACATTTCTTACCAACTACAGTAAATTGAAGAATACTCTGTCATTTCCATTATGTATTTCTAGCAAGACTAATTTTTTTTAACAGCATTATTATGTTTTACTTTTAAGTCTTAGACCTATTGTAAGATTTTGGATATTTACACAATGTAAGTAGGTATCTTTAATTAAAAATGTATGTCACTCACTATTGTATATAATAAACTAATTTATTACTTTATTTACTGTTTGCTGCTCCAACTTATACTTCCTTTTAAAGCCTTGATCTTTTCATATCAACATCCATCCATCCATTCCATATATTCCTTTATTCACGAAAGTTGACGAAGCTAATTTCTTCCACAGATATTATTAATGTCTAAAGAATTTATTACCTCACTCTATCTTTGCGTTATTCAATAGATAATCCAATCTGTATAGGCTTACAATATCCCGGATTTTTTCCTTGCAGGGTAGACGCACCCAAAAATCACAGAAATTCAAGACATATAATCACGTTAATATCCCTTGCGGGGAAGGCAGAAGTCGGTACTCAGCAGTAACGATACGCATTATAAATAATTACTGTATAGCATTGACGTCACAAAATAGCTGGTGTGTTATTATTATACAGTAATATGCTAAGCAACCTTGCTATAAAATTTGATAATTATATATCATAGGATATAATAAATAATTAAACGGTTGAGCACTTTTTGGCCTGGCTAACCAAGGAATATTTGGCGCTTTTATTGGACGATAGCGTCTTCTGATCGAAGACAGTTGGCAACTCGCAACAATGCTTGTCACTCCTCAGACTCAATCACTGTGGTTTGTCAATGTCAACAACTTATCAAACAACAATTGCCATGTCACATCAACAACATCGTAAGATACATATCGTACACACGTAAAGCACAAACTAGTTTTTGTTTATTTGAAATTATCTTTTAATTGATATCAACCCGTAGTGGTTCGCCGATTTCCAGGACAAAACCCTTGCTATAAATGGAATATTAAATGTATTATTTCATGTACAATGGAGTATCACTATCCAGATCTTTGTATGCCCACAGATCACCTTCTGACTGGTACGTATACAATTTCTACTATTATCGATTATTTTCCCCTATTTTGCGATGTTATTAAATTATTAACTAGCATTTTCTTTCACATCCTCAATTCAAATGCATGTTTTCTACGAATTATTCGGATTTTATGTCCGAATGCCGGTGTAGAGGGTACCCGCGGCCGAATTGGCAAAAAGACAAAAACACATACGATTTTAACCACGTCTTCACATTGACCTCTTGAGAAATATTTTCATGACCTATTTTATTTGTATGTAAACTTGAAATTATTTTTATTTGATTACATAAGCCATATTAAAACATATAAGGTTTTAATTAAAAACTTGTTAGTGTTGAGTAAGATTCAGTGAAAAATATATTTTTTTAAAAGTATATAAAGAGTTGCTTATCATTTGAAGGAAAGTAGGTACATAATTTCTAATTTTAGTGGTCAACAGGATCTTGGTAACTAGGGTTGACAGTGATAGCAAAAATATTAAAGTACTCAAAAAATAATAAAAAAGAATAACACAAAAGGCCTGTATTCATAAATGGGTTTTCTTCCTGCAAACAACTTTAACATATACCAATTGCCCAAACTTCCTAAATATAAGAACAAAAACACAATTTTCCAGATCCTTATGCCGCAGAGTATACTCCACAATACCTTCTACCAACACAGGAGGCTGAATATGGGGTCCGTAGTAGTGTGCTGGTGGACGGAGGGGATAGATTTGGTGTCTCTGCAGTGGTGTTTGATAAATATGAAGAGCTGACTTGGATGGGAAATCAAGGTGTAAGTGCTAAAAAGTCCTATCACATATAATTTTTAAATGGATTAGGCTAAGGTTACTAGAATGTTTTTTTTACTAATCTTTATCCTCCTTGCTATGTCCCACTTGGGTTTCTTATTATTTAGTACCAGTTTTTAATGCTGGGTTGTGTTATATGAAATGTACAGTTTTTTCATGTATGTATCAATCATATCTTTATAAACAAGTAGGCATGCTGTGATTGGTTTTGTCACTAACAGTTCAAAACAAGTTCCAAAGTACTAAAATTAAATTTGTATCACAGTTTTGGTTATTGTAGCTTTATGTTTCTCAGAAACAGAGACATATAACCTTATACATATAAAGACAAGTTATCTGATTTGACAAAGAGCTTCAATTGTTCTACATTATACAAGAAATTTACAAGCTTATGAATAACAATAAAAATGTTCTAATTTATCATTTTTCTCAGGGTCATGTAACATCATACTATGGTCCGAATATGCAGAAATATACTTCATTCCAAGTTCATGAATCTGAGGAAGTGAGGGACATACTAACAGTTGAACAAGGAATCTATGCTTTAACTAAGACAACACTTCGCCATCAAATAAGAAGAGGCATTCCAAAGCATACATTCAGGTAACTGTTGGAAAAGGTAGGCAGAGACTATACCTTTCCATTTGATGTGATTTATGTCTACTACGTCTTTAACTTGATCTTTACTTATTGTTCTCTTCATCCAAACTATGGTTCAGGATACCTTTCACCTGATTAACTTAATTATTCATTTTACATGTCAGGAGGGTTAGATAATTAATTACTTAAAAATACAGGTTAGATACATGCAGAGGAATGTGGCCAATATAAGAGCAATCCAATCTGTCATTCATGTTTTTTAATGTAGACAATGTGCATTCATCCACGATTTAGATTTAAGAGATCTATATTTGTAAATTGATGTCTGGTGAAAATGCTGCAGTGTAGTTTGTTCCGCCGCTCCTTCTACACATGCACTTTGGAAGCCGTAGTAGTTATAATTAGATTTAAGTGAAGCGACTTCAATAAGTGATACTTTGTATGTATCCAATTTTGAAAATAAACCTATTCTATTTTATTTTGCCATTATTCTTAGATATTGTATTACAGTATTCACTTGGTTCCTTCAGAGAGATTAAAATAAATCAATTAAAATAAATTTTTCAAACAATGATTAAATTTTTGAAAATGTAATCATTGTTTGAAAACCAAAATTTAGACCAGAGACAACAATGTAATATTATAAATAATTAATATTTTAATATATTTTTAAAACAGCCCATTTTTTTTTCAGGTCACAAAACATGACTGATATGCAATGTTTATACCAAGCTAGTCCTACGAAGCTGATGATGGGTGGCCATCAAGAGAAGCTGATTGATTTGGATCTCACTAAGATGATGGAAACAGTTCTTGTAAGTTCATTATTCTAAGATTGAATATAATTTATTAGAGCTTCGTCCATATGCTTGTTAGTTTGTTTGTAAACTCTTTATCCATATCCATATATAATATAAAAATGAATCGCTAAATGTGTTGGTAAGCGCATAACTCAAGAACGGCTGGACCAATTTGGCCAATTCTTTTTTTTAAATATTTGTCGAAGCTCAGGGATGGTTTTTAAAAATACCAAATAATTGCCTGAAAAACCTTAAAAACAGTCCTTTTCTTTATCCCATACAAACGTTTTCTAACTAATACGTACATATTACAAATCTTTTTGACATATTACAATTGTCATATTACAAATCTTTTTGACAGAACGAAGTCTGTCGGGTCCGCTAGTTGCAAATAAAACAAAATATAAGAAATTACAAAACAGTCACTATGTACAATTACAGACTTATCCCATTTGCAATTTCTTCTAGTGAACCAAAAATTATGTTTTTAGGGTGAATTAGAAAAAGGAACCAACATATTTTTGTCATGTGAAAACATAGACTTGCAGGGTATCATATCATACTAGTTGTAGGAAGTATAGTTGCAAAGTTAGTTATTCCTACACTTGTAAATGATAAAAACCCTAAAGCTTAACGGCAGAGGGTGCAACTGGGAACGCGCCAAGATGAGAGAGAGATAAAAATAAATAAGCCTTTATTCAAATTATCAGTATGCAACCTGTCTTATGTCATCCTCCCATTGCTACAGTAGCCTACTTCTCCGCTCAGTTAGACCTGTAGGGATGTTTGTCCGCGATTATCTAGCGTTTCGCTGAACCGATTTTGATGCGGTTTTCAGGAAAGTGTTTGTTACATGTAGTAAGGGATATTAGGAATTTAAAATCTACTTCAAAAAAGGAGGATATCGATTGGAGGCGGTTCTCTTTTTACAAAAGTAATAGCAACCTTTCATTTACTTATAGGAAGCAATATATATGAATACTAAAACAGTTTTTAATATAAAGTAATGATTGATTTTTTATTTCACCAGCCGATACAGGCAGAAGGCTGTGCTGTCTTAAGAAGTGGGGGTGGTTCTCTGGTCGCTTGTGGGAGCGCAAGCGGTATGGTAGCCCTACGGGATCTCAGGACTCCGCAGGCATCAGAACAAGTGTTCAGGGCTCACACCGCTTGCTTATCGGACCTCGATATGCAGGGAGACTTGCTTATTACATGTGGATTCACTCAGTCGTAAGTGTTTCTAAAATAGAAAGCATTATAAATGAATGATTAAAATTGACCATAGTAAATCTTGTTTTGCCATAAATTTACAATATTTATTTGGTAATTTACCTATTCTGCTGTTTGATGCGGCTTTAGCTATCGCATGATATCGTAAAAGGCGATTAAGGTACAGTCTTATAAACTTGAGATTCCTCTTATAAGCAATGGGTTTAGCAACCTGACACTATTTGAATCTCAATTCCTTCATAAAGCCGTACAACTGAATGTTGCATTTCAGTCTATTCAAGACTGTTGGCTCTGTCTACCCCGCAAGGCGGCAAATAAAGACGTGACTGTATGTATGTAACGTGAAAATTTAAAATCAGTTAATACCTACAGAAAATCTAAAATTTCTGCTCCTGCCGAGAATATGTCATGTTGTAACCCGTTGTACAAAAAAAATTAGTCTGAGAGTCAATCAATAAAGGCATTCAATGGAATGTGAGATTTAATTCTGTAATTTTGCAGTGTGAACGGCGTAGCAGTAGCAGAACCATACGTTGTAGTATGGGACGTTCGTTGTCTACGCGGGAGTAACAAAAACGTAGAAGGGGCGTGGTCCATACAAACCGCATCGCCGCCACTTCTGTTACATTTCTTGCCTGCGTTCTCTGGGCGAGCCGTGGCCTTGTCTGGGGACGGGCATGTGGCTTTGTTACATGTTAATGCGCCTAATGAGGACCAGTCGGTGTTTCAAGTGAGTATTTTTGTGTTAAACTCTTATTGATTAATCTAAGTAAGATAAATCTAATTAAGGTCTATAATAGTTACACTGCCAATCAGTTTTATTTGTCAGCAGTGAGAATTTTCTATACTCCACATGTAGATGACCTAGTATTTTAGGACTGTAGATAGAGCGTGGTCTATAAAAGTTGCATTGCCAATCATTTTTTTTTGTCAGCAGTGAGAATTATCTATATTCTACATATATAGATGACCTAGGGTGATAAATAAGAAGTAATGGGTGTGTTGTGGCCGCGCTGTGGCCTTGTGTGGGGACGGTCATGTCGCTTTATTACAGGTTAATGCTTTGAATGAGGAACAGTATGTGATTTAAGTGAGATCTTTGCGGGGTAGACAGACCCAACAGTCTTGAAACTGACTGATAGGCCACGTTCAGTTATTTGGCTCAATGAAAGAATTGAGATCCAAATAATGACAGTTTGCTAGCCCATCGCCTAAATAAATAATTCCAATTTTTTAAGCCTCACCCTCAGTCGCCTTTTGCGACATTATTGTAAAACAGATGGAGTTGTCCTATCCTTTTTTCTATTGGCGCCTGAACCACACGGCACTTATAATAATAGTACCTATCTATAATATTATACATATATAGTTAGTCCAAAAAAAAAATTTATGAATGTGGATGAAGCAAAGGAAATATGCAGAGATCGTGGCAAGTGGAAAGAGGTAGTCTCTGCCTACCTACCTATTTTATGTATGTATGTATGTATGTATATATTATTTTTATTTTTGAAGGTGGAAACCCACAGTTCTCTCTGCAGCGTGATGGACGTGTCATCAACGAGTCAAGCCCTGGTTTTCGGAGACCAGGCCGGGCATCTACATTTGTTCTCCCCGCAGCATAACCATGAACCGGTGTTTAATAATTTTTCCAGGTAGTTATTAATTAATTTATAGTGTGAAAAACTGACTGATAAATAGTGAAAGTTTCCTAGCCCATCGCCTAAATGAAGAGTCCCAAGTTTATTTGCCCATCCCTTGTTGCAATTTACGATATTCATGGGTAAGACAGGAAGTGGTTCTGTTCTTAAGTGTTGGGAACCACACGGCACTTTAGAACAGTCACGGGATTTTATTTTATTTTTAATAATTTTGTTCTTGAACGGCTTTTTCGAGCTTTTTGATCGATCAAAGGTTGGTAAGAAGTTTTTGTTTTAAATCCACTGAAAATTGTATTTAGTATTAATTTTTTAAATAACAATCTGAAAATAAAGAGCCTTACTTCGGAATGCATTTATATGCACCTGTGTGTCCTAAACATAAAAACTTAGATTACGAACGTTTTTACGAAGCTCCGAACTCTATAAATAGACAGATAAACTTTTAATTGCACCATAAGAAAAATAAAAAAACAGAAAACATATAGATAGATTTACTTTATGGACAGTATTTTTTTTTTCAGAGCAACAGAGTTCGCCGATCAAGTGGTGGGTTTGCCGTACGTTAGTTTCAACGAAACGACATTCCAGTACTCTTCTGTTCCATTGCCGCCATTGGCGTCTGGTAATAAATGGTTCAATGCCTTGCCTGAAGAGTTCTTCAAGAAAGTATTCAGGTATGTTACATACATACATACCTACATACATAGTTACATAAAATCACGCCTTTTTCAGAGACTACAGCTTTCCACTTGCCACGATCTCTGTATACTTCTTACGCTTCATCCACATTCATAACTCTCTTCACTCAAGCTCTGCGGTCGTCTTTTATTTGATCAAGGTACGTTCGTTTTAGTGAATACCAACAAATTATTCTAATATTATTTTAAAGATTATGTAAAATTGGGACAGGTTCAAGGACCAAATTTCGAATATCTTGAAAAGGGGAGATATTAGGAGTACCCGTAATCGTCGAATATGCATAAAAAGAGTAATGAGCGTAGAGGAAGCGGGAGAGGTCTGTAAGGATCGTAACAAGTGGAATTCCGTAGTCTCTGCCTACCCCAATGGGAAACAGGCGTGATGGTATGTATGTATGTATTTCAAAGATATGTGCTGGTTATATATTAAAGTGGTCGAAACCACACGGCTAACCGGAATAACCCTGTACTGACACACTGTGATAGATTTAACAACGATATAACATTTCGTGTATCATCCTTGCAGGAAACCAAAACCGATAGACGCCGAAGTCCTCAAGTCTATGAAAATGCAAGGTCCAATAGGATACGCCCCTAACCCGAGAACGTCCAAACGCAATCAGGTATTAAGGAGATTTTAAATATGGCGGCGGAGTTGTCGGAGTGATAATACTTCTTTGACGGATGACATGTTTGTAGGTGCCGTATATAGAGGACAATCTAGAAGATTTGGCGGCCGCTAGGCAGAATGAGAATAAGTTTTTGACGCAGCCTGTGCCGAAGCATTATCAGAAGGTGAATTTTTTTTTTAGTTATTTGATTTTAAGAATTATAATTTGGAAATTGATGTAATATTGGATTTGGTTATGTTTTTGGCGTAATATAGGATGAAAATTAAAACTAGCTCAAACATGATAAGTAACAACAATTTTAATAAAACTAATATATTGTGCCGTGGTATTGGTCCACCACTACGACCACTCAATTCCAATCCCATGTCGTAAAAGGTGACTAAGGAATAGGCTAATAAACTTGGGATTCTTGTAGGTGATGGGCTAGCAACCTGTCTGAATTAATATAACCTATTTGAATCTCAATTTCATTATAAAGCTAATTACTACAGCTAAACATGGGCTTAAAGACTGTTGGCTTTATCTACCACGTAAGGGATATAGACGTAATAATATTTAATCTGTCTCTTTCTAACCTGTATTTGATGATACAGTTGGACCTACGCTATAACAAACACGGAACAAACGATGATCTAGAACTGTACAACAAGACTGGCCTTCCGGGTATCGAATCCACGCTCCCTAATTCGTACTGCAATGCAATGCTTCAGGTAATTAAAAAAAAATTTTTTTTTACACTGAAATATTATTAAAAACTTATTTGTGAACTATATTTGAATTTTAAAGTTAGTTTAGATATATATTTTTTTAAATTACAATTTGAATCTTGACTGTAGCCCACATTTATACAGTTTTTTTGAAGACTGTCTGCTCTGTCTAACACGTAAGGGATAAATAAAATTATATGTTATGTATGTATGTATATTTGGATAAAAAATTGTTAACTATTTTTTTATATTACGATACAAATAATTTATTTTATTGTAGGTATTGTATTACACCACTCCAGTTAAAGTGACGTTATTAGCACATTCGTGTGCCAAAGAGTTTTGTCTCAGTTGCCAATTAGGTAAGTTATTTTAAATTTATTTTAATTTAATTCGTACATATTTTCTTGTATGTAGTAAGCTTTATAACTCTTAATAATTTTATTATTATTTAGAAAGATTAAAAGGTAAAACTGGAACAGTATACACAACATTTAACTCAACTAATCGCACATATGTTTTGTAAACTTATGTTTTATGCCCGATAGATACAATCAAAAATAAAAAATAAAAAACAATTATACACAGGCCTTAGCACAATCTCACACCAAGTGTATTCTAACATGCATCTTAAGAACCATATGATAACGAGAGAGTCGACCTCTGCTAAGTTTTTGCATTCATTGACAAAAGGGTGTCGTGTGGTTACCGGCACCAATAGATAAATCAAATCAAATCGTTTATTTTGTGAACATAGGTTATCACAGGTTGACATTTTATTGTGAAAATGTACACTATGTAAAAGTATAGGACCACTCCATCTCTTTCCCATAGATGTCGTAAGAGGCGATTAAAACGAAAGGCTTATAAACTTGGAATTATTTTAGGCGACGGGCTAGCGACCTGTCACTATTTGAATCTCAACTCCCATCAATAAGCCAAACAGCTCATATGGCCTATTAGTCTTTTCAAGACCGTCGGCTCTGTCTAACCTGCAAGGGATATACAAGGTGTAACGGAAAGGGGGTTATCATAAAAAGTGGGTGGATACTATACCTTAAATAGATTCTTCCTACTGCTACTGCTGGTCCTTATCACCATGTTCATAAATGCATGTCAATAAAATTTCGCAATAAAATGTATTTATTTAAATGTAAACAAACGTGGCAAATCACTATCGGGTCAACATCCCCAATTCAAAACAACACACACACTAAGACACTATCGATGTACACTAAAACACTAACTCCTCACTCGTCATTTTCTCCTGGTACCGTCGGCGACCTAAGTCGTAGGTAGCCGCTTTGTCGGCGCCGTCAAAGAGATCGCGGCAAGGCGGCGAACGTTTGACGAAGATTCTAAAACAAACAAATAAGACTCGTTTACTTAATCAATAAGAATCATTTTGCTTTGACAGAGGTACGTCGTTTAAGACATTCAATCGATTTGAAAATATTCGCATGAAATGCAAAAGAAATAATAATTACCTACATACATAAAACCACGACTTTTTCCCGGAGGGATAGACAGAGACTACATCTTTCCACGATCTCTGCATACTTCCTTCGCTTCATCCACATTCATAACTCTTCATGCAAGCTAATAAATAATTACCTACATTACAAAATAAATTGGTAACTAAGTCAAAGAAAGATTGAAAACCTACATACCTTTCAAAGAAAGGGTTCAAAACGTCGACCTCCTTGGATGCACAAGTCAGCTCTCCGGTAAATGGAAACCCAGACATTGCGAAGCATTCCTGGCGTTACAGTATCGCATGCGGTTTGATGCGGGCAACCATTTCTTCGCTCGAAGGGGAATCCGACGCATACACTTTATTTTTAATGTATCCCCAGAAAAAAAGTCAAGTGGTGTGAGTTCTGGAGACCGCGGAGGCAATGCGATACGTCCTCCTCGTCCAATCCATTCCGGGAACCGGGCATTGAGGTGGCTGCGCTCATCACGAGCGAAGTGAGCTGGAGCGCCACCATGTTGGAATATTAGGTTGTTTTCCATCACGATATCCACGTAACTTCTCACTGGCATTACTGTTCCTCATTTAAGTAATTTTCTAGGAAATTTAGGCTGTTAGGCAAAAAATATGGTTCAACGACAACATCTCCGACTATTCCAGCATCCAGCCAACACATTTATCCGCCACTGGTACTGGAAAGATGACTCCGTAAAAACATGTGGATTGGTAGCTAGGTATGCGACCAATAATGTTCATTGTAGTCGTAATAATATTCTGAATTACTCAAAGAAATCACGAAAGAGAACACGTGTACGAAAAAGTCAAAACACAAACACAAACAATATTGTCATCAGTGCTGCCAGACCAAAAATCCGATTGAGCGCTGTAAGATGTAAAAAAGCGCTCGATTTCTTGGAAATTGTGCTTTAAAAAAGCGCTAGATATCGCGCTAAAAGAACAATTTTTCTTGAATGAAATAAAGCAAACAAACAAAAAAACACTCTATTAGGCTTTAAAATAACTGATGCTGATAGAGCCATAGAGTTTTTTAATATGTCATGATGTAAATTAAAAAAAACACCAGATTATCCGCTAGGTGCCATAATTCTGTAAAGCGCACCAAACACATAAAAAAGCGCTAGATCTAGCGCCCAAAGCGTTAAAATGGCAGCACTGGTTGTCACGCAAATGGATAGCGAACGACTGATTGACTTCTCAAATAATTGTACATTTCCGCTTCCCGATTCTGGCATCCTAGTACAGGGGAGACACGGGCAAAGTCGACCACGGTCACGTTAACCGGCTATTTTTGTAAACAAAGGTGAAATAAAATTATTTTAGTACAAATATGTTTTGTCCCTTTGATTCAATATCTTATTAATTTTACCATAATAAACGGGTTAAAAACAGTATTATTTGATTTCAAAATTTTACCATACTTACTACCACTCTTACCAATAGGAAAAAGTGGCATGTACAAAACGTGTTTCCTAGGTTGACTAAATGTTGACAACTTTTTTATGAATGTGGCGATAAAATTAAACAAAGTAAAAGTTTACTAATCACAAACGTAAATAATCAGGTGGGATCATCATTTTACCCTCACTTACCCTAAAGCGGAAGAAAGGATACGTGTACATCACCTGTCTCGCGGCGTAGCGCCATTGGTCGGCGCTTAGTGTACTAGACAGTGAACCCATTGACTGCGCACACACACACTCTCAAATTTGAATATTGACCTTGAATTAGTCGAATTTAAGAACGAGAGACAAGTACTCTATCTAGTCTTGCCTTCTCGTTTTGGTAGTATAGGGGCCCGTTTTCATTTATTTTTAAGTAGATAAATTAAACCTCTTGCGTATCCATGAAATCCTGGTAGCTAAATGATTAATTCCTTTATTTTATTCGGAGATGTTTTTACCCATGATGCAAAAAAGAGCAGTGTTGTTGATGCAGATGACGCAGAGAGACTGCCGTCTGACGTCCGCAAGGATCAGAGACTTAAAAGAAAACATGTTTCCCTTCACGAACATTTCTTTCTTCCCGGACTTTTAACAACCTATGTAAACGTCATTTAAGTACTAGATCATTAGTAATAGCTTTATTAATTTATGACGATATTCGTTAATCGGCTTCTTAAAATATGAAAAAGAATTTCGATCGTAATAGAAAATTTCTTAAAATATCCGGAACCATTTTAATACATTATTAATCGACCTTGCTCTTTGCTCCTTGCAAAGAAAAGTCACGCCTATTTCAGGGTTCATTTGGAAAATTTTAGTTAAAACCAACAACAATAGTTTGCTCGGATTTTGTGATTCAATAATAGTTTGATTATTTCTCTTTTTAATTATTATTTCTTTAAAAAATATTTCTTTCATATTTAAGTTTTTCATAATGTTACAAACACGTTCTCTGGTAACTACTACATTGATATTATTCAGTACGCTTAGTTCGTTGTTTTACTTTTACTTTATTACTGTAAAAACGCTAGTCCGGTATTTTAGTTGCTACAATTAATCTGCTAAAATAATTGATGAGAAACTGTTAGTCAGTTTTCTTTTTTGCCATGAGATTGAAGAGTCATATGAAACACTGATATTCAAACAGCCTTCAGTGTAAAGTTGTAATTTTAATGAGATAAAGTAAAAAATCAAGTTTCGCAGGTGGGACTCGTCAGCTAAATAGTAAAAAGTAAAGAAAAAAGCAGGAACACTTAGTTAAGAAAAACAAAAAAAAAAGATATCCGGAACCCTGGCTCTAAAATACTATTTTAAAGTACCAGGAGTACAGACGGGTGGCGTCGACATTAGGCCAGTGGGCCAATGGGTGTGATCGTTAAGATGCTATTGACCTCACAGCTGTTTACTGCTGTAGTGTTGTGCAAGTTTTAATAAAATAACATAAAATAAAATAAAATCGGCTGTAAAAAATAAAAATTTCAAAATAAAAAATTTACTTTTAGGGTTTTGCGTGGCACCAGGCTGTTTGTTACCGGTAACTCGTTTGGTGTACTCAATATGATAACCCCCTTTCCGTTACACATTGTATACCCGTGATTATATGTATGTATGTATGTATGTATTGAGTAAGTACCCGAAATCGCCAAGCTTGCATGAAGAGAGTTATGAATGTGAATGAAGCGAAGGAAGTATGCAGAGATCGTGGCAAGTGGAAAGAGGTAGTCTCTGCCTACCCCTCCGGGAAAGAGGCGTGATTTTATGTATGTATTTATTGACGAAAAAGTAAAAGATCGTAATTTCCATCTTTGAAATCAACAGCTGTGAATGCAAAATGATAATTTGTTTTTATCGCAGGTTACCTGTTCAGAATGCTCGACACATCTGGTGGCACTCCTTGTCAAGCGAGCAATTTTCTACGAGCGTTCCGCACTATACCCGAAGCCGCCGCGCTGGGACTCATACTGCCGGACAGAGGCGCTGATACCAGAGTCGACTTAGTGGCGCTAGTTCAGGTAGTTACGCTTTTTCTCTGTAATTTTAATTCCCTGTCAATTTAATAATTTTTAATCCCTGTAAATTTGGGTAGGTACCTATTTCTCTAGGTCGCCCCTTGGGTATAATAACTATTCAATGCCTTGGTACATAAAGTAATTTTCAAAAAGCATTCCGCACTGTATCCGAAGCGGCAGCGTTAGGACTCATACTGCCGGACAGAGGCGCTGATACCAGAGTCGACTTAGTGGCGCTAGTTCAGGTAATTACGCTTTTTCTCTGTCAATTTAGGTAGGTACCTATTTCTCTAGGTCGTCCCTTGGGAATTATAACTATCCAATGCCTTGGTACATAAAGTAATTTTCGAAAAGCATTTCAAAAGCACAAGCAAAGCAACATTCCGCACTGTATCCGAAGCGGCAGCGTTAGGACTCATCCTATTAATTAACATCATATGAATTTCCAAGCCACCAAATATTGTTTTCTGAGACACATACAAAAAATCTAAATCAATATTTAGAAAATAGGACTTAATGCATGGCAGACATTTTATTTATTGCGACCGTATAAATTACTTTGAACGTACGATTTATTTAATCGAATTTTTCGGCTACACAGAGTTGGAACCGCTTCATCCTACACCAAATCCACTACGAAATACTTGAAACGAGAAAGAAAGAGAAGGTATTATTGGCTCAGAATGCTAACAGCCCGCCGAAAACCCGTATCGTGCCTAAACTTAGAGGCGTGTGTACCAACGGTCAGTACGACGAGTATCAATATACGGAATTGGAGTTTTTGGGGCCTACAACGGAGTTTGATCAAGAGGAGAGAGAAGATGGTTGGACTGCAAACAGAGAAGCGGAAGGTATGTGTCTGTTTGATTTATTAATGTATGCAAAACGGAATTAACGCGGAAATATAGTTTATTTTAATTGAAAGTCGAATAAAACTTACGTTATTTTGTTTTGACATGCAGTCTTGTTTGGACCTGCTGAGTATATAGGTAGGTGAATTTCTTATTCATATTTCTCGAAATATATTAAAGCACTTTGCTTATGATATAATCTGTAACTATTTATGCTGTCAAATCGGTTGTCAACAAATAAATAAGTCAACACTAAAATATGAGCTGTCAAAAACAAAATAAACAAATGGACAAGGTATAGTTCAGGCTTACCATCAGTATTTTACCTTTGGTACATTGGAACACCATTAGTCTTAAAATAAGTCTATTTCAGTTTTTCATATACACCCTTTCATTTATCAGTGGTAGGAGAGAACGAGACAAACAACGAGAACCTCGAGCTGACCAATGAGAAACAATCAGAACGAGAGGAAACGGAAATCTCGCAACTGTTCGCTATTGGTCGACACCAACTGAATAGGTGCCTCAAATGTAACAAGGAGGTAAATATTAAACCGTTATTGTTGAGAGGTTATAGATATGTAAGTTTTTTCTCTCCTTTTAATGGCTATAATAGCCTTAGCTTTTCTCAACTCTCTCTCAATTACACTGTTTATATTCACTTTTTCATTCTCAGTTTTTGATTTAAAGCTCGACCGTTAAAGTGTTTACACAGTTTGAAAAGGCCTTGCAATTTTTTAAAGGTGAGCTTGAACAAATCTGTATGATTTTTTTTTCAAATATAAATCTCATTTGTAGGAAGAAAGAGAATCGGTAGTGCTCGCCTGCGCTCTACAATATCCCAGCGGGGCTCCGCGAGAGAACGAGCCTCGCGGGGGCTTCGTGGAGCTGGTTCGGGCTTCGCTGGCGGCGCGGCGGAGCACCCCGGCCTGGTGCGAGCAATGCGGCAGGTTCACGCCCACCACGCAACGGGGGAGGATTGTTAGGTAAGACATTTTCAATAACATTACATAGTGCATATAATCACGTCTATATCCCTTGCGGGGTAGACAGAGCCTACAGTTTTGTAAAGACTGATAGGCCACGTTCAGCTATTTGGCTTTAAGATAGGATTGTGATTGAAATAGTGACAGGCTGCTAGCCCATCGCCTAGAAGAAGAATCCCAAGTTTATAAGCCTACCCCTTAGTCGCCTTTTACGACATCCATGGGAAAGAGATGGAGCGGTCCTATTCTTTTTTGTATTGGTGCCGGGAACCACACAGCACAATTCAATAACATTATTAATTACATTATAAGCGATGGGCTAGCAATAGTAATTTATCACTATCTTAATCTCAATTCCGTCATTAACCATTCAGCAGAACGTGGCCCTTATGTACTTTCAAGATTGTTGACTCTGTCTTAAATGTCGTAAAATATACCTTTTTGCAATACTTTCTGTCTGTTTCACCTTTTTTTTTGTATACCTAAACTGGTTTATTGATATAACTAATTGACACTATTTCCTCGTTTACTATTTATTAAGTATGTTCGTACGCTTGTCTGTGACACCGGAGGTCCCGGGTTCGAATCTCGGCCGGGGCATGTTGAGGAAAGAACTTTTTCTGATTAGCCTGGGTCTTAGATGTTTATCTATCTAAGTATTATTTATTATAAAATATAGTATCGTTGAGTTAGTATCTCGTAACACAAGTCTAACGAACTTACTTCGAGGCTAACTCAATCTGTGTAATTTGTACCATATATCTTTATTTATTTATTAAAAAAATATCTTTACTTGAAGGTAATGTTCGCAATGGCAATAATTAAAAAATTAATAATTTAATTTGTTTCAGATTACCCCCGATTTTAGCTATAAACTGTGGTGGTGTGACGGCGCACGAGAAGGCATTCTGGGCTAAAGGGGCGCAAAAGGATGTGGTAAATAATAACACACACTTTCAGATTGTTTACTGTCTTGATTATAATTTTCTAAGGTCTGCAAATGTTATTGTACACGATACAATATAATACATTGTTGTGTGACTGTAAAACATTGTTACGATATTTGAGACTTGGGTATTTGTACCAACCAACCATGTGTTGCATACATGCTAAAAAGTAAAATTTTTGTATGGCGCGAAATATTTCAGCCTATCAGCTTACTCTTATCAGAGTTGGCAACTTTTAATCGCGATCTGCCTGCTATTTTGAGAGATAGCATTTTGTTTTTGGATATTGAGGTTTAATGTACTTGTAATAAGGCCGTTATTTTATTGAGGTTTTTATTCGGTTTGATTCTGCGCTGTCAAATATTGCATTATAAAATTACCAATTAATTTTCCAGCCAGAAGTGAAAAGGGGGGGTAGTGGTAAGCCGTGTCGTTACGGATTGCACTGTGCCCGACTCGGTTGCAGGTTCAAACATCCTGACAGGTAAATATACTTTTTTACTATATATCAATGACAATGGTTTAAAGTCAATTAATATTCAATAAATTTGTAAGTAGTATACGACGTTCGTCAGAACTTAAGATGACAACAAGAAATAATATATAATTTCTCAATACACACATACATAAATCACGCCGCTTTCCCGGAGGGGTAGGCAGAGACCACATCTTTCCATTTGCCACGATCCCCATACACACTTTCTCAATAACAAGGAATTACAATAAAACAATCATGTCTTTAAAATAGGCGTATGATTAAATGATTTTCGATCAACAGGCCGAACCAGAGTGCATCAAAACAAAATCAAGACTCCGTGCTGCCGCATCAGTTGCTGATAAGATTGCAGTCTGATGGCGACGTAATAATCAATGATAAGGTTATTAAATTTGACCAAACAACGTACATACATATAATCACGTCCATATCACGTACACAGAGTCAACAGACTTGAAAAGACTGAAAGGACATGTTGAACTGTTTGGCTTAATAAATAGTTATAAGTTGCTAGTCTATCGCCTAAAAGAAGAATTCCAAGTTTTGAAGGGTATCCCTTAGTCGCCTTTTAACCAAATAAAGCTGTCAATATAAAGTCCTATGAGAATATTTGTTACCCCAAAGCTATTGAGAGAAAGGAAATTTTTTTTTTTATTAACCGCCTTAATAAGGTGGTTCTCAGTTTGACCTGTATGTATGTATTTAGAAAGTGGGAAAAGGTAATTCGTAACTCTTTGTCTGGACTAAATCTTTATTATATTTTCCAGGCTGAACAATCACCAACGGAACCTGTCACTCCCAATTCCCGTTTAGAGAAACATAAGAGGAAAGTGACGACACAATCGGAGGAGCAGTACACGTTGTTCGCGGCCGTGGCGGCGGTAGAGGACAACCCTAAGAACCTGGTGGCCTACATCCAGACCGGCCGCGGGGGGCAGCACTGGCACATGTTCAACGATCTGTGGTGAATATACTTGTGTTTCCTGCGCCCGCGCCGAACTAGCACCACCTACACGCGCGAATTTAGCGCCACCTACAAAAGAATACTGTTTTTGTGCAAATCTCAACTTTAGTTTTACATACATACATATGGTCACGTCTATATCCCTTGCAGGGTAGACAGAACCAACAGTCTCGAATAGACTGAATGGCCACGATCAGCTATTTGGCTTAATGATAGAATTGAGATTCTAATAGTGACAGGTTGCTAGCCCATCGCCTAAAAAGAATCCCAAGTTTACAAGCCTATACCTTAGTCGCCTTTTACGACATCCATGGGAAAGAGATGGAGTGGTCCTATTCTTTTTTGGATTGGTACCGGGAACCACACGGCACGGAAACAAACGGCCACGGTACTTTAGTTTTACCGGGATGAAAGGTACCCTATGTCCTACTCCTTCCTTCTTTACGTCTTAATTTTATATATAAAATTCTCGTATCACAATGTTGATTCCCGTACTCCTACGAAAAGGCTTGACCGATTCTTATGAATTTTTTTGAGCATATGGAGTAGGTCTGAGAATCGGCCAACATCTACTTTTCATAACCCTTTGTGATAAGGGTTGTCCACCCTTAACATTTTTTAACTAGAAAATTACTTAAAAGTTATTTATCATACATACATATGGTCACGTCTTTTATCCCTTACGGGGTAGAAAGAGCCAACGGCTTTGAAAAGACTGAATGGCCAAGTTCAGCTATTTGGCTTAATGATAGAATTGAGATTCAAATAGTGACAGGTTGCTAGCCCATCGCCTAAAAAAGAATTCTAAGTTTGTAAGCCTATCCCTTATCCCTTAATGAAAAATTATTTATACATACATACATAAAATCACGCCTCTTTCCCGGAGGGGCAGATACTACCTCTTTCCACTTGCCACGATCCCTGCATACTTCCTTTGCTTCATCCACATTCATAACTCTCTTCATGCAAGCTCGGCGGTTTCGGGTACTTTTGACCTGACCCTTTACCAGGACGTCCTTAATTTGATCAAGATATGTTCGTCTAGATCTTCCCACCCCGACCTTTCCCTCCACACTCTCCATGTATATCTGCTTAGTCAACCGTAAAATTATTTATATTTTTTATTATTGCAAAACAACGTTTGCCGGGACAGCTAGTGTAGTAGCTTTTTTTCCACAGCATAGTGCCAGTTAGTCCGGACGAGGTGACGCAGTACAGCGCTTGGTGGAAGTCGCCCTGCGTCCTGTTCTACTCGACGCCGAGCGTGCAGTTCCACGACACGTCATAGCCGATGTTGTATGGGCCCTATAGTGACGGGTGAGTTTTTTTTTTTTATAGTTTTGTTATACTAAAATTTGGACAAAAGGTCTAGGATATTTTTCCGAAATATTATACCGAAAATTAAAATTATATAAATTACTAGCTGTGCCCGCGACTTCGTCTGCGTGGAATAGTTATTTTGGGCATCATTGAAATCCTCAAGGATTTACCCATAATTACACATTTTCCATTATTTCCTAATAGTTGCAGCGTGATGTTATATAGCCTAAAGCCTACCTCGAAAAATGGTCTACTTAACACAAAAAGAATTTTTCAATTCGAAACAGTAGTTCCAGAGATAAGTGCTTTCAAGCTTTATAATATTAGTATAGATAAAGTCAACATACATACACACATATAATTACGTTTATATCCCTTGCGCAGTAGATAGAGCCAACATTCTTGTAAATACTGAAAGGCCGAGTTCAGCTGTGTATGGCTTAATGATAGATGATGGAATTGAGATTCAAATAGTGACAGGTTGCTAGCCCATCGCCTACAAGGATAGCTTAAAAACTTGGTATTTATTGTCTGATGACTCATTTTTTCATTTAATAGAATATTTGGAAAGTTGGGACAGACCTTCTGTGAATGCGACGCTCTCATTGCGCAGTGGTAACATACTTTCTTCTGAATCTGAATTTTCCGGGTTCTATCTCCGGTCAGTAAGATTATTTTCCCATCAGATATTTTTAAAATCTGTTTTGTTGTTATGATATAACTATTGTATCTTGTTTCAGAACTATGGTCCCATACGAGATGAACGGAATGTACTACCCCCAAACGAGGGAAGAACATTATAATTATATACAATAAGGTTTTACTAATTAAATGCTGTTCCTAGATTTTTAATGGCGAAATGATTTTAAAATATTTTGTATACTACCGGAGTTTATATACAACATACAGAAAAAGCTATCCTGTTAATGATGTCAATATATATGATTATTAATTACAAGAGTTGATAAACTATTCCCGAACATTCCAGAATTTTCTATAGAGCCCTCGAATATTCGAAATATTTTTAAATTCCTCTTTAATAATGTCCAGAGGGTTGAACTAAGTCCTGATGTTAAAGAAGTCCTTTGTTACAAACCTTAGCACAAAGCGGCGTAGAGGAAATGTACTGAACAAAAGATGCATATTTTATTGTGATAGATAAGCTAGATTAGGTTAAGTTGTGATGTCTTTGGTTACTAAGCAGCTTTCCATTAGAATTTAATTGGAAAATGTCATGTGAAACGGATAATAAGTGTTATTAGAGTGACCATGAGAATGAAGCGGTCGGTTTAATAAATGCGTATTATTTTTGCAGTTTTATAAGCGCAGATAATGCATGTTAAATATGTTTGGTAACTTTGCATCATCAATAAGCAAAACTGGATTTTCCGAACTGTTTGAAAGTTCGGTGACTTTTTAAACAACTGTCGTAGGAACATACAAGCCAAATTAACTATATTTAAAAGTTTTTTTTTTACTAGACGTGCTGTGATTGGTCAATTTCACAAAACACTATACATATTACTTTCGTTTTCGTAAATTTGTTTCCCAAACAAATTTAAATTTGGTTGTGATGCATGCTCCTGTAGTCATCACTTTAATTTGATTCTCATTTCTAAATTTTATTAACGACGAGTATACTTTGGTGGAAGGTTAAAAATAAAATTATGATGCTGAAAATTATAGTGTTTTATTTCAGGTCTTATTTTAACAACCCTTTAATACTTAAAGCTTCAAAAATATTTTTTAGGCACCGAAGGCTTGCATACTTTTAAATAAATAAAATACAATAAACTTAAACCGTTCTCTTATCCGCAATAACAAAAAAAAAACACCATGCCTTACACTATTACCACTTAGTATAACGGTTATCAAACTTTCACCTAAACAAAAATTAACACAATTGTTCTTCACATCAAAACTTTAAAATATTAGAGTAAAATTGCCAATAAATTAAAAAAAAATGTCAATAAATGTCTCACTTGTGACTTTCCTCGGCTTTGCTAATGACTCGTAACTCCGACTTATGATGTTCGTTCAACACGCAAGTTCTCTCATACCTTTTATTGGCCAAGTTCTTGAAATATTCATAAACAGTCGGGTAACACGCCACAGATCCTTCAAAATCTTGTTTGTCAAGTCTAAACAACTCGCAATTTGTGACTGCAATACTGGAGGCCGTTCGAAACTTGTGCTTTCTCACTAAAGCTATTTCGCCGAAGAAATCTCCGTCCTCCAAATGACATACTTCTCGACCGGATTCCGAGTAAATGGCAACAGTTCCCTTGTGGATAAAGTAGAGGCAGTCACCTGTTATTGAATTATATTAATGAATTAAAATTTGGACAGTTCATATGAACGTTTCAAAGCTTTAGGACTGAGTTGCTTTACGGCAGGTTCATTGAATATGTGTAAAGGAATAAGTTAATAAAAAATTAGGTTGATTAATCTAGTACAGTTTTTACCGTGTCCGTTATGAGGGTCACTTCAAACGTTGCGGAGGTCAGACTGAAGTCGCTTCGTGTAAATTCCCTACTAACCCAATCCATGATCATGGTCAAAAGGCACACCCCGCATCCACGCCAAAGAGGTGAGGAAGTAACTGGGATTATCGTTAGAAGGAAGAATAAGAAAAAAAGAAACTCACCGATAGTGTTGATCTTGAAAATGATGTCGCCAGCAATAAATATAACCAGCTTCAGTTTCATACAGATCTGGAGGTGTAGCGAACCCGGCAGCTGCTTTAGGAACTCCATCTCTCTAACCAGTTCGCCTCCAGTGTGCATGATGATGTCACCACGGAGTTGACCGGAGACGCAGCTCAACATGCGGTATTCCTTTGAAAATTGATATAGGTACGAGTATTTAGGGTTTGGCATGGATAAAGGGTTGGAACGGGAGGAAGGAAGGTAGGGTTGGGAAAGGAGTTGTGGTAGTCCGTGTAGTTACTAAGCACACAGCTACTCGTATTATACTGAAATTGAGCTGTCTTCCGACAGTCGCTGGTCTACGGATTTTTTCGTCTTTGAACGTTCAGGCTTCAATGATTGACACTCCACAGATTTACAGTAATCGAAACTAGATTTCCCCATGTTTTAAATTGTAATTACTTGGGTGGGTGAATGGGTTCATTTAATAAACGTTGCTTTTAGTCAACCTTTCGAACAGCCAACAATTCAGTAAAATGTGAGAGTTAAGTACCTCAAAAAAACTAGACTGAAATCTCAAAGCGTAGAACTTGAGAATTTTCTTCTTGATCCTCGGTGGAAATTTCCTCTGGTTCATGTACATTTCTACTTGCTTTATCATCGTGAAGTATTTAGCCTTAGCCGCCTCGGTGCCCAGCATTGACATTATGTATTTTAACGCGCAGTGTATCAGTAAAAACTAAAAAAATATAGATATCGAAATAACATTAGACAATAGAATTGCCATATTGAACTGATACTACTATAATAGTTCAAGTAATGATGTATCTTTTATGGTCTGTCTTACGTTCGCACGTCTGCGTCCGCTCAGTTGTAAAGCTGTCACATTAACGTTTGTTGTTCTAGAGTTAGATCCTCACTTCAACCTCTCTCACTCTGGAGAGGAGCCCGGGTCGCGCTAATGACTTATATTATATACACTAGGTAAATCAAGTTTGCATAATGGAAAAGTTCTTCCTGGTGTCCCGGTTACATCATAACTTTACTGGAGGCCAGAGGTGTGCCTTTTTACCATAATCTTAGATGAGGCAAGTCAGCAATATGAAAATTGTGGTCTCACAAATCAGTTGCGACGTCAAATTCATCAAAGCACTTCTGTAGTCTTATCTTTTCGAAATATATTTTTACAAATAAGGAAATATTATGAAGTACTTACCTGAGTGCTATGACACTAAGATATCTACATAAACATACAACCTAAATACATAAAAGTGCTTGTAACAATAATAATTCTGTTGTAATATTTGTTAAATAAATGCATTGTGTATAAAATCGTCTGAAAGTTTTTTTTCTATCTGTAATATTTTCATTTATCATTCAGCCCTAAAAAATTTAATGAAGGCATTCGAATTACCAATATCTACGCATTACCGACATTACAGAGTAGACGGAAATCTTAATAGACAGACAGACATCGCCTACAGAATATATTTTTTCCCTTTTGAGGGTTGTTATTCTAAAAATAAAAAGCAAACATTTACCTCCGTAATAAACCAAGACATTACAAAGAAAATTTCCACACATTCCGTGGGTCTGTGTATTTGCTGACTTTCTATGTGGTTCTTTCTGAACATGCTCACTGAAACAGATTGAGAGATTTGCTTTTATACATACATACATATAATCACGTCTATATCCCATGCGAGGTAGACAGAGCCAACAGCATTGAAAAGCACGTAGCCTCGCGTCATGCCATCACCGAATGTTTATGAATTACGAATTTATCTCTTACTCTGAAGACGCCTTACCAGCTCTATCAAAAGCGAAGATGAACCTAAGGCTAGCAGTCTCATTCCAGAGTCGGGCTTTGCTAATCCAGCTGCAATTTGCAGGGTTCTCAGGAGTGTAGGAACCCTCGCTGACGTAGATCACGGCAAATTGGAAGAACACGTTCCAAATCAGGTACAAGTATATCATAGTGAGCACTTCGGCTACCGTTTTGGTTGCGAACTGAGGATAAAATTTTCTGGTTAGAAATGTCTGGAACGCACGAAAAACTCATAGTGTGAGGTTAGAGGTTTTTTTCGCTTTGCCTATTCATTAGGGTGGGTCACTCTTGTATGAAAAAAAATTTTTTTCATTATTTAAACTTCAAATAGCAAAAAAACTATGTCATATGGCTATATGAAGTTACAGAATAAATTTCATGAAAATTGCATTATACCTACTGTCTCCGGATTGACCTTGAAATAAAAAAAATTGACAATTTTTACTCTTTTAAAAATAAAAAAACTATTTATTTATTATGATGTACAGGACAGGTTAAATATAAGAAAACAAAGTATTTAAAGTCTAAATTTATTAATAAAAAATAAAACTAAGTTATAACAAGGTTTTAATTACAATTATGAGGTAGTAGATTGAACACAAAAATCTTTCTTACTGTCAAATTTTGGCATGAACTTGCGCGACTCAATCTTACTCTTTATGTAACCTTCTCGTGAAGATTTAGTGCACAAGCTAGCTGATGCCTCTGTCACCATCTTAACAGACCTCTCTACAGCTTGTGTGTGGCAAGGCAATCGAAGAAAATCTATTTTATTATCTTCTCCTCTGGCAATAATTTGTTCAAGTTCTTCGTTTTTAATGTGTTTTAAGATAGGAGGATCTGTAATTCGATTCTTCCAGTCAATCATATCATAATACACATTTGCATTCATGTTAACATCTGGAACCTTAAATAATCTTAACCTGTGTGAATCTTCGCCTCGCGCTTTTAATATACGACGCAACGCCAATTGTCTTATATGTTTTTGAGAGTCTGTCAACATCGCAAGCAATAGATTTTCGGGATGGGCGAAATAACTGTTGCGTTCTATTACCGGATCGACTACAGCCTTTAGCTCTGCTGATAAGTAGCGAGATTTTGAGATTAATTGCCATAAATGTCTCGCACCATCTTTGCAACTTGGGTGGCTTTTAATATTAAACCATATTGGGGCATATACTTTTATTATATAAGTAGCTAAAGTAATAAGTTCATTAGATGGATTTAATGTTGCAATATAAAGACGAAGGATTCTATTGACACGCGTTAGCCATCTGGCATGAGACATTTTTCCTGGAGACTTATCAGGTAAGTCTTCAGGACATTCACCAGAAGTGACAGCCAGAACTATTCTATATAAATACAGTTGGTCAGAACTAAGATCTTTTGTGTCAATTAATGGCATTAGTCCAGGAATAATACAAAATCTTACGACAGCTTTTTCTTCACATTTTTCTAAATCTTTTCCTATTTCACCTGTAAATGTTCGCGGACCAGAAGTCGAACCATCAATAAAAGAAAATAAATGGCGAAATGGAAGTTCATTCATATGCAGCAAGCAAATTAGCCATTGCAAAGGTCTGTTCAATGTTTTTTCCATTAATCTAATTACACCACCAAATTTTCCAACATTGACATTCGTGCCATCGCATCCAATCGCCATTAGATTATTTAGAGATATATTTTCAGTTGAAAAGAAATTAATTTCTCTTTCTATATGCTTAGCTGTTCCAGCTGCTGGGGTGACATAACCTAAGTAAATGCTATCAGGTTCTTTGATTAACGAAATGTGTTCTTCAAATATAATTTCTTTGTAGTATTTTCCACCTTTTTTCGTCGACACTAATGTTTTATCTTTACGTCCGTCAAAAAATAAAGCAGGTACTGCGCTCACTTTTTGTGTCTCAATGATGTTTTCTCGAGCTTTCTTCCTTTCTCTTCTCAATTTACTTTTATCAATTATAGGCTTTTTAATCTCATGCAAAACAACGGAAGCTATAGCTGCAGCTGCTCTGTCTGATACACTATACCGATCGCAGGTTTAAGACAGTAAAGAATAGTTCATACCGTCAGAATTCTTCATCTTACGTCGTTTCACTGTTTCTGGTTGGAAATCGTCACTGTCACCAGATGTGTCAGGTGAAGAAGATGAGGAGCTTTGGACTACTGGCTGGTCTGAGCTTGTAGAAGCAATGGGAATTATTTTCGAGTGATAACTTTTTGATTTATCGTCTTTTAGTTTCCTCTGTAAACGAATTTTATTTTTTCTCGTTGCAGTAACATCTGTGTTTCCTATCATCATATTTCTTTCAAATCTTTGGTCGATAAGAAAACGTTGCTCACTTGATGGGACTTTTTTTTCCCTTGGGCAAGTACATTCTGAAAAATCTAAGCACTTGCAACTAGAAATATCAAATTAAACATGACTTGAAGCTAGAAAGTCTTCTAAACGTTTTTTAGGAATTTTAGGATGTGATTTCAATATATTTTTAAATTTAAGATGATAAGTTTTTAACATTTGATTAACTCTTAAGTGAGATACAATTGGAAGTGATGCTTTCTTCCATATATTTTCTATTTTTACGGTAATAATATCTGAAACTTCTTGAAAACTTGGATTTTTTTTCGTATTGTTCATCACTTTCATATTAAACCTCGTCCACTCGTAGCACTTTATCACATCTTCGTATGTTGGAAGCACATTCTCTTTTAAATCACTCGTATTTCCAAATAAAGGACATTTCCAAGCTTCACGGATACGATTCATATTGGATATCACTACAAAACTTCGTTGTTCTAGTCAAATACAGTTCAACTAAATTACTGGCGAAATCGCGTTGCGGTCGTACTTTTAAAATAATATTTACGCTTACCCACAAGAGTTTTGTTTACGTTTTTGGTATCTCATGTTATAGTCAATATGTTAGCAATGTAAAAATAAGCAGTTTGTTATATAAATAGAGGTATATTTATTATTTGGATTTATTTGAAAATGTGTAAATTTTTGACTTTATTGTAAACTTTCAACCTGATCCGGAGATAGAAAAACTATTGTGATCGCAACAATATTTAATACACGTAATATTAGTTCTATTTGACATCAAATTATCGCTATAGAAAATCGAAAAAACAAAAAAAAGTTTTTTGACCCACCCTACTATTCATATCACTTTAGAACTATACAGGTGATATTTTTCAAGTAAAATTATCGATATTATCTAGTTGAGGGCTTGTATACGTTCAGCAGCTTTTTTTATTTTCTCTGGAACACATAACATCTACTTTAAGTACCCTCCGTGGTTACCGTACCTACACATTTAAGGCTACTCTTTCTCATTGATGTCGTAAAGGAACTAAGAAATATGAAAGTATATACATAAATTTTCAGAAGTTGATGATGAAATAGCGAGAAACAAGATGAATAATAAATTGTAAGTATCGCTTGAAAAAGCAGTAATCAATAAGAATTGATATCAAAATTAATTAAATTAATTAGCAACATACAGAATGTAGTTAACTTACACTGGATCTTTTAGCCGTCATAATATTTTTGAGATAAATAATCAGTATAGGCACCCTGAAGATCTTCATCGCAACAAGGGGACATACAATTGATACGTCTCTGATGTCAAACAAAGCCGGTATAAAACTTATAGCCGATAGCATATCAAAACACATCCAATTGCGGGCGTAGTGGCAGAATATTTTGAATATGTCCAAAACGGCCACTTGGTTTGTGTAGCCTTCGATGTAACCCGTGAAGAAGTTGACGAATATGTTCAAGATGTTCACGAAATCCGTTAAATACATTAAACGGTCGTGGTTGTACTGTAAAAGAGATCGCACTTGACTGTTTGTTAAATTAGAATTATTTTCTTTGTGGATACAATTAAATTTAGAACGCGATGGTTAAATAAGTACTCAAAGCAGACATGTTTTGTCTCGTTTACACCGCTTAGAAGCCTCTTTTAGTGCTTTACTTCTCAAGGATCGCACGTGTTAAATCTTCAGATCGTTCAGTGAGTGAGTTCGTTTCACCTTGACATGATAACATGTTCATAGTGATAACAAGTTCTTAGAAAGGTCACTGGTCACCTCTGGAGAAGAGCCCAAATTCCACTTGTGACCACAATTCTGTAGTAGTAGTAGGAAGGTCATGTTTTACTATACTAGGGGACGATTTTTCCTCTTCGTAAAAGAATCGGTTAGCAATAAAACTGCTGTATAGAGCTCAGAAAAAGAAACATGATACCGGCATAGGTAGGGAAACCTGATCCATCTATGTTTTGTTTGGTTTATATGAATGGTGGACCATTGTTTCTTTGTCGTTGCATATAATTACAACTAGCCGTGCCCGCGACTTCGTTCGCGTGGAATAGTTATTTTGGGCATCAAAGGATGAATAATTTTCCCCGTTTTTTTTCACATTTTCCATTATTTCTCTGCTCCTTATAGTAGCAGCGTGATGTTATATAGCCTAAGGCTTCCTAGATAAATAGTCTACTCAACGCAAAAATAATTTTTCAAATAGAACCAGTAAGATTAGCGCCTTCAAACAAACAAACTTTTTAGCTTTATAATATTAGTATAGATTAATATTTTCTCTAGGTAGGATTTTTATATCGTATACCTTAACCGCTCGACTACCAACTCTTTTTCTACCACTGACATGGTTACTACACTTTTAACATGTACAAAAACTATTATAGTAAAAATTAAGTAACAAATAGTAAAAAAAAAATACCGAGCTGACAGGATTCTGTTCGCTGAAATGCAACGCTAACAGTGTGTGAGAGAGTATCATAGACATGACGAAGACGATCTCTATCCACAGCCTGAGTTTACTGTAAGGATGTATGGTGGAAGGGTAGTTCATGTGCTGGCGGTATCTCTCTGCACTGAGACCAGCGTAGGATCTAAAACATTATAACAGTTGTAACAGCACGGTTAGTTGGACGTAACGTACCTTTATTTTATCTCCGACGTTTCGAATCTTGTTACAATAAAGGTACGTTACTTGCGCGTGTAATACCTGTATTATTTATAAATAGTATAAAGCAACGAGAAAGGATCCAAATAGAAGGGCAGACCGCAGTAGTCCTGTCATGATGAATTTGAAGAGATGCTAAAATGTTATCTTGGGTTCTGAAACTTAAGCAAGGGGTGCCGCCGAAAATAGATAACCCATTAGCTTAGGTAGGAGCATGTTTACCAAATCCCGTATGTTTTCACCGATATATTACTATCAGATGTTTCATAATAATCTTTCAGTACGCTGGTGACCCAAATTTTTCCCTGAACTTCTCCGAAAGGAGATCGTAATCGGCATATGGATTTTCTATGCATGCGAGGAACTCGTAAGCAAAGACAGATTCAGTAAGATGTTAGAACGATATACATATTTCTGATGATAATTTCTAACATATAATTGACGTCCACTTTCGGAGAGGTTTATTCTTCGTAAGATCTCCAAAAATCTATAATTGCGCGCTATCAATACGCCATGAAATGTAATAAAAAAATAGATACAGAACTTCATTAAATAAAAATCTCTGTCGCCTTACTTGTATAAATTTCTAGCTCTTATATCATCCATATTAACAGTGATGAGGTCCAAAATGCGTAGCCTAAGCTTGGAGCACTTGATCGTATAAACTGACAGTTTGCTGGCAGGCAGCTGGCACGGGTGTCCTTGGAAGTAGCCGTGGGAGATCATGCTTTCTGGTTCGGTCTCATTTTTCGCCATCTTGAAAATCTTGTTAGGAAGCTTTCTCTAATCTATTTCTTATTTATGTGAAAGACGGTTCACGCTAAGTTTTAAGCTACGAAGTTAATAAGTACCTTACAAGTAAAAATCAGAAAATATTCAAACGTTTTGATGGAATTACGTAAAATCTACGAATTCACCAGAAATAATCATAACTGAGATGAAAATCCTGATAGGTACCTAAAATAATGTCATTTTCTAGTGTCATTTCCTCTGTTTTGTTTCTTTTTACTTTAAAAACTGTTTTTTTTTTGGAATATTTTTATATCAGTCCCTATGTATCTAAGGGTTTTATAATATGGCTGAAATACATATGTAGTACCTAAATCCAGTATATGTAAGTAGGTATACTTCTTAAATTTCTTGTATGAAAACTAGGGTGCGGGGAAATTAAAAACGTGTATTTAAATAAACAAATATATTTCCCATAATAATATATTTAAACAAAATTACATTTCTAGTGCAGTAAAACGGCTTCATTTAACAATTAAATTCCACGCTATAACGGTCTTACCAGCTTTCCACTTGATCGCGCACTGCTTTGAGCAGAACGCAGCACTGAGCAGTATTTCCTCTGAATTGTCGATCAAAATTATTTTCCTGGAAAGTATTTCATTCATTAAACTTTCAATGCAAGTAAAAGACGAGAAAGGATACCACAGAAGAAGAAGTGGAAAATTAGTTTCAGTCGCTGACATTGGGTCTGGGTTATTGAACCCTATTGCTTTTTGGCGAAGCATGTTTTTGTGCTTTGGTGCCGTGTGGATTCCGGCATTTTAGAATAGAATCACTACATATCTATCCCTCGAGGGATGTAGTCGTGACTATACATATATACGTTTGTATGTTTTTGTGGAATTATGCATTTGATAAAATAGTATTTTTTTGCATTATTATAACCACTGTCTTGTTAACTGGGTTGATTATTCCTGGAGGAATTTTGTCCCGGTTATTTTTTTATTTAAAGAACCTGTTTTAATAGTTAGTCAAGGGAGGAATTTAAAGAAAACATCTCGAAAAGCTTTGAATTCAGCGAAATATTTGCTTATGTTCAGAATTTTTTATTTTATAAATTAAATTAAAACAGAAAGTTTATTTTTAAAAATTCCAACAGACTACAATTTTACCAAAGAATCAACAATTGTCTAAAGTATAAAAAGGACACTTTGGACAGATTGTTTCTCCACCAAGCGTTTCTAAGTACCCATATTGTTTTAATAATTACATAGAGGTGATTGTTGAACCTTAAACAGAATCACGCGTGTAGGTACACAATGACAACATGCAGAAAGCATAATTGGATAGAAATCACTGTACGTAGATATGTAGGTTTCTAGAAGGTACCTATGTTATTGAAATTTTATGGTATGTACGAGTATGTAGGTATGTGCTTATGTAGAAAAAAGGTAAACCTATTGTAGGATATAGTTCAGTATTTTGTTGATTTAGATTATGAAGATGACGAAGCACTTACCCAAGACAAAATTCGTAATGCACATAATCAAATATTGGTCTTTTACATACAACATTTTCGCATCTCGATATTGGTCCATTACAGAGATCTGACTTTATGAAAACAGGGAGAAAATTGAAATACTTTTGAACAACATCTGTTGGGACATAATAGTCTCTTTTATCTCTTTTAATCCTCTTACTGATGTCGTTTACGCTTTTTAATGTGTGCTTCAAATCACAATTATTTCCATTTTCATCGTAGACATTTGCATCATCATTCAGTAAATTGAATTCTTCAAAATTTCTCTCTAAAATCTCAAAATTATCACTATAGTAATTTATCCTATACGATAGATTTCTTTCTATATTGTCTTTATTATATTTTGTCAATTTTTCAGCAGCATCATTAATACTTTTGTAAAATTGTCTTTTACATAATTCGAAAAGGCTCGGAGGTGAGTGAAATACGTTTCCTTGAATATTTTCGTATTTATTTGGACAGTCAATATCTAAGTCCCATTCTCGTGATCCTTGGCTTAGTTTTAAGCGACAACAATTATTGTTTAGTGTACTTTTCAAGCTTACAGGAAATTTCAGGCACCTGGAATGTAAATTGAACAGATTAGATTATTTTTTAATTACGCTGTAACTACGCGGTCTTTCCACATGCTAGAAAGTATTAAGTTGTTTAAATTTTGTAAAAATTATCAAGACAAGAGTATAACTTAGGCATTTTTCATTCATTCATATATATAATCATGTCTATAAGCCAGTAGTCTTGAAAGACTGAAAGGCTACGTTCAGCTGTTGGGCTAAATTATAGAATTGAGATTCAAATAGTGACAGGTTTAAACTTACCCAATATTAAGACTTCTTGTCATTTGATCACGAAACATGTGATACCACAGCGAATATGGTATGACTTTCAAGTCGATGTTTCTCCAAAATCGTAATTCACAGTGATGATAGTTGTAGACAGGTCTTTGAGGTAGCCATTGGAGTTTATTATCTGAATGTAAAAAAAAAAACAATATTTATTTAATGAAACGGCAGAAGATATATGTTTTATTGCTGTCGTTAATTTCTATTCATACCATTTCGAAATTTACGTATCATCGGTTAATAAAATAATTGTCAAACCACAATAAAAAATATTTCTTCAAAAACGTTTCACACATGTTTTTTCAAATTACAAAAGCATATCCCTAAGAAGGATCTAAACAAAACATCATTTGTGTTAAGTACTGTATATTGATTAAGTATTTATCAATATACCGTAATCAAATTTCCTAATGCAATATCTGCTAGAAGAGGTTTCTTTTGAAATAAGAAGAACCTATGTAACTTTGATTATTGTGTTTATCATTTTCGATGTTTTCTATGTAAATAAATTAGTAAATACCTAAATAAATTAATAAAATCCATACCACACTAATGCGGTAGGTTTACATCGCAAGAGCATTAGATTATCGAGTCCATAAAATTATAACTGGATCGTTTACATAACTCAAGAATGGAAAACAAACAGATAGACCGACACAAATTCAACAGGAACTGGGATAGCATGTTTGTACAAGTATTTGGCGCAGCCGTCGACTCGTCAAGTCCATTGCATCACATAAACAACTGTTTAAGAGCTGAGTGACTTCAGATAAAAAGGAATGAACTGAAAACGCTAGGCTTTTAATAAAACTATAAGAAGGTCAGGTCAGTTACATTTTCTGCACCTTAGTGATTTCATACGAATGCATAAAGTAGACTTTTAAGTGTTTTGAGTTCACTAAAACAATGCATTCTCCTGTCCATATTTTTAATTCTAAGTTATCATTATTGTGAAGTTGACGTTGTTGAGAAAAGTGTTGCATGATGCTTTGGCAGCACTGAATTAAGCTTTCAGTATATATTCGAAGTCAACCAATGTGTTGAAACCAAAAGACGTGACAATTATTTAGTAATGAGTTAGAATTATCCCATAAGGATAGTAAATTTTTCAAAGTTTTTTTTCTCAATTTATCATCCCGATGGTTTTTGACAGCTGAAATAATTCAACATAAATGGAGTAATAAAAAAAAGACATTTTTAACCATATGACAATTTACAATTAAGTAAATTGTCATACATGGAATTCTTAAGCAATATTCCCCTCACTCCTTTTCGCCTCGGTTTTAAACCTATATTACCCGAAGAAAGTGAATTACAGCATTCATAAATTATGGAAGTACTGATCATCAATATAACTATTTCTGGCATCTATTACTGCCATTGGTGCTGCAACCAGTCTTCCTTCAAGTAAATAGGGCAAATCAATGGGGAAGAGCTACATTTACCCAATAGTTTGTTATCAGGAACACGGACTTTACGAGCGACACTAAAATGTTCCCGGTTCGGTACCGGTTACCGCAATCAGTTCTTTGTTTGGTTAATTTATCAAGTACATTGAATTAGATATACCCTTTCAGGATAAACATAAAATTGTCATTTCAATTTGTCGTCAAATAATTTTTGTCAACGATTTATGCTTTACTGTCAAGCCGCTATATGGCGACGACTATATTTCTGGTTAATGTTTAGATCAAATTAATAAACATTAATAAAGAACTTTTGCCATCACAAATCGCATACTCATGAAGACTAGTTAAGTACTTAAATGTAGTGTAAACAAACATACGTACTGTCATTTAAAGTATTAGTATAATATATTTACTACTTTATTTTTAGTGTATGTATAAAGTATCTTACAAATAAACACATGATCTTAAATAATCTCTGTCAGTGAATCAAAACTCACGCCAGGAGGATTGGGTGAATAAAAGCTTAGGAAATTTCATACAAAAACGAAACGAAAGCTACAAATCAAACGAAAAACGACAACAGTCACATCAACACAATTATTCTCATACAAATAATTACCACAAACCGAAAGGTACTGCAGGCACCTTAATTCTGCTAATCTAAGTGGCAATTCTGTAAGCTCATTCTCGTCCAATATTAAAAATTTTAGACTTCTCACATCACCAATCTCATCGGGAACACTTTTCAATCGATTTCCACTCAAATCGAGACACTTCAAACATTTCAGCATCGATATTTCTCGAGGTAAATCAGTTATATCGTTTCCACTTAAATACAAACTCTCTAAGTGTTCAAGTTTGTAAATTTCTTTTGGAACTCTTGTAATAAGGTTGTCTTTTAGATAAATATCAGTGACATCAGCTTCTTCTCCGTCGAGTTGATGAATGGGGAATTCAGTGAATCCACGGTAATTCCAGTGGAGAACAGTAGCTGCTATCATGTCATTATAGTCCATTTTTGGTTCTTTAACTTCGAATTTATTTACTTTTATAACAGAGTAAAAAGAAAATCTATTTAAATATTTAACACCTAAATCTGTTTTCTGAGACGCATCAACGATCGCTCATTTTCTCACTGATAACACATATAGTATAAATACTTCCACTTTGTACACTTCACACACATATATATAGGTATGAATAATGTTGTGTGTGTCGGTATGTATAATGGAACGAGTTATCCCCAAAGGCGTCCCGAGAATACTGCAACGCTTCAGCAACAAACCTGGATTATTTTTAACAACAAGGTCTCGCCTATAAAAATGCGTAAAATTAACACATATTTCGCTCATAAATATTTGTTAGACCCAATTTTTATATTGAGATATTGATGAAGTCTGTGTTTTAACAATATAGTTACCTACTATCCCTAATCCGTAATGTTTCCGTTATGAGTATTAAAAAATACGTATTGTAGTTTGTCTGGCCGTTTTTCAGGGACGGACGTGACTGTAGGTTTATTATAAGTCTGTTGACGACATGAAGTGGAACTTATCATAAGTAGGTTCCTTCTTAATCAAAATAATATTTTTTATATTGGGCTTTCAGTCATCTAATGTTATTTTTATTAAGACTAAATTGTTAATAGGTACGAGCAAATTATCACACATAAAATAAATATCTTTTTTTGACCCAAAACATTAGTAACAACCAGATATTCTACGCTTGATATATTAAAATAATTTTATTTCAATCACTAAGGCTCACCAAAAGGTGATTTAGATCAAAACGAATATTACTTTTAAATGTAAACAAACGTATTGTGAAATCCAGATGGTATATTTATATAAGCAAAAGCCGTTCAAGGCGAAAAACCAATATTATCGTGTGTGATACTGGCTTGGCGACTTGGCGAGGTGCCAGCCGAAGCGGGCACTGTCAGGTCGAGGACGATGTGCTATGTTTTCATGATAAATAATAAATATATGACTGGTTTCAAAATTTTGCGTTAGACTAAGTTATTTATAAACATACATACATATGGTCACGTCTATATCCCTTGCGGGGTATACAGAGCCAACAGTCTTGAAAAGACTGAATGGCCACGTTCAGCTATTTGGCTTAATGATAGAATTGAGATTCAAATAGTGACAGGTTGCTAGCCCATCGCCAAAAAGAAGAAACCCAAGTTTTTAAGCCTATCCCTTAGTCGCCTTTTATTTATAAACAATACAGGTATTAAACGTGCACGTAACGTACCTGACTGACCGTCGCTAGGTGACCACTAAACGGTGCATCGTCAATTGTTGGCCCTAAAATTAAGGCTCCCTACAACTGACGATGCGAAATATTTAAAAATTCTAACAATGTAAAAAAATTCAAAAAATACCGGGCCGCTAATAATTGATTGGATTTTTTCACAGCTTTCACAATTTAAACTTTACATGCTGTAAAAATATCTGAAAAAAAATTGTTTATATGCTTGGCATAAACTCATTTTACACATTTTCTAGCTGTTAGTACTTTTGAACTGTCGGTAATAAAGATGCAATAAAATTTATTTGTTTGAATGAATAAAATAATCTCAATTCTATAATTAAGCCTCAGCATCAGACTATTCAAGACTATCGATTTTGTCTATCCCGCAAGTCGTGATTATATCTAAGTATAATTGCATGTAATAAAATAAATAAAATGATATCACTGAAAATACAGTTTGTGTTTTATTTAATACATATAATTTATTAATTTTGGAACATTTAGAATCGTTTTTATAATTAAGATACATCAATTACAAAGGCAGGTGCTTTACAAAGAGTATAAGATAAAAGATTTTTCTTTACAAATATATATCACAAAGTCAGTACAAAGATTAGGATCAGACTTATGTCAATTTACTAGACCATTGTAGAGGTATACTTTTCATCCTTAAAATGTTTTGCAAGACTATAAATAAATTAATATTAAAAATAATTAAAAACTAAATTTTTTAAGAGATCGCAGAGTTCTTATCTATCATAATATCAATAAAAGTTATAAACATATTTAAATTTTTTCCTAGTCTCAATTTGCAGGTAATTCACTAGTTTAAAATGAAGGCAATTACATTTAATTACAATTAAATAATATAAAGAAATTAATAGGTGCTAGGTACTTTACATATCTGTACCTTATTTTATGAATACCTACTTACCCATTACGTCAATAAATAATCTTTTTTACTAACTTAATAAGGAAATTAAGTATTTGAACTTGAAAAACTATTAATTATCTAATTTCTATATATTTTTCCCCCTTAGAAAGCTATATTACGCAGAATTGAATAGTCAACCCACCGAAACATGACTAATTTCTATTGACAGCTATACACTATAGTTTTATGTTTATTTTCAACTAATTGATTATTTAAACATAATCGTAATGTGTATTAATTTGCGTTGAATTACTTACTATTTATAAATAATACAGGTATGAAACGCGCACGTAACGATCATTGTAACATGTTTCGAAACGTCCGAGATAAAATTAAGGTACGTTACGTGCGCGTTTAATAGCCATTTTTTATTTGTCGACTTGGAGATAAAATCGCCTGTTTTCCGAAATGTCTTTCTTTTCTTCAAATTGATAGATTCTCTTTTCCCTTACATAGGTTGATGTGTAGGTTTAACAGATAGTTTTCTTAGCCTTTAGGTCAGCTAAAGAAAGCTTTGAATATAATTATTTTTGGTCACCAGGAAACCTGACACCAAATTGCCTGAAGAATCTAAAAACATAAATATGTACACACACTCAACACGTTCCCACAACAATATAATTGCTGAAGAACTAATAACTGGAATATTTGGCGGGAACTCAGACGTCATATTGTTTGTGCTGTGATATTTTTCCAAAATATATGTCTATATATAAGTGTGGATTATTGATTATTAAGTGTTCATGGACAAGCATGGTGTTGGACAGTGTTACAATATCGAATTTAATGACTTTTGATGTTGTCCCAAAATGTCCCGAGAAAGGGTAAGTAAATCACTTATAGCTAATACTCGACCAATACAAAGTACACTCGTAATTCTATGACTAGTACTGTCTTAACTCGACACTGGCAAAAATAAACTCAGGAAGTAGTTTGATTGGCAAAACGAAGAAAAAAAAAACTAATATCTTCGTATGATCCTGACTCTACGTCCTTTTCCATCTTCGTCGTCACTGTCAACAGAAGGCTGTCGGTGCCCCAGCATCAAAGCCTGGACCTCGGGATTCAAGGGCAACGCAGGGAATGAAGACCGGCGTACCATAGGGACTGGGCGGGCACCTGGTGTGATAAAGAATGGACAATACTGGTAAGTACTGAAATGAAATATGATAAGGAATAATGAAATACTTAATGCGTTGCGACTTAATTATTTCAGTGCCTTTTTAATATTAGGTACTATAACTATACTATCACTTATTTATACCCTAACTGATTAAGATGACGTGCGTTGATAATGTTCATTAAAATTTTCCTATGGAGAATCAATTTTTTATACTCTGAAAATACGGAAACTAACGTAGAACAGTATTTTTAATTCCAACAAACACGACTTCGTGAAAATCTGTTACAGGATCTAATGGTCTATAACTTTTCAAAGGTTTCAAGTATTTGTATAGGTTTCCTTCAAAGATTTGTACTCGACTTGAGGAGTTCGGTAAATTGGATGAAAGTATACCTCGTTAGACCGATCCTCTCTAGAAGCCAATTAGTACTACCTTGCTACCCACAAGACTTGGGGTTTACTAGAAATTCGTATAATTCTACTAACTAACTAAACTGAGTAAGAACGGTCACAGAAATCTAAATACTTCTTTAGTTACTGAGTATTCTATAACTACCTGCCGAATAATTCCATGCAAATATTAAAATTAACATTATCAAATTGGTATTTCGTCACCTATTCTTAGAAAACATGTACATATACATATATACATAGTTCGATTTCTATGAACTATGTTCGAAAAAGAAAAGTTTTATTACTGGAATATTATAACATTTTTTTATCTTAAATACTTACTTAACTTTTACTGACTTAAATCTACACAAAGAAAACCTATCTACTAACAAAACAATAAAAAATAAGGTGGGAAATAAAGTGTCTATCTACTTAGCTCGCCTATCTACCCCGCAAGGGATATAGACGTGATCATATGTATCTATGTATGAAATAATGTGAAAATGAGCGCCAAATAAGAAGTCATGTCTAAAAAGAGTATTTTATAGGTCCACAAATTTTTTTTTTTACGAAATTATAACAACAATGTGTCGCATCGCAAACAAACAAACAGAATTAGATTGATGGTGTTATTTATTAACTAGCTTTGACAACTCATTTGGAACAACGATACGTGTTCAAATAACTGTAAAGCAAATCTCAAATTGTGGATTTGCTTCGTTGAATTGATTATTATGAGCATTCAATCGAATGAAAAAAAGTACCACCTACTGAAAATGTGAAGAGAAAAATGGGAAATTACTAACTACTCAAGCAGGTGGCTGAAAGCTAAGCGCCGTAAAATGTTGAAGGTATATTGTGTACATTGGGCTATATTATAATAGACTTTCTTTATAATATTTTCATATTTCGTGTCGCAGTCAATATTGGAATAGGAAATTATGTTTGAAATCACTAAAATCTGCAAAAAAAATATTCAAGTTATAACAATAATGCTATTGCACAAGAAATATTTATATATTTTTGTTTTTATTTTATTTTGTAATATATTTTTTCATAGATAATGTTTACTTCAATAAGGAATGAATCAAGCAAGAAAAATTGATAATTACCTAAACAGTTTCATAGGTTTACGTCTTAGAATTACTGTTTTAGCGAGACATTTTATATCCAAAACAATAAAAGCTAAGAGGGTCTAAATGAAATGAAAGAAAGAGCAAGCTCACGAGTATGATTCTAATTAAAACCAATCAACCACAATGCAAGTGAGTACTAAATAATTGTGATATTGTTTCGACTACAAGGGTGATTAAATTACCTGAAATACTTTTTCAGTCGTCAGACAGACCTTGTTTTGAAACAGATTAAATTATAGAAGAGATAGTTAGAATTAAGAAAATTATAACACATTTACATTCAATTGAAGAAATTATTGAAATAGATAACATCCAACCATTGTCAAAATATAATATTAAATATAGATTTCGATTCAGCTTCAGATGAAAATAGGAGAAGATAAGAATTATGGTAAGTTAACATACCTAGAAGTTTTGAAACTGATTGCCTTTTCACTAGCTTAGGTTCCGATGAAGTTTCTCCAATTGACGCCGGTGCAGATCCTTCGGAAGTCTTCTTTTCACTAAAATATGATGTAGTAGATTCTCCTCTGGTATAAGGTCTAATTTCACGACGATTTTTATTTTCTTCATTACCAGACATAAACGATTCAGCAATTTGAAACAGTTGGAGACCAAACTTGCTAGATTCCCGACGCAATGACTTCTTGTTAGCAAACTCCGCCAAGGATTGCCTTCTTTCACCATCTGGGTTTAATTTCAGTCTAGCTCTTTCTTCCTCTTTAACTTTCAGCACGTCCAGTACAGCATTGATCACTAATATCACTAGAAAAACCGTGATACCTATCACTGTTATGGTATTGTTACTGCTATCCATATTTTCGAATTTCTTCTGTTTGCGTTTTTTTGTTGCGGGTTTTGCAGTAAATATTTCCAATACACTACAAGCATCTTTTAAAAAAAGCGGAATAGCTTTCTTCTTAACTTTTTTTTCTTTTATTTCTGTGTTATTTTTAAGAATCACTTCTCGTGCGGCCGGCTGGATCACATCTGGTATTTTTGTGTCCGTGTCTTCTGCATTTTCTTTCATAAACCACATATGAACACTGTACAAACAGTAGATAGTCAGAGCGAGGATTAAAAGTAGGATCTTATGTTCGTTCATGTTTACATCGCAAAAGCACTGGTTTGTTTTGACAGTCGACCGCGCGTGCGTGTTTCCTATTCGCGTACTGATCTGTATTGTTTAACAATGTTTAAAGGATTTAAAATTGATTTATGTTCTTTTTTGTGGGCAGTTTTAGGCTATTTTTGATTGTAAACGTGGTGTTGGACTGATTCGCTGCGTCATTTCTAGGTCTGTGAGAGGTTGGGTGTCGAGTGCGCATGTGCGGAGTTAGGCATGGCCTGGGTCGAAGTGTTGGTTGCCGTAGCTACACACTCACTACCGATGATCCGTATATTGGAAGTGTCATCGGATAACAATGTAATTTCTTTTTCCTGTTCCAATCGGGCCAGGAGTTAATTAATATATTTTATCAGCAGACGGTTCGCTCGATTGCGCTTTATCAAATTCATTTGAGTGCAATGGAGTGCAATGTATTGACACGAGATAAACTTTTTTTATTAATAAGTTTTATCTGATATCGATCCTTTTTAATTTGAATCTGCTTTGATGAGTTCAAGTAATTTTGTTCTGCCAATCAAGAATTTTGGGTAACCTTGTGATTATATACTCTTTGAAAAAGATTGAAAATAATATAAAATATTCGTAGGTTCTAATATATTTACACAAAAAAAATCACAAGTAATAGTCGCTGCATATAGTCTCTGGCTACGCCTACGAAAAGGAAATTTTATTATTGAATTATTACTATGTACTTATAGTCCTATTACATGTGCTAGTAGGACCAAAGAAAATAAGGAAGATCAAATCTTATGTCCATAACTATAGAACGACGTTACCAAATAGCCAGTATAATTTTAGAAGCACTCCGCGGCACTCCCGAATATGAGATGTTGATTGAAATACGGACAATTAATGCGTCTTACTGCCGTCGGAAATAAACTTAAGGTCAGAGTTCTTATCATACATAGAGTGTGCAATTGAATTGAAGCTTCGTAAACAAAGTGAGCTGGAGTTTTGTCATCAGCAATAGGTCTGATTAATTCAGGATACTGAATAACTTTATTCAATAAAATCCATGCAGCTGACCTTGGTCTACGAGTCTTTTCGAGTCTGTTGCCTCTGTCTACACCGTAAGAGATAGAGATGTGATAAATGTCTGTTTAAAAACTATAAAATATAAAAAAAATTGTCTTTACCTCTTTTTATTGCGGATTTACACTATCAACAATTTAAGTGACATTACAGAATATCTTGTACTTATCAACTAGTTTCAATATTGAGTTAATACGTATTTCTTAACTTCAAGGAGTGCACACTCTTTAAAAAAAAAGAATACTGCCTCTGTCCTTGAGTAATAAAAGGCGCAATTTCAAAGAGAGCTTTCGTATCACTTTGATAAATGCTTTTTACAATTAGTCTATTTTTACGGTGACCGATATGTTGTCGTGTTTACACTTTCACACTTATGTATGTACCACTTTTTAATATTCTCTTATCTTTATATTATTATAAAATATATTTTTATTGTTAGTTCTTTGCTTACTTAGTAATATGTCTTTGATATCATCGTCAAAGGCAAAAAGTTGACTTGATTTTTTGAAATTGGCCCTTAATTTTGTATTCATACGAGTAATATTTATAGGCGTGCTGTAATTTTCAACTATTAATATGTAATTATTATTAACTTTCAATACAAAATATTAATCCACATATATCAACTATTAGGATGTAATCAACATCAATGCAATATCTTAATGCACAAATATTTTGCCGTGTGTTTCCCGATACTTGAGAGTAAGAACACTCTTTTCAATGGGTATCGTTAAAGGCGACTAAGAGAACAGGCACATTCATCCAGCACAGCTTTAAACATTGCTCAATATGGGTTAAGTTTCACTGCAATGGTAATGGAGGTCAGACGGGAGTTACTTCGTGTAAAAGCCTTACTCACCAAATACAGGATCGTTGTCAAAAGAGCACCCGGGGCTCCTTTTCAGAGAGGTTAGGACGGGACAAAGAATATCGAACAAATATTTTACAGGAAAGTATTAATTACTGTATTTATTATTCTTGCTATGACGTTTAAACTTCATGAACTCTGGCACTCTTATTCTGTCACAATCTATACTTATATTATAAAGCTGAAGAGTTTGTTTGTTTGTTTGAACGCGCTAATTTCAGAAACTACTGGTTCGAATTGTTTTTTTTTGTGTTGAATAGACCATTTATCGAGCTTTAGGCTATACAACATCACGCTGCAACAATAAGGAGCGAAGAAATAATGAAAAATGTAAAAAAAAGGGGAAAATTATTCATCCTTGAGTGCTTCAATGATGTCCAAAATAACTATCCCACGCGGACGAAGTCGCGGGCACAGCTAGTACAATATTAAACATTCTACAAATATGTTGCCGTGAAGTTTTCCAATTACATTTCGTATTTATGCAGCCGAGAATCTGTGCATCTTCAGCTGTTGCTGTAATGGCTGGACGTGCGCTGCTTTCCAATGTGACTAGCTGAATTGTTTATGGTCGCAGATAGGTACTGTTCAGAGTGTAACGTAAACCAATAAATGTGGAGATTGCTGTAAAGTTTCACTACTATGTCATATGTTTATTCTTTAATACTACATTTGAAGTAAGTATTAAACTACGAATTAAATTTATACACAAATAAAAGTAAATGAAGAAGAATGCATGAAGAGAGTTATGAATGTGGATGAAGCGAAGGAAGTATGCAGAGATCGTGGCAAGTGGAAAGAGGTAGTCTCTGCCTACCCCTCCGGGAAAGAAGCGTGATTTTATGTACTCGTATGTATGTATAAAAGTAAATATATTAATAATTACAAAACACAAAGTAATAACAAAATAGATGTTTTTAACATTAGCAATTTTAGTAGTTAATAACTGCACAGGACAAGAGGGTCATGACAGGACATGTGTCGGAAAGCGGACTCCGAAGCATAGTATCAGAGGGTGCAACTGGGAACCTGCAAAAATGAGAGAGAGAGAGAGAGAAAGCGATACCTCTACACTGTACCTTCATTAAGAAACACGATCATTGTAAAAACGGCCGAGACGGGTTGGTTGTAAGGCTGGTAGCATTTCCATAATGTGACATGAGCATGTGACGCTCCATTTTACATACCTAGTTAAATATTACATTCTATCTTTGAAGCTATTCGACTATGAGAGCTGGATATACATAAGCACAAGAAATTATTACGTTATTTCCCTTCACCATAAGTGTCGTGTGGTTCCCGGCACCAATTTAAAAAAGAATAAATCCACTCCATCTCTTTCCTATAAATGTTAAAAAATGCGACTACGAGATAGGCTTATAAACTTAGGATTCTTCTTTTAGGCGATGAGCTAGCAACCTGTCACTATTTGAATGTCAATTCTATCATTGAGCCTAACAGCTGAACGTGGCCTATCAGTCCTTCAAGACTGCTAGCTCTATCTAGCCCACAAGGATAAAGACGTAATTATATGAATGAATGAATGAATTTAAATTCAAGCTGAACTGAAACTTAAACGAGCCACAAAAACATCAATTCTGTAGCGCGAAAATATCAGACCAGTTGAGGGTTTCAGCTACCAGAAGGAGGTCTATTTCCCGCTTCGTCGCATTGGTGCATTAAAATATGCATTCGAGATGGTATTCTTGGAATTTCCCAGTGCACCAAGACTTGCATATCATGAGATTTAATTGCATAACTCGGTTTTATTGTGTGGGTGCAAATAGCGAGGCAACTAACTCACAAACCTGGCAAGAAGGAGCTAACTGGGAGTAATGAGTTTAAGAGACTTGTGTAAGTGCTGGTAGCACTTTTAATTATATTTTAATGGATTTCGTAGAATGTTTATAGCAAGATGGAATTCTTTAAGTTTTTATTATTTTAGAGGTCCGGATAGTCCATATTAACTTTTGTTAGTGCCGTGTGGTTCCCGGCGCCAATAGAAAAAAGAATAGGACCACTCCACCTCTTTACCATGGAGTCGTTAAGGCGACTAAAGGATAGGTTAAAAACACTTGGGATTTATTTAAGGCGATGGGCTAGCAGGCTGTCACTATATGAATTTCAAATCTATCACAAACCCAAACAGCTGAAAGTGGCCTATCAGTCTTTTTAAGATTTTTGGCTCTATCTGCCCCGCAAGGGATAGACGTGATTATATGTTTGTGTGTAACTTTTAGATGGAATGAGTGATTATAGTTCTGGCTGTAAGGTTTCATGACAATAGATTGTTTCTTCATTTCTTTCATTGGTTTTGATAAAATATTAGGTAAACTCTAGAGAGAGAGAGCCTAAACTGAAAATTAAAATATTATGGCACTTTTTAATTAAATAATAATATTTTTAAAATAATTTAATTAAATTTAAGGGAGAAATAGACAGACAGAAAATAAATTTAAAAAGGCCATGAATTTTTAATTAAACGGTCACTTTATATAGGTTATCTTTAGATATAGAAAAACAGACTATCGCATTTATGATATCGTAATATGCAAGTCTGCGTACGTTCTGTACAGTCCGCATTTCAAGTTATCCTGCAGAACTCTATAATATTAATAATATATCTTATCTTAGAAAGAGCGTAAGAAAATCAAAAAGACCTACTGCCTCAAAACCTATCTAATTATTTTTCAGTGAATACATTAACATTCAACATTGAACCGCAACAATAAAAGAGGTTGTCACATTCCGTCCATTACAAACAACATGAAAGGCTTTTAATCTATTTCAGTTCACGTATCGCGTATAAAAGCGTTCGTTTTTCGATGCCAATTACAATGATTGTCTGAACCAATCACGATCGCTTCTATATATACCCCGGCTTTCAACGTTTGTATCAATAAATTTGTTCTGAATAGGCAATTTGTGTTATAAAGACGCTCCGGGCTTCAGGGTTGTCAAAACAAAGAGGTTATTTCTGTCTGAAATTGCAGGTTATTTTTTTTATCTCCTCAGCCAATCTTTTGAAATGTTACAAATATGTATTTTAATTTGGTATTTAATTTTGTATATGGTACCTTTGAATTTTGACCTATACATGAATATATAATAACTCTCCACTTCGCCAGAGATAAATATTTGATATACTAACTTATTCCCAGATATTATAGAAAAATATCTTAAAATCTATAAATTGTACTAGCTGATCCGGCTACGCATTACTATATCTAATTATAAAAACGATGTAAACTATTCTATCTTTTATGTTAAAACAAATCTCAGAAACAAAAAAGAAATGTCTTACACCATGTCACGATATTTTATATAGATACGATTTTCCAATCAACTGACAACCCTGTTCGAACTGAGTTTTTCCGACGCATTTCCAAAAGCATGCTTAATGAACCTGAATGGCTTTATGATGAGATATCTCCATTATTCGCGCGATCATAGACCTTGGTCCCTTACAATAAGGGTGGTGATACCCGAGCCATATCAATTTGACTTTAAATCGGTATGATGGATAAGGGCGTGACTTGCGTCGAAGGAAATAGTCGGCAATAAAAATTGTCTACAGAACAACGTGATTTGCTTAGTCGGTTTTTATTTGAAATCAATTTTGGATTGAAGAGTAGAGGTAGCTTTCATAGGAATCGTAATAATAAGGACAATTATGGAAGCATTCAATTTATTAAAGAAGAATTTGAGTCAAAGGGACAAGTTTTGTCTTGGTTTTCCTGAGCCCGTGTAGAATTATTATCTAGACTCTCATCACTGTCATGTCTCAATGACTATTTTCGAATTATGTACATTATTTTGAATTCTAACCGATGCACACACGGTGAAGGAAAACATCATGAGGAAACCTGTACATTGAGACAACTGGATAAGTAACCATGATCGATCCAATACGGGTTAGGTTACCCTACAAAGATTGCGCTGGTCAGACGGGACTCGCTTCGTGTAAAAACCTGACTCACCCAATCCAGGATCCATGGTCAAAGGCATACCCCAGGCACTCTCCAGAGTGGTGAGGATGCAACCCGGACTAAAAAGCCAGGAGGAAGAAGACTAAGATGCATAGTGAGAAGAGAGCTTTATTGCTATATTTGGAGTGCAACTGAAAATAGGCAAATGTGCCATTATAGAAATCGTAATAGTATAAGACTATGTAATTCCAGTTTCTGCCAGTATATAAAGGTTGACTGGAAGAGATTGCATTAGTGATAAGTCCGCTTTTGTACCGTCTCTATCTGTTTTGTGCTGTTTTGTATGTTTTACGCTTATGGTGCAATAAAGAGTTTTATCTATCTATCTATCTATGTATATATCTCTCTATCTATCTATCTTCATACCTATGTTGTAGAGATCTATAAACAAACCCAACAGTTAATACATTCCCGTTGAAATTATTGACATTCCTAATGCACATATTGTGTTATTCCGCAGTCGATCGCTCATTGAATTTGAAATGTATCGACTGTGACTGACATGCCGAGGTAGAATATTTAGCTTCGGTTTCGGTATACGAGTATTGCCACTAATTATCATGCAAAATTATTCGGTACCGAAACGGGATGTTTGAAATTCATATAATTATAGTGTACACCAGTTAGTATCACGGAATAACTAATTGTACTAACGATCTTATTAGCGAACAGAGTTCTCGGAAGCAATGTGAACCTTAAGTTTGTATTGTCCTTCTTCCTACGTATTATTCTCTCGTTATATGTATGTCTTTCTGAACAGAGACTGCATAAATTTTAGAATGTTACCTGCTTCTCTTCTTATGCAGATATAAATAGTGAATCGAGGGAAAGGCTAATAAACGTGAGATTCTTCTTTTAGGCGATGGTCTAGCAACATGTCGTTATCTGAATTTTAGTCAATCGTTGAGTAATCCAGATGTTGTTTGTCATTCATAAATTTATTCATATCTCGTCTATATCCCTTACCTTGTAGACAGAGCCAGCAGTCTTGAAGGTCTAATAACTTGAGATTCAAATAATGACAGGTATCCCATCGTCTAAAAGAAAAATCCCAAGTTTATAAGTCTATCCCATAGTCGCCTTTTACGACATTAATGGGAAAGAGATGGAGTAGTCCTATTCTTTTTTATATTGGTGCCGGGTCTCACAATAAGGGTAAAGATGTAAGTATGTTATCCGTATCTTGTAGTTCTCCAGCTAGGGGTAAGCCGATCCATAGAGCTCCAATCAACGACCAGTCAACGAGTCGCAACTACGCCTAATGTCGCTTCTACATATTATACAGGCTGCGGTATAGCGATAGTCGATTTCATCATTATATTGGTATTTTTGCTAGAAGTTGTGAGAATCTGGGATACAACATCTTGTTACACATTTTATTACTAAAAAAGTCTAGGTTTCGTCATGTTATTTTACTTATTGCAGAAAGTAACTTAATAAAAAAAAAATCAGAAGTTAAAAATGAAAATACGTCGTGCGAATTTCTGATGTATAGAGAAATCGATACTTATCACGGTCCACCAGATCGACTCGATTACTCTAAAATTGTTTTGAATGGGCAATCGCCGAGGCAGAGTTTTTCAATCCCTATTTGAATTTGAACACAGTCCTGATGAGGCGAATTTGCTTGTGATATAATCTCAAGGGCCCTACTCCGAAATTTCTTACGAAAAGAGGTTCCTATTTGATTTTTAATACTATATTTATCTTGTTTTGGCATAGCAAATCAAAAAGTTTTGATGGAAACGGAAAATGCTATCATAAACACATATATACATACATACAAATGGTCACGTCTATATCCCATGCGGGGTAGACAGAGCCAACAGTCTTGAAGACTAAATGGCCACGTTCAGCTTTTTGGCTTAATGATACTCGTAGAATTGAGATTCAAATAGTGACAGGTTGCTAGCCCATCGCCTTGAAGAAGAATCCCAAGTTTATAAGCCTATCCATGGTATCATAAATAATATTATTATTAGTTCCATAGCCTGCCATAATGTCTGTGACGTCCGGCGGGCGAAAGGTCCGTTCGAGAGGACAAACGGACGAGCTTGATGAATGTGGATGAAAGGAGAGAAGTATGCAAGGATCGTGGTAAGTGGTGTCTGTCCAGTGGCCACTTCTCAGTGAAAGAGGCCTCCTACCACCTTAGATAGCTCTACCGAAGGTTGGTAGATTATCCTCGCCGAATCATGGGAAAAATGCGCTGCTCGTATGTTTGATCTTTATCAGCATCTTATATATCTTTATAGGCCTTTCTTAACTTCTTACAGAATCTCTATAGATTCCCTTTAGTTCTGTATTACCCTAAACACCAACCTAGTTCACTGGTACCACGAAGCTGCGTTCGTAAATCGTAAAATTTTTATAGTAAGGGCATGATACAGCCTACCCGTCTCGTTACCTCGGCCTTATTGAATTTATTTTCAAAAGCCAGTTTGGTAATATCAATGAATTTATTATCACCATTCAAGATGGATATTCGCAGAGTTTACTTTTTACCTAAGTCTGTAAAATGGTGAAACAAGCAATGAAGGTTTATTTAAAACCTTCATTAAATCAAATTTTCTAAGATTACTATGTTTTATAACTATACCAAAAATAAACTGCTGAAATTAGACCAAAACTGTACTCGTTTGACGTTTATATATTTTCTATCTATAAAGCAGCTTCTTAATAATTAACTAGTTTTCATACTGTGCTACTTCAATATATATTTTTAGATTTTAATCGACCATTGTGTTACCTAAAAATAAGTGACTTGAATTCAGTATCATATTATGAAACTACATAAAGCACCTCAACATTTTATATTAGCCGTGCAAGTGGCGGACAGCGTGAAATATGACCATAATATATAGTATTAATAACTTTATGAATTATTCGGTTAATAATCTAAGTTGTATCCTTAATCCTGGCCAATATTTTGGTCGAGACAAAATTTAATGAAACGTTGAATATAATATATTGTCATCATTACAAATATAAAGTCCCCTATTTTCTTTGTCTATATCCGCCTATCTCAAAAAGATGTGGACGGATTTTGGTTTCTGTTTGAAATTTTAAAAACAGGCTTTTCGCTAGTTACAAATTATCCTTTGCTTTCTATTATGAAAGTCTAGTAGCGAAGAAGAAACATAGTGAATGCCAGATATTTTTTCTTACCATGCAAATTATAAGGTATTAACGAGAATAAAAAATCGGGATTCTCCTTTAGGTGATTGTTTAGAATTCAGTCTTGCGAGAGATTTTATTACAGCGAATTTTTATAACAAAACGACAACTAACTTGATTGCCAAGTGTTCAGCGCTTATAAAAATCAAGTTAGTCAGTTGTGGAATTGGGGTGTCAATGGAATTTTTACTGAGATATCAAAAAAGTAATTATTAGAGCGTCGTTGGTCGAATCGGTAAGGTGCCTGGTTAAAATGCGTGATACGCAGGCACAGGTTCGAATCCATCCTCGGTTACATACGACTACGAATTTTTTTAAATTATGTACATTAGTTTGAATACTTACCGATGCTCTTATGTTGAGGGAAAACATCGTGAGGAAACCTGCACATTCAGGCAACTGAATGTGTAACTATGATCGATCCAGTACGCGTTAGGTTTACCTACAAAAGATTGCGGAAGTCAGATGGTCGCTTTGTGTTAAAACCTGACTCATCTAATTCAGGATCTATGGCCAAAAGCATGCCCCGGGCTCCTCTCCAGAATTATGAGGATGGAACTGGGACTAAAGCCAGGAGGAAGAAGATGAAATAAGTAATAATGTTAATGTATCTCCGAATACCAAGATAGTGAACGGAAACTATATTAGGTACATGTGTTTTGCTAGAATATAATAATATCTCGAAACAATAAATGTTCGACCCACTATGGAGATGACGAAGACGCCGCTAGGTCACCTTGAGAAGAATCACTTTCATTTGGACCGCATTATACAAAAGCAAACAATAAAATTATTTGTTTAAATTATTTTTCAATATATATCCTTTATTATAATTGATCATTGTCGTTAAATCTTTATTTCTTATTATTAAGCGATACAGCTGAACGTACACTTTCAATCTTTTCAAAACTCGGCTTTGTTTACCCCATAAGGTATATAGAGGCGACGATATATATGTATGTATCTACGAGAGGCTTAAGCTTACTTTTAGAATGGTTTCAATACTTAAATTTCTCTCAGTTTAAATCTTTGTAGGTAACAAAAATATATAAATGGCTTACACCAACCATTCTATCATGGACGCAGTTGAATTCGAACTAAGTAACTTGAAAAAAGTGCGATCAGGAATCGAATACCTTAACCACATCGTTTTATCTGTATAATGTCTTATTTAATATCTGCCAAAGCACAAATTTAGAGGCTCTAAATTTAATAACTTGAATGAAATTGTTTATTTTTGCATAAAGCTTTCAAATGGGCGTATTATTCAGTTAGCAATAATATTCATCAGCGTAAAATTTAATGAATCCTTTTGATTTCTTTAATGTCCGTCTGGTTAGTTTCCTCGATTCTCGTCATACCTGTTAGACTAGTTGACACTCGATATAGACTGCCGATTTGAGTGATCCATTGACTTCACGAAGACACATTTTGGCTTTGGAATAAGTTAGTTTAAAGCTTCCACGCTTGTCTGGTTGCTAATAAAAAAGCGACTTTAAAAGTAAGGCAAGGGAACGGCTGCCAAAATTGGAATTTTTCTTTTAAACCATGGGTAGCAACCTTCCCCTTCCAGTCGTTCTGGATTTGGAGGAGTAATCTCCTTATACCAAATTTCAAATACTAGAATTAATTAAATTTGTGACATATATTTTTTGGTAAATAAATCTTAATTAGAAAAAAGACCTCAATTAATTTTGCACCAATATCGTTCACTTAGCTGAAGTTCTGAATTCCGTGATAGGCATTAGACTATCTGTGTTGGACATAATATTATAAAAGAGATTCTTCTTTGAATCTTAAAAAAATTACTTTGGCAATTTGAATGATTATTAAAATGCAGCATTTAATCTGATAGGTCAAGGTTTGAATTCAGACAAATGTCATATCAGACAAACATAATGGCACATTAAATAAAACTTCTCAAATTTTATATTTTTTTAAGATCAACATATTGGTGAAAAATATAGTCATTTTCGGGTCATCTTTCATATTGAATTGAAATGATCTGGCAAAACCTTAACGAAAAGCTTGTTTAAATATTTATAAATGCGCAAGTCCTGTCTGCCCGTTCCGGTTTCTGACCGATATCTCGCATATTTATTGGAAAGAAACATAGGATACATTTTTCCTGAAATTTCTAGCTAGTGTGCGGATAAAGCAAAAGGAGTAAGTATGTAGTAAAGATGTAATGTTAGCGTTAATATATTAATTCTCACCTGTCTATCTAATTATAAAATGTAAGTTTATTTCTCTTGCAATCGGCGGCGCTGTTATGGCGCACTCACTTCCGTAGGTAATATTTTTTTAGTCATACAGTTTTTCTTATAAAACTTCATAATAGTATAGTTCTTATAAAACTTCATAATAACGTTTAGTTGTTTTTGCGTGAAAGAGAAACAAATACATACACACACATCCAAATATGCTTACAAACTTTCGTATTAATGAATAATATAACAGGAAGGATGCATGTTTAGGGAGAGTCTTTTAACTACTTTTGTCTTACATTTCAATAGTTTAAATTTTTTCATATGTAAACCACAAAATTTGCATTAAGACCGGAAAGTTCACTAGATGAGCCACTATTATGGAATATCATTTAATTGTAGACAGACATTTATGATACTTATTTATACATTTTTGTTATTTTATTCTGCGACTCAGATCAAGATTTGAAAGGAAATAAATTTATATTAAGCTTTTTCACACATACATAAAATATAAAAGTAAATAAAACCAGTTTGACCCGAAATCTAGTGCTCTTTTATTAATCAATTGTAACATTTTAAAGAAAATAAAAGCCACTAAACATTTAAGAGGATAGATAACATCGCGAGCTGATAAATAATAAGAATATAGAGTGAACAACATTTAAGAGATGCCTATATTTTTTGTAAAATAAAAAGATGTAATATTTTATTTTAAAAATTCTTGAATTTAAATTTGAAAGGGGTCGATGAATTGGAAATGTGATTAGCTGGTCTCTGCTAAACCTTCTTCGGGAAAGAGGCATGATTTATTTATGTATGTAGAAATAATTAGCCATACACCGTTCAAGCTAATATTGAAATAAACACTGCCATGATTTCATAATACTTTACTCAATCTTGTTAAGTATTTTTAATATTGTAAAGAAATTTGCATAGTAGAATGATTATTGATATGATTTATGTAAATTGTAAGTTTTAATTATTTAAAAATAGCAGGTCATCAAATTCTCTGTTTATAATATTTAGGTGTTATTTTATATTATATTTGTAATTCAGCAAGTTCATACCAATTGCTAAAAATTATAAATTAGGTACTTTATGTTTGTTAAAATATAAATTATTATAAGGACGCATTACCCGACATTAATTTTAAGTGGGTGAAGTAACATATTTCATAATATTGTGGAAAGCTTTAATTTTATATTACGATGCCTTGAATAATTTAGGCGAGTACTTATACTTACCACTGGTATTAAAAAATGGTGAACACAAGGGGATCATTAACAAAATATGAATACGAAGAGACAGGTAAAAATTTTATACATTCAAAGTCGCTGGCCAATAGGTACATATATCATTTAATCATTTATTTATTCCTTGAATATGTTCACAATATACATAGGTCTCAAGTATTCAAGCACAGTTTCTGTTAACACTCATTCTACCTTTGAAGGCGTCGGAATTATGTACATGTATTTTAAATAAGCAGCGTATAGGTATAGGCTCTGTCTAATTATTATCATTTTGTCATTTTAATGTCAAATTATAATAATAAATTTGTCAAATTATAATATTAATTAAAAAATATATTTATTTAAACAACTCGTGTAACAACAATGCATTGGCACATCTAAATGTTGCACATTCTATGTTGTTTATAAGACGGGTCGGTTGAGTCCAGAAAAAAATGGAGCCTGCATTAAATTCTCAATCTGTGGTATATAAGGAAGGTCAATTAAATTCTGAGCACAAATTGTCACTAGCCGCAGAGTCAAAATGGTAAGGATATTATTTTAACTAAGTTAAGTAATCATTTGCATTTATGGATCTAACTTAGGTACCTATTTGATAAGTAATATTTAAAGTGTCTTAAAATTTACAAGTGTATATACATAAATATAATAACGTTTTTATCTCTTACGTAGAAGACAGAGCCAACAGGTTCGTAAAGACTGAAAGGTCACGCTCAACTGCATGGGTTTAAGATGGATTTGAGATTCAAATAATGACAGGTTGCTACCCTATCCCGTAATAGAAGAATCCCAAGTTTATAAGCCTATCCCTAAGAATAACAATGTAGGTATCTGTAAGTCTCTGAAAAAATTAAATTAGATTTTTTTGTATGTTTAAATATGTAGTTCTTTTCCAGAAATCTTTCATAATATTCGCAGTGGCGTTAGCCATTGCTCACGCTGACGTGTCCCACGTCACGGGCACGGCAGAGGCCGCTGCCGAAGTGGTCAGGTCAGGATACGACATCAGCCCAGAAGGAAACTTTCAGTATTCTTACGAGACGTCCAACGGCATCTCTTCTCAAGCCGAGGGAGTCTTGAAGAACACGAACTCTGTAAGTAGAATTTAAGAAATTTTAAAATTGGAACTCATTAGAAGGCTGGATAAAAAGTGAGTTATGAAAAAAACTGGATTCTTTGTGCGATCATACCAAGAACTAAAAGATCTTGGTATGATCTTGGTTTTAGATCTTGTAAAAGCCAGTCAAAGTCAAAGAAACAAATTCATTACTTTCTTTATTATTATAATTGGATACAGGGTATCGCTTATTTTTTTTTCAATATAACTTAAGTCTAACTATAGCTTCCAAAGCTCATGTTTAGAAGAAATGGCAGAACAAACTCAACTGCAGCATTTCAATCATTCCTTAGCGTTTAAAAACCAGACCTCTGGGAGACAGATCATCAGGTTGCAGTTATTGTGAATGCCCTGAATCTCTATTTCTATTTGACACCTTATTATTTTCCGTTTCCCATTCAATAAATACTGATTTTAGCATTAAGTTCATCTGTATTTGCTGTAAGGCTTAAAAGAGATTCATCCACAGAGCAAAAAGAAGCCTTTGTTTCAATAAAAATACTTCTAATTTAATGTTTTGTTTATTAGTTTGTAATATCTTTATTGCGCAGAAATTTACACTGTTACTAGTAATAGTACATATCACTTCAATAATATAATCACTTGCAATGGCAATGACTCATTGGTTTTTTCATGTTTCAAGGAAAACCCGACCTTAGAGGTCAGGGGTCAATCCAGCTGGACGGCTCCTGATGGTACATCTGCTCAGCTGACCTACATCGCCAACGAAGATGGATACCAACCTTCGGTAAGATAGATACAACATTTATATAAAATTCTCGTGTCGCAATGTTCGTTCTTGTAGGTACTCCTCCGAAACGGCTTGACCGATTCTCATGAAATTTTGTGAGCATATTGAGTAGGTCTGAATGTTAAGGGTTGTCCACCCTTAACATTTTTTTTAACTAGAAATTACTTACAAATTGTTTATATGGCAAACAGCCAGGACAGTTAGTTGCAATACTGGTATAAATGTCACGTCTCCATTCTTTTAGGGATTTTTATTTCTTTGTCATCAAACCAACGTCTTGGTAAAGTCCGTCTTACGAATATAAATATATTTTTGCAGTCTTACCCATGTAGTTATAGTATAGAAGCAATGTTTTCTGTAATTTTAAAAACAAAAATTACAAAAATTCAGTAAATCCCAGTACGTGTCGTGTTACTAAACTTCATTATTTCAATTGATAGCTAGATTTTTTGCCAGTTGGAACTGCACAATGATTTCCCCTGAGTAATTTTTGAATCGAATGTTGCAACTCTTAGGAAAAAGTGAACTTTTTTGTTGCTATTATATTCTACTAGGGGGCAAAAATAGTGAATCGTATAGTTGTGAATGTATCTACACTACATTTATCCTTAGAAGGATATTCCCACCACTTTTTAGGTATAATCAATCAATATAAACAAGCTCTTGTATGATCTAAGTAACTGACAGAAAAAGAAGGACCGATTCTACTAAGGATAGGCAGCTAAAATTTGATATCTCTGCATTTGCACGGAAGCGATTAAGAAATTAGATTTTCAGTTATACGCGGGCGGAGTTACTACTGTAATTATATTGTCGCATTCGCTCAGAAAAAAATAAACAAGAGGTGAGACTTTACACCAACACTTTTTACATACATCTCTCTCTTCAGCCCGTCTTTACCCCTTGGGTGTAGGCCTCCTTCAAACTACGCCATTCATCGCGGCTCTGTGCCACTTGCATCCATCTTGTCCCTGCTATCTGTCTGATGTCGTCGTCCCAGCGCATCTGGGGTCTCCCTCGGGGACGTTTTTTACCCCATGGTCGCCACTCGACTCGAGTAACCGTTTGCTCCACGTATCGGTCTTGCGCGCCATATGACCAGCCCATTCCCACTTCAGTCTAGCCACGCGTTTGATAACGTCAGTGACTTTGCTCTGGTGCCTCAGCCACTCGTTTATTTTGCGGTCCCGCAACGTGATCCCAACCAGTTTTCTCTCCAGTGCCCTCTGGGCCACACTTAATTTATGCAGTATGTCCTTGGTGAAGACCCAGGTTTCAGCACCATAGGTGAGAACTGGCAGGATACATTGGTCGAAAATGCGTCCCTTTTGTTCGGCCTTGAGATTCATTTTAAAGGCAAACTCGAGGTTGGAATAGGCAGCCCAGGCCAGGCGCACTCGTCTGTTGATCTCGTTCGCTTGGTTTTTCTTCCCAGTCACTATCTCTTGCCCCAAATATACGTATTTATCAACCTTTTCGATGGTGGTATGGTTGACTTTACATACATACATACATATAATCACGTCTATATCCCTTGCGCGGTAGCCAGAGCCAAGACTGACAGGCCACGTTCAGCTATTTGGCTTTAACACTTTTTAGATTGAAGTTATTATTACTAGACTGGAGTGCTGATCTCAATATTACCTACGACTCTTTAAAATTAATTAGCTACAATTTCCATCTGTCATTTGATTAAGAATACTTTTAGAAAAATAAGAAAATAAGGATTTTTTGTAAAAATAAATTAAAATCGATAGTTGATTTAACTGACTTTCTTTACTTTCAGGGCAACCTCCTTCCCGTAGCTCCCCCGATTCCCGAAGCCATCCTTCGTGGCCTAAAGTACATCGAAGATCACCCCCCACCGGTAGAGAGAAGAGTCCGATCCGTGCCAAAAAGACTGGCACATCAAGTGCTCGGATAAACTGACGACCAGAGCCTAGAACAAACCACTGCCAAATGAAAATACAATAAAAAGTTTTAGACGATATGACTTTTACTCTGTGTTTTTTGGTTGATGATTTAGCTATATTAATAATATATATATAGGCTGTACCCGAAACCGCCGAGCTTGCATGAAGAGAGTTATGAATGTGGATGAAGCGAAGGAAGTATGCAGAGATCGTGGCAAGTGGAAAGAGGTAGTCTCTGCCTACCCCTCCGGGAAAGAGGCGTGAATTTATGTATGTATATACTAAAGTTAATATTAAGTCCTTACATATGAAATGGGCGTTTTGTTATTCTGATCACTTTAATTACAAATTTATCCAAAGAAAGAAAAACAAATGAATATTTGACCCTTTGATCAGAAATTTATTTGTTTTTCTTTCTTCTGATTTTTCTGTTTGCGTCACTCAGTCTTTCTCTTATCTTAAGCGTGTTCCCAGTTGTACCCTCCGTCGTAATGCTAGGTCCGCTACGTGAGGATGTAATCTGACGCCAAAAGGAAAAAGAGTAGCCGTACAATGAAAATTCCATAATTATAGTAAAAACAGTAAACTATCTTGGATACTCTATATACTTCGTATTCTATGCGCATGTGACATTTGAAGAATGTTTTATTTTTTAAATACAAGAAAGAAAAGAGGAATTATAAAAACACACTAAAATTTTTACTATCAATGAAAAAAAAAAATACTAATTCTAAACTTGCATTATCTAATACAAGATAAAAAAGGAATTACAAATTAATGATAACACTAAGATTAAAGTCATGGCAAACATCAACGCATTATCATTTTGGGTGTTGAGTCTGACATTGGCCATTCAAAAGGCATAGAGCATCAGTTTTGAATGACTGTGCATTATATTCGGGGTCAATCTATAGGTCAAATGCCACTCCCATTGTGAGAGTGTGAAAAGATTTCTTGAAGGTCGACGTTCGTCTGATAACTCTGGTGATGAACGCATCCTGAGGTTATGGCTGGAACCTGCTTCATAAAAATATTAAGTATTTTTCTACTCTTGCGACTAAGGGGTAGGCTTATAAACTTGGGATTCTTCTTTTAGGCGATGGGCTAGCAACCTGTCACTATTTGAATCTCAATTCTATCTTAAAGCCAAATAGCTGAACGCGGCCTATCAGTCTATACAAGACTGTTGGCTCTGCCTACCCCGCAAGGGATATAGACGTGATTATATGTATGTATGTATTTTTCTACTCTACCAAGAAAACATCACATCTTCATTATAGGTATTATGGGTGTAAAGATCTTATAGTCTCGAGAAGAATAGCAAGCGACGTCCAGCTGGAGGGCCTACCATTGACTTAAGCTATAAATGGCGATGGAATTGAGATTCAGATCACAGATTCAGATAGCGACAGGTTGCTTGATCATCGCTTAGAAAAAAAAGCCATTCTATGACGACGGCCATTCATCTATACTTAATATTATAAAGCTGAAGAATTTGTTTGTTTGTTTGTTTAAACGCGCTAATCTCAGGAACTACTGATTCGAATTGAAACATTCTTTTTGTGTTGAATAGACCATTAATCGAGGAAGGCTTTAGGCTTTATAACATCACGCTGCAACTTTTAGGAGCGAAGAAATAATGGAAAATGTTTCAATGATGCCCAAAATAACTATTCGCGGACGAAGTCGCGGGCACAGCTGGTTCAATATATGATGAAGGCCTCTGTGGCGAAGCTGTAATCGTTTGTCTGTGAAACCGAAGGTCCCGGGTTCGAATCCCTGATCCCAGGGCATGATGATAAACGAGCTGATCTCTGATTGGCCTGGATCTTGGATGTTTATCTATATAAGTATTTATAATAAAATATAGTATGGTTGAGTTAGTATCTTGTAACACAAGCTTCGAACTTACGTCGAGGCTAATGCAATGTGAGTAATTTGTCCCGAATATATTTACTTATTTATTTACTTTCACGTTCATAAGGCCATACAGCCTTTCAGTCTTTTCGAGACTCTTGGCTCTATCCACCCCGCAAGGGATGGACGGGACTGTATTTATGAATTTACTTTCACAAACAAACAAACAAGTTTTTTTTGCTACTAGATCAGTAGGTATATATTATTATATATATTACCCTATAAGATTTTTTTCTGTTGAATTTATAGTCATCAGCATCGTCATTATTATGGTATGTCTGTTGTAGGTACGATTACTTCTCATTCTTGGTAATTCTTGTGAAGAAGACATCCCACAAGAAAGTATGCAGAGATCGTGGCAAGTGGAAAGAGGTAGTCTCTGCCTACCCCTCCGGGAAAGAGGCGTGATTTTATGTACGTATCTATGTAAGACATCCCACCGAAATTTGAAAGTAAAAAAATAAAGAAAAAATCCAACTAACATAAGTGTGTATTAATTATGACAAACTGTAAAATTACTAGGTATAATAAATTTTAAGTGATCTTAACTTAGCCATATAGTAGTACGTGGTTTTTGAGTACTTTTGAGACTATTAGCCGTGAGGTTCCCGGCACTTTGAAATAGGACCACTCCATCTCTTTCTCATGGATGTCGTAAAAGGCTACTCAAGGCTAGGTTAATTTTGGGATACTGTTTGAAGGCGATAGTAGATAGGCTAGCCACCTGTCACTATTTGGATCTCAATACCACTATTAAGCCATACAGCTGAATGTGGCCTTTCAGTCTTTGCAAGACTATTGGCTCTGTCTACCCCGCAAACGAATATTGGCGAGACTATAGGAATGTATGTATTAACTGTGTCTGGGAGGAAGCCTGCACATTCAGGCAACTGGAAATGTGATCTTGATCCAATATGGATGGGTAATGTTTCCGTCACTTGTTTTTAATAATTGGTATGTCCAATGTGTTATTACTTACAGAATATTAAAGGGTAAATAAATATATATTTTTTAATAAGACAGTAAAACTTGTAAAGCCTTCAAGATACATCATACTAGTAAAATCATCAATTATAACAAACATAATGCCAATAAGATGCGATGCGGTGATGTCTCAATCAGACATAACATAACATTATTTATGTTATGTAAGCGTACAAAAAGCAGGCATAAAGTATGTAGTAAACAAATACTTGCTAAATAATAAACGGGGAATACAATTTATTTGCGGTAATTAGTGTACATCACTGTACTTTCGTCATGACAACGTGGCATTTGAGTATTGTTACCATTGGCTCTGTCTACTTTTAAGAGATAAAGATGTGATGTGTATGTGTCAATCAATCTATATATATATATTATAGATAATCTATATATATATATATATAGATTATCTATAGATAAATATATATAATATATATATTGACTGACTGACACATCAACAGCCCAAACTGCTGGGTGTGAAATATGGTGAATTTTTTTCGAAATCCCCGCGAAAATTTAATATGTGCCGTGTGGTTTCCGGCACCATTAGAAAAGAATGAATAGCACCACTCCACTTCTAGCCTATCAGTCTTTTTAAGACTGTTGGCTCTGTCTACCCCGCAAGGGATAAAGACGTGATTATATGTAATGTTATGAATAACAGTGAAAGCATCAAAATCCGTTGCTTAGTTTAAAAGAAGGAAGCTTAGAAGCAGATAGAGGCGAAGTGCGACTTTGTTTTAAACTATATCTTCAAACAAAACTAAATTACCATTTGTACTTCGTATCACACACAAACCAGAAAATCAATTGATTTTTATTTATAGAGCAGATAATTATTGAATTGGAGCTTAACATTAGAATTGATTAATTAAGGAATTAATAAATTTAATTTATTAAAAGGAATCCCAACGCGGATATAAATCGATAGATAAAGAATAATGCCCAATCGATTCGAGTTCACCTTCATACAAAAATCATGAAACGAAGACCACATGTTTAGTTGCAAAATAATGTAAATGCCGATTGAAGAATGATATCCCAGCGAACTCGGCCGAGTATAAAACGGCCGGCGATTATTTTATAATCACAGTTTCACGTCGACTCTTAACTTGACACAAGATGGTGAGTTACATCACTAGTTTAAGAATCGCAACTTAAAAAAGGGAATTTTGAAAATTGAATTATAATTTTTAAATAGATGGTTGTATTATCTTTTATTTTCATAATAGACCAAATATATTGGGATAATAATAATCATTAAAAGATTTAATATGTATTTTTTTTTAATTAAAACTTAAGTTACTAATAAATCCTTTTTTTATTAATTTCAATATAAAACCAAACCTAAAAGCAATCAAAAATTAAAAAAAAAAAAATTAACGCTTCTTTATTCATAAAATATATTATTTAATTATTAAGAAATATGAATAATATTTTAAATGACACATTTTATTTTACCAAAAAGAAACAAAAATAAGAAAAAGAATTATACAAAAAAGTAAAACTTTCGATTTTCAAAATTCCCTTCTTGCAGAAATCCTTCGTAGCAATCTTCGCCCTCGTGGCCGTCGCCGCCGCCGATGTCTCCCACTTGGCTGGCCAGCGATCCTACAGCAGCGGTGCCGACAGAGACGCCCAGGTCCTCAGACAAGAAGTCGACGTGGCCCCCGACCAATACCAGTACACGTATGAGACCAGCAACGGAATCGCCGCCCAAGAGGCCGGACAGCTGAAGAACGCTGGCCGCGTAAGTTTTCCCCTTTATATATACACTTAAAAAAAAGAAGTTTCTTAATTCGATCGTTTTCTCTTCATATTCATTCTTAGCATTGCTATCTATAGTTCTGTAATATCGTTGGAATTTGAAGTCTGGATAACAATGTAAAAAAATATAAACGGGACAAATTACACAGATCGATCGGCCCAAAGTAGGTTCGAGACATGTTTTATGATCTTGTTGTACTACATATATATGTATAATCACGTCTATATCCCTTGCGGGGTAGACAGAGCTAACAGTCTTGACAGCCAAAAGACTGATAGACCCTGTTTAGCTGTTTGGCTTAATGATAGAATTGAGATACATACCTATAGTGTTTGTTAGCCCGTCGCCTAAAAGAAGAATCCCAAGTTTTTATAAAGCCTATCCTTTAGTCGCCTTGTTGATTTCACTTAACATACATCTTTTACATTCTAATAATATAATTCGGGTTTCACTTTCTGATAGGATGATTCAAGATTCGTCTGTCGAAAGTCAAATTATTACAGGACACAATTTCTGGCTGCCCTTCACGATTTTGATGGCAGGGAAAAACCAGAACCTAATAATAGATCTTGGCTATATATTCAGAAGCAAGTTTCCTCAAAATGTAAATTTTAATATTAAACACGTGTATACAAGGAAATGTGTCTAACCGATAAAATAATTATTTGATGTATTAAATGTTTGCCATTTCCTAAAGGTTGTCTGGTAGAGAATGTTCTTACAATTAACATTTTGAAGTTTGAATAATGACAGGAGATATTAAATAACAAATCATATGTTATATTCGGCTTGATTCATAAATTAGAACATAACCATGATAGTTTTACCAGATTTTACATTCTTGATAATACAATTACGGTATTAAAAACTAAAAATATAGGTAATTCATTAACCGATTTATTTGTTCCCCGACTTCTTAATTTCATGACCTTTTGATTAGAAGTAGACGAATGGAATATTATTCAGATCAATTAATTTATTCAAATTATTTATGAAAGGATATTCCGAGATCATAAATTAAATAAAGATCATCTCCAAGGCCACAGCTTAACGACATTTTGGATAGTTATTCAAGAAATATGTTAATTTTTCAAAGAAACCTTGATATTTTGTTTAAGGTCAGACATTAATGTAATAAATTTAATCAAATGATTTTCATTAACATGTCATTTTTGATGATTCTGTAGCCTTGTCTCAAACTGATTAATTTGAATGAGTTATGTAACGATGACAATTTTAATGATGATCATAATGATATACAAGTTTGAATGTCAATTCATTAATTAATTTAAAAAGTTATGCAAGGTTTACCATTACAGCAAATTGTTTAAAATAAAACAGCTACAACATCATAAATGTAACAGATGTGTTACAAATAATAATCCTTAGGTTCTTATTTTTTTTCATGTTAGAATATCAGTGAGATTTATGTCAAATATTATGCATAAAGATACTATCATCTTTTTTGTTAGGTAGGTTTTATATGTTCATTTTGTAGTTCCTTAAATCAATAAATAATTAAATTTTCCTGATCAGGAGGACGAAGCCATCTCCGTCCAAGGATCTAACCAGTACACCGCCCCCGACGGCCAACAAATCCAGCTTACCTACGTCGCTGATGAGAACGGTTACCAGCCACAGGTAAGATAATAAGCTAGCTTTATCTTCCTCACGATGTTAATCCAGTTTGAATCCGCTTTGGAGAGGAGCCCGGTTTGGGGACTTTGAAAAAAATACGAATATACTTATAATATTTATTATGTTATTTATATATTATATTCATACTAATATCATCAAGACAATTGCTGTTCAGCAACTTTAAACAGTGTATGCAAAGCTGTGCGTAATATTTTGTGAAAGATGATACACAATATTATTGGTTTTGTCCGTAGGTATATGTTTATTAATTTTACTTATTAACAGTCAGTTTTTAGTCAGTCAGATGTTGAAAAACGTATTTTTTTCTACTTAATCAAATTTACACTTCTATATGTAACCTCATTGTTCATACTAATATATATATACATATACAATAAGCCAATAAAAGCATACGTCAACTTCAACCCAGATAAAAAGCAAACCTAACGCTACCTGCTTTTTCACAATGTAACATATATTTTTCCTTTGTTCTAGGGTGCTCATTTGCCTACTCCCCCACCACCCCAGCCCATCCCCGATTACATTCTGCGGTCACTCGCTTACATCGAAGCCCACCCACCAAAACCCGAGCCCCAGAGATTCTAGGTTAAGCACTAAAAACAACCCGACTACTACTAGTCACATGCAAAACTAAATAAAGCCAGTTAATAGTTCATGATCGTTTCATTATTCTAACCCTTTAACTTATAATATGATCACTTTATATGCGTATGTGCTGTTATATTTTTATTAAACTTAAGTTAAATTAATAATTGAGCTGTATCTTATGTATGATGAAGAATTTCGTAAGGTTTTGTCAAATCAAAAAATTGCGCCACTAATGAACATATATTAGAAAAAAAGATTGAAGAAAGTCTTCTTTTGTAGTAAAAATTGATATATAATGAGAAATCAGAATTCATCTTAATATTATATCTTTACATACCGTAATATTTATATTATGTCTTTACATAAAGGAGATGGCAATTTATTTAAAAAAAGTAAATGTATTGCCTTATTAGCCTAACTTTTCCTAAATGTGCGTAATAAAATAAAATTTGTCTCATTATCTAACAGAATCCAATCCTGAGCATATAATTATCTAAGTATTATATATACTTTATATTTATCATTCTTAATTTTTATTATTAACTCAGACATTCATAATAAATACATCACTTATTAAACGGTTCTCCATGCAGGTTTTCTATTAAAGAGCAGATTAATTAAAAATGGCTTACGTGTTAATTTTTTTTCCGAGCGATGTAAGTACTAATATAACATCGTATGTAAACAAATCTATTTTATTCCAGGGTGCCCATCTGCCTACTCCACCACCAATCCCCGCTGACATCCTCAAAGCTCTGCAGTACATCCAGGCTAACCCACCCAGGCCAGAAGCCCCCGGCGCCAGCGCATACCAGGCCCAGGCACAGGCCCAGGTTCAATCCAGGCCCATCCCCGCTAGATTCTTCCAAGGTTAAACCTAAACCTCAATGATTAACCAATACCTTCGTTTTTCCATCTTCTGTTGTATACTCAAATCATTCTAGTCGCAGTCTTGAAATAAAATATAAGAAATACACCTGGCTTTTTTTTACTACTAGTATAAGCCTGTGGCTCTGTCACCCGCTTGTAAAGTACTGTAGCGTATAAATAAATAAATATATACGGGACAAATTACACAGATTGAGTTAGCCTCGAAGTAAGTTCGAAACTTGTATTACGAGATATTAACTCAACGATACTATATTTACAATAAATACTTATATTGATAAACATCCAAGACCCAGGCTAATCAGAGAAAGTTCGTTTCTCATTATGTCCCTGGCCGGGATTCAAACCCGGGACCTTCGGAGTCACAGACAAGCGCACTACCGCTGCGCCACAGAGTCCGTCAAGTGTATGTTCTTTATGATAATATTACTAGCTTTTACCGGCCGCTTCACCCTCACGAATTTAGCGTCACCTTCACGCCAGAATTTAGCACCGCACCAAAACGCGCGTATTTAGCGCCACCTACAAAAGAATTCAGGATTTTTGCAAATCCCACGGGAATAATAAATTTTACCGGGATGTTACGCACCCTGTCTCCTACTCCAGACTCTTAATTACATATATACACAGTTGACTATGACCTCCTGCTAGCGCTTATGTCACTTTATAATCTCTCCACGACATGAGATATGGGATGTTCAAATTTAGTGCGTTCTAGTTTGTATAAGCGACACGACTAATTCTAATTTACATACATGGGCGTTATTACGGTAACATTACCGATTAACACAAACATTTTAAGCAAAAATAATCGATAAACTGTCGTCATTATGAATATTTATTTAATCGAGTTTCAGCTCAAAATTGGTTGCATACTCGTATTTTTGTGTGAGTGGTTGAAATCACGCGATTGGGCCATCAAACAAAAATAGTGTGAAACTTTTGTGAATGTTTGTTTTAATTACTCTGAGTCGACACCTAATTTAATTAAGAAATTAGTTGTTAGTCTGTGAGAGCCTTGAGTCATTATATTGTCTAAATTGGTACAAATATACTCATTAATAAAAATCTTTAAAAGTATTTTCAAGACTGTTCGCTCTGTGTACCCCGTAACTGATAAGTTGTATGTACATATAATGTAAGTACGTAATTAAGAATTGTACGAACAGTTTGATTGAATTAAACTAAAAAAAATGAAATTTAAGTGCAATCCAGATGAAATGAGAGAAATAACGGTGAAACATTTGTTTGATAAAAACAGATCACATCTCCTAAGTTTATTTCTACGATACTACTAAAAACACACACACACACACAGTAGCATAGACGAATAGGTTTAATATAAACTTAATTGACACTGGTTTATTAGGTAGAAAATAAAAAGAGCAGTGTTTAGTGTCATGTTTGACAATCCATAACCACAATCATATTATGAATGCAGAAATCTGTCTACCTGTCAATAAAATTTTGTACAAATACAGTTAATATAATCCTAAATCAATGAACTCTTTCTGGGAATTTTGTGTGGAAAGCTTCGGACGAAGGATATATAAATATCCTATACACATATAATAATGAGTTTGATAATTCAAATTTTTAAATATAGGTATTTTCGTGTATTACTTTTTTCTTTTTTAATAATAATTTGAGTGCGTTTGACCACAATCTACCTGGTGGCAAGGAAGATGAGGCCTAAGGTGGTTCACGCAAGCTCAAATGATGCCTATCCACTTAAAGTTTCTTTTTAAAATAAATGAATATTCCTCATATATGAGGAAAATGCATGAATTTAACATACCTAGTAATACTTAAATGTATCATAATTTATATAGGCAATACCTTTTTAAGATTTTACGTAACCATTTGTGTTACGATTGCAGCCAATAGCACTAGACATTTAGTAATAGTTTAGATGTGCGTTGTGACCTATGACCTAAAGATAATGGCCGTGTGTCAATCTAACCAAGACTTAACCTGAATGACCTAGAAATTTTGTAACTTTTATGTAAGAGCCCAATGAGGTGTAGTAAAGAGTTTGTTATAATAATTACAAACACCTACAATCACATATTTTATTCCTTAAGCGGTAGACAGCCTATAATCTTGAAAAAGCTAAAAGGTCATGTTCAGCTGGTTGCTGGCCAGGTTACTTAGCCCTCCTTTTTTCAAAAATTGAGTATTAATTTTTTTTTTTACATTTTTTTTCTTTTTCTAGATTAGTTTTTATATCTAGTTTTATAATATTTTAATTAGTTTATATATAAAATGAAGTAGTACTATGCTAAAGTACCGGTAACCACACGGCAAATTACACATTTGCACATTAATTCATATCCATTTTAAATACTTTCATAAATGACACATCAGTATAACAAAACAAACCGGCAAACAACCCGACTTTAACGGCTTTACAATGGATGTTTGTGGACCACTGAAACGGGGGTGGGCATAAAACAACGACAGATAGAAGTTAAGCCGTATGATTTTTTTTTATTTCAAATATGGTGCCGTGTGATTCCCGGCACCAATACAAAAAAGAATAGGACCACTCCATCTTTTTCCCATGGATGTCGTAAAAGGCGACTAAGGGATAGGCTTACAAACTTGGGATTCTTTTTTAGGCGATGGGCTAGCAACCTGTCACTATTTGAATCTCAATTCTATCATTAAGCCAAATAGCTGAACGTGGCTATTCAGTCCTTTCAAGACTGTTGGCTCTGTCTACCCCGCAAGGGATATAGACGTGAACATATGTATATGTATGTATTCAAATATGGATAGTCTTTTTTTTTAATCATCAACAGCCTTCGGCCATCAGTTATTGCAAGCGCTGTAATGTCATGGATCCACCTATCCGCTGGATGTACCGCGCTTCGCTTTCCAGTCCATTTTTTAATTATTCAATTTAATTCTTCTCCTTCTTCGTGGCGTTACTCCTGGTTCTGGAGAAAAGCTCAGAGTGAGCCTTCGACCTTCATCCTGGATTGGTTAAGTCAGGTTTTTACACAAAGATATTGTGGAGGTCAGACGCATTCTGGCAATCTTTGCAGGGGAGCCTAATCTATATAAAATAAATAAATATATACGACACAGTTTGCACACCCTTGAAGTAATTTCGAGATGGAATTGGATCATGGTTACACATTCAGTTGCCTGAATGTGCAGCTTTTCTCGTGACGTTTTTTTCCTTATCTAAAGAGCATCGGTTATCACTCAAACTAATGTAGACAGCTCATTCAAAGAGGGAAGCCACCCGTATATCAAGACGTCATCTTAGAATTTGGATAGATTGATTTGTTGCTGACTATACTTATATTAATAATTATGTGATCCAACTTTATCTTTGTATTATATTCTGTGGAGACATGAGAGGCTGGGGTTCCAAATGTTGTCTCAAAACAACGGGCGTCATTGCCAATGATGTAATTAATTTATGTTTGCTTTGGAGTACTGTTTTCATACAGGTCGACGTATGATAAATTAATGTATGATTAATTGAAAATTATTGTGCCTGTATTTTGTTGTGAAAAGTTGATTCTGTGCTAAAGTCATGAAAATCAGAATAAAGATGATGAATTGCACGCATTGCATAAAAATATAAATATATCACGTATTTATCCCTTAGGTACGGAGTAGAAAAAGCCAACAGCCTTGAAAAGACTGTAAATGCCCATTAAGCTGGATGGGTTAATGATGGAGTTGAGATTCAGTGCCGTGTGGTTCCCGGCACCAATACAAAAAAGAATAGGACCACTCCATCTCTTTCCCATGGATGTCGTAAAAGGCGACTAAGTGATAGGCTTACAAACTTGGGATTCTTATTTAGGCGATGGGCTAGCAACCCGTCACTATTGAATCTCAATTCTATCATTAAGTCAAATAGCTGAATGTGGCCATTCAGTCTTTTCAAGACGGTTGGCTCTGTCTACCCCGCAAGGGATATAGACGTGACCATATGTACGTAGGTATGTATGAGATTCAGATAATAACAGGTTGCGACTGTACTCGTATCACCAATCAAAACAAGAATGCCAAATATATGAAAAGACAAGTGAGACAAATTTTTGTCAGAAACTTAGTTCCCATAGAAAAAGTTCAGAATTGCTAATTTTATTACACTGTATCGTAAAGTATTTATTGTTCTACAATTGCATTAGGATTAGGGTTTATCGATGACATGGTGATGTATAAGTACACAATTTTTGTGTTTAAAAATAGAAATGTAAAACATAATAAAAAAAATAAAAATTTCAATGTATAAGTACACAATTTTTGTGTTAATAAATAGAAAGGTAAAACATAATAAAAAATCATATAGGTATATTTACAAAGTTTCCCTATTTTGTTTGTGATATATATACATTTAATAATTAAACATAACTCACAATAAGAGTCTGTTTTCGAAAACATTGAAACAATTTTAGAAGTTATAATGTTTTACCAAACTCTTTCTTACCCGAGTTAAATCCCCCTGAAAATTTATGAAGTTATACGCAAGTAATAAAATAACCTTGTAAGCAGTTTCCCCAAAAACTTGGACTTAAACGATGATAAAGTCCCAAAATATTAAACTAATGTTGGCTATGATAAAATTAAAAACTTTTAATGAGGTTCTGTAGTAAATTTGTAAATTCACAAAGTTTAAAAAATATTAAGGTACACAAAAAGTCTTTATCGACGCGACGACACCAAGGCATCACGTAGTTCCTATAGGATATTATTAAAACGATCAAGGGATACAATAACTTAAATACCTCTCGAACTATTAAATAACTAGTAATAAAAAATTAAGAGCATTTAAAATTAAAAACGAAAACCTCATACGAAAATTAATATTAACCAATCTACCGATAAAGGATAATTTAAAAAATATATAATACTTCGGAATAAGCACTTGGTTTTTTAATTTTTTGTGTGTAATTTGTGTGCATGGCATCGCAGTACCCAAATCATCACCTATAAACTATTTAAAACATACTTACACAAATACATACTTATATCACGCCTCTTTACCACATATTTCCACTTGGCACGGTCCCGGCATACAACATACATATGATTATGTCTATATCCTTTGCGGGGTAGGCAGAGCAAACAGTCTTGAAAAGACTGATAGGTCACGTTCAACTGTTTGGCTTGATGTTAGAATATATACAAATACATACATTAAATCACGCCTCTTTCCCGGAGGGGTAGGCAGAACCTACCTCTTTACACTTGCCACGATCATCTTGCCATGTTAGAATTGTGATTCAAATAGTGACAGGTTGCTAAAAGAAGAATCCCAAGTTTATAAGCCTATATACTCCAAAGCTAAACATAGTATTAGATATTCGCTTAAGCCAGCTGTACTAATACCACTGCCAATTATAAACCAATATAGTTATGCATATTTGGATGTTCAATGAATTCGACGGAAAGCTGCACGCATTGGAAATTAAGCTGAATTCGATAAGTCCATGCTTTGAGCGAATCATGTAATGAAATTGGGACACAACTCTGTGGTTAACTGGATTGGAGTAAATTTACGATATTGCGGTTAGTACGCAAGTGGAAATTAGCAAGTGGAAGTGAAAACTAACTGAAGTGGAATAAACCAAATATTATTAGTATCTTCGTTTTCATATATGGATGTGAATTACAGCAAAATCAATAGATTTTGAAAACAAAAAAAGAGAAACTACATAAATGTGTGATCCTCAATAATAAAAATTTGGGGTGGGTTCAGTAATTCTGGAAATCAAATTTTCTGAAAGTTGATAGATCAGACTTTCCTTTTTCATACCACAACCATCGACCTTAGCTGATCTTGAACCCAGACTTTCCATTTCAAAGTTCATAACTTGCCACGGACGCTCTTAGTATAAATATTGGCACGTTTCCTTTCTCCGCCCTTAAAAACTTTGAATTCCCAGACGAGAGTCGGAAATGTTCGCGAATGGAAATTAATTGTCAGCGAAATAATTTCCTATGTTTCGGGCCCGGCTGTTGCTCGACGCCAAGAAATCTTATTATGTGTTTGCGTGTTTGTTCGTAAATATTTGTCCGCGAAGGAAATTGCAGGCGATATTAGATTTTAAAAGCAATTTTTACTGAATGTATTAAGGCGAGGTGGGAAAATATAATTTGAGGGTACACGTTATTTTTGCTTTAGAATGAAGGGAGCAGAAAGGCTGTTCTAAACGGGCTTAATATTGACAAGGATAAAAATTTATTTGCTTACAGAAAATTTTAGAAATTTTTAAATTAGCAATGTTTTGGTTCTCAATTTAACCATAGACGTGAGCTGACCAAGATATTCATCTAAGACTATTCGCTGATACCCTGTCTTTATTCAGAATGAATGAAACCCCAGATACAATGGACAAGATAAACCTAGTACTCATTAGATCTAGATAATAGACAAATAGGCACAACAGCTCATCCCATTTAAAGAGGAATTCGAATATTCTCGATAACCCAAATTATTTTCAACAAAATCGTACACAGCAAATTTTGCCAATCAAAGTCGCAGCAAAATCGCTAGCTCAAGTTGATCGTATACGAAGTCAATATATCACGGTCTTGCAATTTCACAGTTGTCGTCTCATGTTCCTGATCTCGCGTCCTTATTACGATACACCTGAGAAGCCGTCTGTATCCAGTTGCACCCTTTACTACGGTAATCAATCGAGTACGGACATTTTTCTAACACGTATACTTGAAATACGACGCTGGTTGTATCGAGTTTCTAGACTTGATTCATAGATCGAAGGACGATTACTAGTAATGAATCTCAAGGTGGGAGAAATTGAATTAAAGTTTTCATACTTAAACAATGTAACATTTAGGGGAATCTTGAGTATTCCTGAGCACATGATTATGATATCGACTATGATTTTATAGGCTTTTATTATTTAAATTTCGTATAAACTAATTAATAATAACAATGTTTTCTCTCGTCCACATTTCTATTCTAAGTTTGGAATTTTTTTTTTTTTTTGTTGTTTCAACTTTCTGCTGTGATTTTACCGGGAACCTTTTAAAATTATCATCGCAATAGTCCCAGTTGCACCTTCACATCACCAGAGCTCGGGATCTGGCCACAAGCCTACAAAATGAGCTTATTAAAAAATCCTAAACATTACTTTCTAATCAAATATAACTCTTTTATATAAACAACGTGGTGAGGGCGCCCACTGAATAATGTACCCGCTTTCTTTCAAATCTGCTAAGTCATAATATATCTTACTAAATTCAAAAACTGAAATGGTAGGGGCAATGCACCACCGGTTACAGTGCGCGCGAAATTTCAGCTAAAGTAAACTATTGCGACGTCGCAGATCGCGATGTATACACACAACTAGCTTTATCTTGAAACGGAATTTGCCTGGATTCTAATGTTGGTGACGTGGTAGAAAATCGATGGTATTAGAATTACTTTATCCTCTTTGTGTTAGTAAAGTACCGTGTGGTTCCCGGCACCAATACAAAAAAGAATAGGACCACTCCATCTCTTTCCCATGGATGTCGTAAAAGACAACTAAGGGATAGGCTTACAAACTTGGGATTATTTTTTAGGCGATGGGCGAGCAACCTATCACTATTTGAACCTCAATTCTATGATTAAGCTCTTAGATGTTAGCTCTGTCTACCCCGCAAGGGATATAGACGTGACCATATGTATGTATGTATGTCTTTGTGTTAGTACAAGATCATCTCTTTAGAGAGGAGCTCAAGGTACGATTGTGACCATAATCTTGGAAAGAGTATGTCAGGTATAGGAAACAACTTTCGGCTGACCTTCGTAACTTGGGCAAGGTTTCCCAGCATAGTTGCTTCAGTGTTTTCTTTTCAGTTGTAAATGGCTAATTATTTAACTGTTTGTACTTCTTGAGTAATGTAAAAGCTTGTTCTTTTTTTAAAAGAAGCCACGTCAAGCTCTTGTTATTGACATTTTATTATTATCATGAGTCACAAAGACTCAACAGCTTAATAAAGTGGACTCGTGTGAGATGCAAATCACACGGAATCCGAGATAAGCACTTGTAACGCTTTATTCCCATCGATTTTCTGCTGTATTTTTCAGTCACGCGATGCGGCAATAAGGCAAGAAAGTATTTTTTCCAGTCGAATGCGAAATTTGTTTTATTGGTCTACGTGGAAACTGAACCAAAGACTAAAATGTATTTTGTGATATGAATCTAACTGCTGAAACACATTTAGTATATATTGCGCACTGCGTAGAATTTCAACGCATGTTTTTTTTTTTTTTTTTTTTTTTTTTTTTTTCAATCAAGGCAAAATTCAAGAGTCAACTGGCAGCAGATCACGATCACTTGTTTCCTGAACATCATCAACTAGTGACTCGTTACAATCTTGACATAGTGATTGTCATCGCTGATTTTCTCCCACAGATGTATAAAGGTCTATCTGTAGGGTGATCCACTGCGTGATCCGGTCCTGGGGAAAACTATTTCTTTGCTGTGACTTAAAAAAGAAACTTTACATTTGAATGTTAATAAAAAACGTTTTTATCCTGTCCATGTGGCAATGAGGTTTTGTTTCCGCAAAGTCGCGTCGCTCGTTAGACTAAAACGAAACGACGCTACCAAACAAAATGACAAAAGTTAGAAGCAAGTAACTTTAATTAAATCCATTTATCTAACACAAAATAGTACAAACAAACAGATAAAAACAAACATGAAAATAAAAAAGTATTACCAGCCCTGGCATATGAGCTTGGAGCTCTAAACTGGTGCATGTACGACAGGAATCGTCTGATAGCGAATATTTAGTGTTCTTGTTGTACTTAAAAAATCCGAACGCATTTTCCAACCAATACAATTAGACCTCTCCGTCTCTGTTAGTTTGTATCTCTCAAGCGCATTAGAGAGAACATTTCGAACTTACCCCGGATCAGGTAGAAATGGTTTGGTAATTCTAACAAATTGGTTAACGTGTATGACAGAAATGGGTCGTTTGACTCGCGTAGTAACGTGAATGCTGAGTTTCATATTTTTCATTGCGATATTGACGATTTGTATTTTACGAGGAGTAAAGTTAGTTGCCAGGAGAGACGACAGTTAGTTGAATTTTAAATTACAATAAACTAGACTTTTGTCTCTCTTGAGAATTTCCGAAAAAGGAGATAAACTATGATCTTAAGAGACTGAGTATGAAGAGTCCTTTTTACTTTCAATTATCTAGTTGGCCTATTCAAAACAGGTGATATTAAAAATATATACTTATTATACACCAATACTTTTGCGTTGGTCTTTAATGCATGAACAGATATTTAAATAAAATAGATATTTTAAGGTACCTAGATTATAAATATTCCACTGAAATCTAAGAACTAATAAATAAAATCTATTGAATTCAAAACTGTGATTCTCCTGAAGTTTTAATAATCTATAATTGCCAATGTTGAGAGAGAAAACTAGATAGAATGAGTTTATAATAAAATTAAAATATGTTTAAAACATTTGTTTTATAAATTTTTTATATTAAACTAAAATTGGTAACAATAAAGACTGAGGAATAAGTAGATTGTAAATATGAATGAATAATCATAACATTTTACACCTAAAGTTGTTAAATTCAATAAACTTACGTGTTAACAACCTCGTCGGAAAGTCAAATGAAGGGGTTTCAACCAGACATGAAATATTTTAATTAAAGCGACACAATCGCCCGAGTTTATCAAAAAACTACTCGTACTTACTTCTTAGAATTTCATTAAAGTTATCTGGCACGAACTGCATTTTAACAAAGTTGGGCCGTAAGTCACCCTCGAATGAGTACCCGCGTTTTATGATAATATATAATAGCTTTCATTTCACACCTAGTTCTTTCATTTAGCTTCGGTTTCAGGCTACGTTTTATTAAATTGAATAGACTTTTAAACAATTTAATACCCTTGTAGATACCCATTTCAGTAACATTACCACCTCAGCTATAAGAAGTCTAATGATGGACCCCAGATCTTTGCCAAAGATTTATATTTAAACCTTTAGAATTGTAGCATCACACGTATTTTTTCAACCTACCCCGGGACTGCGAGTAGGAGGTGATAGTATTGCTAAGACTTTCGGCGATTTGATCTACCAACTTTCTTTTATTGGAATGAGCAATTGACCACCATATTGTGTAGTAGCCAGTTTTGAATTCGATAAATTTTATTTATTAGTAGTTCTTAGATTTCAGTGGAATATTTATAATCCAGGTACCTTAAAAATCTATTTTATTTTAATATCTGTTCATGCATTAAAGACCAACGCAAAAGTATTGGTGTATAATATATATTTTAGTGTCACCTGTTTTGAACAGGCCAACTAGATAATTGAAAGTAAAAAGGACTTTTCATACTCAATATCTCAAGATGTACTGGAAGCTCATTTATCCTGATATTGTAAGACTTTACACTGTTATAATATTTTTTACTCTTAGATTAAACCCTTTTAAATTTATAAATCATGATAATAATGTTGAAATCCCGGTTTCAAATTAATGTATTTATGAATACATGCGATGTGAAGGCACCTTTTGTCCTGGTGTCATGCGCATTGGGATAATTCGAACCACGCAAGCGTTGACACCAATGGCGTCAAACAAATGACAGTTTTGACAGTCAACCAAGGGGGTAACAACTATACCATAATTTTAACAAAAATATAGTTTTACTCCTTGATTTTATCTATATTTAGCCCCGTGTATAAAACACCGATAGTGCCGTGGATTATTATTGAATTTGTGTGAAATATTCATGGTGTTTTCAACGTACATTTTGATAGTGAAGTTTTTAGGTTAGTCTCAGGATATTGTTGTTTATATTTTGTAAATATTGTTTTGTGTGTGAGTGCTGTGCTCTTTTATTTTATTTGTTGTTTTGAAGTTAGTGTGAGTGCATACAGACAGCGGTTAAAAAGGTAAGTTTATGTACTAATTTATTTTAGGGCATAAATAAGTTAAGGGGAAGACTATTGTCGTAGGTATTTAAGTAAGTAAACGAAACATTTCAAATTAGCTTTTACATAGTTACGGTCGACCAAGCAAAGCTCGGTGTTTAGAAAAACCATAAAAAATAGGTATTTTGTTATTCTCATAAAAATAAAACACAAGAAAAACAAACTACTTCCAGTCGGGAATAGAACCTGGAGCACCAAATGTGATATGCAAACACACTGACTAATGGACCAACAGTTCATTCAACTCTATATCAGATTTTAAGGCCATACAACCGAAAGCTTAGCCATACCAGTCTTCTCGAAATTATGGGCTCTGTCTACCCCGTAAGGGATAAAGACGTGTTTATATGTTAAGATCACTGGCTCGCGAATAATATCTGGTGGTTGGTTTCTACCAATTGGTTCAGTTACTTAAAGCTGGTCACATAAACCAGGAATGGTTCAAACAACATCAACCCATGGTTCTACCAACCTCTCGTACATACGAGACGGATCACAATTCAGTGATTTGGCGCTTACTTCATGCCTCTAACAGCGCAATTTTTCTTTACTCCTTACAAGTTCTCGTAAGTGTCCCTTTATCTCTCACGGGGTCACCAGAGTCAATATTCTCGAAAATACTTTAAGGCCCGTTTCGCTCAAGCTCAATTAAAAGTTATAAATATTAGTTTAGTGACGCGTTGCTACTCGTAGCCCATCCCCTAAAAGATTTATCTATCTCACTTAGCCCATTGATTTGTCCCATTGTTAGACAAGTGGGACAATTTTATTCCAGTAGTCTAATGGAACAAGTGACATCAGATTTGAACGTGGCTATGTCGACCCCGTAAAGGATAAAGACATAAAATATGTACCTATCCTAAGTTTATAAGACTAATTAATAATACTTACTAGAGGGAGAAGTGGGTTATGTTTTTTTATACCTCTGTGTCGCAGCGGTAGTCCGTTTGTCTGTGACACCGGAGGTCCCGAGTTCGAATCCCGGCCAGGTAATGATGAGAAACGTTCGTTGACTTAGTATCTCGTAATACAAGCCTCAAACATACTTCGAGGCTAACTCTATGTGTGTAATCTGTGTAAGTATATTTATTATTTTATACCTGATTTCATATATACGAGTACGTTACTCTCTATATGAGTACTTACTAGGTAAATATTTATTATATGTTTGAACAATTGACATGGCTGCTAGCCGCAAACGAATGTGAACCAATTAACTGGGTCATTGCATTAATGCGAATATATTCGGCGATAAAATTACCTCAATTTACTACATTGTACGAAACGTGAAATTTTATCATTGATGAGGTTTTATTTAAGTCAGCGTTATTACTAACTTGACAAAGAGTTTTCCCAATATACATTCTCATGTTAAGTCTTTTAATATGTTTTGACGTCCTGTAAAAGTGAATTTTTCTAAGTCGTGATAAACTGTTTTAGAATGTTTGTCTAAAACTATAGCCGAATTTGGATTCTTAAATTTTATTAGATATAGTTTTGGTGATTTGTCGGGTAGATATTCATAGAATAAGTTAAATTAGTATAGTTTGTAGTGATCTGTTCTACTCTGTCGGCAAATACACTACAACATGTTTTATGTCAATGACATGTGTCTTACATGTTCTTTTTTGCAAACTCCGATCTTTGATATTCCTCCTCACCTCTTTTTGGAAGAGCCCGGGTACCGCCTAGACTACGATTCTAAATTGAGGAAGTCAGGTTTTTCACAGAAGCGACTCCCGTCTGACCTCCGTAACCTTTGCAGAGTAACCTTTGAATTACGCTCTTATATTCGACAATCCTTTCAACAACCGACAATCAGGAACACTTCTTAGGTATTGAGAAACATTTTAATTAGTGTTTATAATAAAACGAATTGCTTTGATGCTCATGATATTTCTTGGCGAAATTGAGTACTTACAGATGTCTACGACGCTTCATCCTCTTAAAAATAAAAATATTAATTAAGAATTCATTACGCCAAGAGCAACTGGTAGCCCTTTGAGTCTAAAACATAGATTTTAATAGACAGGTCTTGTCTTGAAATTACTGATTTCAAATTTTATTTCATTTATTTTGAAATAAAATAAAGAAATTGCTTTGTGTTGAAAAGGCTTTCAAGGCATCAGTTTTATAATACCGTAGCGTTCGCCGGTGATTCTGTCTGCATAAAAAGAAAAATACAGGTAATTTACTCGTATGTTCCCGCGTCAATTTCGGGAAATCCTAAAGGATTTGATTAATTATAATAATAAAATGATAACTTTATGATTCACATATTCTTACGGTAAATCTTTTCTATTCTAATACACGTGTGTTTACTTTTGTAGCCATGATTTCATAAAGTAAGATTGCGTTCAGCTATTGAGGAGGCGCGCAAACAAACGTACCTATGTTCATAAAAGTTTTCGGCGGTCATGTTCGTATTGATATCCAAACTCGTAATGATTATGATAAATTAAAATGTAATAAAAAAAACCATTATATATTGAAAAAGTTAAAATAAAGATTAATAATATACAAAAATTGTGTACGAAGTGTCATGGATTTGAGATTTAAATAGTGACAGGTTGCGATATCAATATAGCTCACCCCAAATTTATTAGCCATACCCTTGATTGACTTTTAAAACCTATACGGAAAGAGAAGCAGAAGGCTCACACTATGTATTTTCTTCGCAACCAGACCAGCATGGAAGCTTGCACCAGATGAATGTGCTCATATTCTCTTAGTCGTCTTTTACGACATCCATAGGAAAGATTTGGAGCGGTCCTAGACTAAAGTGCCGAGTACCACACGGCACAAATCCTGATTAGAAACTATCCAATTTCTACTTTGTATATTTTAGGATTTCTGTTTATATAGGATTACTTGGTATGTAATCTTAAATGAGAAGGCTGCGGGCACAATAGGCTCTCACTAATTAAGTGAACAAGTGACGGATTTGATTAGATCTAGGGTATTAATATGTCTGTGGTGATATAACAATATTGCAAATTAGTACAGATTACTACGACAATAATGTTTACTTTTATGTACCATCGGCAGAGATATAAAAGCAGTTCAAAGCTGCAGACGGGAGACGTTTCGTGGAAAAACTTGACTTACCTAATTCAGAATCCATGACCAAAGACATACCCCGGGCTCCTCTCCAGAGAAGTGACGCTGCAACCTGGACTAAAGCTAGGTGGAAGAAGAAATTCGATCGATATGATTGTCGATTAATATGATTCAGTAAAACTTACACTAATCCCACAGATCTCGTACCATTTTTAAATGTTTTTGTGTTCAGTAAAAACCAAGAATTGATGAAAAATACTTTATCTTAATAGATAAAGTAGTTGAGAAACCTAATTGCTTAATATCTTTTTTGGACTACTTACTAATGCTCTACTTTACCTATCACTACTTATATGAATGAACACATTCGGTTTCGAACCGAATGTGGTCTTTCAGTCTTTTCAAAACTTGGCTTTGCCTATCTCGTTAGTGATGTAGACGTTATTATAATTATGCTTGTATTTTTTTTTTCATGCGGTAATGATAATAGTCATCTAAATCTTATGATTAGATTCATATAACATTTTTTTGAAACTTTGAATTTGGAATCTTTTCTGGTTATATCATTCAGTCTGTTAATAATCAGACAGTCGATCGTATGTGATAAAATAGATCTCGTTAATATTTCAAATCCATTGGACGATTCAAACTCTGAATATAGAGAGTCTAAAACTGAATGCGCGTTTAGTAATTCATCGCGTTAAGTAATTCATAATGGATTCCATAAAATGGTACTCAAATGTGACAAATTTATATTTCAAATTTTATTCACATATCTTTATAATGAAATTCGCCATCTTTCCTAATGGTGGATATAGTGCATATATTTGGATACATTCATACATATAATCACGTCTATATCCCTTGCGGAGTAGTCAGAGCCAACAGACTTAAAAAATGGAAGATGGAATCGAGATACAAAAAGTGACAGGTTGCCCACAAGAGGAATCCCAAGTTTATAAGCCCATCTTTTAATTGCCCTTTACGTCTTTGGATACTTACTAAAATAAAGGTAAACAATCATTAAATATTTTTGAATCAAACATTACCATTCCTAAAATATTTTTTTATAGAATAAGTGATTTAATTTGAAATCTGTTATTCCATTACATATTATTTTGTCTTGTCATGGTTGTCAAACCATTTATAAAATATAAATGTACTAGATTTTACGCGGGCTTCGCTTTTGTGGGAAATTGCAGAAAAAAGTAGCCTTAATCACTCCCTAAAGTCTATTCTATATTTTTGAATTTATTCGTTACAAACATACAAAAATTCAAATCTTTTATCTTTATAATTAGTGTGGATTTTTCAATTAAAAGACGTTGTTTACTTTTATTTCAGTAGAAAAAAGAAATGGACTAATTGGACAGTTTGATGATGTTAACATTCACAGATAGTAACAGGTTCCTATCACAGTAACTAAAAGAAGAATCTCAGGTTGATAACTCTTTTTTTGATCTTTTACATTCTGCACAAAAAGAAAAGATCAGTTCGTCTTTTTCGATATATTTATTTGCTATCAGACTAAAATAAGAAACTCTTTATTATCGCTATCACAACATAGTATAAGGCAAAGTTGCTTCCCGCGTCTGTCAATATATATCTGTATGTATGCTTAGATCGTTAAAACTAAACAACGGATTTTGATGCAGTTTTCTAAATTGATAGAGTGATTCAAGAGAAAGGTTTATATGTATGAATGCTACCCGTGCGAGCAGCCGGGGCGGGAAGCTAGTCACTACATATTATAAAGTCCCCCTATTTTCTCTGTCCGTATGTATGCGCTAATTTCGGAAAGTTGTGGACGAATTTTGTTCCTGTTTAAAATGTTGGAAAGAGTTTCTGAGGTGAGGTTTATATATATAAATGTTACCCGTGCGAAGCCTGGGTGGGCCGCTAGTATCTTTTGTATCGCTTTAGAGTTATAAAATATTGCTTACAATGACTTTAAAAACATTTGATACAAATATTTCATTTTAAATTTGGCTTTTTAATATACCGTATATTTATTTTGGCACAATTATGTTTAATTAACTCCTTTGTCTTTAATTTAGCATGTTTAATGAATAATGTTGTAATGAGGAACGTGCGGTTCCCGGTTAAAAGGAAAAAGAATAGGACCACTCCATATCTTTCAACGGGCTAAATATACTTACCTAATATCATCTCAAACATATTAAATCTCTCGGAAATCTATATCGTAACACTCGAGCGAGTTACCTGCTCAAGAAAGCATTTTTAGAGCTTGCCATTATTATGCGCATGAATTTTCCATGAATAAGAGAATTCCCCAGACAGCCCATTTTCGTCTTACGAATGTTCAGATGACGTTTTATAATACTTTAACTGACATAAATCATGCTACATTACCGTTGGAACTACATTTAGAATATCTTTCTAGGGTTCCGTATTCAATCAGGCACATTTAAATATCGCCATTGTTTGTCTGTATGTCCACAGATCAAAATCTATCGCAGGTAAGAGAAATGAGAGATTATTTAAAAACCCATTGAATAAGACAACTTTTATTAGGCTTCGTTATAAAAATTTTAAGAGGGCGTGGGTTTAGCTATAGACACGAGATCCAGCAAGTAGCCGCCAGAGGATAGCGAGCTTAGCTTAGCTTAGCGACATAACTTGGTGAGCACTGAAGTAGTCCAAAGGCGAAGACCTGGGGAGCGCGCGCGCACTTATTTAGGGCTCCCGGGCTATGAGAGGGGTACAGGGGAGACCGCAGTGGCACGACGTCACACTATGTACCAGTGACTCCTTTCTGAGTCTGAGACTCCTCTTGCGTTGAGTGAAACCAGTGTGAGGAAAGTTCCACTTTCAAGCAACTGGAAGTGTCACCGAGCCCAGCAAAGATTGTGGAGGTCAGTTGGGAGTCTGAAACCTGGATCCAGAATTACATGTACGTTTTAATTGTCTGGAGAAAAGTTAAACGTAGTTGAATTGTTTAAAAAATACTCATTGTTGACCTTATAACGTAATGTTTCAAGATACAATATTGATTGTTATACCATGATCGGTAACTTCGGAAGCCTACACTCTGCTTGGCCCGATACGCACTTGACCACGTATTTTTCAAGAAAAAGGAATAGAATAAAATTAAATATTTGATTCCGTAATGTTAATCTTCTTCTGTATCATGCTTGAGGGACTTGACGGTCGCCTCAAGTCGTGCAATAATCTCTTTGTAAGCGGTCTTATTCGAAAGGAGGTATAATGCCCCCAGAGGGATGATTAAAAGTACTCTTCAGAATTATGTAGTTCACCTTGTGGTACAGGCCTTTACTTTTGCGTTTAAAGTTGTTTTCGTTAGCACATTAGCTTGGGTTGGTGAGCAAAATTTGTCGTTAATTTATTTATGTACATAAAAGAACATTTAACACCTAAATTGTAGTATAAAGATGCTACTTATTTCAATTGAAATGTCTTCCAGTTGTTTACTTTTGCTTGTTTGAAATTTGATTTTTTAATTTTAGACTAGGTACATACATATATATGAACAAGCCAATGCACATAATGAATCCACTCCGTGTGAGATCCTTCTATTTTATCAAGTTCCATTATGAATCCGCGTCAGGAGCCACTTTTGAACAATTTCCTCTGAATTTGCATAATAAATCTAACCAATTAAGCCATCAGCAGATGGTACACGAACTAGCTAGCAACGATTGCATTAGCCGTCTTAGCAACTTTATCCATTCGGTTTGTGTACTCTTGCCGGCGCGCGGGAGTAGAATTTTAACACCAATTTAAGGTGATGGCGAAATGTGTAATATTAAGATAGTTAATTGTTTTTTATGTCATTTTATACATAGAAAATTGGATGTGATTTATTTATGTGTGAGAGGGGCTTGGGTAAGGTAATGCATGTTTGTTATAAGTATTATTTGCATAGAATTTATTTTTAAAAATAAGTATTGTTATAGTAGTAGTAATTTATACCCACTAATAATACAATAATGTTTTCTTTAAATCTGTTATGTGCAAAATAGATTTTCATACTAACACAAAATATCCTATATATATACTTAGTGTTTTATTGACTAGAATTTTAATTATATTATTGTTATTCTAGAAAACTTCCTTTTATAATAACTTTAATTTTTCATTTTGTTGTATATTTATTTTAGCTCTGCGTAAAAATGTCACGTTACAATGATCATCTTCAAAAAATTTAATTTCATAAAAAAACAGCGCGCAAGACCGACTTAAATCCGACATAATGAGAGTTGATAGGTTCTAACACATTTTATCTCGGAACTTTCCTCAAACCGTCGCCTTAACGTAAATTTAATACGACGAAAATTTCGTTTCTGTAATATTCTTGTAGCTTTGTTTATTTATTGTCCGTGCTGATGAACTAATTAATACCAACAAGAATTAATTAATACTTACTTGAGATGGAATTGCGATCGCGGAGTGGGATTTGTTTTTGTTTGACTACAGTTTGTTTATGTTAGGTACTTTACTGTATTGTTACTGTTATTCTTGGCTGAAGTACCATCTCTTGAACGAAACAATAGTAGGCTTCTCTTCATTATAATTAGTTTAAGATGCTACTTTGCCGTCGAGTGTTTATTATGGTCTCGGTACAATTATATGAATTGCTACTTTTTCTGAACTTTCGACTCGATATGAATGAGCACAGAGCGGCTGTGCTCATTCATATCGAGTACTCAAATAATTTTAACTTTTTATTGTTTAATTATTCTATACAATTAATTTCGTATAATGTTTTTCTCGTTTGTCTTGGGCTATTTTATTCTTTGTAGAGCTATAAGAAAGTTCATTATTAAAAAAAAATACTTGCTTAAATTGGCAAGTATATAGTTAACAGCATGAGAATATCCTATTTAGTGTTTCATTATTTTAATAGTCCAACCTCTTCTCGTTTTATTTAAAGCCACACACACATATTTACTCAATAGCAAGTCTGTTTACCTTTTCACAATTAAACCTTTAAACCGGTCTTCTTGACACATTGCATACTGTAGGTAATATACGGAGAAGAATAAAGGGAACATTTACGTGGGTAAAGCATAATCAGCCATAAATATTTCGAAACAAGAATGCTGTCAAAAATCGTAAGATGTAGCTCTAATTATTTAGAGCATCGTTTCTACATTATTGTAGAAATTCCGACCAAATAACAAAAGAAAGATGTTTCCTAATAAAATAGAAACAAACTAACATTATGTACGCATTCCCAGCTGAATAATTTATCCGATCGTTCATCCCCCACGGCTCGTAATGATCCACATTTGTCCCTCGTCTTTAATAAATAATAAGTAATCAAACCATTGATCCATCTGAATTTCAGTTGACTGATGTACTTTTTCTGCAATTACTTAATACTTACCGAGTGATGGTTTGACAGTCAACATACAGACGAAAATACTGGGCGTAGGAAGTTGAAATTTGGTAAGTAAGTTCTTTGGAGAGTGTAGGTGAGTTTAAAAGGAGGATTTCCCAAAATTCCCGCGGGAACAGAATTAACGGGATTTTAAGATTTACGCGGGCGGATATATCATCTTCTTGGCGTGTCGACATCCACAAAAATATTCTGCCATTTTAGCAGCCTCATCAGTGATTGTCATTAGGTTATCCCGAGTGGTGGTGTAAGGGCAAAGTAAGACGACAGGTGCTCCATTGTTTAAGTAGAGGCATCACATACTCGCAAAAATTTTGAGAGTATAAATCCTCGTCTAGTCAAGCTGTTTTTACGTCGACCCATTTGGGTTCGCAGTCTGTTGAGCGTCTTCAAATAAGCCCTAAGCAGATTGCACTAATTAGATACCTATATCTAATTAGTGCAATCTGCTTACGTACCCTAGTAAGAATACGTATGCTTGCCCCCGTCGCATGAAACGTGCGACGCCATTTTTATCGCTGTCCTGGTTCACGTCATAATAAAAAGCGAAACAGCGATAGTTTTTCGCGCGATAAGAACTGCGTCGCGCGAGCCCTGATACTGGCGCTGGAATCTTAAACAACATTTTAAGTTGAAGATCATTTAAAAATTTAGATTTTCATAATTTCGAGAGCTAGCGAGTCCTGGTTTTTTGTAAATACTTATTTTCTCGAACAGCGACACGCTGATAGTATTATTTATTCATCAGCTATGCAATGAAAGGAAAATAACGAGAGGAACGGCCATCCAGGACACCGTGCATGTCGGTTTTATCACGAAAACGATCAAACATTACGATCCCATTTCACACGGCACATTTCCATATGCGCAATAAATAATGCCGGTTACCTTCCATTCAAATATAGGGATACGCAAGGATATAAATTTCAACTGGATAGTGTATGCGAATAAATCGCGTCGTGGCAAATTTTATCGGATACCTACATTTTAAATTGTGTTGCAAGTGGTGTGTGTATTGTAATTATAATTTCGTGTAATAGGTACACTAATTTCGTAATAAAGTTTCCTTAGCTTTTTTTGCAAATAGTACTTCATTGTTGGTAAAAAGTGCAATAGTGAAGAAGAGTGCAGGTTGTAAAGTCTCCAAAAAAATTCATGACGTGTATACTATTTCAGTTTTTCGTCATAAAATACTCCCAAATACCAAATATACTACTCTGTCAAGAAAGTAGCAGGAAAAGATCAATAATACACAAACTGTTTGTTATTTATCCAAATTTATTTTATCACCTTCAAAATATGCTCCTTTAGAAACGATACACTTACGCCAACGAATAATCCAATCATCAAAACATTTTTTAAACGCTGTTTCCGGAATTGAGGTCAGTTCTCGCCGCGAATTCTCTTTTATGTCTTCTACCGATTGAAAACGGGTGCCACGAAGTGGTAATTTGAGTTTAGGAAAAAGAAAAAAGTCGGCTGGAGCCATATCTGGTGAATATGGTGGTTGCTCGATGGTATTTGTTGAGTGTTTGGTTAAAAATTCGTTCACAATGATGGCCTTGTGCGAAGGTGCATTATCATGGTGCAAAATCTAAGAATTTTCTTTCCACAAATCTGGCCTTTTTCGTCGGATTTGCTCTCTTAAACGCCGCATAACACTCAAATAATATTCCTTATTTACCGTTTGACCTTCCGGCAAGAATTCCGAGTGCACAACACCGCGATAGTCAAAGAAAACAGTCAACATGACTTTGACTTTTGAACGACTTTGGCGTGGTTTTTTCGGTTTCGGTTCAGTTGGAAGGCGCCACTCCGAAGCTTGTTGACTAGTTTGCATGTCAAACTCGTAAACCCACGTCTCGTCACCAGTAACAATGCGTTTCATGAATGTTGGGTCGGAATTGACTCGTTCTAGCATGTCCTCAGCGACTCACATGCGATTGAGTTTTTGAAAAAAATTCAGGTCTTTTGGGACTAGCCGAGCGGCAACATGTTTCATACCCAAATTATTAGTTAAAATGGTACGGATCGACTCGTGAGATACATAAAGTTCGGTGGCTATCTCTCTCAAAGTTGAATGAGGATTTTCAGTCACTATTTCCTTCACTTTTGCGATGTTAACTTCAGTTGCAGACGTTGATGGCCTACCAGAGCGAGGCAAATCTTCCATCACATCTCGACCGCTTTTGAACGCTTTATACCACTCATAAGCACGAGTTTTTGATAAAGTCGATTCACCGTAAGCCTTCTGTAACATTTTCAGTGACTCCGAACACGATATTCCATTGGCAATGCAAAATTTAAGACAAACTCTTTGTTCGATGTTTTTATCCATTATGAAATTAGCAATACACACTAGATATGATATAACTAAAAATAGCACTGTATTTAATGTAAACAACAGATGCAACTCAAACTCCGCGCCAAAATGGAAAACAGTTGTGCCAATCTAACAACAACAAAAAAAACAAAAATTTGAATTTGGAACCATAAATAAATAATCCATTCCCGATACTTTTCTGACTGAATGTATTTCAATGTAACAGTTTCCACAACTTAAGTCATAACATTTAAAATATTTAAATGTAAATTGAGACACATTGCGCCGCGTGCACTGTTTAATGGCAAGTTCTGTCCCCTCGGATAATGGATATCTACTGCGAATGCTGTAAGAGGCTGCATTTGCGGGTTGACCACGTTTGTGAGAATGTTTCCACATACCAATATGACCTATGGTTTAGACTAGATTTGTGGTCACAGTAGTATAAAATGTCCGAGATAAAAGTTGAAATTTTAGCGCAAATCTTTGTCGAGGTAAATAATGTCGCTGAAATGTTTCAGTACATCTTATACATATGTATATGTATATTATGATAAGTATATAAAATTATCTTATATATATGGGGACAGCGGCTGTCTTACATCGCTGAATACATGGCTAAGAATATATGGGCTACACACGTTTGTAGGAATGTTTTAAAGAATACTGTGGCTTAGATCATAGGTCACAATAAGTAGTCGAATGTTGTACCACACCGAACTTCTTTTCTTCAATATAATTTATAACACATCTAGTAAAAATAAAAATAAATCTTATTATTTCCGCGCGGGCACTAACCGAAAAATGGGTGTTTAGATAAAAAACAACAAAACCCCAAGACGATGCCGTCTCACGTGCCGATCCCCACTAGAATATGCACAGAAAACGTTTATGACAATCGTTCAGGACCCATTGCGTTAAAACCAGAGGGAACTTTTCCGGTTAAAGTGGCGGTTTCAACGGGGACGTGGAATTTATATACATTCATACGCAGATAGTTAGTGTCTCAAAAAGGCTGAAAGTCCACGTACAGTTGTAGATATGGCTTAATGATGGAATTAAGATTCAAATAGGTTGCTGGCCCATCGCATTGTAGAAAAGTTATAAGTTTGTCTCCCTTGGTTGACTTTTGCAATCTGTATAGGAAGGAAGCAACTGGCACTATGCTTTTTATAAGCTAACAAGTATAAACCAAGACAGTGTCGAATTTTATTTAAAATTCCAGTCCAGATTCAGATATTTTTTTACGTTAAGCAAGTTGTGTAAAATTTATAATAGAACAACTTATCTGTTGTATTATTTTAGCAAGTAATTTATAATTACATATTGTACTTATAAGTAGACAAATAGTATGTACGGCAGTCACGCAAAAACACCTTTGAATACGGCATACCATGGATCCTTTCAGCATGATTTATGAAAGCAAGAAGTGTCCTTTAATTATAACGGTATTTCATATGTGGCTTATATTACTATGCCCCCTTAATGATAGTGATGTAATTATAAACAAGCGAGCGTATGATTTCGTGTTTTGCCCCCGTGGGAATTACTTACAACGTAACAAAAGTGCAGTTGGTCCAAGAGTCCCTTTATTTCAAATTAAGGGCCTTATAACTTATTTGGGAAGTAAATATACAGCGATAGGCTTTACTAAATAAAGATAAGGTATTAAAATAAACGAAAACATTTTGTGCTAAAAGCTCGTCAACAAACCATAATAAGGATTACAAAAAAATTGGATAACTGACTGAAGTTAACTTTTAAAATGTACCTACCAACATTTCAATATAAGGTATTTGAAGCTAAAACAAAATAATTTTAATCATGAATTATAAATACCCGTCACCTTAATACGTTAACCGAACTGTACAATATAGGCATAATGTATTTAGCGCAGCGTATTCTGTTTGCTAAGTCGATTAGTTTGTATGCACAGCTATACTAAACCATTAGCATATTTACTGTATTGAAACAACGTCGTCTGGATCGCATTATGACCAATAATTGGTGTTCGATGGACCATCCGAGTGGTATTAATTTGTGTACTAATTGTGGCATTATGCCTTTATACATAGGATACACGGTTAATGACCAAATCGTGTAGATCGCTAATGGATATACATATGTGTCTATCACTTAATGTCATGATCTTCTAAGACATACATTACATCCCGATGCTCATACAGTGAAGGAAATTTAACATTCAGGCGATAAGTGCCGTGTGGTTCCCGGCAGTGCCGTGTGGTTCCCGGCACCAATACAAAAAAGAATAGGACCACTCCATCTCTTTCCCATGGATGTCGTAAAAGGCGACTAAGGGATAGGCTTACAAACTTGAGATTCATTTTTTAGGCGATAGGCTAGCAACTTCACTATTCGAATCTCAATTCTATCTTAAAGCCAAATAGCTCCGCTCAGGACTGTTGGCTCTGTCTACCCCGCAAGGGATATAGACGTGATTATATGTATGAATGTAGGCGATAAGATGTGTAACCATGATCGAATATGGGGTAGGTTCCCCTGTAGTGCTTTCGAAGTTAGATGGGAGACGCGTCGTGTAAAACCTGAGACTTAAAACTTTTATGGAAACGCTCTAAAAAGGAGGAAATAACAATTTTTTAAAATTGTATCTATCAACTTATGGTTATATGTATAATACTGTGTGTCTGAAGTGTATTATAATATTCAATTAATATGATAATAAAAGCTTGTTTCGAGACTATAATTATGGTCAAAAGGCGCCCCGGGAGAAAAAAGAAGAAGAATTTAATGACAGTCTGCAGCTTTTTAATATAGATCGCTAAAGGATGATTACTTAAGGGTATTTTGTCATAATCTTATGAGAATTTCTCACTCATTATAACTTTATCATTCAAGCGATATTTTTACCTTTTATGATCATGATCTTATTATTTGCGGGAACATTATGTTGTCACAATTTTCTATACAAAAGAGCTGTAGATGAACATAAAGCGAAAGAAATAATGTAGGGATCATGGCAAGTGGAAAGATGTAGTCTTTGCCTACACTTCCGGGAATATAAGATGAGACCCCTCCAGTAAAACCGTGATTTTTGTGTATGTTAAATTTCAACATTTGCGTAATATACTATAGTTGGGTACCTACGTACTGATATTTATGGATTCAATAATGCCATTCCCTTTCCGGGTCGTCTGATTTTACGACTTAATTTCAAACCCTTTAGCCGAGGTGTTATTTAAACTCACAGACCTATCTAAGTGTTAGGGAGTGATTGAATCACATCATTTTTTAGGACGGCAATGGCAGCGTATAAGTTAGGCGTTATTATAATCTATATTTGTTTGCCTGTTTTTTTGTAATATTATTATTACACAGAGATTTAAACAGTTAAAATAAATAGAACATAGTTATAAAATAAATAAATCACTTGCAATTGGCGGACTTATCCCATGAAGGGATCTCCAAGTTATGGAAGTTCTTACTTTTCACCATGATCTTTTTACACCTGTGTGTAGTGTAGTGTTGTAGTTATGTTAATATCAGTAAAATCATATTCACTTTTTATACTATTAAACACCTGATTTCTGAAGCCTTTGCTTTTTTATATTACAAGTTTGAATGAAGTATAAAAATACTTGTATTTGATTTTTTTTCTGAAGGGAACGCCTTTTTCGTGTTATCCATCGGATCTTTACTAAGAGTGTGAAACCCCTGGCAATAAAATTAAAAATAAATAGATTTATATCAAATAAAACGCCTGACATAAATCCACAAGCAAAAATTTCGACAAAAAACACTCTTTTAAATATACATATCCTATGAAATGGCTGTTGCATTTTAAAATTTCAGCTGGAATACGGCTGGTTCGTAAAACACTGATTGCGATCCGTTTCCCGCAAAATCAGTTTCGGAATCCACTCAATATTACACGGTTAACTATTGAGATACGTTCGGTTACACGCCACATGCATCTACTGTGAAATTGGTTGATTTGGGAGTTAAGTTTATTTACAGCGCTAATTACTTAAGTTAGAAATTGAAGGTTTGAGAACATTTAATAATTTGTCTAATTCTTTCTTTGCCCTTACCTTTTCCAACTTTCTACGTGGGATCGGCACAGTATGTTAGTTTTTTCCAGTTACTTCTGTCTGGTAAAGGGCAGGTCAAGAGTACCCGAAACCGCCGAGCTTGCATGAAGAGAGTTATGAATGTGGATGAAGCGAAGGAAGTGTGCAGAGATCGTGGCAAGTGGAAAGAGGTAGTCTTTTAGCGTAGCATTACTACCGTATTTTCAAGTCTGTGTTTAGTGCGTCGGCTGTTGCTTAATAAGACTGCTCGATAGATCTTAATATTCAGTAGAAATACCTATAACTAATACAATATTCTTCTTTATTGGAGTGTAGTAACTCCCTTGTGTGGTAGACAGAGCCAACAGTCTTCAAAGGACTGAAAGGTCACCTTCAGCTGTTGGGCTTAAAGGCAGAATTGACATTCAAATAATGACAGGTTGCTAGCTCATTGCCTAAAAGAAGAATCCTAAGTATATAAGCATATCCCTTAGTCACCTTTTATGAGATCCATTGGAAAGACAAAGAGCGGTCCTATTCTTTTTATATTAGTGCCGGAAACCACACGGCATCAGAGGTACTCTTAAGATATTCTCCTATGACATGCGTGTAGGTACGATACAATATGAGTCATTGAATCGAGTAAATTGTGTTGGTAACAAGACAAAATATCTCCTTTGACAACAGTGTGTATTAAATTCCTTTACAAAGTATAGTACAGGGTTATTGAGGCGGAGGAGTCTCTAAAATTGAATAATACGACACAGGTACCTTGTTGCATACTACTTATAAGGTTATCTTTAAAAAAAATACATTGTGGCTTTGAGTTTTAAGGAAAAGAGGTGGAGTGGTTCCGTTTTAAAGTGTTAGGAATTGTCCAGCAAATTTTCATATCTAGATATATTACACCTTTTTCTGATTGGCCTGGGTCTTGGATGTTTATCTATACAAGTATTTATTATAAAATATAGTATCGTTGAGTTAGTATCTCGTAACACAAGTCTCGAACTTACTTCGAGGCTAATTCAATCAGTGTAATTTGTCCGGTATATTTATTTATTATTATTATTTATTAAAAATATTAAAAATGCGCATGATTAACTGTTATATCTATACATAAGTACGTAGTTTAGGGGAACACTAAGGATTTCTTGAAATCCCGCGGGATGGGCATTTAACGGGTTTTATTACAGCTATTTTTTTTTAACAATATACTTACCAACAATTTAAGGACAAAAGAAAAGAAAAATAGTACAAAGGTTCAGCTTATTAAAAATAAAATCTCTTCCAGTAGACCCGTGAGTGGAGATGTTCAAAGTAAGGCAACAAGCGTGTGCATAAAAAATGGCGCTAGTTCTCTAATATATTATGTAAATACTAGCTTTCCGCCCGCGGCTTCGCCCACGTGTAATTCGGTTATATATAGCGTTTTTTAATGATCTCGACAGGGCTTTTTCTTCCACAGGCTGAAATCTTGTTACAACTGGAATTAAATATAGCCTGTGTTACTCAGGGATGATGTAGCTTTCTAATGGTGAATGTTTGAAATCGATTCAGTAGTTTCGGAGTTTATCGATTACATGTGTAAACAAACAAACATATACAAAAATAGATTGTTCCTCTTTATAATATTAGTATACATACAAATCTATATAGAAAAAGTAAAGCGAGACAAAATCATCGTCTCAAAAGAAAAAAAAAACAGGATTTATAGGACGAAGAGGCCTTACAGGATTTCCTTGTAAACAATATTTTTAGTTGTTTTATTATTTACTCTCCCTTCCGTTCCACCCAGAGCGGGAGAGGTCATTTGATGATTTCCCATCCTTAAAAAAAAAAAGACTTTGTATGACTAAAACCCACCTCGTTCCTTCAGTTGCCCTTTGCGTTCCGGGGCCACGATATCTCGTTAGAACTTTCCCGCAGGCCCGGCTCAGTTTATCCCGTTTCCCCCCCTTGGGGGTTGACATTCAAAAATCCCTTCTTAGTGCTCACTTATGTTACTAAAGGAACCTCTGTTCAAAATCTCAGACTCCTATACCGAGCGGTTTCGGCTGTGCGTTAATAAATCAGTCACCCAATCGCACCCCCTAAATCACGATTGGAGGGTAGTTTGAAAAAACTTATAATGTCAAACATATTTACTTGCCTATGTACGTGTTCATGCCAAGTTTCAAGTTTATAAACCCAAGGAATAAGATTTTTCATAGAAACGTTTTTACCCCTTTTCCCCCCCTTGGGGGTTGAATTTCCAAAAATCCTTTCTTAGTGCTCCCCTACATATCCCAAGGAACCTACATTCCAAATTTCAGCTGTCTACGACCAGTAGTTTCGACTGTGCGTTGTCTGTCAGTCAGTCACTCAGTAACGGAAGAGTTTTATATATATAGATTGGCGTAGTATCTCAATTCGATCGGCGTAGTATAAAATATGTGTTTTGAAATTTGTGTGTGAAAGTATTATCGAAGGTTTTTATTAACTTAAATGGTGCTATACCTATGTAGTGAAAAACGGTTAAAATTTTAAATAAATTTTGAATTTTTGATATGATATTTTTAGCTCAATTAATAAAAACCAAAGTAGCGAATAGTATGTAAATAAATTGGCTGTGACAAACACAAATGGCCAACACGGATTTCGTTTTTGTCACGTTATCCTGAAATACACTGGCTTAAATTGTAAACATCCAAAAGTTTCATATAAAAATGAAATAAACGAAAGATTTCGGAGTCAAAAATAAGCCAGCTTTTCGCAACGCAAACTCAAGCAAAACAAATCTGCTAATGCTGAACCACAGAGGTAGTAGGTACCGTCTATTGTTTTAACGAGAATGCGCATTATTACTTACGAGTAATACTATGAATATTTTTACTCTTCTTTGTACTAAAATTAAAGATTTCTTATAAGTAGGCTTAATTATCAGTTCGATATTATTGACGGTACGATTTTTTATTTATTCATTGAGAAGAACACATTAAAGTTTATTAGCTCATCATTCGCTGTTTTCTGTGAGTTACATATCTAGTCGTAGTTAAAATGAATCAAGAATAAAAAAATTAAAGCTAATCTAACTTACCCATCAAATGTACAATATACAATATGTTGTATACCTACAGTATATTGTTAAAAGAGAATCTTTAAAAAATAAAATCTCAAAATCATATCTGAAATACTATGCAATTTGTTATTGTCCATTGAATGACAGAAAATGTCAGGAAATTAAGCAGTTGAACTCAAAGAGTCCTACACACCGTTTTTTTTCCAAGTTGCTTATGTCACCAGACATTAAACCAAATGCGCGCTCTCCCTACAGCGGATACCCGATGAGCTAAACTGAAACAGATAAAAAGTGTCGCGTGGCTTAATGAACGTGGCTATTCGCCATCCCGCTATATAATGGAGTCTTTTAGACATTTTAAGACAGCACTTTGGCTTAATGAAGTGCCATAATTCATTTTGACGCTCCCGCCAGCTAGTTCAAACGAGGGTAATTAGATCTACGTGGAGGTATTGATTTTTGTGTTAAGACAATGTGTGATGCTGCACGTTGTATGAATTTATAGAAAGAATAAGAGGTAACTTTGGAATAATACTTGAAAATACAAGATATTTATTTGAAAAAAAAAAAACATATGTATAAGGTAGGTACTTACATTTACACATGAAAAAAACCGATTACAACGCAATATATAAAAATAAGTGATGAAGGTGTACGTTGCGTTTATTTTTTTTTTAATATTATCAGAATACTACTCTTTTTACGAGTATTTTAATAGTCTGCCACAGGCCTGTACCTTAATTCCTTAGAAGTGCAATTAACATAAGCATGAAGGTTCAGCAGGGAGCATGGCACGCGCGACGACTTTTTTTTATCACGCGATAAACTATCGCTTTCTCGTTTCACGTCGTAATAAGAAGCGAAACAGTGATAGTTTATCGCACGATAAAACGGCGGCGTCGCGCGTGCAATGCTGGCACCATACGTCTAAAAGGCCTTGAGATTTATAAACAGTCAATGCATTAGGTAATAGAATAAGCACTTATCTATATATAAAGGGACAACTAAGTTGTATCTATAATTATTCGTACTTATTTATTGACGGCATAAGGATTTATTATTGACATGTTATTAACTTAATTCTTAGAAAAATCTTAGTAAAATTATTTAAACAGACTTGGCGTGGGGCGTGCAAATTGTCTTAAGAGCGAGTGTAATGTAAGAATGGCCTTTTTTAACGAAGCTACTCTGAGTAGGTAGCTAATATAGCTTCTAAGATAACAATTTATTTTTACGAGTGCTTTAAAGATCTTCTGTTTCAGTACTATCTTGTGCAGTGTAAGAATGTACGTAGCTATATTATTGCGCCGGAGTGTGCAACTAGGAACATATAAATATCAGAGAGAAAGTAATTAAAATACATTAATATATCACGCCTATATCCCTTGCGGGGTAGACAGAGGCAACAGTCTTGAAAATACTAACAGGCCATGTACAGCTGTAATTAACAACAAATCTTCCCTTGAGTACTTAAATTATTTTTTAGTGTCCATTTTTCATATTTGTTTTTTTTTTTGTTGCATTTGAGTGCCGTGTGATTCCGGCATCAATAAAAAAAATAGGACCACTTTCCTTCTTTACCCATGGATGTCGTAAAATACGACTATGGGATAGGTTTATAAATATGGGATTCTTCTTTTGGGAGATGGGCTTGCAACCTGTCTCTATTGGAATCTCAATTCTATCATCCAGTCAAATATCTGAACGTGGCCTATCAGTCTTTGCGACTGACTGATGGCTCTGTCTACGTCGTAAATGATATAGACGTGACTTATGTATATATGTAGAATTTGAGTGCGTTTGGCCTAGAACTGCCTAATAGTAAGCAAGATGGTAACCTAAGGTGGCACGTATGATCCAAATAATGCCTAATTACTCTTGCATTGAAAATCCCTAAGTTGTAGTTATTAAATTTGTAACACTGATTAGACCAAGGCAATTTCACCCATTAAGGTAATATAACCTGAAAGTTAATTTAAAAATGCAGACCCCTGTGTAAAAAGAGGTCGTAAAATACTTACCTTAACGGCCCTTTAGATTGCTGATAAGGAGCAATGATAACAGACTTTTACGCGATATACAATCAGTGTCAAAGAAAATTTTTAAAAGTAGGTCGAGTTTTATAAGAGCAAAATGTGGGTTTGTCCCTAAAATTAAGAAGAAAAAAAAAGAAGTAGCTAAGCGGAAAAAAAAATTATACGTGTAATTGTTTTTATTTTTAATTCTACACGTTTAGAGTTTCTTATAGTTTTTAATAATGTCTTATATATTATTCGTCCGCTACCAAGTATTCGAGATTCGAAGATTCTAATGATTTAAAAAGAGTTAGCTTTTATAAGATAGATTAACTTTGACAAATCTTCGCCTCAATATCGGGATGTATCGATCCGTCTGCGCAAATAGACCAAATGCAAAATAGATTGGACCACGCTATGAAATAATAATGTGTGCGAACACACTACTTAATAGAAGTCCTCTCTGCATTTAAATTAGTAATGATTTTATTTGAAACCTTATTAATACTGGATAATTCATGAGATCTGCAGAGAAAGGCACATTGTACACTAAACACACTAGACACAAGAAGTATTCTTAAAATTGCTTTCGTGATCATGTAAAGAAGAAATTTCAACAAACTCAATGTCACAAGTCAAGTCTTTGCGAGACTGTTATCTTTGTCTACCTTGTAAGTTATAAAGATGTGATTATATGTATGTAAACGTATACAAGTTAAATAATCTCAGTCTGACTATCGTCCATTACTTTAGGTAGGTACTTAAATAATGGGTAAACAGTCATCAACTATCATTAAATCTATACATATAATAAAACGGTAAAATATTTTGTCTGTACATTTAGTATTTTGACTGAAACGAATAGAGAATTTTTTTTACATTATTCGTCTATCTGTATGATCAAGATTCAACTCGAAATTTACGCGGACGAAGTCGCGGGCAACAGCTAGTAAACAATGAAATCTTAAATAGACTATGGATAATAGCAAAAGCATTATCCAATACCTACATGACTGATATAAAATACAAACATACAAAAACATAACCCAACAATAACCGCCCCTGTGGCGGTGGGACAAGCAAAAAGCGGGATTAATTTCCGTCAGTGCAGTATTGTGGACAGACGGCCACGTACACTTTTTACGTTAGTTAGCTACCCGATGTTTGCCCGCCGACGAACGCACTCTGTGCATGCGGTATTTACTCTGTGAAATTAACTGATGGGTGCGCTCTTGACATTTGATAGTACGATTGATTTTGTTAATTTTTGTGTGTTTTAATTAAATTTATAAAATGCAATTGAGCTTACAATTTAATCTTCTCGTAAAATGTAAGGTTTAGTTTTATACGTAAGCAATTTTAATTAATACATTTTATAGATTAACAAGGGAGCGCCCGCGGCTCCGGCCGCGTAAAACGAAAAATCGCCTTTCACGAAATCCTCTATTAGAGCACCATAAGATCAGGTCAAGAATACCCTTAACCGACAAGCTTGTATAGAGTATTGAATGTGGTTAAAGCGCAAGAAATATGTAGTCACTGCCTACCCCTCCGGGAAAGAGGCGATTTTTATATATGTGAGTATATACGTAACATCTATTGAAACATGTTTTAATTAGCATATGAATACGTATCCGATGGCATATTGCTTATTGCTCGGACGGGGTTGAAGAGGCTTTCAATTGACACGGCATAATTTACAATTACCTCCTATCTACCATTCCTCTAATCACTCTATTGTAATTTGCCATAATCGATGACGTCATAGCTCAAAACACAGACTTATATCACCAAGAGTATAGAAAACAAGCAAATCGAAATTTTCCTTTTTGTATACGCAGTACAAATCTTGTGTTTTTCACAGAACTTCTTGTTTACATATTTTATTTTAATATATTAATTAATAAAAAATAATTATATATTAAATCGTATATTTATATATATCTTACTGTCGATACTTATTAATAGTGTGACATCACGCGACGCTATCAACCAATAACAGCGAAGAGTCTTGATGGCGCAAGCAAAGATCTCATGGATGAGCAAATATACAACTTCCGATACAACATCGTCGGAGCCGCCGCGGTTCCCCAGGCATAACACCTAGCCTGGCGGAAGATCTTCCCTTTAGCGGCGGTCGAGCCGAATCATCGTTCCCGCTACTATATCTTAAAATATCAATGTATTAATAAAATAAATAAAAATACTAAATTTGCTATTTCCACTAAGAGGTGCGCCAAAGTAAAAGTAATGAAATGAATAAAAAAAAAAGATTTAGTATTTTTGTGTATTGTTTTACACACGCTATTCTCTCTTTTTCGTTATACACTCAAAGGCACGACACGGATATTCTAACAAGCTTCTGTGTTATAATTTAATCTTGTTTGCAACTTGATCTCTGTATTTAACCCGTTTACAGTACAGACGAGCAAATTGAAGCCACGAATTTGTAATGAAGCAATTAAGTGCTCGCCGAGCGTCCAGCGCTGCCTTTTGTGCTCGCTTGAATTATGACGATTGTTTGCTTGCAGGATTGCAGAACGTACTCAAACTACAGACGCATTTGGAACATCCACGTTCAGTCTTATTCTGGTCATTCAATATGGCACTGATTCCAATGCAGCAAATGGAATTGTTAACGTTTGACATTCTATGCTATATAGTGGAATTAGCTTAAAAGTACCTATTTGTTAGCAAGTTATTACGATAGAAAAATACAAAAGGCACGATCAGTTGTTAATACAAAAACCCAAAACATTTTCAACAAACCGCTCAATTTTCCGCCGAAACGTTGAGAAGTTCGAGTGTTCGAATATTCTCCCCTTTGAAGCTCTACCTCGACAAGTTGGAACTTAATGAAGTTGTGTAATCCAAGGCTGGGTATGAGGGGCGGTGGAGCCTAGATCTTGCTGCCTGCGCCGCAGTGGAACTTGTTATTAATAGCGTCGTAAATTCACTTGTACACATTTTAGTTGAAGTTTGGTTTAATGACTTTCCGGTGACTTAGAGCGTGAATGCGAGAAAGCCAGTGTCTGAATGTTATGATGGACTGAACCAACCTGATGTTCTTTGGGAACAAAAACATTAATTGTTTAAAGAATTGACGCTAGATATGAACTCTAGATGCTGAAGATTTACATTTCCGAGCGAAGACAATCAAAAACAAAGTTTCGTACGATAGTTACCCGTATAAAACGTAAATACCCAAATTTGGTTTTCGTCACACACAGAAAACTTTCATTTTAAATTAACGGCACTTTAATAATTCTACAAAATCTCAATTATCTAAACAATCAGACGGCCATTCACAATGACAAACATGGCAATATAAAGAGATGTAACGAATAAAAATACAAAATTGCTGTTATTACGCGATAGTTATCAGACTTTGTTCGAAACTGTCGAATGTTGTTCTGTAATGGAATAAAGTGTTTTTTTTTTTACAACTTTTGCTTAATTGAATACTGTTTGTAATTTGTTGATGGTTTACAGGGAACAATGAAAGTGGTTCACTTGGAAAAGATACTCCTGTGTATTTATAAGAAGTATGCAGGGATTGTGGCGAGTGGAAAGATGTATTCTCTGCATTACCCTAGGGAAAAGAGGCGTGATTTTATGTTTGTATGCATATGATGTTTTGGTAATTATTTCGTTTTACTTTTCTCGCCCTTGGCAAATGGTTTACAAATGTAAGCTTATAGATTGTAAACTTACACGGAACAGCCTGTTTTGAGCAATAGGACCACCCAAGGTGGCAGTTACCGTTTCGTGTCTTTAAAGCAAGGGTAGCTGCTACGGAACAGTTGTTCAACAAACCGTTTTACTGCCAGATAGAGATGTCATTGGAACTAGCACCGTATAATTTTTGATGCAAACGATGGAGTCAAAAGTGGCTACACATTCAGCTTTTTGAAGCTAGGCAAACGAAGGTCATTGCTTAATTTAAATATAGAACTCCATTTATTATATTGTTATACCAGCCCTTCTGACGTTTCTGGTGGCCTACGTGGCGTAGCAGTAGTGCGTTTGTATGTGACACCGGATGTCTCGGGTACGAGTCCCGGCCAGGGCATGCTGAGAAAAAAACATTCTCTGATTGGATGTTTTGTGGTTCTTGGATGTTTATATATATATAAGTATTTATTACAAAATATAGTATCTTTGTCTTTGAGTTAGTATCTTGTAACATGTGTGTTATTTATCCCATAGATATTTATTATTTTCGGAAAACTTTTTTTATCGGAGGCTTTCTGGTGAAAGGTGTATGCAGCACTATACAGGGAAGTGGGACTTTAGCCTCTGCTTACCCCTTCGTGGGAGAGGATCAATTAACATATTTATTTTTGCATCAAAAACAGATATTCTTCAAAATAAAAGCCACAACGCCATCTCATTTTGTAATGACATTTTCAATTAACAATAATTCATTTTGCGCAATCGTTACTTGCAAAAACAGATTAATTAATTATCAAACAAACTGATGCCGCATTTATTATAATGAATGAATGGTGGTGACGACAATGACGAATCGAATCGATTGTATCGATTTCATTACATCGAACACTTAATCGAGGATTGCATTCATTGACTCGGTTTCGCCTTTCTGTAATAACATGGAGTCCTATTATTTAATGTAAATATTCTTACATACATACACACATATAGTTACGTCTATATCCCCTGCGAGGCAGACAGAGCCAACAGTCTCGAAGAGACCGAAAGGCCACTTTTAGTTGTATGGCCTCATGATGGAATTGAGATTAACATAGAGGCAGGATGCTAGCCAACTGCCTACAAGAGGAATCTCAAATTTATAAATGGATCTCTTAGCTTTTTACAACATACACGGGAAAGAATGTGAATGGTTGTATTCTAAGGTGCCGAAAACCACACGGCGCTTATAATCTTTATTCGAGCGTATAGTCTTTGAAAGTTATACTTTTTCGAGAAACTATATTTTATAAATAAAATTACATTGTAAACAATTAAAGTACATAAAATTAACTCCGATGAAAAAGAAAAGGGATGTCATGTGTATAAAGTCTCTGTGAAACCGAACCGATTAAGATTTATAAATATCTCTTTTGACACGACTCCCTCAATATATATTATGTATCGAATAAAAATGCTTGAGTAGTCGAATACTATCCATACACTTTATTCTTTTTTAAATAAATATATAGCGGGGCAAATTACAGAGATTGAGTTAGCCCTGAAGTAAATGAAGAAATAGTAACATTTGTGTCTATTTTTATTATTTTTTTCTATTGTTTTCTATGTAAATACTTAATCAATGGTTGTATTCGCGCCTGTTACAACTGTCAGTCCTAGGCGCAGGTTTTGTACTGACGGAGTAATAACCACAATGACTCAATTACGACCATTCGATTCTCACGATATTTGTAATCGATTGTTTTAAGGCTACATTGGATCAATCAGAGCTTTTTTGTTTAGAATCGGAATTCACTAAAATTCGAACTAATAACGTTTCGACGAGAATCTTAAAATATTACGTCTTCTTTAATACCTAACTCCAATTTTTTTATATTAAATTTATTTTCTTTCAGATAAATAAACTACTTATATCGTTTGCAGTCTTAGAAGGCAATGTTTATCAATGCATACTTTTTACGAATTTATATTATTTATTGTATCGTCAGTTTAACGGGGCCTATCAGACTTTTCAAGACTGTTGGCTCTGTCTTCCCCGCGAGTATAGACTTGATTATGTGTATGTATGAATGAATGTATATCTGTCTGTCTGTATGTCTAGTGTTAAGAGTAAAGTACTTTGAGAGTGCCTTCATTCATAATAAATACAATCTTTACTATTTTTCTAATTACTTACTCGAATATTCTCAAGAGAAAAGACTTAATCTTGTTTCTAAAAGGCTTGTATAGAGTTTAAGAAGTGAATGAGGCTAATTTTTTTTTTGATTCCGACATCAGTGAAAAATGTCTTCGACATTTTTTAATTAAAAACAAGAGGAATAATAAATTACATAGTTGAGATAAAACTACTCTCAACGATGCGATGATCATCTCAAAATCAATTATCACTTCACCTAACAAATCATTACCATCGAAATCGCCTAATTACGTTTAGAGATCGGGGGTTAAAAGGGGAGGCTGGATAAAGGCTACGGGACAATTGGATCTTGATTTACTCGATCCAGATAACCGAAGGGACAATAAGATTTGGACAGATTATCTTTTCATATTAGAGGTAGCGAATAAGTACTAAATAGTATATGAGTAGTAAATATTATGCCAAATATAGTTGGGAATTTACAAATTTCCTTCAAAGAGAACTTGTGATATCAATAGACGAAATAAATTCCAGCGAAATAGTTTAGCAGTTCAAGATATAAATAGAGCATTAGGTACCTACTTGCAAAATTATTTTCATTTATAATTTATACATACATAAAATCACGCCTCTTTCCCGGAGGGGTAGGCAGAGACTACCTCTTTCCACTTGCCACGATCTCTGCATACTTCTTTCGCTTCGTCCACATTCATAACTCTCTTCATACAAGCTCGGCGGTTTCGGGTACTTTTGACCTGACCCTTTACCAGGACGTCCTTAATTTGATCAAGATACGTTCGTCTAGGTCTTCCCACTCCGACCTTTCCCTCCACACTCTCCTTGTATATCTGCTTAGTCAACCTGCTTTCATTCATCCTCTCCACATGACCGAACCATCTTAATATACCCTTTTCTATTCCTGTAACTACATCTTCTTTCACATCACAACATTCCCTTATCACGCTGTTCCTTATCCTGTCACTCAATTTCACACCCATCATACTCCTTAACGCTCTCATTTCCACTGCATTTATTCTGCTTTCATGCTTCTTTTGCCATACCCAACTTTCACTCCCATACATTAATGTCGGGACCAACACGCCCCTGTGCACAGCCAGTCGAGCCTTTTTGGATAGTTTCTGACTGCTCATAAAGGCATGCAAAGCTCCATTCACCATGTTCCCCGCGTTCACTCTCCTTTCAATATCACTATCATACTTGCCATCTGATGTAAACTTTGATCCTAGATATACAAACTCTTTCACTTGCTCCACTTTTTCTCCTCCAATCAAAATATTACATGCTGTCATTTCTTTCTCCATTTCAAAAACCAGTGTTTTAGTTTTACTTACGTTCACTTTCATTCCTTTCTCTTTTAAAGCTTCATGCATACAGTTTACCATCTCCTGTAACTCCTCCGCTGATGACGCCAGTATAACCTGATCGTCGGCATAGAGCAGACATTTGACGAGTAACTCATTCATCCTTAATCCACTTTTAGACTCTTTCAAATCTGTCAAACAGCTATCCATAAATAGGTTGAACAGCCACGGTGACGCAACACATCCTTGCCTAACGCCTTTCTCAATCTTAAACCACTCAGTGTGCGCTCCGTTTATCCTGACACAAGCACTCGAATCCTCATATAAGGATTTCAGTGCTCGTATTAAGAGACTGCTCACCCCATGCATAGAAAGTGCTGACCACAATTCATTCCTCTCAACTCTGTCATAGGCCTTTTCCAGATCTACGAATGTGCAATAGACTTTTTGACTCTTGGCCAAAAACTTTTCGGCTATGCACCGCAAGGAAAAGACCTGATCAGTACATCCCATTCCCTTTCGAAATCCCGCCTGAGCATCCCATATTTTGTCATCAGTTTCATTCCTGACTCTATTAATCAATACCTTAGCATACTAAACCAGTATACATATCTGAGAGTCTTTCTTCAAAAACCAAAAAACTATTTTATTTGGCCAGGTATGCAGCATCGGCCAACGGATATAAGTTCTGCTGGGTCTATAATGGCAAGGTCTTTCTTCGCAAATCCGAGGGTTCACCGCAGATACGCATAGGGTCAGAAGAGGATCTCAATTGTGCAATCACACAATAGTTTTTGTCCTGCTCGTTCATTACATCAAGAAAAACACTAGTTAGTGTTTTTCTTTTTATTATTATTTTTGTTTTGTGTACACTATACTACGTGTTATTTACTTAACATTTTGTAATCACTCCACACGCTCGGGAAAGAGGTATCTCCTTCGGGGTTGATTTGTTCTGCAATTAATTAATCAGAAAAAAACTAGTAAACATATTAAATTTATTCGTTTCCCTACACCTTTGCATTTGCCTATATCTTCTTTTAGCATTATATATATATCTTCTCTTTCTAATTATAATAACTCTTATACAATGGAGGAAGTTCTTAACCAAATAGATGAACTTTCAATAGCTAGGGCCGTAACGTGTAGTCCCGAACAAGTGTCTAATACCATCTTGAGCTCAAATAACAATCTAACTGTACTTACCCAAAACATACGTAGCATTTCTGCCAACTTCTCCCAATTTTTGGTACTCTTAACAAGGATGGGTATAGGAATGGATGTTATTGTGCTCACTGAGTGCTGGCTTTTGTCCAATCCCCTCATTCCCAGTCTAGAGGGTTATTCACACTGGCTTAGTACTAACAATACCCTGCAAAACGATGGAGTCGTTGTTTACGTCAAAAACTCCCTATCAAATGTAGTGACTATGTCATTCGACTTACTTGATGCAAACAATGTGATCATTAGATTGGGGCAGCATACTGTAATAATGGCGATATATCGGTCTCCGTCATTTCAAGATACTACAAACTTCCTCCTTTCTCTAGATAACATTCTCACTAAACTAAGTTCCTTTAAAAACATTATTGTCGTTGGTGATATAAATATTAATATTGCAAATAGCCATGATGAAAGGGCGTGCAAATACTTGGATCTCTTAGCATTTCACGGTCTTCTACCGGGCCACAGTATTCTAACACGTGTTGATTCGTGCCTAGACCACATCATGCTTAAAACTTGTTCTCCTGCCGTAACTATGGTGGTGGATTCTGTGATAACAGATCATCATCCAGTACTACTCGCCCTTTCAACAAAAAAGTCATCTAACTCCAAGTCAAAGCGAATTAATATTAACTACTCAAAGCTTGCTTCTGAAATTTCCAACATAGATTTTACTTCATTATTTGATTCATCTGATCCCGATTTCGCGGCTTCCTATTTAATCAACATTTTAAAGCAATGTATCAACTCCAGTTCAAAATTAATTTCTATTTCATGTCGCAGACGCCCTTTAAAACCGTGGATCACTCCAGGATTAGTCAGATGTATGCAAAACCGGGACAACATGCACAAAAGCCTGAAACTTAATCCTAATAACGAATCGCTTAAAATAACTTACATAAGATATAGGAACTATTTATGCAATCTAATAAAAAAGTTAAAAAGACAGCATGATAAGGAAGAAATAAGAAAAGTTGGTTCAAATTCCAAGAAGCTTTGGGAGGCAATACGTAGGGCAACGGACATGAGCAAACAGACCAACCAATCTGAATCTCTTTTGTCTATAAATTCAACGCCTGGAGAATCTGTAAACTTTGTCAATGAATACTTTTCAGGAGTTGGAGCAACATTGGCATCGAAAATCACTCCAAATTCTCCATCCTTAATTTTGCCAACAACTGCTATGTTAAACTCCTTTGTTCTATCCAGCGTCGACGAAATAGAAATATGCAGCATTATTGACTCTTTAAAAGCAGATGCCACCCCGGGATGGGACAACATCTCTTCTAAATTGCTCAAAAAATTTAAAAAACAATTAGCCCCAGCTATCACACATATTTGCAATCTGTGCATTAAAAAAGGTTATTTTCCTAAGTCGTTCAAAATTGCTGTAATTCACCCAATTCTCAAGTCCGGAGATAGTGATCTTGTTGATAATTACCGCCCTATTAGTATTCTTACAGCACTCTCTAAAATCATGGAACGTATTATTCATAACGCCTTAATTAAATACCTAGAACGAAATTCCGTTCTATCTAAAAACCAATTTGGTTTTCGTCACAACTCATCCACTTCTGAAGCTGTAAACTCGGTGGTTGGTAGTGTTGCTCAGGCATTAGACTCAAAGTTAAAGTGCGTGGTATTATTCCTAGATTTTAAAAAGGCCTTTGATACCGTGTCCGTTCCATTGCTGATCACCAAGCTGGAGAGGATCGGTATCAGAGGCACACAACTCAATTTGTTCAGGGAATATCTAACTGATCGTGTTCAACGTGTGAAGATTGGCATGTACACAAGTTCAGACCAGAGCGTCAATTATGGGGTTCCTCAGGGGAGTATATTGGGTCCTTGTCTGTTCTTGATATATATGAACGATCTGTGCAATCTCCCACTTCATAACGGTAAAATCGTGTCATTTGCTGATGACACAGCCCTTGTTTTTACAGGCACGAATTGGTCAGAAACTTTTAGATCTGCACAAACGGGTTTGGATTGTGTAAAAATGTGGCTAAATGATAATTATTTGACACTGAATGTTACTAAAACCAATTATATTGCTTTTACTATTAGAAATGTAAACCGACCAAACCCCGTTGAGCACTGCTTGATTGCACACTGTCACAAGTCTTCCCAATGCAATGATAACTCATGTCAATGTCCCAATTTGAAAAGTGTGAGCACCACCAAGTACCTTGGCATCACCATTGATCAACATTTGAGTTTTGAAACCCATATCGTATTACTAGCTAAACGTACAAGAAAACTTATATATATTTTCAAAAAATTACGCTATGTGGCAGATGCGAAGGTCCTCCGTATGACATACTTGGCTCTATGTCAGTCCATCATTGCTTACTGCATCACTTCCTGGGGTGGTGCATCTAAATCCCACATTCTTCTTCTCGAAAGGGCCCAAAGGGCTGTATTAAAAGTATGTACCTTCAAACCATTTAGATATCCCACTTCCGATCTCTATAAATTATGTGGTGTCCTTACAGTAAGGCAGCTTTTTATTCTTGCAACTGTCATGCTACAACACTCTCGGCTTCCTTACGTACCCCAACCGGAAATTAGGAACAGAAGGCTCAGACTTCCGTTGCCAGACGTTGAAACCCAATTTGTAAAGAAATTTTTTCACTATCTCGGACCATATCTTTATAAGAAAATTCATTCTATTACCAATATATATAGTCTCAACAAATTTAATTGCAAAAAAACTGTAAGCGTCTGGTTACAAACCCTCACTTATGACGAGACTGAGGATCTAATGATCTCATTGTCTTAGTCTTAGTCCAATCTTTGTCCATGTCAGTGATATGTCCCCCTATTGTCTAGACTCCTATATATATATATTTTCGTTGATATCCCTTGAGCACAGACACAGTTGGGTTACAGTTTTGTCTGTGTACCTATTGAGCAACCATGGTGCTTGTGTGTGCTCACACAGTAACCAAAAGTTATTTTATAATAATAATTTTCTCGCCTGGCCAGGCCATACGCAACACATACACTCCACATACTTTAGAATACATCTGAATAAGTACTAACATAGATTAGTCTTAACTTAATTACTGGGTGAGACCTGGTGACCCGTAACACAGGATCTTCGGAGCCTAGCACGGGCACCAGTCTCCACTCCTACATGTTTTGAATTATTTACTGTAACTAGGTTAATACTTTGTTTATTGTGGAGAAAATAAATAAACTTTTATTATTATTATTATTATTATACAATTTGCCGACGACGCTAAGCAGGCTTATACCACGATAATTTTTGCAGTCCAGCTGTGACCCTTTTCCTTTGTAAAGTGGCACGATAACAGCCTTACACCAATCTTTTGGTACTCGGCCGCTTCTCCAACACAAATTGAAAAGGCAGTACAACTGACTAGCTACTACGCCTTTTCCTGCTTTAAGCATCTCGACCGACACTCTATCACACCCAGCAGCCTTTCCCGCTTTCATACTCTTAAGTGCTTCCACAATTTCGAACATTTCAATTTCGCCTTCCATCTCATTCTCTTTTTCTTCGCTATAGCAGAAATCTTTCTTATTTCCTTCCTTTTTTTCAAATAAACTTTCAAAATAGTCCTTCCATATCTTTAGTACACATTCTTCTCCTTTCACAACGCTACCATCCTGGCATCTGATCCTAGTCAGCTCTCTGGTTATAGTATTTCCTCGGGCTGACCTTACGGATTTCCAGAATACTTTCAGATTTGACTGAAAGTCTTCTGATAGCCTTTTATCAAAATCCTCTTTATACTCCTCTTTCTTTCTAATCACAGCTTTCTTAACCAAATCTTTCATTTTCTTATATTCCTTACGTGCTTCATTCACATCTTCATCTATAACCTCTTGCATTCTTAAGTTAGCTTTTGCTGCTAACAAATCCAGCCATGCTTTCTTCTTTAATCGCACAAGTTCTTGCACATCTTTACTCATCCACGCATTTTTGTGATTTTTTCCTTTCCTTCTTCTACTTACACCACACACTTCAACAGCTACTTTCACAATTCTTTTTTTAAATTCCTTCCATCCATCTTCAATATCGCTCATTTCCTCTAAATCTTCAAATTCATCCTTCAGTCTATTAATATACTTCTTACCTACATCCATATCTTGCAAATTTTCTACTTTTACTCTTTCCAAAGCGCTGGTTTGCTCCCTTACCCTGTGCCGCCAGCGATTGAAGATACCCCTTATCCGGGATATCACCAGTAAATGGTCCGAGTCAATGCCAGCACCGCGATATGCATATAATTTGCATATAATTTATTATTAAAATAAACGTTCAATGAGCGTCGATAGTTAAAAAGTTTAAGCATCGGACTTAAAAAGTGTGATACAAAAGTTTGCTTAATTTTATATGAACTGAGAACCACTCCATATCTTTCTTATGGATTACGTAAAAGGCGACTAAGGGATAGTCGTATAAACTTGGGATTCCTCATGTAGGCGATGGGCTAGCAACCTATTTGAATCTCAATTCCATCATGAAGCCATACCTATAGCTAAACGTAGCGTTTCTGTCTATTCGAGACTGTTGGCTGTGCCTACCACGCAAAGAATAAAGACGTGACTATATGTACACCTGACACTATGACACAATTTACTTAATCCAATAAGTAGACTGTTCAAAGCATCAAAAGTTCGCACAAATGAATGGGATTTAGGAAAGGCAGATTTAAGTCATTTCGGTCAGCGCATCGACCCGTGAAATTTTTAATCACGGTACCAAACAAGATCTCTAAATTGGCGGAGTGGTACTCGAATTGTGTCTAAATCGCACCCTCATACCCATTTGCCATCAAAAATACATTTACCACAGCCAAATTTAATTTTCAAAGCAAGTGTGAATAATTATTAAAGAGGATTAGGACAAGTACGACTGAAGTTTGTACTCAAACAAGATTCATATTTCAAGTAAAGAGAAGTAGTTTTCCTTATTTAGTTAGTATTTTAAAAAGTTACTGGCGCCAACTGATTGAAAATTGCTTTATGTTAAAAATCATTTGATTAAAAAAAATAATCAAAAATGAGTTACTTCGAACGCGTGGGTGCGGAACCACTTTGCTTCAATAAAATTTCATAGCCAACTGTTATATAATGCGATTCTGAATAATTTATCTGTATTATTCATTACTGTGGAACCCTTTCGCGAGCCAAGCAAACGGGAACTTGGAAGTTTTATTGTTTACACCGCTTCTCTTTGGAAACTCGACGCAATTGTTTCTTTGTTCTATTCTTACCGAAGATATTGTCATTTTCCATCCTTGTCTGCCGTACGATTGCTGTACTAACGCGCCGCATTCCCTTTCAGCTTTTTATTGAATTGATATCGCGCGGTTATGTTTTTTTTTCTTCTTCTCTTTAATAAATTGGGCGCGATATATTTTCTAGGACGTTTTTCGGGTCAAATTGGGTTACATTTCTTTTTATTCAGTTTGTGAGTTGTCTTCCTTATTAATTTTGATATTACTTATGTTGGATTGGATAACATGGTTTTCAGATATCATGTTTTGATGTCTGGTATCTCTTGATGGTTAGGAGAAGTGAAAAACCTTGTTCGGAACGCTGTAATTTTTTTAGGGGCATTTATTAATAATTTCTAGTACTGCCACCTTGATATTACAAAATTAGGCTTTTGCAGTGGCAGTTTTGTAAACAGTAATAATACGAGAGTATAAGGAGTATTGATCATACTACCCACTATTTTTTCACTATCTTTTAAGTAATAAAATAATAGAACATAAAATTAACGTTCAATTCACCTTTTTATCTGACTTCGGTAAAGAATGTGTAAATATGAAGTGCTGTTACGCAAAATCGAGTTTTCCGATTTTTATCGCGGTTATAAACATTGCTGTGACACGAATATTGTTCAAGTTCTAGTGACTGAGTTTCAGGGTATTTTCGTTCGACATAAGTAAAATAAGATAATATTTTCTAGATTCCAGATCTAATTCACTGGTCTTTCTTTTGGCTGTGACTCTTGTCTGATCTCCGCAACCTTGCAGATGAACCTTAGATAACCTTTTTGAGTCATGGTAACACATCTGGTTGCCTGAATGTGTGTGTCTTCTCACATTTTTTTAAACCGTAAGAGCATCGGTTATCAATTAAACTAATGTTTCTTCTTTAAAAATAAGTTATTTGGTGTATACATGGCCGTGGTAGCAATCGAACCTGTGACCTTTGGAATCTGTACGAGTTTTGAAGTCGCATTCATTACCGACCGATTACCGACGCTGTTTATGTTATGTCATGAACTTATCTGCATCTAAGAATAATTATGATTTCTTAAAATATAAAGTCTTTCCTCTATAAAGGGAGATAATGACTCGAACTTTGGTATCAGTTACGGTGTTTAGGAAAAACTTTTTTTGTAAAATTCCTCACTCATACACATACTCGCATACATGATTTTCTTGTAACACACCGGTCAAGCATGACTTGATTTCACACCTAAAATTCTACATTCTGTCATGAACGTTGAACAAAATACCTACCATCCGTGAAAAATTGTAAATTGTAATCGAAACATTTAATTCTTTAACTGTAATAGGTATTGTCATGTATTTATTTGAACAAAAAAAAAACTGTGATCCAATGGGCAGAAAGCAAAGAGTGAACGAAATGTAGTGTTAAGCCACAGATTATTTATATTAAAAAATATGGATCTAATAAAAAAAGAATTAAACCCAAAGTTGTATATATGTAGGATATTTTTTTTTTCAAATATACTAAATGAAATATAAACATTATCACATACCTACACTCTCGACGAGTTAAAACATTATCTCGTCAAAAACCAATCAATGTTTTACAAATACGACAAACGTACAAAAAATCGGGACCAGGTAAAATTGGATACTGAACAAACAGATAAGGCTAGGCTCACACTTATTTTATTTTGGTATATATATCTGACGTGTTTTAGACAATAAAGTTAATCATTTGACTGAAAAATACTTCATTAGGTAAGCTTTATAATAATACCTACAGCTTAAACCTGCAGCTCTCTTCACTAAAGTTTGTTATTTATGACAAATACCTTGAGAACAATAGTTTTGTTTTTGTTATCAAGGTACCACTGTTTCATTTTTAATTTTCCTTACTTTAACAATTTCAAATGTTAAGAAGTTTGGTAAAGGAGGAAAGCTTAAAGGGGTAACAAAAAAAAAATGTACAAACACATTTTCGCATTGGTGATACGTGCGGGGAACGAAAGTGATATATGGTGGTCCTAAGTAACGATCCTAAGTAAATGTTTGTTGTTAAATAATGGATCCTCTTTTAGGAGTCGATACCCATCAAACGCATACTAATATGAACATCATCACTTTGGCTACAAGATATTGAGAGCGTCGGTGGTCGAGTGGTTAAGTTTGGTTTCTTATCAAAGATGGATCCCAGGTTCCTCTCCAGGTTGCAACTGGAACTAATGTCAGGCGAATGATAATTACCTCAGCCACTAGTCCACTGCTGAACATTGACTTGGGTAAATAAATGTGAAGTTAAATTAAATTAATGCAGTTTGTAGTGTTCATCTAAGTATGTGTACGCTTTGGAAGCAGAAGGTAGAAGTGACTTTAATTTATTAAATAAATTACATATGTTTGATGTCTTAAAGTGAAACCTTGTATCCATATGTTGAATATATATGTATATATGTATTTTGAAAATAATTAAGAATTATTATTAAAAAATTATAAGTCAAAATTTAATGCAGTCTGATGCGTTAAATTTGATAATAGGTACCTATACACACGTTCCATCCCTCTCGGCATGTTAGGTCCTATTACCGGAATGTCTCGTCGGTTTCTAAAGGCAGTAATCTAAAGTTAAATTTCTAAAGTTTAGTTACCCGAATATCTATAGGTACTTCCCCAACAGCACACGTGTAATCATTTTTCTGGTGCGTTTGTTCTAATTGCTCCTTGTCTGAGGAAGATCTGGGGTCCGACGTTTCTATACTCATATTACAAATGTGAAAGTAAGATTATTTCTCCGTCTTTCACTTCCAAAATTACCTACTGAACCGACTTCCATGACATTTTGGAAAAAATTTAGTGTGGGGCACGGAGAAGGAAGTATGGTACTTTACTTAAGGCGGAATCTAGTAATATGATATGTAGATATGTAGGTACCTACTTCACTAAAAAGCATATGGGTTGTTGATTTTAACAACTGATCCCGAACCCAAACCTACATTAACTTACCTAGGAATTTTAACTGCACAAAACGGTCATAATCGTTAACAGCCCGACGGACATACAAATAGTTGTCTGTTAGGTAGATAAGGGAAGTATATTGATAACAATGCATACCAAACATAATACCTACGTACTATTATTACATACATTAAATGACGCCTCCCAGGGAGGTAGTCAGAGACAACATCTTTCCACTTGCTGCGATCTCTGCATACTTTTAATAATATTTTACTTTTTTTTAATAACATTTCGATGTACTGGCAGAGACAAATTTACAAAAGTTTATTAAAAGGTAAATGAAATCCAAAATGTGTGCCTAAATCAAGCTCAATCAAGTCTTTACAATCTGCGCGCATTAAGAAGCAATTAGAATATAAGATAAAAATGATTTTGCAGCAAGGATTTCAAAGTTAACAGCCGGCAAATGTGATGAATAGTAAATTCCTACTACGCCAAAATGACTTATTTCTAAATGTTCCGTATAGAGAGATTTTAGCTGTAATTATTATTAATGTTATAACCGTCAATGAATCAACTGTATGCAGGACATTGACAGAATACTGTGCGCGTTATCAAGTGGGCACTTCCCTTATCAACAAAGCACATGTGTGAGTGCCGCAGACATGTATTAAGCTAGACATTAACTGAATCGTGACAAATCCCATAGTTGAAATTAACACTTTATAAACCAAGAATGTGACAAACATTTTTCAAAACTATTACTTTTAAAACTATTTCTATAACTTTATAGCGAGTAAACGAAGCCTAAAAGCCAGCAACATGCATATAGATTTTTTTTAAATAAAATTAGTAAAAGTGCCTTTATTTGCCTATTGACTAATAACCATTTAATCAAAATAATAAAAAGAGGTAATACAAATCACAAAGCATTTAAATGAGATAAAATCTTTTTTCAAATAATACATTTTTATTATTATGACCATTACCACGTTCGAGAATAGTTTCCTTAATTTTATCACCTTGCTTATAGTAAAACCCAAAAAGGCTCTTTAAAACAGGGGTTTCCTCTTTCTTTCGCTCTGTTGATTTCGCAGTAAGGTTTTATACCTTGCTGCGAAATATATATATTTATATTCCCACTTGGTTCTTACACAGATGGGTGAACTTGCGGTGTCTAGTTTAATCTATGTCTATGGTGAGTACCAATGGTACATACTACAGTTGGCAGTTAACATTATACATATACAGTACAGCTGTACCGCATTTGTTTGTTCAAGAGAGTTGGCGTTCTGTCAATATTCAGTTTCTAGTCTGTGATGTGTCAACGTTTACCAAAATTATAATTGCTAAGTTACAATTTCTTTGAGACTTCATTAATATCCGCGTTTTCATCCGCATCTCTTATTCACAATGTTCGCTAAAAAAAACCAAAAAAAGATATTGTGAATAATTAGGTATTACATACATATGTACATACTTGGTATTGACTTTAAAGTAAAAAAACTTATTTAGTTTAGTCTTTTTAAGGAAATAGGTATAAAAACAATTTGGTTCCTTTTCGAAATATGAAAATTAAACACGGTCACACAGTTTCCTAGAGGAAAGTTTTTTAGTTTCTCAAAGCTCAAAATCAATGCATGGGTCGGCCGGTATAAACTACAAAATATAATTTTAAATTAAATTGAACACGTGTATATTTATCACTGTAATACGATCTCAAACAAAAACCTTCTTTTGACTTATCAAAAACAAATCCGACAGATAACACAATCACAGATAATGATACCGTGATTAAATAATTATCACAATACTACAGTCGTGTTCGTAGATGCGTCACAAATTCTTCTGTAGTTCCAAAAGATAAAGAGTCCGTTCCATAGCGCAATTTTTTTTTATCAAACGTGTCGAACGGAAGCTAGGCGATGCGCACATCTCTTGCCGCATCCCGTTTCACTCCGTCCTCCAATCGCCTCCGACCTCCGACCAAACGGACCTCCATACCTCAGGTCGCCCTCAGTGTGAGTTTACGCGTCGCGACGCACGGACGTACGCTCCCTCCCGACGATTTCACTTCGCGAGCTTTCGAATTTACCTGTGGATTTTCAGTGACCAGTGTTACATCAAATATTTTTGTGCCACACATTTTACTGGATTAGTCCCGTTCCACATCGACGGCGGAGCAAACATCTTCGCCAATTTTCAAGGTTGGTGCATATGCTTTGCGAATAGTAATGCGATTCGATGCATTCGGAATGTCACTTAGCCGGTCTTATGATGATGGTGTGAAGAGGTTCTTGAAGCGGGGAATTTTCAAGTTCATCCAACGGGTTCATTGACTCAACGGCTGGAGAGTTTTTTAATTGTTTTTTGTTGTTAGACCGGTGTGCGGCGTGGGAGGAGATTCTGCGTATGGGCAGTTTACCGGTTCATAAAGAACAATGGGCAAAGTTGAAGACCTTTGCCATAAACGATGTGCATATCCTGATGATGTCAAGATTAACATTGCTTTAGTTCCAAGCATTACTCTTAACTCAGCAAGGATTGATGAGTCATTCGTCGGAATATACTATTCAATTTACTTTGCAAAGTTCAACAACAAGGTTATTCCGGGTGTACTCTTAGCCTATTTGTATGGAAGTAATAACAGCTATTAGATTAAAATGTACTAGAATGGGTTCGCAGGTATTAATTTGATACAATTCCATTAGTTCAGCTATATCAACGACATCTAGAATGTTTTTTTATTTTACGAAACAGCCATCAAACTTACATTTTGAATTTCAAATTAGCCTTTTTATGGTTAGATATTGAATATTTATAGCTCATACGAGTTTTGTAGTCGTATGTAGGTATGTAAATTTATAGCTTATCCAGTTAGGTTTTCTTATATTTGCTTGGATATTTATTGATATTCTTAAGTTTTGGATCAGAGTAGTATAAAAGAAAGCTTTTTCTTAAAAAAATATCTACTTTTTACTCTTTTTTTTTAATTTTTTTTATTTAAGATGTTACTGACACCTACCAACATAAGTATTTCATTAAGTTCATAATAGGAGTTTCTTTTTAAATATCGCAATAAATTTCCAACTAATGAACCCGTCTCTTCTTTCCCATTACACTTGAACCAACGGTTACCTACTTAATTGCATAATTCAGCACCATTGTCTAATCTAATATCAAGATACGTAACATCCGTATCTTCTTGGACTTTCGAGATGCAAAAGGTCAATCGAGATGAGATAACAATGGAGTTACAATGAAAAAAGGAATGTACACTATAATTATTGATCTACGGATCGTTAAATGAAATGTTGATGAAATCATTTATCACATCTTAGAAATAGATGATAATCAGTTCTATTATACGCATGATCGTGACTATTTCATATTCAACAACTGCCTAATCGTAAACTGCGTCAGGCTGAACACACAAATCATAAACCATTGTTGGTTATTCCACAGGTTTATTGTCCAAAACGACGCTAACTAAATACTAGGAGATTACTGTGATTACACGGCCTATGCGCTGGCACACAATAAGCTATATGGAGGTTACAGCTGTGTCAAGGAATATCGAAATAACATGTCATAAGTCATTTTTGGTATTTACAATTGATACTTCTGCTGTGAAATTTATGAACATTTATTATTGGCAATGTTTTTATATTTTTTGTTGTACTTACACGATATAAATATGCATGACAAGTATGAGTATGGTGGAGTTTTCCGCTTAGAATTAAAAATGATATCTAAAATCAATATAAAACTAGCAGAGATAACTAAACAAAAATAATTTTACTCAAATTACCTATAGGCAAAATTAAAAATAGAATCCATTTGAAACTACATAAATTTCATTACAATTTTGCTGATAGCTTCAAGATTGTCAAAATAAACTGGAACGCTTCCGCAAAGTCGTTAATTAAAATTTTGAACTACTCGAGAGGCTTCAAACGAATCGTGAAAGTGGCTATTCCTTTTGCTTCATTATCCTGAAAACTTTGAAATACCAGTCATTACTTGAACCACTAGAAAATTAGATTTACGAAGTTGCCAAGGGGCTGAAGATTAGCAACCGAATAGTTTGTAAAACTTCCTAAAATGTGAAGGGCCTTGGGGCTATAGCTAATTATAAAGGTGAGATGGTGTGAGTCATCGACTCGTGTCGGATAGCTGTGGGCTTCCGTCAAGGAGAGGATGCTGGTAAAATTTGTGGACGTCAATTGCAAACTCATGGTAGGAAAGTCGTAAAGAAAACGTAAACATAATTGCTACTGTTGAAGCAGTTTCTACGCCAATCCATGTAGATTGTACGAGAGCGGTTCCACTTGTTGAGTACTTATTTATAAAGAATTTTTAAAGATTTATTTTACATGAATTAGAAACTAATTATAACATTTAAATTTCTTAAAAGCCAGACACGCTACTTTAAATTCATTGATCTTTGTTCACAATTGAATAATTGTAAATTTTAGATATTCTAAAGAAAATCTTATGTTTAGTAATATAAAATGGCCTTGGTTAATGTCATTGACTCAAAAAACCACAAAGTTTACTTCAGTAATGTCAAGTAAGGTTACACATTACACCAGCTCAAGCTTGGCTATGTACATTAAAAATTTAGACATTGATTACATTGACAACCAATTAAACTCATACTAGTACATAGAAAATAATAAAAAAGATTTTCCTGAACTAAGCAACTATGAATCCAAATATGTAAATGTGAAGGACGAACCAGCATCGTTTTAAAAGACGATCTTTGCAACCAGTCACTTCTGTATGCATGCATCTTACGTTCCTGACATTTATTATTAAATGTCATGTATTTTGCATGCATTAAAATACACGGTTTTTTATGATCAGTCTTCTACATCGACAGTCAATTTATTATTCTTTTTTAAAACAACGTTTTTTATTACATACGTGGATTATTGGACGTTAAGGGTTCGTTTAACAGCACGGCATTAACCGACTTGCGCCATGTGACCTAAGTGCTGGTACAATGGTAAACATAAGAGCCTTTGTTTAAGTGGCAATCAAAATAATGTATGCTTTATGGCGTCGGTTGGTTCCAAAACTTACGGAGTTGTATTTTATAGAAATGCATTTAACCGAACATTTTATTTGGGACTGTTGGTACGTTTCAATTTGGAATGTGTCATTCCGTGGAAATATCAATACAATTAACATCATCTTTTTTCTATTTTTTCTATTTTTTATAATAATAACGAATGTATTAAGTACCTAGTACGTTAGGAAGTTAGTTTACCTTCTGAAAAGTTTTTATTTTAGGTCTGCAATATATTATTCAAATATATTTTTTCAAAAACTCTGAGAAAATTTATAATATACAAAGAGATACAACGCTTATAAGTGATTTATGACAGTGGGTGGAAATAAAGCGGTGATCTGCTAAACTTGCATGAAGAGAGTTACGAATGTGGATGAAGCGAAAGAAGTATAAAAGGATCGTGGTAAATGAAGGGATGTAGTATCTGCCTACACCTCTGGAAAGAGACGTGTTTTGTATGTATGAATGTATCTGCAAAACTGAGAGCGTTCAAAGCACAACATTCATAAGTCACTCATAGCCATGTGCGAGGCATATTCAGTCTTAGTTTGTTTGCCCCTTGTTTGTCAAACCTACCATTGTTTCCTGAATCGGTTAGGTAACTAGAGATTATTGTTTTGTTAGTAGAGGTAGCTACGGACTGCGCTGCAAACGAAGTAAGATTTGAAATGGTTAATTGTGTCTTAAGAAATGTGGGAATAAATCTATAAACTGTATGTTTTATTTTAAAATGGCGTCGTAAAAATTAAAATTTATAAATTATTATATAATTATGAAAACTGATATAATAATTTGAAATAAATTAAATATTCTTCTTGCAAGTAATTTTAAAGCCTCAGACGCATACATTTTATAATTAATCAAAAAGTAAGTACATTTTATAATGAATTAAAAAGTACTTAAATTAGACATGGTTAAGTAAGAAATTTGATGAGCTAACCGCGTCTACTTAGAATACAATAACAATAAAGTTGAAAGCCAAGGCACCGTTTGGCGATGCAAATTTTATCGTATCCCAAGCTGATACGTTTCACGTACGTAACGCTCCGAAATTTGTTTCTTAAGAGTATGATGAAATTTAATTATTCCCAGCCAAATTCGGTTTTAACTTTTAAGTCAGTTCAGACTTGTTCATATTTTGTTTCATGCGTGTTAGATGAAATTCGTGGAAATAATGTTTTTTTTTTACTATGTTATGGATTCCTTATTTGTATGTAACCGTTGATAAATTCTGTTTTGCGGTACACATTTAAGAATGTTTTATTTAAAGTTTATAGAAAGAAGGTGCGATTTTGCCGTGTGGTCCCCGGCACCAATTCAAAAAGAATAGGACCACCCCATCTCTTTTCAATGGATGTCGTAAAAGGCGACTAAGGGATAGGCTTACAAACTTGGTATTTTTTTTTAGGCGATGGGCTAGCAACCTGTCACTATTTGAATCTCAATTCTATCATTAAGCCAAATAGCTGAATGTGGCCATTCAGTCTTTTCAAGACTGTTGGCTCTGTTTACCCCGCAAGGGATATAGACGTGACAATATATGTATGTAGGTGCGATTTAAGAGTGTATTTGATTTGATTTCATGGCAATATTGGGTTTTAAGTATTGCAAGCAAACAAAAATTATTACCTACATTCACTCTTGCCTTAAAAATCTCTGAGTTGTATGTATGTATTGGAGAAAAAGACGCGAAGTGGGAATTACAAATGAACGCGAAGTGCACTGGGTGGAAATGATCTAAAATTTAGTATGCCATTCATAATGCGGAAGAATTTCTCTACAGCCACAAACGCATCCCACCAGATTTTTGTGGCAATGAAGCGCTTCTTTCTGGATTGCGATAGCAAAATTATAGGTCAAAGAGTGCAATGATCGATACAATATGTTGGCAATATGCCAGTTCATTCAAGTACACGGCGAAGAAAGGAAAACAATCCAATCAGACCACGTGATTGGAAATATTCTAAAAATAGTCCGGTAAGATTAAGAATTCCTACATCGGTAATATTATGGGCAAGTCTGGTGTTATTCTCATATAGAATAGATAACTCAAATTAAACCGGTTTTAAAAACAGTAGATGCTAATTCTAATCAAGTTTAGCTTTTAAGTAATTTTGTACTGAACTTCTGAATTATTAAGTAGGAACGTGTTACAATAATTGAAAAACTGGCGTCAGTGCTATCAACACAACTGTAAAAAATTTCTAAGGTGTTAACTTGGAAAGATGAAGAGAAAATAAAAGAACAATTACATTATCACATGGTTTTCTATGTTCGCATGAACGCGGTTAAGGGTCAAAGGCTTTTAACCCTTGTGGACAGGTAGAGATGACAAGTTGTGAATCACTCTAATTGGCAGGTGACGCAACAAGTTTTCTCGCGTATGCTAGTGATAAGTGCTTCTATTCTGTACTTTCCGTTTTTTCATGTGAGAAATAATAATGATATCTATGTGATTTTATTTATTTAACTGGGAGACTAGATTCATAAATTACCAATTAAGCCATCCAGCTGAACGAAACCTTTCTGTCTTTTCGATGCTATTATTACCTTTGTCTTCTCTATAACGGATATATAGACAGCATATCGTTTACGTATGTATAATTATATTTTTGAGTTATTTGTTTAATTTTGCTCTATTGCTTATGTTATATTAGTATATAGTACAGTTGTACTTCACTATAAATTAATTTATTAATTAATAGCATTCATTCTGTACATTCATATAATAATAATAATATATAATAATCACAAATATATAATGCATAAACATACAAAAGCAACCCGCAATCAGATTGTTTCTGCGTTAATCGTGTGTTTGCACTTGCCTCAAACATTAAGGGAAGTATAGAAATCTTAACTTGTAGAAATATTTACCTACTTCACCACCGTCATCATTTTATGGTGACAATATTTTAATTTTATCGACCAAAATTCAAAAGGCTATTAAACAATAGCAGTTGAACTTAGTGCTAATAGTTTGACTAATCAACTATTTGTAAAACAGGTATCATCTAAGTTATTGAGAACGACTTGCTTATGTAGTTGAAACTATGAAATAAAAAAAAAAACTCAAATTTGCCGAAAAAAATGCTGCACGAATGACCTATCTTTCTGCATCCTCTTTAAGGAGGTTATCATACGAAACAATTAGTTTGTGGTCAATAACACAAGCAACATTATCACGTGTGCACACTATAAAGTTCTAAGTTGTTGACTTGTATAACTAGAGTCAGTTAATTTTCATTTTGTCATAACATTTAAAACAAAATATATCTTTATTTTTTCCAAAGGATCATAGTGTGTACTTTCATTGTAGATTTTACTTGGGATTCCTACAAACTTGATATGATTTTTTTTATATTGATTGATTAACATTTTAATTCATGGATCAAGAGACAAGACGTTTTGTCAACAATGAATCTACTCTTTCAGTATTTTTTTTCCTTGAGAAATTGAGAAAATTGTCAAGCAAAAATTGTAATCAATGTGCGTGGGTTTATTTAATGTCCGTAAATAAAAATAACACATAATCAACAATTAAATATTTCAAGCGTAATTTAACGCAAAATGCAAAATAAAAATAGAATTTGTAAAAACAAAAAATCAGTATAATCGCGTAATGATCTGTGTAAACTCAGCAAAACTTGAAACAATCGATTAGTATGGTTCTTGTTTGACTGGATCTTAACTTGTGTTTGTTTTTTGCATGTAATGCTTAATTAGTTATGGCTACGGTAATTTTTTTTTTTTTTAATTTATTCATTCCCAGGCATCAAAGGCCCACTGTTACATACCAAATAGACATAACTTAAATATAAAAAATGGCGTCGCGGGTGCTACGGGGGATGGATGACATGAGACAGTGACAGGTTGCTAGCCCATTGCTTAGAAGAAGAATCACACGTTTATTAGTTTTCCATAATTGGCTCCTATAATCTGAGTGGGAAGAAGCAGCTAAAAGTGCCAAATACACACCTTCATATAATCACGTCTATATCCCTTGCGGGGTAGACAAATCCAACAGTCTTGATAAGACCACGGTAAAGTTGTATGATTTAATACTGGAATTGAGATTCAAATTGTGACAGGTTGCTAGCTCATCACGTACAATAACATATAAAAAAATATAGAATTTGTCGACAAAAAGCTATTATCTTCAAGCGATGAATGCTCCTTCAAAATTCCTACTCTAGCACCAATAGAAAATAGAATAGGATCACTCCATCTCTTCCCTATGAATGTCGTAAAAGGCGAGTAAGGGATAGCCTTATTAATTTGGGATTCTACTTTTGGGCGACGGGCTAAGCAACCTGTCACTACTCGTATTTGAATCTCAATTTTATCATTTAGTTTAGCGGAACAGTTGAACGTAGCATATCAAGATTTTCCAAGGCTGTTGGTTCTGTCTACCCCGCAAGGGATATAGATGTGATTTTATGTATGAATTTTTGTAGGTACTACTCATTGTTTTCAGAATAGAAAGTCACTTTCCTTGAGTCTGCGCTACATGCCTGACCTCTGGTGTTTGGCAGGGAAAGTAAAAATATTCCAAATTATGCAGTGTTAGAAGTTTCTTAAATTAAGATGTATGGAATACAAAAAATAGAAATACTGTGAACTCGAAACGAAATAAGTGAAATTATCGATGATTTGGTAATTTTATTTATTTATTAACGTAAAAAAGGCTTGTGAGGTTCATAAACTAACGTCAACGAAAGTTCTGGTATTCCTCACACTCTTCTGATATCAATACATATATGAAAACAGTAAAAAAAATTGTCTTTACATTGAGTATATTTAAAAAAAATAATTTATAACGATTAAGAAATAGTAACCAAGCATGAATTTGAAAAAAAAGTCTGTTTGTTTGTACACGCTAATCTCCGGAACTACTGAACGGATTTGAATGAAACTGTTTTTGTTGTAAAGCTCTTATGCCTGGCCAACATATAGAGTATAATTTTGAAATCTGGAACAGCTGCTTCTGATCCCGTACATATTGTAAAAGTCAATCAAGGTAGTGGCTAGCAAGCTGTCACAATTTGTATCTCAATTCCATCACTAAGCTAAACAGCGGTGCGTGGCTTTTCAGCATTCAAAACCGTTGGCACTATCTACCCCGTAATGGATTAAGACGTGATTGTATATGTAACGCCCGATGCATTCGTCTATTGTCTATCAGATGTATGTACGTCACAAGGAAGCTAGCAGCTGCCTATCTTTCTGCGATCTCGAATGTGAGGGTCGAGACGAAGGTTTTTGTTTTAAAGCCCATTGTTACGTCAATCTGAAGCCGTGTTCGATAACCTACAGGCTGCTCAAGGTAAAGTGATTTAAAGCTAGGAAAATAAAGATAGGTTTAAAAGAAGAGACATTAAAATTCAGCCGTAGTTAAATCAATTATGAGAGCCTCTAGATTTGCTCTGGAATATGATGTAGGTACACGTGGAATTGATCAAAAACAATGCTTGATTTTACTAGAAGGTCGGTAATGTATAAAAAGAATTATCTTCTTAAGCTTAAATAAAAAGATATTTAACTATCCCTTCTAACAAACAGCTCACTTATCTGAATAAATTTCGCTGGTATTAGAGAAAATTTGTTTTTAACTTCTCAGTTACTTATAAGCTTCTAAATCTGTGATAAGCTAAAGTTATCAGACAGTTAACTAACCTTTGTGTTATTCGGGAAATTAAGATAACAATTTCACTAAATTTATATGAAGCAATAAGTAAAGTTTCAGTCATTTAATCACATCCTATAGAGTTCATAACGAACGGTCTGGAGTAGTATCTGGAATAAAAACCAGTTCTATTCTATTTTGCCGGAAACCACGTGGTAGGCAACCATTAAAAAAATATTGATTAAATTTTGTAACCAATTTTCTACCAGCGAGTTTATGCGTGATAGTGTGTAAATAAAACATAGATACCTAAAGATAAGATATGAATGTGTTGAAATGATTTAAGCAGCTTATTTTTGTCGGGTAAAATAACAGGAAGTAGTATTTGATTAGACTTCTACATTAAATTACACTATTATGAAAATGTCTGTTTAAATAAAATGAAGAATTGTAAAAACCCGTCTTCAAAAGAATCGCGCTAAACTTGGCTTTTCAGTTTAAGAGATTGTTGGCTCTGATCTACGTGCTAAGTGTTTGCAATGTACTCGTATGATAATCAAATAGTATTCTCTTTTTAAGAGAAAATTCACTTATCATCTTTCTATGTTTCTTTATATGAAACATATTGTTGGTTGCGCTAAGAACTGCTTTTTGCCAACACTGCAGTATGCAATTAAAAATATATAAAGATTGCCTTAATTGTTTAAGATTAAAACAAAACATCGTTCTTCACTTAGTATATTTATTTATTTACTTAAGGTGTACACTTGTTGGTGTATATGTGTATTTGTTACAATCGAAAACATTGTCTAAATAAATATAAACTAATTAATATTAGTATTCGTGTTGTTAAGGTGCTCAGCATTGATATACTAATATATCAACTATGTAGCCAACTGTTATCTGCAACACCATAGTCCACATTTAAAAAAAATGCAACCACTCGCATCAAAATAATTGAGTAGGACAATTGTGCACAAAAAAACATTACCTGAAAATATTTGCCGTCCAATTACGTGGAATGGGTTAAGCCAAGCACACACTGACAATGATATAAATATTATTATCTTTTAGACTTACCATTGTTTTGTAAGAAGATTGCATGTATATCATCATGTCACTTTGGGCAAACAAAGTCTTAGACAGCCTATTTACATGTCTGTAGGTAGATTCTTATGCTGTCAAAACTATTAAAGATATACCTAGTAGATAAATGTGATGACTACGCGACAGTAGACTACACAACATTTGTTCTTTGAGTGGAAGAATGCGTCAAAGGCGCACCCCGGGCTCCTCTCTCGAAAAATTATGTTGTAACCGGGATCTAACCGGGACTAATTAGAAAAAAAAATGTGATATAATAAATATGTAGTTTCAAATAAGTCAATATTTTCGCCATTCGTATGAGGCTGGCCTTATTTAAATATAAAATTCCACCGTGATTCCAGGAAGCGCCACAGACGACTAATAGAGTGGAGTAAACGTACCAATTGTTGTTCGTAATCGTGCTGGATGTAAAATGCTACCGTATTATATTTCCGATGCTGATGCGAGCTGTAATGGAGTAGGCTTTTGTTTTAAAATGGCAGGATATTTGTGTTGGGATATTTTGAGTTCCCGGTTTTAAATAATGGGAATATTAATAAATAATTATGACTTGCATAATTTATTAAATCCTCAATTTTTGTATTCTACGCACGCATACACAACACATATTTTATCTTTAAGGGGGTAAACATTCTATGTTTTAATATTTTAAGTCTATCTCATGACGTATGATGAAATAAATATGTTTTCAGACGATTCAAAGTAATTAATACTTGTAAAAATAGGACAATCATTAAGGCTTCCTGTTAGATATGGTTTTGTAATTTTCGGTAAGTATTTATAAATAAACGTACTAAATAAAACCACTAAAAGTCAGTCAAGTAAAATTTTTCTTCCTGCTTTTCACAACCTGGATAAATGAAAAAATCATTAAACTAACAAAAATAAAATTTATCTATTACATTTTTAAGAAAATCTGGTACACTTTCATCTAAAATACTTCAATAATAATATTTCTATAAGCAGATAAAGTAAGTTAACGAAAGCAAATGACTATGACGACCTAGTTTCCGAATAATCTTTGATACTTACTGAACTATAAAATCACGCTTAGCCGACCAAGAAATACGTCAGATTACACAAGCAGACGTACAGACAGACGCAGCCCAAGTGTTACACACGTGTTGAATACGTCACTTACATTTATTACGGCTTGCTTGATGCTCATCATACGTCCTTAATATTTTTTTATTGGTTTAAACTGTGTTAGGTAATCGGTTTGTAATACATTATGTATACTACTTAAACACTGTTCAATAAATTAAGAAAATAATTTCTGAATTTAAGACACTAAGCGGAAATTAAACTTGCATGTACAAATAATATTTTAGGGCTTCTAAAATTTTGTGTAATGTTGTACTATACATATATCATAGCTGCCCAAGTTTTTCCTTAGAGGTAGACAGAGATTTCGTCTTTCTTCTTGTCACGCTGTCTGGAGAAAGTGGTTATTGTGTATAGGCCAACACATTAATACATAAATGACGCCATTATCCCGGAGGATTATACAGTATTTATTGTAATAACTGTCATAATCTACAATACTTTTATCCTGTGTAATCTATCCCGAATGTATTTTTTTTGATATTTTTTAAATTTATTTCCACCAAGGTTGCTTCTGTTTGCTTCACAAACAGTGATATTGAAGAAATAAATTCTCACATTTACAGCATCGCGGTACGAGACTTTCATAACATTAGCATGACAAAATTCATCCTACCAAGTGTCCGGAGAGACGTGTGAATTACGCTTTCGATTTTACCACGCACTGTTGAAATATTTTTCAACGTATCAACGATGTTTTACAATAGTAAAAGTCACCAGTTATCATGAAACATGCGACATATCCGCTTTAGATTACGCCCACACGACCACCACATCGGCGGTATAAAAAATGGCCGCCAATAGTTTCACGCTGATTCTGAACGAAAGCCGTTATCTGTGCTATTTATCTTCGTCCTTGCAATTTCACTTTCTGTTACCGATACCGTACAGTCGGTTAGTTTGTAATCTATTTATTTATTTATCGGTGGAAATGCGATATGTAAAAATTAAATTAGAATTTTGGTCTCGTGTTTAATATTTGGTTAATTTAAATTATGGTAATAAATAAAAAGTATATTTTCTTTAATAACAATTTCAATGGAAGTCTGAACTTTCTGCGCTAGTTATGTTCTGAACCAATTTGATAAAAAAATATTTTTTTGAAATAATTTCACTGGAGTGTTTTTTTGCCGCGTCAATTTGATAAATTTAAGGTTGTTTATTATTGAGACAAGCATAGGTTCTTTTTTTCTAAACTTTTATAGGTAGCTGTGTCTTATTTTAACTTGGTGATTTTCAAGGCAAGAGCGAATAGGCATTATTTGAGTTTGCGTGCACCACCTTCAGCCTCATCTTGCTTACCATCAGGCTGATTGAGGTAAAACGCATTCAAATTATTATATAAAAAAAAAACTTCCCAATATCCACTAAAGCTATAGTGAAATAAATGACGGTTCCATTTTGAAGTAGCAGTTATTCTTGTCTGCTAAATTAGACTAATTTGGCGAACCATTTCGGACATCATAGCAAAACATGCCGAAGTTTAAACTTAATTACGAAGTTAGTGAAAATAGCCCGGGGGACTGTCATAACAGCGGACTTGCTTGCAACTTAGAACTACAATTAAACGTTAAACTAACAAGGAGTTTTTCTTATCATTGAGTTTGAAGTGGAAAGATACCTTGATTTGAAATTATCTGATCTTAAATTTCAAATCTTCTGTTTGTTTATTTATGTAGTGTATAGTTTCATTTATTTTAATAAAATAAGATTGTAAACTCTTACAAACTTTTGCATTTTGCATTACTTTTCAGGGAGGTGTGAGGTGTTCAGACTTATCTCAATTACTCACATCTGTATTTGACACAAAACGTGACAAGACCTAATAAAAATAATTTGAACGCAACTTAACAACATTTCACCTCATAAAATGTACTACTTACCAGTATAGTTATACTTTAAGGGTATATAAGACAATTATAGTTTTACTACAAGATTATTATAAGGGACGATACGTTAGACATGATAACAAAAAGTTGTCGTAAAATAGGTCGTAAACGTACGTACATTACGTTTCCGAGTTTTATGGTACCATCGTAAATATACTCGTATTTTACCGTTCGTGCTAAGTACTAATTAACATGTTATATTTACTATTTTATTTTTATGGTTTTTTAAAACATACTTTTTTAAGTATCCGTTTTATGTCTATTTGCCACTTTATGATGAAATAATTATGGTTTATGTATTTTTTTATTTGCAAGATCCGAGCATTTTAACGATGGGCAGGTACTAACTGTTTTCCACATCCGCTTCCCCCAAAATTGTAATACTAGACTCTTGGCAGATTTTCATTGATTTCTAATTAATATTGCTTACTTTTACAATAGAGATGACTGTATAAGTCGTTCAAGTCTGATGTTACATTAATCAAACAAAGACTTTAATTGTTATTTTAATATAAACTTTTTTTCTTGAGAAGTGACAACTGCTCACTCAAAATTTTCCTATGATTAAAACGAAACGAACGTGCCGTGTGGTTCCCGGCACTATTACAAAAAAGAATAGGACCACTCCATCTCTTTCCCATGGATGTCGTAAAAGGCGACTAAGGGATAGGCTTATAAACTTAGGATTCCTCTTTTAGGCGATGGGCTAGCAACCTGTCACTATTTGAATCTCGGTTCTATCATTAAGCCAAATAGCTGAACGTGGCCATTCAGTCTTTTCAAGACTGTTGGCTCTGTCTACCCCGCAAGGGATATAGACGTGATCATATGTATGTATGTATGTTAAAACGAAGAATAGTCATATTTTTCTTTGTTTTCTTTCTGAACGATTACATAATAATTGTTTTGTGTTACTAAATGAAGTAGTACGCTTATAAATAAGTATTTTTGTTAAATCTCGCTGTTAACGGTTTAAGGCTGTTATGACTAGCAAATTGTTCCAATTGAGGTCAAGTTTATTTACGCTGGCAGTGATTTTTACCAGAGTTATTATGTTAATTTGTTCTCAACTCAAATTAATTCTTGAATGAAATCAAAAGTGCTAGTCAGTTCGTTTATTTAAATTGCATTATTCATTATTTGATGTCTGGATTTAATCGAACTCTCGTTTTGTGCAATGTTTATAATTTTTCTTTATTATTTATAGTGAAGTGATACACGTAAATTCGCATGGTTCGGCTCGAAAAAAAATTAATAATCGACAGCAGATCTATACGTAATCACATACCGCAGATAATTGAAACCTCGTTCGCACGTTTTTCTTTGTGGAGTAATGATTAATTAATTAGAACACTTTTTGCGTAGCTACCAAGTGAATTGGGATCTCCTAACATTATATCTGTTGCCTAATTGATTTATTACACCTCGTATTTTTACCTCTTAGAATAGGTTAAAATTTTTAGTTATTTATTAAAATAAATATTTTTATTTATCAGTTGTCATTGAATAACAATAAGGTATTAGTTAGCACACAAAAATTATTTATTAATAGTTTCCTATTATATATACAATATTAAGACTGACCTTTCGAAATATTAAAAAATTGTATGTCACAGTGTTGTGTAATATAGTCTTACGTAATATTTGAAATTCATATAAGCTAATTAGTAAATTACTATGTAAACACCCACCAAAATACATACAGTGTATCACCCACATATTTTCAAAGGTCTTATGTTACCTAAATGGATTAAAGACTGTATGTTATATTTTTTTAAGAATTTTACACATCAAAGAACAAGGCTACCAACTTCTCTATATCAACATATGGTGCTTTGAAATCACGTTGGATACATTTTATTTTATAGGTACAAGTAGTCATGTAGGCATAAGTTAAACAAGATTCATTATGGTAGAATAATAATTCGTCTTCTTCTTAAATTTAACTACTAACTCTTATTTGTTGGTAATAACATATGTTTTTCGTTTGCTTTTTGCTTTATTTGATCAAAATATTTTGCCACTCCATGTAAATAAGTAATGATTTTAAGCCTATCGGCTGTATAGCAGCTTCATTTTGTCTGAATCTCAATTCTTTCACTAAGCTATCCATCTGTACTCGGCCATTCAATCTTTTCAAAACTGGTAAGAAACAAAACGTAGGTACTTACCTTATATATATGACAGGTTAAAAAAATCTTGAGATTTTTAACATGACTTTTTATATGCATTGTCAAAATACTTAGAGTTCAACCATTGTTCACATAATAGGAAATGATTTTTTTTTATTGAAGTATCACTAGATTACCCCTTCTTATGTAAAATTGTAAGTGATTATAAAATCGTGTGGTTCCCGCCATTTTAGAATATGAACACTACATATTTTTCCACGAATGTCGTAAAAGGCGACTAGGGGAAGGGCTAATAAACTTGGGGTTCTTTTTGTATGCGATGTCACAATTTGAATCTATTCATACAGCTGGACATGGACTCCAGCCTTTCCAGACTGTTGACTCTGTCTACCCCGAAAGGGACAAAGACGTGATTATATGTATGTAATTATAAAACTTAGTAAAAGGTCGATGTCCGGCCTAACATCTGCTTTGGATGTACTCAAAGCATTTATTATGTATCCAGTATACATTATTATTCAGCTATTAAGTCGACATGAGAAATGAATGGGTACTCAAAGTGTAATATGAAAGTGTTTTGTTCTTCTGCGCGCTAATTGTTCGTCCTTTTGTCGAATTAACTTATGAAATTTATAATTTTGACTCTAATTTGTAATACCTAAGTTAGTGCTTAAATAAAGTTCTTGGATTTATTGATTTATTATTCTCTTAGGAATTTAAGCTGTAGATTTCTTAATACGTTGAATTATTAAATAATTGTGCATCGGCCTATCAAAAAGAGCGTTTCTACATTTGTCTATGTTAATGTAAAGTTAGGCCCTAATATCGTTTTTTAACATTCACATTTTTACATCCGCACCATTCACACTACTGGACTCAAAACCTTGGATAAAATGGGAACACATCCTCAATGCGTATGCGTCGAACAGGTTCCGTCTTAGCCTCTTACCACGAGTCGTTCCGAGCGATTAGCGATGACAGCATCGAGTCTTGTTCCTATGAAACCGATCGGCGAAAACTGTAGACAGGTGTCGCGTGGTAGCGGTAAGCCATAGAGTACGTAGACTCAATCGAGTTCCCATTAAAATATAGCGCGTAATTGGCTTGCAGACTTAGTTGTCTTGAGCACCAGTGTCAAGAAACTTAGGTGCAGGCTTATTTGTCTGCATTGTTACATACATATATAAAATCACGCCTCTTTTCCGGAGGGATAGGCAGAGACTACATCTTTCCACTTGCCACGATATCTGCATACTTCCTTCGCTTAATCCACATTCATTACTCTCTTCATGCAAGCTCTTGTTGACTTAAGGAATGTATAAAATATTCCTAACTCAATTAAGTTTATTATTAAGTAAAATAAAGAAATTATAATTATTAACTTGCTAATGAAGAAACACATTATAAAAAAATTAGGTGTCGATATGAAATTTTGCAACAGAGTGGTTTATCGATACAGATGCATGGCACCGAACCGTATTTTTTTATACGTACGAGAATTGCTCGCGCCTCTTTTACGCACTTAATGCGCACTTTTGTCCAAACGTATGACTGCCTCTGCGGTAAACTCCGATGTCACTTGGCTTGGAGCCGAGCGGTCAAGTGTACATACCCGTTTAACCGCATATGCACGTTAATAGTTTCTTGTTATTTCCTTCTCGTTTCGATTTTAATGCGTCCTGCTCGAAGACTGGAATTGCGAAATACTTGTTGTGTTGGTACTCAGCTTTTTATGGGCTATAAAATATCGTAGACGTGGTACGCTTGGGAAAAAGAGGTTGAACCTCAATTAGAAACAGTAATACGATGTAATGTTTACTATTTGAAGTAGGTATGTCCAAAGAAGAGCCTGGTGGTATTTTTGATAAAGCTATCGGGTCTTAGCCAAAGATATCAGAGCCAAAGATATCTCATTACTACAAAAAAATTATTTATATACTACGTATGTTGAATATATTATCTACCTAAGCAAAGCACTGTCTAGAAAATGGTCTTTGTTGTGTTCAAATTAAACAGGAGTATTACTCGTTACTGATCAAGTGTGTCATTCGATACATAAGATTATTTTGTAGGTAACAACATGAAAGTCCTCTAAGATAGTATTCAATTTATACATATATTTTCGTTATATGACTACCTAAACAAGTTTTATTATTTGCCAGTCTGTTGGTTGAAACAGTATGTTGTAGTTTTACGGTTTTAATGTCGGCTGTGTGTCTGACCAGCTACCTACATCCGTTCTTTTAACATACATTAGGACTTATAAAAAAATTGTCTTTGCTCTATCATGAAATTTTATAGGTCTTAAACTTAGTCTTCAGACCTACTACTACAGAATCATCTTTGAATTTAATATTATTTGCAAATGTTTCAATAACAATTTTCAAAGTAGCGTAACGTTTATTTAATATCGTTTATATTATTATATATTGTGCGTAAAACGAATTGTTTCAACACGATGTTTTGAATCGAATCCGTATCGATAACTACATCCATATCAAAATGGTACGTTGTAAAATTTCGATTAAATGCACTCGTGCGCATTGTAACGTAAAACTACAGCTATTGTACCGTACTTAAGATTATTCGATACTTTGTAAGATTTTGAGAGTAAAATGGTATTTTTGTTGTTATGGAAAGTTCTGAGATAGAATATGGAAAAATATTGTACAGCTTAAAAGAACGTATGGGTCTGTGGTGCGTTTTCACTAAACTTAATTAGGATGTGATGCATGTAGGTATATTTCCTTCAGCTTTAAAACAAATTTACATAAAAAATTAAAACATATATCTCACTCTTTTCTCCGAAGCGTGGGCAAAAATTACATCTTTCCATTTAACATGGATTTATTACGATCCGGAAATAGTAAATCAAATCTTCATGACATGAGTGTAATTATAGATGTTCACTAACTTCACACTTCTCGTACCCTCAAACCTCAACCTTTACTCGAAATCTAGCTGTAGTACATAACCAAACCATTTACAAACTAACTAACAATGAACTGAATGGTCTTAAGGGAATATAAATGTCAGAGTTTACAAACACAGCCATTGGGAAACTCAAACATGCATGGGATAGATTTAAACTACATGTCGTGTTCCGATTATAACCGTATTGTGGGTAGCAAGTTTCAAATATCACAAATTTTAAGTTACATTTAACAGTGACCCGTTAGTATTACAGAACTTGTTAAGTCCATAATGATAAATTATGTGGGCGAGACATTTATCACTTAAATGCTGGCTGCTTTATACTTAGGTATAGGTATGTAGATGCAAAATAAAATAAAAAAATTATATATATCAAATTTATGAGGCCTTCAAATTATGTGACTATCAAATTGGCTTTGTCTAGTAAGGGATGGAGACTTAGCACAGCACTATTTTGTTAAACTATTAAAGCTTTAAATTTCAATAAAGTTAAAAAAATTTAACCGAAGAATTCATAGATTTTCATAGGTACATGTAAAAAGGTACGATATTGTACACGTTTAATTAATGGAGAAAAGGAAAATATATTCATAGCACAAAATATGAAGAGCGAAGTTGCAGAAGGGCAATCTTTTTATAAAATACTGCGGCATTATCATGTCCTGTTACAAATTAAATTCTTCTTATCATGACGTCCCTTATTAAGGAAAACGTTTTATTAAAGCAACAGGCCTATTTGAGTCCAGTTTATTTCCTTTATACCAAGCAGTTTTGTCGCATTTTTGTAATGAGGTTATTTTATCACGATATTTCGGTACGCATCTTTCATAAAAATATTATATTTATAGGTTCTCTTGTTAAATCAAAGCTTTATTTGATATAAAACTACATTTACTTGTGTTTTATTTGTTACTATGTACCTACTTGAGGACTCAGTTCTCTTAGGAATTCAATTCTTTTTAAGCCGATTTCTGCAAGCGAAATTCTAAATTTCAGTTATACTACATTATGATTGACGTTTCCTAGATAATATTTTCTAAATGTAATAAAAAAATACATTTTTTTAATGCCAAAATAACTTATTTATTTGAAATGTTTATATTAAAAGTTAAGTGATTTTGTGTACTTACTTACCAACATTTAAGAATGATTCTTATTTTTTTCAGGTAACCATCACTTTCTATCGAATCAGATTGCTTCGATGATACTAATGTAAGTACGGCAAACATCTAAATCAAATTAAGTCACTTTAAAAGTAAGTCTCCCCATTCTTGCTGTAAATCTTGTAGGTAGGTACTTGTAATAAAAAAAAAAAATTTTTGTTGGTTACTGTTTCATTGCAGTTTATTAACATTAACCGCACATATACCTAAATACAGATTAAAGGAATCCCTAATCGTACATTAAGCCGGAACTTACCTAATCCCCGGCTTAACTCCACTAAAACCTAACAACGTAACTAAAACGAAATTTTGCGTCAACTGACGCAGAGCGCTTTTCCATTATACTAGTATATATCCGTTCTTAACTTACTAATATTATAAATGCGGATTTCTGTCTGAGTCTCACGATTTCACGGCTAAATTGCATCACTGATTTTAATGAAATTATGTGTGAAGTGTGTGATGTAGTAAGTCTGTCATTCTAGGAAAAATTCTAGAAGCTTCAAGCATAAGCATTTCTGTTGAACATGGGCGAAGCTGCAGAAAAAGGGTTGTTTATTATACCTCTCGTTTCATCATCATTCTTTAACGTAGGTTAAGTGAAAAAATAGTAATCGTGCCAAGTGTAAAGTTGTAGTCTCAGCCCAACTTACACGAAAAGGAGAAAACAGGCGTGATTTTATTATATACTAGCTGTTGCCCGCGACCACGTCCGCCTTAAATCTTATAAAAAAAAACATAAAAATCCGTACGTAGTTTTCAAATGAAAGAGTGACACACACACACATACACATATTACAAACTTTCGCATTTATAATAAAAGTAGAATAGGATAAGTAGGACAAGTAACCGCGTTTTTTTTTACCATTATCACAAAAATATCGTGTCGTCACTCGCAGTGGAAACAAACGAGTGTACTACCGCGAGATTCAGCGGGACCAATTACCAGCTACATTACTTCCCAACCACGGCCCCGGTGGTCCTAAAATATCTACCCTTTGGAACCATTAGTGGCCCGTTTCATCCGATAAGCCATATTTGCCTGTTACGAGTAGGTATATGTGATGTTACGGCAATGATTTTAGAAGCGTATGACTATTTGCGTTTGGGACGTTTAATTGAAAGTTTAATAGCAATTGATAACTGTTTGTTTGTTTGTTTTTAGTGGTCAATAAAGGGTATCACAGAAAACTGACACCCTTTAATGTCGATACTGATTGATTTTATTTGATTGATTGATAGCTATTATAGAATTTAAATTAAAATAATTCATACGTACATATAATTATGACTAGTCTTGCATACAAAAATACTGTTTATCAAGCTAATTTTTATTTATTGTTTCTGATGCGGGTGGATAGACGTAGGTACGTATCAGGTATAATATTAAAAAAAATTATGAACATATAAAAGTTTTATACATTTTCGTACCATAATGATTTGAAATTCTATTAAAGTTTAATGAACTTCCAATCCAATAGATGGGGAATTTCACGAAAAAATAATTGCTTTTTAATGTTTTATAATGTCGTTAAGTAGGTATGTATATGAATAGGCAATTTATAAAATACCGTTTTAAATATAATATGCAAAAACCTAATCAGCTTTACAAAACTGTTATTTTTTTTTACCAATTAACTGGTAACGGTATTGTTAAGAAAATAAAATTCAATCATAAAATTTTGAAGAAATATATATTCCTACGGGACATATAAATACATCAGCAGATAAACATTAGCTTCTAAGTTCAAAACAGTTAAAAGTTCAATAAAACTACATTTTAAACAGAACGTGTTCAAAATGTATGTAGTTTTATTTTTTACATGTGTACTTTGTATCTCACAGAAAAAAAGACAATATGTGTATATTCTTTGTCCTTCCGCGCTTGTGTATTAGTGAAGAAAAAACATATTGTAAAAGTCAATCCAATCAAAGAAAGCTCATAAACTTGGGATAATTCTTTTAGGCGATAATACAATGACTATCTATAAAAAATACTTTCCAATGCCAACACATGAGAGGTCAAAGGTCGCATTCACACCAGCAGTCGCTGACCGCCAATTACATTGATTGTTTAGAGTTGTCTCATCCAATCTTATCCATTGTTCGCGCTCGCCGAAGATTGTTTGGAAATAATGACTCACTAGCCATATTGTGTGAATGTACCTTGCTATTATTATTAGTACTTTATTTTGTTTTTCCGTTCTTTATTTCGTCATGTCGTTTATTATTTATTATTTTGTTTCAATCGCCTTTAAAAATAGAGGAAGGATCGCATAACTAGAAAATAAAAATTCAATAATTCCTTTGCACCTAATCAGGGTATTCTATAGAATCCTTTGCAAAACCGTGTGTAAAGTCAACAGAAAATAATGAAACAATTACTCGGGCCCCATAATGTTACCTCTGTACAACAACAAAGATGAAAGAGTTTAATTCATATAATTATACTTTTTATACGGTCCAATTTTGGGAATACTTAGAGATTTCCGTAAACAATAAAATAAACTTTTGCATTTAAGCTGACCATAAAAATAAGATGGGAAATTTTAATTCACCCTTTGGGACGCGTAAACTTGAAATTATGTGAAACAATTTGTGTGAAATTTTGTTTCATGAGTACCGTGGAAAAATGTCCTGTTAGCTTGAAAAGAAAATAAAAATGAAGACCTTGCAACACAATTTTATACATAGACAGGTGACAACACCGGTGTGACAAATGCGCAAACTTAGTTTGAGTTACATAAACAAACAATACTCGTAGTGTTAAATTTCTACACAATCGGTCCAGCCAATTCTTAGAAATTAACATAAGCAAAAAAGGTTTGCAAGTGTTCCTATAAGCGTTCCAGTTAACAAACTAAAAATAATTAACCTTAATATAAGCTTTTTCTCAAATGAAAATTACTTAAAAATAATTTAAAGCACCAATCGCCATCAGCATCAATCAATCAATACAGGCAGCAATTGTCAATTCTAATCGTAAACAAATTTTAATCACTTGAGCAGTTCCACACATAATCACTACACACCAACCTCCAAAAAATTCCTCTTTATTAAGTCTAAAAATCTGACTTCACGCGTAATCTGAATATTTATAATATTTCTATATTATTCCTTATTCATTTCCAATAACTTAAATGTATTAGCAAAGATTTACTTTCATAATTATATTGACGATCAATATTTCGGCATTGATATAGATGTGATTGTAGATAACCAGTATAAAACTCCTGCAGTAGCTAAATAACCGGAACAATGCCCTCTTCTTAACAATGTAACGTCCACAGTTCTTTCTTACACCTCGAGTGTCGATACAGCACAATGTATTTTCTGGGCATTCTCTTTTTTTTTCTTAACCCTTTTCAAGTACGGGAATCGATACGCGCCTTTGTTGGACCAGATGGAAGTGTAAACATTTAAAATTTATATTATTTAGGGGCCCGTATAGGTATTTTAGAGAATGTGCTTATGATGTCGTTAAAGGCGACCAAGGGAATAGGCTCACATTAATTTAGTGCAAATTATATGATATTCTGGTTGCGAAGAAGAAAGAAAAGCGTACTTGTATGCCAACTGCTTCTTTTTGTGTGCAGATTGCTTAATCGATTGCAGATTGTTTAACTGATTATCTCAATTCCATCATTAAGCCGGTTAAACGGAAATGAACTTTAAGTCTTTTTCGAGACCGTTGGCCCTTTCTACCAAGTAAGTGATAAAGACGTAATAAACTGAAAAAAAATTGTTTACGAGTTTTTCCACATATTTGATAAATGTATGTTAACGTTGTAAGGAACCCTCAGTATGTAGGCTGTGGTGCCTTGCCCAGATTTATATATGTATTATGTTCCCAGTTTAATTTTAACTGGTAGCCGTATTTTGATTATACAGCCTCTTTTGATAAATACGTGCTCGACAGACAAAAGGACCGAGATTGTATCTGCATTGCAGACAAATGTGAGAATAATATACCTATGTGATGTTTGTTTTGCTTTTATTGCACACACATATAATCTATTCATATAATTACTCTGTTGAAGTTATTGTGTTTAGACTAAAAGCAGTACCTATATAAGCAAATAAATAAATTAGGTATACATACAGACATACATAAATTCACGACTCTTTTTCGGAGGAGCAGGCAGAGACTACCTCTTTCCACTTGCCACGATCTCTGCATACTTCCTTCGCTTCATCCACATTCATAACTCTCTTTACGCAAGGTATATACAGGACAAATTACGCAGATGGAGCCAAGAAGTAAGTTTGACACTTTTGTTACGAGATAATAAAATTAACGATACTATTTCTTTATAATAAATACTAACATAAATTAACTGAAAGACCCAAGACAATCAGAAAAGTTAGTTTGTCATTTTGCGCTGGCCGGAATTCGAAACCGGGACCTACTGTCTGATATACAAGCATACAACCGCTGTGCCACAAGGGTCGTCAAAGTAGCAGAGATGTACGAGTAAGTACGTGATTCGTGAAGATTGAATAAGGACAGACAAGAAGAAATATATCTTAATCACTTTCAAGTTCTTTGTCAATCTGGTCCAACCAAAAATCTATTCTAATTTTTCTTTTTGTGTACATATGTTTGTTTAAGAGTCACGTAAATACTACAGGTTTTATTGCGGTTAAACTTATTGATTTTGATTTGATTGCCCACGACATTTAAGAATAGTGGCCACCATATTTTATACTTCATATGGCGGGAAAGTATAAAAAAAGAACTTATTTTTGCGGATTGATTCCTTTATATGATTGAATAAAACTGTCACCCATGGCAGGCTTTTTCTAACTAAAGATACGCCATTACAAAATACGACGAAGCCGACTATATCTCTTATGGGTGGACAGAGCCAACAGTCTCGAAGAGACATTCAGCAGTTATGGGTTTATGGTATAATTGAGATTCAGATACCGATAGGTAGGTTGCTAGCCGATCGCCTAGAAGAAGAATCCCAAGTTAATTAATTAGCCTTACTAAATCTAGTGCAAAATAAAGATTTACTCTCAAAATGGTTCACAAAAACTTCCTTACATAAATATTTTTATTAACATTGTCAGTTATTAAGAATGCAAGCCGTAACAGAAAAGCGGTATCGCGGTGGATCAACATAGTCATAATTTTTAATTAACAAGGGATCTGCAAGTATTTACTCGGATGCAACAGTATGTCTACCTTCCGTTTTCCTGTTAAAATATTTTTTTTTATTGTTTTCATTGAAATTGTAGACGTTGCTAAGTTACCTACTATTTGTTTTATATTGAGAGAGATACTCGTAATGATATAAAGATGGTACATTTGACAAGCCAAAATTTTTTCAAGACCTGATTCTGTTCGGCCAATTTAATACTCAACTCTTGCGAATTTGACTTTTATTTACATGTGATCTCTTAATATTTGCATAAGGAGTAGTCAAGTTATACTCGTAAGAAAACAAGGAAAAGGTGCTGGGTAACTGTCAATAATTAAAACATTAGTTTATTATTATATTTGTTACTATAACCTAATGAACCTACGTTGAATAAATCAAGGAAAATGTAATTTAAGTAGGTGAGTAAATAATTAAGATATCAACAGTGCAAAAGCGCCATAGACAACTGTACAGATAGAATCGCCTTAATATGCGTCTATGGACGAACAAAAACTAACACCGTTATACCATGTGGAATCTCCAACTTGACCGCGGCCGAAACCGTTAGGTTGGTCATTTGTATTGTATCGACGTATGTGTGCTATTGAATACTTCAAATGTTATATATTATTTTGTATACATCATGCTTTGGTATCTATTGATTCTTTTTTGTGACGTTAAGTTTCTGTCAAGTATTTGTTTAATTCATATAGTCACGACTATATCCCTTGCGGATTATACAGAGCCAGCAGTCTTGAAAGACCGATAGGCCACGATCGTATTTGTTTCTGTTATGGTTTTTAGGAATTTTATTTAGTGAAACATTTTTGATTAGATTTTTTTGTCTTTGATTTTAGTAGAGATGATTGACCATAAAGTTATAACAAGTTTTATCAAATTATTAGTTTTAATGTAACTTTTTGAATAATATTTTTTACCATGCTACTTGACATTAGGTAAATTTAAAATCATAATAAATATAAGAATGTGCCACTTAAAAAAGTGGCAACATTCTTCATAATATTTTAAGGTTTCAACTTCAAAACACGTAGCGTTTTTTTATCATGAAATTGTCCAGGAAGGAATACTTAAATCTAAAAATAGCTATTTGATTATAGTCTTCATTTGTAACCGTGACCCAATGTATAGTTAGAGAATTTTTTATTGTTCTCATATCATGTTGTTAAGAGGTCGTATGTTTTATGTTATGTTTATCTATGTTATGGTGTGAACTTGTTTATTTATAACAAAAGAAAATTTGGAAATTTTGGTAGACATTTCCACTTTAATGGCGTTTTATAAACTAACCCAAACCAGATACACAAGAAGACTTTTATGTCGCTAGTTTTGGGACAAGTATTTTTTCTTCCTCCAAAGGAGAGTAAGATTCCTTCTTCCAAACAAATCTTGTCAATTCATCATTATCTTGTCTTTGGCGAGCCACACGCGCAGATTACGAAGGAAATTTTCTAGGTCAACAAATATATTTGTTGTAGCAATATATCGCTTTATCGGTAAATACAAAGTTTGATCGCAAATCATGACATAATAATTGCATTGATTATGTAAAAACGAATCAAATAAACATTATCGCTGTTCTGTATTCAGTGTCCACGCTCTACTGACCATGACGCATCGCATTCAACTCGTGTTATAGAGTATTAGTTAAAATTTCATGCTTTTATTTGCTCTTTATATTGCCTTCTATGTGTTATCCCACGCTATATCATTAGTTAGTTTTCAAATTTCTACAACCAATAGTTTAGCCTGTTTTTTTGACAGAAGACTTTATCATCAGTTAGCACTATACGATTAGTATCCTCTATTGACAACATAAATCTAATAACAAGCTACTGTTGTCTAATAACATAATTACATTTGTTTATCTAGATCGAAACGTGGACGCCTAGAGCAACTGTAATCCGGACGATTAATTTTAAACTTTGTTGAACGACCATAAAGATCAAATATGTAATCCGAACCATGTTATTGACCGTGAAACGAACAATGCGCCTTCTCGAATCATTAATAAAGATTTTCCATTCATAGTGTATTAGGTACATGGACCGGTTTCGTATTGTGAAATCATTTGAATACGCGAACATAAGTAGAATTATGATTAGTAGCTTTGTTAGTTACTTGAATATTTATAGGAATTATATGTTATTCACATAATTCATATATTTAAAATAGAAATTGGAAGTGCTTACATATAAAGCATGCAGTTAAGATATACTTTATTTGATTGACTGACTGAATTCTTTGCATGATACAATCATTACATACATTGTTGTTTTTAAAGTCAGTCAATCATTATTTCTCCAATCAAAGTGAATTTTCTCTTAAATATTCAGCTCTTTGATTGAAAACTTGGATTGAACTTATTTTGATAGTATTAAATTTTCAATTAATATTGGATACCTATTTTACTTTACCAAAAATTTTACTTACGTCATTGGATTTACATCTGGACAGTTAGAATTTTCTCCCAACTGGTCGCCCATATTCGGAAACCTGTTAAATACCGTCCCGTTAGTGAGGTCGTCTCGGCACCTAACGCTTGCTTTATTGGATTAGTCCCCACGGCCATTGACTCAAGACTTTGGCGCACTAAAAGCTATAAGAACAATTTCTGTGGCGTCCAATCGCTTGCATAAATACATACCATCACGCCTGTTTCCCATTGGGATTTAGGTAGGCATAGACTATAGATTTGCCCTTGCTACGATCCCTACAGACTCTCCCGCTTTCATTTACACTCATTACTCATATCATGCATATTCGACAATTACGAGTACTACTAGCATCTCCCTTTTTTTAAGAAATTCGAAATTTGTTTCTTAAGAGCTCGACAATCTGTCCCTCTGTCGTGTTCTGTCCTCATCCATTCTTTCCACATGTCCAAACCATCTCAACATATCCTTTTTAACACAAGCGTTCATATATCTTTATTTTAAAACCATGTTGTATGGTTTCTTATATTTCTGTTGTTAAAAGCTTTATTGAGCTGTTAGTCTATAACAGGTGAAGTTTGTAAGTTAAATCTGATACACTCATACCTTTTATTTATCACAGATGAATGAGAGTCAAAAGCCATAAGACCTGAAAAGAAGGCCACAAAAACTATTTTTAATGGTGCCACGTATTCCTAAAATTTATAACACTTTGGATATCCACAGGTCGTATAATTTGCTAACGACGCATTAAAGTTTCTAGTTGACTGCCTCTATTATGAGATGTCGTCGTATTTTCTAGAATTGATAATGAAAGTTATATTTAATGTCTGTTATGAAATAAAAAAGATCTTAAGCTAAACATTAAAGTTCATGCTTTTGATGTGCCGATGTCTTTATATTATGAAGTTCGTAAAAAATGTGCCGCTAGGTATAATAACCTTATAGTGTTGTTAATATTCGAGCAGGTATCATTATTTGATAAGGTTCGTTCGTTCGTTCGTAAGCTAATAAACTTGGGATTCTTATATTAGGCGATAGGTTCGCAAAATGTCACTATTTTAATCTCAATTCTATCATTAATCCCTTCAGTTGAACGTAGCCTCTCAGTCTTTCTCCAACAAACTGCTGACATAGGCAATAGGCAGTACTCCGTAATGGATAAAGACGTTATAATATGTATTATTTAATGTTATATTGATATCAAGTTCTGTGAATTCGTTATATGTTTTGGATATTATATTACGTTTCGTGGAACTAATATTTGATAACTTTCGTTCCATCTAATATGCCTATTTGATTTTGTTTTATTTGTAACGAGTTATTGCTATACGAAACATCCCACGGCCATGAATAAAATGAAAACAAGATAAAAGTTTTCTAAACCAGTATACTATAAACAAAAAAAAATATATAAAAATGATAGAAAACAAAATAACTTATTTAAATAACAATTTAATTTTATTTACAAATAATGCCAAAAACTATTGGGTCGATTTTCATGATGTTTGGCACAGAGACAGACGGAGTTTATGAAAAAAGTATATATTTATTTAATTGTATTAAAACATATATAAAACAACATTATAAAATATTTTTTATTCTAATCAATAGTTTGTTATAATCAATATAAGTAAGCACATCGTATATTCTAAATGTGCAATCGCATTTGGCAATCAAAGATCGCGCAGACTTTCACAATAGCTATTATAATTTAATGAAATGGGAAGCGTCACATCTCAGCTAATTGTTCTACAATCTTGCATCGTCCCGCTGTGCCGACATAATCATAACATAACGCTCTCGTTGGGTAACTACTTCATTGTGATCTGGGTGTAATGGGAAAAATGGAATGTGCAAGAAAAAAAATAGACGGATTTTGTCGGCATCGAGGTTGAATAATGAAAAGGTGAAGTCAATTTGATGGTGGGTTGATTACCTGAGTCTGGTAGTCCTGGTAGCGAAGACTAAGTACCGAATTTAGAAATTTCTTTAATTTTAAGAAGAAATTTATATAGTCAGTCATGTATTTATCCCTTGCGGGGTAGACCGAGCCAACATTCTTGAAAAGACTGAAGGGTTCAGCTGTATGGCTTTATGATGGAATTGAGATTTAAATAGTGACAGGTTGCAATCCCATGGCCAACAAGAAGAATTCCAAGTTTATTAGCTTTTTCACAGTTATATTATTTAAACATCGTTTTTTTCCTTTAAATTAATTTTATAAACAGCTTTCACCTTCGGCTCCAACCACGTGTACTGTAATCCCATGTTGTCGTATTTCAAACTATGTGTATGCAATGTTTCATGGAAATCGGTTTTGTGATTTAGACCTAACAGATAAACTTACCTTTGTGTATATAATATAAGCTGAAATTAGGACACAAAACATGTTAAAGTTGAAGTCAAGACCATAGGAAAGCATTCCTTGAAATACAATCCACGCAAAATGAATTTATGAGCCTGCATTTATCAACACGATTACATAAGCGTTCGGCTACACAATCAGATTAATTTCAATGTGGTTTTATTGTCACTGTTGCATCTAGTGCAGCTGCAATCATTTCCAATTCAATGCATATTTGTCACACATTATCGTATTGACTTTATAAGCTCAGTTTTTATCTGGTCTCAGAAAACGAATTATTGGACAACTTACAAGACATGAAATATTTGTTTAATTTTTTTTTATATCTGTTATGTTATCCGTTTTATATTGCATAAATAATAATAAAAAAACATATTGTTTGTTTAGTTACAGTTCTATAGAAACCTACAATGTTTTAACAGTCACTGTGCCTGATAAAAATACTTGTTAAGGTATAATTTTAAACAATTTTACTTAATTATATGAAGTTCTATGTAGTTCTAATGGTTTTAAGTATGTAACTTTTTAAATAGCAGTAACTTAGCGCCTTAACAGGTTCCCTCTCCGATAGATCACATATGAACAAATTATTTGTAAAATCTTTTTTTTTTTTATATGTTATGAACAGAGAATCGGTTTAATAACAATAATTTATAAATAACAATATTTTCAAACAAATTAATGAGTAGTTATAAGTGGCTTTATCAAGGCTTTGCAATCTTTCACATCTTACTTTAATCACAACCCTATAAACAAACTAAATTAGCAGAATTAAACCCGTTTCTAACGTTTGCACAGGCATAAATTTACATTAACGACTATTTCGTGTTACCTACTGTCGACGGCTGGAGTGTTTCGGAACATTGTAGTGGCATAGATGGCGAATAGGGAAGATACGTTAGTCAGTCGTCCTGGCGAAAGGTTAGGTCAAGAATATGTTTAAGCGACAATTTTAAGGTTACTTTTATGAATGTTATGAAGAAAGTTTTAAATTTGGATGAAGCGAAATGTGTATGCAAGCGGAAAGGTGTAGTCTCTGTTTAATAGACGGGCTTAATGTATGCATGTTAGGTAAAAAAAATACACCAATAGTGATTTAATTTTCAGAACATATGTAATTCGTCGCGTGGTCCGTATAACAAACTTTATTGGAGAAATATTTGTAAATGTTTTTTATAATATGTTATAAAAATTATTAACTACAAAAAATCTGTATAAATATTTTTATTAGGTACAATAGTGAGAAAGTATTGTTATGATTAGAGTATACAATAAAAATATCATGAAATAAAATTTAAAAGATTCACACCCATCGCATCTAACATTTACACATCATTGTGCGATATATGTTATTTTCTCTGGGTATGTCGCATACCTAATTGCAAACTTGTGGACCTTTAACTCAAACAAGTTATGCCTGTATTTTATACTACATGTTGAACAGATGTGTTGTATTTTGATTTGTTTTAAAATGAAGTTTTGCTTATTCTGTTATATTATTTATGTTTCCTTTTATTAAACTAAATTTTTCGTTGTTATTCTAATACTTTTATCTCATAGCTGCCGTTCAAGGAAAATTTTCGCCATTATTAGTATGCCGCTATATTTTACCAATTTAGCAGTTCTTTTGCGTTCTATCGTACATACATTTTATTACGTTTGTATTCCTTACGGGTTAAACAAAGCCATCGTCCACAGAAGAACCCCAAGTTTTTTAACTTTTCCCTTAATTGGCTCTTTCGACATCTATGGCATTTCAAAAAGCCGGGAACCACACGGCCTTTTGCTCCCTTATAAGAGTTAATATCAGCCTTTTCCTTATATATATTTAGGTAAACTGTTTTTGAATAAATCTGTGTGTATTTACAGTGTGACTTAAATTAAATTCCTTCTATAAAACTTGATAAATTGGTATTCAAGTAATAAAGACGTGATATTACTATTTTCTAAATGATGCGCTACAACTACAGTTAATCAAGAAAATATTTTACAATATGGCTGCATAGTTTGCAATCGCAAAAGTAAATGTCCTTAATAGCTACACCGCTTACTATAGTCAAGACAACTTGATTACGATGAGTCATGTCAATGCACTGTCCGGTCTAACTCGGTTGGTATATTTTAAATGGTTTAAATAATGTGATTGTAGTCACTTATCAATTCTATTGACTATTCTGTTGAGTTAGATTGTTTTTTTAAAGTGATATGATGTATTTTTAAATAGGTAATCATTGTTATCACATTTTTAAAACTGTTTAAAATTGTAAGTTTAGGCTACGAGATTATTTTCTTCCTTTCTGTGTACCGCTGCGTCATTGAAATTATAATGCTAACAAAAAGCTCACATTAAAACGATTTCAATAATAATTGATTGAGAAGTTTCTATACTAATTTACAGCATGGCAACGGAATTAAATGCTTAAAAGCAGGTTATGACAACTAGTTTGTACGAAACCAGTATTTACAAAAACAAAGGCTTTTCGAAAAAAAAAATTACATATTCCTTGTAGGTATAGGAACTTTTTACTAATGTGAATATAACGAGGCAAAACGTCAAATGTAAATGGTGATATAAAAATATTTTTTATTTTAAATTGAAAAGAAGTGCCGAGTGGTTCCCGGCACCAATATAAATAGAAAAGTACTACTCCATCTCTTTCCCGTGAATGTCGTAAAAGGCGACTAAGAGATAAATTTATAAACTTGGGATTCTCCTTTTAGGCGATGGGCTAGCAACCTGTCACTATTTCAATATCAATTCTATCATTAAACTAAACAGCTGAACGTGCCCTTTTTTCAAGACTTCTTGCTCTGTCTACCCCGCACGGGTATACGTGATTATAATATATGTATGTATTTTAAAAGAACTATAATAAAATCAAACACTCACGTTCTCATCTGACGGAATAACATGAACTGTTTATCTAACCATAAGATCATGTTATTTTGAAAGCATTCTCCTAGTGTTTTGTACTAATGTGCTCAGCTGTTCCGCATTAGAGATTATATTTTTAGCTTTATTGGCTTCCGAGACTGCACTTAATGCGTTCCCTTGTACCCTTTCAGAGTGTTGGTTGACGATCGACGATATCAACAAAAGGAAACACGATAATGCTCTATTTTAGAACATATTTCCATTTTACACAATAACAAACTAATTCCAACCATACCAGGAGGTTATAGTGTTCAATTTTATCTGAACATGGACAGATACAAATGGACTTCGAGTCTAGAAAAACTTTTTTGCTCTCATTCTGATATATTGTTCACATTACAACAATCTTGTTTTAGAATTAGTTTTATGACAAAGAACCTTTTCTCTTTTGATGACTGTAGGGAATTTTTATGAACCTTGAACTTCTTTACTATGTTTTTTCATTACGACCACTTTGCTCGAATATTTTTGTTATCACTTTTCGTATGAAATGTAATTTTCGGAAGAAAAGTACCTACATAGATTATCTTTAAGTGTTGTTTTATCTTTTTTCATTTAGCGACTATGTTATTTAATATTTTAGTCACTAAGTGTAAACTATATCTGAGTCTTGTATATTTTTGCTATACTCTTTATATGTTGTTCCATAATAGTAGTCCTTACCTTAAAATGTTCATCTTGGTCAAAATGAAATATTTATAAAAATACTAATAAAATACAGCTTAAATTGATATAGATTCAAATCTGTTTTCTAAATATCGATGCTCTTTCTATTCATGTCTAAAGCGAATCTATCATCTACATTCTACATAATGTGACCTTTCGCTCTGTGGTCTATGGCTTTGAATTCTCAGACTCATGATTCGATCTCTTCGCTTGATTCACGCTTTCATGCAGTTTTAGAAGTCGTGTATTGGGTACATTTATGTAGAAAATGCTATTAAGTAATTTTTTTAGATGCCTTTACTTTGGTTGTGATTGTTTTAATTCTCGTCAGTGTTTCGTTTGGTGCCACTATATGAAGAAAATAAAGTTAATTTCACTACTGGCACTCTATAATGCAACCACAAGAAAATTAACCGTAAACGCTTGCGGGGGATATAAAATAAAAAGATAAAGAAAATTTTATATAAACAAAAATGTATTTATAATAAAACAAACATATATTTAATATTACGTGTTAGCATTTATACTTAACAGTATAATTAAGTGCCAACGTTTTATTTAAACCACTCCTACTCTACTATCAATCGTTTTAAATGTATTCTTTGCACAAAGCATTCAAGGAAGTGGTCAATAAATACTCGGCAAATATAATGTCCATAATGTCTATTTCTGTCGCCGCATGTACCTTCCGTGACATTAAGCATAGGACACAAGTGCGCATCGGACCGCCTAGCGAAAGCACACCAGCTTTCACAACCTGTGACCTTTGACTGGGCTCTATTTCCGACCACCGACGGGTCGTAACTAAATTCCAAAATAAACCGTAACTCTTTAAAGATAGAGCCCAATTTCGGTAATTTCGTAGTTAGTGTTCAAGCCGATGAGAATCAAATATTGTTTCCAATATAATTTTCACCGAGTCTCGTTAAAGTGATCACTTGTATTCATAACCAGTCGTTAATTGCTTGTAGAAAGTTTATTAGTTAAATAGTAATGTGCGAGGGCTTCAAAGGGCTCGGTTATTAAAGTCTCATTTGTTACTTAACAGGTTGGTGTATTTTATCATTTGTAGTAACTTCACAGTTAGTGTATTAATATTGATGGCTTTTGTCATTATCGATATGAATTTGAAACCACGTGGCATATTTCAAATTCAATGTGTTTAGATAGATCTTGATAGAGTTTTACAATCTGCGCGGGAAGAAAACCCGCCGGCACAGATAATGTTATTTTTGGAATAGAAATAGGTAGCTTTAATATGAAAATAAAATAGGTACAATACCCCTTGATGACGTCAACAAAATCGCTACCAGATCATCATTATGTAATAGATACACACAAATAAACACGTCTATATCCCTTGCGGGGAAGACAAAGCCATAATAATAAAAAATAGGTATATCAAGTGAAGGGAAGACTTGCCAGAAAGCCTGCAAACACAAACAGTGACAAAATAAGTGCCACCCTAGTTGGTTCTTTCTATAGGTCAATGATGAACCCGTAACACAATTTCAAACTTACGGGTCTAAAATACGGTTTAGTTTACCTGCAAAGGTTGCGGAGGTCAGATGGGAGTTGCTTTGTGTAAAACTCACCCAATCCAGGATCTATGGTCAAAGGCATATCCCGGACTCCTCTCAAAGTCCTAAGACTGCATTCATGCCGTATTTACTTATTTACATACATACATACATATGATCACGTCTGTATCCCTTACGGGGTAGACAGAGCCAACAGTCTTGAAAAGACTGATAGGCCATGTTCAGCTGTTTACTTATTTCGGTGTGATAAAATGTAATTTCTTTGTTTCAGGTTGGTTCCTTCCTGCGTTACAATTTCTTCGAGATGACATTAAAGGCAAGTCGTAGCCAGTCAGTTAGCTCCCGCAGCGTAGCACGATTAATTATTGCTATTTCGCTTTTTATTATGACGTGAAACGAGACAGCGATAGTTTATCGTGCTATAAAAATGATTATTTAAACTTAATAGGCGATAGTTGGTTGAGTTAATTAACTAGTTTAATCAAACTATTAACATTAACTTTTTACTAATAACATAAATGAGAGTATTGTATGTATTTATGTTTGTTAACCTTTTGCTTGAAATCTACTAAACTGCTTTGGATAAAAAGTGAAGTATCATTGATTAAGTTCTTCCATTGGGTCTCAATTCCACATAAGTCATTTAATGTTATTTGTTATTAAATTCAATTCAATTCAACTCAATTTATTTATTATGTGTATTAAACTACATTTGAATGAAAGTAATTGTAATAATTTCTGAATATGGATAACGGTTTTCAGCCTAAAAGCGATTATGAAAAACATTATTGGAATGATTAATATTGCAGTATCACGCGACTTATAATTGTTATTTATGTACTTGTTAAAAACTAATTGCTTAATGTTTTTATTGGAACAAAATTTGTTTTGACGTTAAGAAGAGTTTAGTTTCTCTAGTGATTAACGGGCTTTTGTATTGTTTGTACTTGAAGAGTAATTTTGTTCTATAAATACTTCTCAACAAAATTCTAATTTTTAGAAGAACGTAGGTAGTTAATATTTAAAAAGTTTACTTATAGTCCTGTTTATTTGTGTAAGGCATTTGAAAGCTCTATTATTCATTTCTTTTTCTTCGGGTCTTCTGAAAGAGATTTCTATTGAATAAGTTTGACGACCAGGGCATGATGAGAAACATCTTGGATGTTTATCTATATGAGTATTAAGTTTGAAATATAGTATCGTTGAGTTAGTATCTCGTAATGTGTACCTAACTCGATACTATAGTCTCAAACTTACTTCGAGGCTTACTCAATCTGTGTAATCTGTCCCGTATATAACAAATAAATTAGGACCCTTATACTATAACATAATTTTATTTTTAATGTTTTCGGAACACAATGTGTCCATAAGTATTCTTAGTAAAATTATATGATAGGCTTGAATCTTGATTAAAATTTTCTTTAACCCACTTTATGGCATAACAGAGCCATGTGGGCGCGAAGCTCCACTAATTAATTAAATTTTCAATTCATTCAATTTTCAGATTTCATTTCAAAATCAGTTGGGAATTCTTCAATTATTTTCTGACTTGCTATAACCGATTTGGGAAATAGCAAGGGTGGAATTTACAATATTCAGGTTTATTCCTGGTTTAAAACCAATTAATTTACGTTAATTTAGCTTGTGGTTGATTAATTGCATCTGGTGTCTTGTTAGTAATGGTTATGATAACAATTAACGAATTATTTATGACATTATTAAACGCTTAGACGATACAGAAAAACTGCGATGTGTAGAATTTGTCGTGAATTTTGTTTGTGAATATTAACAGTTTTGAGCTCAAATTTTAATACACTTATACAAAACATCACGTCTCTTTCCCGGAGGGGTAGGCAGAGTTCATCTTATCAAGAATACATCTTTCCATTTGTCACGATCCCTGCAAACTTATTTAGCTACATTCACGTTAAGAACTCTCTTCATACAAGCTCGGTAGTATAGGATACTATTGACCTGACCTTTCGTCAGGACTCCTAAGAATATAGCCTGTTTGTAATACAATTGTGCGATATGTTGTACACAACAAATTGTTTTTAAACGGTACAACCGGCATTCTTTTTTCAAACTGTGTCACAGACTATAGACTGGCCGTGTGTCTAGCTTTAGTATTGAGGTCGACATTCAGGTTCTTCATATCATTTAACTATTTCTTTTTATTGTGGCCGGTTTAACCACAGTGCCGTGTGGTTCCCGACACATACATAAATACATACATAAAATCACGCCTCTTTCCCGGAGGGGTAGGCAGAGACTACCTCTTTCCACTTGCCACGATCTCTGCATACTTCCTTGTTTTTTGTTCCCGACACCAATATTAAAAAAGTATAGGACTTCTCCATCTATTTCCAATGAATGTCGTAAATGCGACTGAGGGATAGACTTATAAACATAAGATTCTTTTTTAGGCGATGGGCTAGCAACCTGTCACTATTTGAATCTCAATTCTATTATCAAGCGAAAAAAGCTGAAAGTTGCCTTTCAGTCTTTTCAAGACTGTTTGCTCTGTCTACTCGGCAAGGGATATAGACGAATTTTTGAACGATACCAAGTAAATGTTATAGAAAATGAATGTGGCGAGACTTTGACGAATTAGATGTCATTTGCATATACAAAGCGATAAGGTTTTGTGGCTACTTAATATTGTGGTAAAATTGGAAAAGCAGGTCAAGGTTGTATATCTATATATATTCATGTTTTATTATTCGATAAGTATATATGACTATTGATCAAAAGTAGGGCCGATACTTTTTATGTCATTATTGCCTTTTATATATTGTGACAAACAGCCTACCGAAAGTCTTAAATTTAAGGCTCTCAACAATTTCTAAGTCAGTCTCCACGAAAATATAAATTGCCTTTAACATTAAAATGGATCTTTGGCCTTTAATTGTGCTAATAAAAGATGATTCATATCGAAATTCGTCGCGCTCCAGGAACTCGATTTGAATTTAAATGTAAGAAAATTTATTACTCAAAAATGTTATATTGCCATGTCTATTTTTATGGGAGAAAGAGCGCTTTAAATTTTGTGAATAGAAACCGTTGTCTGTACTTAATTTAATTATTTTTTTGGTTATTGTATTGAAGTAGACATATAAATTACATTTGATTTTTATTTTTATGCTCTTGTGTAGGCAAAGTAGTGTTTTTATTATAGAAAAAACGTATTTTGCCCCGAGCCCCGAACTGATGACGATTTCTAACAGAATTTTTTGTTAAGTTGGAAAAGTTTCTGATTACTGAAAGGCTAAAAAATAGTCTCTGACTTCCATTTCTGTTTTAAATGTCATTAGGTACTATTATCACTACATAGTATAAAACAAAGTCGCCCATTTTGTCTGTAGTCCCTTCGTATGCATAAAACTTTAAAACTACGCAACGGATTTTGATGCGGTTTTCACTAATAGAAAGAGTATTTTCTCCGACAGGTTTTTATATATAATTGAAATACATTGAAACTATATTAGCTGAGTTATAGCGATTTATGTCCAAGAAGTCAGAAAAAAAATCTAATTGAAGATTGCATTTGTGCGTGCGCCGCTTATACCGTTGGATACAAGTAAGAACAATGTATAGCAAAAACATTGGTCTTTATTAGTTCTACAAAAAAGTCCGCGATGACATATATCCCGCTTTTTTATTTAAGTCACAAAAACTACTTTTCTGTATTAAAAAAACATTTAATTCGTTGGGTGATGTTTAACTGGTGATATAACCAATAATACATATATCCATATCAAAATAAGTAAGTTCATCATCACGAGCATTTAATTTAGATTATTTTTGCAGTTTACAGTGTGTTATTTAGACATATAGTTTAGGAGATATCACGATATTAGTATTGCGTCCCTATAAAGAGTCACAGAAACCAAAAAACATTTTAATATTTTAAACGCGGTTAAGGGAAAGAGAAGTTAGTGTGAATTGAAAATTAGTATCCAATATGTGTTGGTGCGTTGACTGTATTTGTCGAAGTAGCGGGATACACGCAAACGAAGTTGCGCGGGTCAGCTAGTTATATATAAATGTAAATTCCATACTTTCCAAAGCAATCAAAGTTAGCTCCACCATAACGACTCATTCATGATCAATCTTGTGCATGCAATTTATCATGTTTCTTCATTAGTCTCTCTCAGGGATAAAAGACTGCATATAAATTAATAATGCAGTCTTATATTTCTATAAAACTAGCAATTTCTCCTTAACGTGTCTTAAGTATTTACATATCTAAAAACGATTTTAGCACATTGATGTAACATCAGTAAGTAGGCACTCAACATTCAGTTTTTCTTTTTAGCAATTTTCACACGGTTGAAATCTTGTAATTGTCACGACTATATTTTAGGCAATGTTCCTTCATATATTTTAATAATTCGACTATGCTTCTACACCTTAATTGAATTCAACAAAGATTACAAGTTGTGATACCGCTCGCAATATTGAACGTGGCCCATTGTATACCTATTCGTAATTCCATCGCAATGAGCCACCGTGAATTGTGCTTTTAGCCACACCGGGTTCGAACCCTGCATAATTCACGACTATGAAATTGATTCCTAGCTTCAATTTCACCGCGTTCTACGGAATTATTAGTAGTGTTATTGTTATATTGGATGCTAGGGAAAATTATATAAACACACTAGGGAGACCGCCTAGCTTGCATGAAGAGAGTTATGAATGTGGATGAAGCGAAAGAAGTGTGCAGAGATCGTGGCAAGTGGAAAGATTTAGTCTCCGCTTACCCCTCTGGGAAAGAGGCATTATTTTAATCATGTATTTACGAGAAACAAAAAGTCCTGCTAATTTCTGTTCTCACGAGAATTTCGGCAAATCGTCTCTTAGAAATGAAAAAAAAAAAACATATGTATTATTTATTTTATTTGACCTCAAGTATTTCCTTATTAGGGGTAAGAGGTGTTCTTTGGCCAATAATGAGAGTGTTCGGGATGAAAAGGTATTTGTGAGGCGAATTTGTGAAGTAGGGAATGAAATTTTGAAGGGACGCATAAGTGGTTCCGGTTTTAGAACTGAATACGAGCTGTTTAAGGTTTTTAAAGAGCGAGGAGCCCCCTGTATTCACGAACATTGAAAGGAAATATATCTCATCTTCTCTCTCTTTCTACCACTGCTGTTAACCTTTGAGGTTTAACATTGTAAAAATAAAATAAGAAGTTAGAAAATATGTCATAGTTTTAAGTACTCAATTCCTAATAAACAGTTATTCCTAATATACAGTAACAGATTGGGAAATAAGTGTAACATTTATGTAACATTTTTGTTTTGGTAAGTTGGATGGGCTGTTGACACTGCTTTTCGGACGGTCATAGTCTCCAAAATACAGGCTAGACCTAGTCTGGGTGCTTTGTCGACAGTACGTCAGGTTATTTATTAGCATTTACTATATGTATTTCGTTAATGTCACAATATCTAGCTACCTATGGCAATAAACGTTATTTTTAACTCGGAAAAGAAGAACCATTTCTTGCTCTCTGTTAGTTTTCAATTAGAACGCATGCAACATTATTTTCTTCATAATTATGAGCAGTGAGAGTAGTTAAGACAAATACAAATAAAAACAACTAAATTGCGCAATTTCATTTTTAAATAACTTTGTAAGCTCAAGTAATTCGTGACAGTAGGCGGTAAGTACAGAATATCACTGCCATATGATTGCGGTTACATCTTCACATCTGTTATACTCATCTTAATTGATTCAATTGCTTGCAATAACTACCAAGCTGTCTCTGTATTCGATAGCTTATATGTATGTTTGCGGGATATAGGTACTTTACACTGAGCACTGATGTCCACCCTGGACGCATCAGTCGTTATATTCGACACAAAGCACTGAAGTTTACACCGTTCACCGAACGGTGTGTTCTGAGCTCTGTGATAGTCGTTGTTCGGTCAACGGCTTTAAAATGGTAGCAGTAGCGGTTGGAGCAAATTCGTTGGTACATTTTTTTAAAATTTTGTAGTTATATTTTTATGTTTTTTTTAAAGTATTTTTTCCATTTATCTTCAATGTATAATGTATTTAAAGCATATTTTATTTATTAAATGTCTCGTAAAGTGTTCAAAATTTATGGGAATATAAAATAATAAAAAAGACAAATTTTAATTTAACTATTTCTACGAGAACTTATCATAGTCATATAAGAAATTAAATTTCAATAAAATTGACATAAAAATTCGTTCGTTTTGAATTATATAGCAAAGCTTGACTATTCATGGTATTGTATTTGGTTGACTATTAAATAAAAAAAGTACTGTCTATATCTTTTTTGTCCAAAGACATCTGCATCAACTCGACGAAAACAATTGTAATTCTTCAATCAAAGGTAAAAGTCTCTGTAACTTAAATCAGGTTTGTGATTCACGCAACCTTTTAAACCATGACTTACTCATATAACACCAAAATCAAGTCGTGTGTTAGATAATAGTAATATGATTGATTATCAAGGTTCTTCTCTATCAGTGTTGTGACGAGTGTTTTTTACTGGCCGTTTTACTTTCACTCACAGTCACGATCTTTGGACATTGACATTTAGTATTGAAATCTCTATAAATGCCTTCAATCGAAATTCTTGCGTTCAAAAACTTAGAATAAAACTCGACAAATCTTGGAAAAAGTAAGTGATACTACAACTACATTATTCACGCATAACTTAAAGCATTGATCGTTTCCAAATCAAATTCCATCATCTAACCATCTCGCTAAACGTTGTTTTTAAGTCATGTGATTGCTAGACATAAAAAAATGGTATTTGTATTGATTTGTATTGTCTTATTCTTACCGTTTTATAAGCAGAAGTGATCTTAACTCCTTCTTATCTCAGCCTTTCCAAATTGCACCTGTTATACTTTTTCCACTTTGTCCAGTCTGAAGCAATTTCAGTTTTTATATCATGGAAGGAGGATGTAATCCTAACATAAGTTGATTCATGTTTGATATTTTGTACTCGATTTCACTTTAATTGTAAAACTTGTTCTTATTAAGGTAAATATTCAATTTAACTTCAACAATATCGAAAATAACTTTTCAGTTCGTGGTCTTTGTTTTTGATAGCCCTTTTCGTGTTCCGAATCACAGAAGATTGAAACATCTTGTACTTTGAATGGCTGATTACAATAACAAGCTTGGTAATTATAAATAACAAGGGTCACAAGATGTTCCGACTTAATGTCTTGAGTGTTTAATTAAACCTTAATTTAACTAAACGAAAATAAAGGTACTTATTTTATTGATTTGGATGGATATTCAGATAGTGAAGAAAAAACATAATATGTGGCAGCCGCTCCGTTCCTCTCAGATTTTAAAAGCACGTGATCGAGGGAAGAACCAAAAGCCTAGAACTTATTATTTATATTTCAATATTATCGCTTAAATTAATTCAGCCCTTTTGCCTGAAATTATAATAATAAATAGATGAATCTCGGCCAAAAATGTAATTGTCGAATGAAGAGGAAATCCTTAAATCTGAGCTATGTCTTAACAGTTCATCTCTACTTTCACTTTCACGTTACTTCCTGAGTCATAAATAAAACACAAGTACTATAGATGTGAAGACTAACAAGTGTAATCGATGACCATTCTCTTTCATGATCTAAAAGTGCAACTCCCTGTTACATATAAGCTTTATTATGTAATAGAGCTATTGGATAACATTATTGATAATAATCTAGATGATTCAGAAGCTCTAACATTAATTACTAAAATATCGGTTAACAAACTTATTGCAATTTATTTTTGATCTCTGATCATGATACTTGAAGACGAAGATTAGAACTTCTATACTTTTAATCAAACTTTAATCAAAAAATAAATGCATTTGTAACGCGCGTTTGGTACCAGACAATGGGTGAAATTGGTAAGTAGGTATGCTGAACATTTTCACAAAATACTTACCTAACCTGGTGTGACTTGTAAGTATTTGAATCTCAAATTCATCATTGAGACATACAGCTGAGCGTGGCCTTTCAGTATATTCAAAACTGTTGGCTCTGTTTATCTCGCAAGGGATATAGACGTTACTATGTATGTATGTAGAACGGTACAGAAATCCAGTGTATCTACGAAACGCTCGCCGGCGGAACTGAGGAAATAAACCTTTGGAATTAGATTTTGCCCGTGAATATTTAATTATTCCAACTAAACACGTCGAAATGAGAAAACTGTATTGATAAATTCATATTTTTCACTAGATAACTATTATAATCATGTGTGAATAGATAGCGGGGTTGTTGATGATAGTAAGCAATAGGAATGTAATACGAGTAATACCTGTAGACTAAAATAATATTTTGTTAAAGTATTGCGTCGACTTGATATCCGATGATACCAAATTGAAGCTTCATAAGTTCTAACTGGCATGAGTATAGCAGTTTATCGTTTTAGTAATACTAAAGTAAAGAATAAAATATAGCCTAGCGGTTACATAGGTCTTATTACCAAAATGTTTTTGTTGAAGTGACCAATGACTTTCTGTTGCACTGCCCGCAATTAATATCAACATACATACATACATACATAAAATCACGCCTCTTTCCCGGAGGGGTTGGCAGAGACTACCTCTTTCCACTTGCCACGATCTCTGCATATTTCCTTTGCTTCATCCACATTCATAACACTCTTCATGCAAGCTCGGCGGTTAATATTAAGATTTTTAGAATGTCCGTTCCAGAAATTGTTCACCAATGGCGTAGACCCGTATCTGACCTGACCTCTTGTTTGATTCCCTCCAGGTGTTTGATTTATCCAATTTCGTATTCACTTTGCTGTAGTACACTTCAATTTAATATTAAGATCCTCAAATATCTGTGGCCAGATCTGCCGAGTGAGATTATCCACGAGGATTCCAGATTAATCGTTTCGCTATTTGAATTTGGAATTTGATAGAAATTTCTCGCTAAATATTGCATAATTATTATATGTAAATTTAACGAAATACTTTGAGTAAAAATTAGAAGTTTTGTTAGAAATATAGTCCTAACAATGAAATCATGCGTTTATTAATTATGATGGCTTTTAATGTCATTTTCTTCGTTGATAGGAAATGATTTGACACCACATTCAGGTAAGTTGAAAAGTTTAGTTATTATTTAAATGCATAGCAATACATCTATGTACATGTCAAAATTAGGCACGCGCGTTACAAACTTCCTTCACTTTCTTATGAATGATTGATGTAAAACAGCTTTACCTATATTTAGTCTGTGTTTTTATTAATTAGTTTACAATCTAAAAAAACAAGCAAAGAGAAGGTTTACGTAATAGTAGCAACGATTTGATTATACTAGTTGTTGTACCTGTTCCGCACTTAAGATGCGACTTTCTAAGCAAATACGAGTACATGTTTCCCCATACTTGGTGTCTCCAACTTGCCTGAGCAATTGCTTTTGCAAATATAAGCTTCCGAGTGTTGTGTCAGAAAAACGATTGTTATAGCAGAACTGATGAAACTGACGGTATTTTAAATGAAATATTTATTTAACGGGTTTAGTAGTTTATTATTAGGATTATTGAATAAAATGGTTGCCTATGAGCAATTATGCGAACCGATTCCAAATAAATGCAATTTGGCTAAGCAAATATATCGTTCTACTTGAATGAATAAATTCATACATACATACATATGTATGTCTAATTTGTCGTCCGGAATTATCAATTTTTTTAACAAATTTATATCTCTTTCTTATCGTAACATACATATGTATATGCATTCTATTCAAAACTATCACATCACAATAGTTCATTACCATATTTTCTTCAAAAAAATGTGGTTTATCAACGCCCCGGCTCTATACGAACAAACTTGGAAGACACCAGGTATTCGACGCACGTATTTTTGGCGTCACGTAATTACAACCTTAATTGACGGCGGGCTTACTAGGCTCTATAATAAATGCCTCCGACGGAATAAGTCTTTGAAATATACACTCTTCAAAGCTTTGATAATGATTGTTCTGTGTGTATCAGAAAATGATTTGGTAATTTGAAAGAGTGCATGAGTGAGTTTCGTGTCAAGTTTTGTAAATATCTCGCGTAATGATCTCAGGATGATATTATTATAAGAATATTGTATAAAATGAAATTGAAAGAGCACTTTTTATATGTTTAGGTATATATGTTTGTTTTAAAAATGTCTTTTTTTCCCGAAGCCATCTTCAGTTATGAAGTTTGGCAATCGTAAATGGTATCAGTACTTTGGAGTCATTGAAATGTAGTTGATTAAGTATCTATAATTTAAAATATTACTTTGTTATTGTTTTGCAGTCAATATTAATTTTAATCAATTTATTAGTATAAAGTTACATATGTAAAAATATTATATAATCGTGACAGAAATTATAATTTCGTAGTCCCATATTATCGTATCCATTGAGTCGTGCAGTTTCTCTTGATCAGAAATCTACCCGGCAAGGAGAGAACTAGACAGTTTTTGGTATGTTAAAGCGTGGGATGTCACGAATGTTCGAAGAACAAAAATAGATATCTAATAATAACTCGATCGATTGAGGATCAGTTCTTGTTCTGTCACGATTCCCAAGATTATGATCGTAGCATCGCTATTTGTGACTTTCGAAATAAAATAAAAAACAGTGGATTACATCGGAGTCTTTACTAAATAAAGTAAAAATTAGGCCCAACCGTATTATCAAGAAACGTACGTACGTACGTACCAGGAAGAGAAAAACGGTCTTGTTCTTATCCGTCTTTTGTCCCACAGCTGGGTTTAAAAAAAACGGAAGAAGTTTATAGGAGTAAAGTTTCCCCTAGAACATACTGATATAATTCAAAATAACCCCCGCGGGCAGTAATTATACTACACAACGGCTGTGAAAGATATCCTTTTTCATTATTCATTCAATTTTAAGCCGAGACAGAGAAATCGTATCGCAAAATTTATGTTCAGTACTTTGTATCTTGACCCGGACGTAAAGGCTAATGTTGTTGCTTCAAAGGAATAAGAAGCTTATGTCATGCTACAAATAAGGCGATTGAACGTTTTTCAAATGACGCATCCAATAAGATTTTTGTATCATTGAATTGAATAAGAATGAATAAGCGCTCGCTTTTATTTATAAGTACAAGTAAGCAAGATTTTTTTCCTCATAAGAACGCTTAGATAATAAGATGTAGGAAGTTTTATATCCATATAAATTCCACTCGTTAGTCTGAAATTGACACAGTCTTTTTCGAGGGAAATTCGAGAGCCGAACAAAAGCTAGTTTCAATTTAAGGTATTGTCTTGAGGTCTCATAATTTCACCTAGCCACCTTTATATGTTTGTGGGATAATGAAATATCCATCCGGCCATACAACCGTGGTTTATGGGATTACACGTTGTCAGACATACTCAGTAACCTGTACTTAGGTGAACGGTATAAGATATTAACCCTTACATGACCATAAGATATCCAAGACGAATTATGAGTGTGTGATTATTTATTTTAGTTTAATTGCATGTAAAAAAGAGAAATAATACTGAAAATAATTTATAAATCAAACAGATTTTATAATATTTCATGGGAAACATTTTTCCCTATGGGCCATATGGGTAAATAAAGAAACAGTCAGGTTGATTTTATAAACTCTTATTTATTAGTGCCTAACATAAAAAATATAAATAAAAATGAAAAAAAAATGTTAGTTGTGGTACTCCGCGAAACAATTTCGGGTACTTGTGTAACATAAGTGTACATTGCACATGACACATATATTATATGTCCTATTTTCTATGCGCCGTTTAGCGCAGTTGACACACCTTTTCATTTTCTCAGCTTTTTGCATATTATGAGCTGGTAAGTTGCGTTTGTTGCCAATACGTAACTTTTCAGAGGACACTAAAGTTGGCCTAGATCGCTGCCTGCATGTAAAATTATTTATTAGACCCCGTGCTATGTGCTGGCGAAACTCTAGACTAGTCAAAAGTGGCCCTTCCACTCGGTGAGCTTCATGCAACTTTACGTAGACTAGATACGCATTATTCATGGCAATATCTAGCATATCAAAAAATAGGCGCAAATAATATTTAATTTTTGCTTTTCGATCAACTTCATAACAGGCTTTGCGCTGGTCCATGAGGTCCACACCACCCATGTATTTGTTATATTGCATAACTACCTCCGGACAAGTAACGTTTATTTTTTGGGCAGTTCCTGCTTGCCTCCTCTTTATTGTACTAGTCTGCACTGGGGATATAAAATTTGTCAACATGTGAACTGCTTTAGTATCCATCCATTTGGTAAATGTTATTCCATTTGAACTTACAGCATAAATGTTACCTCTTTGCATACTTTTATCCGTCGGCAATGATTTGGGCACGCTTTTTCTATTTGTGCGAACAGTACCACATGCTTTTGTATTCTGAGTCATTAGTTTATGTTGTAAAGCAGGCGAATTGAAAAAATTATCAAAATACACTTCGCAACCTAGACCCTTTAGCTGTTCCGATAGACTTAGAACAACAGACTCGCCAAGTCCGACTTCGGTGTTTGTTTTTTTGCCCGTGTACAGATCAAATTGGTACAAGTAACCTGTTGAAGACTCGGCTCGACACCACATCTTGAACCCCCATTTTATTGGCTTATTTTTGATGTACTGTTTCATTATGTTATGCCCTTTGAATTTGATCATGTGCTCATCAATAGATTGTCTTTTTGAGTTATTCATTGCTGCTTGAAAACATAAATTGAAGTGTTGCATAACGGGTCTAATTTTGTATGCTCGATCGTTTGATTGCCGGTTATTATCATTATCACTAAAGTGTAGATTTTGACGAATTTGCTCAAACCTAGTTCTAGGCATAACATTAGCGACGAACGGGACACTCATGTCTTCATCAGTTGACCAGTAATTTCTAATGGTTGGCAAAACATGGTAACTCATAACAAAATTCATGCCCAAAAACGCCTTCATTTCGTCAAAACTAACAGTAAAAGGTCTGCCATTCTGTTGTGCATATTTGATACTTTCTTTTACTATGATATCAGATACTAATTGATCAAGTTGTGTAACTTCCATGAAAATCTCCATTGGTAACAACATGCCCTGCCGGTCAGAGAGTATATTTATACGCCCAAATTCATACTCACTTTCATGAAACTCGTGTGGTACGTATGAGTTCTTTCTCCAACCGAAAATAGGGATAGTTTCTGAAGAAGAAGATAACGCGCTTTGATTGTTCTGGTCCCGTTCATTTGAAACGGAATCTTCAATAACAACTACAGCAGTCCCATTTTCTACATCTTGTTCAATAAACTGTTGGTCTTCTTCGTCTAACTGTAGGTCATCTTCTTCGTCGCTATTATCCGCCATCAGCAGCTGTATTATATCTTCATCACCAATATGAAATTCTCTACAACCCTTTCTAGCCATTTCTAGAAAAAATATAATATACTATTAGAAAAAAAATAGTTTGTAAAATTTTAGCGTATTCCTGCTAATTTCCACTCAATCATAATGAAGCATCATAATATAATAAGTCATAATATAGCTCTCCTGAATAGTCTAGCTTTTTGTTGTGTAAGATTTTTCATTATCGGTTTAGTATTTCCGAAGATTAGCCCTTACAAACAAAGTTACAAACTAACACAATACCTCAGAAATACTACACAAATAAATACTTTGCGGACCACAGGGAAAAATATTTCCCATATAATAAATTGTTATTTTCAGTCACTGCGGCTTATTATCTGCAATTAACATTATTATAATATAAAATTGTACTTACCAAATTATAAAAAACTCGGGATAAAACAAAGTTATTTTATTTTTATTATTTTACAAAAGTGTAAAATAAGCAGACGTTCCGCCCGCGAATATTCAGATATTAGCGCCAAGAAATTTTGACAGTTCTTTTTTTTTTATGCGTTCAGAAATACATTAAAGGCCTTGAGCATACGTTTTTATATGACATAGATAAAAAATATTATTGACTAGGCAGTTATTGAACAACAGATTACGAATTTTCCAAAAGGGAAAAATGTTTCCCTTAGTCTTGAAAGGGTTAAGGTGAAATTGTGCGAGGTACCTCTCAGATGGAGAAGTCGGACTGAGTTGAGCTGTTAAGGTGACGCCATATGTTCTTGGTCTGATGGTATTCTATTCTTAATCTCCCTTCATCATCTTTGCGTTTTTTTTTTTTGATGCATCCTCCCTGCGGCCATGTTTAGGTTTTGTTTGGAAAATTTTCAGAATTTTTATCGATCTAAGATTTATCTTATTTATTCCCTTCTCATTTTCTAACATAAATATAAATCTAAGTAAGACAGTACAGCAAAGTTTCTTAGTTAAATTATATTTATATTGGCAGGTGTCAGTTTTTAAATATTTATGACAAATGCCCAAGTCTATATTTCAATTAAAGTAACGTAATAACAAGAGAGAAAGGGAGAGATAAAAGAAAAGATAAGTAATATAATTTTATTTTACAATAAGCAAAAATATAGAAAGAAAATGGTCTGAAAATTCGAGATTCAGACTCAAATAAGTGTTTCCACTTACTAACCTAGATTTATAAGCGTCTTTATTGAAAGCTGAATCGTTTTTTATAATCAGCAGAATTTCTACTTCAAAGTATAATAACATCTTAATAAAGAAGGTTTGAGCATCGTTTTGTTAAGAGGAATATAGCAGAAGCAGCCTTAGATAGAGCTTTGGTGTTTCAAGTACTATGCAAGTAGAATGGGTTTGTTCTCAATGGTGCTACAGTATCGCTTCCATTATTAACGAAATATTGTGTATCTAACTTCGCCCGCACCCCGGCATGCGTAAACTACAATTCCTGTTTTTAGTCACTGTGAAGAGTCTGTCACCATTACTGGCTACCAACAAATAAACTCATTTTTGCATTTACAATGTTAATTGGGGTTGGAATCGTTTTAGCGGTCGGTGACAACTTCCTGTATCGTCCTCTTCTTAATATAGAAATTTATTAAAGACCATTTATGAAGTTAGCGCATTAAAAGGTAGATAAGTATGGGTAGCTTACTTTTATTTGCATTAATTTACCTAATTGAATTCATTAAATTGTTTAAAAAAAATATTTTTATCAATGTTAACAGGATTGCAACGATACATTTAGATTTCATTAGAAAGCCATTAAAAGGTCTATTGATATAAAATCTAACGTGTATCACCTGTACTTTGCGGTTTCACTTTAAGATTACAGATACAAATCAGAATCAAATTTTACGTTTAATAATGAAAATTATCATTTTAATATCAGATAGTTCCAAAGCGAATAAACTTCAAACTTGGCAGGGGTGGGGATGAATAGTCGCGGAAGGGGAGGGGAGGAGGGAAAGGTCAGTTGGTTGCCTCACCGGAATGCTTGAACTATGCGGTCTTCCTTGCCAATAAATACGACCTCTCTTATTAAATATTGCAATATAGGTACTTATTAATAAACCATCACGTAGTTTTGTGGTATTTTGATCATGTTTTTACTTAGGTGATGAACTTTTAAGGTATATAATTATGGTGATTAATGGTGGTGAAAAAAAAAACATTATGTGTTCCATCTGATATCACGCCTTTTTTTCCGGAGAGGAAGACGGAGACTACAAGTTGCCACATGCCATGATTGAACTTATATTTTAGGGACACTTATGGAGATTTTGCAGGGTGTTAAAAAAGAGCGTGTTACCCCATCCCAAGATTCCATTCGTAAACCTTGTATCTTCTGTGCTTCATCTATATATTCATCTTTTTATATACGCTCTCCGGTTTTAATTTCTTCTTCAGTTTTCATCAGAAAGTCCTACAACTTTAATAATTATGTAACATAAATCATTTTTAGGTAATTCAATTGCTTTTGTAAAATCAGTTGATGAATAACACCAAAGACATATTACGCCAACATTACATGTGGCACACGTTGGAAATCAAGTTAATTGCTGTGGCTAGTGGTAAACCAGCAGACTATTATTATGGTTAATTGGACGGATTTTGACGGTGACAGACGTATCTGTTATGTGTTGTCCACACTATGTCAGCGAGTGTGCGTTTACTGGGTTTTTAAATTTTGATATATGAAATTGAATATATGGTTTAAATGTATTGAAAAAAAAATGGCCAAAATCCAAAATGGCCGCAGTGCATTACAAGTCCCGTGGGAATGGAAACCCGATACAAAAATAGTTAATTTAAATCAGCTCTTTTCCAGGAGTCTATATTTATTAAAAAATGCTGTATTGATAACGATGAACATAATTTGAAAGATGGAAAATCATCCATCTTTACAAAATTATGTTCAGTGTTCACATCGAAATTTATCCTGCCATTAACATCCAATTTTATTACGTTCGTTTGATCTTCGTTTAAAATTTGTTGCTGTATCAATTTCTATTCCTACTAATTAGACCCATCAAAAGCGCCTTCAGAAGTCAACATCGTTCAATTACCAGTTGATTATAGTATTAGTAATCGATTATATGGTATTGCCTTTAGGCATAAATTGTCGTAAGTACAGAAATATTATAACGAAGTCATGTTGTTGTTGTATCAAGAAGAACTAGATAATGGATTTAGCATCAAGTCCGCCCATTGTATCAACATTGTTTGTCCAATAAGGTTTAAATAAATAAAAAGTAAATTTTCCTTCTCCAGTCTAATTTTTCTCATCGCTTAATCTTTGTTCTTAACTGTGCCTCGTTTTATTTTTTGTGTTATATAAATAGAATGAAATGTGAATCCTCCACGCACGAAACGAAACATCCAGCTGATTTTCATTCTAGTTTTGTTAATTTTATAAACTGTTAATCTAGGACAGTACGTTGATATCCCTGTCAATTAGTCATTTGGTGTCGTTTTTTCAATGAAGTTTATTAACTGGCATTAATACCCTTGAAATAAATTCAACTTTTTTGAGCCAAATTTATTTTTATTCTCATAAGAAGTCTTATCTGCTTTTTATTCAATTTATGCCTCCATGTGGAGGCAAGGGGCAATTAGAAGAGCAGCTGTTGCTCTGTTAGCAATATAATTATGATCACATTCTGCTGCGTTGTTCTTGTAATACTGAAATTCAGAATTGTATTCTGTATTAGGAATATGCTTTTCTACATAATGTGCTTGTAAGATGCAAGCTGAAAAAGATGTTTTCGTTAAAAATGTATTCATTGTAAATTTATTTGCTGGTTGTTGTTTCTAAAGCAAACATTTTCGGGTAGATGCAAATAGACATCGTTTCTTTTTAATTTATTTTAAGCTCTCAAATCACAAAAATTAAACAGAGTTGGTAGGTAGTGGTTTTGAAATGTATAGCATTTATATCACATGCTTCTATAATTTTTCAAAGAACTATTAAATTAATTCGGATATCTTCCTTCTTTCTGTGATACCCAAATATATTTATCACATTTAAACTTGCTATGGGTAGGCAGAGTCAATTAGTCACAAGACTCGAAGGCCACCTTCAGCTGAGTGGCTTTAATGAAATCTTAATTTCGGATTGAATGTCAATCCAGATAATACTCTATCACTGTTAAATTAAAATCCCACGGGCTGAAAGCAATCTCAACCGGAACATACCATAATAAGCATCTAGACTCGAACCTGTGACCCCAGTGAATCGACTGCGGTCATTGCGAGTCAGATACCGTAAGATCATTACCCCATTTGGGTACCATTGTTGCTTCCATACAAATACAAAGGAGCATTGCCAAAGAAAACTATGTTGAGATTCAATGCCGTAAAGGTTAATTTCATAAAGTTGGTGGAAAGATGAATACAGGTTTGTGCGATAGTCAGTGGTCATCAAATAATTGCTTGAGATGGGTGCTCATGCGCATGTAATGGTGTAATAATTTAGATCAATATCGTCATCCTCATAGCGTTAGTCTCAATTTTGGCATCACCTTTACTTTTAGGCTATTTAGCCTCTACCTACATAGGCATACCGACATAATATCTGTGAGTTGACACGTTTGTGCTGTCGGGTTTTCCCATATTATATATTATCAATGAATTTCTAAAGAACTTCATACTACCTACGCATCGTATTAGGTAAAAATATATTTTCAATGTATACATTTTCCGTGAGCTTTTATGGTTGACTGGTATGAAAGCCTTATCTGATGAAACAGCTCGCAATAAAAAAACATCAATAGAATTATCAATCAAATTTACGTTAGTGGGCGACATGAAAGAAGTACAACATAAGATGATTTACAAGTAAATGTGACTTACAATAATATTAAAGGATTTACATACATACATATATATATATACACATAATACACACAACATATATAATCACGTCTATATCCTCTGCGGAGTAGACAGAGCAAACAGTCTTAAAAAATCTGATAGGTCACGTTCAGCTGTTTGGCTTAATGATGGAACTGATATTTAAATAGAGACAGGTTGCTAGCCCATCGCCTTAAAAATAATCCTATGTTTATCTTCCTCTTAGTTGCCTTTTACGATACTCATATAATTAATTACCTAAAAGATTATCAAAGCAATTCTTAAACAAATAACTATGTTATTATTTAGAATACAAGAAATAGAAACTGTCAAACGTATTTATAACATTGCAAATAAATTTTCAAAAACAGAAGTAAAAATAAGATTACGAAGAACATACAAACATACATTTTTTAAAATCCAATTCAAATTTTTAACTACTACTTATTTAATTAATCAGCTTAAATTAATTATTTGCTTTATTGGCACAATCTTATTTATATGTAAATATAAAAAAAAAACCTTATTTGTACGTATATTTAATTATAAAAATCTTAAGTAGCATATCTTGTAAATGACTTGTTGCTCACGTAAGCCTCAATTTTGTATGCGATCCTCTTAATGTCAGGTTGGTTAGAAGAGATCCCACTTAGGGATACACCCGCTTTTGTACTGTACAACTGTTTTCTATTTGTAATGTGCTCCATTATTGGACAATAAAGTATTTACTTACTTACTAATATTGAATCTAAGCAAGGTTAGAATGTATTATTAATGTACCACACTGAACTTTGCACACCAAAGTTTATAACTTCTCTGCCAAATAGTTATAGCGTTCGTAAACCTTCTTAAGTACTACTCGACCGCCATATTGTTGTGTAATTAAAATCAACTCTGTAGTATAATATGAATGTAAATTAATTCAATACTTGTATTTTACATTTTGCCGTGTGGTTTACGGCACTTTAGAATGGAATAACTCCATATCTTTCTCAGTGGGAACTCGGGATTCCCCATGTAGGTGATGGGCTAGCAACCTGACACTATTTGAATCTCAATTCCATCATGAAGCCATAAAGCTGAAAGTGGCCTTTCAGTCTTTTCGAGACTGTTGGCTCTATGCCGTAAGAGATATAGACGCGATTATACATATGTATGTATGTATGCATCAGCATCTCTCCCTCTCACTCTCTCTCTCTCAGTTACACTTTGTTTTAAGTTAAGTTTTTTTTTCCATTTAATCCACCGTTGTATTATATATGTGGGATTTAAAGGAAAACAGCGCGGAATTATATCGTAAATCTTCTTATTTTATTAGACTTCTTAAAATACATCTTTTAACGTCTTACATCGTACCACAGACTCACTATTCTCTCTGTTAATGTTACCAGCGTAAAAATTAGAGAAGCTAACAAAAAGGATTTATATAAAAACGAAAAACAAAACTTACTACCCAAATATATTTATCACTAGCTGTGCCCGCGACTTCGTTCGCGTGGAATAGTGACTATGAGCAGCGTTTTTTTTTAAATATATACTTATTTTTATTTTGGATCATAATCACAGTCATTTTGGGTAGCTAAAAAACCTACTTTAATGGCGCGGCGCGGTTCTCGGCGCGCTTTATATACCTACCCGCGCGCGCAGTCGTCGTATGCAACCGACAAACGTCCATCCTAAGCTGAACCGCGATTCCTAAACCGATAATTTTTATTTAACTTCTCTATAAAGATATTTATTATAAATAAAAATTATTATAAAGTTTCAGTAAATTCTACTAACAGAGAAAAAAAAAGTAGTTATTCGTAATAGAATTAACTCTTACTAATAATATAAACGCGAAACTTTGTATAGACGCATATTTGTTAGTCTTTCTCGCAAAAACTACTGAACAGATATGGATGAAATTTGGCAAACAGTTAGTTTAGGCTTGGAAATAACAACACTTATGTTACTTTTTACCGCGGGATAACATCTCAGACCCACGGGAAACTGGAAGGAATCTGTTCGACATTATTCTTAAAATTCAACAGCTTACAAACTACCTTCAGCCGTAAAAGAACAATGTTTTTTCATTCCCATGGGAGTACTATGATTTCCCTCGGTAAATTATTCTTATAGTTTATGATATCAGCCTAAACTAACTTAAGTAGAAAGAATTTAGATGAGCCCTTTTAATTTTTTTCCCATGGTAATCCAGTCAATTCCAAGGTAATAAGTAACTATAACATATTCTATTAATGATTGTAATTTACCTATCTAGTAACAATGATCGACGTCGTTCGTTGACCGGAACAGGCGTTAAAAAAACAATATACTACCGATTCCCATGGGAAACGGATGTTTTCCCGCGGTAAAAAGTAGTCTTTATGTTGCGCCAGGCTCTAAAATATGTCGGTACAAAATTTCAACCAAATCCGTCAAATAGTTGCGGAGATTAATGGTGCCTATGTATAAGCATAGAATAGTGTTCGACGTGATTCTTTAATTTGACATAACTTTTTTATTTATGAACCGATTGACATGAAACAAACACTAAAGCATAACTGAAGCATACCACAATATATTCGTGAAAATTGCATCCAACTCGGTTCAGCCGTTTCTGAGATTAGCGTGAACAGACAAACAGACAAACCGACAAACAGACAAACCGACAAACAGACAAAAAAAAAGTTAACCCTGTACCACCTACCACCTATATTTGTCACTTAACCACCTACGTGCGGTCTCACAGACTCCAGCAAAATTTGACCTTATTATTTAAAACTTAAAGGAATAATGAAATAACTGATAACATTTACGAACTGTGTTTATTCTTAACTTTAATTTTAGAGCCACAGCCAACAAAAATTACGTAAAAATCTAGCCATATACTCAAAAAACTAAATAAAAACATTATTATAAATTTTTCTTGACTTATCATAGAAAATGAGATCTAGAATCTTAGGAACATAAATGTTTAACATCTCTTTATTATTTTTAGTAACTTCAATCGTCCAACTATAATACTAAACAAAAAAAGTAAGTAAAAGTATGAAAATAAACAAAAATTGCAATGCCGTAACATTTAAATTTTTTCGATGCAATTGCAGCACATTTTATTGGAACACTCTAAACAAATTGGTTTCTTACACATGAAACATAAGAAAGCAGTCTTGCGCTTTTTTTTTCGGATCACAGGTGATGCATGTTTTGCGAACTTCAAGTTTTTCCGTCGTGAAAGAGGTTGGTAGGTCTTCTGATATCTGCAGAACACGACGGATAGAATTTTTGACATCTCGTGTAATGTGATCATTTTTTACGCGACGTTCCATGTGTGGTTTCGTAAGCTGTTCGGCCAACTTCTTTATGAATTTAAATCGACTTTCAGTCTTCTGTGCTTGGTTGCTACAATTGATGACGTAAGCGTTTGAAACAGAGATGTCCAGCATTCTATAAAATATAGCCAAAGGCCACCTGCGCGTCCGACGAGCAGTGGAGTAATTTGAACATCTTTGGTCCAGTAGATCTACTCCAATTTTAGTTTGATTGTAGTATAATATATTTTCAGGCTTCTTTGTACTTTCATCAACACTTGCAGTGTGATGCATGCTTGACACCATAACTACTGCCTTGTTTTTCTTTGGTACGTAAGAAGACAACGTGATATCTTTGGTGAAACCGAAAATTGAAGAGCCTGTTGCCCGCGCTCGAGATGGTTTAAATTCTGGCGGTATTTCTCGCTTATTTTTTTTCAAAGTACCCACGAAACTAAGGTGCTTCTCTTTCAAAACATTGACCAGCTCGATCGAAGAAAACCAGTTGTCAGCAGTGACGTTTCTATTTGAGTTTTCGATTGGCGGAATCAGACGTAAAACCGCTTGAGTTGGTTTTGATAGACGCTTTTGTTCTTGGGTCAAAGTAAGCCCATCAGAATCTTTGCCGAGATATATATAGGCATTAATAAGGTAGCCATTTCTTGCATCTGTAATGCACATAATTTTTAGGCCATATTTAGCTGGCTTTTTTGGCATAAACATTTTGAATTTACAGCACCCACGGAAAGCCACTAGCATCTCATCTATACAAGCGCATGTTCCAATTGAGTAAACGTCTTGAAAGTTCTGTATTAAAGACTGAAAGAGCTCTGAAACAGGAGCAGCCAAATCCTGTTCACGACGTTGTTCTCTTGTTTCTGCATCGTCAAATCGAATAGTATTTAGCAGAACTTCCAATCGATTCTTACTCAAAATACATCGGAAAATCTCTCTCCCAGTGCCATCACTACTATACCATGACGTGTAATGCTCATGATTTTCCTTAAAAATCGCTGTGTAAAACAAAAGCCCAATGAAAGCTTTTAGTTCTATAAGGTCCAAGTCTTGAACACACGTCTGTTTTTTGTATTTCGGCCTAATTCTTCTTATTTTCTCATTAGTATGAAGCACTATTTTTTCCAGCATCTCATCGGTAAACAAAAGACTCCATATATCCAATGGCATGGTAGAATTATTGAGCATTGCACGGAAAACTGGTTTTAGACCTGGCGTTTGATTTACAATATTATGCTGTGGTGTCCTTGAGCGAGCGATACTAGGCACAGAAGCCCAGCGAAACCGATTTTTCCCAAAATAATTTTTCTTTCTTGGCCTACTTCTGGATTGTAATTGCGCAAGCGGAATATCATCTGAAGAGTCACTATCAACTTGAGGCGTCCTGGAACGCGAACGTGACCTTGAAGCAACTGTTGGTTCAGAATGAACTGTATTGTTGTCCTCTTCATCTCCTTCCAATTCCGATTCAGATTCACAGTCTTCAACCTGAGCGTAATCCTCACTTACATTATCTTCCACATCACTACAATCTTCATTTGGTAAATCTTCTTCATCTGATATCTCCTGCTATAGCCACCTTTGAATATTCTCGTCGTTTTTATTCATATTGCCACTAAAACAGATAAAATGTATAAGAACAGTAAAATCCCGCAACCACCTACGTGCGGTCTCTGAGACCGCTGGCAAAAGATTTTCACTTACCTAGAGCGAACGCGCGCACATGTTCCCTCGCCGAGCGCAAGCGCGATACTAAGTGACATGTAGAAAAGGTACTTGGAAGCACGCGGCCGTACGATACCAACACAAAGAAAAAAAATGGTTCAAAAATACGTTGCGGTCTGAGAGACCGCACGTAGGTGGTTAAGGGTTAATTACGTTTTTGGGTTCGACATCGACATAACAATAACCCCTGCTATTTTTTTTATTTTTATTTTCAATGTACAGACAGCACTTTTCTACAATTTTATTATATGTATAGATTTTACCATTTTAAAGTGGCATAAAGTGCAAGGAAGCTTTTGCATTCCGAATGTTTATTATGGATTTACGACGAATGCCAATACTGAAACTATGTCAGTTGACAACAAAGCTTCTGGGTTTACGGCGTTATAAACATTCATACATAATTCGCTTCGGTCGTTCGCGTGTAAGCGATGTTGCAATGCCATCAAATTATATTCTTGCAAACAGGTTAGTGACTTCGATCGATTTTGATTGAATCGGAATGACATATGTATGTATACGTTGAGAATACGTCATTGTTGTTTTTGTGAGAGAAATTTTGTCATTTGAGAAAATGATTAGTAGTAGGTACTTATCACTTGGGTGATTTTATAAGTTATTGTTTTTTTTTACCATACTAAAATTAGCTTATGAAGATTTTTTAAATTGCTAAACTAAATTTATATTTAGGTCACAGAGGCCTGGAAATTTCAATTAAACTTATTTGAAAAATCCTGTTTAATTACGAGAGCGATTCGTTTAATTAATGGTACTTACTATGTTGATTGACGATTTTATTCATTACACATATAGTATATTTTGTTTCTTTTCTCAGGTAAATATCATGCAGTGATCCGGAAATTGGTAATAGATGGGTAAAGTAAAATTTTTCATTTATTTCTACAAGATATTTATAAGATTTGGTAATAATTATCCCATCTACAAAATAAATCAAATGATTTAGTGTACGGATGGCCGCGTGACCGAAAACGAACATTTTCAATTACCCCCAACAACCTTATTTACTTGTTAAATACATAAATTCAGTTAAGTATAAAAGCCCTGTTTATCCAAATAAAAATATTGCTCTTTCAAACAAAAAACTGCTATAAATAAAGAGCACCGACTCTGAAAGTCAGATTTTTAAACGGCAGTACATTAAACAGCCTAAATAGGCCGACCGCACGCTTTCTGAGTAATTTATAGACGGATTTTATTCTTTATGTAATAATTGTTTACTTGTTGCAGTTGTGATTCTAATTTCTTGACTTACAAAAGAGTTCTTGTCAATTGTATGATTCTTTTTATGACATCAAAAAAATGTTATGTCTTGCTTTTTCTGACTTGAACGCACTATTTATGTCACTTTTAATTTTGGAACAGCAGAACTATCTCGACAAATAAGGCTTTGAATTAATAGAACCGTTTTTAAAGAATTCATATTTCCAATACTTAATTTTTCCTTTTCGGCTTTTTCCCCGGGAATATTTTAATTTCAAGTTTTTACTATTAAGCGGCTAATTTATTTTTATTAATAGAAGTTACTTTTGAGTTTTAATTCGTTGAAAACAAAAATTCACAAAGTTTTGGTACTACTTTTGTAATGTATTTCTTTTTTTTTGTATTTCTTATGTGTTAGCAATTTTTCGAAAAGTTGTCATAAAAATTTAAATGAATAATACTAATATGATGATGGAGCTTGCATGAAGAGAGTTATGAATGTGGATGAAGCGAAAGAACTGTGCAGGAATCGTGGCAAGTTAAAAGATGTGGTCTCTGCCTACCCCTCCGGTAAGGAGGCGTGATATATGTATGTATGATGATGGTTTAAAATAATATGTTATGTAATTATGTCAGTCGCCGGTGCTGCAACTTGCAGTTTGGGAATATAAACTGTACGGCTGCCCTTATAAAACTTCAGCAGACCACGGTCTAAAAGAAAGTTAAGCTAGCGCCCTCGTTAATTATAAAGGTACAAGGCTAGAGATTTTCATAATTATGCCTACAGGTTCAGTATGAAAGCATTTTAGAGAAATGGGCACATATTTCATGACGGATTTAAGAGCTCAGTAGCGCCTCCTGCAGAATATTTATTTTAACTAAAAAAAATATCATATTGAACCAACATATTTTTTAAACAAAATTAGTTATACCTTTAAAAAGTCAAATTCAATTTGTTTAAAACTCAACGACCCATAAAAAGTAAATTATTTGTGAATTCATACACTTTACGTGTTTTAATTTCGCGTCATATCAATTAGCCGAAATTGATGGGTAGTTAACAATAATAATCAATAATTTATCAGTATTCTCATTAATCGCGGTAATAAACGAACGTTATAGGTGGATATCGGATTTAATTACACAATTATCGGATCAGATACGACGTGTGAGTTACATTTTTTTAGAAGGCTATGATGTGTTTGGGATTTTACAGCAGCCTTCATGTCTGACCATGGTACACAAAAACAAGCCACCGCCGCATACGCCTACACTCGACGACTACTTCTTTGTAATATTTTTATCTTTCTATTTTTATCTTTCTTTCCATAAACATGAACAGGAGAAAAGTTTGTCGTGAAATATCATAATTTTCATATCGTCTCTCTTCTCATGCACGGCCGGTGATATGTGTATAGTGTTTCCAAATGTTAGTTTCGGTAGGAATAATAGACAGCTTACTGCTGCTATCCTACACAGTTTGTGTATAAACAATATTTTAAGAAAAAATGTTTCGAGCCGCGTAAATCCCCCACTTTCATTTACTTAGTGTGTAATTGTAACTGATACGTTTCGTTACGATGCGTAGTCCTTATAAATGGTTGGCTTTACTCGCATTTTCCGGGTCAGCCTTTGCTTTACATCAAATGGATTTATTTATAGAAAACATTCACGTTTATGCCGAGAGGGATTACGGTATTTGTATTGTCGTTTTTGGTGAGACAAAATGTATTATCAATGTGTTAATGCGATTGATTATTTAAACGTTGCATTTATTTTGCAGGCTCCTTGGATTGGGCAATTTATTTAAAGCTATATTTTTGTCACAGATCTGCCTGTGTTAAAATAAAATTACTTGTTTCCTCGTTTACTTTCGTCTTATTTGACCGATGATTATTGATGATGATTACTTATTACACTCCATCTCTTGATAAATTGATAGCTTTGATGATGCCGCTGTCGTTTGTCGATAGACATTTGGCAGCCACATGGCGATTGCATATTAGACTTACCCATCTCATGAGTCGAAGTCATAAGCGGACCCCGATCTCTTTCCCATTTCGATCGCGACATCAGAGAAAACTGAGATAATTTAATTATTATCTCACATGATCATAAAATTTTAACTTAGAGCTGAAAAACATCGTAAAAGTTTAAGTAAAAATTGAATTCTCGCAAAAAGCTCTACTAAGCGAACGAGTATCGCTAGAAAATCCTTAAAGGAGGAATCTCTTTAAATTGTTTCTTTCCGATATAAAAGGCACCAGTCTCGCCGGAGTTATGAACGTTTCCGTACACCGGCGATTGAATCAGATTACGGTTATTTGTAATAACTGGGAAATGTCCTTCTTTTACAATTCCGTAATTGATTTCGCGACGCGGTTCTTTTTCAACGGATTAACGGTGATTATACTTGTTTTTTCAGATCGATAGCTAATCAGCTTCACAATCAAGAAGGGATAATTTTTTAATCTGCAATATTTTACTCATCACGACTAATTTTGTCTGTATTTACTGACTCTCTCTCTCTCTCTCAGTTTTGCCTGTTCCCGGTGCCACTTTATGGAGTCCTAGGATCACCTTTTGACAGTTAATTCCGACGTCTTTGGGATCGATTATGTTTTTGAAGCTGTCTTATTCAGTTCCATTGGTTCTTATATTTGTAATGGAATAATTTTAAGACTTCAAAACTTTTTTGTTCTATTCATTGTTTCGCATAAATTATATATTTAAAATTGTGCTATTCATTTTATTAACCTTATTAGACATTTACACGGGATCAAAATCCCAAACAAAATCTAGTATTGTTTATATTTATATAATGAAAAGTATACTTTACATATATTGCAAAGCCTATCAAGTGACCAAACCAGTCGGCGAATCCGCAGACTAATGATATCCTCAACTTATCGGCTCGCCTGACGCCCGCCATTTTTACGGATTCACCCGGATTTTATGTAAATTTGTTTTGTCAACGAGGGGCCTTGCTGCGGCCACGATTCTATATCCGATTGAGATGTAAGAATAACGGAGATATGATTTTTTTTTATTAAATAGGTATGATTTTTATCATAAGCTGGGTTCTATCAACAGGGTCACAGAAAGCCTACGGGGGACGCTTTTTATACATACATACATATCGTCTATATCCCTTGCGGGGTAGACAGAGCCAACATTATCGAAAAGATTGAAAGGCCACGTTCAGCTATTTAATGATAGAATTGAGATTCAAATAGTAACAGGTTGCTAGCCCATCGCCCAAAAGAAGAATCCCAAGTTTATAAGCCAATATCTTAGTCGCCTTTTACGGCATCCATGGGAAAGAGATGGAGTAGCCTTATTATTTTTTCAATTGGTTCCGGGAACTACACGGCATTAAAGTTATAATAAATAAACCTGACTTGTACATCGGTGTTATAGTCAGACCCCAGGCTCTCCCAATTACTTAGCAATAAGCCCTAGCTGGATGACTTAGTTATGGAATTGAGATTCAGAGATAGTTAGACATAGCCTGAAATGAGCTTTTCCGTTTATTGAATTTTACAATCCGCGTGGGGAGATACATAAGTAGCTGGCACACTTATTCTTTTCTAGCAAATCCTATACCTTATAGTATTACCTTAGTCGTCTCTTACAATATCCATAGGAACCTGATTGAGTGATCCTATTCTGCCAAAGCAACTAAATTTATCTCCAGGGCACACGAAACTAGGACTTATACCAAGAAGATAATAAATTATAGTAATTTACACAGTTCTCCATCTTTCCGTGATCTTAGACATCGACCAATATTGATATTCGACTCGTTTTTCGAGTGTTTCGCTTTGATAGATTTTGGTGGTCTTTTTTTACTGTATCAAGTTTGTTTAGAGATAACAGTGACGATCTTGTTTCGTAAAACAATATTTTTGGAATACGTTGATGAATTTCAGTATTTGGGCTTTGATGTTGAATGAAGCAGAGGCAAGCTTTTTTCGATAATAAATAATGAAAGATAATAAAAATACGATGGTATTTATAGGTTCGGTGAGTTGATAATAAGAGTCTTAACATCAAAAGTATAGAATTTTAACGGACATTCTACAAAAGCTGCGAAAAGAATTGGTTAGCTTTTATATATATATATATATATATATATATATATATATATATATATATATATATATATATATATATATATATATATATATATATATATATATATACCTACCTACATACATATGTAGCCTTCTCTATAATTATTGCTTAATTTACAAATAATTAAATTAATCCAGAAGGTAAGTGGAACTTTCATTATATAAAATCAAAATTCATTTGCATACGCACATGCGTCGTTTGTGACACGCAATGCACAACACATTGGCGATTTTGCAACTAAACCCGCTTGTCTCAATGCATTTATTATTACTCGTAGTGCAACACAAATAAAAGCATGCTGCTGCATTAGTTGCTTTTAAAAAAAAATTGCAAAATTTTAATAGTTAATCAATGGCTCAGATTGTCTCTGATGATTTGATGATCCACCGGCTACAATTGGACTAAGTCGTGGTTACTGATAATGCAATTAGAATTTTATTTAAGGTTTATCTTTTACAGGTACAGAGTAGAAAAAGCCTACTGTCTAGAAAGGACTCGAAAAGAAAAACTTGAGATATGGATAGTGATAGGATTTTTTATTTTAAAGTTCGTTTACATAATCAGAAGCATACCTTGGTCTAGATTAACCGAAACGGATGAAACGAAAAAAGTAAGCAAAGTTCGTTACAAGTGGAAAAAATCATTATTCCCCACGGGAAAGTGATTTTATGTATGTATTATCAATATTTTGATATAGAAGAAGACATTTGCATTCATGACAGTCATTTTGTTGAGTAATCATAAATTAAAAATCTCATTGTTCGTTTTCCGAAGAATTGAGCAGCGATAAGAACAATCGATGTTTTCATTTGATCGAAAAATTTATATCTGATGCGCTTTGAATGAGTTTTATTCAATCATTCAACAATTCCATGTACCTACGTGTGATTTTGATTCAAATCACGTCGTACAGAGGATAAGGGCTTTATGTGTTCACATTTATTTTTGGAATGTATTTATACTTATTTTTATTTGTAAAAGCTGATTGATTTATTAATTTATTAAAGCAAAACTCGCAATTAAAAATGCGAATCGCTGGGTTTCCTGTTTTGGGATTTCCCGTAATTTCCGCTAAGGGAAATTAGTGAGATTTTAGTTTTCCTGCTAACAAATTAATGAAAAAATTGTTAAAAACATTCCTTAATAAATTACTTTTATTTTTCTTCATTCCTAGCATGAACGCTTATTTATTGGTATAACCACAAATGAATTATGGAACGGTAACGGATGCGCCGGCATTCAAGCGCCCACATAATTAATTCTAATGTGTCACAATGAGCGCTCATTATGATAGCTCACGTTTTGACACGCACCACTCACCTGAGCTGCACAAAATAATAACTTAACAGAGGGATCAATTTCGAACCCAATTCTGTGAGATTATAGTCTTATAAAAAGCAACGGGTTGCACCCCAACAATGCTGGCAGAAGTGAAAAAGTTCTTTTTTCTATGCTGACACCGAATTTACTTAGAATTTACGATCAGGTCATGTATACTGACGCGAGTTTAACATTTTCTCCCTACCATAAAAAGTGCACAATGCTGAGTGAATGCTACCTAAACATGTGCAAATGACTCTTTCCTAAGTAACATAGTTTCATTGCTTCTGACGGTCAGGCCTATTCAGCAATGTTGATATTTTTTTGATTGTCTTATTTTATTTCTTTATATAATCATAGAACGAAAAACTTATTTCAGGTTTTCCTGCAAAGGTTGCGAAATTTAGACGTCAATCATTTTATGTATAAACCCGTTTCAAACTACATACTTTTTCCACTTAGAGTATCAAATGCTTAATCAGCTTTCATAAAAGGTTTTCTTCATCAGAATATTAAACAAAGAAAAGGTTTATGAACTTAATATTTAAGCATTCAAACTGTATCTATTTGAATGCGTAGGCTTTATGGAAAGTGTATCTTTCTTGTGACGTACGTACGTCTTCATTGTATACCTAACCTAGTGAAGACTTGTTGGTTTATTAAAGTGGGTTTGTGGGATAGCATGATATCTTTGCCTTTGTTCTTTATTTCTCTGTCGAATGACCTAGTTCCTCGATTTGGGATATTTTGACCTGACCTTTCGCCAGGACGTCCCCAATTTGATCCAGTTCACGTGGGCATTTTGCATTGAAATGAACTGCAATAATTAGTCTTTTATTCGACAAAACTGTTTCGAACTAGTTATTGAATCAAGTTGAGCAGTCAGACAAATAATGGTATTTCTCCATATCTTGTATTGTGAAGTAATTTAGAGTCTATCTAGAAATTTAAAGATTGTGTCCCCGACATTATAATCTATATTAATCGTTCGACCAAATTTGGCCTTATACCTACCTAGATCTTTCTAAAAACAGTGAACAGAAACCAATATTATTTATGATCAAATCAAGACTGAATACAAAGCGCTTCAGCTCTGTCCCAATTCAATAATGATTTCCAGTTAAATGCATCCAGTGTCATAGTGACAAAGTTACTCTATCTCGTCCTAGTTAAGTCCGTGATCCACCATTCTATTGTGTTCGCAAATTTAATCGTATGTGACTGGTTTTCAGGCCTGTACACAATGCGACGTCGCATCGCTTAAAACATGCTAGCTCGCACGACGACGTCGCAAGTACTTCTTTGTTTCTTTTTTTTTGTATCTTTGAAGCAAAAAATAACTGGCCACTTCTTTTGCCAATCCATATCTCGGTCTAGTTTTTTCAAAATAATACCAGTACTATTGATGGTCGTCGATGGAATGGAGATTATAGACGTTTTGCCGCACGAAATTTCGCATCGCAGTTTTGTGTACTAGCCCTAAGCCAGTGATCCACGATTGTATTCGCAAATTTAATCGTATGTGACTGGCTTTAGTAAGACGACGACACAATCCCCGAGCTACACGTATAGAGGTCTCAGACGTAGGATAAGCAGTTTAGCATTGATTCCGTGTGATTGATGCCCGGCTCCCAACGATAATCCCATTTGATTCGCTGACCGAATAAAATAAAGAGTTTACAGGTAGATAGAATATAATACGAGTAGCAAGTATAAGAACAAGAAAAATCGAGACCATGCCATCTCTTTATAAGTATTTTTTTTATAAATTATGTTATTGATAATCGACCACGTCAATTATATTTATTGATGTCTTTCTTTAAGTTCTATAAAACTACATTCCAGTTTACTCAGTTAGAAGAAGTTAAGCCATCACGTTAAAGTCTCTATTATCGTAGTAGAGTACGTCACTATTACAAATTCTAAGAATTTAATATCTTTTAATGCTGTTCTAGATTTTTCACATATTTCTACGAGCATTTTGAAAGTTTTTTCTGTGCTGTCCTTTGTTTTGTTTCCGTGTTCAAACTAACTGCTCCGAATGGAACCTAGTGTGATCGATTTGGACATAATTTGCTATGACCGTTATCTGGATTCGTGATTGGATATGTATTGATTTACTGTGATAGTTATGTATATATAATTTAGTTATCAATAGGTATTATTAGTTCGACAATTTATCATGGACAAATAATCTCATTTAATATAATTCTATTTCCGCATCAAATGATAGTTACATAATTTCATATAACTTGTCATAAAGCATATAAGGTCTTAGAATATTATTATCATCTACTGATACTCTACAATCGCCTTTTATAACAAGTTTCAGTTTTATAGTCTCAAAATATTAGCTTTTTTGGTTATTGTGGTTTCCAGCACTCGAGAATAGGACCATCTCTTTCCTATGGATGTCGGAAAAGGCAACAAAGAGAATAGTTTTGAAGAGTTTTGTATACATTTAAAGTTACAAAATACCTAACGATATTCGTATTGAAAATCTGTAGTCAATAAAAATGTAGTCACTTACTCAACCGACCATCTTTTGAAACTAAGAAGTAGTTGAAGAGCTGTTCAAGATTATAAACAGATAGGAAAAATAAATCGTTATACAGCTCATTATAAAGTTTCAGTTCCTATCTGCGATGTACAACTTTTCCCAACATTTTGTTATTATTGATACATTTCTACCCATTATCGCAACTAGTGGGCGTAAACGTTCAGATAAACTATCTACCAGTTTGTTACACAAATTGCCGAGTTTTATAATATTATTTTGTTTTGCAAATACGCTTTGATAGTCAATTTGAGGTTTTATAATGATGCGAATGTTATCAACTATTGAATAGTTTAAACTTGGATTCATTATAAAACCTTCTGAAATCGGAATTTCACTTACGATAGTTTATATACATATTAAGATCCTAATGGCAAGAAAGTGTGGTATTAATCATCAACTTATTGTTGTTTGTTTTCAGGTACTTTACTTATATAAATTGACTTTAGCTGAATGCACGGTAAGCACCAGTTTCTTTTTAAGTCTTTTTTTTTATTTTAGTATGCGTAGGGGATAAACACATTATACTTCTAAAATTGAGAATATTTCACTCAACTTTACCTAACTTTTTTAAATTAATGTTAATTGAATATAGCAAAATATAATCTACGTCTTTGTTACATCCACTATCCTTACTATATCGATAGGAAGTAAATGAAGACAAATAAAATTAAAATCTATATTTTATGTATGAGAAATATCCCTAATTACAGAAAAATAGGCAAATGAATCCGGTTTTAAAATTAGTTAAACCAGCACACAAATGGCATAGGAATTGAACTCATTCACTTCCAATAACAAGCCCCAGATGCTGTAATTATCGACGAACTTGGAAACTCACCAAAACGATTGAACAACTTGACTGGCGTAGAAGTGAAACGTTGAATTTAATTATATCCAGAAGAAATAACAGAAACTAAAACAAAATTATTATTTATTTAGAAAAAAAAAAACCTTGCCCAAATATAAATGTTATCTGCATGCTGGAAATATAAATATTATGTTCATTAAAAAAATTATATATTTTTTTATTATAATTATCCAGCCAGCAACAAATATTAACATCTTTAACTGTTGGTGTTTTGTATCTATGCAATAAATGATTAAAAATAGCCAATATTGCTCCAGATATTTTGTATCTCTCAATATTTTCTGAAGCAAACGGTTCGCCAGATTTGTAAATTGATTTATAACTCACTTATTGTTTCAAGATTTGCTCTGCGATTCGGATGAAATAATAATAAATCAAATTTTGAAAATGGTTGTGAAATAATTGGATTATGTGTTGTATCATTTTCCGTTTTGTTTTCTCTTTTAAATTCACCATATCTTTGGAGAGTTGGAAACAGAATGCTTATATAGATTACCTGATTTCACGTGAAAATTTGTTTACGAAAACTAAAATTTCTTTCGTAGTTGTTAATTCATAAAGATATCGTCATTTGATCTTGGTATTTTTCTTTTGAAAATGCGCTTCATTACTTTTACAAACTCTCTCTATACATAATCCCAATTAATTGAGTAATGATGTAGGTATTATCAAATCAAACCAAACGAATGGATTAAAAGCTTTTAAAACTTTTGATTGATGAGGACACAATCATTCGTGATGAACTTTAACCCTAATATCATTAAAAATTAAATAGGCAATTATTAAAAATTTCAACGCTAATAATATTATTTATGTGTGATGTGTATTACTTTAAAACTTCAGAGATAAATCACATGCTTTTAATATTTTCCCACGCTCACTTGATATGTTTTTTTTTTTTTTGAGATTATTTACAGACTTTCTTTTAATTTTATTTTACTTTTTGCCTTAAACGATCACTCACTGCTACAATAGGAATAGTTCTTGCCTTTCAAATGTTTATTATTATTCGATTCGCGGTATAAATTATGAAATCATGTAATTTGACCTTCGCCCTTCAGAACTTCAGACGACAGGTAACTGATTTATAATTTACGATATTTTAATTGGTACCGCTAAAGTTGCCTATCGAATTGCCAAGCAGTTTCCAAACTTTGGCCAAATTAATTTATCCCGTATAATTCTCGCTTTATTACAGATAATATCGGATACAGTTTAGCTAACTTCTATGCTGATCTAGTTGTAAAGAAAAAATCTAATGTGTGCAAACTGTTTCTCTTCCCTTGTAGATTGTAAAGACTATCAAGGAAAGCCTAATAAATAAGGATTATTTTTTTTAGGCGATAAGCTAGCAACTTTTATCACTATATGAATCTCAGTTTGGCTCTGTCTAATCTGTCAGGGTTAAAACGTGACTAAATGTATGTTATTCGAGAGAGATAATATAGAATACAGTTTATTTTTGTTTCTATAAAGGTTTTGGTGAATTTAGCTTGATGTTGCAAAATTTAGTTTTCATTTTTCGCGCTCCGTTGGCATCTAATTAACTGAATTGCAGTTTTTGAACGGTTATTTTTGGATGGCATGTGTTTCAGTGCGAATTTTAAATGGTGTTTCTGTTATAAAGCTTAATGACAAAAGGAAATTGCTTTGGTTTAGCATTAATATTTCAGATGCTTATTTGAATCATTTTTTTTGTTGGTGCAAATATCTATAGTTTATAGGGTTGGTCTAGATTTTTCGAATTAGTCGCTGCTCATATATTTCGATAGATTTTAAAGATAAAGTTGAAATAAAATATAATTTTTTTTAATACTATGAATCTTTAATGATAATAAATATTTAAATAAATATTTTACAGAACTTTTTCCAAGACGTTGAAATTGTACCTAATGTTGGATGATTTCAAGCCTTGTAAAATATTCAAAAGGCATGATCCCAGTACATGGATGGGAAATGTTTCGAGAGACTTAGAAAGTAATTTTGTGGCCGCGTCGTGACTTGGATGACTGAAATTGGCGTAGGGCATGCGGTCACCCACTGCCCTTCACCTTTAGGACTGGTATGCACTCCGTACAGTGGGCTGTCAGTCTTTTTATTTATTGAAAAACAAGGGATATTGATTGAATTGATAGGAAAGATCACGTTTAGGGCAACCCACATTTTCACTGTTTTATTTATTCATACTGCTCTTTTTGCACCACAAATAATAGAATTTCTACCTTATGTGCCGCTAACATTTTATTGAAAATTTCCGTATTTTATTTTTGTAATCGAGTAATAGTTCTTTCAGAGAGATTGTGGCCTATAACAGTTTTGAGTAATCCCGTAGTGGCTCCAAATATTTGCAACCATTTAGTGTACACCTCGGCCTATCGCAGCGATGACATGACAACCCGACCTCGGAGCGAATAGTTGTCGGGTCGGGATACGCACAGTTATTGCTGTGAACCACGGAGGAGATATCCAATGGAGAATGCACGTAGGGACTCAGCAAATGTTAACTTCAGTGTATGCAGCTTAAATTTTACTAAGTTGGAACTTGATCTTTGGGGGTCATTAAAGTGTTGTTGACTCAGATGAATATTTTTTTTTGCTTTATATTCCCTTTTTCATTCCTCTGGACGCCATAGAAATCAACAAAGGAACGAAAACATTGCTAAGGAAAAGTTTTCAAATAATTAAGGCAAACAAAAGTGGAGGCATACGAAAAGATAAAGAAAATCTTTTACGTATAAATAATTGGGATTTCTTTTTTCAGTAATAGTTAATCAATCCTTCCTCACCCTCCTCTTCTCCAGCGAGTTATTATACTCTATGTTGTGACCCAAATAGATTCACCTGCCCCACCGTATGTGCTGTTTACGGTAGCACCAATACATGAATGATATAACTATCTCGGAAGGTTTTAGTTGCAGATTTATTGTGGGTTGGAGTGATAAAACCGACAGGGACTCCGGTATGAGTTTCATTCCACGCAATAGCAGAACCTTGAATGCACATGGATACATATTATATCACGTCTTTATTTATAACTTACGCATTAAACAGAGTCAATAGTTTTGAATATGCTGAAGAGTCACATTCAAATTATTGGTGGATAGAGATTCAGACAGCACCAAGTTTATGAGTGAAACCCTTGATTGACTGTTATGATGACGACAGAAAGAGTTGCAGTTAAAACACAGTATGTACATACTCGTATTTTCTTTGCTTCCACATTATGGACGCGCTCGCATTAGACGAATGTGCTTACAACCTTACCTTTGTCGCCCTTCCACGGGAAAGAGCTGAATGGTGGTGGTAGACATCTAAAAATGGAAACCACTCTGTATTGACTTGAACGTAAATCGTTTCAATCGTCTAACGATTAAGCATGAAACGCTGAGGCATAACGAACCATTCGTTAAAAAAAATCTTGTCACCCACGATTTAAATAGATTGATAAATATAATAATGATAAAATACTTTTCGCCCTAAGTATTAAAAAGACGGAAAGTACATTAACATTTTTTATTTATCGTTAAATTTAATGAGTTGCTCAAAAATATTTAATCAGTTACACACATGGTGTAATTTTCATTGCTAGAATTAAATCAAATATGATGATTTATGTTACGTAACATTTCATTTCAACGTTTTAAAATAATATAAACAAATGATTACATGACTTGAAAGTTACGGAATTACGGCTAAGTGAGAGTTGAAGGTTCGTAACAGGTCATTTACTAAGACTTAGTTATGGCGAATATTGCCTGCAATTACTATGATGACACATAACTTAGTTTTTATAACTTTCTAGGAGATATTTTTAAAAATTATTCAAATTGTTATCAGTGGCATTTTCTAAGAGACTTTGTTAGGGTGTTGGTTGAATCTTGTCCGCTAATCGATTTCTAATATTTCTATTTCTGCAATATTCTACTTCATAACATAGGCACGAGTATATATGTATGTTAATTTTAACTTACTTAAGATGTAAGTCAGTAACGAGTTAAAAATACTTGTTTCTGGGCTTCGCTGAATATATATAAAATATATAATATAAAATACCTACTCAGTGTGTGTTATGTACCTGTTCTTGGGGGTTATTTACTTCAATATAATACTTCAACTTTTTGGCATATGTTATCCCCCTCTCTCTAACTTCGAAGTTAACAGAAAAGACAGAAAGAGAGAGTGCTAGAGAAAGATAATATGAAAAATACCAACACAGGTGGTAAGGTAAGGTGGTATATATTTTTAAAATAAATGCTTATAGTTGTTTGTTCTGAAAATCCAACTAATCATTTACTGTTATAGGGTTGCCATATAAGTATGGGTGATACCATGTTTAATATTAATTCTAACTACATACAACACTTGTGCAACGTAAATTATATCATCATGCATGCGCTAGTCCCATTTGTGATCAGGTTTCGTTCCGGGCTGTGATTTAGAACATTGCAATCAATAAATTAATGTACATTATATCAATCATAATTATTTATAGCAACATTATCGAATTTGAAATCTGCTTTGTGTATGAATTACAAATAGAATGAAATATTATGTTGTGCTTCTATGTATATAAATCTAGATGTAGTTATCAGTTGCGTCAAATATTACATATGTACACAAAAAGAAAGAAAACATATAAATTTTAAAGTTTTAAGTAAGGTGAATTGTGCAATCTAAATAATTCTACAGTTAGGTAGATAAACTCTTTATTTAATTGCCAAGAGAAAAATGAAATCAAAACATAAAAAAGATAGGCGGTGATAGCCGATTCCATAAAAATTAAATAACTCCGCCCGCGAAAATTGTTTAATCCCGTTAGCTTCCGTTGCCGTAAGAATTTCCAAAAATCCTTTCTTAGCAGACATCTTCTGGTCACAGTCTAGCATCCTGCCAAATTTCATATATATTTTTGTAATAATGATACCTTTGTAATAATGTACTAATAATACCTTTTGATAAAATTATGCAACATTTTAGAACGACACACAGAATTACGGTGCGGTGCCATAATCGCCATTTACGAATATTGCGTTCGCTTCATTGTCATATTAATTACCTACCGTATAATTAATTCGAATAATATTTTTACGGTGTCATGAACACACCATCTGTGTGTTTTCACCGTGAAAGTTAAATTGCATTATACCAAGTTAGAAATTATGGCAGATTTTAAATAGCCATGCACTTTATGATTTTATATATGGAATACAGAATACTAAAATAAGGTCTTACTACAGTTTCCCCGAGAAAAAAAGAGTTTTGATTTGTTCATGCATATAATCACGTCTATTGCCCTTGCGAGTTAAACACAGTTCCCCGGGAAACTCGAGAATTCATGACCAAGTGCGTTCTTAGACTACATTTCAAATCCTTTAAATTAACTTTGTAATAAATATGTATAAGAATATTTTTTACCAGGATTGCACCAGATCTGTGTATCAGACAGACAGATAAAATAAACTGAAATCCTTATTACCTAACTGGTTCTTACATACTAATTGTAATGAGTGCTTTCATAGTAAATGCGACGAGTTCCTACATAGAGTATGTAATTAAATATCATTAAGTATTTAACCAACCTTCTTAATTGCAAGTTGAAGGCTTCTTAGAGCAAATCTTTGGACTAGAATTTAGGTTTAATTAAATGCAGGGTGGCTTTTATGTCAGTCTGGTATTTAGCTAAACACAAAGACGAGGAAGTTTTTTTTTCTGGTGATTGTTACATACAAATAAAGGTTAAGTGTTGAAACGAGTATCTAATAAATAAATTCGGCTAATATATTATGCTGTCAAACTGAATATCTCGATCAGTTCTTTTCTATACTCGGGCATGTTCTACCACTAAAAGATACTTTCAAACTATTTTATCATGAACCATCAAAATGTGTCATCTTACTTCACATCATATTAGCCATCATAAAGTCATGTAAGAGCATGCAAACGTGACGATTCTTAAATTGTCAAGCTGCGGCAAAAATTCGAAAGTAATTACAAGGAGAATAGATAATTAGTCGTTTCACGCGACTTTGCTCCCACGCTTCGATTGTTATGTCTGTTATGTAACCGCGTTCTCAGCTTATGAACGCATGCGCAACGAAACTATACGACATAAACTGTAAGAATACTCATAATCAATCTTTGCATTATATAAATAGGTTTCTAGAGTAGATAATTAAGGGATGATATAGAGCGAACAATCTTAATCAATTTTTATAGCATGCAATGTACTATGAAGCTGATAGATAGTTCAGTGTAAAATTTGGAATATACTGTTATACCAATATGTACTTCCCTTCACATTATATATGTTTCAAAAGAGCAATTTTTGTTTTGTTTATGATGAATAAACTCGTGACTCTACTTGAAACAGATTCTAATAAAATTTACCCTGGAATCAACCATGCTTGCAGAATTAACATTGCCATTTATAAATACTACAGCTATTAAGCACGCACGTAACGTTACTTTAAGTATTTTATCTCGGACGTTTCGAATATTATGTTACAATGATCCGTAGACACCGAACTGGCTGGTTTACGTAACTACGTTAGGTACCTACGTTACGCGCGTTTAATACCTATAGTATTTATAAATAGTATAATGCAACTCGAAAGTTTAAAATTAGTTATTAACATTGCTTTTTTCATAAAATGGTTAATTGTAGATAACTTTAATAAAATTAATAATTAATCTATTGATTAAAACGACACAGATAGAAGCCGAACCGCGAACTCATTTCGCACATGTAAGTACGTGATAAGATTACGTTATAGGTTAGTACACGAGTCAATGTGTGGGCTGCATTCATAGAGTTTGCACCTCCAAGCTGCATGTCAAAATGCAATTTACAACTTTCCTATTGCTTGTACAACGAATGGGTATTAGGAGCATACACTTTTAACTACATATATATACACATTTTACTTATTTATTCCTTAATACACTTGAGGATCTCTTATGGAATAGACGGAGTATCAAAAAACCTGAGAGGCCACGTTCAGCTGCATGTCTTTATGATGGTATTTAGGTTTATATAGTGACAGGTTGGTATCGCCTAAAAGACATGCACGCACAAACATACACAAATTTTACTAATTTATTCCTTAACGAGTAGACAGAACCATTAATTACAACATTTAAGGTCAAGTTTATGTGTGGATTAATGATAGAATTGAGATTTAGAGATGGTGACAGGTTACTTGACTCAATAGTCTGAAACTTATTTAAACTAAAACTAAGCAATTATGGTGTTTGCAAACACGTGAATAACTGCCAACGTGTCACCGATTTGATAAAGGTAAGTAAATTTAACGTCAGTATACTCAGGCCTTTCCCTTCCAACTTCAACTTTTTGACATTCTCCATGTATTTGAACTATTAATTAAAAATCGTCTTATAACAACCTGCTCGTCATAATTACACAACGCAAACTTTCTATACACAATATAGCCTTGAATGCAAGCAATCACAGACTAAAAATTAATGAAAGATGTCCACACGACACTTCCATAGATGTATGCCCTCCTTGACCCACATTGCCCGACAATAATACGAAATACTGCGCATGGCATTTCCATTTATAAGTTTATGAGGTACTTGACTTGACCAAGAATCTCCGTTTACATATTTAAGTAAATATTGTTTGATGTAACGTCCTTGTTCTTCTTATAATTTTATTTGGTTTATAATTTATTTGCTTATACGTCTTAAATGTTTAAAATAAAATAATAAAGTCTAGAAACCGAATTACAGAGGTTCTTGTTAGTTGTAAAGAATATTTTTCCAATAGACATCAGAAAGGAGGTATAATGAATTAGTGATTTGATTGAAATTTATTCGAAATATCTTACAAATATTTAGCAACACCAAGAAATACTTAATGAATATATACCAGAAAGTACCTTTCACCCAAAAAAGAAAACAACGAGTACAGTCTATTAAGTAGAACAAATGCCTAGTAAAATCAATTATGAAACTGTCAGTAATTTACAAATATTTCCTTGATTTGTTCAAGTCTCTAATTAGGAAAGGACATCGCATCTGTTAAACACAGTAATAACAAGTGTTTACTTGTCGTCAAATCTTAACATTTTTGATCAGTGACAAATTTATTTGTTCCCCATGTAAAAAGCTGCGTAATCATTTCAGACGTATGTGTTTTCCTTTCACGAATGTGTTAGTACAAAACGTTTCTTTTGTTATCGTGAAACCCTTTTACTGTGTTGCCAGCACAATGGCGGTGTTTAGCGCTAGTGATCGCGACCTTTACATACAATTGGGTGTTTTCATGAATGACATGGAAATTGGACATTTGTAAATTGTTTCTAGCATTGGACATGTTATGTTTCGATTCAATTATTTTATTGCATGTTGTGTTTGTTTAGTTTGGCGTGTTATTATATTTAAGGAAGTTAAATTTTTTTTTGTTTTTGTTGAAGAATAAAAAATTGAAATAGAATCAAACAAGTCTAAGCGTCCCTTGTAAAGGTTGTGTATATTAATATCTTCTTAAAACGTAAATATATTCTTAAGAACATCTTTCAACTACATTTTGTTTGTTGCTGTTTTGTGTAAGTATAAGTATATAAGACTCACTAGTGACTCTTTTCTATAGTTGTGTAGTTTTTAAATTTTTTTATAACCAAATAATAAATATGCATGAAAAGAGTGATGAAAAGAGAAATGAGTGTGGAGGAAGCGGAAAATGTCTGTAAGGATCGTAGCAAGTGGATAGTCTCTGCCTACCCCAATGGGAAACAGGCGTGATGGTTTGTATGTATGTAATAATACGTATACGCTGTTATGCATATTATATTTTTATCACATTGTTTCTGCGGTACTGTTATTGTTTATTTAATGAATAAAAATACATTTATAAAATATATGTAAATGCAGGAACCCAGTACAATAACAATAATTAAATTTATAAGCCTGATAAGGAACGAATCCTAAGATGCCGAGACGAGTACTAACATTGCAACAGACAATACATAGATACATACATACATATGGTCACGTCCATATCCCATGCGGGGTAGACAGAGCCAACAGTCTTGAAGGCCACGTTCAGCTATTTGGCTTAATGATAGAATTGAGATTCAAATAGTGACAGGTTGCTAGCCCATCGCCTAAAAGAAGAATCCCAAGTTTATAAGCCTATCCCTTAGTCGCCTTTTACGACATCCATGGGAAAGAGATGGAGTGGTCCTATTCTTTTTTGTATTGGTGCCGGGAACCACACGGCACGCAACAGACAATAATACAAATAATTCTGTTCTGCGATCTGCGAACGAGCTATCCTATGATATAACTATGAACAGTAAGACATCACATACAGGAAAGTAATAAATTTACCTTATTTACAGCAGTCGTCTAGTTTGGGCAAGTTCAGTAATATTGAGTTAGTTGGTCCGACCTCAAACGTGTGTAGTTTTGGAACTCATAAGTGTCGGGGTTATTCGGTGTGTAGGTACTTGCGTCAGAAATGTATGTTGTGCTGTATGTAAAGTTTAAAATTGGTTATATATAAAATTAAAATTTTAAGTGATGATAATAGGCCTGTAAAATGTTAATTCCAGTGTACGTAAAAACTAAATATAATTCATATTATTTTTATAAATGGAAAAGATTTTTTATTTGTTGTTATTGTTTATTATAAGTTGTTTTTTTCCTTTTATATATGTATATTATAACGAGGTTTAAAGAATAAAAACAGGCTATCGATATTAACACGTATGTAAATCTTTATATATATTAATCCTACTACTATTATAAAGGCGAAAGTTTGTATGGATGTATGGATGTTTGTTACTCTTTCACGCAAAAACTACTGAACCGATTACCATGAAATTTGGTATGTAGGTAGCTGAAGACCCAGAATAACACATAGGCTACTTTTTATCCCAGAGTTCCCGCGGGATTGATAGGGTTTCCATGCGGACGAAGTCGCGGGCGGCCTCTAGTCTTTATATATAATTAAGTATACGGATTCAAATAACCAAAATTGATTCTGGTTTTCACGCTACTTTTTACTGTAGCACAAATGACATATTTCTTTTCTATTTTCCAAATTGAAAAATTGCCTGCGATTAAACGGATGAAAAACGTATCCATTCGCCGATCGTGACGGACGGCGGACACAACATAATCCCGCCGGCGGATCTGTGGAATTGTAGAAAAAAACCCACGTCGATCAGACAGCGTGACGTGAGCGGAAATGCATATGCGAGGTGAACTGACGAGGGTGCTGTACAGGGCTGTCCAAACCGTGGTATATCTTACGCGGTAGACAGTCAATGGTCTAAAGACTTGAACGCTACGTAACTGAATGGCTTAACTATGGAATTGAGATTCCTTAATAGCGAAATGCTACTAGTCTGTTCTACCTAAGAAGAATGTGCGGGAATTAAAAAGAAAATGTATTTTCTACAAATGAGCTCATATACTATCCGGAACTGATTTTGATGTTTTTAGTATAGAAAAAGACAAAACGTAGTAACGTAGTGCGAAGTAACGCTAATGCTAAATAAAATATTTTTTTTAAGAAATCTAATCATTTTACTAATAGTTTTTCGTTGTAACCACAACACATTAACAGCGATAGCTATAGAAATAGGTAATCGGGATGATAATGGGTGGTAAACGTAACCCTATCGACAGTGGAGTTATTTTCACTCCCTCCCCAAACATGTCTGAGATCTGAAATATGATTTATGTGCCGCTCCGCCGATTGGTAAGTGGATAATAGGGTACTTATCGATAGACGCGCAGAATTCTAAATGCCAGAAGATTCTACGCGTATCTTGGGCATTAGTGTTAAATGTGTTGCCATTAGCGTTGTTGAGTTAAACTATGTATGGATATAATTTATAAAAATAATTATTCAATTTATTTATGGAAAAAAAAAATCTCTTAGAAAATGAAATAAAGTACATAACACAATTTTCTAGAATTTAAAATCATTGTGTATTTCTTCTTTTTCTTTCAGCCTTTCTATTTCGGAATCAGTCACCAATGTAAAAAGGGAAGAAAGGATTAGAATACAGTGAGGTTAAAATGGGTTTTGGGGATCGCAGACATAATAAACATAATCATGAATTTAATTTATGAGCAAAATATAGTTAAAGTTTTGTACTATGAAAATATTATGGTAACAATACAGGTTTTGTAGGTATCTATTAGTAAAAAAATATATAGTGATAACAAGAACAAAATGACTTCTCAAATTTGTTTGTCAAATGAAAGCGAATTCAAACGTTTTTCACACAACTTCAACAAATACTCACATATCTCAAATAGTTTAGGCCACACGTTGTTGATATCTTTTTTTCTTGTAACTGACAAACACGTACAAGTAATTTATTAGGCGTTGTTTTTTATGCAAAGGTCAGTTTGAAGAGAGCTAACAACTGTGCACCATAACTCATCCAATTCATATTATATATGTATCCCACGGGAGGCAATCTAATAAACATTGGTCTCATTGTACGTTTGTATTCACGAGGCTCAAATACGGTTATGTATATTAGATTGGATCTAATAAATTGAACCTCGTTTATTCCGATAGGTTCTCGTTATGGAAAAGGGTTACCAAATATAGAAAATTGTTTATTGTCTTAACGAAATAATATGTTTGGAACTGAATTAGTTGATTATTTATTGCATTGACGAAAGGAATCTATTCATATCGAAATATGTTTATACTGTTGCAGCAACTTTTGCACAGAAATTATTTCCTAAATCATGTGACAAAATGAACTAACTTAACAAAGTTATTTATGCTACAATATCACATACAAACAAAAGTATAGTCACCTCAACAAAAGTATAGTCACCTCTATATCCCTTGCGGTACAGATAGAGACAACAGTCTTGAAAAGACTGAAAGTTCACGTTCAGCTGTATGTCTTAATGATTGAATTGAGATTCAAACAGATTGATTTTCAAAATAAATTAAATACAAACAAAATGAATAGTAATCCAATATGTCACTTAAAAAAAAATGTTACAATAATAAAAAAGGCAATCTTGTTCAAGTACATCTAGGTATGTTTATTTTACAACTAAACGTAAAACTGAACAGGATTGCAGCTCAATCGTATCTCAATCGTATACGAGATGGACTTGTGTCAACAACTGTCATAAAGTTAGCGTAGCACCGGGCTCCGAATGGCTGGGAACACGTAGCGATACGTCAGTTCCATTTAGCATAATAGAGGTGAGGATTGGCTGTTCAGGTGAATAGTTTTGACGTTGATTCTACGTGTGTACGGGGCCTTTATAGTTTCAATATAAAAAGTTATGCTATTATGTCGTACTCGAGGACTGCTGAAGATCTGACTACTGATTCGGCTGACTTATTATAGTCTCGTCTGCTTGACACAAAATTGGCTTCGAAATTTTTTTACGCATTCTATTGTTAAATTTTTTTACCGTATAGTCACTTTATATAATATCGGTTAAAACTAAGAGGCATTATTTTTTATGCTAGTCTATTTTTACCTTTGTGCGGAAAAAGGACAAATGTTTGTATAACAAGACTATCAGGTAAAGTTGAATATCGATAATTATAGTACCTATTTGTAATTTTTTCGTTCTCCTACTATACCAATATTCTCACATTAAAAACAATTTTTCTGCAACTTTTATGTTATTCCACCAGAAAATTATTACCATATTGGTAAAGTAGTAGATATCTCGAACAAATTATTAAATTTTAACAAACTTAATAATTTGATATCCGAAAAGGAAAATATATCTTAGAAATTATTTGAAAGTAACGAAGTGAATGTAATAAATTGATGCCGCAATAAGAAGTAAAGTTTCATGTTTGTTTACAACCAAAAGGGGAAAATTAATTTCCACCAAGTTTCTACGAGGATTACAAATTTTGTATATTATTATGTTCTTTATGTAAAAAGTATGTTTACAATATTATTTTCTTAGAATGCGCGTTTAATTATTGGTTTGCTATATTTGTGCGATTTTTACCTTCTCTCATTTGATTCTGGTTAGTTTTTGACTGACCGCCTTTTTTGCAATAGATTTTTTGTTAATTTATTTTTAGCTTGTAATTATAATATGTCAGTTTTAAGATAGTCCTAGTAGCATCCTCATCTCTAGAGAGGGGTCGAGATGCACATATTTATAAATGATTTAACCGAAAAATTGTTTCAAAGTAACTTTAGTTTCTTTTTTCATTTTTGAACATATTTTAAGTCGCCTTTATTCAAACACAATACGCTGATCAAGTGTGACCGTTTTTTACTAGTGCTTTCATGTTTAGATATAACCGATTTAGTAGGCTTATGTTACGACAGAGCGGTTCCTCGTAAAATTTTATATTGAAAGGAAATATTTCGTGAATGCGTAAGCGGACTCCGAACGGCATTTCAAACGCGGCTGTGTCGTATTATCCCGTAATGTATGAATACTTGTGAACGCCGCGCGCCGTCTAGCTTTTTGTTTCAACTTGTAAAGGCAACGAGAAAAAGGTGCCCAACTAGACTAGGGACCCATGTGATGTTCAGAAGTATGACAAAGGTTTCTGATGCCCTCAAGTTGGTGCGGTTGGCAAACGATATAAAGAAAGTATCGTAGACGTATTGTTGTAAAGTTTTACTTTTCTCTGCAGTCCACCATACATAAAGAATAATAGGCGTAGCGATAGGTACAAGAAAGTAACTCAATTTTGCCAAACAGCCAATTCCAAAATCGTTATTTAAAAAAAAAATACATATTTCTCATGTAAGTAGATATTTCTGTAAACTTTTATGTGAATAAATTCTTAAAACAATTTTTTTTTTTAATTTTCCTACCTGCAACAATAATTAGAATGATTTTTGGTGTCATTTATTTCCATAAAATGCATAGGTATATAAATGTAAGATAAATAAATGTAGACTATTCCATCAGGCCTTCATCGTAATGTTTTATTACTTTTTGCAGGTACATAAAAATTCACTTAATTTGGTCCGTAGGGAGTCCGTTACTTGTATGGGTAAGTAATAATACTCTAATCATATTTTTTTCCAGAATTGTATGCATTGATGTTTGATTTTTTTTTCTGTTTCAATGATAATCATACGTTATTCTTCCAACGATCTCATTTACATCTATTGAGCCACTTTCTCGTAACATACCAAAAATTTAAGTGAGACTCACAGAGTTATAATAAATAAATATATACGGGACAAATTACACAGATTACAATTAACACACACACAGATTACAATTATAAAATAAAATCACTAAATTTAGCAAACACAAATGATCTAGATTGAATTCTGGTAAATTCTCTATTCTCAAACGGGATGATCAATTTCAAAATTAATCTTTTGGAAGTAATAAAGCTAATCCAGAGCACTGCTGACACACACGGAGGGCTTAAGTTCTGAATTCCTATTAAAGTATACTACATGCTAGTCATATTTTATTAGAAAGTACATATTCTTCTCTTTCTGCTTGTCTTCCCGCTTACAGAAGTAATAAATGAATTATCTATCTATCTATATCATAGCTTATTTTGAAGTTCTTTTGGACGATGAGCTAGCAATACTATATCTGAATCTCAATTCTATTATTATGCTATTTAGCAAAATGTGGCCTTCAAGTGTGAGATTATTGTAACTTGTGGTATTATTAAGGGGTTACTTAAGCATCGATTCGTTTTGAAAACTATATACAGTTAGTCGTCAAAAAACCAAAAGAGTAAATAAATAAATAAATAAATATATACGGGACAAATTACACTGATTGAGTTAGCCTCGAAGTAAGTTCGAAACTTGTGTTACGAGATACCAACTCAACGATACTATATTTTATAATAAATACTTATATAGATAAACATCCAAGACCCAGGACAATCAGAAAAAGTTCTTTTCTCATCATGCCTTGACCGGGATTCGAACCCGGGACCTCCGGTGTCACAGACAAGCGTACTACCGCTGAACCACAGAGGCCGTCAAAGTACTCCCTAAAGATAAGAATTTAATTAGAAGAGAGATAGAATCTACAGACCAAGAAGAAGTGTAATTCTCAAAACATGGCCATAAACTCACATAACCATAAAATTTCACTAAAACTCGCTTTCATAGTAATATCACAAGTAATAGTATTCTCAATTACAACACTAACGACCGACGATACACTAAAACAGCTATTTAAATCTGAAATATTAAACAACACTTTAATCTGCCGATAAATTGGAGCGTTTCGCTCGAACAAGATTCCAACCTACTAATTTAGGGGAGCAAATATGCCGGGGTAAGGCAAGTTTCAGCCGCGTAAATACGACACTTTAACTTTGTGGACTAGGTGTGAGTGATCCTACCAGTGGTACGAGGCGAGTTTTTGGTGAGATTCAAGTGCGAAAAGCTTGTGATTATGTAGAAGACATGCTTTTTTTTCCAAAGATTTATGATGAAAATTAATACGAGTAGCTTTTGATTGAAATTTAAAAAAAAAGAATTCATAAAAGATTTTTTTATAATGTATTGAAATGTATTGGGAATAAGAATAAATTATGAGTGACAGCCCTCCTGGTTAGGAGGGCTGTCACTCATAATTTCGTCGTCATCATCGTCTTATTTTAAATCTATCTTATTTTAAATTTTCTTTACAATTACTACATTCTACAACTATGCATATAAACCTAATTGATTGACCACTTAGCACCTATAGTATTTATAAATGTGCGACTGTCTTGGAAATGTGGTAAATGCTGAAACACCCTTTAATAAGTAAATAGAAAATTGTGAGTATAAGGCTTCAATAAATAATAATCAGTTGAGTCTTTTGTCTGTTTCTTGTGTTTTGATGTTTTTTTCTACTGGAGAACCATCGTAGTTTCTTAGATTTTCTTCAAGAACACTGTCATCTCTATAAAGCTTCCTTAGTAGGAAATTAATATAGAAAAGCCGGTACAACGATACAGTCCAAGCCAGTAAATTCGGTCTGCGAAGTACTTTCCTTTATTTATAGTCGCCACAACTAAGTGCAGAATGCTTCCAGTGTGGTTAGCTTTTATGTTGCTTGGCCTTTCGTTTGCTAAATCCAATTAGGAAAAATCTGTTAACTCTTTTTTAATATTACAAAGATATTGTTTAGACTGAGTAAATCACGTTTTGATGTTGTTATTGTTAATTACAACATTTAAACGTACGTAGTACGTACGTATGTAGTTTATGGCCTACATATTGAAATTTAGGTAGTCCTATCAAATCTACTGATAGAAACACCAAGGTTGAAGAAAACTTATTTTGGGGCTAGCTCAATTTGTTTAACTTCATGTTAGAAGCATAATCAACAATTTAGTCAGTTTATTCATATATGTATTTTAACTATAAATTGAATAGTGAGTTAGCAACTTAGGTTCACAGTTTATAACAAGGCAGTCAATTTTAATGGCTACCTTACATACATACATACATAAAATCACGCCACTATCGCGGAGGGGTAGGCAGAGTAGTAGTAGAGTAGGTAGGTTTATTACCCTGGATTTGTTTGTATCAAACGCAGAAATAAAACTTAATTCTTGATTTTCTGCTCGTTTGAAGAGAACATTGTAATCTCAATTTTTAGGTCAACCCTTTCCATCTAAATAGTTTGAATTGCTGCTTTTGGTTTTGAGGATCAAAGGCATGATTGATCGGAACAACGCAAACATTGAAAGTTTTCTTATTGTGGTTAACTTCAACTATTTCTATTTAGGAGATGTTCGAGGATTTTTCTCTTGTGAAATACCGACGTGACGTAATAAAATTATTATTTAAAAAAAGACAGATTTAATCAACAACATATAAAAAGTATTTTCTGCGTTTGCCTTTTTAAGAAAATCTCAACACTTTTAACCTTTTGCTTTGCGTGATATCAATGTATGTTTGCAATTGGGGAAATAACGCGATCTTACCGTATTTTCCTGACATTTAGGATGACTGGTTTTGTCATTACATTGTTAGGCTCCTGACGTAGAGGCTCTGCTGCATCCTCACCTCTCTGGAGAGTTCGTCTGTGTTCTAGCTTTGTGCCGAAGCATTACTTCAACAAAGCATTGTTACTCTATACGGACATTTTATCAAGTAGCAAACCACAAAATGGTTATTGTACTTATGTACAACATCTATAGATATTGCGATTTCAGATATACCTTCAATGTATTTTCTCTTGAAAGCATTTTCATATTTGTTTTCATTCAGTTCGTTACCGATAGTATTCAGTTACTATAGTGGCAAGCTATTTATGTTTAAGTTCGATTTTCTTCCATCGTGTGAATTTTACTGTTTCACCGCTGCCGATATCTGATTATAAACACCAATGCAATCTCGTCTTTATTTTCAACGACATAAAGTTTGAACAGTTTTCCACGTTATTGTGTAATCGTGTTTGGTTCTGTGAGGTCGGTTAGGTGATCGTAAAATTGGTCAGCGTTATGTTTGTAACAATATGTGGAATACGACGAACGTTCGGTAATAGCATTGTGACATTTTTACGAAAAGTACTGGTATTGTAAGCAGCTTTATTTTTCTCCGTTTGAATAGTAAAGACGTTGGATTTAGTACCCACGTTACGATTATGGCTACAAACGTAAAAAGGATACACAATCGTTTTCATTTCTGTATCCCTATTCACTGAAACATTTACACAATGTCTGTTATATTATTTAGTTGTGTTTTCATTTTCTTTTTATGCAAATATCACTGTATAAAGGATCAGTATGATTTCTTCTTTCACTGTTTGTTCTGCTTTGTTCTCTTCGTTAGGTTTTGAACGTATTTGATCTTATTCAACATCAGTAAAGAGTCAAGAAAATGTAGCATTTAATCTACTATACATTCTTACCATGCATAATGTAGGTACTGTAGTTCAAATGTAAAAAGTACATACACATATATGCATATGGTCACGGCTATATCCCTTGCGGTGTAGACAGAGCCGTAGTCTTGAAAAGACTGAATGGCCACGTTCAGCTATTTGGCTTAATGATAGAAATGAGATAAAATAGTGACAGGTTGCTAACCCATCGCCTAAAAAAGAATCCCAAGTTTGTAAGCCTATCCCTTAGTCGCCTTTTACGACATCCATGGGAAAGGGATGGAGTGGTCCTATTCTTTTTTGTATTGGTGTCGGGAACCACACTGCACTGTACTGCACAAATGTAAAAAGTGGCAAATATAATTTGTCAAATTACGTAACCGTAAATATACGTAATTATTACGTAGATAACCTATAATATTTTTTATTAAACTAAGTTTTTAGTTTTTCGCGAGATTGACCATCACAATTTGCAAAACAGCTGGCACACTTTATTTTTATTTTTGCCACCGGAACAGCATGAGCATATATCATATTTATAGTTCTAAGCCATTTGGGGCTGAACATACCTTCTATGTTATGTCTGAAAGACCCCATACAACTTAAGATGTGATATGGTTATCGATCTATGGTTTTCCTCACCTGTTCGAATCCTCCACTCTTTGCCATAGGCAAATAATCACACCGCAAAACGTTAGAAGTAGCCTACATTACTACCTACCATGTACTAAAAATTGTTCTCTGCTACAATATACAATAGCAGTTTAGTCATAAACTTTAAAGAGTTTGTTTTAGAAACTAAGGATGATAACAATGCTTTATAAGAAATTTTTAAAAATCTCCTATGAACAATAACCAAATTGCGATAATTTATCTGAGAAAGTGTCGCTTTTGTCCCATCTCTTGTATATAATATTTTGTAAGGAACCTTTTTAGTAGAAAGTTTCCTAGGTTTTAGTGGTTTTGTATTCCTTTAATATTGTTCGTTGTGGCTAGGAAGTTTTCAGATTTGTCCGTTATGAAACACTAGTCGAAGTTTGTCGTAAGATGCTTTTGTTATTGACACAATCTTATAAGTTATTCCTTTAACTCATTAAAAAAGATAGCTTCGGGCAACTAATTTTACATAATTCCTTTTTATTCTATTCAGGCATTGACTTAAATATTATTTGATAAATTTATCATTTAAGGTTAAGCGTTAATATACGATTACTACAAAAAAGCAATAAATAATTTTTCTATCTTGGCTTCGGTTGCTATATTTTGCTTTTATTTGTGATTGAACTGAATTATTTATTGCGTATTATTTCGTGCTATCAAATGATTTACTTGGACACAGAGGTTAGTCACGAGGTACTCCGGGTAATCAGTTAAATTTTTATACTATATCATGGTCATATGTATATCCCAGGAATTCCATTTCTACCAAGGAAGGACTGGACGAATGGGATAGGATATTAAAAGTATAAAAAATATGTGCTATTCCCTACGTTAAATCCAAAAGCGATTGTTTCATTTTAATACCCCGCGAACTCATTAAAGAAGGAAGTCAGTTTGCGTACACCAGATTAATAAGCTAATATGAAAGGAGATCTTCGAAGTTAACATCGTAAAGGCAAACAAACTAATTTTAAACAAAGTTTTCGAATTCCGCCGCAAAGTCGACGGGTATTGTCGGCGCCCCGCGTTGTTATTTTATACGAAACGTAACTTTGATACATGGCCAGGCCATAAAACCCAACTTCACCCGCGTGTACGTCTAAGAAATTGAAACATTTAATAAACCTTAATGCTATTAAGCGTTCATAAAAATGGCTGTGTAATGTGCAAAATTTTTCGACGTGAACGTAGGTACTTAGCTTGAGAACTTATATGCGGTATTGAATAAATGACAGTAAAAAATCAGCACCCAGTTTTCTTTAATGTACTTATTATCATGTTTTTTTTTTATTGAGAAAAGAAAGTTATTTAAATTTTAAGTAGGGGAAAATAAGCGAACTCTACCCAATCGACGAGTTTACATGAAGTTAGTGATAATTTGAATGAATTATAAAATGTTTTCAGAGATCTTGGCAAGTAGAAAGATGTTGTCTTTGCTCATCGGAATAGAGGCCTGAATTTATCGTATGCATGTGAAGAAACTAAGCTGAAGCTGAAAATTACTAATAACCAATTGTAAAATGAAATATTAAATTTTATTGAATTTTTGTGTTTGTTTGTTCGGCCGTTTGTTCAGTCAATTCTGAAAGTGTGGACATGCAAAATATAGATATCATAACCAACAATCGTTTGTTGTCAGTGCACCGCTGTTTTTTTTTTTTTTTTGCAATGGCAACAATTTCCCGCTTGTTGCTATGTTTATGTGACAAATATTTATATAAATGTTCACTTTGACATACTTACATAGCAGTGGCGTAGCGTGCATTGGCGGGACCCCGTATAAAAAATTGTTTGGGGGCCCTTGTATTGTTTGGGGGTAAAGATTTTTCACAAAAGAAAAAAAATATTGTGAAAAGAAATATTTATTTATCATAACATAATTTAACCTTAATTTAAAAATTTAATTTTACAAATAAAAATCAAATTTTAAATATTCATTCGCCTTTCCTTTTTTTCGGCAAACTGATTTATTAAATCATTTATGGCTGATGATGATTTTAGTTTTTCTAAAGTTTCTACCTCTATGGACAATAGTGAGAGGTCTGACAGCCGTTCTTGTCCCATCGAAGTTCTTAAGTAATTTTTTATCAGTTTTAATTTTGAAAAACTTCTTTCTGCAGTTGCGGTTGTAACTGGAAGGGTCAAGAATAAAAAGCATGCTGTGATTACCTCGGGAAAACTAGATGCAAGACTATTGAATTTTAGTAGCAATAATTCAATGAGTTCTTTAATGGAATAAATTTTTTGAATTTCAGATTTTAAGCATGTTTTTAGAGCCTTTAATTGGTCACAAAGATTAACTGAGATGTCTTTACTGTATTTAACCGACAGTTTTTCGGAAGCGATTAATATCTCTTCGTTTGAAGAAGATAGGAGTTTCTCCGGTTGTAATATTTCGAACATACTACTCAGGTCGCAAAGGCTCTGAAGTCTTTCTTTAGTTTGAGAAATTAATATATCTAAAGAGCAATAGTATACATTGACTTTGAAATAGGATTACGGGTCGGAAATTCTCTCATCTTGTGATAACTCATCAAAAAAACGCTTCGTTATCTTTCGCCTACTGTTTTTAAAAACAGTTGTTACCCCCCACTCTTTTGCTAAATCTTTGGACTCATTTAGCAAACTATTAAATGAAATCTGAATTCTTAATTGGCACAGTCTATTTAAAAGATTACTTAATAAAATACTAGATTTCTGTAAGTCATTATTTTCATGCTGTAGAGCTTTAGAAATAGGATTAATAATTTAAAATAGTGAAGAAAAAAATGTAACGAGCACTAAGAAATTATAACTCTCTAAAATATTAATTATATTTTTACATTCTTCACGTTCATCTTTTTTATATGAAATTAAATTTAGTTGGTACAAAGTTTTCATGATAAGTAAAAAATTTTTCTTTACCGATAATAAAGCATCGTTCCTAGAAGACCATCTGGTTGGACATACCTTTTTAAGGGTAATCAAATATTTTTCAGATGGATCGTCACTTAGCATAGCCCAGCGTTTTATACTATTGCCAAAAAAAGTATATATTTTTTCTAAATTATCGAAAAAAGTCGATACTTCACGAACGTGTCTCGCAGCATCGTTTAAAACTAAGTTTAAAGCGTGCGCAGCACAATGAACATAATCGGCATTTGGAGCATGCTCTTTTATTAGGGTTTGTAATCCTCCATAAACACCCGACATAACATTTGCTCCATCGTAACCCTGTCCTCTACATTTAGTCAAATCAATTCCATATTCTTTAGTCAAATTTAAAATGTCAGTTTTCAGACCTGCAGCACTGCAATCGGTTACTGCTATAAATCCTAAAAAGGACTCACAGATTTTTATTTCTTTAGGCACATTATCATCATTTTCTGTAACCGAGATATATCGAAAAACTACAGAAAGTTGGTCAATTTTTGACAAGTCTTGTGTTGTATCCAGAATTATTGTCAGAAATGGAGCTTTTTTAATTTCTGAGATAATATTGTTCCTAACGGTGGTACCAAGCAAACTAATAATTTCGTTTTGAATCGTAGGGCTTAAATAATTTATTTCGCCTTTCGGTTTTAGAAGAAGTTCTTTTAAAGTTGCATCATAGTTAGATAGCAAACGTAAAATTGCCATAAAATTTCCAGAATCAGAATCATGCCCTCTCAAAGATAGATTACAAGATGCTAAAGTAATTATAACATTAATAATACGATTCAGTACATCTCTCCAGAATGTAATTTTACTATTGATTTCACTTTGCAATAGAGTATCGATGGTATTTCCTTGCAACCAATTATTATAAGAGAGTGAGGCATTCATATGCTGCTGTGACTTTTCATGGTCAAGTATAGTTTGCGTAAAATTGCTTCTAACCGAAACACCGTTAACCCAAGCAGAGGAGTACGATTTGTTTTGACGATCTGCTAATAACCAACAGAAGTGACAGTACGGTTTGTTTAAAAAGTTAGAATAACATAACCATGGTCTTACAAGTTTTATGCCTGCCTGATTGAAATATGAATAATAATAGGCCGAAAAAGGTCGGTTACTTTCTGGATCTTTTGGAAATGGTCCTTGTGGTTTAAATGGACCCAATTTAAAAATTATTTTTCGTTCGCATTCAGATAAATTGTCACCGAAATTTCCTCTATCTGATGAAATTATATTACAATCCTCAAATATATCAGAATCGTTGACTTGGTGTTCTTCAATTTCTGGATGGACATCCGATGAAGTATGTGCTTGACTTTCTTCTATTTCCGAATGGATATTTGACGCAGAACGTGCTTCAGAAGAATCTAAAAATAAACGAGTATTCGTTAAAAAATAAATACGAATGCTTTGGTACTAAACTAAAAAGAGTTATATATAAATAAATAACTTTACTAAGGGTTACAGTTAGTGTTTTCGCGGATTGTGTTCGTATTAGTAGATACAAAATCACCTGCAGCCCGTCCGTGCGTTACATTACACCTGCGTGCTATTTGAACGCAGCGCGTAGTGTAGTGGCCATACAAAACGAGAACAACCCGAAAGCGAGTCTGCACATCTTCTCAACACGCAATTTACGATACGATACAGACTGATAGACAAACAACAAAACAAATTGATCCTATAGATAAGTTAGTTTCGGTTTTTTTTTGTTTCGAGGCACCCTAGAAACAAAATTTACCCTTCGCTACAGGTAAATAATAAACCAACCACGCGTATCTAACCACGCAGATCCACATTAGCGTCGTGTAAAATAGTACTTGTGTAAATTAGTAAGTACTTCGGTTTTTCGAACAACTAATTTTACAATTTGACATTTATTTTTAAACCTTATCCGTTTTAAGATTTTTGCCAAACCAATTTCATGTAAAAGTTTAATTAGTAAGGAGTCTCCAATATCTTTTTTAGATTTTTGGACCAGTAGTTGTGAAAAACGAAAGGGGGGGGGGGGGAGACCACTTTTTGTGACGGACAGATTGACAGACCGAAATTAAAAGATTTCCTTGTTAATCACTACGGACCCCGAATAAATGGGTTGGGTAGAACTTACCTTTCCAATCTAAATCACTCACAGTATCTTGTCTCTGAAAAAATGAAGAAATTTTGGGCACTTTTTTTATAACCTCTTCCCTTTTTCGTTTACTTTTTCTTTTCTGAGCACCGCTGGGATAATCTATTTTCCTTTCACTCATTTCTTTTACAAATCGCTACTAATATTGTTAAACCAGAAGAACAATATTGTTTGTACTGAATTACAATGTAGGTAATGCACAATTACATAAAACGCGTAAATAAACACTGCACTGCACTCCGTGGTTTAACATCAAATGTAGAGTATGGACGTACACGTACATCGTGATATCGATTTTATTATTGAGGGATTCCCCGCTGAGTTGCAGATGAAGTAAGTAAAACGGGGAAGTCCCGCAGCCCGCCATAACGATGTAGAGTGTTGCCAACTTTTGAACGCACGCTTAAGGCGGGGTAAAAAGTAATTGCTTTATAGAATTTTGTCATTTGTAAAATAAAATAAATTAGGAAGTTTTTATTTCTTTTTCCTTACACACTTTGGGGCCCCCGTGGCTCGGGGGCCCCGTATAATTGATACGGCAGATACGGCGGTAGCTACGCCCCTGTTACATAGCTACATATAATCACCTTATTCCTTATGAGATAGACAGAGCCAATAGTTTTCGAAAGACTTATGATAACATCCATGGCTGGGAGCCACATACGGCACGATTTAATTTGTAACAAATATCTTGAAAGTAAATAATTATCTAGGTTCAACACAGAAAACTTTTATTGTTGTCCATAATTTTGAATATCTCAACAACTACTTAACCGATTTTGATGCCCCATATTCAAAAGTCTATTGACTCTTCATCAACATGGGATTCTTCTTTTTGCCAACGGGCTTGCAACCTGTCACTATAAGCATCGCATCGCAATTATATCATTAAGCCAAACAGCTGAACGTGGTCTGTCTTTTGTGCTCTGTCTACCCTGCAAGGGCTCTAGACGTGATAATATGTATGTATGTATGTTTTGACAAAATAATACCAAAAAGGGCGGGAAACCACGTGTTTCCATAAAAGTCAAAAATATTATCACTTTAACGCGACAACAAACTACCAATTTGCCATCGCCGGCTGTTGGCTACACCGTCCCATATTGAGCGTAGATGTCAAAGCGCGCAGAGGAGATTTTATTTTTTTAAATTCCGCGCTCCAGTGCGATTCGCGCTTTACTTTGGCCGCCATTTTTTTTACTATTTTTCAGGCCACTGTCGGTAACGCTCTGTACATGGCTGAATTGTTTGCCAATGAAGTTCGGTGGCGTATTTTGTTTTTTTTTTTGCTCGCGGTACGGGAGTATCCATTGCGTGAAATGCTTTTTATACGGTAGTGGTCGAGTTTACAGCGTGGCTTTGCAGGGTGTCATTTGGTTCTTTATGAAGTAAAAATGTCTAGAATTTATAAGGTTTAAGTGTTTTACTAAGAAAATATCTACGTCAATCAATTAAAACATGTCGGTAAAAGTTGATCTCAAATTCTTTAAAATAGTAACAAGAGGCATGGAGATAGTACACTTTACTTGTTTTACTAGGTTATCGTTTCCTAAAAAAATATTGAACCTCATAAGTTACTTGTATGAGTTAGGTAAAATTTATATCTTACATTTTAAATGTGAAAAATTAAAAGACTTTCTTAAAATAAACCATGAGCCTTGGTCAACTGACCACTAGAATGAAGCTGTAAGTCGTAACAATGTGTATTTAGTGCCTTCAGCGATACATCAATCACTTGACCTTTGCTAAGCCTCATCCATAAATGTCTACCTATATCAAGAACTGGGGGAGACGATTAACTTAGCCATAATTTATATCACCGATAGTGTACTTCGACTCGAATCGAAGACATTTCGCAGACTTTGATTTATTATGGAAAGGCCATGCGTCGAGAAAGCTGGATGAATGGTATCAGTGCACTAGAAATAACTATTAAGAGATTGCGTAAAAACCTTTTCAAAATTATAGTTTAAAACCTTTTGGGGAAAAAACCTAGGGACTTAAAAAAAATTCCCTTTGTCATATAAATTTCATCAATACCGATTGCCAGTCTTCCGGATTTTGAGGTATAATAATATATTAGTATGGCTAATCAAGTAAGAACAGCATATGGTAAGTGTCGCTACTTCTTTTCGTAAATCAAAAGATCTTAAGTCTTTTCTTTAGTTACGGAGCAAAATTAAAAAGGAAAAATAACAAAAAAAAAGCAAACCCTTGTATTACTCCCAGGGATCATCTGAGTTAATTAAGTAAAAAAAGGGGAAAATATTAAGCGGTATATTTACCGAAAGATGTAAATTTCACATTTAATCATCTCCTTTCAAAACGTCTATTCATAGTAAATCGGGCCGATGCTCTTTTGGCTCTCACGCTTTGATTAAGTAGACGCCCATAGACGGAAGTGAAAAGTAATGAGATTACAGATGTGAAACATTAAAAGGCTTTAAGCTTTCGTACAACCTTTATAATTTTAGAGTAATTATTATTTAAACTTTCATGCTGGTCTTATATTATAATAAATAAAACCAAACGAATGTGTACCAACTGCTTATATCTGTGTCCGTATTATAAAAAGAAAACGATTAAGGGAAAGATATTATTGATATTCTTATTTTAGACTTGCAACCTTTCACACCTTTGAATCTCATTTCCACCAACAAACTACTCAGGTAAACTTACCTTTTGACTCTTGTAACTATGGCTCTTAGGTAATACTCCTAATGAGATAAACAATTGATATAATATGTATCTAAATGTATTAGTCTATTAATGGCTTTTGATCCTTATTTTGAAAAAATAGTTAATAACGCCGATATAATGATTTTTTGGTTTCACACATCACTCTGATTTTCGCTACCTGATATATGTTAAGAATTTTAAAATAGCATACGTTATTCACATATTAAAAATTCTTTAATTATAAAATGTTCGAGATTGGTATTGTTTCTGTTATATCTGTATTTTCTATGCCGCAAGGATATTATATCAGTCAATTGACTTATCTGAATATTGGGGTCGGTCTTCGCTTTGAAACTGAAAGCTGATTCCGTTTTGATTGCCGCATTTAATTCGATAATGAGTACATCTATATACTTATGCGTAATTAATTGGTCTTTGAAGATTAATTTGAACATTTAATAGTGAAGCAACGAAAACATCAAAAATATACAGAAATTTTGTAAATGTTAGTCTTATATACTACGTAACTTTATTTAGACGTATACTATTATTTTATAATTTTAATCATTCTGTATTAAAATTGTCATCCATTTTTATGTGTCACATAAATAACTCTGTGGTGTTAAAGCCGATGATTGTTGGCAATCCACAACCATCGGCTAATTGTTATTCTACTAAACAGTTTATAATTGTTTTTTTTTTTTTAATGTATACTTATGTATTTTATTTATTTGGGTATATAGTGCAAACAGTATACTCCCATTTTGCCACATCAAACACCGTTGGTGATAGTAAATTTATTTAATTTGTCACTTGCCACGGCTTGCGGTGGCTGCGGTCTGGCAGTCTTCGCGTCGCTGGTGTAATGTCCTTTGGTAATTTTTCTTTGTTTCTTATTTTTTTTTTGTTGTTGTTACAAAGATTCTTGTGCCGCGCTTTGTTTGCTTTGAATTGTGCTCGTTACTGCTTTGTATTTTATGCGAGTATTATTTATGAATTTATGTATCCAAAGAACATCAGGTAAATACAAGAAACGGAAGTACATAGGTTCCGCTTTTTCTAAAGAAATCTCTTCTAGCAGACCCGAAATAGGAGACATGATGGAAACCATAATAAAGCGTGTACTCCACACATTTTTTTATGAACAAATACATAAATATTATTATAACATATATTTGTAAATACCAAATAATAAACTTACATAAAATATAGCTACATAGAAAACCAAATTAGCTAGGCTTGGACGGGTATTAATTTTCAATTATTTTTTTTACTGGGACAGGGATTAAAAAAAACTAAAATAATCTTATTATGATAAAAGAAATCGTGGCAAACAAAACAACACCACACAAAAAGAAAACAAAAACAGCAATAATTGGTTTAACGAAAATATGTTCATTATAAAAAAGTATACCTACGCGAAAATTGGACGACTACAAACATGCGCAGAATTCCCTCTCGAAAGTCATGTAACACGTAATCATAAATAAACTGCCGTAGAGGGAAGACAAAAAAGGCAAAATGAAACAGACCCCGCCAATCAAGAAAAAGGTAGAGACGCAAACTCCACGGGACAGTGGCACAAGACGTGAGCAGCGTCGTAATCGCAATTTTCACAGAACGCTCCCGCACCATTAAGCACGAAAGGAGCGATCGAATGGAAGAGATTAACTTACACCGCAGCCTTTTAAACGACGTCCCGACTCCGGCTGCTTTGGCGGAAGGCGATGGAAACACCGCTTTTTGTTTATTGCAGCTTCTTGGCTCAATGTTCCCCAGTTAGGATTGATTTATTGTCGCTTCGGAGACAGCGGCAGACGGCTTCATAATAGAAATGACTTTGCGGTTCCTTTGATTTAGTAATTGTTTTTCTTCATTTTTTCAACTTTTTTCAAGGAAATCCGTAGTTTCCTGAAAAGGCATGGTGCGAGTTTAAGATTTATTTATGTGAAATATGTACGCGATGTCGATTTTGATTTTATTAATAAATAAAATATTTTAATTACACAACAGCGCAATATAGTAGGGTTACTTCTTCTTCCTGGGTTAAGTCCCGATTGCATCCTCACCACTCAGGAGAGAAGCTCGGAATATGCCTTTGACGGTAGGCCATGGGCTCTGGATTTGGTTAGTCAGGCTTTTACACGAAGTGACTTCGATCTTACCTCCGCAACCTTTGCTGGTAATCCTAACCCGTATTAGATCGATCCTGGTTACGGATCCTGAATGTGTAGGTTTACTCACGATGTTTTGCCTCACCGTAAGAACATCGGTTAGTATTTAAACTAATGTACATAACCTTCGCAAATGGTCATTGTTACATGGCCGAATAGGATTCGAACCTGTGCCTTTCTACGCATCACGCATTTTAAGCAAGGCACCTTACCGATTCGACCACCGACGCTCACAATATTTTCATTACTGATTTAATATAAAATGATAGGTATTTTTTTGTAGAAGAATGATATCGTCAGGAAAAATAATGGGTTCGTAATCGTATATCACATTCAGGTTGAAGTGATAAGTATTGATGAAGGCGGAAAACATTTGTCAGAATAGTAAATTTACATCGTTAGTTTCCGCGTAATCCTCAGAAATGCGCGCGTCATGTTATAAATAGGATGTGAAATGGAATACAATATAAAATAGCATTTCTGGTACCCATTTTTGGAATCGTGACATGGGTAAACCCTTTGCATGCTATGATGAATTGTGGGTGAAAATTATAATATTTTCGTTTCACAGTAGCTCGTTGTTCCAGCTTGGTTTAACGTTTTACGTACGCTAATGTGAAAAAAAAACAAAATATTTTCTGAATGCTAAGAGTTTCCATTTAAAACTTGACTTATGAATCAACAACTATCAAAATGTTATTTTAGATATACTGAAGAAACATATAAAAATATTTGAGTTACATTTAGGATTTTATAGTTTATTGAGTCCTAATTAAAATAGCAAGTATCTATATTTAAAAAAGATACTACAAATAAAGAAGTATCTAACTATCGATCTATACGAGTTTCCATAACTTCTTCTTATATCGAAGCCTGGATCATATTTCCTGTAAAATTCCAATTAAAGCAAAATCTACTACGATCATGAAAGCATCTGCAAAATTCTTCACACCATGCGTTGTCATGAATAAAAATTGTAGTGTCACCCTGTGAAGATAGAGCATAATGTCCCGATATAGATGTCGTCCGTCCCAATACTAAATCAGGGTGAAAGGCGCACAATAGTTCCCCGGAAGGTCGCACCCCATTAAGTGCCCGAAAGGTGACTGCGTGGAAAAGATTAACTCCACGACCTTCCGAACAAATGCGGAGACTTCGGATTTAGCTCAATAAACAACTATTGTCGCTTAATGTTCTGTGAGGAAATGTGGTGCCCTCTAAGAATTTCATTACGGCCATAAGGATAAGTGTCATGAAGTTTCTGATCGGGAATAGTTTGACTCGCAAATGTCTTGCAAGATAACGGAAATGGCTTCTTATTTTCACGCGAAATGAGAACTTCTAGTATAGACATATCAGAGATTGTCTTGTCAGTGAGTAGTAAAAACAAATTCTTCTGATTTAACGTAATTCGTATAGCGCAGAAAACATCGTGACCTATATAAATGCACAGAAATAGCAAATAATAATGATTAAATTTAAATCAGTTAAAATAAATCTTGATGTGGTGTACAAATCGTCCAACTGTCATTCAATTTCACAGACATGTAAACAGTTATTTTTACCGCCTGTAAAATTTATACAGCTCCATTACCTCGCACGCTTCATAGCGAGAGTTAACAAAACGCTTGTTTTTCGCTTCTCCCTTCTCGTCACCCACATCCGGAACTATACCTGTTCCACAAAAATCTACATCACAGAAAGGTAGCCTTACATTCCTGAAAAAAACGAAATATGTATTATTTTTATTTTATTTTAATAATATATTATAAGTACTTGTCATGTAACACGGCTTTAAATTGTTCAGTTTCTTTTTTGTTGTTTTTTGTAGATTTTAATTCTAACATAACGCTTATTGAGTGTGTTTATTGAATATTTTTAGTAATACACCTCTTTTAGGTAAAATTATTTTATAATTTTGTTTTATAATGACATATTTATTACCTTTACTCTCAATGTTTTGTGTCTTGTGCTCCCGTTTTATTTACGAGCTCTTCAAGAAACAGGTGTGTCTTCGCTGAAACCCCGTTTCCTTCCTTGCAATATACGTTGCAGAGTTTTTTCGTTTAATCCGTGATTTGTGGTTTTACTTTTTCATTTTTCTTAGTAGGTTTAGAGTTATAGTGTCCTTCAATAGCAAATGTGATTCTTAGCATCTATTGTTCTTTTCAACGAAACAACATCAAGAGGATCTTTGAAAACACAAAGATCCGAATTTGTATTAGGAATAAAATTAATTAACAATGAACGAAAATGTATTAGTTCGGATCTCCTTTCCCGGCCAATAACATTCACTAATGAAAGAGGGCAACAACGGTGATACAATATAGTATCAAACATAACGAAAAAATGTCTATGGTACAAAAGGAAACTTTCATGTATTGTATATTGGAATAATCTTTGTACTTACTTTTCATACAAGTTTTTCCAAGTCAGCACGATTTTAATTTTATTGCTTTTTTTACTAAAGCTATTTTAATTTCTATTATTTCCCATCAGACAAAGATAAACACATTTTTGGTTAGCGACATTTTATCTTCAATTTTTTAATCTCCTGTAACTATAGATTTGGAAATAATACAACTTTCTCGTCTGTTTTTTGATAGTAATTACTTAATTTGATATTAATCTTCATCATACTTTTCGTGGATATTGTCTCTGTATTCCTTATATTACAAACAGTTATTAAACTCTTGTATTTTTTTCTGGCCTTTCTAACGAATTGTTCCAAAATAAAGTCAAGCTACATTGAAAATGAAAATATTAAGTGTAGGTGGAAATGAAGACTACATGTAATACATACATTCTCGATTGTAAAATAACCTTTATAAAAATACAACTTGCGCTGCCCAGGGCTTCGCTCCCGTGCTTATTTCGCGATAACAATGTTGTTATTAGGATGTTATTCCAGGTTATATTTTACCGTGTACCAAATTTCATCTAAACCGGCCAGAACAGTAACAAACATATTATATCCTCATCCATATATTATCCTCACAAACTTAAGCATTTATAATATTTATAAGAGTAGGATCAAATTCTATATGTTCAAAGTTGTATGTAAAAGAAATGGATGTACGATTGTGCAAAGTTTCGTTAATAACCATTGAGTTTGAAACTTCCCCAGTCTTATCGAATCAGACTGACACTCGGGAGAATAACTTTCACACGTAGTTATGCCTTTTGTCTTCTAATTACTTTTGATCTTGTAAGTTTTGCCACGTTTCGTACTCTTGGGTCAGGAATTAGTAATTCTAATCGCCTGAATATTATGTTATAAAAAAGTTTTAGAATGAATTATACAAGTGTCAATGAGGTTTGACGAAATTAAGTTTCTTCTTATCACAATGGTTAACATAAAATGGAACTGTTTAGTTTTTTAGGATTTTTATTTATTACTTTAATTTCGAAAGGTTCTATGAAAATAGAAATCTATTTTCTTTTTGCATTATGCGTTTCTATAAGGTTCCACAGATTGCTTTGTGTTTATTTTATTTTATTCTTCTTCAATAATTTATCCTGTAATACGTGATCTTCGAGTTTTGTGGCTCTTAGTCTTTCATAAGACAAACAAAACAAAAAATGAAAGATAAACCAATTGCTTTATTTTCTATTCCCATAACATTTTTCTCAAAACACTATTCATTTTGCAAAAGTGCAACCGAAAGGGTAATTCCAGATAGAAACCTCTTATACACTCTCAGTGTCATAGCGGGTGGCTAAAAGTCGTTTCATGTCTCCCCTTTTTTGTAAGTTTCGTAATCGCGAAGCCAACAATGAAATATATACGAAACTGTGTTTGTCGTCGAGTGGGACATACTCGGCAAATGATTTATGAGCCACGAAGATATATTTATTCTCTTTTTTTATATTGTTGTCTCCCTTGTCCGAGTGCCGGCTGCTACCCGAACGAGCGCAGTCGGCGTTGTGCGCAAAATGAACACTGCGCAAAATGTGCGCTTAAAAAGTCTTTTGGTTGTAAATTCATATTGTGCGAGATACTCAAGTAGAGCCAATCTAATCGAGCCCACGGGTCTAATAGCTGGATGCATTTCCATATTATTTATTAATATGTGATAATAAGGCAGTTTCATTAATATGATATATTTTTAATGGGAATTTTCGCATTACATAAAGCTGTGAAGAGTATTTGATAAGCCTACTCTCAATTTATTCCTAATGTTAATTTGTTGATACAAAAATATTCTTATATATTCTCATAAAACACTTAGCGATCTGCGATTAATTAATTATTAAATCGCAGATCGCTAAGTGTTTTATGAGTGTACATTTTGCGCATCGCTCGTTTTGCGCACGTCGTAAACATCTTTGCTTTGCTATTTTTCCACTCTCTCGTATGTTACACAGGTTTTCCTGCCATTTAAATATTTTGTGTACACGCAGACGGATGCATTGCATATGATTTTAGTGGAATTGGTTGCTCTTATGTTACGTATTTGCTTGTATTTATGCTCGTTTCATTGATTTCAGGAATATCTTTTTTATGCAAAGTTGGCATTAGATGTACCTAATTGAAGATTCCTTTCTTTCTGAACTTTCCGAAAAAAATATCTTATCTTTTTAAAAAGGCATCTCACTCCATTGTTTAGCTGAGAAGGACTAGGCAGAATTTTGTAAACAAACAAAATGCTAAAAGCCACTTATTTTACAAAATTAAGATGAACTTTATGATAAGTAACAGGTGTTTCGTAATACAATTTCAAAAGTCCCAAATCAACGGAGATTGAATATAATGTCAGACATTTTTATCACATGCCAAGTAAAAACCAAGAGACGAGTATGAAGAGATAGCAATCTGCGGAATATTACAGGCTGCAATCGATTATCAAACATAATCATCTCTCTCTCCTTCCTATAAAATTAGAAAGGGATGGTTGTTGTATTGCTCTTGTGAACGAGCCGGGCCGTGGGCTCTCACGACACGAGGTCGTGAGTAGTCTTTTGTTTTATTATTTTACTAATATGCACAGAGATTGTAATGAAAGGAAGTTGGATATTTCGCACAAAAAAGTAAACTTCATGATAAGATCTTATTTCTGTCTGTTTTTAATTTTTGAAGAGACTGAGAGACCTTTAAACATAAGATAAGGTACTGATACTCGTTTCCCTTGCGTTAGTCTCAGTTGCGTCCTCACTTCTCTAGAGAGAAGCCCGGGGTCTGCCTGCAAATATGATGTCTGCTCGACTATTGACGATTACAATATAGATATTTATATATTACATACAACTGAATGGAAGAAAGCCAGGGCCTGTGACCATGGTTTAGTCAATGACGTATCATGTAATCATGAAGTGTCTATCCCATTACGAGACTAGTTTAGGGGAAATAGTGATGTAGAAAAATACTTAAGTACTGATAAATAATGGAGTAGTTTAAGGTATGTATATAGACACACTGAAGTAAAAAATCAAGTTATAAATGAAATCTTATATTTACATTACAATAACAATATACATTTACCAATTTGTTTAATTCTGAAAACAAAATGCACGAAATATTCCGACTCTGGCGCCGGATTAATTTTATTTAACTCTCACTGAAATAACTTATTGAATCACAATTTAAATCATTCATGAGAGTAATAAACGTGGAATAATGGAGCGTACATATATCGCCGATGGGTTTTTAATTGAAACTTGGTACATTAAGCCGGAATGGCTAAACGATAATTTAATATGGGAGTGAAGGGTCGGACGTAGAAAGTTACGATATTACGCCATAGCACGCTAAATGGGGCGACTTTAGACCCAACGTATGTATAAATTGGGGCAAATAGTCCCCGTTATGGGAACGCAGAGTTGTGACAAAACTGCACTTTCCGAATTCGTGATATTAGAATTGATCATAATGGTATGTGAGCAATGCGCTATATAAAGTGGTTTTAGTATCAATTCGACACGTTATTACGATCATAAATAGGTATAAACTTACTATTGTAGAAACTACTAATGATTACTTTTTGTATACTCCAGACACTCAACCGTTTTACTGCCATCGTATACCTACTGCTCGTTACCACCACGTAACACGTAATCTTGTTTAATTTTAAACACTTACAGAACCTTTTACTACGAGTAGATAGCATTCTTCTCGTTTTTCTTCTTCTTCTTTCTTCTTCTTGGGCCGGGAAGCCGGGGTGCGTCTTTGACCATGATTGGACAGGATTGGGTGAGTCCGATTTTTACCCAAAGCCACTCCCGTCTGCCCGTCACTAACTTTACGGTACCTTACTGTTATAGGATTAGGGTGATACTGCACAAGTTGAAGTTGGCCTATTCTCATTGTCGTCTTTTACGACATTCATAAGAAGGAGATGGAGTGGTCATATTTTAAAGTGCCGAGAACCACACAGAAAAATCTTAAACTACCGCGCATATTCTAAAAAAAAATCTCCGTAAATTATAACAAGAAAATGACGAAAATAGACAAGAAGCGAGCAATTTTACACGGTACCTACGTGGAAATAATAAAGCGTTCTTTGTGTGTTCGCAAATGTAAAAACAGCCCTTAGCATACGGGCGCCCGCCTGATAAATCGTCGGGAGGATACGATTTACTACACCTTCATGCCTTCAATAAGCGCTGTAAGGGAGTATGTCTGATGGGCGTATGGGTGCGACAGATTTTATTGTTCCTTTTTTTAATCAAGATTTTGGAGATTGAGAAGGTATTTTTTGGGAATAACTGAATTGATTCAAATATGTTGACATGGAATTAAAGATGTAGTCTCAGCTCAACTCTTTGGGAAAGACTTAAAATAACGAATGACCACTTACGATACTTGAGTGTTCTCTTTATTTAATGCTAGAACTTGCCGTAAATGATTTGTGTATAAAATAATATATATTTAAATGAAGTAAGTATATTTTAAGTTTACCAATAAACGTTTCTTCTTTTAACTTCGTGAAATAAATCATCTTTTGAATTCTAATTCAACGCTTAATAAAATTCAATAAAACCTTATTGCTTTGAAATAAACGAACATACAAAAAAGGCAAGTCTTTTCTTATATTTGAATTTATCCGACAAAAGGTAATTTGGAGGCCTATTTCCTAAGCATAAACAAATTACATACGCCCACGCCTCGGCTCGAGGGTAACTCGAGACTCGGAAATGAATCGATTGGTCCAACCCTTTTCAAGGAGAAATAATATCGATTCTAAATAAGAATGATTCGGAAAATAGATTTTCGGTTGATTTGAATATACCTACGCATATTTAACTACATATATTCGGTTATACATGTAAGCAGTCGTAAAATATTTTTATTTTATTTAAAATCCTGTCGAGTACATGCTTGAGGTGCCTATGATATTTTCATGGGACATACACAAAAATAATCGCGTCTCTTTTCCTAAGGGGTAGACAAAGACTTTATTTTTCCATTTGCTTCGTCATACAGAGTAGGTACCTACCTTCTATACAACTGACCATACACTTACAGACTAAGAAAATTTAATTCCATTTTCGTCGACCGTTCCAAATGTGAACGCTGACAAAAATCAAGGAGAATTTTAAATTTGGAACGTCTCGGTGTCTAGTCAAAGACGGAACTGCTAGCGAAGCCGCTTTCTGATTTATTGGCGCCCGATTTCGGATATGAAATCGGCAACAGTCCTGATATCGGTATGGAAATTGAAATATTTTACACATTTTTTTTTGTGTTTGGTTCCCGGGCACCAATACAAAAAAGAATAGGACCACTCTATCTCTTTCCCATGGATGTCGTAAAAGGCGACTAAGGGATAGGCTTATAAAATTGCAATCCTTTTTTAAGGCGATGGGATAGCAACCTGTCACTATTTGGATCTCAATTCCATCATTAAGGCGAGCAGCTGAACATGGCTATTCAGTCTTTTCGAGACTGTTGGCTCTGTCTACCCCGTAAGGGATATAGACGTGACTATATGTATTTTAATACATCCGTCGTCTTTCTTTTTTAACACTGGTGGCTCTGTTTAGCCTGCATTGAATATAGACGTGTCTTTCTGTATGGTTTAGATACATACATATATTAGGTATATTACGCCTTTTTCTCGGACAGAGACAAAAACTTTTTCACAGGGACAAATCTTTTCATACAGTTTGCATATACTTAAAAACAGTTTTCAATAATATTTTAAAGATAGTTCTAAAATAAAAATAAATAAAAAAATGCCTTCTTTGGTTCTGGTCTTAATGTTATTAAGGAACCAAAATTTACAGATTCTTTTTTATACTCTAAGGACTCTAGGTACAGTTGAATTTTTATCTTATCTCCTACAAAAAAAAATAGATTAAAATTGTTCTTCAAACGTAAGCATCAGAGCACAAATAAGGTAGATGCTTCATTGTCATGGCGAAAATGGACAATCTCGCCATATCAAAAGAGGCCTCCGTGAGAAAATTAACTGTATAAAAAATGGAGGTAACCTCCCGGCTTATTCAGAGGGCTGGTCGTAAATCAAAACGTTGTCATATCTACCTCAACGGAGACAGACGAAAAGACGGACAATGGAAATCACTGGCGACGTTTCCTTTCATTTTCTTTTCATTACAAAAGCTGCCCCGAAATTCAGGTGCTGAAGATGAATTCAAGTTATTTTGTTACGCCGAAGTTTTAATTGATGAATCTTAGGAGTGGATAGCTCTGGGCGAGGGATGTTCCCCGACTTGTAAACAGTCAGATGCAATGTTGAAAATTGAAACTTAATTGTAACAGAGTTGATGAGTACAATAGATGCTGTTAAGAGTTACAGGACATGTTATTTCTAACTACGATAATGATTCTTTGAAATTTGTTAGTAGGTAGGTATATGTATGTGTGTTGATTAAAGGGATGTTGTAAATAAAATGATTAACATATGCTTACTATATATAGGGGTCCCTACTTTTTAAAAAGATCGCCCTGTAAGTAAATCTGTTTGGTATACTTATACATAAAAAACTTGTGCCTCTTTATGAATGTACTTTGTTAAATCAAGATTATTATGTAGTATGTATTTATTGGTACATGCCTTAATAAGTTTGATATTTGTGTTATGCGATAATTTAACTTTTTTTATGAATCTTACAACTATTCAATGTGATATACATACAGTTAATTTTTAAATGGAAAGAGTTCCGAATTCCTATCTTACCTAGAATTCCCGCTTATTAAAACGGGTTATTCTCAGCTCTTCAAGACATCCTTTGAGACATTCAGCTCCCGTGAAACTTAAACTTTAGAACCAGCCAAGAGAGAGCGAAATGTACGGCCTACAGCATATGAACCTGCCCGGATTCAATGCAAATTCCCTTCTATTACCGCGTTGTAGAGTGCTATAAAGTAACTCGATATGCTGTTCACTGTACGTAGTTAGAACTTCAATAACTGACCGTCAATTAAAAATTGAACAGACAGAAAGTTGGAACGTCCAACTTTTATCTTGCTCAATGTTTAGTTTCGCTTCTATAGGGATTTAATGGTTAAACATTGAGTTTTCAATTGGACTTCGCCGAATTGTGAGTTTGCTTTAGTGGACGAATTCTTTGAAAGTTGAAATGAATTTTAGGTTCCTTTTTCCCTCTTTCGCTTTCCAAAAATCTGTGGCAATGAAGACCATGTTACAAGAATATGGGCTGAGATAAAGCTATCCGATTGCATACGATAATTTTGAATTAATTGTTTAACTATTTATGTGTCTATGGGGCATGTCTATTTCATATATTTGCCATAAAAAAAATCTATCTTGGCATTTTAAGGGTTGCACACCACTACCTTAAGTCCCCTAGCACACCAAAAGCAGTTAAAGAACGAAATGTATGGTTTAAAACTTGTACTTAATACAAAAAACTCGTATACTCGCCTTTAAATTTGATATGAGAAGAATTCCTTGTATAGCATCTTGGTGTGGGCCCGCTTTTAAACTATATTAGGTACTTCTGATTCTGATCTGCTGCTTTTGATGTGCTCGGGCCCTTAGCAATTCTAATTCTTATCAACGTTCTAAGCTAATAAATAACATTGCCATAATTAGAAATCATTGAATTCACCCGTCCAAATATCCATCACCAAGCACATTTCAACCCAAATCGTTATGAAGGCAATGTTAAGTCAATTAAGATCCGGGGCCCCTTATTAGATCCGGACATATCCGGATACGGCCGGATATAAGTGGTTCAGGGCGCGTCGGGGCGGAAACTAAAATCGGCGCTGGTCTAATGGTGCGCTGGTAACGAGCGACGAGGGCCCTCCAGGGCTTCATGCATGTAAGGGCACTCGTATACTAGAGTTTTATAATGATAGTATAAATTTAATTAAATTCTGGAGATAGGTCAGGTCAAGTATTTAAAAATACACTTACATACATACATAAAATCACGCCTCTTTCCCGGAGGGGTAGGCAGAGACTACCTCTTTCCACTTGCCACGATCTCTGCATATTTCTTTCGCTTCATCCACATTCATAACTCTCTTCATGCAAGCTCGGCGGTTTCGGGTACTTTTGACCTGACCCTTTACCAGGACGTCCTTAAAGTGATCAAGATATGTTCGTCTAGGTCTTCCCACTCCGACCTTTCCCTCCACACTCTCCATGTATATCTGCTTAGTCAACCTGTTTTCATTCATCATTTCAATACACTTAATTATAGAAATATGGGAAAAGTCTGTGTGTTTCAGTTTTATGCTTTTTTTCTCGTGGTGCTGAACCGTCTTTGTCTGGTGCGTCTTTGACCATAATCTTGGATAGGGTAAGTTGTCTGGTTGTCATAAGGAGCGAGTCCCGAGACATAGACATCAATCGGTTACCTGAATGTGCAGGTTTCCTCGCTTTACCTCACCTTACGAGTAGTATGTTTGTTTGTTTTTATAATATTGAAACGAATTTTGTAACAAACATGTTTTTAACAAGAAATGTTGGAGTCATTCATACATACATATATTCACGTCTATATCCCTTGCGAGGTAGACAAAACTAACAGTCTTGAAAACCGAGAGGCCACGTACAGCTGTATGGCAATAAGATGGAATTGAGATTCAAATTGTGACAGGTTGATAACCCATCGCCTATGAAAGGAATCCCAAGTTTATAGTTGGAGTCATCATGAATGTTAAGAGTTAATATTCTTTATTGTATAATATTTATTGTATTACTTATCATAAACGATATTTTATGTATTACAAACTACACAATATTGGATTATTTTGTGGTCTAGTATACGGTAACCTTTACACCAATCCAAAACAAATTTGGCAGAGACGCCTCACGTTCTTTGCGTATTGCAATTTCAGTGATTTGAGTTGTGCTCTGTTATTTTCATTGGTATTTGGGGCGTTTTGTATCTTGGTAAGAAATTCAAATGTTTCCCACATTAAACTCAGAATAAATTTCTGTGAACTCATAGAAAATAATGTTCTGACCAATATCATTTAGAATTTAATCAATCGAACAGTTATGTGCAGAAAAACTATATAATAGATTCATAAAATATTGTAAATCTCATGTATATATCATAATTTGTAGAAAAAATAGAAAGATATTAACATACATTTTCATTCTTTGTTACAGATTGCCAGCGACGATTGAATTAAAGGTACATAATATTTTTTTTAAACGTAATTGTAACTTAATGCTTAACTGCAAAATGGTGTCACAATTTGTGATTTTCTTTTTACATAATTAAGTAAACTTATTATATATAAATAAGTGATATACATTTTCGTGTCCTAAATCCTTATCATACCTATGTCAAAAGATAATATTTAAATAATAAATGATAAGTGGGCATAGGCAGAGTGTCTCACTCAAAGCGTGAATGGTACATTTAGAAATGAACAAGAAATATTTTCCTTATTATTTTTCTGTAGATTTATTTCTTCTAGAAGTGACATAAGTGACATGACTTAAGATGAGGTCAAGTTTATTTGATTTATTAATATAGGCTTATGTCTGTATGTATGAAACTAGTTTTGGCTAGCACGGGGATACTGCTATCTGAATTATATGTAAAAAATATAGCAAAGCACTGATTGATTGACAATATTAATGCAAAGCTCTCGTTAATCTAACTAAAGTAACCAAATTCGATCTACTACAAGTGACTGCAGGGCGTGCTTTAGAAGGCAATAAAAGTAAAAATAATTGTTTCGCAATTATTTCGTTTGATCTTAAAAAAAACATCTTGTTTTCTATTCTTTGATGTTTTTATCACTTATTAATTTTTTGTAATACATAATACACAGTAGAAAACATATTTAATGACATCAGTTTGGCATAAAATAACATTATTTTATCTTTCATTTAAGCTCAGTTCTTCACAATGTCGTTTCCATTCACTTTGTTTCAATGTTAAGACAAGAAAATATTCCCTGCACCCTGCCATCCCGCTAATGTGATGATTTAGAGGTATATAAATGAGGGAAATGGAGTGTGAGTGACTGAAACATTAATCTGGTTGTGTTGCGGCGGTGAGATAAACCAGATTTTTGGGGCAGTAATCAGGGGATGTTATGTATTACTTAGAGAATTTATATAGGGACAGGCTTTCGCATGCGTCTTCGTCGGCGTGAACTTAGCGTTACACAATGTACCGGACTTAACTGCTGTAATTCTATCGTCATTTTTAATATCAGGTGGTTTGTCAATTTTCTTACAATTGTATTATTCATTCATATGTGCCGTGTGGTTCCCGGCACCAATGAAAAAAGAATAGGACCACTCCATCTCTCTCCCATGGATGTCGTAAAAGGCGACTAAGGGATAGGCTTACAAAATTGGGATTCTTTTTTTAGGCGATGGGCAAGCAACCTGTCACTATTTGAATCTCAATTCTATCATAAAGCCAAATAGCTGAACGTGGCCATTCAGTCTATTCAAGACTGTTGCCTCTGTCTACCCCGCAAGGGATATAGACGTGACAATATGTATGTATGTATGTATTATTCATATATAAGTCACACTCACTATTGCTCCTTCTGCACTAGTGAATTCTATAAGTAGTCATTTGTTCTATCTTAGAAGTCTTCAGATGTTCGTAATTATGAACTCTGTTTTTTAAGTTTAGTACATTCGAAAATATGTGTACCTACCTTCTACGGGTACGTTTTCATTTCTGATATTTGTCTATTTACGCACCAATGATATCCTGTCAGCAGTTCAATGACCGATAACGGATGCCGACACTCGTTCTATTGATCTTGTAACGTGGTCCGATATAAATTTAATTCCATTGCATCCAAATTTATAAAAAAAGAACTATAGGTAAAAGTTTTAGTTGTCACTCAAAATACTTAAGCGTTTTAGGTTGTCATAAAATTTCAGAAAAAAAGCTTAAGTAGATTAGGTTGTGTATTTACATATAGTTCAGTATTACCTACTTTTTCCTAATTATGTGACGAGTGGTTCAAGACACGTTGCTATACTAAACAATAAATGAAATAACTAGTTTTAAAGAAACCTATGGTCTAATCCTTTCCCTGAACCAATTTGTCAAATCCCTTAAATAACTACTACGGACAACTCCAATTGTAAAGTGGATATTTTACGATGTCCTCATGTGTACAAATAAGACCGTTTTACTGTAACTGTACCTTTGCCATTTCTCCCTCATAAGCCCTTTCAATTGCCATGGAGCTTAACGGGTGATCCCGGGAGATTTAACTGTATGGCTGTGTTTATAAAAAGATTATTTAGCTTTAGATATACACAGTTACTTTTCAGACAGTGGTTTTAGAGAATTGACTATGCTTTTGTTATTGTACCGGCCGCTGTTTAAGAAACTTAGCATTTGATTATAGATCTGAATGGTATTTTTATGCAAAGAATACCTTGTGATTTTCAAGGTCGAGGTGCGATCTAGGATTGCGTTTTAGTATTTGTGACGATACGTTCATACATATAATCACATCTATGTATCTATATCCCTTGCAAGGGTACGTACGCCAGCTTCTTTTCGCATCAATTAACTCAAAATATTGTAAACTTGGGTTTTTTAAGCGCACCGCCCTGACAAACTATCACTACTTATTTCCAAATTTAAATTTCAGAGTCACCTCTTTTTTTTGTTTACCTATTTTTGGCTCCGTCTATCCCGTAATGAGTAAAACACTATTATCTTAAAAATATGTGTAATATTTTCAAATTAATATGTACCCAATATAGTTTCGTCAGCTCAATCTAGATCTAACGTTAAATTTTATGAAATCGCATTACATTTTCCCCCGCGCTTCCAATGCAATTCGCGACTTGCATCGAATATGTCTGGAGGCGAGGGGTTTTATAACATTGAACGTGTCGTCTGACTGCTCAAACTTAGATCGTTTAATTAATTAATCGTTTATTTGCATACTCAAAATTTAATATTAAAATATGTAACATTTAAATATTAATATACGTATGTACTTTTGAGCATGGATGGTCTAACGATCCAAAAGTAACTATCATCTACCATTTAATAGTCATATATGCATTGACAAGTTATATGTACCCTAGTTTTATTTCAAAGTGATGTTTTTACGGTAATAGTGATATTGTGAGAAAACGAGCACATTCAGGCCACCAAGGGAACCAAATCTCGCGGTGTATTTCCTATACGCTGGACTGGACTGATCAATTGAAATCCCAAGTGAGGAAACCGTATATTAGACTGCGCCAGTCTGTCAAAAGATTCTGAGATATACATCAGGAATTCGTGAGGAAACCAGTGTATCCTGACACTACCAGAGGCACCTTAATATGACTGCGACCACCTGCAAAGAATGAAGCGACACAGAAGAAAAAAGAACTGATAACAATTGATTAATAGTTATTCGTCGCCACGGTGCAACTTGGGACTACGACGTAGCCACAAAACAAGACGCTGAGAAGGACATAAAGAGATTGAATGCTTGTATATTTAAAGGCCTCTGTTGCGCACCGGTAGTGCGCTTGTCTGTGTCACCGGAGGTCCCGGGTTGGAATCCAGACCAGGACATGATGAGCAACGATTTTTTTTTTTGATTAGTCTGGGTCTTGGATGTTTATCTTTATAAGTATTTATTCTAAAATATAGTATCGTTGAGTTAGTATCTCGTAATATAAGTTTCGAACTTACTTCGAGGCTAACTCAATCTGTGTAATTTGTCCCGAATATATGTATTTATTTATTTATATTTATATATAAACATATACCTTCTCTCACCGTAATCTAACCTCAAGAGCCTTGACACAACATCGCCCACCGTATTTGCGGTTTCATCACCTAGAAAGTGAATAACGTTCCGGGAATGCAATAGGTAGGTATATAATGTATCTATTACCGTTGCACTTGTACCGGCGTTTACTGCAACGGTCCCCGAGACACATTTGTGGGTAACTTGCTCCACTGTTCTGGTTGACGCCGTGGAACTGTTAAAAGCATTTGTGAATACGGTTTAAATTCGCCTTTTGCAATTTGCGCGGTGTTAAATGTTTGCGGTAACAAACTCTGAAAAAATTTATTGGTATACAATTGCAGTTATTTTAATACTAGTGTATCTCAATGATTGATACGTCAATATATTAAATTCTTGTGCTAAAAAAATTAAGAAATTTTTGGTACGAATAGTAGCTTTGACGTTTTTTTTTTTTGAACTAAGTGAATCACTGTTCTCAAAATGATATATAAATGTGGTAAATGATCAAATAAATAAACAATAATGAGAAGTGAGCTAGACAACATGCTACTCGTAACAGCTATATATAATCGTAAAGTCATAAACAGATGCAGAATCGCTTCATCAAATTTGCAGCTGTCGATTTGAAGCCAACTTCTCTGTAATACATACCGGATGGTCCCATTAGCAAATAATCGGATTAAGCCCGCATTCAGATATGTCCAATCGATGTTGCACTGACCAATCAACGAGCGATTAAAGCTCGCTTTAAGCATGTTATAAGCCTACATCACAGAGTAAACACGAGACAGAAAGGAAGCATGATATTCTGTAAGATTATACAATAAATATAAATAATCATATATGGGACAAATTACACAGATTGGGTTAGCCTTGAAGTTAGTCCGAAACTATATTTTATAATAAATACTTATAGATAAACAGCCAAGACTCGAAAAATTCGGAAATGTTCGTTTCTTATCATGCCCTGGCCAGGATTCAAACCGCTGCGCCACAGAGGCCACCAACATCAATAATAGAAAAGGAGGCCTTAATTTTTTCCCATAAATGTCTAGTTAATCTAGTGCAGCTTTTGCTATCAAATATTGGTCAGCTTCTCCTGCAAAGGTTGCAGTAGTCAAACTTGGGTCGCTTTGTGTAAAAACCTGACTTACCACAGTTCTACAGAAAAGTAAGAATGTAACCGAGACAAAGAAGAAGGAAACGTTGTGTAGGAATGTGTTTCTTAAACTGTCAAACTGTCATACGATTCGCGATTCACTACGTTTCGTTATTACTAATTTTTTTTCACGTGAAAAACCCTTATTGTAACGGACACCCTAATCTTCCCTCGTACCAAATTAATTTTCTTATCGTTTACAAAATACTTTGCAATTTAGCATATTTTATTCATTTAAATTTTAACTTAGAAGAGATATAAAAGTTTCCAAACTTTCGTTATTTTGTAATGAAGCCTACATTTATAATGTGTCGTCCGGTTTATAGATAGACCACTGGAGAGCAGTTGTGTCTGCTTTTTGTTCACTGAACTTATTTTATAGGTCATTCTGGCAGCGTATTGACGTTCTTTTGTTCTTAATTATGAAAATCCATTGTTGAAAATACTAGATATAAAATATTAAAAAAATTGCATTTTTCATGCGTTGTTGAAGTTATAAATAGATTAATATTATAAAGGATGGACTAAGGAAACGTTTAATACTTCCCTATAGGTAAGCATATTAGTAGCCATTTTTAAAAGTTTTTATTTTCTAAATTGATGTTTATAAATATAACCTAGTAGTAGTAGTCTTAAAAATTGACTTTATTAAGTTAAATATATAAAAGTTAAACATTTTCAAAATTTTGATTTTAGAAACCAATCACACCTTACTTGCCGCAATATCATTGAAAAATATGCACTTTTATGGAAAAAAGCGACTTATTCAAATATACCTTACTCTTTAGTAATTACACTACAGACAACGTCTACTTACTAAATAGATGTGTTGTAACCAAAAAGTTCTTCTAATGAAGAACCCAAAGAAACAATCCCTCCTCTTCTATAAGTTCTGTAACATGTTATTTTTACTAACAGATAGAGGCTACATAAATACGTGAGTCAAATTGGATAGCAAAAAAAGGTATAAATGGATTTCGTTCGTCATGGCCAGATCAATCATATCTTTGGAACGTGTAATCACATATGATGGGCCACTCATACTGGATTACTTCCGGTAATGCTTAATGTGAATTTGCAAACGTAACGATAAAAAAAAAGTAATGTATAAAAATTGTGCTAATATTTATACATTAGACTCTAATCACAGTTTAAATTGTAGGCTTCTAACAATCAAGCGGCTATTTAAACCTATTCTAGGGTCGGTTTTGGCGTAGTTTTTATATTACGGAGGTCAGGCGACCTCTTACTCATCAATTATAAGACAAGTTTAGCGTATGTATTACTTCAATGTACAATTATTTATACAGAGTTGATGGGTGCTTTCAACACGGCATGTTTGAATCAATGAGTAGATACATATTTATTGTCGACGAAAAATAACCACTTAGTACCACTAAACTTGTCTGTTAGTGTACACGTTGTGCCTGATATTACGACCTTGACTCATTATAAGATGCGTGAGCTCTGTGCACGATTTTACAATGCTGACATCACTATCACGGGAGTGAGGGAGGCGTGGATTAATTTGATGTTATTTTTTTAATGAATTGAGTGTCAATTATTATTTTATTTAATATATACTAACCTGATAATCTTGAGACTGTTTTAACATCGTCTTTATTAAAGTATGTTAGTTTGTATAGTACTTAAACACATCCGAGGTCAAGGGTATATAATATCCTTTGTTCTTGTATTAAGCAAAACATTACATAAATAAGTTGCATTACCTTCATAAGTTGGTATAAAACTGGCCATCTCAGGGATCTGTTTTTTTTGGTGATATAATTACTGACTAAAATGCAATAAAATGCACAACGAAGCCTTAATTTTCCCAAACAATGTGGGCACAATTCGTTGCGGTGTTGCTGCGGTCTTATTAAACGGTCGAATCGTCCCGTCAGTGGGCGGTGCGGGATTCGGGAACGACGCGGGAAACGGCTTTGTGTTAAACGTGTGTAATATCATGTGTGCTGAATGAACGAACGGCCGGAATACAATGCATTAGGATAACAACAATTATAATCATTATATTAAATGTAGGATGATGTCATAAACTTAATAGGATTACGTTTTTGTTTTTTTTTTAGTAGTTGAACACTTTATTATTTTGGATTAACTTCGCCTTTTGTAATTTACAAATTGTAAATGTTATGAAGAATAAATAAATAAAAATAACCTTTCCGGAATTCACCATTTTTTTCTTTTTTTTCCCTAGTTTTTTTGCTTATAGGGATTTTATTTTAACAACTATAGACTAGTAATAAAAGACTTATTATTACTAAAATATAGATTGGTGATTAGTCCCTTTCGATAAACAAAAATCATAAACCTCCTATTTTCCGACATAGTCGGGTAAAGAGCAAGATGTTAACATCGATCTAGTTAAATAAAAGCCAATACATCCGTTGTAATGTATTTTCAAGTTAATGGTCATAAACATTTTAGATATAAGTACCAAAAGCACCAAAATTGCCGAATTCACCCACAATGTATAATGAAATAAATTGCCTGAATTACCTTTACCATCGAGTGCAATTACGTGTGCAATGCACATGAAATTAAATAGGATCTCATCAAGGTTGAAATTGCATTCATTGTAATAGTTGTACAAACATTATATTGAATTTGAATTATGTGTTATTCTTATAGTTTTCCTAGCATTTTACAATATGACTCTATCTTGCCGGTGGAACGGGTGATTCTGTTCTAGTGCCAGGTTGTAAAACGATTGCTGATGAATGTTTTTTTTTTACTGAACGTTACACTGTGATCCTTTTGTCTATGCCTGTTGATAACTCACCTTGAGCGCAATGCTTTGGAACAGGACCCAGAACCAATTTCCAAAAATTTACTTTCTTGTTTGTCTGGATTTCGACATCTATGGAATTTTCCAGGTTCCCTTACTTACGTATTGAATAGGGAATTAAAGTTGCAATCATAAGTGAACATGAACAATTAAGTGCGCCTGCGTCCACGTGACCTAGATTGGATAAGTTGGGTTTATACACGAAGAAACTTTCGTCTCTCTTCACATGCAGTTGCCTGCATGTACAGGTTTCCTCACGACGTTTTTCTTCATCGAAAGAACATTTGTAAGCAATGTAACTAATTTATTAAACGTCGTTTGATTTGAACCTATGCTAATGTGCTTCAATGTAAATACACTGTGCACTATTATTCGGACACCTTAACAGGTCGACCACCGACGATGACCTCTTGAACAATGCAGTGCACCTATTAAAAGGTGTAAATAAAAGGTACAGTTGCAACTTGTAACGTGTTAATGCAGGAAAGCATTCATTTAGTATGGCCGACTCTTTTCAAATTGCCTTCTTTTGAAATGCTCACACGTCATAACAGGGAAATGAAATGAAAACAAAAACTGTTTTACTCGCCTTTTTTTGTGAGTTTTTTTTTTTAAATTTTGAGCATTAGGTATGTGTACCTAATGCTTTCATAAAAGTAATGGTTGTTAAAAAACTATTGAATCTTTTCTTTGAGATGTAGATTACCTTATTCTGATTTCAATGTAGGAAAATCGGTCTCTTAACAATATAACCAAAAAGTCAAATAAAGATGGAACAATAATAAAATTATAGAGTTTACTTATATAGGAAATAAAATAATAGTAATAAAAAAAATCTAGTGTAATATTTACATGTCACTATGTTTTATTTTTAATCACTAAGTTATTTATTCTTTGAATTTTGTGATAAATAGTACTACTTAACAAATTTTTATCTATTTATGAGTAAAACGTTTAGTTAAGTATGTATAAGACTGTACATAAACAAACGATATGTATTTAATCCGCCATTTCCACTTGACTTAACTGTTTCCAATTACATTTCTGGAATGAAAACGTCGTGTAGTGAGGTAATTTCAGCCGTTACGTACGTACGTGTCAGTTGCATACTCGCGACACTTTGTCTATTCTCTGAAACAAGGCCATTTTTTATGGTGGGGTGATATGAGTAAAGTAAAACAATTTAAAGAAGTAAGTTCCACTGCTTTTAGTTCACTTGAGCTTTGGAAGCAGTAGTAGTTTGAATTATAAGCTTGGAATATACATAGGTTCTGGTAGAGTTAATGATAAAAAATTGTCACAATGTGTTCTCAATAAAAGTACCCAAGGAAGATGTAGGGTTATGATAAACTGGCGTGCCATTCGAGAAAGAAAGGTATTCATATAATGTAAAGGTATATATATATATATATATATATATATATATATATATATATTTCATTTAAGCGTTAAAAGAAACTCAAACTACGTGCGCTCAAAAAAATTTCCCACTTGAGTTAGAAATATATTCGCCCGTATAGTACACGTAGTATTCTTTAATCTAAATGATTTTATAAAAATGTGAACCTACTGTTATATGTAGGTATGTATATGATTACCCGCGTTTTGTTTCTCCATCCTATTAGCTATGTCAGCGAATAAAACGCCGCAAAGAAAAGCAATTTAAGTGATGTCACTGGCACACCGCCGCTCACATCATAGTCGTTGCATCAAAAAAAAAAAAAATTGCATCGCAGCTCACATCACTCGTTCTAAATTTGAAACGGTAATGAGTTGCGAACAATTTTAGTTTGCATGAAGTTTTGTTCAAAACGTACCTACGTGCGATCTTTTTAAAACCTTTTTGACACGACATCGTTTAAATACTTGTAAGGATATATAGCTGTAGGTGTCTTTGTGACAGTTTAACGCCAAATCCATTCGATGAAATTTATTTGTTTAGATCTTGCTGTTGTGTCCAAGATAATTATAGACACGACGTTAATATTTATTAAATAATATTAGCCAATATCTTAGAGTAATCACATAAATTGAGAACACTCATATTATGAGCGATTCTTAATAAATGGGTACAAAAAACTGAGTTCCAAATAGCCCTCAGGTTATGATCTTATTTGGAAAGTATACAAAGAATATTAATTTACGAAAAAGGCAATTCTGTGCCTCCGGGATCTATCGCATGATATTTACTACAAATTAAGGAAAGTACTAGAATAAACGTATAAATATTAACTTGTATCATCTCACAGAATTATTCGAAGTTCTTATAATATTTTTAATAAAAAATCTGATATCTTATTTTGAGACCATGGACTTTTAATTGTTAATATTATTTGCCGTGTGGTTTCCGGCTCTAGATAATAAAACCACTCCATATATTTCCCGTGGATGTCATAAAATGCGACTATGAGATAGACATATAACTTGGGATTCCTCTTGTATGCAATGTTTGTACTAACTATATTTTGCTCTTAAATTCTCAGAAAATGAGGTATAAGCAAATTGCATCCTTTGATGTTTACAGATTAGGTCCTGAGGGCGAATTCGAAACAAAGATAGGATCAATACCATGCAAGTACGAAATAAAATCTGAAGACCAGAATGGTGTTTTGGTACCTATAAAGAGAGCAAACGTTACATGCATATAAATACGTCTTTATCCCTTGCGGGGTAGACAGAGCTGACAGTCTTGAAAAGACTGTGATTCAAATAGTGACAGATTGCTAAGCCCATCGCCTAAAAGAATACGCCTTAACGTTAGTATATAGTAGGTAATATGGTGTTTCATTGGGCTGGCGTTCTGTTATTATTTGAATTTCAATTCCATCATTAGGCCATATATACTTATAGCTGAGTGTGGCCTTTCAGCCTTAATAAGACTCTTGACTCTGTCTACCCCGCCAGTGATTATATGTATGTATTCTAGAGCTGTAGCCGAGACAAACAATAGGGTGTACGTGATGCAAATAAAGCATCGTATTAGTACAAAACATAGTCAATGCCTATTGTTCAGTTACGTTGTAACAGCCTTTTTAAACGCCTTAAATTATTTAAAACGGCAGAAACACTTGGTCTAGATTAGTATTTCTTGGAAGGAACTTCCGTGTGACTGAATAATTTGAAAACCGAAATTCAATTGCAGCACGTTACATAAGTACAGCGCCTCCCTCCCATTCTGTAATGAATGCAATTACCGTTTCTTGAGAAATCATATTATGACATATTATATGCTCTAAACGGTTGTCCAGTGAGTGAGAAAGCAGTCATATTTTGTACAAGTTTTTGTTTAAATAATTTTTATTCTCATCGGGTTCGGTAAATAAAATATATACTTTACTAAATAAAAATAGCTTTGTATATTTTTTTTAAAGAAGAAACTATATTGTTTCATATGTATGTGATTCAATGTGTATATATGTATGTAAAAGCTATAAGCTAGAAAATCAGCGCAATATTTTTCTCATTGTATTGTCAATTGAAATCAGCCACTAGTTTTTACATTACCTAACACAATTTTTTTTATATGATTTTGTATTTTAAGTAAAAACTATATATTGTACACCTATTTTCATTCAAGTATTATATACTTTTACATCCGCAAATAATACTGTTTGCTATTATCTGTACACGACCAAAGCTTGTAATTGTCATTACCATGGTTATTTTGCTGTGTTCATGTGAGTACAAAATAAGGAGAACTTTAGAAATGGCACTTTTTATATACCTACTAAACGAAACGAAAAATCTATACATAAGTTTTTCATACCGACGCATGATTTTCCTTAAAGAAAAAAATTATTATATGAGTAGTGTAAAAAACATGTTCATCTAATCGGTATTTCGAAATATCGGTATATATAGGTATCGATTCTGCCGGTTAAGAAACTACTGTTGATTTCCCTTCCAGCGCGAATTTTGGGAATTTTCTCTTATCACATCCCTAAACTACGTAAGAAACCTACATGTAAATTTTAAGTCACTAAACCCAGTGGTTTAGTCTGCGCATTGATATGTCAGTCATTCAGTCAGTCAATGGCCTCTTTTATATGTATCGATAAATAAGCATAAAGCCGCTATAGTTCTGTTATTTTCTTATTATGTAATGTAGGTGTTTACGCCGTATTAATACTACACATTTAGAACTGTAACACGCCATACAACCATCACGTGCATACAAAGGAACACATACGGATTAAAGCTAGGAAATAAGCAATGAAAGCTCGAACCTAGACAGTAATTTTAAGCAGTTGCATTAGAAATACGTGTGCTTTTATTTTTTTATTTCGTAACTTAATACATACGTATTATGTGTGTCATTACTGAACCGTATAAATTTAGTCGTGGGCTAAACAAGTCTATAGATTTAAGCCGAAATATTTCTGAATTTATTTACTTTTTATATCTTTTCCTTGAGTCATTTTGAATGCACATAATGTTAAACAAAACTTCCAGTGCTTGATTTTAACGGCATTTTGTTAAACTTTTTAATTGTGGTTCTTTCGAAAAATAAATAATAGTGCCCTCTTGCGATACTGCAACGCGGTGCGTACGCGCACCCTTGACCTATGGCAGACGCCGCAAGTCTGTCACGAGGTGTTGCGGTTAACCATAGACATTACTTCATCATCACTCACTACCTGTTATTGGTGAGAGGCGTCAAGGTGACTAAACCTAATAATGACAAAGACTTTAAATTATATTAATTTACAAAGCGGTTTAAATTGTCGTGAACTTCAGTTTTACTCCATTATAAAAAAAGAAAAAATAAGGCCAATAAGATTGGATGCCGGCAAAATTGATTTGGGTACTTTTAATGCACTTGTGACATGTATCAGTTAGACATAATAATTGTATAATGACATGTGTCGTATGAACGAATAAATGTAAGGCGTCCTGGTAGAAGGTCAGGTCAATAATCTTCTCTTCTTCTTCAGAATACATATATTCGCCCACTGCTGGGCATACGTTTCCACCTAGCTCTATCAAAGGTTTTTCTGGCCCAGGTTATCCGGACATGGCTTATTAAGGCGCCGAACTAGCGGGTATCTGCCAGTAAACTTCTTTCCAGCTCTTGGTCACCATTCTAGGACTGATTTCCTTCATCGACCGTTTCCCGCCCTCTTATGGGAAAAAATAAATCCACATTCATACATGGGACGTTATCATTCATGTGAAGCGAGAGTATGCAGTGATCGTGGCAACTGAAATGGTGTAATTTCTGCCTACCCTTGTGGGAAAGGGACGTGATTTATGTACGTAGATATTAAAATGACAAGTTAACAAATTGATGATAATCATAAATGATCACAGAGTTTTAACGGCGAGAAGTACATCATTCATTTATTTTATTTCCAGTCAAAGCCGCTTGCGACCTCTACAGTAAATACCATAAGCAAAATAATTTGAATATTTTGCGAGCGTATTTTGTAAACTGTTTTATGACATAGTTGCTATTTAATTAAAATTGTTCGTGCAATTCTGGTACCTAAGTAGCAAAAATAGTGATCACGTTTCCGTCTGTGTACAAAGGCAGGAATTTTTTTAAATGCTTCCGAGCTGGAACGCTAATGTTTGAAGAAGTCCTGTCTGAAATACAAGCCATTAGAGTCGTGTATAGCAAACTAAGTTTTCCAAATGCTTTTATCTAAATTGAAAAAGGTACATAAAAGGGTTAAAAATTTGCTATTATAAAATGAGCTGCAAAGTTCATTAGTATTTATTTAAAACTTTATTGCACAAAATAAAATTTACAAAAGGCGGACTTAATGCCGTATGGCATGCTCTACCAGTCTGCCAGCTTATCAAACAGAGAAGTTGTAGAAGTTGTGGGTGGTGTGATATAGTGCACATGCATATTTCTTCTCTCTCTTTAGCCATTTTCAACTATTTTTGTGCAGGCATCCTCAAGCATAGGAGGTGATAGAGGAGATGCCAAGAGTCCCACACTCTCCCGGGTGAAGACCCGGGGGGTTGTCCGTTAGAAATATGCATATTTAAAAGTAGAAAAATACATACAAAAAAATATACGTATTATTATAGTTTTATAAACTTTTTTATTTTTACGAACAATCTGTCCGATACAAAAAGTGGACTTTATGTCAAAAACTTATCTTTCGTTTTTATCTGAAATCGTGTTTTTTAATTAAATTATTCATTTATTGCAGATTACGTGAACACGACACAATAAGGTGCCCAAAAAGTGAGTATTGTTGTAAATTCCACCAATATTGTAGAATTATTTCTAAAAAAAAACCACTGAGATATAACAGTTTCTATTGTTTATTTACATTTTATTTATTTACATTAACATTTAATACTATTTAAATAAAAAATCGTTTCACAATTTCAGGTTAAGTGTGCATTCATAATCTGATATCTAGGCCAAAAAATGTAATCTTATTTTTCCTGCGCTTCGCATTTTTCAGCCTCGCCGGAGGTAGTGGATGGTACTTTATTAAAATTGTGAAGTTCAATTACGCTAAAAGATTTTGATATTATTTCCTCATGAAGTAACAGCAAATTTATTTTAAATGCATTTAGCGCTTTTATTTACTTAAAAAAAGAAAATATTATTGACCATACTAAGTAATTTGCAAATGTACGTAGTTCAAACGTAAAAACGTACTTTTGTTTGTAGAAGTTATACAAAAAAAAATCTTATTTAGGAAAAAAGATTTATGCAAATCAATGACATAATCGATATACAATGGTCGATTTACAAGTCGAATACATAAATATTTTACAGACCTAAAGATGTAATTGAGATTCAAATAGTGGCAGGCCTTATCGCCTAAAAGAAGTGAGATTTTTCTTAGGTTAGAATCCATTCCCTTCACTGAATCAAATCTGTGCACTCTTACTTTACTCTTCTTTGTTATTCGCTACCATGTCAGTGTGAGTTTTAATAATTGCTCATCTATTACCCACTCTTGAAATGATTCGTATCACTTAGCCACTAATACCACGGGCGACCGAAAAAGTTGGCACTCCGGCCTACAAATAGCGGCGCCGGCTTGAAAAATGGCGCCCCATCCAGCTCGATAATGTACGACTCTGAACAATCCATCAGGGTACGGAAACGCCCCCACTCCACCTTAGAAACGTTCCGTACTTACTGTGTTTCGGTATGAGTATTGTTGAGTTGTTGAGAACTGAAAAATACCCATATTCTTTTTGGCACTAGGTTGATTTTGTTATTGATTAATAGCGGATTATGACCTCGAAGCTTAATGGTGGCGAGTGTGATTGCGAGGTAGACAGAGGCAACGAGCTAACAGTCTTGAAATTACAGATAGGCCACGTTCAGCTGTTTGGCTTGATAAGGGAATTGAAATCCAAAAATATATAGGTTGCCAGCTCATTACCTACAAGAAGAAAATTTGTTAACCTTTCCTTTAGTTGCCTTTTACTACATTCATGGGAAAGATATGGAGTAGTCCTATTCTAAAGTGCCGGTAAACGACATCTTTAAATGTACCATTGTAAAATTTGTGCGATTGTTACCTCAGGCAAGTGTTTATATCTTTCTGATTGACTATCTATAGCAGCCTGTATCCAAATCTTTACACAATCTTAACAAAGTCATCTTACGATTGCTTCGCTGTACTAGCTATTCTACTTATTATAATAGTTTTTCCCATATTTTATGTCTATTTCATTTACAAAAGTATGATTTGCTGGTTTTCAAATATCCGTTTATTAAAATGTAGAAGAGTTTCACATTCATCCAAATTTAGATACTAAATAAAAGTTTTCGTTTAAATTTGAAAATCTAGGAATTTCAAGAAATAAATCTTGAGCTATGTCAGCATTGTTTTTGTTTTCTTTTATACGAGTTTAAGTAAGACCTGGTTCACATTAAGGACACTGTCAGGAGTTTTTCAGGTTTTTATTCTTAAAGCTTTTGACTGTTTAGAAATGTTTTTTTAATCTTTATTATATAAAAAAATACATCTATGTGATTTATTACTCTTTACAATGAATATTAACTTTATAGATAGGTTTCAATTTAGATGAAATAAATCATTGTTAAAAAATTGCCTTGATTGAGTCAAATGACATTTGATTTTTAAATAACTTGTTTACGATATAAGATTTATGTTTTAAAAAAATATTTATGGTTAATTGTACAAAAACGTTGTTTCTTTTCAGAAAGTAGATAATCTAATAATTGTGATTTTGAAATTTCAATAATATTTACATAATCATATAAATTACGTATTTATCTCTTACGATAGGCAATATAGTCAAAAATATTTGCCGAAACAAAAAAACAAAATTATTTCTTCATTCTGTATGTACTAATCCTAAAGATTTTAAAGCATCGCCAATTCAGACTGCGTATTTACCTCGAGGATGTCTCAGGATTCCTATTTGCATTTGCTTTACTTAAAGATCTCTCCGAGAATTTTCGGAAGATACGGAAAATCTGAACATCGCATCTATGTTGTTTTCTTTATTTAAATACCTCCATGTTTTTACTTGACTCTGCTAGTTTATTTCTTTTTGGTTCTTGTCCATTCATATATTGTTAAGAAGGATGAGTTTGATTTGATTATTATTGAGCAGAAGTTGGCCTTTGAGTCTTGTAGCTTTTAGTTCTTTCTACCCTATAAGGGATGGAGATTTTACAAAAATACGCTAAATGTTGAGCGGAAATAGATTATTTTTTATAGTTTTCACTTAGTTTAGGTGAACGATTTTGTATCGAATGTTTTTGTAACTTGCGATTTGAAATTTCACCATATTATTATTAAACACATTAATGAATCTAGATGTGAGATGAATTCTAATAGTCTTACTATGCTGTAACATTACTTCTTTCAATTTATATGCGATAGATAGATTTTTAAGTATACTATATACCCAGAAATGCTTTTTAGAGGCACCATGATAACATTTCCAATATCCCTTTATGTACACTAATGTAAGAAGATGATTTAGTGTTCCCTACAAACAAATTATTTTCCTCCAAATCCTTACCTGTAATAACAAGAAATAATCGCTTTAGGATGAGTGCATTAATCTGAAATCTGTTTTCATTTCCGTAAGATTCAATGACTCTTCCGTTATTACGCTATTGCGTATCGAGTTGAGATCAAATAAAAAGCTTTACTATAAGTAATGATTTGAGGATTGAAGGTAAATGAGACAAAAGGCTAATATAATATGTACCTATCACTATCACGTTTCAATAAAAAGCACCTTAAACAGCTTATAACATTATTTCTTCAAAACGGAGAGACAAACGAACATTATCAAACTATACAAGTTCCATTCTGCCAATTTGGCTACAGAACCTGAAAAATATATTTACTTCTTTCCCAAAAACTTATCAAGTTGATTGAAAATATAAACGAAATACTCAACTAGGTTTACGGTTTAACGTTGCTTAATAAAAACGACGCTTAGTTTTCTAATGTTTTATGTTATGCCAGCACTCTACAGCTCGGATCGTAACTATTTGAAGAGCAACACTTTATACTAAAACTTAACGATCTCGCACACGACTGTGTTTTACACGTCGTTTAAAATGTCAATAGTTACTGCTGTTGTTGTTTTACTGATTTTTTTTTGTCATTTATGTCATGATGCTAGGGGTTCTTGTTTCTAGAGATCAACATGTATCAATTAGAGGAGATATAGCTAGAAGATAACATCATCCGTGGTTCATGTTTGATATTATAAAAGAGAATTAATAATAAGATAAGGATAGAAAATATTGTAATTGGTACTATCTAATGTCAAGCATATAATGAGGAAGGAAACTAAATACTAACCGGAATTCTATACTCAATGTTTGCAACGCAACACCTCCATTGCAATTTCTCGCCGTTTTTCTGTGGATTTCTCATAAAGCTTTTTTTAATATCATCTAAAGCCGGCCATCGACCATTATGACCGGAGAGATTCGTTTGACTAATACGAATTATCTTTCACAACTTTTTTTATTACTCGTATTATCTTTTCTAATGGAAATCTTTTGGTTGCTAGAGCTCTTACTTTTTTTTTAAATTGCACCTTTTATTTCTTACACAGATAACCATGGATGAAAAATGTCCGTCGACGTGCGAGCAATGAAACAAAAGGCGAGGAAGAAACCGACGAACTACTGGCATAAAGTGGCGAAGTTATAGCCAAAACACTCACCAAAGTCATGTGAAAAAGAATAATTCATATCCAATCTACTGAAGCATATCTTGCTAAACTGAAGGAAATAAGAAAACATATCTCGTTTTATGCTAGTCACCCTTTTGTGATTATAGATAGTGAAAACTGAATTGCTCAAATTGTAATAAATATATATTTGTGTTTAGATCTAATATCAAATGCACATGTTGTGAAACAATCGACAACAAAAATAAAATATCGAAGCTGAAGATGAAATACTACAGCATGTTTTTCCTAAGAAGACGTACTTTGATTTTAAAGGCTGTGCTCGTACTAACCGCACTATGGTTTATGATTGCACTTTTAACGACAAATGGAGGAACGAGAAATGCTATTGTAGAATACGATGATGCTGAAGCAAAGCCACTGAGGATGGCTAAACCAACTTCAGTAAAGAGAAAAAGTGACCCGTATGGAAATAATCTATCTGATGGTGAGTGTCTCACAAACTTAATTTGCATGAATTCACAATCCTAATGATAACATATATTTTGATAAAATATTGATTGTTTTAATTTTTTTATAAATCAGTCATTTTTACTACTTATTGGTCACAAAATTACCATTAATAACAATAAATTTTAATTTCGTGTACACAAATGTAGATGGTGGTTCTTTATTAATTGCAATATTAAGTTTATCTTTTTTTCCTTGATGCATGTAATATGATAATGCTTTAATGTTTCGTCTGCTGTTTTTTATGTTATGCATGGTATCAATGTAAATTTTGTCATCACTGCAGACAGGAAGATCGATTGGATGGCTCGCATAGGCGCAAGCGAAGGTAATTTTAATGCTTCTTCTTATTAATGCACGCTTTTTAAGTTGACTATACAAATGGTAAAGTGTGTAGTTTAAATCAATGATAAATGTATGATACCTCTTTTAAACATTGAACTTTTAAATGTTCCTAAAAACATGGTATATGTTCCTGCATTTGTGCTTCTTACTTTTTGCATCGTCAACTTCAATTGTTGGATATAAAGATGTATTAATATTGGTGATGGTACAATATTTCAACTTCAGATGAAAATTTACTAAAAATGAGGGTTGCATAGAGTTTTTATGTTACAAATCTATGCCATTGTACGCAATGCCTTTATATGACTGGAACTATTAAGATTATCACTCCACAGAATTTTAAACAATTATAAATCCGAAACTTTATTAAAACAAAGACACCTTATTGACAAGGAAGAAATCAATCACTTCGTTATTTTTTCATTATTTTCATACTGAAGCATGATTCAAGCCAACCTTTTTATTGGCAATGAACCTATCAAGTCATTACACTCGGTTGTCTTTTCCCACGGTTTTCTAAAGGATGTCCTCCTATTAAAACTTGTATCCGCAGGGCTTGGCGTCATAGCCGCTCCTGGTTCGGACAATGCTCCCGGGGAACTAGGGAAACCGGTCGTCTTACCCAAGAACCTCAGTGTTGAAGCAAAAGAAGCGGTAGCCGTAGGATGGAAAAAGAACGCATTCAACCAATACGTTAGCGATCTAATATCGATTAGGAGGAAACTGCCCGACCCGAGGGACGAATGGTAAGAAATTATAAATCGCAAAATGAATGTTGCAAAATTGCGAAACTAGAGAAAAGCGGACAGTTGATTTTATTTTATTAAAATCTTAACGCAACGTAAACAATAATACTCTCAAAATCCATTATTCTTTTATGCGCAATGAAATGATGTGCTCAAGCTGGACACAGACTAAATTCAAATGGGATCTATTAAGTCACTTGATCATGTTATATTTTAACATAAATGAAAACCGCATTTTTCAAACAGATTAAGTGGCAGACATCTGCGTTTGTCTTATTTTATATCAGAACTGAATAAAACAGGATTAAAAGGTATCCCCAGAAATATTAATGTGAGATGATGTTACATTTTTATTACAAATTTTATTGATATCATTACTCTGAACTTTTACTGCATTAAGTCTAAATGGAGCACGATATAATATTGCATTTTTTTTTTGTAAGAAGCCATAAGCTTCTTACAAAAAACGAAATTACGAAGCGTACGAATAATTAAGTTTAATTAAGTTGATAGTTTATTTTTAACTTTCTCAAGATTTGTATTTTTGTAAAATATTTTTTTTTTCCTGTGTAATTTTTCATCTCGATAATATTTCTTTAGAATTGTTCGATGCATTAATTTACTTTTTTTCCTTTGAGTTCATTAAGTCGTCCTTATCGACTAGTCTATATGCTTCGGACTGAGTCTTTGCGATACGTCGAAATTGCTTGCAGATTACTATTATTTTTTTTCCAGGTGTAAACAACCAGGACGATATTTGAAAGATCTACCTAAGACATCAGTAGTGATATGTTTCCACAATGAAGCGTGGTCAGTTTTACTCAGAACTGTCCATTCAGTACTGGATAGGTCTCCACCTGAACTCATTCAAGAAATCATTCTAGTTGACGACTTTTCTGATATGCGTAAGTGTATAAAGAATATCTTTATGTTTTGTTACTATTGGGAATTTGATCTCTATATAACTGATACATTTTAATGATCTGTAAGCAGAGGCGATCTTCTAATTATATATAAAGATAATTTTACAAATAATAAAAGGAATTTTTAATTATTTCTGCCTCTGCTGCATTTCAGATAGCTGGAAATTTATGCAACAAAAAACTTAATTTGTAAATCACTTAGACAGCATCAAATTTTGCACGTGTATAAACATCGCAGCTGATCTGAAATCAACTTAAGTAGATATTTGTGGTGACGCTGAGAAACTTTAAATCTCTAAATCGGTGTTTTATTAAATTTATTATTCGTTTTCCTCAGCTCATTTAATGCAACAACTGGACGACTACATGTCAGCTCTCCCAAAAGTCCGGATTGTTCGAGCACCGCGTCGGGAAGGTCTCATCAGAGCCAGGTTGCTGGGAGCACGTTACGTCACCGCACCTGTGTTGACTTATCTCGATAGCCACTGCGAATGTACCGAAGGCAAGTATCTGGCAAGTTATAATCCAAAAAGTAAAAAAAATAAAAAGTAAGCATATATCATTACCAAGCTCTCAGCAAGATTTTGTTTAAATTGAATCGTCAATATAAAAGAAAAATTGTTTATAATATTTCCAAGACTAAAATAACATAATGGGTAGTTTAATGGGCGATACAGTAGACCAGTAGATTACTACAATTTTAAATGTAAATTACAGGATGGTTGGAGCCGCTCTTGGACAGAATCGCGCGAAACAAAACGACAGTGGTGTGCCCAGTTATTGACGTCATAGACGACAACACCCTAGAGTATCACTACAGAGATTCATCGTCAGTGAACGTTGGTGGATTCGATTGGAACCTGCAGTTCAATTGGCATCCTGTACCATCAAGAGAGAGGGCGAGACATGAACACACAGCTGAACCAGTTTGGTCACCAACAATGGCCGGTGGTCTTTTTGCTATCGACAAAGAATTCTTCGAACGATTGGGCACTTATGACAGCGGATTTGATATATGGGGTGGGGAGAATCTAGAGCTGTCTTTCAAGACTTGGATGTGTGGAGGGACCTTGGAAATAGTTCCGTGTTCGCATGTCGGACATATATTCAGAAAGCGTTCGCCTTATAAATGGCGAACTGGAGTCAATGTACTGAAGAAAAATTCCGTTCGGTTGGCTGAGGTAAATATTTTGTGTAGTTTGGTGGTTCTTTTTGAGAATGATATGAAATATTACTGCTAATTTCTGTAGTTTGAACTTGCAAGGAAAAATCAATGTAATTTGACATAAAGCATTTTAACAGTTATAATTAAAAATATTGATGCCCTATCATTGTCAATATCGTCACAACTTTGTACGAGTATGTATGCTTTTTGCCCAAGAGAAATACGAGTAAATAAGAGAGAAATAACTTACATGGCTAGTTAGCACTCTTCAACATATTTCCCTTTGGTTATGTAGCTTAAAACTTTCAATATTTGCTGGATTTAAGGTTTGGTTGGACGACTACGCTAAGTACTACTATCAACGTGTCGGCAACGATAAAGGGGATTACGGAGACATCACTAGCAGGAAAATGCTGAGGGAATCACTGGGTTGTAAATCTTTTGAATGGTACTTGAAAAATATTTACCCTGAGCTATTTATCCCAGGGGAATCGGTTGCTCATGGAGAGGTTCGTATAATAATCATATATTTTAATGATGTAATGATTTCAATATTGAATAAATTCACTTTTATAAGCAAACAGGACTACAAAATATTACGAGTGCATAAATAAAATTTTGTTCCAAATTATTACTTGTACAGATTCGAAATGTCGGACTCCAAAAGATATGTCTCGACTCGCCGACCCGCAAGTCAGATCACCATAAAGCAGTCGGATTATACCCGTGTCATCGGCAGGGTGGAAATCAGGTCTTTTATCGTTCACAATTCCAGCAGCGGCAGTACCATTTTGCTGGAGTTTGCAACCAGATGTTGTTCACTTTTTGTTACACCTGCACTCTAAAAAGCACTTTAGTTAGCTTCTCTACCTAGCACGTATTCACTATAAAATACTCATTTTATTTTATTGTTAGATACGAAACTATGCGTTCCTTAGACGTTTTTGCCTTGACGGTGACGACGATCTCAACGTAGAGTCTGGAATCAGAATATACCCAAATAAATGCCATGCAAACGATGCTAATCAGGTATCTCCAATGTTTGTTTGGAGTGAAAATACAGGGCCTGGCGTAAAAGTAGCAATTTTTTGTGTGTCAACTTATTCTTGTATGAGGAATAAGTGTTTAAGTTTGTTTATTTTGTTTTTCATAGCCATTACTTTCATTCGAATCAGCATGATCATTTGAAGGAGTATTCGCATACATAAGTTCAATCAAGTTTATCCGTAAAAGCATTTCACTCGTGTACGTTAAACTCTCGATTTGTAATTACTATTAGACTTTTATCTTCCTCAATTTCAAATGGTGATGCTGCCTTATCACGCTTGCTTTCGGCACGCCTTTTTAACTAATGGATGGCACTAGATCGCGAATCAATGGTCATCAATGTGCATCGACTCGGCGGCTGGCCCCGAGGACATGAAGTCACCAGTCAACGTCTGGCCATGTCACGGGGAGTACGGCAATCAGGTTTGTTTTGGCATATCCTCTTCGTTACTGCTTTGCTTTCACCTTATAGAGATTACTGGGTGACCGTCGTATGAAGGGTAAGTTGGAAGTTAACATGTACCAAGTGTTAGTGTTGCCATTTATAGGTTTTGATGATTATCAATGGAATTATTTCTGGCGCAACTTTAGAAATTATGTTGTTAAATTTATGTTTAGATTAGATTAATAAAAGATTGGCAACACTAATCGGTACAATTATTAATATTAATATTTGTAGTAGCATAGGAAAAAAACAGTCAGACTATCACCATTAAGAAAATGGGTTTTATAAATTATTATTTCGATGTTGAGAACTTGTACTAATAAAAAAAAATCGGACCATAATCATCGACAGATAGAAACTATCATATTAAAGAATGTATTTTTGATGAAATCAATATTACTGAATGTATCAAAAATGGTGTTAGTGCGACTTTGCTGTTTTTAAAGGTGTTGCTTTCGCTACTAATGCTGTAAAATACACTAACCACGTATTCTGTATTTAGATCACCTTGTTGATATTAGGAATTGTATTTTAAAACATGACGTTTATAAATAAAATGGTTTTATTGGTCAAAGAGTTTTTTTTGTATCTCCCTCAAATTTGGTACTGCCGCTACTACCTTTCTAGTTTTAAGTATATTTTCTTTTATTGTGTGTTCTAATTTTAATTATTTTTCTGTAGATTTGGTTTTCTTTATAAGGTTTATTAATGGTGTTGGGATTAATTTTTTTTACCTTTAATTTACTATGTTTGTTTCAACTCATAATGACTACTTAAAATATTAATTAGCTATTATTAAAAGTTCCCCTTGCCCATAAAATTGAACTAAGAACTTATTAAACTTTTCACGTAACGTATTATATTCAAGTTTATAAACGAGTTTCTCATGTTTACGGTTATTTTGTCTTTAAGGTTTTTTTTTTGTTCAAATTAAATAACCATTTTGATAATGACTTAAATATGACACACCTGAAAAAAATCGTAATATAACAAAATTTATTCTTTTTACACATATTACCAAGAAAATTACTAGAAAACCAATTGTACTTACAGGGTTACGGTAAGAAACGCCTATTTCATATAACTAATGAATTTTATATGATTTTTCAGTACTGGATGTACTCAAAGAACGGTGAAATCCGTCGAGACGAGACATGTCTCGATTACTCCGGGCATGATGTCATTCTGTACCCGTGTCATGGAGCTAAAGGGAATCAGTTATGGCTGTATGACAATACGGTTAGTGTTTTGTATTTTCGACCACTATTTGACTGACACTTTGCATTCGTTAAAATTAACACAATCACATATGTTTATTGTCACGCAATAGGTCCAATAACACACACATCACACGTAAACCTAATAATGTTTACCCTTAAAACGAAAAAATCGCATATATAGTTAGATATTTATTTATCAATTTTTATATATATAAATTTTCCTTACAGAGTAAGTTACTAAAGCACGGTTCCAGTGAAAAGTGCATGGCGATATCACGCAAGAAGGACAAAATCGTGATGGAGACATGCAATGAGGCGGAACCGAGGCAGATGTGGAATATGGAGAACTTCAACCCTGAAAGACTGTCCCCAGAGCTAATACCCGAGTAGCCGGAGGCCTACGATGAGATACTGTTCATCTAAGAGATAAAAGACTCATTCAGTGTTGTTATATCACTTGTTTTTGAACGCAACGTGTGCTTAGTGTTTGTGATTAAAATTGCACAGGACTTTGACGTTTTGGCTGAGGTTTTGAGGAAATGGCGACAACAGCATGATATGTTTGATTCAAAGAAGAAACATAAGATAGAAAATTCAATAGACAATGATCAAGTTATGATTCATTTTGCCATTAAATGTTTCCTAGGTCTCGCCTATGCCCTCAATCTTATAGCTTATAGAATTCGAGAGGAAATGAGGCCATTTTTTATAGATGATAAGGCTGCTAGATTAAATTTAGAAATTGATCTAGATATTTTAAAATTTCAATTACCAGCTTCTGTAGAAGTTAGTAATGTTTAAAAACCACATCTCAAATGTTTTGAGATGTAGTTTTTCAAACAAAAGAGAACATATGTTTGAAAAAGTTAACTTAGAGTATTCATAATTGTCACTCGTTAACCCCGCCACGGTTTGGCCTAAATGTGTCTAGGGACTGATTTCCTAATTCCGCCAATTGATTACTCATTACACGTGTTCAGTTAGAAATTTGGAGAATCTGAACGTTAATTAAATTAAGAGTTGAGAATACTTTGAGACGAATAATTATTCTTGAGGCATATTAGAGTTTGTGATATAGTGCTTGCTACAGACTGTTTGTTGACTAATATGTAATAAGTCAACAAATTGTTTATTGGTATCTATTGAATTAAATTTACTCACATCACTTTATTAATATAAAATAGAAAATACATTTTTATGAATTTACACATAAAAAAAACAGCTTTCGGTATTATAAAATGAAAGATGATTAAAATTAAACCAATTTTAGTAATTTATAACAAAACAATCACTGTTTATTTTAATTTCAAAATTCCAAAAACAATATAACAATATGACTAATGAGGATAAATGTTCAAAAAGTTTTTATATGAAAGCGGAAAATTTATAGACACATTTGCATGAATGGGTCTGATGAAAAGTCTGCAGCAAGCACTTTATAGATAGGTATTGTTTGTATTTTGTAAATATTACATTGCATATGTGTATAGATTCGTATATCTTTTCTAAAACTTTAATAATAAAAATATCTTTGGTGTTATTTTGGTTAAAATGGAAAAGTCAGTTTTTCTCCTCGTTAATTATAACTAATTCTTTAAATATTGACTTACAGCAAATTGTAGATTCCAAATTGATTAGCGACAACGGCACGGTGCTGCCATCTTCAATTTTGTGCAGGGAATCTATTATTCATTACTTTATAATGTAAGATTGTTTTTATCGAAAAAGATTAGTTGGATTTGTTTTTAATTTGGTATTTCATTTTCCGTCAGTAAGAGGTATTTTGTACATAATCCATTTTTGTATTGAAATAGTATTCTGTATCCAAGTATTATCTACTACTGTTTAGATAGTTATTAGCCAACATTCGTCTGTACATATCTATTTTGCATATAAAAGTAATTATCTGTGACGTATTTACATGATTATATTTGATATAACTAATCGTTGCTGTGTGCAGTGGTTTTTAGATTACATGCAAATTATTGTGATTTATTTTAAAATGTATATTAGTCATTTTGACTTAACATTTAGGTACGTAATCTTATTGTATAGAAATAACTAGTTAGATGTGTATTAAAAATCATGTTTTATGTTAATCAATATTGGGGCGAGTTTGTATTTTTGTTAGTCATGATATTTGAAACGAATTTATATTTATTTTAGTTTGATTTCAAAAGAAAAGAGATTTTATCGAAAATGACTGAGTATTAGAATATTTCAATTGCAATGGTGTTAAAATCGATAGATATTATTTTGATACATTTCAATAAGATTGTAGTAGTTTTAGTATCTGAAATATTTTTTTACGTCTGCATGACTATCGGATTTATTTTGCTAGAAATAGGTAATTCCATTTCCGTAAAACTTTTTTGGGGTTTCCTTATAATTATTAATTTCCTTATAAGTACCTATTTGTGTCTATTTTAGTAAAATTAATTGTGTAAGTCTTACCTATACATTCCTTTATGTGATTTGCCTTTTATTGAAAAGGGAATGCAATTTTGCATTTTTATCATTTTCAAAGTTTAATTTGATAAACATATCGGAGATATTCAGTATCTAATATCAAATTAGTTTTTTTCACTGCCAAATACACATATTTTTAATACCTTTCTTGTATGTTGGTCTTCCCATATTTTTTATGATCTTATATACAAAAGTATTCTTGCAAAATTAATACTTTGAGCATTTCTCTTTGCTCAAAAATGTCAACGCACACTTTTTTTATCACATGAGTCAAAGATTTAGTTATTAATAGGTGCTAATTATTTTAATAAAAGTTGACGCAACATTAAATTAATTAAATTATTAGCTGATCTTACAAAATTAGCTGATCTTACAATTTCGAGGAAAAAATTATGTAATAAATTATATTGACGTATTTTTCACATCAAGTTGAAATTTGACCACGCTAATAGCTTTTTGTTGCTTTCTTATTGCAAAAATATTTCTATTAATTATATATATTTTTTAATCGTTGACAAAACTGTATATAAAATTTGTAGTTTACATCGTCGATGTAGGAATATTAAATGTGCCTTATATCTTTACATAGGTTATATTTGAATGTTGAAATTTCTGTATATAATGCGGTGTCTCCACTTGTATTATACATAGCATAGTAAATAGATGGCGATAAAATAGTATTTGTAAAATAAAGCATTATGTTGGATTTGTATTTTGAATTTTATTTCTTATTCCAATACTTACATCCATTTTATGAACTGAGTAATGAGATCAATCTGTACTGCCCATCGTGGTGTCAATTGCATCCTGGTTATTACTCACATTTAGATTGATTAACTCTGATAAATCAGAGTTAGTTGATGTCCATGACAAAACCTAGACTTTCATAAAAGCGTGCACTAAAAGACGAGAATGATGGCTATAAAAAAGACATCATTTTTAGAATTTCGCTCGAGTTGGACGCATGGTTTGCATTTTAGGGTCCCGCGAACTTATTTACTTTGTATTTTATTTAAAAGATTTTTACTTTGTTTTCCCCTTTTCGGAAGAAAGACTAGTAGGAGAGACTACTAGGAGTATTTCTATTGCTTAAGCAATTAATCGAATTAGCACGATTAACCGTGGACATAGTTTTTATCACTAGATGTTGGTAACTACTGGAAGGATAAAACCAGGACAAACTTTTAGACGATAAAAATAAAAATATAATAGTATAAGATAATAATCATGAAATAATCAATAATGTCAATATCCGAATAATTAATAATTTTTTATTTTAATTTCCTTGCACAAAATACAAATGTTTAGCACAATTGGCGAACTTAATGTTAGAAGCATTTTCTACTAGTCAACTATTGGATCTGACAGAGAACTAAACACTAAATATCTGCATCAAATAACTAAAACTAAATATCTGCATCAAATAAATAAAATCTACATAACGCTTACCCAGTTGATATCCAATAGGCCTCATTTCTGTTTTCCAAAATATATTGCGTCCATTTTTCCTACAAGCTCTGTAGTCTTTGTATGCCCTTCGTTAAGACTTTAGAATGTGGTGACTAATTGCTCTCCCTACCCCTAAAAGAGGAAAATCTTAAAGTGTACCTAAGATTTGTATGCGGCTGAATCATTTTTTTTCATGAAATTATATAAATTAATACGGAACCATATTCGATTCGTCCTATTGTCCATTGGCACAGAGGTTTATTTTTAGCTGCGGGATTAAAGCTTGTCTTTGACACCAGATTTTAAGCTGGAATCCAGTGACACGTGAAAAACAGAGGAGCAACAAAAAGTCTTTCCTAACAGGAAATACTATTTTGCTCAGTCATTTGTTGTTAAAACTTCTTTTTAAAATAGCATTTCCTAGAAATACAACACAACTAGAAATACGTACAAATAATAAGTATAAATAATTGAATAACAAAGAAACGTACTATACGTTTCTTTGTTATTAAATTTATAGTTATTAGTCATATAAAAAACGAAATTTATTACATTGCAAGTTTCCTAAAACTGTGAATCTGCAAATATAATACAGAAAATGTAGACGTTAACAGCTGTTCGTTAACATCCTTAAATAAATCAATTAACAAAATGCATAAACATTTACGACTTAAGTTTGTACATAAGACGTGAACCCGCCATTAAACAATACGAGTCTATGTTTCAAGTTTAATCAATTTGTGGTTATATCTCCATCTGTTGGTCGTAATGGAAATGTCAGGGGTTGCACGAAATGTTTAGATGTGGAGGTAAAATGGAGCATCTTTTATTTTTAAAAGGGCCCCATTTTTCAAAGTTTAGTAAGATTATGAATCTTTTAATAAATTTTAACTGAATTTTCATATATTTCGGAATAAAATGTGAATTTTGTTTGATTATCTCACATATACAAACTGTTCTGGAATTTAAATGCTAGCTCATGGCAGTGGAGTTAATTTGGTTATACAAAAAAATAAAACAAAATAAATAAAAACAGTCTCGTTTTATATTAACCTAGGCTGGGATTTAGTAGACAAAAATGTTCCGAAATTAATTAGGCTATATATTTTCATACCTAAATATGGCCAGTACGTTATTGTTTCAAAACTTTTACATTTCGCAAACAATTCCGCGGTCAGTATCCGAGTTACAAGTATAATAATAAATTGTGATGTCCCCAAACAAAAAGTCATAATGTTGAAACGTGTTCGTCGTTTGTTCAACCAAAGTTTTAATGCCGCTGGTCTGTAGTGAGAGCATCGTGAATGAGACCGGTTAAGGGGTAGTATTATGACATGGGACTGACATGGACTCTATATAATATATTATATTCTTCTATGGAGTAATGGTATCTCTATATATGTATATTTCACTTAGAATGATGCGAGGTCTTCCGCCTAGACAAAAGCTTCTACCAAAGACTAATATTTATAAGTACATATATATATATATATATATATATATATATATATATATATATATATATATATATATATATATATATATATATATATATATATATATATATATATATATATATATGTGTGTCGTTATAAATATTAGTCTTTGGTCTTTGGTAGGTATATTAGATAAAAGTGTATGTATACAACATACTCCCAAGTGGAACGATGAAATTTCTGCCAAACCCGCAAAGAGGTGTGATTATACTTATACCAAGATTATCACTTACTGGGTAGACACAGCCAACGGTCACGAAAAGACTGGAACACCACATTGAGCTGGAAGACTCAACGATGGAATTAAAAAGGCGCAATCATACCCGTTTATAAACTATGTATAAATTTAGAATTAAAAATAATTCTGAAACTAATATACTTTAACACCGCGTGGTATCTTGCCCTTAAGAATTTGAAATCACAATTCAACAGTTGGGGCCTCAAAACGTTCAACATGTGCTTTTAGGGAAATTAATATGCTGAAAAATTAAAAACAAATTGCATAACTTTTTCTTGTATCCTATGTAACAGACATAATGATAAATTACTTATTGTCATTTCAAAATACATAGATAGACTTTGAATTTTTTTCGAATTATCTGTGAAAATCTTAACAAGCTTTAAGAAAATATTATGTATGACCCAATCAGAGTCATTACAGTTGCAATTTCTAAAAGGAGTAACTTTGTTAGTTCTATATCGTGGTCATAAAAGAACCCAAGGAGGCAGAGACGACCTAAGCCGACCATCAACAAGAAGTCAAATAAGTATTATGCCAAAGCTCTTAGGTGGTATGTTACCTAAATACTCGGAATAATATAAACCTATAGAAATAGTAAATACTGGTGAATATAAAGTCGCAAGTGATGATTGTGATACCATCACGAGATATATGGTGAAAAAAGATATAATGACAGAAATAGAAATGGCAATGCTTAGATGATCAAGTGGAGAGAATGTCTATGTGTAAAGTCTATCTGTACGCCTCCACAAAAGAGGCGAGATTTTATGTATTTACATTACACAGAAAGTTGCATGCTATGCTAGACGATGCCACACAAATCCTACAGTTTCAAATACAATATGGAATTTCTATTGTTCTATTATTCCGATTTCTATGTAAGTAAGTGATATGTTAGGTCTCAAGATAGATACGGGTTAATCTTCACAGTGCTAAAGCTATAGCTCCAGTCACAATTAGCATATCTAGGATGTTCTAAGGATTTAGTGTACCTATATGCAAGTATTTGTATGCAATCGGATAATGTTAACGATTCATGTGAACATAATAATATTGTATGTTGACATGAATCGTTGTTGTTTGTTTATTTTGATGGCATGTTTTGACCACTGATAGACTTAAACTAATGGATGTAAAACTTCAAGAATTTAAATTAAAAACAGCTTAAATTTAATTTAAAGCAGCCTATGATCTTATTAAAGGGCATAGCTGATGAATTAACAATTATTTGAATAGATTTCATTACATACATATAATCACGCCATTATCCCTTTCGGGGTACACAGAGCCAATAGTCAGAATGACAGGTTGCTAGCACATCACTTACAAGAAGAATCCCAAGTTTATAAGATTTTCCTTTTTTCGCCTTTTACGACGTCAATTGTCCTATTTTAAATAGTCGGAAACCACATTCCATAATTTCAGTATAAACCGTTATTTAAGAGGAATCATTATTTAATCACTGTCTCGTTTGTGTGATCTCCCAAAATGGTTCGATCGTGACTTACCTCTCTTAAGATGTAAGGATGAAACCGGGACTACCGCCAGGAAGAAGAAGGAAAATGATTAAATCCAGGAGTGAAAGATAATAAGGAAACATATAGACATTGACTGCAGTTATAGAAATCATATAAAAATGAAATATTGCACTAATGTGAAGGTGTATAGCTACTTGTATAAATATTATTAAGTAGGTATTTCAAATCATACAAAACCCGGTAATAAAGAGCTTAGAATGGACATTTCTATATTAAATCTGGTCACGGTCCGTCGAGTAAAGTGGAATCAACGGCGATTGAAAACTTTTCAGAGTTGGACACGATTATTGGATCGGAATGAAGATTGGATATTGCTAAGAGTATTTGATGATTATATAAAAAAAATACTTTATGTTAATAGTAGTATAGATATAATAGTTTATTAATATTTATATAGGTATAATGTTTCATGTCAATAAGGTGTTTAAGAAAAAACTTCTCAACTTTAAGAAATATTTCAAAAGTGAATATCAAAGAAATAATCTTGATTCCAACTAATAATATAAGTGCAAAAGTAAATTCATTTTTTTGTTTATTACCTCTTCAGGGATTATATACTAAATTAATCTTCTCGAAATATTGCGTTTATAGTTCCCAAGGTATATGCGGAAAATTTGTATCTTTTATAGGTGGCGCTAAATTAGTTCCATTTTGTAACTAGGTGGCGTTTAATTTTGTTGCTTTTTGCAGGCCGTGCTAATTTCGTCGCATTTTTTGTGGATGGTGTTAATTTTAAATTTATGGCTTTTTTATATGGCGCTAAATTCTCGCAGGCAAAGCTGCGGGTAAAATCTTCAATAATGGGTTCCAATTATTATTGAAGAAGCAGTTATCGTTTGAGTTCCATCATTAATGTTACTATTTGAAGCATGATTTAAAAATGTTGTTATAAAGAATGAGAAGAACCACATTGCGTGTCTGTCCATACGGGTAATCCGATTGATTGGGCAGAAAACGAAGTTAGCTGAATGCCTGCCTTCCGAATTTGGATGAGTAAGAGTTTCTTGGTTTTTCAATTATTGTTTAATAGAAAACACGATGTAAAGTTGGATTCCTCTCACAATATATTAGGTAAAGGTGCCTACGTAAAGAGGTGTATGGTAAGTAGAGTTGCGTGGGTGGCGTAAGTAGTGTACAATTTTTTTTATATGATTCTGATGATCATTTTTGCTTTAAGTGTTTTTCAATTTTATTATTCTTGTAGATTAACTCAAATCAAATATGGTTCTGCACTCAGTACTTAGGTACCTGATCCACCACGCTACGTAATTAAACCATCTAAGCACTCCCTTTTGTCTTACTGTCACTAAATCTTCTTTCACATTACGCTATTCCTTATATTGTTATTAATTTCATACATATGTATATACATAAACCACGCCTCTTTCCCGGAGAGGTAGGCAGAGACCACATCTTTCAACTTGCCACGATCCCTGCACACTTCTTTTGCTTCATTTCATAACTCTCTTCATACAGGCTCGTCGGTTTCGGGTACTCTTGACCATACCTTATTAATCTCACACCGATTTTATCCAAGGATTTTACTACCTTTCCATATACAGATACATAAAAAGCAAAACAAGTGGCAAAGAACAAATACGTTGACCAACCAATACAAAGGTCAAAGTCCGCATCAATAATATTCATAGACCGCATGGTATGAACTTATTACGATGAACTTGGAATAAAATGGAATTCTTTATTTTGCTCACCCGTAGTTTTGTTATGTCTGGACCCGAGTTGAAAATGCAGCCGTATTTTACAAGTCCGTTTGAGCGCGGTGTGTAATCCAATTCGATTGGGACAAAACGAAATTTGCCTGACGGTCCGTTGCTACTCGGAATTTTTAGATTAAATCTTATCTATTTTTGGTACAACGTTGATGCGAAATTCTCCTTAAATGTATTCTTATGTGTAGGAGAGGTCAGCCGATCTTGAAACTACTGATATTAAAATTTAATGTGAACCATCCCATTGCCTCTGCGCATTGACAGGTAAATAATTTTTAAACTTACGAGAATGATATTTACACGTAAATATGATAGTGTTATTCAACGCTGTGATCTGAGTAGATGTTGCACTCAAAATGTCTTTCAATATATTTATTGCCATATTGTACAATTCAATTCTAATTACTACAATAATTTTAACTACTAACTTTTAATGTAAGAATTCAATATACATACAAAGTGGTACTGTATGTACATTTACATATACAATAAACTTTGAATCAGTACAATCTTTACAGATCTCTTCTTGACTTTGGTCTAAAACAAAAGAGAGTTCTAAATCTTAATTTAAAGAAGATCCGCAAAAGTAAAACATGTAAAATTATTCAAAGCGCTCATATCAATCCTATCAAGTCTCCATCTATTTTTATTTCGCCCGTAAATCCTTCGACTGCGACGCCATTAATTCACTTGGAAAGCTTAAAAAATCCTCAAAGCCTCGGATCCGAAGACCCACGACGTTCATATATTATTCAGTGGGCGTCCGACACCGTAAATGAAAAAGTTTCTGTATTCAATGACTATTGGAACACCACCGAAATACTGGGAAGTAGAAGTTTTCGAATCGAACCGAAATTACCAAGCCCTCCCCTGCGTGTTAAATATTCAGCCGGTGTCTTCGTATGAAGATTAGGAGGTACTAAAATTTGATTACAGTGTGTTATGGCTGAGTTTTGACAAAAGCTGTGGTCAGGTGTTCTGTATCATTTTTCGATTGTAGCAAATTCTTATATTTTGCGTGAACGGAAATGATAGCAGTGTGTTGACAGCACTTCCTAATTTTAAAAAGTAAAAACAAACTAAAATATCTAGAAGTCTAAAATTCAATTAAGAATTATATTGTAAGGGCTTTTATTTAATTTATTTTTAAGTATGTAATTGGAAAAAACTAACGTACTGTGCCGACCCCACGTAGTAAGTGGGAAAAGGTAAGAGTTTTTATACTTCTAGAAGTGATTCGGTAAAAAAACTAAAATAAATAATATAAATAAATAAATTAACATAAAATATTTATGACAAGATAGTCAACTATTCGTGCAACAGAAAGTGTTAACATACTCTATAAAATTTCCAATATCTATTGTGCTAGAACTAGGGGAACATTTTATTGCTATAAAAAAAAAACAAAGGAAAAATAAAAAGAAAAATTAACAAATGGAGATACTCTAAGAAATGAACACTCTGATTTTTATCAAACAAACATAATGTTGAAACTATCTATGGTTTCAACATTTTCTAATTTTCTGATTTCTAATCAGAAAAAATAAAATATGTATATACCGTCACAAAATTAGTATTGCAACCATAGAATTTGACAATTGAACAAATTAAAACACTTCTATTTCTGTACAAATATAAACATTTATGATCATTATCATCAAAATCACATTTTGACTTTAGATCGTGGTGAAAAGTTGGACCCCGGGCGCCTCTCCAGAGAGGTGAGAATATAACCGGGATTAACGACAGGAGGAAAATTCTCAAAAGCATATTTTCAGAGTATTTCAATAGAGCAAGGATAAATTGTTCCTTCAAATGAATTGCCACTAGTTCAGTTGAATTTAATGGAAGGATAAGCCAGACTATTCACTCATTAGTACTTCTCTAGACTATCTCAGTTTTATGGGTCTTAAGCAATTAGTACCATGATAATGTCTTGACTATTGACATAGAAGAAATAGACAAGACAATTATTTTCGAGATAATTGTCATTGAAACTTCTTTTAAACCTTTTCAAATAGATAAAGGATAAATTGATATAAGCGTATTTTCTTAAATTAGTTGTAAACTTTTGAGGTAAAGATTTAGAGACCTTTAACATTTTGAAGCCTAATATTTACTTCCCTGTTGACTGGTTTTAGCATAAGTGAAATGTTAACTTATTGACTCAAAGTCGGGGTTAATTATACAGCTTTGTACAGTAAAATTTTCCTAAATCGTTCATATGTACGTATGTCGTAAAAGGCTTATCATCGATAGATTTAGATTTTTATTCTTGGGAACTTGACACATTTATCTATAAGGCGAAAGCAATAATAACCTCAACACATAGTCCATCAAGGCACAATATAGTATCAATACTTTAATTTGAATCAAATGTAGAATAACAGACCAACTTTTTTATATTCCGACCTCCTTTAATAACTGCTCAGGTGCGGTACTCTCTAGGGGAGTGATTTTGCACCACTCAAGTATATCCTTTGTCCGTTTCATGTGTATTCAAAGGAATTTTTCATTGAAATTCAAATAAATTTAGCTTTGATCTGTAAGTGTGTAGAAATCAATAACCGAAACGCTGGTTTAACTGATTTATTTAAATTTTTCCTTAATGTTGCTTGTTTTATGTCGTGTAGTGTATATATACATACATACATATTAATGACATGGCTTATATCTAAATTATATACATGAAGAAGATCAGAAAATTTTACAAGATTACCATACATAGATATAGTCTCGTGTATATCTCTAGTGGGATAGACAGAGCCAACAAAATCGAATGAACTGAAAGGCCACCTTCAGTTGTATGGCTTAATGATAAAATTAAGATTCAAATAGTGTCAGGTTGCTAGCTCATCGCCTAACAGAAGAATCCCATGTTTATAAGCCTATCCCTTAGAGTCGCCTTGTACGACACCCATGAGAACTAGATGGAGTGATCCTATTCTTTATATTATTAGTATCTACCATAAGTTTTTCTAATATCATCCATCAAAACATACAACAACGTACCACCAATCCAAAGGCATAGCCAAATTACAACCCCTCGTGAGCAACATTACCCAATAATTTATGACGGTTCAAACGGGCGGATAAGCAGATTCTCGCTAATCAATTTTGTTTGTAGCGATCTTTATGGCTCCAGGGATTTATGTCGACAAGTAGACGCTGACTTTCTGTGGAAATTTAACTCTTTTACTGAAAATGTCTTCCGTATTTGTTGAATTTGTTAACTGTAGCTTCCATGCGCTCGTCTGTAAAAACTCACATTTAACACGCCAGAAAAGGGCGTCCTTTGAGTACTCACATTTAACACGCTAGATAAGAGTGTCCTTTACTATTAATCCTGTTTCTGTTCATGCGCAGTTTGTAAAGACAATCAAAGGAAAGACTAACAAACTTGGAATCTTCTTTAAGGTAGGCTAGCAACCTGTCACTATTTAGTTAAACATAACCTTCGATTCTCATGTCTACTTGCTCTGTCGAACCAGTGAAGGATAAAGACGTGATACTCCAACGCGTTATTTATTTATTTATGTATAAACACACTAATATAAATAAACAAATATATAAGAGACAAATCACAGAAAGTTTGAGCTAGTCTCAAAGGAAGTTGGGTACTGAGATTCGGTAATGAGATTCTAACTCAAGGGTAACTCAAAAATATGCCCAGACATTATTGTTTGCTATGTTTAAGCGCATATTAAAGTTAAAAACTCCATTCTTAATTCAAATCTTCACTTCAATGCAGAATACAATAACTCTTTATTGGACTACAATAAATTACAGCAAATTCACATCTATGTTAAAAACATTCCAGGAATAGGCGCCATTATCATTAAAAGCGATCTATTTCAGATAATCTCTAAATTTTGGATAGAACTTTACATAGAGAATAGATTAAGTGGCGCTGAATTAAGTTATGGTCTGTATAAGAAAAAAACAAATTTATTAAAACAAATACCACGGCTTGCACTACCAGCTTGTAAAACAAATTCCCTTCGACCATTCCGTAATACACTTAGTCGTATTCGAACTCACAGAGCTTAATACTCGGCTAATACGTACTTTGACCTGGAGCTTTCGTTTCCTTCCCACAGCCTTTCAGTTTTCAGGCTTTACTTACCTGTCCGCCATTTTTATTCACAAAAGCTCCGCTGCGGCTTTTCGATTCGTATAGAGCTATCAGTTGCACAGATATGGCAGTGGATTTAAATTTTGTACAGTTCCATTATTTTTGCCAACTGCTTCTTTTCCAGGAAGATGGTAAAACTAAATTAAGGGAAAGATTATGAATTTGGGATTCTTATTTCAGACGATAGACTTGCAAACTATTATTACAAACTCTAATGTAATATGATATTATGATAATCGAATCTCTCTTCTGTCTTAGGCCAAGAGTACCTAAACTGACATTGGATGAAACCCACTATACCAAAAAAGAGGTACTCGTATGCATGAACATAAATAAAAGAGTATCTGATAATTTCAACCTCTACTGCAGTTGTATTAGCCGGCCTTTAGTGCCTAGTTTGTGTGGATAAACTCAGTGATATTTCTTAATGAAATATAATTAAAATGCAATTATTATTATGGCTTTTGAGTGTTATGATTCTTGCCATTGTTTCCCCGTAATGAGAAAAGACGTGATTGTCTACGTCTTAATAAAAAACCACTTTTAAGTAAGTTCGAGAATTATGTTACGAAATACTAATCCAAGGATATTTTAAAATAAATACATATAATATAGAAAAACATCTAAGACCCAGGCTAATTAGATAAACTTTGTTTCTCATGATCCAGCCCTGGCCGGGTTTCGAACCCGGGACATCCTCCAGACAAGCGCACTACCACTGTACTACAGAGGCCATAAAATAAAAATGCATATCGCAGTTAAATCTGAATCGTACCATTTTCTATATTAAGCTAACGTGAGATCGAACCCAGTTCTTTTCTTGTAATAATCACACGGAAACAAAAGACGGTCATAGGGGCGAGTATTTATCCTGATTAAAACTTATGTGGATTCAACGTGGGCCGGCCTAGGTAATGGTATTAAGGCCATAATCCCTGGAGACGGGGGCTTTGAACCTTTAATGAGATATTAGAAAGGTATTTGATGAGGTAATTAAGTCCAAATATTTAATTAGTATTAAGAATATAATTAAACAGATAAAATATGAGAAACGTAAGTGTGCGACTGATTACGTCTCTTGGAAAACGGTTTGCAGAGATTTCATAATTTCAAAATTTTTTTTTATCCATTTTATTTAATAGACAAAAATAGAATAAAAAAAGAACCCTAATTTTGATTGATCCCTTATTGTAATACACAGCATACACGATATTTTATCTCAGATTTTCTCCAATACCTTTTTGGTCATCACGCATCTTTTTTGATCAATCATACAGGATTTTCTTATTATGAAGATTGATGGATCGACATAACTTATTTATTTATTCTTTTCTCTCGTTCGCTATGGCGGCGGCGACAACAAGTAAAAAATATTTTATCGCCTTTATTTTTAGAATATAAAAAATATTTTAGAACGTACTTCTAAAGTACTGGAGCAGCTTAAATCAGCCAAGACAAGAGGAAAAACATATTTAAATTCTTCCTTTTGAAATTTTTATTTTCTGGTGAAATTGGGATTTGAGGGTTAAGCCATAAAGCACCGATACATTGTCGGATATATTTTAACCCCACGTTTGTCGAAAAGATGTTTTCTATCAGTACAGTACTGACGAGTATTATACTTCTGTGAATTGGTTTGATGTTGGTAGGATAAAAACACATTTGTACCAAATATTGATTGTAAGATTATTATTTGAAAAATAATATGTTGTTGATATTATTGTCTTACTGTTCTGCCTTTGTTATGTTTGCTCAGCCCACTCCTGATATTTTGTTTCCCATAATTGGTAGTTACTACACATTTACGTCTTTGTTCCTTACGGGGTGAGATAATTGTCACAAAACGTTTATGAACGTGGTTGCTACAACATACACTATGTTGATCAAAATTCCAAGATTCGTTTTCTAGTTTGAACTAGCTGCCTATCGTCTCTTGATGCGAACTGTCATAACCACCTATGAACTAGCAAAAAATAATTTACATTTAAATTTATAAAAAAAAATTAATCAACAGTTAGGAAACCTATATTAATGTTAACCAAGAGAGTTTTAAAGTAACTACTAACTTTTAACCCCTAAGCGAACCGCATCCATACTTAATGAACGTCCAATAAATTCCGTACTGCACACCAAGTCCCTTTGTTCGGCATTATAAATAATTTACAGACACTCTCCTTGGGCGTCCCTTTCTCGAGTCATAAAACGGGACACAAAGCAACGCTGAAAGATGTATCCATCCATCTTATCGTTGAGGGTTTACGCACATCCGCGGCCTTGTAGGCCCAGTAGCGGTATCTGCAGTCACAGAGGTAGGAAACTTTGATTAGGTATATTTGGTTGGAGACGCCTATTTTATATAAGACCTGTGAGCCAGCGGTAACTACAATCAAAGAGCTAGGAAATTTAGATAAGGTATTTCTGCTTGGAGACATCTATTTTATATCAGCTCTAACCATAGCCGTATGGTTCCCGGCACCAATAGAAAAAAGAATAGGACCACTCCATCTCTTTCTCATGGATGTCGTAAAAGGCGACTGAGGGATATACTATTAAACATGGGATTCTTCTTTTAGGCGATGGGCTAGCAACCTGTCACTATTTGAATCTCAATTTCTATCATTAAGCCAAACAGCTGAATATGGCCTATCAGTCTTTTCAAGACTGTTGGCTCTGTCTACCCCACAAGGGATATAGACGTGACCGTATGTATGTATGTAGCTCTATACATTTAAATGGCTTTTATTCGAAGACTGCATAATATTATTACCTATATAAAGGTTAGTTTGATACGTGGATCAAAGACCTAGAAATATTTTATAAGGTTTATTTGCTTGGAGACACATATTTCATAGCAAATTTGTAAGCCAGCGGTATTTACAATCAATGAGCTAATACATTTAGATTAGGTATTTCTACCTGGAGACATTTTTTTTATACCACATCCATAAATTTAATTGGCCTTCTTTGAAGACTACATTGTTGGGGTGCAATACGAAAAGAGTATTCATTTATTTTCTATAGCTATTAATTTCAGGTTAACTCATAGTTTCAGGTTTTATGTAATAAATAAGCCTTCAAACAAGGCTGTTTCAACTGAATAAACCATTTGAGGTTAACGGAACAAATGGTAGGTGATTTCAGCGTGGTCGTTGCAGGAAATGGTTGTATTGTATATTTCTCCTTTTTTACCATCCGCTTTGTTTTATTTTTAATTTTAACCATCGATCCCCGCGAAATATTATTATTTACACGCTTTTACGCTTGTCTGTTCGAATGATAAAAGTTTACACAGTGGACCACTTATAAAAATCAAAGGAAAAGATAGATAATGAAACTATTTTATCAATATTTTATCAAACTTAAGTCTCGTTTGTAGGAGTTGTTCTTTACTGTATTTCATGGGCGGGCTTAAAAATTTAAAACTCTAGATAAATGTGAAATCGTATCAAAATATTATAGAAACAAAACGGTATTTATGTATCAACTTTCTAGTTCAGCCGTTCTAGTCGTCAAAGACAATCTTAAGATGCGATTTGAAATTTGTTAGAACAGTATTGCCAACTAATTGTAATTGGAAAACAAAAATTTAAAAATAGCACAACATGAAAACATATTATAAAGTTCATACATGCGGTAAACTCGGTTGCTCAAATTTTGTCTCAAAACATCCCTATCACTTTTACTTCTTGGCTCGCAGTCAAGAAGCATTGTTTCTCAAACTGGCGCGTTCCGGAGCGATAACGCTTGGAAGACCCCACGGGACCTCGATAAGGTTCGTCAATGCCCCGCGAATTGTCGCATCGGTTATGGTACATAATATTTTACCGGAGATTTAGGGTGGCTTTTTAATTCCTCAGAACATTTTTTTTAAATATAAGACTGTTCATAAACTAAAAATTATTTTACCTGAGCACAGGTTTAAATATAAATACGTTCACACGTTAATATAGTCACGTCTTTCACGTTAGTATATGTACTTTATTTTTCTTTTAATTGCTTGAATTTTCTATATATTAAAGTGTGTCGTGTCGTGTCGAAGTTTCGGGCTATTCCTAACTCACATTCAATAAAATTTAAAGTATATTCAAAATCAACCTGTATAAAATATGACAAACTACTAACCCCTTTTAAAACTAATAGAAGTCAACTAGGAAACAAAGTAGAAGGCAAGCAACTAACTTTACTTTAACATGTTCGCTCACTTTAACTCAAAAATAACAAAAGCAATTCCTTGGTGTAAAAATTCAGTTCAACGGAACTAGGATACAGCAAGTTAGTCGTCTAGTTCAACTTTTCCCGCATTCAATTGCACTTTTTCTTTTTGTCAATCCGAACTCAAAAGTTAGGCGAGGTACACGAACAATATAACTCTAGAGAGTGTCAGAAATCAAATGGCTGTATAAGATACGTTATAGTACATTATATTACTAGGTTATTTGAGTAGATTTATAAATACGTAAATAAAAATATGCCGTGCATTTCTCGACTCTTTAAAATAAGGCCACTCCATATCTTTCCCATGGATATTGTAAAAGGCGACTAAAGGTAAGGCTTATCGCAGGATTTCTCTTGTAGCCGATGAGGTAGCATCCTGTCACTATTTTAATCTCAATTCTATTATTAAGCCAAACAGATGAACGTGGACTTTTCGAGACTGTTGGCTCTGTCTATCCCGCAAGGGATAAAGACGAGATTACATGTTTGTATATCCCCGAGGGGTAGGTGGAGACAACACCACTTGCTACGATCGATTTCACGATGTAAAAATATTTGAGTTTTAATATGTTATTGCTCTTCACTATTTGAGAAGACTGATCTCTAGCAATTTAGAGGATTTTGCGTAATACGCCTGCAAACATGAAAAAGTTCATCTAGATGAGTAAAACTAATTTCTTAATTAATTCAATTTCATAAACATATGTATTTGTCCATAAACCATAAAGTTTACAGAATGCTAATGCTATTCTTCACTCTGATATTTTCTAAGCTTTTTTAACTTTCTCCATGGTTACTTTGATATTGCGACATGTACGAGCAACCCGTGACGTCACTACGTGTTCCTGTAAAACATGAATAAATGGATGACAGAGGTGAATTAAACCCCAGCAATATCTCACGATACGACATTGTCAAGTAGCTTTTTTTTATTATTTCACAATATATATAAAAATTAAATATATCTAGTACATACATATATAAGTTGGACATACATTCATATAATCACGTCTTTATCCCTTACGGGGTAGACAAAGCCAACAGTCTCGCAAAAATTTAAAGGCCACGTTCAGCTGTGTTGCTTAATGATGGAATTGAGATACAAATAGTGACAGGTTGCTAGCTCATCGCCTTAAAGAAGAATCACAAGTTTATAAGCATATACCTTAATCGCTTTTTACGACATCTTTGGGAAGATAGTGGTATTACTCTAACGTACCGGGAACCGCACAACACACACATTATCACGTCATTATTCCTTACGAGGTAGACAGAACCAACGTACTCAAATACTACGTTTAGGTGAAAGCTTACATAATTATTAAATTAAAATTCAGAGAGCTTAACATGTTAGCACGTGAGTGATGGCATTAAAAAAGAATTTCAATTTAACCTTTTTCCTTGTTACACTATGATTTTTCTTCGGTACTAAACCAACGTGAGTGAGTGAGTGATCAACTGTTGGCGTATAAAAATCGAAGATCTGGAACACCTGATGCAGAATCATTATAGACCAGCTAAGTCATCCGAATTATGGAGAAGACGTCTTAACAAAAGTTATTCAACCTGATGAGCATCCAAAGGGGCCAGCTACTCTGTAATATGTACCAAAAGAGTGAATTTAATAACCTCAACCTTCGTATTTCCAATAACACGCAAACGGGTTTGCGGGCAACAACAAGCATATTAAATAATTTCTTGATGTTTTCCGTAAAATCTACATACATAAATAAAAATCTCGCGTCTTTCCCAACATACTTTCACAAAATCTGTTACAATTTTTAGGAATATTCCACTCAAAATCGTCACATATAAACCCCCCTTACCATCTGTCTGTAAGCTGTGTTGACATATTTATTTCCCGTGTGTATTTGCAGCGACGCCTCGCAAGCATCTCTTTGAATTCACCTGTCATATTACTGCATACATTCTGAGGTATGATACGTGTGTATAAAGGTATGGAACTAAATTGTGTATTTGCAGAAAATGGCAGACGTTTTGTTAATACGCGACAGAACGTTATTTTGGCGTAGTAGAAATCTCTTTCCTATGGTTGTCGTAAAAGGCGACTAAGGCTTATAAACTTGGGATTCTTCTTTTAGGGGATGGACTAGCGACCTGTCACTAATTCTATCTTAAAGCCAAATAGCTGAACGTGGCCCATCAGTCTTTTCAAAACTGTTGTTAAAATTAATGAAATGCAATGCATTTATTAAAAAAAAAAATTATGCTAAAGGCTTTGTTAATAAGAAAATTAAACCTTTTGAGTTTTCAACAAATGAACAATTAAAAAAATGTTCCGTGTGGTTAGTAGTCCTGCAGAAAATGACTATACTTTCATTAAAATGACACACGGGAGGGTCTGCTAACGAAGGAAGAAAATTGTTTGTCCAATTGTTTCTTCTCGTGTAAATTAGGGAAAAGTCAATCAAGAAAAGCCTACTAAACTTGTTTTCTTGTTTTACAAGACTCATAACATTCGTCAGATGAAGAAAATCTTGCTAAAAACATATCAATTGAACCATGACAGATTAAAGATAGGCTGCGGTTCAATCTGGTTGACCAATTACCATGCAAGTAATAAAAAAAAATGCAAATCCCGAAATTCAATTCGAACCGTCATCGTTTTTCACCGATACTGCTCAGATTTCCACCGTCAGGCTTGTCATATGAAAAATAAAATATTCATTTCCCAACACTGAGTCTGATAGTGGAACAGTTTTTGTGTTAAAATCTCCTGGATGTTTTAAATTTCCGATGCATACTGACGACTGATGTGTGAAATTGTTTCCCGATAGTCTATTGTTTTTTAATTGTGGCGAATTTAAATGTGTACGGTAACGTTTGTGTTTTGTTTTTAAATGATATTTTGTCTTGTGAATTCAGTACAGATAAGTAATAGACCTATGCGTAGTGTTCTTTATATGGTGTCGTTAATTATTTTTTATTTATAAAATTGCAAGGAACGCGATAAGTTTATCGATCGATCATAAAGCGCCATCTGCCTGTTTATCTTCGTACAAAAGGAAACCTAATCATGCTTCAAGTTTAGATGAAAAAGTAATGGATCATCTAGGAAAGGTTTCTTAGGATTCCTACAGGAAAGAGATGAAGTTTAAAGTTTTTCTCGTAACTGACTTTGACTTTAACATCTATGTAATATAAATCTTAATTTTATCTATACAAAGAATTTTATTGCCGAACAAAAATAACGCAACTCCGTAAAAAGTACCAGGATAACATAAAATACAGGAAGTGTCGCGATATGCCTGCGCTCGACTTACATATCAACTCGTGGCTCACTGGTTCCGTATTTAGCTGAATAGATTCTCCCCGCTGGAACTAAGCCGAGTGACCAACTTTGTTCAGTTGCCACTGTTGTTTCTGTTCCAAACATTCTCATAGTTGTTTTTGAATGAACTGAAAACATAAATTTTTCATGATCCCCATTTGGGGAATCATCCTATTATGGGTCGCAGTCACAGATTAGTTTATACCTTCCTATTCTTCTTTATTTCCTTATAACAAAAAGATGAGAGATCCAAAATTACTAACTAAAACATAACAAAAACTCTGTACAAATTTTTAAAAAGCAACTAAGAGAAAGACTAATAAACTTGGGATTCTTCTTGTGGGCGATGGGCTAGTAAACTGTCACTATTTGAATTAAAATTCCATCATTAAGCCATACAGCTGATTGTGGTCTTTTAGTCTTTTCACGACTGTCCGTTCTTTCTACCCCACAAAGGATTGATTGTTTGTAAGTTTCTCGAGGTGTGTTCCTAAGTGAAGATATCCTGGTATTCTCACGGTAAACGTGAAAAATACCGAGATGTCGTTTTAAGCGGAGTTAATCCAGCGTCTAAAGTAAATTTCTGTTCATCTAAAATAAGCTCACTGTTCAATTCAACCTGCGCTCGACATTTGAAGCTCGCCAACTGGAAAGTCCAAGTTGAGAATCAGTGACAGATTGTTTCCACAACTTGCCGGCTACACTCTAACTATTGATGACCGTTTTGTTTGGTTATTTGGGATTAGCAATTTTGTATATACAATTGGTATTTTTATAGAATCTCAGTTCTTGAAACTGCGTCCAATCACGCAGTAGTAAACCCCAAGATTTGAAGCAACACCTAATGATGCAACCGCGAATATACTCACATGATGATGATAACGAATCATTAAATTATAAATGGCGCAGGCATTATTGCAAAAAACACATAATAAAGTTATTTAAAGAAAAAGACAAAAGTTTTTCCAAAATATATTGGCTTCATAATATTGGAAAAAACGTTTACAGTAAATTTGAAATGAATGATTTACTTTAAGAAATTAATAATAAAATAAAAAAAAAAAAACCACAGACTTTTGATAAGTTTTTGGAGCTATCATTAATCCAAACATTAATTAGGAACAAAATATATAAATTATAGAACGATGGTTCAGACCGACCACAAAGAGTAGACCTTCCGCCAGGCTAGGTGTCATGCCTGGGGAACCGCGGCTGTGATGATTGTGTGCTGGAGATTCTATACATGCTCCAATCCGTGAAATATTAGCTTGCGTGATTAGGCTCTTCGCTGTTATTGGCTGATAGCGTCACGTGATTGGTTGTTGTGACTTCTTGGCGTAGAGATAAATATTATATTCTACTAGAACTAGTTAAATTATTTCCATTTCTGTTCCCTACTATTTGAAGATGTGAAAATGGAAAATTGAAATCGTTCTTCTCGTCAAATAAAACCACTGTGATCCGACAGGAAATTAAAATAGGAACGCCAGTGTCGGTAAAGAATCGATACTTTCTGCATGCCTGTTTGGAAATGAATCGGGGAACTTTGTTTTGGTTTTAAATATTGTATTACTAGCTTTTACCACCAGCTCTACGCTAAATTAGCGCCACGAATACAAATCCTATACTTTCTCTCTTCTCCAGACTCTTTATTATATGAACACGAAATTTCAAGAAGACTGGATAAGTAGATAATGGGTGAAGATTTAACAAACAAAATTGCTTTCGCATTTGTAATGTTAGTTGGGATTAACGCGCAAAAGATGTTTGATGGAAATAATATAAATATACCTATCTATTTACTCTGCAATTACTGGCACTTTAGAAAGAGACCATTGCATCTCTTTCCCATCCTAAGGTTGCGGAGGATAGACAGGAGTCGGGTCGCGACAAAACCTGATTCACCGAGTCCAGAATCATGGTCAATGGCGCATCCTGGGTTCGCAGAATTATGTGTATTATGGAGTCCCAGAATTAGAAGCTCCTTTTTGATTATTATTGAAAGGTACGAAAAACAAAGCGTAAATGTCGGAAAAGGCGACTAAGGAATAGGCTTATAAACTTGCGATTCTTTTTCATTAAGCCAAACAGCTGAACGTGGCCTATCAGTTTTTGCAAGACTGTTGACTCTGTCTACCCCACAAGGTTTAGACGTGATTATATGTATGTATATATGTATCTGCTATGAATATATATTAGTTTTGTGACGGATAACTATCTCATAAGATTATCAGGATCTGCATTGAAGTCTTACAAAAATTTCATCTCTTTTCTCTTCCAAGCTTTGTGGGATAAGGCTTTGAATTATGGTATTAAATTTTTTAATTTAAAACTTAAACTACAAGCATACATCTACGGTTTCGGTCATCAATTATTAATATTTATCAGGTCAAACATTCAGTTGGCCTTTGAAACTGAAAATGCACCATTTTTTTTTAAACCAGGCACCAGTAAAAAAAATCTGTACTCTGATTTACCATGAGACTTGTGCTTACTAAAATGGTTTCAAGTTAAAGAAAGGTAGTATATACGGTGCTTAAGCCATCAAAAGTTCAGAGGCTCTCACTAGTACTGTCGACAGGGGAACGAAATGCAACTCGACTGCACTCGGTACATGTACTCGTTACGCTTTATATGCAGACGGTACGCTTTCGTGAAGAATTTTCTGGAATTTTCCCAAGTCTAAGGATATTTATGCTCTTTTGAATTTCGAAGAGTATTCGTATAATTTGTTCATGTAACTGAATTATTGAATGGCTAATTGGACTTTTTCTTTATATTATTATTAGCTTCAAGAACAGTCAGTTCATCTTAATTAGACTTCACAATTAGGCAGGATCAAGAGATAGTACCCGTAATTTTCAATACAACAAAGAAAATGGCCGGAATATTGGCTCTGACGAGGGAAGAAAATATTTAGTAGAAACCCGTATATTCTGGCAACTCGATGATTGCCCATACATTATATTATGTAAGATTTCTCTGGAAAAATTGTGGACGTCTTCAAATCTCTCTAGAGATCTGGCAGGATATATTAGCAAAAATAATTACACGATCGTCGATGCTGTGACTGCACAGTAGGCCTTATGAAAAAATGTGGTATACATATAAATGTATGTAAATGTGTATATATAAATATACCACACTTTTATATATATAAAGTGGTATACATTTCTATGAGGATCACTGTATCTACTATAAAACTCCGATATATTCAACTTGCTTTTCTTTCAAATTCAGAAGCAATTCTTAAATATTTTGTTCAAATTTTGATTAAAATACATTTCACATCGAATCGTATAAACAAAGTTTGTATTGGATCGTTCGGTTCGGATTGCTGCTATTGTTTCAACTTGCTTTTGTGCGCTGAAGAATGACGCCGATTTTGAGGAGTCGAGATGGTAGCTATTGGGAAAGTTCAGCGAGCTACTATTTACATCGAAATCTTAAACTGCCAGCAATATAACAATATATGTAACTTTAATTATAGTTTCTAGCTACAAACAAAACATATACGGAAATATTACTAAATAGCTGCTTACTTAAAAATATATAATATATTTTCTTAGAAGAAACTTTACTTTCTTCCACACTTCGATGCAAAGACCTTTAAGAGTAACTGAAGCTACATTTATTCCTGGACCTTTTAATGGAAATCAGACCTAAAACAAAAGTCTATTTATTATAAATAATATTACCAAAATTTTCTTGAACACATTAAAAAATGATAAAACCACAAACTTCATCATCGCAACATAGTCATATTTTATAGGATCGTTTTGCTAAACCTGTGTGCTATAAAACCTTTAAGCACATACTTGGGAATTACTCCTAAATTCGTGTTTATTCATTGAAAGTACAGAAGGCAGGCTATTAAGGAAGTACTATACGGCTTTTTAAGAAATGAGGTGGTGAGGTGAATGGGTAAACGGTCCCTTTTAGGGTTTCGTAGTCAGCAAGGACTTCTTAGAGCTCTAAGTAGGTTATGTGTCTGTGTGATACCTTCAATACCAAAAAGTTTATATTTTGCATGAATGCACATATGAGTAACAGTAGTATAAAAAAAAAAAGTAAAAGGGTAGAAAATTTAAAAAAATATTTGTATACGGTATTCACAAACATAAAAAATTAAATATCTCTAATATTATTTCGATTTATGAGTAATACAGATAAAATGTGATAACACTTCACACTATAGCAAAATCGTTGGCGTCGTCAGAAAAATGAGCATTATAATAAATTTTCCCTTCCCCATATTTCCTGATATTGCAAAATTCAAGGAACATTTTAGTGGGCCGTACAGTAATTCGTACAGCGATTTAATAACAGCCAAACACCATTAAATGCACGCCCAATATGGGCCCGGAGCGAGGATTCCGCAAAACCGGTCAAGCGTAAATTCATGTAAAATAAAACATAAAAAGAAGATAGGTATTGGAAATCTTCCCTTGAGTTTACAGTGTGTTTTCGATGTTAATAGAATTAATTTGTCGTTTCATTATATTTATTGACCTGTAGCCTTGTCGCATAAATGTTGCCTTGTGATCAGATGATTGTTGATTCATATCCCGTGGAAAATATCCACTTTTATTCATCTTCTATTCTACTGTCGTGTGGTTGCTGGCACCAATTCAAAATAGTACCACTCCACCTCGTTCCCATGGATGTCAGTAAAGGCGACTAAGGGATATGCTTATTACCTTGGGATTCTTGTTTTAGGCGATGGGCTAGCAACCTGTCTCTTCCTTCTATCATTAAGTCAAACAGCTGAACGTGGCCTATCAGTCTTTTCAAGACCTCTGTCTGCCTTGCGAGATATAAAGACGTGATTATATGTATGTATGTCTAGACTAGCTTGGTAGCGAAGAAAATGTGCTAGCTAGGTTTATTCCCTCACAGAATGTTATAGTCAATGTCAATGGGTTATACATATTTAAAGAGGTGGGCTAGCAACGTGTCGCTATCTTAATCTTAATTCGATCACTAAACTATCTAGCTGAACGTGGCTTTAAGAATTTTTTCAAGACTGGTGATTTTGTTTACCCTGTCAGGGTAATGATCTATACATATAATAAAACAGTAAAAATATTTTGTCTGTACATTTAGTGTTTTTGACTGAAATGGATAGACATTAGTTATAGAATTGAGATTCTATCATTAAGACAAATAGCTGATTTTCAGTCTTTTCAAGCCTGTTGGCTCTGTAAACCCCGCAAGGGATATAGACGTGACCATATGTATGAAGTCTCGACACCACCACAACGGCCTCGATGGTCCAGTGGTTAGCCCGTGAGACTGTGAAGTTGGCGGTCCAAGTTCGAGCACCAAAAACACAAGATATTTTTTTTAATAATTTTTTTTTTGTGTTGTTTGAGTATTTTATTTAAAAAAAAAACTGAAAATCAAAAATATTTTGTCTGTACATTTAATATCTTGACTGAAACGGATAGAGATTTTTTGTCTGTCTGTCTGTATCTGACTGTATGATTAAAATTCAACTCGAAATTAACGCGGGCGAAGTCGCGGGCAACAGCCAGAATGATATTTTTACATAACTTTTGTATGTTTATTGTAATATTTACATAAATACTTACCATCACGCTTGTTTCCAATTGGGGTAGGCAGATACTATGGATTTCCACTTGCTACGATTCTTACAGATCTCTCCAGCTTTCTCAACACTCATTGCTCTTTTCATGGATATTCGACGATTACGGGTACTTCTAACATCTCCCTTTTTTAAGTCATTTTTATTGTAATAAAGTGGTCGATAGATAATAAACTTTTTTATATATAAAAAAATCGTGGTGTATGTACAAAAGTTTGTTTGTTTTTCAACTTCAACAATGAATATTGTGTGTTCACTAAAAATATCCTTCAAAGAATTTTTTCTAACCGGCTATGTAATCTCGGTTTTAGGCCTAAAAATATATTCCCAATTTCCTTGTATCTCACGCGATGACAGGATGATGCGGGTTCAACGTGTAATAACATAGTATTGTTTGATGTTTACGTCAATATTGATGTTTTGAGTTATAGGGATGTATGATAAACTTTTTGGGAAGAAGAGTTTGACATGAGATTAATTACAAGTTATTAATTCAAAATCTGAATGTATGTAATTATATACTTACATGATTCAGATACGTGAATATTGACCTTACCATTAAATTACCTTACAGGATAGACAGAGCCCAAAGTAAAGTAAAAAAAAGTAAAGTATGAAAGACCGAATTGTGATTTAAATTTTTTATGATAAAAACGGAAAAATGAGGTCTACAATGTCTGTCAGGCACTTTGTTCTTTTATGCGAGACTTTTTTGAATTTTTTTTCTTTAACCTGATAGCTTCGCAGCTTCGATCGTTGCCAAGAAGCATATAACTGAAGAAGATTTTCAAAATGTACAAACATATCAGGACTTATTTACACGAGGAATAGAGACAGTAGTCTCTCAGACTCGACGGCCACTACCTGAATATCTTAAAATGATGAAATAATTATTAAGATTAAAAAAAAGTGTCCATTAAGGAATGCCAAGTTTAACCCTTTGATTAACTTCTTCAATTTGCGCGGAAAGAGAACCAGTTGGCAAACACTATGTTCTTTCACATAATTTTCGCTAGCTTGACTTAAAATTTATGAAATACTTATAATTGTATAATTAGCTCGTCAGTGTTTTTTGGAATTTTTCAAGATTAAGTTTAACATAAAGAGGAGTCTGTAGTTGGCTATGACCCCGAATACTGAAGTGGAAAACTCTCATATGATTAAGATAGAAAAAAATCTTGATAACTGATACCTGGTTCGGCTTGTATCGAAGATGTTGCACCAGATAATGATTTTACAGATACAGATAGGTGCGTTAGTCATTTCTCATAGATCGTTCTCGACAGTTGTACTACAACCATTTTTACACAACCAATCAAACTCGACCCGCACGATACGACCCTATTTGGTTCAAAGCTCTTTGATCCCAACCAATACAGAATCTTATACGAGGATTACGGTACTTGGCGTATCGCCAGCTGCTTTATAAAATGCTGTCTATAAATTATATTCTCGGTGTCTGTACTGCGGGGGAAAATGCAATAAGCTGGAATTTATCGGGTGTTGACAACGGTCAATATGAAAATTCTATAAGACAACGTAGATAAGAAATTGTAAGGTGTTTGGCGTTTTGAAAGACAAAGAATTCAAGAATATTTTTGTTTCAAAATAGAAAATGTTTTTGACAAGTTTTGTTTCTGAAATTTGTTTTTGTTTTGCAATCTGTGAGATTGTTTACTTTAAAAGGGTGGTTGTGGAATACTGGTTGTTTGTCTAGTAGCCATGAATTCAGATTCCACAAAAAAAAAACTTGATTAACTTGTATACAGTTTCAGGTGTAAATAATATGGATACCCTTAGAAGAAAACTATAAATACTAAAGGTTAAGTTTTAAACTTCGAATTTTTTAGCTCAAACTTTGAAATGATTTTGCATAAAAAGAACTTATTTTCTAAATTGTCTATAATTAATTATATTCAGCTTTCGTATAGTTATTAGTTTTTTTCACCTTTATGCGAAAAGCCTCATCTAAACAATCTGCAAGCCGTCAAAAGGGAATATTTGCGCCGACGTGAAAACAAGAGGTAGGCCGATCTCTTTCACATGCAAATAGGTGTGTGTCCGAGGATAATAAAGCTATGTCCAGCATTACATGAGCCGTTTCTAACCCTGGTGTACATACACCGAACGATAGGAACCTTCATGATGAGAGATCTTTTGAACTGGATAGGTCTGGAGCTGCAAAGCTGATTCTGATTGAGCCTAGTTTTACTGAAGCTTTAGTGATATTTATTTATACAAGTAATGTTTACGTGGAATGATCAATGAAAGAATTTAAAGTTGTAAATGGATAATATAAGGATATTCCGTCATTATAAAAATGCATGCCAAATTTCTGTTTCCAATCCTAGGTTAGGTTAGCAGCTGCACGTTTTTTTTATTATTATTTTGAAAGAAATGTTTTAATTCCATGCGATGCTAGCCCTAAAACTGAGAACACTGTAGAGCCAACCGCAAGAGAATAAAGTCATCATATCACTAAGTTCTGAAGTAATTAGTGTCAAAAGCTATCACCGCTTAGTGAGAAAGAAAAATGTGAGGAGATAAAACGGAACTGCGAAGTTGCAAATTGAAAATCTATTACAGAATGTGAAATCTCAGCAGAATTGTTAGCCCGGGACGGTGCCGTATGATTAATGGCTTCACCAATAGAGGTCGCTAGTGGACCGCGTCACAGTGATGTATTGGGGACTATATCTTGATTCAGGACCTTTTTACTTTGAAATTTCTTTATAGAACTCTTTCACTTAGTAAGTATCTCTCTTTTAGCATTGAAACTTTGTAACATTCAAACGGTGAGTGATATAGTTATACTTTTTTTTTTGGTTTATTAAGCTTCTATTTTTATATAGATAGTTATTTATTTAAACATACAGTATTTTTATTTATTCCAAAACAAGCTATACTTTCGAGAATTTTATAACTCAAAATGAATTTTCTTCACTGAAATGATAATATTGCTTCATTTTCAATCGTCAATGTAAGAATTCCAATGAAAGCACATTATTGACCGATATCTTTCAAAAGTCCTCTTACTTTTAATTAAAATGTTGTCAAGTTCACATTTTTCCTGAACTCCTAAAGGAAAAGGAAAATGCCAAGACTAAGTAAGGAATACAAACAAAATTCTTTTGAACAACAGTTGCGCTGAAATATTCAAGTGTAGCCCGTAAATTTGTAAGAAGGACAACCACGCGGCGCCGTGACATTTTTAGCAGATATGCCCAGAATAGAAGCGAGGAAGTGTGGGTTCTTCTTGTATCTCATGATATAGTCCTTACACTGTATGACACATATAGTCTTTATCCCTTACAGGGTAGACATAGCCAATGATTTTAAAAAAAGAACTGAATGGCCACGTTTAGCTTCATTATATATATTACAAAATTCATAAGTAAAGTCATCTATTTATTGTGATACTAAACAATATAACATCTGAAACTTTATCTGTATTATTAAATTATAAAAAAAAATAACATAATAGATAAAGTCAAGAGTGTAAGTTATCAGAGGTAAATGGAATAAACTCAAGGAAATAGCTCATTTAAAATACAGCAGTGTAGCCTAAGCAAGGAAACGCAGTACGCTACTACGGAAAAGTCTTTCGCGCTTTTTACTTCCATTGAAATTCTTTGAGTATGTGGATTCGCATACAAAAAAAAAGATCAGGCAGTTTGCTTTGGTGGTCAATAAATTGTGGAAAAACGTTTGGAATAACTTTATGGGTATTATCTCATACCGACTAAAAAGTCTATAATATAATAGTTTAACATAAAGTGGACACAAGGTTTAAGCAATTTAATCTTTACGTATATTTAGAACTTAAACGGAATTCTTCATTAGTGTTCCATATCTTACCTGTTCACTTTATTATTATCTGCACTAGCAATGTCTAGTTAATATAATGATATCTATGGTCATATCACTAATTTTAATAATATTACTGACTTTAATAACAAAAAAGTTGTCAAGTCTTTTTAAATGTTAATGTTTGGACCAATTGACACTGTTTAAGATACCTACATAGATCACTTTGTTCTATATTTCTCTCTGTCTTTATTCTTTTCATTTTATCCGTGGATACTGGTTCGGTAACTCATCCAATTGTTGTTTTATGTTATGACTGCAAATGTGATATTCAAATTAGAAACGTGAACCGACTAATGTTACCTTTTTGGAAGCTTTGCAATATGTTTAAGCGAATGATAAATATGGAAACATTTTTATTTATTTTCCAATGAGAATTCATGTACACGAAATGATTTAGAAATGGTAAATACAAAAAACAATAGTATATAGGTTCTCCTTAAGATTGTTAGACATAGGTAAGTATATAATTTTTTACTGATGCATTACGCTTGCAGTTTTTCTTCCGTATTAGTTGGAGTTCATGTATAACTGAAAAGTTACATCGAAATCTATTCCGTTGCATTTCATCTTAATTTCGAAAATATGTCCTTATTACGATAAGATCGATTGAGGTAAAAAAGTATATGGTTTAATATATATAAAAAAAGGTAATCTTTATTATTAATTTTCTTTTTCTATAAAAGATAACTAAATATGATTCAGTCGCATTAGCATATATAAGGTGATATCGAAAAGTTCGATAATTGTAGACCTATTGTGCTTAAACCTAAAAATATTTCAAATCGACACGTTACGATTATACACTATCAATTGACGAAAATTTTATTTCATTTATAAATTGAACATGTACTCCAAGTTGTATAAGTAAAGCCTTAAAAATCACATTAGTGCAACGAAATGCAATAAAAATCTTCTTTTTTAAGACTTTTTAAGACTGTAGGCTCTGCCGACCCACAAATAGGTCAATTAGGTTGCCTCTTCAATCGGGCAACAGATGTCGCTGTACGCCGGTATAATAACGAGAAGGCACGTGCCACTTCGATCGCTCGTTTGCCCAGTTACGTTGCACTTTTTGGCCATTTCCAGGGTAAGTTGGGAATACCGACAGCAAATTCCCTTGCATTATAAATTTTACGTGGCTGACTGCAGATATGTGTATAATTTTCATTTTGATTTTCACTTGCGTGCTGATCGCGTAGCAGAGAAATATATTTTTAGAAAAAAAAAGGAAAAGTGAATTAAGCAAAAGATTTGGAAACTTAGGATTCTTCTGAGAGACGATTGGTTAAGAACCTGTCACCAATTTTAAAATCGCATCTCATTATTTAGTCGTACAATTAAATGTGGCCTTCAGAAGATGCCACGAACTCTAAGCCATAAAATATAGAGACATAATTTACGTGTGTGTAAAAAAGCCTTAGTACGGTATAATTCCGCGGAATCTAAGTGCATACCCACAAATTCTGCCAACAAAAGTGGAGATAACCATTGAAGTTAAAATACTCCACTGTGCTCCTAAATATATTGCTTTCATCTCAAGTGGATGTGTACGTCGGATAGACATACGATTTAAATAACAAAGCTACTAGGAAGACTTTGAATATATCCGCTTCCCTCGCTTCTCCGCCCGATTTGCAACTTATAAGTGATTTTGCTCCAGCATTTGGATTTCACAAATTTAATGTGGAAGATAATACTAAAGATCTCCAACTTAAGTCAAATCTTGCTTCCTTGCTGGTTTGGTAGCGAAGATAAAACATAGTATATACTTCCTGATTTCATAAAGTTAATCAAAGGAATGGTTTTGATTTAGGAATGTTTTTCTCAGCTAGCGACCTGTTACTAACTGAAATAATTTTATCAATAAGCCAATAAAAACCATCTATCTATACGCGCTCTTGACCATCTGTCTTGTAATTGTTGGCTCTATCTACCCTGTAACATATTATAAGGATTTTTGGCGAATCATAGTTAATGACACGGCATTATCTCTAGTTTAAGTTAACGAGTTTAACTATGTTACAAATAAGAGTGTTTTCACTGCTGATAATAAAACTCCCGAACCTCTTTTCTCTATAAAGTAGTTTAGTATCAGAAGATGTTAAAGAAACTCTGTTCCCTAAAGTCGAAATGCGCCAGCAAACTTTTCAGTGCCATTTCGTTCCCTTCTATTTAGAGCACATGCAAATTTGTCCGACCACTTTCCACGTTAGGTAAATTATCTAGCCCAGAAATGTTACCTCCACGTTTCGTGAATAGTTGTCGATATCCAATGTCTACCATGTGTTTTAACTCCAAATAAAACAAAAGCTAACTGGCATTTGTGTAACTTACTTAAGTAGACATCTGTTTCTGCTAGACATTGATATCAAATTTAGATATGACTCCGAATACATACGTGCAGCTAACACCGTGAACCGTAAGAAAAGAGGCTGTCTAGCTCTCGTATGTTGAAGTACGTGTAAATCATCAATTGAAACGGGAATAATATAGAATTTATTATTCTGCTTTCTGTGTATGTACCCCATCCACACCATCCTTAACACTCTGGAGAGGAGCCTGGGGTGCGCCATGAAGCGATTCCCTTTGTCCGTGACTTTTACAGGGGTACCTAACTCATATTGGATTATGGTAACACATCTAGTTGCCTGAATGTTTAAGTTTCCTCATAATGTTGTCCCTCATCGTAAGAGCATCATTTAGCACTTGAACTAATGTAGGTACATTAGTACTTACATGACTCAAAAAAGAATGATCGAGATAGAATTTGTGCCTCCATGTACATTACTTACGCATTTTAGTCAGGCACTATAACCGATCGACCACCGAGCTAGGCCCAGTTTTCAGGGACTTAAGCACATAAAACTCATGGTACACCTACTGTGTCATGTGGTTCCCGGCACCAATACAAAGAATCTCTTTCCCATGGATATTGTAAAAGGCGACTAAGCGATAGACTTACAAACTTGGGATTCTTGTTTTAGACGATGGGCTCGCAACCATTCACTATTTGAATCTCAATTCTATCATTAAACCAAATAGCTGAACGTGAGCCGATCAGTCTTTTTAAGACTGTAGGCTCTATCTACCCCACAAAAGATATAGACGTGACCATATGTATGTATGTACACCTACTGTATTTCCTGCACATTTACCTTTAGCTCGAGAACAATTAAACTTTAAACCAGAACAGTTCAATTGTGAAATCTGTGACCTACTTTGCTTAGTTTGAGTAAAACGGCGCATTCAGGCATTCTCTAATATAATGTATGACTTGGTAATTAAATTCTGCCATTTTCTTCTCTGAAACTGATGGTTTTTGTTAGTACCTACCTTCTTTGTTTTAATATTTAAGGTGTTTTACTTTTTCAGTTCAGTTTCAAATGACATAAGGAAAACCACAATTATCGTAAAACGCTACATATATGTATGTACAAATATGTATAGGTTATAAGGTATTCTATCTTAAAGCCAAATACGAGTAGCTGAACGTGGCCTATCATTCTTTTCATGACTGTTGGCTCTGTCTACCCCGCAAAGGATATAGACGTGATTATATGTATGTATGTTATAATGCATTTCTGCTGGTCATCATAATCTTTTATAGGATTAACTTTGGTTAGTCTCGGTTGCATCTTCATCATTAGTAAATTCAGAACACGAAGTAACTAGTGTGTAGTGCCGTGTGGTTCCCGGCACCGGTACAAAAAAGAATAGGACCACTCAATCTCTTTCCTATGGATGTCGTTAAAGGCGACTAAGGGATCGGCTTACAAACTTGGGATTCTTTTTTTTTGGCGATGGGCTAGCAACCCGTCACTATTTGAATCTCAATTCTATCATTAAACCAAATAGCTGAGCGTGGCCTATCAGTCTTTTCAAGACTGTTGGTTCTGTCTACCCCATAAGGGATATAGACGTGACCATATGTATGTATGTATGTAAGTAACTAGTATCTGGCTTCTGCAATATTTGCAAGTGAATCTGTCATGGTCACATGGTACTCGTACAAACATTTGATTTTCTGAATATGTAGGTTTCCACACGATATTTTCCCATATAAATTATTTCAATGTCTCATGAAAGTTAATAAAAAACCAACGGTTTACTAAAAGCTGTAGAAATGAAATTCAATGAAATAAAGTTTGAAATTGGATTAAAAAGATTGAAAGCGGATACGGAAGTTGTACTACAGGAAATAAAAGTTAGTTCCTATTAATTTCTACCGCAAAATCCTTAAACTAGTTGGAGTGCTCGGAGGAATTTGAAATTGTATTTGCAGCATATTGTACAATTGGTTTTAATCTTGTATACTTTTACCGATTGACTCAACCTCGAAGTAAGTTCGAAACTTTACAAGAAACAGAACGATATAATATCGTATTATAAATACTTATATAGAGAAACACCCAAGACCTAGGTCAATCAGCAAAAGTTCGTTTCTCATTATGCCTCGGCCGGGATTTGAACTTGGGACCTCCGGTGTCACAGACAAGCGTACTACTGCTGCGTCACAAAACAAATTGACTGACATACCCAATACACAGTCCAAACTGCTTGGACTATAGATTTTTTGTCATGTAGGTTCCTGATATAACCTAGGGTTACACTAATAGTGGATTTCCTGAAATTCCCGCGAGAATGGAAATTAGTGGGATAATTCGTTTATAGCGGGCGAAATCGCAAGCGAAGTTCTACTATCGTGTGAATTTCTTAAATTAAAACTCTTTGTCCCATCTCTGTGAAGTTATATTTATTGAGTTTATTCGCTACAAACAAATATACCAAAATGCATATCTTCTCTTTATAGTATATGTATGGACTGGCAAAGTCCTTCACAAATATTGTACACCACGGAATCAATTTGAAAGTAACTATTCAACTTACGCGGTCACCCGTATTTCAGACCGCACAAAAGAACTGTTTACTCAAGTAAAGAGCTTTTGCATTTTTAACCCGTCCGCTGCCGGTTGCACTGAGCGGCTCTATGTAGGGGTACCTTTTACTCGTTTATTTCCCGCCTTTAATGAATTTTCTAGTTTCCTTTTTTTATTTAATGAGCGCCATTCATGTTTTGATTTTGTGGTATTGTGCGTTTTAATGATATCGTTAGATATAAATGTTCAATTAAGTTTTTTTGGTATATTTTTTTGTATTAATTCTTAATGGTATGTATATGAAGCGAAGGAAGTATGCAGAGATCGTGGCAAGTGGAAAGAGGTAGTCTCTGCCTACCCTTCCGGGAAAGAGGCGTGATTTTATGTATGTATGTATGGTATATCTGCCTGACATAGAGGCGTGTGCTTGTGAGATGCTAGGTCCCGAGTTTGATTCCCGGTCAGGTAATGTTGAAATAGCTTTATGATACAATTGATATTTAGATGGTGAATGGGAGAATTTATGATAATTTTACTTTACCTTGATCGATTTATTTATATACAGACAGAATTGTTTCTGTCTGTATATAAATAAATCAATGATGAAATCGAAAGTGATCATTACGAAAAAGTCATCAACTTATATAGAAACTTTCCTCAAACCTTCTAATGCAATACGCTTCAAAAAAGATTTCTTGAAAATGATACCTTAAAATTAGGAGCATCTATCATCCGACTAAATTTTCAGCTTGAACGGTATTTCCATTAGATTTTTTCCGATCAAAAACCCGCCGTCGATCAAGGAGTAAATCGAGATGAGAAATTTATCAGGAAATCTCAATCAATCAATCTTGATTCACAGCTGAGAGCTGTTTTTATACCTCTACCTTGACATTAAATAAACCTTTTTACGCTATCAATTCACGATCGTCAGTCAGTTTTATTATTAAGCGATTGCGAAAATTGCAAAGCAGGCTTTTCGTAGTTATATATTTTAGTTATAGGTACTTTTTATTTTTATTCATTTATACACCAACTTCTGTTATATCCATTGTCCTGTATGTCAGCAATTAAGCAATCCAATTGAAGGTTGCCTGAATCATTTTGATGCTATTATCTTTGTCTACCTCACCAGGTACATACTATCGCCCCTCTAGACAACAATCCTGAAAAGACTGTAAGATCATGTTAATGATGGTATTGAGATTTAAATAGTGAGAGGTTGCTAACCCAACGCCTAAAAGAAGAATCTCAATTTAATAAGCTGTACTTTTGCTTGACTTTTACAATCTGCAGGAGGAGAGAAGCAACTGACTCACATTATGTTCGTTATCAGACTAGAGTTGAAGCGATACAAACGAGGTATAAAAACTTAATGTATTTGAATAAATATAACAGTCCAGTAACAGTGAAAGTATAGCTTGAAAAATTCGCTAGCTTCAATCCAAGAATCATATTTTCATAAAAAAATAACACCGATCCACCAAAGCGGGCTGCAGGAATCCAATTTGTTGCCACCGCTCCCTTTGTCTCCAGAAATAGCTCGTAGAAATTTCACTTCATAAATTTCATCTGCGACGTAATTACAGTTCATACAGTTACAGCATTAAATTCTTCGGTTTCGTTTTAACGTTAACAAATTTGATAATGAAATGTTTGAAGTTGTTCGTGGTATGACGGTGTCTTTTTAATCAAATATCTGTTGGTAATTGTTTCGTGGATTTTAGAAATTGAATATTCTTAGCATTAGGAATTTATGGACTATTTTTAGACTAACGCTCATTCTAAACTATATTCAATATAAAAGTTTCTTTTATATAAGTATTTTTTTAGTATATTGTTATTGTCATAAAATTTCTATTTGTTAATTCTATGTAAAGTAAGCAACTTTGTGATTTGTGAGGTGTCTGATGTCTATGCTTTTATATGTGAGGTCACTAAACTCTGCTTCATCGAACAACGTACTTATCAACATTGTTATACAGTGAAAAATCTCTTTGCTATCTTACCACAGCGGCCATTTTTGGATTTCAATTTCTTGTAGTTGAATTCTATTTTTATTTTTTCATTAAGTTCTTTTTTGTAAATGCAATTTAATTTATAAGTAATTATTGGTTTTGTTTATCTATAAATAAGATATTTACTAAGTCGTTGCTCCAAATATAAGGTACCTGCGTTACTCACATTGTAAAATTATTCTAAAACCAATTATTTTAAACAACGCCCATGCTTTACTAGTGCTTTCAACATTAATCAAACTTCACAAATGCAAACTACAAACATGCACAGATTCAAAATCCACTACTTATAATGAACAAAGTTTTCACAATGGGCATCTGAAAGCACAAGTCGGAACGCATTTTGTGTCCAGTGACCAGCCGTTATTATGCGAAGAGACTGAAATTATACTCAGAAATGTTATTCTGGAAATTTCGAATATAATCTCATGAATAGGGTGTGAGATTCGACCGCGAGTGTTTTTCTTTTGAGGGTAGCTTAATATCAAAATCGGTAACCTTGTATTTACGTCTTGTCTATCTGTCTCAATGTATTGGTAGATTTATTCAATTCAAATATTTCCCTCCATCTCTGCGTGTTTCCGGTTGCATATTCCATTGCAGTGTTTCAGGGTCCAGTGATAGTCTTCGGATCTTCGTTATCCTCAGTTATAAGTCCATTAACTCGCTACCATTAATCGCGACTTCTAGCCAGAATTTCTTTGGTAAACAAAATTTCTTTTCAAACAAATTCATTTACTCAATTTTTTGCTTTTACAAGATACGACCGCATAACTCTATTTTATGTTATCTGCTTTGACACGGATATGAAGTTTACCGCGTTAGCACGTTCCTAATGAAGAGGTCTTCACAAATTTCACATCCATCCAGCGCATCATCCATCTACGTGTCTTGCAGTGGAACAGAACTGAACTATGTAATGTTGCGCGTTAATTGTAACTGAGAATAGGAAAAAAAAAATCAGAACATGGTTTGCAGGACCTGTCAAACCATATTGTCCAGTAAATCATGTTCTCAATGTTTTTTTCCTTTTTTTAAGATAAGATTTCACTAAAAATATTGTTTTGTTATACCCATGTTAACAGCTACTTATGTCGATAAAATTGAGAAACCCAAAAATCATGTATATGAGAAAATTTATGGAAATCTCCAGAATAATCCTGTGTCGTTAGAGTCCACAACAATAATTGGTTTTTGGACCACAGCATGAAATTACTGATTGTTATGTTCAGGCGGACGTGCCGGTTTGAATTCTCTCCCTTGTTCCGAGTTTGGACTTTGATTACTTGAGAATTATTCTGGATTTAGTAATAAGTATATACCTATAAACATACATGTACAATTCGTCACGCCTTTCAAGTTACATCGTAAAGATAAGGAACTTTTTTTAAAAAGTATTGTTATTTGCTGAAGTGTAAGGAAGAAAAAAAGGAAGAAATTTTTACAAAGATGAAATAGCTTTCATTATCTAGCGTATAAGCAAATATTTGATGCGAAATCCTGAATATATTATGTTCTTACTCTTTCTCCTAATATTTTGATTAAGTATTTCATCTGTACTCACACACACTAAGTGTACATTTTATACCAAATAAGTATTACTTTAACCCATGGTGTGACTTTAGCTCTGACTCAGGCACAAACGTCCATAAAGTTAGTCCTTGAGACAAGAATTGGGACGCGCCACGGGTTAAATAAAGATAAAATTAAAGACCATTAAACCCTATTTGGCTGGAAAGACTCACGTCAATCTCGAGAGCAATACAAAATAAAATACACATAAAAACAGATTCGATTCGGTGAACAACTTGACGGCTGACAGCCCAAAATCCATTTTACTAGACTGACAGGCGATAATTCGATATGACGACGGAAAATCGACGAAACAAACAATGAAATGAGCATTTTGTTAAGTCTTTGGCAGTTCAGTAATCCCTTTTTGAATGAAAATATTGCGGTGAGTTAAATTTAGTGGAATCAAATATTCTATCTAGCTAATTTTGGTTTTTATTAAATAAAGCATTTGTGTACATTTTTATTTAACTGAAATGCGAGGGGAACAAAAGTTTATCGATGTTTTATTTTTTGAGATAAAAAATATTTGGTCATTATTAAACGTGTACAAACAAACAAATACACTTCCATATTTATTATATTAGTACTTCTTTAATTTTTGCATCAAAAAAATATAAATAGGGGACTAAGGGATAGGCTTACAAACTTGGGATTCTTTTTTATGGCGATGGGTTAGCAACCTGGCTCTATTTTAATCTCAATTCTATCAATAAGCCAAATAGCTGAACATGGTCATTCAGTCTTTGCAAGACTGTTGGCTCTCTCTACCCCGCAAGGGATATAGACCATATACTTTTGTCTATAATCACATAATTCTGATAAGTATGTACAATGTAGGTAAGTCAAATTAAACAAAGTTTCCATCTGAAGTGATGGAATTGGACTAAATTGCCTAAAAATAATTCTAAAAAGCTTGTTTTTAGAAATATTTTTTTATACTTTTGTATGTCTTCTGCGAGTGGTATAATTAAAACAAGAAAAATAATGTCTTCATCTTTCGTAACCTGTGAGACTTGATTTTAAAATAGTGTCCCGTTTGGCCTAAGCTGCATCTAATAGCTAAAACCTTTGGCATCTTTTCAAATGATAATAGAGTTAATGGCTTATGAATTTCCAGATTTGGCATGCATTGTGCAAAAATCATAAGGGTTTATGGTTTTGCCTAAATCCGCTTTCAAAGCTTATTATATTACTATTATTACCTATACATACATACATTATGATCACGTCTATATCCCTAGCGGGATAGACAGAGCCACCATCTTGAAAAGACTGATAGGCCACGCTTAGCTGTTTGGCTTAGTGAGATTCAAATAGATAGATTCAAATAGTGACTGGTTGCTAGCCCATCGCCTAAAAGAGAAATCCCAAGTTTATAAGCCTTTAGCCCTTAGTCGCCTTTTACGCATCTATGGAAAAGAGATGAAGTGGTCCTATTCTTTTTTGTAATGGTGCCGGGAACCACACGGCACATATATACATATTACCTATAATAACCAATTTTTCATTATTATTAGTATTTGTTGTTATAGCGGTAACGGAAATACATTATTTGTGAAAATTTCAGACGGACGGACAGACAGACAGCGGAGGTTTAGTAATACCCCTAAAAAGGAGTCCCATAACCAATCAGGAAGAAATGTATGACAATCAGTTTAAAATGACAAGCAAATAACTACCTTAAGCATTATCTTATATCAATACAAACAGCTTTCTATGTCAACTCAAGAGGCACAGATATATTTCTACGAGAAACCTAATACTCGGAACGTTTCAAGCCAAATACATAGATATAGATATCTCAGAGCTGGCATTACCGTTTAATCTCAAGTGTGACAGCGAATATTAAACGGGGGTTAGGTCACCCCGGATTAGGTAACCCCGAAACTTTGGCAAGCTCCCACCAACTTTAATTATGGTTTAATCGCTGTTTGAGGCAAATATGTTTTTGCAATATTGACAGTTAAGGATTAAATCAACGGGCTAGTCTATCTCGTTAATTGAATTATGTCGGGTGCGGTGCTCCATTAAGAAAGGGTCGGTTTGGAGTCTTAATTACTCTAATTTACATTTCATTTGTTACTCAACCTTAGCTTGGTAGCTTTTTTTTGATGAACGGAAAAATATTGTATGTGTAGGAAAAACTAGTTTGAAGATAACGTAAGAATTTCATGAAGTTGACAAAAATAAAAAAGTGACAGGTTGCTAACCCATCGCCTTAAAGTAGAATCCCAAGTTTTTAAGCCTATCCCTTAGTTGTTTTATAAGATATCCATAGGAAAGAGATGGAGTAGTCCTATTTATTTTTCTATTGGTGCCGGGAACCTCTAAGTAATACATACATACATACATACATATGATCACGTCTATATCCCTAGCGGGGTAGACAGAGCCACCAGTCTTGAAAAGACTGATAGGCCACGCTCAGCTGTTTGGCTTAGTGATAGAATTGAGATTCAAATAGTGACAGGTTGCTAGCCCATCGCCTAAAAGAGGAATCCCAAGTTTATTAGCCTATCCCAGTAAGTATCTAAGTAATAGTATAATGAAATCGAATAAATTATTCATTCATCAAAATTTTCAACGTAATAACAAACATAGCAAACAATTCTCAGTGTACTGTTTATAGCAAGCGCTTGACGTGAATCAACCGCCATTGTGCGGGACAATAGCACTGAAATAACTTTCCGGAAGAGAGTTTTCTTCAGGAAATTACTCGGCACAAAGTAATGTAGGTGTTTCGAGAACCAGATTTCTCAATGACAACTTGTTTGGATAGAAACAGTCTTTTCAACTTCTATTAAAAGACGTGTTATAAAATGCAGTGTTTGCCGCTTTAATAAATATTTATACGAGTATACGGAACAGATTGAGTTAGCTTCAAAGTAAGTTCGAAACCTGCGATACGAAATACTTACCCAACGATACTATATTTTATAATAAATACTTATATAGATAAACATCCAAGACCTAGGCCAATCAGAGAAACATCGTTTCTCATTATGCCCTGACCGGAATTTGAACTCTGGACCTCTGTTGTCAAAGACAATACTTTTTGCCGCTGCGCCACAGAGGCCAATCATATCGCTTTTTATTATTACGTTTTATTATTATGAATTGAATTCATCATCCTTCTACATCTAGTGTATAGGTACCAGTAGCTTCTCTTTCCTAACGGATCATAAAAGTCAACCAAGGCAAAGGCTATTAAGCTTGGATTTCTTCTTTTATGAGATGGGCTAGCAACCTGTCATCATATAAATCTCAATACCATTAATAAGCCCCACAGCTAACTGTAGCCTCTCACTCTTTTCGAGACTGATGGCTAAGTCTACCTCGTAAGGGATGAAAACGTGATTATATGCATGTTTACTCCTGGCGTAACTAGGACAGTAACTTACTTCTGAAGAGAAAAGCCACATAGCCCACCACGATTTTGAAGTCAGTCAAGATTGGATAAATCAGGTTTTTATACGAAACGACTCCCGTCTGACCTCCGCAACCTTTGCACGAACTTTACCCATATTGGGGGTCGATTAACGATCGTGTATATAGATTACATCTTATCATCCCTCTCTTTCCATCTTTGAGGTTTACAGAAGTAGTAGGAAGAGAAATAAAATAGACGTCTTATCGTTAGTCATTAAGATGACGGATCATGGTTAAAATGCTGAAATTCTCGACTGAACATCTGAAATAAATGACTGTATACTATTCATATGATATTTCGTAAACACGACTGGAGTATAAGATGATTAATAACGCCCTCGTTTGCCTGCGAATGGCAACAAAGTGAACAAGATGTCTTTATTTGTTCCAAAACATTTGAGCCGCATCTGCACGAGATTGCAAATTTAATGTGCGTGGTTTTGTTTGGTTTCTGCTCTTGATTTTCTTACATATTTACATACATAGGTACATATATATAGTCACGTCTATATCCCTAGCGGGGTAGACAGAGCCAACAGTCTTATAAAGACCGAAAGGCCTCGTTCAGTTGTTTAGCTTGATGATAGAATCGAGATTCAAATAGTGACAGGTTGCCAGCCTATCGCCTAAAAAAGAATCCCAAGTTTATAAGCCTATACCTTAGTCGCCTTTTACAACATGCATGGGAAAGATATGGAGTCGTCTTATTCTTTTTTTATTAGTGCCGGTAATCACGCGGCACTTACATATTTATTTTATTTATTAATTTCATGTGGAACAATGTATCAATATGTGTAACATTCATCTGCAAAGTTTACTCATATCGCTTCTGGTAAAAATCTGACTAACTCGGTTAGCAAAGGTACTAACATTCCAGCGAAAAAAATCAAAAGTAAAGCTATCTCACAAAATTAGCCATCTCATATTTTTTTTCAATAATTATCTAGTTCCTTTATTGTTTGCCAGTTAACTGGAGGAGATCTCTCTTAATGGGATAAGTCGGCCATTGCTTGTGATTTTTTTCTTTAATAACTATATACAATTTCTTGTAACTGTGTATATTTCTATGCAATAAATATATTACAAACAAACAATATTTTTTCCAAAACATATAGGACCCAATTACATTATACCGCTAATTAACATAAGAAATCTTAAGCTTCGCCGCGCTTAAATAAAATGGAAAGTAAATGAATCCAGGAAACTTTTACTTTACCCTAATGATCTCCATTGTAAGACTTCTAGTTTTTTTTCCATTAGTACTTTTAATTGAAAAGGAATGTGGAGGAAACTGGAAGAATAAAGTGTAATAAAAGGTCGGGAACTATCTGAGTTATTTATTAACTATGAAGCAATTTAAATTGCTTTTTATTGCGAAAGTATATTTTAAATACCTTATTTCCTCGCAGTAAAATTAAAAAATCTCATAAACCGTCGCTTTTCCTTGTGGTTTACCCAATAAATGTGCATCATATTTTGTTATTATTACTGAATTAATTTACTTATAAGTATTTATGTAATAACCTCTCCCAAACCTTATTAAAAATCTGACTTTTGATTATCCTGAGTAAAAGATCCTAATTAAATGCGTCTCTGTAAACCTTGCCCTTTAAAAAACTTCATTAGATTCATTACGTGCAAATCTCTAAAATCATCTAAGTAAGAAAAACTCATACAATTTTGAACTCTAATGTCAAAAGCACAAAAACTATTAACTTTTGTTTGAATACAAAGAAGCAAGGGACGAAACAAAAAATGGTTTCTTCAGGTTTATTCTACAAGGTAAGGACCATTTTAGACAAGTAACAGGTGGGTAAACAAATACCTACTGAGCAAGTACAGTCAGTAAAAATATTTGTAAATATTGTTAGGTAATAATGTTTATAGCAATCATTTTAAAAATCTTATTTTGTAAGTAGTATTTAAAAAAAATACTAAGATACGATTGGAAATATTTCTTAAATTTTCATGTAAGAGATGACAGAAACCTATGGAGATGTATAAGATAGTTGGCAATAGTACCTCAATTTAATATTTACTTATTTCAATTATCAGTAAAGTTATAATTCGTTTTTTATTAGGTATACAATTACAAGCAGGCAGTTTTTTAATAAGATCAAAGAAAATGTTAGAAATGAATGGTCGAAATAAGTTTAAAAAGTTACACCTTGTATTCCAATAAAAAAAATTAACAAAAAAGAAATGTTTTAAAATAACATCATATTCTCTAGCACTATACAAAAACAAAAAAAAGGCCAAAAAATAGGTAAATTGATTGCTTTTATAAATGTCTGGAGATTTGTGTATTTTTCGATTTAATTTCCAAACGCTTTCAGAACTTTCAATAGACCTTTGTATCAGGTTTTATTTGAAGTATAAAGAAAGAAAGAAAGTTTTAATAGTAATATTTGAATTTCTATGATTTTATTACTTCTGTTGATAATGTTTAATTTAATGCCTTTTTTGACGTGTAATGTCAAACATCTAAAATTATTTCATAATAAACAAAGGTGTCTGCGACATTAATTAATTGAACCTGTTAACTTTGTAGGAAATAAGTCAAAACCACAATTTATGTCGAACTTCTGTGAAACCCTAAAAGTATAAATTCAAACTATAAATTTTCGACATTTTTTTATGTGAGACAAATAATTTTTAAGATTCAATCACAAAAAACCGAAGTCGCGGGTAATCGCTACAACCATGACGAACAACATCAATTTAACAAACTAATTACTTCCCCGAATAGTACATTGAAACATAAATATTGAAACTTAAATAAGTAACCTTAAACCGTACAAGTCAAACAACCCATAACTAGTGTTGTTATCTAATAGTCAATTATCAAAAAACAATAGTATCGGTTGCTATCGCTATAATGAAATGTATTAATAATATCGAAAGCATGTACCTAACTATCGAGTATGCAAAACTGTCAAAAGAATCGATTTTTATAGAAATATATAACAATTCAAATTATTCCTATTATATATAGCAGTCAGTTACATGGTATGAAAACTTGATACTTTACTTATCTAAACGATAAATTTCTAAGTTCAACTACCGATATTGAAAATATCGATAACTCGGCAACACTACATAACCATAACGTAGTGACACAATCAAAATCCATATCGTATTGACTACTATTGTGTTGTATTGAGCAAACATTTATTTGGTTTGTGTGGGAACTTCTGTGTTTGAATTTATCGACAACTGTTTTCTATTCGAGACACGTTTTATAAACGGCAATTTTGGGTTCCGTACTTAGGAAGTAAAACCTTTTCTAATTAATGAAACAAATTGTATGAGGAAAAGTATACTTTGTTTGCATCTTGTACAACGGAGGTGAGGTAGAAATAGAAGGAAACCAAATAAATAGGCAGATTAAAGCAATTAAAAAATATCAACTCCGAACTTGATAAGGTATACATTCATACAATTTAGTATAATCACATCTTCTACCCTTGCGGCAAGACAGAGCCAGCAGCCTTAAAACGACTGATTGGCCCCGTTTAGCTGTTTAGCTTAATAATAGAAATGGGGTTCAAATAGTGACATGCTGCTTTTGTTAGCTTATCGACTAAGAGAAAGAAAAACAGTTTATAAACCTCTCCCATAATCGCCTTGTTTGACATTTATGGAAAGTGATGGAGTGTTGCTTTTCTCTTCTATTGGTCGGCACCAATAGAAGAGAAAAGCACACCACACGGCATACTTGAAAAGGTTAAACACAAAAATGACGCCTATTGCCCGGACGAGTAAGCATGGGACTACATCTTCAAACTTGCCACAATACTTATATACTTTTATCTTATTCAAATTCATCAGTTTCTTCGTGTAAGAGGCTTAATTTTTCACATTAACATGTCAGTAGATACGTGTGTATGTATTTTTTGTCCCTTACTAAGCAATCAGAGCCGGCATTTTCGAAAATACTGATAACGTTCAGCTGATTGAATCTAGATTAAGATACAATAAGTCACTGATTATCACTGCCACTCACAGGTTATAAAATCCATTCTCAATCATATCACTTTTACCTTTGCAATGTTTACTAACATGTTCGGTATGCGTTAGTCTTATCAGAAATCTTACTTCAGTGTCTTTTGAAATGCAAAAACCCACAGTCGCGTGGTCGTATTTTGCTCCTTTAATATGTTCAAAAAAGTTTTTAAAACATTAGGCTATTTTTTTCTAATGTGGATCGTGTCTATGATGACTATAGAACATAATTTTAAATACAAATACACGTTCTTATTGCACCAAGAGAATCACGTTTATAAACCAATCAGAAATGTGTCAACTGAATCCGCGTTTGAAGGTATATTATGCTTTTATATACATATAATCCAGATTCACATATATACATATAATCACGTCTTTATTCTGTCTGACCTCAGTAAGCTTTGCAGCGGAACCTAACTCTTATATCGATCGTGGTTACACATTCAGTTGCCTGAATGTAAAAGTTTCCTCACGATGTTTTCCCTCACCGTAAGAGCATCGGTTAGTATTCAAACTAATGTTCTAATAATGTTCTAAACTAATGTTTCTAAAGTATTCAAACGAAAATATTCATTGGCACATGGCTGAGGTAACATTCGAACCTGTGCCCTTTTGCGCCACTAGCATTAAACCGCTCCTTACCGATTCGACCACCGACACTCTCGTTGGAAAATTTGCCAAATGAATAATTAATTAATGTTGCATTTGGCCAATTTTCACAATCTACGTTTTTCCCGACATGAACTTTTCTTGAATTTTTTTATATGCGCCATCGATAGTACTTCTGTACATCAGTCGCCTTCTACTACAAGTAAAGGCGAGACGGAATAGATGTTCTCTCTTATTGTAGTTATTTTATTTTTACAGTATGGAGATCAGTGCTGCCAATTGAACACACAATAAGTTTTGAAGATGAAATCGAAGCATTGAAAGACACGCCTACTAATTATTTACCAGGTACATTCTAACGTATTTCTAAACAAAAGTATTTTTAAGGAGTATTAATTGTCGGCTATTTCAAGCCATAAATATATGAAAAACAAATCCTACATTTTCTGATTGCTCTATGGTATAAATTATGTTTTATTTAAAAGATATAAAAAATTTATAAAACTAGAATTAATTTTGCGTGAGAACCAAGTTAGTCTTTTGAACAAAAGATATTTTAATTTTAATAAATACATACATATTGAACTACATCTTTAGAGAAGAGTTACAGAGCCAAATAGTCTCAAAGAGACTTAAATACCACGTTGTACTGGATGACTTAATTTAATAATAGAAAGATGAGATTTAGATTGACAGGTTACAAGAAATGTTTAATAATTCCCAAAATATCTAAAAATAATGTTACAAAAAATTGTTACCTACGTTTGACCTGCTTATCCTGACCTTTCCTGGGATATTTGTCTGTCCCCATTGATTCTATCAACAAACAAACTTACTAAGTCAATTACCATGGTATGGAAAAAGTTTCCTTAACGAAAATAAATTCCTAACTTTGTGATTCGTTTTACGTAATTTTGGTCATATTTCGGTGGTTTAATCTTTATTATTACGTTACTTTAATGAAACAATATTTGGAGAAAAATGGTTTTGAGGTATTACTTCTTGTTTTTGATCTTTCAGCTCAGTTTCGTTTACCTTAAAGCTTGACGTCCTCTTTACAAAAATGATTCGCGCACTATTTACATACAAAATAAATATTTGGCTTAGTTTAAAACGGTCGTCAGCCTGACTTTTATCCAGATAAGAGAAAAAGATAATCTGCTATTCTTACCAATCTTACCAACATTACTATCACATTATGGCACTAAAACCTAGTGGTCTGATTAAAACGACAACACAAGCAACTAAATGATTTGGCAAGATTTTCACTAGGTCAATATACTCGCACATTCTCGTAGCATTATCAACAACTATGTTTACACCGCTAAAATCCTTAATAGCAGGAAATAAATTTGGTCTTTGTTACAGATGTCAAATGATTTTATTTTACGGACTGTCTTTTTTGCACCTACTTCATAATAATCGTTCGCTCCTGCTATCACAGAGATCACGTTATATTTCATGGACGCTAAATACAGCGTTTTATTATTAATTAATACATAAGTAATAGAGTTAATTACATTTTAGGTGAAAACGGTACGGCCGTATTATTGCAAAACGATTTGAAAAATTACATAAGAGTACGAGTAAAGCAAGGGTGGCGCAATCACGCATTCAATCAATTTGTTAGTGATATAGTACCTTTGAATAGATCCTTGCCTGATGTTAGAGATGATTGGTAAGCTTTTTAAATCACCATCACGCTAGCGGCGTACAAATTATATCTTGTAGTATTTTGATTCCTAAGTTTCATTCAAAACTGAGTAATATACATTATGACAAACATTCGCATGTATTTTGATTCTTTCTTATTTCTCTATTAAATCATAAATATTAATAACATTATAACAACGTAATTCTTATCTGATAAATGAAAATCTATTCGTTAAATCTTGAAACTTCCTTTACAAATTACTGATGCAATACGTTACCAATAAATTACCAAATTTCCCAGTTATGCCCTTCAAAGCAGAGACGCCTGGAGTTTGCTCATGACTACGATTCGGGACTCGTACATATTGACAGGTAATTACACTGAGCGACTCCCTATCTGAAATCTGAATTTGCATTCACTAGTTAGAATGAATTTTAAATATTACTACCATACTGCATAATTGGTTTTGGTGATATAGAAACAGATTGATTAATGAAAGACTTTATTAAAATTATGACCGAAGAACGTTGTCGATCGAAGGGTAATGCATGTAGGGTACAGGTTCAAATTCTACATGAACAAATGACTCTTTTCTAAGGTATGTACATTAGTTTGAGTGTTAACCGATGCTCTTACGGTGAGGGAAAACATTATGAGGAAACCTGAACATTCGAGCAACTGAATTTGTAACCGTGCTCCAATATGAATTAGGTTCCCCTGAAAAAGTCAAGTCAGATGGGAGTCGCTTCGTGTAAAAACCAGTCTCACTCCAGATCCAGGATTTTAGTCGAAAAAACATTCTCAAGCCTCTCCAAAAAAAGTTGAGGGTGTAACCGATTAATACCAGAAGGAAGAAGAACAAACTCGCAGAAAGAAGAAAAAACTAGCATGGTAATAAAAAAATGTTTTTTCCAGGTGTAAAATACAAAAATACTCAAAAAATTTACCAGCTGTCTCCATAATAATATGCTTCCATAACGAAGCGTGGTCCACTCTGATAAGAACTCTGCATTCAGTTTTATCAAGGACTCCTGCTCATCTTATTAAGGAGATCATTTTATTTGACGATAGATCAACAATGCGTAAGTAATGTGTAAAATTTATCTATACATACTTAATTATTTGTTGTATTCCATAGTTTACATGGTGATATAAATATATAAATACTGTATATACTAAGTCTTGACATAATAAAGTATTGAAAACAAAAATTACGAACTTAAAAATACGTTTTAGCATTATTTTACTCAAGTACAAAAAAAAGTTAATTCTTATCTTTATTGTAATAACTTAATTTCAGTACACCTTAAATCAAGTCTTGAAGAATATGTACGACAGTTGCCTAATGTAATATTAGTGAAAAGCATTCGACGTCAAGGTCTCATAAGAGCTAGACTTAAAGCAATGGAATATGCTACTAGTCAAGTTTTAGTTTTTCTTGATAGTCATTGTGAATGCAATACAGGTAAGAATTTTTTAAACTACAGTTGTAATACTAATATTTTATGAAATACACCTTATTTAACTGTTAGAATGCCGTGAAGGACATTTAGTGCCCGAAAAACTATTGAAATGCTATTTACCAGTTTAAATATTTTTTTTATTAAAACTTGGTTTATCCGTCGATTAGTATTTTCAGCCAAAGATAAATTTATAGAGAAGTAAACATTTCATAGTGATATATTTTTTAGATGAAATGTGATACTCGACTTAGAAACAATTTGAATTTGTGTAAAGCAGAAACTAAACAAAGCAAAAGATATACCAATTCATTCCTCGGCAATTTTCATCTCGATATTTGAAACTACATACTGAGTTTACTTAGTCTTATCGTTTGATAAAACAAAAACATATTTCAGGATGGATTGAACCTCTTCTCGATCGTATAGTCACAGACCCAACAACAGTTGTCAGTCCAACAGTAGATCTTATCGACGATAAGACTTTAGAGTACATTGCTCAGGATATAGGCAACTTACGGATCGGAGGTTTCACTTGGGACCTAAAATTTATATGGATGGGTATACCACAAGAAATGCGATGGAAAAGACCAAACCCTGCAGCTCCGATTAACACACCAACAATTTCTGGTGGTCTTTTTGCGGTACATAAAACCTTTTTTGAAAAGATTGGAACTTATGATAAAGAGTTAGAACTGTGGGGTGGAGAAAATTTGGAACTGTCTTTCAAAACGTGGATGTGTGGAGGGTCTTTGGAAATTGTACCATGCTCGCACGTAGGACACATCTTTCGGAAATTGATGCCTTATAAGAATGGGGATCCGGAGCGTTTGTATAGGAATCTAATGCGCGTGGCTGAGGTATGGTTAATTTAATTGCATATTTAATTCTATTTTCATGATATTTTTAAGTAGTAAAACATAAAAATGTTTCGCTGTTTTGCCTTTAAAATGTTTTTTTTTGCAACAGGTTTGGATGGACGACTACAAAAATTATTTCTTGGAAAAAATAGGCAACCCTAGTATATCCCTCAAAGACATCAGCAGCCGAAAACAGTTGCGTGCAAATTTAAATTGCAAACCCTTTGAATGGTACTTGAATAATATTTATCCACAGTTAGAAATACCTGACAAGTACGTGGCTAGGGGTCAAGTAAGTACTCGTCCTTCTTCTAGATAGATATATTATTTACAAAACGATTGAAATTTGTTTTTTATAAAATAGGTCATCATATCAAATGATTTTTTTTTTCTTTACGTAAATTAAGTGTTGATTATTACACTATTTCAGATTTATAATGGTGAATACAACTTGTGTTTTGATTTCTCACCAGATGAAAGCAAAATAGAGCGATTTGTTCAATTAATGTTTTGCCATAACCTAGGTGGTAATCAAGTGAGTATTACAATTCTTTTAGACTACCCCTTGAGAACATCAAAGTCAGTTGTTTTTTTATGCAATGTTTTCTTTTTTCTAACGTTTGTAAAAGAATTGATAGGATTTTGATTTTTGAAATTTTGCTATGGCAGTGATCACATTTTATCTACATTGTTTTCCTTAATTCACACCACTATTTCACCATTCCAAACACCACTTAAATTTATATACTTAACTGTCATACAGTTCAAAAATATAATATTAAGTAGGTAATTTGTTGTTTGGTTATTAAGATATTTTTTTTAATCGTCGAAATTGCAACTGGACATTTATTTATTATCTATTTAAAACTTTATTGCACAAAAAATATTTGCGGAAGTTCGGAAACGGGTGGTAAGTGAGAGGTTAACACAATATTTTAACACATCAAATTTTCTTGCTTCAGTATTGGGTTTATACAAGATATGGTCAAATTAAAATGGAAGAGTTTTGTCTCGAATACATAGCAAATGTGTTACAAATGTTTATATGTCAAGGAAAAGTTGACTCACAAAGATGGTTGTTTAATAACTTGGTATGATTTTTTCTGTATTTTTGATATAAATAAAGAGATTTTCTATTTTGAACTAGCTGCAGATCGAATCAGGGACTTCGTCACTCAGAAGCAAGAATTTTACTAATATACAGACAGCCGGACTTATGGTATTGTCGTGTCTTTTTTCGAATAGGGAAAGTAACGTCGGTGAAAGTAGAGGCGATATAGTACAAAAAAAATCTACATACATATTTTTAACATAATGCTGTGACAATATTATACCGTTGTATTAGGATCTGGTTATTAGGACAATTTCTTCAAATTAGATTATTTTAGCACATAAATAAATTTATCCATAATTATATTTAATTGATAAAGTTCGTCTTGGTTTTGTAACAAAAACTTTTTTACAGACTCAACACATCAAGCATAAGAAAAGTCAAAAATGTCTTCAAATAACAAAATATCCGAAGGGATATATTTTAACTTTGAACGATTGTACAAATCCAACCATTCTGGAACAGAGGTGGACTATGGAGAAATTACGTTTCGAGAGATTAGAACCGGATTTATATACACACTAGCTTTTGTCCGCATCTCCGTCCGCGTGAAAATCCTTCTTCGTACTCCACACTATTATGTACGCTAAATGTCATAAAAATCGATTCCGTGATGGTGTGGACTCGAAGACGAACAAACTAATACATAAACACACTTTGGCATTTATTTTATTAATATGGATAGTATTTCAAAGTGTTCCTTCAAGATTTTTATATAAATAAATGAGCATTCATTCAAGTTCAACAATACGAAGTACAACAAAAAGTAGTTGTTTACAAAAATATTCAAAATAAAAAACACTTCCCATTTTATCAAATTAACAGAATATTACACGTAGAAATATATTTTATCTGCCTTCAAATGCCATGTTACTAAGAAAATATAATTGTGAATCCTAGCCGGATTTTATACATAAATTGGGTATATACTCAGCTCAAATGGCAGTCATTCAGTAGCAGAAGGGTTTTGTTTATTAATTATCTGACGTCAATAATTGATACCTACCTTGTATCCTATTTTTAAAATAAATCTATTCTATTCAATTTAAAACAAGGAAAACATAAGAATATAATACACATTATTATAAATGAAACTGGAACTACATACATTCGTCCTTCCTACTTTGTACAGTGCCGCTGACCACGTCGTTTGACTAACATCATTGCGGCTGGTAGGAAAAAGGTCCGGGTAATTCGCTTTACTTTGTCTAATATGGGAATTTCAAACGTACATTTGGGGTTTACCTGCAAAACTGGGACCGTTTTGTTGTTTTTTTTTTCGTTTTTAATAACATTTTAGTTTTAAATGTGATTAAAAATTATAATTTTTTTTATATTCGTAAGTAAAAGATTTTTTTTTATAATATTTCGTATGTATTTTTATAATATCTATATTTTTCACATGCAGATTTTTTTATTGAACAAGATACTTAATAAAAAATATTTTTACAAAACAATTATTTTTCATTCTGTTTTATTAAATACTAACTGTAGCCCGCGACTCCGTACCTACGCGAACTACAATTATCCATACCTTATTGAAGCTAATCTGAAAATATAATCAACTGCTCATAAACAGTTTTCCTTAAACCTTGATTTCAGAAATAGGACATTATGATTCCCCTGAAAATCTACAACAGAACAGACGGAATATCAATAAAAATAAAAAGTTAACTAGAATTTTCATTTCAATCGCCCATAACACCATAATTCCGCCGCATAATTACCATATTTATCATTACGACAAACTGAGATTATGACGTTGAGCAAAATTAATTTCTATTTGCGCGATACACTTATTTACATTGAAATATGTTTACGTCCCATTTTATCACCGTCAATTTTGTAAATGAGTTTATTTTGCGCTGTTGTTCTGTAAACGAACGATGGAAAGATAAATATTGCAGTGGGCGACGCAAACTTTAATATCTGTAATGAGTCTTTTTCATAATTCATTATCATTGCTTCATTCAAGTAAGGGTAGTTCCATTATTCATGAATTATGTATCAGGTCTCTAAAAAGATATCGGATACCTGATACACGGCGAGACTGTAAGCTGTTGGCTATGTCTCACAAACTGGACGTTGGCAGAGTCAATTTCTAGCTATGCCTTAGCATACATGTAATCACATCTATATCCCCTGCGAGGTAGACAGAGCCAACAGTCCTGAAAAGCCTGATAGGCCACGTTCAGCTGGTTGGCTCAATGACAATGTTGAGCAAAACGTAGTAATTTTTATATTTCAAATGACACCAAAAAAAATATAACGGCCCATTACGGGGTAGTCAATTGCCCGAAGGCAATACATTAGATAAGGTTTGAACATCTTAAACATCGGGCATAACCGTAAAAAGGCCGTAAAACCTCCGTGCCGACTCAAAGGGGAAATGTCAACGCAATAATATCATCGAAACCGTAATTTAATGGGCTATTTTTCATGAGAAATATAATTTGGAAATGATCTTTGAATCCAAATAATTTCTTTTGCACATAATCCTTGAAGAACTTTTTCATGAAAAAACTAATTACACACTACATACATATTGACACGTATATATCTCTTGCGGGGTAGACAGAGCGAATGGTCTTGAAAATATTGAAATGCCACGTTCAGCTGTATGGTGTTATGATGGAGTTGAGATTCAAATAGAAACGGGTTGCTAGCCCATCGCCTACGAGAGGAATCCCAAGTTTATAAGCCTATCCCTTTGTCGCTTTTGACAGCATCTACGGGAAAAATATGGACTTATGGAGTGGTTCTATTTTTAAGTGCCGGAAATCACGCGGCATCAAGCTCTTGTCCCATTACTCAATGTTTTTTTTATAATTATCAACTACTTTTTTGAATTTTTATTTAGTGGCATGTTTATTAATTTTGTAAATAAATCTTTCCAGAAGATTTTTAAGTTAATAAAATGGCTACTTCATAAATACACATAGTTTAAGTGTGCTTCTCTTGTTGCGCAAATTTTAATAGTCAATTATATCAGACTACGACTATCGGCTCTGTCTATCTCGTGAGAGACGCTAACGTGATATCAAACTTTTATACAAATGTAAAACCATTGTTCAAAACTGGAACAATACTGATAGTCATCAAAAATCATCCGAAGAACATTATCTAAGATGCCATTACTTGATTTTTTCCCATAAAATCTGCAAACGCCATGACTTCGGTTTAGCTGAACGGGTATTTTATATGAGATGCTGATCATAAACCAAGATTCCCTCATTCCCCATAAACCAGACCGACGATTTACGACCAAGAAGACGTATCTCCTGAACTATACCGGGTAACTTTTATAACACTGATAACTTAAAAGGACTAGACACCTAACATTACATACTGTATGCTATCATATCTTTATTTCTTGTAGGGTAGACAGAGCCAAAAGTCTTGAAATTTGAAAGGCCGCGCTCAGCTGTATGGTTAAATGATGCAGTTGAGATTTAAATAGTGACATGTTGCTAGCTCATTTGACACCTTTAGCACAGCCAATAGCAGCGAAGAATCTAAATGGCGATTACGAAGATTTCACGGATTGGAGCATAAATACAACTTCCGATTCAACATCGATTGAGCCGAGGTTCCCCAGGCATCACACCTAGACTGGCGTAAGTTCTTTCCTTTGTTGGCGGTCCGAACCGAATCATCGCTCCCTCTACACAGCTAATAAATTTACAAATAACCAAAAGACGGAGAAAAATGTTATTATTACTGATGTATATCAGCTATCTACTCTTGCAAGTTTGTCAATGTATTAAAAGTTACCCTATACAGATGCAACACTGTGAGTTTCATCGGAACTTGTTTTTTACAGCGGTTTGCGGATCTGCGCTAGCGATTTGGTTAAGGTGTTTCTATTTGGATTCGAGCTGAATATAAATCGAAAATAGCTATTTAAAATACGTAGTAGGAAATAGGATGTCTTTTTTGTTGCTCAATATAACTAGGTCATGTAATTTAATATTGCGTTCCGATAAGAGTGCGTCGGTAAACACAAATTATGTTATTGTTAATTTATATAAATTTAATTTTTAAAGTTCGCTAGTTCTAACTTATTATATTAATTAACTATTAATTTATTTCGGTTCTAAAATATTGACAGATTGCAAGAGTCAATCTGTTTAGAAGAAACATTTAACAAGGTAATATTTCTTTACAAAAACATATCTAATAGACGAAATGTGTTCAAAATACAAGTTGAGTCATAAATTCAGCGCACCCCTAACATATTTGTTAACCCTCCTTCAATTCTCGCTGCGATCAGTTTTGCCAGTATTAAAACGATGCAATTTTGTACCTTGTGCATTTGTAATAAGACCTTCATTGAGTTTCGATGTAAATTAAAGGTTCTAGTTTTCAGGTCGCAACTCCAAAGCAATTTTTCTTCATCCCCTCCCTCCAATATGTTGTGGAGGCTTCTAAAAGGCGCCATCTATCTTATATGGCCGGCTATTATGCAAATCGGTTTGGTTCGGACAGAACTGGTAAAAACTGGTTTTCTATTAGGAAGATTGTACAGCGATATATGTATACAAACGAACATGAGTAGTGAAATACCATTGTAAGTGGCGGTTCCCAATTAGCGATAAACTATACTGGCAACTAATATGGTTCTATAAAAAAAAAAAAAAACAAATGTATTCAATTTTGCCCCCGTAGTATGCAAAAAGTTATCGCGGTCTCGTTTCACGTCATCATAAAAAGCGAAACAGCGATAGTTTTTCCCGAGAAAAAGGGTGTCGGGCGTGGCATGCTATGGGTGTTGATATCCAATTTATAATTGCGAAGTGTGCCTAATTGAGGAACTAGGTTAGTATGAATTTCTTTGATTTTTATCACACAGCCTTTCAGTTCCTACATAATTAGCTGAAAAAAATGTATAATCTTTTTGTGTTGAAAAATAAAGTTTAAAAAAATAGGTGTACCGAAACGGTCTTAAAGTTTAGTAGAACTTAATAATTTAATAAGATAATTCTACGTATACGACAAAGTTCTGAATGAACATATACCGAAAAGTTCTCAAAATTACTTGAAAATTGAACATAATTAGGAACCTAAAGTAAATAAACATTTTTGAGTTGAATAATATTTTCTGAAGAGGAAAAGTTATCTTTCTCAATATACTCCTAAAAGTTTATTGGGTTCATAATAATTTTAAAGAATCCCAATTTCTTTCCACAAAACTTTGCGGAATTCATTGCAAATATTTTTTTATTGTTTTCGCACCTCATTAAGACACCAATTATTATAATCAAATTGAAGTTGTAATGAACAGAACCTGGTAATAAATTTACGTAGCATTTCAGTATTTTCAAGACTGTTGGCTTTGTCTACTCCACAAGGTATAAAGACGTATATTCGTATAATATTTTGTACTTTATGAAAATATCAATACAAGGAATTTCAAAAATCTCCTGATTCTTTAAAATCTGCGGGTGTTTTAATGAAAGAGATCAGGACTATCAGTTGCTTCCATTAAAAGAAATAAAGTTTGAGACGTTGGCTTTATACAATTTCCTCTTTGCGGATTTCATTACTTTAAGTAACAGCGGATCGTATAAAAATCAGAGGAACTGTTAAAGTAAATTAAAAACATTACAAATCTTGATTCTACCTACGAAATATGATGAAAGTAGAATAGATTTAATTTAAAAATCAGTTATAGTTTGGCTCACTAATAATATGGCCCAATTGAAATCCTGCTCGTTATGTGAAGTCGCTTTTAAAATTGAGTTCGGCTGAGGCGATTTAGGTGATTTTTGTTTTGAAATATTTGTCTCGGGATAGTTTAGATATTAAGAATATTCCAATAAAGGTTCCAAAAAAAGTACTCAAGATCGTCTTGTATGTAATAAATCTTTTGTGTTTTCTTTTTTAACTAAAAGTTTACAAACTTTTCAATTTACAATTTACTGTACAATAAGAAATTATCATCTGCTTTTAAAATTACGGAACTGCTTTAAAATTAATATCAACATTTAAAAAAAAAGCCGATGCAGGCCATTTTTTACGTCATTTCACATTTCAATAAATTAAAATTTAGTTATATCTAATATTTGTCAAAAAGCTACAAGCCATAATCTACGTAAGCACTTAACCCCCTTGAAGGTAGCGTAGCCCTTCTAGGAACATAACGGAACGGTCTACAAAACTGACACAGTACCCTTTCCTTTAAAGAACGGAACTAAGCTCTCCTCAAAACGGCACCCTCCCCAAAAGGGTGCTAGAAGTTCACCCAAATAAATCGCTCACTCGTAAGAGAAAATGCACCAGCTGAAGAAATCTTCCAGTATTGGTCGCTTACAGTATATTCATTTATCATCATTTCATTTACCCTTGTTTTGTAAAAAATTACACACAGTTAAATATTAATTTTTCTTTGACAGGTAGACAGAGCCAACAGTCACATAAAAACTTATGATAGAATAGAGTTAAGACATATTGCTAGCTGATTAGCAAAAATATTCCCCTTCATGGAATATTTGCGCAAGAATCTTAAAAGAAAAATACATAAATGGAGACACAAAACGTTTTCTAAAACCATTTAAGTTACAAATACCAACATAAAGTTACATTATCCTTAACCGCATAGTAACTCACTTAATCCCCGACCACTCCAAAGGTCTGACCACATAAACAGGTTTGAGATTTATTTACATAGCGAGCCACCACTCTGTATTATCCAACGGTTTTATTTCAAAGGAAAATACTCGTATACTCTTAAAATACTTATACCTCAATTTTCAAATACTCGTTTCATTTTATATTTTCGGACTTTAGTATACCAAAGTGCTATCGGTGCGTGAAATTTTCTACATTAAAATCAAAAAAAAAATTCGATTAAGGAAAAAAATATCGTCAATATAAGATAAGGCCGTGTGGTTCCCGGTGCCAATAGAAAAATAATAGAACCACTCCATCTCTATCTCTCGGATGTCGTAAAAGGCGACTAAATCAGTATCGTCAATATAAACTTTCAGTCGTCAAGCTTTTCAACTTGGGATTTTTCTTAATAGGCGATGGGCTAGCAGCCCTTCACTATTGGAATGTGAATTCTATCAATATATAATATGTATGTAGTCAATATTGTCATCGTATTTCTTGTTGCATTCTTTTTTGTTGAGTTATTTTTATTTTGAGGTGCGTTAAAGATAAAACATGTATTAAAATGGTAAATTACATGCCTTCAAAGACTTTGTCAAATGTTTTTCTTTGGCAAAATGTGTATTATTCTTATTTGAACCTGTGTGACCTTATAATTATTCTAGTCTATTAAAAGCCAGCCACTTGTGATCCGGCCTGGCTTAGCATGGTATCTCAAAGAATATTTTGATATATTAACCCTTAGAAATAAATTGACCGAATAACAGTAAAAACTTCATCAACATTCGTTGCGTCGTTTAAGAGAAGAAAGATTAAATATCAACATAGGCGGAGGGTAACTTTATTCTATACTCTACTAGCTTTTTCAAGAAGCGTTACTTCTATGAGAATTTCCAGATAAGTTGCTGCAAGGCTGCTGCAAAGAATTTTATACTACTTTTATGCCAAATATCATCGTAATTGGTACAAACAAAAGTTCAAATATTTTTTTTCTTGATAAAAGTATTTATAGTATATATCGTTATATCACAACAAAGATTGTTTAATGAAGCAACTCATTCAAACTACGAGTACATCCGAAAAGAGAACGCACTGCAATTGAAATCCGCCAGCAAAGCGGAAAAGTTGTTTTCTCTCGAAATATTCAATCAAACTTTGTCCTTACCTGTACCAAACTTTTCGGTTGTAGACATATAGAACGTGGAGTTATAAAAAGTCTAATTTCAATAATAATCATTTTAATCAACAGCAAGAATTGAAATGTCAAATATGTGCTTCTGTAAATCTTTTTCGCGACTGACTGATTGATGATCAACGCACTGCCCAAACCACTTGAATTTTGAAATATGAAATATATTTTGAAATTTGGCATATATTCTTTAGCCTCTGGTGCCGTGTAGTTCCAGGCACCAATAGAAAAAAGAATAGGACCACTCCATCTCTTTCCCATCAATGTTTCAATCGTAAAAAGCGACTAAGGGATAGGCTTACAAACTTGGGATTATTTTTTAGGCGATGGGTTATAAACTTGTCACTATCAGTCTTTTCAAGACTGTTGGCTCTGTCTACCCTGCAAGGGATATAGACGTCACCATATGTATGTATATATTCTTTAGTCTATGCTCTAAGGAGCAATAAGATCACCCGAACAGAGACTCAGGCAAACTATAGTTAACTCATTAAGTGCGTGCGTTTAACATCATTAAAATATCATCTCACGATCATTCTCCGGACGTAAAAGTAGATTATAAACAATCATGGGAAATGCTTATAAACTATTAAATTATCTTTTAGGCAATAGGCTACCAATCTATCACTTTCTGACGTGATACGAGTATATGTCTGCAAACGCATACCTTATTTGATTTAGTACTAAGTATTATAGTATCAAATTTCCTCATGAATTATCTCTGTGGGACGATTTATCAACAAGTACATCCTAGTAGCATGAATCACAGAGCAATTCGTTACCCATTTAATCATTCTCCTGAGCCTCGTTACGTCAGGACAGATTGACGAATGTTAACTGCACACAGAGATAATAATGGGTGGACCACTATTGACCTCCTGATTTTTTTCCTCAAATAAATAAATATTCCTGAACAGTAAGGCAAAGACTTCATTTTGTCACAACCTCCTATTTTGCTTGCTTAATCAATAATTTTAAATCTTTCAATGAAGATTCTTAGGTTCAGGTTACACTTAATCTGACCTTCTACCGGAACCATTACTATTTAAACATGTTTTTTTCGACGTTATTCCTCGTGTGTACATACATAAATCACGGCTCTGTATCGGAGGGAAAGGCAAAACCTACATCTCTCCACTTACCACGAACCTTCATACTTCTTTTGCTTCATCCATATTCATAAGACTCATCATATAAGCTCACGAGTCTCGAATAAAAGTCCTGATCAAGTCGTAAAATAATCTACGTTTCTTATGAACCTGAGACAAAACTCAATTAAAAACTAAAATTAATTTAATTTTAATCGATATTATAGTCCCTTGTGGTAAAATATATGTACATCAATAACACAATATTATAATAAACTAGCCACATCCTACCCGTTTCATTATTCACTACTCTTTGTAAAAGTTTTATCGTAAGTTCCTAGAAGCCGACGAGATTGGGTCTGATAAAAGCAAATTTTGACGATTGTTGAATTGGACGGTGCATAAATAAAGACTTTTTAGAAAATGTGCATAAATAAAGAAAGATTGATTAACTTTAACAATAGCCGTGTGGTTACCGCCACTTTAATAGAATAGGACCATTCCATCTCTTAACCGTGGATGTCGTGAAAGGCTACTTAGGGAATTGCTAATGAACTTGGGATTCTTCATGTGGGCGATGAGCTGGCAACCAGTCACTATTTGAATTTCAATTCCATCACTAAGCCATAAAGCTGAACGTGGCCTGTCAGTTAAATCTCCTCACTTAATATTATTATATCCAACCCGTAAGAAAATTTTGTTTGACTTTTATTACTGCTGCTACCTAAGTATTTAAAAAAAGAACTATTTGTTTTCGTCCAATCTATTCGTGGTCGTGGCCTTAATTACCATTGCCGCACTCAAACTGGCCATTTGAGGCAGAAAAAAAAACAAATTACTGAAGATTTTCCTCATAAATAGTCTAATTAGCCCACTCTTAGAAGACCCTGTCATTTACATTTTAGTTCATTACGCCATTGATGGGACGTAAAGTTGATTAGTAATTATACTTTTATACTTTTTTTAATTGAATTTTCTTTTGTTTGTTTCTGTAACTAAAATTTACGTTAATATTTACTTAACGTGACTATACTTATGATTATCCTTTCTATAGTTAAACGATACGATTTTTAAGATCAAATTATTGCTTGCTTCCTTTGCCTTCTTGCATGAACGTGATCTAAACATTATACTACCACCTCGCTGTCTCCACTGTTAGGAATACATTTCATTTAAAATATAACATCTTATCAGTGTCTCATTACACAACCCTGTAAACCCTAGCTAAATATACCACCAGCGTCGATGACAAAACTAATTCAAATTTTAATAGAATACCCATTTGGGGCAGCCTCAACAAGTCGGGGTAGCGAAAGGTTATCGAGTTTCGTAAAGTTAAGGAATTATGTTCTTATAGTAGTTTTGGAGCTGACAGCCTAGAAAATAGGGTTCAAAGCTCATCTTAAGGGTATGATTTAGAACTAATTTAACTGCATTTATTGGCAATTATGTTTAAATTAGAGTTACAGCGAAAATATATCTTGAGAAAAGATGAAGTCCTCTTTATGGTTACATTTTGACTTTGTTTTTTCAAAGTTGTGCATCCACATTGTAAATAAATTAGTGAACATCAAAGTCTAATCGATGAAAACATAAATTGACGAATGACGATTGACGAATAAGGAGTAGATAGAGAATAAAATGTCACCTCTGCCTATCCCGACGGATATAAGGTGTGGTGTATATATTTACATCAACGACCTGCAATTGACTGAGAGCTTCTGTTAATTTCACGATCAATAAAATAAATGAACCAGACCAAAAACCTTTACCTTATCGATGATGCTAATTGTATAATATTTTTATAATTTCTAAGACTAACGTTTCGATACTTCCTTTTTTGGTTCGAGTAGTTAAGGTGTAATAAGTACTGCCTGCGTCTTTATTCCCAGACAAGTACTGTCACATTGAACATTCAAAAGTAGAATAAATGGGTATCTTTGGATACGCAATACGCGAAGAAAATTGCCTAATCTAATATTGATTAAAAAAAAGACTTATTTTCGAATTATTGTACATTTGCACTTGCAATGACAACACCATATATTTTGTTTGCCATTCTTCATTGTTTTTTCTTGATTTTCAGCTAAAAAATTTAAAAAAAGCAACACCAGCGCTGCCTCGCCCCATACGTCAGCTTGACGCGCCATTTTTCACAGTACGTGTTCCAGTCGATCAGATCATTGGCACGGTTAATTTATCATGTAACAACTGTTATGGTATTTCCAAAACAGTTTGTCAAATTCTGCTCCTATTTCTAAATATCTTGGAAAAATATTACTGTATTTACACACGAAAAGTAAGTTTGCGAACAAGATTTACCGCCAAAAGGAAAAAGTTTTATACATATATGTTTATGTGATTCATATTGTTCAATTTTTCAAATCGTAAAAGGCGACAAAGGGAATTAGCAGTTTAACCTATATCAGATATAAGCCACTTTGATATTTATCTGATTAATACACTCCTTCATTTTGACCATACGCAGACTCTCTAGCATTTCTCTGAGAATGATGCCGGGATCCTAAATTTACTTATTCCAGTCATACTATTTAGTTCTAGTTAAGTCACGTAAGTCAATCACAATTCTTAAAGAAAAGAAAGAGAAGTAAAGCATGCATGATCATAAACTTTATCAAATTTTTCAGACTATGTTTTATAAAACCTTTCTTCCTTCTGTTTTTGAGGCCTAAGTCGATCAAAAATTCAGTACGAGAGGGATATTTTTCGTGTTACTACAAATTATGACGTACATGTCATAAGATATAATATTATTCTCTTGAGAAATAGTAAAAGCGCCATTAGTGTAGTGTAGGTAGGTATGTAATATAAAGGTGGAAAATAAATTAGTGCCGTGTGGTTCCCGGCACTCAAGAATAGGACCACTTCTTCTCTTTCCCACAGATGTCGTAAAAACGACTAAGGGATAGGCTAATAAACCGGGAATTTTTCTTGAAGGTGATTGGCTGATAACCTGTCACTATTTCGATCTCAATTCCATCATTAGGCCATACAGCTGAACGTAGCCTATCAGTCTTTTCTAGACTGTTGTCGCTCTGTATACCCCGCAAGAGATAGACGTAATAATAAGTATGTATGAACAATAAATTATGACTTTAATAATACAAATATTAAATCGTTGCATTTAAAATATTAGTTATTAAATCGCTGCATTTAAAATATTGTTGAGTGTAAATGAAAACCAACGTCAAATTATAATATATTTTATGTCATTTCTAAATTATAATAAATCAACTTGACACGTAAGGTACTGCCTCTCAAAGACGAAAATTCAATTTTCGTTTGAACGTGAGCCGACGTGTTCCAAAAAAATTCAAATTTTCTCTATTTGGTGAACGTTGTATGCGTTCCGAATGTTTATGAAGTAAGCTGAATAATGAATAGGAAGAAATGCGTCGTACTAGGGAAAAACAATGCCCAAACTACGTTTCCTATAAAAACTATATACGCTCAAAAAAGGACAAGATATCAGTGAAATTAAAAATAAAAATACAAAAAAATTAAATATTTTTTTTAATTCAAAATTGACTTTGGAATCCTCAGCATTTAGCAAATTCAAAGAAAGCGATAGTAGGAAGACAAGAAAAATCACCACGTGTAAGTGTCATCGACTGTAAAATGTATTTTTTTTCAGACTTATTTTTCAGCCAGTAATCCATAAATAGAATGTAAAGGACATTTAAAGTTGGAATTTTACATTCCTATTTTATTTTAATGAATATAAAAGACTGGTAGTAGTACGATCTGAGCCTAGGATTGAAAAAGACAAACACACAATCACTGCACCATAGAAGCTGAAAGAAGAAATACATAAGTATAAATTTAGTGAACCCTTTCCCAATTCAACTATTTCAGGCCGAATTTGAAGATTCTCTCTCTGCATGAAGATTTCGAAGGTTTGAGTGTTTTCAAGAAGGGTCAAGTGTCTGTTGGTAGGACTAAGAAGTGTGCCTTAGTAGGTATTGTTGGCTGATTTCGTACAGAAGTGATGAGAGTATTTTTATCAAAGGCTTTTGTATATTAAGGCTATTATCTTAAAATGAAAATGTGGAACTACAGAAAAAAAACATATATCTACGATAACGCGTGATAGATAAGTTTACAAACAAACTTACATTCGCATTTTTATTATAAGTTGGGATAGGGATTTTCTCATTATTCTTTAATCACCAACAGTTTTCAGTTCAAATTTCTCTCGCTACATAATGAAAACCAAATAAAATGATGCAATATTCCTGAACGAATGGTTAAAAAGTTATTCCATGAAATATAATATTTAATCAGAATCAGTTCGTTTCATTACAAGATCCTTTGATTTTGTGAAAAGCTTTCAGTAAATATTCATTGCTTGATTAGAAATGGAGTCTTTTTTATCGTTATATTACTTTTGATTTATGAAGTAGTAATGTCTATTATAAATTGCGGAGAATGAAATTATTACTTTTTAAATTTAAATTTAGATGTAGAAAATGATGTGTGCATAATATGGTTAATAATTAGCTGCCTATCTAGGATATAGAAAGGGTATTATGAAATTATATCTTATAAATTGTGAAAAATTGCAACGTTAAAAAAATATTTAACTTTTGACTTCATTGTTTTCTGTAATAACAAATAAAAATATGTAAATATTTTTTTCGTAATGTGTGTTCAAATACACAAATGAACAGTGGTTCTAAATATAATAATCAAAATCAACCCCCGCATCGTATTTACAATTTTTTTTTAATTATTTGTTTAAATTTCCTCTCCCTCAGACTACTCTCAAATAATTTTTCGTCTTAACTACCGCATAAAAATATTTCTTATCTTTCTTACACCTGCAAAAAAGTGTACCCTTAATTTTTCTAATCTAAGTTTGTTACGCCTTATTAACCCCAGAAATTTTGTGGACGGCCTTAAGTAGATAATCGCGGTGTCAGGAGCCAACTTAAATGGAAAAGTTTTTCGGCCTGCTTTATGCATGCCCTCAGGACTAGTATTGACTCGACTAAATTTAGTACACCATAAGAAATTATAAATCTTAACTAGACAAGAATCTTATACAAGTCACTTACGATGTATGCAGGCTTTTAAATAGAAAATTTATTCATACATATATAAAGTTTTGAACCGTATAGGACAGACAGAGGAATGAGACAAAAAAGTTACAGAAATTGTGAAAATATACAATATGTTATGAAAAGAAACTCATGCTAACTAAGAACACATGGCAATGAAGAAATAGTCAAAATATTATTTCAAAAGGAAATTAGGGCTTTAATAGCTCAAACATAAAATAGAAGTAATAAAATAAAATAAACTAAAAATGATTCATTTTCTTATCAAAAGTCTTAAAAACCAACACATATAGTTCAAGAATAAAAGAAAAAGTTATCTTACAAGACACGAGACAAAGTGGTCTAATCTGAACCACACTTGTCTTTCAAAAGTTGTCCGGTCGTAAAAACTTTCGTACGGTTTGAGGTTAGTAATGTAACTTTATTTTCCCTATTTCGTCACGCATGCCTGACAATATTACACGAAAACATTACATGTGTACTATGAATTTTATATAAAAGTAGCTCTTGCAGGGCTTCGCTCCCGTGGAAATTTCCAAAAAGGAAGCATAAACATTTAGGAATAAATAAGCCTTTTCCTAAAGGTTTATTCAATCTGTGCACCGAATTTCATCAATACCATGTTATTCCAATGTCTGAGCTGATAAAGGAAAAAGTTAAAATAAAGTTGTACATGCAAAGTTTCATTAAAATCAGTTCAGTAGTTATTGCGTGAAAGAATAACGAACATATATCAACATATTGTATTACATACTTTCGCATTAATAATATAAGTAGAATTATTATTATGCATATAGTATGTATTTTTATGTATAACGTTTAAGTTTTCATTTTAAACCGGAATGCGTTTTCAAAGTAGGTTTAATTTTTATTACTTTAATTATTTATAGCTTTATCATCTTACTGACTTTTTGATGTTACAATTCACAAATCATATACATTCTAGTAGCATGATTGAGTATCTTCGATAGATTATAAGGGTTTATTCCAAATAAGGACGTCAAAGTCCATAATGTTAAGGAGAATAAGTTCAGTATTATTTTCCTTGATTGAATTTCATACAAAATTGATGATAGGTTAAGTTACTCTTCAAATGTTACGGAGTTCAAATGGGAGCTGTTTCATGTAAATATCTAACTTACTATTAAGCGTCATGGTCGTCAGCAGACATTGAAGTCATCTCCAAAGAGTCGATGACAAATGGGACTAACAACGATACATATGTACGTACAGTCACGGCTATATCCCTAGCGGGGTAAACAGAGACAACAGACTTGAAGACTAAAAGGTCAGGTCGGCTGTATGACTTTATGATGGAATTGAGATTAAAATAGTGACATGATGCTAGCCTACAAGAGGAATCCCAAGTTTATTATTATTTCCAAGTCCCATAGTCGCCTTTGCGACATCTATGGGAAAGATATGGAGTGGTTCTATACTAAAGTGCAAGAAACCACACAACAAGAATGATGATAAAAAATATATATCAAATAGCCTTTCAATTAAATAAATTTTCTTACTTTTCCACACAAATGTCATCACCTTAAATTCTTTTTGGGATACAGGCATTTCGAGCAAACCTCCTTCGATCAATCATTCAGATTGAATATCGGCTAATTTGGTTACCCAGAACCCTTTCGTAAAATTTCTCATGGAAAATGTCTTGAATAAAATCTTTTACGAAAATCTATTAATATAAAATAGGGCTTCTTCCGGATAAACTTCTTATTTCTAATTAATTCTTCTTTTATTCATGGAAGATTTATTTTTTATTTTAATGCAAGCTTTATAGGACTGCAAAAGATAAAAGCAGACTTTTTTATACCTAACTAATGGGCAAGGTGTTATAACTTTAATATGATGATTCTTCTTTTTTTATCTAAAATGAACAATAAATAATAACTATTCATGAAACTCGATTTCTAAGTCACGTGTTTGAGAATGAAAATCTAGCAAGCGAATAATAACAATTAGATCGAAAAGATTAATTAAAAAAAAATAAGATACAGTTTTAATTGGTTTGATAAATTTTTTTTTATTCAATTATTAAATTTGTGAAAATGACTTTTTTTTTTTCAAGCATTCGTTATAATTTCTCACCCATTTCACTACACGAAGATTCGAATTTCACTCACGTATTAGTTCAAAGCTGACCAAAATGGTTTTGCGACATTGAAAAATATACGATTGTAACCTTTCAGACGTTTTACAAATCATTCCAGCCCTTCCGCATTTCTTTTTCTTTGACCCAAATCGACACCTAGGAAGCCTTTTCATAATGATTTAGGAGAGGAGAAATATTGAAGAATAAATTAATTCGGTGGGTAAGTTCTTAGTTTTAGTTTTGATATATAAACAGGCCAATAAAAACTTTTTTTTTCTCATTTTCTAAGCGAAGAGAAATGTTGATATAAAAAAAAATATTTTCTGAAATTAATTAATTCTTTCAAAAGAAACCGAATATGAAGAGAGTTATGAATGTGGATGAGGTAAAAGAAGTATGCAGGGATCGTATCAAGTGGAAAGACGTAATCTCTGACTACCCCTCCGGGAAAGAGGCGTGATTTATGTATGTATGTTTCAAGAGAATTACATGTATTAATATGCGGCCTCTATCCTGAAGGGGTGGACAGAGACTACATCTTTCCAGTTAACCTGGTCCTTGCGTATTTCTTTTGTTTTACCTACATACTGCAATCTTTTCATACAGGCTCGCCGATTAAGTTCTTCATATTAGATCAGGATACTTTCGTCTTAAACTTATGCTTTCAAATTTTCAATATAAATAGTTTTTTTTTTAATTAATTTATATTCGTTTGCATAAAGCTTTAATGTGCTTTATTGTACAAGAAACTCACAAATGTCTCACTTTTTTTAACTTAACAAAAGTGTATTTTATAAGCATCGTTTTTATTTATTAAGTACGTAACTACATAGAATAATTTCCTAAACTCAATACAATATATTTTGTGGTTGAAGTTTAAATATATAATTTTAATGTAGGCAATTTCAGACCATAGCAATATTATATTAGCGAACGCTTAGCTGGCTTTGCGGTTAGGGGCGGGTGGCATAAAATATGATAAAATGTTTCATATTTCATTTTATAATAGATATTAGCATCCCGTGTGGTTTTCGGCACTTTAAATTAAAACCACTCCATATTATTCCCATGAATGTCGTAAAAGGTGACTAAAGGAGAGGCTTATAAACTTAGGATTCCTCTTGTAGACGATGTGCTAGCTACATGTCACTATTTGAATCTCAATTCCAGCATAAAGCCATATAGCTGAGCATGGCCTTTTCGTGACTGCTTGTTCTGTCTATCCCGCAAGGGATATAGACGTGGGATGTATGTGTGTAATAAGTAACATTGTGACTGTGATATATAACGAAATTTTCTTAATAAAAGTGAATATTAAGTCATATACCTGGTAGGTAATCTGTAAATAGGCACTAGAAAAGGCCCGAAACGTAAATCAAAATTCGGGCTTATTCCTGTTTTACTCGGGTATTTCATGATATCCTCTTTTAGTACTCCTAAAAGTTCTCTTAAGAATATACATGGAAAATCTCAGCTTCATACGTCTTGAAGTTTCGGTCATACTTTGTCATTAGTTAGTCAGTAACGCATGGATGTCATATCCAGACGAAATTAATTAAAACGTAAATTTGTAGTTAGTATAAAAAGCAGGCCGAAGATATCCTGGCTAAACGTCGCGATGATACGCGAGCGATAATTCTTATAGCTAATGTAACATCATTCCTCCTTCATTAAACAAGGAGTCTTTTACTCCATCCCGGAGTAAATCCTGGTTATATCTTCACTTCTCTGAAGGGGTGACCGTGGTGCGCCATTTGGAAAAAATCCTAATAACTCAGGTTTTCAAAAGACGCGACCCCCATCTGACCAAATCAATATTTGATCATATTAAAATCTGCACTAGGTGAACGTGCCTATTCTCTTAGTCGCTTTTTACGACATCCACGGGAAAGAGATGGAGTGGATTTATCCTCTGTGAACCACACAGCACATATCATAGAGTAACGTAACTATTATTAGCTCATGTAATGAATATCGATTGATCTGAAAACAAAGTGGTCTGAAACTTACTCATCGTGATTTATACAAACTTCAGGCAAACATTCAAAACATTATCTCGAACTAAAACTCACTCTGCGTTTTAGAATCCAATAGTTAGTCCGCTCACGTTGCTTGTTTCTAGACGTCTGTATTGAAAACGTCTAACTAAATAACTGAATCATTACTTTCATTGGTTCATTTTTCTATCAAATATATTTTAATTATAACATTAAAAAATATAATCCGATATCGTGGAGTCAAAAATTAATAGAGATATGTTTACGAACTTACGAAATTATGGTATCTTCTGGAATATGTTAAATTTCAGTGAATTCCTTTCATTTGTTTTGGTTGTGTAGTGTATTGATAGATGTACCAGCAACTTTTCTATACCGAACTAGCTTTTACTTACTTTTTAATGCAGCGCCAACTACAAAAGAATACAGGTTCTTCGCAACGCCCACGGGAACTATGGTATTTAACAGGATGTAAGATGAAACCCTATGACCGTCTCCCAACTCTTAATTATATATGTGTATACGTTATTTTAGAATTAGTAAACTATTCAAAAGAGCAATGCGTCTAACTTTGGCGCTTTATTAGATTTTGCAAAAAGTTTGATCTAACCTTGATTCCGTAGATACTTTATGGCTGCAAATATATAAAACTATTTTAAATTTGGTTATATACAATGTTTGACATAACCAAAACAGAAGAATAGATTGATGTTAACATCAAAATGATAATGTGATTCGAAAAGAATATTTATCAACTTTTGTCGCAAAGCGTGCAAGAACCTCAGATAACACGTCAAGCAAACTTTCTCCAAACTCGTTGGAACTTCACAAAACAAATTCGAGTCGTGTCGATTCGTTTCAGGGAAAGGTGCAAAACGTTGGTTTATCTCACTTGTCACCAGCACTATAGATCCTATTAATCAGTTGTTTGGCACCGTGCTTAAAGATAAACATATATATTCTTATTAAAAAACGAGGTTTATCTAACTAGTCATAAGTTTACATACATACATTGAAGTGAAAATAGATTTGTTTTCAAACTAAAATACAAGGAAAAACTTAATGACATCAACAACTTTTAAGTAAATTTACTACCAGTTCCAAAGTGCGAGTGTAGAAGTAACGGTGTTACAAACGTATCACAGTCCTTACGGAGTAGATAGAGCTGATAGTCAGAAGATTCAAAGGAAAAATTTACGTTTATGACGGCTTAATGACAGCATTTAGTTTGAAGGTAATTATCGTCTGAATCTCACGTTCATATTCAAAGGTTTGAATATGATCTTGAGGTGTTTTTAGTTTTTTAACCTTTATGTCAATAGACTTTTATAATTTTCACTGAAAGTAAAGACAATACACCTACACATAAAATGTACCAGTCCAATATTCGCATTTATAAAAAAGATAGGTACATAACAGTCGCAATACAGTAACCCCAAAAAGAACACATCAAATCGGTCATGTTTTGCAAAATTCCGCTGCTGAAAATTTCGGAGTGTAATCGGATTTGCGGACGGCGAAAACACTCTGGTGCCATCCACGTTCTAAATTACATTTGTTTTTGTAATGTATTAAAATACTTTCCCTCTGTATTTAATTGCGAAATTGGGTTTTGTTTTGAATCATTTTAACATATTCATTTTAAAGGTACAGAAAGTTATCAATTTACATACATACATATGTACATACATATGGTCACGTCTATATCTCTTGTGGGGTAGACAGAGCAAACAGTCATGAAAAGACTGATAGGCCACGCTCGGCTATATGGCCCAATGATAGAATTGAGATTCAAATAGTGACAGGTTGCTAGCCCATCGCCTATAAAACGAATCCCTTAGTCGCCTTTTACGACATCCATGGGAAAGAGATGGAGTGGTCCTATTCTTTTTTGTACTGGTGCTGGGAACCACACGGCACAAGTTATCAATTTTAATGATATTTTTAAGGTACAGGTAAGGTTTTAACATAGTTGATTAAAATTTTTGGGTCTCTAAATTCTGAAGTTATGAAAGCCCTACAACAAAACTACGCAACACACTATCGTATTCTTCTTCATCCTTCTGGTTTTAGTTACGGCTACTTATTCACCTGGATAGAAGCCTGGAATGCGCCTTTGACCAACCTGGATTTGATGAGTCAGGTTTTTACTTGAAGTGACTCACATCTGAGATCTAACTTATGTTAGATCATTGGTGCCGGTTTGGCCATATATTTTCACAAAAAGAAGAACATCGATTATCACATTAATAGGAATGCTATCCGTTAACCTTACGATAAGATAATGCACAATTAAACCGCATTTACTCGTACATAGACATAAAAAAGTTACTTAATCGCTCTTAGGTCTTAAACTATCTTAACTCATAAGAGCTTAACAGACAGTTGTATGTACATACATACATACATATGATCACGTCTTTATCCCTTACGGGGTAGACAGAGCCAACAGTCTTGAAAAGACTGATATGTCACGTTCAGCTGTTTGGCTTAATGATAGAATTGAGATTCAAATAGTGACGGGTAGCTAGCCCATCGCCTAAAAGAAGAATCCCAAGTTTATAAGCCTATCCCTTAGTCGCCTTTTACGACATCCATGGGAAAGAGATGGGAGTGGTCCTACGATAAGACAATGCACAATTAAACCGCATTTACATACATATAAAAATATAACTTATTCGCTCTTAGGTCTTAAACTATCTAACAAGAATTAATAATAAATAATACATACTACTGGTGTGTATTATTTATTATTAATTTTTGTTTTTTCTGTACCCTCAACATTTCGTGCCGGCTTACGCAAAATATTTTTCACGTAGGCATTATCTTGGGCTGTCAGTCACTTGGGTGATAGGGTAATGGGTGATGCGCCTCGGAATTTTAAATTACCTCAGAGTCTTATTTGACGGGGAAATGGAAAAAAGAGTTATCTCTTTGCTGATAAAAAGTTTTTTGTATTCATTGTCGTACATGGCATAAAAATTTATATTAAGGGCTTTAGCTTTCTGTAGCACACTTAAAAAAATATATAAATGAAAAAAGTTGCGATGGGCTAGCAACCTGATACTATTTGAATCATAATTACATCGTTAAGCCATACAGCTGCAAATGGCCTTTTAGCCTTTTCAAGATTGTTGGCTCTATCTTCCCCGTAAGGGATAAAGACGTGACTATATGTATGTAATAACCTGTCACTATTTAAATTTCAATTCCATACGGAGCTGAAGAGTAGTCTTAATGTTATAAAAATATATTTTAGTTATCTTGAAAAATATCAACTAAAAAGAGAATATATACTTCAAAAACTTTCAGCTGAGCATTCTAAAACAGAACTACAGTCATTATTCAGTTTAATTACACCTTAAACACAATGTGGAAAGCTTTATCCATTAGTACGGTCCGGAGTTGTTAATTTTAACTTTAATTAAAAATAATTTCTCTTCTAGTGGACACTGCCGAGTGATGTATGAAAGACTTGGTGAATTTATTCTAACTTAAGTTACAAACAAAATAACAGTTTATTATAAAACAAGCTTTTATTTTCATATAATGAAATTGATGTAGTCCAATAAAATAGTGTGAAGCACGACAGGTGATTTAAGTCTTTTAAGAAAGAGTTTTCTTAACTTATATGTTTTTCTTTTTCTTATGGTGCAAAGAGTCTATCTATCTATATGAGTCTCAGAAGTCTTCCGAAATCATAAAGAACCTCATTGGAAACTGAATTGCATCGTTGGTAAACCTGACTTACCAAATTTAGAATCGTGGCAACAGATTAATCTGGTTTCTTTTTCAGAAAGGGGAGGTTGCAACCGGGACCACAACCAAGAGGATATTATAACCGGCCGTTAAAACTTTTTTAAGTCTGATCAAAGCAAGTTATTTATAAAATTGTCGTAAACATTGTGAAATATAAATATCCTAAAATTTTGTAAAGACTGCAAAGATTCCTTAGCGAAAAAGAGTTAGGTTTATTTTTCCAAAAAGTTTAGATTAAGATAAAAAATACGCGACCCACGAGCAAAATATTATAATACTAGTGTGGTTTAAATTTTCGAGTTAAAAATTTTATTTAATTAAAATATTTGTTAGTAGGTATCACATCCACCAACTTTCATTCGTGGGAAGCACGTAATTAATGTTTCGCGGTAACAAAGTATCCGTTTAAACGTAGTAGTGGTTTTAATTTCGCTTGTAACGCCACTGTTTCGTTATAAGTCTCGTTCATTTTGCTATCAATCTGTCTATTTATAAATACGGTTGAATTGAGAACCTACTCCTTTTTTGAAGTCGATTAAAAAAGAAGAATCTCACTGACTTATCGGTTCCATATTGGGTTTAGAAGTTTATTCCAAAATTCCTCGGCAAATGAAATTAACTGGATTATTTCGAAGACAAAGCCGCCGTATTTTGAAAGTAAATAATTTCTTTATCTCCTTTGTGTAAGATAGGGTTAAAAATATCAAAAATACTAACTGATGCTCTTATGGTGAGGGAAAACATCGCGAGGAAACCTGCACATCCAGGCAACTGGATGTATAACCATGGATCCAATACGGTTGCGGAGGTCAGATGGGATTCGCTCCGTGTAAAAACCTGACTCACCCAATCCAGGGTTCATGGTCAAAGACATATCCAGGATGCAACCGGGACGGAAGCCATGAGGAAGAAGAATTGTCAATAGTCATTAAAAGGCCCTAAATTAAGTTGGGGTGGCTTAATGTAAATAATGCCAGGTTGCTAGGCCATTGCCAAAGATATAAAAGCCAAGTTAATAAGTATTTTCTTAAATTTGAGTGTCTTTTATAATTTGCACGAGGTGAGAAGCAGCTGGCACACACTTTGTTTTATATAAGCACAATAAACGTGCATGTTTCCTTAGTCACATTTTACGACATCCATGGGAAAAATATGCTAAAGTGCTAGGAACCACACCACATCACAGGTAGATAATTTATTTTTCTGTTAAATATGTGTATACAGTTCCACATAACTCAGTTTTATTTTATCATCTCAGCAATTTAAGTTTTCTAAACTCTTAAAGTGCTTGAAAGACTAAAAGTAAATAACAATAAAAACAAAAAGTAACTACAAATTGTGCTCCAGACACACATCGAAGGGAAACTGTCACAAACTGCAATTGCTGAGTTAAATGTGTCTCGACAGGTGCATTGCGACGGAACCGTGCAGATAACAGTTATGACTACGGAACTCTATTCAGGAAACTACAAAGATTGCATTCTGCAGGAAGGTGCAACGGTGGCATACCATATCACCTTAGTTCATTACTTAAGTAGTTGATATTCACCTATATTATGTGAGTAGATTTTTTAATGTGAACTGCTATAATCTTGAACTTAGGGATTTTCAAGGTAAGAGTGAATAAGCATTATTTGAGCTTGTTTGCAACACTTTCTGACTATCAGACAACGAAAATAATTCAAGACCTTATTGAAATTTCATCTTATGAATCTTATGTTATACAAAAAAGAAAAGAGTGTTAAAATTTTGACAAAAAAATCCGCCCCGAAGCTTACCTGATGAAAAGATTCTGTTAAATCTGGTGAAATAACAAAATTTGCGTGTTCCGGAATCTTTCGCATTTTTTGATATCTATCTGCATCTGCAGTCTGTTTTCAGACATTTCTCTTTCCGGTTAGTCCGGTCTAGGCTTTTTTGTTTTAATTGGCTCTTACCGTTCGAAACATAAAAAGATTTTTTGTCAATCAAGGTTAATATTGAACGGATTTTGATAAAATTTGCCACAGATATATCCTAGATTTTCAGAAGCAGGATTGTCTCGGGCCGAAATCTAAATGATTAATCTTAAGTGACCATCAAAAGTAGAAGGCAATGCGAAACACTAATTATTTAACAGGAACATTTCTGGATACCAACAGTTAAATTCAGGATACCTCGCAGACACCTATTGTCTTGAATTGTAGATTGTACGTTGCAGTCACTGTATACTTGATTTTTTCTGCAGAAATTTCCAGAACTAGAAGTTGCTAATGTTTGTTCTTGGAGTTCTTGAAGCTCTAGTCTTTACCATATTAATATCAGTCCAGTTATTAGTAATCATGTCATCATGTCATCAGTCCAGTAATTCATAACAACAAAGAAATATTTACTCTTTAAAATATTAGTATGGAAAGTAAGGTTTAATGAATGATAAGTTTTGTTTTGTATCCGATATGTATAACGAGCTGTTAACGTGTCTATAACTCGTCTTTGTCCAGGGTAGTCAATAGTCGAGGGCTTAATTTGGTTGCATGGCTTTTAAAGATTAAATTGAGATTCAAATATGGCGAAAGCCTTCTCTCAAAAATGCCTTTTGACTTTCCTTTTTTCTATAGCTGCCACATTATCTTGTTTTCTTTACTACCAGACCATAATAAATGAGTAACAAAGAAAAAGAGATATCGCTTATTCCTGGCAACAATTTTAATTCAACATTGTTACTACAACATTATTTCTGGTACTAGCGACTACACACGAGCATGCATTAATTACGACATGTTTTGTGCCAACTCCGGCGAGATAGAGCCTGGAAATATGACTTAAGCATGTAGACACAGTATACATTTACTTGGGCATTAAATGGAACTTTTTCGTATATCTGACCGTGTTTTCCATAACGTTTAAGTATTTTTTTTAACAGTAGTAGTAGTAATGCATATTGAAATCTATTTATCACTAGATGATTTTTCACCTTTTTTGATTAAATAACCTAAACATATTTCCGGGGCCTTCTCTGACGCGCTATAGTACAGAATATAACTTAACTATGTAAACACTGTATACTTATATACTTGAAACTTAATCTGTACACAACTTTTTGCTGACTTGGTATACTTCAGAAACAGCAAAATATTGTACATTTGTACAAACAGATTTTGGTTTAATTTTTGACAAAACTATTAATAAAATTCACTTAATATACTGTTGACTCTGTCTCTCAAGGGAATATAGACGTGACGTGATATGTATTTATGTAAGTTTTTCCACTTTCACATAATACTTGCCAATAAGTTGGCCACCCTAATGGCCGCTGTCGGTATTTAGTCGCTGTAATTAATCTGAGTTCACCGATAATCCGTCTTTTAGAGGGTTCAGGGAGAACATTCATCTATCGCAACCCAGTATTTATCTTGTGATCATGCATTAACGCTTCCATTTTTACTTTCATCTACAAACGTAATTTATATACAATCATTTTATTATAGGGAGGCCTACACGAACGTAAGTATCGTGAGCAAATCCGGGACGCCCTAGAGAAAGGTCAGGTCAGGGGTACCCTAATCCCGACGAGCTTGCATGAAGAAAGTGGTGAATACCCGTGAAACGAAAGAAATTTGAAACGTTTGTGACGAGTAAAACGAAGAAGTCTCTACCTTCTTCTCTAGGAAATCGTTAGCGTATTTGCATTTTCAAAATTAATATCATTGTTGCTTGTGGTCGGTTGGTAAAATATAAAGAATTCATTCAAAAATATAGTAGGCATTTTATTTATTTTTCTCAGTAATCCAAAAGACTAAGATACTGTAAAGGAAAAGATTCACGGAGAGAGGATATTTAATAAATACGGGTCTCGTTTACAAGGCAAACAACTCATCAGCCAATACAAACACGGAATGCTTTGAACTGTTTATTTTTTCCGAGTTTCAATGGCTGTAGACGGTGGGGACGACAATTTTGACCTTTGTTTAGAAAATTCTTAGAAAAGGAGTTTTCAAGGTTGTTTTTATCATCTCTTTTCAATCAAGATGGTATCGTGATATGAAATATTTTATCTACCTTGCTTTTATCTATAAGAGCCTCAAAATTTTATGACTTTTGGCTCTGGCGGACTCATATACGGATAAAGCTTTGGTAAGTCATTGAAACCTTTATCTATCATCAAATTTGACGTACCTTTAATATCAATTTTTCTTATTATCTTACATATATTCGACGGGCTGAAATTTCTGCTCGCATTAAGTTTGTCTATTGCGGCTTCAAAACTTAATAAAGTTTAAAATAAATTAATACAAAAAAGCTAAATCATAGGTAAGTCATAAGGCCTCCAATTTCTACCAATCTATGACCATTATCAAACTTGACATAGTGATGCATTTATCATATCGCGATTTAAATAGTTTCGATTAACAAAATTTCATCTAAGATTTTCAAAAGTAATTTCAGCTGTTCAAATACCGCTACGATTTCGTAATAATCCCATCATTATTTGATTGCTACAGATATCTTGATCCCAGGGGACTACTCCGATATCCTGACGTGACGTGACCCCATTTCACGGTTAATTGCTCGGGACATTTTTTGTTATATTCCATTGTGGATCGATGGATGGAAAGTTCCTTCAAGTATTACTTGTATATGCATAAATTCTGAACTAATAGTGAAAAAAATGTAATGTGTGCAGCCGAATAATTCATAGCAGCAACCTCGTAGTTGGTAGTACATGGTAACCCATATCAGATCCAGTATTGCCATAATATGTAGATACACACACGATAATATCCCTTACCCTTTTGAAATCCACTTAGTCATTAAAGACATAACATTAAAGAATATATTTTATATCGGACTAGCTTTCCGCCCGCGGCTTCGCCCACGTGTAATTCGGTTATATAAACAGGCTCCATCTTTTTCTATATCTACCACAGCATGAGGAATATAATTCCCATTAACAAACAAAATTTCTTGAACCATTTTAATTAGAAATTTTTTAACTAAAACTATATCTATGAAAATTAACTAAGACTAATAAAGTAACAAAGAAATGAATAAAAAATTAAGAATATATTAAAAAATCAACTCACACTATAAAACTTATCCAACACTAACTAAATATACCTACTATCAAAAATATCAAATCTAATCAACAAATCAAAAATTAACTGAAATAGAGAGTAAAATAAGTTAAATAAGTCAAGTTAAAAGTTAATGAATCAAACGAATAATAATTTCAAATCAAAATATTTGTAGTGTGTAATATGTAGTTTCGCGTATGTCCGCTAGGGGCGCTGCTAAAATTACACGATAAATTAAAATATTTTACGCTACCTAGCTAAATGACGGTAACGAAACCATAGCGCGATCTATCTCGATGCCAACGCCATCTATCGAGCATCGAGACAACGTGATAGTTAATAGAAAATAAAATTCGGGTGTTTTATTTATGCATACCGATTACGCCGAGATTTATGGACCGATTTACGTGATTCTTTTTTTGTTCGGTAGAGTATACTTTCAAGTTGGTCCCGTTGTTACCTAGTCAGGATCTGATGATGGTATTCCAGGGAAATCAAGGGCAAACCTCAAATTTACAGGCAATTACGTTTTTGACAATTTCATAGATCTGTTTAAGTATTTGCGTCTGATAGTCATCATCCCATGTGAATGAGCTGATGATGGAAGGTACAACTCCTCAACGGTTAGGAGTTGAAAGAAAATTCTTACGAAGATATACGTACATGTGAGGCTATTAGGTTGACCTGATAATAAAAAGTAAATCTCATTAACGTTAAGAATTTAGGTGAAAATGGATGCGGACAAATTTCGTAGCTGTTTGTATGGGTAGTGTTAACACAAAATAGGGATTAAAAGGCGTGATGTTATTAATGTTATGCATGTATGTACATAATTATGTATGTTATTATGTATGTTAAAGAGACGACTGAAAGTTGTCATACAAAGTCTTTTTTTTTAAGGATGGGAAATCATCAAATGACCTCTCCCGCTCTGGGTGGAACGGAAGGGAGTGTCAGACTTTTACTGACTAAAACCCACCTCGTTCCTTCAGTTGCCCTTTGCGTTCCGGGGCCACGGTATCTCGTTAGAACTTTCCCGCAGCCCCGGCTCAGTTTATCCCGTTTTCCCCCCCTTGGGGGTTGACATTTCAAAAATCCCTTCTTAGTGCTCACTTATGTTACTAAAGGAACCTCTGTTCAAAATCTCAGACTCCTATACCGAGCGGTTTCGGCTGTGCGTTAATAAATCAGTCACCCAATCGCACCCCCTAAATCACGATTGGAGGGTAGTTTGAAAAAACTTATAATGTCAAACATATTTACTTGCCTATGTAAGTGTTCATGCCAAGTTTCAAGTTTATAAACCCAAGGAATAAGATTTTTCATAGAAACGTTTTTACCCCTTTTCCCCCCCTTGGGGGTTGAATTTCCAAAAATCCTTTCTTAGTGCTCCCCTACATATCCCAAGGAACCTACATTCCAAATTTCAGCTGTCTACGTCCAGTAGTTTCGACTGTGCGTTGTCTGTCAGTCAGTCACTCAGTAACGGAAGAGTTTTATATATATAGATAAACGAAGCTACTATCAAAAGCTAGTATCCTGTAATTGGCAAACATACATACATTACTTACATATAGTGACGTCTTTATCCCTTGCGGGGTAGACAGAGCCAACAGTCTTGAAAAGACTGATAGGCCACGTTTAGCTTTTTGGCTTGATGATAAAATTGAGATTCAAATAGTGACAGGTTGCTAGCCTACCGCCTATAAGGAGAATCCCAAGTTTATTAGCCTATCTCTTAGTCGCCTTTTACGACATCCATGGGAAAGAGAAGGAGTGGTCCTATTCTTTTTTTTTATTGGTGCCGGGAACCACACGGCACCAATAAAAAAAAACTTGGCAAACAATTTCTTATTATTATTTTGTCCATGTCAAGTCACAAGGTAATCTACTGTACAAAATAACTTGGCACATGCATCAACGTCTGCCGTCTCCATGCTCCATTACGCCACTAATCGTATGGGATTCCACGTTGATGCCTTTAATTAATAGCTTATATGCCACGGACCCTTCAAGATTGTCTAAGATTGTAAAGATTAAATCTGGGTAGGATTATGCCTGAATTGGCAAGGGAAATTTTGCTTTGAATATGTTAATCCTCACTAGTTTAATGCGAAAGTGTACTTGTCTGTTGCTTGCTTGTGAAATAAATGCTTATTTAAATTATTAAATTTCTTAAAATATACTTCCAAAGCCATTTAATTGCACGTGGCTTTCGAGTCTCTTCAGGACTCTTTGGCTCTATCTTCCACTCAAGGCATAAAACATGGTATTAATTTTTATTCCCCTTCCGAATTAATCCGCAAATAAATACGTATGTACATGAATTTCTTATAAAAGTATCTAATCACAAAATATTGTGATTCTTATGACTTATGTACTAAAGTATTGTAAAAATGATTGGAATTTCACAATATCTAAGCTAGTCACTGGAAACAACTAGTAAAATTTACTTCGGTAAAGCAGAATTATTTCCCAACGCCATCTAGCGCCGTCTCAAAACGTCTTGTAAACAGAAATGTTCACATTTAGATTGTGTCAGTGCTTGGTTGGGCGGGCGGATAAGTTATGAAAAAGTTCCTTACATTTATGGAAGTCACCGACGATTTGATTTAGTTTCCAATATTTCATGTAGATAACGCTTGAAACATGAGTAATGTTATTAATTTGATAGACACACATAAATTTAATAATATTATCGTCCTTTTTTATTTCTCTTCTTTAACGTATAGAATACGAATGTAAGAACATGATCATTATCAAATAAGAATAAAAATTAGATAGGTTGTTTTCAAATAGCATTTCATTCATTCATTTTTGCATTTACACAAATATTCAAAAAAGTTGTTCAATATTACCACCAGTTAAATAAAAGAGGTACAGTTACAAGTAATTAAGGATTTGTAACTAAAAGCTTTATTAAATATACGAAAATATTTATTAGCGAAAACTATATTTTATCAAAATGTTATCATAGCGTACATAATTAATGTGTTATCATTGAGATTAAATCCCGAAGCCGGTCTATTCAGATATGAATTAAATAAGGCCATTTCATTCATAAGTTTCACCTTCATCCATTGAACACCTGGCTAAGACCGTGACGGTGTCATATTGATGTCAACTTCGGACATGCGCGATAGACCTGACGCATGCGTATTACCAAATGCTCACTGTTGTATACATCGTATTATTTTATGCAACTTAAATAGTAATTCTTTACTAATAAGCTGAAATACTATTGATATGGTATTATAACTACATCGACGACAGTAGTTTTAGGCGTAGTGGTTCATTTAGTAGATTTTCAGTTTATGTAGATGATGTTTTAACGTATACTTTTCTGAAGTGTATTAAAATACTTATTATCTGTGCTTCGGTAGATAATTGAGTATCAATCGAATATCTTTTTTATCGAGAACCCGTGACAAATTTGTAGGTAAGTTGTATGTTTATTCAATAAAAACTGTTAACAGATGTATAGATTTAAGTAAGTACGATTTATGTGGGCGTTACTCCAGACGTATCTGCGTGGGCGGAACATCTGGTGTGTCGTAGACTAAGCGTCAGTAAATATTCGGTTCACAAGTTCTTTTCATAAAAGAAAACCTGCTTTTGTTATGTTTCTTTACAATTTTTTAAGTTTAGTTTTACCAAAAATATGAATATCTATCTCGTTGTAGTCCATTTCCACATTTATTTGTTATCCATCGAAAATATTCGATGTACAACGTTTGTTACTTTATACCTCACATAATTGGAATTTTGCGTGCAAAAGCTTTGTAACTGAGATAAAATCGATATTGTCTACGCTTTGCGAACGCTTACGGGTCGCTGCCCGTGTCCCATATATGCTAACTAACAGGAAATTATTGACAGGATGCGTCCCAGTCAATATTTATTTGCATATCATTTTTGAGCAGTAATAAAGTTACTGCTTTACTTAAATTACAACGGTTTTAATATAATACTTATAGATATGTAAAAAGGACGAAACAAAAATAAAATTAATCTTTTTTAAGTTATAAGATAGCTATTTTCGTTGATAATTTTACAAAAATATTATAAATCAAATATCTTGGTTTGGTTGATATAGTAAGAAGAACATGAACCTTATTACTCCTGCTAATGTCATACAACGCAATTAAAGAACCATACATACATACATACATATAATCACGTCTATATCCCTTGCGGGGTAGACAGAGCCAACAGTCCTGAGCGGACTGATAGGCCACGTTCAGCTATTTGGCTTTAAGATAGAATTGAGATTCGAATAGTGACAAGTTGCTAGCCTATCGCCTAAAAAAAGAATCTCAAGTTTGTAAGCCTATCTCTTAGTCGCCTTTTACGTCATCCACGGGAAAGAGATGGAGTGGTCCTATTCTTTTTTGTATTGGTGCCGGGAACCACACGGTGTTGCCGGGAACCACACGGTGTTTTTATTAAAGAACCAATTTCTCAAATTTAGAGAGATCACTGTTACCATGGTATTGACACGACATCTACTCGTAAGACATTAATTACGAATACTGTCTTTGCGGGCTTTCAAGCCATCATCTGAAAACGCAATAGCTAAACTTTAAATAAAATATTGAGAGAGTCATAATTAAAAATTTTGTATTGACTTTATGAAAATTGAGCATATCCTGTTGAAAACATTATATTTATTTATTTATTTATTTATGTACACAAATTATATACAGAAGCATTTATTACAGTAATTCTAGTACAAAGGTGCTACTTATTTCAAAAGAAATCTCTTCCAGTAGACCCATGAGAGGAGAGATTAATTTTGGAGCGGTATGGCGTGTGCATAAATAACGTTTAACATATTTAAATAAACATACATGCTAATACTTACATAATTAAACATGGAACAATTAAATAAATGACAGTAATAAACTACATAAAAATACCAATACATATACCTTATAAGACACATTATAAATAATAAAAAACTGTAAGTCCGCAGGTAAAACGGCTTTTTTTGAAAATCCATGTTCCAATCCATGTCGTAAATACATGTTTCAATCATTAATTTTAAACAAGGATAAATAAACTTAAATATTAATTAACAAAGCAATTTTTGTTTTTGTTTGATATAATTTTCGATATCTCTTTGATCTTTACCGAGCAAACACTGAATATCCAATTTGAACGTCTTTTGAGCACGCTACAAATTAATCTTCTATTCATTCTACATAAGAGTATTATGAAAATGAGCAAGATTAAAACTGTAAGTGAAAATATTTGAATAAGTTTGAAATTATTTCATACCCGATAAAATTTTCAGTTGTGTTAACTATAAATAGGTATTAGCTTATAAACTTGGGATTCTCCTTTTAGGCGATGGTTGTAAAATGTTACTATGTTGTCTCTGTCTACCCTATAAGGGATAATGACGTCATTATTCTATGTTATATGTGGGAGATATGAAGCTAACCCATAAACCCATATTTTGATATGAATAAAATTTTTGTTTAAAATTACAATGTGGTCTGCAAAATATACGAGTATATATTATAAAACAAAATACAGACCAAGAACAAGTCAAATTTGAAGGATGCAACCGGGATGTCAGAGAAACAATTCATCGAGTTTGAGTCCATGTTTTGTTTCCATGACTAAGTAAACAGTATATACAAGAGAGCACGGATATATATGTATAAGAGACTTACTCTTACGGATCAAGCCATCATTAGTAATTAATTTTACCATTTACTGAGAAAATTTCAATTTTACAACTATAACGGTTGTATGAAATACAACCTGATGATTGGCGGACGGGTGGAAGGACAGACATCGGAACTTTACGAATAGGGATCCTCTGTACCCTCTGGGTATTGAACAGTAAAAGCACTTAATATAAAATGAATACATACTAAAAATTGTGGGCATTTGTCAACAATTATTGCTATGAGTAGTAATTATTGCTATGTGAGTAACATAATATACAATTATTCAAATGATATCTCTAAAGCATACACAATAAATTGTACTGTCAAAGTACTATTTCAGAATAAACTTGTTATCATCGAAGGGTTTAGGATGCGTAAGCTAACCTTTCGACAAAGCTTTTATGCAAAAGTTGTACAATCCGTTTATGAATAATTTAAAAGAGAAAGCGAAACATATAGAGTATATACACATACGCTCATATCACGTCCGTATCCTTTACGGGGTAGACAGAGCTTGCTTATTTAGCTTTGTATGTAGTTGTGTACTAAAAGAGTAAAAACGGTACACTATTACTGAGGCTTCGCTGTCTCGTTGCACGTCATAATATAAAGCAAAACAGCAATAATTTTCCGCGCGATATTAACCGTGAGATCTAGTTAAAATGTTCACCGATGGTATATTTCTGTTGCCGCTACAACAACAGATATAAATATTTATAAAATACTGAGATAATTATAACAAATGTGTTCTTTTTCTTATTTTTGCTTAAAATTGATGGTACAGAACCCTGCGTACGCGAGTACACCCCGTACTTAAATAGTTAATATAAAATAACATGATACAAAATAAAATTGCATGACTAAAAAAATCTTTTCCTAACAATTTTAACTCTGGTAGATCTTGCTAGTCATAAGGCACAAACCTAAACTAGAAATATTTTTAATTCCTGAAAACTTTTAACTTGGACCACGCTTATTTCATTTTGCGTGAAGTCACGCGTCCCGTCCATTTCCTCTTCCCTGTTACCCTTAGTCGACAAGTGGGAGCCGCCGCGGTTGGACGCGGGTACATTATATTGTAATAGTTAAAAAAAAAACGAAAATGGATATCAATATAACAAGACATTTCAGCTTGGACGAAGTAAGCATTTAAATTATTTTTAGGAAATCGAGATTTTTTTTTTCACATGTTTAAATAATTTTTTTTTTGTGATATGTTGATTAAATTTTGTGCAAACTTATGTTAACGTTATAATTTATTTTCTTACTAACTTAACATCATATTTTAATATCGAATCGATTTTTATAATATGTATAAATTTCTATCCAGATTTTTCAAGTTAACTTTTGTATAAAGATAAAATATTAAGACATGAACGGGTGAAAATTTATATACTTATATATCACATAATGTCTTTCATTATATATATATTCCATTCTGTATATCTTTGTCCCATGTCACACAGCTAAATTTTACTGGAGTCGAAAGTTTAGGTGATGAAAATGAAATTCAGCAACAGTTATGCATTCAGAATTTACAAAGAACAGTACTTAACGTATGTTCTATGCCCAGTAGCTAAACTCTTCCTAAGTCACATATTTGCAAGTATCTAGTTGCATTTTTCGCAACTTACTTAGTGGCATGAGATCTGCTTTCAGTGAACTTTAAGGGTGCTTCAAAAACGTATCTTGAAGCACCCTTAAAGTTCATCGGCTCTCACATTATCTTGCCCACTGTCCCGGCTTTTGGACCTACCTAAAGATATATTAAGTTCTACTTTCATCACGTTCTTGACAATAAAACCCCTCCAGACTTTATGGGTTTCCAATTTCTTAAATCGTTACTTTATTGCTCTATAAATCTATGAACCAATGATATCGCTGGAATAGCACTTTATGGTATGTAAGCACTCGGTATTACTTGAACGATGTGGTAGGTATCACATAATAACGTGATGGCGTCATAATTTACAGTTATAGTTTATATAAATTATAATTATTTTATGTAGCCTCTGAGTCTTTTAACTATTGGCTCTTCATATCCCGTAATGGATATGGTATGTGTCAACTAAATGCGTATCAAATCACTCTAAAGATTCTTAAGAACCTTTGCTAAAGGCAAATCATACCAAAACAATTATCTGATAATCCATCATGATAAATCGTATCTTTTTATTTTCACAAGTTTAACTGAGAACTGACATATCGCGAGAAACGAGCTAATTAGCGCGAAAAATCCTTATTAATGTCAAAGCACTGAAATGTCTTTGATCACGAAGTTAACGTAGCGGAAGCAGATCTAATTGCTAGATGCTTTCAGCTCGCTTGTGGCTTTAGGCACTCTAGCTGTCCTCCTCCACTCTAGTTAAGTTTAATTTTTGTGGTCATAATTATGATATTATAATTATCATAGTATTTGGATGCTGCGAAACATAGAATGAATTTCTTATCGAAAATAAAATAAGTGGGATAATAGGACAAAAAAATTTTTTTTGTCCTATTTTTGTTTGGCATAATTGGTTTTGCCATACTATTTCAATAGGCATAAATATAGTTTAGACTAATTTATTTTTTTGTGCGGAGAAGATGTAGTGTAATGTGCTATAAGACGAGTACTTCTTAGGTTAAGTTAGGTTATGCTAATAGTAGGTATGCTTAAAGAAATATGCCTTAAAATTTATGCCAAATAATATTATGCGTAACAATTATTACGCTAAACAAACATATGCCATGTAAAATTGTGACACAAAATTTTATACTAATAGATAGAGAACCAAAATAAGTCATGTCTTAATCGCACGTTAAATCTTCTCTTCGTGTAGTAATCTTTTTTCTCCAAAACCTGAAATGACCAATTTTACATATCTTTTCTGCAACTATTCACTAGAGCTTTTGTCCTTTTGCCGTTTTCTACGACATTGACAAAAAAAAACTATTAGTCTATTCTACGTGTAATCAGCTAAAATATTTTTTTCTATATATTAAACCTATTATTCAATAACAAAGCCATAGAAATATATATTTATCTGGTTGTAAGCAAAAAAGTTTTTAATTACGTCCATGATAAAAGAAATGTCTACGCAAAACACAATAAGCGTACTTGCTCATCTGAAACAACTCAAGTACGGTTTTCTGTCATAAAAAGTTCCTAATTTGTCTGGGATAAATTGTTTCATCAGAGATTTCATGTTCTCATCAAGTGTTGCTCAAGCCAGATGTAAATTAAAGTTGGGGCCACGGATAAAATCGTTTTAATTTGAATCCTCCATTGTGTAAGCGTTTAACTAGGAACAAATTAAAAGTGTGAAAGGTGTATTTCTATTAAGGATCTGAAGAATTGCCTTTTTAAAATGTCGCTTTAAAATTTATGAAATCAACTATTTGTTTAAAGGCGACTAACAGATTGGCTTATAATCTTGGGATTCTTTTAGGCGATGGGCTAGCAACCTGTCACTACTTGAATATATCACTGTCATTAAACCAAACAGCTGAACGGGGCCTTTCTGTTATTACAAGACTGTTGGCTCTGTCTACCCCGCAAGGGTTATAGACGTGATGATATGTATATATGTAACTATTTATTTCGCAAACCGCCAACAATTGAAATTCCTTCCTCGCTATCATCTGTGTTGCCCGTTTACAACATTGCGGATTTTTAAGTCAACAGTGAAATGACATTATTTGAGCTTGCGTGTCTTAAACCTTACCTTGCTATCAGCCATATTGAGGTCAAACTGAGGACGTTTGACCTCAATCTGCGCGATAACACGGTGAAGAGGTTTTCCAATAAAAAAAACTTTAGCTATACTCTCACCTATTCAAATTATGATGGGTCGGTCCATCAATATACAAACAATTGCTTTACGTGACTTTAGATGCCTATAGGAGCTCAATTGATGGAGTCGAACGTAACTATAGTTATAAAATGGGTAAAACTTTGGCACAAAATTTTATGATATTCAAAATTATCATATCTTAAATTAAAATAATGTTAAAGAGCAAGCAATATTATTTGGTTACAAAGTAGTTTATTTCTTTCATCTATATCGTTCATTGAAAATTCTATATTAACATACATATACAATTACATAAATAACGCCCCTTTCTCGAAGAGGCAGGCAGAGACTACATCTTTCAACTTTTCACGATCTAGGCACACTTACAAACTGTAAACCCTATTTGACTCTTATCATGCTTGTCGGTTTAGGTTACTCTTGACCTGACCTTTTGCCAAGGCGATACCGATTCTGCATTTTAAAAAAATTCATGTTTTATATGATAGGACACATGCTATACTTAGTTCTCTTTAAGAAAAAGTTAACCTCTTCATTGTATTGAAATGGCAAAAAAAACATAACTATTATTGTTATTATTAAAATTTAGAACCTCCTCCTCTTTTAAGTACAATCACAGAAGTCGCCCTACGTAAAATCTTTTTCGCATTAAGGCTGTTAGGATTTAGCGGACTGTGGGTGTGATATTAAAGTTCTAAACCATATGAAACTGTTTATTGTCTTCAACAATAGTTAGTGATACTGTAGTAGGTACGAAGCCAGCATAAAAACAGAAAGAACCTATATCTCAGCAATAGACAACAATCATAGACATTATATAGTACATGAAATAGTACATAGCAATGTTGCCACTATAATGTTAGAAATCTTGACAGCAGTATTGATTAAAATCTCGACATTAATTTGATGTGCTGATTTTGTCAAAGACAGCATATAATGTAATACTTTACATACTGTGTAACGATTTGGCAAAATTTTTACGGTCGGTTGCCTGACGCCTACCCTTCTGCAGAATGAACATTGTATTGCCTTTGTCTGAGAATAAATACTTTTTAAGGATTTTTTTTCTCCAACATCTAAAGAAATGCTAAAAACCTGGTTCTTATGTTCGGTGTTTTATCTTCACATATTAGCATTAAAATTGGTTTGATCAATTACTTAAATTGTTGTACTGACTCAACTGGGCGGCTGAACCATTTTCAATTCTATATATTTTTTTTATATGATCGTCTGCCGAAATTGCTATTAGGTATGTCATAATTATTATCCTGAATGTAGACGCAACCAAAGGTTTAAACATGACATGTTTATTATACTTTGACTTTTATAAAATATAGTATCGCTGAGTAGAACAAACAAAACACAAGTCTAAATTTGTTTGGTGTAAGGAAAATGAAATTGATCCTTATATATTTTTTTATAAGCATTTTTCCAGAGCTTTGCTACATTTGAAATTTACAAAAGGAGTCAGACGGTAATCACTTCGTACGGTACGGTAATTCACTATATACTCCAATATCGTGGTCGGAAGTGAACCCTCTCCCTAAATTTAGTAAACTTGACTGAACCACTTCAATATCGTTGTCACAGGCGGGACCACTCTTTAAGGTATAGACGCTACCAGGACTGACGCCAAGAGGCCGATAATATATATTTCTATCATGACAAATGCTCCAATTTCTCAACATTGTTCCAGTCGTCAATGCGAAGCGGGGCGTTAGCGGCTATGGAGGCGGAGCCCGACCTCAGCACCTTCGAGAACAAGTCGGGCTTGGCCGAGGACATGAAGTTCCTCGCGTCGATGCCCGAGCTGTGTGACGTCACGTTCCTAGTAGGAGATACTAGGGAACCAGTTTGTGCGGTGAAAGCCGTACTTGCTGCTAGAAGCAGGTAGGCCGTCATAAATATAAGGGTAAGGATTGCACCTCTAGTATTTATAATGAGTCTACTTTGGTCAATGATATGAAGCCTTCGCATCCATGACAGACTTGGGTGACGTCACGTTCCTAGTAGGAGATACTAGGGAACCAGTATGTGCGGTGAAAGCCGTACTTGCTGCTAGAAGCAGGTAGGCCTTAATAAATATAGGAATAAGGATTGCACCTCTAGTATTTATAATGAGTCTACTTTGGTCAATGATATGAAGCCTTCGCGTCCATGACAGACTTGGGTGACGTCACGTTCCTAGTAGGAGATACTAGGGAACCAGTATGTGCGGTGAAAGCCGTACTTGCTGCTAGAAGCAGGTAGGCCTTAATAAATATAGGAATAAGGATTGCACCTCTAGTATTTATAATGAGTCTACTTTGGTCAATGATATGAAGCCTTCGCATCCATGACAGACTTGGGTGACGTCACGTTCCTAGTAGGAGATACTAGGGAACCAGTATGTGCGGTGAAAGCCGTACTTGCTGCTAGAAGCAGGTAGGCCTTAATAAATATAGGAATAAGGATTGCACCTCTAGTATTTATAATGAGTCTACTTTGGTCAATGATATGAAGCCTTCGCGTCCATGACAGAATTGAGTGACGTCACGTTCCTAGTAGGCGATACTAGAGAATCAGTAAGTACAATAAGAACTGACGTAACGCAAGGCGGGGTAGTAAGGAGTGAGGTAAATTTATAAATTCATAAAATTATATTACTATCCACACCTACTCCTTTTTCTGTAACAATAAATTACAGAATAGAATAGAATAGATTTATTTTCAAAATTGGACACAAGGTATCACTTATTGACGTCACATCACTTAAATCTAATTATAACTATTACCGCTTCCAAAGCGCATATATGTAGAAGAAGCGGCGGAACAAACTACACTGCAGCATTTTCATCGGACGTCAATTTACAAATATAGATCTCTTAAAACTACATCGTTGACGAATGCACATTGTCTACATTAAAAAACATGAATGAATGTAGAACTAATTATATCAATACGAATATTTCGTCAAATAAATAAAGATAAAGATAAAATAAAATATGTACACACTGTACAAATTATGTCAACATCACACTACCAGTTATTCAGGTTTACTTCTCTAAAAAATACTTTAATCGGGTTTGTATTCCTACCTATTCCTTTTACGGAATCATTTCATTATTCGGAAAAAGACCTACATAATATTTAGCCGTCGTCCGTACCTTCTTAGATTGGGGATCTCATTTCCTCCCTTTGATGGATTTTCTCGTGTTATCTGATTACTTCACTACATTCTTTGTGTAAAAAGGATGATCTGTCAAGAGCAGAGCTTACAGTAGATTAAGTGTAAAAAGATTTAGATTAGGTGTTCGAAATTTACCTATATGTATGTTGAGTATATATATTTAAGATTTTATCACGAAAAAAAAATATTCGAGGAAACTCGTTTCAGACAAATATCTATTTATCTATCTTCATCGATTGATATCCTTTTTAACCAGATTTTCATATTGAGACTTTCAGTATAAAGTCATCCAATCTAGTGTTTATGCGTTTTAGCTTTATGTTCCTTTTTTAGGCTTTTTTTATTAATTAATATTCAAAATTATTTTACTTTTCGCTTAAAGTTATGAGATAATGTAGTCATTTATTATCATTGTTATCAAGTCATCTTAATTTTCTAATAATTCTGCGAAATTGTTATGTGGTAACCCAAAATGCCTAAAGGCCGTCAAGAATTCTTCTCATAAAAGGGCAAGTATGTTCATGTTCAACCCTGTTGGCAAAGCTTTGTATATTGCTTTATTATACCTACGTAACATGACGGACATTCTGTGGCTTCAGGACAGGGTACATGGTGAAAAACATTATTATAACTACACTGGCTTTTGCCTCTGACTTATTACGTGTATAATGCTAAAATAGATCTTTAATAGTGGAATTTATATTATTATTTTTATTAGGTTATATTCTTAATCAGTCTAGTTAAGTATATAAAAAAAAATGATGGCAGAAACAGATTCCTTTTCTCAGTTTCCTTGCAAACTCAATCAAATGGATATGAAAAAGTAACTTTTTATGTCCCTTGAGGAAAGTTTCTTGCTACCCCGGGGTAATTTCTTGTTTTGCATCAACGTGTACCAGGAAAAGGTCTTGATTGAGTTTGAGAAGGACTGTTCAAAAGTTTATGAGAAGCATAAAGATGGTATTACGTAATGTCGCTAAAATAAAAACATCTTTTGTGTGTCGAAAATTTTATAACATAATAAGTTATCTCTCTGTCAAATAATTATGTATGGCGTATTTTCAATCAAATTCCAATCCCCATCTTTGGCAGCTTTGATGCAGTCGTAGTTAACACTATTGCCAAATTTGCTTTAACAAAAATGTTTAATTAAATAAAATCAAATATAAATTAATTAAATAAAACATTTCTTAATTTTTAAGATGTGCATACGTTCGTTAAATCACGCCTCTTTCCCAGGGGGCTAGGCAGAGACAACATCTTCTTTTGCCATGATCATCGCATACTTCTTTTGCTTCATCCACACTTATAACATCTTTAAACTTTATATTGAGATTTATAATACATTTTTTTTGTAAATGTCGATGATTATTAATTATTTTAACTATTTTTGCTAAGTTGGTCATTTTGTATTTACTAAATAAAAACGAGGTTATTATTGTCTTCACAGGGTATTCCAAAAAATGCTTTACCAAGCCCCCAGTCCCCAAAGGAAGAAGGAACCAGCTCCTAGAGAAAATAAGCTTCGTCTTTTCCTCAAACGTTCTTCTGAACCTCTTCTCAATCTCCAAAATGCCGCACAACAGGTAAAATTATGTTTTTACTATCAAAACGGGTAATATTTTGGAATGCTATATGTTCGTCCTCGATCATATTAAAGTTTGAATGTAACATGGTTATAATACAGTTTATTGTTTGGTGATTTTATATCGTATGACAGATAAGTGGTGTGAGTGTATATCTATTCAACGTGTCTCAGACGCCGAAAATAGTAAAATTTTCGCTCAGATTACAGACTGAAACAAGAATAAAGAAAATGGCGTCATAATTCATTAAAGTTTTGGTTTGATAAAGAGAAAGTTTATACAAAAAAGTAACAACATATAATTTTTTTTGGAATGTTGAACAATTTATATTTAACGATATGAATAGTTACCATTGTATGTTATTTTTTTCTACTATCTTCTTATAACTTAAAACACTACTTATTAAAAAAATTAATAAAAAATGGCAACCGAGAACAAATTTAATCAAAAGAGGTCTCTGAAGCCCAAATGACAACATCACGCCAGTAACAAGAATATTAAATCCAAAGGGAATTCTCAATTTATTGCTTTTTTGTCGTCCTGAGAGTTTTCCAATACCTATTTTTGAAAGGCCCAAAGATTTGTATCATAAGCCTCGTTATAAAACTGAGGGATATTATAAATTAAAGACACGATTAATTATGCTTAAATAATTCATTTTAAAATTGTACTAATATTTAACTTTCAAGCTCATAATAACGACATTAAATAAAGATAATCTAACACATGTGATACGCTAAACCTATAACTATAATATAACTATACTCAATTTTTTACACAAAAAACTCTTTTGCAGGTAATTAGGAAATAATTCACCATCAGTTAGTTCAAAATTTATCGTTTCGCTTTACAATGACCTTGCAGAATCAAAATGAATAAAAAAAAATATCATTTTCATTTCTCATGTTTTCATTATGTATCAATTACTTAAACTGAAAGGTCTTATTCGTCTTGAATACAGGCACAAGTATGTGTTTATTTTATTTGAGACACTGAAACTATTTTAATATGTTCACTGCAGAGGTCAACATTCGCGCAGCAATTGGCTCCGATACAAGAGGTAAAATGCCGTTTCTAGGGTCAAATCATTTCATCGGTTAACTCGGTGTTCATATTGTAAATTTTTTCACTTACACTATGTAGATAGGTGATTTTCTCAGCTAAATCTCAATCAATTTTGTATTAGGTCGTCGTCACGGTTGTGTTGCATGTTTTTTTATTGTTGCAATCTCAATTTCTAATATTGATGTTATTAATATTTGTCACAAGTATCAAGGGCTATCGTGAGGTTGACTTCTTATGATTGGCACTCGAAACGAACTGAGAATAGAGTTTTGATTACAATTTCTTTATAAGCAATGTCTACAAAACAATCAAGAGGAACTTCGAATTTATCTAAAAATGATTTAACATATGACCTCATTATTATTCGTTTGGAGTGTCAATTTAACTAGCGAAATATAAGGCTGAGATTCCAATTTGCTGACTTATATCATCTGGCAACTAGCGATAAAAATCAACTAATAAAAAGGCAGAGGACCTTGAAATACAGATATCTAATATCACTTGAAATACAGATAGCCAACAATAGGGCTATCTGTATTTCAAGTGATATTCTTTAGTTTAGGTTAAATTTGGAATAAGATTTTTAGAGAAATAAATATATACGGGATAAGTGAACGGGAGAATTGTTTGTATAGTCTCTAGCAAAGAAAATAAAAAAAAAACTCAATAAACTTCTATAACAGACTAATAATAACAGACTTGTGGGAGAAAACCTGTTGTGTTTTCATTGCTATTCGCTTTTTCACTAAATTATGTTTTAAATTTTATGTTTTACGGAACATCAGCCTGAAACTTCTAATTATTTACTTTTTAAACTATTGGCTCAAATCAAAAAATATGGCACTAAACTGCATGTCTATCAAAATGTTTACTCTTGACACAAATTAAATTAGTTTTATTTTAACAATTGGAAGCATTATTTTATTTTCGCTGATAGATGCTTTTTCTGATTTCTCTGGGCGCATTTTGATTTTATCTTTAAAATAAGCGAATTGTACAATTAGCTATTGATCTTTATCTTTGTCGTATATTATTGCGTATAATGGTTCAACCAATTTATTGTTACTTACATAATATGTAGTGATATCTTAATCACTTTTTTTTCTTTTATTAGCCTTCATCTCAACAACATCAAACCTTGATTATTGAAGAGTTTGAACCAGATGTGTTTCGTCAACTGATCGAGTACATCCATACTGGCTGCGTTACTCTGCAACCAAGAACACTGCTTGGTAAGTGACATTGATTTATTAATTTCATTTTTCGTATAACTAAAAAGGAAACTTGATATTAAATGATAAGTTTGACTTATGTGAGTCATATCGAGGATGGTAGTTCTTTCATTTAAACAAAATATGATTTAAAGCTTCTATTAATCGAACCCTTTTAGCCATACTTGTTAGTAATTGAACAGTTATTTCAGACTTCAACGTCAATTCAGCATTAATGGTTTTTTTATCAGTATAAAGATAATGCGTAAAATTCATACTTAGGAACATTAACAATATCAATTTATTGTGCCCAAAAATCAAATATTCAATTTCTGAAACGAAATATTTTATTTGATTGTTATTTGTATTAATGGTTTGTATATCAGTATAAAGAAAATGTGTAAATTTCATACTTAGGAACATTAATAATACCAATTTATTGTGCCCAAAAATCAAATATTCAATGTCTGAAACGTAATATTTAATTTGATTGTTATTTACAGTACGAAATTGATTTCGCCTGGAGGTTTCACGTTGCCAAGTATGAATGATTTATTGCAAAAGAAATGTAAACAATTATAAACGTGTACATTATGGAGTATTTGAAAAGTCGCTATATCATATCATATTTATTTTCTTATTTGAGACAGAAATATAATATTGTAATTTAGCTTTGTAAATAGATAATTTTTGTGCTAATAATTGATATTGATGCAATTGAACGTGGACTTTTCATTTAAAAATATTTTGTTTTAAATAATATTAATTATTATATACATTTTATATAATTTATAGAATATTATCACAATCACGCTACGCTAATTATATTATTTCCAAAATAATAATTGGTTTTGTTTAAAAAAATATATTGACTTTGTTGTTGAACTTTAATAAAAATAAAATTAATAATATTTTCAGGAAAGCAAAATATTCATTAATGTAATTTCATTCTCACCATTCCTGGTGCTAAATAGATTTGTTCGGTCAACCGAGGTCAAATGAAAAATGGATGCAAAGATTCAATTTCTGATTTCACAATGGAATTAACTTTTGTCAGTAGTGTTGTTTGCGAGTGGCTCAATTATTGTTTTATAAAAGTTACAATCTTTTACCTATCTTTTACTTAGTAGACAAAACCAATAGTTCATGACTCGAAAGCCGATACTGTTATTTATCTATCGTATAGAGTTAGGTAATATGTCAGTAGTATTTGCAAGGAAATTTAACAGATAGTCGACCTTCAATATGTTAATAAAATCTTTATATAAAATAATAACCATAATATAACAATTAACATAAGTTATTTGCAAGTGCAAGATATAGTAATGAACGAGGGTGAACAATCACTCTGTCTTCAGGTTTAATACTAAATCGATATATATATTTTTTTCATCAATCATCTTCATTTTTGAATTCGGTTTCGTCATTTACATTTTGAGGTATCAAAGATTTATTTCTAGATCCGCCAACTGTTTCTCTACACCCACTTTTGTTGGTTACAAAGCAATTTTCAAAGTCTCTTGAAAATATCCCTACTTTGAGTATTGTAACAGATAAGCCTGTACGCCTACTTACGTCTAAAGTGTCCAAAGTTACACCAATACACAATTCATTCTATATTAAAATGAACGTAAGGATGCTCTCTTTGATGGTCCGTCACCATAGGCGAACACACGACTCAGGAGTACCTGGGCCACCTCCCCAGAAATCAACGTGAGATGATCTACTATAAATATAAACCAAGACTTTAAAACTTAGTAATATCACGGTTGCTTAAAAATATATTCCAAATTTTATGCTGTTGCAAGTAAGATATTAAAAAAGAACATAAATTAAAAAAAATATAATCAGTAAATTAAGAGTGAAATTAATTGAAATGGTGAAATTAAAATACTCTAGATTTTTTTATACATGGCAATCAGGTACAATTTCAATACTTCTAAACAAAAAAAAAAAAAGAAAAGTTACATTAATTTATTAAAATATTTTCCCGAAACCTCATGAGAAATACATTTGTTACCTGCTATTTGCTATCTATTAACTGCCGAGTTTCGCCTACAAGGAAAATGATTTCCGAAAAATCATTGATATCAAATCAAATATAACCTTAGAGGCTAGTTTTCTTCTTGACATGACGGGTTAAGGGTCGTCTCACGTCACGACCGGACGACCTCCGTCACGTCACGATATTGGGTTTCTACCACAAATATATCTGTGGTGATTATATTGGTTTTGGTGGTTTGTATAGACTAAACTTATTGATGTATTATTGTACTGTAACTTTTTGGACTTCCATTGAGAATGTATGATAAAGATTTAAATTACATGTTTACTGTTACCGAATAAAGTAATAGTAATTTTATTATTGTCTGGTACAGATGAAAAAAATTGTTATCATCAAATAGATTAGTACTATTACACACAACAATTGAAATGATGGAGTATTGAAGCCTTAAAGGATTGAGTGTAAATTTCTTCCTTTATAGTACTTTGTTGTTATATTATTAAAATATATTACGTACCTAAATATTAGGTTGTTATTATCTCAGTTAAAGTTATCTCAATATTTTGGATTTACTTTGTCACAATTAAATCGGCTATTTATACTCTGCTATTTTTGAAAGGGTTGGGTACTAATTAAACATTAATTGCAGTCACGTAGGATTAACTTATTGTTCTACAGACTGATCGGGTTTAAACATATTTTTGTTTAAAAGTTTACTTAAAATATTGTATCATTGGAAAGTCAATAATTCGTAGAATAGCGATGATTTATTGTATAGTTTTGAGTTAGTTGAATAACACCTATAATTGTATGAGAAAGGACACAATAATATTTATAGTTCTCATACAATTATAGGTGGAATACTTGGAACCTTAAAGTCTGCAAAAGTATACATAGGTAAAGAGATTTAATAAAATAAAATAATAAAAAATCAAAATAATTGAGAGTAACATTCAGCTGCATGTCTGAAAACACGAATTATTCACATTCATGGTTTTATTTTTCAGTTGCCTCACATTGCATATACAGAAAAAGTAAGAATGGTCTAACTGTACTCCCTGAATCAGTATTAATGTTTCCTGGTCTATAAATAGAAATTTTCCAACAAGAGAGCTGGTAAAGATATAAATTTATTCCGATTAAATCTGTGCAGAATATGGAAATTCCATTAGAATGCATTCCCCGGAGGTGGGTGCATAACTGGATTATGGCTGTTTGCAGAAAAGCTAGTCTACCAGCACCGTTAGATGAAATGATATGGTATAATGGAATTATTGAGTAAAGAAAATTGTTAAAAGCATCATCGATAAAAAGTTAGGTAAAGATGAACCCTAAATCGACGAGCTGAATCAAGAGTTTTGAATTAGGACGATAAACAGACTATTTATATATAGGCTACCTGTATAAAACTGTTTTTTGTAATAGACTTGACACTCGTGATAACGACAAAGTTTGAAATGAGAGGTTACCACCATCCACACCTTTCTACTCATAGTTGTATAAACAGTTGTAGTGCCGTGTGGTTCCCGGCACTATTACAAAAAAGAATAGGACCACTCCATCTCTTTCCCATGGATGTCGTAAAAGGCGACTAAGGGATAGGCTTATAAACTTAGGATTCCTCTTTTAGGCGATGGGCTAGCAACCTGTCACTATTTGAATCTCGGTTCTATCATTAAGCCAAATAGCTGAACGTGGCCATTCAGTCTTTTCAAGACTGTTGGCTCTGTCTACCCCGCAAGGGATATAGACGTGATCATATGTATGTATGTATGTATGTATGTATGTTGTATAAATAGAGGATTCAATTTTATTAGAATAGTATAATAATAGAGGATAGAGGATAGAAGATAGAGATATAATAATAGAGGATTCTATTACCTTTGTTGTATACACTTGATAATTAATATTCTTAATTCAACAAATATGCGAATAAATTCGCTAAGATAGTAAACGAAAATGAAAAACTGGAACAGAAACCTTGGACCAAATCCCTACACATTGTACCGTGGAACCGAATAATTTCGTTTTGTGAACATTATGAAAGAACATTTTCTTTTTTCACATTCTGTTTCAAACGGAGTTTTAAATAAAGAGCTCGCGAGTGTTATTCATAGAATATATTTGCATAATAAGAGTATCTCATATATTCTCGTTATGTGAATAAACATTCGTGAAGATTTAAAAAGATAAAAAACTTAATCGACGTTTAAACTTAATAACGTGGTGAAATAAGTACGGTTATTGCAAAATATGGCAGAGTTTCATAGAATACTTAAAATTTTAAAGTAATCTTATGTGACCGTTTTTACTAGACAAAAAAAAATCAATATTTATGGAGATCGTGGTTTTGTTTTGTGGTTTTAACATGAAAGATGGACAAAACGACCACTATGAAGCTTTGGTAATTCAACAGTACTATATCACTACATATTATAAAGTTCCCTATTTTCTATGTATGAATATATGCGTTAATTTCGGAAAGTTGAGGAACGATTTTGTTCCTGTTTGAAATTGTAATGAAGGTTTTGTGAGGAAGATTTAAACCTATAAATTCCAACCGTGTGGAGCCGGGTCGGGTCGCTAGTTTTAGAATAAATAAAGTAACTTGGTAATTCTTAATAATCATATTTCCAAAGTTCTAAGTAATAATATCATCCATCAATTTATTGGAAAAGTTTTGAGAATTCAACGACCACAACTTTTATAATTAAACAGGCAAACATTTTCTCAATGTTGGAAGAATATTTTAACATTCCTTAATTTTTTCAATAATGATCCTAGCTTGTTTTGCCTAAGGGATTTTGTTCTACATTACGTATCAGATTTCTTTTGAGTTTCTTTGTTTTCATAGCAAAAGTTTTAATTAAAGCCCAGACTTTGTCTGCCGTGTCGATGAGTGAAGTCTTATGTAACAAATGTGTCTTTTTTTCTATGCGAATAAGTCAGACAAAATATTAGTTCGTCAATCAATCCTGTAGATGGAATTCTTTCGATTCGGGTCTTTGGAACTTTATGTCTCAGACATCGTTTTTAGGATTTGGGCGTTATGAAGCCACCTACTCTGTTTTCTTAATAATGGTTTTTGTGCGTCGACCATCTTATAAACAGAAAAATAATAACTTGATCGACTGAATAATAAAAATCTCACAACTCTCAAATAATATTTGAAACCATTAAAACAATAAGATTAAGAATTGTTCTCAATATGTTACATTTTTATATTTATTTTCCAGGCGTAATGAATGCTGCCGACTACTACGGTCTGGACGAGCTCCGCCGCGCGTGCGCAGGTTTCGTACAATGCTGCATCACGGTGGATACTGTGTGCGCTCTCCTGGCTTCCGCTGAGCGATACATACAGTATAAGTGCACTAAATCGTTGGTGCAGAAGGTGAGTGCCGCGTCTATACTTATTACATTTTGGTACTTAATCCTTAAATAAGGTTTATATGGAATTTATAATATACGTAACCGCGAAATGGTTTCTTTAAAAGTCGCTACTTTGTAGAGATAGATGGAAAGAAGGAATATAAAAATAAATTAAGCGGCATTGGTTGAATCAGTAAGGTGCCTGATGACAGGTTCGAATCTCACCTCAACCATGTACCAATGAATATTTTCGAAGTTATGTACATTAGTTTGAATACTAACCGATGCTCTTACCGCGAGGAAAACATCGTGAGATGATCCAGTTGCCTGAATGTGCAGGTTTACATTCGGGCAACTGGATGTGTAACTATATGATCGATCCAATACTGATTAGGTTGCGGAGGTCAGATGGGAGTCGATTCGTGTAAAAACCTAACTCATTCAATCCAGGATCCGTGATCAAAGGCGTGTCCTGGGCTCCTCTTCAGAGTGGTGAGGCTACCTGGTAATGGTGAAGTAAAGCCAAGAGGAAGAAAATAATATAAAAAAATCTTCACTTCTAGAAAGAACTGAAGATTTTTTTAGGTAGGCAAAGGCTAAAGGCAAAGGCCCCTTTCCACTTTTTGATTGCTAGGCGAAGGAGCTATCGATGTCAATAACACGTTTAAAAGAATTGATTTGAAGAATTCATTGATTCTCTTGAATGATAAATTAGACTAATAGATGTGAAATTGTCCTTTGGGACAAATATTAATTTCAGGTCTTAGAATTTGTGGATGAGCATGGTAATGAGGTGCTGAATCTTGGATCCTTCACGCTGCTGCCTCAGCACGTCGTTCGACTGATACTAGCCAGGGATGAACTGAGAGCTGATGAGTTTACCAAGTTCCAGGTATAAAAAAAATAATTAAATATGTATGTGTTCGTGTATCATTAAATTAGTACCTGTTTACTTTAATAGGACCACCCCATCTATTTCTCATTGATGTCGTAAAAGGTGACTAAGAGATAGGCTCATAAAGTTGGGTTTTTTCTTTCAGGTGATGGGCTAGCTTTTGCTTATTTTAAGACTGTTGGCCCTATCAACCCCGCAAGGGATATAGACGTGGTAGTATGTCTGCATTTACTTTCTGTAGTAGGTACACTGCGTATTCTTAAAGTTCTTTTTAATTCTTGATTATGATTATTTTACTATACTATACTATACTAAAATCTAGTATTACATTCTAGTAATCAGAATTATTTTCTAATTCCAGGCAGCCCTGATGTGGAGCAAGAAATATTGCGATACCAACCCTAACATGTCCCTTAAAGATGTCATCGGCAACTTCCTGGAGTACATCCAGTTCCACAAGATCCCCGCCAATGTGCTGATGAGAGAAGTGCACCCCCTGGGCTTGGTACCGTACTCCATCATCATGAACGCTTTGGCTTATCAGGTGCGATGTTGTGGATAATTTGTGTTTCTTATGTTGATATCATAGTGCCTCCGCCTTGTCTAGTTTAGACAGTTATGCGTTAAATCATAATTGATTGATTAAGCGTCCCGCCCATTTCAAAACCTGGCTGCGCAGCGGCATTTTATGAGAGCTAGCGCACTAGGCAGCCATGATGTTTTAGCTGCGGCTGCTTTCAATTTCAATGTAGACAATGAGCACGTGTACCCAATTTCTAGCGATTGCTGATCGAATGACGCAGTTTCTGAATTATTATTGGACTAAGGTTTATCAAAGTTACAATATTAGAAAAGAAATGACAGAAAATTATGAACTTACAGTAAGTAACAAAAAACATAGACGTAACTGACTAAATAGATCAAAGGCTGGTGTTACAATTGCATGTGCATCTTTAGTAAGTAGTTCAAAAGTTGACGTAGAAACATTGAGTAGAGTGCTGAAAACGCTCTTGTTGCAGGCAGACCCGGCCAGCATAGATCCAGGGAAGCTGTCCCCAGCTCGAGTCCGGCGCGCCGGTCGTTCGATGTCTGTCCAGTCTTCTCTTGACCCCTACGGGTCCAACACCACCCTCTCTTCCACCGGATCGAGCGATGTTCCGTCGTCAGACTCTCGGCACAACTAACGCGAGGGGAACTTCCCCCGTCCCGCGCCCGAACCCGTCCCTGGCCCCTCCACTGCCCCTGTCGCTCCTCTTCCTACTCTTGACAAATCCGATAAGCCTACTGAAAAACTCGGCTTGTTCTCCTCTATCAAAAGAGCCGCTAGCAAGAAATTCGGTGATAGAAGATCCCCCACTCCTAAAACTAGAGAACCACGATCTAAATCTGATAGCATCAAACATGCCGCGTTGACTAGACAAATCTCCGAAACTGTAGCCGCATCCGGAGATCCAACGTTTGAAACATGCCGCCCGAGAAAGCGAGACAGCGAAACCGAATTCCCCGTCCGCAAGTCTACTTCTGAACTATCTGAAAGTTTTCCGTTTGTGAGGCGTGCATTAGCTGAGATAGAGAATGGTTTGAATTATTTCAGGAAATCTATAGCGTTCGATGATCCAAAACCGCTATTCACAAGACCTGAACCCGTGGTGGTTGTCGCAGCAGCAGAAGATGAACCGCCATTGTCTCCCCCACCTCCAATGGGATTAAAAGAGCGACGAGGTTCACGTGGTTCTCCCTGTGCCAATCTTCCTCCACTAATGTTACCGCCGAGCACACCAGAAGCATCACCTAGTCGCTTATCTCCAAATAGATTGTCCCCACAGCCAAAAGAGCCACAATCTGCTCCTTTGATGAGAGCGAATCCGCCCCGTCGTTCCAGAACACGTTCGGAAATGCCTCCCGATCCACCACCTCGTTCGCCTCAAACGCCTCGCCCAGCATCTGTGTCTCCGAAACACACGTTTGCTTTCAAGATAGTTTTGAAAAAGGTGGAGAGCACACCCAATACCTCCTTTGATCGCCCCGACCAATGAGAGTACCTCCTCTAAGCGCGACCGCTGTAATGCGGTGGAGTACTCGAGGTAAAACGCGCTTCTCTCCTTTTTCTAGAAAATGCTAGCATAGATTAGTTAGCGACGAACATTGGTGGAGTTTGTCAAAGAATTTAAACATGACGCTTCGAAAATCTTAAATTCTTATGAGGTTGGGGGCTGGCCCTCTGATCAATGTTTACTGTCGGCAATAATGTCGATTAAAGTTAAGTATAAAATATACATTAATAATAAGGGTTCATTGTAAACAAATGTTGTATTATTAAAACAATGTATGTTAAAATGTTTATATTGAGTGACTGTAAATTCCTATTTTATAATGTTGCTTCGACGTTGTGAAGATTGAATTGAACATTCCCCGCGAGTTTCAATATGTTATGTTGTCATATACTCGTATATTTTCAAGTTAATTATTGGTTATGAATTGAATAAAATATGATTTGATTTCTGAGCACTTCAATGAAGTGTAGAATAAATATAAAACGTTTCATTGCGATTTTAATAGATTGAAGAAATCAATAATATTCTTGCCAAGGTTTTCAAAACTTTTCACCTCTTATGAAGAGAATTATAATTACTTTGTAAAAATAAATGTGCCTAAAATTACTCTGTCTCCGAGATTTGACCTGTGTGTACATAATGAGTACTTTTTATATTATCTATCCAAACAATGTGTGTATTTTCGATGTTATACAAAACTTAGTGTGAAAGTATTTTTGTATTGGTGTATATTAAGTATCGAGTAATTTTGAGAGCATCATTTCTACCCTTGCAAACTTAACTATTAATTGAATAAGTTTAGACTGGTTTAAAGATCTATTTACCTTATTTTTATCGGGATATACTACTGTTATTTTTTTTAAATGCACAAATTTTTACGCCCTTTATGTTCGGCTGCAGATTGTCTGGCAATCAAATTATAATGCAATTTTTTTTTTAATTTTTAGTGATGAATTATAAATACATACAATACACATTTTTTTATCTTCTTAAACCATCTTCGTGTGTCGAGGTACACAGAGCCAAAAGACTCGGAGGCCACATTTATCTGGATGGCTTTAAAGATTTTAATCATGAAAGTTAGATTCAGATATTGCGAGCAACAAGTTGCTAACCTCTTGAAGAATCTCAAGTATTTAATAAGCTTTTCTTTTTATTTTCTTTCTTTCTTCTTTTGGGAAAAGGAGAAGCATATTCTTTCTTCACTTGCAGACCAGCTTTTGATGGCTCGATTCATCAAAATGCTCTCAAAATTATTCCGACCATCCCAACCACAATAGCTGTTGTACTCGTACGTTGTGGAGTGATAATGTGTGATCCTACTATGTCTATGTTCACAAAAAAAAATATTTTATGGTATTGACAGCACCAAATATCTGATATATATCTTATGAAAAAATTTTCCGTAAGCACAGAGCATATGAAAAGGATATAGTTTCAATAAGAAATCAATAAAAAATATTATTTTAAAAATACAATCTGTATAAGCCTGGTATGCGCCATTTGATCATGACAATGAATTTGGGAAGTCTGATTTTCGCACGAAACAATACCCAACCAAACCCATACTGTAACATGGTAAAGACTGCGCTAAATGAATTCTTCTTTCTCCTGGCTTTAGTTCCGCTTGTATCCTTACCTCTCTGGAGAGAAGCCCGGGGTATGCCTTTGACCATGGATCCTGGATTGGGTGAGTCAGATTATTACAGGAAGCGACTGCCATCTGAACTCCGCAACCTTTGCAGGTAAACCTAACCCGTATTGCAACCATGGTTACACATTCAGTTGTCTGTATGTGCAGGATTCCTCACTATGTTTTCTCTTGCCGTAAGAGCATCGGTTAGTATTCAAACTAATTTACATAACTTTGAAAATAGTCTTTGGTACATAGCCAACGTAGGATTTGAACCTGTGCCTTTTTGCACATCACGCATTTTAACCGTGCACATTGCCGATTCGACCACCGACGCTCTACGCTAAATGAATGTGCCTATTCTTTTAGTCATCTTATACGACATCCCTGGGAAAGAGATAAAGTAATCCTATTCTATTAATCTGTCGGGAACGGCGTTAAAAATAACGTTCTTTGGATGACATTTTTAAAATGGTTTTTTCAATCAACTGAAAGATCTTTTTTTAGCTAATTTTAGATTTTTCTTTGCACCGTGTTCTTATGACAATTTTGCCATATCACACCCCAAGCTATACATTACCTTTATTTTTTAATATTGTTGTAAGGTATTTATATGATTGAAACGGATACTATTATAATATCTTAACGAATTAATTATTTTATGGCTATAATCACGTGTTTTATATTTTTTGTACAGCAATCATAAATTTGTATTTGCAACTTAATTACATTTCCCTTGGTTTAAATCGCAGTTAAAAAATGCACTAATATTATAACAACAACATAATAATTTTTGATAATATTGTATAATTTTCGAAGGTATCGATGTCTTGACTGGTCTGTAATAAATATTTGTTGTATTGAGTATTTGTGTTTTCTATATTATACATATTATATATGTAAATAAAAATGTTGTCAATCGAAATGATGTAATTATTTATTTCCTGTTAAATTTCAATATCATACAAAAAATCATATGATCATGCTTTTTTACCAAGGAGTAGGCAGAGACTACATCGTTTCACTTAGCATATATCCAGCATAATTTTTTACCTTCATTCATATTACATTTATTTAATTCCTTTTCCATTTTAAGCTTTTTGCACAGAGTACCTACCAGTCGCTAAACTAAACCAATTGGGACTTCAGTGTTCTGTGTCAGAAGTTTTGTGCTCTAGGTGATAAAGACTGTTAAAGACTGCAGTACATATAATATCAGATCTTTATTCCTTAAGAACATATACTCTAAATACTTTCGAGCACTTGATTTTCATGGCATTTTCTTCATAAGTCAGCGCCATCTAGTGGAATTTATACAAATTAACATTATTTTTACAACCAAACTTGCATTTAAAGCAAAATTGGTTTTGTGCTGTTTTAATGTCTTTTATTGAAATTCTCACCCAGATGTCCTCTTTAATTTATCTTTTTTACTTTCTTCAATTGACAATATGAAAACCTAAGAAACATTCGTCAAGGGTAAAAAATTTAAAGGAAAACAACACACTTGTGAAGCTACATCCAGCCAACTGGATAACCTATTATTTGATATTAGGTTCGCCTGCAAAGGTTGCGAAGGATAGACAGATTTTTATCACGAATAAACTATCGCTATCTCGTTTCATGTCACAATAGAAAGCGAAATAGCGATAGTTTTTAGCGCCAAAAAATCAGCGTCGTGCGTGCCACACTGCGGGGTGCTAAATCCTAACTTACCCACAAAAACATGTTGCTCACAAACAGACTACTGGTTTATATCTAATGAAAATGCCACAACTAACGCCATGAGAATGATAAATGTAAGATTTTGACTTAACTTAGAATTTTTAATAAATTCCTTCCCATTTATAAAAGTATCTAAAATATGAATAAGGCCCAAGGGCTGCTCTTGTAACTGTATATATCAACGTTTGAGTAGGGTTTGTATGCGTAATGATATTGACCTTATTGTGAGGACAGAGATGTCACTGTCATAATCTGATTCTTCTATTAAATTCCGTAATATTTTTTTAAAAATTTTTGACAAAAATGTATTTTTTTTTATAATACACAATTTTTGTATTTTTTTACTTACATATATTTGGTTATCGGAAGTTAGGAGCTATATTTTACTCTTAATTTCTAGGGGGCGAAGCCCCGAGTAGGAACTAATTAAAAATATACGAATTACATCTATCTAATCTAACATAACGAATAGAGAAGTTATATTTTTGTATACAACATACATACAAACATGTTTTATATACTTTATTTTAATATACCTACTCAAATTATTTACGAGTATTTTGATATAGGTACTCAAATTATATTTGGGAAGAAATTTTGAGTAGTTAAATTAATACCTAACATGCTTCTGTCAATGATGACCTGCCATTTCCACTCAAGGGCCATATCATAGGCGGACCCCGGGCTCTCTCCAGCTACGATACAGAAAACGGTAAACACGGAATTCGTAAAGTTTTTCATATAAAATGTTTCATTCATTAGTTGAACAGCTAGCTAGCTTCGGAGCTACCGTTTGCTGTCTTTAGTTATGATGCAAATTATATGGTAAACAGTTTTGTACTTATAATTTTTTTAAAGAATATATTTTCCTTGTTAAACTTGTTTCGTTTGAATGCTGATTTAATGAGTCCATAGACAATAGAAACGTTATAATAAAAGCTAGGTGTATTATTATACTAGCTTCCGTCCGCGCTTTGACTTACAGTTTTATTCTTATGCATAAGAAATATAACTGTGAAGTTGCTTCAGGAAGAGAGGAGAACAAATATACAAATCTGCGTACAAACGTATATGTGTGTAATACGTATATGTGTATAAGTAGTAGGTAACTGGCATGTACATACAGTTCATACCCGCAATTTTCGCATGTTTAATATACTATTATTATTTAATCAACGAAATTAGTACGCATAGTAACGATGAATTATATATTGCTACGAAAATCGTAGCAATCGTAGCACAGGCTCTACGATTGTAGCAGAGCTACGACAATCGTACCGTAGAGGCTAAATTCTGAAAAGATTAAAATTTATATTTTATTAATATTTGATAAAAAATCTATTTTGGAAAAGAAAAAAGCCAAGACGCGGGCAAAGCCTAGTGTAATCTATATAAAACCAGGCAAAATTATTGAAAAAAATTCGTGAAATTTGTATCTCTATATATTTTTTTCCAACTTTTTTATATTATATGCAGATAGTTGTAAATTATGATTTAAAAACCGTCGATGAATGACTTTTGTAAATACCGAGTTACTAAAACTATCGAAGAAACATTTACCTAATCAAACATTTGCAATTTTTCATATTTTTGAACACGATTTTTTGCTTTGAAAAATTAACAGGTCTTGAACTAAAATTTGTAACGTGTTTCAACACAGAATTATTTAAAACATACCATACACACACATTAATAAATATTATATCTTAACAACTTAAGCAATATTACGGTAATAAAGACAAAGTGCAGTTATTTATTTGTTAAAGCATTTTCGATGTAACTATCGACGCTAGCGAATCCGCGAGCGAAATCTAGTCATTTAATAAAAAACTTTGATATGTTACGAGAATCTATTGAGAACTTTATGAGATACGTTCCGTGCTTTGGCATCGGAACAGATGTTTTACACAACTTGGATCCGATTCAAAACTTGAGAGCACTTTGAAATGCAGGCACGTAAGTCAAACGGATTGTATAGACAAACGATTTTAGCCTACGCTTGAAAATAGAGGTGCTACAATTCGTTGGGATGAAATCCGTGTGAATGTGATTAGTCCATAGGTATCTTTACTTTTAAAAAAGTATTTTAAATAATACTAAGCGATGTATCAAGATTTACATTTATTCATATTAATTTCTTGAGTGTAAAAATCAATACAATACGAATAATACTATGTGAAATAAACAAAGTTAAAAATGTTGACAAATTTGTCCTGTATTGAAAATGGGATCAGGCATTAAAATATGGCTGTATTTTTCAATACAAATTAATAAGTGGCTAAATGATGGTATATTTAATTTGAATTAACTAGTGCTGTGAGGTTCCCGATACTAATAGAAAGAGTAGAACCACTCTATCTCTTTCCCATGGATGTCGTAAAAGGCGACTAAGAGATAAGGTTGTAAAATTGGTATTCATTTTTTAGGCCATGGGCTAGCAACCTGTGACTATTTGAATCTCAATTCTATCATTAAGCCAAAGAACAGCTGAGCGTGGCCTATCAGTCTTTTCAAGATTGTTGGCTCTGTCCACCCTGCAAGGGATATAGACGTGATTATATGTATATATATTATGTAACTAGGTATTCTGTTCTGAAAATGTTTCACTTGAATAAATCAACTGACTAAATTTCAAGACAAAAAGATTTTCAGTCTCCTAAAATAACAAAACAACACGAAGCTGAATAAGTAGTTTCATAATTATACATTCCGTTGTAAATCTCCCTTTGTCTTTACATTACATTACAACGAGCTTCTTTGTGTTGTATAATAAGTTCAGAAACAAGTTCTTTCACAGAGGGTTTTCATTTTGTGACACTCGTTAGTTCTAGAGGGCTCTCGTCAGACCCTACAGTTTTTGACCCAAAAAGAATTACTCTCCTCAGTTTTATTCATTGTTCTACTACTCAGATTGTGTGACTGTGAGTGATGTGTTTTTGTATAAAATGTGCGAGTTTTGATAAAATTTAAAGCTGGATTTATATAATGATATACCTTTCATGTTTGATTGGTTTTAAACTAATAACAGTTTGACTTAAATTAATCTCTTTAATATATATAACTGTGTGACTGATTCGCACGGATTTTTGTCGTTAGTAAATTAAGTTCATATTATAAGTTTTTTACTTGTGAAAATATTGGCTCTTTTTCAACATGAGATATAAAGACTTGATACATACATATGGTCACGTCTATATCCCTTGCGGGGTAGACAGAGCCAACAGACGTGATATATTTATTTATAAGCCATGAAAATCTGAATATGAAATAACAAAAATGATAACGTCCTAAGTCGCAATGCACGGCAAATTCCTTCAAAATTTCTCGCATTATTCGCAACGTTTATAGGCAATAAACCGACTGCCAATTTCATTGAGAACGTCCTCCGTTTATAGTATATTTATTGAGTCCCAACATATGGCGTCGTAAATGCTGCATAAGGATTTTATGAATCATCGAAGCCGTAAAAGGAAATCAATTTTAATTGCTTAATTACGTACATGTTTGGTATATTTGTCTTACTCACGAAGTAGCTAAATGGTGTCTTGGTGGTTGAATGCCACCTAATGTTACAAACGAATAACGGTCATTTTCAAGTATTTTTTTAGTCTACGTATATTTCCAAGAGCAACATCATCATAGCGTAATTAATACACGAAGTATGTTACATCTCACCAATCATATTTAAAGTTAAGTTAGAGTATGCTTGTCCGACAGCGAAGTGAATTGTGTGAGCTAGCTGCTTTCTTGTTCCCGGCACCAATAGAATAAAATAATAGGACCACTCCATCGCTTTCCTATGAATGTTGTAAAAGGCGAGTAAGGGATAAGCTCATAAACTGGGGATTCTTTTTAGGCCATGTGAAGGGATATAGACGTCATTATATGTACGTGTGTTTGTAATCTAGAGAAGTGTCAGTATCTAAATCTCAATTCTATCAATAAGCCATCAAACTAAATGTAGCCTTTAGTCTTCTAGATAATGGTGGCTCTGTTTAGCCTAGCCTATATAAGGAGTAAAGACGTGATATGTGTATGTATGCAGCTTTCAAGATTTTTTATAAAATTTAATGTATTAATTGTAATGTAAATTCACTGAAATTGCAATGAAAAAAAATCTATTTCATTCGTTATGAGATTATGTGTCAGATGACATGTGTGTACGTTTGCTTTTGCCTTCTGTTTATACTAAAAAAAAAAACAAAGGAAAACAGTCGTTATACTAGTTTACACTCAGAAATTCAACTCGTTCTGACAGGCAGAACAAATGAGACATCAACCCGAATTTGCCACTGCCCTGGCGAACCCGGTATGAATATTTGAACGTGAATCCCAAATGAAGAATCAGTTGGTTGCTTATTATTCTCCCCCCACTTTAATTGCATCTACAAATTAGATTGTATAATCTTTTGGATTATGTTGGAAAAATAACTATCTTTGTCTCTTCCCTTCATATCTTTCCCATGGATGTCGTAAAAGGCGACTAAATAGGCTTATAAACTTGGGATTTCTCTTGTAGGCGATGGGCCTGTCAGTCCTGTCAGTATTTTAATCTGAATTCCATCATACAGCTTTCAGACTTTTCAGTCTTATCAAGACTGATGGCTCTGTCTACCCTGCATGGGAACAAACGTGACTATATCGTGACTATGTATTACAAATATGTATATATGTATATTTTAATAATAAAGTATAATAGTTTTTGAGTGAAGTGAGTTTAGTATTTTAGTTACACCTTTCACAATATTTTTTTTTGACTTTCCGATAGCTAGCAAATATTTCCAAACGATCTATTATAGATTTTAAGAAGACAACCCATCAAATATTTATGTAAATATCATTAAAACAATAATCATGCTAATGATTGCAAACCATGATAATATAAAAAATTGTTTGAAGACGTTTCCAGCCTAGCATTTCACTGAGGTTTCATTTGGACGTTCGCCAAGAAAAGTCTTAAAATGTTTTATGGGTTTAATTATTAAATCGGTCTTAATTGTTTTCCTATAATATTTTTTGTCCGTGACAAAACGTGTTTTCTATTTCATAAAAATATGAACATGAAAGATTCATCATGCCTGTTTCCCATTAGGGTAGGCAAAGGCTATGTTTTTATTTTAATTCCACATTAAAATTTCTGGTTAAAATCAAAAAGGTTCTAATTAATTTGTATTTACTTTGGCCTTTTGAAATATTTTTTTACATAATAAAAAGAAGACCAATATTTCAGTCAATGATTATTAATACAATAGTGAATTATGAACACGTTGGAGTAGAAAGGCTAAACGGACGTACCTTGATCAAATCAGGGATGTTCTGGTAAAAGGTCAGGTCAAGAGTACCCTTAATCGAGGAGGAAATGGAATTGGAGAGACTTATAAATGTGGATGAAGCGAAGGAAGTATGTAGGGATTGTTGTAAGTGGAAAGATGTGATCTCTGCCTTCCCCTCTGGAAAAAAAGCGTAATTTTATATATGTAGGCATTAAACACTAAAGTTCAAAAAAATGTGTGAAATAAAATATTAAGTTAATAATTCATAAAACGGCGGCGAAAAAAGATTATTGCGGAATGAGCCAACAAGTGAGAAAAAAATTGGCGAATCGATAAATAAAAATAAAAAATCGATAATTATAAAATATAGGTACAAATACAAACATACATATACTACTCTGTCAAGAAAGTAGCAGGAAAAGATCAATAATACACAAACTGTTTGTTATTCATCCAAATTTATTTTATCACCTTCAAAATATGCTCCTTTAGAAACGATACACTTACGCCAACGAATAATCCAATCATCAAAACATTTTTTAAAAGCTGTTTCCGGAATTGAGGTCAGTTCTCGCCGCGAATTCTCTTTTATGTCTTCTATCGATTGAAAACGGGTGCCACGAAGTGGTAATTTGAGTTTAGGAAAAAGAAAAAAGTCGGCTGGAGCCATATCTGGTGAATATGGTGGTTGCTCGATAGTATTTGTTGAGTGTTTGGTTAAAAATTCGTTCACAATGTGGCCTTGTGCGAAGGTGCATTATCATGGTGCAAAATCCAAGAATTTTCTTTCCACAAATCTGGCCTTTTTCGTCGGATTTGCTCTCTTAAACGCCGCATAACACTCAAATAATATTCCTTATTTACCGTTTGACCTTCCGGCAAGAATTCCGAGTGCACAACACCGCGATAGTCAAAGAAAACAGTCAACATGACTTTGACTTTTGAACGACTTTGGCGTGGTTTTTTCGGTTTCAGTTCAGTTGGAAGGCGCCACTCCGAAGCTTGTTGACTAGTTTGCATGTCAAACTCGTAAACCCACGTCTCGTCACCAGTAACAATGCGTTTCATGAATGTTGGGTCGGAATTGACTCGTTCTAGCATGTCCTCAGCGACTCTCATGCGATTGAGTTTTTGAAAAAAATTCAGGTCTTTTGGGACTAGCCGAGCGGCAACATGTTTCATACCCAAATTATTAGTTAAAATGGTACGGATCGACTCGTGAGATACAGAAAGTTCGGTGGCTATCTCTCTCAATGTTGAATGAGGATTTTCAGTCACTATTTCCTTCACTTTTGCGATGTTAACTTCAGTTGCAGACGTTGATGGCCTACCAGAGCGAGGCAAATCTTCCATCACATCTCGACCGCTTTTGAACGCTTTGTACCACTCATAAGCACGAGTTTTTGATAAAGTCGATTCACCGTAAGCCTTCTGTAACATTTTCAGTGACTCCGAACACGATATTCCATTGGCAATGCAAAATTTAAGACAAACTCTTTAAACTCTTTAAATTATGAAATTAGCAATACACACTAGATATGATATAACTAAAAATAGCACTGTATTTAATGTAAACAACAGATGCAACTCAAACTCCGCGCCAAAATGGAAAACAGTTGTGCCAATCTAACAACAACAAAAAAAACAAAAATTTGAATTTGGAACCATAAATAAATAATCCATTCCCGATACTTTTCTGACTGAATGTATATACATAGAATAGAATAGATTTATTTTCAAAATTAGATACAAGGTACTCGTATCACTTATTGACGTCACATCATTTAAATCTAAACGCATATGTAGCAGAAGCGGCGGAACAAACTAAACTGCAGCACACACACGTCTATAACCCTTGCCGAATAGACCAAGCCACCAATCTCGAAAAGACTGAAAGGCCACGTTTAGTTCGTTTAAGACAAAACTGAAGACAGAACTAAAACTGAAATTTAGCTGTGTGTAAATAAAAATAAATTCATTTTATCGAATGATATCGGAATAACCCCTCTAAATCAGAGCCACTAGCATTTGTTTCTGTGTCAAGGAGTATGGAAATGACACCTTCAACCTTCGTAAGTGGATAGCAGACGTCTTGTAGAATATTCAGTGGGATATTTCATTGAAATTGCAACGTTACAGCTTTGTATGAAAATCTTATTACATTTTTCAATCCAGCAATCATATGATTGTTATATGTTAATCCGTTCAGAATCTAATATTTACTATCTTTAATCAGTTTTGAGTTAAACTAGCTTTCGCCCGCTTCTCCGTTCTCTTAAAATGTACTTTGTCCTTTCTCGTACTCCATACTACTGTGTGCAAAATTTCATGGAGATCGATTCAGTGGTTAAATTGTGGAGATGTAACAAACATAGTTACATCTGCTTTTATTATATTAGTTGGGACTAGCTATCGCCCGCGACTTCATTCACTTGACTTTATACATCGACAAAAATATTGATCAGTCTGAACATTTTTTTTATTAGAAATTTTTTTTTCATATTTCTTTTATTTTAAAATTATCAGTAAATTTTCAAGTATTTTATATTTGTAAGAATAGGCTCGATGTAACACCGGTTTTGTCACAAAAGGCAGCATTGTCTAACGAACCGATATAAGAGGATCGTGTTATACGATATTTGGTTTCCGCAGAATATGAAGGGATATGTTTGTCAGGGAGAGTAAATATCCACAATGATTTAGCCATAAAAGTATTGCATCTTAATAGTTATATCCTTCTTGCTCTTCTTTTGGCGGCCTCTGTGGCGCAGCGGTAGTACGCTTGTCTGTTACACCGGAGGTCCCGAGTTCGAATCCCGGCCGGGGCATGATGAGAAAATAACTTTTTCTGTTTGGCCTGGGTCTTGGATGTTTATCTGTATAAGTATTTATTATAAAATATAATATTGTTGAGTTAGTATCTAACACAAGTTTCGAACTTACTTCGAGGCTAACTCAATTAGTGTAATTTGTCCCGGATTTGTTTATTTTATTTATTTATTCTTTATACCTATATAACAAGAAAGCGCCTGTCTTAAATCCCGTTAATTTCCGTTCCCGTGGGAATTTCCGTGCCAAATTCCAAGTCTAGGTACGTTCAATAAATTTACTGCAACGCATTGCGTATTCAGTAAAATTTTAATACAAAACTGAAGACAGTAGTAAAACTAAAATTTCGAATCTAATTTTTACTAGCGCGTCTATAAACTAATTAAAATAAAGTAAAATTCCTAATATACGCACAAAAAAATATTATTTAAGTTTGGACCCCTTGGTAGGGTTATGATCTTATCATAGAAATACACTTTAGACCCCATCTTGCTTACCATCAAATGCACAAAAAATTCCGATAAAAAACAAATCTTATTAGAGAGTACCCGCAACTCTGCTCGGGTAAAATGAAAAATTATTTTAACTTCTGTCCCTGCAATAATTTCGAGAAACCCTCTTTTAGTGCACTCCTGGAGCATATAAAAAACATACATATCAAATTTCAAGATTCTAGACTCAGCAATTTGACCTGTGCGTTGTCAGTCAGTCAGTCACTTTTTTACGGAAGAGTTTATGCAACGTTTCAGCATAGGTAAAATTTAATTAATGAACTCTAACTCAAGTTTCAACAACTTTGTTAACACGATACTTTCAAGCGAACTACCTAATGACTTAAGCACGCTTCCCTTAGAATACTAATGACGTGGTTCTTTGTTCCAAGAGGATTTTAGTTCATAAGAAGATCGCTTACATGAAACTAGATCGCTACCCGAGAGTTCGTATCGATGTAAGAATCGATTGCAAGGCAGTAGCGAGATGGAGTGTAAAAGCAGTTCAGTGTGAAATTGATTATCGAGTACTTCTTATAAGTAAGTACAGATTTAATGCTAGTTGAACTGAAATAAAATAAAAATATTTCTTATTTAATTTATACATACATACATAATAATCATGTCTATATCCTTTGCGGGGTGGACAGAGCCAACAGTCTTGAAAAGACTTAATGGCGACGTTCACATGTATGGTTTTATGATGTTTTAATCATAATTTTATTTTTGGTAACAGAAACCCATACTCGATTAGATAAGTATATAAATTGTGAGTGAAACATAATAAAAATACCATAGGTGTAGTAGAGGAAGAAGAGGATATGATAATTGGTGTATTTAATTCATAAGCTTCTTTCTTCATACTCGTAATTATTGCAAATTATTGAAGAAGGTCTATGCAATGTAAAAATAGTCCAAGACAAAAGGCTAAGGTAGATTCAAACTAATATACAAACAAACATAATAGGTAAAAGTTCATCTCAGTGGATTTTAATATTCGGACGAAATTGTACAATGAAGATCCCCAGATTACATGCTTGGTTGATGTTAAACAGAAGGGTGCTTCGTACTATATTATATAGCTTAAAAATACGCCGTGGCCTTGGCTTATAATTTATCTACACCCTGCATTTCACTAACTACATCATTCCATTCCAACTAATATTATGAATGCGAAAGTAAGTTTATTTGTTTGTTACCTCTCCACGCGTCATCTACTGAACCAATATTTCTTGATTGCGTATAATATATCATTAAGGTATAACATATTATTAGAGTCTGGAGAAGTATATAGGGTATAAATATAGTTTTAACTGAGATAACCTCGTATCCCAGATAAAACTATATTTAGTTCTCAGGATATTTGTGAAAAACCTGTAATCTTTTTTAAGGTGGCGCTAAATTTACACGGGCTTAGCTGCGGGTAAAACTAGTTTCTTATAACTGTGTCATATTTTTAAGCGAAACATTTATCCCATGTATCCGTACAGTAAAGTTTTAGTTTAGTTGATTGTTGAACGAAAAAAATATACATACTCACGTAAAATATTAACATAAAGTTAACGCTTGGCTTAACTTCCCGAATTCAGAGAAGTCATGGATACTGGTAAATTATTTATTTTATCAGAATAAATGTTGAGCTCAAAAAATATATTAATTCTCATTAAACAGTATCATAGAATAATTCAAAATACATAGGTCCTAACATAACACACATTTGTCCCTTACGGGGAACGCCAAACTAATATCGACATTGTTATTTATTTATTTATTTATGTACACAAAATTATATACAGGAACATTTATTACAGTAATTTTAGTACAAAAGTGCTACTTATTTCAAAAGAAATCTCTATCAGTAGACCCATTGTTATTCGGAAATAGTGAATAGCGCATAGTCACCAAGAACAATTCAATACTACACCATCGTGGAAGTAGTTATTAAGATGATGTGACATAAATTTCGTTTCAAACTCAGACACAGTATCCAATGCAATTGAGCTGTATACAGATTCCCGGCAACATTCCCGCTGCGAGCGTGTAATAATATCATGGAGCTTGTGACAAGTATTGAGTGGAAATGCTTACTATGATGCTAAGAAGAAGTCGCTCGATATGGCAAGTGTGATGAAAGATGATTTTGTTTCTTCTGGATCCGGCAGAACCATGGACTACTCAGAGCAGATGAAAGAGAAAATTCCAAAAGGATGATGATAACAATAACTTGCTTAGCGTGACCTACAAAAAAAATCAGGGTTTTTCCAATTCTACGAAAACAACAGGAGAGGCTTACAAACCTGGGATTCTTTTTTTAGGCGATGGGCTAGTAACCTGTCAGTATTTGAATCTTAATTCTATCATTGAGCCAAATAGCTGAACGTGGCTTATTAGTATTTTCAAGACTGTTCTGTTGACTGGCTCTGTCTTGCCCACAAGGGATATAGACGTGACCATATGTATGTTTATGTATATATGCAACAGGACAGGAGACAAAAACAGACAGGAGAGAAAAAGGTGACACTATTTTTTTTTTGTAAAATTTCTACCAGCTAACCAAACTGGTGATGTATAGAGAATTGGAAGAAGTAAAATTAAAATTTCATTTCATCCATCTCATATTTTATGCCCTAAGTTAAAGCAGTACGCTTTCTCTCTCAGTTTGTCTATTCTTCGCGAGTTCTAATTCCATCGACTCGCATTTCACCCCTAGCGAAGTCTACTGTACTGTACCTAGCTAAGTGCCGGATATAACTTCTATATTGGAATCTTAAGATTTTTAATTGTATCGAATATCTCTTCTAGAGTGAAACAAGTCTTTGATAATATTGTGTGAACGCTATTGTGGCAGCGATGCTATGTTGGTCGCGGTAACTCTCGTTCTGATATAATAGCAACTATCTCAAGGTATTCACGTCTGTTCGTTTCTGATAGAATTCAGGATTTTATGGTCCAATGGTTTCAGTTTAATTGCTTTTATTAATTTTATTTAAAATTAGATAACACAAAAAGGTCGCATCTTTAATTTTACTAACACAAAAAGATGTTTTTGGCAAAATAAAGGCTAAGTGCGAAACATTCAAAATACGTAATGCAATCTTACAATATCACCGTAGAATAAAATATGGACTCTATGGAAATCTTGTCGACAAAAAACAATCAAATTCAGTAATCAAATAACATTAAATTTTATGGTTACACTCGAAAGAATTTCAGTGATTAAGCTATAAGAATTTTATTAATTTTCATATAAATGTTTAAAAAAAATTGTACCTACATCTCAAAAAGAGGAAACGCTTCTTGTTTTGCCTATTTAGTGACATGAAAACACACCATAACGTTATCATGAACCAATTAAAGCTTACATTCTAGTACGACCCAATTTAATTTCCCAGGAAACCATAAAGTATTACACTGATAACTCATAATTAAGGTTTGTTGGAAGTACTCAATTATTTAGCTGCTCCGTAATCAATGAAGCTCTTTAGAAATTCATTCGGAAACAAAGTGCCTTCGTTTAGCGCCGAGATAAATCTCAAGATCTAAGTAATTACAATTTATTAGTTCTTTTATTTCAATCGAAGCTTTTAATTATTACTCTATAGGTATATTCTTTCTCATACATGTTTTTTAATGTAGACAATGTGCATTCGTCCACGATTTTGATTTAAGAGATCTATATTTGTAAATTGACGTCCTATGAAAATGCTGCAGTGTAGTTTGTTCCGCCGCTTCTTCTACACATGCGCTTTGGAAGCGGTAGTAGTTATAATTAGATTTAAGTTATGTGACGTCAATAAGTGATACCTTGTATCCAATTTTGAAAATAAATCTATTCTATTCTATTCTATTCTATTCTTTCTTTTTATAGCCTTATTAAATATTTTTTTATATTAAAATAAAATCATTTCTGTCAATTGATTTAAATTCTGCAAAAGGCGACCTTAGCAATATAGGCCATAGATAAAGTAACATACATGAATAAAATCGCACCTCTTTCCTGGAGGGGTAGGCGGAGATTACATCTTCCTACTTGCCACGATCTGCCTGCTTACTTCTTACGCTTCATCCACATTCAAAAATCTCTTCATGCATACATATGAAAAAGGCTCCATTTTCCCGGAGGGGTAAGCAGAGACTACATGTTTCAACTTGCATCTTTTCATGCAAGCCAGTCGATTTCGGGTATTCTTAACCTGATGTTTTGCCAGCACGGTCCCGATTTGATCAAGGTACTTTAAAATTCGGAATTAACTTTAAACAACCATTATGCACATAATGTTTACTATTATGAATTGATTTAAAATGTCACTGACCACTTAATTTCTAAAAATTGTTTTCATTTAAAATAAAAGTCTAGACAAAGAAAAAATCACTGCACAATTCTATCAAATATGCACATTGAATAACCAACCACAGGCTATAAACTCTCAAGCTTAATTGCTTAGAATAAACCGTACTCGTAAAATGAGCTATAACGCTTACTCCAGATTGTGGGATGAACACGGGTTGTCTGGAAATCCGTATTAACAATTTAAGTGCTCAGTTCAGGGCTTTTGTACGATTGTTATAGTATTAATGGGCATGTATTGTATGATTAACATGTACTAGAATGAAATAAAGTTATTTCATTCTAGTACATGTTAATCCATCTCGTTCCCATGGATGTCGTAAAAGGCGACTAAGGGATAGGCTTATAAACTTGGGATTCTTCTATTAGGCGATGGGCTAGCAACCCGTCACTATTTGAATCTCAATTCTATCATGAAGCCAAACAGCTGAATGTGGCCTATCAGTCTTTTCAGGACTGTTGGCTCTGTCTACCCCTTAGGACATAACGACATGATTAGGTATATGTTTGTATATATAAAGTTGAATTTAGAACAACGCTGGCAAGACATAATATTGGCCAGTAAAAAGCGCAAAAGTAAATAGGATTTTCCTTCGCCTGATCCACGCGCCATACACCTATAGTTTAATCAAGAAATTACTGCCTTATGCCTAGAAATATTACACTATTATAAAGGCTGCTAGTCGTGTCACACTTAGGCCTCACACGTTTAAACAAAAGAAAAGTGGAACAGCGTTGTAAATGAATCGTTTTTTCCGTTCTCATTGTGTCGTAACAGTCTACCCTCGTTCACTTTGAATCTTATTATATAGCCTATTTGATTAATTTCATTCTATTAAGAGGACGGGTTTTGCATAATGCGGCCTGATATTTTAGCGTATTCCAACCTTTCCTTAAAATTTTATATGAAATAACCATGTTTGGTACATTAAAATAAAATTTGTATTTTATTTTGGCAAAAGTAAGCTTATATACATATAATATGATCATTGTTAAATGTAATTGTACAATTTACGTGCAAAAAGTTAAAATAAATAAATAAGCTTTCAAACAAAAGATAAGACATCAAAATCAGCCAATAACAGAAAACAATTGTGTAACAAACAACAATTTACAGGCAATTCCTTTGCAAGTTGGTTGAAAATGGTATACATACATATATATATCATCACGTCTATATCCCTTACGGGGTAGTCAGAGCCAACAGTCTTGAAAAGACCAAAAGGCCACGCTCTGCTGTTTGGCTTTTTGATAGAATTGCGATTCAAATAGTAACAGGTTGTTAGCCCATCGCTAATAAGAAGAATCCCAAGTATATAAACCAATAGTACCTCAGTCGCCTTTTACGACATCCGTGGGGAAGAGATGGAGTAGTCTTATTATTTTTCTATTGGTGCCGAGAACCACACGGCACTTGAAAATGGAACTTAAATTTTTATTTTCCTTTTGTTAAAATAACGAGTATTTTTCATCGATTATTATTTATAAACCTGACGCTCAGAATACAAGTCCCAATAAAATTTATCTATACCCTAATCTGTTTGAAGACGCCTACGCAATACATTAATGGAAGCACTTAGAGGATTTTCAAAGTATTTTCTTTGCATTATTTCATTTTCTGTTTGTTCTCGTTTGGAAACTCCGTAGATCCTAAAAGTAACGGAAGTATCAACCGATTTGATGTTTCTCTCATTAAAACGGTCTCATGAAAAATGTAAGCGGATTAACTGAATCAAACAGTTTAATTTATTGTGTCAGTTACATCTTTTAGCGATCAAAAAAATCATGTTTTATTAAAGAGTTTAGCTAATTATAAATAATGTAAATACATTATTTCTTAATTATACTTAAAAGAGCAACATAAAATTACAAGAAAATGACATATTTTGCCCTATGTAAAATTTATTATGACATCTTTTTCTAATTTATGGCTATTTTTCTCACTGACAACATAGCGTGTTGTGACGAATTCGAGCTTCTAATCTTAGCTTCAAACTAACTTTCCTAAATGAAATTATTTGGAACAGGAAAAAAAGACAATAATGTTAATGATTTACGTCAAATTACATAGGTACCTACATATCCGCATGGCACCATATTTGATGCATCTTAAAAATACTTTAGACATATTTTAGACAAATACAATATTAATAATTACTGAACCCTGCAGAAAAACCTCATCCATTCTCACTATGTTTTTAAAAAACAAAATCCATTAAGTTACTTTACAGCTTCCTATAATAATCCCCAGGCAGGTTTAATAGCATTATTTGGTGCCATTAATTAAACTGCTTGATCCCCCAAACTTTTCAGAAGACACGTTATTGCCGTCCTGTCACTGATGCTGAAATATTCGATGGCCGTTAAACCTCTAATTAGACCATAAAAACTAAAGCTGAAAATTCAGAGTCAAATCTGAACTTTATGGCTGTAAGAGAGAAATTGTAATTTGAATTGTAACTTGGCATAGATTGTGTTAATAGATATTTATGCATAATACACTTCTTCTGTAATTGTTGTTTAAATGAAAAGTTAATTGTTAAAAAAACATCATGAAGCTTACTTTTTTTTTAAAGTTATCCATCTATCCACGTCAAAATTGGCTTTTTAAAAGATAAAATGTTTTACGGAGTTTTAAAAAAACACGAATATATCCATAGTTAAGTATTTAGGATGTAATTTTCCGACGCTCTGAAAAATAAGGAAAAACAAGTGAAATTGCTTTCACCTCAATTTCCTAACAGCTTTTGCTTTTCCCTTCTACTCCTTTAAATTACTTGTTGACGACTTCCTATTTTAACGTCTCAAATTATACCCAATGACATTGATAGTGTATGTAGTGTCATAGAGATGACAAATTATTTTTTATTTTAAAAAATCGAAATTGATAATTTTATTTCGCAAATTATATCCAACTAGCGAAGCGAAAGATGTATGCAGGTGTTAGTAGTTAGTCTCTGCCCACCCCTTCGAGAAAGAGGGGTGATTTATGTATATATATATATATATAACTAGCTCCTTTGATAACCCCGATGTCAAAACAAAACAGCAGAGAATAAGATCAGAAACAACCATAAAATATAAATTGCTTGGTTGTTTTGATTCACCATAAAAATAATAGAGACATATTTCCGTAAAATAACAGATGAAATCAGTCAATTAATTTTTATTCATAGTATTCTATGACCAAGACTGAAACAATCTATTCATGAGTAATAATAGCTATAAAACAGATACGTATCTATAGAAAACATACACCATTAATTTATACGAGTAATCTGTAATTTTATATGTCAGTTCTTTTTCATAGCTATCAATGGATTAGTTCACGTACACTAATCTAATAGTCTGACCGCAATGCAGTGCAATTTGCTAAAATTTTGTAATCGACGGTGTGTGAATTGGTTTGTGAACGAAATATAACAATTATATAAAAACTACAGAGCGCCTGCGACTCCGCCCGCATAAAACGCGGGATTTATCGTCTTTGATTACCCGTTTCCGCGGAAATTTCCAGAATTTTTAAACAAAACCTACTCATAGTCTGACATTACCACGTGATGACACGTAAACTGACTTTCTCGCCCTGACCAGATGACTACTGAAAATAATCAATACTTATAAACTATGAAAGCACTAATAAAACATACGCTGAATAAATGCTCGGAAAAACCCCATCAAGTAAACTCTAAATTACATAATTAGAGATGGGAAATTATACTTATTTATATAAATATCGATATTTTGTAACATTTTTAGATTTTTTGTATTCGGTAACAATAAAATTTATTAGGGTTAAAATTACTGTTTATCTTCACTCATACTCTTTTATTAGTCTTCATAAACCACTTTTCAACAATTCTCTTTTGTATGATTTACTTGAAAATTAGTTGACAGATATTTTTGTGACTATGTCTTCAATATTTATAGGATTGTTATAAGAATGAAGTTAATGGACTTTTTCAAAGCAAACCAATTTAGGTCCGATTCATCCAAGGAAATTTTATACATAGGTACCTACTTTACCCATGTTTCTTTTTTCTTAGACAATTATTCCCCTTTTTTTAGAACTCATTGATTTTGTACTATTCTATCTTTGAATTTTATAATTATCTTCACTTCAATTAGGCTGACAAACTACTCAACTGATTTTAATGTGAGTGAGATATGAGTTTTAAACTGAAATTATGGAATAACATTGTTCCGGATATTCCCACGGAAGCGACACCTAAAGCCAAAGCCTAGTTGAAAAAAAAGTCAAAGTAAATAAAGTGATTTGCCGATGTAATATCTTCGAGTCGATTCATTTCTAATCCCATCACTATTAGCACGTCGAACTGACCTTTGAATGTTTCATAGTATGTGGAAATCCAATAATACTTCCTTCGTTAATGGCTGCGATACTACGGTATTATCAAAACTATTTCTGACCACACCAGCTTTACTATTTTTTAACAAATATAATAATAAGGTCAATGAAGCAATCAAGTTATTTTAGGTTTGTAATTTTTTGGTTATTGTTTAATTTATTTTTTTACCCATTTACATATTTTAAGTTTAATATTTCAAAAAGAACTAACATTCTTGTAAATTTACATAAGATATAATTTAGAAACTGTAGTATTTCATCGAAATTCGTTCAGTAGTTCATACATATAGTCACGTCTATATCCTTTGCGAAGTAGACAGAGCCAACACTCTTAAAAAGACTGAAAGGCCACCTTCAGCTGGTGTGGCTTAGTAACTAATTTGGATAATACACAAAACTAATTGTTTTATTTTTTTAGTTACGAAAAAAACTGATTGACACCTAATATATGGCCAGAACTAATAGCTGTATGAATTAAACAAGGAACATGAAGACTCTTTGGATAAGATTTCCAAACGAGAAAGTAAAATAAGAAAAAAAAATGTAATGACGCCGTAATAAAGCAACTGACTAAATATTGAATCTTTTATTATTCATCGTGATAGTAAATAGACGTAAGGATGTAAATAATTGTACAATATACTTAGATTATTATAATTTACTTTACAATTATGAGCATTTATATAATTATCGTGTCATTTAATAGATATGTACACAATTGGTAAAATACTACGCAAATATCATCTAATATCATGTAAAAGCTACATTATTTTATTAATTATCGAATTTATATGTGATTAACAAATGGAAATCTTTGCTTATTTTAATCAAAATCTCAAGTACATTAAAAAAAATCTTTAGGTTTGAATCAGAATATTATTAGTTCTATATTTTTCCGATTTATATTGTGTGAATAATAATTATGGGAAAACACACGCTAGAGTAGATTAATTTTTATTAATCACAAAAAAGACATATGAAGTGAACTTTCCCAAATGTAATATTCTGTTATAAAAAGGTTACTTAAAATATAACACAATAGATAAATAAATCAGTATGATTAAAGATTAGACCCTGATAAAAAAAAATAAACATTAAATTTTGAATATCTACAATATTATTTTTAGCTGATTAAAACGTTGTAGATTAAATGAAGTTAAAGTATAAGAATTATGGTCATAAAATGTGTTGATATTTATTTGAAAAATGTTAATAATATTTTATATGAAATTGTTTTCTTATAGGCTTTCGTTTCATTGATCATAAATAAACAAAAATGTAATGAAAACATTAAATAGATGTTTAAAATAATGACCAATTTAAGTAACTTACAAACGAACAGAAGTAACTTTGAATTTTAAAAATACACATAATATGAGATATACATATTTATAATCCGTGCATTAGTTTTGTTAGTATGTAAAATAATTATGATTTAATAACATATTGGCACAAGATAACTTCAAAAGAATACATCTATAATTTCATATGATTTTTAGTAGAATTCTAGTTTCCTACATTTTGTGTTTAAAGTTAATTTAAATGAAACTTAAAACTTTTATTAACAGTACGACAATAACTTCTTTACAGGTTTATAATTTCTAAACCTACCAATATTTTTAATCAAAAAAAAAAAAATAAAACAAATAAAATTGTGCATTGCTAAAAGTCTTATTGCTAAAAAGGTCTTTGGTTATTTTACAATTTACAGTAATGTAAATTTGGTACAAGTATTATAATAATTTACATCTTAATTCTTAATTAAAGAGAAAAACGTGAAGGCAAATGTTATCTGTTTATGTTTTTTTACATCCTTGTCTCGATTTTCTCCCTATTTGCCTATAAAAATGACGTGTTTGTACCGCTATCACGCCCTGTATTAAAATGATTTTATTCGTTTTTATTCAAGATATTCCTTAGTTATTTCAGAAGAAAGGGCTTCTAATCTAAAACTTAAAAGTCACTCAAATTCACAAGGTCAAAAACTGCAACAAATTCACAAGGTCAAAAACTGCAAAATAACTATGTATTAAAAAAAACTTATTAATGGTTCATTGTATTTTTCACTAATGTAGACTATTTGCAAGATGATCGATAGGCTACTCGTATCGATAATCGATACTGATGATAAAAATAGGTAGACTACGAATAGAATTCGCGTGCCTCAGAGTTCCGTGCAAACTTGTATGTGCATTGTATCTTTTTAACCAAAAACAATAAAGGAAGATGACCGACAGTACAAAAAGACGAATGATAAAATTGACAATTGAAAATATTCCCAAATGAAACTAAAGGGATGTGTAACATACATTACAGCTACCTACTCGATGGATAGGATTTATTAATAGTGGAGGGAATAATATAGTCTTAGCTCCAAAAGTATATTAAATATATTAGAAATATACAGTGATTTGGAATTAAGGCCTACTTTCATATACTGCCACCCTGGTCCCTAAGTACCAGTCCAGGTCAAAAGAAAAAGAACTTATCTTACTAGTATTTAATAATTTAGTGCCATTAAATTCTAAAATTATGAAAAATCTCACTAAAATTTAAACTATCAATTTTAATTGACATTTAAATACTTGTCTTGCAAAACAATTTTTACGAAAACGTTTATTCTTTTTTCTCCATTATAAAGATACAAATTGAAATTTAAGCACAAAAAACAAATTGAAATTAATATACTCGTGCATTTATGTGAACCTACTTTTTTCGTCTTTCCTTTGTCTGTGTCTATAGTAACGACCTCAAGAAACTGATATTTAATACCCAGTTCTTATACATAACAACTTTTTCAAAGAAAAAGTGCAGACACAGCTATACTTCTCCGATGTTTACCTAAATTCATTTCCTACTTCCTAAAACACCATGTGCAGTTAATACATCATTGGACCAAAATTCAACCTTCAATTCTTGTCATGTTTAATCCTAATAATGGTTTCAGTAAATGTAATTTCTTTTGGGGTATCGACAAATAAAGTCGTAATCGTTTAGGATTCTTGTTATTTAATTATATTCGTATTGCTGCTATACTATATCAATCAATGCCGCACATTCTAATAATAATTAATTGAAACTGTGTAACTTTATAAACCGCAGGAAACTTTGTGTAAAAAGTTTGCAAAATAATATTATGTTCCATAAAAATATTGTGTTTGGTACATATATAATAAAACTAATAATAAACAACGAGATCTCTAAGATGGCGACGTGTAGCAACAATTTATAATAAGCATGATTTTTTGATATTAAGGATTTAAGTAGATTAAGCCTGGAAATGATGCAAGGTTATGTAAACTGAAAATTACTTTTTCTATTAATTGTAGATATGGCTTGTGTGATCTATAACGTATGTGATCAATAACGCTTAATTGATTCACGGTATTTATAACACAATTAGAAAAGAAATTTCATTTTCTGAAAACCAGAGTATACGCTACAATAAGTTTATGATTAAAGTGATAATAATATTATTTTAAGCATAAAAGATGACTAAGTATATTTTATCTCAATCTGTCTCTGGAGTATAGGTACTTATATTTCTATAAATCGAAATCAATATCTAAACACTACAGGTTAAGTAATTATTTACAAAACCAAACTTTACAATATTCTACTTAGTATAAAATTGCTTATAAGAGACATTCAATACACACTAAATACTTGATAAAATTTCGAGTGGCACTGATAAGTTAAATTTTAATAATTTACATTCTTATTGTGCAGTCCTTAATTAAATTTAAAGTGTATTCAAAAATCTATACGCAGATATTTTAACACTCAATAGAGACACAGGATAGCTTAAATACAAAAATATTCATACATCAAGGGTAAACCAAACACACCGTACCTAGAAATACTATGGTCCCTCTTCAAGACACACAAGAATAACTACGAGTAAGAATTTCAAGTAGAGTTTTTGAAATTCGTTGTTAAGCCGTACAATACCGATCACTCACTTCAAGCCATCATATCACAAGATAGAATTGTAGTCCAGTGGAAAAGTTCAAGGACTTTGCGCGGGGCTAGTCCAAGGTGGTCGCATTTTTTCCAGCACATATTTGAGCTGGAAACTGGTATGGAAATGCTACAGATACTCGTCAATTTGGTCGTAGTCTTCGTCTGGAGGCGACGGGCCAGAGACGGAGAGAATGGGTAGTCCGAAATGTTTGACAGTTTCCACACTGCCACTGTCATCAGATTTGGCTTCTTCGTTTATAGTCTCCTCTCTGGGTGGTTTGGCGGTACACAAGCGTTCGGATGAATCGCTCATTGTTGTGAGGGGAATATTGTCTGCTGACCTATAAAGATAATGGACAAGGGCTTTGAAAAGGGGTATTGAAAGCGGGCAAATCCGTCATGGTTACACAGTACGACGGCGGAATGTTTTATGCATATTTGTGAGTTGTCTTTATTCAAAATATTTTGAATCTGACCGATTCAAAATATTTTGAGTATTTTGTTTGAGTTTGAGTTTGACTCTAAATAAATAACCAAAAAAATATTTTATGTGACTTATAATTGTAAAAACTTTTATAAACTAAACCTTCTCATAATTTTTGGACATCGAAATACATGTTGTACTTCTTTCTTTATTCCTTAGCGAAGTAAGTAAATTTAAACAAATAAAGAAAATAATTAAATTCAAAAATGCACGTCCGAAATGTTTTGTCAAAGTAAGATTTTACAAAAAAAGGATATAGAGCAATTCGTTGTTTTGTTTACAAATGTATATGTATGTATATTTGTAATAAAAGTCATACCTAGCTTTGCGACACAACTTTGACTGCGAACCGTGACGCCTCAGAAATTCTCCCGCGTCGAACCCGGCGAATCCCGTGGGTTCAGCTGACACAAAGATGGCGGAGTTCACGCGGGGACGGTTGCAGCGAGCCAGGAGATGTTCTTCACACTCTAAGCTCTGGGTGTGAGTGTGGGACCAACGCATGTGCTGGAAATAATGCCGGTGTTAATTTTGATGAAATAAAAAAGAAATATTACACCAGGTGGTGTAAGAAAAATATTCCGGTCTTCTTCGTTGTTTGTTTAGATATTGTGATAGGTTTATCTGTTTTATTTGAAGTTTAAAGATTTATTTGACAGCCGATTAAAATTTAATTTACGGATGATAAAGGTAAAGTATTCTTAATGATAATATAAATTTTAATCCTTATTTTGAATTTAAAAAGGTGATGTTCTTCAAATTCTTAGCTCTGGGCGTGAGAGAGGACCAACGCATTTGCTGGAAAATGTGTGTAGCATCAATACCGAGAGATGTCACAAGAACTGTGGCAAAGTGATGTGAGACAAATAAACCTGATTCTCCTAAAGATGATGTGCTTCAGTGTCGTGGTCCAACTTTTGATAAAGTTGCTTTCGCAAAGGTAACGATCCTAAAATATAATCTCCAAGGCACATTGAGGCATAAATATATTGATGGCTCTAAAGCTCGGCTTTTCTGATGATACGGTAACGTGAAGTTGTTTAAAAAGTAATCATGTCGGAATAAGTACTGATAAATCAAATGATGACATCATTAAATTCCTATTGCAGATTGCAAGTGGAAATGATGTGAACACTGCATACCTCTCCGGGAAAAAAGGCGGAATTTTATATACGTATTTACAGATTGACGCTTTTAGATTTTAAAAAATATTACCTTTGAAAAAAATCATAAACTGAAAAAATGTGCGATACTGGAACAAAATAAATGTAAGGCCCCCGAAAGAATTGTTTGATAAAAAATATAAAAGGCAATCTCCGGTCAAAGATCAACACAAAGGTGAATTAAGGGAAAAAGTCTTTTCATCCAATATTGTGTTAGTTTCATATCATTTCCCAAGCACAAAACTCAAAATAATTACACGACAATACAGAACGCATTTCAAAGAGCTCCAAGCGAGAGCATTTGCGAGTTTAATGAAATTATACCAACTTTCAAATATGATTACGTGTGTTCAAGCGCTTGGAACCAAATGGAGTTTGTAAAGTTTAATGTAAACCTACAGCAGTTCCATTAAATGACACAATTCTTGTAAAAAAATACACAATTTCAACTCTAAATTAACTTTACGGATGCATATTCTTAAGATTTTCCTTATGATTCCTTAATGTATTTATTTTAAAAGAACTAAAAATGGTATTCACTGATCAACAAGAGCATTTAAAAGTGCAATTAATTTAACGACATTTGAGAGTGGAATTTTGTTCAAGTATATCAGTTTATACTATCCAAAAAAAAAAACTATAGAAAGATCGTTCCTTACTAACACCGAATCTTTTTAAATATCAATTTAATTTAGCTATAGCTATAATGTAATTCGTTAATCTAAGCTTGAATCAATATAATTTAAGCAGTAGTATTTACACTAACATTTTGGACATTATTTAAGAAAAAAACGTTTCATATCAATGCAGTAAAGAAGTTGTGAATATTTTATTGTGAAAATATGCCTAAAGCGTCTTATTCTTCAATTTAGAGTTTGTATTTTATGTGCTAACTCTATTTTATTACATACACTCCTTGTGTTGGTACAACCTTTTAGCTGAAAACCAACAATTGTTTAAGTTATGCCCGCATACACTTCGTGATTGTGACAAACTTCTCTATCAATACAATTATAAGGCTAAGACAAACTTTTCCCAATATTAATTACTAATTTAAAAACTGTTGTATATTTAAGATCGCAATTTAATGATTTTTTATTTAAGCTTCTTGATTGAATTAAAAATAAACGGACAAAAATAAAAGGGCAAATTAAAACTATTAGGATATCTTTTTTTAACCGTGGGTTCTTAAAATCTGCGCCTTTGACGCCTTATAACTTGATGAAGTACTTTGTCACGTTAAGAAAAGCATATTTTATTAAGGAATAAATTGAATTTCTGATAGCTACCTCTTTTCGTTTCGCCAATGACTGGACAAATTCTATTGACACGTAAATTACTTCGTCAAGTTTAAGTATAGTCTCGTATTATATAACAAATCGTACTTTTTTGAGAAAATATTTTAAGAAATTCCAAGTCATAAAATAGCCTATGATTTTGTTACTTACAATATAAATTATTCACATAAATACGAATACATAGTGCGTATTTACAACTTACTACACTGGCGCTGGATAGCTATAGCCATTTTGTGTTCCCAAGAACGAGTCTTCTATATAATACCTATATTATTATAAAACTAAAGTAAACCATTCATCAAGAATTCTAGTACACATTGCTTGAACAATCGCTCTTAATAATTTACTGGCCTACGCTAGGATATCCTACGTTTCTATGCAAACAACACCACTGAATTTGCATACCGTGCGTCATACATATTCCCTAAAGATTACTCCAAGTGAAATGTATGTCGACGACAATCGCGTGTCTGTTCTGTCGTTACGATGAACATGAAATACTAACAAAATTCACTACTGACCGTGAAACGAAGTGCTTTTATATCGGGATCCTCGTAAATGTTATTTTCCTTATAATAAAGGAATAAAGTCTACTCTAGCGCAGCTCCTTTGCAAATTTTAAGAGACTTGGAGTGATTTTGTTTGAGCACACGCGATTCGCAAGTTAAGTGTGGAATGTAATATTACTGATAGTTTCCGTGTCGTGGTTGAAGTATGTTTGCTTTATTCGGTGGCGGTAAAAGCTTGCCTAAATTTAGTTAAAAATCCTCTTATAAACCTTACTTTTAAATTTATATTGTAGAGGATTTCCAGCGAGTTCACGACGTAAACATACCTTTTAAAAGTCATTTTATCAATATTGAAACCTATATATATTAGTAATAATCAAAACTTCGAGCCACAAAGTTCAAGGTCTCATTTTCATTATCCATTTCATACATGTAAAGTAATTAAAGTTGTTGTTTAAAAATTATTATATTATTAACACCACCTAAGAATCTCATCAAACTTGGTAAAAGATCCTCAATTTGCTAAAACCCTGAGCACACCAAAGGCAGATAAGAAGCAGCGCAGTTGGAATGCGGGCCCGCACCAAGTTGTAATCTAAGAAACTGTTCAAAGTCGTCACAAAGCAGCGCAGTGGCTAAGCAGTTCAGGCGCGGGCCCGCGTTTCAATTTAATGTTACAAATTAGAATAGTTCGACATCTTGGTGGGGGCCCGCTTTCCAACTGCATTGATTCTGGCCTGCAGTTGTTTTGCTCGGGTATTTACGGACAGCTTCTGAATTTACAACATTGTTACAAACCCAGGGATAAAAGGCAGCAACTCCTTATGTTAGTAAAGAATAATAAATGATTTAAATGGCCGTCGTTCCAATATAATTGATGTGAATAATAAATGAGCAGGTAACATTTTAAAAGTTTCATCGTTGGCGTGTAATGCGGCACAGACAATGTGGCACAAGGTCGTGTTTCATTATTAAAACAAAGGAACGTTTACATTTATTCCTATTTACACTGGCTTAGTGAAATGCTTTGTACAGACCCTGTGCCTTGTCTAACTTCATTTGTACTTTCTTGAGATGTTATTTTAGTGATATAAAAATTAATTACAGTTGTTTTTTCATGTTGAAACGAAACTTGCCTTTGGCCGGTACTTTGTTTGCGTTTATTGCAAATCCAAGGGAAACATGTAGAAATTTTTGGCGGGATTAAATGTTCTCAGTATTTCTATTTTCTAACAAAATTTTATGAAGATAGAAAAAGCGTAAAGAGGAGACAATAATTGCAGAATAAATTTGAACAAAACTTTATATCGCAAAACTCAGTATAGTAATATAGAACTGCTTCTATGTTATAAATGATCAAAGCTACGGACTGAACCTCGTAATGGGTGTTTTTTATATTGCAGTTTGTAAATGAACAATATAATAAATTCGTATACATATTAAATTTCGCATAACACAAAAACGGAGCCTTTTTAGTTTCGTCATGCCCGTCTGACCATCTTTATGTAATATCCTTGTCATTAAATTATACTCTGATATTTACATAATCCCACAAGAAATAATGCTGAATATGATGATAAATATTTGACAAAATTTTACAATCCATTATGAAATGTAAGCTCTGTTGACTCAACAAATTGAAAATTTACATTGTTTTCCTGAACTGACCCTTGCATCATATTGTTGTGAAAGTATGCTTCGAGTATATTTCAACAAAAATTTTACGACTTTTCTTGCATTCACATTAAGTACATGTGTATAATCGTATATAATCAGGTCTTTCTCCCCCACGGGGTAAACAATGCCAACAGTCTCGAAAGGCTTTATAATGAAATTGAGATTCAAAAAGTGAGGGGTTACAAGCACATCGCCTAAAAGAAGAATAGCATGCTTTTTCATAGTATTTTTTGGAACTTTGGGAACCACCAATAGACCACATGAAACTATATGTGAAATATCTAATCTTTAGACTCAGTAGTTTTGGCGGAGCGTTGATAAATGGCGTCAGTCAGCCAGTTTCTTCTTTTACATAATAATATAATAAGATGTAATTGGTTTTAAAATAATGAGTATCAATGTTGATTGTTTATTAAAAGTGAAGTTATATCTATTTACCTACTTGGTTAAAATCTAATTAATTTATCTATGAAATAAACACAGTGGTCAATTTTATTTAAATAACTTTTTTGTTTTGTGTAGTGAATATACGAACTGAAGTTTAAAATATTCTTTCCCGCAAAACTTCAAAGAATCATGCAACATTTTTAATTATAACTGTGAATACCTTAACATATTTTATAACTTCTACTCTCAGTTTGAAATTTATTCTAAACTTCGTGATTTTTTTTTCATACAATTGCAATATAATACCTACTTTTTAATTATAAGCTGAAGACATACATATAATCACATCTTTATCCAAGCACTTTAACTCTTATTAATATTAAATATAACAGATTATTAAAAAAAAGAAATCCATTTTTTTAAGAAACCAATAAACGAGTAAACTTTGCTCGAGTATCAAATCATTAAACGTGATTGCTAGATTATTGCAACTTAATTAATTATAAGTGCTCAAAGGTGATTAGCGTGCGAAACAGCTTTTAACGTAGGGCGCTATTGTTTCTCAGCTGTCGTGTTTCAGAGCTTACTTGTCGGTTACTGCCGGAATGGATAAGATTAAGACTACTCGTAGAGCTGGCTTCTCGGCTTACTATAAATATGATCCTCGTTGTACACAAACTAACAACTAGGGTATCAGACGCTCTGCTATATAACAAGATATCTTGGGTAAAAATTTAGTTCTTTAATTATTCATTTGTTGGGGTTTATTGCAGATATTCTTATTTACACGAAGTATTTACAATAGGTTTGTTTGAACATTGTTTACTAGTTTACCTTCAGAATAATGCGAGAGTGTAGTGGAATGTATGCTATACAACGTAAAAAACTTACATATCAGAATATTCAACATAATATCAAGTCTGCAATACTAGAAAATAACATTAATCCCCAAATAATCGATAACATATTTGCACAGCATCCTGCTTCATACTCGTATATGTACTGTGATTCTAGCGTAATGTGGCTGCAAATTGGTAATAAGTGCTCAAACGTGAGTAGCGTGCAAAATAATAGCTTACAACGTGGCGCGCTATTGGCTCTCAGATATCGTGCCACGGCTTACTTGGTGGTCACAGCCGGAACTTCTGCAATGATTGTATTCACAAGCCTGAAAGATGATGCTACTTTTGAGTATCATGTTTTGAAGTTACGTGGAGTAAAACGAAATTTTATCTTGGATTAAATTAGTAGTTTTTTCTCTATTTATAATAGTGGCAAAATAACTAGTCAAGTGATATTCTTAGTTTTCTAAAACCGCAGATCTTCAATAGCAAAATTATATAAATGTCAACCAACAAATCAATATTTTGTGATTTGGGTTTAATATGGCTGCGAACTGGTAATAAGTGCTCAATCGTGAGTGTGCAAAATAGCTTACAACGTGGCACGCTATTAGCTGTCAGCTATCGTGCCACAACTTACTTGGAGATCATAGCTGAAATAACTGTATTAGCTGTGTTGATAAACCCGTGATGTTTTATTTTACCTTTGAGTATCATCCTTCGAGGTAACGCAGACTACAGCGAGTTTATATTCACAATCTTAGGCATTCATTTAAGGTTGAATTAGCTTTTATGTCACCATTATAATCAGGTGATTTCAGGAGTTTTCTAAAACCGCAGATCTCCAATTGCAAAATTACATAAATCTCAACCAACAAACCAATATATTGTGATTCTAGCGTAATGTGGCTGCAAATTGGTAATAAGTGCTCAAACGTGAGTAGCGTGCGATATAGCTTACAACGTGGCGCGCTATTGGCTCTCAGCTATCGTGCCACGGCTTACTTGGTGTTCACAGCCGGAACATCTGCATTGGCATTGTGGGCAAGCCCGCGAGGTAACGCGGGCTGGACTCCGCTAGCTTTGGGTATTATCCTCTGTAGCTGCGTGTAGTAAAGCGAACTGACAACCACAGTCACGGGCGCTCCGTCTTGGGTATTGGAAGCAACGGTCGAGGAGGCAGCACACATCCTGAGCACCACACTAGTTAAGAAAAGCAAAGCTAGAGTAACTGTTTAGAAGCTGGAGCTAACTGTGGAAGTAATTGCGTTGGTTATTAACTACGGGTGGAACACCACCTGAATGAATAGACAGATCATTTCGATAATTTGTCTCAAAACTACTCGTATTACATTGAAAGGGCTTCGAACCAGTACTTTTGCCTTACAGGCACAGTGTTATAGTTTCGTTATCGAATAAACAAGTTTCAGCGTAATCTTAAAAGGGTGGAATAAGCAACATTTTTAGGTGACTTCAGCGGGCATCATGTTAATTCATTAATTAAACCACTACGACAATATAATCGCTCACAATATTATATTGCCACGATGAATTGTTTTACTTTGAGTAAAATATAAATTGTTACCAAGGGCAACCTTATGCCATAAAAATAGAAAAGAGATTAAATATAGTTAAGTTTATTATATATTATATTTAGTTACAGCGCACCTATTATTGTGTCCTGCATGTTCTGCCAACTGCATACTGGTGACTGGGTCTGTAGTAATGCTTCTGATTATGCTATGGCAATGTATGTAAAGGACGCTAAAATATAATTTCTATAAAACGGTTAGGCTAGATTTAGTTAATAGGATGATTCAATAGTATATATTGACTTAAAAGAAAAAAGTACTTAATAAAAGGAAAATTAAAAATTTTCCCCTGCTCTTTACACATTAAACGTACCTATAATTCTTTCATTAAAAGTTCTTGTGAAAATGTCGGGTATTTTATTTCTAACTCTGATGAATTTATTTTTTCAACTAAAACTATTCAAAATTATTAAGTAGGTATGTTTTTAATAATTGTGATAGGTTTTTAGATTAAAAATATTTAATTAAATAATTTATCAAGGAAATATTGACCTATTAGTCAATACAACTTAAAAGCGTTTACTACAAAGGAAAAAGGTATATTTTCGTAACAGAAATTACTTTTAATTAACTTTTGATCCCCTTTTCGGAAGCCAAAGGTCGTGAGTGGGCAGCATAAATTACCGTGACAGTGACGTTCAAACGAAATGAGTCACCAATTTGACACATAGGTAGTAGATTAAAACCGAAACGCAAAGGCAAAGGCAAAATTGTATTATCATGGATGTGTCTTAATTCCTTTAGTCTGAAAAATGTTCTCAAAAAATTTATTCACAAAAAGAAAACTTTTTTTTACTTTAAATGAGCTTCACTTAAATTATTATTTGATTTTTTTTATTTAAGTATTTTAATCTAGGGATGCAGCATCTAACAATAATACAATTTTTAAATCTATGTTTATGGTCTTGTTGATATAGAGTGGACTACGATATAAAAGTTTGGATTCGCGAACGGACATTTATGAACTTGACAATTCATTTGAGATTAATATTTTTAAATCAGGACTCAATGACAATGGTTTGTTAATAACTTATAACTAAAAATTTAAAAAAAATCTTATATATTTTTAATATTTTGATAAAATTGTTAATTAACTACTATTTTATTAGAAACAAATCATTTATGATTTAGGACGTTATGTCTAAAAGGATTTAATTTCCGAGCTTATTTTGCATTTCAATACGTAATCGAAAAGCAACAAATGAATTTAATTGGACTAAAAGCGAAAACTATATGAAATTAATAGACAGTGTGTAAACTTTCTGGCAAAATATCAACAATTAGCGAAGTTGTATAGGTACTTACTCATCACAAACGGCCTCAGTCCATTGAAAATACTTTCAAAATTACATACAATCAAACAAATATTGATGAATGACTAATTTTCATGTCCTTCACCCACTTAAAGTTAATTATACTCGTAAGTCAAGTACTTATAAAGATAGTAACCTATCAACTTCACTTATTAATAATTAAGTGGTGTCGACCATATTTTAAGAAAAGATGTTAATAAATTTAAACAGCTGATTGTCTAGACAGCAAACAGATTATTGCTTAGCTTTCGACAAAGTAAAGTGAAACAATTTTTCTTTTGTAAGTCCACCTGTTGTTGCTGTAAAATAAATAGTTGTCATGCTTAAAAAATAATATTAATATGTTACATTACAGAGTTAAGGTAATATAAGGTAAAAATAATATGTCATTAGGTGGAGTATAGTGTAGTAAAACTATAGTATTGAGCACAAAAAAACAAAATCTATTTCACTGAGACGCCATCGTACGTAACTATACATACATTGGTTTATATTTTGCAGTAATGTAATCCGCCTGTATGTAAACTATAATATGTAAGTGTATTAAACTTTTGTACATTTTATATACATACATATAATCACGTCTATATCCCTTGCGGGGTAGACAGAGCCAACAGCCTTTTAAAGGCTGATAGGCCACGTTCAGCTATTTGGCTTTAAGATTGAATTGAGATTCAAATAGTGACAGGTTGCTAGCCCATCGCCTAAAAAAAATACCAAGTTTGTAAGCCTATCCCTTAGTCGCCTTTAACGACATCCATGGGAAACAGATAGAGTGGTCCTATTCTTTTTTGTATTGGTGCCGGGAACCACACATACATTTTATATATTATTAATTATTATAGTAGGTATTATCAAACCAACCATACACATATCTCAGTTTAGTCCAAAAGTTTGACTGGCAGAGAGCAAGTCTACCTGTTGCATTTAATTTAAATAAATTAATTAATAAAATAGATCGATAAATGATTAACTTTTCTATGTTATTCAAACAACCTGTTAAATCTACCTATTCTATTATTATGAAACTATATCATACTCTAACATCCTGAACACTACAACAAATACTTATTAAACAAGAAAATTATAAGACTGATTCTCTAACATGGGATATTAAACAAAAAAAATCGGACATAAAACTGAGACCTGGCAACCGAAAATCTGACGAGCATCACTCCCAACTTTACTTCGAATAGATTTCTGGACCTACAAACTTTTTGATACTACCCAAAGATACTTGAAACTTATTTAATTTTATGCCAAATTCAAACTGTGAACAATTTTGGAACGGTTTGATGAACGCATAATTAAATTTAAGATCAAACGCCATCAAAGTAAAACAAATCCTTAATAACAAGGATTGATTCAACAATTGTCGGTATTTCCTTCTTTCATTTTATAGGAGAGGATAAATTAAAAATAAACAGATTGACTAAGAAAATATAAACGGAAAGTGTGTATGAGAACCTAGGTGAAAATACCTTGGTCAAATCGGGGACATCCTGATCAAGGGGCAAATCAAAAGTATCCTAATTGTTTGCATGAAGAGAATGATGAAAGTAGATTAAGCCAAAGAAGTAAGCGAGAATCGTGACAAGAGACAACATATAGTTTCTGCCTAACCAGAAAAAAGAGACGTGCTTGTATATATCGTAATTCTATATGTTATAATACCGTCAGCCGAATTTTAGACACTTATTACTTAGACCTTTTAGAAATAACAAATGTTATAAAACTCGTGACCGAATAAAATATAATAAACACTTTCCCGTCCTTAGAAACTTATTACACACACATTATGACACTAACTCCCATATTATTCGCATGTGCCTCAGTAAAAAAATATCTAAATATGTACTTAGAAACAAAAGAAAGATACCTATTCTATTAAGTTCTTTTTCTGAACTTATCTTACCTTAAATTACGATTTTTTTTTTTTAATTATTTCCCTAATATTAAATTGACCTAACTTTAAATTTTAACCAAAATCTTAATAGAAAATATCCATCCATAAATTACGGTTTTATATTTTAAAAAACTAATCTTACTAATAAGTGCGATTTAATACTAACCTTAGAATACAATACCTACTATTATCATACAATTATTGTTGTCGCGCTGAAAAGCACGTTTTATTTTTCTCAAAGAGCTGCGATAAATAAACGCGTCCGATCGCTTCCAATTTCAAAGTGCTAATGGGGAGCCGCTGTTGTTTTGACTATGAGAACATAGTTTGCCTGAGGGGCATTTACTATTACAGCGGGACGTTTTTAGGCGAGGGCTTGATGCTCCTCCTAACAGCCTTTTCGGCAAAAGCGCGCAAGGGGCTCCCAGTTGGGACGAACCTCGGCCGGGGAGCCGCTGCCGCCGACGCGCTATTTATAGGGACGCTGCCCCCGCCGCCGCGGCCGGCCCGTACCGTGCCGCAATACTAATATCGTGATATCTCCTAAACTATATGTCTAAATAACACACTGTAAACTGCAAAAATAATCTAAATTAAATGCTCGTGATGATGAACTTACTTATTTTGATAAGGATATATGTATTATTGGTTATATCACCAGTTAAACATCACCCAACGAATTAAATGTTTTTTAATACAGAAAAGTAGTTTTTGTGACTTAAATAAAAAAGCTGGATATATGTCATCGCGGACTTTTTTGTAGAACTAATAAAGACCAATGTTTTTGCTATACATTGTTCTTACTTGTATCCAACGGTATAAGCGGCGCACGCACAAATGCAATCTTCAATTAGATTTTTTTTCTGACTTCTTGGACATAAATCGCTATAACTCAGCTAATATAGTTTCAATGTATTTCAATTATATATAAAAACCTGTCGGAGAAAATACTCTTTCTATTAGTGAAAACCGCATCAAAATCCGTTGCGTAGTTTTAAAGTTTTATGCATACGAAGGGACTACAGAAATATAATAAACACTTTCCCGTCCTTAGAAATTGCAGTTCGTAGAAAATTATAACGAATATTTCGCAATATCGTGCGAGTTTTAGCTTTATAAAAGATTTCTTGGAATCCTTGTTCACAATATTCTCAAGGAACATATTTCAAAAATAATTTTGAACTAGATACTATCTAACAGATTTTTCGTGTTAAACAAGAGAATAACATGACTGATTTACTCGTGATGTGTGATGTCACGATCGTGTGATGGCACGATACATCTATCTTTAAAAAAGACAATTGGCTTTTTCCTTGTTTTTTTTTCTGGAATAGTGAAGATCTTGCATTAAAAATTTATTAAATAAAAAAAATTCTATCAAGATCTTCACCACTTTACTAAAGCCGTCAATATCTTATTCCTCTAGGGCCAAGAATCACTTAAGTCACATATACATAAGGAATCCCGAAAATCCCTTTGTCACTCGTGTTTCTGTCCCAAGTAAGTACCTAAAATAAATCACTGGATTTCGTTCAGAATTTTTGTGCGACCGTTAAAAGATTTCCGTTACGGTATCAACACAAAATTTACATTTTGTTTCGAAGATGTAAATAGTAGGAAAAGGCAGAAAGACAAATAAATTCGCACATCAATAACGTTTTATAAAATATACCCTATTTAGACTGAGAGAATCGTAAAAAAATTTAACGTTCGTTAGCTTAATGGCTTGATAATGTATTTAACAATTCACAGATAGTGACAGGTTGTTGGTCCATCGCCTAAAAGATGAAGTTCTAGTTTCAAATTAATCTCTTAAGTTCCATCGATTATCTTTTACAATTTTCGCGGGAAGAAAAACAGCTGGCACATAAGTACTAGTTTTCTTCACTAGACTAGCGTGGAATGTGGAATATAGTGAATCTATATGTAAAAATCTTATCCGTTACTGAATGATAGACTGGCTGATAGATAACACACAGCCTAAACCACAGGGTCTAGAGATTAAAATTTGGCAGGTAAGTTTCTCATGGGCTCAAGGGGAGGTTAAGAGAGGATTTTCAGAAAGACCTGCGGAAACCGGAATTAACTGATTCGTTTTACGCGGGTGGAGCCGCGGTCATTCTCTAGTTGATAAGTTTAGAAAACTCATTGCGATGGTAATGAATATATAGCGTGTTTGTTTCGGGAACTAGGGCATTTGGTAAATGACAGTATGCAGTTCAAAATGGAAGATGCATTAGAAAAGTTAACGTTATTTCGTGACCCGCCCCGATGGTAAATATTGGAAAAATAATTGCATTTTTGATCAACTTCCCGAAACGAAATGTGAACTAAAACATATTGCGATGACAATAAAGACAATTGCTAAACGAAACTGAATTAATATTTGGAAAATATACAATAGAATATTGATATAGTATTATAAATATTAGAATTAATTAGGTTATGTAGTTTTCGGCAGGTTAGAATATAACCAGTAAAAATATTTTAGTTCCTAAATGTTATTAAAATCTATAAATTTTATTTCCTTTCTGTGGATATTTTGAAAGGGTTAATTCCCTTGTACTTATTATAAGTTATTAGTGTTCTATTTTTGAGAAGGGGTTCGGTAAATATTTTCATAGCACTTTGATACTCGCAAATCGCAGAAGTAGACAATGTTATTTTTCTTTTAATCAAAACCTTCTTAACAGATTTCTCAATAATTTAACAGTTATAACAACTAACACGCAGTGGACGCTATATATATTAAAAGAACATTTTATCAAGGTTCTATCTTTGACAGCTATTCTCATAAAATTTATCCGTAATCTAAATTTCCGTTGCAATATCGGAGAGCACTCTCAAAGGTACTTATAGATTTCAATATTTAATTCGCTTTCATACTGAGCTTAGGAAACAGATTTTATTTTAAGATTCAGTCAAATATTCATTTATACACAGGAAAAGCAAAAATCCTTTAAACATTTTGCTTAGTTTTACCGTAATGTTTAAAATTAACATAACACTGTCAAGATAATCTCAAAGTAAATTAGTTCCTTGAAAACGTACTTCCAAACGATGACACAATATCAGGTGTTCACACAATGCGAGTTCTTTGTACGAAATACCAGAAAGCGTCGATGGTGGTTCAAATCTTAACTCGGCCATACCTACATACTACATACTTACATATACCAATGACTCTTTCTGAGTTCTGTATTTAAGTTTGAGTGCTAACTTTGACTCTTATGGTGAGAGAAGACATCGTGAGGAAACCTGCACATTCTCGAAATGAACTGATCCTTATAGGTACTTACATAGAAAAGGGAACACTAACTGATTGATATGAGATGATACTGAGCCAAAACCACTTGGTATAGACATTTAAAATTAGGCATATAGGGTCCTAATGTGGTCTAGGAATTAAGTTTAATATTAAGCCATCAGACTATATATAAATATATTAAACCACTCTCCAATTGTCTAAGTCAAACTACTGGGTCGATATGAACAGTGGTGCATGGAGGAAGAAAATTAAAAAAGAATATTAAGACTTATTGAATAAGTCATTTGATTATACAGAGCCTGTGTTCTTTCAAATGGTAAATGACTTTTCCTTGGGAATACACAAAGTAATTAGTAAGTAATTGGGAATACAAAAAGATTATTCACGTACTTACGACTTTCATTACGTATTTTGTTTTATCTTTGCGTTAAAACCTAACAGTACATTCATGCTGATGTCACATTTTGACGTTGTTATTGACTCCGTCAACCCCATAAGGTTATATGACAAAAGTATATAGGTATAAATATATGTATGTATATTATTTATTATCTAACAAACAGACACAATAAAAAAAAGTATACGAAATTTTCCAGAGGCTTTCCATTCTATACCTACTCGTGCCACTTCGTAATTCAAAACCAACACCCAAAACGGAATTGAAAAAAATCTTTCTAGCAAAAACGTACAAAGTACTGAAGCTTAATTAAAAATGAAATAGGACTTTTTTGAAGTGAGTGCAAAAATATCAAGTGGCAATCACGTCCCGCTGTCCGCAGACCAACGCGTTGGATTAATTGCTAACAAATATATGTTCTGCTTGAGTTATGTTTACCCATGTTTTGTAGCTTTGATAAACCCCTTTGATTACTAAAACTGCTCTAGACCCTCTTTCGCCTTATTTTAATTCAGGTTACAAACTCACCTCTTTAGAAAGGAGGCCAGGTTGCACCTTTTGACCATGATCTTGGGACTGGGTAAAGGTTTTACACGATACGACTCTCATATGACTTCCGCAATCTTTGCGAGAGCCTAATCCATATATTGGTTCATGATAAAAGTGCTCCAGATGAATGTTAATTCTCTTAGTGACCTTGGATGTCTTAAAATGCGAGGGAAACAGATGGTCCTATACTTAAGAGGCAGCACATGGTACAACGCAATAGTGCACTCGGTGACATAATAGTTATAGTATCTTACTCTCTATATGGTAAGGTTAAAAACTCGTAAGAGTACCTCGTACATAGAATATTCTTCTTCTCGTACATAGAATATAAGACCTCTTTATTTGTAACTAATTTTGTAGGGAATCAAGAAAGGGTGCACTGTTACGAGTAGAGAGTAAACGCGGGAGCTGAGCACTCCTCCCATGATTCGGCTCTTTTAACCGGAAAGTTATTGGGTATTGGTAAAAATTATGTAAGTATGCGTATTTCTCCCAATGAGCAAAACTAATTATATTCATTGGAAATTCATTTTTGCCTCCCATGTTTTGAAGTAATATGTGGTAGGTAATATATGATAATAAAAAAGTAACAATGGATGTGCGACCACCTGAAATATCAACAGTGTAAAATAGGATTACGGAATCATTGTTTGAATATATTTTTGTTTAATACAAGATTTTTCACCGAAATCTCGTTTCGACTTTATATAACGACGTAATTAAAAGTAAACACGACTTACAATGGTTGAGTCACATTATTAAGGTTGAAAAATGTTATTTTAAAACTTTTTAAATTGCTTTCAAACAAAGCAAAAAAATCATAAAACCATATCTTCTGCCGCCTGGCTGGTCACTTGCCTGCTCTGAAGTTGTATACACATATCACGTCTTCACACCTTGCGGGTTAGGCAGAATAGTCACAAGATTCAAAGGCCACAATCAGCGGGATGGCTTAATGTAAACTGACAGGTTATATTTGCCTAAAAGAGCATCCCTTTTTTAAAAACATTTTTGTTTAGCTTTTATAATCTGCGTGCGTTAGTATTAGTGAAAATAGGTAAATATGAAGTGGTTTTTAAATAAGTAGAGTACTACTTATTTAAAAACCACTTCATATTTTTATGCAGGAAAATGAAGAAAGAAGTAACGCAACACTACCGCTTGTCGTTCGGTGCTCTGTGCTTCTCGTAAACTTAGCACGTGGGTTTTATTACCAACAAATCATAATGTTAATACGATCCCGCCTCTAATAATACTTTCCTGTTAATATTATTCTAGGGAGGTCACATTTTACTGTTATGTAAGTTTTAGTGGTACTCATTAGTTTAGTCGTTTGAGGAAATGGGCGTTTGATATTTTGAAATGTTAATATATATTTTCCAATGTACTGAGTTTTTCTTCCGGTAAATTGTTAATTTTATTTAAAAATCTATTGTTAAATACTTAATAAATAAATGGTATACTTAGGTATCTGAAGAGTAGAACAGCTCTTAATGAAACTACGAATACCTACTATGTTATTTTTTCAGAAAAAATAATGTTCGAATTGAAAATTTTGATTGAAAGATGGACATTATTTATGAATTGAAAATACACATTTGTACAAAATACATATTTCCTTGTTTTTATGTTTCCTTTTTGTCATCATATATTGTATACTCTTGCGATCCTTTGATAAATAATCACAAAAACACAGGTTTTTCATCGCTTGAATAATCTAAGCAATTTCACAAATATTTAATGAGGGTTAATTAACAAGCCTTTTGTTCTTAGATTCTGAAAATACACGAATATAATTTTGTAAATTTATCTTACGTTTGTAGGTAGACTTCAAAGAGAAAAGTAACATATTTTTGGGAGAGGCAACTTTCCTTCCTGTCTTGTAACTTCCTAGTTAATCTCATGGATTAGTAGCCTCCTCATATCGTGTTACTCATTTTTGAGGGTCGTCAGCTTGTCTCTGACAGTACTTTGCTATTTGGTCCAGGTCAGAGAATCATTGTGAAACGGACTTGATTTACCTGACTTAACGAACTAAGGCTATGAAGTAGGACTTAAAGTAAGGCTAAACGTTAATGCTTATGTATTTTTGTTACATTTCTAAGCCTTTGTTTATGTAGTCCTGTATAGTGTTCTAACCACGACTGGATGTTAACTATGTCCAAAGACTTAGTGTGACTTCCAAAGTACATATGGACAACGTATAAGCATTATTAATATGACTGCATAATTAGCCATTCAGCCAAATGTTCGAGCCTTATGACTAGTGACCCTGTCTACCCCGTATCACCCGTATGGAATAAAGTATGTGATGTATAAGTATTTATTATAAAATATAGTATCGTTGGGTTAGTATCTCGTAACACAAGTTTCGAACTTACTTCACGGTTCACTCAATCTATGTAATTTGTTCCGTTGATATTTATTTATTTAAGTGTTAATTTAATGATACAATTTTACACCCGCCCTCTTCATTTACTCGGTATCTATATATTTTTATGGTCACAGTTTGCAAAAGATCGCCTGCAATTTATACGACATAGGATTTTAACATCCATTTCAATCAAAGGACGCCCCTTTGATAGGAGGCTTTTAGGGCCTCGTGAAAACTGCGCCATTTATAACATTTTGTTTCAGATAACAGATTTTACACGACTTCTATTTTAGTAGATATGTCAGTACATATTCAGTCTCGACAACTACGAGTAAGTAACCAAATTTTGCAGTCAGGGTTATGCTGAAACTCGACTTTTAAATTTTTTTTATTATTTTTTTTGACACAATTTATTGTAAATATTTATGCAGTGATATAGTGCAAATTAAACTTATTATATCTATTGATATAACAGTTAATTTTATTGTTTATAGAGCCGTGTGGTTCACGGCACTTAATAATAGGACCATCCCATCCATTTCCCATGGATGACAGAAAAGGCGACTAAGGGCTAGGCTAACAAACCTGGGACTCTTCTTGAAGGTGATGGGCCAGCAACCAGTCACTTTTTGACTCTCATTTCGATTATAAAACCATATAGCTGAACGTAGGGGATATAGACGTGATAATATGTACATATGTATATGTATACACTGACTAGACAAACCAGTAACAAACAAACATACATACATGCATACAAATATTTTTGGCCCAGGTTGGTAGTCATTCATTTACTCCGTCTAGTCCAAATTAATATTTTGTACTGTTTATAAGATCTTTTCTCTCAAAATTTTACTTCCATTGTTAAAAAGCTAATAATAGTTAGTCATATTGAACTAAGAGGTCGTTCAAAGTTCCATCACAGGTCACGGTCATAAGCATTTCAATAAAAATGTTTTAATGGTCCAATGTGTCGTAAAACTATAGAAAATTCACACGCATCAACATAAAAAGAGAGTGAGGGATTTATGGCTAGCTATTGATGTAATTCATTGATATTATCCACTTTTTGACTTTTTTCTTTCCATTTTCTCTGGTTTATGACCTCAGTTTTAAGACCATTTAAAGTCGAGATTTGAACAGTAGCTAACAATCTATTTATAGATGTATCAGATAATTATAAGTAAGATGAGGTTTAAAATGGCATAAATAATGCATATTTACTCTTGCCTCATCTTTGCAACTTTACATAATGAAATCGTTATCCCATTTATTCATTCTAATAAATACGTCTATATCCCTTGCGGGGAAGACAATGCCAGCACTCATGAAAGATTGATAGGCCACGTTCAACTGTTAGGCTTGGCAGAATTGAGATTCAAATAGCGACAGCTTGATAGACCGTCGCCTAAAAAAAAGAATCCCAAGTTTATAAGCCCATCTTTTAGTCGCCTTTTACGACATCCATGGGAAAGAGATGGAGTGGTTCTATTTTTTTTATATTCTGGTGCCGGGAACGACACGGCAAATCGTTTCAACACGTCACGAAACGAAAATCGTTATCTAGCATTTCCATTTATTATTATGGCCATTTCAAAAGACGCGGTCGACTTTTTATTTGTCTTGGACATCTCCTTGGTGTAATATAAAAAGTAATAAAACGTGTTTTACACTTCATTTTATACCATTCGTAAAATGTCAGAATGTACGTCTTTACGTACATTGCGATTGCGGGGTCCTATCATGTTTTGCTTAGTGATCGTTAAACTCGTGCGTTTCGTTACTCGCTTGTAACGCCTTGGGAAATGGTCTTAGTAAGGTGAGAGTTCAGTGTCAAGTTACTCTTTATGGAGAAACAGTGCTGCTTCAAGATATTTTTTTATATACGGGCGAATAACATGATGATATTGCCGTAGCGTATTTTTACTTCGGCGGGCCTAGTTGCGACGCCGTGTATTGAGAATTATAACATAATTTATCTTAATTATAAAATTATATTAGGCTTACAATATACGATAAAAATTTCAAATTCCATCCGGAGTTTTTGTGTACCGTATTATAAGAGTTAGTAATGTATCTGTAGCGGGAGCGATAATTCGGCTCGACCACCACCAAAGGGAAGATCTTCGGCCAGGTCAGGTGTTATGCCTGGGGAACCGCGGCTCTGACGATGTTGTGTTGGAGGTTGTATATATAGCTGCTATTAGCTGAGCGCGTCAATTTCTTAGCGATGATTGACAGTTGTTATTTGATTGGATGTTGTGACGAGTGGCGTAGAGATGTCGCCACATATCTACTCCGCGTGAAACATAAAATTTCGTTTTCCGCGGGAATTTCTTGAAATCCTTATTACTGTAAACGACAATAATGTCAGCCAATCAATATGTTAATATGGATAGATTAAAAAAAATTAGCTAATATCCCAAAATTATTTCCTACATAAAATTTTGCATATTTTTGTGAGCATAATTTTTTTTTTACACATAATACATTGTGTTAGAAAAATTCTATACTTACATAAATACTTGCTTACTGTGTGTTAGACACATTAAATATCTAGTACCAATATTTTCAAGAAATACTATAGCTAAGTCTTTAAGATACTTAAGTAAAAGTCACTCTTAACTGTACCGAAACGCTTGTCGACAATTCTTTTAAAAGCTTCAATAAAAATTTTGTCTTTTAGTAGCACTCAGCACGCTAGCTTCAAATCCACTTCAATAACTTTGTAGGATAGATACAACAATTCCAAGAGAAGAATGTATTTTATATGAACTGCATTGTGAGACTACAAGTTTTATATTTAAAGTAATTTTTTTCAAGTATTTGCATGAAGTACAAGTAATTTTATTTTCATTTGTTGAGTAATAATATTTATTGTCTGGTATTTTAGCAACGAGTATTTTTTAAAACATTGAATATACCTTCATATATTTAGAAAAAGTCGCACAACGTTGATTATTATTTACAATTTTGATTATTGACAAAATTTTAGCTATTAGTTAGAAAGAAGTATGCAGAGATCGTGGCAAGTGGAAAGAGGTGGTCTCTGCCTACCCCTCCGGGAAAGAGGCGTGATTTTATGTATGTATGTATGTATGTATGTATTAGTTAGACATCATGTGTGTAATAAATTTAATACACACACATCACGTCTGTATCCTTTTCGGGGTAAACAGAGCTAACGATCACAATAGGTACTCGAAAATAATTTTTGGCTCAATGGTTTAATATAGTAATTCAGATTTAGAGACAATCATAGGTTGGTAACCCATCGGCTAAGAACCTCTACCCCACTAGTTATATAGACGTGATTATATGTATGTTTATCTCCCGCGAGGTAGACAACATATTTGAAAAGTCTGAAACGCCAAATTCAGCTTTATAGCTTAAAAATGGAGAGATCAAGAATTGATTAAAAATTGTCATTAAAAGGTAGTTTCTAAACATAGCTACTGCAGGATTTGCCACGACCTTGCCGTAGCATGCTGCAATGCGGTTTAGCTGGATCACGCTATAGTCACTGTTGCAAATAAATTCCCGTCTTGACCTTGAACTGATTAGATCTCATTTCAAATCATAGTTACCTCCCTCGACAAGTTTAAGTTTGATTTTCAAACGGTCTTATTAGTTTTAGTAATAGTTAGAGCATAAAGGTCTATTGAAATAATGTTTTGCAAAATTATCTTAACACTAAGCTTTTGACAACAACATTTAAATAGCAATTTTCTAAAACGAAACGGGTATATCTTAGTATACTTGCACCTAGATGTTAATTCAATTTTTTTGTGTTTTTACAGATCTTATTTAAACGTTTTATTGAAGAAAAAATATTGTTTTAGGGATCTACAACCCATTGTGGTATCTTTGTTAAGACTCCAAGAAAATCCATTACTAGCAAATTACTGTAAATAATTAGAGAGGAAATTAAGAGGAATATGAAAAATCTAAACGGAAGTAATTAAGATTAAACTCGTGGAGATTCAAAGTTTGTAACTATCATATCCGACTATTCTGTCAACATCGTTTTCTTCTTATTTAAAAACGAAAGATTTTATTCTTAGAGATTTAGGTTAACAAACCAATAATTACTCTCTTCTCTTAATGAAGAAAAGTGAACAAAAGTCCTATAAATCCTATTTAACACGAAAAAGCTTTTATAACGTTTAAAACTTTGTAATTGTTAGCGAATTGAGTTTCCATTTGACAAAACAAATTTTGAATCATTGATGAAAACTTAAAATAAGTTTTTAACAGTAAAACTAACTAAGTAATCTCAGCTTAATCAATAATATCAAAATATATCTGAAATATTCTTATAACTTTATTTTTTGGGCATCAAACTCGTTTTTTGATAACGAATCTTATTCCTTTCATTTCCAATGCCAGTAGCAAGAAAGTATAACATTGGAAAAATTATGCTTTGATAATACTGAGATCTTGTAATAACTTTCCCTTCAGTATTATATGTCTAAAATTACTATATTACCAATGTTGTAGGCTGTAACTATGTCCCACTGTTGGTTAAAGACTTTGAAATTGTTCTTCGCGGACCGGACTCAGTTACCATTTACAGCAATAAATATATTGTTTGTTAGCAATTAATATACTCATCATTCGTCATTGCGTATATCGTTCATCCTGCATACATCAAAACTTCGATGTCCATGAACCAGATTTTCGACTGTAAGTTAATCTTTTTAGAGTGATTACTCAAAAACTGAATAATCCTACATAAATATATTTACCGAACACGCAGATGGCGCCGAATGTGCACCGCAGGTCCCTCCAGCTGTAGCCGCAGCTAATGCGCTGCTTCCAGGCACCTTTCAAATAAAAACAATGAAATAATAAATAAAAATAATTTATCTTACTCTAAAAGACTCGATAATGATAACTATCATTTTAGAAATGAAGTTAATACTACGCTTATTAAAGAATATGGAGTATTGGCAGATACTAAAAACATATTGCCTATGCAAAATATATAATCTAAATCTACGTTTCATTATATATTTGAAACTATATACTGGGAACTAATAGGTAGTTTTAATGCTGATGCTTTAGCTAAATAGGTATAATGATAATATTGTTTTTATTACTATAAGAAAAAGGGGAATAGAGCAAGGAGTACAGTAGCGCAATCCAAATAGGAGGAGATTTGAAAGTTTCTTTGCAAAGTAGATACTATAACAGTTTCGGCCATAAATATAAACACACCATGTTTGAATCCTATAACGGCGTTGGAATGCGTGGGTGGCACTGATCCACCTGCCAAAATATTTCTGCTTTGGAATGTAGAATTTCAATAGATAATATGAATTAAGCCAATTAATTAAAACATCATTTGATTCTCTTTAAATGTATTTTGTTGAGTTGCACCAGTTCTCAATCCCGACCTTGCAGAATGCAAGCATATCTATTCAAAGTAACAATGTGACAGTCACATTAAAATGTCCTCATTGAATTCACTCTTTTGTAATAAACTATTTAAATATAACAAAACTTATGAACAAAATTTTAAACGGAACAGTTTCTACATAATCAAAATTGTTCGATCTAGTCAAATAACTATTTTGTCATAAACCTGTTATAAGATCAATGTGAAAATACGATATTAATAATCCAATTTTGAGTATATGGCTTCTTACCTTTAACTGTTCTTGTTTGTAATCTGGCTGATAGGGCAATAGCATTCGGATCTTGCCCCATCGGTTGAAGAAAAGTGCTATTGCTCCAATCCAGACTATCAGCACCAATACTACGATACCAATCTCCACCCCTCGTATCTAAAGAAGGAATATAAATTAAGAGCTTCTGAAAAATAAAGAGAGTTCATAGGATATGTTACATTTCTTTCTTTCGAGCCATTACTTATATATTTTAATCACTGACGGATGTGACTTTCAATTTTATTTGTGCGCTTAACCTTATTTAATTCTGATTCCGACTTCAAAAACGGAGGATTTTTATGTAATTAAGGTATTGCTTTTTCCAGGGTTATAAATATGTTGTATATCAAAATACAAATGGACATTTTCATACCTATCAAAATCAACATCCAGATTTTGCATTCGATATTCAGAAATTGGTTATTATAACAATTTGTTGACCATAACTCAGCTTAGCAACTTCGTTAAATTAGCAGACCTTGAAAACGTCCACTCAACGATATAATTTATTCAATAGAGTGATTATTTAACTTTGGACCGCTAAACTGTGCTGAACCTATAACAGTTTTCGTGTTATGCATAACATGAATCACGCGAACCATTGTATAAATCTGTAATTCAGTTACCTAATCCACGATACGATTACATCATTTTTTACCGGTAATATTATTTCCTCAAATAGATTTGTATTTTTTTTAGTTCCTGAGTAAGAATAAAGTAGTGTTGTTCAAGTTCAAGTCAAACATAATTAATACAAAAAAAGAGCTCATAACTTTGTTATTAGACACTATTTAGACACGTTGCAAATTCATGCAGTTTTCTTTTACAAAATAGCAGGCTAGCTTTTGTAAATAAAACTTTAACTCCTCTCGCATAAACTAACCACTTATAAATGGAGCAAGATTGAAAAATTAAACAGCAATCGGAGTAGATAGCATTGGAAAATGTCAAATCCCTTTTAAAGAATCCCGATCCCATCCCGACTCTTCAATTGTCTTTTAAACATTTCCAAGGTATCAAAAGCAAAAGTATAAAACTAACAGAAGTAGTAAACTGGCGAATATGACGTCACAACTGATGGTTCAACGCTTTAATATTGCATTTCAATTCTGCGATTTATCTGGAAGCTTATAACTGTGTGTGATGCAAGATACTCGTAATAAGAAATAGTTTCTACAGATTCAAGAATAATTTCGCATTTCTATTTTGGTTCCTTCTGGATTTAATCCTCATTGCGTCCTCAGCTTTCTGGAGAAGAGATTCATAGAGTTCGCCTTTTCTAATTTCCCCTTGGCTATAGTCTCGGTTGCATCCTCACCACTCTAGAGAGCAAGCCCTTGAACATGGATCCTCGATTGTTTGAGTCAGTGATTTACACGATCTGACCTCCGCTACTTTTTCACAGGAACCTAAACCCGTATTGGATCACGGGTGGCATTCAGTTGCCAGAACGCGCAGGGTTCTCAACGATGTCTTCCCTCACCGTATGCGCATGGGTAGGCCAATATAATATTTATATTGCCTCATGTATTCTTTCGAATATGATTTTTACCGTTGGAAAAGTAGGCGAAGGGTCGGGTGGTGCGACAGAGGTAAGGGGTGTGGCCCCGACCAGCCCTCCGTCCTGCTGCGGTGACGTCCGTGGGGGCTCTGAAAGTAGAAAGGACTATTAGTATTTATACTTCCTTCCTAACAGCCGTTCCCTGCATTTTAGAATAGATCCACTTCATATTTTCCTATTGATGTCGCGATCGCGACTAAGGTATAGGCTAATAAACTTAGGATTATTCCTTAAGGTTAGCAACCTATCAGTATTTGAATCTCAATGAACGTGACCTTCTAGCCTTTTCAACACTGTTGGCTCTGTATATCCTGTAAGGGAATATACGTGATCTTATATATGTATATATGTTTTGCCGTCAGTGCAGAGTGTTTCAGTTTTAGTTTTAATTCGAAATGTTAAAATGTAAATAAGGTCTGTAAGAGTGTTTTATTTTGAATCGGAACTGTGAATAATGGGATCATTGAGGGAGTCGTACATACATAGAATCAAGCTCCTCTCACAGAGAGGAAGGCAGAGACTACATATTTCCACTTAATTCTATCAAAGTAAAGTAAGTTAATTTGTTTTCTCTTAACAGTTAAATCACTTTACCAATCTTCCTGAAATTTTGCATACATATAACGTGAAATTAAGACAAGGACATTACAATAATAGGCGAATGCTATTATTTCTTATTTGACATTGATATTGTGATGAAAGAATAAAACACTTTTACCGACAATTCTGGTTCTATCAGGGCCGCTTAATCCATCTTCTTCAGTTATATCCTCACCGCTCTGGAGAGGAGCCCGGGTAGATCCTAGATTGGGTGAGTTTTTTACATGAAAAGATGCCATCTGACCTTTGCAGGTAAACCTTATACATATTGGATCGATCAAAATTACACGTCCAGTTGTCTGAATGTGCAGGTTCCCTCATGATGTTTTCCCTAACCGTTAGACCATCGGTTAGTATTCAAACTAGTGTACAGAACTTCGAAAATAGTCATTGGTAGAAAAGATTTGAAACTGTGGCTTTATGCGCATACGCATTTCATCCGAGCACCTTACCGATTCGATTTGCTTAATCCTTCTGTAGTTAAAATATTAAGTACTAGCTACCCTCGGGGTTTTGCTTCCGTGAGAATTTTGGGATAAACTGCACTGTGTTACTTTATCCCTGTACAAAATTTCATCAAATCTGTTCAGTAGATTTTGCGTTGAAAAAAATAAGATAACAAAATATATACTCTTCCATACAAACTTTCGCATTTATTATCACATAAGGATCTATATAAGAATAATTACTATTTTCTAAACATATAATGTATACGTAAATAAATAAACAATGGTATGTTATTATGCCGTGTGGCTTCTGGCACCAATAGAAAAAAGAAGAGGACCACTCCATCTCTTTCACATGGCTGTCGTAAAAGGCGACTAAGGTATTTATATAAGGTATAGGCTTATAAACTTGGCATTATTCTTTAAAGCAACGGGCTAGCAACCTGTTACTCTATGAATCACAATTCTGTCATTGCCAAACAGCTGAACGATTCTGTCTACCCCGCAAGAAACAAAGACGTAATTAAATGTATGTAATTATGACCTATAACATTACAACAAGACAGTTTAAATGTCGAGTACAATTTTAGACGTCGGTCAAAGACCTCTTGTACACTCATGCAGTGAGAAAATTCGAAATAAGTTGGAATTTAATGTAGTGAATGTTTGATTTACTTTACGTGATAACATGAATCTGATCATTATATTAGTGTCGTGTGGTTCTTGGCACTTTTGAATACGACCATTCCATCTCTTTCCCATGGATGTCGTAAAAAGCGAGTCGTAAGTGATAGGTTTATAAACTTGGGATTCCTCTTGTAGGCGATGGGCTAGCAACCTGTCACTATTTGAATCTCGATTCCATTATGACGCCATAAAGCTGATCGTGGCCTTTCAATCTTTTCGAGCAACTGTCTACCCGGCAAGGGATATAAAAGTTACTATATGTATGTATGTTGACTTAAATTTTATTCCATGTTTAATCTGTAACATGGAATAAAGTTTTAGTCAAAAGAAATACTCGTTTTGTTTTTACTCCAATAAACAATATGGTAATTGCAAGAATTGTTAGTAGCAATATGTATTAGCAACTACCTGGTTTATTAATGAATAATGACAAATAACGTATCCCATTTATTTATATTTATTTAATAATTTATATATTAAATTATGTATATTTGTTTAATAATAAATAAATAAATATATATATATATACCTACTATAAATATATATACTGCCGTGTGGTTCCCGGCACCAATACAAAAAAGAATGGGACTACTCCATCTCTTTCCCATGGATGTCGTAAAAGGCGACTAAGGGATAGGCTTACAAACTTGGGATTCTTTTTTAGGCGATGGGCTAGCAACCTGTACCCGAAACTGCCAAGCTTGCATGAAAAGTTATGAATGTGGGTGAAGCGAAAGAAGTATGCAGAGATCGTGACAAGTGGAAAGATGTAGCCTCTACCTAACCCTCCGAGAAAAAGGCGTATGACGAATTCATTTATTTATTTAAGCATTTTTTACCTGACTGTACTAAATGCTTAGATAAATAAATGAACTCGTCTTAAACGTCTCGTAAAATCAGAATAACACCGCGTTACGTCAAGATTCTTGCACACATTAAATACGATATAGAAAAAAACATTTGCATAGTTCGTTAGGTTCAAGTTTCTTTCTAAATTATTTTTAAACAAAAAAACATTTCGTTTCTTTTGGCGTTAACGACACACGGACGAACCGTGTGTATTTTTTTAAATTTTAGATGCTTTTGTAAATACGGACATGACGAAAGAATTATTATTATTATTTTATAAATAGTAACCAATTTCTTTCATTTTGATTATGTCAGTAGATAGTTCCCATCGGACTCAATTCAAAGTGAAATTTACCTATATTTTATGTACTTTGTATATTTTGTTTTATATTCTAACCACAGGGAGATCAAATGCAAGCAAATGAACTCACTGGCTTTCTGCCAGGCGCATAATGCTTTTCTTGAAGATTGATCCCGTACATACAAAACTTTGGTTCCGTAGTCAGTAAGTCAACAGTGCCGTGTGGTTCCCGGCACAATATAATAGTACCAGTCCATTACTTTCCCATGGATGTCGTAAAAGGCGACTTTGACAAAGGCAAATAAACTTGGCATTTTTCTTATAAGCTTTAGGCTAGCAACCTGTCACTATTTGAATCTCAATGCCATCTCTAAGCCATAAAGTTGAACGCGGTCTTTCAGCCATTGCGAGACTATAGGTTCTGTCTTTCCCGTACGGGAGAAAGACGTGATTATACATTTCTATACAATTAGTGAAAAAAAAAACTATTAGAATTTAAAAACAACGCAGACTAGACAAAGTGGAAAGTAATATATCATAAAGTGAATCCTGGGCTGGAAAGCATAATCAAAGAGTTTAAAGGGTTAGCTAAGTCTAAAAAGCTGTAATAAATTAGCCTCGACTCTCGACTAAAGAATAAAAATTACTTTTTTTATATATTTCTTCCGATGAAATTTATTCAGATAAGTCAAAGCTAGTAGGAATAATGTATGAATTAAAGTGGAGTGAGGATGGACAAGTCAAAACTTGAGGGGTTTTCGATTCATTAAGGAACCTTAAAACAGGTGACTGACAAGATGAAACATCAAATGCAAGGAAATGAACTTGTTGGACTGGAGCCAAAATCATTGTAGGTATATATCGGTTCGTGATTCGGAGCCGAACATTATTTCGTTTCAAACTGCATTAGTAAATGAAATGTGAATTAAATAGACTGATCGATCTTATACGACATCTTTTTTGTGATAAAACTAATGAGCGCTCGTGATGAAAAAACCTCGTTAACTTTCGTTCTCGCGGGAATTTCGGGCAACCCCCATTAGTGAATCTTTATGCCAAATTTCAAATCCCTAGACAGCAGTTTGGGTTGTGTGTTGTCTATCAGTCAGTCATTAAGGAAGGAATTCATATAAAAATAATGGTCTCCCAGGTGGAGAATAAGAGAAAATGAATATCGTAAAAGGCGACTTAGGGATGGGATTATAGTCTTGGATTTCCTCTTAAGGGAGATGTGCTAGCAACCAAATTTGAATCTCAATTACATCATGAAACTAAACAGCTGAATACATTTAAAATATAAAGAATACTCAAGTGTTTCTCCATTCGGTTAAGAAAATAATGTTCACTGGTAAACATTATGTTTATAACTATTGAAGCGTACAGTTTTCATTTCATTAACTAACTATTGTGTTTAAATTAATAATACAAATCTTGGGTTCAAGTCTAATTACTTCTGAGGTCAAAGCGCCGTGGAATCATAACATTATGATTTTCTATCAAAATATTATTTCAATTTAGTATGAAAATAACTTGTTTTTTACACAAACCTTGAAAAGGTAAGTTTATTCCCATTGTAATGTGTTCCTCTCTTTGATGTTCCTAGTTGAGCTAGATTTCCATCAGATTTACGTTATTAAAAAAAAACAGTGTAGGAAGGAAGGTAGTAGTAGTCTTAGATGCTCAAGACGAGAATATTTATAATTATATTTTACCCATTCTTGAGACTTGAGAATCAAAAAGGAAATTATCAGGACATTTAGAAAAGCAACAAAAATTATGTGTGTGTTTGTGTACAAAAAGTCCAAATTTATGTTCATTTTTTGTGGCCTCATCGTTTTCAATAAGTATTAGTTACAAATTGTAAATAAGGTTCGTGAGCACCCTGTTACTGAATAAACAAATTGAATATTCTGAATACATTAATTATTAACATAATGAATATTAATAATTCTGGGAAATGATCCAGTTTGTACTTAAAATATTATCAAACATACTCTTAGTATCTAAGACATAACAATTTAGAGTACGGTATCACGTATCAATAGGTGTTGATTGTGTTGTGTTAATTAAAAGTTTTAAATCTTAATGGTTTTGATTTCAATTACGAATACCCTGGCCGTTGTATTGTAAAAAGAAATTTCGAAATAAGAGTTACTACTCTCACTTTTCTATCTTCAGCCGTGTCATGTATTATTGTATCTAAGCTTTAACTATAAGAAACTTACTTTGATTTTTGAAAAAATAATGAATTTCTCTACTTAATATTTAGTTGCCTAAATTAAGTCTTATGTGTATTTTGTTAACTAATTTATGTCTATCATTGGGTCTATAAGAAATAAATTTACATATTCAATGCACTCTCTATATTCCCATATTATAATTAAAACCGTCCTACAGGTTAGTAGAGCCTGCTTGTTATGATGACCCGCTATAATAGGGTTAAGCACCAAATATTTCGGACTATAGATTTGCATATTTCTACGAATCAAACGAAAACTTGAAGATAAAACGGAACATTAACATTTAAAAAATTGAAACCAATTAATTCGTTTACAACTTTTTGTTGACTTGGCAAGTAACAAATTTTACATAATTTGGCTAAAAAGCTCTTATAATATTTGATAGATACACGTTAACAAAATTGAGCTGCGAACGTATGTAAATATTTATAAAAAAAACATCTTTAACATAATAACACAAAAAAAATGTAGCGAAAACTAACAAATGGGGTCATGCAGGACAAAGGACAAGGTCAGAAACCATTAAATTTTGTTTTGTGTACTAAGTGCGTTGAAATAGGGACTAAGTACATGCTTGAACACGCAACAGGTTCGTCCATTATGTGATAAAGCCGACGACACACTATTGTTAAGGTGAGGTATAATGTGGGATAGGATTTACTTCGCATTTGGTGCGGTCTCGTGAAAAAATGTTTAAGGGATGATTCTCACGAGGACGGATTTTTTAAGCGGCACAGGCGGAGTACGAATTTGAAACATTATGCTGTTTATATGACGCAATTTATATCACGCAGTGCCTGATCCGTGTCTTTGGGCTTATAAATCCGTCGACATTTCGGTTATTGCACGTCCCTCTAACCACTCTTTGAAATATATCTTGCAGCAAGGACGAGCTATATACGAGCTCGCTCTAATGTGCATCAACCCTTAGAAAAAAGATTTTTTATTTTTTTATTTCGCAGAGAATGTTATGACGGTGATAAACTAAATTGAGTTCTAGTATATAGTATTTTTACGGCTTTTATTTTCGCTAAAAGCTCACATAATAAAAAGTTTAAGACATTCATTAAAGTACTAAGCAGTACTTACCGCAATAGGTATCTCATCAAAACGCATTACTTAGTCTTTATTTAGTTTTAAAACACCGTTTATCTTAAAGGGGATTCCAAAAGGATTTTCAAAGACTAAACATGAATAGCTAATAAAAGAGAAACACCTAACCTCGCAACATCTTATAATAACTACAAAGAAAAAGGTATACCGAGAAAACGTTAAGACTAAATTCTGCTTATTTATTATGAAAACACAATACAAGTCGCTATTTTACTTAAGCAGCGCAATCCATTTAGCCACTTTGAGAGATTTACGAGTCTTAGTTGCTTGCTAGTACCCAATAAAACAGTCTTGACATAAAAGAACAAATTTAACCGTAAGTAAGAAAAGGAAACGATACTATATTTTGTAATAAATACTTATATAGATAAACACCCAAGACTCAGGCCAATCAGAGAAAGTTCGTTTCTCATCATGCCCTGACCGGGATTCGAACTGGGACCTTCGGTATCGGTTGTGCCACAGATGTCATGTACAGATGTGATGTCAATACTAATATTCTGTGGCTGTAAGATTGTCTATTCAAATAATAAAACAAACTTAACGTTACTTATAACACTTAACCTAAACTTATCACAAAACCATCAAACTGAATTATTTATTGGTAAACTTTTTTTTTCTACATAAGAATAAAAAATAACAAATAACATTTTTTTTCAATTGGCCAAATTCAAGTCAATTATGTGTAGATAATCTTTTGAATTATTAAGTGCAATACTTCGTTATAAATTAATTCCCTTTCCATCTCTCCAGTTTATTCATTTTTTCGCTGATTATTCATCTCACTTCGTCATTAACAACCTGAAGGAGACATCTCTTTAATGGAAATGAGTTGGTTGCATGTCCGTCATATTTGCTGGGAGCACGCAACAGGCTATGGCCAAAGTTCATTCACACGAGTAGTTACTACACAATGGAGACATGTCGACGTAAAGAAGAAACTAATAGCATATTTTTAATGATTCTTGGTTGGCAACCGTAAATTAGCAACAGTTACCAACCTATATCGAATTGACATTTAATTTTGGTCTAACAATAAAACGTAACATACATACATAAACACAGAGCCAACAGTCTTGAAGAGACTGACAGGTCGCGTTCAGCTGTATGACTTAATGATGGACCATCGCCTTCAAGTAGAATCACAAGATTAATAGTCGCCTTTTACTATATCTATGGGTAAGATTGGAGTGGTCATAATGTAAAGTGCCATGAACCACACGGCACAAATGGACTATAAGTTAACATTTGTATTTGTTAATAGACTATTAGGCCACTTACCCAGCGTGCGGAAGACAATAGGTCTGCTTCTAAACTTATGTCCGCCCGATAGAGCGGCGACGGTGACTTGATACTGGGTGTCTGGATCCAAACCTCTCAAAATGACCGCGTCGGAGTTACCAGCGACTTCCAATACCACTCTGTAACTAACGATCAATCAGTCAATTTCGTGGTGATCTATTGACAAGGATGAAGAAATAAAGAAGAGGAAGAGAGGCTAGTCTAATAGATGAAAGAAGTAGATAAAACATAGTGGAAATTTTCCAGCTGAGTAGATATTACATGTGTCAGTTTTCTTGATCTAGATCAGGAGAATGCTATATAATTTGGGGATGCTACATAGAGCAGCTGCTCTGAGATACTTTTTTTGGTCCAAAAAATATTGTATTAACCAAGCGCATGTCTGCTGACGTACATATATTAAAAGGTGTGTGGAACGCAATTTTATAATTCAAATCTCTATTTTTCCAAGTGCAATATGTAAAATTGTTCACGTTTATCTTGTCGCTTATTTTATTCTTCTATTTTTAAATAATACATAAGTACACTCGATTGAGTTGCTCTGGAACCACGGATCATTTTAAAATGATTCGAAACGTCCAAGATTAAATAACGGTACGTTACGTGCGCGCTTACGCTGCGTAGATCATAGAACTCTTCTGCTCAAGCTCGCTCATTACGGGTTCGATACTGCTGCCGTTGAACTAATTAAATCATATCTTAGTGATAGATTACAGACGGTAGATTTAAATAATACAAAATCGAAAGGAGCGACGGTAAAAATTGGGGTACCGCAAGGTTCCATTTTGGGACCTTTTCTCTTTCTGATATATATCAACGACCTGCCTTGCATGATTGAGAAACAGACTGGCATCGTGTTGTTTGCAGATGATACGTCACTAATTTTTAAAATGAACCGCCGTAGCGAAATCTGTGATGATGTGAATAGCACTTTAGCCGCCATCTCTAACTGGTTTACAATCAACAACTTACTGTTAAATGCAAATAAGACCCAATGCATTAAGTTTACACTTCCCAATGTGCGGCAGGCAAATGTGGATATTAGTATAAGTAGTAAAAGATTAGATTTTGTTGATAGTACTACTTTCTTAGGAATAACATTAGATTCAAATTTGAAATGGCATGCTCACATTTTAAAACTTTCTAAAAGGCTTAGTTCTGCAGCATACGCTATTCGTCGTATTAGGCATTTGACGGATGTGGCAACTGCTAAGCTAGTATATTTTAGTTATTTTCATAGTTTAATGTCATATGGTCTACTGCTTTGGGGATCAGCAGCAGACATACAAACTATTTTCATTTTACAAAAAAGGGCAATTCGATATATCTACGGTCTTAAACAAAGAGATTCCCTTAGAGATTTTTTCAAAAACCTAAATATTTTAACTTTGCCCTCCCAATACATATTCGATAACATCATGCATGTTAGGAAAAACTTAGACCCTTTCAAAAAAGTAGGTGCATGTACTAGTAGATCACTGCGGAACAATTACAAGTTGTCGATCCCAGCACATCGGCTGGCTAAGGTAGGGAAATCATTTCTGATTAATTGTATAAGATTTTATAATAAATTACCAAAAAGTGTTCTTGAAATGAATGATAGAAAATTCAAACAGTATATTAAAGTTGAGCTTTGTAGGAAAGCCTATTACAGCACGGATGATTATATTAATGATAAACATGTGTGGCCCGAGCTGGACATAATGGCCTCTTAAATGCTTGTGTATTTTTGACATGATCTTGACATAATTTGTACAGTATGTACATATTTTATTTTATATTTATTTTATTTGACGAAATATTCATATTGACATAATCAGTTCTACATTCATACATGTTTTTTAATGTAGACAATGTGCATTCGTCCACGATTTAGATTTAAGAGATCTATATTTGTAAATTGACGTCCTATGAAAATGCTGCAGTGTAGTTTGTTCCGCCGCTTCTTCTACACATGCGCTTTGGAAGCGGTAGTAGTTATAATTAGATTTAAGTTATGTGACGTCAATAAGTGATACCTTGTATCCAATTTTGAAAATAAATCTATTCTATTCTATTCTAAAATAAATGCAACACGAAATCAGTTTAGTTAGTCGGAATCTCCAATCGTAGTCGAACAGGGATACGTATATATTCGATTTCCAAGTCGCTGAGCAAAGCATCTGGAGTAGAATCCATAGAAGTATGATCACTCGCATCGATTTCGCACTGATAATTTCATTTATCATTGCGATGTCTTTAACTGTGCGAGACAACAGATCTACAAAGTTTACGGTTAGTAATTTACATAGAATTTGGCAGTTTATGTATCATTATCTACCACTCAAGCATATTTTAGAATTTTACGTGCACTTTTAATTATTATCCACTTTATAGGTATCCTCCTATGGAATCCACACATATAAATGAATTAATGTAAAGAACTGAAATTTACGTAATTTTTTAAGTAACTTTTCTCAATCATACGCTAAAAGTTTATTAAGAATGGCATTAAAATAAAGCGAATCATTGTAACCCATAGAAAGCTCTATACCCACAACAATACAATAACAAAAAGTCACAACAAAACATTTTTCCCCAGGAAATTTATCGGTAATACGTCTTCCGGCGGCCACCCCGCCTGTTCCGACAACAAATTGTGTTTAAGACTTTTATTCTTAGGGTTCCCTCATTAGTTACAACTACATTATAGTCATTAAATCATGCCGTATTGTTCCGGATACTTTGTTATGGAACCTACCTATTTCCATTCTAAAAATGTAAAATTCTCTATTGCACATTCTGTAAATAACACTAGTTAAAAGTACTAGTATAAAGTTGTAATCAGGCATTTAAACTTTGTATTATAATACTGAGAATTATTAACACTATCATTTTATATTTAAGGATATTTTTTAAACGCTGTGATTACAGCATATGCCAGACTTATCGTAACCTATCTTAAAATTTATCAATATATAAAAAAGTAACCTTATATTATATATATTATAATCTTACTTTATTGCAATTTTACTACTTCTCTCTTAAAGTTATTTCAAAGTTCTTGCTTATTCTCATTCCTTATAACATTTTGTTCGCGTGTGCCGTTGCGAATCGAACAAAGAGTTTACTTCGCTTAAAAGTAAGTGATATTAAAACGGAATGTAGAAATAGAAAATTTTGTTTCATAGGCACAAAATAAATTTGTATTTATTTGATTATTTATCAAAAAAAACTTACTTATTTGAATCAAACTATAACAGAAATAGTTTCAAAATGATTTGATTTAAAATGTAAAATTTTATTAAAGATATTTATTTATTACACTCATTGCAATCATCATCATCCCTTTTTTCGTTTAAAAAGGGATAATGATTTTCTCAACTCCTCTTTTTAGAAACGATAAAATAAACATTAGGATAGGATTCGAACCTTTGCATCTTAAAACGGGTACACTGATGCTCATAATATCATATTACCAAGTATAAACATCAAGTTCAAAAGTAAACAAGGATTCTAATTCAGAATGTCAGTGTGCGATCTTCAAGTTTGATGGATAGCATATTTGACAGCTATCGGCTTCCAACTGGGGTCAGATTAACTGCCAATCTATCAAGAAGCACTCGCAATGTAGAATAGAGAATTTCTAGACAGTTCAAGTAAGTAAGTGATGAAATTTAACAACATTTTTGCCTTCATATGTTATTCTGAAGAAACAATATGTGGATATTGGCGTGATTTTATTTATTTATGTAGGTACTTAAGAGTTTACAAATAAATAAAGATAATTAACTGCCGACTAGTTGTAATCGAGTTATTCCTCGCCTGGTTCCCAAGCATTGAGTGTGTCTCTTGGGAATACCAGGCGAGACAATGTAAAATGTATACAAAAAATAATAATAAGGATTAAAAAATTAAAGACTCGGCCAAAATTAAGGGTCTGTTCACATTTCATTTTAACCAAATAATAAGATACCACGGAAAATTGGAAATTAATGGAACTATTTTTTAAAGTTTAATTTTAAGTCATTTTACATCAATTTTTCCTTAGGAACTGCTTTAAATTGCAATTATATATATATGAATAAATGTAGAGGAATCTTATTTAATGTAGTTATTGCATAATAAAAAAAACTACTGATACTCTTGACTCTAGAGTAAGGAAAAGTTTTGCAAGACTTTGGCTGCAAGATAAAGATACTCGTATGTCTATTATTATTCATTTACGCAATACCAATTAAGAAATAATATCAGGTTAAATACAAATTTTAAACAAAGCGTTTTACGCCCTTTAATTCCAAATTATTCATTAGATCAAAATAGTAATCAAGGGTTGTAATTGGTTTCGGAAACAAATTATGAACATTAGTCAAATAAAAGAAACAGTTTGACAAAATTTCATTTCCAATACGAAATGAAAGCGAAAGTACATTGTATAAAAACCTTCCTTGCACCAGTGTAGACAATAATTATTATTGTAGTCTATTCAGTCTAAACCCCAAATAAAATTTAACTTTAAATTGATTTCAAGGGACAATAGAAGTGAAACCTGAAAATTTCCATCAATTAGCATAGGATTTTGTCGTTTTTGCAAAGTTTTCCACTATCGCGTTTGAAGAGGTATTGAATATTTATCAGTTTGCCGCGTCGGGTCGCGGATTTTAATATTAACTGAGGATAATAAAACTTTTAGGGGTTTTGTATTTAAATTATTTTATGTGAAAGTTTTATCCACATGACTATTTAATTAATTTTAGAGAACTGATATTGACAAACGATACATATAATTTTTACAAAACAACATACATACATTCATACATATGGTCCAGTCTATATCCCTTGCGGGGTTGACAGACCCAATAGTCTTGAAAAGACTGAATGGCCACGTTCAGCTATTTGGCTTAATGATAGAATTGAGATTCAAATAGTGACAGGTTGCTAGCCCATCGCCTAAAAAAGAAGCGCATGTTTGTAAGCCTATTCCTTAGTCGTAAATATTGTGATCTAGAATTTAAAATAATTAATTCTAAACCGAACGGTAAATAATCTGGTATAGGAAATTCCGATGTGTTTCTACATAATCCCTTGATGTAACATAATGCCGGCCATCCGACAATATAGGTGTAGTTTACAAACAACAATATGCCCTGGGCAGCCGCAAATCCCTAAGGACATACAAACTTTAGCCAAAGTTTACCTTCCCACACAGGTGTTAAGAAATTGCTTTTATATCCTTCTATCCTACTATTATTTGTTCGGAGTTTTTCTGTTATAGGGCTTAGACATATCACGTCTTTATCGAAAGGGTAGGCAGAGGCAATAGTCATAGAGATTTGTAAGTCATACTAAGCCCAGTGGCTTTAAGAAGGAATTTAGATTCAGTGGTACTGACAGGTTGTTAGCCCATCACATAAAAGAAATCTTTGTTTATAAGCCGTCCCCCTGCATGACTCAATACAACATGAACGGGAAGACAAACTGGCAGACACAATGTTTTTCTTCATGTAGATTCACGTCAAAAGAGTTAAAACAAAAGAGTAATTTTGAAAAAGTGATCTTTTGTTGTCTGATATTGGTCTTTTTATGTTTCGTGGAAATATAAACTCTCGTAATTCAAGCACATTATATGGAAATATGCGTAAGGTAGTAGGTAAGTAATATTTTAAGTCTTAGCTGACTGACTTAAAAAATGTACAACCGTCCAAGATTTATACAGATTCAAATCCAACCGTGGTCATAAATCAATCACATTAAGAGGGCATCGAAATAAGTACATTAATTTAATTACAAACCATTTCTTTTACAGTGAGAAAAAAAATCCTAAACCGAGTAATATTTTGAAGTAGTCTTGCCAATATAAATAGCTAGAAATTGAATCAGTCTTCATTTCATTGTCTACAAATCTTCTCGAAGCTACTATAATTTATAAAACATTTTAAAGGCTTAAGGTAAAGTCACTCAATTCCGAGGGGTTCCAAAACTGGCAGGTAATTGCGATGTATTTAGAATAACGGTATTTTCATTTAATTTTACAAGTTCACTTTGACCGCAAAATACGTAATTCAGTTAAGAATATATTGACTCATGTTTATGTGTGCAAATTATTGGCATAGTGTGTGCACAATTTAAAATAATCGGTAAGTTCGACGCCAGCAGCTGACCCGGAAGCGCGCTTCTTGTATTTCGAACCTAATTTACGTGAGTACTACATTTTTTTAAATAGCGTTTAATTTGTGAATTTTACGATCTGTGACTTTTTTGTTTATGTAGGAATATTAAAAGGGGTATTTAAAATATATAAACCTTTTAGATTTTGAGTATTTGTTCTGAAATTCATGAGAAAATTAGATTTTAAAATACCGCGGCATTAGGTTTCCAATAATTCAGTAGGTTCCTAATTGCCGATGTACACCACGGGATTAGGAAATCGAAGAGGGTTACGTATTTTTTAAATTCAGAGTTCACTATTGTGATTAAGAAATTAATATTTTAGTAGTAATCTCTTAAATAACCAATAGTTGTAAAAATGTATTTCCGATGTACACTTTGACGTTACATTTGTTAGATATAATAACCTAAATAATACCTTTTTAGGTACTTTATTGTTTTCTTGGTTCGAAAAGCAACATTGATATTATTAGATTATTGGTGTGTTCTGATTGAATTTTATTTCTGCTTTATATTTTTAATGTAATATATATCGATAGCATTTAACTAAGTATTGGTATATTGACAAATATTTTATTTTATATCACTCGGAATTAAAAAACTTGTTTGAGAGTATTAAAACACAAATCCGATGTATTTAGAACGGAATAAGGTTATATGAACACTTAATTCCGTGGTATCGATACAAGAAAAATACAGTGTGTTCCTTATCTAACTTTTCTCGTTTATAAAGCACTAAACCATCCATACATCTAGGGACCCTTTAGATTAATTTTGATAAATCATTCTTTTCAGATTTACTTACGTAATTTTAATATTTAATCTTAATTGTTTTGTTATAGAATAATGAACCCAAGAAAAAAATACACAAAAAAAGATCTTCAAAATGCTATCACGGAAATCAATAATGGCAGCAGCGTCTATAAAGTTTCTCGAGATTATAATATTCCAGAGACGACATTGCGCGATAAACGTGATAAAAAATATTGCGGTGACATTCCCGGTAGAAAAACAATACTTTCAAAAGCGGAAGAAACAAAAATTGTTGACTGGATTCATTATCTAGGAAAACAAGGTTTTCCAGTTACCAAAGAACAATTAAAACAAGGAGTAGACAAGTTGGTCGAAAATTTAAAAAGACCGAACACTTTTAAAGATGGTATCCCAGGTAAACATTGGTTTACCGGTTTCTTATCAAGACATCCGACTGTTGCAAAAAGAGTAGCACAAGCATTACCTGAAGTGCTGAAGTTGATTATATTTTTAATTTTATACGAGATTGGTATTTAGCCATAAGTATTATTAATGTTTATGTTTGAATTATTAATATCTAGATATTAATCATGTACCAACAATAAGACTGATTTCAAAATAAAAGACTTGATTTTTGGACACTCTGTATTTATTATCCCCACCTCCATTTTATAATATTAGGTACACTCGGATTTAGGAACAAAATCCATCGGAATTAGGATTATTAAATCGGAATTAGGGTCTTTGGAATTATTTATATTTTTACATTATTTCACATTTATACTATTTGTTTACTGACCAATTGTAGATTTATTTCAAAAGTAAGATAAATAATACTGCTGATAAATATAACCAAATCTTCAAAAGAGCACATTAGATACTTAAATTTTAATGTTCACTTAACTTCAGGTGAAAATACCGCGGAATTAGGTGACTTTACCTTAGTTCGTAGAGGCGTTTCTGGTTGGAATGCTAGAAGGATTATTAATAATACTGCGGTGGTCTAGGTATTAAGATAGATAGTCTCTTTGCTCAAATATAGATTTAAACGAAAATTGAATCGAATAAATGCCCTGTCTTTATGCACCAGCAGTTTGGTCATTACTTCCCGCCTAATCCTACAAGACTCATACATATGTGCTAACCTACATATAATCAGATTTTTATCCCTTATGAGGTAGACAGAGTGAAGTCTCTCGCAAAGAGTAAAAGATAATGTTCAGCTGTATGGCTTAGTATTGGAATTTAGAGGTTACTTAGGATTTCTTAGCCTAAATCTTAGTCACCAAGTGGTCCTATTGTTTTTTGTACTGATCCCGGGAACCACACGGACTTAGTTATGGAATTGTGTTTCAATTAGTGAGAGGTTGCTGGCCTAAAAGAAAATCCCAAGTTTTCACAAACAACAAAAATCTCATAATACAATGTTGAAATACTGAATAATGGAGATAGAATGTTTTGAAAAAATAAATAAAAAGAAATCATACAACAATTAACGAAGAACAACTCAACAGCGATGAGAAATAATGAGTTCAGAATATCAAGTTTCCATTATAGCATAAAGTTGCAACAGCCTTAATTCAGTCCCAAAATTTAATATCGAGTTGCTTTCAATTCTAACAGTAGGTATAAAATATGAAGAAAACAGAAAAATTATCTCAAATATGCCAGCTATATGACAGTCTTGATTTAAAAAAAAATCGTGAACTACAAATAATAAATAAAGTTAACTAACATACTATTTATTAGCTATACTCATTAAAAATAAGAGTAAAATGTTTCAATTTCCTCTACATTCACTAAAAGCAAAATGAATACTCGTTGATTTTTGTAACAAAACAGTACTTTCCAATGTGCAACTCTACGGCTACATCTATTTTGTTTTTATTTTGTGGTAAAGGTGAAGCTGGCAACAAAGTTAAATCACGTCTATAACGAGATTACATCCGAATTTTACGCTGGAAAACTGTCATATATCTATAGATTTCAATAATAATTGTAATACTCTTGGCAAAGTTTAAACTAAAATATCTTCATTTCAGGTAGCCCATGCTTTTCAAAATAAACATTATTAACTTTCAAAATATTCATTTAAAAAACATTACAAATTTCCTTATGGGTCTCGTCTACGAACAGACAGAGAAGTTTTTACATCCATTAATTTAAATACTAAATATGGCGAAATCTTATTAATATTGTTAATACTAATAAAAAATAATCCTTTTGTTGTTTTGTTATTATAAGTTTAATTTTTCTGTCTAATACATTCCGCTGTTATATGTTTATTCTATTCATATTTGCTTGTATAAGTACTCTTTGTGGGGAGAGGCTGGTGTACTGAGATACAAGCCCTGCTTAGTTCAGACACCATTCTCTCACAAACAACTTACTTTGTAAAGATATAGTTAACTTTTTTGTAAATATTTTGATTTAAGTTTGTATAGAAAAAAAATAAGAAATTAGATTTGATTTGAAATTGCTTTTCAGTAATAGGAATTTAATTATATGAAATTTTTGAATGATCTTGTTTAGGCATCTTAATCAGAGACATAATCATTTATAAAAAAACACAGCTCAAGCTATTACACGATGATGTTAACAACAACATTTTATTTTGCAAAGCATTCTATCTCCTGTGCATGCACATCAAAGATAAGTTATTAATAAATACATAGATACAGAAAACAGATATCATAGCAGAAGAAGCATAGAAAAAAAAGTATATAAAGATAGAATAGATATACAGTTAGATAAAAGCATAAGAAAAACGTGTCAAACAACCCTCACCTTGCGTCCGAAGGTTTGTAGATGACATCGTATTTCTCCACCAATTCTATTGTTGTTGTCCAAGACACTCTGACTGAAGTCGGGCTGAGGAAGGCCACTGTGATATTCTCTGGCACACCGGCTCCCATTGAACCTGTGTTGAAACAAATTTTGAATGTGGATGAAGCGAAAGAAGTATGCAGAGATAGTGGCAAGTGGAAAGAGGTAGTCTCTGCCTACCCCTCCGGGAAAGAGGCGTGATTTTATGTATGTATGTATGTATATTTAAATAGAGACCCATAGAGTTGGGCTGTGCGTTATGACGTTGTACGATGCAAAACCGCAGCGGTACGACGTCACAGCGTTGATATGTCAGTCAGTCATTCATATTCTTCTTTTATTTAATTAGATGTAGGTATTTTAAGAATAAGTACACTTTTACTCATGATCCAAGGTAGATTATATTCTCTCGGTAGCCGAGAGTTACTTCGTGTTAAATCACCTGATTTATTTACTCTTCGATTGGGGTCGAGGTATAACATAAGCTTCTCCCCAGTCGACTCCCTCGGTTTTGACACCTTCCTAGTATTGGGTAAATTATAAAATCTAGTCTTATCTGACTCTGTTGCAATATTAACAAGTAAATGTAACTCGTTATTTCAAAAGTCGTTTAGTGAACTGAAACGAACGATGAACTAGCCCTAGACACCTTTCTTTCTAGATATTACCAAGAAAGTCCTGAGCATACGCTTGTCAACTGATATTGGCGCCTGTTCATTTTATTTCATCCAGTTTCAAAGGAATCCAACACGAGTAATAAAATTCGCCGGCGGGCGTCAACCAGGAATTTGCAAGATACTGCACTTTGAAATACTTGAAGCGCGCGCTCTCGAATCGTTGCACGAAAGTGAGGAAAAACAGATTTTGTAGCACAAATTTAGTGCAGTTTTTTTCGTTATTAATGGTAGAACAAAACTTTCAAAAATACCTCGTTTTCTAGAGATGTATTTTGATAGACCTAGATTAGATAACCTAAAAATGTAAGGAAATATAAAAAAAAGGAAAAACAAGTGCATTTTTTTAATAATTACTTTAATATTACGCGTTTGGTATTGATAATTCTTGCCGCTTCCTCGGATCCTAACCCTAGGTCTGACATCTGACGCTAAGTGAAAGGCGGAACGCTGAGACAGTCTGACTAAAGAATTGACTTTCTTTTGCTTCTTCTATCTTTCTATGCACAACGATATTAGAGGTCCCCAGCCGCGACGCCATTTTATCGCGCGAAAAAGCATTGCTGTTTTGCTTTTTATTATGACGTGGAACGGGACAGCGATAGTTTTTGGCGCGATAAAAATGGCGTCGCGCGTGCCATGCTACGGGGGCGGGTCCCGAAGCATAGTGGCGCGATGGTGCAATTAAAAACCCGTTTAGAAGTAAGATCTACATTCACACTCTTCATAAGAGCATGCCGGTTTAGTATATGCTTACAACAAAAAAAATAAATTTTTCGCAAATTCCATTAGATGTTTTGATCGATGTATTTGTTTAACCTTTGTGTATTTTAAATTTGTATTGCGCAATACAAAAATAGAAGAGCGGGCAGACAAAAATATCGATTTAACAATATTTTTAGACTTAAGCAGACTTTTTATAAAAAAAAAGTATTAATGTAATGTTCATCTTCAAATTTTTTTTTTATAAAATTCTTTTTTACCTATAGAATATAGTTTTTACGGGTTTAAGCTGAAATAGTATTTTTTTTTTCTAAAATATTCAAATGTATGACACTCTATGTTTGTTTAAGATTCCAACTATTCATTAGCATGTCTCTCCATGTTTAACGGCGACACTGCAAGTGCCTAAGAGGGACATACTATATAGCCGATTGTCGACCTGTGGTCGATAAGTATTCTCTAGTAAATGCGTATTCTCTTAGGCTATGCTAGATCTACAAAAAAGATATGAAATACAAGCCTCCAGTACCCAAAACCTCGTGGCTAAAATATAGATTACTTATTTGCGTCAACAAAATAACCTCACTAATCTAATACTCTGGACTGGTCAGGCCGAGCAATCTAAATCGTATTCGCTCGCCCCGTGCATTACCCCCGTTTCCTGTGGGACCCCATGTTCCCGATTCGTTATATATCTCGACCCGTGATGACCTGCGATCGGATTTCCTTTGAATGCAAAACTGCAGTTTGCAAATTGCCTATATTTATAGAATAAGGTAGATAATTTAATTTCTTTATGGTATAGAAACGCTTCAATCGGACTTATTTTTGAGGGAATCAGATCGGACAAAATTAACAATAATAATCAGGTCAGACCGAACTAACTCAAACAATAGAGTATTCCCTCCCTACATAATCTATTTTTTTTTTTATATTTTACTTTATGCTATTTATCCTATATTTAAAATATTGAGTGTTTCAAAATATGTGTTTTCAATAAAAAAAAATACATATATAAAATTACGCCTCTTTCCAAGAGAGATAGCCAGAGACTACATCTTTCCACTTACCACGATGAATGCGGATGAAGAGTAAGTATGCAGGGCATACTTACTCTTCATCCGCATTCATAATTCTCTTGTCAATTCCAGGTACTTCTAACCTACCGAAAACCTTTTAAGTAAATTAATTGAGATAATTTTGACTTGGGCGTAAATAGAATCCTGAACCTTATACTAACCACTATATTGCAGAAATATAATAAACAATATGTACGGAAAGTGCTTAAAATTATAAAAGGTCGACCGCGACTTCGTCCACGTGGAAACCCTATCATATCGTAACAATCAATCCCGCGGGAACTCCGGGATAAAAAGTAGGTAGCCTATATTCTGGGCCTTCATCTACCTACATACAAAATTTCATCGTAATCGCTTCCATAGTATTTACGTGAAAGAGTAACAAACATCCATACATATACATACTGAAAAACTTTCGCATTTATTATTTAAGAATCAACTCATTAGTTGATCCTTCTTATATAATAAATGTATCATTGTATCATTATACAGACCAGCGTTCACAAGACCAAGGAGTAGAGCAAGCGCAATAACGACGGCGGCGGATTGCGCGGGCGGCGCGCGCCGCATGTCGCGCCCACCCAACCGCTCATGCCATGCTGCTTCTGTAAAAAAAAAAACACTTTTCAAGTTTATTTGTGTGGTGTCCGGCACACACATACATACGGTCACGTCTATATCCATTGCGGGGTAGACAGAGCCAACAGTCTTGAAAAGACTGAATAGCCACGTTCAGCTATATGGTTTAATGATAGAATTGAGATTCAAATAGTGAATTCAAGTTTGTAAGCCTATCCCTTAGTCGCCTTTTACGACATCCATGGGAAAGAGATGGAGTGGTCCTATTATTTTTTGTATTGGTGCCGGGAACCACACGGCCAAAAAGTGGCCACGTGTCCGGCACCAATAGAAAAAAGAATAGAGCCACTTCTTTCATATGGATGTTTGGTATCCTTCCACCCAAAGGTTGACTGGAAGATATTAGCATTAGCGATAAGTCCACCTTTGTACTATCTATGCCTGTTTTGTGCTGTTTTGTATGTTTAACTATTATGGTGCAATATAGAGTTTTGTCCATCTATCTAAGGCTTATAAACTAAAGGTTCTTCTTTTAGGCGATGGGCTAGCAACCTCTCACTATATGAATCTCAATTCAAAATTCTTTAAGACTTCGAGGGTGCACGGAATCGCACGGCACCATTTATCGTTTATTTCATATACTAGATTGGTGACTTATGTTATTGTCAAATAAGGAATATATATATATATATGATTCATGAACTATCCTGATATAACGATGATGCTGTTACATAAAAATAAGTGCTTTCACATTAATTCAACTTATAAAATGATGTCTTACGACGTATGTAACCTGAAGTGCTGAGAACCTCCTCCTTTTTTAAGTCGGTTAAAATTTAAAGGCAAGCATGAATAAATATCCCTACAGCGAATACTTTTGGACCGGTGTATTGTAACTTTTATTAGAAAAATGTTTGATAAATAAAAACTCCAGTAGCCTTTAATTGAGAATTGCGGTCCTAGGCTCAATAGATTTTATCTTAGAAATAACACTTCGTGGACCTTTTACTGCCACTGTAACCACGAACATTGAATCTATCCTTGACTTGAACTATAATCATAAAGACATAAATCACAACGTAAATTCTGTAGCACCTGACATATAAGGCGCCTATATAAACCAAACTATGACCAAAATAAAGAAAGAGCAGAAATAAATATTTTTATAGTTAATAGCTCTCAATGTTTTTAACTTAGAACTATCAACTAAGATCGCTATGACGCACATATTAATAATAACACATTTGCAAAATATTTTTGTAAGCTATGGAAATGTAATGCATAACTTTTGATGAAGCGGAAGAGCCTGATGAGTAGGTATAGGCCGCGTTAAATACACAATCATATCGAATCTTTTGAACCGAAAGATGTATTAATAAACATAATATAAATGAGCTAAGTACCTGTTATTATATGGTATATTTTGCCATGATTTATATAATCAATACGTGAAATTAAGGCAGATCATCAATATGCTAGTAGTGGCAAGGCATTTATAAATTGTACAGGCATTTATAATTATACATAATTATTAAACGTGCATATTACGTATATTTGTTTTAACTAACTTGCTTAATAGTTGCTCGGTTACCACGGATCATTGTAACAGGATTCAAAACGTTCAAGATAAAATAAAAGTTCATTATGTGCGCGTTTAATATTCGTATTATTTATAAATAGTTTAATGCAATGCGAAAGTTTGAATTCAGTTATAATGTCAAGTTCACTTAGAGAGAGAGAGAGAGAGAGACGTTATATAAAAAATAGAATCTCAAAACAAAAGAACACATAAATAAATTAAGCGAAGTCCAAAGCAGGCAATTTTCTGCTTTCTCGTTATTATATAACCTAACCCGAGAGTTCACGCGACGAAAATACTCTTGAATGATTTATTCCGTTAAGCAAAGTGGCCTTTGATGTCGGATGTCTGGGAGCCAGTATTTTGGTTTATTTTATCACTGTGTTCGTCTTTTCGATTTGAGGATGCCACTGTACACAAATCATTCAGGTTACAAATTGTACAAAGTACTGAGCAGAGAAAGGCTTTTAAAGTCTGATGTAAAGGAACATGAATAGTGTTTGAATTCTGATAGTGAAGGTAATAAAGTTATGTATTTTTTTTTTAATTTTGTTTCAAATATGTAATCAATGTATTATCAATTCCTAAGTTTAATAAAGATACACTAAAATCTAAAATTGCATGTATCACGCGGCGAAGGAAAAGCATAAAAAATTTGACATTTAAATTCGGATATTATTTGCCGAAGTTCAAACTTCTCTACCCTGATTTCAATCCAACCGAACAATTGATGAGAATATAGCAAATATCTGATTTTAATTAAAAAGTTAAACAAATATTGGAAACTGGACAACAATTTGGAAAAATAAATTGATGTGCCATGTAGTTCGTGGAACTTTAGAATAGGACCACTTCATACATTCCGATGGATGTTATAAAAAGCGTACGAGGAAAGGGGTACTTAACTCATTATTGTTCTTGTAGGCGATGGGCTAGCAAGTAAATCACTATTTGAATCTCAACTATCATCAAGCCATGCAGCTGAACGTGGCCTTTTACTCTTTATAAGACTGTTGGCTTTGTCTTAAGTAAGAAATAAAGTCGTGATTATTTGTGTGTACTGTATAAAATCCTATATATTTTATACATACATACATACATACATAAAATCACGCCTCTTTCCCGGAGGGGTAGGCAGAGACTACCTCTTTCCACTTGCCACGATCTCTGCATATTTCTTTCGCTTCATCCACATTCATAACTCTCTTCATGCAAGCTCGGCGGTTTCGGGTACTTTTGACCTGACCCTTTACCAGGACGTCCTTAATTTGATCAAGATACGTTCGTCTAGGTCTTCCCACTTCGACCTTTCCCTCCACAATATATATATTTTATACAATATACAAAATATACTACTTAACATAAAGCAGCCACAAACCCCGTCAATAGAACTGTAACTCAACACTAATGATGAAACTTTGATCACCAAAGTTGTTGATAAAACAGCCCATAAGTTGGTAGCCTTGATTAATTATCGTTGAACTTCAAATATAATCAATTTCCCTTAGAATCTATAACGCAACAGTTTGATAGGAAAACTTTCTCCACTAGTTACGACCTCCGATTTTCGTGAATTATTTACGTTTTTTTTACAAAACGAACTGTTAGGTAGAAAGCCTTTAATGTTTGTCCATGCTGAGTTGCTGATTATATAAAGATCCACAATTTAAAAGCTTAATAATGTAATTTAACATATACTAGTTTAAATTTCTTTATATCGATTGGCTGTTGGCCTATCACTTTTTGAATCTCATTTCCATTATAAAGCTATACAGCTGAACGTGGCGTTTCAGTGTTTTCAAGATTGTTGGCTCTGTCTACCTCGCAAGGCATATAGAATGACTACCAGTTGTATGAAAACAGCGATTTCACACGTGGCTGCCACAAATAGGCTTGGCTTATTTTTGGTAATTCCCCGGCAAAGTAGTCTAATAAATAGGCTTTATCCATAGACTCCGATGTAGATTCTGATAAATCGCTCGATTTTCATTTCAACTCACTCAATCCTGTGACAAACTTGCATCATGAAATTGACACGCAAATTGCCTATTTCTCAGCTTTCAATCTATTAACGGGGTCCTTTAGCTTTAGATTGTGTTTACCATGAAATATTGAATTTATTCATCCTTATTTAGTCTTGATATAAAAAGACCTAGTCTTTGATCACATTATAAAATCACTTAGAACTAACATCATCCCAAATTGCCAAATTTTTTATCGTTCGTATCAATGACGTAGAGTGAAAAAATACATTATTCCTTTTTTTGGCGACAGGTCCTCTAACTATGTTTATCTCAATTTCATCATTGAGTAACCTTAGCTAAATATGGCCTTAAATATTATGACAATTGACTCTGTTTGCCTAGGTAAGGGAAAATAACTTGAAATATGTAATTATAAGACTTGAAATATAAAAATAGATACTTTACAGTCTGGCAATCAGCTGGAAATAACGGGAAATTCGCATTGCAGAAGAATTACACTATTTTTGTACATCTTTTTTTTACCTAAGTACACATCCCACTTTAACCTTTTTGTTACTATTCTTTCATATGATTAACCTTACGTATTAACCCTGTAAAGTCGATGGTATAAATTAAATTTTATAAGTAAAGTACCTCGAGTTGGGATTAGAATAATTTTGGATCGGGATAACGTTACAACATTTACCTTTTTTCAATCCTTTAAAAATATTCATAACATTGTTCATTCGCTCACGTGTTATTTATAAATCCTTCCGCCTTAAGCTGGCGTTTAGTGAAGTTTTAATTACGAACACTCGGCTTTCTTGTAAGGTCTACGATGAAAAGTCATTACATGCTTCAAGAGTTTAAACCATAGCTGAGAGGTTGGATCACGTTCAGATGAATTAAGATGTCTTTCTAGAGATTTTACGCCATTCATTATTATTTTTCAAGTCTAAGTAAAATCTAGGTCAAATTATTTTTAGGACAATGATATTATATCCTATACACGTCAGGCGTAATACTAAACGTCATTGTATGATTCAAGAGTTAAAAATCAAAGGTTGCATTATGTTCTGATGAATTAAGATGTCTTTCTAGGAATTTTACGCGTACAAACTAGTCGGCAAAATCTTGTTGGAACGACTAAGGGTAACTTCAATGTACTCAAGTTACTCCTCATCATGTAATTCTTTTTATCAAAATGTGTACATTAAATAATAAAAGCGAACTCTAACGAAGTTAATGGCGGAGGGTGCTACTGGGAAGAAATATATATTTTATTTCATTATTATCTATAAAATTTGTACTTAAACGAAAACGAATGAACACGTAATTCATTCTACGCTTGCAAAAAATTTAAATTGAACAATAATCCAAAGAGAGGGGAACACGTTCATCAAAACGTTTGTTGAAACGCATTTCCCTCTCAATTAGCGTACAATGGATCGTAATTTTTAATCTCATGTTGAATCGTACTTTTTAAAAACTCAAACATTTTTATGCAAACGAATTTGCGAAAGTACGCACTTACTTCTAATGACAGAATAGATGTTTTTAACAACGATCGTATTAATATTTTTTGGTTTGTTTTGCACAAAAAGCTATTAAGTCAGCCAACATTACAAAGACGTCGTAACATAATTTTCACACAAAGTTCTCGTAAAACCAAATTAACTCATTTTAGAAATAATATAATTTAGATTGTTTTAGGCCAGGCCAAACTAGGTTCATCTGATATTGACAGGTCTCATTATAACGAAGCTGTTTGATAAGATAATTTTACAATAGTGTGCTTTGATATACTAAGTTTACCACTAAGCAAAGCTTTGTCAATATCACACGCTTCTTCATCCCATTTTACAAGCATCTGAGCAAAGAGTGAGTAATAGTTGTATCATATTTTTTTTTAAAATTAATTGTTTCATGTTAAAAAATCTAGTCCTACTAATTTATATGATTTCTCACTTTTCACATAAATCTACTGAACGGATTGGATTTTCATAAAACTTTGCTGTAATATAGCTTACACGTTGGGATAACATTCTAAGTAAAAAATTATAGAGATTTAGGTGGACGAAGTCGTGGGGAATAGTTAGTTATATCAATTAGCTTAGATTTTTGAATAAAGGAAAACTTGTAGTTCCTCCATTTTCATTGTTCATCAATTAGTAAATAAAAAATCACCTTACTTCGAAACTCTAGGCAAAGTTTTACATTACGATGCACAAAATGTCAACACCATTAGGATAAACAGTTGAATATTTCAAAGAAATACCGCTCTTATTCTAACGCATTAAACTAAATATTGCACAGATTAGGCGCAGCTTAGCATGAATTAGCTACGTACGAGTGGATTTCCGGCTTTATGATATGAATGCCCGTGTCATTGATGACGTCACACAATGTTGTCACACTGGATCCAGAACACCGACGGTACGTGATTAATTTGGCTGAATGCTATCGATCTGATGACGGCACGTTTAGTGTATAGGAAAGTTTGGTTCATAGATTATTATGTTAAATAACTTAACTCTGCCTTAGAGCTTTGGTAGTCCAAGTATACAACAGTGGATACTGATATGCACTGATATGGTCACTGTTATGAAAAATTCTACCATAGATTCCAGGAATAAGAACGTCGGTGCTCAAACCGATGAGGTGTCCGACTAAAATTAGTTTTGTGCCTCGGGTGATTATCTATGACTGTGGAGAAAGCGAGTGAGGTCCATAAGTATCGTAGCAACTGAAAATCCTTAGTCTCTTCCTACCCCAATGGGAGACAGACGTGATGGTATGTTTGTATGCCAGTAGAACTTAGCTCCGAAGCATGGCAGCAGGTTGCAACTGGCAAAACTCAGAAAGCGGGAGAATATTTTTCCACTTTTGACCACTCATTGAAAGGACCACTAAGTTTTAAACCAACGGCTAAAAATGCAATTGACAATAAGAGAGTTATGATAAATTTATTGAACTAAAGTAACTTGTAATTAAAGCGCGGCTAATATGCATTTCATGAATATAAATGTATTTTCCATCAACTTCATAATGGGCTATCAAAACCTATCATTGTTGTGTTGTTGGGAAACTCTTCATTGACCTGAAGTATAGTACAGTTCAGATTTGTGAACGTAATACATACATAGTACACTCATTAAATCACGTCTTTATCCTTTTCGTGGTAGACATAGCTAATAGTCTCCAAAAGACTGAAAGACCACGTTCAGCTGTATAGTGATAGGAAAATATACCTGATTTTGAAGTGAAAGTAGAAAAGGAGACGGTCTCGTTTCCTAAAAGGATAATGGCACTTTACGATACGATCTGAGCTAAGATTTCATTTAATTTTAAAGATTTTAAACTTCGCTGATATCTGAGAATGTATTTATAAAAGTGTGAACGAATCTAAAAATATTTTTAATAACATGAAACTACGGAATATCCTAAGTAAAGCTTGTTAAGTCTCTAAATAACTTGCCTGAGCTGCGAAGTTTAAAAAGATTTTCAGCACATCTTAAGTTTTTCAATTTTTATCTTGAATTAAATTTATTTAAAGTCAGGAAATTAATAATCCAATATATTTTTTTTAGTCAAATGAAATTTATTTAAGCTTTTGAATTATTTTATGTATCACTATTAATCTTTAACAAACGACAATTTTTTAAGAGTCACGATACAAAGCTCTCTTCTTCTTTTGTATGACGACTTGAAAAGTTAAATACGTTTAACTTCCCGAGTACGTGTAGAATTAAATAAAAATATCGCCACCTGCACTATTCCCATGACAAAAGTTTTACATTGGATATTTTTCAACAGGGAAAATACAGCTAAATAAATTTATTGACATTTCCCATAAAGCACCTATACCTATACCTATATAATTATATATATATACATATATACACCACTGGTGTACAATATTTGAATCTCAATTTTCTCAATTTTCAATAGCTGAATAGACCACTATTAGTCTTTTTAAGACTGTTGTTTCTGTCTACCCCACAAGGGATATAGACGTAACCATATGTATGTATGTATGCACTACCTGTGTAAGTCGAGTAAGTAAGTGCAACTACCGTTTGAAACTGAACTGTATGCTTTTACGGCGAAGGAAAAAATTTAGAGGACACCTGGTTTTAGGTAACTGAATTGTTTTACCTAGGTAGTACGCTCATGTTATTCATACGTGAATAGCTCAGTGAAATTACCTAACTTTTAACATTCTTGATGTTAAAAGTTAGGTTAGGTTAGTCAAAAAGTCTCAACCCGAGAGACGAAAACTTTCTGCTGGCTATTTGAGTAACATAATTTATTTTTTCTTATACCATTTGATGTTTCGTTGATTAACTGAGGTAAGGATTTTTAAATATTAAAACTGTCTACCTGATTTTTATACTACCGACAATGCTGTCAAAAATATTAAAATCTCTTAATTTAGATCAAAGATCGTCTATATACTATGTACGCGAAATTTTAACGTCTGACGTAACACCAAAACCGGATATGCGTGGGCGCGTGGGAAATCAAAGGAAGCAATTACATCAACATAATGTTGTTCCAACATCGGATTATTGTGTAAATACGGTAAGTCGGCATTAGGAAGCCGTCGAAGTACGTAAACTAGTGGAAGAATCGATTCTCTTTACTTATAAGTATTGACTACGCATGTGTAAATGGCCAGAACTTTCAGTAAGATACATTTGTATTTTTTAGATTGTATTTTTTGTATCAATTGTAAGTTCACATGCTACCGTTACCGTTTTCTTTGCAATTATGCGGGAACCTACTCGTATTTATGGTTCAAATGCCTATCCATGTGGTCTTCGCCGGGTAGACGAGGCAGGTTAAAGAAATCCTGTCTAGACGTCACGAATGATATTAAACAAGCTTAAGAATGAAGACGCTGACGGCCTGATAAAGAAAAAGAAATGGATTGGAAAGCGGTCATCGGGACTCGAACAACAGCTGTGGAGGACGCAAAGATGAATACATTTCTTTACAATTTCTTGTCGTGGGCCTACTGGAAGCAATTTCTCTAGAAAGTGACATTGTACAAAACTTCTCCTTAGTCTAAATTCTATATTTATCCTTGATGTACATAAATATATAAATAAGAAGGTGTGAGAAAGAGACTTTACTCCTTTTACTACAAGTAGGTGTTTAACGCATTTTTACTTATAACGCTGTCCTGTCTTGACCGTCAACAGGTAAAAATGTACTATTTTCAAAACGCTAAGGCAAGGTTATACAAACTTCTACTAATTTAGTATAATTTTTGTAGCTTAAATCACAATATTGACAGTAGATACGTTTTTAAATAAATTCTTAAAAATCTGTTCTTAAGTACATAACATTTTAGCTAATGTAATTTATTTTAACACTTTTAGTAGGTATTCAACTTTAGCTTAAGTAAAATAAATATGTATTAATCATCTCTCTCATTTTTCGTGATCCCAGTTCCTACTACCACTTTCATGCTAATGCCTATTAAGTGAACCAATACGATATTCTATAACATCTATAGGATTAAGTCATTAAGTATACATTAACATACAACTGTAGTATCTAAAATTCTGCTTTCATCAGCTAATGTAGTACTGAAACTGCATTTCAAATGGAAGTATGAACTAAACGTACATTTCATGAAACTGCGACATGGTTTAAGCATTAATTCGGCCGTTTCTGTGTTTTCTGAAAATCAAGTTATACTGGCGTCGTCGCGTCGCTATGAAAGAGCATTCAAGCCATTTTTCAAATGCAACGTTTCACATTTGTTGAAGAATTTCGCTCGCTCGAATAAAACATTATCTTCTTTTGCACCTACATTCAAACTTTCCGTATGATACAGTGAGTGAAATAATAAAATTTCCTTTATTGTACACTAGCGATCCGCCCCGGCTGCGCACGGGTAGCATTTAAAGATATAAAAGTTCCTCAGAAAACCCTGTCTCCAATTTCAAAAACTAAACAAAATCCGTTCACCACTTTCCGAGATTAACGCATCACAGACAGAGAAAAAAGGGAGACTTTAAAATATGTATTGATAAAAAAGCATTTCTTTATTGTGCATTACAATATTTGTATGTTTGTATGTTATGCAATAAAGATAAAATAAAAATAAATAAATAGTAATGAAAAGCTAGTACTGAGTCATTCAGAAAAATATTCCAAGGTATAGTGAACATATATAAGTTTATCAAAATAAGTACGCCCTCTATCGAAATCCCTCACGTGTCGTTTATCTGCCCTGCTATAGGAGTGGTGTTCACAGGTCAGCCGCATTACTAAAAACTTGATATGGACATGACCTAGATACAAATGACAATTTACAAATGTACACCGTAAAAATAGAGACATGTTATTATGAAATAATTTTATCAAACCAAGCACCAAGTTGGCTCAGGTGCAGGGCGAGTTTCGGATAGCAGAAAACTCATTTACACATTCCAGGAAATATCAATAGATAATCGCACTTTGCACAAACTAGTAGCTACTAAGCTACTAGCAGAACCTGTGCTGGTAGGATGCAACTGGGATTAACACCAGAGATAATGATGAATTTTAGTCTTCTTCATGTGCCGTGTGGTTCCCGGCACCAATACAAAAAGGATTGGACCACTCCATCTCTTTCCCATGGATGTCGTTAAAGGTGACTAAGGGTTACATGCTAACTGAGAGGAGCCCAGGGTTCGCCTTAAGATCCTGGATTGGTTTAGTAATTTTTAGAGCGACTCACGTCTGACCTCCGCAACTTTTTTTGGATAACCCATACTTGAATCATGAAAAAAGCAACATTATATGAATGTGCTTATTCCCGTAGCCGCCTTTTGAGACATGAGAAGGAGATGAACTAGTTCTCATCTTAAACTGCCAGAAACCAAATATTTTATATATATATATATATATAGAGGTACAATTCCTATCAAAAAATATAATCCTCTTTTTGAAAAGCTAATTCATTTGGGAATTCAAAATCTGCAATTCAAAATTTAACTGAAAACCATAAAAGAATTTAATAACGTGATAGAATTCGCAAATCCTTGTCTAAACACTTCGTTATCCGAAAAAAGCCGAGTAACATTCTTGCGAATTTCCATTGAAAGAAAATTGGAAACCGCAAAAATGACTTGAGAAACCAAATACCGGTATTAATCTGGCTTAATGGATAAAGGGTGCTTTTCATTCCGTTTCAACAACGGCAGGTAATCTTTTTTTAGTAGATAGTCAAGTTAAGGATGATAACGTTGTACGGCTTTTTACATACAGATTTTTCCGAAAGGAATTAAGATACGTCTTTGGAAGCGGCAGTAAACTTAGATTTAAGTAATTTATTTGACGTCAACCAATGTTGTTAAACCATACGTTTTGACAATTATTAAGCGATATGAAGTATCCTATAATAATGAATAAAAATTTTGAATTTGAATTTGAATTTTGAATTCCTTTCGGAAAAAATGACAAAATTGAGAAAATATATGCCAAAAGTAAAATCCTTAGTCTTCTTAGGCTACGAAGAGAAGCACGTGGTACACTTTTTAAATTTTAATCGCTACCGAAACATCACTGCAGCCTTTTTTTTCACAAGAGAGTTAAGCTCTATTATAAAGATTATGGTTAAAACTACGTTTATGGGTTTACGGTAATATAGTAAAACAATTATATTTAATTTATATAGTGCAATAATAATTTATGTATTGTATGGCAAGTGATTCTGGTTACAAAACTCGTGCCTATAAATGCATCAATTTGGTATCGACATAAGTTGAACACCATAAGCAAAAACTTATTGTAAAACATATTTTTAGTGAGCTATGTGAGCGTAACTCCGGGAAAAATGTTATAACTTATATGAATTTAGTCAATTTTAATACCTTTATAATATTAATAAAAACGTTTGCAAAATTCGATCAAGATTAGGTATAAAGGTGCCGCGTTGGAAAAACTGCCGCAGATTAAAAATAAAATTTCCGTTCAAAGTTACCAACGTCTTTGATACACGCAAAGAAGAAATAAAAAAAAAAGTCAAGAACTTGGCCGTAGGTTCATATATTACCTATACAAGATGAATTACGTCAATATATTTAAGGTACTTTTTTATGGTTTCAAAACTGAATAAAGCTCAATTCTACGAAAGTTTTACCATAAGACAGAGTTACGAAAACGAAAAAATTTTATTTTTTCTTCAAACCCAAAACTGTAAATAAATATTTGAATTTGTTCATACAGATCAAATTTCAATTCAAACATAAGGTTAAGTTCTACAGACTAGAATTGCTAGTTCTCACAAAATGTTAAATGCTTCATATGAATAGACATTACGCTTGTTTATCTTTGTCGTATAAAAAAACAAAAAGTACCCGAGGCCACTCTGCCAAGTTACTAATAGATTCTATAATAAGGTTGCACTGCGTGCAATGCAAGTTATGTGCAGTCTTGGTATGTTAATCAGTACCAGTAATCTCTTTTAGCGACTGTAGGTAATTAATTCACATGTCACTATGTTTTTCTTCTCTCGGACGTTTCAAATATTTCACTGTTGGCGTAACTAATGTGGTTGAATTCAGTGAAGTACTAAACAACATAAGTTACGCCTTAACTTTATATGGATTTTTGTTTTATTTTACTTCTATTTTTTTGGTCACTTCTTTCATCGCAGCCTATTCCCGATAACTTTTTCAACTTAAATATGTACTGCTTTATCTTCATTATCAAAGTTACTTTTGCTCAAACATCATTCTTTTATATAGCTTGCACTTTATTAATTGAATGGAGATGTAACGTAATGCATTATAGAACAGTACCTACGAGTACTTGATTGTAGTATTTTAACAAAGTTATATTTAAAAAAAACATTTGCTTTTTAAAATATGTTTGAAATTATTCAAGGCAAGGTAAATTACCATTTTATCTTTTTAATAGACACACATGTGACCGAATATTTAAAAATAGAATATGTAGTTTGTAGTAATGAAGATGACCTGGATACGACTGGGTCAATACAAAAACCTTGAAAGTGAAATGCCGCTTTCCACTGCGTCCTGTAATGGCCAGTATTTATGTTCTTACTTACTTGACAAGAAAAATAAAAAGTATGCTTACATTTAAACGTTCCATTTTTAACTTAAAAAGAAAAAATAAGCGTTTAATCCTGGCAATTGAAAATACACTGAACTCGTTTCTCCTCCAATCGTGCTGAGATAAACTCAATAAAACCTCCGTGTTAGCTCCATTTACTTAGTTATATTTGACGACAAACTTTGAAATAGACATTAATACAGTTTCCGAGCAGATTCTTAAGGTCAATGAAAGGAAGGCACATCGCAACTTGGGTTGATGTGGATTCTTCTTTTGGGTGACGGGCGAGCAACCTTCAATGTGGTCTTTTTTTTTCCTTGTATCCAATTTCGAAAAAAAATCTATTCTATTTTTAACCCTCTTACCGATAAAGACGTAATTACATTAATTAATTTGATATATACCTAAAGAAAAAATCACAAAAATACGTGTATTTTTTTACAATATGTAAACTTGTAAGATGATCAGATATTTATTAAATCTAATTTTCTCAAGCCATTATAAAATTTGTGTATTGAATGAAATTAAAAGATGTGTTCTCTATTTTTCAAGATTGTCTTTGATTAGAGTTTAGCTTCTAGTATTTTCACCTCAAATTGACTGCAAGATTGCTTTGCGGTCGTCCAGTAGGCGATAGTAATCGAATTTCTTTAAAATCAAGTATTTGGCCTCGTGAACAATTTTATTTCCAGTCAAAAATTTAGAAATTAACTAGTACATAAAGTACTAATTTTACCTTAGAATGCTAGTTTACATAATACTTTACAGATCCATACATACATACTGTGTCCATTACAGAGTAGACAGAGTCAACAATATCAAAAAGGCAGATAAGCTACGTTCAGCTGTATGGCTTAGTGATAGAATTGAGATTTAAATAGTGACAGGTTACTAGCCCACCACCTACATGTAGAGTCCCAAGCTTATCAGCCATTCCCTTATTCGCTTTTTACAACATCCACATGAAAGATATAGTGTGGTCCTATTCGAACCACACGGCTAAATAAATACTCGTAAATAAAACACAGATAAATTATAATAAACCCTGTGCCCTGAGTGATAACTACATGTATACATATATAAATCGCTGTTATATTATGTTACAACCTCTACTAAAACATATATTTGATAGCAACAAATACTCACTGATCACGAAATTCCTAGATTCTGAGCCAATAGAGATGAAATTAGGCAAGAAGGTGTAACTAGGAGATATCCGCTAAGAAAAGATTTTTGTATATTTTGTTTCACGTGAACGGAGTCGCGGTTACTCTGTAGTATATTTATAAAGGCAAAATGTTCGTATGCATCATAACACTTCTCTGTTAAGCAGTCACGTAAAAGGAAAAATTACCTTCATGATGCTCGTGCAAATATTTATTTTATTTCTTAAAACGCGTGTTCTGAATATTTTTTCTCATCCTTTTCGCTTGATTTAATTCTTCACGAAAATATTGACTTTTTTTTACTGGTGTAAAATATATTAACTTTAACATAACATCGTAGGCTCAAATGGTATTGTAAAAGTATATCAAGGGAAACGCTGATAAACTTGACCGTACCAACCACACGACCAGTAGATAAATACACGACCGTACCAAACACCAAACAGTTCATCTGCAGCCGACTGTACATAAATTGGTCAAACCCTATTTTTCACACCAATAAAATTCGTTGTCCAATTTTCTCTTCTGGGTTGAAAGGGTCTAATAGTGGCTAGCACTTGGCTATTTGTGCCAAGTGAAGAGCTTACAAGTCAATTTGGACCCTTTTCTGTACCTTATAATCGAAAAGAAATAGGAAATGGGCCAGTAAATAAGTTTTCAATAAGAAATTAGATACTTTTAATTCACTTCATATGGTTCAATTATGGTTTTATCCTTGGCAGAAGTTTGTTTAATCGGTATTAATTTCGGCTGCAGAATATTTATCAGTTATCAAATAAACAATTTGTTTTTTTTCTTATAATTTACTTTCAGTTAAACTTGGGGTGTCTTTAAGAAGAATATAAGTTTAAAACGTCCGTAAGTTTTACGTATATATATATTTGCTTAGGACGTAACGACGATAACGACGTAATATATGTGGGTAAAAATATAAGTACCAACATCAAAGGCATCTGTCAAGGGAGAATTTCTGTTCAAACCAATAAATTATGTGTTACCTGAATGGGAAGCCTTTTAATAAGTTACGCGATCAATTTATACTGAAAGCATTGTTTCCGAAACTTAGTTCGTACCAGTACCCCAACTTTAACTCAACTTAGTAACTTCATACTATAAGTGCCTCTAGTATCAAATGAGTATAGGTAATAATTACGCGAACCTCGTACGTAACAATGTATAATTCTATAAATGAAACGTTCACGCTAAATTTTGTATGATAAAGAAGCTTTATTGCCGTTTGAGATTGTGGGCTCTGTCTAACCAGTAACAGGTAAAGAAGTGATTATTAGTATGTATGGTTAAAACGTTTGTTATATATTCCTTCTAATAAATGTTTGTGAGAAAATTCATTCCTAAATAAATATATTCAACATACCACGGCTTTTTCAACTTTTCGTTTATACGAGCCTACTTTTAATGCGAACAAAGATGGGCGCGAAAGCTAGTCAGTTACAGACCAAATACGATTAAACTCAATTATTATACTATCATGAGTCAGTGTGTAAGTTTGTTTACTTAATCACATATTATTACGCCTTTACCCATTGCAGGGTAGACAGAGCCAACAGTCATGAAAATACTGAAAAACGGCGTTCAGCTTTATGGTTCAATGCTGGAATTGAGATTCAAGTAGTCACAGGTTGCTAGCCCATTGCCCAAAAAAAGAATCATAAAAAGGAAAGCAAAAGAATAACTGGACTATCATCATCATATCAGCCAAGGGACATCCACTGCTGAACTTAG